>NW_028227261.1:118654241-121434241 GCF_978045245.1 Mus caroli
AATTAGTGTAATCTTCTTGGCACAAAAACATTTGTGACTGCTTGGAGTTTACATTTCTCTTTTAGTTGGATGCAGGGTACCTTCCTATACCAAAGATTCTATAAGGGCAAAAGAGCTATGCAGGCAGCAGCTTGACATCTCCATATTTAATGAATCTAAATGTGGGTGTTGTCTTCAGCAATGGAGCTTTGCTGTCTGTTTGTGGAAAGTAACTTATAATCTCAGCAACAGCCCAGGCTGTTTGGGAATTCCCATGGGACCTTTTTGACCAACAACTCAATTAGATGTAACCCTATTTCAGGGACTAGAAGCTTCATTTCTCGACAGGAAATGTCCAGTTGGGGTTGTGTCTTCCCTAGTATTTGGAGATTTCATTTAGATCATTCATATATATATATATCTATATATATATATATATATATATAGATAGATATATAGATATATATTAGAAACCTTCTACTGCATTAGATTTCCATAGTACTCCTCAAATGTCAAATGTTGGCTCTTTCCTGGAATTCCCTCTTCCCTCTCTATCTCTACTTGTTCAACTTGAACTGGAAGTCAGAGCACCCCCAATCCATCCATAACTCTGTATTCTATTTCCCTTTCCAACAAAATCTATCTGCCTCCCACCAACTCAGATCCTTACTATATACTTAAGTCAAAGAATAATGCTAGCAAGAGATGGTGCTACGGCTGAAGACAGGAGGAATGTATACCAGCCAGAAGGAAATCAAAGATACAGAGGGATGGTCTTTGCCAAATACTTAGTGCTTTTGTAACTCTGGCTCCACCACAGAGTTGCTTCCATATCCTAAACAGAGACAGGGTTGTGCACGAAAGTTAAGTGGGATGGCATTTTTAGGTTTAACTCTTGAAACAGGAAGTTAATTAGAATAAAAAAAAAGCAGTATCATGGCTATGTTATAATGAGTCATTGTGTAATTAACTGGGGTATACACTAGACCTTTCTCTGTTATATTCAGCCACTAGTCGGCATGTACATCCTATACATGTTCCGTGGGTTTTGTTTTGATCTCTAATCAGAACAAGTTTCTAGAAGCATTCTGGTGTTTGTAACTTCTGAAATTTCTTTATCTAAGTTGGTAAGTAGGATCTATCTACCTTATTGGTTGTCTTAAGATGGTTCTGCTTGTATCTGCTCATTCAAGGCATATTAGTCATATAGGCAGACCAGTAGTTAAGAGTAATCTTGGCCCAAAAATATTACTCCATTGTCTTCCAATGTATCTGTCTAAAAGTAGTACTTTACTTTTTCCTTGGACAATTTTATAAGGAAAAACATTTTTTGCCAAAACTTCATTAGTTAAAATTTTAACTTCATAATTCTGCCTTCAAGATAAAGTAGTTTCTTTAACCATAAATACACTAAAAGTGGATGGAAAACTTCAGCCTCTCTGGCTTTCCTGACACCCTTGGTTTGTCTAACCAAGAGCAATAAAGAAGTAAGATAAAATAAAATAAAAATAACCTGTCTACCTGGGGGGAAATGTATTGTTCTGGATATACTGTCTCTAGTCTCTCTAATTCCTAACTGTTCCTTTGATTTTCAGATCACCTAGGCCCTCATGCTTTCCATGAGAAGGAATAACTAATTACATAATTGTTAGGAAGAAGATTGTAAATGGTGCACAATGCCTATTTGAGTCTGTTGCAAAAGCTTTCTCCCTTATCATCAGACAGTGAACACAAAACATCCAGGCTGACTGTGAGGTGCTTTGGCTGGCTTTATAATTGATATCTCACCACCAGAAAATGCCTGGGTTCTAATTTAGACTCTTTAACTCCTTTCCTAAGTCTCCATGCTCCAGTTATATTCCTATCATTATTTGATACCATTCCAATAGTAATCAATTTTGAGCACTGAAGGGTAGTTACTGAATGGCCCTTAAGTCATCTGTCTGATAAGCCTATATTATATCAGCCTTGTATATAATTGTGAATTTGTTTCTATTCTTTTCATTTCTTTCTCATTTAAATAAAGAACTGAAAGCTAGAAGATAAAAAAGCTAATAGTTATGAACTAACATTCATAGATAGCCTTCAACTCATAACTTATTTCTAGTATATAAACATATATCCGATACTGTTATATGGTCACAGTGTGTTCACAAGGTGAATTGTGTTCCAATTCTCACACACTATGACTGTCTTAGAGTTTTGAACATAATGATGCCTCTGCAGTTTTTAAGTATTGATGGGAAAGACCACAGGATATTTTAATGCTTCTTCTGCAAACAGACTCATATACCCTTTATCATTTATAGGACAGTGCACACATGCAAATGATAACATATTCAGTTTAACAAAGATTTTAGCTGTTTAGTTCATAGAACCTATTAGATTTTTCTAAGTGTAGTAGCATATCTCAGACACTTATAATTGTCTAAGGTAGGCATGTCACCTGTAAAAGCCTTCATAAATATGACAGTTTCCGTGGATAAGTTACTATATTGACTTTTAAAAAAGACATTGATACTCACTCTGAGTGCACAGCTCCTGAATTCAAAATTATGTCCTTTAAAATATGCCCTATAGGAAAATTTATGGCTTTGTCCATTTTTGTCTGTCCAAACCCTTCTGAAGCATAAATCATAAATCAGAGAAAAACATGTACTAACTAAGCAGTAGCTGTTAGGAAAGAGTCAGGGACAGACACCTATTCCAAATCACTTTTCAAATGGCCCTGAGGAGTAAATGTGCTCTAAGCTAATATACAACATACTTATAAAAGATATTTAATGTCAAAACATGGATGCTGGTCCTGTGATTGGCAAAGCTTTAGTAGAGACCGAGACTCAGGTGACCACTACTTGTCATCTTTACAGTGCTCAGAGCTAACCATAGTCACTTTAGACTTTCCCAGTCTAACTGCAACATGTCAGCAATCTCCAGCTGACCCAACGGAAGTGGTTGGTTCATTCTGCTTCTGCAGGACAGATCGCAACAAATGAAAGAAATGTAAACTTCTCTGTGTCCAGAAAGTAGCAAATTATTTACTTAAACATCACCTTTTTAACTCTTTAGGAAAAAACCTGTCACTCCTCGCAACATTTTCTGGGAAACAAGTCCTTGTTCACCGGGCCAGAGTGTGGGAACCTCTTGTAGCTGATTCTACAGCCCAGACAGTGCCTTCCTTTTCAAGTCTGGCTTCAGAAACCTTCTCCTTCAAGCATAAGAGTTCTTTGTGAGTTGTTAAAATGTTTGGCTTTTGAGACAAAAGGATACCCAGGCTGTGCTTTCCAAAGGAGAATATGTTGTAAAACCCCTAACTACGTAACTGCTTGGAAAATTGACAGAAAATGCTCCCTAGCAAGAGAGCTAAATAGAATGGGCTTCTGGGGAAACATTCTAAGCAGGAATGAGATCCCAAAGCAGAATTTCCAAAGGAAAGAAAATGAATAATCAGCTTTCTTCTGCCCTTCACAGATGCCCCTCTGCCTGTTCAACAACAGGCAAAGGAGCTGTGTTGTTACAAGCTGTGCACTGGGGAGCAGAGCTGCAGCTGCTTCAGGGGCAGCTCAATGCCCCAGCAAGCCCTGGCCTTAGGAAACAAACACCTCGCAGGTGTAAGGTAGACTCGTGGGTGGAAGGAGCCTATCCACTTAGGAGGGGCCTCCTGGACGTGAGAAAGGAATGGGGGCCTCCAGACAAACAGAGCTTCACTAAAGGCAGCTCTTGGAAGGAAGAACTGTAGAGGTTCCTATAACTGAGCTGTCTCTTACCTCGGGAAATGCTATTTAAAGTTGTGTTTACAAGAACAGATCTCACAGGGCATCTGAGGAAAGGGATGAATAGCACAGAAGGTGAAACATTGCTTGCAGATGTCCTTCAAGGAGACTATGCATGCGACTTGAGCTGATTTCATCCCAAACTATCTGAATGAACGAAGTCACCACTTCTGCTGTCATGTGGTGCCTTTAATGGATGCCCCTGATTTGCTTGATTTCACGGACTGCACTAGATCACTAAGAATGGTGTTCTATCACGTTTGAGACAAAGTCTCTCTATTGTTCTCAGCTCTATATACCAAGCTAGCTGGTCTTGGCCTTCCGGGTACTCTCTTACCCCTCCTCCTGTCTCACAGTAGAAGGTCTTTTGTTATCAAGGCCTGGCTTTACATGAGTTTTGGTATTTAATTCAGATTCTCAGATTGCACAACAAGGAATTTACCCACCAAGCCATCTCCAACACTCCAGGAACCTTTTTTTTTTTTCCTACACCAGGGCAACTTGTAGCCATACTTGTTACATCCTCTGCAGTCGGAGGGGTCATAATTCTTCAGACTGTAGGTTTCATTGAGGCCCAGCAGTAAGCAAGGACAGAGGGGCCAGGAACTTTTGATAACTGCTAACAGATTCCCTTCCTAGATTCTTCTCAGTGTTTCCAACATGCCCCCATATTGGAAGGTATTAACTCTTGCTCCATGCCTAACTTTCCTTGAGACCCTACCACATCTAGGAATCCAGTTTCTCTAACAACAAGTTAAAAATTCCATAACCTATGGGTGAAGGATTTATAAATGCTTATTGATTAAGACTCCAAGTTGGACCCAACAGATGTGAACAAAGAACATGAAAACACAATTGAAGAGCACTTGGAGGACCCTTGGCAGCAAGTTCAGGACAGAAGAGGCTTCTCGTTGGTTGGTTGTCTGTCCTTTTATTTTTTTCCAGAATGTTAACGTCACAATAGCACCTGCTTCTGTGTCTGCCATATCTTCAAGCACATAGACCATGAAAGCTGAAGGGGTTTCTTTTAGAAAAGTTACCTAGGAATAAAAATATCAAGTATGTCTCTCTGTTAGACAAGAGAAGGCAGAAAGCTTCACTTTTTTAATTGATTTTTTTAATTAGGTATTTTCTTCATTACATTTCAAATGCTATCCCAAAATTCCCCCAGACCCCCTCCCCCACTCCTCTACCCACCCACTCCCACTTCTTGGCCCTGGTGTTCCCCTGTACTGAGTCATATAAAGTTTGCAAGACCAAGGGGCCTCTCTTCCCAATGATGTGTATCAGAAAGCTTCATTTTAAAAATGTATTCCTTTCTGCTTGCTGTTTTCCTCACACAGCACCACGGGCTGGTTCCCATATCACGCCACTAAACTGAAGGCTAACCTTTGCATGCCACAGTATTCATTGCTAACATCACAGGCATGCAGAGACTGTTTCTGGAAGAACTTTCTATTCCAATGGATGTCCAATGGGAGTCCAGGATTCCCACCGTCTCAGCAGCTGTTGCTGTGCCTTGGCTGTTGCTATGCTTGGACACGCAATGTCTCAGTGTGTTTATCTGTCAAAAGGGCTGTAAAAACCCATCCCATCACTTTTCCAGGCCTCTTCCAGGACTGTGGAGAATTTCCCAAAGGTATTGACAGATGAAAGATATTTCTAGAACCTGCTGCATCATAAATTAAACCTCAATCCACAAATCCTTGAATGCCTGGAACCAGGAGGCAGAAGCCGTTAGCTCCATGAATCCTATTTATTGCTGACATTTCCTTCTAAAATCCAGTGGGATCCCTCTGTGGTCAGCACTCCCATGGATAGCGAGGGGGTGGTATGGACAGTCTTACAATGTAAGCACAACAACAAATGCTTCCTCAAACAAAGGACCAAGGGACCAAGAGAAAACTGCCTGCGCCTGGCACAGGGTTTTATCACATAGTATTTATTTTAGAGTTGGATAAGGTCCTGGTGAGGAATAGTTAAATGTCCATCCATGCATCTACCTTATGACAGAAAGCAAAGCAATGGGTTTTCAAAGGCCAAAGCTGTTTTTATTGTCCTCGCTCTCCTCCCTCCACCCCTCCCTGCCCCAACTCAGTTCTGTGGGTTTTCTCTCCATCCCAGCAAGGATTTTTTTCTTCATCATTTTGAGTCAGCAGCTTGTTGGTAACAAAGGTACCCAGCTGTTCTCTGAGCCCTAATCCCTAAACAACTTTTAATAAGGACTTCCTGCCTTCCATGCCATTGGCTGCCACAATTGCATGCCAGATTGAAGGTATTTGAAGGGGAGATACAGAGGGATTATAACGAAGTGTAGTTTTGCCCAGTGGTTTAAGAATAGAATTGCTAATAGCAGTCTGTAATGATTTGTTTTTCTTTGGTAGGTGAGTGTGTGTTCTGTATAAGTCGTGTATTGCTGGAAGTGAGCTGACAGATGTCTAGATGTGTCCAGTCAGACAGGAATCACTGAAGACCCACATTTCCATTGACTCAGCTAATCTTACTCAATACCACCATGTGACTTTATTGTCGGGACTGTAGAGATGCAAAAACTGGATATTTGAGATAAAAAAAAAAAAGTCAGGATACCAGTAAATATCAGAGTCCAGTTCAGCAAAAAAAACTCTCTCTATCCACAAATATACTGTTACAGAATGGATAACAAGAATAAGAGGGGGCTGGCAAGATTGCTTAGTGGGGAAGAGCACTGATTGCTCTTCCCAAGGTCCTGAGTTCAAATCCCAGCAACCACATGGTGGTTCACAACCATCCATAATGAGATCTGATGTCCTCTTCTAGCACGACTGAAGACAACTACAGTGTACTTATTTATGCTGGGCAGTGGTAGTGCACACCTTTAATCCCAGCACTTGGGAGGCAGAGGCAGGCAGATTTCTGAGTTCAAGGCCAGCCTGGTCTACAAAGTAAGTTCCAGGACAGCTACACAGAGAAACCCTATCTCTATCTCAAAACTAAAAAGAAAGTAAGAAAGAAAGAAAGAAAGAAAGAAAGAAAGAAAGAAAGAAAGAAAGAAAGAAAGAAAGAAAGAAAGAAAGGAATGGAAAAGAAAAGAAAAGAAAAGAAAGAGAAAAAGAAAAAACAAATAAGAGGAATATGGAAGAGACTAAGGGATTTAAATCTTATTCCTAGAAAATATATCCCATGTGTCTGTGCTCGTGTGAGTGTCTCTCTCTCTCTCTCTCTCTCTCTCTCTCTCTCTCTCTCTCTCTCTGTGTGTGTGTGTGTGTGTGTGTTGACTCTAGCACCTCATAAAGGTACACAGATGAATCCACATCCACATTCAGAATTTATATTAGCATGCTATTCATAGTTCATGAATGAGAAAGTGAACTGAAACTTAGATTTGTACCTACAAGAGACGGTAGTATTTGCTAAGCAAATTACTGGGATGAACAAATTTGTAATAGACTATTCAAGCTACTTAAGAGAATAGATTGTTTTTAAGCATCCATTCACATGCTAATGATTTATATACTAATTATGAGTCCTTCTTATCTCTTCATTAAAGCCTGCTCCCTGGGTACCTGCACTTAAGCTAACTTTATAAGTCAGTATTCCTGAATAAGCAGAATAGAATCGTCATCTTAGGAAAGGGCATGATTTCCATTAGGGATTCCCATTGATTCTGACCAGCCTCTAGCCTTCCGAACCTCAAGCCCAATTAAACGTTTCACAAAGAAACATAAATTGAGTGTGTCCCACATAAGTGCTTGTAATAAAAAACAAAATGTATGTAAGCGTGATCCAAATTTAGCCCACTGTGGTTTGGGTCTATGCTTTGTTCTAAGTGACAAATGTTCTAATAGTAAGTGTTGAGCAGAAGCTGAAACCTGTGTGGGCTGAGTGCTAAGGTAGAGTGTGACATCTTTAGAGGATACCTAACATCCTTGAGTAATGTTCCATATTGATCTGTACTATGTTGATCAGGTGGACTTGTAAGCTCCTGTGTAAATGTTAGTGACATCACAGACTTAGAAGCTGATTTTTAATTTCCATGATGGGTATTAGTATTAGAAACAATGTAGACAGGCCCTGGTAGCTTTGACATGAGTAGACCTGACATTGAGGGACTCTAGTGTCTCCTCTGATCAGAAACTGGGGAGAGAGGAGAACTCTGGCCATTTTCCACTTATCTAAGCCTGTGGGTCTTTAAGAATCAAGCATAGTGGTTCGGTACCTGTCTGAATAAAGATCATGTTAGGAGATACAGCATACATCTAAGCTGAGAGTAATGGCGCTAAGGATGCAGATCTCAGCGAGGTAGGGCCAGCCTGTTTAACATGGGCATTCCAAGCCAGGCTGGACTACAGAGTGAAAGGAACATGAAAGCAAGCTTCCTTGCCTTGAGGAACAGTACATGCTAACTCTCCTATGATTCTGGTTATTCACACACTGCATACTGGCCCTGCTTTAGTGTACACTTTGAACTCAACCCTTCTTGCGATCACATTCACATTTTCATGTAAGCCATGATTTTTTTTGTTTGTTTGTTTGTTTTGGTTTTTTGTTTTGTTTTGTTTTGTTTTTGACTGATTCTTTTAATAATCATCTGGAGCTGTTTCATCCTTGCCTCTCAGAATCACTGGGGACGCTTTAAGGTTTTGTGACAGGTAAAAAGCTCCAGTAGTTTCTCACAGCAGACCTCAAAGTCAAATGGGATACGATGCCTATGCAATTCGCCTCAAAGCAAGAGTTTTCTCTCTCCTGTTTTCTCCTTCTTCCTCTGCCCTTTTTGTTCTCCAGTGGCTTTACACCTGCTGTCCCTTCTGTCAGGGCACATTTCCTCAGAGATCGCTGTGCTCTGATGCTCTTCCCATACATGTCTTTCTCATATTGTTTTGCAGCCTCCTTTATTCTCTTATTTGAATTGTAGCATCCACAACAATATCTTATTACACCCTCCCTGTTTTGTCTTGTTTTTCTATGTATTTAACCATACTTCTTTCTTATTTTTTTCTTTGCCTGAAAAGGGTGTATCTTTTGTTTCAATGCACCATTTTCAACTTCTGAAAGTGGGGTTTGTGCACCGTTGTATTCATTTACTAAAAGTCTGACTTATTCAATAAATTGAACCATTACTGATGATTAATTGTGCTCACACCTACATTTCAAACTGATTGATCTTCAGTTTCTTTTTAAGAAATGTAAGTTCATAATATTTTTTTTAAAAAACTGTAAGCTAAACCAAACAACAACAATAAAACCCAAAACAAACACAGATCTACATTCTTGTTTTTGAGTCTGTGCCCAGCATTTACATTTCTTCCAGTTTCCCATCCTTATGAGACTGATCCTATTTGCTCCTAATAGTACCATCTTCTCAAGCTACACAGTGGTCTTCTGTTTGCAGAAGTATATGCATATATACTTTGCAAATACTGCAGAAGTATTTGCAGTATATGATAATGACATACAAGGATTTTGTCTTCAAAGTCCTTTGTCAGAGTGCTTTAGTCACTTGTACTAAAAGAGCATGCATTACAGTAGAGTTACTGTGCCACTGGGACCAGGGCCACTATTTCTCTGTTCCTGAACACTTACTGTGTATGCTTCTTTTATCCATTTCCAAGTCATTTAATGTGCTTGCAATCACCATACTTACAGTTCAGAAATGAGTGGCGTTCTCTACCTCTGTATAATAATATATTTCCCCAGAGTTCTTTGAGATAATTACTTAACTACCAGTGAGGTCATCAGAGTGCTGTGATTATTAATCAGTGTGAAAATACCAAATTTATTGCTCAAATTTCAGTATTATTAAGATTAAAGCAACTATACATGTAGGTTCACATTTTTCTACTATAGACTCTCAGAAATGACTTCACCTAAGGAAATATTCTCTCATATCCTGATTTGGGCTAAAAATAGTTATTTGTGCCAGAACACTTATTTACCACACTGGTTTTTCCCATGATTTTTTGCTCTGTGGGCAACTTCCCTGACAGTTAGCTATTGACTAAACTTAAGTCAAATCAGGCCACAATGGCTTCTTCTCAGACATAGGCTGAGTTCTGGTGGACTTTGCAACATACTTCTTGATTACTGAGATTCTAGATTTATTTTCTTCTGTTCTTCACCTAAAATAGTGTCTTTATTAATTCTCACTAATTCTCTAGGTATTCTAGGCCATTGTGACATGAAGCTTTGCTGTTTAACCCAAAACTTTGTTCTCGTCAATAGGATATACCTTGTACATCATGCAACTGCACATTAATTATTAATAGTGATAAATGTAATTTGTCAAATAATATGGAAATGGTACTATCTGTGCTAAGAACTTTCCACATGTCATTGTATCTCATGTCCATGGTGTCCCAATAAGGTTAACTTTACTCTCTAAAATAGCTAAAAATTTTCAGTAGTCAGTGATGAAACTGATGTGAAATCTTTGCAGGAATGCATGTGTGTCTATGTTCTTTTGAAAGTTAAAAAGACTACTTAGAAAATAGGGATGTGTGCTATTTACTTTTTTAAAAAAAGGTTTAAAAGAACAAAATCCTAAATAATTGCATTCTTAACCTTTGACTATCCCAGTACATACCTTCGGAATGTGTCTACTCCTGCCTATCTTGGGTCACATTTGATCTTCCTTAAAAGGATGCATTTTCATACGTAGTCCCACTGTAAGCACTTTCAGCTTCTACACCTCCTTATGTGCCTCTCAGTGTTGTAGTACCTTAACTTTCACCCTTCCCAGCAATCTTGCATCTTCCTACTCCTCCTGTCTCCTTTCTGAACAGCTTTGTTACCCTGCCTATTTTTAATTTACACCTTGGTGTTGGCTATGAATCAAAGGCAGAACAGTTGGGATGCTTCTTAAAATTCATATTTCTCAATCCTACTCTCAAAAGATGATTCCCTGAGTCTGGCTTTCTGCTGTGCTTGGGTTTTTCAGTAGTCTCTAGTGACAGTAGTAAGTAGTAGAGGTTTAAAAATCAATATTCTAGATGAAAAAATGTTCTGATCACTTGATTTCTTTAAATGACTGTGGTTTGGGGTAATTAAATACTACCCAACAAAATATCTTTTTTAAAAAATGTTCTTTACAAAAAGAAAGGTGCAATGCTGGAGCTTTCTCTACAAAGGGCCTCTGATGCATTCACGTTCACTTAGATCTGCCAACCCTATTTGTGAAAGCTTCTGTGAGCCTTCTTGGTAAGCACCTAATAAGTACTTGTCTATGCAGAGTTTGACGTTGCCTTGGGCTTGCTGCACCAAGCCTAAATTGGTCCCAGAGGCTCAGAAGACGTAAATTTTGGATGATTGCAAATAGGTGCTTATGGATGTGTGTATCTCTAAACTCTACACACACATACTTGTGTTACATGTATATTTATATAGAGAGAGTGTTGCTTTCAGTGACATTAAATGTAATTGTGTACAAATAGTACAGTCTATATAAAAGCACAAATACTAAATCTTTCACAATTTGAATATCTCTAATATTCTGTCATCTTACCACGGCATAACTCTGTTGCTGTGACAAGAAATATAGCCTGAAATGCATGGAGGCAAAGTACAGGTATGAAATGAAGATATGTGTTTGAGTCACGCCCACCAAATTGTTGAAAGTCTAATTAGGAGCCACCTGGATTCTAATGCTCATCAAATATAAAGTACTTCGTAGGTTTCCTATATAAGCATAAAGTTATCTAACTGATATTTTAATAATGGTCATGAAGTAAATAGATGCTAAAAAGGCTTTGAGAGAAAAAACAGACACATACTTTCTTCTCTGAAGCCCCTGTGTCTAACACAGTGTCTGATACCCAAATGCTCAATAATTGGTTAATAAAATAGTCAAAAGTTTATTGGCAAATCATTTTATGAAATCTGAGTTGGGTTATTTGGTTAATCAGATATTATTCATCTGCCTATACAGCTTTTGGAACCTCCTATTTTATCTTGAATACAACTTTTTATTGAAGACAGAGGCCTTCTTAGGATACTGTGGGTCAAACTGGGAACATGCTAGGCAAGTGATCTCCCACTGAACTGCGTGCCAGACACACTATCTACTCTGTAAAACAATGAGACACAGGGCACAGAAAAGTTGAGTGATTTGGCCATTGTTACATAACTAAGAAATCGGAAGAGTATGTATCATCCAGCTCCATTGCTAGGAAGTAACTACTTCATGTTCCATCTCATACAAGTTGGTTTCCAAGGTGTTTTCCACATCTCTCTCCCCATAGAAGCTTGTCAATAATGTTGTGTGATTACATGTAGCTCAGTAAACTGGCATAGACACAGATTCTTAGAACTCTAGGTAATATTACATATTTTCTGAACCATACCTCAGGCACTACTGCATGAAAGAGAAAACTGAAAGCTCCTATAGCCAAATTTCTGGTTTTAAATCAATGGTTCGCAATGTTCCTAATGCTTGTACCCTTTAATATAATTCTCCATGTTGTGGTGACCCCCCCCCAACAATAAAACTATTTGTTACTACTTCATAACTGTAATTTTACCACTGTTAAGAATTTCAGTGTAATTATATATGATATGCAAAATATATGATATGTGACCCCATTCAAACTCCTTAGAAGAAGCAACTGACAGGTTGAACACCACTGGTTTAAATCATTTCATCCCTGAATACACCTTGGGAATATTACCAAATCTCACTGAACTTCAGTTTATATATCTGTAAAATTGGGACTCGTTGCATAAGGATTAAATAAATCGATGTGTAAAGTGATGAGAAGAATCTGTGTTTCCAGTAATTTCTGTTACAAGCTTTTTGTGATCATTCTTGTTCAAGAAAGAAGATCTCATATTCAGTGACTTTACCTGTCTTTCCGGAATGTCTTATAATGCAGTTAACACTGGAATTCCATTTAGTTTAACTAGACAAAAATACCCTGATCCTTGTCCCTAGGCAGTTGCCAGCCTGTCAAGGATGATGGACAATCAGTCAAGAAGCTATGAGTAATTGAACCCTGAATTTGGACCAGAGGAAGAAAGCACACAGGAGAAGCTACAGAATAGGAATTTAGATAAAAGCAAAGCAAAGTCATGGTGGTTTCTGAGTCATGTACTACTAGTAATAAAGTAAATGAAGGCTTTTCAGGGAGCAGAGAGTGGGAAACAAGCCCAACATAAAGGTGTAGTTATAGGGATTGAAGCATCACACTATAGTATCCACCTACAGAAAGACAGAAAAGACAAGACATGGAGACAGACAGGCAATCTATTTATGGAAGTAGGCATAGGATGGATCATGACAACATTCAAGGGCCTGCTTAAGAACCTCCAGTCATTAGTTGAAAAAGTGAATCTAGAATATACATTGATGCTGTACTGCAGGGATTATCTACTATTGGACAGTACTACAAGTGTGGTTCTGACATCATCTGAAAACTCTTAAGAAACGCAAATCTCTGGGCCCAGCCCCACAAATTTGAGCTTTTAGGAACTCAGCAAATTGTGTTGTAACAAGGTTTTTAGGTAGCTCTTATGGCTTAAATACTTGAGAATCAGTGTTTTTTCATTCATTAATTCATTCATCCATTCATCATTTAATTAATAAGTCTTTTTTGTTTGCTTTAAATGTATAATATTTTATTGCCATTTCTGATAAGATAGCAATTTGGAATAAAATCTCCATCCTTTGTACATTTTAAGAGTTTTTTTTTCTCTTTTTTCTTTTAGTTTTCCATTTTTTATTGGTTATTTTATTAACTGACATTTCAAATGTTAGCCTACTTCCCAGTTTCCCCTATACAAACCCCATATCCCCTCCCCCCAACAGCCTACCTACTTCTGCCTCAATGCCCTAGCATTTCCCTACCCTGGGTCATTGAGCCTCCACAGAACCAAGTGATACCCCTCCCAGTGAAGCCCAATAAGGCATTCCTCTGCTAAATATGCAGCTGGAGCCATGGATCCCCCCATGTGTATTCTTTGGTGGTGGTTTAGTCCTTGGGAACTTTGGAGTGTCTGGTTGGTTGATGTTATTCTTCCTTGGGGTTGCAAACCCCTTTAGCTCCTCAGTCTTTGCCCTAACTTCCATATTGGGGTCCCAACACTCAGTCTGATGTTTGGCTGTGAGCATCCACACTTGTATTGGTCAGACTCTGGCAAAGCCTCTCAGGAGACAGCTATCCCATGCTCCTGTCAGCCAGTGCTTCTTAGCATCAGCAGTGTCTTGAGTTTGGTATCTGCAGATGGGGTGGATCCCTAGTTGGGGCAGTCTCTGGATGCCCTTTCCTTCAGTCTCTGCTCCACTCTTCTGCTTCATAATGTCCTAGGCAGCTACACCAGTAATCCAGATGCCCTTAAGGGCCTCAGTCAAATTGGGGGTTACAAACATGAAGAAAATGACATAAATAATAGAAAATGTAATAGAAGCAAGGAGAGTGTATGTGCATATACATTTAACAAGGTGATGGTAGCAGGGGGCTTGTCAACAGTAACCACAAACTTTCTCTGAGGAAACAGTATTCAGAGTGGGTCCTGTGAGCAGACTTTCCCCAGGTAAAGGCATATGATTATGGAGAAGCAGAGCAAGGGCTCAATAGCAGGAGGATGATGAAGAAGAGCAACAGGACACTAAAAGAGGATGATGCAACATCAAAGACCCAACTCATCATGCATCATCATGCAGGTTCCTTGCCCTTCAGCCCATGTAAGTTGGAAATCCATTGGAGTGCATATG
The DNA here is from genome assembly GCF_978045245.1 of Mus caroli. Taxonomy (NCBI): domain Eukaryota; kingdom Metazoa; phylum Chordata; class Mammalia; order Rodentia; family Muridae; genus Mus; species Mus caroli. The sequence continues at coordinate 118,668,678 of NW_028227261.1, forward strand.
GACAGGAGCTATGCTTTTAAGGGACCACTTTGGCTTTACTTATACAGTGTATTCTTCATCTCACCATCTCAGCTTAGCTACCATCAATCCCAAACACTCAGAAATCTCTAGTGTGCCTTGTCCTCTGCCTTCTGCATGGAAAGCCTATCCCTGACACCTCCCTTCACATCTCTGGGCTTTCTGACCTTACCATTCCCCTGGCTAGTTCAAAAGCATTTATTAGAGTTTGAGTTTGAAAATGGCCTCCAACCATGAAACCACCAAGAGTTTCAATTTAATTTCCCTTTCATGCCTCTTCACACCTTGACTCTTCTGAGAAAAACCAACTATTGATACTGATAATAAGCTCATTTTATGCTTTGGAAGGAAAAAATGCTTAGCTGAATCCACTATTAAATACACTCCTCTCATGATGAAGTCTGCATTTAAGTCAGGCTTCTATTAGCTGAGAAAAGAGTGTCCACTGAGGTATGAAATGTTTATTGTAGCTAGTTCCTGCAAGCACTGCCAGAAAAGAGATAGTATTTTCAATGGTCAAACCCCACAATGCACAAGACATGAATTATGTATGTCTGTCTCTTTAGAACAAATCAGTGCAGACTGCAGGAGTTGGGGACCCCTGAAAAATTATCTTGGACTGCCTTCTTGGCATCAGAAACTTTGGGATGGAAAAGCGTTGTTTGAAAGAGATTTGAAATCATCACCTTCAGTATTTCAGAAAGAAAGAGTTAGGAATGAGCAGTGACCTGCATTTGTAACTATCATCAGTCAAGATACCAGTAATCAACACATGATTATTATTCTCATCAGCCCAAAGCGTGAGAATAATTGAGTGAAAAAAATCCTCACATTATATGAAATGATTACTGCCTTTGAGCCATAATAAACAATGATTCTGGTCTGGTACTAGGCAGTAAAACAAATGGGAGCTGCCTGATGCTGGTGCAGTGCCAGAAACACTACCAAATTCTATAGCCACCAACCCACCCCAGACATGACTCATTTTTCAGAGCCAAGGAGACACTGCTGAATTTCCCCTCTTAGATGCAGAATTTGACTGCAAGTTTCAGAAGCTGGCTGCTTTATACAAGTCTACTCTCCAGCACTCATGCTCACATTCTCATTTGCCACTTCCCAGAACAGTGAGGGTACATTAATTATGGAACATGGAGACCCACTTTTTGCTTTCAAATGTAAGTTGTCAAGCCAGACAGCTAGGAAGGCAGAAGCCATAAAGGTGATGCAATAAAGGGTGTCCGAACCTTCCAGGAGAGTAGAATGGAGATAAATGCAGGATCTGAAAAGGCACTCTACTGGGCCTTTTTTTCTGTTAGGTTTCGATGATATAGAGGAATTCTAGGGGACCAATCTCATGCAGCTAGCATGCTGAGCTGGGAAGAGCTATAACTACTTTTACAGGAAGTCCATAATTGATAAGCCTGGCCTTCAGGCTTCCTGGCCTCCTTCTGCAATGCAGGGTCAGCTGTTAGCCCACTAGGCACATTGGATGTTTTAGATACAGCTCTTCAGGCCTCCTGGGATGGTTGCTCTATTTAGACCACAGTTGTTACACTTATAGGCAATAACAATGAAAACTCTAAAATGCTCAAAAGCCATGCAGATTTGCTCAAAGTTCTTATAAAATGTAGAGGAGTATGGGGCTCAGAGGAGATCTGCTTTCATTTTTAGTCCCAGTATTTAATGTGGTTAGAGGAGGTCACTTCTCACGACAAGAAAGACAGAATATTTGAGAACCCAGTGAAAGAATAGAAGACACAAAAAAACTTGAAACACACACACACACACACACACAAAAAAAAAAAAAAAAAAAAAAAAAAACTGAAAAGAGAGCTGAATCCAGAGGGTTGCAACTGAGAGTTGCTTACCTCAACTTCCATGGAAAGATGTTTCTGAAACCTGAAGCAAGTAAGGAAGGTTCCTTGGCAGTTTGGCGAGCTGCCAGTAGCTGAATGTAAGTTACCTGAGGAGATATTCCTGGTTCCTGCCATGGTTTTAGGAAGCTCATACTTTAGATTCTATTTAAAAAATTACCAGATAGTAACATTAAATAGACAGAAAATATGAATACTTGGATTTTTCAGGAGAGAAAAAAAACACTATGAAATATGCTCAAATTATTTTTCATAGCAAATGTTTATTATCAAGAAAAAATAAAACCAGAGCCTCATCATTCCAGAAAAAGGGCATTCACTTCTCTGAGCCAAGGGCACTGAGCATCTCTATTTTTTTCCGTAATGTGAGGAAATCAGAAAATACTTGTAGAGGTCAATATCCAAGAAATACATGCCAGTTAAAAAAATAGATATATGTGCAAGTTTTCCTTCACCTTTCCACTAAGTAGTGGCAGTGGGCTCTATTGAACCAAGGGCAGAGTATACACAAAAAACAGATTGAAAAGATTTGAAAATCTCTAGTAACTAAAAAAAAAATAAAAAAAAAAAGTATAGCAAACACCAAGCCCACTCCAACTCTTCACCAGGCCAAGAGTAAACACACAGCAGAGGGTTATTCACCTCAGCTCCACATTCCTAATCCACTGTGTCCAGGTTTTAACAGACCATCTCCAAATATGAAAGAAGAAGAAGAAGAAGAAGAAGAAGAAGAAGAAGAAGAAGAAGAAGAAGAAGAAGAAGAGGAAGAGGAAGAGGAGGAGGAGGAAGAGGAAGAAGAAGAAGAGGAGGAGGAGGAGGAGGAGGAGGAAGAAGAAGAAGAAGAAGAAGAAGAAGAAGAAGAAGAAGAAGAAGAAGAAGAAGGAGGAGGAGGAGGAGGAGGAGGAGGAGGAGGAGGAGGAGGAGGAGGAGGAGGAGGAGGAAGAAGAAGAGGAAGAGGAAGAGGAAGAAGAAGAAGAAGAAAGGAAAGAAAGGAAAGAAAGGAAGAAAGGAAGAAAGAAAGAAAGAAAGAAAGAAAGAAAGAAAGAAAGAAAGAAAGAAAGGAAGAAAGGAAGGAAGGAAGGAAGGAAGGAAGAGAAAAAGAAAAGGAAAAAGAAAAAGAAAAAGAAAAAGAAAAAGAAGAAAAAGAAAAAGAAAAAAAGAAGAAAGCAAGAAGTCTTATAATCTGAAGAGACAGAGGCAATAATCTGACTCACACAGACATGGGTTTTGGAATTCTTGAGAAAATGGGACTCAACTAATACTGTGTATTAAATGCTCCATGGGATGTGTAGAAAGCAGAAATGAACAATTATGTAATGCAGTCAGTAAAATGGAAATGTGAAGACTCAAAAATTATATTTAATGACAGAAGGGGAGAGTGATTTCAGTGAACTTATCAAGAAACCATTAAGAATCCAGGAAATAATCAATGGTCTATGAGATGGATCAATAAAATCTTATAAACCAGAATGCAAATATTGAGAGATAACAATAGTTTATGCAAGAATAATGGAATAATTCCAAAGAAATAGGAAGCATAATTGGAAAACAAAAGATAATCAAAGTAATGGTGAGCATAACTTCTCACAAATTATACTTACGATAGTTCAGATCCAGGAAACTTCAATTTAAGAAAATAAAATAAAATAAAATAAAACTTTCACCTAACCACATTGTATTCATAGTATAGAAAATAAAACATGAAAAGAACATCATTGGAATGAAGGACAGGATGGTGGGTAGAAGAAAAATTAGAGACAGGAAGAGCCACAGGGCTTCAGATGTAGCTTAACTTGTAGAGTGTTTGTGGAACACACACAAAGCCCTAGGTTCACTTGCTCACTGTCCATAAAACAGATATGGTGGTGCATGATTGTAATCTTGGCATTCAGGAGGTAGAGGTGGGAGGATCAGGAGGAGTTCAGGGTGATCCTCATCTACATAGTGAGTTCAAAGCTGGGCTGCACTTTGAGATTCTGTCTCAAAAATACCAAGTCATACAAATTGCATCAAATTTGCAAAAACATATTATACAAACAAGAAGATCATAGAGCGATATACTTGTGCTGATGAGAGAGATAAAAGTAGAATATCCTACGAAATTATTGTCCAAATATGAAGGAATTAAAAGGATTCAGGCCAAATAGAGGGATTTCATTGTCAGAACAATCTGGCATACCAGAAATGCTTAAAATGGATACCTTATGGAGACATAAGTCAGAAAGTGAAATGTCTATCAACAAAAGAAGTATAACATAGAAGAAATAGAGATAGAAAAGATATTTCATTTTTCTTATTCTTAATTGGTGCAAAAGACAGCTGGTTAACTACAGCAGCTGTGCATTTTGTGATTGTCGCCTGTGGGTTTGTGAGATGAATTATGGGAGTACCATATGTATGGGAGAGATGGATTGGAAATATCCTGTTAAAAATACTTACACAACACATCAAATACTGCAGTGTTATTTAAAGATCTGCTTATATTACTTTAAATATTTGTATTAATAATGTTTCAAGTGAGAATTTTATCAGAAAAGATTGCTCTTATAATAGAGAAGATCAAAGGGCGACATATAAAATCCTCAACTAAATGCAAAGAAGGCATTAAAATATCAGAGAATAACTGTAATAAGTGAAACACAGACTGAGAGTCTTAGGACATCCCAACACTCAAAAGACCAAGCGCAAAGTGTCAGCTTGGACTCTATGATGAGACATATTTTAAAAGAGCAAAATCATTTATAGACACGGTGAATATGAACTTTATGGGATAAGTAGTTGTTTTAAGTGTTTATGGCTGAACAAAGAAACTATGTAATAAAGATCATAGATCATAAAAGTGAATTACAAGAGAAAAAAAGACCCAACACAATGATTCTATGATATTTCTAAGAAACCAAATTTAGAGGTCAAATTTTGGGTTAAAAGTGAAGGGATGAAAAATCTTCCATAATTATGAACAAATGAGCCATACTACCTCAAATAAAGATAATTAACTTCAAAGCACAGAGAATTATCAGGGACAAAGAAAGGCATTGCATCATGATACATTGGGCATTTCTCCAATAATACAATTCAAAAATGCAAAACACAAACCCACAGGAAGACCAATGAGGTCAGAGCTCACAGAACAGCAAGGAGACATTGACAAATCCATCATTATATTTGGAAACATTAGCAGCCTTCTTTAAAAATTGATAGCTCAAACAGGAAGAAAAAATTATTTAGAAGATAGTTGCTATCAAAAGCACTACTGATTTGACCTGAATGGCATTTGAGAAGTCTCCTAGAATTTTGAGTCTTATAAAACCAAAAGTGCCACCTTCTTGGCTAACACACAATAGTCACCAGGTTAGACCACACTGCTGCATGAAAATCTCAACTTTAAAATAATAAAAATACAAAACAAAACAAAACAAAACATATGATGTTCTCAGATCACAATAGAATTAAAGCAAAAATAAGCAAAGGGAATATCTGGGGAAAAATCACAAAACTATTTAAAATTAAACCACAGACATCTTAAATAACACATAGCTAAGGAAAAAATCTGTTAACAGTAAATATTTTTGATTGAAAGGGAATGAAAGAATATTTTATGATAATTTGTACATTATAATGAAAATGGCATGTTCAATGCAATTTGAACCATCACATGCTTGTCTCCTAGAAACCAGGGAAAGCAAGATGGCAAGGATGAGGAAAGAAAGAGAAGTGATGCTTAGGTGTCATCAGAGAGGAGTAAGACACTCTCTTATGGGACTGCAGAGTGTTACTGCTATAGAGTATTTAAATAATATGCTAATTACTTCCAAAGGTAGGAACCGGGGAACCTGAATGTTTTAACCTTACAGGAATGATAGATGCTTAAGAAGATAAAAGTATCCCCAGATCTTCATCTCGATCTCAGCCTGAAGGTCCCCAGAGGACTCTCCATGCTGCAGGCACCCTACCACACCCGGGTCCTTGAGATCACTGATGAGTGGAACACAACATCAGTTCCATAAAACCCAGAGGGTCTTGTGCTAGCAACAACAGGGTCAAAGGACAAAGACAGGCCCTAGCACACCCAGAAACTTGGGATCACTGAAACCAGTCTAAGCAGGAGAGCACGTGGGCAGCAGAAGCAACAGAGCTTCTTGGACAGGGTCCCTTCGGGCCTTCATCCTCAGCCAGGAGACAGAGCTGAGACCCAGACCCCTGGACATTTTCCCTACAAGAGGAGAGTCAGCCTCCAGGGATGGCTCTGACCCCAGGAATCAGGAGGTGGATCTGAGCTCCAGATTTCTGTGCACCTTCCCTGCAAGAACAGAGCTTGCCTGCAGAGAGTGTTGTGTCCACTGGGACACAGGAGAGAGCTGGTCTCCCAGGAATAAAGAATCACAGGAGAAAAAAGTTCCAGCCAGAGACAGCTATAATAACTAACACCAGAGATTACCAGATGGCAGAAGGCAAACGAAAGAATCTTATTAACAGAGACCAGGACCACTGGGCATCATCAGAACCTGGTACACCAATCACAGTGAGTCCTGGATACCCCAACACACCCGAAAAGCAAGATTCGGATCTAAAATCATATCACATGACGCTGGTAGAGGATTATAAGAAGGAAATTAATAACTCAACTAAAGAAATACAGAACACTGCTAAACAGGCAGAAGCCCTTAAAGAGGAAACACAAAAATCCCTTAAAGAATTACAGGAAAACACAACCAAACAGGTGATGGAATGGAACAAAACCATCCAAGATCTAAAAATGGAAGTAGAAACAATGAAGAAAACCCAAAGGGAGACAATGCTAGAGATAGAAACCCTAGGAAAGAAATCAGGAACTATAGATATGAGCATCAGCAACAGGATACAAGAGATAGAAGAGAGACTGTCAGGTGTAGAAAATTCCATAGAGAACATGGACACAGCAATCAAAGAAAATGGAAAATGCAAAAAGATGCTAACCCAAAACATCCAGGAAATTTAGGGTACAATGAGAAGACCAAAGCAACTGATAATAGGTAAAGATGAGAATGAAGATTTTCAACTTAAAGGGCCAGTAAATATCTTCAACAAAATTATAGAAGAAAACTTCCCAAACCTAAAGAAAGATGCCCATGAATGTAAAAGAAGCCTACAGAACTCCAAATAGACTGGACCAGAAAAGAAATTCCTCCTGACACATAATAATCAGAACAACAAATGCAGTAAATAAAGATAGAATATTAAAAGCAGTAAGGGAAAAGGGTCAAGTAACACATAAAGGCAGACCTATTAGAATTTCACCAGACTTCTCACCAGAGTATATGAAAGCTAGAAGATCCTGGACAGAGGTTATACAGACCCTAAGAGAACACAAATGCTAGCCCAGGCTACTATACCCAGCAAAACTCTCAATTATCATAGATGGAGAAACCAAAGTATTCCATGACAAAACCAAATTCACACAATACCTTTCCACGAATCCAGCCCTTCAGAGGATAATAATGGGAAAATACCAACACAAGGACAGAAACCACGCCCTAGAAAAGGCAAAAAAATAATCCTACAACAAACCTAAAAGAAGATATCCACAAGAACAGAATGCCAACTCTAAAAACAAAAATAATAGGAAGCAACAATTACTTTTCCTTAATGTCTCTTAATATCAATGGACTCAATTTTCCAATTAAAAGACATAGACTAACAGACTGGCTACATAAACAGGACCCAAATTTTTTGATGCTTACAGGAAACCCACCTCAGGGAAAAAGACAGACACTACCTCAGGGTAAAAGGCTGGAAAACAATTTTCCAAGCAAATGGTATGAAGAAACAGACTGGAGTAGCCATTCTAATATCTAATAAAATCGACTTCCAACTCAAAGTCATCAAAAAAGACAAGGAGGGACACTTCATACTCATCAAAGGTAAAATCTTTCAGGAGAAACTCTCAATTCTAAATATCTATGCCCCAAATGCAAAGGCAGCCACATTCATTAAAGAAACTATAGTAAGGCTCAAAGCATACATTGGACCTCACACAATAATAGTGGGAGACTTCAACACCCCCCTCTCATCAATGGACAGATCCTGGAAACAAACTAAACAGAGGCACATTGAAACTAACATAAGTTATGAAACAAATGGATTTAACATATATCTACAGAACATTTTATCCTAAAACAAAAGGATATACCTTCTTCTCAGCACCTTATTCCACCTTCTCCAAAATTCACCACAAACCAGGCCTTAACAGATACAAAAATATTGAAATTATCCCCTGCATTCTAACTGAAAAAATGTTCAACATCCTTAATCATCAGGGAAATGCAAATCAAAACAACCCTGAGATTCCACCTCACACCAGTCAGAATGGCTAAGATCAAAAATCAGGTAACAGCAGATGCTGGCGGGGATGTGGAGAAAGAGGGACACTCCTCCATTGTTGGTGGGATTACAAGCCGGTACAACCACTCTGGAAATCAGTCTGGCAGTTCCTCAGAAAATTGGACATATTACTAACCAGAAGATCCAGCAATTCCTCTCCTGGGCATATACCCAGAAGTTGTTCCAACTTGTAAAAAGGACGCATGTTCCACTATGTTCATAGCAGCCTTATTTATAATAGCCAGAAGCTGGAAAGAACCCAGATGTCCCTCAGCAAAGGAATGGATACTGAAAATGTGGTACATTTACACAATGGAGTACTACTGTCTTAGGGTTTCTATTCCTGCACAAACATCATGACCAAGAAGCAAGTTGGGGAGGAAAGGGTTTATTCGGCTTACACTTCCATGCTGCTGTTCATCACCAAAGGAAGTCAGGACTGGAACTCAGACAGGTCAGGGAGCAGGAGCTGATACAGAGGCCATGGAGGGATGCTCTTTACTGGCTTGCCTCCCCTGGCTTGCTCAGCCTACTCTCTTATAGAACCCAAGACTACCAGCCCAGGGATGGTCCCACCCACAAGGGGCCTTTCCCCCTTGATCACTAATTGAGAAAATGCCTTACAGTTGGATCTCATGGAGGCATTTCCTCAACTGAAGCTCCTTTCTCTGTGATAACTCCAGCTGTGTCAAGTTGACACAAAATTAGCCAGTACAATTGACCCCTTGTCAACTTGACACACAAACACATCACTAGTAAGCCTCAACCCTTACATTCTTATTCATCCCCAAGATCTAAATAACTTTAAAAGTCCCACAGTCTTTACATATTCTTAAAATTTCAATCTCTTTAAAATATCCATCTCTTTTAAAATCCAAAGTCTTTTTACAATTAAAAGTCTCTTAAGTGTGGGCTCCACTAAAACAGTTTCTTCCTTCAAGAGGGAAAATATCAGGGCACAGTCACAATCAAAGCAAAAATCAATCTCCAACTGTCCAATGTCTGGGATCCAACTCACGATCTTCTGGGCTCCTCCAAGGGCTTGGGTCACTTTTCCAGCCATGCCCTTTGTAGCACACACGTCGTCCTCTGGGCTCCAGATGCCTGTACTCCACTGCTGCTGCTGCTCTTGGTGGTCATCTCATGGTACTGGCATCTCCAAAACACTGCATGACCCCTTCAGTCCTGGGCCTTCAATTACAACTGAGGCTGCACCTTCACCAATGGCCTTCCATGGCCTCTCACAGTGCTTAGCCTCAGCTGCTCTGCATGACCCCTTCATGCCTTCAAAACCAGTACCACCTGGGTGACCCTTACACATTACCAAGTCCCGCTGCAGAAGGAGTACAACCTTGCCTATCTCTGGAACACAGCCTCTTTGTGCTTTCAGAAAACACTTCCCAGAAGATGTCACCTCAACGATGCTGGTCTCTTCTTAATCACTGCTAATTTCTTAGCTCCAGCTAACCAGCATCAATAGTCCCAGTAATGCAAAGTTTTTGCTTTAGTAGTTCTGGTATCTTGTTAATCACAGCTGATTCTTCAGCCCCAGCTAACCAGAACTACAAAATCTTCACAATCAAAACAGCAACGGCCCTGAAAAGAGTCTTTAATTTTCCCTCTGAAATTTCACAAACCAGACCTCCATCTTCTGCACTGTTCTCAACATTATCTTCCAAGCTCCTACACAACATCTGACAGAGCTCTTAACAACGAATGGATCTTCAAGCCCAAAGTTCCAAAGATCTTCCACAGTCCTCCCCAAAACATGGTCAGGTTGTCACAGGAATACCCCACTCCCAGTACCAATTTGTCTTAGGGTTTCTATTCCTGCACAAACATCATGACCAAGAAGCAAGTTGGGGAGGAAAGGGTTTATTCGGCTTACACTTCCATGCTGCTGTTCATCACCAAAGGAAGTCAGGACTGGAACTCAGACAGGTCAGGGAGCAGGAGCTGATACAGAGGCCATGGAGGGATGCTCTTTACTGGCTTGCCTCCCCTGGCTTGCTCAGCCTACTCTCTTATAGAACCCAAGACTACCAGCCCAGGGATGGTCCCACCCACAAGGGGCCTTTCCCCCTTGATCACTAATTGAGAAAATGCCTTACAGTTGGATCTCATGGAGGCATTTCCTCAACTGAAGCTCCTTTCTCTGTGATAACTCCAGCTGTGTCAAGTTGACACAAAATTAGCCAGTACAATCTACTCAGCTATTAAAAACAATGAATTCATGAAATTCTTAGGCAAATGGATGGACCTGGAGGGCATCATCCTGAGTGAGGTATCCCAATCACAAAAGAACTCACATGGTATGCACTCACTTATAAGTGGATATTAGCCCAGAAACTTAGAATATCCAAGATACAATTTGCAAAACTCAAGAAAATCAAGAAGAAGGAAGACCAAAGGGTAGAAACTTCATTCCTCCTTATAATAGGGAACAAAATACCCATTGAATGAGTTACAGAGACAAAGTTTGGATCTGAGACGAAAGGATGAACCATCCAAAGACTGCCCTACCTGGGGATCCATCCCATAATCAGCCACCAAACGCAGACACTATTGCATATGCTAGCAAGATTTTGCTGAAAGGACCATGGTATTGCTTGCTGTCTCTGGTGAAGCTATGCCAGTGCCTGGCAAATACAGAAGTGGATGCTCACAGTCATCTATAGGATGGAACCCAGGGCCCCCAATGGAGGAGCTAGAGAAAGTACCCAAGGAGCTGAAGGGGTCTGCAACCCTATAGGTAGAACAACAATATGAACTAACCAGTACCCCCCCCCACCCCCGCAGAGCTCATGTCTCTTGTTGCATATGTATCAGAAGATGACCTAGTCGGCCATCATTGGGAAGAGAGGCCCCTTGGTCTTGCAAACTTTATATGCCCCAGTACAGGGAAATGCCAGGTCCAAGAAGTGGGAGTGGGTGGTTAGAGGATCAGGGAAGGGGGGCGGGGGGTGAGAAGGGACCTTCTGGATAGCATTTGAAATGTAAATGAAGAAAATATCTTTAAAAAATTGAAAAAAAGTATCCCCATACATGTACAAATATGTATACTATGTGCATCTTCGCTGAATTATTCATTCGCAGTTCTTTCAAGTGCTGTCTTGCCTTTCCAGAAAGACTGACAGAACAATCTAGTGCCTTTGTTCTCAACCTGTAGGTCACAGCCCTGTTAGGGGGTCTAATAACACTTTCATACGGGTAGCATAACAGATATCCTGCATTTCAGATATTTACATTATGATTCATAACAATAGCAAAATTGCAGTTGTGAAGAAGCAATGAAATAATTTTATGGCTGGGGGTCGTCACAACATGAGGATCTATATAAAGTGTTGCAGCATGAGAAAGATTGGGAATCATTGATCTAGAGTATTAACATATAGAATGCATAATATAAAGATAGCATTAAGCATGGAAGTGACCGATTGTTACTCTTTGTTACTTACTTTCATCTGTCAGCTGGATACACCTAAAGCAATCTGGGAAAAGAGCCTCAGTTGAGGAATTTTCCAGATTATTTTTCACTTAGAATCATGTCTGTGAGGGAAACTTTTTAACTGAAATAGACATAGAATGGCTGACTATATTAGACTCCCATGGCAGGGTTTACTCTAGAAGAGTGAAGAAAGCTAAGTAAAACAAGAAGCAGCCAGGGGGTCAAAGTGTGTATTCTCTCTCTTTTTGAGAATGTGATAAATCCCTGCCTCTGATAAATCCCTCTCTAGGATAAAGGACTGGAACCTGGCAGTGTAGGCCAAATAAACCCCTTTTCCTCTATGTGGTATTTGTCACAATAAGATACACAAAAACTAAGACAACCTATTCTAGTGTTTCTGTCTTGGCCAAGGCTATGTATCATTAGAGTAATATGTCAGGCTTCTTTCTTGAGGGTGTGATTCTGGCTGGTCTCACGTGTTCCTGGGAACCTTATTTTGAACAAATGCCCTCTAATGATTATAAAGACTAGTTAAGTTTACCTTATCTCTCTCCTCACTTGACTGGCCAAACCTGATGTCCAAGGAGATAGCAGATCTCACCAAATGACATTCACAAGCTGATGAAATTAACCAAAGAGATGAGAATTAACAACTAAAACCAATCTTACATTTTTAGAAAATATTCTAATATTTTTGTAGTCCTTAAGAAAACTGGGTTTTTTTAAAAAAAAATTACAACATAAGTATAGGTATAAATAAATAAGTAGGAATCAGACATAACTGTATCACCTCCAGATGAACTCTTTCAAATTTGGTGAATCTGGTTTATTTAGTTGGTATGGCTTTACTCATAGGTTAAATGTATTTGATTATATTATTAACCACAATACTCCTTTTTCCCTGGCAGTCAGACATTGACATCAGGACTTCACGCATGCTAGGCAAGTGCTGCACCATATTCCCAGCTCAGAATATGCTGTTTACATGTCTTCAAATTGTTACATTGATGATCTTTGTATTTCACCTCAGTAAGCAGATACCAAGTGAGGAAGCCATCTTTCCTTTTCTTTTTTTCCCTGGACTCTCCCTCTCTGCTCACTAACTGTGGTGAACTTTAGGCATGTGTACTAGTTAGGACTTTATTCCTATGAAGAGACACTATGACCAAAGCAACTCTTATAAAGGAAACCATTTAACTGGGGCTGATTTCATAGTTTAGTGGTTTAGTCCATTATCACTATGGAGGAAAGCATGGTGACATGTAGGCAGACATGATTCTGGAGATGGAACTAAGAACTCTACATCTTAATCTACAGTCATCAGGAAGTGACAGTGAGCTACTTGTTCTGGCTTGAGCTTCTAAGAGCTCAAAGCCTACCCCCAGTCACATATTTCCTCCAGAATGGTCTCACCTACTCAAACAAGGTCACACCTCCTAATAGTGCCATTCCCTGTGGGCCTTTGGGGGGCCATTTTCAATCAAATCATCACAGCACAATATGCAAACCCATTACTAAAAGGTAATGGCTCTGACTCCAATGGAAATGAAGTGCTTTTTGGGTACAGGACTTCTCAGCATATAACTGCTATATGACCCAATAAAAGCAATTTAATATTTTATTGTGGAGACACAAAAAATATAAAACACACATACACACATATATATATAATGTACATAAACACATGTTTATTAATCTACTGAGATATATTTACTAGATTAATATTTATTGATACATTCTTCATGATAGTCAGGAAATTCAAAGCATGATCTGATTATAAATTGGAAACTACTTGCCATTTCTCAGATTCCAAGCATTTGCTAATGGTATACAGGGAGAATTCCACTGAACTGATCTAATTCAAGGTTCTTGAGTGCAGTTAAGTGGTAGTTTCACATTCTTCTGCCTTGTAGTCTAGACGCTTGTGTAAGTATGCAGAGGACTAATGGACCAGTGGCAGAAATTATCAAAACAATGAGGAGTAATTCTGTCAAGAGACTATTATACAATTATAATTAAAATCCATTAGTGATTACAATTTTTGTCACTTTCCCCCCTTTGGTGAGTGTTCTTTATTTTCTTCCAGCTCAGTTGGCTAATTTTACAGAATAATTTTCCTAATGCTGAAGCACACCGACTGTGTTCATGTATCTAAAGGCGGCTTGTACATTAACACACTGTAATTGCAGGTCTGTAAGATGTCAGATCTGAAGAACTTCACTGCAGAAACGGAGAGCAGACTCCCAGGGCACGCACTCTTCAGTTCAGTAATGTTGAGTATGCCTAAGAACTGAAAAGTAACTGGAAATAAAAGAAGGGACACTTCAAAATCCTCCTTCTTTAGCTAGAAATATCCTTTCACTTAAAAAATCTAATGACTGGTTAAAACCTTGTCATCTCCCAATTTCATCTGCTCAGTGGATAAAGGCACTACACATTCTTGACTTTAGTGTTTTCCATCACCAAGTTGAAATCTGTATGAATAATGAAGAATCAGAAATCCCTTCTTTGTGGAAGGCCTCTGCTTCATAGTAGCAGACAAGGACCTTTCCACAAAGCAACACACAGGCTTCAAAGTGGAAAGAGAAGGTAGATGCTATGAAATTAATGGTAGAGATATTGTCAACCACTTCTTGTCTGCCACATTTGGATACCCGCATTTGATAATTGTTGGAATTCAATAATCTTGAAGCCAAATGTTGGCAGACTACATGGGGCTCTTCTATAATAACTCAGGTTTGGGGACAAAGGGTAAAGTGTGTCTAAAATATGAAAAGTTTAAAAAGAATCATCAATGAAATACAAAAATAGGACACTCTATATGTGAAAATATATTACTTATTCTAAAGCATGGAGACTGAAGAAGCAGTGCTCAGAAAGAAAGCTCAGATATCTGATGTTAAAAATAACAGCAATATACAGCTCTGAAACTGGCAAAGCAGTTGCTGGTCAAAATGTTTATCCCTAGCAATAAACACCAGTTGTTCCAGAGTCCTTTCAAGAAAAGTATATGCTAGGACATCCTTCTTGATTTAATTATGCAGTCAGAGCCACAGTAGACTCTGCAGCTTCATTTTTGGTCCATAGCAATTGGATTTCTCTGTGCTTTATACATTGAGGCTCTGTGTAGGATTATATTTAGGGAAAAGACAGGTTATAGTGCTTTAAAAGTGATCCCCCACAACAGTGAGAAGGCTGATCCTCAGAGCTCAGGTGTCAGAGTTACTACTTCAACATTTCATTGCCATGGAATAATCTTTGTGTATATATATCCCTCCCCCTTTATCTATTGATGAACATTTGGATGCTTTGTACTTTTTGGTTGATAAAAAAATAGTGCTATGAATATTCATGTAAGGGTCTTGGCATAGACATAGTGTAAGGATTTCTGGATGACATGATCTGCATAACCATCATCACTGTGAGTTTATTCAGTTGGTTTCCAAAAATTATCCATTCTCACCAGCAATCCCATGTTTTCGTGTTTCTACTAAATGGTGCTATTTTCTATAATCTTTTAAATTGTCTTTGTTACAGTAGAAGCATATACTCGTGAGCTCCTCGCCTGCTCTTTCCTGAAACTTCATTATGTCTACATCTATTCAAATACTTCATGGATTTTTTTAAAAATTGTGTAAAGTGTCTGTTCAAATGTTTACTCATTTTAATTTAGTTTTTATTATTTATTTTTTAATATAAAGTCAAAGGGGATCCCCACATAGCCTAGATATAGCTCTCTTATCAGATAAATGATTTAGAAACGTTTTCTTTTGTTCTCTGGCTCACCTGTTCACTTTATTACTACTATTATTTAAAGCAAAAAATGTTCACTTAGAGAACAATTTGTCTTTTCCCCTCTTCATTTATAATTTGGGTATTATAACTAAGTTTTATCTGCATCAAATTCACGATGATTTACCTCTACATTTTCTTCTAGGAATTTTGCTATTAATATGTTCATAAACATATGGGTATCTAGTATAAAAACAAAAAAGCACTGTTTCCTCTTTGTATTATGTTAGTATTATCTTAACAAAAATCAATGGATTTATTTCTGGATTTTCAATCTGTTCTGTCTATATCTCTATATTATATCACACAATTTTGATTACCATCATTTTGCAGTAAGTTTTCAAACTAAGACTCAACAATATTCTTCTTTTACAGAATTGTGTTGGCTCCTTTGGGGTCCCCTTTAGCTCTTTGTGAATTCTGAATCATCTTTCTCATTTCTGAAAAGCAGGAGAGTAGAAGGAATTTGTATGTTCAGCAGGATATCTGTAGGTACTACGGCAACAGCAATGCTGCTGCTATTAATAACAGTTATTTCTGTGGCTTCACGTTCTGATTGTTCTTAAGTACCCTTTATGTTTTACATTTCCATTCATTTATTAATTATAACAGATTTCAGATTCTTCAGGATTTTCTTTATCTAAGATGGTCCTTGACAGAGTTAAGCTTTGTTACTTCCTTTGCTATCTATATGCCTTTCCTTTATTTCTCTTTCACAATTGCTTCACTAAGAGCCTCAGTACAATGTGGGATAGAATGTGAGAAGAGTGGTTTTGTGCTTGCACATATTCAGTGCAATCCCTCAAGTTTTAATTACACAAAGAAACACATACCAGAAGACTTAAGAAATATCCCAAAGGCATTGGGTTTTATTCTAACATTGCTAATCAGTTTTTAATTCGGTGAACTCGTCTTTTAAGTGTCTTCTTCCTTTGACACCTTTCACAGGAATCCACCTCACCTTTGCAGGCCTTTACGAAGGCTTCTTCATACATTCTCTATATATGATTTCTTCTGAAAATGGTACAGATGAGAGCCCTCTTAGAATGTTTCACAAAAGAGCCTGGCTTCAACACAGAGTGGCCATTCATTGAACAGTCTAACCTCTGTGGAAGATGTCTCTCTATGTACTTAGAAGGGAAAGGAGTGCCTACCCGCTGAGACTTTACTTCTTAAATTTGTACCTTGATAGAAGAGAAACCAAACTCCATCTAGTATCAGAAAATCCTCATCCATGAAGTGTGTTTCTTGTGACTTTGACTAAGCTGCTCATATGTCTCCACTGGTGGTTTACAAGTTAGCGTGGTTCTTCCTCCTACTTGTCAGAGGGTTGTTATAAAAACAGCTGTGGAGTGGGGTCTAGGGAGATGGATTTATAAGTAAGATCACTTGCTTAGAAAGCATGAGGACCCAAGTTCTGAGTTCAGTATCACAGCATCCATGTAAGAAATTGTACATAGCTATACTTACCTCTAAAACCAGCATTGATAGTAGAGAAAGTCTTATCTCAAAAAACTGTTAACCAGCTATCCTAAGTATGAAGGAAAGCTTCCAACCCAGTGAGGGATTCTGTCTCAAGGCCATAAGTCAGAAAATAGTAAAGAACGACAGCCACAGTTTTGTTCTAGCTTCTACATAAGTAGTCATATATATGCAGACTGGGCTCATGGGTGCACACATCCATGCTGCTGATACCTAGAAAATTCTACACTATGAAGCAATTCATAATTACGACTGTTTGTGTATTCTTAATAGGTGGAACTAAGTTCATTAGAATTATTTGAAAAAATAGTACCAATAATCTCATCATATTTTCTCCAACATTTTGTTAATTTTAAAAAGGCATCTCATAACAAGAAAAGGGTTTGGGGGATAGAAAGGTGGTTCAGGGATTGAGAGTATGTACTGCCCTTGCAGAGGGCCTGGGTTCCATTCTCAGTATGTCACTGGGATCACAACTGTCTATTTCATTCTCTCTCTCTCTCTCTCTCTCTCTCTCTCTCAACAGGCATGCACACACACACATGCACACACACACACACACACACACACACACACACATACACGCAAGCAAAACCCTTACATTTAAAAAAAAATCTCTTTACTATTCACAAGGAGTAAGAGAAAACCTTTCAGAATATCTAGTAGCCATTGCCTTTTAACCCACTCACTCTCTCCACCAAGGGTGCCTTTAAATCCCATTTCACCTTTTAACAAGTATAGGAGCAAAATTAAGCATATTTGTTGCCATAAAAGAGGGTTTTTTATTCTCAGTGGGTCTATATAGCACTTCATAAATAAAAATAAATAGATTGATATTTGTGGATAGAAAATATTTAAAAGAATATTCTCATGTTGAGATTGTTTCTTATTTTGGTAAGTATAACCTGAAAACTCTTGATTTTGGACCTGGGCTGGGGCAGGGTGGGGATTATGTCACATATAATTCTGCTTTTTTGTTGTTTTGTTTTGTTTTTATCTATTTCAGATATACCAAGCTATATCATTAATTTCTGCCTAAAGGATGCTCTTGGGTTCCTGTCATTAAATTGTGCCTAATACCTTTTCCTGAGTGCCAGGGCTCTTTGCGACAATGACAGGAAGCCCATGAGCAAGTGATACTAGACATATTCTCTTTACTCGACTTTTCATTTTATTGATCTATTCTTGCATAATTTCTCACGTTTACAATGTATTTTGATAGTATCCTGCCCTTATCCTTCCTACAAACTCTCCCAGAGCCCACTCCCTATCACCATCACTCCTTCACATGTTCGTTTTGTTTCCTTTATTGCCCACTGAGTGCTGCCCAGACATGCATAGATACAAGGCCATCCAGTGGAGCCTGGATGACCAATAAGAGAACATACACCACTACTGTCTTCCATTTAGAAATTGGGCTAAGTGGCCAGCCTCTGAGATAAACACTTCCCTGTCAATACAAGTTTGTTATTCAATGTTTTTGTTGTTGTTGTTGCTGCTGCTTTGTTTTTAAAGGGAGTTCTTGAGTTTTCAAACCAGTGTAAACATAACTACTGAAATGCAAGACTGTCATGCTATAGGTCATAAGAGGGTGCTGCCTGTTCACTCACTGTCACCAGCACTTAGTCCAGCACTGTACGCATACTAATTGTTCACTAAGTGTTTCATGAGTGAATGGCAGAAGGAAGAGAACAAGTGAGACCATCTCAGTGTACATGGAGTAGCTGGCTCCTTCAATAGCTGATCCAATGCTGTTGGATGTACAGTTCTGTTTTAGTGAAAGGTGTGGCTGAGACAGGCGATGGAGGAGATCGATCCCTAATAAAGCGTTAGCATTCCTTAGTCTACTAGGAAGCCCCTGGTCTCCGTGAAGATCCCTTAGAACGAGTAATTAGTGGGAATTGTTCTCTAATAACAGTCTTGCTTTGGAAGATCACTGTCAGTCCTGCTTAGGCAAAAGATACTGAGACTAAGGGCTTTGTTTGGAATTAGCATGCACCATTCCAGAGTTCAGAATTCAAATGACATCTCACAGCAACTCAGATTTCCTTTGTAAAAAGAAAAATCCTCTGAATCTCACTCATTATGTGTGTTTCTGTGTCTTTAAGACTGATCTAATACAAGTAATTTTACAGTTCTACAAAGTTTCATCTTCTTCTCAAGGGCTGAATATGAGCTATATACATTATTTTAATCCCAAGCCATTCGTAAAAGCAGTCTCCCACACCAGTTTTCTTTTCATAGCTTCTCTCTGTTTGATCTCTGGCAATCTTAGGCAAAGATTTCTTTTTTTTTTTTTTCCATTTTTAATCCTCAGAAGGTCTGAGTTCTCTGTGGCCTTTCGTCCATTTAAAGCTGACTTTGTGATTGTGTTTCAATTTTGCATTCAGAGTTCCTTGTTTTGATTGATAAATGTTTGTGAGAAGTATAATCTCCCCCTGTGCTTTTCATTCTTTTCTCGGTGAAGGAGCTTTGCCTGGGTAGCCAGGCTGTCTGATAACACTGAGAATAAATCTTAACATCTCTGCCCTATGATAAACCAAGACTTCAGCCCTTCTTTTTACCCCAGTGATAATTGCTTATCAGTACATACAGCTCTACTCATAGGCTTCTGATGCCACAGGGGTTTATATCTCTGGGAAGATAGGCAGGAAGTGCCATTCCCGAATCCATTAATAGCTTTAATACAGGCCAGAAAAGGAATGAATACTGGGCCAGGTTTGCTATCTCAAAATGAGAAGGCCATCTCTGCATTTTGAGATGCTTTTTTTTGTTTGTTTGTTTTACTTTGTCTTTCTTTCCTCTGGCCTTAACTTGGCTACCCTGGAAGAAGCAGTTTGTAAAGTGCATTGTTCCAAAGCTGAAAAAAAAAAAAACCAAAAAGTTGTATTTTAAAAATATGTCCAATTTGCTGTCATTTTTACTTCCCTCAGGGACTACAACTGAACAGGATCTCAGGATGAAACCGTTCCCACGTACACTCGCCAAATAAACAAGCCCTTGGTCCAGCAGTCCACACTAGGGAATGGCTACATTGTTTAAAAAGAAACAAAGGAAAAAAACTTACAAATAGAGAAAAAAAAGATGGAATTTCTAAACCCCAAAAGGCAGGGAGGGTATGTAATTGTGCACCACATGCTAGGATAAGTGCAGATTAGAAATAAACAATGGAAAGAAAGGGGACAGGAACAGAATTGTAAAGAGAAGAAACACAGGAGACCTGAGAAAATATTTAAATCCTGTTTCCTTTATCCTCTAATTAGCTCAGAGGAATTGAAAAACACAGACATGTTGATTCTGTCCAGTGACCAAGACCAAGAGTGTGGTTAACAAGTCAGCTGTGGATGAAGCTTCCAAAACATCCATGAAGAGTGGATAGTACCCAACATGACCATCAGACTTAGGACCCCACGTTTTGGTGAACTCAGCCCATCACACCCCCTGGGAAATAGGGCATTTATCCAGTTGGCAATCAAGTGTGTTGTCTGGAAAACCGGTTGGCATTTCCCTTTTTCCAGTGACGAAAACAATAACGTGCTGCTTTCAGAGATACTGTTTAATTAAGCACACCGTGGAAATTCCCTCTTCCATGGTGAAGGCAGTCCAACCTCAAGTGTCTTAAAAGTGCCATCTTGTAACTGTAGCTGGAACTTCTGGGTGGATTTTAAACTAAGGTCAGATAAAAACGCAAACCCATTTCTGCAGTAAATTCCCATCGCATAGAAATCTGCCACGCCAACACAGAGATGGTTGTGGTGGACCCTAACCGAGAGTTTTCATCTCTACCAATATCTCTACTTGGTATCTGCTTTGAATTCTGATAAATCACCTCTCTTGTCTCAAAACCCAGCTCAAATTCTGCTTTTTCTTGGACTTCATTGAATTATTCAGATACAAAAGTTTGTATCTGCAGTATCCTATACTCTAGGGATGAAGCAGTTGATAATCAGGCCGCATCTCTCTCATGGTTTTTACCGACTACAAGAAAGATGTGTATTAATCAGATAGTCACATACACATACGATTATAGACCTGTGATGGAGTGGTTCCTGGGCTACCTGGACAAATGCAGAGTTCTTTTCCGAGTTAAACATGATAGAATAGATGTTCTCCCTGCTGTGAACAAATGTATGATCTCAGAGAAAATGCAAACCAATACACAGAATACAAAAGTTCCTATGTTCAAAATCCTCCTGAGTCAGAAATTAGATACATAGTAAAACAATTTAACCACCAACTGAGGTGCCAGTCATTCAGGATAACTGAGCTGAAAGACAAACAAAACAAAACAAGAACGCTGATAACTTTTGAAACTCTTAGTGCGGGAATTAAGCCAACACAGCCAAGGGCTAGTGAACTAAATGACTCACGTTCTGTTTAAGGTAACCAGGAAGACTGCATTTTAAAACTGAGACCATTTCAAGGAGGTTTTGGTGAGTACATTATTTTCTGCAATGCTGTGACAGGCTGTGAGAGAAAACGAATCAGATAAAAATCCTCACCTGTGTGTAACTAATATCTGTAGTCTATTTGTTTAATGTATTAAATTTATGCCAGGCATGGTGGCTCGTGCCTTTAATCGTAGCACCCATGGGGCAGACGCAGGCAGATTTCTGTGAGTTCAACATCAGCCTGGTCTAAACAGTAAGTTACAGTATAGCCAGAGCTACATAGCACAACCCTGTCTCAACAAACAAACAAAGAATTAAACTTAAACACAACGAAATTTATTCTTTAGTTGTTAATTACAGGAAATAGGGAAAGCACAAATAAATCATGTTTGCTCCTCTGTGTTAGGAACATCCCACAATGGGAAGGGATTAATTCCTGCTAGGAAGGATTAAGAAAATACCTAAAGCAGAAGGCTGAAAATCAAAAAGCTAGACAGCACGGAGCTAAGGATTCAGCTGTCTCAAGGGGAACAGCGTACAGTTGTAGGGCTCATTCTGAAGGCTAGCTCAGTTATTTCATTGTTCTAAAACAAAAAAACATGTTACCCATGGGGTACATAATCCATTCAGTGGCTCAACTTCATTTCTTGTTCAAATGATTAATTTTTTAAAAAGCCTCTCAAAACTAGCTACGTTTGCCTTTCCTCGGCAGCAGTGCAAGTGTTCAAACGAGGAATTTCATTTTCAAAGGAAAAATATGACTACTTTTTACATACTTGTATCTCTGTGAACATTGACTTTGTCTGCAGAGTCCATCATGGGTCAGAAAGCCAAGTTGCCAAATATGCAGATACTTACCATGTACAATAGAATCAGATGTGGATGCAGGAGTACAGAACATCGGGATTTTAGCTACTATAGAGACATAATTTGGTGCCCACAATGTGAAGCACGTGTACAAGTGAAATCTTTTCCAAAACAAAGAGGAGTCTGATTCATTTCTCCATTTTAGAGAAGGTCCTTCAACATAATCATAGGAAATAGTAGAAAAAATGAGTGAATTGCTACAATTTGAACAGTATCTTTCTCTGTTATGCCTTCTAATTTAGAGCTACTTGCTAGTGGATAAATGTCATAGGTATGGATTTGCTGATCTTATACGACAGTAAAAAATCTGAATCTGATTTCTATTAAATATTAAGAAATGACGTTCTGTTAACTGTCTGACTCTTGTTATGAACACACACACACACCCTGAAGACCTGAGGAAGAAAGAGTCTCAGCCAGAGGGAAGAGAGAGAATTTATATCTGCTTCTCAATGCTGACTTCAGGCTGGCCAAAGACAGCCATGTTTTAAAAGCTGCCTACACTATGAGATCCTGAGAGTCATTTTTCTGTTTCTGGGAGTCATGTTGGGAAGACTCATTTTGTAAGCACCTGATTTGATTGACTGAGCTAACTGGCTGCACTCAGCTCTGTGATTTGCAAAAACACCGAGTTCCCTACTCGAAGCTGAATGATCCTCTTGCTGTAGGGCACCTTTTATGAACTTCATTGACAGACTGCATGCTAAACTTTAATTTTACCCCTGTGGTCAGGTCCCAACCATTTCTCTTCCTGTGTCTGAGCATTTATCTATTAACAAGATTTAGGTGGAGTCTTGTCATCTCTTGCAGGTGGTTTCTGAGAACAGCACAGAAGTTGAAGGCGTCTCAAATGTTCTTTCATAGATCTAGACCATGAGCCCCGCAACAATGACTGATGTTGTTGCTGCCCATTTGAACTTGGGAGGCAGGTTTATGTTGACACACCTGTTCTTCTCATAGCTGCTTTCTCTTCTCTGCTCGATGCTGTTTCTGCTTTAAAAAAATAATCCTTCTGGGTTCTGGAGACATGGCTCAGCAGATGAAAGTGGGTTGTTTGTTTGTTTGTTTGTTTGTTTTCTTTTTTTTTTTCTTGCAAGGGACCCAGGTTTGATTCTCAGTACTCACATGGCAGCTCACCACCAACTGTAACTTGAGTTCCAAGGAATCTAGTGTCTTCTCATGACCCCTGTGGGCACAAAGCATGCAGAAAGGTACAGACAAATAGGCAGGCAAAACGTTCACACATATAACATAAAATGAACTTTTAAAAATTCCTTTTCAAAGGATACTATCCTATTTTGCCTATATCTGTGGGTGTTTGCAATGACATAGGAAAAGCCATAGATTTAGTTAAAGGAGTTGTGATTTTTAAACTCATGTGTTTGCCACTGCACAGGGTGCTTTGTAACCTTTCTAGGCCTCTGTCTTTTACCTCAGAAGTGAGAAGGTGAACCAGGGAGTGTCTAAGGAAACCTCCTCTGCTCTTCCACAATTTATGATAGTCTCCATGACACCCCTGACTTAGGAATTCTGCAAGTCTCTGACTCTATTAGATCAGTGGCAGTTCAGGACTACCCCGTGGTCCCTGGAATCGTGTAGATGCCCTGGGGTCTTCTGTGGTGTGGTGTGGGAGGAGGGCTCATAAAATTGAGAAGCCAGCTTTAATCAGTATCTCTCACTGTGATCGATTTTAGATATTCCTGAGTACGATTTCATTTGAAGAAAGGATTTTATGAGAGGGAGTTTTGATTATTATTATTTTGGTTAGGTTTGCAAACCTCTGCAATAGATATTAAAACTTCTTTTTAAAATATGTAAATCTATGTTGATGGTGATGATAGATCCCTAACAGATAACCGTAGAAGTAGGAAAAGTGTAATTGCTATGTAATGATCAGTTAATCTAAGTCACTTCTTTAAAGCGATTCGGAATTGTCTGGAGAAGAATATCATCTTTTGTCATTGTTCAACTAAGAATTAAGCTGCCATAGCAGGAAAAGGAGACTAGATACATGGTGAAATGTTTTATATTAAGTTTGTCACTGTGCAGCAGTACAAGGGCAGTCAGTGTACTGTTTATAGAGGGCTCAGGAAAGGGGATAGGTCACAGCTGTTTGCTGTGTGAGTTCTTGACAATTTAAAAAAAAACTAATAACTTTATCAGAATACCCACCCCACACTTAACATTTTTATAAGCCTAACAAATCCAAAGAAGTCAGAATTTCTCTGCACCACTTAGCACCACGTTCAGCATTCTGGGGAGAGATCATAAATGCTGGTCTGATTGAATATGCTATTCAAACCACAGACGAAGTATTTTACTCAATAGAGACAGTCATTTGATAACCACAGCTCCGAGTGAAATCCCTGTGCCTAAAGATGTTTTCAAAGTATCTTTACCAAAAAGAGATAATGAATTTGGGAGTGAGTATTTGGAGGTGACAGAAGGACAGAAATGATGTAGACGCTCATGTATGAAAACCTCAAAAAAAAATTAAGTGTATTCTTTAATCTTTTCTTACAGTGCAGACTTTATCCCCGTCCCGTTCCACCATCGGACTGTTGCACATCACACACCTGCTCCCACCATCTCCAAGAGGATGTCCCCATCTCACCCCCACTCCGCCAGACCTCCCCAATCCCTAGGGCCTCCAGTCTCTCTTCTCTGAGTCCAGACCCAGCAGTCCTCTGCTATATATGTGTTGGGGGCCTCATATCAGCTGGTGTGTGCTGCCTGGTTGGTGACTCAGTGTTGGAGAGATCCCAAGGGTCCATTTAGTTGAGACTGCTGGTCCTCCTCTACTGTTGCCCTCCTCCTCAGCTTCTTCCAGCTTTCCCCCACTGGTTCTGATTTTCAAACCTTCCAGTGAAATAACCGGAAAGAAGGCAGCCTCTAATCTTCCTTTCTCTTCCTCCTGCTGTTCCTCCCGTTAAGACTGTAGATATCACTGTGTGCATCTGTGAAATACTGAGTATCTTCTGAAGCCCTCCCAGGAAAGCTAGCCTCTTTTACAATACTGTTTCAGTAGGAACCCTGTTGCAATTTACAAACACCTGCCGGCAAGCTGATTCTGGCCTGATGCCACTCTTCCGTCTGAGGGCTGCAGCTGCCTCTCAGGGTCTTCTATAATGCTTTCTCCAGTGCTTCTTTAGTGCCTATGTATTATGTGGGTCATCATTCACTCACATCTAGTCTCTTCATTGAGCCTATCCTGTGAAGTTTCTAAAATCAATATCACACTGTTGTTGCATATCTGAGAGAGAGATTTAAGAAAACAATCTAATCGCCGCAGTTCATTCCAAGTGTTGTAGCAATTATTTGACATCATGTACAAACGACCCAATACTGAGTGCAAATAGGATTTTGTTTTTTAAAATCCTTTCTACTCTCTAACAATTGATGGAGCAATTCTATTATAGTTAAGTAACAGCTGAGAGTTCTCAAGTGCTAGATCTCAACATCCACCTCTCTCTCTCTCTCTCTCTCTCTCTCTCTCTCTCTGAATCTGTAGCATTCCTTTAGACAAGCTTCCATTAGACTTACAAATATCTGTTATCACATTCACTGACTTCTCTAATTTTTCAAAGATGGATGGAAGTGCCATCTCAATGGTCATCTCTATCCAGAGGGCAGTGGCTGTCACATAGACATCAGAGGAAATGTGAGCAACAGTAAAGTTACTGCTATAGTCAAAATCCCCGATGACTATCTTTTACCTGCAGCCTATCAGACTTATGGTTATCCCTACAATGTCTGCATGTCCCACCTGTGTTCACACCAAGTTGGGAATTCTGCTTAAGTTGCAAAAGTTTATGGATAACCACAACCATGCAGCTTGTCTGACATTGAGCAACCTGCATCTGCACACGAGACCTATCACTTTCTATTTTTCATCTGAGTCTATCAGCAAGGCATACCTCCATTTTTGTATATGCAGGTCATGCTTTCTGATCAGAGTATAACCAAGTCCGGGAGCACACTGGTGTGGCTTGTTTGGGACTATGTTATAGTTTTTTTTTTTTTTTTAATATTCTCAGTTAAGGACAATCCAAACTTTTAGGTACAGAAACTAATGTGAATGTCTTCCTCTAATACATGTGAATTTAGACCTGATGGGCCTTTTGCCCCATGGTTCTGCATTGAAGGAATTCTGGAATTGGATGCTCTACCAAACTTTTAGCCAGTGTACAATATAAGTGAAATATGGAGAGGGTGTTAATCTGTATTCTCAAATATAACCCTGAATATCTATACAGGAAAAGTTCTATCTTCTAAGGTATTTTGAGCTTAGTGTATTTTTAAAATTATACAGTATGACACAAAAAATCACCCCCAAATTAAAAGAACTAAAGTAACAGTTTTATTCTTATCTCCCTCACTGTCAGTTACAAGCTGAGCATAGCTCTTCCCTCCAGAGCACTCATAGACTTTCAGGCAGAGTGCAGCTCAGACTAGAGCAGTAAGGATTTTCTCACTGGTACTTTGGAAGGTATAGCTAGGCCAGCTGAAGATCAGTCAATGGTGTCTCCATGAAGCTTTTAAACATGGCTGTCTCCATCTTCCCATATAGCTCATGGGCTCAGAAAAGCTGGACAACTGATATGTGGCTGATTCACTCCCCCAAAGCAAGCATTCCAACAGACTCAAGCGAAGCTGGAAGGTGTCAGACGATATGACCAGAAGTTCACCGTGCCACCTTCTCAGTGTCCTATTGGCCAAAGCAGCCACAGGCCACAGTATATAGAGTAAAAGGAGAGAATGAGCATAAGCTCTTTTCAAGTGTGGGATGCCCTATGTATCTTAAGGGTAACCTTAAAAAATTAATTTAATTAGTAAGCATCACATTGGAGAAAGCTGCCATACTAAAATCAAGTAAGCTTATTGCAAAAATTGGCACACCATAATTTTCAAAATAGTGGTATCCCATTAATGCTTATCAAAAAATCAAAAACAAAAACAAATAAACAAACAAAAAAATCCCAGCCTCGTTCCCTTCCAGGACATATACCTATGAAGATCCACTTTGAGAAAGATGCCAGTTGTTCCACAGGAGGCACTTTGAGAATGCAGTCATTCTAGCTGGTGCAGCAAAAGGACTGCATTAAGGTAGGAGCATCGGGCTTTTGTAAAGCCATTAGACCTAGAAGAAAGAACAAACCAGTGACTTCCTGGTAGCCCTCCATCAAGGCAAAGGGGGTACCTTGTCACAAAGATATCTCTCTCCTTTGCGACTAAATCCAAGTTGGCTTAATTGGCTTAATTTCAGTTGAGACTGTAAAATCATTAAAGCAGGTGGCCTGGTGTGTAACTATAACATGTACAAAATAAAACTTTCTCTTTGTAGTCAATTAAATCTAGAATTAAAGCCTAAGAAGGAAAAATACTTAGTGCTTACTAAAAATTTGTATCAGACACAGAATTCTGAGGCCAAGCAACAAAGTTCTGGTTAAGGTTGAACAGACGTGACAAACTAAGTTAGGATTCCAATTCATCTAGACTCATGTATCAGACTTTCTAATATCTCTCTGTCTCTCTGTCTCTCTGCTTCCTCTCTGTCTCTCTCTCTCTGTCTCTCTGTCTCTCTCTCTCTCTGTATCTCTGTATCTCTCTCTCTCTCTCTCTCTCTCTCTCTCTCTCTCTCTCTCTCTCTCTCACACACACACACACACACACACACACACACACACAAAATCTCAAATGCTTAATGACCTGGAATATTTAGCTAAAAGTGAATGCCATCATGCCCAAGCTGGAGTTTGCTTAATTCTACAAAGAACAGATTGACCCTTTGTCATCACATAAATGCATAGCTAATGTCTTTACGATTACTACAGTGGTGCAAATGCAGAAATTAGCCTTGATCCTTGGTAGCCTCTGTGTTTGGTCAAGCTATAGATGTTATAGAATGCTTGGACTTTGATTAAATTTGATATGAAACTAGCAAGAACCATTAGAAGTAACTGATGATTTTTCCAGAAATTTCACTGAATGTGTACATGTGAATATGAATCCTCTTTAGAAGGTTAAAATTAAATTTGATGTACAATAGGTTCCTTGAGAATTCTGTCAGCCAAAGCAAGAAGCAACATCTAAGGTGTGCATGAGTGCCCTCTCTCTGTCTCTGTCTCTGTCTCTGTCTGTCTCTATCTCTGTGTCTCTGTCTCTGTCTCTCTCTTTCTCTCTCTCTCTATCGTGTGTGTGTGTGTGTATGTATGTATGTATAAATATCAACCTCCTTAGTAGAAAACATTTTTCAGTTCTTGCTATATTTTGACCAGTACATAAGATATTGAAAGGTAAAAGACAAAACAACATCACTTCACTATGGAATTTGTCACTACATCCAGCACATGTAAAGATCTAGCTCTAATAAGAAGCTGGTTATTAACCTACTGTAGAGAATCGTTCACTAGGAAACCAGGACATGGGGAGGAACATCTGTTGAGTATACATTGTTGATAAGATTTATTGTGAGAGAAACTCTATATGGACTTTTTTTTTTTTTTTTTTTTTTTTTGGTTTTTCGAGACAGGGTTTCTCTGTATAGCCCTGGCTGTCCTGGAACTCACTCTGTACACCAGGCTGGCCTCAAACTCAGAAATCCACCTGCCTCTACCTCTCAAGTGCTGGGATTAAAGGCATGTGCCACCACAGCCCGGCTTCTATATGGACTTTTAATGATAAATAGAATTTGAAAAATAATAAAGAGATTGATATTGAGTTCATTGTTGCTTATGGAAAAGCAATAACACTATTATAATAATCCATAATCATACCTCAAAAGCTCTCTTCTTAAAAAATTAAGAACTAATTTCTCAATCTAAGATAGCTGTGAAGTGGCACTGGAAAAAACTGAATACAGTCAGTAAATATAGGACATCCAAAGGATCCTAAATTCAATAGTAATCCAAACCTTAACCTCTCACCCAATGATCCTTTTCCTTTTATTATTAACAAGTGGTTGTGCTGCTTTCCCGGAAACTTATTGATTATAAATTGGCTTCCTTCCTAGTAACAACACATTGCAGTTAGGATTGTTCTCCCATGCGACCATAGCAATCCATCTGCTACTGAATTTCAAGCGACTGTTCATAGAAAACCCAACGCTTTGTTTTGTGCCTCTTCTTATTTTGGCAAGATCCACTTTAAAATGTGAGGCTCCCTAGCATAACTGTCCTCTGAGAGGCTCAACACAGCAGCTGATCAAAATAAATGCAAAGACCCAAAGCCAAACATTAGACAGAGCTTGGGAGGCCTTCCTTGTGGAGGAGTTGGAGGACGGATTGAGGAACCCAGAGGGAATAGAGACTCTACAAGAAGACTATCCGAGTCAACTAACCTGGACCCTTAGGGTTTTCTAGAGACTGAACCACCAGCTAAAGAACAAACAAGGGGTAGATGTATGCATATGTGAAACAGATGTGCAGCTCAGTCTTCATGTGAGCCATCTAAAAACTGGAGTCTGGGCTTACCCTAACCCTACCTGTGTACCCTGTTAACCTAACTGGTCTGCCTGTCTAGCCTCAGTGAGAGAGGATGAGCCTAGCCTTGCAGTGTGACTTGAGTTGCCAGGGCTGATTGGTACTCAAGGGGGGGCAGGGTACCTCCTACATCTCAAAGAAGAAGGGGAGGGGAGGGGGAGCAGCTGTGTGACAGGAGAGAGAGGGCTGTGATTGGGATGTAAAGTGAATAAGTAAATAAATGAATGGAAAAAAGAAAAAAATAGAGTTTTGACTCCAGAATGAAACAGTAATTCAACCTCAGAAAAAGACAGACAGACAGACCACCTCCATGCAAGGCTCACTTTATATAGTTAAGGTTCCTTCATCAGATTTTTCTTTTATTATAAAAGAAGATACAGCAAAACACAAAGCCAGAAATCTTCCACCTAATGTAAAAGTTTCAACGTTCATAGAGTATCTATAATATATAAATATACAGATATGTGAATACATTTGTGAATGTACAAATGATACCTTGAGCCAGCATATCATAAATTTTATAGCCATCAATTTTCTGAAATTCCAATGCTTTTAATCAATCTATTTGCCTCTCTTAGGATAAGTACTCAAACATTCGAAAATAAAAGGATTTAAGAGACTAACCAAAGTGAAAGTACCTTTAGTCATAGTGAGTGAAAGACCAGAGTGGATTTTCAGACAAGATTCATCAAATTGCTGGTGAGTTATTGGGGCCACAGCCTACTGTGTTATCATTAACACATTTGTCCATAACTTGACAGAAACAGAAAAGTAAAAGAAATCAATCTGAATACCCAGGGCCAGAGTTTGTAGAGGCAGGGTGTGGGTTTAGCAGAGACAGAAGTGAAAATGAGTGTGTGATTTGGGTGACAACTGGAACCTGGTAGAAATTGAGGAGCATGTGGAAGAAAAGGATGAGGATAACGTTTCTAAATGGAAGACAGTTCAGCTCAATACTGAGGCAGAGTTAAAATGTATATTTTAATATGACTGCCCAGGCTTTTCAAATAAGGCAAATGTGTACCCTGACTTCTTTCTCACTTGTCCTATAAGATGCTGTTCTGTCCCTAAGAGTCGTATGTGGTGAGTAACACTGTTGCTGGACATGGCATTTGGTCCTTGTATTTGCATAATCAATATTTTAGTTATATTTCTGTGTTTGGTTGCCCCTGGCACTGCCTGCGCCTCCTTGCTGACCTTATCCTTTCAATGGGCAACCGGCTCCATCATTCTAAAAATAAAACCATGCTGACACCTGGTCTCCAACGGGCCTTAGAGAGCTGTGCTGCTGGATGCTTTCCATGGGCAATATAAATTAAGAAAGCCTACCACCTGGCCTCTGGCAGGCCTTAGAGAACTGTGCTAATTATGGTTGCCAGTAAACAGTGCAAATAAGACCGTGAACTCTGTTTTGATTTGTCATCTGAACAGATCTTGAGGGCTTATGGGGTAACCTTAGGATGTCACCGCGTATATTTGTTTGCTCTGAGGTAAAAGGATCAAGGCTACAAGTGAATTGTGTCAGAGAGGAGAATTATATTCTCTAAGCTCTTCAGATGAAGCTGTAGACAGCCTCAGTAACCCACTTCAACACAAAGAAAATTTTGTCTTGCTATTGTTGTTCATTAAACTTAACTAGATTCTTTATTTAGTCCTGTGACTACTGAAAAATCAGGACTTTAGGTAAGAAAGATTTCAAAAAAATACCTTGAATTATCTTCTATTACTTTTTAAAAGGTCTTTCTCTGTCACTGTCTCTCTTTCTCTATCTATATCTCTCTCCTCTTCCTCTCTCTTCCTCTGAATGCAGTGTGTGTGTGTGTCAGTGTGTGTGTGTGTGTGTGTGTGTGTGTTCGTGTACAAAAGTCAGAAGACAGTATCATTTCTATCAAAGTTTTTGTTATGGGCAATCACATGATTTCTGGCTTGTTATGTGAGTGTTGGATTCAAATTCTGGTCCTTATCATTATCCAGCAAATACTCTTAAATATTGAGATATTTCTCCTTCCTTTTATTTTTGATACCTCCATCTTCAGAGCCATACTCCCCTTTTTATTGGCTTGTATGTACAGCATGAGCTTTCTCTATGATGACTCCAACATGCTGGGTTGCAATTAGTAAGAAGTGAACTAATAGGAGTTGCCTAATAAATGGAAAGTGACTTCTTTCACAACAGCACTCCCTGACTTCTTCAGCAGAACAAATTTTGACACTGTAGGGAAATCCAGAGCCCTGCAGCAGAGTCAGTGTGGGAATCCTATTGCCTTGTCTCTTAACTCATTTCTCACATGCAAAATACTTGATGAACATTTAGCAGAGATAATAGCACATTAGAATGTTTATGATCATTCAGACCTGGGTTTCAATTCTGACCTTCTACTGCTATCTTTATAAGACTGGCCCAATAGTCCACGGCTGAAGACCTTAAAGCACAAGGACGATACTCCTTTCTCTCCTTTCTATGGCCTCACTGTGACAATATACATTAAATGCCTACAATATACATAATGCCTGCAACAGGATAAGCAAATGGTAGTTATTATGAAGTTTTCTTAACATGAAGTTTTGGCTTTAACTGTATTGATTGACCATTTTCTATGTGCATATTGGGATAGAGGCTCTAGTAAGTAAAGTTCTCTAACAAGTAAGAAAATGGGGAGGCAGGGACTTGAGACATGATTCTTTGCACAGGACTGAAGCACTGCTACAGTCTCTTGTGTGTGTCATTACTTACCTGCTTATATCTGCTTCTAAATGGCACCATGATGATTTCAAAAGTTGACTGCCCCTTTCCTTTTTTGTCATTAACTCCACCTCTCCCCTTCAACCCTTGTGCCCTCACTGTAGGATGTTCCAAAGGCTGGTGATTGTTTAGTTCTAGCCAAGACGTGGTGGGTTCAATGCCAAGATGTGCACATAATTCTACTTCCAAACTCTTTCTTCAGAGTCTTGCCCTCTACCTCCTGGAAAAACATACCTTTCCATCCAACCCTTTCTCAAAGGAATTCCCAGAGATAAAATTCCATCTCTTCTGCTTGGGAACATGGTCATAAAGTGTGAATGAAACGCCCTCAGGACCATCAAATCAGAAAGACAAAAGAACAAGTTGATTCTGATTTTATCAACAGTTCTTCCGATGTGACCTTCACTTTCCTGAAGGATGCTTTTACCTGACACAGCCCACCTGTCTTGCTTCCACTGTGTAGATGACTCCAAAAATTCTGGATAGGCTGAACTCACTCTGCCAAGATAGTAATAAGAATAATCTTGAGAAATAATAATGCAAATTAATTTAAATCAATAAGTATTTACCATTTGAGTATATGACTTGCATTGTGCTAAAACATTTTCTTATGTTTTACCAGTATCAAGACTACTCCTGAGAGCTTGTAATTATTGCTCTCAAGTCACAGATGAGTACAAGATGTCTCAGGAAGTTGGTGCAATTAATTTACTGAAAGACGTACAACTAACCATTCACAATAGAGTAAAGATCAACAGTTTGCTGAGTCCAAATGTAGTTTCTTATCTATGTATGAGGAAGAAGAAGAATTATGTGTAGTATTACCTTTTATGCTGGATGTACAGTGTGAATTCTGTTTAATGGACTGCCATATTGTGAAATGTTACTTCTGAAGACACAAATCCAAATTTGTATTACTAGTTTCCGCTAAGATAATTATGTGTATACCAAATAAGGATGTGCCAGGGGAACCTAGAGCAGTCATGTAATTTATTCATTAAAGATTGTTTCTAGACAACACCCATGTAGTACTACTCTATTTGTAACCACTTTGCTATTCAATTAAATAATTAGAAATAACCATATACATTATATATTTAGGGTCAGCATTTGGATAAGAGTCCTGTTGGAATACCATTTGACTGACTCAATTGTAGCACATCAAAGCAGATTTGGAACCCCAAAGGAGAAGTAGAAAACCCCATTCCTGCCACATATACTTCACGAAAAAGGTGAATGCATTGATCTCCACTGCACAAACCCAAGAGCTAGCAATTCAAAAGTTCTTCTTCCACAATTAGAAAAATCAAAGCAGTTTTGTTGTTTTGTTTTGTGTATATATTAAAATGATTATTTATTCTTATTTTATCTATGTGAGTATTTTGCACACCTATATGTGATACACCACATGTGGACAGTAGCTACAGAGACCAAAAGTAGGGCAACCTTGGGAGTAGGGTTGCAGACCAACATGAGCTGCCATGTGAGTGCTTAGAAATAAACCCAGGTCCTCTACAAGAGCAGCCAGTACACTTACCAAATGAACCATATGTCCAGGGTATGACCTCCATGTATTTTTTATCATGTCTCATCTATTAAAGTTAAATAACACAGATTCAATTTTATTACTTGTAATCAGAAATGTTTAAGGCAGTTCACTCCCAGCTGTTTAGAGCATGTATCTGATAATTAAATACTACAATTCTTCTATCCTCCAGGAATCTTTCTATGACAATTACAACTTAGTGACCTTGAACCAGTGATTTAACTAGTTCTCTATTTATAAAATGATAATAAGAATTACATAACTATAGAAGGTACACTGGTTGGTGCACAGTAAATCTCAGTTAATGCCCATCCCCTTTCTCTATTCTGCTTATAAAAATGTAAAGTGCTAATTGGCAAGAGAAAACTAAGACTTCTGCTTCTAATGTAGGAGCACAGGAAGCAAATTCAACATTTTGCTGTATCCTTTCATAGAATTCCATCTCCTTAGTTCAGCAAAGAACGGCACTCGTTCCTCCCAGGTCCAGAGTAAGTATCTGTTGATGGGTAGTTCCAAGTGCCAGGAGTCATGATAATTAAAGGATAGTGTGTTTCCTTTCTAACTTAGAGTTTGAAGGAAGCTTTAGAAGGCAATACTTAACAAGATGACATTCATCACTGGAATCTCTAGCAGATTTTAGCCAGTTGCACTTCAGCTCAAAGCTTACCTGCTTTAACTTAGTTGGTTCAACATAAGAGAGGTGCTTAAAAGACCACAGGAAGTGTCTCACAACAAATAAAATTAATTTAGTAGTTGCAAGGCTCATCAAAAACCTATGGCTCCCATGGAGCAACTTCAAAATGATATGTTATTTGTATTACTAATAATTTCAAAGCAGCTAAAAATAGCAAAAGCTAGCATTATTCAGTATTATGAAATAGGAAGAAAAGTACAAAAACTAAGTCCATTGGGTTCTTTGCAACCCACTGTTTTATATAACATAGCTTCCTTTCTTCAAAGTTGCTGCTTTTGCTTCTCCCAGGTGCTCTGCCACATCTCCATCCCTCTCCCTTTGATATTTCTTTCACAAAACTGTGTCCAAGACTATACCCATTTTATGAGGCCAAGACTCTGATGTAGATGCTACCAAAAACCCTCTGGTGGAAGAGCAGAGAAAACTGGAAATTTAAAAACTAACAGCTATTATTCTGACATAGTTTGGCCCACACAAAATAAACAAAACCAAAGTAGGTATGAGTTATAAAATGAATAGTGAGGTCTGGTCACTGAGATGTATGAATAAAAATAATTTCACCATCCTATTTCTTCCTTAACCATTTTTACTGTTATAGAAATCAAGGCACCTCTTAGTAAAGTGGTGTAACATCTCACTGCTAGTGGGCAAGCTGGAGAGCACCTAGAACTTGTCAGTTATGTCTTTATATGATTTTCTGTCTCTGGTACCTTCTTGAGAGGGCAATCAGCAGAAAGTAGGAAAGGAGGCATTCATGACTTTTTATGGATGGTTAACTTGTGATGGGAATTTCTGAATCCACCACTGATGCACAGTGGCCTCTCCTACTTGCTATCTCACTTTCTCATGTAGGTCCCACCTACCTCAAACAATTAATATATTCTCTCCTCTGTGTACTTAGAGTTTATAACAAAAGCCATATCATCTAATCCCATTGGCATCAAATTTGGCATTTGATTTTCATTGTATTTACTCATTATGTATATCATGCAGACATAAGGACAATTTAATAAGGATATTTACATACAATTTTATGTTGTCTGTCATACCTTGTACATTGAACATATGCTTATCAATACTCCTAGCACTTTCCTTTCTCATCCTTTCCTTCCCCTTTCCTCTAGACTATTTTGATTCTAACTTTATTTAATGTATACATGGTTTTATGTCTCTGTATAAATCTAAAATCTCCATATGTAAGAAAGCATATGATATTTATTTCTAAGACTAGCTTAATTCACATAACATTGTCATTTCCAGTTGCATCCATCTTTCTGCAAGTGAAATAACTTCAGCCTTATGCATAGATTTATATTATGGGATTATGCACATGTTATATATAATATATACTACACCATATACATATGGACCATATTTTCTTTATCGATTCTTTTGTTGTTGTGTACTTAGTTTAGTTCAATAATTTAGCTATTGTCAATAGTGCCGCAATAAAATTGATGTTCAAGTGTATCTGTCATATGATGACTTAAACTTCTTCAGGTAAATTCCTAGGCATAATATAGGTGAGTCATAGAGCCATTTTTGGTTTTGTGGAAAAGGTTTGTATTAATTTCTAGAGTGGCTGGAATAGCTTTATCTCTGTGGTTCCTTTTTATCCATATCCCTACCAGCATGTTTTGTTTTGTTTTTTTAAAAAATTCGATCCTGATTGAGGGGAGATAAAATAGCCCAGTAGCTTTGATTTGCATTTCTCTAGTGAGGGAAGATATTTGGGGGAGGGTAGTGGTGATTCGCATTTCATTAGCCCTTTTATTGAATGGTTTACTTGGTTTCTTAGGTTTTTTTTTTTTAACTTTCCTGCACATTCTAGATATTAACACTGTCAGATGTTCTTCATTCTCACCGTTTTTTTTCTGTATTCCATAGACTCTCTTTAGTCAATCTCTCCACTTTCTTAAATATTTTCTTGTTGTATGTAGGCATTTTATTTTAATAGTGACCCATTTGTTGACTGCTGTCATTAGTATTTGAACTACTGATGCCCTATTGAGCAAGTCCTCGCCTATGCTTATATCACGAAGTGGTTTTGTTACCCTTTCTTTCAACTTCCGGGTTTCATGTCTTATGCTAAGGTGTTTGATAAATTTGGGGTTGATTTTTGTACAGGATAAAAGATAGTGATCTAGCTTCATTCTGTGACACATGGGCATCAAGGTTCATTTGATCTCTGATGTCAGTTTGGACAACTATGTCAAAAGCCATGTTGTTATAGCTGCATGGGTTTATTATAATATTTGGATCCTCTATTCCTTTTATCTATTCCTTTGTCACTGTTTTGTTCTAGTCTCTGTACTATTTATTAACAGGCTCTGGTGTGCTGGTATCTATATGGATTTTCTTGTTCTTAGGATAGTTTTTCTTATCTTGGGACCTCTTTTCTTCCATATGAATTTTTGGATGATTCATTCAGATCCCTCAGCATTAACACCACCACTTTATTGTTTCTTAGCTATGTAAACCAAATAAAGCAAGTTGCTTAGCATTTATGTACCTTGCAGTCCAATTTGCAAGATGAGAGGAAGACAGGATTGTTAGAGGATTAGAGTGAATGAAAGTAAAGTTCTTAGAACAAATCCTTGCATGCAGAAAACACAGTATTCAACGTTGTGTGCTCCTGTGGGCCTGTGCGTTTTCAGAACCCTGAAATGTTTCTCACATTCCTAGAAATTTCTCACACATCAGCCCTTTGACGTACATTCCATTTCCTGTTAACAGAAGAGGAGATTTCCACTGACTGAGATAATAGCATGCAGTATATTCATGAGGAGGAAGAAAGTATGCACCCAACTATTAATGAACAGGGTTCCAGTGTGGAGAGCAGGAACTGACAAGACTCTAACCTCCAGCGTAATCATCATTAAATGCTTCTCATACAAAATCCTCATACTTCAGAAGCCGATTACCACAGGAACCCCTTTGTCCACTGAACATAATGCAGGCTGATATTTAAAATTTCATGAAGGAAGGAGCTAAAATTTTCAGAGGTTCTCAAGATCAAATACGAGATGAGACAGTACCTGCCCAGTCCATAATGCATGGGATGAGGAGTCGTGGCTTTTGAGTTATCTCCCAGTCAATTTTATTGACTAAACCTCAAGCTCTCTAATGAGGTGCATGTTGCTTGGATGCCTAAAATCAGTCTTTGAACCAAATGAGGATACTCTCCAAGCAGAGAGCAGAAAACTTCCAGCTGCTCTTGTCTTTGCAGAGAAACTACTAGAAATCCAGGGATGAAACTGGGTCTCAGAAGGCTTTCAGGTCACATGTGCTAAATCCTATGACTTGACTTGAAGGTGACACAATTGACTTTCTGGCCCTTCACAAACTAGATGGTCAGAGGCCTTGCACTTCGAAGTAGGCAGAACAGCAGTCCCAGGGCCCTTCTGGAGGGGTTCAAACTATTCCTTCGCATAGCTTACAGGGACCTTTTTGTGCCATCCTTTTCATTTATCCTCTCTCATTACCATTCAAAAAAAGTATGAAACAAAACAACCCCCACTCTCCCTCTAGGAAACAGTGTGGGCTTGCAGAAATAACATGAACTTCTAGATAATAAAACAAACAAACACATTTGCTAACTTTGCTTTAAATTTAATTTCATTTTTAAATGAAATTTATCTAAATTTGCTTTACATTCACTATATCACAATGGACAAGTTGTCTGGGTGTTTCTACGTCAAAGTCCTAATCTGTAATTGCAAGTAGCATCCTGAAATATTTCTGGGAAGCAAGGATGAGGTAATATATGAGAAATAGATGCCTTGTGCATAGTATTTACATGTAAATTAATGAGAGATAAGTGGGGCTTTTAAAGATAGTGGAAATTTCTGGAAAAAATAGCATGGATGACTGACTTGTTACTAACAGTTTAGATTGACTGTGATCAATGAATACCCCACTTGTAGTCTACTAATACACAGTCATCAACAAACCCAGAGAAAATCTATCAGTGTTATTTCCTTTCATTAAAGAGCAATATAAATATTGATCAAGTCTTCTAACTGACCTACGGTTTGCTTTCATACATTAAAATGCTGTTCAGCTCTGAGGGGGACACAAATTTTCCAATTACCCTTAGTTCATAATTCATTATGTCACATTAGAAGCTAAACATGAACACACTGTCTTTATTGAGAGAAAGTACCACTTAGGCACTTCTCCAACTGCTTCCTCTCCCCAATACTGCCTGAACCTCATATAAAACCTGTGTAAGGACTAAGATATCTCAGAGAAAACAGTCCCTTACAGCTGAAACTCAAGCCCCTTCATTGAGGGCCAGAAATGAATAATACACCAGCTAATAAAAGGAAATATTAGACTCCAGAACTTAAGGGCTGGAGAAATGCCAAGGCAAGCATATGTTGTTGTATAAAGATAGCTAAATACTTATCATTGGATTAGTGGTGATCACAACCTCAAATTTATTTCCTTTAAAAGTAATGACAGCATATTCTGCACTTGAATTTGGAATAAAATGTGAAACACATGTGTATAAACATATAGACATATATCGTTGTATAACGCTTTCTTCATGTGC
Organism: Mus caroli; assembly: GCF_978045245.1. NCBI lineage: Eukaryota > Metazoa > Chordata > Mammalia > Rodentia > Muridae > Mus > Mus caroli. Next base: position 118,707,932 of record NW_028227261.1, read on the forward strand.
CTTTATGTGTCTCAGAGAGGAAGTATCCTTTTGAAGGATTTTTAGATTTACCCAGAAAATATATTGTTAATTAGATATTTTTCTTGCTAGTTCATTGCGAGAGAATGAAATGAATGTCTGGCATAAAAGAGCACACAAATGGAAGCAGATTCCCCGTTTCTGAGCATCCTGCATTGCGAGTCTGATGGCCTTTTTGTTATGCCTCTGCCTTTCTCCATCTGTGTCTCAGAGTGGCTTCACTGCCACACATGCTTTGGTTTATCTTGTCTAAATAGAAACCCACACTGAGTACCTTTACATTTCCATATTCATCAATAGTCTTGCTCTCAACAGAAGTTCAAGCTAAAATGTTTCAATAGCTAAAACCAGAAATAGTTTATGCGCACCTCAGATGCTGTTCCCTGTGTCAATATAAATTAGGACTAGGATCTTGCCTCCCTCGTCCTTAGAAGTGATGACTACCCCTATAAATTCAGATGCTTTGTTTTCAAAGCATAAAATGGCAGTGGCTTTATTTAACCTTAAAGATATAGTTTGATAAATTTATTATAGTATTACATTTCCCTTTGTAAGCCTTTGTCTTTTAATATACAACAACAATTTTCCCTTTCTTTTTGTTTTATTGGATATTTTCTTCATTTACATTTCAAATGTTATCCCCTTTCCAGTTTTCCCTTCCAGAAACGCCCTGTCCCATTCCCCTTCCCCCTGCTTCCATGAGAGTGCTTACCCACCCACCAACTTCCTCCTCCCGGCCCTCGAATTGCCCTAAACTGGGACATTGAGCTTTTACAGGACCAAGGGCCTCTCCTCCTATTGATATCCAATGAGGCCATCCTCTGCTACAAATGCTGTTGGAGCCATGGGTCCCTCCATATGTACACTTTGGTTGGTGGCTTAGTCCCTGGGAGCTATGGAGGGATCTAGTTGTTTGATATTGTTGTTCCTCCTATGGGGCTGCAAACCCCTTCAGCTTCTTCAGTCCTTTCTCTTACTCCTCCATTGGGGACCCTGTGCTCAGTCCAATGTTGTCTGTGAGCCTTTGTATTTGTCAGGCTCTGGCAGAGCCTCTCAGGAGACAGCTATATCAGGCTCCTGTCAGCATGCACTTTTTGGCATCCACAATAGTGTCTGAGTTTGTTGAATGTATATGGAATGGGTCCCCAGGTCTGGCAGTCTCTGGACGGCCTTTCCTTCATACTCTGCTCCATGCTTTGTCCCTGTATTTCCTCTCATGAGTATTTTGTCTCTCTTCTAAGAAAGACTGAAGCATTCACACTTTGGTCTTCCTTCTTTTTGAGCTTCATGTGGTCTGTGAATTATATCTTGGGTATTGAGAGCTTTGGGACTAATATCCACTTATCAGTGAGTGATTACCATGTGTGTTCTTTTGTGATTGGGTTACCTAAAAGTTTTAATTTTTTTCATTGTGTTTCATAAGATACGATTAGTGTAAAATGGCTCTCCGAATTTCAGTGCCATCATAGAAGTGAGCTGAAGGGTAAAAAGCTAGAATCTGATGTAAATATCAATTATCCTAATATAAATATCAGTTATCCTAATGTAAATATCAACTATCCTATTATATGTCTATTTTCAACTCTGGCAGATAGATAATGAGATGACAGTGTTCAACAATATAAAATAAAATGCACAAGATAATTTGGAATAATTAATTGGTAATATTATTTAAAATGGAAAATGTTCTTCTTGCTGGGTTGCCTTCTCTGGCCTCAGTAGGAGAAGATACATGTAGCCTCACAGAGACTTTATATGCCAGGGTGGGGGAATACCCAAGAGGGGACCCACCCTCTTGAAGGAGAAGAAGGGGAGGGGGAAATGAGGAGAGGTTTCTGGGAGGGGTGACTAGGAGGGGGCAGTGAGTGGGATGTAAAGTGAATAAATAAATAAGTAAATATCCATTCTATATATAGTATTAATATCTTTTTATTGCTTAAAAGGGTTATATGTTCATATAATGTGTTTTGATCAAATCTATCCCCATTTCTTACTTTCCAGGCTTTTTTTATGTTCACTACCACTTTTTCTCCCAGCTTAGTACGATCTATATGGGCATAGATATAGGACCATGCACATCTGTAGGAACAGGAAACCAAAGGGACCCCATCTATGCCAAAAAAAAAAAAAAAAAAAAAAAAGCTGATGCTCCTTCCCACAGAGCAACCAGTTGCAAACAGATTCTCTAATAGAGGTGGGACTTTATGAAACTATTCCCCAGCTATGCTGAGATTTTGACTGGCTTGAGCTTGTGCCAGCATTATACATACAGTGTCAGCCCCTGTGAATTCATATGTGCTGTAGTCTAGCTATGTCTGGCAAATATTGTTTCAGAGATGGTCCAATGAACTAGACTGGAGAGCTGAATAAAGGTGGCATGCTTCTATAGTCCCAGACGTATAGAGGTGATGGCTGGAGTACCACTGGAACTCAGGAGTTTGGAGCCAAGCTTCTACTTTACTACATCACCTTTCCATATACATTATTCTTTTAGACAATTAAAATAGGAGGTGTAGATAAGTAGCAGTGAGATTGAAAAAATAAACATAAGAATGTCAAATCCTTGTATGTGAGCAGCTACTAGCCCTGTGCTGATTGACAGAATCCTTATGACCTGGGATGGGCTTCATCCTTGGCTTTAGAAGCTACCTCTAGCCAACAAGTCAGACGATTCTAGTTGGTCCATGCTACAAAGCAGACTTCCAATTTCTTAGCAATTGAATTCACAGGCTTATAATGGATTAACCAACATTCAAATTTCATCTCAACTATTAGCTGGCTGTTAGATTTTGGACGATATAATGTTTGTAAAACGTACACTTCTCTACTAAATGAGATGGTTCTAATTTCAGATCAGACACTATATAATATATAAAATATATAATATATACAAATATATAATTTAATATCATATAAGGTCAGGATTGTTATAGGAGGTGGATATAACATGCTAAAAACAGTACATGAAGCAGTAAGTTCTCAATTAGAGCTGTTGCTCCAATGGTCCAAAAAGCATCAATCACCTTTTTTTATGTTTTTAAGAACAGTTATTTATTTACCTTAAAATTATTCTTTGAGTACTTCATACAAGTACACAATGAAATATAGTCACACCCACCCCTCATTTTCATCTCTAACTCTCCTGAATGACACCCAATACATTCCTCTCCCAACTCTCTCTCTCTCTCTCTCTCTCTCTCTCTCTCTCTCTCTCTCTCTCTCTCTCTCTCTCTCTCTCTCTCTCTCTCTCTCTCTCTCTCTCCTTTTACTAAAACCATTACATTGATCCCCATATGCAGGAGGGTGGAGCCATCTACTGCCTACCAGTGGCTACACATCTTAAAAGAATAATTCTCACTCTTAGTAGCTATAAACTGCTATGAATTCCTCAGTGAGGAATAGGACCTCATGAGCTTCTTCCCTGTCTGTCCATGTTGAAATTTAGGATGGCTTGATCTCGTGCCAATCTTGTGTGAGCATCCATAATTACTATGAGTTCATGAGTGGAACATCCATGTCATTTCAGGCAACTTTCTCCATCTTCCAACTCTGGCATTCTTTCTGCCCCTTTTTCCATAACATTCCCTGTGCATTGGAAGGAGCTTGATAAAGATGTCTCATGGAGGGCTGAGCACTCATGACCATTTGTTCTGATTATTTTAACAACTTACAAATCTCTGCACTCACTGTTGACTCCCTGGAACAATTTTGAGGGCAGTACAACTCTATAGGTATAAATTCTCTACATTTTTTAAATCAATTCTGTAATACTCAGTTTAGGCAAATCTGTGTGAAGAGTTTGCAGAGCTTTCTGGAAGTATCACAGACCTAAGTGCAACATTATAACCTAAAGAAAAATGGAAATCCATCTAGGAAGGCTTTGAATTCATTCACTGTGCTAGAACAGAATACTGTGGGTTGGATAATTGATAATCAATAGAAACATATTTCTCACAAATTCTGGAGAATGAGAAGTCCAGGGTCAAGTCATCAGTAGACTCAATGTTATTCTTCTCTAGAATCTTTCTGTGCCCTAACCTGCTGAAAGGGAAAAACAGATCTCTGTGGTTTCTTTTATATGGATATGAATCCCATTCCTAGGAATTAATCCCAACCTCCTCCCAAAGACTGTGTCCTCAGAGCCCATGTTGAGACTTGGGATTTAACACTTAAATGCTGGCAAGATAGAAATATTGAGTGCACAACCAGACTCCATCTAGAAATAATTCTATATGTTAGAGCATGTGGGTGAAAATGTACCCAATAAGCTGTCAGTCCCCGCAGGCATCTGCTGCTGAATAGAATTGCAGTTCTCATGAAGATGGCTCATTTTGAGCCTTAAAAAGCTTGGCAAGTCTTTAGAATTTCGTATTGAATCAATTCCAAGGGTGACTCTGGACATGAAATGTTCTTACATTTCCCCCCAGGGAGCAAAGGGGCCAATGTACAGGGCACCGACACATTGCAACCATGCCTTACAGGCTTCTTTATTAAAAGTCCTCTCCACTGTCACCAACCATGTATAGGGTACTAAAAGTGTTCAGGCACACACAGAGCCAAACCAAAAGTGGTATTTTCACCAAGATTTACTGAGGCTGGTTTAAAGAGCCTGAATCTAGAGTACACAGTGTGAAGAATCTCTGAATGCCTAGTCGTAGTATCTATTTGATTTTAGGTGTGTTCCTCCCCCATTAAAAGTAAAAGTAATTCTCATTCTTTGGCATATTTGTTTTTCCTGGAAAGCACTGGGCCACCATGAGATTGTCAGATTCTCCTGCAGCTCTGTGACCTAGGCTCCCACATGTTTGGGGAACAGCTCACAAATTGCTTTAAATATTTCACTAATGCAGAAATGAAATATTTAGCATGTGCACAGAGATGTGGCTGCTGTTTATTTGTACTCACACTGCCTTTGTTCCCTCCCCCCCAACAAAGCGTACCTTCGGAGGGTATGCAGGCAACAGCTCTCACAGGAATACTGACATTTGTATTAGACGATTCTATATAGTTTATAATTATTGATACTAATAACTTGGAGCTGTGGTAACCTAGAGAAGCACACATGCAAAAAGTAATAGTCTTTTGGGGAGATGTAAATCCCACTAGAAACACACACACACACACACACACACACACACACACACACACACACACACCACACACACACAAAACCATTAACCAACGCTGTTAGAATTTTATTTCCTTCTAAAATAATAAGTTAGTTATCCAAGTTGTGAATCTTCTTCCCAGCAGTGAATGAACCCTGGCGGTCTGAGAATTTTAATTTCATGTACTCATTGTGAGGAAAGATGTGAAAGTGCCTCATCCCATAATTGTCTCTGTGCTCTGGCTGTTGGCATCTTCTCTCCTTCCTGATCTTCCTCATTTTCAGCTGAGGAGAATGCAAATGTGAAGTCCAGAACTTAACACACTATCTAAGCAGACTTCCATGAATATTGCATAATTATAGAGGGATAGCATCTTATGAATTTTCAGGTATTTGCTTCTGGTTCATCCTTTTCCCATTTGCATAAAAAAATCGATTGAAATGGGAGTTTTTGTTGCTGCCTTAGTGGAGTTATCTCACAGGATTCCTAACAGATATTTATGCTCTTGGAACCAAACTCAGATCAAAACTATATACAGACGGTTCTGCAAAATGCCATGGGAGTGGTCCAGCTCATTGAGGATTCCTGTCACACAAATAGTACTTTCAAGCTAGGCTGACTGCCAGCACAGCTCTCTCTTAAACATAGGGGATGGTATTCACATATGCGCCTTCCTATGCATTAATGAACCACTTTCTTAAAGCTTAATCACTCTAAAGCTAGGGGTGAAATCTTTAAAAAGTTGCCTTTCAGAAGAGTAAGCCCAGAGGTAGACTGGTTCAGAGTATAAAAGTCAGAGCCAGTCTGTTCTAGTGGAGACATGAAGAACAGTCCTAAGAGCTCTGAAAATCAGTTCCCTCATTTAGAAAACAAGATTCTAGCCATACCTCTTCCATGGAGTTGTGAGAAATTAATCTTAGGATGCCTAGAGAGGACCCAGATTTCTTCCTGCAATTTAAGCTATACCGAATATTTTCATTAAGTGGTTTTCTTATGTTAAATGACCTTAAAATTATAATGTATAAAAGGAAATTCTTGACTTGTCTAGGTCCAAATAATCTCTTAGTTTGATTTGGTAATCACATGGTTCTGTTGCAAAAGAGAGAGAAAGAGAGAGAGAGGGAGAGAGAGAGAGAGGGAGGGAGAGAGAGAGAGGGAGGGAGGGAGGGAGGGAGGGAGGGAGAGAGAGAGAGAGAGAGAGAGAGAGAGAGAGAGAGAGAGAGAGAGAGAGAGAGAGAGAGAGACTCTGTTCTGAAAACAACCATGCTCCTTGCCAAGGCAACTTTGATGCAAGGATGAGTCTCATCCACTGTGGGAAGGTAAGCAGCACTCTCTGTGTCACTCTGTCTTAGTCACAGACCTCTGCCTCACCTGCAAGCTTGGTCTGAGAAAGAAAAATCTCTGTACTTGAGTTGTGTCTTTTCATTGCTACATTGATGCAGGTTCATATACAGCAATTCTACAGCCTGTAACCAGCTAACAACTCAAAGTTGTGGTTCTCCAGCAAGGGCATGGTAGACTAACTTAAGTCAACTCCTCCCTGGCACACTTGAATGAACAACTTAAATGAACTTAAAGACAGGCAATTAACATTCTCTACTGTTTCTTATCAGGAGAAAAAAAGACATTCTTAGTCCTCAGTTTAGTCTAGTTTTAAAGTTACTTACATAGCAATTGGGATATATGTTTCTAAGAGACTTCTGTCCTAATGAAATCTAAAATGTCATTAAAATGTCATAAATGTACAATCAATCTGTCAAAGCCAGATTTAATTACCTTTTACATTAACTTGGTGCTTTTGAAATGGTTTCAGATTTTGTTCAATTTGACCAAGACAGTTATTAATATTCCCACTTGAAAGATAAGAAGGCCAAGGAACAGAAATATTAATAGACTTACCCAGAGTTACTCCGTGACAAGGTCAGGTTAGACCAACATGCCCCACTTCACAGTGTCAATGATTCCAAAATGTAATGAGTTCCAAGGAGGTACAATCCATGATGATGTCTTCCATCCATTATACATTTAATATATAAAAATATCTCCTGTGTTCTGTTGCCCAATGAAGAGAAAAATTCAGGCCACAAAAAAGCAACCTTTCTAATAACTAGAGGAGTCTGCACACATTCCTGCACATCACTACTGAGACAGCTATATGACGATTCTGAGAATATAGCAAATGGACTCTGACTTTTCCGATTATATATATTGGGTTTTGATTGAGCATGCTGTGGAACCCACAGGTGTGACCCTTTTTCCTATCATTAATATATAATAATTGTGTACAATATGTATGTATTTTAACTTCAATATTTGAAACTCTTAAATTACACACTATTTAAAGCTGCATATGTATCAAAAGATGGCCTAATCGGCCATCACTGGAAAGAGATGGACATGCAAACTTTATATGCCCCAGTACAGGGGAACGCCAGGGCCAAAAAGTGGGAGTGAGTGGGTAGGGGAGTGGGTGGGAGGGTATGGGGGACTTTTGGGATAGCATTGGAAGTGTAATTGAGGAAAATACATAATAAAAAAATATTTTAAAAATTCAAATGCAATAAAATAAGTAATGAAAGGCAAGTTTTCACATTCTTCCCCATCTATCCAGTTATCTTCCCTCAAAAAATATTATTCTTATGATCTGCCAAATTTGAGGTTATCTGAGGCACTGGCATTTAAGTATCTCATATTTAATAGAAATACAAATTTTGTTTTAGAACAAGATTTATAGACAATTCTGGTATAGGCACTCTACACAACATCAGTTAATTCCTGGGAAAGAACCTTGATTCATTTTTTAATATTATAGGAGTTCCTAGTGTTCTAAATGGATCTCAGGCTATAGAACACATAGAATTTACCTGCATATATCTATCTATCAAATATAAAATTCTTGGTCATCACTCTATGAGAAACACTTAAGGAAATACTTCTTTCTATTTTAGAAGAGCCTTTCTTCTTTAAGAATTTCATATAATCTATTTTGATCAAATCCATCCCCAGTGCTTCCCAAATCCCACTTTTCATCCTGCAAGATTTCATCTTTCCTGGGTCAACAAACTTCTTTATCCATAACTTGATGGACACCGGTTGTTTCTATTTCTTGGCTATGGTAAATCATGCAGAAGTAGCATAGCAGTATGGATGCATTCTCCACATAGTGATGCTAGCTGTTGAATTATTATTTTAAGGTATATGCTTCTATACTAGATTTATTCATAATTTTAATCCTGAAGAGAAGTGGTATCTTATTAACTAAGTTCTCCTTTTATTAAGTTAATTCTATGGCTTTACCTTTTATTCTCCTAACATTGTTTCCATATATAAAAATCATCTTTGCTTTCCTGAGAGAAATCCTACTTGGTTACAGTAAAGAATACCTTAGTTTGCTATTGTACGTAGAATGCTTGCATTTGTGGAGGACTTTAGCATTTGTGTTGAAGAAACAGTAGGTTTTTGGGGTTTTTTGTTGTTTTTTTGTGGGGTTTTTTTGTTTGTTTGTTTTTTGGGTTTTTTTTTTTTTTTTTTTTTTGGTTTTTTGAGACAGGGTTTCTCTGTATAGCCCTGGCTGTCCTGGAACTCACTTTGTAAACCAGGCTGGCCTCAAACTCATAAATCCGCCTGCCTCTGCCTCCCGAGTGCTGGGATTAAAGGCGTGCGCCACCACGCCCAGCTGAAACAGTAGTTTTTAATTATTATTGTGTCTTCATCTGGCTTGGGTATCAGGACGATGATTACCTTATAGAATGTGCTTGAAAAAACTACTCTTCTGTTTTGTCAAATAATTTAAGGACAATTATTATTCTTCCCCAAAATGTTTAATAGCATTTGACAGTTTGGGATTGTTTTGGTGGGACATGTTTTATTTCTGATTGAATCATCATACTTACTAGTCAGAGTTTTGTCCTGCATGTATCAGTCTTGATGAGGTGTATGTCTGGAAATTTTTTCTCCTTTGTTAAATGTGTTAGCATCTAATTGTACATAATAATCACAGGACTTTGGTAGAATCATTTATGTCCTTTCCCTTCTAGTCACTGATTTTGTTTACTTCAGTCTTGTTTATTCCTTGGTCTCAGTAGAGATTCATTTATTTTGTATGTTTGTCTCCAAAGAAAGAACCAGTTCTTTGGCTCATTTCTCCTTTAGATTGTTCTTTAGTTTCTATTATTTCTGGTCTTGGACTTTTCCTTCATTATAATTTTGACCACTCTTTCAGATTCAGCCTCATTACTTGAGGATTTGTTTAAGATTTTTAATTTTTATGCTTGTAAATACTTTCCTTGCATGTATGTAAGTGCCCCATGTGTGCTCAGTGCCTATGTGTTAGGTTGCCTGAGAACTAGATTTAGCCACTGTGCAGGTGATATGAAATGAACCTGGCTACTCAATGGGAGCAGTATGTGTTGCTCCATTTACAGCTCAGCATCAAGAGATATTCCCTCCTGAGGTTTATTTATTAGTGTGAACTTTCCTCAATATTGCTTTGGCTGAATTTTGAAAATGCAGGTATGCATAAGTTCATGTTAATTTGTTTCTTAATGCATTTGTCGTTCAAAATGAAGCTTTTAATTTCATGTATTTACAGAACTTCCTATGTTTTTCTTGTTTTTTATCGCTTTTTATTAATTGGTTATTTTATTTATTTACATTTTAAATGTTGTCCTCCTTCCCAGTCTTCCCTCTGTAAAGCCCCCATCTAATCCTCCTCCCCTTTGCCTCTAAGAGGATGCTTGCCCATCCACCCACTCACTCCCACCTTACTCCTCTAGCATCCTCCTATGTTGGGAAAACCGCCCTCCACAGGACCAAGGGCCTGCCCTCCCACTGATGCCAGATAAGGCCATCCTCTGCTACATGGAGCCATGAACCTCCATGTGTACTCTTTAGTCGGTGGTTTAGTCCCTGGGAGCTCTGGGGGTGGGGGTCTGATGAGTTGATATTGTTCTTCCTGTGGTGTTATAGTCCCCTTCAGCTCCTTCAATCCTTCCCCATTTTTTTTGCTATTGATTTCTACTTTTATTTGGAAAAGACCTTCAATATAATTTCACTCTTTTGAGTGTACTGAGGCTTATTTTGTGGCCTAACATTTAAAAAGTGTATTGTGCAGAAGTTGAATGGAATATTCTATAGGTTTGATAGACATGGTCTGCTGTGCAACTTAGCTAGACTTTTCTCTGATTTTCTATTTATTTAATCCTTCTCCCTTCCTTGTAATATTATTATGTGGCCAAATCATTATACTAATAGTGTCTTTTGGTTTTTTACTTATTTTTCTTTTATTTTTCTAAATGTTTGCTTTGTGATTGCTGTGAGGCTTGTGAAACATCTTTTTTTTATTAAAAGCTATTGTGAAATGATAACAACAAGAGAAAAAACTTCAAAGCCAGTAAAAACCTCAACACCTCAATACATTACTCTCTTCATTTAAAATTTTTGATATCACATTTGACATTCCCGACATTGACTCTCAAAGCATCACTGTGGCTATTTTTAAATTATTTTACTGATAGGAATAGTTCATGCACGTGTCTTACACAATTAGATATTCTAAAGTTTTTTTGTGTAGCTTAACTGTGGGCTTTATAACTTTTCATGAATGTCTCCTTCTAGTTAGAAAACTTCCTATGGCGTCTCTTGTAGGCTTTATCTGGTGATTGTGTCTAGGGACATTTCTAATTCACCTTCATTTCTAAAGAATGTCAGCTTTCAGTTGACAGCTGTTTTCCATTCAGCACTGACAACTCTGGCCTGTAACAGCACTGTAGAGAAGCAGAATGCCAACCTAACGGGGACAATTTTCTCTCTGTCTTTTCTCTTGAATCCTGAGAATCTTCGTTCTTTTACCTTTGACAGTTCAGATATCACACATCTTGATATACACTTGGATAAGTTACACTTGACTGGTAAGAAAGTCCTTGGGTTTTTGTATCCTCTGGGTTTAAGAACCGTTTATAATCTACTTGAGTAAGATCTCGATTCATTCAAAATCCTATCATTCTTGAAGATAGGTACACACTGGGCCTTAGTTTTCCCTGTGGCAGATCTGGTTCTTGATTCCCAGGGTAAATTGTACTGCATTTTCCCTCCTACCCTCAAGCAGATGTTTGCCCCATGCTAGAATGCTTAGAGGAGAGGGGGAAGGGGATGAATGTCTCCTCCCTGACTTCTTCATTGTGTATTTTTATTTCACTGTATTAAAAGCAGACCCTATGGGTTTCCTCTTCTTGTTTAGTTCTTATGAAGATATTTTGCAACATCAATAACTGTGCAGCTTAAAGTGTCAGAGGTAGATGGTCACTAGGGAATCATATGACAGTCTCTATTTTGATGTATTTTGATGTATCTCGTATTTGATAAAGCTGGACCTTGCTTCCAGCTTTTCAGTAACTATTGTAAAATGAAGTATGCCAGTATCTTAAACCTAATTTTAAATTCTCAACATTACAATAGATTTGTTGTTAATTTTTTCTCACAACAATGTTAACTAAATTTGATCATTCATGATGTATATAGTTATTCTCACTCCCATCTTTTTCTCTCCTACTTCTGTCAATTACACCTTTCACTACTTCAATCCCCCTCCCTATTGACTTCTTTTTTATATTTGTGTATTTATGGGGGGTGGGGGTGTGTGTGTGAAGAGTTGAAACAGGGACAACTGTGTAATGATGAGTTTGGAATAAAGCTTTGGAGACTGATGAAAAAACACATAGATATATACCTAAAGATAATTTATCAGTAAATAATTCAGGAGAAAGGTATAGTGTTTTATAAGGCCTTCCCCTATTCATGACTAACCAATTGATGATGGCTAGTACAGAAAACTGCAGGTGCTTTAAGTTTGTGATTTTGCAATGTGTGTGGCATGCTAAGAATATAACATTCCAGGATCATAGGATCAGTGGAGAGGAGGACACAACATCTGCCCCAATACTGGAAGTAACTAGGACCAGCGGGATCCAGGCACCCAGGAACTCTGCCCGACCAGTGGCATTGGTTCCTCCCAGTCTGGGCCAGTGCCCTGAGCAGACATGTGAGAGAACTCTGCAGCCATTCCCACAACACCCAGAGGAAGATTCACTCCCAAGTGCTCTAACATGCCCAGGATCATAGGATCAGAGAAGCCCTGAGCAGACCTTGGCCACTAAATCTGCAGCCAGTACCATAACACCCAGAAGAAGCTCCACTGCCAGGCACTCTAACATGCCCAGGACTATAGGATCCTAGGATCTCAGGATCCCAGGATCCTAGGAGCTTGGTCAAACCAGGATCTCAGGGTTCCAGAGGGAGCTAGACTCCCAGGAGCTCAGACACATCCAGGATCTCAGGATCACAGGATCCCAGAATCACAGGATCACAGAGAGAGCTGCTCTGAGTTCTGAATCAACGAGGATCACAGGAAGTACAGGCCCCAATCAGATATATCAAGGGCAGGTAACACTAGAGATAATCAGATGGTGGGAGGCAAGGGTAAGAATATAAGCAACAGAAACCAGGTTACTTGACATCACCAGAACCCAATTCTCCCAACATAACAAGTCCTGTATACACCATCACACTGGAAAAGCAAGATTCGGATCTAAAATCACTTCTCATGATGGTGATAGAGGACTTTTAAAAAGGTCATAAATAACTCCTTTAAAGAAATACAGGAGAACAAAGGTAAACAGCTAGAAGCCCTTAAAGAGGAAACACAAAAATCCCTTAAAGAATTACAGGAAAACATAATAAAACAGGCAAAGGAAATGAACAAAACCATCCAAGATCTAAAACTGGAAATAGAAAAAATAAATACATCACAAAATGAGACAACCCTGGAGTTAGAAAACCTATAAAAGAGATAAGGAGTCATAGATGCAAGTATCAACCACAGAATACAAGAGATAGAAGATAGAATCTCAGGTGCAGAAGATATCATAGAAAACATTGACATAACAATCAAAGAAAATGCAAAAAGCAAAAATCTCCTAACCCAAAAGCATCCAGGAAATCCAGGACAAAATGAGAAGACCAAACCTAAGGATAATAAGTATAGAAGAGAGTGAAGATTCCAAACTTAAAATGTCAGTAAATATCTTCAGCAAAATTATAGAAGAAAATGTCCCTAACCTAAAGAACATACAAGAAACCTACAGAAACTCCAAATAGGCTGGACCAGTCTTCCTGTCACATAATAATTAAAACACCAAATGCATTAAACAAAGAAAGAATATTAAAAGCAGTAAGGGAAATTTTTCAAGTAACATATAAAGGCAGACCTATCAGAACTACACTAGACTTCTCACCAGAAACTATGAAAGCTAGAAGATCCTCAACAGATGTTATACAGATCCTAAGAGAACACTAGTGCCAGCCCAGACTATTATACCCAGCAAAACTCTCAATTACCATCTACAGAAAAACCAAGATATTCCATAACAAAAACAAATTTGCACAATGTCTTTCCAAAAATCCACCCCCACAAAGGATAATAGACGGGAAACACCAACACTAGGAGAGAAACTACACCCTAAAAAAAGCAAGAAAGTAATCTTTCAACAAACCCAAAAGAAAATAGTTACACAAACATGAGTCTACCTCTAACAACAAAAATAACAGGAAGCATCAATCACTTTTCCTTAATATCTCTTAACATCAATGGACTCAGTTCCCCAGAAAAGACATAGACTAACAGACTGGCTACATAAACAGGACCCATCATTTTGCTGCATAAAGGAAATGCACCTCAGTGACAAAGGCAGACACTACCTCAGAATACAAGGTTGAAAAACAACTTTCCAAGCAAATGGTCCCAAGAAACAAGCTGGAGTAGCCATTCTAATATCATGTAAAATCAACTTTCAACCAAAAGTTATCAAAAAAGAGATGTTATACAGAGAAGTAGTATTGATGTCTTGTTCATTACTGACATCACTTGCTGAAAGCACCTGGACAGCCATAAGTCTTGACATTGATCACTGTTCACTATGAAGAAAGGATTCTCTGATTAAGAATTAGAGTAGTATTTGTCTTTCGATATATGTGTACATACTTAGAAGGCAATTGAATGATACATCAACTTAGCTGAACAGTAATCATTAGTTTCCCACCCCCTAGGAAATACAAGTTCCCTGGGCATGGGGTTTTGATTAGATTTATAGACCAGGAATAGATTTGATACTTTGAAGCTATCCTCATATCCAATACCCTGTCCCCATCATATCACTATTCCACAGGTGAACACATTTTGCCTGGCAGGTTGACACCATAGGATGCACAGCTAAATAAAGCCATTGATGTCTTTCTCTCCCAGCAAGCTAGTATCACCTGGGATATGAGCTAGGCATTAGAAAGAAAGTTCCCAGCTTGATTTCTATATATCTTACAATTTAGCTGCATTATAAAGTTTTACAGAGAGCTATAGCCAACATATAAAACATTGCCATAGTGTATGTGGACTGGCTTAATGCAAAAGAGAATAGTCCAATTGTTATGTCTACTAAATCTTTCTTGTATCAATTTTGGAAGGGGCAATGGTTAATTTTACACAAGTTTTGTAAATATGTTGCTATAAATGAAGGTGAAATTTGACTATGGGAGAAGTAGTATTATAATTAAATCATGAAAATTCTAAAGGAGCATATGAAATAGAATGTTCTTACGCCCTTTCCACTGCCCAGGATTAATCTTTTACCAGCCCACCATAACTTCAGCAGGAACTGACTCCCCAAATAATTAAATACATTCTACATAGCATGAGCTTATTAGATGGTACATATTTTAAATAGTACATTATTAAACTGGCACACTGAATAAAATGATAATCACAGTAATGACTTCTTGCCTTTAATCATTTTTCAGTAACTAAAAAAATGGGAATTACAGAATTTCTCTTACCCCTCGGCAATAAATTCTTAAGTCATGTTTTCTGCAAAGACCTCAATGCTAAATACATTTAAGGAAAACACACCACCAGGTTCTCTGGTCGTCTCTCAATGCAAATCAGAAGTCTAGATTTCTAATAACTTCTCTGGCAACAGAATGAAAAACTTGGAGTGTGTTCATAGCAGAAGGCTTGGTAAGTTCACTTAGTCTAGTTAAATTTCCATGGTTGACCCTTGCAGCAAGAATATCCTAGTGTCAAGCATAATATCAGAATTTCCTAAAATAAATTGGCTTTGAATTCACCAATTAAGTTGAAGTTATTTTTTTTTCCTTTATGGCTCTTTGTGTAAGAAAGGTTTCACTCTAGTGATGAAAACAGTGTTAATTTTTTAATTAAAAATGCTGTGACTGACATTTAATTACTGCCTATTCCCTGTGTTTCCAAATATTAGTGGTCAAAGGTTTCACTTAATAATCTAAAGGAATACAGCTTTTGTCCTTAGAATTGTTTTTTAATTGAACTATAACTATATAATGTCCTTTCTATATTCCCTCTACCCTACCCTCTTTTCTTTAAATTGGATATTTTATTTATTTATGTTTCAAATGTTATCCTCTTTCCAGGTTTCCCATCTGCAAACTCCCTATCCCATCCCCCCTCACCCTGCTTCTATGAGGCCCCCATCCACTTACCCACTCCTACCTCACCGCCCTAGCATTCCTCTATATTGGGGCATCAAACCTTCACAGGACCAAGGGCCTCTCCTCCCGTTGATGCCAGATAAGGCCCCTTCAGCTCCTTCAGTCCTTGCCCTAAATCATCCACTGGGGTCCCTGTGCTCAGTCCGATGGTTGGCTGTGAGGATCAGCATCTGCATTGGTCAGAATCTGGAAGAGCCTCTCAGGAGACAGCTGTATCAGGCTCCCGTCAGCAAGCACTTCTTGGCATCCACAATAGTGTCTGTGTTTGTTGTCTGCATCTGGGATGGATTCCTAAGGCAATCTCTGGATGGCCTTTTCCTCAGTCTCTACTATACTCTTTGTTCCTGTATTTCCTTTAGACAGGAACAATGTCCACTTTTTTCATATATTCATGATTATATACATATATACATACATACATACATACATATATACATTCATACATACATACAGGCATGCACGTGCACACACACACAATCACACTACCAATACCAGATTTCAGAGATTATCGTTTGGTACTGAATAACCAATTAGGAGCTCATTACTGGGAAAGACTTATTCTCCCTCTCTCAGCATTTCTTGGTTGTCTGTAGCTCTTTGTCTGGGGATGGAGCTCTGTAAGATTCTCCCTTCCATGTTATCATTTTGTATTTCTTCAGATCTTGTTTAGGCAGCCATATTGTTGCTGTATCATGGGTGAAACTTCATTGCCATTGTAGAAGACATAAACTTCACAGTAGATGCAATGATCCTCTTTCTAGTCTCTCTTCCACAATATTCCCTGAGTCATGAGTATCAAATTTGTACTGTAGCTGTATCAAGCGGGTATAAGAAGCCTACAATCCCTTGAACCCTGCACTTTGATGTTTTTCTGTAATGGTGTTTATTTATTGAAAATAGAAGTTTATTTAAAGGGATAAAGCTACATTTATCTGTGGGTGAGTTGATCATTTGGATTGTGTGACTCTTTGTCTTTTGAGTTTGTTATATATTCTGGATATTAATCCTCTGTTACCTGTATAACTGACAAAGATTTCATATTCATGGACTTCTCTTTCATGCAACTCTCAGTTTATTTAGCAGTGCACAGCTTTTTAATTTTATCAGATCCACTTGTCAACTGTTGTCCTTATTTCCAGGGAAAATGGAGTCCTCTTTAGGAAGTCCTTTCCCATATGTACCTAATGTTGAGTATCATTTATATTTTCTTCTAGCAGTTTCAAATGACTTAGGTTTCATGTTTAGATCTTTCTTTTTCTTTCTTTCTTTTTCTTTATTCTTCTCTCATATACTACATCCCAACTGTAGTACACTCTCCCTCCTCTCCTCCCAGTCTCTTCCTCTACCCCAGATCCATACCTCCTGACCTCTCAGAGATATAAACCATGCATTGTATATCAAGTTATAATAAAATGAGACTCATATTTATGATGAATTAGGAACTCCACAGGAGAAAAAGCAGCCAAAAGAGTCAGAGATATCCCCCACTTCCACTGTTAGGAATCCCACAAGAATACCAAGCTACACGACCATAACATATATGCAGAGGACCTAGGTCAGACCCATACAGGCTTTCTGATTGTTGATTCAGTCTTTGTGAGCTCCTATGAACCCTGGTTAGTGGATTCTCCTGGCTGTTTTCTTGTGTTGTACTTGACTCCTCTGGCTCTTACAATCTTCTTCTCCCCTCTCTTCCACTGGATTCTAGAAGCATTGCCCAATGTTTATCTACATGTAGGTCTCTACATATGCTTCCATTAGTTGCTTCAAGAAGCCTATCTGATGATAATTTTGCTAGGCTCCAGTCTACGAGTGTAACAGAATATCATTGGAATCACCACATTGATTTTTTTTTCTAGTAGAACTTGGCTCTATCCTAGGTCTCTGGGCCATCCAGACTTTGTTTCTCAGCCCTGCAGGCAGTCTCAAGTTGTGGGTTTCCTCACTTGGGTATATACTAGGCCTTGTGGTAGACTGATTCCCAATTTTCTGAGAAAATGCCATGTTAATTTCCAAAGTGGTTATATGGATTTGCAATCCCACAAGCAATGGAGGAGTGGTCTCCTTGCTCCAAATCCTCATCAGCATGAGGTGTCACTTGTGTTTTTGATCTTAGCAATTCTGGCAGATGTAAGATGAACTCTCACAGTTGTTTTCATTTGCATTTTTGTAATGGCTAAGGATGTTGAACAACTCTTTAATTATTTCTCAGCCATTTGAGATTCCCTTCTTGAAAATTCTGTTTATACCCCATTTTTAATCAGGTTACTAGGTTTCTTGATATTTATGTTGGCTTGGCTTGTTTCTTGAGTGTTTTATAGTTACTAGAGATTAGCCCTCTGTCAGATGTGGAGTAGGTTAAAAATGTTTCCTCGAGCACCAGGGTAGCTAGAACCCAGGGTCGGCTGACACCCGCCAGCTACCCAGGACCCCCGCCACAGGATTTTGAGACTGCTGGTGAGTGGAACACAGCTTCTGCTCCAGTCCAATCATGCAGGACCTGAGACTGCTTTGGTTGGGGAGGCAGAAATCCGGCCTCAGTAGGGCCACAAGCCTCTCCGGTCAGAAAAGCGCCGGGGTAGCTAGAGCGCAGGGTCGGCTGACACCCGCCAGCTACCCACGACCCCCACCACAGGATCTTAAGACTTCTGGTGAGTGGAACACAGCTTCTGCTCCAATCTTTAAACAGTGACAACGACAACAACTAACCCCAGAGATTACCAGATGGCGAAAGGTAAACGTAATAATCTTACTAACAGAAACCAAGACCACTCACCATCATCAGAACCCAGCACTCCCACTTCCCCCAGTCCAGGGCACCCCAACACACCGGAAAAGCTAGACACGGATCTAAAAGCATATCTCCTGATGATGGTAGAGGACTTCAAGAAGGACTTTAATAACACACTTAAAGAAATACAGGAGAACACTGCTAAACAGGTAGAAGACATTAAAGAGGAAGCACAAAAATCCCTTAAAGAATTGCAGGAGAACACTGCTAAAGAGTTACAAATCCTTAAAGAAAAACAGGATAACATAATCAAACGGGTAGAAGTCCTTACAGAAAAACAGGAAAACACATCCAAACAGATGATGGAAATGAACAAAACCATACTAGACCTAAAAAGGGAAGTAGACACAATAAAGAAAACCCAAAATGAGGCAACACTGGAGATAGAAACCCTAGGAAAGAAATCTGGAACCATAGATACGAGCATCAGCAACAGAATACAAGAGATGGAAGAGAGAATCTCAGGTGCAGAAGATTCCATAGAGAACATCGGCACAACAATCAAGGAAAATGTAAAATGCAAAAAGATCCTAACTCAAAACATCCAAGAAATACAGGACACAATGAGAAGACCAAACCTACGGATAATAGGAGTGGATGAGAATGAAGATTTTCAACTCAAAGGACCAGCAAACATCTTCAACAAAATTATAGAAGAAAACTTCCCAAATCTAAAGAAAGAGATGCCCATGAACATACAAGAAGCCTACAGAACTCCAAATAGACTGGACCAGAAAAGAAATACCTCCCGACACATAATAATCAGAACAACAAATGCTCTAAATAAAGACAGAATACTAAAAGCAGTAAGAGAAAAAGGCCAAGTAACATATAAAGGCAAGCCTATCAGAATTACACCAGATTTCTAAACAGAGACTATGAAAGCCAGAAGATCCTGGACGAATGTTATACAGACACTAAAAGAACACAAACTCCAGCCCAGGCTACTATACCCAGCCAAACCCTCAATTAACATAGATGGAGAAACCAAAGTATTACACGACAAAACCAAATTCACACATTATCTCTCCATGAATCCAGCCCTTCAAAGGATAATAACAGAAAAAAAACAATACAAGGACAGGAACCACACCCTAGAAACAACAAGAAGGTAATCCTTCAACAAACCTAAAAGAAGACAGCCACAAGAACAGAATACCAACTTTAACAACAAAAATAACAGGAAACAACAATTACTTTTCCTGAATATCTCTTAATATCAATGGACTCAACTCCCCGATAAAAAGACATAGACTAACAAACTGGCTACACAAACAAGACCCAACATTTTGCTGCTTACAGGAAACTCATCTCAGAGAAAAAGATAGACACTACCTCAGAATGAAAGGCTGGAAAACAATTTTCCAAGCAAATGGTATGAAGAAACAAGCTGGAGTAGCCATTCTAATATCTGATAAGATTGACTTCCAACCCAAAGTCATTAAAAAAGACAGGGAGGGACACTTCATACTCATCAAAGGTAAAATCCTCCAAGAGGAACTATCAATCCTGAATATCTATGCTCCAAATACAAAGGCAGCCACATTCATTAAAGAAACTTTAGTAAATCTCAAAGCACACATTGCACCTCATACAATAATAGTGGGAGACTTCAACACACCACTTTCACCAATGGACAGATCATGGAAACAGAAATTAAACAGGGACACAGAGAAACTAAGAGAAATTATGAATCAAATGGATCTGGCAGATATCTACAGAACATTCTATCCTAAAACAAAAGGATATACCTTCTTCTCAGCACCTCATGGTACCTTCTCCAAAATTGACCACATAATTGGTCACAAAAAAGGCCTCAACAGATACAAAAATATTGAAATTGTCCCATGCATCCTATCAGATCACCATGGACTAAGGCTGATCTTCAATAACAAAATAAATAATAGAAAGCCAACCTTCACGTGGAAACTGAACAACACTCTTCTCAATGATACCTTGGTCAAGGAAGGAATAAAGAAAGAAATTAAGGACTTTTTAGAGTTCAATGAAAATGAAGCCACAACATACCCAAACTTATGGGACGCAATGAAAGCATTTCTAAGAGGAAAACTCATAGCTCTGAGTGCCTCCAAAAGGAAACTAGAGAGAGCACACATTAGCAGCTTGACAACATACCTAAAAGCACTAGAACAAAAGGAAGCAAATTCACCCAAGAGGAGTAGACAGCAGGAAATAATCAAACTCAGGGGCGAAATCAACCAAGTGGAAACAAGAAGAACTATTCAAAGAATCAACCAATCAAGGAGCTGGTTCTTTGAGAAAATCAACAAGATAGATAAACCCTTAGCCAGACTCACTAGAGAGCACAGGGAAAGCATCCTAATTAACAAAATCAGAAATGAAAAAGGAGACATAACAACAGATCCTGAAGACATCCATAACACCATCAGATCCTTCTACCAAAGGCTATACTCAACAAGACTGGAGAACCTGGATGAAATGGACAAGTTCCTAGACAGATACCAGGTACCAAAGTTGAATCAAGATCAGGTTAATGATCTAAACAGCCCTATATCCCCCAAAGAAATAGAAGCAGTCATTGATAGTCTCCCAACTAAAAAAAGCCCAGGACCAGACGGGTTTAGTGCAGAGTTCTATCAGACCTTCAAAGAAGATCTAATCCCAGTTCTTCACAAACTATTCCACAAAATAGAAACAGAAGGTACTCTACCCAACTCATTCTATGAAGCCACAATTACTCTGATACCTAAACCACAAAAAGACCCAACAAAGATAGAAAACTTCAGACCAATATCCCTTATGAATATTGATTCAAAAATCCTCAATAAAGTTCTTGCTAACCGAATCCAAGAACACATCAAAACAATCATCCATCCTGACCAAGTAGGTTTCATCCCAGGGATGCAGGGATGGTTCAATATACGGAAATCCATCAACCTAATCCAGTATATAAACAAACTCAAAGACAAAAACCACATGGTCATCTCGTTAGATGTGGAAAAAGCATTTGACAAGATCCAACACCCATTCATTATAAAAGTCTTGAAAAGATCAGGAATTCAAGGCCCATACCTAAACATGATAAAACCAATCTACAGCAAACCAGTAGCCAACATCAAAGTAAATGGTGAGAAACTTGAAGCAATCCCTCTAAAATCAGGAACTAGACAAGGCTGTCCACTTTCTCCATACCTATTCAACATTGTACTTGAAGTCCTAGCCAGAGCAATTTGACAACAAAAGGAGATCAAAGGGATACAAATTAGAAAAGATGAAGTCAAAATATCACTTTTTGCAGATGATATGATAGTATATAGAAGTGACCCTAAAAATTCCACCAGAGAACTCCTAAGCCTGATAAACAGCTTCGGTGAAGTAGCTGGATATAAAATTAACTCAAATCAATGGCCTTTCTCTACACAAAGAATAAACAGGCTGAGAAAGAAATTAGGGAAACAACACCCTTCTCAATAGTCACAAATAATATAAAATATCTTGGCGTGACTCTAACTAAGGAAGTGAAAGATCTGTATAATAAAAACTTCAAGTCTCTGAAGAAAGAAATTATAGAAGATCTCAGAAGATGGAAAGATCTCCCATGCTCATGGATTGGCAGGATCAACATTGTAAAAATGGCTATCTTGCCGAAAGCAATCTACAGATTCCATGCAATCCCCATCAAAATTCCAACTCAATTCTTCAACGAATTAGAAAGTGCAATCTGCAAATTCATCTGGAATAACAAAAAACCTAGGATAGCAAAAACTCTTCTCAAGGATAAAAGAACCTCTGGTGGAATCACCATGCCAGACCTAAAGCTTTACTACAGAGCAATTGTGATAAAAACTGCATGGTACTGGTATAGTGACAGACAAATAGACCAATGGAATAGAATTGAAGACCCAGAAATGAACCCACACACTTACGGTTACTTGATCTTCGACAAGGGAGCTAAAACCATCCAGTGGAAGAAAGACAGCATTTACAACAAATGGTGCTGGCACAACTGGTTGTTAACATGTAGAAGAATTCGAATCGATCCATTCCTATCTCCTTGTACTAAGGTCAAGTCTAAGTGGATCAAGGAACTTCACATAAAACCAGAGACACTGAAACTTATAGAGGAGAAAGTGGGGAAAAGCCTTGAAGATATGGGCACAGGGGAAAAATTCTTGAATAGAACAGTAATGGCTTGTGCTGTAAGATCGAGAATTGACAAGTGGGACCTCATGAAACTGCAAAGCTTCTGCAAGGCTAAAGACACCATCAATAAGACAAAAAAACCACCAACAGATTGGGAAAGGATCTTCACCTATCCTAAATCAGATAAGGGACTAATATCCAATATATATAAAGAACTCAAGAAGGTGGACTCCAGAAAGTCAAATAACCCCATTAAAAATGGGGCTCAGAACTGAACAAAGAATTCTCACCTGAGGAATACCGAATGGCAGAGAAGCACCTGAAAAAATGTTCAGCATCCTTAATCATCAGGGAAATGCAAATCAAAACAACCCTGAGATTCCACTTCACACCAGTCAGAATGGCTAAGATCAAAAATTCAGGTGACAGCAGATGTGGAGAGGATGTGGAGAAAGAGGAACACTCCTCCATTGTTGGTGGGATTGCAAGCTTGTACAACCACTCTGGAAATCAGTCTGGCGGTTCCTCATAAAATTGGACATAGTACTACCAGAGGATCCAGCAATACCTCTCCTGGGCATATATCCAGAAGATGTCCCAACCGGTAAAAAGGACACATGCTCCACTATGTTCATAGCAGCCCTATTTATAATAGCCAGAAGCTGGAAAGAACCCAGATGTCCCTCAACAGAGGAATGGATACAGAAATTATGGTACATTTACACAATGGAGTACTACTCAGCTATTAAAAATAATGAATTTATGAAATTCCTAGACAAATGGATGGACCTGGAGGGCATCATCTTGAGTGAAGTAACACAATCACAAAAGAACTCACACAATATGTATTCACTGATAAGTGGATATTAGCCCAAAACTTAGGATACCCAAGATATAAGATACAATTTACTAAACGCATGAAACTCAAGAAGAATGAAGACCAAAGTGTGGACACTGTGCCCCTTCTTAGAATTGGGAACAAAACACCCAGGGAAGGAGTTACAGAGACAAAGTTCGTAGCTGTGATGAAAGGATGGACCATTTAGAGACTGCCGTATCCAGGGATCCTTCTCATAAGCAGCTTCTAAATGCTCTCACCATTGCATACACTAGCAAGATTTTGCTGAAAGGACCCAAATATAGCTGTCTCTTGTGAGACGATGCCGGGGCCTAGCAAACACAGGAGTGGATGTTCACAGTCAGCTATTGGATGGATCACAGGGCTCCCTATGCAGAAGCTAGAGAAAGTACCCAAAGAGCTAAAGGGATCTGCAACCCTATTGTGGGAACAACATGATGTACTAACCAGAACCCTGGAGCTCTTTTCTCTAGCTGCATATGTATCGAAAGATGGCCTAGTTGGTCATCATTGGAAAGAGAGGCCCATTGGACTTGCAACATTTATATGCCCCAATATAGGGGAATGCCAGGGCCAAAAGAATGGGAATGGGTGGGTAGGGAAGTGGGGGGCGTTATGGGGGACTTTCGGGATAGCATTGGAAATGTAACTGAGGAATATATGTAATAAAAATATTAAAAATTAAAAAAAATGTTTCCTCATTCTATAGGTTACCATGTTGTCCTATTGGCTGTGTCCTTTGCCTTAATAAAGATTTGCAGTTCCATGAGTCCCATTTATTGTTCATCATAGAGCCTGCTTTATTGATGTTCTGTTCATGAAGTTGTTTCCTGCATCAATGTGTTCAAGGCTATTCTCCACTTTCTCTTCTATCAGGTTCAATGTATCTGGTTTTACTTTGAGGTCTTTGATCTACTTAGCCTTGAGTTTTGTGCAGGCTGATAGATATGGAACTATTTGCATTCCCCAGTCCCAAGAGGAGTGGAGAGTTCCCAGACATCACTGGGGACTGCAACTGGGGTGAAACTCCCCCACTGAATACCCCTTGTTACAGCATGTGACCTTTACTCTTTCAGCTATACTCTCATAGTTTCTAACTGTGTATTCCCGGAGCTATTATGAAAAGTCATTTTTTAACCAACATCACCTAGTACAGGGATATGAGAAAATGACTGAACATGTTCAGAACCAGAATTTATCACTGACTTTTCATGTAAGGGCATTTTTTACTTGCTCAGGAGTCCATTTATACTTGTCAGTAGAACTTAAGTGGCAAAGAGAAGAGTTATTTCAGTATATTTTACCTATTCCATGACCCTGTAATCTGATATTGCCACATATAATGTATATATTCCATGGGCCTGCAATTTGATTGTACCCATATTTCACATATAAATTATTAAAAGCTATATATAAATGTAACATGTAATATTTATATTGTACATGCTATTAGTTACCCATGTAAATGTTCAACACTATTTGGTTCTTTATAAAACACTAATAAAAATCAGAAGACTGACTAGCACTATAGAAACAGGGCTCAGGAACACATCTGCAAGCCTAAAGGTTAAGCTTTGCTTACTGTGTGCTCCTACTTCACCCGTGTAGTCTCTATACTGACCAGATAGGTCCCACTGCGGCCTTCCTGCTGATGCATTTCAGCCCTTAAATAGTTTAGAGGTCTGTTCTTACAGCCTTTGTCACCAGCCGGAGTTTCTAATCTATGCTCCAGTGAGAAGAGTAGTCCATTCATCTCCTGGATTGGAATCAAGCAAAAGTGCCTATTCTCCTTGGATCTCATAAACCACAAAACTTTCCTCATTTGCTTCTTCCAAGATAATTCCCTGGTACACTAATATATGTACTATTTCAGGCCAGCCCTGGCATTGCTGCGAGGTTTTTATATTACTCAGGCTTTTCCAGGGAAGTAATAATGATACTTTATAGAAATATTGTGGAAAGGGATATATATTGAGGGTTTTTTAATTTTAATTTTGTCAGAGTTGGCTCATGTGATTTGGAAGATTGGGCTATCTGACTCTCTAATATCCACAAGAAGGAAGCCAGGGAAAGTCAATGATATAATTTAGTGTCAGTCTTGATGCCTAAGAACCAGAACATCCAAGAGTAGGAGATGGTCACCTCTGAACAGAGAAAATGTGATCATTCTCAGCCTTTTGTCTTGCTCTCAACCAATTGATTGATTTCTGCTCACACTGGAGAGTGGATTTGCTTTACTCTGTCTGTGAATTAAATGCCAACCTCACAGAAATAGCCAGAAATGGTTTTACAAACTTGACATACTACAAGAAAGTTAAGCTGACAGAAAATTAACCATCATAGTGATTTCTGTAGACACTTATCAAAATGAGATACCAATCTAGAGGAATCAATGAAGAATATCCTGGATAGAGAAAAAAAAAAAAAAAACAATCTTTTGTCCTTCCATGAGCCTCCAGCTGGTCTGTTCAAAATATCTAGAGAGATAGAACTGTGAATTATTCCTTAAATTGGCTTTACTATAGACTCTGGATAGCTGATGCTGGTGGTGGTGCTGTGCTGAAGCCTAACCACAAGCTTTGCTGCTATAGAAATTGTCCAGGTCCCTTACTGTGGAGCAGTGGCTAGTTCTGCCATATAGGTTGTAAGAGGACTTCGAGGACAGGGACACAGGATTAGAATAAGGACAGGACATTGTTCTTTAAAAACATTGCAGAAAATATAACGCTCTTATATCCCAGGTTTTTAAAACGTTACTACTCTTCTCAGACAATTTTATCTAATTAACAGCCATTTTCACTCCTTTAGACAGTAATCAGCTTTAAATTACTGGACCCAGCTGCTGATGCTAAGAAGTACCCAAAGCTGAACCCGTATAATATATCCTTAGATGCCCTCAATACAGCCTGAAACAAGACAAAGGAAGATTTTCTGGTTTTGTTTCTCTTCAGCCTTTTTACCTATATCTTTCATTCCATTTATTGCCTGATTCAATTTTATGACCTAATATAGAAGTTATGGGGAGGGTTTAAAAATTGTATAAGCAAACATCTTACAATAATGAGAATTGTGCAGTATTTTTATTTGGTTTCAAGAAATAGTTTTGAAGACTGTCATACCTGTAATTTTTCTGCAGAGAGCTTCATCCTCCAGGGGGGTGAGGGTGGGGGTGGGGGACCTGATTGGGACCTTGCATATTCCTTGAGTGACACTTTAGTAAAAGACATGATGAGAAAATACAAACAAACCTGTCTTATGCTTAATTAAATACCTAATTGTTTTTACATTTCTGAGTCCCTCTAATTGTTTTTTCATGTGCAGTTTATGTGTTTTATAGTACTTTGGCTATCTTCTTTGAATTCAGAAGGAAAGAAAGGATGAGAGGGGAGGGGAACAGGAACAACAAAGAATTAGGACACAAAGTGAAAACTGGAGAATTACTGAGGGAAGACAAGGGGGAAGGTGAGGAAGAAAAAGACTGGCATTTTGCATAACTATTGTGAAAAATACCGTAACAGAGCATAGTTACAGAACGTCAATGTGATTTTGATATTTTCAGAGAAAATGGAAGAAGAGAAGTTTTGCTAGTGCCTTCTTTACCTTAGCTGCTTCCTGTACTGAAAAACACTTTTCTATCAGAACAAATACTTGGGAGAGAGAGAAACCAGCTGTATCTCATAGAGATCAAAGTTATATGATTCCACTCACACTTTATTAATTAACTTGATTATCATTAGCTAAAGAAACAGAAATTGGACTTACATATGTCAGTCCCAAAGTATCCTGTTACCTTTCTATTCTGTCCCTTTCTGTGGCTCCATTTTGAATCTATGGAACACCATTATGTTATGACAATCAGCTGCTCACTCTAAGTCATTGGCCATGAATTCGTTCAACCATACTATCATGGATACAAAAAAGAAATCTTGTGTACAAAAAAAGTTTTCACACTGGAGTTCAAAAAATATTGAAACTCAAGGGCAATAAATAAGAGAATTCATTGAGTGTTATTCTTCCCAAAGAAAAATGGTACAGGACTCAGTGTTGATTACCTTTTATTAAAATGTGACCCCCTTCTGTTAACATTCTTTCAGCTGTAAAGATGAGTCTCCCACCCACCCTTAAATAGCATAACCTACTTAATTCCAGTCTTAAACCTCATGCCTCATCTAATTTTCTTTACTGAAAACTAGTTCGATCCAGGTAAAATACATTTTTGTTCACATTTATGTCAAAAGCATCAAATGGTTTTAAAAGCAATATCTAGAACAAGATTGCCTATACTTCTCCCAAGTTCCCAACAAAAACAATAGCCTATGACTGTCAGAGGAAAAAGCTATCTGCCTCACTCTGATGGCCACACTTGCTTCTTTGGCTCATCATTTTTATGAATAGTGTCACAGTCTATGGACCATAGCCTTCAGTCACTGTGCTCATAGAAGATGTAGCTCAGCAGAGGAGATATGAATATAATTGTCACATCTTAAATTTTTCTATGCCTTGAACATGATACTAACACAATATTATGAGACTTTAATGAAGTTAAAACCGATCAATTATGATGTAAACCAGTGGTTCTCAACCTGTGGGTTTGTGACCACTTTGGGAGTCAAACAACCTTCTCACAGGGTCACCTAAAGCCATAGGAAAATATAGATATTTGTGTTATAACTCATAACAGTAGCAAAATTGTAGCTATGAAGTAGCAATAAAATAATTTTATGGTTGGGGTCACCACAAAGTGAGAAACTGCATTACATGGTGAAACCTTTGGAAAGTTGAGAATGACAGCAATAAATGATGTCTATCTAATTGACAGAATATAATGAGAGCACTGGCTTTTCTTTGCTTTGGCAGATTTGTAGTTTTTCAAAGGTAGAGAGAGTTCAGTTAAGTTAATAAAAAACATAAGCTGTTTGGAGCTGTAGCTCTGCCTTTAACTTAAATGGCCTTCAACTGGTTACTCTGATATCCTGATACTCAACTACTCATTTTGTTAAGAGATGGGAATAGTAAATAATGACCCCAAGGTTTAGTCTTATTTCTATAGCTTATTGTCATATGATCTTGTAAAATAAATGTAACTCAGCTACCCAGCTTTCCCACTTGTAAAGGGGCAATGAGAACTATTCCAACACTTGTAAGTTATTAAAGAACAGAGAAGAAAAGTCATATCAGGTAAGCATGCCAGGTTTTCATTATCATTATTTTCAAATTGTATGAACCCTGTGATATGTGCCAGAATTTGTTGGTTAATACTATACTTTGTTTCTTCTGGTCACATAGTTAGGTATTAACAGGTCTGCTTAAAATAATGTTTTTCTGTTCTGGTAACTAAACTAAGACTTCATATGGTTTTAAATATTCAAGTGAAAATTTCATATAAGCAATCTATGAGTTATACTAATAATATTGCTGAGTTACATCCTCAAAAGACAGTCTCTGAAGTGGTGTTAAATTGCCAGGCTTCATTTCTGTATAGGTTGTTTGATGCTGTCTCTAAGCTCTTTCATGCTGTACCTGATTTTCACCTTCATCTTAAATTTAAAAAAATATATATATTTTTGCTGAGTTATTTATTGTTTTTTCTTTAAAGACAATTTATCCAGTTGGGGATAATTAGCATGTACGTCAAATGCAGGTAAACATAGTACTCAAGATAATTTAAATCCCCATGATCTAAGAAATATTTACGCAAATATAAATAAATCTGAAAGTACACATACTTGTTTTTCTTTCTTTTTAGTATGTGTGTAATATACTGATCCTCAAACATACACATATGTAAGTTGAACTGCTCAATCATATGTATATTTTCAACCTAAAGAAATAAGGCAAGCCATTAATCCAAATATGACTTTTCTGTTAACTCCTTAGAAATAACATATCAAAAAAATAGTGCTCGTTATTACCCTATCTACAGCATTTCATTCCAACAAAAGAAATGAAGAAAACTGTATCAAAAATGAAGTGTTTTTGAGGGATGATGTGGGAATGGTAGAAAGTTGAGAAATCAGAAAGCAGGGGAAGTAACCATTAGTTAAATATTTGACCTCTCAAAAGTGCTCATTCTGTCTTAATATATTCACCCACATCTAGGAAGAGTAATAGTTATATAAGCCATTTACATCTTCAAGGTGTTTCCCATGGTGTGAAATGAGTGTCGTATGGAACTCTGGTTTTTAGGTACAAGGTATTTAACTTGGTAAAAAAAAATCAAAGAGGACATAGTCATCCCTTTTAAAGTTTACTGTTAATCTTCTGGCTGTAATGAAGAAAATGACATAATTTTAACACTTCTTAGCCGGGCGTGGTGGCGCACGCCTTTAATCCCAGCACTTGGGAGGCAGAGGCAGGCGGATTTCTGAGTTCGAGGCCAGCCTGGTCTACAAAGTGAGTTCCAGGACAGCCAAGGCTACACAGAGAAACCCTGTCTCGAAAAACCAAAAAAAAAAAAAAAAAAAAAAAAAAAAATTTTAACACTTCTTTAGACTTTAATTTTTTCCAGAGACTATCTATTTTAAAGCCTTGAAAGATAAGCTTTAGATAAACTATAAGTTTACTTCTAACATATCATATTGTGAATTCCATTTTTCCATTCCAAATTATAATGTTGTAGTATTTACTATTTAATTGAGCTTATCTAAAACTAAGTAGCAATCAGTAGAGGTGACATAGATTAGACAAAAATCATGACTTAATGTAGAAAGCATCTGGTGTTGGCAAACGTGATATTTTTTTTGCTGTCTTGGAAGACAATTGCTGCTAATCTTGTATACATTCTTGTTAAACAGAACAAAGTCCTATCTTTCTTTCTTCATGTGGAATTCAAATAAATGATGGGATAGGACGTTTCTGAGCAAATCAGCTGACTGAAGCCCATGGACATGTCTGTTTGAAGCATTCTAACTGACTACTGTATTTAAAGTTAGGGGTGCCGCTGTTCAGAACTATCATTCTAAGACACAATGACACCAACTTATAGGATGTAGGTTATTATAGAACTAATAAGTCATGTATACAAAAAACATATGGAAGAGGGCCTTGAGAGAGAGATGAACTTGGAGGACATTCACAGAAAAAATAGAAGTAGCAACCAAAACACAAATTTTCCTTCTATCCTTACCTGCCAATGTGACCAATTAATTGAATAAAAACATGGGGTATATGTGTGTGTGTGTGTATATATATATATATATATATATATATATATATATCACATATATGTATAATGGAATCTATATGCTACTTATCTCTTTATGTGATTAGTTTTCTTCATACATGTTAAAAGAACATGATGAAATCTATGGTCACTAAAAATAAGTCTTTTATCTTTTCCTTATTATTTTAAGACAGTGTCTTACTATGGAGTCCAGGTTAGCCTTGAAATCACCATCCCACTTCATCCTCTGAAAACCTGAGTCTACATTCTTCATTCCTCATTCCATATTCTAAAAAAAGAATTGATAGATTGAATACACACGATTTGAGTCTGACAAGTAGTCAGCAGGATGACAAACAGACACGAACACAAGGGAGTGTTGACCTGAATATAATTTCTCAAAGCAAGCATCAGACTTATATAATAGAAGAAAACAACGGGTTTTGTTTTCTTCTATTGTTAGGTGACACATCAGTCAAGGTACATTGAAGTTATCTGACACAAACAGAGAAATGCATACATAAAGACTAGCAGGAACCAGGCAGTGGTTACAACTGAGATAAAAAGCGACCCTTTCTAAAGTCAGCCATTAGGGAGCCAGGTGAGGATTTCACACCCTCATCACAATTTATGCTATTCCTCTGAGCCTTGTGAAATCTTGCACCAGTGGGGGTCCTGCTCTTGCTGACCTTTTCATGAATAATGCAATACTGTAGTTCCTCCTTAAACCACAACCCTCCTTCTTCCTAGGCCATTGTAAATTCTTGCATGTGGGAGTAACTTGGCTGCTCCTTTAAGTGTCTGTAGGGAATCTCCATTTGTCAGAAGAACTCACCAACTTTCTTCTGATAAGTAATGTAGTCTGCCATACCTGACTAATGAGGATTCTAAGTTTACTATTTTGAACTAGCCCTGAGATTACTAGCTCCTATCCAGCAAGCTGTGAGATGCCCGATTACTAACTGTCAACACTGGGGGATTTTGTCTGAATGAGTAACATTCTTAAGAAATTCCAAGCCCAGTGTCAGCTCCAGGACTGCCTAGGACACTGGTGAAGGCCAGGAAGCAAAGTTCAACCTAATTTAGGTATTTGACAAATTATTCCTTAGAGGCACCTATAATAAAACAATACTGAAAGAAAGCACAAAGGTCCCTTCACCACACAAGGACAAGTTTGGAGCATTCGTGCTAAGGGATGCCAAGGCTCCAGGAGACTAAGTTTCTGTCAAACTTTTTGCCTTGAGACTGTGTCCAAGCTTTTGGACTTGCCACGCAGTCTTCACTGGAGTGGGTGTGGCACTTTTTCATTTAGAAGAACCTGAAGTTTTCCCATAAACCTTTCATGTAGTTGCCATCTTAATTCTAGTATAAAGGAAAATTAAAGAGAATAATAATAAAGTGATTTTTTATAGGATATACATCAGTTTCACAATAATTTGGTGTATTTTACATTGTAACAAATTGTATCTTTGTTTACAGTTATAGTTGATTTAAATTTAGGATAAACATTAAACATCATTAACTTCTCATCAGAGTTATCCTAATGACCATAAGCTGTTTGAGACCATGAATTACATTTACACTGTACAGTGTACCCAGGACTGTCTGGCACATAAACATTCCCCAGTGTATGTTTATTGACTTCAGTTAAATAAACTTCCTTCCTTGACTGCTCTTCAGAGCCCAGCTTGCTAGGGAAGGATTTTACTGTGAATCTATGTCCACAGCTTCAGTTTCTGCGCTTAGAATTCGTGCAGTAAATTGACAGTTTCCAGTCGCATGAAAGTTCCCATGCATCCCCTCAAGTTTGAGCAGGCCACTGTGAGAATGTAAAGAAGTCGACATTCCTCCACAGTGTGATTGCTAAGGAGTTTTCTAAAAGGTGGAATTTTGCCTTCTTTGTCTCCTCCAAATATTGATTATAGAAATAAAGGATTTCCTATTGGTGTGAGATAAGAAGAGACACCTCATTTGTTATGTTCTAGGTCATTATGCTGACAGGAAACTGCTTCCTTTTTTCCCAATCTACTAATTCCTATCATCCGTGACTACCAAGATAATCTCCCTTTCTATTTTGTATAACATTAGTGTGTCACCAGAAGAAATGACAAGCAGTCCAGGTTATCTTTCAGAGATTCCTTGTGTGTATATTTTAGGGTTGGGGGTTGTGACATTATTTCTTGTGCTCAAGTTTATTTCACATTTACAGTACATAATCCATTATAAATAAGGAAGGACTTTGTTGTTCAAACCAAGAACTTTCGATAGAACTAAAGTTACTGAGGGCAAATCTGATTTCTCATATAGTTAGAAAATGAATAAAAATAGACAAATAGAAGAGGTACTCTGATAGGACTTTTAGATTCAGCACAGATTCCAAAACAGATAGTTATATCAACTAAAGCCCCAAATTGAACCTTACTATGGTAAGATGGGCCTACATCTCCAATGCATGAAAATATGAAAAAAATTAAATACAAAGTTAATGATATGTTTACATAAAATAACCACTTGCAGATGCTTCTAAGCCCATTATAGCATAGCATAAGCACAGAAATACAAAATGGCACATAAAATAATATAATACTAGAATCAGCAGTGCTTACTCCGTTTATGAGTCCTTTTTTCTTTTCTTGTATATTTTATTTATTTACATTTCAAATCTTATCCCCTTTCCCAGTTTCTCCTCCAGAAACCCCCTATTCCACTTCCCCTCCCCTGCTTCTATGAGGGTGCTCCCCCACCTAACCACCCACCCACTCCCACCTCACCACCCTGGCATTCCCCTACTCTGGAACATCGAGTCTTCACAGGACAAAGGGCCTCTCCTCCCATTGATGTCCAACAAGGCCATCCTCTGCTCCATGTGTGGCTGGAGCCATGGGTCCCTCCATATGTACTCTTTGGTTGGTGGTTTAGTCCCTGGGAGCTCTGGGGTCATTTATTATTCCCAATGATCACATAAATATTGGACTTTTCCGCATCTATTGCAACTAGGTGCTTACTTGACTTAGTTGTAGCAAATGGAGTGTAATTATCAAATCTCATTCATAAAAGCCTCAAATTGGGAAGCCTTTTCAAATGGTAGAAAGAGGGGGAAAGCAGAAGAGAGCCCATGGAGCAGAAGTAAGACACTTCTACAGTTTAAGCCACTAAGATTCCAGGGTTTATCAGTCATAGAAGCTGATATAAATTTATATTTGTTTCATTTCCAGAGTGATCCAGAAGGAATTTAAAGCAGCTGTCTTATCTTAACAGCTTTTAACAAGAATGAAGCTAAAACGCCTAGGTGCATTTAGCCCAGACTAATTAAATCAGGTAACCTCCAGAGGGATGTTCCTTTGTTCATGAGTATTACATTTCAAAGATTCTGGTTCTTTATGGAACAGTAGCTAAAACTCAGGAATCTAAAAGAAAAACTGCCTAACAGTATTCTCTTCCATTTGATCCCACTTTCTCAAGTAAACTTTAATAACCCTCTAAAGGACCCGCTGTCCTCTGTGGCCACATGCATCACACAGATCGACTGAGGTGCATCTTAAGACTAATACTCAGTCAGCAGAAGCAGCCAGACATTCTTTTCTGCTCTCCAAATAAATAGAAGCACACATCTCAGAGCATCTTTTGTCTATCTTTAGAAAGGTGTAACTCATTTCTTAGGGAAAAAATGCCTTGTGTTCTGCTTACCTTAAGGTATTCTAAGTTGGCAACTAATTACATCAATAAAGACCTTGAATGCATTGAGATATTTGGTGTCGGACATGATTGCAACTTTCTCCTTTCCTTTAGCTATACTATCATATTTTATTTTCACACTGATCCTGTAGGGTTGTTACTGTAACTCCCCTTTCAGTAAGAAAACAGAGAATAAGACAATGTCAAGATTTGAGGCAGATCAATGCTCTAGGCCATAATTAAATGCTGTCATGTAGTTTGTGGGCACTTCAGTCACATAATGAGGTGAGTAGACATCTTAGACTGCCTTTTGATTAGTCATGTTAATTTTGATGAGAAGTAAATCCTAGACAGCCCCACTTGCTTTTGTAAAAGACTTAGGTAGAATAGGCCTAGCTATATGCACACATATCTCCCTATGTAGCTAAAAGGAGATTTGAAACTATTGGGGAAGAGCAATAATTTGCATTTCAAAGAGATCAAAATAAACACCAGGACAGGGAGCTCTCCCACTCCAGAGGGGAGATTAAACAAACGTATGAATTAATGGCTTAGGACATCTTTGCTGTTAGTTACCTGAGCACAAGATGATCTCATGTTTTAAAATAGATTGGTTTTATTGTTATGGTGATAGAAAAAGCTGAGCATAGCCCAGAGGAAATGGAGAAAACTATGTGTGTTTCTATTTTTAAGAAATATATATATATATGCTCCTGTACTCCCAGCACTATGGATTCATAGGCAGGGAAACTAGAAGTTCAAAACCATTCATGGCTACAAAAGACCCTCTCTCAAAACCAACAAAAATATACAGCTAGAGAGATAGAATATAGGCTACTTTTATTAAAAGTTTTATGCAGTAATTTATGAAAAAAAGGAAAAGTATATATAGAGATGAGCACCAAATATCCTGTCCTGAAAGTAAACAAATGAATAAAATACAACAACAAAAGGGAAATTTCAGTTGTCAGGCAATGGTGCATAGGAGTATTTTCTCCAATACTGAGGCTGCAATCTCAGGCAAAAGAGACATCAGCAAAGGGGTGATTTCACCTGTAAAATCACAAGATAAGTTGAGAAAGGGATTATGGGAAATATTTAATAGTTTCCCCTGCAGCTACAGATGCATCATGCTTTGACCTCTTTGCTAGAAACTTTGCAAATTAAGTAGTAGGTAGATGTTTTCCCGTGCCAGACTATTGAAATTGTTTTTGCACTTCCAGCATCTTTTTTTAGAGAGGGTGCATTTTCCACCAAGTCCTAAACACAGCATGCATGAGACAGACAGGGCCATAGTTGCGTGTTCTGCTTCACACTGCTGCTGCCTAGTAGGGTACTGGGAACTCAGCATATAATACCCCAATGATTGTAGAATGACTCTTCAACAGGCAGATTCACTCCTCCAGGTCAAAGGAACCTATGTATGAAATAGTTTTTGACTGCAGATCCAGAAAGGCCATTAAACCACCACTCCTAATAAGTCAACTTTAAAATCTGTCAGTTCCAGAGAACACTAACTTATCAGAGGTTACCAGGCCAGTAAGAACTGTCTTAATCTTCTGACCTCTCCTAGATAAACTCTTCAACGGAAACAGAGGGGCAAAACAAAGATGTTATCTGACTACATGTCCAACACTAATTTTGCATTCATTTTATATCAATGTGCATAAACTTTATTGCAATGATTCATTAAGAGCTCATATGCAACCAGATGAATTTGCATTATGCATGTTGGCTTATTACCAAATAATAAACTCTGAACATCTAACAGTCGTTATTCAAGTTACGATATATCTGTATGACCTTCAGGTTCTCGGAGAGACAGTGTGTAATACAGTTGAGAAATACCATTGTACATGGTGAGTACCTGTTTCCCCTGAGTACCACTTATCCTTACCCTTTATGATTGACATTAATCATTATTTTATAACAAAAAGCACACTGAGTGATCTACCTTTGTGGCTTTCATAGTGGCAATCATCTTGTCTTCTTTAGCATTCTCCAAGTTTCAATATCCAAACTGTCCAACCAACTCTAAATAAAGGGATGGAGGTAGAAATATAATGCTTTGTGTGATAACTGGAGATTATGTAGAAGAATATATTGTGCTTCCTGTTAGGTTTGAGGCTTTGGGCTTTAATCTCGAGTTCACTTGGGTCCTTTAAAACTAAAGCATTTTAGATTTCAATACAATTTCCCAAACTCTCTATCATCTGATTTTGACAGTGAGATTTGTGATTGATGATTTTTGACATCTGGAACGTTTAATCTGTTGTATGACACCAGATTTACTCTGTGCACCTTTATTCATCAAATCCTTCACGTCCTCTCTTCAGTACCTCACAAGTTCCTTCTCCATTTGGGATATAGCTCAATTGGGGGAATATATAATCACTCTCTAATATAAGATTTTTAATAGAGATTAAGACAGTGCAAATTTATTGTTTTTTTGCCCTTGTCAAGTTGCATAGACTTTCCAGCTTACGGTGTTTATCACTCCTTTATCCCCACTTCACCATCCTTCTATGTAGCTGGTCCCTTCAACCTTCCCTTCACACAATAGCTCCTACTCCTCTCCTCTCTGGTCTTTTTAAAGATCACATCTGTTTAAAACTCACTTCTCTTTCTCCATTGTATAATCCACACGTCTGCTGACTGTTGTATCATCCATTAAAAGACTTCTTGCAGGCTCCTCCTATCCTCCAAGGAGAGCTATGACTTCCTTTGGCTTGATCTCTCTTCTGTCAAGCAGAGCCTCAAGGAACTAAATCGTTATCTCCTGTGAATGGCTATGATGACTGCTATCAACATACTAGGTACCAAGTGTATATACCGTTAGTGCTCAGTTTTCTGTTTCTTGACAACATGTCAACAAGGGAGATAGTAAGAAGCAGAGATGTCACCATCCACATCCCATAAGCAATAAATACCTGAATCAGAACCTGAGCCGTGTAAGTGAGCCCAGACACTTGCTTCTTCTATTCTTGTATACTGATTATTTTGCATTCTTCCTGATGCTTGCATTTGTGTTTCCCCAATTTAAAATAAGTGGGAAGTAAACAGCCAGCGTAGAGAAAATGGAACTGAAAATACCTAACTCCTTTATCCCTTGAGTCTTTAAAGGCCTTAATCACGTGCTGGAGAGAGGCCCTTTGATCAGAATTAGTGGGAAGAACCTAGTAAATTCCTATGGGTTTCACATTCCTACTTTGTTCTTAACAAAACAAAGTTTATCTTGTCAGACCCTGGTCACAGTTGGACATTATGAACAAGCTTTGATTGTAAAAGACTTCTGCTAACAGTGAGAGCTAAATGGTATCAGCAGTTAGCCCTTCCAGACCAAAACAGAGAACTGTTTGTAAGGGGAACACCTTCCTCTGTAGATTCTAAGCTGTATCCGAATTTGCATGAGATGTGGGCCCACGTTTTCTACTTTTGAAAGCAATAAAACGGCCACGCTCTTCCTGTTCTGAAGCAACCTGGCTACTTTCTGCTTTCTGACTGTTTTTGTTGTTGTTGTTGTTGTTTTTTGTTTGGTATGTTTGTTTGTTTGTTTGCTTATATTTATCATATAGAGTGTTAGGCTTCACAAAGATAGTTTCTTTCAAGTAAATCATGTATTTTAATTATATTCCCCTCGGTTTCATCTTCTTATTCTGCACTTCCTGTTAGAGCCCTTCCTTCCTCAAGTCTCCCTTATACTCTCATATTGTGTGTATATGCTTATATAGGAATTCTAACACCCACAAATCATGCATTATTTGTTTTTCTGTGTATGACTTTTTTGGCTCAATATGATATCCCCAGTTGTATAAATATTCTAGCCTACAACATAATCTCATTCTTTTATGACCAAATAAAATTCCAATATATATTTCCCACTTGTCTATATTGATGGCTACCTAGGCTTATCCCATAATGTAAGTATTCGTAATAATGCTTCAATAAGCTTAACTCTATCTGTGTCATGTTGACTTAAGAGTCCTTCGAGTCCATACCCAGGATCAGTAGAGTTGTATCATATGCTAGTTCTAAGAGAAAACACTAACCTGTGTTCCATGGGGGACAGACCAGTCTGTATTTCTACCAGTAACACATAACAGTTTCCTGTTCACCTTCTCACAAGCATTTGTTATTTTGTTTACAGTTGGCAGCCATTCTGTCTGGGGTGAGCTGAAAACTGCATGTTGATTTCATTTACATTTTCCTGTTGCCTAGTAATATTGAGCACTTGTTTCCTGTTTCTTGGCCATTTGTACTTCATCTTTGGAGAAATGTCTGTTTATCCGATCATTTGTTGATTAGGACATTTGCTTTCTCCCTATTTTAGCTCTTTGTATGTTCTAGGTATCAACTCTCTGGCATACAACTAACGACAGTTTACTTTTATTTGTTTTCTCACGTTTCCATGGTTTTCCCTCCCCCCACCCCTTCACATAATAATTGTTTCCTTACCTATGCAAACGTTTTTGAATTTTATACAATTACATCCATCAGTTCTTGATATTGCTTTCCAAGCTACTGGAAGAACAACTTTACCTAGGAGTTTCTCCATGGATCCTGTGACAATTCTTGAGTTCTAGATCTTACATTAAGGTCTTTGATCCATGTTAATATGATTTTTGTACAGTGAGAAAAAAAGATCTAGCTCCCTTTTTTTTTTTTTTGAGAACTAATGTTCAATTTGCCCAACATCATTTGTTGAAAAGGCTGTCTTTACTCCAGTGTATGTTTTTGGCATCTGACTACGTGTCTTTTTTGATAGGCCTTTTTACTAGAGCCAAAAGTCCATTTAAAAAATTAGTGCTTGGTATGGTGGCATACACCTATATGCACAACACATGGGAGGCTGAAGAAGATTAAGTTTAAAGCCAGCCTTGCTGTATAGTAAGATGCTGTCAAAAATAATGAAAAAATAACATAACAAAAAAACCACAAATGTCTTCATTCACGATCATATTATATAGTATTTTCCATAGTAGCCCCTGTTAATTAAATTAGTAGATCTAATAAAGACCCTTTTCCTAAATCATTATTGAAATAAATGATAACATGCCAGTTATCTCTTATCTAACTATTTATATATACAGTGAGCAAAGCCTGCCACATATGACAACATGTTCCAGCAGAATTTAAAGACAGAATGATAGAATCTTCCGTAGCATCAGTTCTAAATAAACTAAGAAGTACTATTAATCATATAATGAAATTTTTGTCCTCCACAGAAACCAGAGTCAAATAATTATAATACAAACTTATCCATCCAACAAAAGAAATATCCTTCATATATATATATATAGATATATATATGAAAAGACTAATTCTTCACTAATTTTGTTTTATGAGAATAAAGTGCATTATCTCTTGCTTCCTTTTCCTCCATCTAAGTCCTCTGTACACATCTCCTTGTTCTCTTTAAAATTCAAGGCCTTTTTAAATTAGTGGTTGTTACACACACACATGCAAATATACACACACACACACACACACACACACACACACACACACACACACACACACCAATTGGTATGCTCTTCCCTGAAGAGCAGTTTCTCAAACTCTCATCATTTCTCAGTGGCCAGGGGGTTTTCGTTTGTTTATTTGTTTGCTTGTTTGTTTGTTTTTCTGTAGAGTTGAGGCCACAGAACTTTCCCTCATCTACTTTGCATAAGCCAAGGAAAATAATGAATTTGTTCAAGGACTCCCACTCTATGCTCTGGTAATGGGCACATTTGAGGGAGCCAATCATTCCTCACACTATTGTTGTTTTAAGGCCTCATCGCCATACAGAACGCTGCGTCTCAGTCACTGAAAGACTAGAAATCTTCTTTTCCTCTTTTTTCCCTGTACTTTGTGCATCCAGTTCCTAAGTGCAGCATCTCTGCTCTGTCAGAATATCTCTCAAATGCCCAGCACCACAACTCTTTAACATTGTGATTCTTGGCTCAATTTAATAGAATAGTCTCCTAACTTTACAGCTTCAAGTCTCCATCCTGTGATTTATTTTTCCTGCTGCCTTTAGATTAATTTCATATCACTGCTGCTTTGCATAAAACACTTTGCTGGCTTTCCATTGCCTTCAGGATACAGTCGGAATAGCTTACCACAGTTTACAAAGGCCTTACAAACTTGTTTCCACAATTATCTCTTCAACCCCTCTTAATTCTGCCTTTGTTCAACCTGCCCCGGACTACTGCAAATTCTCTACAGCAGGGTTTTTTCCACTGTTTACCTGGTCTTCATGCATATGTTTCCCTGTGCCTAGGACTCATTCTTCCTTGCTCCCCACAAAATAGGAGACTTTAACTGTAAATATAATGTTGACAGTGTCCCATTAGTGGAACAAAGCACACACACATTCAACTTTAAAGGAAGAAAGACATTGGCTCCCAGTTTGAGCATTTTCCATCTATGTTTGCTCGGTCCAGCTGCTTGGTGCTGCTGATCACACACCACCCTGTCAGAAAGGAGTAATCAAATAGATCTGCTCATATAATAGGATTGAGAAGCAGAGGATAAATGAAAGGTATTATGTAGACACACACCCAATTTCCTAAATTTTCTTTCTTAGGGGCATACCTTGTAAATGATACACTATATCCCCAGAGCATGCAAGGCTAGAAATCAAACCCCTTTGGCACATCTAAGACCCAAATGATAACAAATGTCTAATCTAAGTAGACTATGATAAAATAAATTGTTTACCGTACTCACTGTAGCAACCAAACAATGATGAGAATCTACTGATAAAAAGTAGTGAAGAAATTAATATAGAGTACTAAGAAAATTAAAATTAAAAAAGAAAAGAAAACAAGAGACAGGTACTTAATATCAAAATGTCCTCCCTAAATGTAGCGTATTGATGATAATTAAGTTTAAAAGGACTAAGCAAGTCAATCGGGCTGGATTCAACAAGAACTCACTGTATGTTACAACAGAGGTCAGTTCAATGCTAAAATGCAAACAGGACAAAAGTATGAAAAATTAAGACTCTGAAAACCCTTAAGCTTGTTCAAGCAAGAGCTGTTCTTTCATCCGAAATGTCACACCAGAGTTGGTCTGGTTTTGGTGATCTCCTAGCAGCTCAAGAAAACTCACATAAACCTGAGCTTTGAGCCCAGACAAAGGAGGGAGGGTATTGCCTCATCATACAGAATGACTGACAAAGCAAATACACAAAACTATTATATATTTCTAAGAATCTGTTTTTAATAACTATTTTCACTTAACCTTTGAACCCCAGAAAAAGCTGAACTTGAGCAGTTGTCTTCCTTTTAGTTTTCCTTGGTTGACATGATGTGCGGCTGTCTTCAGTATTGGTTTTTTTAGGAAGCTAGTGTAATGTATTCATATATTTTATTTCTAGAAACTGAAATGAACTGATCCAAAATGAAACATACACAAAATTAATAACTGAAATGAAAATATTCAAGACAAGGTTTATTAATTAAGGTAAATATGGAATCTTTGCAACCACACAAACAAAACAAAACAAAATAAAACAAAACAAAACAAAACATTATTATAACCAAACCAACCGTGTGCCTAAGAACAGAGCTTCAACATACAAGAGAAATAGAATTATAGAATTTAGAGAAACCAAAAAGTTATTTATATTTAGGTATTTATTTATTTATTTTCTAGTTTCTCAGGACAAGGTTTCTCTTATAGCTCTGGCTATATATGCCTACCTCTGTCTCCTAGAAGCTGGGATTAGAAGTGTGTACCACCATACCCAACTCATATCTGGGGAGTTTTAAATCACATCGCCTAATAATAAATTGAGTAACATTGAAAAATAATGTTTATAAGAGTTAAACAACACAGCCAACTGTATAAATTACAATGGAGATAGATTCCAGATGGCAGCGACTGCCAGTACAGGACACAGGACACTATAGGACACTACAAAGGTTTTTGCAGGAGTAAGGTAGCAGAGGATGCATCTGGAGGGTACACAATATCTCTGGAAAAACAAACAAAAGGCAGGTCTTATAGGAAGATGCTATTAAAATTCCATGGTATTAGGGAAATCAAAAACATGGCAGA
Source organism: Mus caroli (assembly GCF_978045245.1). Classification (NCBI taxonomy): domain Eukaryota; kingdom Metazoa; phylum Chordata; class Mammalia; order Rodentia; family Muridae; genus Mus; species Mus caroli. Next base: position 118,750,291 of record NW_028227261.1, read on the forward strand.
ACCTGCCTCATCCTGTCACTGCCCTGCCCACCAAGGCTCGGCCTGTAGCATGGAGCCACAGCTGCTCCTGCTATCCATGCTGCTTGCCCTGCTGCATTGAGAAAACCATGAGCTACAGAGCTGCCCACAGGCTGCAGACATAATGGCCTTGCCAAGGGTCAGGAGGCATGCAGCAGCCTGGAGCTCCTGCAGGCACTCTCTACAACACGTGGATTCTGATCAGCAGCAAGGTTACCAAGATGAAAATCAGTTCAATTTCTGGGTTGATTCTCCTCAAGGGACTTCCATGGTCTGTGCTGCCCCAGGAAACAAGGTTAATGACTGTTTCTTTGTCACTGAGGGAGACCTTGATGATGTCACTGTTCCCCATGTTGATGTCCCAGAAGCCATGTAGAGGTCCAGAAAGCTTTAGGTGTCTTCAGATACCTAACTATCTGCCCCATAACATACAAAAAGTAAAGTAGGAATGAATGATAAACCTAAAAGTAAAAGCTCGAAGTAAAATGTCTAGGAGAACGTACAGAGGAAAATCTTCATGACAGACATCTTAGGTAGAATGCAAAGTACAAACCACAATAGGCAAAAAGGCAAAAATTGACTTACTGAGATCCTAAATCCTGTTCTTTAAAGGATATCAATAAGAATATTAAAAGGCAAGCCAGAGAAATACAGAAAATATATACAGTACATATATCTAATATTGAAGACCTTGGTATCTAAAATATGTAGATAATTTTTACATCTAAATTATTACATACAGCCCAACTAATATTGGGCAAAATATTTCAATATTCAAACAAAATATGTCATAGAAATGTATAAATTGCCAACAGATTCTAGTTATGAGAATGCAAGGAGATACAATTACATATCCACTAGAATAGTAAAAATATAAAGACAATACCTGAGCTGAAGAACATGATATGCTTTGACTGGGAACACCCTATAATACAATTATTTGGAGGAAAAATTTGTTTGTATGACCCATTTTCACATGTTTATAATCACAAATGCATTGCATCATGGTTCCATGTGAATAATTCCAACTCAGTTTTATAGTGTACTGGTTGCTTGGTATTTTATTTTGTGACTGAATGATACTTACATGATTTAGCTTATCCTGTTACATATTTCTAGTTTCCCTCTATTACAGACAAACCAGTAGTATGTGTGTGGAAACATATACCCACACATATATATTTAATTATTTGATAAAGATGCATTTCTGGATGTAGAATATATGGGTCAAAAGGGTGTACATGTTAGATATATATATATATATATATATATTTAAGTTTGAAATGTATCAACCTCTCTATTGATTTGAATTTTCAGTTTATACTTCTGAAATTAGTATGTGAATACTAATTTATTTCTAAATTTTTTAATTCTTGGGTAAAACTGATTACCAAATGGTTTTAACCTAAAAGCAAAATCTGACAATTATAATACTAAGCAATTTTCATTTTTTTCTACTATTGAAATTAATTGCTCTTGTATTTATTGATTATATTCAGATCTTATCATTTACTACCTAATTCATTGTTGGCATTTGCCTTTATTTCTGATAAACAACACCTGTTCATTTATTACTGTCTTCAACCCATATCCTCTCATATGAGTTTAAAATATATTCTCCAGGTAAGAAATTGTGTGTGTGTGTGTCTGCCATAGCAATATATTGCAAAGTTATGAATATAATTTATCTTTTTCATTCTCTGTTTCTAATGTGATTCATAAAAATATTTAACTCTCATTAAATTGAATTTTCTTCTAGGTATATATTTCCAATTACTTATAATCTTCTTCACTGCATCTTAAATATCAACAATATAAACTGATTCTCAATCTCAAGTAGATTCAAAATAATTTCTTGCCAAGCTTTAATATTTTATATCAGTAGTGCAGTGTCTCATTATAATGTGAAATCTTTACTTAGTACTCTTAGTTACTTTCAGTTTTAATGGTTCTAATTGTTTTATCATATTGCTCATCTTCAAAACATACCTTTGTAGTGCATTACTGACATGGTATTTACCATATAGCTATGTAGTACACAATAATATAACTGATCTCTGACATTTACAGAGTTCTAAATTTCCTCTCTTACAGACAAATCAGAAAAGAATTAAAATGTAAGAAATACATAGAAAAAGTGTTAATTGTTAAACTCTACTAAAAATCAGTTAAAATTTACTTAAGATATCTATACATACTGCTTCAATTATTCCAACCTTAGAGTTATGTTTTAATTTCAAAAATACTTTTGTAATGTGTCTTATTGAGAGTATGTTTATAACATTTGCTCTTTTATCTAAATTCAGTTTAGTAAGTTAAATTCGGACTAATCAATAGTTGTGAAGGTAGTTCTGAAAATGGCTTGTCAAGCTTATTTTAAGAAATTTATATTATTCTGTAATTCTGTTGACAGAAATAAATTTTACAATATAATAAATGTATTTATTTTGTAACACGCTAATTTTTCATATTGTTATAAAACTTGTGTTTTCTTATAACTGCATCTTCCCCATTCTAGGTATATGAGCTAAAGTCATAAGAATAGCATCTTTTTTTAAAATTCTTTAATTTTTTTTTTTACAGTTTAGTCTTTTTCCCCCTCCAGGGGACTGTTCCACATCCCGTACCTCCTTCCTACCCCTGCCAGCCACCAGTCTCCAAAAGGATGTCCCCAACCCCACCCCCACCCCCACTCCCACCCCACCAGACCTCTCCACTCCCTGAGGCCTTAAGTCTCTTGAGGGTTAGATGTATCTTTTCTCACTGAGTCAAGATCCTGCAGTCCTGTGCTGTATACTACACTTCAAAAATTATCTACCTTGATGACTTTAGATTTCAGTTTTCAAAACTGTGAAGAGAAATCCTTATGTATTTTTCTATTGCCTATGGCTCAAATTTAACTTTGATATTCAAATATATAATGATGATGGCCTCAATATTTTGTGTGTTCATCTTCCTGTTGATTGGTACAGTTTTGTCAATTCTATTGTTTTTAAGGATTTCTAGGCTTAGACATAATTAGCATGTGCTATGTAAAGTGCATGGCCCAATGAATGACAGCATATTAATGTACTGGTTTCCCAACGCCATTATTCTCACTTGAGTCATTGTAGCTTCTTTTGAGCCACCATCGAATGTATGTTGTATGTATGTCCCGTATGTTGGCCACTCTTCTCTAGTGCATTGCCTTTGAGATCCATCTTTTTTGATGCATCATTTATTTTTGTGTGCTCTATAGCTCTCGTGATCATTGCTTTAGAGTATGTATATATCAGAAGCTTCTATTTGTAGCTTTAGTGACAGGTATGGGAATTGATTCCAGTTTGGGGTCTTATGAATAAAGAATAATTGCTTCTGTAAAGAAAAAAAAGAGCAGCATTGTTACAGTAGTCACAGTGGTTTCTCAAGCCTGCATCCTTCCTGTAATAAGCACAGTGGTGGGGAGGTAGGATGGTCAATGCTTACCTCAAATAAGCAAGTTTCCTCAGCCAAGACTTACTGGATTCCGACAGAAATTTGCCTATAAATTAAAAAGCTATTTTTAAATAATATATACATATTAAGAAAAAGTTCTCAACAGCTTGCCATAGATGTTAACTGATTTGAATATAAGACCCAAGGCCTGTTGTTGAAACTTTTCCTAGCTCTATTGATCACAGAGGATGATCTCCTAACAGTAGACATGCGGTGTCCATTCACAAGTTGGGTCTTAGGCACTCAACTCTGTTTCTTTGCTTTGAAATTTTAAAATTCTATTGTGTGTGAAATACGCTATAAAAATAAGCTATTTTGCTTAGTCTATGCCAGACGTTGAGGTTCTCTACTTTTCCAATCCTGAGTTGGTCATCTGGTTGGTTCTGATAGTTACTACCTGTTAGGTTTGAAACCTAGGACAAATGATGTCCATTAACATATCAAAACAGTGGTTGGCTGCCAGCTTCTCCCCACATTTCTTCAGTCCTTACCTCCCTTCTGGCTGGCATACCCCTCCCCCTAACCTAAACTTTTACATAACAGGGTTGGGCTGCCTTCTCCTAGCTGCCCATCCCTATAAAATCCAGTCATTTCTACTACTTTCTTTGTCAGTCTTTTGGCCCAGTCTATTGCTCTTGGTCCGAAGCTGCTCTCCCCTTTTCCCCTCCCCGACTCTCTGCCAGCCCCCCACCCCCCTCCGATAAATGGCTTATGTAGCCACTCTGGGCTCTAGCAAGTCCCTGTCTCTGGCTATGCTCCCATTTTATTCTCCATCATACCTAGGAACTGCAATGTCCTTTCCTTTTTATTTCTTTTTTTTATTCTCCGCTTCCATTATTCACACTTAATAATCAAGAACACCTAAGTACAGAGATGAAATAATTGCCCCAAGAGAATGCAGATAATATGTGAACCTTTCTGTAAAATCCCAGATCTGGTTGCAACCAAATCCTGGTTTCATACTTATGCCCCTGTCTCTGTCCTAACGTGTCTTTTTCACCTTCTCTTTCCCCAACCATGCAGGCCCGTAACCAAGGTGTAGACTAAGAAGTGGAGTCATGCTTCACACGGCTATACCATGCTGGCAGCCATTCCTGGGTCTGGCTGTGGTGTTACTCTTAATGGGATCCACCATTGGCTGTCCTGCTCGCTGTGAGTGCTCCGCCCAGAACAAATCTGTTAGCTGCCACAGAAGACGCTTGCTTGCGATCCCAGAAGGCATTCCCATTGAGACCAAAATCTTGGACCTGAGCAAAAATCGACTAAAGAGCATAAACCCTGAAGAGTTCATCTCATATCCTCTGTTGGAGGAGATAGACTTGAGCGATAACATTATCGCTAATGTGGAGCCTGGGGCATTTAACAATCTCTTTAACCTGCGTTCCCTCCGCCTAAAAGGCAATCGCCTTAAGTTGGTCCCTTTAGGAGTATTCACGGGACTGTCCAACCTTACCAAGCTTGACATTAGTGAGAATAAGATTGTCATTTTGCTGGACTACATGTTCCAGGATCTGCATAACCTGAAGTTTCTAGAAGTGGGGGACAATGATTTGGTTTATATCTCACACAGGGCCTTCAGCGGACTACTTAGCTTGGAGCAGCTCACCCTGGAGAAGTGCAACTTGACAGCAGTACCAACAGAAGCCCTTTCCCATCTCCGCAGCCTCATCACCCTGCACCTGAAGCATCTCAATATCAACAATATGCCTGTGTATGCCTTTAAAAGATTGTTCCACCTGAAAAACCTAGAGATCGACTATTGGCCTTTGTTGGATTTGATGCCAGCCAATAGCCTCTATGGTCTCAACCTCACGTCCCTTTCAATCACCAACACCAACCTGTCCACTGTCCCCTTCCTCGCCTTTAAACACCTTGTATACCTGACCCACCTTAACCTCTCCTACAATCCCATCAGCACTATTGAAGCTGGCATGTTCTCTGACCTGATCCGCCTACAGGAGCTTCATATAGTGGGGGCCCAGCTCCGCACTATTGAGCCTCACTCCTTCCAAGGGCTCCGCTTCCTCCGTGTGCTCAATGTATCTCAGAACCTGCTGGAAACATTGGAAGAGAACGTCTTCTCCTCCCCTAGGGCTTTGGAGGTCCTGAGCATTAACAACAACCCACTAGCCTGTGACTGCCGACTCCTCTGGCTCCTGCAGCGACAACCCAACCTGCAGTTTGGGGGCCAGCAGCCCATGTGTGCCGGGCCAGACACCATCCGTGAGAGATCATTTAAGGATTTCCATAGCACTGCTCTTTCTTTTTATTTTACCTGCAAAAAACCCAAAATTCGTGAAAAGAAGTTACAGCATCTCCTCGTGGATGAAGGGCAGACGGTCCAGCTGGAGTGCAACGCTGATGGAGACCCGCAGCCCGTGATATCCTGGGTGACACCTCGAAGGCGTTTTATCACCACCAAGTCCAACGGAAGGGCCACTGTGTTGGGTGATGGCACCTTGGAAATCCGTTTTGCCCAGGATCAAGACAGTGGGATGTATGTTTGCATCGCAAGCAACGCTGCTGGGAACGATACCTTCACAGCATCTCTCACTGTGAAGGGATTCACGTCAGACCGCTTCCTTTACGCAAACAGGACCCCTATGTACATGACTGACTCCAATGACACCGTTTCCAACGGCACTAATGCCAATACTTTCTCCCTGGACCTTAAAACAATACTGGTATCTACAGCCATGGGCTGTTTCACATTCCTGGGAGTGGTTTTATTTTGTTTTCTCCTTCTTTTTGTGTGGAGCCGAGGGAAAGGCAAGCACAAAAACAGCATTGACCTTGAGTATGTGCCCCGAAAAAACAATGGTGCTGTTGTGGAAGGGGAGGTGGCTGGCCCCAGGAGGTTCAACATGAAAATGATCTAAGGGCCCACCACACACTACTGTCTCTGTGTTACTGTTGGTCGTGAGTAAGCCGTCTGATAGAGTGAATCGATCACAAGGTTATCGGGCAGCTTTGCGCAGCTGCCCCTGTGTCAAAGCAGGGTCCATGGAAGCAGGAAGACTTCTCATGGAGACTGGCTGATTAGAGGCAGGCAGGCATGTGTCAGAGCCCTTCACACAGTGGGATACTAATTGTTTGCATTGCAAATATTGGCATTCTGGGGATCTCAGTAATGAACCTGAACCTTTGGCTCATGCTGATGGACAATAATTCAACATTTTCTACCACTGCAAAACTAAAAGGAAAAAAAAATTAAAAAGAACAACCTACAGTGTAGGATTTACATATTAAAAAGACACATTTGTCTAAAACATACTCTACAGTAAAATTTGTATTTATTATCATTTGTTAAAACCTTGCATCATACAATACTGTTGGTTCAGCAGCAAAAAGAGATCAATATATTCTTTTTTTTTGAAACATATATGCTGTATATGTTTTAAAGCAATATGAATGAGAGGTTGTGCTTTTAGTTACTCACCAGTATAGATCCAAGTGTGGTTTCACCTTCCTTTTACCTGCAGATAAACCTGAGAATAGATCCCTGGAATACTAGGCAGAGATGTGTTGAGATGTGTATGTCTGATGTAGGATGCCAAGAAAGAAGACCCAAGTCAAAACTGCTCAACTCTGTTAACTTCTGTTACTATAAATAAAGGCATGTGCCTAGTTTTGATACAGAATGGAATATTTTTTATACATACACTACCAACCTGGACCAGTTTACTGTAACAGAAGCCCTTGGTTTCTCCAGAAGGTGGTATATCACTAGATGTACCTATAGAATACAAGGTAGGTGTCACTCTTAAAAGTAATCCATGTAGCTACTGCTTAGTTTTACTTTTGCCAGTCACTGCTAATGGGTTAATGACCAATGGAAAAGAGAATATTGATTATATAGAATTATTTGGCAATATTCGCCAATAGCTAATATCAATAATTCTGTTGTCTGAAAGCCCTCTGAATAAGGAGGTTTCTGAAGTCAATAGGAAGCAGGGAGAGACAAGAGCATCACAGCAGTGATTCATCCAATGATCTCTTTCAAATGTGGCAGCTGCCTGCCGGATGGCTACAAATCAAAGGGAACATAGTGCACATACCAGCCCAACTTCTATCCAAGTACTATATACAGAGTAGGACCACAGTTAGGCAACTTCAGGATATTCTCCTGCTTCCTGATCAAGATCTTTAGTTTCATATTGAAAACTATATTACATAGATACAAGGAATATGTTTTGTGTGAAAGAAGTAAAAGAAGTGAAAGAAAAACCAATATAGATCTAAAAAACAATGTTTTGTTCCATCACTGGGGAAGAGCTAAGCTTATAGTTCTACAAATATGTAATGCTGTGACGATTCTTTTAACTTCTTGACCTGAGCATATTTGCCCGATTAAGTTGACATTAATGTTATTAATGCAAACATAACCAGGAAAAAAAAAGAAAAAGAAAAGAAAGAAAATAGCATTATTATCATAAGTGACCTGGTTCAAGGAAGTGCAATTCCATTTGGCTGAGTCCTGCATAACTTTCAAAGAATATATCCATATGGCCTGAAAAATATTGGATGCAGGCTATATTCCTGAAATGGCATGTATTTAATCAATATAAGCAAAGTTTCTACATTTTTCACATTTTGAGAGGTTATTGAAGAAGGTCTCCTCTAGGTTATGTTGTAAGATATAATAGAAGGATTCTGGGATTTCTTCCTTTTAGTATTGTAGGTCTGACCCTCAAAAGCCTACCTTTGTAAAATATTTGAAAATATGGAAAAATTTAATACTATTAAATTGGCCTTTATTTCTAAAAGTTTTGCAGATTGATTAGCAAACTGGGTAGCAATACATCTAGACCCATTTCTCCTTTACCAGTGGGTAGCAACTGAGGGTGGATTTGTGTGTGTGTGTGTGTGTGTGTGTGTATTTAAGATTGAATAATTACCTGCTTGAGTTAGAGTTCATTTAATTATCCTAATGATTATCACAAATATTTTACAAATCCAATTTTTATTTGTAGAGTAATTTATTTCTAGCAATTTGTATGGATCTAAGCTAAATTCTATTCAAATGTCCAACTCTTAAAAAAATTAAATGCTATGTTCTTACAATTAAGAAATTTAAAGTAGAAAGGTAGCCTTACAAAAGAGAATCTACTTCCTTTTAATTTTGAAACACATTAAAAAGTATGTACTGACAAATTGTGTGTGTGTGTGTGTGTGTGTGTAAAAGGGAAAGAGAGGGAGAGAGAGAGAGAGAGAGAGAGAGAGAGAGAGAGAGAGAGAGAGAGAGAGAGAGAGAGAGAGATGAGCTATTGACCTAAAAGAGGGTTTTGTTATCCCACTATTTTCTGGCAAATATCATAAAGTTAAATAAAAGTCTTTGAAAGAAAATGAAATTTGATTTAAGTTAAAAGATGAAATATTTAGTTCAAAGATTTCAAAGGTTTGTATGTTAGTCTGTCAAAAGAAGAGAGATTCTGTCCTCTTGGGGATTTATCCTCTAACCCATAGAATACTTAAGATACTGCTAAACAACCTTCCAAAATGAAGACCCACTAACTGATAAATTGAATAAATGGTGCATTCTATAGCCCCAACTTACAAGTTCAAAAAAAAAATCTGTAATTCTAATAAACCCTTTGAAAAGTCCCATCTTTAATATATTTCATTCTGGGATTTTTCTCTTAGGTATTTTGAGCATGAAGTACCACTTTTCCTACTTAACTTTTAGCATCTCCCCAAACTGGAGTTCCATATATCTCCCAAGTGGTCAGCTTTAGACCCGTGGCCTTCACAAATGTCCTTGATCCAACGATTTGAGTAAGAGTACAATTGTTATTGTAATAACATTTCAGACCATGATAGCGTATTTACCTGATTTTCCCAGGGGAATTGGCAACTTCTTCCATAAAGCAGTATACTAAAGGATTTATTTAAAAAACAAATGGGCATCTAACTTCCCATTTCCTCACTGTTGGTAGTAATCATTGGGATTTGCAGAGCCCTGGAATTCCACTGACCACAGCTCTGGGGCTTTTCTGTACAGTTTTACAAAAGGATTGCATGATTTTTTTTCCTTTATGGTCACTTCTCTGTTAGATTAAGCAAGACCATTGTAAAGAATAACTGGTCAGACCAGTCAGTATTCCGGCCTGCTTGTCCCTTTGGACACTCCATTTCTGAGCTCCATCTTTGACGAGAGGGCCTTAGTGTGTCCTAGGAAGAAACACAGCTCTTTGACCCAGCATGTTGTTCTTAGTTGACCAGTAGTCTGTATATTCGTAAGCATTTTCAAAGAACCACTTTCTAGCATCAAACATAAGAAAACTTCCTGGCCAGAGCCCTAATCCTCTAAGTTTATTCATCAACCCAAGTATTGGTAAGCAAATTCCTAAAGTAAGATAACTAACTTAGCCAAACAATATGGGTTTGGTGTGCTGATAAGCAATTTCTCCTTTGCAGAAATCCTTATTTTATTTTATTTTCCAGCCTCTTTTCATTTCTACAGCATCTGTAATCACGTACTTTTCAAGTACTTTCAAATTCTGAACATACAGTACAGAAATTGCTAAGCCTCCACGTTCATGGGGACATTTGTGAAAACTAGGCTTGGTCAGCCTTCTTGGTAATTTTGCTTATCAACAACAGCTCTCTTACAGTATAAACATTCAGAATCTGTTTTTTTCTCCTTGTTCTGTGAAAGAATTTGCTTTTGGTTCACATAGGAAGTTCAAGGGTCACAATCCTCTATAGCTCTTTAAAAGGGATTATTTAAATCTCATCTCCACTGAAGCCTGGCTTGTGTCACATTCCATTCCCGCAGTAGGAACAGATATATTTCTGTATGAGAGGCACAAAAAAGAGAGGGTGTGATCCTAGAGAAGTAAAATTGCATAGAGCCCCGTGTAAATTAACTTTTACTTACAGGGTCTTTCTTCATCTCTCTGTCAAAGCATTTCTTTTATCTTCAGGGGCTGTGCACAGAACTGTGAAACAACACAGAATGTGTCTTGAGGCTCTGTAGAAAAGAAAAAAATAGATCATTTTCAACTGAAAAGACTCAGACCTGACAGAAAAGACATCAAGAATTTAAAGAAGGGCTGGAGGGAGACAAGGGATCTATTTAAATTCTATTTCCTTTATTGCTCATTTTTATAGTTCTCTCCCGACTGAAGAAGAATTGGTGATTGTGCTTCTGTTTAAACTTTCATGGCTTCTTAGCTTCTTCTCTGAGTTCTGGCCATCTGTAGTGCACATGGGATTGCAAATGGGTTCTGTGGGGTGTGAACCAAGTTAAAGAAAGCAAAACAAAACAACAACAACAACAACAAAGCAAAACAACAACAACAACAACAACAACAGTCCATTGAGACCAAAGCCATTCATTCTATTTGGTATTTAGAGTAAAGATGTATCATTTTTATTACTGAAATGAGCATTTCCTTGTAGAATAATATATCATAGGACCTGTCATTTCTATTGACTTTCCTCTATTCAACCCCTTTGGTCTAATACCCATTATTGTTTTTGATGAAATTTTTTACATTATTCCACCTTTATAGAAAAGATTGGGCAATAAAATTTCATTTGACATTGGATTTTTGGTTTTGTTTTTGTTTTTGTTTTATTAATTTGGATAGGTGACATAGGTGTATCTTGGTATCTAGCAAACACTTGATATGGATCTCTTTCCGTTTCTACCTTCAAAGGCCTCCTTACATGTAAGCCAGCAAAATTATGATTACCAGGTAAAAGAACTCCTCCCAACACAGGCCAAAGAGAAGAGCGATGAGTGCTTATTTGCTGTGGTCTTTGACTAAGTTGGCTCCTGGGGCCTAAATCTATGCTTACACAGTTAGCTAAGAAATGATGCCATAAGTAAATAATTAATGATATAATTTTTTAATATGAAATTACCTTGTCCAGTTAGAGAGCAGTAAATGTAGCTGTGTGTTTCCTCCAGAAGTGGGCAGAGACTGGAACTGCTCGTCTACAGTCAGCTTCTCAACAGATGGCCAAGATGGTGACAGAAACAACTGAAACAACCAAAGGTGTGCTTAAAATACATGCAAGAAGGCTTAAAGCACAAAGTAAACAGATGCTTCTGCTTCTAATATAGGAATCTGACCAAGAGCTTTAGATTTTTCTCCTTCAGTTTGATTCAATACCCCTTCTCGCACACTCCAAGCTCCCTGCTGGACATCCAGAATGGAAATGAAGCAGCAGTGTGTGCAGCAGATGCCCCTACTATAATAGACTAGATCCCATGGCTTTGGGCCAGCAGTGGTGATATTTCAGCCAGGATCAAGTCCTATGCATACTATATTTTACTCTATGCACACCTACCTATTGGTAAGATTTAACTTATAAATAGGGCATGGTAAAAGTTTAACAGCACTAATAATAAGCTAGAAAAACAACAGTAATATATTTTAATTTTTGTTGGGAAGTCGACCACTGGTAGTAAGTCTACAGACAGCAAAAAGCCTTCATAGTCCCTTCTGTTCCTGTGCCCACTGTGGAGCCCACAGGTGAAATGATAGCTCCTTCTGCACTCTCCTATCCATCACTGCCACCTCTAAGCTACTGCCGTACCTCACCAATGACAGCTCTCTCCAGAGAGGAATCTTCTCTCATTAGATGTCAGAAATTCTTGTGTAATTGTTCAATTGGAGGTTGCCTCAAAGAAAAAAGAAAGAAGAATAACACTTTAGAAGTTAAGGCTTCCCATTCACATAGTCTCAATCTGACAGCAATCTGGAGGTGTTCTCTCTCTCTCTCTCTCTCTCTCTCTCTCTCTCTCTCTCTCTCTCTCTCTCTCTCTCTCTCCTAGAAACAAGTGGGCTAATATAAAGCTATCTTTGAATAGAATGCTTTCTTTATAGCCTGAGCAAAAAGAAACAACTTGGTATAATCAGGAGAACACTTAACACTTTAAGAAAGGCTCTACATGTAATATGCTAAAATGCTTTAGAAAAAGAACAAAACTGCAACTGTGGTGGTTTTTTTGCATTGGTTAACTACATTTTAATTCCAGTACTGTTCAAAAGATAACTGCCCATGCTGAAAATGGACCTAAGAATTTTGTTCCTGACCAAGAATGGCAAAAAGGAGCAGACATTGTCTGCATGTTAGCTTTCTTTATAGTTCTGCATGCCTCCCTTTTGAAATTGCTTTATCATCCTTATTCTACACTGCAAAATCATTGACAAAAGCTACGAGCCATATGTCAAGAAATAATAATGAGATGGAAGATTCAGCCAGCTTTGTGAAAATGGTTCCCACTCCTTACAGCAGTATGTCCACGCACACTCTCACCTGTGTGCACATATCCATGGGACAAGACAAATGGAACTGAGCTGTGAGAAAAATACAGACTGTGTAGTGGATATTTGAAAGGAGACATCCTCCTTTCTCCCTCAGCTATAAATTCAGATACTCCATGTCTACCTGGGCCATTTATACACAATGTTCTTGTCTTCATAGGCTATTTCCATAAAGCAGGAAATGGCCCACATCGTAATCAAAGGCAAAGCTGCTGTTTGTTTGTATATATGGAGAAGGTGGCTTTTTTTTAAACTATTTAAAATATAACTGTTTAAAAAGTTAGTAAGCTTGCACAGGAGAAAGAAAAATGAAACAATTTGACTGTATTCCCCCTTATTTATTATTATTATTATTTTTTAATCAAAACCCGACTTAGGAACTGTACCATGATTGGCTATTACTAACCAGGAACCTAACTTTTTTTTCAAGAAGCCTGAAAGCCTGTTTTTGTTCTTAAAGGAAATAGAAAATAGTGCTAAAGACAAAAGAATCTTCATTTAGATTTGTGTATTGTTAACTATTTTTACTGGGTAATCATCATGGGTTACATTGAGTTTTTTTTTTTTTTTACATGTACAAATAAGTTAACTTATCAACATGAAATAAGTAAGAAAATATGTTCTGTTTGTTGAAGAAAAGGGCTTATGCATATAATATCTCAGTTAAATCTGTTCTGGTAATATTTTAAAGATAATGTATGTAATTTTTTTTAAAAAGTAATGAATCATCTGGGACATACTTTATTCTTGAGAGTGATACGTTCTAGAAACTTCACAAGCAACACAAGGCTTCTTGGAAAGGTCATTAGTACCAGAAGGACTCTGTTCAACTCTGAAGGAAGATGCATATCTGATTGAATATTATTCTGATGATAGAATGATTATGGACCACAAAGAGGCCAGGTGGTCAGGTTTTCTAATCTTAGATATTACTAAAGGGTCATGGGCTGATCAGCCATACTGTAAAGATATTATATTTTAGTGAAGATAAGTCCTGCATTGCTTGTGAAATTGTCAAAAACCATTTAACACTTAAGCATCCAGCAAGCCATACATACGAGAGCATCATCTGTTTTTTTTTCTCCTAAGCCTTTGCTCAACTTTTCATAATCCAAGATATATTTTACAGTAAAATGCACAAAGTAATAAATTAAAAAGACATCTGGTATACAATTATATTGCTAATGGAAACAGAGAAATTTTTCTAGTGTTAAGAATATATTGAAAATTCTTCTTGAGCAGTCTTACTGACAAAAGTAGGTTCTTCAGTTGTATACGTTCAGGAATAGACTTACAGAGACAAGCTCAGGTAGTTGTCCTGGTGTGGCATGGTGTTTACCCTATGTTGCTCATTTTATGACATCCAGGATATTATATTGATGGAAGACAATAAAGTTTGGACTCACTGCCAGGCAACTGCAAATGCAAAAATTCTGTGGCTGCTAAAGAAAAAAACATAGTTAGCTATTTAATTTCAAAATGTAAAGCTTGCAGTGTGATTTTTTTTTATCCTTGAAGAATTTTTTCCTCAGGACTGCCAGAGCTGGTCCGACAGTAGTCACAGCTATCACAGTATCACTTTGTACAATGAAAACTAAAAACCCATTTCCCATAGCATGATTCATGATGTGCTGCACACATCTCTACCAACACCACAAACGGACTTGTCCAGGGAACCCCATCCAGGATATGATAAACCTACTGCTTCAGAACTTGCTCTTAGGCATTAAGCAAGATATGTTGCCATGAAACCTAATTACTAAATTCACTCCAAACAGATTTTGAATCAGTTAACTGGCTGCTCACCCTGTACTTCTAAGGATTGTCTGACTATGTGCTATGTCATAAACTAGAAGTTCATCATGTGTTTGTGTTTCTGCTTTCACTCTCACTCCTGAGGAAATTGCTCTGCTTTTGTTAATACTATACCAAGATACAGTGGAAATAAAAGTTATGAGAGCCTACCTATTTCCTTTTAGAGAGAGAGAGAAAAAGAGAAGCCTTTCCCTGACCCTAGATTATTTTCTTAATTAGTCATTGTCAGACCCAAAACAGAGCATGAAGTTAAATGTGAAACAAAACCAAGTTAAGGAAACAGTGGTGAGAACTTGAGGGCAAATCCACCTCATATTTCACCCACTGGTGGAAACCTGAAAACACTAGCTTCAAGGGCTTGCCACTCAGTGCCTTTCATCAACTGTTACAAATAACTCAGTGCAAAACCTATAAACCTTTGTCAAAAGCCTTGCATTGGTAAGAAAGTCCCTTGTTCCAGCTACATAGTCCTTGCTTCTTTCTGTGATATTCTGAATAGTGTAAACCAGAACATGCCAAAAACTTCTCTAAATAGCACATGAATTTAAAAGTCAATTAACACACACACACACACACACACACACACACACACACACACACACCAATATTACTGGGTACCATTTCACAAAAAATGATAGGAAGAAGAAATGGTACCTGAGAGATTATGTCCTGCCTGAAGAATGTCATCATCTTATCTGGGCACCAATAAATATATTTAAGATGAGAATCTTTCTGGAGTGACAGTCTGAAATTTGAAGCACATGCCACTAGGTAGTGCATGTCTGTGACAGAAAGGCCCTAAATCATGCTTGCAATTGCAAAATAGGTATTTATTGTCACATTAGGAGACAAATCTGTTTACCAGCTATCCCTCCAAGGCAGAAGTAACATTTATGTGAACTTTTCTCTAACTGCAGCCTCACTGGGCATATTATTCCTCACCACAAGAGATCAAGATGCTAGTACCATAGCACAGAGGCACTTCACTATTTCTAATCTACTTCTTTAGCCATTGGCTATTAGCTGCATGTACAAAAGACAAATAGTGTGCATCTATTACATACATACAGAGTTCTCATAAAAGTTAAATATTTCTTTAAACACACACATGAGCAGGGGGAGAGGGAGAAAGAAAAGAAGAAGAGAGGAGGGAGGGAGGAAGGGAGGGAGGGAGGGAGGGAGGGAGAGAGAGAGAGAGAGAGAGAGAGAGAGAGAGAGAGAGAGAGAGAGAGAGAGAACTATAGCAGATTTCCTTAAACCTTCCACTCTATCAGTTCAAATACCCTATTGGGAATTAACCCACTGAGCACAGAACAAAAATGTAATACAAAGAGATTATGGGGTCAGCCCCACCATCTTGATTTATATAAGCTCTTTCATTTAAGCGCCACCCGAAGAATTCAGTTGCCTGTGCTTCAGTGGCCCCGAAAGTCCTCCTTGGACTGGCATAAGAACTTGCTGATATTATGCAGGACTAGATTCAATACAAAGCACATTTTTTGCCTAGAGTCCTCTGAAACGAATAAATGGGTTCAGAGAGATGGAAAATAACTGGAAACTATCTCCTGGCTGGTGAGGAGAGATAACAGTAGCTCACTGTTTAGTCAGTTCTGTGTCTTCCCAGAACAGCACTTGTAAACTGAGAGGTACAAGCCTTTCAAGTAATGTCTTGAGTGAATAAGCAGATGTAGGAGACGAACTGCAGAAGAAAATCAATATAGCATTGTGAATGCTACACTGCCTCTAACCGCAGCACTCATGGTTTGGGTCCCAGACCATAAATAGACACATTCTGTATTAAAAACAATTTCAATTTTTGTTATATTTATTTCCTTTCAAATGCTGCCAATATTGGCCCAGCTTCTCACAGAAAATTCAGGAAACTACTTAATTCCTTCTTGACTTTGATTGGCTATCACCAGTCAGCTTTTGACTTTGATTGGCTAGCTATCACCAGTCAGCTTTTGCCACCTTCTGTTTTAAGAAATGTAGAAAATTTAATTTCATACTATCCAAGCAGAATCTCCTTCCCCATGTAGTATCTGCTGAGTGTGCATAATCAAAATAACTTAATTGAACATTGGTAAATAAGATCTTCTTCAAATTGTGCTTCAAATGTGAATACACATCAGTCCTTTGGGTTCCATGCTGCTCACTGCCTGTCTCTCATTCCAGCATCCAAACTATGTGGTTTGGAGACGGTCTTCAGTGTCCACCTAACCAGGCAGGGGTCTAGCAATAAGGACCTACCTTCTTTAACGATCCACTCTCAGGGAGTCAGAATAGTTAAGTATTTAAAAGATACGGATCTAGAGTGAGAGCCCCCAAGGCTCCATCTCTGGATTCATTTTTCTTTGTGGGCAAAATATTTAACATCTCTGCATCCCTGTCTTAAATGAGTCTAACACTACCTACCTCACAACGGTGCTGTGAGGCTTACTGGGAACAGCATGTAGGACACTGTGTACAACTGCAAACCTGCCATAAAGGTGCTATGGGATTTAGATTGGGACAAAGCAGTGACTGCCCCCTCCCCTAACCCTATGCCCCCAGGAGTCCCAGGTCTCTGAGGATATCTCTCTAGCCTCTGTGGCTTGGTTTATCTTTAATATCGCCGGCTTCTGCAAAAATTCATTTAAAAAATTCTCTTCTCTCATTAAGAGCTGCTGGCTTTGAAATGTTATTACTTTTAAACAAGGAGAACAGAAGTGATTCACTCCCAGGTGCTGGAGATGGGGAATCCGATATTCAGTTCAACGTGGAATGGGCATAGGTATCTTCAAGGGGACACATTTTATTGGTGAAATTTTTGCCTAGAGCTTTCTGCTCTTTTCAGTCTGACTCCCCAGCTTTCTGTTTCATGATGCACCCTCTTTCCTTCTAATTGAAAAGGAAGCTGCAATTCTAATTTCATAATGATTCTTTGCAGTCTGTTTTGATCAAAGGACAAGTTCTTTTTCAACAACTGTTGTAATTATTTTCTTACAGGGCCATATTTTAATTGCTACATTGTCTTAGTGTCCTTCAAAATTGTCGGTTGCTTTAAAATATAGGGGAGGGAGGGGGATCTGATAAGTACATTGTTGTAATTGATTTGTATGTCTGAATTGTCTTATCAGGAAAAACAAGTTACGGATTTCATCTGTTGAAACAAAAATAAAATACTTTCCTAAAAATGTATCTGGTTTTTGTTCTTGAATATTGAAAAATGGTGCTTATGCCTTTTCTTTTCCATGCTTAGTTACTGCTATTCTATTATTAGCCATACGCTATAATAGCTTCAGCTTCTATATCCATTCACATACCTAGGTCCTTTGTTACAGAAACTGGGCAAGCAATAGAATGCAATTATCTGAGACATAGTATTGAGGAAAGGCTCCATATTTGATGCCAAACCATGTGTTATATTAGACAAATTGGTGTAAAGAAATAAATCTTTCAAGATATATGGTGCTTTTTTTTTTTCTATTCCATCACCACTATCAATGAAAATGTCACCAAAAGTGATAGGAAATGAACAATGAATATAATTTCTCTTAGTTTGGAAACTAAGAAATGTTATTTGAAAGAAAAGAAAAACTCAACTTATAAAAACTCTGGCACTGTAAAAGATGTCTCGGTCAGTTGGCTGTTAGTAGTACCTCGGGCTCAATGCCCAGCACCCATTTAATGTGATACCTAAAATCTCAACACTAAAGAGCCAGAGTCAGGAGGTCCGTTGGTGCCTTCTGGCCAGGAAGCCTAACTGAATTTTCAAGCTCCACACTCACCAAGATACCCTCTTTCTGAAAATAAAGCAGAGATGGATTGAGGAAGAGATGCCAACATCAGTCCCTGGGTTTCACACTCACATGTGCATGCATGCACACACAGTAGCATACATATGCATACCTAAAAAATTCTGTGGCAAGATTCTGCCATAATAATTTATTGCAACTTTTTAACAACAAAACCAAGCATCTTTAACATAATTGGTATCATATTCAGCTTTGGCTGCCATCACAAACTACCAGACTGGTTGCTTCCACAATATGAATTTCTTACATTGTGAGCAGCTGGTAAGTCCAAGATCAGGTGGTGCCAGTACACTCACTATCTGGAACAGACTATCCTTACAGGTTATATGCGGCTACCTTCTCTGTGCTTACATTGTCTTTTATATGTATGTACACACCTGCACATAGAATGTGCAGAAAGACAGAGGCACAGAAAAATCTTGTCATAAAGCCACCATTTCTGTCACATCAGGACCCTCATTCTGTCACTTACCTTTCTTGTCACTATGATAAAATGCCAAGCCGAACAGTATAAACAGAGGATGGACTTATTTTATATCATGATTTAAGCAGATGCAGGCCATCATGGTTTGGAAGACATACCATAGCCATTCATATCACAGGAAGCCGGGAAACAGAGTGGGGAATGCTAGAATTTTTCTGGCTTATTCCTTTTTCCTCTTTTATTTTTCCTAAGCCTCCCTTTCATGGCATGATTCCATGATCCCTCATTGCAACTCTTACCTCTGAGTAAATCTCCTCTGGAAATGCTTTCAGAGGCTTATCCAGAGGGAACTTCAATATCGTAAGTGAGGCTCAGTTCACCAGTTGGCAATGAGCATTAGCCACCACACTATTCATACAACCTCATTCATTTCTAATTAACTGTTTACAAATCTGGTTCCAAATAGACTCACATTTAGGGTGGAGCTGGCATCCTGTTGATTGGAGGTGGGGAAAGAATTTAGCCCACAGCAGTTGCATTGAACATAGATAGAAGTGTAATATTCTCTTTATTTAACACAAGATGGAAAATGATATATAATATTAGGAAGTCAAATTAAGAAAACCAGTATATACAAGTGAAGTCAAAATAGGATAGGATTTTCAACACTAGTAAATATTCCTCTATATTTCATGTAATTGCTACATCCTTGACTCGCCAATTTTCTACAGTCATCATGTGTCTCTACACATCAACAGAACACTGCTTAAGACAGAAGTTCACTGTTCTAATGCTGTGGAGAGACGCTATGATTTCTCACTATAATCACTAAGGTCCTTAAAGAGCTGTACTTTCTCATTTCTCTCTCTACACACCAGAGTCGTATTAACATTTTCCTAAAATTTAATTTCTCGGCTAATATCATTAGTCAACCTCTTTCTGGAAGAAGTCGTTCTTCTGTCAATGCTTCCAATCATATCAAGTTTCCCTTTGCTCATGCTTCCCTCCATTGGCCAAAAACAAACAAACAAAAACAAAAAACTTTGCACAAAGCAAAACATAGTCTGCATTCCCCTATCCTAACATAAGGGTTATTCCAAATCCTGGTCAACTAGCTAATTCCAGTAGGCAGATGGGCACATGCATGGATGCCAGGTGACAGGCCATTTGCGTATATAATTGGGCCTGAAAATGTCAATCAATGTGTTCATGCATGAATCCTAACAGCACAGCATTTACTGGTTGGCTAAGATTATTTGTTAGTTTCCAGAGTCCTCATGATTGACATGACAAGACCTGAACTATTTGCATCAAAAGGCAGCTAACTGCCTAAAGGAAAAGTCATTCATGCTGCATAAAAGCCCCCAGAGTTGGTCCTAGCCATTTTGTAGACAGTGGAAAACCAGGTGCTGGCCTCAGTCGGATAGACCAGCATTGTGTCAAATGTATGCACTCATGATGAAGTTTCCAGGGAGCATGGTCTAGACTTTTTCTCATATAATACAATAAAAGATTCAAAATTTGAGTCAAGTACCAAAACTTTGATTTTTTTTTAAATGATTAGATATATCTGTAGTAAGCTAGACTTCTCACATGAAACAACCTGTCCTGTGCCTTGTGAACATTAAAGGAGTTAAAGACACTTGTCTCTCTTGCCTCTGGAAATTTTTATGAGAGGAACTTAGGTTTCTAAACATCACCATTTGATTTTTACACGCTTGACCACTGGCCAGCTCTTCAAACATCCTTTCAGTGATACTTTAGAAAAGACACAATACTCCAATAAAGATAGAAAACTCATTGTAGTTTTTCTAATTAAAATAGTAATTTCTGCTTGCCCAATTAACAAAGCACACAGAGGTTGAGAAAAGATGTTTTCTATGCCATTCTTTCAAAAGCAATCAGCTCTTACTAAAGATACCTATTGATCCTTTCAAGATAACAAGGTGTTATACAATAGAGAAGTGCAGGTTTCAACATCCCCTCTAGGATTGCTGTAGGACCCTTCTCTTTAATCTACCCCTCTCTGAGTACCATTCCCAAGACTTGTGGACTACCATCAAAGTACTTTTTGTCCCCTAACCAGAAATAGCCTGCCTACGCTTTTATTCAGAGTCTTAGAAAAGGATTCTATGAAAATCTCCAGTGATCATCACAGGAGTTGTATCCTTAAATGTGTATTGAAAAGGTTTTCTTCCTCAAGCATTCTACTAGGGTGTCTTTGAGATTTTCAGACCCAAAGGAGGCAATAATACTACCAGCTACTGAGCACGCACTTACTCAAAAGCAGATAAATTAGTCTCCCAAGTGGCCCTATAATCTCCATTAATTTTCTCACTCACATATAATACAATGGCTCTGATTTTTTCTAATGCTGTGTACACGTTGTGGTGACCCAAACCATAAAGTTATTTTTATCACTACTTCATAACCTTAATATTGCTATAGTTATGAATCAAAATGTAAATATATCATATGCAGAATGTCTAATGTGTGACCTCTGTGAAAGAGCTATTTAAGACACACACATGCCTGCGAGCGTGAGTGCGTTGACACACATTGCTATTTTAGTACCTTTATCTATAGCTGTCTAATTCCAAATCCCCTTGCTTTCCCACTTGGCCATTAAATATCTAGCTCTTGCTTTCCTAAGTACTTTTTGCAACAATACCCTCCAAGTGAACTTGCTTACTAGTAATATGAATCTAACATGGGATGCTTTAAAACTATAATTATAATTTAATATTAATTAACCATATTATGATATAATATATGCTTTGATTTTCTGCTTTTCAAAAGCCTATCAATTGTCTCAAAATTATACTCTTCCTCCCTAAAATTGCCATCTTATAATTGCTACCACAACGGGCACTCTTTATCACTTTCAAAATTCTTCTAAACTGATGATAATCCCCATTTTTCTGAGATAGCTTGGATGCTGGTTATGTACCTCAAATATAAAAAAAAAACCCTCAGTCTGTTTTTCTTTTAATGTATCTTTCTTCATAAGATTGCTTGACTGTAGATGAAGGAAAAGAAGAAATAAATTAAGCTATAACCTTCTCTGTTGTTTACATGGAAGTATTTCTGCCTCTTCTATAGAACTTCAGTTTCTAGTGGAAGGGGATGATTCTGGGAGGAAGTGAGGATTGAACACATTAGCTTAATTAGGATCCACTGGCAATTGAGTAACACTGAGAATTTCTGTTGATTGTAAAAGAGAAATCAATATTATTGTCCTTATCAGAATTTGTGTTGCAGACAGACAAAGGGTGGCAACTGTACCCTGTCACATGCAGGTCCCAATCTACCGGAAGAGAAAAGTCCATCTATAATGCACTCCTATTGGTTAGGACTGAATAATGCAGTTTGAACACGCTGCTGAAAATCACCTCATTCGGGGACAGATAAGCAGGAAGGCATAGAGTAATTCCAGCATGGGAAACTTAATGTATTATTAAGAGTTTTAATTAAATGCCCCTTATTCTTAAACAGAACCAAGGCTGGCTGTCCTTGCAAGCTCTGATGATGATCGTTACAGGGCAGCATGTCACGTTTATGTTTTCTCTCATCTCTTGTCAGTTTGCCACAGCCTGCTTCCATTTGTCAGATTTATTACATAGACAGCACCTTTCCCAAATTCTCTGTAGTTTCACACATTTCTGGGTTGGGTATGGAAAAGTGCAGATAAGTGGACTTACTCTCAGGTGCTTCTAGTGAGCTTAGGAAATATACAGATGCCTGGCCGCTTGCAAACCATCCTTTCAGATGCTCTGCACATGCAAGATGCTCAGCAAGTGCGTCTGCAAAGAAAATCACAGTGGGAGATGAGCCCTCGATGCTTTTCTCTATGGAGGGTCTCAGGACACTGGGCTGTAAAGCTTACTACTGCATAGTTTAATTGCATAAATTGTATATTTATTATAGAACCATTATAAGACCTGATGACAAAACAAAACCAAAAAGTACAACTTCTAGTAATTTGCACAGGAAGAATCAACCATTGCTAATGTCAAATGCTTACGTTGACATAAACATAAGCCTTTTTTTCTAGACACATATTTTACTAAATATGTTTTGTTTCGCATGCATCTTTTCCCTAAGCATTTTATTGGAAGTCTCTTTTATAAACATCTGCACCATATTCTGTTGCTTAACTGAACTACAATATATCTAACTAAAGACTTACTGTTAGTTATTTAGACTGTTAATATTCCTTATAAATAACTGTGCACCAAATAATTTTGAAATTAAGTGTTTGTTCATGCTTAAAGTTATTTCCTCAAGAAATTATTGGAATTGTAATTACTAGATCAACATTAATAACAGCATATATGCTTTTGGTAAATAGTAATGGATTAATCTATCAGTGTGTAACTTAACTAATATATGAATTAACCACTAGGTTCTATAGGGGTCCTTTTCCTTCAGCCTTATAGAACAGCTTTAGATTTAAATGTTAAATACCTTCAATAACATAAATATTGTCATTTTTGTCCTTTTAGGTGTAGCACAAATAGAATCTACCTGAGTCTTTGTCATTGTCTCAAATTACTAGACTTTAATGTTCTCATTATGCTATAACATTCCCTGTCAAAGTCCTGTGCTTCTGAGACATATACCTAACACCTCTCTTTTTTCTTAAGTCAATTATGGTAGACAAGAGTATTCAGAAATCAGAAATTCTCTTATTCAATTAGTACAAATTGAGTATCTTCCATGTAACAGTTGTTCTTCTAGACACTGCTGTAGAACACAAAAAGGGATAACGCTCCTAGCTGTCAGAAGTTTAAATTTTGCTGGAAGACAGGAGACGAAATATACACATAAATATACACTGTTTCATGCAACATAAATATACACTGTTTCATGCAACCATAAGTGCTGTATAGTGTTCTAGATGGGCTACTGAGAGATGTAACATCAGAGGAGACGAACAGCCACATGTGGATGAACTCAGTTTGTCCATTACATCAAGAGGAGGAGAATATCACAATGAAGGAAGAGCTGATGCAAGGATCCTGAAAAGACAATAAGCTCGATGTCTTCAAAGACCGGGAAGAATGCCAGCAATGTCTGCCCAGCTAAGTGAAAAGTGACGATTAGGAGAAGGGTCAATTAAGAAGAATCTGATCAACTTTTTAGAGGATGTGAAATTTTCCTCTACATGATGAGAAACATTTAAGGGTTTTGAACAGAGACATGATGTAATCTTCTTACAATCTAGGGGCCTTGATCTTGTTAATTTTCTCTGCAGGTTAAAGCGTTCAAAGGCAGGCAGGAATATTTCAAACATAAGTAGGGGAAATCTTAGAGAGGCAACATCAACTAGTGAAGAAGTATCTTAGTTAGGGGTGATGAAACATGCACAGCAAAGCACATAGACTTGAGAGCTGCAAGCCACTCTCTTCCTGAGAGCTGGGAGTTTTAAGAGTCTTTGCGGTGTTTTTCTCCTCTATCTTAGGGTTGCTCCATTTCAACAAGGACAAGAAGGCTGAGAAGGCTACAACATTAGGGTGAACATGCCCAGCCCTAAGCCTGACTGGCCTGTTCTGATGGCAGGGAAACCATATTGGCAGGAGAAAAAGTCTACTCTGCCTTTAGGCATTCGTTGTTGCCTGGTCTGGAGTAAAAGGAAGAAACTGAGATTTTGCCATTTTGGTTATCTATCTTTAGCTTCTAGTTCTGTCTCTCTGTCTGTTTGTCAGGGATCTTCCCCCCATCCTTCAGTTTGATGATGGTTCCCCAACCCCCTTTATAGAGAATAGATTGAAAGTCAAGAGCAGAAAGGAGAGTGGTAAGTCATAACTGCATATGTGAGAAGAAAAGTAGTTAAGCCTCTGAATTCAGTTTGGTAGAATACAAAATGATAACGAGTATAGCAAATGAATACTCATGGTTAGATGCAAAAACCAATCCCTGTTTCTTCTGGCTCAGGGACTAATGGATGTCTAGTCACCTCCTTATCATTTCTGTCCTGAACTTTGTTTCTACATGGTTGTGTCTAGAGATCAAGTTATAAGAATCACACGTGTGAGTCTTTCAGCACACAAAATACTATGATACTGCTGGGTCTGAGTCATCCTGCACAGAAAGAAATCAAATTACTTAGTGGAGATTGAGAAAAGAAGATGTGTCCTTGACTCCATGGAACCTAACAGAGATAAGTATGGGCTAAGAAGTGAATTGAAAACAGCAGAATTACTAAATTAAAAGAAGTGGCTGTCATATTTACCATCAAAGGCTTAATAGAGGATATAAGGAAAGAATACAATTAAGTGTTTCCATTTATAGAAACCTGTTCATTGATTATGATCTGAAATTCAGTGGGGGAATGGGATTAGCTTGATTATCTTAAGGCTGCTTGGTTTTTTTAAGAAGAAATGAAGATAAGAATTTTCTTTTAAAGTCACATAAAAATTAAACGACTCAGTCTAGAAAAGTCTTGGGAAAGCAAGTATCTGGGCCTCTGCGTGTGAGTCTTTTCATTTTTTAAGTTTCTCCTCTTAATTCCCTCTGACATGAATTTGTAATGTGGAGAGTGTATGCTAATTAGGACAGTGTCCACAAGATGTATAATGTATGCCTTTTAATTAGTTCTGCTGCTATAATTGATTAACACTTTGCCTGTGCAGTAGTATTACAAAGAACCGGCAATGAAACACTGTGTGCATCTAGTCCCTGAAGTTAAAAAAAAAAAAAAAAATCAAGCATTGCCATTGTATAACATGTACACTGCTGAAGTAAGCCTCTCTGTTCCTATTCAAAGTGTTGTGGAGGAGCCTTGTGCAGCCTGGAAAACAGTGACAAAGGACAAAAAGCCCAGAGGAATGAATACAAGAAGTGCGTTAGATGGGGAGAGAGATCGAGATGAGTGTGATGGACATGAAAGAGCCACAAATCCATCAGAAATCTGGTACAGTCAGCGGAGGATGGGAGTAAAACCTGAGAAAATGGGAAATGCAAGTTGCATGTGCCTATATGTATGTGCATAGACACATATGTACATTCAAGGATGGATATATCTGAGCACACATAATTGAGTGGATCATAACAATAACAGAGGTTAGCTCTAGCTAACATAGATTATTGACTTTGAGTCTTTGACTGCGGTCCAACCCATACCTGCTGTTATTTTTGCTGCAATTGCCTCTCCTCCCTCTTGCACCTTTCACTCAGTGAAAGGAAAGAGTGTCCATCGCTGCCACTCTAGCCACACACTATGGTACGTGGTATTGTTTCAACTCTGTTCCAGGGCTAGGGATGCAGTGTGGCTCACCCATCCACTGGCTCCGCATCTCTTACAGTCCAGTAGAGAAAAGGGACAAGCGAACGTGGAATGATGGTATTGTGAATATCAAACAGGAGAAGGGATCAAGGCAGGCATGTGACACAAAGCTGGGATGAGCCAAGGAAGGCTGCCTTGATTACATGGTTTCTCTCTAGAAATGGTCATATAAAAAAAATGATCAGGGAAAGGGTTGGTCCAAGCTGAGGGAACATTCTGTGCAAAGCATATGAAGAAAAGAGTTAGGTATTTTGAAGGCATATATTAATAGTCCAGAAGAGTGAGGAAGAGAACTGTCCAACAGATTCAAGTTTTAAAGAACTCCTTCGTGGAAATTGGATTAAATAAAATTCAACAATTCTGCCCATCTAAAGACTTCTCACATAAACGGAATACAATGAAATAAGTGCAATTCCATGTAAAGAGGCAGAATTCCTGAGGTGTTTTCTCCATGTATTTCTATTTAAGAAATATGCCTATTTATGACTTAATGTTTATCAAAGGCCTGATACACACAGTCTGAGAACCATTGACACATATAACTACATTTGAGTCTAGCTATCAATCAGAAACTCCCCTACCCCTACCCTAGTCTGCATGCTTGTTTACTTCTATAAGCACTGTCACTAACCCATAATCTTTCTGGGTTTTGTTCATTTTGAAGGCCATGCTGCTCTTTTTAAGGGCAACTCTAAAAGACCATTTCAAACATCCATCACCTTCCCCATTACTCTTCACTCTCAACAGAGAACTTTTGCTTTCCAGTGTCATCCCTAACTCCCTATCTCTAGCAGCCATTCCACAGTCCTGGTGCATTGGTCAGGCTCTGGCAGAACCTCTCAGGGGACAGCTAAACCAGGAGATACAATCGTCCTCTCAAAGGCTTACTGATGAAAAAGATTATCATTTCTAGTTCTTTCTGAACTCTGGCTGGCTGGTTCAGCTCAACTGTTCTGGCACAAAACTCCTCTCTAAGCTGACTGATTTAATCTGGCTTCTCTCAGATTCTCACTGAATTGCTCTGCTTTGCCTCAAACTATGGAAATTGGTTATAATCTTCTGACTCCTTCTTATTCTTCAACTTTGACTGCCTCTGCTGACCCACACTGAACTGTTGAACTCACTAATAAACTCAACCCCACTGCACTCACTGCACTGACTCCCAATTGACCTCAATGGAACTGGCTAATCTCTCTCTTTCACTCTGTCTGTCTGTCTGTCTCTCTGTGTCTCTCTGTGTCTCTATGTGTGTGTCTCTGTGTGTGTGTGTGTCTGTCTCTGTCTCTCTGTTCCACCCCCCCCCCCCCCGCTCATACAGAGCTTTTCTTTATCATGTTGTTATGAGAGTTAGGCCTATCCTATCTCCAATTTATTCTGTCAAATATTTCTCTGATTCATCACTTTTTATGCCCCTCAATTAGATGTCACTAATTGGGATTAAAGGTATGTACTAAGGGCAAGTCTATATTCAAGCCAGACTAGTTAAAGGTGTGTCATTCCAGCAGGATCACACAGACCTAAAAGGTGTTTGAATGTGATCCCTTGCCAGAGCAGTCATGTCTCTGGATTAAAATTCCTCTACATTTGACATGGCAATGCTTCAGTTCTCTGCTAGTAAGCACCCCAACCCTCACATTTCCACATTCACCCTCAATTTTATCATGCCATTATTTCAGTAAATATGTTCCATCCGTAGCCATTTTCACCAATGCCTATTAGAACACTATCCACTAACACACAATCCTCATCTGCATCTAATATCTTTCCTCATCAACAAATAACTGGTGATTTTTCTCTTCCCATGATGTCTTGTGCACCCACAACTACATGCTATAGAAGCTATTGATAAAGTTCGCCAGAGCTTCTCTCATGATATCCATGGGACATCCAAGCCTCAGCTACATTTACTTCTCACCTGAATTTTGCAATCTGACCACACCCATTTCTTCACATATGTTTCACATTGGTTTCTGAGACAAAGCTCTCCCCTGACTACCGCTTGCCTTACCATGATCTTCTCCTGTCACATTAATTCTCTCTATATTAGTTACTTTTCTCATTACTATGCTAACATTTCTGACAAAAGAAGTTTAAAGGAGGTAAGCTGAAATTTGCTCCTGGTTTAAGAGGAGAGAGTCCATTATGGCTGAAAGTGAGGTATCTAGTTACACAGTGTCTATATTTACTAAAACTATGCTCATGTCTATAAATTCGTAATACAGAAAGAAGGGACTGACTAAGGTTTATTCTTACCTTGCTTTCCCTATTTTATTGTGCTTGTAATGCCAGCCCATAGAGTGATGCCACCCACTTCACGGTCTTTCTTCAGTTAAACTTTTCAGGAACCATTTTCATTCACATTCTAAAATATGTGTTTCCATGGTAATTCTAAATCCAGTCAAGCTGACATAGAGGATGAGCCATCATATATCTAGCTCTTGTCATCTTGATACCCAAACCTATCACTTTAAATCATAACATTTCACCTCTTGCCCTTAAAGTCTCATTTTCATCCCATAATGCAAAGTGCATTTACACTAACTATGTAAGTCCCTATAGGCTTTAATATTCTCAATTCTATTCAAAAGTCTAAAGTGTCTTCTGTTACAGAGACAGTTTGTTAACTGTGAGCTCCTAGAAAATGAAATAACAAATCACATACTTCCAATAATAGCACAGAATAAACATTCCCATTTCAAATTGAATGAATCATGACATAGCAAGAAAAAGATAAGGCCAAAGCAAGACTGAAGTCAATCAGGGCAAACACCAAACCCTCCATCTCCGTGTTGAGTACTTGAGTCTCCTGATGGAAGCTTCTAGACTTCACTAATTTGTCTTGTTTCATAATAACCACTCCTCTAGCTCTGCTGCCTGGAGCGTATACTTTTGTCTGGAGCCAGCTCCAACTTTGTGTCTGCAGCTTTCTTCAGCAAGCATTCCACAGTCCAAGTATGACCAAAAAAGCTTAGAGCACCTTTGCAACATAAGCTTCCCCCTCTCTGATTCGCACAATTGAAGTGCAAATGTATAGTTTCTTTGGAAACTCAGTTGTGTCACATAATGTTTTTCTAGAAGGTGTTTTGTGAGAGGATGCTTGCTGAAGCAGACATGTGCGGGAGCTTATGACGTTTTGCTGGAGCAAACTCTTCAGTGGTCATGTGATTCAGGAAGAATATAAATATACCCCCACAGGCAGTGAGAGGAGTCTCTTGCATTGCCATGCCTTGCAACGCTTTGTGTGTCTTCACTTCTTAGAAAGAAATGGACCAAAAGACTTCCCATGATATTCAGACCGATTCTTGCCATTTCTGCTGACTTGTACCAATTAGGTGGACCCTTGAGGTTTCTGCTGGATTGAGCTACTGCTACTGATTTATGTTTGGTGTTTGCTATTGGACTGGATTGCTGATATCCTGACAACAAAGATTGGAATCTTCCAAAGAACTATTTCTACACAAGTTCACAACCCCCTTTTTCCTAATAACCTTTTTTTTTTCTCTGCTATGTCTGGTCAGTGAGCTAGAAGGGAGGTTGAAGTGTTTAAGAACCTTAATTAAAAAAGGTTTTGAAAAAGCCCTGCACACCAAATCACTCAGAGATTCTGCACAGGAACACTGATTCTGCAACCCACAGCTCCAGAAGCTTCCAGGAACCTTAGTGCAAGCTTTACTAACCTAACACTTTATCCCTCACTCCCTCTTCTCACCTGCAAAGCCATACCAAACCTGTTGATTCACTATGAGGTAGACTCTCAAATTAAACATCAATAGAATCACTTGGTTGCTGTACCAGACAAAGAACCTTGACTAAGATGCCGGGGAGAGGGGGGACTGCAAAAAGCTAATATTATGGTGTGAAGATAGCAATGCCAGTTATTGACATGTGAAACAAGCTAGCACATCACTATGTGTTTTTAATTTATCTTCCCATTCTGTTTCTTTCATTATGTTTGGCATATTGGTAATTAAATTTACCTTTTAGACTCTAAGTTGCATAAATTCTGAGATGGATTCATCGCAGAGCAAAAAACCTTAAGAGGATTTATCCAGAGATATGATTTATAAGAAATAGAAATAATTAGTGTGTGTGTGTGTGTGTGTACATATCAACATATGACTATTTCCAAAGTACAACCTCAGGAGAGGTGATAGTTAGACTTGATTTCTGACATCTCTCCTAAAAATAATAAGACTTTCCATTGCCTCAATAGGACACAGAAACTTTACGTTCACGGTGCCCTTGCACAGACAGAGCAAGAAGGTAGCAGCACATAATCATATCTCCTGTCTCTTAAATCACAGCTGTCTTCATATGAGTGTCATACATTCTGTTTCATTTCTCATATGTTTTATAGGTTGTTATTATTTCTGTAAGGGAGCATAGGCTGGTGAACCCATGATAAATTCCTACTGCATTTGTAATGAACAGCGGAGGCTAGGCTCCATGTAGAGATACAAGAGGAATCAACAGGCACTTCGAAGGACACACTACTGTGCTGGCCATTTGTGTAGACAGGAGATAACTGGGTGACAGAATTTTCTGCATGAAGTTTTAGCCTGGGAAGCCAATCCCAGATGTGTTTTTGAAGGTGTTGTCCCTCTTGCCAGAGAAAAGCTAATGTCTCAGCAAATTCACTACAGTGCTTTCACCTTCCCCAAAGCAATTTCAAATCGGAAGTAGGAACAAAAGTGTTTTGTATTAAGTGTTATTTGTAGATTTTGTTACTGAACATCTACTATCAGTCAGACAAGGCTCTAGGGTTTCAACCTCCAAATGAGACAGAACAAAAAGTTCCACTCTTAAAAATATTAGTTTTAGTATGGTGAAAAATTAAAAATTATTCTAGGTCCCTAAACAAAGGATTATCACAGTGATTATGACATGTAGTAATGCTTCAAAATTATGCAATCAATAAAAATGTTAATTTTTGTGACAATATTTTAAGTAAAAAAGGAATTCACTGCAATATACCCAGTGTAAGTTCACAATGACATAAAGACCCAAACAATTTTCAGTAATAAAATGCAAGAGAGCAAAAATAATTTTTAGTGCGTGACTTTACATTGAAATTAAATTTTCCTTCCTAGACTGCTGAAACAGCTCAGCAGGTAATGGCACTTGTCCAATAAGATTGACCAACTGGTTTGATCTCCCAAACCCAAGAAAAGGTTGAAAGGAAAAAAATGCCTCTACATAGTTATCCTCTGACCTTCACCTGCACGTGATGGCACATATACATACACACACAATAATAATAATAACAATAATAATGATTGATAATAATAATGATAATGATAATAATAATAGTGTGATTTTTTTAAGGTTAACACTGTTAGCTTATTAAGGGCTGTAGAAGCATTTGGTATTCAAGCCCAGTGACCTGAGATCTATACCGAGAAACCTTGTAAAGATGAAAGGAGAGAAACTTTTAAAGTGATTGCTTCCTACATGCACACTGTGGCATGGATGCATGTGTTTGTTCATGCATGTGTGCACACACACACACATACACACATGGTAGTAGTAATAAAGAAAATTTAAAATATTTGTACTGTTAAAATCTTAACTATCACTTCTTTACATGTTCAATTTGAAAATCTATACTATATCTTCTCTTTATGACAGGGGAAAGAAACCCATTAAATCTCAACAAAATGGCCACTTAAACAAAACCTGAATGATGTCAGCACCAGGTCACATGCCAGTGTGGATAGGGGACATCTTGTGGAGTCTCACTTCTAGGTGAAGAGCTTCCGGCAATTAACTACTGTTGCCAGAGTTAGAAACCCTCTCCACTAGGTGTGAACTCCTCAACTAATCATCTAATACCAAGTGATGTTAAGCCCTACAATACACATCAGAGCAACACTAATGAACTCAGCAGATTGTAATAATACCAAAGGGAAAGGCCATGGATCTGAGAGTGAGCATGGTGGGTGGAGGTGGAACATGGGAGAGGCTGGGAAAAAGGAGATGGAGAAAATGATGGGACTAGAGTATATATACATGAAACTTTAAAAAAAAACTACCCAATAATCACAACATATTATCTTAGAGGTTCAGAGCACTGGGATTTATTAAAAGGCTGTAAGAAATGAAAGCCAATTCCCATGGCATTTCAGACCATAAAAAATAAAGCAAAATATTACTGAGTGATGTCAACCCCTTTATTATGAAGTTCTGAGCTCTTCAAAGAAAAAAAGACAAGCAGTCAACTATCAGGAATGGCTTAAGGGAAGAGTTAGGAAAAATCAGAAAGGAGATAGGCAGGGGCGGCGGGGGGTGGGGGGGGTATAGAGTTAAGAAAGAACAACTAACACAGTAAAAGTGCTGACAGGTTATTACAGCCACAGTGTCTTATCTTCATTTGCTCTGTCAAGCAGAGTCATGGATAATGGGAGGAATAACCCAGAACAGGATAAGATGAGATGTTAGGCCCTATTCTTAGTTCCACTACAGACACATAAATAACTCAATGAACTATGACTTCTGGTAAGTGCTAATTTATTCTCTGCTTCCCAAGTGAGTCCACTATGTTCTACAGACTTTCACTCCCTAACCTCCAAGCAGACATCCAATTGATGTCAGCTATAAGAAAGCCAAAGTTTATTACAAAGATGATCCCTCTAGCACAAAGCTAGCTTTCTAGAGGGCTATAGCAGAGAATGTATGTGGCTGTTGGGCCTGGCATGTTTGTTAATGTCTTCTCTAATGCCCAAGAACACATCCATAGGCTGGTAGAGCTCATTCAAAAATAGCCTTTGCCCTGTGGACAAAGATGTCGTCAGTTAGTTCATCTTGCTAAAGTTAAGAGTAAAACATAAAAGAAGGCATAAAACCTTCCAGTTAGCAACAGTAAAGACAAGACAGAGCCCATGAAAAGTATTCCATTATTCAATACAAAGGCATCAATTTGTGCAACCTGAAAGCTTTATGATTATTTTACAGGTAAAACTCCATTTATTATAGTATTTCTCAGACATCTTTTTTTCCTACACAAGTCCTCTAGCCAAGGAAGAAAGACAGAAGAGGGTTTGACTGCTGTGAACAGACACAATGACCATGGCAGTTCTTACAAAGGACAATGGCTGGGTTACAGGTTCTGAGGTTCAGCCCGTTATCATCAAAGCAGAAATCATGGCAGCATCCAGATAGGCATGGTGCAGGAAAAGCTGAGAGTTCTACATATTCATCTAAAACCACTAGAAGAAGACAGGCTTCCAGGCAGCTAGGACAAGTGTCTTAAAGCCCATGCCCACAGTGATACACTTCCTTCAACAAGGTCATATCTCCAAATAGTACCAATCTCTGGGCCAAACCACCACATATACTGGGGAAAAAAATACTATTTTATTATTTTTAATTCATTCATATGATTTTTCTACCTAAATGTATGTATGTGTATGTGGGGAATTGGGCTATGCAAAGACAGTTTGGCCTCCAGTGGAGCTGAGGTGGAACCCTAGGACCCGATGGTGATAATTCACTTATATGGGTTGGAAGGATTTCTCTCATATCTCCTGGACTCAAGGCTCCTGTCGAAGTTACCATTCCCACAGCCCCCACAGGAGAAGCATGGCTTTTAGTCACATAGGCAATGTTCCAAGCTTCTGACCTTCAGGCTAGACTCCTCCCCAGTTACCTAGCAACAGTAAAGATAACAGTATATCATAAGAGGGGCTGCTTGGCCCCACCTAGCTCTTCTACTCCTCTTATTCCCCTTACTCTCTTCTCTGCTCACCCTCTCCTCTCACTCTCTTACTCTCTCTCTCCCTCTTATTCTCTAGCCTTTCTTCTCTCTCTCTCCCTCTTTCCCCTTTCTCTCCTCTTGGCCATGGCTAGTCTCTCTCTCTCAGTCTCTCTCTCTCTCTCTCTCTCTCTCTCTCTCTCTCTCTCTCTCTCTCTCTCTCTCCCTCCCTCGCTCCCTCCCTCTCTCTCCTTCTCTCTCCTTTTTTTTTCTCCCTGACTAGCTACAATAAAGCTCTAAAGCCATAGACTGTCTCTGTTCATCAAGGCCCACTGCACTTATTCTCGTGTGGGAACCTCTCCCTCAGCCCTCTCTCCCATAACCCCCGGGACTATAGGGTGTCATCCTGGGGGTTCCCCGGTCAGAGGCTGCCCCTTGTCCACCCCCTGTCGAGTGGGGTCAGTGGCTTAGATGCCCACCCAGGGCCAAGTGGAAAGTGTCCCGCAGCCCTCCCACATCTGCCTGCCCAGAGCATAGGAGGAACTCTGGCCAGACATGGGCAATCCTCCCTCCCCCTCTTTCCCCTGCCCCCCTTTTAGTTCCCACATGAGTAATGTATGCAAACTTGGTGCATGTGGAGATCCGAAGAGGATATCAGATTTCCTGGAATTAAATTTTCAGACAATTGTGAGGTTCCATATGGGTCCTGGGGACTAGCAACAGAACCTGGATCCTTGGAGAGAAGAGCAAGTGTTAACTGGCTTAACTCCTGAGCCATCCTTCCAGATCTTTGTTTTTTTGTTGTTGTTGGGTTTTTTTGTTTGTTTGTTTGTTTGTTTTTAGAAGCTCATGTTAGAGAATGTGATTTGAACTTGTCAACAATAACATTTATTCCAAATTCAGAAGGTCCATGAAACTGAAAGGACTTACTATGCATGTGCAACACATGCACACACACACACACACACACACACACACACACATTCAGGGGCATTACAATGTAGAAGCCACTCGTGGCAGACAAAATTCAAAAGAAAGGAGAGTAGGGGTCAGAGTTGTAGATACACAGTCATGTTGACCTTTTCAAGATTACAAATCATATGTCAGCAGAGTATGGTGATGCCTTAGGAGAATGAGGAGTCTAAGCCCTTCCTTGACTATATAGCAAGATTGAGGCCATCCTGAGCTATACATCCTTACACATTTTCTTGCACATCTCGGACAATGTGAATGACACAGCAGGAAAGGGGCAAAGTCCTATCTTGGCATAGATCTAAATTATAAAAAGAAAGACTCTAAGAGCCTTGTAAATGAGGTATAGTAGCCCATTTTCATTAACAGAGTAGAACACGTGAGACAGGCTAACAATGAAGTTTATTTAGTCACAGTTTCAGCAGGTGAAAGTTTAGACACCACAACACCAGTTTTGATGAGGTACCACAATGATGGAAATTTGTGCATAAGATTGGTCACATGGCTGGAGGAAGCCAGAGCTTGTACTACATGAACTTCTGTGGGGTACACAAACTACAGCAACATATCAAAGTTTTAGAAACAGAGCAATCAATTAAGTAATGAACTAAGAGTACTAGAGCAGATTTGTCTTTATAATTATTACTCATTTCCCACACAGTAAAGTTACACCAATCTGTTCCAGCAGCCAAAGGCCTCACTGGTGCCCAATAAAACTCAGTGGCTGAGAGTTCTTGCAAATCTTCCAGAGGACTTCGGTGTGGTTCCAGTACACAAGCCTGGAACTTATAATTGCCTGTAACACCAGCTACATGGCATCAAATGCTGTATTCTGGTCTCCACAGGCATGTATACATATGGCACATAGTGAAACATATACATACAGGTAAATAAAAATATATCAATAAATAAAATAGTTTAAAGAAAGGCTCTCACTACCAATTCTGGGTATGTTTTAATTGTTTACATTTTCTTTGGGGGTGCAACAAACTTTATTGATGGTATTCAAGAGAGTAGGATGCCCTAGGCCCCTAATGTTATTATGGGGGTCTGGGGTAGAAATTGTGAGGGAGATGCTCAGTGTTAGGGACTGAGTTGGGACAAGGACTCCTCAGCAACTGAGAGCCTCTCTCTTGCTCTCAATGTCCTTGCTGGGGTGGGTGGTCCAGGATTTCTTACTCCTTGGAGGCCATGTAGGCCAGAAGGTCCATCACTCTGTTGCTATAGTCATATTCATTATTGTACCAGGAAATGAGCTCTACAAAGTTGTCTTTGAGAGCAATGACAGCCCCAGCATCAATGGTGGTAGAATGAGGGTTGCAGTTGAAGTCACAGGAGAAGCTCACTGGCATGGCCTTCCATGTCCCTACCCCCAATATATCCCTTGTGGATCTGACATGCCACCTGGAGAAACCTGCCAAGTATGATGACATCAAGAAGGTGGTGAAGCAGGCATCTTAGGGCCCACTGAAGGGCATCCTGGGCTACACTGAGGACCAGGTTGTCTGCTGCGACTTTAACAGCAACTCCCATTCTTCCACATTTTCTTAATACATTTTCATATTTGTATAGGCTTGATATTTTTTTATTTGTTTAGAGCTTTGTTTTCTGATAACTGCCCTTTTTTCTCATCCCTTTTACCTAAAATAGCCCATTTTAGTACTGATTTTTATGAACACTTACTGAATTAACTAATTTAGTCATTTGCCTTAAGTATTGAAAATCAGTTTCTGTAGACCATTGTCATCTTTTAACTTTACTGGCATTTTGAATTTTCTTGGAAGTAAATTTAAGCCTCCTTCCTGAAGTCTAGCTAGCATGGTATGGAAAGGCATATGCAAACTTCCAAAGGAGGGAAGCAGCAAAAACTCCCTACCCAGCTATTCCATCTATGAATCACGGCCATGATCAGCATGACACAATGACCCCAGCGTGCACATATCTTGGTGGTAACCAATAGCTCTGTAACCGGACTTAAAATTGACTCAACAAGAGGGAAATCGTGCCTGTACTGAAACTCTGGCTACCTACCCAGCACTGGTTATGGATCGTGGATGAAAAGCTACAACCACCACTCTTTCAAACAACACAATCCCAAGCTACATTCTAAATATCTGTCCTTACAACCACAGATAAGTGTAGTTCTCATGGTTCATAGAAACTTCTTTACGGCTTCTTGTTGTTGTTGTTGTTGTTGCTTTTAGGAATAAATTTGTTTTATGGTGGCTCATTCTGCTAAGTAAGCGTCTCACAATGCAGATTGAATTATATTTTTAAATATAGCCATGTGGGACTGCAGGTGGATCACAGGGTAAAGCACAAGCTGTGTAACCAAAAGGACTATAATTCAGATCCACAGATTTTGTCCAACCTTGTTATTAGGTAATATTTCTGTTCTATTTAAACTGTGTTCTGGGGGAGGTGTATAATTCCAATTATAGAGAGATAATGCAACCCACTTTCCTGATATGTTGTAATTTATAAAACTAGACAATGCTCCCCAGTCTACTCTCAGGCCAAACTACTACATCAGAGTACTCCACTGAAAGGTATAACCCATATACTTCTCCCTACATGTTCTTCCAGGTCTAGCTTATGCTCTATCTCCTGAGGAGGGTAAGTAACTCAAATCCCTGCCTTTTTACATTTCTGCATTTGGTGTTTCACCAGCTGTTGCATGACATGGTAAGTACTCTGCAAAGACATAGAAGGAAAATCTTCATGTATTTCTCTTATATACAGGACCTTGTTATTTGTTTTCGATTTGACACATCTAGTTTTAGTTCCTTCTCCTTTCTGTTGCCATCTTTTGGGGGTACCTGAGCACTTAATAGGGTTCTGATCTTTATCTTGTTTTGGAACTGGTGTCGTAGTTATTCTATGATTTACCACATATTATAATTCAGTAGTTATAATTCACCATGCACAGCTTTACCACAGTTTGGTTTTACTTTTAAAAGAATATGGCCATGTGGGTTATAAGTTAAAGCAATTGCCATACAAACAGAGAAAACAGAGTTTATATCCCCAGAATTCACATAAATGCCAGCTGATATGACCACCTGTCATGCAAGCCTCAGATTTCAAGGACAAGAGATTCTAGACCCTTATGACTAATGAGAGTAGTGATCAGTGAGGTCTAGGTTTCAATGAGAGATCTGTATCAAAAAATAAGGTAGAGTAATGATTGAGGAATACTACCAACATTAACCTATGCACACTCATATTTGCACCCACATATATCCAAACATGTATGTACATACACATACCATGGTTACATATACTTATGCAGAATAAGTATATATTTGTGCATATATATATGTATATATATAGATATAGATATATATGTGTAGATAGATAGATAGATAGATAGATAGATAGATAGATAGATAGATAATAGAGGAGCTCTCTGGCATATTCTCACATGTGTCATCCCTTGAGCTACTGTTGCCACACATTTTACTTCTATATTACAAGTACTGTATGGCATGTTGTTGCTTGTCTTTAACTGTTTACTTTCTCAAGGGAATTTTTGAACAAAGTCACACATAGCCAATGCAATATTTTCAAATCTATTGGAATGACATATAAAGATGGCACTACATAATCACACAGAGGAGGATACATCTGAAGAATACTAAAGGAGTTTAAAATATAAGCATGAATATAATGTAGATGTCAATAACATAAGAGAGAAAATTATATAGTCATCTCAAAATATATAGAAAATATGTTTGCTGTTTTATGTACACTTAGGATATCTGAAGAGTTATACAATTATATTTTGACAGAAGGCATCTATAATTTACTAGCTACATAATTATGTAGATAAATTTATAATTATCTGTAATTGCTGAAAGCAATAAACTTAAAGGTAAAATATTTAGGATTCTCTTCTCAAAACTTAAAACAAGACAAGGATGTCTAATAGCAATATATTTAGTCAACATTTTATTAGATAGAAATCCAAGTAGTAGGATAAGGCAAGAACTGGCAAAATACTGAATAATAAACCAAAAATGTTTAAATAAATCTATGCTATGTATTAAAAAATGATACTACTACTATTGCAGAAAATACTCTTGGCCTTACTTAAAAAAAACAATAAAATTAATAGCTAAATCTTGTAAGTTTGCAGCATTTTAAGTCAATATTCAAAGTCAATTACATGTCTGTATACTATTAACATATGTTGGAAAATTCAATTAAAAGAAAGTTTCATTTACAGTGTAAATTACAAAAACAGCATTTGAAGTACATTCTAGAGCATATATTTATAAAAATAAGACTTCTTTATGACAGACCTCAAGACACTACTCAGGCTGACTGAAGACTTTTTACTAAATAGCAGGATAAATTATGTTCATGACTTTGAAGCCTCAATTTTGCTTAGATGTCAATTTTCCCCAAATTAGATAATTTTATCAATAGAATCAAGGTAGTGCTTATAATGCCCATATTTGTTAAAATTAATAAGACAGTTATAAACTTGGCATAACAAAAAATATTTAAATGACTTATAATAGCTAAAGAAGGAATATAACTTAGAAACACAAATATATCCTGAGACATAAGCTTTTTGCAAAGATCCAGGGTAGTGTGGCTTTGTCATAATGAAGCAATAAAAAGTGTCCAACAGATTGAGACAGAGACTCTGAAACACACGCACATCTACATATTCACTTGATTTTAGAAAAAGACATCAGAGCACAAAGGGAGAACAAAGCCTTTAGTTCAAACTGTGCTAACTGTGCTGCTTGTGACAAACACCCTCCTGACTCCTAAGTACTACTGTACCCACAACTGTCTTTGAGATGGCTATAGGCCTAAACTTGAATCATAGGATAAGGAGTTTTCCAAAAAGAAATAACATCCCCATTTAGACTTAAGAAATGTTTCTTTAATAAGACACAAACACAATAATAAAAAAGATATTCATCCAAATCCTATTTTTACCAGAAACAACCTCAAGTAAATAATAGACTCAAAGATATATATATATATATATATATATATATATATATATACCATATATAGATACCAAAAGATATGCCATCATGTTCTCAATAGTTCTTAGAGGAGAAGGTTCCTAATAGGTCTACCGTGCTAGCCATAAACTTGAAGCAACTCAGGTGTCTACTAATGAAAACATTTTAAAGTGCAGGTTGTTAATATACAATGAAATAACATTCAATGATAAGAAATGTATTTAGAAGTTCTATGCATGCTAACTAAAGAATCATTTCACAAAAGCATATATACCATATGGTTCTACTGATAGTTTCTAGAACTAATCTCTGATGGACTAAGCATAAGGTTAAGAATTGCCTGTGGAAGCAAGCATATGTCTTGGAAGGAACTTTCTGGAATGATGTCAATTTTCTGCATCTTGACTGTGGAGGAGTAGGGAGAATCACATGATTACCCCCCACTCCTCCATCCCCTATCTTCCAACCTCTCACCATTAGCCTTCCACCCTAACCCCTACCTGAAATGTCTAGTTGCTCCTAATACCTCTTATATGCAAAATGCCTTATTGCATTTGGCTTCAGGGAGGGGCTAGAATATGGATAGATGATAGATAGATACATACATACATACATACATACATACATACATAGATGATAGATAGATAGATAGATAGATAGATAGATAGATAGATAGATAGATGATAGGTAGATAGATAGATAGATAGATAGATAGATAGATAGATAGATAGATAGATAGATAGATAGAGATATATAGATAGACTAAAGAGTGCTTGCACAGACATGTACTATTTGTCAAAACTCAGATCTGTACATTTTCCTGAAGAGTTATCTAAAGAATAGCATTGTAAACTACTGAGTTATACTCACGTTATATATGTTGACATATTTGGGAGAATCTGTGCTAGTATCTATGACTTACTTTGACTTGTTCAAAGATTTGATTGATGACCACTTACAGGGATAGATGGATTGCCTGGTAAAGTGACAAGACAAGTACAGTAAAATATTAACAGAAGACTTCTGAATGGGTATCCGGGCTTGCTACACAAGTCTTTCAAATTGTATATACATTTGGAATGTTCAGAATAATGCATTAGAAAACAACACAGTATATAAGAAGTGTCACTGCACTGTGCTAGACAAAACATTCAAATCTCAGTATTTTCATTATTATCACCTTGGAAACCTAACTCTGAGACCAGTACTGTGCTAATGACATAGGATGGTTTCAACAAGAAATGTCCCTCATAGGCTCAAGTGTTTGGACACTTGGTCCCCAGTTGTTGATCCTGTTGGGAGAGGTTTAGGAGATGTGAATATGATAAAGTATGTCTCCTGAAGCTGAGATGACTTGGAGAGTTCATGGTCTCTCCTTAATTAGGGTAGTATTTTGGTTTTTGTTTTTATTTTTGTTCTCTCTCTCTCTCTCTCTCTCTCTCTCTCTCTCTCTCTCTCTCTCTCTCTCTCTCTCTTTCCATCCCTCCTTTCTCTCTGCCTCCCCTCCCCTACCTGCGGTTAAGAGTGTGGGCTCCTACCCATCTCCAAAGTTTTAACCCAGAATTGCTCCATTGCTCCTGTCTACAGGAAATACAGGTCCAAAGAGTGGAGCAGAGACTGAAGGAAAGGCCACCCAGAGACTGCCCCTTGTGGGGATCTATCCCACATGCGGACACCAAACCCAGACACTATTGTGGATGCCAAGAAGTGTTTGCTGACAGGAGACCGATACAGCTGTCTCCTGAGAGGCTCTGCCAGATCCTGATCAATACAGATGCTGATGCTCACAGCCAACCATTGGATTGAACACAGGTACCCCAATAGAAGAGTTAGGGGAAGGACTAAAGGAGAAGGGGTCTTATCTGGCATCAATGGAAGGGGAGGCCCTTGGTCTGGTGAAGGCTTGATGCCCTAATATAGAGGAATGCTAGGGCAGAAAGGCAGGAGTGGGTAGGTGCAGGGCTGTGGGTGTGGGGGAAAGAGGGGAGTAGGAGAGAACCCACATCCCGCCGGCAGAGTCCCAGTACTCTTGGTGGGCAGACGTGGGAGGACCGCCGGACACTTTCCACACAGCCCCAGATGGGCATCTGTCTGTGTTAAGCCACTGACCCCACACGGCAGGTGGTGGACAAGCAGTACCAGGTTCTCAGTCTCCAGCATCCTATGCCGGATACAGTGGAGGAGCTAAGAACAGAATAGGGGCCCCGGGGTGGCACTCGGCTAGGAGATAAGGGAAGAGTAGGCAGGGGGAGAGGGGGATGCTGGGTGGTTCCCATGCAGGCAAGAGTCCTTAGTCTGGTCCGTGGCTGCAGCATAGAAAGGCCTTCTGGCAGAAACTTAGACGTGGCTCATTAGGAGAAAGCCTATCCCATCGTTCAAGCATGGCAGGCCTTGATGATCAGAGACAGTCTATGGTTTTAGAGCTTTATTGTAGAAAGGCAGGGAGAAAGAGATAAAGTAAAAAGAGAGAGGGAGAGGCTGGCCATGACCACGTGGAGAGAAGGGGGAAGAGAGAGAGAGAAGGAAGGCTAGAGAGTAAGAGAGGTAAAAGCTTAGAGAGAGAGAGGTGGGTCCAAGCAGTCCCTCTTATAGTGGGCTGGACTATCTTGCTGTTGGTAGGTAACTGTGGGGAGGAGTCTAGCCAGACTGTCAGAAGCTTGGGACACTGACTGGAAGCCACACGCCTCTCTTGTGGGGGCTGTGGAGGCAGTAACTTCGACAGGAGCCAGAGGTCCAGGAGACATGATCCATCACCTTCCATCCCATGTAGGTGGAAATTACCATCCACATGGTCCTACTGGGGTTCAAGATCTAAGCTCGACTGGAGACCAGGCTGTCTGTGCATAGCCCATTGCCCTGCATGTAGGTAGGTGGGAGAGCACCCTCATAGAAGCAGTGTAAGGGGGATAAAATAGGGGGTTTGCAGAGAGGAAACCAGGAAAGGGGATAACATTTGAAATGTAAATAAATAAAATATCCACTTAAAAAAATAGAGTGTGAGCTTTCAGTCTCCAGCTTCAGTACCTCACTGGCCCTGCTTCCCCTGCTCCAGAATTTACTCTCATTCCTATGGAACCATAAGACAAAATAAGCTCTTGTCCTTAGTCATGGTGTTTCAACATGGCAATAAGAAATAACTAAGACCTGAGTTCTTAGAGAAAGTGGGAATATGGGAGTTGGATAACAAAAGTACTGACCAGAGGAGGAATGTGCTAACTCCACAGTAAGAGGAAGCTTGTCAAGCCACTTCACCCAGACACCTTGGATAGTCTCTGTAGTAAGTGCTCCTCACAGTTCATAGTGACCTATTGTCTTAGTTAGGATTTTACTGCTGTGAACAGACACCATGACCAAGGTAAGTTTTATAAAAAACATTTAATTGGGGCTGGCTTACAGGTTCAGAGGTTCAGTCCATTATCATCAAGGTGGGAGCATGGCAGCATCCAGGCAGGCATGGCGCAGGAGGAGCCT
This sequence comes from Mus caroli, assembly GCF_978045245.1. Lineage (NCBI taxonomy): Eukaryota > Metazoa > Chordata > Mammalia > Rodentia > Muridae > Mus > Mus caroli. The sequence goes on from NW_028227261.1 coordinate 118,793,509, forward strand.
AGAGTTCTATGTCTTCATCCAAAGGCTGCTAGTGGAAGACTGACTCCCAGGCAACTAGGGTGAGGATCTTATACCCACACCCACAGTGACACACCCATTCCAACCAGGTCACACCTATTCCAACAAGGCCACACCTTCAGATGGTGCCATTCCCTGGTCCAAGGATATACAAACCATCACATTCCACTCCCTGGTCCCCATAGACTTGTTCAAAAACATGAGTCTATGGGGGCCACACTTAAACATAGCATAATGCAAAATGCATTTAGTCCAACTTTCAAAGTCCTCATAGTCTATAGCAGTCACAACAATGTTAAAAGTCCAAAGTTCAAGGTCTCTTCTGAGATTCATCCAACTTAATTAACTGTAATCTCCAAAGCAAGGCAGGAAACCAGCTGGGCAAACTCCAAACTCTGCATCTCCATGGCTGATGTCAAAGCGGTCTTCAGATCTCCACTCCTTTTTCATCTTTGTTGACTGCAACAAACTACTTTCTCCTGGGCTTGTTCCACTCCCTGTTAGCAGCTTTCCTCAGCATGTGCCCCATGGCTCTGGCATCTTTAACATCTTTGAGTCTCCAAGGCAATTTCAATGTTACAGCTTCTTGTTTCAGTGTCTGGGATTCCACTTGATCTTTTGGACTCCTCCTAAGGGCTGGCATCACTTTTCCAGCTCTGCCCTCTATAGCACTCTAAGCTCAGGTTGATCCACTCCACTATGGCTGCAGTTCTTGTTGATCACTCCATGGTACTGACATCTCCAATACACTGGGGTATTCCACTCCAACTAGGCTTCACCAATAGCCTCTCATAGGCTCTCTTCAGGGTGCCAAGCCTCAAATCCTTTGCATGACCCCTTCAGTCCTGGGCCATCAACTACAGCTGAGGCTTCACCTTCTCCAATGGCCTTCCCTGGCCTCTCACAGTGCTAAGCCTCAGCTTCTCTCCATTATCCCTTCATTCCTTCACAAGCAGTACCACCTGAGTGACTCTTAGACATTACCAAGTCCAGCCGCAGCATGAGGTGCAACCTTGGTTATCTCTGGAACACAGCTTCTTTGTGCTCCCAGAAAACAATTTCCAGAAGATTTCACCTCAGTGATGCTGGTCTCTTCTTAATCACTGCTAATTCCTTAGCTCCAGCTAACCAGCATCAATTTTCCCAGTAGTTCCTTCCATTCTTAACTCTAGAGCCATAGCCACATGGCTGAAGCTGCCGAGTTCTGCTGCTTACAGGAACTAGAACATGATCCCCTTGTCTTATTACATTATCACTAGCTTTATGTTTTCTAAATCCTTCACTGCCTAAGCTTGGCTATCCTGGTTCTTGCTCTGTAGATTGACCTTGAATGCAAAGATCAGCATGTCCGTCTCCTGAGATTAAAGGAGTGTACCACCATGCCTGGATTTAATTTAGCTGGGTAGGATCTTGCCCCAAGTTCCCACTCCCTTAATCTGTTATCTCCTAGAACATGGGAATTTGTTCCATTTCACTTCCTGGTACCCCTTTAATACTCAAACCATATATTTTATATTTTTCCTTTCTAAGCTTGCTATGCTTGTTCAAACTTCTCTTCATAAGACTTAACCAGAGAACAAAGTCTCTGCTGGGCTTCTTTGAAACTTCCTTTGTCAATGCAATTAATCCAAGTCTCTTCACCTTAGCCTCAGACAAACTTTTCAGGCAAGGGCAAAAAGTAGCCACATTCTTCACCAAAGTACCACAAAACCAGTCTTTATGCCACATTCTGAAATTCTTCTCCTTTGAAATCACTTGGGCCAAGTCAACACAGTTCAAATTACTCCCAGCAACTAAGTCTTCCATATTCCTACTAGGATAACCCATTAAGCCCCATTTAAAGCATTCCATTGCTTTCCAAATACAAAGTCCCAAAATCCACATTCTGTCAAATAAAAGCATGGTCAGGCCTATCACAGCAATACCCCACTTCTGGTACCAACTTCTGTCTTAGTTAGGATTTTACTGCTGTGAACAGACACCATGACCAAGGTAAGTTTTATAAAAAACATTTAATTGGGGCTGGCTTACAGGTTCAGAGGTTCAGTCCATTATCATCAAGGTGGGAGCATGGCAGTATCCAGGCAGGCATGGCGCAGGAGGAGCCTAGAGTTCTATGTCTTCATCCAAAGGCTGCTAGTGGAAGACTGACTCCCAGGCAACTAGGGTGAGGATCTTATACCCACACCCACAGTGACACACCCATTCCAACCAGGTCACACCTATTCCAACAAGGCCACACCTTCAGATGGTGCCATTCCCTGGTCCAAGGATATACAAACCATCACACCTATATTAAGATTTTTTTATTTTAATACTTAACATTACTTCATGATAGAGATAGTATTATCCCAAAGTTTTAGCTGCAATAACTGGACTTTCTGTAAGGAGAATTTGCCCATAACAAAACTGTCTTGGAAATGCTGAAGAAACAGCTCGGTAGCTTTTATTAGTTCCTGCTTTTCCAGAAGACGAGTGTTTGGCATTCAACACCCATGTTAGGCTACAATCGCCTATAATGTCAGCTCCAAGGAATACAGTGCTGATTTCTGGATGCCACAGACACCCACACATAGACACATATTTTGTAAAGATCTATTTATTTTCAGTTTATGTATATAGATGTTTTCCCTATATGTATGTCTATGTACCACATGCATGCAGTGCCCACAGAGGATAAAAGAGGGGAGCTGATTCCCTGGAACTGAAGTTATAGATGGCTGTTAGCCATACATGGTTTCTGAAATTAGAACCCTGGTTTGCAGAGAAAAATACCGGAAGTGGAATAGCATTTGTAATGTAAATAAATTAAATAACCAATTTTTTAAAAGTAAAAAAAACAAAAACAAAAAAAAGTAAGAAAAGAACCCTGGTTAACAGTTCACTAGAAATGCAGTCAATCCTTTTAACCAAGGAGACATCTCTGTACTGAAAAGATGATAGATAGATAGATAGATAGATAGATAGATAGATAGATGATAGATAGTATATGGATGGATGGATGGATCTATCTAAACAAAAACAAAAAACTGGCATGGGATGGTGATGTTTCTTAAAACTAGAGTAGAACTTTGGACAAAATCCACAATTCATGTTGTTCACAACTACAGTTCACTTTCTTATATGAACCCTGAGCTCTGAGAGAGCCCCATCCTCTGGTCTGTACTTTTGCACAGTTGGGAAGCTCTATTCAATCTGTAGCTTCCCTTAGTCTGTAAGTGGACTCTGAAACCTACAGAGAATACAGCCTCTATTTTTCCAAGGTATATGTCCTTGTCATTGAATCACTTTTCCTTGGTCATTCAGAGTCCTTGTTCCCTCTGGAAAGCCCAGGAGAAAGACTGTAAGAAAAACAAGTCAGAGAGGGAGATGAAAGTGACAGAGAGATAATCGGAGTATCAGGAAAAAGCAGGTGTCTAACTGCTGGCCAAAATGTTAAATTACTAGAGCAATTCAGCTGCCTAGTTTATCTCAATGCCAGCTACCAAGAATTAACAAAGACCCGCATGGATCAGCAAACAGCTGAAGATAATTTTCAACAACACTGTGCCCAAAGCAAAGGAAGAGATTCTAAAGATCTCATTAAACCTTTTGAGCCTGAATGTTTGTCTGATTTCATTGTAAGTCACAGACTTTGCCTCCTGTGCTCTCTGAAGTATCTCTCACATCAGTTTCTTTTTGGTAAAATGGTGTGTCATGGTGAGAAGGCCTGCTTGCCAGAGGTCTGAAGATCAGGCTGTACCGGTGCTTATGAAATCTTCCCATGTGTCCTGTCAGGTTTGATGATGTATGACCTGGGGATGTCTCACAACAGAGCCAACTTAGAAAAGCAAATTCATCTTTGGATATCACTTCCTGAATGCTATCTCTGATATGAGTGAGGTGTCTGATTCAGGTATCAACTCAATCCAGGAGAGTGTCAAGCTTCCCTGTGCATATTTTCCTACCTTTCTAACTACGCATACCTATTCTAAGGATTCAGAGAAACAACATAAACTTTGAAAAAAAGACAAAAGTGTTAGTTTAATTGCTCTTACCAGTTGGGTACCATCAAAGAATGCAAACCTTGAAGCTTTCAAGAGTCTAGTAGTATCCTCTTTTCTTGCCTATCAAAATTCTTCTTTGCATATTATTAAACATGTGTATTCCTCTAAGGAGTTTTTGTTCTTTCATGTTGTTTGCTTTGTGTCACTGAGCATGGAGTCTAGGGCCTTGCATATGCTAGGCAAGTACTCTGCCAGAGAGACACATCCCTAGACATTTGGCAATTCTTTAATTCCTACTCAACTGACTGAGTTCAAGACATGAAATATTCTTTCAAATCACACCTCCTATTGAAGGAATTGAGTCAGCAACAAATACAGTGCAAAAGAACCTGTTTCTAGTTTTTCCAACCAAAAAATCAAGGGAGCTTTTCTTAAAGATGCATTCTTTATTTTTACTATATATTACATCATATTATATTATATATCATTATGCTGTGTCTGAGTGCAGATATGTGCACATACATGTGGGTATCCGCAGAAACCAGACAAGTACACTGAGTCTTCTGCAGCTAGACATCACTTTGAAGGTCAGATTATTGGTGCCTGTGAGCGAAAATATGTAGGTGCTGAGATCTCATGAAGATCGAAAAGCACTTTTAACTGCTAAGCTTTCTCTCCAGGCTCTGATGGAGCTATTTATTGGATCATAACTGCTTCTACTTTCTCATTCCACAAAGTGCAAATGAAACACAGGCTACTAGAAAAGCTACTCCCTTCCTTTATCAAATGTTGCTCAAAGGACTAAAGAAATGGGAAGAGATGAAGTGTCAATCTTTATGCTAAGAACTAAGTTACAGTCTGTGATTTGCAGATAAATATTGATCTTCTCTAGTCACCTATTGAGGAATCCACACCATCAGATGCAGAAGTGCCACATAGGTGACATCTGTGGCATGACTAGGTCCACTTCTGTGCAGATTTGGGCAATGCAGATGGCCCAGGAACTTCTTCGTTACTGATTAACTGCTAGACCCTAAGTGAGTCTTCCAATTCAGAAGGCAAGAGTTTTGCATTCGTTAAAAAAGAACTACTCTTACTTTTTTTTAATGCATCTGGAAACAGAATGGCTACAGCCACAACTTTCTGTTATACTTTTGGAAAACATCTAGAAATGACTAACAATTTCAGCAAAATAGAAGACTACAAAATCAACATATAAAAATCAATAGCCTTACTATGCGCCAACAAACAATCATGCTGAGAAAGAAATTATAGGCACACAACTATTCACAATAGCAGAGAGAGAGAGAGAGAGAGAGAGAGAGAGAGAGAGAGAGAGAGAGAGAGAGAGAGAGAGGAGGGATGGAGGGAGGGAGGGAGAGAGGGAGGGAGGAACATAACCCAACCAATGGAGTAAAAGACTTTTACAATGAAAACTTTAAAATTGTGGAAGAAAGATTGAAAGGGACACTAGAAAATGGTAAAATATATCACATGCTCATAGATCGAGAGAAGCGATATGTGAAAAAGACCCTTCCACCGAGTAGTTTATGGATTCAATACAATCCCAGTGAAGTGCCACTTGGGGGGATAATGCTTCTTCTGATTAAGAGCTGTAGATTATCGGCAGAAACCCAACTGCCAGAAATAAGAAACCTCTTTAAAAGGTGTTGGTAAGCATAGTCCAAAAGACCTCTAAAACAATATAAGCTATTGATGTTTCCCATTAGTTGCAACTCAGATATTAAAAGCAATGTGACTTAAGACAACATGCAACTTCAGACACAGAGCTCAGGATTCCAGTGGGAATCCAGACATAGAACTTCAGTAAGCATCCTCCCTGAGGACCAGCTCTGATGTACCAAAAGGTGCTATTGCAGCTTCCAAGGGATACAAACAATCAACAACCCTACCAACCATGATACCTATGAACCATAAGAATACCATGGCAAGGTATTCCTAATGGTTCAACAAAGGTACTTAACATAGGGTCTAATTGGACTTAAGTCCCACTTAAAACGAAGGACATTTTGCTTGATCATAGCAGTACTGCCAACTACCTCATAAGGTAATGTATCTTAGAAAAGAACTTACTACTACCTGTTTCCTAAAGCAGCATGACTCCTCATCATATTCTTTATACACATAGAGAAGTGCAGCTCTTTCTCCTCATCAAAGAAACTTTTGAAGCAGATAGAGACCATTACAAAAAGTTATAGCTTGTTGAAATACAGACAGCAACTTACTGTGGGATATCCAAGTAAGGAGAGAAGGCAGAAAGATTGTAAGAGTCAGACAAGCAGAAGTTTGCTGTGAGATTGTGTCTCCTAGATATGACAGAAAAGCTATACTCATGATACCTCAATAATATGGCTTCCTACATAAGATGTGAAAATTGCAACACCAATGAACATCATTACATAGAAGCCAGAAATCTTATGAGTCCCCAACTCAACCAAAGAATTGCTATGAGCAGAATTAGTCTTTTCCAGGCATGAACCTCCTAATTGGTTATCCAATACCAAGTGCTCAGCCTGGAGAACATACATATACAAGTGAACAAGCAACATTAAACTGACTTAGTAGGATGGATTTATATATTTATGAATATATGTATATACAATAATAATTTTTAAAAGGAGGTCATAATTTGAGAGAGCATGAGAGGGAGTATGGGAAGTTTTGGAGGAGAAATTATGTGATTATTCTTTTTTAAAAAATTACAAAAATAATTTGGATGCGGAAATATTAAAAAATACAACAAATTATGGCAAAAATTTCAGTGCCCGTGGTAATACAAACAAAACCAGCTAGCATGGAAATCAGAAATGAGGAAAAAAAGAGACCTACCATAAAAGGGAGTCAGACTACTCCTGATTATTCACTCCAGGTACTCCAGGTCAGCATACCTAGGAAGCTGTACATGTGTGTTTACTCCACCACGATTCAGAATACTAAGTGGAGCCAGCCAATATATTAAATAGATGGAAGAATAAAGAAATGTATGTTATATACACAATGAAATATTTCATACACAAAGTACAAAGGTATTTTTTTAGCTCTAAAATTGATGCAACTGAAAATGATCACATTGAGTGACATAAACCAGTTTCTGAAATACAAACACATTTCCATATATATATATCCATATATATATATATATATATTATACAAATACACAAAATCATGCATATTTATAGGACATGAAAGTACAAGTGACTCTAGGGTAACAAAGGGGACTAGTTGGAGGGAGAATGGAGAAAAATAGAAGAGAAGGAGTTACAAGAGGGAATATGTTCAACATATTATTTGCTTGTATGGAATGTCCTCATTTAGTAGAATACCATATACAATACATATATAAACATATAGTAAAAAGTTTTTAAGTATCTTGAAAATAAATGCAATAAATCACACTACTTAATGAGAGATAATTCCTGTGTTCTTCCATCTTGAAATTCCTTTCAACATTATTTATACAATATATAAATACTTTATGCACACATATATACACACCCATATAAAAATATGCACATACACATATATGTACACACACATATACAAATGCACACATACACACACACATGCACACATATCTCTACATACATGCTTTTTCATAACATGGTAGATTTAGAAATAACAGGTAAGCATAGGCCAAGTTCATTTGTTAGTAGGATAAAATAACTACAAATGAATGATTTCCCATGATACCTTAGAGTCTCTCAAAAAGCATTCATCAGAAACATTTTTCATTGATGACCTAAATATTATCAAGGCTTGTGAAACTTGTGCATCAAAAGAACAGGTTTCTTTTTAAGTACAGGATTTTTCAGATGACATTTGGGATAAAAAAAATGTGTGTTCTCAGTAAAACTACCAAATATATATATATATATATATATATATATATATATATATATATATATATATTCAATGATAAGGAGTGGCAAAAGTCAACCAGCAATAAAATTCATTCAGTGAGTTGCTGACAAGTCTGAGCAGAAAAGCTCTGTGATTTAAAGACTAAAACAGATTGAGCAAAGACTAGAAAGATTTTACAATTAGTGAATACATGTAACCTGTCTATTGATAAATGTTATCTACCAAAAACCATATACAGATTCAGTGCAACCACCATAAAAATTATAATATAATTCTCCATAGAAACTAAAGAACAGTTTCCTGCTACATAGTGAAAAACACAAACACACACAAAAATAAACCAAAAAATAATAGCTAAAACAATCCTGAAAATAATAAAGAACTGCTAGAGGCACCAGGCTCCTCAAACTCAAATTCCAATCAAGAGCTATCATACTAAAGATAGAATAGTATTAACATAAAAACAGGTACATTGACCAGTGGAATCAAACTGAAGACACAGAAATAAATGATATACCATATACCAAATGACATCTGTTTTTTTTTTTATTTTTTATAAAGAAGTGAGAAATACACACTGGGAAAAAACAGCATCTTCAACAAATGGTGCTGATCAAACTAAATGGCTGCATGTAGGAGAATGCAAATAGATCCCTGTGTTCCACCCTGCCAAATCTTAACTCTAAATAGACCAATAATCTCAACATAAAGCCAGATATACTAAATCTAATAAAAGAGAAAGTGGGGAATAATGTTGAACTTACTGGCACAGGAAAGGACTTTCTCAACAGAACACTGATAGCAAAGGCACCAAAATCAATGATTAAAAAATGGTACCTCATGACACTGAAAAGCTTCTGTATGGAAAAGGGCATCATCAGTCAGCCAGCTACAGAATCTGAAATTATTATTTACAACTACATATACAGTGGAGGGCTAACATCTAAAATATATAAAGGACTAAAAAAAATAAACATTAAGAAAACAAATAACTCAGTTAAAATGGGGTACTTGTCTAAACAAAACTCTCAAAAGGCAAAACACAAACAGCTCAGAAACAAAGAAATGTTCAGCATCTTCAGTCATCCCAAAAATACAAATTAAAACTACTTTGAGATTTCATCTTATAACAGTGAGGATGGCCAAGATCAATAAAATAAATGACAGCTCCTGCGTGCAAGGGTGTGAAGAAGAGGGAATTCTTATCCATTGCTGCTGTGAGTAAAAACTTTAGTCACTATGGAAATCAGTGTGGCTGTTCCTCAGGAAGGTGAGAATAGATTCACCTCGAGAACCCATTATACTACTCTTGGGCATATACCCTAACGACTCCATATGCCACTAGAGAGACCATTGATCAAGCATGTTCATTGCTACTCTAGTTACAACAGCCAGAAATTAGAAACAGCCTAGATATCCACCAGTAGATGAATGAATAAGAAAATGCAGTACATTTATACGATGAAATAAGAAAACCCAGAACAAAAAAGACAAATATGATATCTATTTTCTTGCATGTGAATGCTAGCTTTTGTACCTTCTAAATCCATGTTCCTATCTGTATAGTTACAGAGGTTAGGTATACTGTAAGGGAATACAGGGGAAAGAAGGAACTCCTAGGGTATAGAAATAGAATATATAATTATGGAAAGATATGGGGAAGACAAAAAGTATGGATTAAACAAAGAGGGGTTGGGGAAACAGGGGGAATACAGGGAGGGACAGCTAACACTAAGAGCCATTTGAGGGGTCACATGAAAACCTACTACCAAAGGATATTTGTTTCTCCAAACAGAGAGAGAGAGAGAGAGAGAGAGAGAGAGAGAGAGAGAGAGAGAGAGAGAGAGAGAGAGAGAGAGAGAGAACCAAGACTATTGGTTGCCATCCACACTTATGGTAAAGCCCTATTGCTGAAGACACTACCTACATATCTTATTGAACATGAAGAAGTCTACCTAATGGGCTACCTATGGCCCTCACATGTATTGACTAATGTTTATGATACTAGAAGGTACTCTACATGCTTCCAGAGGAGAAAGTTAAACCCACCCCTGTTACAAAACCTTTGATCTACAGTAGTATTCTGTCTTCATGATATACTGGTATAATAATGGCACAAAAGTTGAGGAGGTAATCAACCACTGTCTGATTGGATTTAATACCCATTTCATGAGAGGGAACCCATCTCAGTACCTTGGGTACCCAAGAACCTGAGAATAGATATGACATGAACATAAGGGGAAACTAAATACTATTGTTCTGCTAAAGGAACATTTACATTAAATGATTCCACATATCCATAAGCTGATGTCTATCTCAGCCAGCATCAGATACTGGCTTGGAACACTCAGTCATAAATGAGATGTCTCCATCAAATTTCTCCCTTTGGGGCTCAAGGAACAAAGCAGAAGAAGAGAAAGAAAGATTGTTAGAGTCACTTGGGGTGGAAGACTTGAAGGAAATAAAGCCTTGATCCCAGTTCTGAGAAGGGAAGTAGACATAAGGTACAATCCCTAAACCAGAATCCATCTCTAACTGGCAACCACTTACAAAGGAAAAAATAGTTTTCTCCAATGGAATCTCACCAAGTACAAAACCACACGAGTAAAGCTCTAGGCCAAGCAGTAGATGGCCAATACAAAATGTACTCAATGATATTTTTGATAATTTTTTGTCTCATAATGCTTTGGGCATTTTGTTTATCTATGATGATTATTGATGTTGTGGGTTTTTTCTTTTATTATTTATTTATTTATTTATTTATTTATTTATTTATTTATTTATGTTACTTTATTTTACATCCTGAACATAGTTTCCCATCTCTCCTCTCCTCCCAGTCCTTCCCTGAACCTCCCCTACCTCCATCCACTCTTCATCCCTTTCTCTTCAGAAAAGGAGAGGACCCTGGAGATATCAATCAGCCTTGGCATATCAAGTACCAGTAAGGTTGGACACATCTTCTAAACAAGGCAGCCCAATTAGAGGAAGGGATCAGAGGCAACAGAGTCAGAGAAAACCCTTGTTCCCAACTTGATTTTGTATTTTTTATTAGATATTTTCTTTATTTACATTTCAAATGTTATCCCCTTTCCTAGTTTCCCCTAGGAAAATCCTCTAACCCCTCCCCACTCCCCCTGCTCCCCAACCCAACCACTCCCATTCCCAGTCCTGGCATTCCCCTATACTGGGGCATAGAACCTTCACAGGCCTAGGGCCTCTCCTTACATTGATAACCGACTAGGCCATTCTCTGCTACATTGAATTTTGTATTTTTATGAAGTTCATGCATAAGACTGTGTGTGTGAAGGGGTTATCTTTGTGTGTGTATGTGTTTGTCATACATGATTTCTTTTTGTTTTGTTTTTGTTTTGTCTGTTTTATTTTGTTCTTGCTTGTTTTATTTTTTTATTATTGGCCTATTTTCTCAAGAAAGACAGAAAGGTGTAGAGTTGGATGAGTGAGAATATGGGGAGGATATGGGAGGAGATGAGGAAGGGAAGTCATTACCAGAATATAATGTATGAAAAGGTTCTTTTCAATAATACTTAATTAATTAATTAATTTGAATAAAATGGTCTAGCACTGTGAAATGGAATATCACATGGAAATTAATCAGGAAAGGCTAGAATTTACTGCAATAATTATCACCTCAATCTCAGTGCCCAGAAATGTAATTACATCTCTCTCATAATGTATATTCATCATGAGTTAGCAACGGGAATTTTTCATTACATACCAATCTAGATAGTGAAGAATTGCCCTTTTTCCTATCCAGTAGTCAGCTCAGTGGAGAAAAGAATAATCTGTAGAACTTCCCAAAGATACCATGACACTACCACTGGGAGGTACATATATCACTTTTGTTCAAAGCTTTCTCATCAGCATTGGCCGGACCATCCCACCCAAAGAATGTCACGGGAGCTAAATGATACAAATTGATCAAGGACTTGAAATATGGACACTAAATGTTTCCTGTCAAAAGCATGAGTGACTAACACAAAATAGGATTGCAATGAAAGAAAGAATAATTATAACCTCAAAATATTAATATATATGCAAATAGTTACAATGTGCATATATTTGTTATCAGTATAAGTGTCATCTACCCTGAAACCAGAAATATAAAAGTAATATTTGATTCTGAGAAATAAAGAATTCAAGGAAGAAAGGGATGCAACGTCTCTCACTGACAGCAACTCCCAAAGGAAAAATAGTTTTCTCTACTGTAGTCTCACTGAGTATAGGACAAGATGCAATTTGCATAAAAATGGAAGATTTCCTGAATTCTACCGAGGACTGGCAAGTGAGCATAATACCATAATTTTATCAGCACATTACAAAATGTTTATTAAAAGCTGGTCATGCTCCACTCAGATTACTGTGGCTGTTGCTCCTTGCATGTTGTCTTGATACATTTACTCAGTCTTGAGCAAAACAACAAAAGCAACACAAGTCTCTTTGGGCAATATTTTTACAGAAATTTCATTCTTCTATTTTTCTCATGCTGGAAATACAGCACAGAGCTTTGAGTGTGCCCAGTGAACATATACTACTGAGCTATATTCCAAACCCCACCCCACTGCCCATTTTGGCCAGTACTAAGGAAACACATCAGAATTTTTTAACTAGCCAAACTCCTTTTGTATATAAAAGATGAAAGGTGGTCATATCATCTTCCACCAGATTATATTGACTATCAAATGTCATGAAAGAAAGGGCACCTCTTTTGCCCAGACACACAGGAAACATACCATTCTTTCCTACTTAGCATACAAATTATGAAATTGAATAGTATATGATATATATATTTGGTCTTCTGAGACAGGGTTTCTCTGTGTAGCCCTGGCTGTCCTGGAACTCACTCTGTAGACCAGGCTGGCCTTGAACTCAGAGATGCACCTGCCTCTGCCTCCCGAGTGCTGGGATTAAAGACATTGTTGAAACTTCTGGGGCTGAAATCTCAAACCTCATCCCTGATCTGAAGACTCATTGTCAAATGAGTCTGGCTTGTTACTCTTTCAGATAACCAGACATTAACTGCTACCTACTGATAGTTCACAAAGTGTTCATCGATATGTATATCTGAATTTAATTACCTTTTTACTTTTTGCCTAAGTTGCTCCATTTGGAGAGTATAGAAAAATTCTCTACTAGCCACTACGTTCTAATACAGACACTATGACTTCACTAATATATTACTACCTAATTGTGACTATCTGATTCTAATTTTGAAATTACTTAAAGAATGGCCTTGATCCATTGACATAACTTTATTTTGCCAACTTCATAAGACACATGAGAAAGTAATTTAATAATATAATTATCTATCCTAAAGAACTTTACAGAAAAGGGCAAAATGATAAAGCATGATGCAAACAATGATCACATAAAATAGCCTCATATAAATTCTGAAGAAATGAACCAAAAATATACTAGTGCTCTAAGTAGGAAGTCACTGATACAAACAAAAAAAATCTGAAAGTGACCAAACATGTGAATGCAATATTATGGCAAGAAGGAAATTGGAAGACAACTAATTTTATAATGAGGTAATATATGGACTGAACAGTATATTTATCAATGAATATACAGATGCACACTATATAATATGCATCATATACATATACACATATATACACAGACATACATCATATATATATATACTGTATATATATATGTATATATCATATACATATACTGATACACATACATAAACATGCAAGAACAATTAGTGAAAAAGGATACCATAAATTTCAAGAAGAGCAGAGAGAGGTATATGGGACAATTAGTATGCAGGAAAGGGAAGGAAGAAATGTTGCAATTCTATGTTAATCTCAAAAGTAGTACAAGAACAATAAAAGCAGTAAGAATTTCAGTTAAGTTTCACTTCTTATTTTTACACAGTCCCTACTGATATTGCAAAGGGCTTTATAAAGCATGCAAGAGGGAAGACATTTAATTCTGAGGAAAATTCTAATTCCATTAGAACTGGAGAGTCCTCATCATCACTCACTTACTTCTTAACATACTGAATGAGACTGAGGAGATCATTTTGCAAATTCAACAGAGTTTGATTATCTACAGACTAGAGTTCCTGTCTTAGGGAAAGAGCTGTCCAAATTATTCTTTTGTTCTTAAAGTCCTAGGTAAGGAGAATTGTATCTGATCTAAAATCCTACTCTGTCCAATTAATGGGAGAAATGAGAAAAGAAAACTTGACTCATCAAAGATTTTACACACACACACACACACACACACACAACATATGTATTAAGAAGTTTAATTTTCTCAAATTTACTTTTGTTTCATCTTTTTCTTACTTTCATTTTTTAAAATCCATTCATTGCCCCTTCCCAGTGTGCCCTCACAGTTTCTCACTCCATTTCTCCTCCTTCCTGTCTCCAAGGGGATGCCCCCCAGGCCTCCCTACTCCCTGCAGCCTCAATTTCAAGAACTACTTTAATTGTCAGATACAACTGATAATTTGTCTACCTAAGCAAAAAGAAGAAAGGAAGATATGGAAGACAGAAGGAAGGAAGGCAGGAAAGAATGAAGGAAGGCAAAAAGAAAGAAAGAAACAAAGAGACAAAGGAAGGAAGGAAGGAAGGAAGGAAGGAAGGAAGGAAGGAAGGAAGGAAGGAAGGAAGGAAGGAAGGAAGGGAGGAAGGGGGAGAGAGGGAGGAATTAAAAAAAGGAAAAGGAAGGAGGGGAGGAAGGAAAAAGAAAGAAATAAGAAAGAAAGAAAGAAAGAAAGAAAGAAAGAAAGAAAGAAAGAAAGAAAGAAAGAAAGAAAGAAAGAAAGAAAGAAAGAGGAAAGAAGGAAGGAAAGAATTAATCTGGTTGGATCAAGTCTAAACAAAGCTATTGCAATTTTGTCCAATATTTTAATTATTTGACCATATTTATTATATTAATGAGTATATTAATTTCACAGAAATGTTAACTTTTTAAAGTGAACTAGTTTGATTTCTTTTTTTGGGGGGGGGTTCAAGACAGGGTTACTAGTTTGATTTCTAACTGAGTTATTATGGATTTAATATGTAAGAAAATGTCATTGGATTTTAAAACATTCATGTAACACAAAAAGAGAGGAAACATCAGTAATAATTTCAGTATAGATCTCTATTTTGTTTTTGTTCTGGCTTTTTTGAAGCAGGGTTTCTCTGTATAGCCTTAGCTGTCCTGGAACTCACGCTATAGACCAGTTTGACCTTGGACACTCAAGAGATCTGGCTGCTTCTGCCTCTCAAGTGCTAAGATTAAAGGCATGTGCCACCATAACCCAGCCAATATTGATCTCTGTTTATTTAGTGTTGCTACTATGTGCAAATCGTTTCGTGTCCCCACCATAGCCCAGCCCTCATGTGTGGTATTATGTCAGTAGAGGAATAATTCAACTGTGGGGTCTGCCATTGCAACCTTAGGAAAAAGAGAGAAATTATATGAGGTCACTAGGTTAGAGCCTTAATAATAAAAATTCCTAGTAACTTTAGAAAATGAGGTGGGGGCAAGACACACATACATACACATGCCTCCTCTCTTAATGTATGATCTCCTGTACTCCTTTGGGAAGCTGTCAACAAGAAGTGTATCTATCGCCAGATGTGGTCCCTCAAATTTGGATCTGACCGTTGGAACCGTAAACAAACATAAACTTCTTTTCTTTATAGTGTATCCTTGTTGAGAACCATAGTCTGTGTACTGCGTTTAGAAATAGAAGGCAGAAAAACTCATAAGAACTAAGCCCACTTTAAGCATCATGATCATTGTTCCTCCTACCAATATTTCAAGCAGGGTGTTATTTTATTCATAATGACATTTTGCACATAAGAAATATGAGGTTAGTAAAGCACAGTAAACCGCCCAAGGGGACAAAGCTAAGAAACTCCACATTTGGTTTATACATCACCCTGCAGTCCCTGTGGACGGTCTATTGTGCTCTCCTTCCTTCCCCCCTTTTGCTCATTTTGAACCAGGGGAAATTTTTCTACAGCAATACACTTTCTCTTCCTCTCTATCACCTCTCCTACAATCATGAATACTCTATTTTCCTTATATTTTTCTTCCCCTTCCTTTCATTTGGAAAGTGTATTTTCTTTCTTTTCTTTCCAGTTCATGTAATATTGGAAAGAATTGCCAATGGCTAACAAGCCAACCTTTGGCTGAGAATATATTTTATTTAGTTTGAACCCGTTAAACAGCTTCAGTACCAGGAACACCCTGGTCCTACAGAAGAAGTCCAGGAAGAACTACAAGGATGAGTCATGAAAACAGGATAGAAAATGCCCTTTGATCTGGGATGATTTCCTGGTGCTCATAGATAAATGTAGCTTGAATAGAAATAAAAGTCTAGATACAACAAAGGATGCTACAATGAAAGAAACCCTTTGATCACATTTGCAAGCATAGAAATACAGCTGCAACTGAGAAGTTTCCAGATGTGCACATGTATTCCACCTATGTGCTCTGTGATTGTGTGACAGGCTAGATATCCTGACATTCAAACTAAGTTACCATGACTTTTCCCATTAAAAATAGCACCACTCAAACTCTGATAATACTGGCCACTGCCATTATGAAATTCAAAATGGATTTCTCGTCTTCCTGGAGACTGGCTTTAAAACCTCTCAAACTGCACCTCATCCACATTTTTTTCTGTTTAGGTTCATCATTCCTCACTCAAAAAAAAAAAAAAGTTATTCTCTGGAACTCTGGTAAAAGCTGTAGTGGGGGAGGAACCATCTGATGACAGATTGCTACTTACTAATTGTGCAAATAATAGTCACAAGCTTCTGAACTCAATTCCCATGTGTTTTAAATACAGTGACATTAGTTACTTCACTGCTATGAAGAATATTAAACTATTGAATTTTTCTTAAATCTCTAAATTTGAATTGTTCATACTCTAGTGTGTTATAAAGAATATATATATATATATATATATATATACTTACATATATATCATTACATAGTGTATTATTAAAAATCATATGTACATACACACATATATATATAATGTAAGAAAATATTTCCTTACTCAAAATCATTATGGTATTCATAACAGAATATTCTGGTTAGCTTTTTGTTTTATTTCCATTTTTCCAACTATAATGCACTAAAAATATGTGCTATAGTCTCATAGATATGTATACGTGTTTCATATATATAAAACTTTTGACCTAGAAGTTTTCACTAATCATAATTTTGTGATATTTAAATTTTCTAACCATAATCTTAGATTGTCGAGTTTTAAAGGAACTGTCTCCTGAAATCTAATGAGTCTGACAGGAAAGCTGAGAATTAGCATAAAACTACAGAAATGAGTAAATGGCACTTAAGATGGCATCTAAAAACTGAAATAACACATATGCTCTAACACTTGATTTTTGAGAAAACAACAAAAGGGTTTTTATGACTCATGGAAAACAGTGGAAAAGATTGCTCCTGTCCTTGTCTCCCACATGTATCTTCAGCGGGTTATAGTTGCAAAAATGGGAGTAAAACAAAAGGCTAAACAGAATATTCTGTTGTAAATACCATTTGGCCCTGGGTAAGAAACTATATTCTTACAAGAAGTAATGATTTATAGTATTTCATGATACTCACTTCAGGGGATACTCATGATTTGTAAGATTTAGCCTTTCTCATTTTGAGTAGTTTTACAATGAATGTTGTTAATTTCTACACACAAAATGAGAAAAGTTTGAATGAGATTTTATTGAAGCAATAATGAGTTTGATAAAACTCATTTCCAATATTGAGTTTTGTCTTTAGTTGTGTCTTCTACATTTGATGATGTCTTATTACTTTTACTGTTTCTAAACATTTTTATGGTAAAGACATGTTCTTGTTTTGGTTGTTTTGTTTTATCTTTCTTTCTTTCTTTCTTTCTTTCTTTCTTTCTTTCTTTCTTTCTTTCTTTCTTTCTTTCTTTCCTTCTTTCTTTCCTTTAACCTAGGGTTCTGGGTATATAGCTTAGAGTGACCTTTAATTCCCTCACAATCTGCCTATCCCAATCTCAAAGTGCTGAGACTACCTGTATGTGCTCCCACACCTGACATGGAACAGACTTAAAAGTTTTGTTTCCCCTTTGACCCTTAAAGGAAAATATATTATTGATTCAGATTTAATTAGCAACTTTCTTCAATGTTCTTGTACAACCTATTTTCAGATTTGTAGAAGGTAAAATTTTTATGAATATTGTAAAATGAAATATTTATTCTTATGTTTCAACTTTAATTATATTTTATTCCAGTCTAAATGTCAAACAAGTTGGTGAGTAAAAATGATACCAAGAACATTTCCCTGTTTGTTTGTTGTTTGTTTGTTTTGTTCTCAGATGGAAGTGTTTCATCATTAACTGGATATTTACTCTAGGATTCTGTGATGCTTAACCTTGACTGCCAACTTAGTGAGATTTGGAATCACAGGAGCAATATCTCTAGACTTATCAGTTTCTAAAGATAGATCTACCTTAAATATTCTCTCTCTCTCTCTCTCTCTCTCTCTCTCTCTCTCTCTCTCTCACACACACACACACACACACACACACACACACACACACACACACACACACTGTGGTTCTAATTCCTTCACTAGGCAGAACTGTCCTTCCTATTCTTGCTCACAAGGTAGACATGGCCTTCCAACCTCTTCACTATGATAGCACAACATTCTGTGACAGTGTGTCAGTGGTTGTTAAGGACGATGCTACTCCTCTGCCTAGAGTGATTGGGATGACTGATCCTCACGTGCTGAGGAGAGCTAAAGAAATACATAACCCACAAATCAATATTTACCTCCTACCCAAGCCCTGCAGTTAAGATTGTTTCCATCATCCAGCCCACAGCAGAGATGCTATCCTAGAGGAATAGTTAGCCTCATCTGCCCTGGTACCACTGAGTAACAGCAGACTTGTCCTGATAAACAAGTATCATACACCGGGAAGTTACCATCAAAACAAATAAAGGATACTGTTTTATTGTGTGCTTTATGCTCTGACAAAAGAACATTTCCAATTTATTGATCATAGGCACATATCTGATCTTGAAACTGAGGTGTAACTGACAGAAGACAGTACTGAAAGAAAACATTTTTTTTTTTTCTGAGCACACCACTTAAGATGAAAGCAGGCAGAGAAACACTACTCAATATACCCAGCTTCTGCCCTGAAGTTCCTACTATATCAACAACTACAGATGGTGTTATCCCCAGTCTTTGCAGGAAACTTGAAATAAGAAAAAAAAAAAAAGAAGAAGAAGAAGAATTACTTACAAGATAAAGAAGAAAACAGGAAATATCATCATGATGAAAACTATGGGGAACAATATCTCAATAAGCTCCTAAAAGTGCTAGCTAGCTGCAAAAGAATTGATAAATCAGACAACACTAAAACTGTGGGCTCATCAAAAGAACCCTTTGGGAAATTACCAGACAACCTCTAATTGTGAGAAAACTTTACAATGAATTTTTAAAAAATAGCTGGTGTCCAGAATAAATAAATAGAAAAAGAATACTTCAAAAACTTGTGAAAATAAACAAAAACAACAAGCATTTCACAGAACGAAAAATAGTATTTGGCAATAAAACTATAAAATGGAGCTCAACTTCATTAGTAATCACAAGAATGTAAATTAA
The DNA here is from genome assembly GCF_978045245.1 of Mus caroli. Lineage (NCBI taxonomy): Eukaryota > Metazoa > Chordata > Mammalia > Rodentia > Muridae > Mus > Mus caroli. The sequence goes on from NW_028227261.1 coordinate 118,813,032, forward strand.
GACCAAAAAGAAATAGTATTATGTTCCATGGGATTGTCAAATTTTAAATTTTAGATATCAGCATAAATATATAGTCAATGGGGAGTCAGATAACAAGGCTATAAATTGGCACAGCTATTTTATTAAGACAATTTGGCATTATCTATTAAAGTTTAACATTCATAGGCCCTATTTTATATTTTTACACACACACATACACACATACACACAAAGGTTATGAAATCCAACACAAATCTTTTGACTACCTTAATGAAGCCCAAATAGCTTTCAGGAAAACATTGCTTCCTTAATGTTCAAATTATGGTACCAAAAGTTGGTAGCCAACATGGGAGAACTCTTAGACAGGAAATTTTAAATATCACTTTAAAAAAAAATTCAGAGCTTATAGAAAGAAATGTATCCATACTGTAACAGAGATATTTAATAAAGACATGGAAGCCTCACAAGAGACAGCTACATCAGGGACCTGTCAGCAAAATCTTGCTGGTATATGCAATAGTGTTTGCGTTTGGTGGCTGATTATGGGATAGATCCCCAGGTGGGACAGCCTCTGGATGGTCCATCCTTTCATCTCTGCTCCAAACTTTGTCTCCATAACTCCTTCCATGGGTATTTTGTTACCTATTCTAAGGAGGAATGAAGTATCCACACTCCCTGATATAGCTGTCTCTTGTGAGGCTATGCCAGTGCCTGGCAAATACAGACGTGGATGCTCACAGTCATCTATTGCATGGAACACAGGGCTCCCAATAGAGGAGCTAGGGAAAGTACCAAAGGAGCTGAAGGGGTCTGCAACCCTATAGGAGGAACAACAATATGAACTAACCAGTACCCCCAGAGCTCATGTCTCTAGCTGTATATGTAGCAAAAAATGGCCTAGTCAGCCATCATTGGGAAGAGAAGCCCCTTGGTCTTGCAAACTTTATATGCCCCAGTACAGGGGAATGCCAGGGCTAAGAAGAGGGAGTAGGTGGGTTGGGGAGCAAGGTGTGGGGGAGGATATAGGGGCCTTTCGGGGTAGCATTTGAAATGTAAATGAAGAAAATATCTAATAAAAATGTTAAAAAATAAAGACATGGAAGCACTACATAAATTCTTTATCTGAAAAATATAATAGGTGTAATTTAAATTGATAGTATTGATAATGGGAGGGGATAAAACAAAAGAAAGAGTTCTAAGACTGGTTGAAAGGACAATGGCAGGCAACACAGTCAGAGACAGCCTCTGCTCAACTGTTAGGGGACTCACATGAAGAACAAGCTGCACATCTGCTACAAATGTGTAGGAGGCCTAGCTCCAGTCTCTGCATGCTCTTCGGTTGGTGGTTCAGTCTCTGTGAGCTCCATGGGTCCAGGCTAGTTGACTCTTATGGTGTCCTTGACCCTCAATTCTATCCCCAACTCTTCCACAAGACTCCCTGAGAACCACTTGATATTTAACTTTTGGTCTCTGTAACTATTTCCACCAGCTGCTCAATGAAGCCTCTTAAGAGACAGTTATGCTAGGCTCCTGTTTGCAAGCATAGCAGAGTATCATTAATAGTGTTAGGAACTGGATATCTTACATGGCATGTGTTTTAAACTGAGCTAGTCATTGACTACTGGTTCCCTCAATCTCCGTTCCCTCTTTATTCCTGTTCTTCTTATAGGAATGGCAAATTTTGGGTTGAAGGTTTTGTGATTGGGTTGATGTCCCCCTCCCTTCACTGGAAGTCCAGTCTGGCTACAGGAGATGATCCCTTCAGTCTCAATATCCACCACTGGTAGGAATCTCAGCTAGGGTCACTCCAGTACCCTCTTAGAACCTAGCCAATTCCAGGTCTCCAGTGATGCCTCCCATCAATTGCTGTTCTCACTATCAGCTCTCTCCCACACACCCTCCCCACACATGATCCCCATCTCCATTCCCCTACTTCCCTTCTCTTTTATCCTGTTCTGTGCCCCCATCCACCCCTGATGACTATTTTCTTTCCCTGTCTGAGTGAGATTTATGCATCCTCCCTTGGGACCTGCTTATTACTTACTTTCTTTGGGTCTGTGGATTGTAGCATGGTTATCTCCTACATTATAGCTAATGTCCAATTACAAGTGAGTACATGCCATGTGTATCTTTCTTGGTTTGTGTTCCCTTACTCAGGATATTTTCTAGTCCCATCCATTTGCCTGTAAATTTCATGATGTCTTTATTTTTAATAGTTAAATAATTATACAGAATTACAGTGAATTCTCAACAGAGGAATCTCTACTGGTCGAGAAACACTTAAAGAAATGTTGAATATCCTTAGTCATCAGGAAAATGAAAATTAAATGACTCTGAGATTCCATCTTACACCCATCAAAATGTCTAAGATCAAAACCTCAAGGGATAGCACATGTAGGCAAAGATGTGGAGCAAGGGAAACACTTCTACATTGCTTGTAGGAATGCAAGATTGTACAACCACTCTGAAATTAATTTGGTGGTTTCTCAGAAAATTTAGAATAGTTCTACCTCAAGACCCTGCTATACTACTCCCAAAAGATGCCCCACTATACCACAGGGACAATATTACTATTTTCATAGCACTTTATTTATAATAACTAGAAGCTGGAAAAAAAAACCTGCATGGCCCTCAACTGAAGAATAGATAAAGAAAGTGTGGTACATTTTCACTCTGGTGACTCTCTGGGGTGGGTCTACTCAGGAAAACATAGGCCTCAGAAGTAGCAGAGATTCTGGAACAGGGTCCTAAAGTCCTGCATCTGCATCCAGGAGGCAGGACTCATTCTCAGCCCTCAGTGCACCTTTGGGGTCAGAGGAGAGCTTGCCTCCAGGAAGTGTCTGACTCTGGGACTCAGGTGAGATCACCATTTTTCATTCCTGTGACTCTCTAAGGCTGGTCTGCTAAGGAGCATACAGCCTACAGAAGCAGAAGAGCATCTGGGACAGGGTCCTACAGGCCTACATCTTCAGCCAAGACTTGGGGCTGTTCCGAACCCCTCTGTGCACTGGTCTTGACAGGAGAGGGTTGTTCTCCCAAGAATACTGACAAAGGCTTATGAAATCATAAGAGGAACAAGCTCCAGCCAAAGACAGCAAGAACATCTAACACCAAAGATTACCAGCTAGAGAAAGGCAAGCACAAGGGCCTTACCAACAGAAACCAAGACTACTTGGCATCATCAGAACCCAGTACTCCCACCACAGTGAGTCCTCCATGCCCCAACACACCGGAAAAGCAAGATTCTGACTTGAAATCGTATCAAATGATGCTGGTAGAAGATGTTAAGAAGGACATTAATAATTCACTTAAAGAAAAACAGGAGAACACAGCTAAACAGGTAGAAGCCCTTAAAAAGGAAACACAAAAATTCCTTTAAAAATTACAGGAAAACAAAACCAAACAGGTGAAGGAATTGAACAAAACCATCCAGGATCTAAAAATAGAAGTAGAAACAATCAAGAAATCACAAAGGGAGACCAACTCTGGAGATAGAAATCCTAGGAAAGAAGTCAAAAGCAATAGATGCCAACATCACCAACAGAATACAATAGATAGAAGAGAGAATATCAGAGGAAGAAGATTCCATAGAAAACATGGACAAAACAATCAAAGAAAATGCAAAACCCAAAAAGATCCTAACTCAAAACATCCAGGAAATCTGGGACACAATGAGAAGACCAATAAGATAAGATAATAGGTATAGGTAAGAAAGAAGATTTTCAACTTAAAGGGCTAGTATATATCTTCAACAAAATTATAGAAGAAAACTTCCCTAACCTAAAAAAAGAGATGCCCATGAACATACAAGAAGCCTACAGAACTCCAAATAGACTCGACCAGAAAAGAAATTCCTCCCATCACAAAATGATCAAAATACCAAATGCACTAACCAAAGATAGAATATTAAAATCAGTAATGGAAAATGGTCAAGTAACATATAAAGGCAGACCTATTCGAATTACACCAGACTTCTCACCAGAGAAAATTAAAGCCAGAAGATCCTGGACAGATGTCATACAGACCCTAAGAGAACACAAATGCCAGCACAGACTACTATACCCAACAAAACTCTCAATTACCATAGGGGGAGAAACCAAAGTATTCCATGACAAAACCAAATTTACACAATATCTTTTCATGAATCCAACAGTTTAAAAGATAATAAGGGGAAAACTCCAGTACAAAGAACAAACTATACTCTAGAAAAAGCAAGAAAGTAATCTTTTAACAAACTTAAAAGAAGATAGCCACATGAACAGAATCCCAACCCTAACAACAAAAATAACAGGAAGCAACAGTTACTTTTCCTTAATATCTCTTAACATCCAATATATACAAAGAACTCAAGAAGTTAGACTCCAGAAAACCATATAACCCTATTTAAAAATGGGGTATATAACTAAACAAAGAATTCTCAACTGAGAATACCGAATGGCTGAGAAGCACCCAAAAAAATGATCAACATCTTTAGTCATCAGGGAAATGCAAATCAAAACAACCCTGAGATTTCACCTCACACCAGTCAGAATGGCTAAGATCAAAAATTCAGGTGACAGGAGATGCTGGCGAGGATGTGGAGAAAGAGGAACACACCTCCATTGTTGGTGGGATTGCAAGCTTGTACAACCGCTCTAGAAATCAGTCTGGCAGTTCCTCAGAAAATTGGACATAGTACTACTGGAGGATCCTGCAATACCTCTCCTGGGAATATATCCAGAAGATGTTCCAACCGGTAAGAAGGACACATGCTCCACTATGTTCATAGCAGCCTTATTTATAATAGCCAGAAGCTGGAAAGAACCCAGATGTCCCTCAACAGAGGAATGGATACAGAAAATGTGGTACATTTACACAATGGAGTACTACTCAACTATTAAAAAGAATGAATTTATGAAATTCCTGGGCAAATGGATGGACCTGGAGTGCATCATCCTGAGTGATAACCCAATCACAAAAGAACTCACACAATATGTATTCACTGATAAGTGGGTATTAGCCCAGAAACTTAGAATACCCAAGATATAAGATACAATTTGATAAACACATGAAACTCAACAGGAACAAATACCAAAGTGTGGACACTTTGCCCCTTCTTAGAATTGGGAACAAAACACCCATGGAAGGAGTTACAGAGACAAAGTTTGGAGCTGAGATGAAAGGATGGACCATCTAGAGACTGCCATATCTGGGGAGCCATCCCATAATCAGCCTCCAAACGCTGACACCATTGCATACACTAGCAAGATTTTGCTGAAAGGACCCAGATATAGCTGTCACTTGTGAGACTATGCCAGGGCCTAGCAATCACAGAAGTGGATGTCCACAGTCAGCTATTGGATGGATCACAGGGCCCCCAATGGAGGAGCTAGAGAAAGTAACCAAGGAGCTAAAGGGATCTGCAACCCTATAGGTGGAACAACAATATGAACTAACCAGTACCCCCCCCCCGGAGTTCATGTCTCTAGCTTCATATGTATAAGAAGATGGCCTAGTTGGCCATCAGTGGAAAGAGAGGCCCATTGGTCATGCAAACTTTATATGCCTCAGTACAGGGGAATGACAGAGCCAAGAAGTGGGAGTGGGTGGGTGGGGAAGTGGGAGGGGGAGTGTGGGGGGGGGATTTTTGGGATAGCATTGGAAATGTAAATGAAATAAATACCTAATTTTTTAAAAATGGGGTATAGAACTAAACAAAGAATTCTCAACTGGGAATAATGAAGAGGTAAGAAGCACTTGAAAAAATGTTCAACATTCTTAATCATCAGGGAAATGCAAATCAAAACAACCCTGAGATTTTACCTCACACCAGTACAAATGGCTAGGATGAAAAATTCAGGTGACAGCATACACTGGTGAGGATGTGGAGGAAGAGGAACACTCATTCATTGCTGGTGGTATTGCAAGCTGGTACAACCACTCTGGAAATCAGTTTGGCAGGTCCTCAGAAAACTGGACATAGTACTATCTAAGGACCCAGCTGTACCACTCCTGTTCTATTCAGATCTTTCACTTCCTTAGTTAGAGTCACGCAAAGATATTTTATATTAATTGTGACTATTGAGAAGGGTGTTGTTTCCCTAATTTCTTTCTCAGCCTGTTTGTCCTTTGTGTAGAGAAAGGCCATTGACTTGTTTGAGTTAATTTTATATCCAACTACTTCACTGAAGCTGTTTATCAGGATTAGGAGTTCTCTGGTGGAATTTTTAGGGTCACTGATATATACTATCATATCATCTGCAAAAAGTGATATTTTGACTTCATCTTTTCCAATTTGTATCCCTTTGATCTCCTTTTGTTGTTGAATTGCTCTGGCTAGGACTGCAAGTACAATGTTGAACAGGTAGGGAGAAAGTGGGCAGCCTTGTCTAGTCCCTGATTTTAGTGGGATTGTTTCCAACTTCTTTTTTGTTTGTTTGTTTTTGTTTTTGTTTTTATTTTTTTATTTTTATTTTTTTATTACATCTTTTCCTCAATTACATTTCCAATGCTATCCAAAAAGTTCCCCATACCCTCCCCCCCTAATTCCCTACCCACCCTTTCCCATTTTTTTGGCTCTGGCGTTCCCCTGTACTGGGGCATATAAAGTTTGCATGTCCAATGGGCCTCTCTTTCCAGTGATGGCCAAATAGGCCATCTTTTGATACATATGCAGCTAGAGTCAAGAGCTCCGGGGTACTGGTTAGTTCATAATGTTGTTCCACCCATAGGGTTGTGGATCCCTTCAGCTCCTTCGGTACTTTCTCCAGCTCCTCCATTGGGGGCCCTGTGATCCATTCACTAGCTGACTGTGAGCATCCACTTCTGTATTTGCCAGGCCCCGGCATAGTCTCACAAGAGACAGCTATATCTGGGTCCTTTCAGCAAAATGTTGCCAGTGAATGCAATGGTGTCAGCGTTTGGATGCTGATCATGGGATGGATCTCTGGATATGGCAGTCTCTAGATGGTCCATCCTTTCATAACAGCTCCAAACTTTGTCTCTGTAACTCCTTCCACGGGTGCTTTGTTCCCAATTCTAAGAAGGGGCACAGTGTCCACACTTTGGTCTTCATTCTTCTTGAGTTTCATGCGTTTAGCAAATTGTATCTTATATCTTGGGTATCCTAAGTTTTGGGCTAATATCCACTTATCAGTGAATACATATTGTGTGAGTTCCTTTGTGATTGTGTTACCTCACTCAAGATGATGCCCTCCAGGTCCACCCATTTGGCTAGGAATTTCATAAATTCATTCTTTTTAATAGCTGAGTAGCACTCCATTGTGTAAATGTACCCTATTTTCTGTATCCATTCCTCTGTTGAGGGGCATCTGGGTTCTTTCCAGCTTCTGGCTATTATAAATAAGGCTGCTATGAACATAGTGGAGCATGTGTCCTTCTTACCGGTTGGAACATCTTCTGGATATATGCCCAGGAGAGGTATTGCTGGATCCTCCGGTAGTACTATGTCCAATTTTCTGAGGAACCGCCAGACTGATTTCCAGAGTGGTTGTACAAGCTTGCAATCCCACCAAAAAAGGAGGAGTGTTCCTCTTTCTCCACATCCTCGCCAGCATCTGCTGTCACCTGAATTTTTGATCTTAGCCATTCTGACTGGTGTGAGGTGGAATCTCAGGGTTGTTTTGATTTGCATTTCCCTGATGAATAAGGGTGTTGAACATTTTTTCAGGTGCTTCCCTGCCATTCGGTATTCCTCAGGCGAGAATTCTTTGTTCAGTTCTGAGCCCCATTTTTAATGGGGTTATTTGATTTTTCTGGAGTCCACCTTCTTGAGTTCTTTACATATATATATATTAGTCCCCTATCTGATTTACGATAGGTAAAGATCCTTTCCCAATCTGTTGGTGGTCTTATTGTCTTATTGATGGTGTCTTTTGCCTTGCAGAAGCTTTCCAGTTTCATGAGGTCCCATTTGTCAATTCTCCATCTTACAGCACAAGCCATTACTGTTCTGTTCAGGAATCTTTTCCCTGTGTCCATATCTTCAAGACTTTTCCCCACTTTCTCCTCTATAAGTTTCAGTGTCTCTGTTTTTATGTGAAGTTCCTTGATCCACTTAGATTTGACCTTGGTACAAGGAGATAGGAATGGATCAATTCGCATTCTTCTACATGATAACAACCAGCTGTGCCAGCACCATTTGTTGAAAATGCTGTCTTTCTTCCACTGGATGGTTTTAGCTCCCTTGTCGAAGATCAAGTGACCATAGGTGGGTGGCTTCATTTCTGGGTCTTCAATTCTATTCCATTGGTCTACTTGTCTGTCACTATACCAGTACCATGCAGTTTTTAATCACAATTGCTCTGTAGTAAAGCTTTAGGTCAGGCATGATGATTCCACCAGAGGGTCTTTTATCCTTGAGAAGAGTTTTTGCTATCCTAGGTTTTTTGTTATTCCAGATGAATTTGCAGATTGCCCTTTTTAATTCCTTGAAGAATTGAGTTGGAATTTTGATGGGGATTGCATTGAATCTGTAGATTGCTTTTGGCAAGATAGCCATTTTTACAATGTTGATCCTGCCAATCCATGAGCATGGGAGATCTTTTCATCTTCTGAGATCTTTAATTTCTTTCTTCAGAGACTTGAAGTTCTTGTCATACAGATCTTTCACTTCCTTAGTTAGAGTTCCGCCAAGGGATTTTTTTTTTATTACCTTTCTTTTTTTTTTTGTTTATTTTTTTTTGATTTTTAATATTTTTATTACATATTTTCCTCAATTACATTTCCAATGCTATCCCAAAAGTCCCCCATAGCGCCCCCCACTTCCCTACCCACCCATTCCCATTCTTTTGGCCCTGGCATTCCCCTATATTGGGGCATATAAAGTTTGCAAGTCCAATGGGCCTCTCTTTCCATTGATGGCCGACTAGGCCATCTTTCCATACATATGCAGCTAGAGACAAGAGCTCCGGGGTTCTGGTTAGTACATCATGTTGTTCCAACAATAGGGTTGCAGATCCCTTTAGCTCCTTGGGTACTTTCTCTAGCTTCTCCATTGGGAGCCCTGTGATACATCCAATAGCTGACTGTGAACCTCCACTCCTGTGTTTGCTAGGCCCCGGCATCGTCTCACAAGAGACAGCTATATTTGGGTCCTTTCAGCAAAATCTTGCTAGTGTATGCAATGGTGTCAGCGTTTAGAAGCTGATTATGGGACGGATCCCTGGATACAGCAGTCTCTAAATGGTCCATCCTTTCATCACAGCTACGAACTTTGTCTCTGTAACTCCTTCCCTGGGTGTTTTGTTCCCAATTCTAAGAAGGTGCACAGTGTCTACACTTTGGTCTTCACTCTTCTTGAGTTTCATGCATTTATCAAATTGTATCTTATATCTTGGGTATCCTAAGTTTTGGGCTAATATCCACTTATCAATGAATACATATTGTGTGAGTTCTTTTGTGATTGTGTTACTTCACTCAAGATGATGCCCTCCAGGTCCATCCATTTGGCTAGGAATTTCATAAATTCATTCTTTTTAATAGCTGAGTAGTACTCCATTGTGTAAATTTACCATAATTTCTGTATCCATTCCTCTGTTGAGGGACATCTGGGTTCTTTCCAGCTTCTGGCTATTATAAATAGGGCTGCTATGAACATAGTGGAGCATGTGTCCTTTTTACCGGTTGGGACATCTTCTGGATATATGCCCAGGAGAGGTATTGCTGGATCCTCCGGTAGTACTATGTCCAATTTTCTGAGGAACCGCCAGACTGATTTCCAGAGTGGTTGTACAAGCTTGCAATCCCACCAACAATGGAGGAGTGTTCCTCTTTCTCCACATCCTCGCCAGCATCTGCTGTCACCTGAATTTTTGATCTTAGCCATTCTGACTGGTGTGAGGTGGAATCTCAGGGTTGTTTTGATTTGCATTTCCCTGATGATTAAGGATGTTGAACATTTTTTCAGGTGTTTCTCTTCCATTCGGTATTCCTCAGGTGAGAATTCTTTGTTCAGTTCTGAGCCCCATTTTTAATGGGGTTATTTGACTTTCTGGAGTCCACCTTGTTGAGTTCTTTATATATATTGGATATTAGTCCCTTATCTGATTTAGGATAGGTGAAGATCCTTTCCCAATCTGTTGGTGGTTTTTTTGTCTTATTGATGGTGTCTTTAGCCTTGCAGAAGCTTTGTAGTTTCATGAGGTCCCACTTGTCAATTCTCCATCTTACAGCACAAGCCATTACTGTTCTATTCAGGAATTTTTCCCCTGTGCCCATATCTTCAAGGCTTTTCCCCACTTTCTCCTCTATAAGTTTCAGTGTGTCTGGTTTTATGTGAAGTTCCTTGATCCACTTAGACTTGGATTTTATAATGTTTGTGACAATTATAAGGGTGTTGTTTCCCTAATTTCTTTCTCAGCCTGTTTATCTTTTGTGTACAGAAAGGCCATTGACTTGCTTGAGTTAATTTTATATCCAGGTACTTCATTGAAGCTGTTTATCAGGCTTTTGAGTTCTCTGGTGGAATATTTAGGGTCACTTATATATACTATCATATCATCTGCAAAGAGTGATATTTTGACTTCTTCTTTTCCAATTTGTATCCTTTTGATCTCCTTTTGTTGTCTAATTGCTCTGGGTAGGACTTCAAGTACAATGTTGAATAGGTAGGGAGAGAGTGGGCAGCCTTGTCTAGTCCCTGATTTTAGTGGGATTGCTTCCAGCTTCTCACCATTTACTTTGATGTTGGCTACTGGTTTGCTGTAGATTGCTTTTATCAAGGTTAGGTATGGGGCTTGAATTCCTGATCTTTCCAAGACTTTTATCATGAATGCGTGTTGGATCTTGTCAAATGCTTTTTCCGCATCTAACGAGATGATCATGTGGTTTTTGTCTTTGAGTTTGTTTATATAATGCATTACGTTGATGGATTTCCATATATTGAACCATCTCTGCATCCCTGGGATGAAACCTACTTGGTCAGGATGGATTATTGTTTTAATGTGTTCTTGGATTCAGTTAGCAAGAATTTTATTGAGTATTTTTGCATCGATATTCATAAGGGAAATTGGTCTGAAGTTCTCTATCTTTGTTGGGTCTTTCTGTGGTTTAGGTATCATAAAAGGGACATCTTTATCTGCTTTCAAAGGCCCAGGGATAATTGTGAAAGAGATCATAGAAAGATTATATGCACTAGAAGTGGTGGAAACAAATGCTTTCTAGACACACATGGGCAGTTTTGCTGTGAATTCATAGGAGTTTTGACAAATTGCACAAGACATATGCATGCTCAAGTGTTATAAAAATCCCAGGATGATGAAGATGTGGGAAGAAAGTCTCCCCCCAGAGAAAGAATTACTGACAATTGGTAAGTCCTGGTAAAAGGACAGACAATTTTGTTTGTGTATATGGGCCTTAGTAAGTTGACTATACACAAGTGAGAAGCTGCACATCCCAGAATGTGGAAGCAGAACAGATGATGCTTGATGTGTTAAAGAAAAAAACAAAAAACAACAAAAACAAACAAAAAAAGAAGAAGAAGAGACAACATTGTGTATATATAAAGGGGAATGGAATTGGAAAGAATAGTTAGGGAGAGCTGAATATATTCATTCATACACTTGCAGAGAATTTTTAAAGAACTTCTAAAATGAGAAAAACTAAATATCAAATCAAAGATGAAATCTAAATGTAAAATAAGCAAACAGAAAATTTTCAGTCTTACTAGAAGAATATTTAAATTAATGAACGCCATTTTTTAGCCCGTCAGATTTACAATAACAAAATACAAAAAAAAAAAAAATGATAATTTAAACTAATAGGAGGTATAGAGAAAACAGAAGTTTTTAGGCAAATTACAGAAATATAAATTAATATACACTCTTTGAAAAGTAATTCTTTATATTATAACTCAAAAATATTCATGGATTGTGACCCAAAACCCCTCTGTGTATGGAATAAATGTCAATAAAATCCTCTTACATAAAGACAATGAGTTAGATTCAGTGTTTTCAAGAGGAAAAATAATAAAACAAATTAAATGTCAAGGTGAAATGAAAATTATTTATGCTACATTCATGAAAGAACTGTACACAGAACTATAAAGAAAAATATTGATCCCTTCCTTCCAGATCCATGTAGGGTACATTCAGCAGAAGTAAGCTGTACTAAGTTGATCTGAACTATATACCCAGGACACTCAGGCCTGCAGAGTCCTAGGACCACCCAAGTAAGACCCCACTCTACCTCTTCTGTGCCTGCTGGCTCCACCTGGGACACAACTAGGAGAGGTAAGCTGTTCTCTGTCCCCTAAGCTCCATTGTCAGGCCCATGACTCTGCCTCCCTTCCTATGGAACCTTGTGAGACCCCAGAAACATCCAGTTCTACCTGGGCTACAGTCAGAAGAAATGAGCAGTGTTCTGTTCCCTGAGCTCCATTGTCAGAACCAAGGCTCTTCCAATCCCTGGGGAGTCCTGTCAGAATTAGGAGCATCCATCCAACACCAGGGGCAACAAGATGGCCCAATGCACAGCATAAGAACACAAGTAACAAGAGCAAGGGCAATATAGCACCACCAGAGCAAAGCTATTGTACCACAGGAAAATCTGAATATCCTAACACAGTGGAAGCACAAAAAGATAACCTTAAGGACTAACGTATAAAGATGGTAGAGGAATAAACCTGGAATTAATAAATCCCTTAAGAAATACAGGAAAATACAATTAAACAAGTGAAGAAAATGAATAAAACTGTCCAAGACTTAAAATGGAAATAGAAGCAATAAAGAAAACACAAACTCAAGGAATTCTAGAGATGAAAAACCTAGACAAGAGAACAGAAAATATAGACATAAGCATCACCAACGTAATGGAAAAGGTGAAAGACAGAATCTCAAACATAGAAGATACGATTGAAGAAAGTGATGCATCAGTCAAATAAAATGTTAATTCTAAAATGTTTCAGGCACAAAACATTCAGGAAATCTGGGATACTATGAAAAGACCAAACCTAAGAATATTAGGAATAGAAGAAGAAGAATCTCAGCTCAAAATCATAGGGAAAAAAATCCCTAAAGAAAGGGAAACAACAAAAAAAAAAAAAGAAAGAAAGAAAAAGAAAGGGAAACAACACCCTTCTCAATAGTCACAAATATTATAAAATACTTTGGCGTGACTCTAAGTAAGGAAGTGAAAGATCTGTATGATAAGAACTACAAGTCTCTGAAGAAAGAAATTAAAGAAGATCTCGGGAGATGGAAAGACTCCCATGCTCATGGATTGGCAGGATCAATATAGTCTTGCCAAAAGCAATCTACAGATTCAATGCAATCCCCATCAAAATTCCAACTCAATTCTTCAACAAATTAGAAAGGGCAATCAGCAGATTCATCTGGAATAACAAAAAAACCTAGGATAGCAAAAACTCTTCTCAAGGATAAAAGACCCTCTGGTGGAATCACCATGCCTGACATAAAGCTGTATGTCAGAGCAATTGTGATAAAAACTGCATGGTACTGGAATAGTGACAGACAAGTAGACCAATGGAATAGAATTGAAGACCCAGAAATGAACCCACACACCTATGGTCACTTGATCTTTGACAAGAGAGCTAAAACCATGCAGTGGAAATAAGACAGCATTTTCAACAAATGGTGCTGGCACAACTGGCAGTTATCATGTAGAAGAATGCGAATTGATCCATTCCAACTTCCTGTAGGAAGGTCAAATCTAAGTGGATCAAGGAGCTCCACATAAAACCAGAGATACTGAAACTTATAGAGGAGAAAGTGGAGAAAAGCCTCGAAGATATGGGCACAGGGGAAAAATTCCTGAATAGAACAGCAATGGCTTGTGCTGTAAGATCGAGAATCAACAAATGGGACCTCATAAAATTGCAAAGCTTCTGAAAGGCAAAAGACACTGTCAATAAGACAAAAAGGCCACCAACAGATTGGGAAAGGATCTTTACCTATCCTAAATCAGAAAGGGGACTAACATCCAATATATATAAAGAACTCTAGAAAGTGGACTCCAGAAAATCAAATAACCCCATTAAAAAATGGGACTCAGAGCTAAACAAAGAATTCTCAACTGAGGAATACGAAATGGCAGAGAAGCACCTGGAAAAATGTTCAGCATCCTTAATCATCAGGGAAATGCAAATCAAAACAACCCTGAGATTCCACCTCACACTGGTTAGAATGGCTAAGATCAAAAATTCAGGTGACAGCAGATGCTGGCCAGGAAGTGGAGAAAGAGGAACACTCCTCCATTGTTGGTGGAATTGCAAGCTTGTACAACCACTCTGTAAGTCAGTCTGGCAGTTCCTCAGAAAATAGGACATAGTACTACTGGAGGATCCTGCAATACCTCACCTGGGCATATATCCAAAAGATGGTCCAACTGGTAAGAAGTACACATGCTCCAATATGTTCATAGCAGCCTTATTTACAATAGCCAGAAGCTGGAATGATTCCAGATGCCCCTCAATAGAGGAATGGATACAGAAAATGTGGTACATTTACACAATGGAGTACTATTCAGCTATTAAAAAGAATGAATTTATGAAATTCCCAGGCAAATGGATGGACCCGGAGGGCATCATCTTGAGCGAGGTAACCCAATCACAATAGATCTCGTATGATATGTACTCACTGATAAGTCGATATTAGCCCAGAAACTTAGAATATCCATGATATAAGATACAATTTGCAAAACACATGAAACTCAAGAAGAACGAAGACCAAAGTGTGGATACTTTGCCCTTTCTTAGAATTGGGAACAAAACACCCATGGAAAGAGTTACAGAGATAAAGTTTGGACCTGTGACGAAAGAATGGACCATCTAAAGACTGCCATATCCAGGGATCCATCCCATAATCAGCTTCCAAATGCTGACACCATTGCATACACTAGCAAGATTTTGCTGAAAGGACCCAAATATAGCTGTCTCTTGTGAGACAATGCCGGGGCCTAGCAAACACAGAAGTGGATGCTCACAGTCAGCAATTGGATGGATCACAGGGCCCCCAATGGAGGAGCTAGAGAAAGTATCCAAGGAGCTACAGAGATATGCAACCCTGTAGGCGCAACAACATTATGAACTAACCAGTACCCCGGAGCTCTTGACTCTAGCTGCATATGTATCAAAAGATGACCTAGTAGGCCATCACTGGAAAGAGAGGCCCATTGGACATGCAAACTTTATATGCCCCAGTACAGGGGAATGCCAGGGCCAAAAAGTGGGAATGGGTGGGTAGGGAAGTGGGGGGGAGGGTATGGGGTACTTTGGGGATAGCATTGGAAATGTAATTGAGGAAAATATATAATAAAAAATTTCAAAATAAAATTAATTCTAAAAAAAAAATATATGATATAGATGGTGTAGTTGTACATAAATTTAGTCCCAGCACTGGGGAGATAGAAGCAAGCAGATCTCTGTGAGTCCAGTATCAGCCTGGTCTACATAGTGAGTTCAAAGCCAGCCAGAGTTACACACACACACATACACACACAACTTCAAGTCTCTGAAGAAAGAAATTAAAGAAGATATCAGAAGATGGAAAGATCTCCCATGCTCATGAATTGGCAGGATCAACATTGTAAAAATGGCTATCTTGCCAAAAGCAATCTACAGATTCAATGGAATCCACATCAAAATTCCAACTCAGTTCTTCAACAAATTAGAAAGAACAATCTGCAAATTCATCTGGAATAACAAAAAAAACCTAGGATAGCAAAACTTCTTCTCAAGAATAAAAGACCCTCTGGTGGAATCATCATGCCTGACCTAAAGCTTTACTACAGAGCAATTGTGATAAAAACTGCATGGTACTGGTATAGTGACAGACAAGTAGACCAATGGAATAGAATTGAAGACCCAGAAATGAACTCACACACCTATGGTCACTTGATCTTTGACAAGGGAGCTAAAACCATCCAGTGGATAAAAGACAGCATTTTCAACAAATGGTGCTGGCACAGCTGGTTGTTATCATGTAGAAGAATGCTAATTGATCCATTCCTATCTCCTTGTACTAAGGTCAAATCTAAGTGGATCAAGGAACTCCACATAAAACCAGAGATACTGAAACTTATAGAGGAGAAAGTGGAGAAAAGCCTCAAAGATATGGGCACAGGGGGAAAATTCCTGGATAAACAGCTATGGCTTGTGCTGTAAGATCGAGAATTGACAAATGGGACCTCATGAAACTGCAATGCTTCTGTAAGGCAAAAGACACTGTCAATAAGACAAAAAGGCCACCAACAGATTGGGAAAGGATCTTTACCTATCCTAAATCAGCTAGGCGACTAATATCCAATATATATAAAGAACTCTAGAAGGTGGACTCCAGAAAATCAAATAACCCCATTCAAAAATGGGGCTTGGAACTAAACAAAGAATTCTCACCAGAAGAATACCGAATGGCTGAGAAACACCTGAAAAAATGTTCAGTATCCTTAATCATCACCAGGGAAATGCAAATCAAACCAACCCTGAGATTCCATCTCACACTAGTCAGAATGGCTAAGATCAAAAATTCAGGTGACAGCAGATGCTGGCGAAGGATGTGGAGAAAGAGGAACACTCCTCCACTGTTGGTGGGTTTGCAAGCTTGTACAACCACTCTGGAAATCAGTCTGGCAGTTTCTCAGAAAATTGAACATGGTACTACTGGAGGATCCTGCAATACCTCTCCTGGGCATATATCCAGATGATGTCCCAACCGGTAAGCAGGACACATGCTACATTATGTTCATAGCAGCCTTATTTATAATAGCCAGAAGCTGGAAATAACCTAGATGCCCCTCAACAGAGGAATGGATACAAAAAATGTGGTACTATTACACAATGGAGTACTACTCAGCTATTAAAAACAATAAATTTATGAAATTCCTAGGCAAATGGTTGGACCTGGAGGGCATTATCCTGAGTGAGGTAACCCAATTACAGAAGAACTCAAATGATATGTACTCACTGATAAGTGGATATTAGCCCATAAACTTAGAATACCCAAGATATAAGTTACAATTTGCAAAACACATGAAACTCAAGAAGGAAGACCAAAGTGTGTACATTTTGCCCCTTCTTAGAATTGGGACCAAAACACCCATGGCAGGAGTTACAGAGACAAAGTTTGGAGCTGAGACCAAAGGATGGACCATTTAGAGACTGCCATATCCAGGGATCCATCCCATAATCAGCCTCCAAACGTAGACACCATTGCATGCACTAGCAAAATTGTGCTGATAGGATCCTGATATAGCTGTCTCTAGTGAGACTATGCCAGGGCCTAGAAAACACATAAGTGGATGCTCACAGTCAGCTATTGGATGGGCCCCCAATGGAGGATCTAGGGAAAATACCCAAGGAGCTAAAGGGATCTGCAACCCTATAGGTGGAACAACATTATGAACTAACCAGTACCCTGGAGCTCTTGACTCTAGCTGCATATGTATCAAAATATGGCCTAGCTGGCCATCACTGGAAAGAGAGTCCCATTGTACTTGCAATCTTTATATGCCAGGGGAATGCCAGGGCCAAAATGTGGGAGTGGGTGGGTAGGGGAGTGTGGGGGTGGAGGGTATGGGGGACTTTTGGGATAGCATTGGAAATGTAAATGAGGAAAATACGTAATTAAAAAAAATTTTAAAAAGAAAGAGGCACATATAAACATAAAAGAATCTTACAGAAAACCAAATTGATTGGACCAGAAAAGAAAATTCTCCTACCACATCATAATCAAAACACTAAATCTACAGAAAAAAATATTAAATGCTGCAAGGGGGAAAGTCCATGTAACACATGAAGGAAAACCTATTAGCCTTACATCAGACTTCTCAACAGAGACTCTCAAAGCCAGAAGGGCCTGAGCAGATGTCTTACAGTTCCTAAGCAACCACAGATTTCAGCCCAGACTACTATGCCCAGCAAAACTTTCAATCATAACAGATGGAGAAAACAAAATATTCCATGACATAACAAATTTTAAATGATAGATATCCACAAATCCAACCCTACAAAAGATACAAGAAGGAAAACTCCAACCCTAGGGTAGTAACTGCTCTCAAGAAACAGAGGGAAAAAATGACCCCACACCAGTAAAACCAAAGAAAGGAAAGGAATCTCTCTCTCTCTCTCTCTCTCTCTCTCTCTCTCTCTCTCTCTCTCTCCCTTCCTCCCTCCCTCCCTCTCTATCTCCCTCTCTCACAACACCAATATAAAAATAACAGGAATTAATACTCTTTTTTCATTAATATTTCTCAATATGAATGCACTAAACTCTCCAAGAAAATGATACTAACTGACAGATGAACATGAAAACAGGATACATACAAGAAACATATTTCAGCAACAAAGATAGACATTACCTGAAAGCAAAAGGATAGAAAAAAAATTTTCAAGCCAATGGACACAAGAAACAAGCTGAAGTAGAAATTTTAATATCTAATAAAATAAACTTTCAAATAAAAGTAATCAAAACAGATGGGGAATGACACTTCATATTCACCAAAAAAAAAAAAAATATCCATCAACATGATGCCTTAATTCTGAATATCTATGTCCCAATGCAAGGACACTCACATTTATAAAATAAACTTTATTAAGTTTAAATGACACATCAAATCCCACACATTAATAGTGGGAACCATCAATACCCCACTCTCACCAATAAACAAATCATCAAGAAGGAAGCTAAACAGAGAAATCATGAAACTAACAGATGTTATCAAATGGACCAAACAGATGTTTAGAGAACACATCACCCAAACATAAAAGAATATACCCTTTTCTCAGCACCTCACAGAACCATCTCCAGAATTGATCATATACTCAAAGAAAGCCTCAACAGGTAAAAGAAAATCAAAATATCCCCTTATATCTTATCAGATCACCATGGATTAAAGCTGGACTTCAACAACAACAAAAACGGACAAACTCATGGAAATTGAGCAACTCTCTACTCAACAACCACTGGGACAGGGAAGAAATAAAGAAGTTGAAGACATTCTAGAATTCAGTGAAAATTAAAGCACAGCATACCCATTGTGTCCAATATGGAGCACAATGAATGTAGTGCTAAGAAGACAGTCACAACACAAAGAGCCTTAAGAAAGAAATTGGAGAGATCTGCTAGCAATTTAAAAGTGCACTTAAAAGCTCTAGAACAAAAAGAAGCAATCACACCCAAGAGGATTAGATGGCAGGAAATAATCAAATTTAGGACTGAAATCAGTAAAGAAGAAACAAAGCAAACAATGAAAACAAAGCAAAGAATCAATGAAACCAAGAGCTGCTTCTTTGAGAAAATCAACAAGGTAGACAAATTCTTAGCCAAACTAACTAAAAGGCAGAGAGACAATATCCAAATTTCTAAAATCAGAAAGGAAAAGGGGAGCATAACAACAGTCATTGAGGAAATTAAAAAGAATCCTTAGGTCTTACTTCAAAAGCCTATACTCTACAAATCTGAAAAATATAAATGAAATGGACCTCGACCTCAATAGATTCCACTTACAAAAGTTAAACCAAGATCAAGTAAACAATCTAAATAGACTTTCACTTCTGTAATAACCATTACAGAAATAGAAGCAGTCTTCAAATTTCTCCCAATCAAAAAAAAAAAGGCCAGAACTAGATTATTTTAGCACAGAATTCTATCAGACTTTCAAAGAAAAGTTAATACCAATACTCATCAAATTATTTCACAAAATAAAAATAGAAGAAACATTGCCAGCAAAATACCTACACCACACAAAGTCTCAACAAAGAAAGAAAATTTCAGACCAATTTCTCTTATAAACATTGATGCACTCAATAAAATACTTGTAAACCAAATCCAGGAACACATCAAAAACATCATCCACCATAATCAAGTAGGCCTCATCCCAGGGATTCAGGGATGGTTCAACATATGAAAATTCATCAATATAGTTCACCATATAAACAAACTGAAAGGAAAAAAACTACATGGTCATCTCAGTAGATGCTGAGAAAGCCTTTGACAAAATCCAACACCCTTTCACATTAAAAAATCTTGGAGAGATCAGGGATAAAAGGCTCACACCTAAATACAAAAAGGCAATATAGGCCAAACCCATAGCCAACATCAAATTAAGTGGAGCAAAACTTAGAGCAATTCCACTAAAATCAGGGGCAAGACAAGGTTTTACGCTCTCTATACACCTTTTCAATAGATTACTTGAAGTTCTAGCTAAATCAAGATAACAGAAGAAGATCGAAGGGATACAAATCAAGAAGAAAGAAGTCAAAGCATCATTATTCAAAGATGATATGAAAGTACATATTAGTAACTCCCAAAATTCTACTAGAGGCCTCCTATAGCTGATAAACATCTTCAACAAAATGGATGGATATAAAGTGGCCACTTCCTGTTATAAGTCAGGACTCCCAGTAGAGGACTGAGGACAGCAACCCACCCACAAAACCTTCTACCCAAAATGTGACCTGCCTACAAGAAGTGCAGGGACAAATATGGAGTAGAGACTGAGGGAATGGCCAATCAATGACTGGCCCAACTTGAGATCTTCTTCATGCGAGAGACCCAACTCCTGACAACTATTAATGATACTCTGCTATACTTACAAGACAAAGGCCTAAAACAAACTCTCATCTGAGAGTTTTCATCCAGCTATCTGTGGAAACATGCAGAGAACCACAATCAAATATTTAGCAGAACTCAGGTAATCTTGTGGCAGAGTTGTGAGAAGGGTCAAGGACATCACAAGAAGATCTACAGAGCCAACTACCCTTGGTCCATGGGGATTCACAGAAACTGAACCACCAACCAAAGGGCATTCATGGACTGGACCAAAGCCCCCTACATGGTCTTCATGTGGGTCTACCAACAAATGGAGTAGGAGCAGTCTCTGACTTAGACTCTATTGCGTGCCATTGGATTCCCCTACCCCTAGTTGGGCCATCTTGTCTGGCCTAAGTGAAAGATGTTCTTAGTCCTGATGAGACTTTATGTGCCAGGGTCTGTTAGGACTCATGGGTCAGAGCTGGGGCTTCTCTTCTCTGAGGAGAAGGGGAAGGAGAAGGGGAAACCCATTCTTTAACAAATGAGCTAAAGAATATATAAGTACATTGTAGAATTTTTATACTAATGTTCAATATAATAATATAAAAATATACTTACATATTTAAAGTTGACCTAATAATTATATGAAGTATATTTAAATAAACTGATCATCTATTTTTCATGTAAAACTCATGACAGTGGTTGTTTTTTAAAAAGATATTGTTGGCAATATAAGTCCAAAAGAATTTTATAGTATTTTATAATAAAATAAAGGAGTTAGATGGATTGATCCATCAGTAAAGCACTCATTGTGTAAGCACCAGGACCTGGGTTCAGATTCCTAGCAACCACATACAAAGCCAGGTACAGTAGTATGCGCGTGTAGCCCTGGCACTGGCTCAGCAGAAAAAGGTGGATATCTGAAAGCTGCTTGGTGAGCTGCAGGCTAAGCAAGAGACCTCTGTCTAAAATGTAAGATGAAAAGCATTCAAGGAAGAAACCAATGTGGATCTTTGAGATCCACACACAAATGCAGTTTGCATACACAACCAAGTGCATTTATATGCATTCATATACTATAGCACACAAAATAAATTAGATATCTAAAGAAAGCAAAAAGCAAATATCAAATAAGCTTGATTAGTGAGATCATGGGTGTTGGGTTGTTTATAACGCTTTCCTATGAATGGGACAAGTCATATGTAGGCTGAGAGTTTTCAAAATCTACTTTAATTATGGTTCTTTAACACTTCAACATCCCTCCTAGCCATCACCCACCAGAGGTAGGGAAAAAGAAAGGTTAATAGGAAATAGGGGTTGTGGACATGTTTAAAAATAGTTCTTTGAGGAAATTCCAGTCTTTGTCATCAGTGGTTCAGTCACTAGCAAAACATCAAACGTGAATCAGTAGTGGCAGTCCAGGCCACTCAGCAACAACCAAACACAAACCTGTTAGCACTGGCTTGATCCAGAAGAAACCAGGAGGCTCCGCTGATTGGCAGCAGTCTACAGAAGCAGTGAGAAGTCGCCAGGATGCCACCACAAGTTCTTCGATCCACTATTCTCGATGAAGTCATAACAAGTGAAGATCAACAAAGAAAGCAAGGTGAAACAAACAGTATAAGAGTACCATCACCTCCAACTCAATTCTTCAATGAATTAGAAAGTGCAATCTTCAAATTCATCTGGAATAACAAAAAACCTAAGATAGCAAAAACTCTTCTCAAGGATAAAAGAACCTCTGGTGGAATCACCATGCCGGACCTAAAGCTTTACTACAGAGCAATTGTGATAAAAACTGTGTGGTACTGGTATAGTGACAGACAAGTAGACCAATGGAATAGAATTGAAGACCCAGAAATGAACCCACACACCTACGGTCACTTGATCTTCAACAAGGGAGCTAAAAACATCCAGTGGAAGAAAGACAGCATTTTCAACAAATGGTGCTGGCACAACTGGTTATTAACATGTAGAAGAATGCGAATCGATCCATTCCTATCTCCTTGTACTAAGGTCAAGTCTAAGTGGATCAAGGAACTTCACATAAAACCAGAGACACTGAAACTTATAGAGGAGAAAGTGGGGAAAAGCCTAGAAGATATGGGCACAGGGGAAAAATTCTTAAATAGAACAGCAATGGCTTGTGCTGTAAGATGGAGAATTGACAAGTGGGACCTCATGAAACTGCAAAGCTTCTGCAAGGCTAAAGACACCATCAATAAGACAAAAAAAAAAAAAAACACCAACAGATTGGGAAAGGATCTTTACCTATCCTAAATCAGATAAGGGACTAATATCCAATATATATAAAGAACTCAAGAAGGTGGACTCCAGAAAATCAAATAACCCCATAAAAAAATGGGGCTCAGAACTGAACAAAGAATTCTCACCTGAGGAATACCGAATGGCAGAGAAACACCTGAAAAAATGTTCAACATCCTTAATCATCAGGGAAATGCAAATCAAAACAACCCTGAGATTCCACCTCACACCAGTCAGAATGGCTAAGATCAAAAATTCAGGTGACAGCAGATGCTGGCGAGGATGTGGAGAAAGAGGAACACTCCTCCATTGTTGGTGGGATTGCAAGCTTGTACAACCACTCTGGAAATCAGTCTGGCGGTTCCTCAGAAAATTGGACATAGTACTACCGGAGGATCCAGTAATACCACTCCTGGGCATATATCCAGAAGATGTCCCAACCGGTAAGAAGGACACATGCTCCACTGTGTTCATAGCAGCCTTATTTATAATAGCCAGAAGCTGGAAAGAACCCAGATGTCCCTCAACAGAGGAATGGATACAGAAATTATAGTACATTTACACAATGGAGTACTACTCAGCTATTAAAAATAATGAATTTATGAAATTCCTAGCCAAATGGATGGACCTGGAGGGCATCATCTTTAGTGAGGTAACACAATCACAAAGGAACTCACACAATATGTATTCATTGATAAGTGGATATTAGCCCAAAACTTAGGATACCCAAGATATAAGATACAATTTGCTAAACGCATGAAACTCAAGAAGAATGAAGACCAAAGTGTGGACACTGTGCACCTTCTTAGAATTGGGAACAAAACACCCAGGGAAGGAGTTACAGAGACAAAGTTCGTAGCTGTGATGAAAGGATGGACCATTTAGAGACTGCCGTATCCAGGGATCCATCCCATAATCAGCTTCTAAATGCTGACACCATTGCATACACTAGCAAGATTTTGCTGAAAGGACCCAAATATAGCTGTCTCTTGTGAGACGATGCCGGGGCCTAGCAAACACAGGAGTGGATGTTCACAGTCAGCTATTGGATGTATCACAGGGCTCCCAATGGAGAAGCTAGAGAAAGTACCCAAGGAGCTAAAGGGATCTGCAACCCTATTGTTGGAACAACATGATGTACTAACCAGAACCCCGGAGCTCTTGTCTCTAGCTGCATATGTATGGAAAGATGGCCTAGTCGGCCATCAATGGAAAGAGAGGCCCATTGGACTTGCAAACTTTATATGCCCCAATATAGGGGAATGCCAGGGCCAAAAGAATGGGAGTGGGTGGGTGGGGAAGTGGGGGGTGCTATGGGGGACTTTTGGGATAGCATTAGAAATGTAATTGAGGAAAATATGTAATAAAAATGTTAAAAATCAAAAAAAAAAATTAGAAGACTCATTCTTAAAAAAAAAAAAAAAAAAAAAGGAATTCAAGGCCCATACATAAACATGATAAAAGCAATCTACAGCAAACCAGTAGCCAACATCAAAGTAAATGGTGAGAAGCTGGAAGCAATCCCACTAAAATCAGGTACTAGACAAGGCTGCCCACTTTCTCCCTACTGATTCAAAATTGTACTTCAAGTCCTAGCCAGAGCAATTCGCCAACAAAAGGAGATCAAGGGGATAGAAATTGGAAAGGAAGAAGTCAAAATATCACTTTTTGCAGAAAATATGATAGTATATATAAGTGACCCTAAAAATTCTAGCAGAGAACTCCTAAACCTGAGAGACAGCTTCAGTGAAGTATCTGCATTTAATATTAACTCAAACAAGTCAATGGCCTTTCTCTACATAAAGGATAAACAGGCTGAGAGAGAAATTAGGGAACCAATAGTCACAAATAATATAAAATAACTTGACATGACTCAAACTAAGGAAGTGAAAGATCTGTATGATAAGAACTTCAAGTCTCTGAAGAAAGAAATTAAAGAAGATCTCCGGAGATGGAAAGATCTCCCATGCTTATGGTTTGGCAGGATCAATATAGTCTTGCCAAAAGCAATCTACAGATTCAATGCAATCCCCATCAAAATCCCAACTCAATTCTTCAATGAATTAGAAGGGGCAATTAGCAGATTCATCTGGAATAACAAAAAACCTAGGATAGCAAAAACTCTTCTCAAGGATAAAAGAACCCCTGGTGGAATCACCATGCCTGACATAAAGTTTTATGACACAGCAATTGTGATAAAAACTACATGGTACTGGTATAGTGACAGACAAGTAGACCAATGGAATAGAATTGAAGACCCAGAAATGAACCCACACACCTATGGTCACTTGATCTTTGACAAGAGAGCTAAAACCATCCAGTGGAACTAAGAGAGCATTTTCAACAAATGGTGCTGGCACAACGGGCGGTTATCATATAGAAGAATGTGAATTGTTCCATTCCTACCTCCTTGTACTAAGGTCAAATCTAAGTGGATCAAGGAACTCCACATAAAACCAGAGACAGTGAAACTTATAGAGGAGAAAGTGGAGAAAAGCCTCAAAGATATGGGCACAGGGGAAAATTCCTGAATACAACAGCAATGGCTTGTGCTGTAAAGATCGAGAATCAACAAATGGGACCTCATAAAATTGCAAAGCTTCTGTAAGGCAAAAGACACTGTAAATAAGACAAAAGGGCCACCAACAGATTGGGAAAGAATCTTTACCTATCCTAAATCAGAAAGGGGACTAACATCCAATATATATAAAGAACTCTAGAAGGTGGACTCCAGAAAATCAAATAACCCCATTAAAAAATGGGTCTCAGAGCTAAACAAAGAATTCTCAACTGAGGAATACAGAATAGTAGAGAAGCACCTGGAAAATTGTTCAGCATCCTTAATCATCAGGGAAATGCAAATCAAAACAATCCTGAGATTCTACCTCACACTGGTTAGAATGGCTAAGATCAAAAATTTAGGTGACAGCAGATGCTGGCCAGGAAGTGGAGAAAGAGGAACACTCCTCCATTGTTGGTGGAATTGCAAGCTTGTACAACCACTCTGTAAGTCAGTCTGGCGGTTCCTCAGAAAATTGGACATAGTACTACTGGAGGATCCTGCAATACCTCACCTAGGCGTATATCCAGAAGATGGTCTAACTGGTAAGAAGGACACATGCTCCACTATGTTCATAGCAGCCTTATTTACAATAGCCAGAAGCTGGAATGATCCCAGATTCCCCTCAATAGAGGAATGGATACAGAAAATATGGTACATTTACACAATGGAGTACTATTCAGCTATTAAAAAGAATGAATTTATGAAATTCCCAGGCAAATGGATGGACCCAGAGGGCATCATCCTGAGCGAGGTAACCCAATCACAATAGAACTCACATGATATGTACTCACTGATAAGTCGATATTAGCCCAGAAACTTAGAATATCCAAGATATAAGATACAATTTGCAAAACACATGAAACTCAAGAAGAACGAAGACCAAAGTGTGGACATTTTGCCCCTTCTTTGAACTGGGAATAAAACACCCATGGAATGAGTTGAAGAGACAAAGTTTGGAGCTGAGACAAAAGGATGGACCATTTAGAGACTGCCATATCCAGGGATCAATCCCATAATCAGCCTCCAAACCCTGACACCATTGCATACACTAGGAAGATTTTGTGAAAGGACCCTGATATAGCTGTCTCTTTTGAGATTATGCTAGGGGCTAGCAAACACAGAATTGGATGCTCATAGTCAGCTATTGGATGCATCACATGCCCCCCAATGGAGGAGCTAGAGAAAGTACCCAAGGAGCTAAGGGGTCTCCAACCCTATAGGTGGAACAACAATATGAACTAACCAGTACCCCCTATAGCCCGTGTCTCTAGCTGCATATGACCTAGTCGGCCATCATTGGGAAGAGAGGCCCATTGGTTGTGCAAACTTTATATGCCTCATTACAGGGGAACGCCAGGGCCAAGATGTGGGAGTGGGTGGGTAGGGGAGTGTGGCAGGGAGGGTATTGGGGACTTTTGGGATAATGTTGGAAATGTAAATGAAGAAAATACCTAATTAAATTTTTTTAAAAAGTTACCCAATTTAAAAAAAAAACAAAAAAACAAAAAAAAACCGAACATCAGCATTTTCGAAACTCAACTTATTCCTCTTCTCAGTGTCTAAAACAAACAGACTGGAGGATGCATGTTCAGTTCCCCTAAGAACATGTCCAATTTAAAATTAGGTTAAGACCTAACTTTCCTGCTCACTAGTTTGAACTGAGTGTTCTTCACCTTCTTTTTCATAATGAGGAAGATAGCAGGTCTTGCCACGCTCACACCTTTAATTGGTCATGTCATCCATCTTCCAGGCAAGGTAAATTGCCCTTCTGTTTCCTGGAAGCCAGAGCAACTACAGTCCTCACCATTTTAACTCCACCTCCTCTTCTTTTGTTGCACCTGCTAGCCAAACCATAAGTCCCTCTGGGGATTAAGGCTCTCTTCTTCAGTCTTAGCACTCTAAGCATAGTGTTTGCTCATCCTCTGCTACATATGCAGCTGGAGCCATGGATCCCTCCATGTGTACCCTTTGGTTGGTGGTTTAGTCCCTGGGAGCTCTGGAGATATCCAGTTAGTTTATATTGTTGCTCTTCTGATGGGGTTGCAATCCCTTTCAGCTCCTTCAGTCCTTCCCCTAGAATACACTTTGACAAGTTTCAAAAATTTGCAGATTGTCTGAGCCATTTAAAGGACAGACCAGACTGGGAAAGATCCATGATACAAGGACTTTCTGAGGGCCATGCTTACTTTCTTTGGTTCCTATTTGTTTGCTACTTCCTACGGGCTGGGAAGATAAATTCTGTACTGATTCTGCCAAATTCTTAACTGTCTCCCCATATTTGAGGTCCAGGAAGTTGAATGTGTGCTAATGACCCCACATGAGCATTTCTCTCCTAAGAAACTACTTGTCCTCTATAGCACAGTGGATTTTTGTCTCGGTAATTTTTCAGTGTCTGCAGTGGTCATAAGAGCAATCTGTCAGCCCCCAAAACTTTCTTACCAGGTATGCAGAATAAAAGACAGAGGAAATTCATTAAGCTCACTGTAGAAGTTTAATGCACAGTGGTCAGAACCTAGCTGACCCTGCAGTCTGAACATAATATGGTTTTGACAGAGGTATAAAATATTTCTTGTTCACTTCAATGTAGTCTATGCTCCCTCTGTGGCTATTCAGTGTTTCTCTTCCAGTGGACTGCAAACAATATTTCAGTTGCTTTGTTTGTCACCATTCTATAAGCTAATAAGAAAAATCATTCCATGTATGAAATTGTCAAGCATGGAATGTATTTAAAATTATGCCTATGACAGGCAGTTCTTAAAGCATGTTAATGCTTACAGTGAAATTATTCATTGCTAATTCAAAAACTAATTATACAGATGATAGCTTCCACCTTTGCTTGTCATTTAACTACTTCAAAGCTTTTCCCTTTCTTAACTTAATGACTGGAAAGATAGAGCACAAAATAAATACATTAATAACAACAGTTTTAATTACATATAGTTTGTGTACCACAGTTTACACATCATCCTCATCTATAGACTGTTGAGTATTGTAATGTTTTGAACTAAACTTAAAGATTTACTTGCCATGCAATCCATAAAACTAAGATAAAGACACTTTAAGGATTTCTGGAAGTATTAAGCTAGAAAGGGGTAAGCCCAGGGCTTGAAGAAATGTTTCATTTTTTCTTTTTTTTTAATTTTTAATATTTTTTATTGCATATTTTCCTCAATTACATTTCCAATGCTATCCCAAAAGTCCCCCATAGTGCCCCCCAATTCCCTACCACCCATTCCCATTCTTTTGGCCCTGGCATTCCCCTATATTGGGGCATATAAAGTGTGCAAGTCCAATGGGCCTCTCTTTCCAGTGATGGCCAACTAGGCCATCTTTTGATACATATGCAGCTAGACAAGAGCTCCGGGGTACTGGTTAGTTCATCATGTTGTTCAAACTATAGGGTTGCAGATCCCTTTAGCTCCTTGAGTACTTTCTCTAGCTTCTCCATTGGGAGCCCTGTAATACATCCAATAGCTGACTGTGAGGATCCACTCCTGTGTTTGCTAGGCCCCGCCTTCTTCTCACAAGAGACAGCTATATCAAGGTCCTTTCAGCAAAATCTTGCTAGTGTATGCAATGGTGTCAGCGTTTAGAAGCTGATTATGGGATGGATCCCTGGATATGGCAGTCTCTAGATGGTCCATCCTTTCATCACAGCTCCAAACTTTGTCTCTGTAACTCCTTCCATGGGTGTTTTGTTCCCAATTCTAAGAAGGGGCATAGTGTCCACACTTTGGTCTTCATTCTTGAGTTTCATGCATTTAGCAAATTGTATCTTATATCTTGGGTATCCTAAGTTTTGGGCTAATATCCACTTATCAGTGAATACATATTGTGTGAGTTCCTTTGTGATTGTGTTACCTCACTCAAGATGATGCCCTCCAGGTCCATCCATTTGGCTAGGAATTTCATAAATTCATTCTTTTTAATAGCTGAGTAGTACTCCATTGTGTAAATGTACCATAATTTCTGTATCCATTCCTCTGTTGAGGGACATCTGGGTTCTTTCCAGCTTCTGGCTATTATAAATAGGGCTGCTATGAACATAGTGGAGCATGTGTCCTTCTTACCGGTTGGGACATCTTCTGGATATATGCCCAGGAGAGGTATTGCTGGATCCTCCGGTAGTACTATGTCCAATTTTCTGAGGAACCGCCAGACTGTTTTCCAGAGTGGTTGTACAAGCTTGCAATCCCACCAACAATGGAGGAGTGTTCCTCTTTCTCCACATCCTTGCCAGCATCTGCTGTCACCTGAATTTTTGATCTTAGCCATTCTGACTGGTGTGAGGTGGAATCTCAGGGTTGTTTTGATTTGCATTTCCCTGATGATTAAGGATGTTGAACATTTTTTCAGGTGCTTCTCTGCCATTCAGTATTCCTCAGGTGAGAATTCTTTGTTCAGTTCTGAGCCCCATTTTTTAATGGGGTTATTTGACTTTCTGGAGTCCACCTTCTTGAGTTCTTTATATATATTGGATATTAGTCCCTTATCTGATTTAGGATAGGTAAAGATCCTTTCCCAATCTGTTGGTGTTTTTTTTGTCTCATTGATGGTGTCTTTTGCCTTGCAGAAGCTTTGCAATTTCATGAGGTCCCAATTGTCAATTCTCGATCTTACAGCACAAGTCATTGCTGTTCTATTCAAGAATTTTTCCCCTGTGCCCATATCTTCAAGGCTTTTCCCCACTTTCTCCTCTATAAGTTTCAGTGTCTCTGGTTTTATGTGAAGTTCCTTGATCCACTTAGACTTGACCTTAGTACAAGGAGATGGGAATGGATCGATTCGCATTCTTCTACATGTTAACAACCACTTGTGCCAGCACCATTTGTTGAAAATGCTGTCTTTCTTCCACTGGATGTTTTTAGCTCCCTTGTCGAAGATCAAGTGACCGTAGGTGTGTGGGTTCATTTCTGGGTCTTCAATTATATTCCATTGGTCTATTTGTCTGTCACTATACCAGTACCATGTAGTTTTTATCACAATTGCTCTGTAGTAAAGCTTTAGGTCCGGCATGGTGATTCCACCAGAGGATCTTTTATCCTTGAGAAGAGTTTTTGCTATCCTAGGTTTTTTGTTATTCCAGATGAATTTGCAGATTGCACTTTCTAATTCGTTGAAGAATTGATTTGGAATTTTGATGGGGATTGCATGGAATCTGTAGATTTCTTTTGGCAAGATAGCCATTTTTACAATGTTGATCCTGCCAATCCATGAGCATGGGAGATCTTTCCATCTTCTGAGATCTTCTATAATTTCTTTCTTCAGAGACTTGAAGTTTTTATTATACAGATCTTTCACTTCCTTAGTTAGAGTCACGCCAAGATATTTTATATTATTTGTGACTATTGAGAAGGGTGTTGTTTCCCTAATTTCTTTCTCAGCCTGTTTATTCTTTGTGTAGAGAAAGGCCATTGATTTGTTTGAGTTAATTTTATATCCAGCTACTTCACCAAAGCTGTTTATCAGGTTTAGGAGTTCTCTGGTGGAATTTTTAGGGTCACTTCTATATACTATCATATCATCTGAAAAAAGTGATATTTTGACTTCATCTTTTCCAATTTGTATCCCTTTGATCTCCTTTTGTTGTCGAATTGCTCTGGCTAGGACTTCAAGTACAATGTTGAATAGGTATGGAGAAAGTGGACAGCCTTGTCTAGTCCCTGATTTTAGAGGGATTGCTTCAAGCTTCTCACCATTTACTTTGATGTTGGCTACTGGTTTGCTGTAGATTGCTTTTATCATGTTTAGGTATGGGCCTTGAATTCCTGATCTTTCCAAGACTTTTATCATGAATGGGTGTTGGATCTTGTCAAATGCTTTTTCCCCATCTAACGAGATGACCATGTGGTTTTTGTCTTTGAGTTTGTTTATATACTGGATTGCGTTGATGGATTTCCATATATTGAACCATCCCTGCATCCCTGGGATGAAACCTATTGGTCAGGATGGATGATTGTTTTGATGTGTTCTTGGATTCGGTTAGCAAGAACTTTATTGAGGATTTTTGCATCAATATTCATAAGGGATATTGGTCTGAAGTTTTCTATCTTTGTTGGGTCTTTTTGTGGTTTAGGTATCAGAGTAATTGTGGCTTCATAGAATGAGTTGAGTAGAGTACATCCTGTTTCTATTTTATGGAATAGTTTGTGAAGAACTGGGATTAGCTCTTCTTTGAAGGTCTGATAGAACTCTGCACTAAACCCATCTGGTCCTGGGCTTTTTTTTGCTTGGGAGACTATTAATGACTGCTTCTATTTCTTTGGGGGATATAGGGCTGTTTAGAACTTTAACCTGATCTTGATTCAACTTTGGTACCTGGTATCTGTCTAGGAACTTCTCCATTTCATCCAGGTTCTCCAGTTTTGTTGAGTATAGCCTTTGGTAGAAGGATCTGATGGTGTTTTGGATTTCTTCAGGATCTGTTGTTATGTCTCCTTTTTCATTTCTGATTTTGTTAATTAGGATGCTTTCCCTGTGCCCCCTAGTGAGTCTGGCTAAGAGTTTATCTATATTGTTGATTTTCTCAAAGAACCAGCTCCTTGATTGGTTGATTCTTTGAATAGTTCTTCTTGTTTCCACTTGGTTGATTTCGCCCCTGATTTTGATTATTTCCTGCTGTCTACTCCTCTTGGGTGAATTTGCTTCCTATTGTTCTAGTGCTTTAAGGTGTGTTGTCAAGCGGCTAATGTGTGCTCTCTCTAGTTTCTTTTTGGAGGCACTCAGAGCTATGAGTTTTCCTCTTAGAAATGCTTTCATTGTGTCCCATAAGTTTGGGTATGTTGTGGCTTCATTTTCATTGAACTCTAAAAAGTCCTTAATTTCTTTCTTTATTCCTTTCTTGACCAAGGTATCATTGAGAAGACTCTTGTTCAGTTTCCACGTGAATGTTGGCTTTCTATTATTTATTTTTTTATTGAAGATCAGCCTTAGTCCATGGTGATCTGATAGGATGCACGGGACAATTTCAATATTTTGTATCTGTTGAGGCCTGTTTTGTGACCAATTACGTGGTCAATTTTGGGGAACGTACCATGAGGTGCTGAGAAGAAGGTATATCCTTTTGTTTTAGGATAGAATGTTCTGTAGATATCTGCCAGATCCATTTGATTCATAACTTCTGTTAGTTTCACTGTGTCCCTGTTTAGTTTCTGTTTCCATGATCTGTCCATTGGTGAGAGTGGTGTGTTGAAGTCTCCCACTATTATTGTATGAGGTGCAATGTGTGCTTTGAGATTTACTAAAGTTTCTTTAATGAATGTGGCTGCATTGTATTTGGAGCATAGATATTCAGGATTGATAGTTCCTCTTGGAGGATTTTACTTTTGATGAATATGAAGTGCCCCTCCCTGTCTTTTTTGATGACTTTGGGTTGGAAGTCAATCTTATCAGATATTAGAATGGCTACTCCAGCTCGTTTCTTCAGACCATTTGCTTGGAAAATTGTTTTCCAGCCTTTCATTCTGAGGTAGTGTCTATCTTTTTCTCTGAGATGAGTTTCCTGTAAGCAGCAAAATGTTGGGTCTTGTTTGTGTAGCCAGTTTGTTAGTCTATGTCTTTTTATCGGGGAGTTGAGTCCATTGATATTAAGAGATATTAAGGAAAAGTAATTGTTGTTTCCTGTTATTTTTGTTGTTAAAGTTGGCATTCTGTTCTTGTGGCTGTCTTCTTTTAGGTTTGTTGAGGGATTACCTTCTTGTTGTTTCTAGGGCGTGGTTCCTGTCCTTGTATTGGTTTTTTCCTGTTATTATCCTTTGAAGGGCTGGATTCGTGGAGAGATAATGTGTGAATTTGGTTTTGTCGTGGAATACTTTGGTTTCTCCATCTATGTTAATTGAGAGTTTGGCTGGGTATAGTAGCCTGGGCTGGAATTTGTGTTCTTTTAGTGTCTGTATAACATCTGTCCAGGATCTTCTGGCTTTCATAGTCTCTGGTGAAAAATCTGGTGTAATTCTGATAGGCTTCCCTTTATATGTTACTTTGCCTTTTTCTCTTACTGCTTTTACTATTCTATCTTTATTTAGTACATTTGTTGTTCTGATTATTATGTGTCGGGAGGTATTTCTTTTCTGGTCCAGTCTATTTGGAGTTCTGTAGGCTTCTTGTATGTTCATGGGCATCTCTTTCTTTAGACTTGGGAAGTTTTCTTCTATAATTTTGTTGAAGATGTTTGCTGGTTCTTTGAGTTGAAAATCTTCATTCTCATCCACTCCTATTATCCGTAGGTTTGGTCTTCTCATTGTGTCCTGTATTTCTTGGATGTTTTGAGTTAGGATCTTTTTGAATTTTACATTTTCCTTGATTATTGTGCCGATGTTCTCTATGGAATCTTCTGCACCTGAGATTCTCTCTTCCATCTCTTGTATTCTGTTGCTGATGCCCGTATCTATGGTTCCAGATTTCTTTCCTAGGGTTTCTATCTCCAGTGTTGCCTCATTTTGGGTTTTCTTTATTGTGTCTACTTGCCTTTTTAGGTCTAGTATGGTTTTGTTCATTTCCATCATCTGTTTCGATGTGTTTTCCCGTTTTTTTTTAAGGACTTCTACCTGTTTGATTGTGTTATCCTGTTTTTCTTTAAGGACTTTTCCCTATTTGATTGTGTTATCCTGTTTTTCTTTAAGGACTTGTAACTCTTTAGCCATGTTCTCCTGTAATACTTTAAGTGAGTTATTAATGTCCTTCTTGTTGTCCTCTACCATCATCATGAGCTATGCTTTTAGATCCGTGTCTAGCTTTTCCGGTGTGTTGGGGTGCCCTGGACTGGGCAAAGTGGGAGTGCTGGGTTCTGATGATGGTGAGTCGTCTTGGTTTCTGTTAGTAAGATTATTACGTTTACCTTTTGCCATCTGGTAATCTCTGGGGTTAGTTGTTATAGTTGTCACTGTTTAAGGATTGGAGCAGACTCTGTGTTCCACTCACCCGAAGTCTCAAAATCCTGTGGCAGGTGTCGTGGGTAGCTGGCAGGTGTCAGCCGACCCTGCGCTCTAGCTACCCTGGTGCTGGTCACGCTGGAAGAGGCCTGTGGCCCTACTCAGGCCGGTTTTCTGCTTCCCTAACTAATGCAGTCTCAGGTCCAGTGCGCAATTGGACTGGAGCAGAAGCTGTGTTCCACTCACCAGAAGTCTCAAGATCCTGTGGTGGGTGTCGTGGGTAGCTGGCGGGTGTCAGCCGACCCTGTGCTCTAGCTACCCCGGTGCTTGTCAGGCCGGAAGAGGCCTGTGGCCCTACTCAGACCGGTTTTCTGCTTCCCCAACCAAAGCAGTCTCAGGTCCCGCGTGATTGGATTGGAGCAGAAGCTGTGTTCCACTCACCAGAAGTCTTATGATCCTGTGGCGGGTGTTATGGGTAGTTGGCGAGTGTCAGCCGACCCTGCGCCCTAGCTACCCTGGTGCTGTTCTGACCGGAAGAGGCTTGTGGCCCCACTCAGGCCGGATTTAACAAATGTTTCTAATGTCTACTCAATTGATATACTTTTCTCTCTGGAAAAAACCATCTCTTGCTTATGGCTATGTTGGAATTATGGGTTGAATCATACCCTTCCTGAAACTTCAAGTACAACCTTCGACGTCTGGAAATGTGACCTTCTTTGGCGTTAGAGCCTTTGCATATGAGTTGACAAACTTAAGTAGTGTTCATGAGGGTCACCCTTAAGCAAGATCTTTAACCAGTGTTGTAATCTAGAAACAGAGAAACATGCACAAGATGGGATCAAGACACAGAAGGAACCCACCTTGAACCAGAAGACATGAAGCTTACCAAAGGTAAGAGAGAATGGAGCAATTTCTCATTCACAGTTCTCCTGGTGGAAATTAGAGCATTCCAGAGCAGCCTGAGTTCACATTTTAAATATCCTAATACCCATCCAAACTTTCACTAAGTTCCTTCCCCAAACAGCTTAGACATTACAGCTGGGTGTAGTTTTATTTCAAACTATGGTATATGCCAAAACCTCTTGCTAGTGAATCCTGTTTTCTATTTGGTCATTGTCACTGAAAATCTTAAATCTCTACTCAACTCAATCTTAGGGAAGGTCATTATTTTTAAATAAGATTCATGAAATGGCTACTTCATAAGGCTTCTTAACAGTACTGCAATAAATGCATAATTGATTATATTCATATTGATCATAAAAGTATACTACTATCCCAATTTTACCAAGAAGGCAAAACTCAATACAGTTGGTAAAGTTCTATCTCGTATCTATCTCAGGCTTCACTTTGTTGCACTATCACAATGTGCAGGACCTCAGACAAAGGAATGGCTCAAGTACTTCCAGAAAATGAGTAACTCAGATGACTGGATTTTTTTCAAAATAATTCTTTTATAAATTAAGAAGCTTCTAATTCTTTCATTTTAAAGTGAATAATTAAAATACTAAGTTGACAATGGTCCATAGAAATTATTTTTTATGATAATGATTGTTTGAGTACCAACTGAATAACAATGCTTCTTCTATTTCCACCTTTTCAGTCAATACTTTTATGTATGTACAAAATAAAAATGACAATAAAAGTCTTATTGATTCTTATTTCATTTAATTATATCGTGTGTATGTGAATTCATTGGAAACAAACGAAACCATTCACATTTAGTCAAATAGTGACCCTGGTATAATACTTGATTAAGAGATTAAATAAGCTGACTAGCTCTTCTTTGCTGGTAAAATCATTCTCAATAGCAGACATCTCACACTGAGAACTCAACAGAAAATTCTTGAACTGAGAATTTTTTCATTTTTCAGATATTTTTATTGGATATTTTCTTTATTTACATTTCAAATGTTTTCTCCTTTCCAAGTCTCCCCTTTGGAAACCCTCTATCCATCCCCCTCCACCTGCCTCTATGAGAATGCTCTCCAGGCAACCCCCTACCTCCTGTATTCCACCCTGTTATTCCCCTGTCTTGGGGCATTGAACATCCTTAGGCTCAAGGGCCTCTCCTGCCACAGATGTACAAGGCCATCCTCTGCCACACATGCGGCCAGCCCCATGGGTCCCTCCATGTGTATTCTTTGGTAGGTGGTCCAGTACCAGGCTAGAAGATCCTGGGCAGATCTCATACAAACCCTAAGAGAATACAAGTGCCATCCCAGACTACTATATCCAGCAAAACTATCAATTAACATAGATGGAGAAACCAAGATATTCCATGACAAAAGCAAATTTATGCAATATCTTTCCACAAATCCAGCCCTGCAAAGGATAATAGATAGAAAACACCATAACAAGGAGGGAAACTACACCATAGAAAAAGCAAGAAAGTAGGGCTACAAGCCTCTTCAGGTCAGAAAAGCACCGGGGTAGCTAGGGCGCAGGGTCGGCTGACCTCGCCAGCTACCCACAACACCCGCCACAGGATCTTAAGACTTCTGGTGAGTGGAACACAGCTTCTGCTCCAATCCAATTGCGCGCGGGACCTGAGACTGCATTAGTTAGGGAAGCAGAAAACCATCCTGAGTAGGGCCACAGGCCTCTTCCGGCCGGACCAGCACCGGGGGAGCTAGAGCACAGGGTCGGCTGACACCCGCCAGCTACCCACGACCCCCGCCACAGGATTTTGAGACTGCTGGTGAGTGGACCACAGCTTCTGCTCCAGTCCAATCACGCGGGACCTGAGACTGCTTTGGTTGGGGAGGCAGAAATCCGGCCTGAGTAGGGCCACAAGCCTCTTCCGGTCAGAAAAGCACCAGGGTAGCTAGGGCACAGGGTCAACTGACACTCGCCAGCTACCCACAACACCCGCCACAGGATCTTAAGACTTCTGGTGAGTGGAACACAGCTTCTGCTCCAATCCAATTGCGCGCGGGACCTGAGACTGCATTAGTTAGGGAAGCAGAAAACCTGCCTGAGTAGGACCACAGGCCTCTTCCGGCCGGACCAGCACCGGGGTAGCTAGAGCACAGGGTCGGCTGACACCCGCCAGCTACCCACGACCCCTGCCACAGGATTTTGAGACTGCTGGTGAGTGCAACACAGCCTCTGCTCCAATCTTTAAACAGTGACAATGACAACAACTAACCCCAGAGATTACCAGATGGCGAAAGGTAAACGTAATAATCTTAGTAACAGAAACCAAGACCACTCACCATCATCAGAACCCAGCACTCCCACTTCGCCCAGTCCAGGGCACCCCAACACACCGGAAAAGCTAGACACGGATCTAAAAGCATATCTCCTGATGATGGTAGAGGACTTCAAGAAGGACTTTAATAACACACTTAAAGAAATACAAAGGAACACTGGTAAACAGGTAGAAGACAGTAAAGAGGAAGCACAAAAATCCCTTAAAGAATTGCAGGAGAACACTGCTAAAGAGTTACAAATCCTTAAAGAAAAACAGGATAACATAATTTTCACCAGAGACTATGAAAGCCAGAAGATCCTGGACGGATGTTATACAGACGCTAAAAGAACACAAATTCCAGCCCAGGCTACTATACCCAGCCAAACTCTCAATTAACATAGATGGAGAAACCAAAGTATTCCACGACAAAACCAAATTCACACATTATCTCTCCACGAATCCAGCCCTTCAAAGGATAATAACAGAAAAAAACCAATACAAGGACAGGAACCATGCCCTAGAAACAACAAGAAGGTAATCCCTCAACAAACCTAAAAGAAGACAGCCACAAGAACAGAATGCCAACTTTAACAACAAAAATAACAGGAAACAACAATTACTTTTCCTTAATATCTCTTAATATCAATGGACTCAACTCCCCGATAAAAAGACATAGACTAACAAACTGGCTACACAAACAAGACCCAACATTTTGCTGCTTACAGGAAACTCATCTCAGAGAAAAAGATAGACACTACCTCAGAATGAAAGGCTGGAAAACAATTTTCCAAGCAAATGGTATGAAGAAACAAGCTGGAGTAGCCATTCTAATGTCTGATAAGATTGACTGCCAACCCAGAGTCATTAAAAAAGACAGGGAGGGACACTTCATACTCATCAAAGGTAAAATCCTCCAAGAGGAACTATGAATCCTGAATATCTATGCTCCAAAACAAACTAAAAAACAAAAACAAAACCCCATAATCCTCTTTAATAGAGAATAAAGATTCAGATACTCTATAAAAATTAGAAGACGATAGTTACTAACATTTATACAAACGCATAGACATACAAAGTAGCAAGGGATTATTATGTAACCGGGAACATAAGGAATTTAATAAAAACAAACCCCAAAATTGCAGGATTGATAAGGAGAATTAGAAGTCATAGCCAGAAGTAAGGTGAATTTTTAAAGTCAAACATCATAATATTTGCAATGAAAATTTCCCTAGGCTTGTATATTAGATAGATAAATAAATACCAGGGAAAATTGAGAAGAGTAAACCTGAAGTACAACAAGAACTATTTGGATACACACACACATACACACACACAGACACACACACACACACACACACAGACACAGACACACAGAACTTTTTAAATTTTCAATAATGACTCATATTACAAGTAGCTATAAAAATTAAATTTCATATGGCATAGTATTGAACCCACCTTGCATTTAGTTTGTTGAAAAGTCAAAGAAAGATCAAGACTTACTTTTAATGATAAAGCAGAAAATATGTCAGATTAATCCTGTAACTGGTGATTGCAGTATCATCATTGGAACAATCTACACTGCTGGCAAAGGGGTGTGGAGAAATGAAAGCATGTACATTTCTGTTTTGATAAACTATTGCAGATGATCTTAAATAGCCCTAGCAGATGGGTACATATTTATAATTTCATTTGTCTCCACAGGCCTAACATAACTGCCCACTGTGATAACCATAACTGTGATGGTGGCCTACAGGATACCTTAGCCAACACCCATGCCAATAAACTAAGCACAATAGAGAGGTTTCTCAGACTATGCTAATAGTAGGGAAGTTGTTAAATTGAAAAAGGAAAGTAACAGTAGGCTCAGTCCTAAGATGCTAGCCAACAATTCCTTTTGTCATCCTCTTGTACTTGGCTTGCAAGGGCTACTAGAATATGGAGGAGGACAAAGGTCAGCCAGGGTGGGGACTTCCCAATGATGAGCTTTGGTGAGTTAAACCCATGCAACTGGCTTTCAGTCACCCACTCACCTAAACAGAATCCAAATAAACTCATTGGTTTCCCAAGCTGCATTTCGTCTTTGTGGAGTTGATCTACAGAGAATATAGTCTCTTGAAGTCCTTCCAGGAAGCATCTTCTACTAATATACATTTATTTATACATTTAATGATTTGGAATATGTAAAAATGAAAAATACGTATAGTGAGCTCTTTCCTGATTATTTTTCACTTTTGTTTTCTGAGGCAGGTTCTCACTATGTAACCTAGGTGAGGCTTAAATTTTCAATTCGCCAACCGCAACTTCTCAAATACTGAATCACAGAAATATGCTACCATGACTGGTTATGATTAGTTCTTAATATGTATATTGAGTACCCTCAGGAACCTCTAAAATATGTGGATTTCTCCTGCTTATGCCTGCTATAATTGTGTAAGTCGTACCACAAAGATAAATACAAAGAACACACCCCTGGATTCACATAAACTCCTCTTTCACTGAGAAAGTTTTAAAAATGTTCAAGAATTTAAGCCTTCCATTATTTGGCTTAAATGTTCTAATACTTTCAGATATATTTCACCTGATTTGAATTGCACTTCCTTTACTATATTTTCTTTTTTCTCAAAATACACACCAAGTTTTTAAATGTCCACAGTAAAATTGAGAGTGCAATATACAAAGGTCTTGTTATAAAGATAGAAGCCAGTGCTTTCACTTAAACATTAGCTGCTGTTTAAAAACAACCCATGGGAATTTGAGCAAAAATAATCTTTGTCATAGCTTTTGATACAGTTTGCTAAATATTGTTCCTTTATTTTTCTATTTCCTTTTCCATAGTAGGAAGAAAAAGGATCACATTATGGAGAAAAATAATTTTTAGTTTTGGAATAACTCATCAATATATATTGGGGTTTGTCGTTGTTGTTGTTGTTGTTGTTGTTGTTGTTGTTGTTGTTGTTGTTTGGATGATTTTGCTTTGTAGTACGGTATTAATGAAACTGTCCTGCCAGGAGTGAGGGTATTTCAAAGAGAGACACATGTGAACCTCCATTTGACTTTCAGACTATTGAGGCAATGAACCATACAGGAAATAGAATTTCTTAAGTAGTCTCATAATAGGGAAGGAAATAGCTAGGAGCCTGAGGTACCAGACAGTGACGAAACGTGTCTCTCTGAAAGAGATTTCACACAGTTCTTATTATCTGCCAGATGTGGGAGAGACCAGAGCCAAGACAATGATGAGTCAGTAATGAATGAGACCATATCTTGAGCAGGACTGCTTAGCTATGCCTCTTGCTATATATTTAGATACTCTGTCAGTATCCCAAAGATTTACTTGTGATTTTCTGATCTTCTTTATTTCCAATGTGGTCACACTGAATAAATATTCTTTCTCTGCTTTTCTGTATGACTTGCCTTTTTAAAATAAGTTTACATTTCTGAGAACTTTATAGATGAACACTCCCACATTTTACTCCCCACCTGCAACTTCTCCCATGCCCCCTCACAAAATGATTCTCTTTTTAAACTATTTTGTTAAAGGTATAAACACACACACATACACATATACACACCTAAATATATATGACCTAATAAGGCCATTTAACATTGTTCTTATGTACATGAGCAACAGCTCATATAGCCAATGGTAACCACTTGAGATTGGACAACCAACCTATGCAGGAGCTTATCCCTGATAGAAACTGATTCTTCCTTTCTCTGCAGGCAATGACCACCTGTAGCTCTCATATTTTTAAATAACCTATTAAGGATATGTAGTGAGAATTTTGGTTTCCTTAAAAACAGATATGTTATAGGAATATGTTTTTGGTTTTGATCCCAGAGCAGGGATAGGGGGCTGCTTTAGATTGTCCACAGCGACTGACTCTGATTTGTCTCATGCTCTAGCAGAGGAATGATTTTGCCAGCTGCATATAGTTTCTGCAAGTGTATGGCATTTGGAATTCTAAGGACTATTGAAAGGGTATATAAATGCTAGGCATTGCTGAGAGGGCATTGCTGCTACTAGTGGTGATGCTGCTGCTGGTAGTGGTTTCTAGTTGCTGGATGCTGTTTTGTGGTTTGTTGAAGTTTGACAAGTGGTCTTGTGTACAGAAGCGAGAAGAAGAAATCAGATATACCGATGGCAAAGATCAAATTTGCCCCAAGAACACCCCCTAATCAGCAGGGAATAGTCTAATGATATTGACTCTCTATCCTTCTTTCTCTCCTAGCTAATGTTGGGGGGTTAGAAGGATAGGATAGTGGTGGAAAAGGGTGGTAGAAAATGTAGTAAAAGTCTGGCTATAAGAATAGGTGTCTGAGCTTACTTGGTTAGGGCTGCAAGGGCCCAGGATCTCATCCTAAAAACTACAGTAACACTGAAGATAAAACCCATGGCTTTGTAAATGCTGGAGGAGTGTCTGCCCCGAAACGAACTCAGAGCTCTTGTGGCTCATGCTTGCTGGAGTCCACTCCCATTCTGTGGGAGTATTCTATCCTTTTTATTCTTAATTTTAATGAATCTGTACTTTCGCTATTTTTATTCCATGTCATATCCAATTTGTTGTTCATGAAATAAATAACTCAGTCACCATGTCCCAGAACACCCAGAGGCTGTGTTTGGTAATAGGAGCAATGGAAAATGACCACCCAGAACAGATGTCCCCATTTGTTCTAAATCCTGACATGGATCCAAAAGTAGCAGTTCCTAATCTCATCTCTTTGGCAATCTTCCTGTTTTATACTCTAGTGATACAATTTAATGTTGAAATTTTTCTCAATTAGAAGGTAGCAAGCCTATGGAGTATATTTTTACACATGCAACCATATCATTGGATTGTGTTGTCTTGGGGCCTCAAGAGACTTGTCCTAGTTACTAAGGATCAGGCAGGTAGGGCAGGCTAGCCATTTCCAGCTCTAGAAGGAGAGGAGAGAGGTGGCTTTGTAAGAGGAACTTACCCAGACTCAAGCCTCATAAATAAAGTGAGAAAAGCAAGTGAATAGGCCCCTCATCAGGAGAATGAGAATCTAGGAAAAGGAGTGGGCAGGAGTGCTGGGGCACAGGAGTGTACTTTGGGCCAGCCAAATAAGTACAGAGCACAATCCTGGATACACATGGGTCAGCACGGTTTCTTTTTTGTTTGTTTGTTAGTTGGCTGGTTGGTGGCCCAGGCATGCTAGTGTACTTTTCTTTTCTTTTTTCTTTTTCTTTTTATAACAAATACTGTCAATATTTATTACAAAGATGTCCACAAGTTTAAAAAAAATTTACTCAAATTCAGTCTCTACTTACTCAATGCTCAATCTTGACATTAATTTCTTCCTTAAAATAGAAATTGATTTTTTAAAAAAAGTCTTAAGCCTTTTAAATGAATTAAAAGCAGCCAGCCCAGAAAATATAATTATCAGTGGAT
The DNA here is from genome assembly GCF_978045245.1 of Mus caroli. Taxonomy (NCBI): domain Eukaryota; kingdom Metazoa; phylum Chordata; class Mammalia; order Rodentia; family Muridae; genus Mus; species Mus caroli. The sequence continues at coordinate 118,855,802 of NW_028227261.1, forward strand.
GTCATTCCTAAGGAGGACATGTTGACACATTCCAAAGTATTTCACCATAAAGAGGAAAGAGAGGTGCTTTCTTTTTCCCTGTTAGTAACAACATTTATGTTTGAATAACTACAGTCTCAAAAAGAGCCATTGAACCATTATTCTAGGATGTGATGGATTTTCAAAAATATCCCCCAAATCCAGATGTTTGTTATGTTTTTTATGTCTTCATAATGTTTCTACTGACCAGATAACTGGAAAACTTTAATTGGTAGTTATTACTTTAATATAAATGTATACTTTATATTGAAAAATATTGACTATTTTAATTAAAAATTTTAGACAGGAGGATGAGGTAGAGAAATGACTCAGTAGTTTAGATTATTAGCTGTTCTTTCAGAGGTCTAAGGTTCAATTTTCAGCCCCCACATCTATAACTCTATTTCCAGGACATCTGAAGCCTCCTTCTGGTCTCTGCAGGTACCAGGCACATATGTGGTACACAGACTTACATGCAGGTAAAATATCTATATGCATGACAAAAATAATAATAAATGTTAAGAGTTTTAGGAACTGTGGACTTGTATCGAGTGGTAGAGTACTTGCCTAGCATTTAGGAAGCTCTGGGTTTGGTCCCCTGAACTACAGTAAACCAGGCATAATGTTATACAGATGGGAGGCGATATTTTAGGAGATAGAGGTGGGAAGATCAGAAATTCCAGCTCATTCTCCATTCCAGGTCTAGGTCATGCTAGTCTACATGATGCCCTTTTGTGTCTAGAAAAAGAGAATTTTTAGTACTGTACTGCAGTGCTTAAATGCATACATGTGATAGTTATAAGCAATTATTAAGTAGTTCTCAGCTTCACATGCAAGGTGGGAGATAAGAGGAAAAGAAAAGGTGGGTGAATGAGATTGCTGTATTGATACACATTTATGGACAGCTCTCAAATGTGGTTAGCTTGGGCATCAGAAGAGCTGCTAGGGGCTAAATGAATGTTAATTTAGATAAGAAAATCATAAGACTACATCATGGACAGCCCGTGAGAGCCTCCATGCTCTGAAAGCTACAGTACATATGATGAGAAAGGAGAAAAGGAGAATACCAGGCACAACAACAAATCCAAATGGTCAAAAGAACCAATATTTGACTATGTAGGAGCAAAATCTAAACCTAGACAAATTTCTGAAGGAAAAAAACTAAAATAATATGAATTAAAGGACTTCAGAGTAAGCAAAAACAGAGAAAACTAAATGCCTTGATATGATTAACTTTAAACTTTTAGTCAAAATGAATTCCTATGAATTCCTACTAAAATGTATATTCTAGTGCTTTCTGACAGGAGCCTGGTATGGCTGTTCTCTGAGAGGTTCTACCAGCATCTGACCAATACAGATGCAGATATTCACAGCCAACCATTGGACTGAGCCTAGGGACCCCAATGGAATAGCTAGAGGAAAGATTGAAGGAACTAAAGGGTATTGCAACACCATAGAAAAAATATCAACTGGAAAGCCTAGAGCTCCAAGGGACTAAACCACCAACCAAACAGTATACATGGAGGGATCCATGGCTCCAGATACCTATGTAGAAGAGGATGGCCTTATCTTACATCAATGGGAGGGGAGGCCCTTGGTCCTGTGGAGGCTTGATGTCCCAGTGTAAGGAGATGCTAGAGCAGTGAGGCAAGAAGAAATGAGTGGGTGGACAAGCACCATCATAGAGGCAAAGGGGAGGGGTAAGAAAGGACGGATGGGGTATTTTCTGGAGGGGTAACCAGGAAGATGGATATCATTTGAAATGTAAATGAATAAAATTATTAACAAAAATAAATAAATAAGATTTATGTTTTAATCTACTGATTTGGAATAAACTTCTGCTATTGCTTTTCAAAGAATAGTTATAAATCTGTCTGATGAAACTAAGAACATGGTTTTACAGACAATGCCTGCCAAACCTTTAGAAATATTCATTAAAAGCTTTTTCCTTTTTTCAAACAAGAGGAAGAGGGAAATGGTTCCCTATAATTTTTTTGTATTTTCTGTAAACTAGCAATGTGGCAGAAAATAGCATGGAGATGTGAGATATGTGAATAATGTCATTATCCTATTTTCTTTTTTTTTTCTTTTGTTGTTGTTGTTGTTCTTCTTCTTCTCATTGTCTCTTTTATTCTATTAGTTCTCAACTTTTTTTTAAAATTAGGTATTTTCTTCATTTACATTTCAAATGCTATCCCAAAAGTCCCTCAGATCCTCCCCCCCCCCCCACTCCCCTTCCCCCCTCCCACTTCTTGACCCTGGCGTTCCCCTGTACTGAGGAGAGCTCTGTCTCAGACTGGCACAGAACTCCCTGTGTAGCAAGGATGGTCTTAATCCTCCGATTCTCTTACCTTGATCTTGAAATGCTTATATTATAGATGTGTGCTGCCACATGGAGTTACTCTACTGTGAGTAGGTCATTTTATATTCCATCTCACAAAGTACCTCTTGTTGGGTGGAAGCAAAGTAAATTTGAAAGCATCAGAGTGTCACCCATGCACCCACAATTTAATATTTTAAGGTAAATAATGATTAAAACTATATTGTGGTTCATACATTCAAGATAAGTATAAATATCAATCTCCTTATGCCAAGAATGAATAAGTATTAAAATCTTGAAAATGTGAGGAAATAGCTGGGTTTAGTATCGTGGGGCTACAATCCTCCAGAAACAGTGTCAGGAAGCTCAGTAGTCTGAGGGCAGCTTGAGCACAGTTAGAGCATATCTATGTATGGATGAGGGTGAGGTGATTTTAAGATGCATCTCATAAACAGTGGCACATGCTTTATAAAGGAAAATACAGAAGTTAAACATACAATAAAAATGCAAATAAATAGGAAAGAACACTCTGTCTTAGCCAAGAACCATACTGTTGTTATAAATCAATTGCCTTGTTTACACTATAAACACAATGCAAGTCTGGTGAATATCCCGACAAGGATGCTCACATAAACAGCCAAGCACATTATGAAATCAACATGGAACAATAACAGGTCAAGAATTGCCGCCATATTCTCCATGAAGAGGCTGGTGTGGAATTTTCCCCACAGAGAAATTAAGAGGAAAAAGAGAGGAGTGTGCACGTGAAGACTTACACAGGTCAAACTATTTTGACACTGAATTGTGATAAGTAAAAATTGACAATCTCTACCTAACAGAAACATTATTCGATATTGTGTGTGTGTACCGGCATGTACTCGCATGTGTCTTCATGTGTTTGTGTGAGCGTAGATGCATACTTGAAGTCGGATGGCCAGCTCAGATTTCAGTACTTGCCTTACACATTGCTAAAACACAAGCCTTTGCTGTGACATATGGCAGAGGCACTATCCTACATCTCAGAAGAATGTTAGGACTTCAGGCACCCTGGGGCTGCTTGGGCTTTGGTACTCTGAACTGAGGCCTCACACTTCTGTGGCAAGTGTTTGATCCACTGCACCATGTCCCAAATCCCAACAGAAACTTTGGAAAATGTAAAAGAATCTACTAGCAAATGCTCATAGAAACAGTTCTTAGATAAAATTATCTAAGCAGAATTTGCATACAATATCTCATTGTCTGAACTAGCCACAAGTACTTAATGGGCTTAAGTTTACAAAAATTTAGTGTGACTTCAACAGTAGATGTTGAATAATATTTCATAAACTTAAATAAGAATTCATGTAGGTATGTGTGGATCTTCTAGGTACATTAGTCAGAACAAAGACAGTATGTACTATGAGACAATACGTACAGGCAAATTCAGTGTGTACAGTACATGCAAAAATATACATATTTCCTTAAAAATAAACTGTCAAAATTCATATTTCTTGAAAAGAACTAGAGATTGAGGACCAAATGCTATTTTTTCTTCTTATATCTCTATGAAATTTTTAATGTTTAAAAGCATATATAAGGTTAGCGTTAGCAAGATAGCTCAGAGGGTAAAAATGCTTGCCCATTCTTGGCAATCTGAGTCTAATTCCTGGAACACATATACAGGGGTGGGAAGGAGAGAAATTATCCAAAACTCTACTCCCCTCCATACATGTCAAGAACAAGTGCCCCCTCCACAACAATAAAATTTAAAAAAAAAATTGTAAATGTAAGCATACATATCTATTAATCTACTTTAATAATAGAAACAGTTAATACATGCAACATTAGCAATGTAAAATGATTGTTAAATAACAACTGTTGAACCAGGCCTGCTCATGCAGGTCTAGAATACTAGCTACTAGGAGTCCAAACTGCAAGTCCCAGGCTAACTAGGCTGCAGAATTAAGTTTAAAGCTATCCTGGAAAAGTGATACTCTGTCTTGCCTTTATAGTGAGACTGTCTTGAATACATAGAGATAGATAGATAGATAGATAGATAGATAGATAGATAGATAGATAGATAGATAGATAGATAGATAGATAGATAGATGATAGATAGATAGATAGATAGATAGATAGATAGATAGATAGATAGATAGATAGATAGATAGATCTGTGGGGGAGCAGTGCAGTTTTAGAGTACTTAACTTAGAACACATGAGGCAAACACTGCTCAGCCTAATCGAAGAAGAACCACACAGACATGACTGATAAAGATGCTAGAAGGACCAGCTTTGTGACTATTTTGACAGAAGGTTTAGACAGCTCACATTCTAATTATTATGTGTCCTCTATGTCTCTCAAGCATGCAGCTGCTGGTCTAACAGAAGACAAGAATGAAGGTATTCAGTAAACCAAAATAGGACTTTTGCATTCTATAGCTTTAAAGACTTCAAGTCAAATGCAATGGTGCACATGAGCTGCCCCAGATCTAATATCCCCTGGAACTACTCTTTTAACAGTCTTGTAAGGGGAGGAAGTGAGCATATAGTTGACTTAATTTGTCCCTAACCCTGGTGTTTAAATTTTTTTTTCCTTCTAAATAGGCCTAAAATAGCATTATATGAAGACTCCATATTAAAATCTTTTATGTGTTTCCCACTGATGTTAGAAGTTCATTCTGCAAATACTTCATTATTTATTTTCCTTTAGACAGTCAGGACTTACTTATTTCCCATCTTTACTTGTGATTCCTATAGTGTTGTCCACATATCCTAAAGCTCAACAATTTTGTTCAGAAGTTCTTCCTATTAGTTCTACCATGCTGATGAAAGTTGAATTGTTTTGGAGTGAGCTGTTCTACCTCAATTCTCAAATCATTTTAGTTGTGCAAATTGTTATTGGCAATGCAAAGAATCTCCAAGGTTTGAGCTACTTGCCTTACTTGAATGTTACCCCATATGACAACTAGACCACAGTCCTCAAGCTTTAAACTTTTAACTCTCATCTACTTCTTTCGCCAACACAAAACCAAGCTCACTCTTGGATTTATCAATTCAATCCTGTTCTTTAAAATTCTTCAACCCAAAATGTGCCCTACCTTCAAGATGTGCAGGGACAAAGATGGAGCAGAGATACAAGGAATGGCCAACCAATGACTGGCCTAACTTGAGACCCATCTCATAGGCAAGACCCAATCCCAGACACTATTAATGATACTCTGTTGTATTTGCAGGCAGGAGTCTAACATAACTCTTCTCTGAGAGGTTCCACCCCGCAGCCAATGGAAACAGATGTAGAGACCCACAGCTAAACATTAGATAGAACTTGGGAGTCTTGTAGAAGAATTGCAGAGGAAATTAAGGAACCTGGAGGGGATAGGGACTCCTCAAGAAGATCAATTGGGTCAACTAACCTGGACCCTTGAGGGCTCCCAGAGACTGAACCATAAACAAAAAAGCAAACACAGACTGGATCTAGCACCCTGCCCCCACTGTACACAGTGTGCAGATGTGCAGCTAGATTTTATGTGGGTCCCCTAACAACCGGAGCAGGGCTATTCTTGAATCTGTTGCCATTTAAAGCAGCTACACTCTGCCAGGAGAGGAGAGAAGAGATCTGGAGCCAGGAGGGTCCTGTGGACTGTGGCCTCCTGGTTTCACCCACTGCTAGACAGGGCCCACAAGGGCATCAGGGAAGCTAATAGCTTGGCCACTATTTAATGGATACACTACAAATTTAGTTTCACCATTTTAATCCAATAGGCATTTATTTCATTATGTGGGTGTTTGTTAGTTTTATCTTGTTATTTTTATACCTTTAAAATATATCATGTCGTTGTTGATAACCTATCCCAATAGTTTCTGATCCAGGATGTTTGGAGTCATGCCCAGAAACTGGCATTTGATGAAAAGCCAGAGTTGACTCTTATTCACATTTAAGTTTGAGAACCATACCTAATTCTCAACAAATTCTGCACAGCTTAGTTATTTTCATCTTGTCTTTTATGTTGTAAAATTGTAAGTCATTGTTGCTAACACCATTAACATTTCACATTTAAATAGTTTTTCCTAAGACTCTCACATCTTATTCTTTATTATTCCCATAACTACTTCTTCAGATACAAATTATTTTAGAGACAACAGTGTAATAGAAGAAATACAGTTAGATTGAGACTTAAACTTCCTCGGGCCTCAATTTTGTCAATAATGGTGTACCCGAGGATCAATGAGATGATCCTGGAATTTACTGAGCAGGGTATTTGGACATTTGATATATGTCAAGAATTTCATTCTTTCTTTTAATACTTATTGTAACAAGAGACCTGAAATCCAACTCCTTCCATGGTTCTGTTCTGAATAATAAGGACATAAAACTTCTAGGTCATAAGTGTCATTAGCAGGGTAGAAAGAGCACCCCCTTGGCCTGTGTGAAGACATAGATCTAAAGAGAAAGAATGGGAATAGAAGAGATGACAGGTCCCTCTGTTTGTAAATACTGAGCTCCAACAACCTAAAAGGATTCAAGACTTTAAAACATTTACTAGTACTTTAAATATGACTCTAACAGATGATTAAGTCCAGCTAGTGCTAACATATAGATTTCACCCCTATGTTCTAGAGTCTTTGGCAATGGAAGGTAACTCTGAGCACTATCAAAAGAGAAATGTGAACACTCAGCCAGCCACAAACACTTCGATCTTCAATGGTGTCCCGTCTACAAGATATACTAGAGTATGGTGGCACAAAGCTCACAGGAATAACCATCAAAGAACTAATTTGACTTAAGGGACACCCTATAAGAACCATATCCTGTACTTAGTTAGGAAGACAGTATAAATAAACATATGTAGTTTTCTTACTATTAAATTCCACTTACTTATTGAACTATTTAAAATATTTAATTATTATTAAATTCAATCACTATGAGATGTCTAGGAATCTACACACACACACACATACACACACACACAGTTCACCCATTGTAGTACTGTACTTGTGACCGGTTATATAAGACTTATAAGTTAAGACACAGGGAGCTCGAAGTCACAGACTTCAATAAAGGCATTCAATTCTGCTATGCCTGAATATGGATTTATTAAGTTTCTGGGTATATTATGTTAAACAAGGAACATTTGTTCAGAGTTCCTTGAAATAGTTGTTTTCTGCTATTTTTAGTTGCTTGATATTTTCCCACAGTGCTCTCTCTCTCTCTGTCTCTCTGTCTCTCTGTCTCTCTGTCTCTCTCTCTCTCTCTCTCTCTGTCTCTCTCTGTCTCTCTCTGTCTCTCTCTCTGTCTCTCTCTCTCTCTCTGTCTGTGTCTGTGTGTGTGTGTGTGTGTGTGTGTGTGTGTGTGTGTGTGTGTGTATGTGTGTGTGTATGTGTGTGTGTATCCAAATAATCCAAATAGTTCTTGTTGTACTTCAGGTTTACTCTTCTCAATTTTCCCTGGTATTTATTTATCTATCTAATATACAAGCCTAGGGAAATTTTCATTGCAAATATTATGATGTTTGACTTTAAAAATTTACCTTACTTCTGGCTATGACTTCTATTTCTCCTTATCAATCCTGCAATTTTGGGGTTTGTTTTTATTAAATTCCTTATGTTCCCGGTTACATAATAATCCCTTGCTACTTTGTATGTCTATGCGTTTGTATAAATGTTAGTAACTATCGTCTTCTAATTTTTATAGAGTATCTGAATCTTTATTCTCTATTAAAGAGGATTATGGGGTTTTGTTTTTGTTTTTTAGTTTGTTTTACTTTTTCTTATTTCTGATTTATACATATAGGTGCCTTGCTTGGATGTATTGCTTGTGCACTGTGTGTTCAGGGCCTGAATAAGTGAGAAGAGGGTGAAATATCCCTTGAAACTGAACTTCTAGATGGTTGTGAGCCACTGTGTGGGTGCTGAGCACTGAAACTGCTCAAGAAGAGGAACTAGTACTCATACGTGCTGAGCCATCTCTCAAGCTCCTAAGGATTAAGTTTGTATTTGGCAAATTTCAGTTTAGCATCTTTTAGACTAAGTATGTCAACGTGGCTTAGAAAACCACTATGGAGATGACCTAGCATGCTACAAAGAGGTGCCTCTATTGTAAGTTCCAAGATCAATTCCAGCCTCTCTACTAGTGCTAGTCACATTCAAACAGCTTCTTACCCTGAGTAAGCACTAGGGATTATTCAACATTTGCCTTTGCTGCTATGGTTCTTTCTTGGCTAATCTTCTTTATATTGAATGGAATAACTTTGCTTTCTTACAACTCTAGATGTACTTGAATCTGGATAGGGCTTGGAAATGATCAAATGGGAGAGAATTAAGTGCAATCCAAATTAAGTTGTCAGAATTTAGCATGCATCATAGTAGAATACTGACTGCATGCTATTTTTAACAAGCACAACTCCACACTGGGTCTAGCCACTGGCAATGTTACTGGTCAAGCACAAGAACTATAATACTCTACAATACCCAAGTAGACAGTTTGTAGTATTTAGAAGAGAATCGGAATTTGGTTTTGCTTTCAAACTCTTCCTTGCCCTCGTGAATGCTTTCAGAAATCAACTGGTAAGTTTTCTGAGGGTCTAGGCTCATTTATTTGAAGGATACATGCAATGAGGGTGCCCTACAGGCCACCTCTGCTATTGGCACGTGGTTCTTTTCTCTCCCTAACCTTCAAACACTTTCAAGTAGCAGTAGAGATCTCACTGTAGACACGCACTAAGAAGTACTGCCCTTCATTTTTAACTAGTGTCTGAACACTAGCAATTATATCTCTCTAGCCTAGCAGAGAGGCATGACCTGAAACAGAAAGACAGGAAGACAGATTTAGTCTAACTAAAGAATAGTGTTTGAATTCTCATGCTATAAGGAAGGAGAGTTATCAACTTTCTTTTTCACATGAGAGTCTAAGGGAGACACAGAAAAGGTGTGACCCTGAGCTCCCACTGAAGGGAAAAGTTTCATTCAACTTTTCATTGCCTATGTTGTACTTTTACAGGTTTCTAAGAGCTCTCTCAGGAGATCACCTTTCTTAGATTTTTATGATTGCCACTAACCAAATCGGGTCAACAAGAACAAGCTGCAGATGAGCCCAGTGACACAGCTAAGAGCCTGATGGCTGCCTGGAATTGATGGATGTGAGTGTCGTTTACCATTAGAAAAAGTCTGGGTATCAAGGGATGGCAGGTGTAAGTCATGCCCATTCTTACTAAGACTCAAGACATATTCGATAGTTATGGCAGTGAAAAAAAGTTCTACCAGTGTGATTCATACAACCCAGAACATCACTCTCAGATTTACATTCCTCTATAGCAATCAATCTTAATATTTTTGAAATATGGAAATGTTTGACAATATTGTGAATATGCTGTGCCTCTTTCTTTGCTTACTTATTCAGAAGCACAGAATATTGATATATTTAAATTCCTCTTGCTGCCTCTATGCACATACACATACAAGCGTGCACCATTGAGTAAATAATGAACTCCAGGTAAGAAATGGACCTAAAATACAGGTAATGAATGACAATGAGTACCAGAAAAACTTTAGGACAATATGGTAGCATTGGTTTTCCTTAAAAATTCTGGATGAAGACAAAGAAAGTAAACTCTTAATAGATGAGAGAAAATATGGCTTCACAAAGACAAATACATGAAACTAAAATAGACACAGAGAACAGTACACACATAGGAAACAATTTCCCAGGCATGGATGCCCATGGACAGTGAGGTCAGAGTCCTCTTTCAGGAGCCTCCAGTCTCCAGAATTTACTTATTTAAGATTTCCTCTGACTAGGACTAAATTATATCATCAGTTTCCCTGGTTCTTCAGTTCTCAGACAGAATCCCATAGGACTCTCCATGGCCACAGTCAGTGTTAAGATCTGAATATGAAATGTCTCCCATACCCTTATGTGGCCCCAGTTAGCAGCATTGTTTTTGAAACATTGTTGAACCTTCAGAGAATCGAGACTCACTGGAGAAAGTGAGTTATTGGGAATGGACCTAGGGGTTCTACACCCAGACACCACTTCCTGTATACTCTCTTATTTCCTGACAGGAGATGCAATATGATCACATGCCATGATAGACTGACTGTATTTCCTTGAACTGTAATGTAAAATAAAATTCCTTTCATACTGGTTCATTTCTGTCAACTTCTCACAGACTAGAGTCACCTGAGAAGAGGAAATCTCAACTGAAGAAGAGCATCCACTAGATTTGCCTGTGGGGCATTATCTCAATTAATGATGGATGTGGGATGACCCATCCCACTGTGAGTAGTACTTCCCCAAAGAAGGCGGTCCTCAGTTGTATAAAAAGGTAAGCTCTGAAAGCTGTGGGAAGCAATCCAATGAGAAGCATCCCTTTGCAGTCTCTGCTTCAGTTCCTTTTCCCAGGTTCCTCCTTCAAGTTCCTGCCTGGCCTCCACTGATGATGAACTAGAACCTGTAAGGCAAATAAACTATTTCTGCTCCTAAATTGCCATTGTTTTATCACAGAAACAAATAAACAAACTAATACACCTTTCCTTGTCCTGTTTATTATTAACTACCAATAACACAATCTAGAATCACCTGAAAGGGGAGTCTTAATAGAGTAATTCTCTTTACTGGCATATTCTGTGCACATGTCAATGGAAGGTAACCTTGACTGTCAATTGATATAGGATGCTCCAGTCCTCTATGGGCATTATCATTCCCTTGACAGGTAGTCCTAGGCTGTATCATAAGCTAGAGTAAGCCAGAAAATGGGGTGTTTCTTGTCATTTCTGCTTTATACTCCTGCTTGAGTCTCTGCCCTGACTTCTCTGGATGATGGACTATGACCTAGAAATATAAGCCAAATAAATGCTTTCTCACTTAAGTTGCTTTTGGTCAGAAAGCTTTATCACAGCAACAGAAAGGAAACCAGAACATTCTTTAAGTTGCTTCTGTCAGTTGTTCTGACAATGAGAACAGTAAATAATATACCATGTGTGTCAATTCCCATAACTCTTTCTTATGTATCTATATAAATCCTGCTGTACCTACATATTTCTCTAGGGAACCTTGATAAGTACAACTCCCTCATCCTAATATTCTTTTGACATATAAAAATACTATAATATATATATGTGTGTGTGTGTGTGTGTGTGTGTATATATATATATATATATATATATATATATACTTGGAACTACTAGCAGGTAGGCAGGAATTGAAATAACCTGAATCGGGCTATCCTTCAGATCAGTTTATATACAGAGAAATAGAAGTATTCAAGCCACTTAAAGTTTATTCATTTAATGAGAACTACTGCTTCAAAAAGGCTGATTACAAATGCAGGAGGGTGTTCAAAACCATGGAGATGAGAGTATTCTGCCTGTAGGCACTTTTCTGTGAAGGAAAGCCCAGGGCTGACAGCAGCACCAGGGAGTCAGCTCAAACACAAAAGTGTCAAGGTGACAGGGCCTGAATCTCATGCCTTGAACCCTTTTGGAGAGATGGGCATGCATAAAATCGTGTGTTCTTTTGTTTAGTGCCAGGAGTGGCCTTCATCGTTAGCAGCTGAAAGAATACTTAAAGAATCAGAACCAAAAGAGCAGGTAGAGATAATCCAGCCAATAACTGAAGAAGTTAAGTGTATTCATAGGAAGATTGATTCACCCAAGGATTGCACATAGAATCTGTGCATGATGGGGCTGGAATTTAAATGCTTAGGTCACCCCTTCTAATTTAATCCCTTTCACAAAACACTTTAGTGTCTATGTTTCAGGAATTCATTTGAAAAATCATAAAGGCTAAAACTTAATGATCAGCAGCAATCACCCACAGAAAACCCTCATGAAGGCTCATCCAATCTTAGAATTTCAACATCTTTCAAGTTATCAATAATGCATGGGAATAAACAAACAATATCTGCATTTGAAATAAGCCAGTTTGTTTGTAGTGTGCTTGTCCTGCAAAATGTACAGTTTGTCAGTTGTCCCAGTAAGATTACCAACATGTGTAGAATCTTAATTAATCTTAGTAGAATGTTAACTTATTATCATAAGGAAATCCCTAACACTGAATATTTTACCGTCCACCAGGATAATTTCCTCCTTTACATTAACTTGTGAAAGGGGAAATGAAGGCACATTTAACAAATGTGCATCCCTTGAAGGCAATGCTTGGGTTCTCATAATTCTCAGAGCACAGACCTCCAAATATTCCATAAACTTCAGGAGTTGAACACAATTACATGGTCTGTTTAAACTTTATTTATGGCACATGCTATTAAAATTGCACTACATGGAAACCCAGTAAAAACTGTTTAGTCTTCTTTTCAGCAATTTTGAAAACTAGAATTATTTCCCTCATAGTACAATGTGGCTGAGAAAGAAGGTGACTTCTTGCTCTTGGGCCCACCAAGGACTGATTAAATAGATGAAACTCATCCTGTAAGAATCAGAAAGATTGTGGAGGCAGCAGGGCATCACTGCCTAGAAATACATGTGACCTCACCACCACTACCACTCAGAAACTCTGAAGGCAGGTTATTCACATTGTTACTGAAAGGCATAAAGAATGAGAGTGAAGGACAGCAAGACCCAAGGAATCTATGAATACTGCACAGAATAGGAAGAACTCTTGCAATTGTAGAAGCATCATTAGGAGAAGAATCAGAATAAACAACTATCAATTACACTGCTCTGAGCCCTGGGCTCTTGAACTCCTACAAACCCACAAGCCTGTTTATTTCCTTGGAGGAGAAAATAGAGTTATTAAGTAAGTACAAGTATGTCAATAAATGATACTGTACTTAAAGGTCCTTTGTAATGTTGTGGTGGTTTCAATATGATTGGCCCAGGGAGTGACTCTATTGGGATGTATGGCTTTGGAGTAGATGTGGCCTTATTGGAAGAAGAGGTAGGGATGTGATTTGAGACCCTCCTCCTAGCAGCCTGAAGACAGTCTTCACCAGTCTACCTTCCTTTTTTATTATTATTTGAAATTTTCTTTATTTACATTTTAAATGTTTTCCCCTTTCCAGGTCTACCCTTCAGAAACCACCTATCACATTCCCCTTCCCCCTACCTCTATGTGGGTGCTCCCACACCCACCCACCCACTCCCATTGTCTTCCCACCCTGGCATTCCCCTACACTGGGGCATTGAACACACTTATGCCCAAGGACCTCTCCTCCCACAGATGTCCAACAAGGCCATTCTCTGCCACATATGTGGCCAGAACCATGGGTACCTCCATGTGTATTCTTTGGTTGGTGATCCAACCTCCAGGATTCCTGTTGACACTGTTGCTCCCTCCATGGGGCTGCAAATCCCCTCAGCGCCTTCAATCTCTTATCCAACTCCTCCATTGGGGACACAGTGCTCCAAACGTTGGCTGTAAGCATTCACCTCTGTATTTGTCAGGCTCTGGCAGAGCCTCTCAAGAGACAACCATATCAGGCTTCCATCAGCAAGTACTTCCCTGCATCTATAATAGCATCTGAGTTTGGTGGCTGTATATGGTATGGATCCCCACGTGGAGAAGTCTCTGGATGGCTATTCCTTCAGTCTCTGCTCCACACTTTGTCTCCATATTTCCTACTGTGATTTTGTTCACCCTTCTAAGAAACACTGAAGCATACACATTTTGGTCTTCATTCTTCTTAGGCTTCATATGGTCTGTAAATTGAATCTTGGGTATTCTGAAATCTGGGCTAATACCCACTTATCAGTGAATACATACCATGTGTGCTCTTTTGTGAGTCAGTTACCTCACTCAGGAAGATATTTTCAAGTTCCATCCACTTGCCTGCAAATTTCATGAAGTCATTATTTTTAATAGCTAAGTAGTATTCCATTGTGTAAATGTACCACATTTTCTGTATCCATTCCTCTGTTGAGGGACATCTGGGTTCTTTCTAGCTTCTGGCTATTATAAATAAGGCTTCTAAGAACATAGTGGAGCATGTGTCCTTATTACATGTTAGAGAATATTCTGGGTATATGTCCAGGGATGGTATTGCTGGATCTTCGGATAGTACTATGTTCAATTTTCTGAGGAACCTCAAGACTGATTTTCAGAGTGGTTGTACCAGCTTGCAATCCTACCAGCAATAGAGGAGTGTTCCTCTTTCTCCACATCCTCACCAGCATCTGCTGTCATCTGAGTTTTTGATCTTAACCATTCTGACTAGTGCGAGGTAGAATCTCAGGGTTGTTTTGATTTGCATTTCCTGGTGAATAAGGATGTGAACAATTCTTTAGGTGCTTCTAAGTCCTTCAATTATTCTCAGTTGAAAATTCTCTGTTTAGCTCTGTTCCCCATTTTTAATAAGGTTATTTGGTTTTCTGGAGTCTAACTTCTTGAGTTCTTTGTATATATTGGATATATACTCAAAGGATAAACAGGCTGAGAAGAAATTAGTTAGGGACACCTTTCACAATAGTCACAAACAATATAAAATATCTTGGTGAGATTCTAACCAAACAAGTGAAAGATCTGTATGACTAGAATTTTAAGTCTCTGAAGAAAGAAATTAAAGAATACCTCAGAAGATGGAAAGATCTCCCATGATCATGGATTGGCAGGATTAATATAGTAAAAAGGGCCATATTGCTGAAAGCAATCTACAGATTCAATGCAATCCCCATCAAAATTCCAACTCAATTCTTCATAGAGGTAGAAATAGAAATTCTCATATTCATTTATATAACAAAACAAAAAACCCAGGATAGTGAAAAATCTTCTCAACTATAAAAGAACTTCTGGAGGAATCATCATCCCTGACCTCAAGCTGTACTACAGAGCAATAGTGATTAAAAACTGCTTGGTTCAGAGACAGGCAGATATATCAATGGAATAGAATTGAAGACCCAGAAATGAACCCACATACCTAAAGTCACTTGATCTTTGACAAAGGAACTAAAACCATCCAGTGGGGGGGGGGGGGGGGGGGACAGCATTTTCAACAAATGATGCTAGTTCAAATGGCGGTCAATGTGTAGAATTCAAGTTGATCCATTCTTTCTCCTTGTACAAAACTCAAGTCCAAGTGCATCAAGGACCTCCACATAAAACCAGATACACTGAATCTAATGGAAGAGAAAGTAGGGAAAGGCCTTGAACACATGGGCACAGGGGAAGTTTTCCTGAATAGAACACCAATGGCTTATGCTCTAAGAACAAGAATCAACAAATGGGACCTCATAAAATTGCAAAGCTTCTGTAAGACAAAGGACACTGTCAATAGGACAAAACGGCAACCAACAGATTGGGAAAAGATCTTTACCAGGCTACCTTCTGATGAGCTGCTCTCAGCTCCTTCTCCAGCACCTTGCCTGCCTGGATGCTGGATGGTTCCTTGATGACAATTGGCTGGAATGGAGCCTGTAAGCCAGCCCCAATTAAATGCTGTCCCTTATAAGAGTTGCCTTGGTCATGGTGTCTCTTCTCAGCAATGAAAACCCTAAGATAGAAGTGTTACTTCCTTTTCTTGCTCCTCCTGCTCTCTCCTGTGCCCTCTCATCTGGGTAAGGAGAGTATTAAGATGCAAGGCAAGAGACCAAGAAAGAAAAAAACCCAGTCTTCATTGAGGCATGGGAAGGCTCTGTGCCAATGCCAAGGGCAAACACATTTTACCAGAGACAGAGCTCATTTCCTATGCTTCTGTCTTCTGCTTCTCTGAGACTACTTTTCTAAGGATCACCTATGACCAGAAAATATTGATAAGCTCCTTTATATAACACTTGGTCTTCTCTGATATGATTGGCATTACTACAAACACCATGTTCCGGTAACTCTTGATTTGAGTAATACCAGGTAGGTCTTCACTGATGGTTGAACTCATCTCCCCCATTTCCTCTGACAGTTTGCACTGTCCCAGGTCTCCTCTACCCAAAGATCAGGTAGAAATAATCCAGCCAATAACTGAAGAAGTTAAGTGTATTCATAGGAAGATTGATTCACCCAAGGATTGCACATAGAATATGTGCATGATGGGGCTGGAATTTAAATGCTTAGGTCACCCCTTCTAATTTAATCCTTTCACAAAACACTTTAGTGTCTATGTTTCAGGAATTCATTTGAAAAATCATAAAGGCAATCACACTGACACTCCTCCAACAAATTTGTCATCAGCTCTCTCCTTATAATTACATTAAATGTTATAAAATTTGTTAGCATTCTGTCTAAGCTCCATTCCAGCTACCTGGCAATAGTCAGGTATGCCTGATTCACTATAAAAGGAGCTGTTTGCCCCCTCCTCCCCTTCTTCTTCTTCTTCTTCTTCTTCTTCTTCTTCTTCTTCTTCTTCTTCTTCTTCTTCTTCTTCTTCTTCTTCTTCTTCTTCTTCTTCTTCTTCTTCTTCTTCTTCTTCCTCTTCTCCTTCTTCTTCTCCTCCTCCTCTTCCTCCTCCTCCTCCTCCTCTTCCTCCTCCTCCTCCTCCTCCTCCTCCTCCTCCTTCTTCTTCTTCTTCTTCTTCTTCTTCTTCTTCTTCTTCTTCCTCTTCTTCTTCCTCTTCTCCTTCTTCTTCTCCTCCTCCTCTTCCTCCTCCTCCTCCTCCTCCTCCTCCTCCTCCTCCTCCTTCTTCTTCTTCTTCTTCTTCTTCTTCTTCTTCTTCTTCTTCTTCTTCTTCTTCTTCTTCTTCTTCTTCTCCCCCCACCTTTGTCTCTACCATCCTCTTAACACCCCTCCCCATGCCCTGAATGAACTCTATTCTACACTAATAGGTCATGTGGCTGGTACCTCAGGGGGAAGGGATGCCTCAGCATGGCATGGGCCCCCCCCCAAAGCACCTCCTTCCCCCATACTTCACCACACCTGCTCCAAACATACCCCCTCTCTTTATCTTTTTATAAACACATCAAAATATACATAAGTTTTCCTTTAGTATGTGCAGCAATCTGTTGATAATAAAAAGAGGAAATTAACATACTCGAGACAATAAAGGGACCTATCTACCAGGGCCTAGAAAAGGTAGATAAAGCAAAACTGAAAGGGCTAGGATCAGCACAAGACACTCAAGACCTAGTTCTCAGCACAAAGGAATAGAGAGCAGGGAATAAGAGACAAAGGTGGGAGATTGAGGAAAAGGGAGAGGGAGAAAAGAAACAAGGGATGAGGGAGGGATATTTTTCTTCCTGCAGTTCAAAAGACTGCCTCAGGATAGAGAGGAGACAGACTTGGCCCACAGGCAAATGGCAGCCTACAAAGAAAAAAAATATCTGTGGTCAGGATGTCCTTGGTGTGTTTAAATTGGGCATGTTAATTAGGTGAGCCAAAGGGGGCCTTTTGATTGCTGGACTTCAACTTTGATAGCTGGGGAGTGGTGTTTTTCCTCAGAGGGAAGAAGTGGCCAAATAAAAGACTAGAATTTGAAGGCTGGCTTTAGGAACGTAATCTAACATTTTACCTAGGCAGAAGGAATAGGAGAAGGGCAAGGCCTGCCAGAGACTTGTTTGCCATGTTCAGACCTGCTGGAGCCCTTCAGAAACACTGGAACCTAGCACTTAATGTCCAAGGCATTTTACACCACACCATAAATGTCTCCAAGTGATTACAAAATAAACAGCCTAATTTCTAACCTTCTTTACTGGGTATTAAGCACATAATACATCCCATGTATTAGCAAACTGTACATGGATGTTCCCAAGTGCTTTGTAGCCATTTTCTCTAGTTTAAAACTTTCCCTTCTTGGAGGGACACTTTCACATGACATGGGATGTGAGAGAGAGGTGAATCAACAGGATTTCTCAGGATGTTTACCAGGAGGTGAAATAACAGGGTATTTTAAGAGGAGATGAAATACTCTATCCTTCAGGGAAGCTCCTTAAGTCAGGAAGCAATCAATTTGAAATATCATCAGGAAGTCTCTGAAACTGACCAGATCTACAGTGTTTCTCCTTCAAGAATATCAAGTTAGTAAAGACTGTTGAGAGTGATTCAGATCAGTTGGTCTTTTCTGAAGAACCTGAGTATCCTAGAAGAAGCAGAGATCAGCTAAGTAGCAGGAACAAGGCAGAAACTAGCCATGCTGCCTTATAGAGGATCAGGACTACTGAGACAGCAGGAAAGCACCCCTTCCAACCTGTTGAGCTACTTGCAGATTGCGCAGTGTGGTCCTGGTTTCCAGGCTTTATGAGCTACCACTCATACTTTGGTGGGTTTTTGTTATCTGTCTTGCAGTCATTTCTACTCCAGTAAGTAACCACTCACCCATATTCCTATATGCATCCTCAATAAAATTCAATGCTTCACCAAGTTAGAGTTGGGTGGTATTGAAAGACCCCTATATCTGGGGAGACTCTCACTTAAGTCCTGGGATGAGCCAACACTCGATAACTTGAGAGAAACTGTTCTTGATGCAATATCGAATGAGGTTTATTCAAGTATCAGCATGCTGAGGCCAAGCTTGTAACCCACACAGGGGCAGAGGAGATTGACTCCCAGCAGTTGCAGTCGAGGGTTTTTAAAGAATAAACTGTAAAGTGAGAGGAGGATAAGACCACAAAGAATGGGGAAGCTGAGTAAACATCATAAGAATGGGGATGGTGAATTACAGCTCACCACAGAAAGGTTACAGGCTATCTTTGGCAAACATTCTTGGTCCCTTACACTATAGGTCAGGTGCCTGGGTGGGTCACCCAGTGGTCATCATTCTCTCAGGCTGAAGGCAAAAGAACAAAGAACGCCATGCTGGGCTTCGTTTTTAGGGGTCTAAGCAACATATTGAGTTGGGGTCTTACAGTATCTGTATTTTGAACTGTCATCATTCCATATCTGAGGTCATCCATCCATTCCATATCTGGGATTGAACCGACCTGTGGATGAGGACACATTCCGCAGGACTGACTGTTGTTGCTCACCTTCAGACAAGGGAAGTCCTTGTCTCATTCCCTAAAGACCAATCAGTTTAAAGGGTGCTCTGTTCTGCCAATCATTGTGCCTAGGTGCTGATGCTCTATTCTGACCTTGGAAACTATATAAAAACTTGCCTCTCCTTCGGGTCTAAGATGACCCCAGTGCACTGGAAAAATAAATTCCTCTTGCGTTTTGCATGGATCTCAGCTCCTCGTGGGGTCTCCAGTAAGCTAAGGCTTCCCGGAATTTTACAGGATGTCAGGACTAGTGTCACACAACACCACGGCTATCCTTATTCCTTAAATGCTTCTCCCTCAACCTCTATTTGTTATATCATGGTCACTAAATTCATGATTATATGCACTATCTTTCACTTCTCAGTTCATTTTTGGAAATGTATTTCTCAGTGTCTCCTGTGACTCCTACCCAATCCTTCAGTTCACAACAGCAATACCCTTCTGTGTAGCCTTCCCCCATCCTTGAGTTAGCTAAACAAATATCTGACACTGGAGTCTGGCCTCCCTGCATTTATATCTTCCTGCCAGAGACCTGTGCAATTGCCCACCCACTGAGCTGCTGAAGAACTTACTTGCAACTCAATCCAGCTAAAACAAGCAACAGAATCAATCTGAAACAAAGGGATGGGCTGGAGAGATGGCTCAGCAGGTAAGAGCACTGGACTGCTCTTCAGAAGGTCCTGAGTTCAAATCTTAGCAACCACATGGTGGCTCCCAACCATCCGTAATGAGATCTGACTCCCTCTTCTGGTGTGTCTGAAGACAGCTACAGTGTACTTACATATAATAAATAAATAAATCTAAAAAAAAGGGGGGGGATGTGTTCTTGGGTTTTCCCATATATATTCAGAGCTGAACATTAAAATTTGAGCCATGATCAGAGAAACTTTGTCTTGACTTCTTATTTCTCTTGCCTACCCATCTTAATTCTATTCCTATCTCTCCTTCCAGGTAAACCCCATTCTCCATGGCCACTGGACAGCTACACTTCTGATTCTTATATTCTCTTCTCAAGAATAGAACATCATTATTAATATCAGTAGCATATCTACCTCAGCTCTGTACCCCAATTTTCGGCTTTCAATGGTTCTTTGTCATTCTTGGAATGAAATTCAGATGTTTACATTCCCATTGTATATGGTTCGAGTGCACACAGAGTTGTATTGATGAATTTTCCCACTTACTGAATTTCTTCTAAACCAAACCATCAAAGATGGACCCTTTGAAACTTTTGAGTTCTAACTGAATCATGAGAGCTTTGCCTTCATGAATGATTTCATCCATTTGTGGCTTCAAAGATTATCACAAGGATATAATTTTTACAAAAATAAGCTTTCTTTCACCAGCTTGCCAGATCTCACAATTTTGATACCTCCTGCCATGTCTTGACACAGCAGGAAACCCTCCCTAGACACTGACCTGTAGTCAATATCATACTCTTAGACTTACAGAACTATAAGCTAAATAAATATCTTACCCTCACATGAATTACTTGTCTGTAATATTCATTTGCAATAATGGAAAATAAACTGAGATAGTATGCAAAGATATTTCCTAAACTAAATCAAATATGTCAGGAATGAATTAATCTCATCTCTCTGTTTCCCAGTCAAGAGATGAAAACTGCTTCCTTTGAAACCTCCAGTCCTTCTGGATAGCATTCATTTGGATAATTGTCTTAAACTATTTCTCTCCCTATTCTTTGAGATCTATATGTACAAAGTTACATTCATTGTCCAAAAACAGTAAGTCAAAAATTTGTAGGCATCCGTTGTTGTACTCCAGCCAGATCAATGCAATATATGCCAAGCAAATTATTATTAAAATAATATAAAATTGGCAAGATATTCATTTCCATGAAAAAACATCATAAATATTGAAAATGCATTTTAGTTTGTTTTCGATCCAGTACATAAAATAAATAATTTCTTCTTTGCATAATAGCTAAAATGCAGCTCAACAAAGCTTTTAAATTCAGATATTTATAAGTAAAGCAAAAAAAATAATTTTTTAAAGATTCTCTGACCATATACATTCTAGTGCTTATAATATACAATGTGATAAGGACTCACATATTTCCCTGAGTGAGATGTTTCATTGAGAGAATATTAACAAGACATGTCTATTGAGAAGTAAGTAACTGAGGAAGAATTCGAATACAAAACCAAAATAAAGCCACCATTTATTTTGTGCTATACCCCAAAATATTGGTCTTGAAAAATAGCCAAATGTTGCCATGCTATGTCCTGTCTATGGCAACTCATTTAGCACAGCAGACAGACAGAAAAAAGTAAAGACCACAATTTCATGCTAATACTTTTGTCTTTAACAACACAGATATGTTATTTCCTAGCCAATGACTCAGTGGGTAGTGGAGAGAGGCATCTTATATGATCACAATAACAGGTATCAATGAAAGAAAATAATTCGCTTCAATACACAACATAACATATGTAAGACACACACAACAGAAAGAGAGAAAGACAGAGAGAGAGAGAGAGAGAGAGAGAGAGAGAGAGAGAGAGAGAGAGAGAGAGCCTTCAGTATTCCCACAAATTCCTGAAGTCATCTCTAATCATTTCTGACCTTGTACAGGAAGGCTACTCTCTAGGGATTGATGTTTCTTGTCACTTTTCTGAGCAGGTTTCATTGGTCCAAAATTACCATTCAGCATTTCAAGCTATTCAGGGTCTTCTGCACTGCAGGGCAGGCTAAGGAGTAACTTGGCCCTGACCTACTTCACCCCACTTGCTTGGACTGTTCAGGGAAAAACTATACATATGAGCATGACCTCCATCCAGTACTGAGGTAATAGTTCTGTTGGTGGAAGGCCTAGGTGCTAACTGGAACACTGCATGAAACCAAGAATAACAAACCATACCTGTATGCCATGCACTCTGGTCAAGTCAGCTTGACAAGCCGAGAGGCTTAGAAGCTACTCACTGAGGCAGAAGAGTTTCACAGAAACTTGCTCCTGGAGTCTGGCGTTCTCTCTAACCCATACATTAATTTTCCATTCCCACATAAGTCTAGTGCATGGATCCATGCGCTCTCTTTTAGGATTATCCTATTATAAGTGCCTTTTAAGATTGAATTCTGACATAGCTAAAGTCAGTGTTCAAACAGTCCTAGAACGTCCTTGAGCTAGAGACAGTGACATTCAGAATAGCCCCTGGTATTACACTATCACTAGAATAAAAGCCAAGTCGCTCCCATATACGGGAATTTACAATGTTTTAGGAAGTAGATCAGGCTGTGGTTTTAGAGTATTGCATTATTCATGAGATGGTTAGCTAGAATGAAACTCCCTAGTTAGAACCATGACTTGGGTGTGAAAGCACTTGCCCTAGGAGAGTAAAGACCTCACACCTGGCTTCTAAGACTATAGCTGACCTTAGATAGGGCTGACTTTGTCTCAGTTATTTTATTGCCCAGTTCCTGCCAGTCTTTGTGTTTTCATTCCTCTGTTCTGTGTAAGAGTCATTAAGCATCCGGTTACCTCATTTGTACCTTGCAGGTATGTCACCAAACTTCCTTATTGTCTTCTGTATAAAAAGTCTGATGCTCGATTTGACATTACATTCAGATCCAACACAAACTCTCCTGTGTGCATCTGTCTGTCAATTTATCCTACGCTTTGCCCACCCTCGACTAGAGACCCGTTCCATGCAGACAAAGGGGCCCAGAGGGTCTGAGGCACATGTAACCCTAGCACTTGAGAGGCAAAGATAAGAGAATCAAGAGTAAAGGATTTCTATTCCTGGCTCCATCTTCAATTTGCCAGTTGTCTATATCTGTGTGTCTGGCTCATGTTCCTCATATGTAAAACTAGAAGCACACTTATTCCACAATGTTAGTTAGGTAGGGAGAATCCAACAAGATAAAACTCAATAAAGCATTTTGAGAAGACCAGTGTGCTGAACCCTCACCTCTCTCTCAGGATCTTTCCACCTCAAGGCACCTTTATTGGTAGCTATTGTTCTGAACTTTAACCAGGAGAATAAAAATTGCAACACAAGGATATTCATAACAGCAGATAATAAAAATCGGTCATTAAATTTCAATTTCCTCCTTCTAGGCATAGTATTTTCCTAGAGGACCAGGAAAGCAACTTAATTCCTCTGCCACTGAAGTCTCTCACATAGAAAAAAAAGCTCAGGGTTTAGAAGGTCAGAGTCCAAGACAAATAGAATAGGAAGCAATTCAAAGGGGAAAAAAATATATATATATGCTCTGAAGATCAATTACCCAAAGAGATAACAGAAGAGTACTGAAAGTTTGTGAAGCTACAAAATTAGACTTTGGGGCATGCAAAAAAAGAATATAAAGGAATTATAAAGGAGAAGATCGCTGCTGAGAAATTACAGATGAGCTTCCTCAGCTTCAGCACTGACTTTGGGGAAGCAGCGGATGCTAATAAAGGTCACACACTGTTCCTTCTCAACCTCAGCTTATGCACCCCTTCTCCAGCTACCTTACACCACAGAGCCCCAGCCAGCACACCTTCTCTCTATCCTTAGTGCTTTCCAAGAGTTAACACATCTGCCCAGAACTCCTTTCTTTGGGTAAATGGAAAGGTCCAAGGATGAACTGCATATTTGAACCAGTTGCACCCAATTTTGCATCTTAGGAAATAATGGTTGCCATTTTCTAACAAGAGGTTCTAGATACTCCAGAGAGAGTGAAACTAGCCACGAGTCATTAGTGCAGTGTGGGCAACCAGGCATACATGAGCCATAGAGTTACTGAGGAAGCGGGTCATTGCTGTAGTGTTATCAGGTAATGCTTCTTTGCCTCGATTTCCCCACATGTGCATTTATGTTCCTTTCCTGAGCTATGACCAGAGCAGCCTCTGCAGAACCAGAGCCATCTGGTTTACTTCAAATTCTGTAAATCATGCCGACATCTTTAATCCTATCAATCAGGAAGCAGAATATCAGGATTCAGGACCACTTTTGGTGGGTTACATGAGACCCTGTCTTCAGAAAAGAAAAGGGAAAAAAGGAGATTGGAGAGAGAAGGAAAGAAATACAAAAGAGTTCCTATTTGTAAAACAAACAAAGAAACCAAAATTGATATAGCAGGCACAACTGAACTTGGCAGTTCTAATCTAACTTTGTCATCATCTTGGTCGTCATCTTGACCCCTGCATGCCCACCAGTCTAATTACCATCTTGTAATTATTCCAAAGCAAAATTTCTTCCTATAAGAACCATGACAGTTATTTCTTTCATAGTTCCTAAAGCTGGAAAAACACAGTCACATAGGAAAAGGATTCCTGGACAGTAAGAGTCATCATCTTTTGGGAGAAGTCATAAATATTCAACCGACTTATGAATACTTTCAGTTCTCCTCTATCATCTCATATCTTCCACGTGGTAGGCATGGGGAAGAGGTGTGATCTGGGAACGTGACTTCCGAAGCCCGCCATTCACACACATGAACAAACACACACACACACACACACAGTACCCTTCACTAGCAACTGAATAAAGCATTAGATCTTTGTTTCCCTTCTCTCTACCGTGGTTAAATAGGTCTGCTTGTGGCAGCGTCAATAAACTGAGATTTGGTTCAGAAAAACTTGAGCAACACGGATATGTCAGCTATTTGAAGTGATTTAATTTTTCACTTGTGAAGGTAAGTCCAAGACATTTTGCATACCCAGGAGAAATGGAGGAGCCGCCAGAGAAGCACTGTGCTGTTGGCATGTGTGGGGGACAGGACAAGTTTCTGCCGTCGAACACTTGGTTTTCTTCCCACCACTTGGCTGGGGGTTGACATTTACTGCTTTGTCTATGGAAGGACAGACCATAGAAGTGAATCACTTTTGCAGTTTTCATGGTAAGGATTTAAATTTTTCCTGTGGTCAAGTATAATATCATGGATACCATGGAACCTGAACCACCTTGAAACACAATATCAGGAAGATACCTTCCTGATAAGAGGAGGCCCCTGAAGTGGGTGAATTTAGGTTTTGTAATATTTAACATAGAGACAACGCCTTCTTTCACACATTTAGAATTTTGTAGGCTGAAGAGATGGCCCAGCCTATAAAGATCCTTGTTGCAAAGTCTGACAACCTCAGTTCCATCCCTCACCCTTACATGATGAAAGGAGAGAACCAACTCCCACAAATTGCCCTCTGATCTCCTCACATATATATCATAGTATGCACACATAAACACACACAGAGAAATGTAGTTTAAAATTTTTAGGATTTTGAGGTGCTTTTACCTGGGGGAGGGGGCACTGTTTTGGGAATGAGAAAAGAGTGCAAATTACAAATTTAAAAAACAAAAAAACAGTGGCCACTCTTTTGGTTTGGTTTTGTTGGTAAGGTGCTGGGATCAAACACAAGTCCTTGTACAAGCATTCTGCTGCTGAGCTGTGTCTAGTGCTTAGAGTTTGAGACGAGTCCTCTCTATGTAGCTCAGGTTGACCTTGAACTCACTGTGTACTGTAGGCTGGCCTCTCACTACAGATCCTCCTGCCTTCCCCTGTCCCCCAAGTGCTGGGATTACAGACCTGTGCCACCACCACAACCAGTTTAGCAACCTATTTTTGATACTGCTTTGTATGACAATAGTGCCAGAAAGAAAGAAAAAGAAGTCTGAAAGATAATTTAGTCTTTCTCAGGCATAATTAAATAAAATTTAATTTATTTTCTATATAAGCTGTTTTGCCTGTTTACCATGCGTGTGCTTGATACCTGCAGAGGCCAGAAGAGTACACTGATTCCCCTGGAAGTGGAGATTCCGGTGGTTGTGACCATCCATGTAGATGCTGAAAACTGAACCCAGGCCCTCTGGAAGAGCAGCCAGTACTCTTAGCCACTGGGCAATCTCTCCAGCGCTTTATTGTATTTTAACTTTTAGGAAGTTTCTGCTTTAAGTATTATTTATAATTCAATGATATGTAAAATTTAGGATAACTATCAAATTTCAAAGACCGGCAGTTTCTATATTGTATCTTCTGAGCCTCCTGAGTTTCAGGGCTTGTTTCTTCTCCATTGCCTCAAAGACTCCTGAAGTCAGATGCCATGAAGACACTTCCCATCAACAAAACCTCTCCCTCTGTACTCCTCTACCTCAGTGAATAGTGGGAATCTCTTTGGAAGCTATGTCATTTACATTTGTGTGGCTGACTGTTTGCCATTGAGACACACATCTATCTTACCAAGTATTAAATATATCCCCAAATCAACTCATAGTTTGCCAAAACTCTCACTGAGATTCCTGACAGCAGACATTAAACAAAGATGTATTGTGGAAGGAGATAATCAAGAAGGAAAGGGCTTTAACTGTTAACTGGTTGTATTAAAATAAGCTTACCCTTATACACTTCACAAACGCAAGTGGCTATGAGCACACTAAGACTTTCTGGTCCCTTGGTGGGGACAATTTCAAGGGAAGGACCCTGAAGCCAGCCTGTCATTGGCTTCCAGGCGAATCTGCTTTCCTAGGTGGATTGGAAACTGGAACAGAAACTGAGGAGGAGTCCAAAGAAGTCAGCTGGAGAATGCAAAACACACACCAAGGAATTGTCAGTGCCTAAGGTCCATCAGCTTCCAGAGATTCTGCCACAGTACATTAAAATGTGTTTGGATGCCTGCTACACACAGGAAGTTAACAGACAAGAAATACAACACTCTCAAAATGAAAGCATGCCTGTTCCTCCCTGCCCCTCCTCTCTTCCCAGTCTCAAAGCAAACAGCAGAGTGAACCAAGGAGGCAAATGCAAACAATGTGGGGGGTGGGAGTGGGGTTAGAACAAGCTGTACTGAATCCAGGATGAAGCAAATGACAGGACGGACCTGACAGGTAGGCTTGACCCGCCCTGTGCCTCCTTCACAGCCAGGTCAGGTCTTCGCTATGCTGAAGACATTGTTCCTCAACAAAGAATTTTGTCTCACAGAATATTAGACTTTCTAATGAGTTTCTGATTACTTGGAACTGAATGTGACAAAAAGTCTTCCCAGTTTACAGAGAGAAACAGGACAGGCCTAGAGGACCGTGGTGACATCAAGCTACTTCCTGACATTCCTTAATGAGCACTTCCTGCTCATTGAACTGGCAGTATTTAAAGAGAGAAACAGCTGCTCCTGTTACCCAGAGATGAAGCCAAACTCTTCACACTGGCTCCAGAGCAGGCACAAGTTATCCTCTACCATCAACTCCCGGGGGGGGGGGGGGGGGGACAGCCATTGTGAGAGCATGCTCATGTTCCTTCTCAGGGCTTTATGGCGGTATGTGCCTGGGTCCCTTGTATGACTCCACCACGTGCTTTCATTATCTTGCCACCTTAAATTCCACAGTCCCAGGCAATCAGTACTTGTTCTTCTTACATTCATTCTTCTGCACAGGTACTGGAGTGCCAAAGACATTGCAGTATATTTAACTTGCTTCCAATTCCGTTCCCCTCACTCTGTTGTAATCTTCTCAGTCAGGAGCATGAGGTAGTCAACCTTGTACAGCAATAGTTTTAGCACAAAGCCTGAAACGCATAGATGCTCAGATAAATATCAATTATAAAAATGGATGTCGTCTTTTTTTCCTTTTTCTCACATAAAGGAATCCCCCAAAAATGAGGCTGCCAGGGGGACTCCTGTCACATAGTGAATGCAGTCACCCATGTATTGCTTCTCAAGGATTCTTAAGTCATCCATCCACAAAGTTGTCACACTCCAAGGTGAAACCTGAAATAAACTCTATTTGTGATCATTCTATGAAGCCTTTTCAGTTCAGACATATTCTCAGTTAGACATAGATCTTAGATTTTTAGAAATGGGGAACACTAAATCTCTAGCTATCTTACAAAAGATTCCTCTGATTTCTTAGATACAAATATTTGAGACGCCCACACAGAAGTAACCTCAATAATATTAGAAATATCAGCTAAATATGACTTTCTCCAGAGAAATCTCTGTAATGTGAGCATCCTCCCATTCCTCTTGAATGTGCAGCCAACTGCTCAGGAGAGCTGAGTCTCGGATTCAGCCAACTGCAGTCCAGCTTAGTTTTAACTGAACTGTCATCATCAGCCAAACTGAAGGTGAATGCTGTATGACCTGTTGAGGTGCAGTTTTAAGTGGTTAGAAAAAGTCTTCCGGACTGACTGGCTCGTTCACTCATTCTCTTTCTTTCTCCTCCATTCCCCTTCATCATCATCATCATCACCCTCCCCCCCTCTTCCCTTTCTCTCCCCATTTCTTCCCTCCTCCCCATCTGTCTGTCTCCTGAGAATGTGAACACATTTTTGAGCATAAGAAACCCTCTACCTTAATCAAGTTTTGGAACAAGCCTAGTTATATGCCAGACAGATTTGTTATTTCTCTTATGAGTTTACCTAAAGGTGAGGGAAATTTCATGAGCCATATATTAGAAATGCATGCTAGACCAGAGAGGCATTACAAAACCACTTGTTTGAGTGTTGGGAAGTTCTAAACCCATCCCAGAACCTCAGTTTTCATCTGAGTTAGTATTCTATCAAGTTTAACCTACATGGTAATGAAGTCAGTAAGGTTTTGCTGAGAATCTTTGATGGTTGCAATAGAGGGGTAAAAAAACATATATTCACCCTCAGAAGCAGTGTCAGACTTTTTCAAAACCAATCTAGATGTCCTTCCTTGGTTTCTATACCATTCGATCACACTCAGCTTTACTGAGACACCTCATATGATACTACACTATAATAAGCCTGGGTTTTCTTTCCTTTCTTCCTCTCTTGACTCTGAGGTACTTAAGGTCAAGATTTGCATCTATCCAACCCTGTGTGTCCAAAAATCCAGCAAAGTTCCAGGTATAGTAAGGGATTCATAGATGTGTGTTGAATTCAGGAGAAAAGAACAAAGACATGTGATAGGCAATCAAAATAAATAGGTTCCTATTCAATTCTTAAGGCCAGCTTTTCCTAAATCCTTCCTGTTTAGTCTGTATCCTCAAAGAGATGTAAGGTTCTTGATATTTTGGAAATGACTGGCTTAAAGAACCTCACTTAGACCAATTGACTCTCTTTTGCAACTAAAATGGGAAACCACAAGAGCTCTACCACAGGGCACTGAAATGAGAGGCTCACCGCATCTGGCAACCCTTAAAGCACAAGTGGATAATAGGATTAATTCATGTTCATGTCAGTGTGCAGGACAAGTTGTTTTAAAAGGTATTGTGGTAAAGGCTCAGAGAGCTGGATAAAGGATAGGATCGGAAAAACACGGGGGGAAGGTGTTCATCAAAAGTAATGTGTTGGAGGAAAACTTCAAGAGTGTAACTGACTACCTAGGACCACAAGATGAAGAAAATCTATAGAGATTCTATAAGAGAACTTAAACCTTTGCAAGGTAAACTTGAGCTAAGAACTCTGTCACCAAAAGGAAGGGGAAAGCTGAAAAGAGAAGTTTCTGGGAGCCTTACCCTTCATTCAGTTACCCCTCACCCAGTCAGCCTGCTTCCAGGGTCTTGAAGCTAGGCGCTAAACTCCTTGCATTCATGAACTTTGGGGATCAGTGCTTCTCTGCACAAACACTGTTAACGCACATCTCATCCCACATCTTCTGAATTACAACTGCCCCTCCCTAAGCACAACTGCAGTATATATGCATGTGTGTACATGCACACACATATATTACCTCCGATCTCTTCCCATGCAGAGAGACACCTGTAAATCCTGCATTTTATCTCATAGCTTGTGTTCATACACATTATTCAAATTGAAGCACTTTTGAAGAGGTGCTCATTTTTTATTTTATTGTATGTGCACATGTATGCATGACATACATGAATATGGGTTTATATGTGTCATAAAGTACATGTGGAGGTCATAGGATAACCTGGTTCTCTTCTTAATCCTTTATGAGGGCCTCAAGATTGAACTCAGGCTGTCACGTTTCTTGCTAAGAATTTTCACAAACTGAATCGTCTGACAAGCCCCAAGCAATTTTTTTTAATGTGAAAGAGGATGCTACTTGCAATTTTACTAAAATTTTAGTAAATTATATTCTTTCTAGGCAAAACCAGAAGTATGCTCCCAAATTCATAGTACCAAAACAACATAACTAAATGAAGGTACATGCCATCAAGGGAAAAACATTGTATCAAGTATGAGATGAAATATGATTTCCTTAGGATGTTAATCCCCTAAGACCTATTACATCATAATGTAACCCAATCCTCTCTAAGAAACTACCTTCCTATTGTGGCTCCATAGTAACACTAACAATTAGATAAATCTACAGCAATATTATCCAGAGAAAGAAGTTCTCGTCTTTCTGACACTTCTGAGAGTTGTCCCCAGCCTTAGGCTGCCTTTCCTATCCCTCTCTAATGAGCTCGCACAGATCCTGAAGGCTCTCTCAAACACATGCCCATGTAAGGTTTTTCCTGGGTGAACAAAGCAGGGAGGCCAAATTTGCCTCTATATCCACCTTTTTGAACGACTGTGCTTAAAAAAAAAACCCAAGACTATGTAAACCAAATTGTGGAGGTAGCAATTAAATTAAATTTAAGAACTAGCCAATATAAAAATCGAAGTAAAGAAAAGTTGTTTATATATTTTTTTCAGTATTTAAATCTTAATCTGTTAGTTGGATGGATTTATCATTTTAAAGGCATTTTTGTGTGTTCCTACTTTTTAAAAGTGTTAGGCAACTTACACTAAAATATGAGCACATATTCATAAACTGAAATCAATTTAACTGTCCAAAAATACAGGAAAAGAATTTACTCTTTTGATTCTAGCTTAAGAGACCTACATGAGGTAGTGGGTGGAGTTACTTTGTCCTATCAGAAAATGGATTTCTACTCGGGGGTGATAGAAAACTGCTCCTGATTTGTCACTGAGCCAACCTTGCACAGAAGTATGAAGCATCCTTTTCTCTACCTTATTCCCCAAGGACAAAACCTCCCCCAATCTTTCCTCCTTTTAGTTTAGGTCACGGTGTTACATAGTGGAGGAAAGATGTGATTTTACCGAACACCCAGGCAAGTCAATAGAAGATCATATTTTGGAAAATGAGAGGCCAGTCACACTGAAATCTCTCTCATGGTCACTGTCTCAAGAGGAAGGTAATTATTGGAAACATCGAAATGGATCCTTGGAGAGGTAATGTCTTGAGAGGCAAGAAATGAGAGGGCACAGGAAACATGAAATGTGTGCCTTTGGGTCGATGCATTAGCAAATCTCTGACCACAGAGGTTCATCCACTGCCAAGCTGGAGAGAGCAATGGGGAGGGAGCAGCAGTCTGATCGCTGATTGACAAAAGTTTCCAGGGCAGCGCAGTAGAATTATTTAAAGGCACCTCAAGTGGGATTTGATTGCACATCCTCATGAAGTGCCAGTATGGATGAATCACATTTCCTGGGGATGACCAGTCATCTGTTATTTCAGAGGTTTTAACACTTCCGAATTCCAATCAGCATAGCCTGGTGTGTCTGAAGTCCTGTATCTGATGAGACCTGTAATTAAAAACCCAAATCATATCTGAGCAGCCACCACCAGTCTGCTTGCATTTTGTGCTCAATTTACTTTTCACTTGAGGTGAAAAAAATCTAATTATATGAACAACAAATAGCATTATTTCCCCCCTTGGCAAAAGCCCTGTGTTAAGTGTCACCAATTATTTAGCTAATCATAACTGCAGGCATGGCACGGATAATCCCTTAACAGCCTCATCTATTCTGGGTCAGGAGTTTTCTCTATCTCAGCTCCTAATGAATTTCTTTTCTTAGATTCATTAAGTGAGATCTCAGCAGCTCTTCATGGAGTTACCTTAGTACTAAAATGGTCACCTGGACAGGCTGCACTCTGAGCCAGGTCCAAGCAAGAAAGCATTTCTGATGAACTTCCAATCCAGTAGGCTGATTCATGGATGGGAAAATCCAGCAAATGTTTCCTAAGAACCCACTAAATACCCAGCAGCACCATTTGCTAATTACATGAGAAAAAGCTGTCGTCATTGTATATGTCTTATTTTTCTCCCCCGAAAAAATTAATATTTCCTGCACACAGTTCTTTTATAAAGGTTAAAGAAGATACGGTGGTATTTCCTACTATCATACCAATAGTGCATTTAATGCCAAGAGTTGAGTGTACTCGGTGCTGAGCACTATACTAAGCATTCTACACACCTGAGTAGAATACTCAGTGGGTAGTAGCTATGCGGCAATGGCTATTCATTTCTTTCTCTCCTTGTGAACATGATGAGCAAGTAACTCCAGATAGTGAACTGGTTTCCTTCCTTGAGTTGGAATAGCTTATGGGCCTATACATCTTTGAGGAAAAAAAAAAAAACAAACCCTTTAGTAGATGAATATGTCACCAAGAAGACATAAATGTTACACATTTACCAAAGAATGAAAGGACCCCCAAAATAGTATTCCTAACTCCCTCCTTTTCAATCTACTTATGAAAAAAAAAGGCAATGGGGATTTCCATTGTGAAGCAAGAAATCTATCAAATAAGAAAACTCAATACGAAGAAATGAGTATCTAACTACCTTCCAATTCGTTTTCTGACCAGTCTTTGGCTTTCACCAAGAATGTGCTAGGGGTTAATGTTCCCCAGCAGGCAATCTCTCGCACATAATCAGGTTGTTCTAGAGATTTTTCTCTTAAGATCTTATTTCCTTGTAGTGTTTTGACACTGTGCCGTCTTCCAAGACAAAACTCACAAAGAAATGTTCAGTGGGAGCATTTGTTGACAAACCCAGACCATAAGGCACATTTAGCCTTTTCCATTTTTGTATGTGGTACAGGAGATAAAGAATCTTTAGAAGTGGTTTAAAAAAAATCAACAGGACAATATTTTATGTCATATAATTATATGAAAATAAAATTCTAATATTTATAAATAAAATTATACAGAATTCCCATGATTATTGTTTTTATATCCTTTGATCACTTCTGCTAACTATTATAGAACTAAGATGTTGCGATAGAAATTGTGTGTTCTGAAAAATCTAACATATTTACTGTCAGACCATTCATAACTTATGTCTACCTATTCTTGGTTTAAAGTAAGTCAAATAAGAGGGGGAACATGTATGTGTACCACATCAGCTCATTGTAGTAGGACATAAAACCCAACACTGTCAAAGGTCTTTCTAGCAGTCCCATGGTAGTTTGAATGCGAATGGCCCCAATAGTCTCATATCCTTGAATGCTTAATCCCCAGTTAATAGTACTGTTTGGGAAGGATTAGGAGATGCGGTCTTATTGAAGGAGGTATATCACCAGGGATAGGCATTGAGACTTCAAAACCCATACCAGGCTCAGTCTTTCCTTCCCCCTTCCCCTTTTCTTCCTCCTCTCCCTCTCTTTCTCTCTCCTCTTCTTTCTGTATAAGAGGATATTTGAAATAGGAGTTAAATTCTACTGAAATTTCTGTGTTTTCTTATCCTAGGTTCATGGAAAATACTCAGAAAAGCTTTGTTCTGTAACACACTACACAGCTTTGTTCTGTAACATATTACACGGTGGACATGGGGTAAGAAAGGCTCTTAATTACAAAGTGTGTTTGCATTTTGTTCTATGCATTCAGAGTTTTTCTTCAGATCTTAGTTAAATTCCTTTGATGGATTTAGCACTGAGAGCTATGGGTTTAGAATTCAGGGTCCAGGCAGCATGTGGGCAAGCTCTGAAGAAGTTGGAGAAAGGTGCTTCTTATCCAACCTGTACTTTCTTACCGACACATAATCACTCTTTCACACAAAAGGTTCATGCTAAACAACTAGTGCTCACTGTTCTCCAGCTATGCAAACTATATGGACACTTTCAATCTTTCTGCACATTTCTTCTACTTAAATAGTAGATCTCTCTACATAGGATATGCCTGGGGTGCACATAAATGATAACAGATGAGACAAAACAAATGAGAGAAGGATCTACACACACACAGAGATGCACACACTCGTGAAGAGAAAGAGAGGGAGAGAGAGATTATAAATACATGACAACAATGGTACAAGGAGCCTTTGTTACAAAAAAAGTAGTTTATTTTTTCATTTTTAGATTTCTTCTATGCATTTTTATCAAAAGTAAATATTGTTGTCCATGAGTCCGTTTTTTTGGAAAACTTTAGATTTCCATTGGTAAATAGGAGTAAGAGAGCTTTATGTGATCCTCTTTTCCATGTGGTCACATTGAATAGATCTCCTTTGTCTGCTTTTTACTACCTCTCTAATTTACGTCTCTCTAATTGACATATGAGGAACAGTAGCTGATCCTATCTTGTTAGGGCTGCCAAAAGCCCTAAACACTCCATTAGCAAGGTTGGGTTCATACACTGGGTAATTTTAGTCTGCTACTTCTCGGATGATAACACTGAGTTTGGAGACACAGCCACTTGCCCAGGGCACACCGCAGAGCTGAATTCACTGTGCAATCTCATGTTCATCTGATCTATATTTTGCTTTTAACTGGGTTTCTTTAAGGTCTAAAAAGGACTGGTTTTAGGTGTTTTCTTTTAGTACACAAGAAAGCATTCGGTTGCACCGTTGTTTAGGTATTTTAAATTGCATGCTGAGAAAAATCAAGACGAGGAGTTTTTGTCCACAGCTGGTGGAGAGTGCTGAGAGGGTGTAGTATTAACCATGCCTTTTATTTTCTGCATTCTAGTGCTTTGACATCTGCGGTCTTGCTGACTGTGGAAGGGCTGACTCCCCCAGGATAAGCCAATACTCTCCATAAACAACTCAGCTGGAGCAGACCATGCCTTGCAAATATAAATGCAGCAAACAACTTGCTCCTCACCTCCTCTTTTACCAGGTTTTCACATTCCAGATCTCTATCCACTACACTAACCATCCAAGGGTCAGATTAAGAAATCTGAGGATGAGCACTAAGCCTTAGAACCTTCTGACATCTGAGCTAGCTGACTTCAAACCTGCCTTGCCCCTCCTCACAGAGCTCTCGCCCAAACCGTCCCCCCACTCAGATCTCAGTAGCAAAGCTCTTCTTCTCTAGAGAATCATGGAGATAACAAGTTCTTTCTCAGTGACAGTCACGTCTTCATATTGGCTTTACCCTACCTGACAACTAACAAAATCTATATTTTAAAAGAGATTCCAATAGGCAGATGAGGGGAGGGGTTTGAGCAAACAGTACGGAGACATTAGAAAGCTTCAATTCTCTGTGGGGAACTCAAGAAGGGGAGTCTGATCTGCAGAGCCATCTGTCCTGCCTCCCCCTCCCTTTCTCCACTTCTCTAAGTGAGTCTTTACAGAAGTAAACAGTGAGTAGAGAAAGAATATCAGCAGGGAGGGGACAGACAGCTCACCACAGATGTTCAACACTCTGCAGAGTTCCCCTAATATTTTAGGGACCTCCATTCAAGGATAAACTGGAGTTCCTAACTTTGATGATGAAAGGATTTTAGGACTAACCAATTTAGTGTGTCAGAGCTGTCGATTTCATTAACATCTTACTATAGGCTTAAACTTGAAGGGAGGTACACAGAAGAAAGACATGCTCAAGTCCTTCCAAAGGGTGAATAGGGAAGAATAAGGTGTACCCAAGTATGGGTACAGGCTTCCCCAAAAAAGAATTAGCTATGATCTTTTATAACCTTTTGATGGTTCTCAGGTTACATCTCAAAACACTGTTCAGAAAACTTTCCTGCCCCCAGCTCCATTTTGTCAGCTGGCTCTGAGAAGACCCTAGATGAAATCTGATGAGGTTAAACCAGAAGCCACTAGGGATGTACAAGGGGTTTAGTGCATGCCCTTTCTTCATATTGTAGTTTTTAGTGCAACATCTTTTTTTTTTTTTTTTTTTTTTTTTTTTTTTTTGGTTTTTCGAGACAGGGTTTCTCTGTATAGCCCTGGCTGTCCTGGCACTCACTTTGTAGACCAGGCTGGCCTCGAACTCAGAAATCCGCCTGCCTCTGCCTCCCAAGTGCTGGGATTAAAGGCGTGCGCCACCACGCCCGGCCAGTGCAACATCTTAAATCCTGAATGTTTATGGAGTAGGAAGGGGGAAAGAGAGAAAAATACTTTATGTAATTATTAATTGTGCTTAGATTTTTTTCTTCCTGCATGTTGTTTGAGGATTTTTAAGGTTTTTATTTTTGATATTATGATATATTTATATCATTTCTCCTTTCATTTTCTCCCTCCAGCCCCCTATGTACTACCCTTTGTTCTTTCAAATTCATGGCCTATAGTTCATTGATGTTGTTACATGTATAAATGAATATACACATGTATATTACTAAATATAACCTACTCAGTCCGTGTCATGTTACTTGCATGTATGTTTTCAGATCTGAACTTTGGTATTAAATAACCAATTGCTGTGCCCTTCCCTGAGAAAGAATATTTCTCCCACTCTCAGCATTCCTTGGTTGCCTCTAGGGTTTTTTTTTCCCATTTGTTAGCTCATATTTTTATTAGGCATGAAAGTATTTAATCATTTTGAGTTTATAAGAAACACCATGATGAGAGTTTGTGTGCCCACATTCTGAATATATCCTTGGTCACTAGAAGAGGAGCTACTCAAATGCTGTCAGCTCTTCACTGGGTTCTTTTTTATTATTGAAAATAGATTCTTATACAATATGTCCTGATTATACTTCCTGCTTCCTCCACTCATTGCAGTACTTCTCTACTTCTCCTCCTCTCTAGATCCACTTCCTTTCTGTCTCTTATCAGAAAAGAACAGGCTTCTAAGCAATAACAACCAAGCATGGCAACATAGAATATAATAAGCTAAAGCCAAAACCTTCATATCAAAATTGGACACTACAACCCAACAGGAGAAAAGAGCCCCAAGAGCAGGCACGAGAGTCAGAAGTCCATTTAGTCTTATACTCAGGAGCCTCTTAAAAAGACTAAGCTAACAGTTGTAATACAGATGAGAGGTGTTGGTGTAAACCCAGGTAGGTCCTGTGCTTGCTGTTTCAGTCTCTGTGAGTTCGTTTTGCCTGGTTTAGTTGATCCAATGGGTCATCTTCTCCTAGTGTCCTCCACCCTCTCTGACTCTTATAATCTTTCTGCCTCCTCTTTCATGGGATTCTCTGAGATCTGAGGAGAGGGATTTGATGGAGATCTCCAATTTAGATTCTCTCTTCACATTATTTTTGGCTGAGAGTCTCTGGATCTGCTTCTACCCGCTGCCAGGAAAAATGTCTATGATGATTGGATGAGGCACTGATCCATGACCCATAGAGCAGAATATCATCAGGAGACAAGTTCTTCTCTGTTTCTGTGTTGTTGTCACTTTTTGGTTTTGTTTGGTGTGTTTGTTTGGATGTTGTTCTCCATAGTGGGGCTCCACTGTCAATCTGCAGAGAGCAACCCATTGGCTTAGCATCAGCCTGGGTTGTTTGTTGGTTTCCATGGGCCTCTCATGACCAACAACTCAATTGAATGAAACCCAGATCTACCACTGAAAGCCTTGCCTACCTTAGCTGGTACAGCCAGAATTTATACAAACTGAAATCCCTTCCATAGAGTTGAACAGTTGAGGCTCTGCATGCCCCATTACTAGGAGTGAGGCCTCATTAAGACTCCCTTCATAGATTTCAGGAAGTTTACACTACACTAGGTTTCCACACTACCCTACAAATGGATTCCCCCAAATTCAGCCATCCTTCTCCCTCCATTCCATCTCCCTCTACCTAATCTCTCCCACCCACCTCCAGGTTACCCACTAAATCTATTCTATTTCCCTTTCCCAGAGAGATACATATATCATCTCAACCCCATTCTCTTTACCTAATCTCTCTGGTCTACAGATAGTAGTTTGGCCATTACTTACTTATGATATATAAGTGAGTACATACCAATTTAAGTATGCCATATATAAGTAAGTACATACCATATTTGTCTTTCTCAGTCTGAGTTACCTCACTCAGGATGATTTTTTTTGTATACATGATCCTAGCCAAAGGCCAAGAAGCAATGGGGCTGATTTTTTTTTCTAATTCCATCCATTTGCCTACAAATTTCATGATGCCATTTTTTAACAGCTGAGTAATGCTCCATTGAATAAATGTGCCACATTTTCTTTATCCATTCTTTGGTTGAAGGACATTAGGTTGTTTTCAGTTTCTGGCTATGAATAAAGATGCTATTAACATAGTTGAGCAAATGTCATGGTGTTAGGATGGAGCATTCTTTGAGTATATGCTCAAGAGTGGAATACTGGGTAGATCTATTTCCAAATAGCTGAGGAATCACCGTTTTGATTTCCATATTGTCTGTACAAGTTTGCACTTTCACCAGCAATGGAGGATCCTAGACAGCATGAGCTGTCACTTGTATTATTGATCTTAGCCATTCTGACAGGTATAAGATGGAATCTCAAAGTAGTTTTGACTTGCATTCCCTGATGGCTAAGGATGCTTAAAATTAAATGTTTCTCAGCCATTTAAGATTACCCTATTGATAATTCTGTTTTGGTCTGTACCTCATGTTTATATTGTATTATTATGTTTTTGATATTTATTTTTCTTGAATTATATATATATATATATATATATATATATATATATATATATATATACTTTGGACTTTAGCTGTCTTATCAGATGTGTACTTGGTAAAAAAAAAAAAAATCCCATCTGTAGACTGCCATTTTTCCTATTAATAGTTTCCTTTGCCTTACAGAAGTTTGTCAGTTTCATGAGGTTCCATTTATTAATTGTTGATCTTAGTGCCTGAGCTGTCAGTGTTCTGTTCAGAAAGTCATCTCCTATGCCATGCAGTCATCAAAAAACTCAGGGTAGCTAAAACAATGATAAACAATAAATGAACTGCTGGAAGTATCACCATCCATGATTTCAACTTATACTACAGAGCTTTTATAAAAATTGCATGGTATTGGCATAAAAGGAGAAATATTGATCAAAGGAACTAAATTGAAAACCCAGACTTAAACCAAAATATGTATGGATACCTGATTTTTAGAAAAATAAGCCAGAAACACTCTGGAGGAAAGAAACAGCACTTTCAGCAAATAGTTCTGGTCAAACTGGATGTCTGCATGTAGAAGAATGGAAATAGATCCATATTTATCACCCTTCCCAATACTCATCCAAGGAGATCAAAGTCATCAACATAAAACCAGATACACCAAGCCTGATTGAAGTGAACTTTGGGGAATGGTATATAGTACTTTGTGTAGGGTTCAAGTTTTGTACTTTTTCCTCCATATACTTTGGCATGTCTATCAATGTTGGCCTTGTCCTAGGAGACACAGTCTCATAGAAAACTGCCTCATCTTCTCTCTCTCACAATCTTTCTGCCCCCCTTCTACAATGTTCTATGAGTCTTAGGTGTGGCACTTGTTTTGCAGATGTATCTGTTGGGACTGAGCTCCACAGCTGCGTTTTGATTTTCTGTAATGGTCTCTGCCTCTTGTAAAGAGAAGTTTCCTTTAGGAGAAGTGAGGACTACGTTAATCTGTCAATTTAAGGACA
The DNA here is from genome assembly GCF_978045245.1 of Mus caroli. NCBI lineage: Eukaryota > Metazoa > Chordata > Mammalia > Rodentia > Muridae > Mus > Mus caroli. The sequence goes on from NW_028227261.1 coordinate 118,895,385, forward strand.
AATGTATAGAATGTAGTTGGGGATTGTGTTGGTTTAGTAAAGTGGTAACCACTAAGGTCTGCATGCCACTACTGTAGCCTTGGGGTTTTCATAACATGCTGGTCATTTTATGATTCATACATGGCATGCTTCGGTAGGACTACTAGCTTCCTCCCCTCTTAAAAAACTTCCATGGTGCTTTCTGGTCCTCAGAGAGGTGGTGTCAGGTCACTTCCTGTGCAGGAATTCTTGTTTCACTAATACTAAGAGGCTTCGACTAGATACCCGGCTGAGGAGTTTCTTTCCTTTTCATGTTTTCCTAAATTTCTCTTACCTTTTTTTTTTTAATTCTATCTTAAGTAAAATTAAAAAAAAAAGAGAGAGATGGAAGGTTGGAAGGTTGATTTTCTTTTCCTTTCACCCTCTACGCCTCTCATGTTTTAGTGTTTCCTGAACCAGGCAGGTTGAAGACCTTATAGAAGAGGTCTGGCTCTGCCAGAATCCTGACAGAGCTGTGAAAGAACTTCTGTTGGGTTGGACCTGGGGATGGGATGATAGGAATGTCCACTTACATCGCCCGCAACTGTCCCTACACCTGCTCGTATCTGCGCAGCTGCGGGGTACAGGTACAGAAGCATCTCCATCAATCTCTAATTGTCTGGAATGGAGGGAATGGAGGTAAAGTGAAGAACTCAGTCATCCTGATCCCTGATTCTAGAAAGGATTAACTCAGACTTGTTAAAATTAAAATGTGTCATTGGTGTATGTTCACCGAACATAGCGATGGGCTTCACAAAGTCAATTTCTTTGAAAAAAAAAAAAAAACCTCTTAATTTGATCAAATTCACTACCTCCCATCCCTAACAACTCAGAGGATAATTAGAGGGAAGAAAAATAAGTAGATGGGGAAATTAAAGATGAAGGGAAGAAGTAAGGCAGTTTCATATAAAGATACTATGAAAAGACTGTTTTTAAAAGTAAATAAATGCAATCTGTTGACTTAAAGCAGTATTAGAAAGTTGAGGCGGGAAAAAACCAGATCCAAGCCAATCTGTGCTCTTTGAAGAGGGCTATTTAAAAATAAGATGTGGAGAGAGAACAAGACAAGTCTGATTAACCAAACTGAAATCATACGTTAAATAAAGAAAGTATGAAGGAAAGAAAATTGGCTGGTGATTCAGAATGTGTCTCTGTTAAGTCCCTTTTCTGGGTATAGGCTCAGCACCTGTCTCTATGCAGTACCACAGACAGGTAAAGGGCAGGGTCTGGCTGTATGCTATTCCACACATGTGTGAAGATCCAGGGCCCTGTATGCATTAGTGGGAGTCTTATGTCCAGATCGTATTTCAGTTTCATCAAACATTATATGGCTTTGTCTCACACTCTATCAAAAGATATCTGCAATCTCATGACACCTTCTCCAACTTAAAACTATGAACAGAGCACAGAAGAGCCTGGAGATGTGGCATAGTTATCTCAATAATGGTCTTTTAAAAATGAGTTTTTGCCACCGTTTCAGTCAATGACAACAAAAGAGGGTTTTCTCTGAACCTACGAAGTGTGTGCGCCCCAAGATTCCTGTATGGTCAGTCCAACTTCCAGTATGGTAAATGATGTGTCCAATATGGATTTTAGCTTTCAGATAGAACAATCTACTTTCATAAGGCAGAAATCAGTCTTTAGATCTGCAACACACACACACACACACACACACACACACATCAAGAAAGAGGGTGGAAGTCAAAGCCTAAACAAGTACAATTCACCAGTAAACAGCATGACATTAGGGACCACAGATATGACATTCCTCCTAAAGGAGATATCTGAGATAAGACCAACACAAAAACATACAGGAATCTTAAGATAGGATTGGATGAAAACGAGAGAGATATCTGGTGAACAGTAATACCAGCTGATCCAAAGAGAATCCATGGATCACAATAAACTGGTTACAAATACATTGTGCTATAATTGCTAAGTACATTATTCTTTTTTTGTCTTGAAGATTTAAATAAATATATCCTAAGAAAGTAAATCACTGATGCCAATATTGAAAAACTTAATATAAAAGATAATTAAATCAAGAAACATTGGCTTATAAAGGAACAGCAATCACACTATAGGTGACAAGACAACCAAATTGCAAACTTAATATAAAATAAAAATCATTTTATATTAAGATTTCAGTAGACTCAAAGTACTACTTATTAACACTAACATTCAATAATAGCATCGTTATTGAGGTTTCTGTACTTTGTTTTGAGGGAGGGTTTCATGTATTCCAGGCTACCCTCAAACCCACTACATAGCTGCAGTGGTTTAAATACTTACCCTTGGGAAGTAGCCCTATTAGGAGGTGTGGTCTTTGAAGAAAGTGTGTCACTATGGCGGTCGTCTTTGAGGTCCTACGCTCAAGTTTCACTCAGTGCAGAAAAGAGACTCCTCCTAGCTGCCTTCAGACCAAGATGTAGAAGTCTCAGCTCCTTAAGCATCAAGTCAACCTGTGAGCTGCCATGCTTCCCCCCATGATAATAATGGACTAAACCTCTGAGAGTGTAAACCAACACCAATTAAATGTTTATTAGAAGAGCTGCCTTCGTCATGCTGTCTCTTCGCAGCAATGGAAACCCTAACTAAGATTATAGCCAAGAATGATTTTCTCCTGCTCTGTTCCAACCCTCTGTTACCTTTGGCAGGTTGCTGACCTTGTGAACCTCAGTTTCCCTAACTGGGGAATATTGAAGCCGTCCTTACACATATGCATATTGTGTAGATGCTGCATAAGGTTTGAGTTTCTATCATCGCTTCACTGCTTCTAGGCTGCACTGTGAGAAAGATGTAGCCCAAGATAGAAAGCACAAATCAGGTTCCCTGTAGGGAGCACGGACTTGCCTGCAGCCCTGCCGTTTCTTCTTTGTCCTACTTATATTTCAACTGTGAGTGGATTTTCTTCTCTTAATATTAGTTTGGCTATTTTACGGTAGACAAATCCCCCTGGCTATGTCTGTGTGTATAACCTAGTCTCTCTTGAAGGAGAGGCACTGCCCTTCACAAACTGGAGAAAATCTGCTTTGAGAACTGCTCTAAACCATCAGCGTTATCACCTCCTGTCTTGTTTGTTCTCCGGCAAATTCTAAGGTGTCTCATTTTTAGTTTTGTTCAATTCTTCATCTCCTTTCCTGAAAGCGCTCACTAACACCTCCTGCTTCATCAAAATTGCTTTCTGATCCTGAAAACGCATTTGCTCCATGGTATATTCTTTAGCCCTTCACATCTTTCTGAGCCAATAGTTCTCTGTGCTGCTTTTCATCTTGGGAGAGGATCTTCAGTTAATCTCAGCGAGTGTAAATCCTTTCATTTGCAAATGTTTCTCTTTCAGGTAAATGCATAAAACAGCTATTGAGCACCTACTCTCAGAGGTTAGAGATGAATATAATACTGTCTGTCCCTCACCCTGCAATGAGTTCACAGAGGCGACCAACTGCAAAGAATTGTTTGGCACTGAAGAAAAGCCTTGATAGAGTGATGGGTTTAACTTCTAGCCAGAGGCATTTTTATTCAATTATTTCTAGCCTGCCTTGTTTCAGAAAAGACTGATACTCTTGCAAACTGATGTAACTTAGGCATGTGTTGTTAGAATGGATGTCTTAGTTCACGTACTGAACGTCAGAATCTTGCTTGGACCATCTTAACACATCTTCCACCTGTGTAGGCAGTGAGCCTCAGAAAGAACATTTTTAAAGGACCACTGAGGGTGGTCGATGCCCTAGTGCCGGGGAATGCCAGGGCAGGAAGGTGGGAGTGGATGGGTGAGTGGGGAGCATCATCATAGAGGCAGGGGAGGGGGGATGGGATAGGGGGCTTTTGAAGGGGAGACCTGGAAAAGGGAAAACATTTGAAATGTAAAATAAAAAAGAAAAGAAAACATCCAATAAAAAAAAAAGAAAAGAAAAGAAACACTGGGGGAAGTAGGAAGAACCCAGAAGGAGGGGCATGAACGCGTATGCACACACACACACACACACACACACACCCTTTCCAACTAAGTGCACCTGGCAAAATGGTACACAGGTTGCAGCTGCTTCTAGAATTCTGTGAGAGCTCATCATAGCTAGTACTCCTATTTTTCTGTGGCTGCATAGCAAATTAACACAAATTTAACAGCACAATAGCCACGTGATTTCACATAGTCAGAGGTCAATGTGGGATAAGCTTATGTTTATTATGTTCCTACACTGAATGTCAGGTTCATTGTTTTCTGTTGGAGAAAGCAGTTTCAGGCTCATTCCAGGTGGTGGAAGAATTCACTTCCCTGGGACTGCGTGCCTAGTGTCCAGTGTCTGAGTGTCTGGGTGTCTGGGAAGTCAGAGGCTGTCATTAAGTCCTTATAAATGGGTTGTTTCTATTGTTCCAAGCAAACAACACATGGTGTCCCTGCTAACAAGTTTGTCTAGTGCTTCTGTTTTAGGAAGGATACAGTTTTCTCAAAGAATGGACCTGGTTAGGCTAGACTGAAACAAATAACCTTCAGGCCCCATTAGAATGCTGATCTTCTAAGAGGCCAGGTCTCACAGACTGAAGAAAACAGCCACACCCCTCTGCAGCTCTCTCTCTCTGTGGAAAGTTAAGAAATTGGAGTTCTTACAGCCCCTATGTTTTGGTCATGGGAACCAGGTATTTTCCTCTGTCCTAGAGATTTTTCACAGCTTTTCTCTGGGCTTCCCTAGTCTTCTCCTTCTGACAGCTATCCTTCTGACTCTGTTATTGTGCACTCAAGTCATCTCTTTCAATGGCATGCCTCTCCTGCAGGGCTCTGGCCTGTATTTTCTGGCATTTGTGAAACTCTTTTCTAACTGTATCCTACCTTGAGATCTAATCACAGCTCTGAGACCACTGAAGTGAGAATTTTTTGTTTCTTTAAAAAGCTCAGAAATGCAAGTTTCTGTCTGGGTCTGGAACCTGTCCTCTGCCACAGGGCTTCATACCCAGGTGGACATGTCATCCCATCATCTCCATGGCTCATACCCACACCTAAGGAAGAAGACTTCACATGATATAAACACCAAGGGAAACAAAACATGAGAGCATCTGAGCTTGCCACACCCTCTGCTCATTTCCTCTTTTCGTAGAGATAGTACCTTCATTCTAAAGGATCAATGGAGTAGAAGGGAAAAAACATGGCAGATGATCAAACGGGCTGTAGGCTCTGAGCAACAGACAAATCAGAGAGTGGCATAGGAAATTACTGCACACCCCTCTGTATCCCACAGATTGTGTGTTAAGTGAGCTTTTTTTTTAAGATTGAAGTTCATAACAAAGAAATAGTGGAGAGATCTGGCTGTTATATCTTTGGCAACACAGGTGAAAGACCCACAACGTGAGGACTCCCCCACGTTCTGACTCAGGAGAGGCGACACCCCAAATCACACAAGAAACGGTCTTGCTGCAACTGCAAGAGGATTTTTATTCAAGAGCGCTCTCGAGCCCATGGTCATACACCATGCAGGGGTAGAGGACCGTGGCACCCCGAGTAGCTGAGTAAGGGGGTATTTAAAGGAAGAAACCACAACTCAAGGAGGTGGGGAGGGTGATGTTGGAAAATACCAAAAATACCAGTTAAGAGTCACAAGGAAGTGTAAAGTCACAAATGTCACAAGGAATACCTGGTAATTGTGAGGGTTATTTCTCAAGACAGTTTCTAAGAGCCCCTAAAGATAGCACATTTGCATTGCAGGTTCCAGTAATGGTCAGGGTGCCATTCTTTGAATTGAACCCAGGAAGTGGGTGGGTGGAGGAATGTTGCTATCTGTTTTATGACCAGCACCTGGAGCACTAAGCCACAAAGACCACACTCCCAAGCCTGGGCCCAAAAGCCTCGAATTTTGTTTTTACTTTGCTATACTTCTTCACAGGAACCTAACAGTGCAATGCTTACTTTACTGTTCTATGCTTTGAAGAGACATCGTGGCCAAGCTACTCTTGTTAAAGAGAGCATTTAATTGTGGGCTTGCTGGCTTGCTTACAGTTTCAGAGGTTTGATCCATTACCATCATGTCAGGCAGCATGGTGACAGGCAGACATAGTGTTGAAGTATGAGAGCTACATTCTGATCCACACGCAGAGAGTGAGAGACAGAGACAGAGACAGAGACAGAGACAGAGACAGAGACAGAGACAGAGACAGAGACAGAGACAGACAGAGAGACAGATACTGGGCTTGGCATGGACTTTTGAGACCTTAAAGCCCACCCCCACCCACTACTGACATACTTCCTTCAAGGCCACATCTCCTAACTCTTCTAATCCTTTCAAGTAGTGCCACTTCCTGGTGACTTAACTTTCAAATATGTGAGTCTATGTGGGCCATTCTTATTCAAACAACCGTACTATGTTTAGTTTGAATACAGTCTTGTCACCTAACCAGCATTATAAAATTTTAGACAAATGACAATTCAGAGGTAGGGGAGGTGTCATGTCCCTTAATCCTCTTAGCTAGCAGAACTAAGCACACAAAACTGTTTCCCTGTTGTTTTTCTTAAAGCCACTGAACTTAAGGTAATAGAACCTTATCCTCTAAGCTAGAGCCTGTGCCCCAAAAGTATAGTTTCCCAAAATTCCTGAGACGATTTAATAAAGTACCCAGTGTATTTTAGGTGAAGACACACACAAAGACAAACTGTAAACCCCTTGCTCAGAATTAGAGAGGCCCACCAAGAACTCTTCCCTGGCCTTTTCAGACTTGAAGATTCTGGATTTCCAGTGGGGAGGGACAGAATCTTAGAGACTTGAAAAGTCTGTTGTGAAGAGGGGGAGGTATCCCCGGAGCTGATGGTGTACTGGAGAAGGTTTAACAACTGAGCCTCTGGAGAGTCCCTGATTAGTTACAGAATTTTCAGGTTCCTTGATGTAAACTTATTATGGCAAGTGTCAGGCTCTAGCCAGGGATCACAGAATCCAAGTACAACAGAGAAACAACCTCACCCTAGCAATGTAAAGAAAAAACACTCCCATTGTTACTAGAATCAGATTTTTATTGATATACCAGAGAATTCTTAAGCAAGCATAGTGATTAAATATATGATTGAATAGACTTACTCAAAAGCCAAGAGTTCCTCAGACTCCAGGTTGAGAAGGCAGGGCTGATTCCATGGTAGGCTTCAAATTGGCAGTTCAGGAAACTAGGCCTAAACTTCTGTTTCCAAGAACTGGGCAAGTCCAGGCAAGTCCAGGCAAGTCCAGGCCTCGGAAGCTGCCCTGCCTCCTGGCCTGAGGCAAGGACAATGGGTCAGCAGCAGTTTCCAGACTTCTTCAGCTACTTCCTCAGTAAGAGTTTCCAGACCTCCCCAGCAAGTTTCCAGCCCTTACACTGGTAGAGATGAACCCAACAGATTAACACAGAGTTCACCTACCCCAGAATTCCCTAATGTGCTTCAAATTAGGCCTGCAAGCTGACTTGGTTGTCTCTCTATCTTGGTAATGGGGAGACCCCAGCATGCTGGACTTCTGCAGACTAAAAACACTTGAGTCTGAGGTGTCATTGTTCAGTGAATCATGGACCCTTACAGGGTAACTGAAGCAGAGCTTTATGCTATGAAAGCTAATATACATCGAAACAGAGAGCAGGTATAAAATAGAAGAGTTACAGACATCAGTACTTTCATGCTCCTTCTGTAGAATCTGCTGCAGTCTCTCACATTCAGGTTAGAGATTCTTTTCCTCACCTCCAGCTCCTCCTGATGCAGAGGTCTAGAGATGACCAGGCCGGAGTCAATCATCTCAACCATGCTCATCTCTGCTTTTCCACATCCCAAACCTGGAGTCCTTCTCACCTTCTGTTCAATATTTCAGTCTAGGAGTTTTCAAATGCTACTTTGTAAAAAAGCACATTCTTGGTAATTCTTTGCTGCTGTCTTCCAAAGATTAGAACTATAAATAATAGGAAAACTTAATTAAAATTTTTCTCTTAAAACAGTGTTTAGCTATGTAGTTTTTAAATCTCCATAAAATCATACCTTTGAAATTGCTTAATTGTGTTTCCTCTGACAATTTTCATAAGAAGGAAAAAAGTTAAAGTGTGTACTTTCTAATTCTCTGAATCATCCCAGAAGTCTTGCTTCTGCTCCTGAAGACAGAGCTGTTCCTATAAACACTGCAAAATCAGCAAATTCAGGAGAAGCCACACTTCTGTGGGAGGAAGAGGGAGGGGATGCTTCAGTCTCCTGCCTCCTTTTAATTTATGTCTAACAGATTAAAAATAAAATTCACCCACCTAAAAATTTTCATTCTTACTCAAAAACCTTGCATTAAGTGCATGTAGCAATTGTTCAAAAACGGTTTTGTTAAAATTTCCCCACAAAGGCATTGCACTCTAAGTCATAGGGACCTAGATTTCTAATTTCCATTATTACTGTATTAAGCTCACTTATTTGCATCATAAAAATAACCATTTGCATTTAGAGAATTCTTTTTCTTCCCCCCCCCCACACCCCCAGGAACACAGAATCTCTCAAAAAGTATTTGTCGTACCTGAAGAAAGTTTTGTCATCAGAACAAATCTGCAAACTAGCATTCTAGTAGCCTGACAGAGTTGTAGAAATACTCACTGCAAACTCTTTGCCTCACTGTCCAGCAGGTTCATTGTGCAAATAGGCTAGTTCTATGGTTTTGTTGTTGTTGTTGTTGTTTTAGGGTCTTTTTGGTTTTTTGGTTGTTTGTTTTCTTTTCTTTTTGTTTTGTTTTGTTTTGTTTTCTGAGACAGGGTTTCTCTGTATAGCCCTGGCTGTCCTGGAACTCACTTTGTAGACCAGGCTGGCCTCGAACTCAGAAATCTTCCTGCCTCTGCATCCTGAGTGCTGGGTAGTTATATGTTTTGTAACGTAGAACATCTTCCTAGATTCTGTGAGCTATCATAAGCACCAAAAGAGTTGCACCATGTAACTATTTGGACTTCTAGACACAAAAAGTAATGAAAGGAATAAAAATGAGAGACAACAGACCAGACAGAAGACTACATGGTTTAAGAATGCTAACTGCTTTTCCAGAAGACCCTGGTTCAGTTCCCATCCCCACAATGGCCATCCCACAACTCGAGGGAATCCAGTGCCCTCTCTTCTAGCTTCTGCAAGCCATATATGTGGCATATGATCAGGAATAATGTGCATTGAACATATATGGCATATAATCAAGAACATACACGAACACACACACGCGCACACATGAAAATAATGTAAACCCAAGAAATGATACGTGTTTTCAAAGTGAAAATATATTCAAAACTGCTAAAGAAAGACATTTAGATTTTAGTCTTCTAACACCTCCAGGTGGAAACTAGCAAAGGTTTCTTGTGCTTAGGGAGAAGATGGTGCTTTTTTAGATAGGTCTGTGTCATGGAGTCACCTAGCAAGTTTTACAAACTACCGAGGCCTACGCTCATGACCCTAGAATCTTAATCAGTTGGTCAGAATAGAAATAAAAAATAAAAAAGACTGACTATCATTTTTCAAATTTTCCTGGGTATCTTCAAGGCACAGCCGGATGCTGAATATCATTGGACTATCAGAAGCAGTCTTGATTTGTCCTTGTCTTCAGCCATTAACTAATTATGTAATCTTGAAAAAACTATTAGTATGTCTGGGCCACAAAATACTAAGCTGAAAGTCCCCTGGACTGAAAAGAATACACTTTCATCTCTAAACTCCCTTGGGTTCTAAACAGTAAAAGTGACTAGCTCTAACAAAGAATTATGATTCTCAGCACACTTATATTCAGTATTTGCGACATGGAATTGCTATGTGGGAAATATATGGCTAAAGTTTTACTGCCAGAAAACATGTGAATTGTGTAAGCTACATGAGAAGCTGAAGCACATACATTAAAAGAACTCACAATCAAAGGGGCATTTGTTAAATGCATGTAAGGATCAATTTTAATACTGGCATGTCTCTGGAATTGGGTGTTAGTGTCAAAGAAAACAAAACCAAGTAAGGTTATATTCCATTCTACTGCAATAGGAAAGAGGTTGAATTCAGTCACTGAAACAAAAGACAGAATGGGAATTTTAAAATTCTTCTATTTATTCTTCTCTCATATATCACATCTCAACTACAGTTTCTCCTTCCTCTTCTCCTCCAAGACCCCCCCCCCATATTTTTAAATACTGGACTTAATGTAATTGTACTGAGAATATTAGAAGAGGAGACTAGTTGATGTCTTAGGCCAACTTTGTCTACAAACACTATTCAGCTATTAAAAAAGAAAATTATGAATTTCTCAGGTAAGGAGAGGGAATGAAAACAATCATCTGAGTGAGGTAACCCAGACCCCAAAGGACAAACATTGCATGTTCTCCCTCCTTTGGGATATCAGCTTTGACTCTTTGTATTTCATTTGGAATAGCCATAGAGGTTAAGAAACTAGTAAGGCACCATGGAGGAAGAGGCTATCTTTTAGGGGAGGGGATAAAACATACAGTGATGTAAGGGGGAAAGTGAAATCATTAACAGGAAGGACTGAATGGGAAAGGGGTAAGAGGGCAAGGTAGAAGAAGGAGCAAAAATGAAAGGGGTAACAATAAAGGTCTTCTCCATCCCACACTACTGCTGTAGAGTCCTCCATATATACATACATACATATACAAGAAGCTGAAGTGAAGTTACCCTGTACCAAGGGGGACAATGGCCCACTACATATCACATGCTAGCAAAACCCCCAGTATCATGAGATAGTTACTTCATTTTCTATTGTTGGTCAAAGAGATCCCCTAGATTTCCCAAAATGTACTGACTAAAAATTAATGTAATCTCAGAGGGGGTACCAAAATGTGTCACTGTTACATTAAGGAATGAGAGAGAGAGGAGAGAGAGAGAGAGAGAGAGAGAGAGAGAGAGAGAGAGAGAGAGAGAGAGAGAGAGAGACTATAAGTTCAGACCAAGAGTGAGCCCAAATTTGAATTATCCAATTCCTTCTCTGTGCTTTTTGTTTGTCTCTATTTTGTAGTTACATGTTGATCTATCTGTCCATATTGTCTGTTCATGCCATCTGTTGGTTGAGTCAAACCTCAACAAGGATTTTTGTTCTGTTCTAATTGAACAGCACAGAGAACATTGTATGGAAAAGGAATAAGAAATACTTTTTTTAATAAAAATCTTTACAAGAATTTAATAAGGGGAGAAGTTACTTTTTCACTGATTCAACTGACCCAGCACAAACAAAACAAATGTTATGAATATCCTATCCATATCAATGTTCTATATCCATATAACATTTGTGATTTATGTGTTATTTAAGATTAATTTCAACATGTTGGCTATTTTTAGTAAATGATTAGCACATGCACCCACTCACCACCACCCCCCCCCACACACACACAATTATTTTGGATCAGGAGCATGAAGAGTACTTGGTTTAAGATTGAAGGTATACATTCAGTTTACTTTGTAAAATTGATTACCTGGAAAATTTAGGCATAATAAGGTTGGTTACTGTAGTGGTTTGAATAAGAATGGTCCCCATAGGCTCACAGATGTAAATTGCTTGGCACTATTTGACAGGAATTAGGAGGTATGACCTTGTTGAAATGGATGTGGAGGAAGTGTGTCACTGGGTATAGGTATGGGGGTTTCAAATGCTCTAGGCAAGCTCTCTCTCTCTCTCTTTCTCTCTCTCTCTCTCTCTCTCTCTCTCTCTCTCTCTCTCTCTCTCTCTCTCTCTCTCTCTCTCTCCTGCTACTGCTGCTGTTGCTGCTGTTGCCTACTGGTTTGGAGGTCGAGCTTTCAACTCTCTCTCCAGCACCATGACTGCCTGCATGTCACTATGAATCCCATCATTTCAGTAATGGACTAAACCTCTGAAACTGCAAGCCAGCTTCAATTAAATGTTTTTCTTTATAGAAGTTGCTGTGGTCATGGTGCCTCTTCATAACAATAGAATACTAACTAAGATGGTTGTGTGACCTTCTGGGAAAAAAAAGTTTAAATTTAGGCTATGTACAAAATAAGAAAATCAATTGACTGCACAGTTGTAAATCAAAGCATGTTATTAACTTGGTTACAAAATCCAGCAAAAGTTCAGAGAAAGATATTACTACACCAAACATTATGACATTTCTTGTTTACCTTCTGGAATGTGAGAGTCAAACTCTATTTCTGAAAGCATCATGCATTCAAGTCACAGAATGTGCAGAAATTAAGCTTTATCCTTATTGGATGACTTTCATGGTCCTGGTTGAGGTGCTATGCATGCTATCAGAGGGGAAAAAAAACACCAATTTTATCCAGATATGAACTCTGTGAACTACAATAATGACCTAATGATGACTTACCTGGCAAGATGTGTTCACTAGCACAATAGTGAAACAAATGTTATAGGAGTAACCAATACATTTCAGATAGGATCCAATGCCTACTCCACTAGATGGAACCTATACCTTGCTTACTTCACAAGGCTAATAACCGCTTGCTAGAACATAGTCCCTAGGGGACATCCTACTACTATTATTCTACTAAATGGATATAGTATTAAAATGACTCTTAATGATATACTGTTATACCCATAGAGAAGTGCATTACTCAGCCCTCACCAGAAATGCTTCTTCTTGAACTTGATGGAAATTAACACAAAGGCACTAAACTGGTCAATATACAGATAACAAGAGATTGTGGAGTGCTCAACCCTAAACAGAATGCACATACCACACCACTCCCTGCAGGGCTTAGGTATATTCTCAGATGATGGGGCAGAAAGATTGGAAGAGCAATATGGGGCAGACAACTTCAAGCCAATAGTATTTTCCAGACACAAAAGGTAAGTTGCACATGTGCACTCATCAATGATGACAGCGATTCACAGGAACTATGGAAGCTCAATCCAGATCAAATACCAAAATGTAAAATGGGTACAAAAATCCCACCACTAGATAAGGAGCTATTGACATTTGACAATTGCTTAGAGAAGGAGAGTCAGTTTTCTTTAATGATGCAACCCCTGATAGGTTAGCCAGACTCCAGGCCAGGCCCTACTGCCAGGCAACACAAGTGGGACTTAATGTGTTTGAAGGAAGATGAAGAGAAGAGGAAGAAAACATAAAGTTGAGTGGGTAAGGACTTGAGTGTGGAAAGGTAGGACCTTAGAAGAGTTGGAGAAGAAAGCTAAGAATGATGAACATACATTGTATGAAATTCCCAAAGATTAATAAAATTATTTATTATTATTACTATTATTATTATTATTACTATTTATTAAAATCTAAATAGATACCCAAAGCTAAATCTCCTCCAAGGAATTGGGAGTTTCAGATAATTTTATTTCAAAGGGGTGTGCCCAGGTCTTTAAGATTGAAATCCTGTGGACTACAAAGCTACATCACAAATGAGCAGAAAAAATTTATAAGTGCATGTTTTCTTATGTAAATTCCTTAATTATATAAAGATACACTAATTAAAAGATCTAAGGTTACAGTTACATGAGAGAAAGCTCTGATTTGCTATTGTTAAATAAAGATATGGATGACAATAACCATGTATTTTAAATTATATATTTTAAAAGCTTGAGGAAATTCTTTTGAGAGGGTTTTACCACATAGAAATGATAAGTTTGAAGGCCATAGACAAGTTTACTATGTTCACACATTAAAAGATATATACATGTAAACACTACATATTATACCATAAATATGCACAAATGCTATGTTTTTTGTATAACAGCTAGAAAAATTAATTTTAGAAAAAGAGAATTCAGGTCTTTCCAAAGCCTCCATAAAGGCCAGTGAAATTGAGAGGAAATTAAAAAACTTTCTGTCAGTATTAATCTTTAATGTGATGATTCAGACACATTATTTTCTTGCAAAGCAAGGATTAGATGAATCTATATTGTACTTATTGATACACATACTGAAGTCATGTGTTGTCTATGTTCAGCAAATGAAATAAAGGTAGGAAGATCACCAATTCTACTGAGAAGATGAGATATTCATCAGAGCCATCAGAGGAGGGTGTGGAAAGTATACCATTTTTTTTCTTAGTAATACCCTAAAATGTGCTATGTCTTAGAATCAGTGAAGTTTTAAATTTAAGAAAAATACTGTAGCTTTGAAAAACTATTGCTACTGAGCCTAAGTCATATGTAGAGGTCTGTTATATTTTCCTCTCATCATCTTAAATCAAGAATATAGACCTTTGTATGCTTTTAGTAAAAGATGTTTCAAGTTACTGAGGGGAAAGTCCAACTGAGAACATAGACCATGCTTGTGCTTATTAGATGTCTTACTGCCCTCTTAAGCTGCTCCTTTTAAATTACATTCTAAGTAGAACCTGCATCATGTCTCTCCATGCATCCAGCATGAAACCATCCTGAACCCCTCACATACACTGCCAGGGTAGTCACTCTATCAGACTGAGAGGTTTTTCTCTGTATAATTAAAAATTCAAAAGTCGAACATTTCCATGCCATCCTTTCAGGAAAAGAAGTACTTCCTGTGGTTTTACAGTGAGAAAAATTCATTGATTCAGCAAAGTCAAGAGCCAATAATAGCTTTAGTTTCTTTAACCTAATCCCAATGGAGAATGGTAAAAGGTAAGCTAGATTTTCTTCTTTAAGAACTTTGGTTCAAGTTCTTGAAGTGCCTTGTGGTTTGAATATGCTTAGCTCAGAGAGTGTCACTGTTAGGAGGTGGGCCTTGTTGTAGTAGGTGTGGCCTTGTTGGAGGAAGTGTGTCAATGTGGAGATGCTCTACCCAATGTGGAAGAGACAGCCTTCTCTCCTGTCTGCCTTTATAAGGGTTGTCTTGGTCACGGCATCTGTTCACAGCCGTAAAGTCATGCCTACAGTGAAGCCTGTGACGAATCATTGGCAGCCATCCTCACTGGGTGTCTACCTTAAGTGATTATGGGATGGCTTTTTCAAATAGTGTTGGGAACTCCCGAACATCTTAAAGGACGTTTGCTTCATGGCTTCTGGGGAATTCTCAAGTATGTCAGGTATCATGGAGACCAACAGCCTATTCAGACTACATCACCAACTGCTTGCAAAGTGGTCCGGCAACCATATCTGTACCATGATGCAGCAGCATTCTTTAAGTCTTGGAACTTCCTGGGGACTTACTGTAAAATGATGGGGTCCCTCAAGTTACATACTGGTGAAAGATCATCCTCTGTGTCCCCCTGCTTCTTAAGCAAGTATTTAAAAACACGATCAAAGGTTAGTTGGCAAAGCTTTCTGTTTGGAGGTGAAACATTTGGGTTCAAATCTAAGCTCTGTCACTAGTCAGAGATCTGAACTTGGGTAACTCATTTAACATCTCTAGATCTCAACAAACAACCTAGAAAGGCAACTGTAAGAATCAAATATGATTTTTTTAACTCAAACTGTTGAAGAATCTCCCAACATTAAATGCTATGGAACTGCAAATATAAATGCTAATGTCTCTACTGTCACGTGACCTGTAATACCAGATAGAAGAAGCTTCGAAGTGTGTGATCAAAGGAGATCAAAGGGATACCCATTGGGAAGAAGGAAGTCAAGATATCACTATATACAGATGATATGATAGAATACATAAGCAACCCCAAAAATTCTACCAGAGAGCTCCTACAGCTGGTAAATAACTTCAGCAACATGGCTGGATGTAAATTAACTCAATCAGATCAGTATTTGAATGCATGCCACTTGCTCTAAAAAAGTGCATCCTTTATTCTACACTCATTGTAATAGCTCCTGCCATCTTACACTAGGATTCCTTAAAATACCTTCCTAAGAATTACTGGAAGATACTTTGACTTAGTCAAAGGCACAGCTCCAAGGGAATAAATGACCAGCAATGAGAAGTTACTTCACAACACAGAGATGTAGATGTAGACATGACTATTCGAAGTCTTGTGCTCCTGCTGAGATTCTTTTACAGTAACACTTAAATTGCTTGCTCCCCACAGCGTCCCCACTGAAGGAGCTAGAGAAAGGACCCAAGGAGCTGAAGGGGTTTGCAGCCCCATAGGAGGAACAACAATATGAACTAACCAGTACCCCCAGAGCTCCCTGGGACTAAACCACCAATCAAAGCAAACACATGGTGGGACTCGTGTCTCTAGCTGCATATATAGCAGAGGATCATGGTCATCAATGGGAGGAGAGTCCCTTGGTCTTGTGAAGGTTCCCAGTATAGGGGAATGCCAGGGCCAGGAAGTGGGAGTGGGTGGGTTGGGGAACAGGGGGAGGGGGGATGGGATAGGGGATTTTTCAGAGAGGAACCTAGGAAAGAGGATAACATTTGAAATGTAAATAAAGAAAATATCTAAAAAAAATGGAAAAAATTGTTTGGGGCTTCATCTTACATGATTGAACAATTAGGACACAATTCCTGAGGGGCACTTAAACTATAAATATTTTCCAAATCTTCCATACAACATAGTCATTCAAATGTATGCTCCTATTATCCATAAAACACTGCTCGAATTTTAAACACAGATAAATGTTCTGCTAGAACTTTAAATATTGATAAATTTTAAATTTTGACAGTTTTCCCAGTTTTGTGATGGTTGTTTTCCTCAAATAATTGCAACGCCATTAGCTGAGGGGACATGCCCAGAGAACTGAGTGCTATAGGAAACATTGGTGACCAGAAGAAATATGGAATGGTTGGAAATAGCTTACAGTCTACAGGGTACCGGCATGATAATGACCAGCATTTGATGGCCTTTCATTGTGCATTAGCACTATGCTAAAGTGCTTCACATGTATTATTTCACTGAAGATTCATGTGTGGTTAGAATAACAGGATGCTAATAGTATAATAGAATCATCTCTCAATGGTACGCACCCAATTTTACAGAAAGACTGGAAAGAAACTGTGACCCCTCAGAATCTTGCCGGAAGCGCACAGCTATGTGTTTAAAAAGAAATTTCACTCTGACATCCAGTCTCAGAGCCTAAGGTTTTCACTTCTCTATTCCAAACCCTAGCAGTCACTTTGAACTTAGTGCTTGAAAGCCGCCTGTGACCCAATGCAAATGCCAATGACGGTTCTTGTGGTAATCCTGTTAATGCAGTTTTGGCCCTTATCTACATTAATTCCTAATCACCTTTCAAATCCTTGAGGAGAATCTCTCCAGTCTATTTGTAGAGGACAAATATTTCTTTTACAAACCCACACTCATGGGACTCTGAATCTCCTATTTCTACTGTTTAGCACAGCTATATTTTAATAATGCTTTGAGTGCCTCATTAATTTATAACTCCTCCACGCAAGCGTTATGATACTGAATGCTCTGTGCAAATTAAGACAAAGAACAGGGACATTAAAAGGACTCTTGAGGCTTTAAATCCGCCCCCCACCCCCCCACCCCTGTCACACACACACACCATCACCACCACTGAAGCCCAAAACCCAGAGAAACACCAAAGCACCACTGCTAGCCTGCTGTGCTCCTGCACGCAGAGCAGAGGTGCTCTTTCCACACAGAGCAAAGATGCTCTTTCCAGGGGGTTGAGAGGTTTCTTTCTGAGCAAGGCTAACTTTTCTTCTGAAACACAAAAGATCACACAGACTGTAAGGATACTGCCAGATTTACCTTTCTGTCTGTAAAATCTGTAGGTCTGAAAACTCTGCCATATGAAGAGAGAAAGTGGAAATCTCTTTCAGCCTAGCAAAATGTCTTATTTATTAACAAGTTTATTAACAAGTAGACAAGCTTAGGGATCTAAAGAAGAATATTGTCATTTTGACTCTAAGGCTGTATTTTAAAATATTCTATTTTATGCATAGAAACTGAGCCACTAACATTACGAGCAGTAGATTCAAAGTCCAATAAAATCAGAAAAGCCTGAAACAAGAGCTACTACGGCACGGTGCATGCTATAGGTCTATCCTTACCTAGATTTAAAACTCTTAAGTGATTTCCAAGAAATGTTACAACTGAAGTCATTGGAAAAGTGTAAATATTTAGTAAACCTAAAATCAAATGCTCTAGCATTGAGCAACAGATCATATTCAACCAATCTGAATCTAAATGAAAAGATAGTTTAATTTGAGCACATCTATGAACAGATCCATGCAAGGCTATACTTCTCATTTTAATATAGCTAAGAAACACTACAGATGCTTGAATGACTATAAGCATCAAAAGAAAATATAATTCATGAAAACTTTAAAATATATAGCAATTTGACAGTTTGGGTGTAAATAAAAGAATTCAATTCTTATTAATAAAAAAATTGTCAAACCCCAAACTGCTTTATAAATGTGGATCAAGAAGTGTTACTTTCAGCCATCCATTTGACTGAGCACAGGGTTCCCAATGGAGGAGTCAGAGAAAGAACTAAAGGAGCTGAAGGAGTTTGCCACCCCTTAGGAGGAACAATTAAAAAAGAAGAAAAAAAAAGAAATGTTGCTTTTCAGCAATATTAAATTTAAACTGTTAATAGTGCCTTTACAAATTAGTTTAGCCTTTTCTCTGTCTCTCTCCCTCTCTGTGGAATCTGAGTGTGTGTTTGTGTGTGTGTGCTTGTGTGTGTGTGTGTGTGTGTGTGTGTGTGTGTGTGTGTGTGTGTGTGTGTGAATTTCTCTCTTTCATCTGTAATACTTTGGTACTGTGAAGCGCATCATAAGAATAGAGCTAAGTGTGTGATCCTGAGAGACATTGTGACTCCACTAAAAACAGTGTCAATCTTTGGAAGTTAAGCGACATAATCTACCCAGCACAGAGTTTGGGATCAGAGGGGATACTCAGTGTTCAAGGCTTCAAAGTCCACCTATTGATCATATTGCTTCATTTTCACTCACTGTGGAATGCTTCCAGAAAGCCTTGGAAATTCTTTACAATAAGGAACAAGCACTACCATTGAGTTTTACTTGGCAAGCAACCTTTTCTAAACCAGTTACAAATACCATTGCCACCAGCGAGAGATGCCTAAAATATGATAGCTGGAATGGCAATTTCTGAGCTTATAATTTAGCTAACAGAATGCTAATGGAAATGAAAATCATTTTTGTTGAAAGCAAAGAATTTCTAAAAGAGTCAACTGTCTTCTAATCTATTGATGGTGTAGGAAAGGGGGAAGAATGAATACACGAACGGGTAGATACATAAAGAGCTGCGGATAAAGGGGAAGTAGCATATAAACAAAAACACAAACAAAATTTAGAAGGAAGATCTTTTTAAGAGGAAGAAAGGAAAATGTAATAGATTGACAACATTCTTGTAATAAGCATTCTTCTGTTATAAAATATGAATACAGTAAAATATTATCTTCTTGTTTACAATGTGTTGAAAAACCTCTGTCCCTTTAGGACTCCTGGTGCAAAGCCAGGTTCTCCCTAGTTCTTCCCTATCACCCTCTCAGCCTTTCTTCTAACCCATCTCTATTCCTTTGTGACCCCTTACTAACCCACTGAACAGCTCTCTACTGGGACCCTCAGTTCTTGTCTAGGACTCAGAGATCCCACAGCCAATTGTAATTGTCTGGGAACCAGATTGGGGCAACAGCAACTAGAGAATTTAGTGACCACCCAACAAGAGCAAGTCTAGATATGCACACAAAGAAATACCTCAAGCATATTAACTTCACATTGTTAAATCCCAAAAGACAAACAAACAAACAAACTAGGCACCATGCCTCCCCTAGAGGCCCCGGCCCTACTGCAGCTGAAATGTAAGACGAGGACCTTGGCAATTGTGAATATGTTCATGAACCTTAATGAGGTTATGGATAAATATCTTAAAAGACCATGAAAACACAAACAAGTAAAAGAAATAATTAAAACCATTCAAGACCTGAAAGTAGAAATTAACAGAGGAGTAGAATTGCTAAAGAAAAGTCAAATTGAAACAAAACTCAAAATTAAAAACTCAGGAAAAAAGACAGGAAAGAGAGAATCTTAGATCTTGAAGACAAGGTAGAAGAAATGAATTGTTCATTCAAAGAACATGTTCCATCTGGAAGAATACAAACACAAAACATCCAGGAAATCTTGGACACTACGAAAAAACCAAACCTACAAAAAGAATAAAAGAAAATTTCCACAAACCGACAAACAAAAAAAGGCTTAACATTGTACAATACATATACAGAATACCAAATATGCAGTACCAGAAAATAAAATCTCCACAACACATAATAAAATACTAAATATATACAAAGAGCATATCAGAAGCTACAAGAAGAAAAAAATCTCATATTAATAGCTCAATAACCCACTCTAGAAAACAAGAAGAAATAATATACAAAAAGAGGAAACATGAAGAAATAATCTCAGGTCTGAAATCAATAAAATAGAAGCAAAGAAATAAAACAAAATAACTAAACAAAATAAAAACCAAGAATCAGTAATAAAAGAACTAGATCTTTTAGAAAATCAACAAGAACTGGAATGTGATGGCATACACCTTTAATCCCAGAACTGGTGAGGCAAAGATGAGCAGCTCTCCAATTCTGGGCCAACATTTTCTACTTAGCAAGTTCCAGAACAACAACAACAACCACAACCACAAAACATAGACCTTCCCACTTCATATTAAGAAAACTAACAGGAAAACAAATCTTTAGACAAATTAGCCAAAAGACACAAAGGCTCCAAATTCATACAATTAGAAAAGAATAGGGGGTTGTAACAACAGACATCAAGGAAATTCAGAGACTCAAAAGGACATACTTTAAAAATAATTATTCCACCAAAGTGGAAAACCTAAAAATAGTGAATGAATTTCTTGATATGTACAACCTATCAAAGTCAATCAAAATGAAATAAACAATTTTAAGACTATAGTCCATATTGAAATAGAATCAGTAATTAAAATCTCCCACCCAAAACAAACCAGACAGACTCATCATGGAATTATACTAGACCTTCATAAAAGAGCTAACACCAAAAATCCTCAAATTATTCCACAAAACAGAAGCTGGATGGACATTTCCAAATTCTTTTTATGAAACCTTTATTATGCTGATACCACAACCACACAAAGACCCAAAAAGAAAAGACACAAACTCCCATCCCTAAACTAGATGCTCTTTGAAAATTGGTGTCTTCTGAGAAAGGGAAAATCAATTTTTACAGGTTTTGGGGCGTTTTGGGTTTTTTCCCCCCAGTGAAAAATCACTAGGTAAATTAATCACACTCCAAGGCAGTTCCCATGTCTGGGAGTAGTCAGACAACACACACACAAACATACATGAAGATTAACTGAGATAATACACTTAGAGCTCTTAGTAACACGTCTATCACTCCACAGGATGTCAGTAAGTGCCTTACTTTAGCCAGCTGTTCCAGTGATAGACCAGTGAACTGTTTGCATGAATAGGAACTCAATGATAAGCAACATTATTTTTTTTCCCTTTAACAAAATCAAAACAAGGGCTTATAAAAAGAGAGTGGTAAAAAGGAAAATCACAATTTGAAAGTGGTAAGTTGGGATGAGCGAACAACAATCTAGAAAAAAATAAGTTCTGCCTGGGGCATTTGCAAAATAGACCTCTGTCCCCCAAATAAGATTTTTTTCTATGTATTCTCTAGAACAGTTTGACCATTCTGATGTATATGGGGGGGGGGGTGCTAGGCTACCTGAATGCAAGTAGTACCTGCACCATCTCCATGATCAAAGTCTCTCTGCTCTGACTCTGCTTAGTACACTCAGTTCAGTGTGTCATTATGAACTTGCTTTTCAGTTATTTGATTAATAACGATCTTTTCCCCAAGGAGACTGGAACATGCAGAGTGTGAGTGGGTCTGTCATCGCTGCTATACCATCACTGTGTACTCCACATGCTACCCAGCAGGGGACTCATAGTAGGTACACAAGGTGTTTGACTTAGGAAGCAAGGGAGGAGGAAGTAGAGGGAAGGGAGGGAAGGAGACTGGAAGTCCCAAGGCAATACCATAGAGGATAGAATGGGTAAGAAAACATTCTCTGATAGTTCAGAGACAAGAGCTATCACCCTTGATTTGGGCACAGGGATCTGCAGGAGCTTCTAAGAAGAGCTTTCTTTTACCTGTACCATGGGACACAGGTAGAGTGAACTCTGAGAAAGCAGGGAACATGCATGTCTTGGTACAACATGAGGTCTCTGAGGAGGTGTCTTGAGAGTCAAAGCTATTTGTGACAGGAACATCGATCACACTTGCCAATGAGGAGCCCCTGATATGACTAAGTTAGAAATGAGACAAGCTCTAGAAAGACAGGTCTGGTGACGTGCATACGTGGACCATGAGTGGGAGGAAGTGGGAGGTAGGGAGACTTCTTAGCATCAGCTCTTACTCTTCTGGTATTTCTAGGACTCAGTAGTATTTACACTGGCAAACAGCCTCTACGGCTCCACACTTACTCCACTTTAAAAAACAGATGACAATTCTTCAAGGAATTTGTATAAGTTTGTAAACAGAATTGCCAAGATGAATAACTAGAATGTTCTTAAGACTATTCAAGCCTTTTTACACAGTTATCTAAATCTGCATGACATGTAAATTTGAACTTGACTCAGAATCACAGAGAATGTTGCCAGTGTATTCACCAACATTTGATGAGCCCTTGAAGAACACCCTAGCAAAGATTACATCAACTCCTTTGCTTAAAAGAGAAAGGCAGGGAAATCCTATTTGGATGAAAATCCTTATGGCTCCCACCTCATGAGGTTTTGATAACAGCTAGCATTGGTGGTGTGTTCTCCCCTTCTAGAAACAGAACATTATGACATTGTGTTTCATCTAATTGTCATGAGGTAGGTAATGTTATTTCTTACTTAATCCCTAGTGTCTTTGAATGGCCTGCAATCTGGTGTAGATAGTTTTCCTTCCTTTGCCACCTAAACAACATGTAACTAATAAATGCACCTCACAATCTGAGTAAATTTAAACACACTCACATACTCTTATCTATTGGCCCAAGGCTTTCCCCATCTTCACTCACTTCCTCAGCCTCATCTTTCTGAGCTGAGTCTTCTGCCTCTAAGCAATCATGGGTAGCATAGTCTACCCTTACCTATCCTAGATGCTGCCCTGCTCTTAGTCCTCTGTCCATCCTCCACCACCAGTCTGTATGAGTCGGCTCCTCAGTCACAACTCACTGCTTTTCTATGCCCTAAGGACATACAGTAGTAGCCTTTGCCAACTCAACCTCTCTGCAATGGGCAATGCTAAGCATGGGAGACTGGTGGTTACAGGGGTTATAGAGACAATGAAAAGGAAGACAAGGGACTGAAAGGTAAAAGATGCTATTGGGGTCAAGTCAGAAGAGATCAAAATGGCAGATGCTGAAGAAAGGGTAGCAGAGTTGGGGCCTCAACTAAGTCCTGCAAATATTCTGATTTTGTGTCTTCATTTTCTAAAAGAAACAGAGAAAAATATACAGCATACAGACTACTTTAAGGCCATCTCTCTTCTCCTACAAGTTTGGACTTCCTCCACTGATAAAGAAGGATGTAGTGAGCAACAAAGACAATAGTGAAGCAAAAATAAAGGCTTCTTCAGAACAAACCAACAGTGGGAGAAATAACTACAGGAAACCTTGCAAGTTTGCAGGTACCAAGGAAATGTCAGGCTGAGATTAAGATCTACAAAATTTCCGTATGGGTGGAAAGTTCTGTGTTTAGGTTGTTTTCTTTTTATTAAGAGTAAGTTCTGTGTTTAGGTTGTTTTCTTTTTATTAAGAGTAAGCTGGTGGTGATATACATTATCTGCCTCTCTCCCACACTACACCCTTCTCTGAGGTTGTTCCTCTTTCCCTCTCCATCTCTCCTTTTCTCTCCCTGTTTGCTTGCCTCTCTCCCTATGTCTCTGTTTCATTCCATATCCTCTCTCATATACACATACACATATAGTTGTATGTGTGTGGCATGGGGGGCTGGCTGGATGGATGGATGAGAGGATGAGTGAGTGGATATAACTGATTTTGCATTTGTTAGTTTTAGGGCTATCAGTGTTGAAGGGACTTTGGCCAATTGGACAATGGCAAGCATGGCTTTTTCAGGCTTTTCCCTTCTCTCCAGTTCACTCTGCCTTGCTAGAATCATTAGATTACATTCCTAATGCTACGAACTAAGGTCCATTCCCTTATTTGGCCACTTCTTCCTCCTGAGGGTGGCTACCAAGGTCCAGCTATCAAAGTATTACAAGCCAACAATAAAAGTACCCTTTTTATAACCTGATTAATATGTCCAAATAAAATTAAACACCTCATTCTAACACAAGGTTTCCCCTTGTGTCTTTATAAAGTGCCATTTTCCTATGGGCCACATCTGTCTTCTTTCAAACAGATGCCGTCTTCTGTCCCAGTGTGGGACAAACATTTCTTCTCCTTCACCCTCCCTTCTTTTCTTCCCTTTTCTTTCTCACCCCCAGCTGCCTTTTCCTTTCTTGTCTTTGGCCCTTATGTCTGCCCTCTGTCCCTTTGGGACAAATAAATCTCCTTTGTGCTGAAAACTTGATCTGAGAACTTGGAGGTCCTGAGCCAATACTTTTCCTTACAAGTGTAATTCTATGTGATGCTTTGAATGTGACATCTCCTCTCAAGCCAACATACAGGCTCCTGTGGTTGGACATCGAATATCCAGATGCTGGTGCTATGTCAAAAGGTTGTGGAAATTTGAAGAGGTAAGGTGAGTTGAAAACATTTCATTGTGGGGCTGGCCCACCTCTATCTGAGCCCCTGTTTCCTGGCTAGTACAGTAGACTAAGTCATGCCACCTGCTTTCCATCATCAAGAGAGCCAGCTGCCATGCCTTTCCTACTGTACTGGATGGTATTCACCTTAAACTCAGAGCCCAAGTATTTCCTTCCTTCCTTCCTTTCTCCCTTCCTTCCTTCTTTTCTTCTTTCCTTCCTTCCTTCTTTCCTTTCTCCCTCCCTTCCTTCTTTCCTTCCTTTCTTCCTCCCTTCCTTTCCTCTCTCCTTCCTTCCCCCTTTCTTTCTTAAATAACTTCTGTGAGTTATTTTCTCAGAAATGGGAGAAAAGTCACATACCATGAACAGCACAATAGTTTCATTCCAACAATCAGGCAGAATTTTTAAATTGTTTCAGATGCTGTTTTTAACTGAGAGTTTATACGAACAAAAACCCTTAATTGTACTGGGTCAGACCTATGTATCTGTGTGACCTGTATGTACTGGGTCTGACCTATGGATCTATCTGCATGACCTGTATGCTTTCCTCCATCTATTTCACACAAACGGCAGGTGCTATTACTGTCTGCCTCACACTGAGTAAATTGTGCCTTCAGCCATTTTCTACTGGGTTCATGGCTGATCAGATGCATACTGAACTGAAACTAAAGTCTGGGTCTGCTTGGACCTAGAGGCTGTTTAATAACAGCCTCTCCAATACCTGAATGGTGCTAGCATTTCTGAAATCAGGAGTTTTGTTTGTTCAAACATTTCTAAGGCATATCGGTGGACCAGTAGTTTCACATGTTTGAAAAAGTCAGGGTAGGATCGTATTTCTTCCTGAAAATAGAAAAGCTTCAGATCAATGCCTGAACCATATGTGGGCCATATAAAGAAAATTTGATTAGATGAAACTCCATATAAAGAGACAATGCCTTCCATCAAACCTCACACAAAAACCACTTCAGCTAATATCTGCTGATATACTCATTTTTACTTAATAAAGCCTACTCTTGAAAACTACAAAGATTAGATTGTCAATACTTGTTTCTGATTGATTTATTTGAGCCAGTGATTCTCAGATATTGTTCTTCTGTGTAATTTGATTTTTACATATCACAAGAGAGAAACAAGAGAAAAAAATGCCTACTCCTTATGAGTGCCCCAATACGAGAGGTCTATTGTCAACTCAGAAAAGTAGAAACAGGATTTATATTTGATGGATTCTAAGGCCTGCTGAGTAGCCAAGGATGGCACCAGGCATAAAGTTGAACTTGATTTCACTTCTGAACAAAGGAATTTCTGTAATGCCATTTTTCTAATTTCAAGCAACTCTATTGATCCAAGCATGGGCTGCCACTTTCTCCCTGCCATCTTATTTCATCCCAAATGTCATCCTGAAATTCTGCCTTACTTCTCTATCTACGCGATTCTGATTATTGTTTTGTCAGCTTTATCCTGCCCATTACCCTCTTTGCTTCAATCTTCATCCTGCTAGTCACTTTTGCTACCTGGCTTTTAGCTACTCTTGTTCCCTCTTACCCAATATTTCTGGAAATGAGCACCACTGACTCTTATTTTTCCCTGACTGGAGTGCCTAGAAAGTCCCCCACCCCCATCCCCACTGATGGTGGATTTTGGATGAGCAGAATATGCCAGCATCTCACCTATAAGAGATGTATTAGCTTCTTTCTGAAAAGTCTAGTAAAGGCTACACATCTGCATAGCCACCATGAGACTCTTGGGGACCTATCACATGGCTCAAAGTATTCTTAGCCAGAAGGGCACAAAACCTTTAGAAACAGTTGGTGCCATTTATTTAGAAAGATGATGTCTTAGTTCCTTTTCCATTGTTGTCATAAACTACCATGACCAAAGCTGCTTATGGGAGAAAGTTTAGCTGGGCTTCTGGTTCCGGAAGGACAGGGGTCTATCATGGTGGGGAGACAGCAGCAAGCAGAAGGCATGGCTGCAAGGAGGCCAAGCTCACACATCTTCAAACCCAATCATGAAACAGAGAGGAAACTGGACGTGCCTACAGATTTTCATCTCAAAGCCCACCTCCAATGGCATACTTGCTCCTGCAAGGTTCCACCACTTAAATTTCCCCAAACAGTGCCACCAACTGGACACCAAGTGTTCAAATACCAGAGCCTATGAGGGGACATTTCTCAATAAAACTGCCACATTATACTTCTTGTCCCCCACCCCCACACCCCATAGGCTTGTAGCTGTATAGTGTAGCTATATATTGACAAATGCATTTATTCCAAGTTATAGGTCCCCATAGTCTTCTATAGTTTCAATATGGTTTAAAAGTTTAAAGTCTCTCTTGAAGCTCAGAGCAATCTCTTTATGGTAATCTCTAAAATCAAAAAGCAAATTATATACCTCCAACATATAATGGCATAGAACATGTATTACCACTTAAAAAGGGAGTGATGGGACATACTAAGAAAATACTAGATCAAAGCAAGACCAAAACCCAACATGGTAAACACTAGTGTTTGTTGCTCCATGACCAGTACCCAAGACTTAGGTGGCTCTGCCCTCCTTGACTTTTCAGTCTGCAACATATCTCTCTCTGTGTCTAGCCCTCCTTGACAGATATCCCATTACATGGAGACTAAGACATGCTGTGGTGCCCATTGGAAATCAAGCTTTGTGCAGTGGCCTCCTCTCAAAGCCTTTTGCTCTGTCAGGACCTTCCTGCAAGAACTGCCTTACCACATAACACCTGCCTCATTTGCTCTCTAAAACCACAGAGGAAGAATCTTTGACCCCATTACTCTGTGTCCTCCATGCCTGTAAAGCCAGTATCATGTAGATGACACTACCAGGTTCAGCTACCAGCTTGAAATGGGTCCAGCATCCTCATCACCACCACATTAGCAGCAGTGGTTTTTGTCAGTTACCTTGTAGGAGTGGATAACCTCTTGGGCTCTCTCACAACTTGGAGCTTAGCTTAGTAGGGTATTTCCCTGAAAGCATTTTTCATTCCAGTGCAGATCTCTCTTGTTGATGGTACTAACCTCCTCTCTTAACTACCAAAGCGACTCTTGCAGGCCAGGTCTTGACTGTAGCATTAAGCTTCTTAGTCGTCTTTTTGTTTCCAAACTATGTATTCTGTACTTCTTTCTGCCCTAGTTGTTCCTTTTTATTGACGACCATTTTAAGCATTATCAATGCCTTCATTAGAGTAAATATTGTTATGGAAAAAACACCATGACTAATGTGACTTAGGAAGGAAACAATTACTAGGCTCATGCTTCCTTATTATTGTTCATCACTGAAGCAAGTTAGGGCAGAGACTCAAACAGATCAAGAATTTGGAGGCAGGAGTTCACTCAGAGGCCATGGAGGAGTGCTGCTTTATGCCTTTTCCTTCATGGCTTGCTCAGCCTATTTTCTTATAGGACAAAGAACCACCAGCCCAGGAGTGGCCCCACTCACAATGGGCTGGTCCATCCACATCAATCTCTAATTATGAAAATGTCTTACAAGTTTGCATACAGCCTGATCGTCTGTACTTTCTCAATTGAGGCTCTCAACTATCCAATGATCTTGCTATGTCAAGTTGATGTAAAACAAGCCAACACCATCAATACTAGCCAAGCTATACCTTTAACAATGTCTTAAAAATCCTGCCAATTCATCAATTATTATTTTATTTAGTTTCAGGAAAAAGTTTAGAAAAAGTACAAAGGCAGCCAAATTATTTTCCAACATGGCAGAGAAGTGGCCTTTAGCCCAGATGCTAATATTGTTGCCCTCTGAAACCATTTGAGCTGGGCCTCTAGAATGGCCCTAGAACATTCCACCACTTTTCTAATCCAAAAATCCAAAATCTTCCACATTATTCCCCCATAAAAACCAAGGAACCAACTTTGGTTACATTTCTGTTGCTGTAGTAAAATACCACAGGCAAACAATTCATACAGGAATGACTTTATTTGGACTTACATTTCCAAATGGAGCAGAGTCCATCATGGAAAGGAAGCTTGGCAGCAGGCAGGCATGGTAACTAGAGGAAGAAGCTAATAGTTCACATCTTTAATCACAAGCATCAATAAGAAAACTGGAAGTAGGGCAAAGCTTTAAACTCAAAAAGGCTACCCCAGCAATGAACTTCCTCCAGCAAGGCTAACTACCTAAAAGTCTCTGAACAGTGTCACCAACTGGGGACCAAGTATTCATATACAGGAGCCTGTGGGAGAATAATTCTCATTTAATCCATTATAGGTTGACACATTAAGACTCCTATAAAGGGAGGAACAACCTGGGACAGGATCCTTCCCGTTTCCATCTATGCCCAGAGCTGATCCTGTGCCTCAGCACTCCATACCCAAATATCACCAGGGGAGAGCAGGTCTCCAAGGAGTGTCAAGATGTACATGAGCACAGATAAGAACACCACTTCCAACTCAAATACATTGCCCAAGAGGCACCCACACAGAGCCATCACGACACAGGAACTAAGGAATGGCCAGGAACAGGATCCTTACAGTTTTTGAACCCCAGAACTAACCCTGTGCCACAGCTCTCCATAACTAAATTTCTCACAAGAAACTAATCTCCCAGGAGTGCTGACACACAGGCTTACAGGAGGGACAAGACACAACAAAACCAGCTAACACCAGAGATAACTAGATGGTGAGAGGCAAGGGCAAGAACAACAGAAACCAAGGATACTTGGCATCATTGGAACCCAGTTATTCCTCCACAGTGAGCCCTGGTACCCCAGCACACCGAAAAAGTAAGACTTTCATTTAAAATGACATATCATGATGATGATAGAGGAGTTTAAGAAGGACATAAATAACTCCCTTAAACAAATACAGGAAAACACAGGTAAACAAGTAAACGCCTTTGAAGAGGAAAACCAAAAAATCCCTTAAAGAATTACAGGAAAACACAATCAAACAGATGAAGGAATTGAATAAAATCATCCAGGATCTAAAAATGGAAATAGAAACACTAAAGAAATCACAAAGGGAGACAACCGTGGAGAAAGAAAATTTAGGAAAGAGATCAGGAGTTGTAGACACAAGCTTCACCAACAGAATACAAGAGATAGAAAAGAGAATCTCAGTTGCAGGAGAGGCAATAGAAAACATTGATATGACAGTCAAGGAAAATGCAAAATGCAAAAAGCTCTTAGCCCAAAATATCCAGGAAATCCAGGATGCAATAAGAAGACCAAACCAAAGGATAGTAGGTATAGAAGAGAGTGAAGATTGCCAAATTAAAGGGTCAGTAAATATCTTCAACAAAATTATAGAAGAAAACTTCCCTAACCTAAAGAAAGAGATGCCCATGAACATACAAGAAGTCTACAGAACTCCAAATAGATTGGATCAAAAAAGAAATACCTCCCATCAAGTAATAGTCAGAACACAAAATGCACACACACACAAAGAGAATATTAAAAGCAGTAAGAGAAAAAGGTCAAGTAACATATAAAGGTAGACCTATTAGAATTACACCAGACTTCTTGCCAGAGACTATAAAAGTTAGAAGATCCTGTGAAGATCTGATTTAGACCCTAAGAGAACACAAATGCCAGCCCAGGTTACTATACCCAGCAAAACTCTCAATTAACATAGATGGAGAAACCAAGATATTCCATGACAAAAACAAATTTACATAATATCTTTCCACAAACCCAGCCCTACAAAGGATAATAGGTGGAAAACACCAGCAAAAGGAGAAAAACTACACTGTCGAAAAAGTAAGAAAGTCATCTTCTTTCAACAAACCCAAAGGAAGATAGGCAAACAAACATAATTCCACCTCTAAAAACAAAAATAACAGGAAGCAACAATCACTATTCCTTAATATCTCTTAACATCAATGGACTCAATTACCCAATAAAAAGACACAGACTAACAGACTGGATACATAAACAGGACCCAGCATTTTGCTGCATACAGGAAACGAACCTCAGTGTCAACGACAGACACTACCTCAGAGTAAGGTGTTGGAAAACAAGGTCCCAAGAAACAAGCTGGAGTAGCCATTCTAATATCAAATAAAATCATATTTCAACCCAAAGTTATAAACAAGTATAAGTAAGGACAACACTATACTAGTCAAAGGAAAACTCTACCAAGAACTCTCAATTCTGAACATCTGTGCTCCAAATTCAAGGGCACCCACATTCATAAAAGTAACTACTAAAGCTCAAAGCACATGTTGCATCTCACACAATAAGAGTGGGAAACTTCAACACCCCACTTTCAGCAATGGGAAGATCAGAGAAATACAAACTAAACAGAGACACACTGAAACTAACAGAAGTTATGAATCAAATGGATTTAACAGATATCTATAGAACATTTTATCCTAAAACAAAAGAATATACCTTCTTCCCAGCACCTCATGGTCCCTTCACCAAATTGACAGTATAATTGGTCACAAAACAGGCCTCAACACATACAAGAAATAATCCCAAGCATCCTATCAGATCATAGTGGAGTAAGGCAAAACAACAAAAGAACAGAAACAAAAACAACAGAAAGTCTACATACACATGGAAGCTGAAAACATCCTACTCAGTGATAAGTTGGTGAAGGAAGAAATAAAAAGACTTTTTTAGAATTTAATGAAAATGAATGCAGAATATATCCAAACTTATGGGACACAATGAATGTAGTGCTGAGAGGAAAAATCTGAGTGCCTCCAAAATGAAACTGGAGAGAGCATACACTAGCATCTTAACAACACATCTGAAAGCTCTAGAAAAAAAAGAAGCAAATAGACCCAAGAGGAGTAGAAGGCAGGAAATGATCAAACTCAGGGCTGAAGTCAACCAAACAAAGCCAAAAGAACTATACAAAGAATCATCAAAAACAGGAACTGGTTCTTTGAGAAAATCAACAAGATAGATAAACCCGTAGCCAGACTAACCAGAGGGCACAGAGACAGTATTCAGATCAACAAAAACAGAAAAGGGAGATATAACAACAGAAACTGAGGAAATTCAAAAAAATCATCAGATCCTACTACAAACTTCAATATTCAACAAAACAGGAAAATCTGGATGAAATGGACAATTTTCTAGACAGATACCAAATACCAAAGTTAAATCAGGATCACATAAACCATCTAAACAGTCCCATATCCCATGAAAGAAATAGAAGGAATCATTAATAGTCTCCCAACCAAAATGAGCCTAGGATCACATGGATTTATTGGAGAATTCTATCAGACTTTCAAAGGAGTCTTTCTTTAAACTATTTCACAAAATAGAAACAGAAGAAACACTACCCAATTTGTTCTATGAAGCCACAGTTACGCTGATACCAAAACCACACAAAGATCCAACAAAGAATGAGAATTCCAGACCAATTTTTCTTCTAAATATTGATGCAACAATACTCAATAAAATTCTTGGAGTCTAAATCTAAGAACACATCAAAATGATCATTCACCATGATCAAGGAGGCTTCATCCCAGGGATGCAGGGATGGTTCAATATTCAGAAATCCATCAACGTTATCCACTACATAAACAAACTCAAAGAAAAAAAGCTACATGATCATTTCATTGGATGCTGAAAAAGCATTTGACAAAATTCAGCATGTTAAAAGCCTTGGAAAGATCAGGAATTCAAGATCCATATCAAAACATAGTAAACACAATATACAACAAGCCAGTAGACAACATCAAACTAAATGGAGAGAAACTTGAAACAATCCCACTAAAATCAGGTACTAGACAAAGCTGCCCACCTTCTCCCTACCTATTCAATATAGTACTTGAAGTCCTGGCCAGAGCAATTAGACAGCAAAAGGAGATCAAGGGGATCAAAATTGGATAGGAAGAAGTCAAAAATATCACTATTTGCAGGTGATATGATAGTATAATTTAGTGACCCTAAAATGTCCATCAGAGAACTCCTACAGCTGATAAACATCTTCAGCAAAGTGACTGGATATAAAATTAACTCAAACAAATCAATAGCATTCCTATACTCAAAGGATAAACAGTCTGAGAAAGAAATTAGGGAAACGACACTCTCCACAATAGTCACAAACAATATAAAATATCTTGGTGTGACTCTAGCCAAACAAGCAAAAAATGTGACAGGAACTTCAAGTCTCTGTAGAAAGAAATCAAGGAAGATCTCAGAAGATTGAAAGATCTCCCATGATCATGGATTAGCAGGATTAATATAGTAAAAATGGCCATCTTGCTGAAAGCAATCTACAGATTCACAGCAATCCCCATCAAATTTCCAAGTCAACTCTTCATAAAGTTAGAAAGAGCAATTCTCAAATTCATTTGGAATAACAAAAAAACCCAGGATAGCAAAAGCTCTTCTCAACAATAAAAGAACTTCTAGGGGAATCACCATCCCTTCCCTCATCCTCAACTACAGAGCAATGGGGATAAAAACTGCATGGTATGACATGGCAGGTAGATCAATGGAATAGAATTGAGGACTTAGAAATGAACTCACACACCTATGGTTACTTGCTCTTTGGCAAAAGAGCTATAACCAGTAGGTTATCCAGTAGAAAAAAAAAAGACAGCATTTTCAATAAATGGTGCTGGTTCAACTGGTGGTCAATATGTATAAGAATTCAAACTGATTCACTCATATCTACCTGTACAAAACTCAAGTCCAAGTTAATCAAGGACCTCCACAGAAAATGAGAAACACTGAAACAAAAAGAAAAGAAAGTGAGGAAAAGTCTAGAACACATGGGCACAGGAGAAAAGTTCCTGAACAGAACAGCAATGGCTTATGCTCTATGATCAAGAATCGACAAATGGGACCTCATAAAATTGCAAAGCTTCTGTAAGGCAAAGGACACTGTCTATAGGACAAAACGACAACCAACAGACAGGGAAAAGATCTTTAGTAACCCTATATCCAATAGAGGGCTAATATCCAAAGAACTCAAGAAGTTAGACTCCAGACAACCAAGTAACCCTGTGAAAAAATGGGGAACAAAGCAAAACAGAGGATTCTCAACTGAGGAAACTCAAATGGCCAAGAAACACCTTAAGAAATGTTCAACATACTTAGTCATCAGGAAAATGCAAGTCAAAATGACCTTGAGATTCCACCTCATACCAAGTCAGAATGGCTAAGATCAAAAACTCAGGTGACAGAAGATGCTGGCAAGGATGTGGAGAAAAAGGAACACTCCTCCATTGCTGGTGGAATTGCAAGCTGGTACAACCACTCTGAAAATCAGTTTGGTGGTTCCTCAGAATACTGGACATAGTGCTACCTGAGAACAGCTATACCACTCCTGGGCACATACCCAGAAGATGTTCCAACATGTAATATGGACACATGTTCCACTATGTTCATAGCAGCCTTATTTATAATAGCCTGGAGCTGGAAAGAACCCAGGTGTCCCTCAACAGAGGAATGGATACATAAATTGTGTTACATTTGCACAATGGAAATACTATTCAGCTATTAAAAAGAATGACTTCATGAAATTTGCAAGCAAATGGATGGAACTTGAAAATATCATCCTGAGTGGTGTAACTCAATCACAAAAGAACACAAATGGTATGCACTCACACTGATTAGTAGGTATTAGCCCAAATGTTTGGAATACTCAAGATACAATTCACAGACCATATGAAGCCCAAGAAGAAGGAAGGCCAAAGTTTGGATCCTTCAGTGCTTCTTAGAAGTGGGAACAAAATACTTACAGGAGGAAATATAAAGACAAAATGTGGAGCAGAGACTGAAAGAAAGGCCATCCAGAGACTGTCCCACTTGGGGATCCATCCCTTTATACAGTCACCAAACCTGGAAGTTATTGTGGATGCCAGGAAGTACTTGCTGATGGGAGCCTGACATGGCTGTCTCCTGCGAGGCTCTGCCAGAGCCATACAAATACAGAGGTGGATGCCCACAGCCAACTATTGAGAAGGGAGTGAAGGATCTGAGGGTTTGCAGTCCCATTGGGAAGCAACAGTGTCAACAGGCCAGACACCCCAGATCCCCCGGGGACTGGGCCACCAACCAAATTGCACACATGCATGGGCTCAGGGATCTGGCTGCATATGTGACAGAGGATGGCCTTGTTGGACATCAGTGGGAAGAGTGGGCCTTGGACCAGAGGGTGCTTAATGCCCCAGTATAGGGAAATGCCAGGACGGGAATATTGGAGTGATTGTGTGTGTGGATGAGTACCCTCATAGAGGCAAGGAGAGTGGGGTGGGATGGGGGGGTTCCAAAGGGGAGATCTAGGAAGGGGAAAACATTTGAAAATATCCAATTTTTTTAAAAAAAAAGACTCTGTTGAGGGACATCTGGGTTCTTTCCAGCTTCTGGCTATTATGGCTGCTATGAACATAGTGGAGCATGTGTCCTTCTTACCAGTTGGAAAATCTTCTGGATATATGCCCAGGAGAGGTATTGCGGGATTCTCCAGTAGTACTATGTCCAATTTTCTGAGGAACCACCAGAATGATTTCCAGAATGGTTGTATAAGTTTGCAATCCCACCAACAATAGAGGAATGTTCCTCTTTCTCCACATCCTCGCCAGCATCTGCTGTCACCTGAATTTTTGATCTTAGCCATTCTGACTGGTGAGGTGGAATCTCAGGGTTGTTTTGATTTGCATTTCCCTGATGATCTAGGATGCTGAACATTTTTTTCAGGTGCTTCTCAGCCATTCGGTATTCAGGGCCTGCAGGCGTGGATGAAGGCATGCAGAGAGATAGGAGGGCCATTGTCTAATTCAGGTTTAGCCGCAGCTGTATTATCGGCTCAGAGATCAAAAGGAATAACTTGCTACAGTTGTGGACAGACAGGACATATACAAAGACAATGCCCTAAGGATAGAAGGAGTAAACCCGAAAAGAAGGTGCCAGGCATCTGCCCAAAGTGTGGTAAAGGAAAGCATTGGGCTAATGAGTGTAGATCGGTCAAGGACATAAAAGGGAGACTGATACTTCAAAATAATATGCAACAGTCAAAAAACTGGACAGGGGGCCCGCGTTCCCAGGGCCCACAAATATATGGGGCGCTCCAGACAACAGTGTCCATGAGGCCACCCAAAGACCGAGGAGAGCCACTCCGGGTTCAGCAGGATTGGACATCTGTGCCACCTCCAGAGTAATCCTTACACTCCAAGTGGGA
The DNA here is from genome assembly GCF_978045245.1 of Mus caroli. Taxonomy (NCBI): domain Eukaryota; kingdom Metazoa; phylum Chordata; class Mammalia; order Rodentia; family Muridae; genus Mus; species Mus caroli. Next base: position 118,931,063 of record NW_028227261.1, read on the forward strand.
TGCCAACCTATTTCCTCAGATTTTAGAGGTCCCTTACCAAAGGATACAGTGGGTCTACTCTTAGGTAGGTCCTCTTCTGCCTTGAAAGGATTGGTGATACATCCCGGAGTTATAGATTCAGATTATAAGGGACAAGTTAAGATTATGTGTTCTGCACCCCGAGGTATCCTGGCCATTTCTCCTGGAGACCACATTGCACAATTGCTGATTCTTCCCAGCTTGCATAACATGTTTTCTAGCAATCAGGATTTTCGAGGAAATAAGGGGTTTGGCTCCACAGGAACTACTGTTGCTTATGTTTCCTTAGATTTAGACGATCGTCCCACCTTGCAATTAAATATAAAAGGAAAAGTATTTCAGGGCATATTAGATACTGGAGCAGATAAAAGCATCATGTCCAGTAGCTGGTGGCCTGCCTCCTGGCCCGTCAATCAGTCATCACATACCTTGCAAGGGTTAGGATATGAAGCTACCCCTACTATAAGTGCAAAATCATTAAAATGGATGGCTAAGGAAGGGATGACAGGATCTTTTCAACCTTATGTGCTCCCATTACCTGTAAATTTATGGGGAAGAGATGTGTTGTCAGCCATGAATTTTATATTGACTAATGATTATTCTCAGAAAAGCCAGGATATGATGACAGGAATGGGGTATATACCCAGACTAGGACTTGGCAAAAATTTGCAAGGCAGAGTTTCACCAGTTGAGACCAAAGAAAAGGCAGATGGAAAAGGGCTGGGTTTTTCCTAGGGGCCTCTGAGGAGCCTCTACCCATTCCATGGCGTACAGAGGATACGGTGTGGGTGCCTCAGTGGCCACTACCCTCTGAGAAGGTAATGGCAGCTCAAGCATTGGTACAAGAACAGCTAGAACTGGAACATTTGGAAACTACCCAATCACCTTGGAATACCTCTATTTTTGTAATAAAAAAGAAAGCAGGTAAATGGAGATTAATACATGACCTATGAGCCATTAATGCACAAATGCAAGTGATGGGTCCCATTCAGAGAGGGCTCCCCCTATTATCAGCTTTGCCTAAGGATTGGAGAATTATAGTAGTGGATATTAAGGACTGTTTCTTTTCCACTCCCCTAAATGAGAAGGATAAACCTAGATTTGCATTTACCTTGCCCTCCATTAATCATATGGAACCTGATAAACGGTATCAATGGTGGGTATTGCCCCAGGGGATGGCAAATAGTCCTACCATGTGTCAATTGTATGTAGGAAAAGCTTTGCAGCCAGTTAGAGATGGATTCCCCTCCTTAAAAATATGTCATTATATGGATGATATCTTGATATGTGGGCCTGAAGAAGAAATTATACAGCAAGCTTATGGTTTGCTTAATTGAAGCCTTGAAAAATAATGGTTTAATTATAGCTCCAGAGAAGGGGCAGCAGTCCAGTGTTAGTCATTTTTGGGGAGCTAATATCACTTTACAATGTGTTACCCCACAAAAGATTAGTTTAAGAAGGGATCATTTAAAAACGTTAAATGATTTTTCAAAAGTTATTAGGAGATCTACATTGGATTAGACCTTATTTGAGGATCTCTACGTCTGAATTAAAATCGTTGTTTCAAATCTTGGAAGGGGAGTCACATATTACCTCATCGAGGCAGTTAACACCTGAATCTTCTGAGGTTCTTAAGAAAGTAGAGAGAGCCCTTCAAAAGGCACAGTTGAATCGCATAAATGAACAAGAACCTTTTCATCTATGCATATTACAAACTATGAACTTACCAACTGCTGTACTCTGGCAAGATGGCCCCTTGCTGTGGATTCACCCACATGCATCACCTAACAAGACTATGGAGCACTATCCTACCATGGTTGCAGAAATGGCACATAAGGGTATTAAGAGCTCCCTCACTCATTTTGGAAGGTTGCTGGAAAGTATAATAGTCCCTTATACAGCTGCTCAAGTATGAATACTTTGTGCCACTATAGATGAGTGGGCTATCCTTAGATGTACCTTTTTAAGACTTATTGATAATCATCTTCTGAAGCATCCCTTGTTACAATTTGTATCATGTCATCCTGTAATATTTCCAAAAATTACAGCAGCTATGCCTATTGTTAATGCCACAGATATTTATACTGATGGGTCTAAAACAGGATTGGGAAGTTATGTGATTAATGAACAAGCTGTTAGGATTCAATTTTTACCTAATGCCCCTCAATTGGTGGAATGTTTAGTTGTTTTGGAGGCCTTTAAAAGATTTCTTAATCCCATTAATATAATTTCTGATTCCTGTTATGTAGTGAATGCTGTCTCCCGATTGGAGACAGCAGGCATGTTTAAACAGTCCGGTCCAGTCGCAGAGATTTTTGAGCAGATTCAACAATGCACTTGATGTGTACCCATCCATTTTTTATTCAACATATTAGGGAGCATTCTTTGTTACCTGGGCCCATGACCACAGGCAATGCTCTTGCTGATCAGGCTACTAAAGACATGTTTATGTTGATTCAGTCGCCAATAACAGCGGCCATTGAGTTCCATTCATTATTTCATGTTCCTGCTTCTACCCTGAGATTAAAATTCAACATTACTTGTGCAGAGGCGCGCAATACTGTTATTCAATGTGCTAAGTGTGCGGAGTTTCTTAATGCTCCAACAGTGGGGGTAAATCCTACGGATCTTCGACCTCTAGATGTCTGGCAAATGGATGTTACACATATTCCAACCTTTGGCAAATTACAATATGTACATGTGTCCATTGATACCAGCTCTGGTGCCCTACATGCCTCTCCCTTGACAGGGGAAAAGGCAGTTCATGTTATATCCCACTGCTTAGAGGCTTGGGCTGCATGGGGCAAGCCCCTGGTGCTAAAGACAGATAATGGTCCTGCATATACCTCTTCTAAATTTAGTCAATTTTGCAAACAAATGCAGGTGAAACATATTACTGACCTTCCATATAATCCACAAGGACAAGGCATTGTTGAAAGAGCTCATAGAACCTTAAAAATGTATCTACAAGGGCTGGTGAGATGGCTCAGTGGGTAAGAGCACCCGACTGCTCTTCCGAAGGTCCAGAGTTCAGATCCCAGCAACCACATGGTGGCTCACAATCATCCACAACGAGATCTGGCGCCCTCTTCTGGAGTGTCTGAAGACAGCTACAGTGTACTTACATATAATAAATAAATAAATCTTTTTAAAAAAATGTATCTACAAAAACAAAAAGGGGGAATAGAGGCCATGACACCGAGAATGGCATTATCTCTTACTACATTTACCCTTAATTTTTAAAATTTGGATATGCAAGGCAAAGCACCAGCTGACAGACACAGCCATTGGCCAAAACCACCCACCAAAATGGCAAAATGGAAAAATGTGTTAGATAACCAATGGAAAGGCCCGGATCCCATTCTCATCTGATCCAGGGGAGCTATTTGTGTTTTCCCCCAGGGTGAAGACAACCCCATCTGGATCCCAACAAGACTGGCACAAATTGTGAAAAGTGAAAATGACACCCAGAGGGACAATGCTGATTTTACTGATGCCGATGCTTGACATATGGAAGGAAATTGGACTAGAGAGCTGGAGCAGATGCAGTGGCAGTTGCAGATCCAGATTTTAAGCCTTAATGGAACTTGAATAGAACCCATCACTGTTGGAGATTTTACCTCTTGGCTTACCTCTGCATTTTCCTACTTTAAGGAGTGGGTGGGAGTTGTTCTTTTTGGTGCTGCCATATGCTGTGGATTGGTATTCATGCTTTGGTTGGTTTGCAAGTTCAGATCTCAACAGAAACATGACAAGGTGGCCATCACCCAAGCACTCATGGCCATTGAACAGGGGCCTCCTCTGAAGTATGGTTATCCATGCTACATAAATAATAGGCATTCGAGTCCTTAGCTCTAGCACCCCATGGGTCTGTGTATCCATTGCACTGGGATAAGTAAGACTCAATTTCCTTGATCAGCCCTTGCACATCGCTGAGGCTATGCCCATTGCACGCGATAGGGTGATCATGGACTGCCAAAAACGAGATCCTTCTTGATCGTTGTGAGCTGAAGAGGCTAGCGACTAGATCGTTGGATTAGGCCATAATAATAAAAAAGGAGGAGATGTGGGAAGCCACATACGCCATTACAAGATGGCGCTGGCTACCACTGGCCACCGCCCGTAAGTTCGGGTAAACAACCGATGTGCGCATGTGCATAAGGGTTTCACGCCAAGTCACAGCCCATCCCGGGGAATGTAAATGAGGTACTGAAAGCACAACCAATCAGGAATAGACACACCACTCCTAGGCCTATATAAACAGCACCAGTTCTGGGGCTCGGGGTCTTTTGCCTTCGCTATCAAGCTCTCCCAATAAACGTGTGCAGAAGAATCCTGTTGTGGCGCCCTCCTTGCTGGCAAGTCGGGTGTCCACAGTTACAAGTTGCAAAACACATGAAACTCAAGAAGAACGAAGACCAAAGTGTGGTCACTTTGCCCCTTCTTAGAATTGGGAACAAAAAACTCATGGAAGGAGTTACAGAGACAAATTTTGGAGCTAAGACGAAAAGGTGGACCATCTAGAGACTGCCGTACCCGGGGATCCATCCCATAATCAGCCTTCAAAGGCAGACACCACGGCATATGCCAGTAAGATTTTTTGAAAGGACCCTGATATAGCTGTCTCTTGTGAGGCAATGCCAGTGCCTGGCAAACACAGAAGTGAATGCTCACAGTCAGCTATTGGATGGATCACAGGGCCCCCAGTGGAGGAGCTAAGAAAGTACCCAAGGAGCTAAAGGGAACTGCAACCCTATAGGTGGAACAACAATATGAACTAACCAGTACCCAAGAGTTCTTGTCTCTAGCTGCATATGTATCAAAAGATGGCCATCTTTGGGAAGAGAGGCCCCTTGGTATTGCAAACTTTATATGCCCCAGTATAGGGGAACACCAGGGCCAAGAAGTGGGAGTGAGTGGGTAGGGGAGTGGGGGGAGGTATGGGGGACTTTTGGGATAGCATTTGAAATGTAAATGAAGAAAATACCTAATAAAAAGTATATTTAAAAAAAGGAAAAAAAAAAGACTCCTGTAAAGAGGTGGTACATGTAGGTACACTAATGCAAGGAGTCAACTCTCAATCCTCGGAACATGGGAGGAGCTATGTCTCTTCACCAGATGCAAAGGCCTACTGTGTGACATAGGATGGTATCATTACTATTTTTTTTTTAACTTCAAAAGTGCTGTTTTCTCAGCAGATATAGCTAGGGCAAAAATGAAATACTTTTTGGTACCTAGAAATAAAAGTAAAGTCTTTCAAGAATGTTAGAAAGACTCTTTTCATTTGAGACAGTCAAGAGGTGGTGAGACCTGTGAGAGCATCTGCACGCAGGAAAAGGTAATGTGGCACCTGTAGAGATGAAGGAGTATACCAGTCTGTGTTATCAACCAGAGACAATTTTCTAGAGCAGTGGTTCTTAACCTTCCTAATGCTGTGACCCTTTAATACAATCTCTCTTCTGGTAACCTCACAACAGTAAAATTATCTCCTTACTACTACATAACTAATTTTGCTGCTGCTATGAATCATAATGTAAATATCTGATATGGAAGATATCTGATATGCAACCCAGAAGAGGATCGAAACCACAGGTTGAGAACACCTGTCCTAGACCTTGGGAAATGTGTGCTGTGGTTCACTAATTTCTCTCCCTGGTTTTAAGAATCTCTAAGTAAAAGTTAAGTGTTGTGGACATTCCTATAGTCCCAGCATTCTGTAGGAAGATCAAGAGGATGGTGTGTATTTTGTGGCCAGACTGAGTTACCTAATGTGACTCTGTCTCATAAAAAAAAAAAAAAAAAAGTGTGAGTACGGGTAAAGATGTAGTTCAGTACTACCAGAGTGCTTGCACAGCCTGCACAAGAGCAATCTCAGTTTAATTGCTCCGTGGACAATTGCAATTCAGCTACAGTATCAGGGAGATGGAGCTGCCCTGGCAATCTCTGGTGGCACTGCAGTCTCCAGCACTAGGGCAGAAAGGAATTGCTAAATAAAAAAAGCACAGAACTAAGCTGCCTGGTAGGATAACTGGTGGGATCTGCAAGCCCTAAGACATAGGGAGTAAAGAGGTCTCCAATGTTTTCAGTGTTTGACAGCCCCCAATGTTTTCTTAAACAGGTATGGATGGGCAGAGCAAGAAGCAAGAACACATAAAGTGATTCACAGCTCTATATGCACGTGTATATATAGGTGCAGCATGTTCACATAAAGATGAAAAAGGGATCCATGACTTCCCTAAGACAGACCCACTGCTATAAATGGTTTGTATAACATTTTATAATTTATCAACTGCAACATAAGCACATTTCTTCATCAAGTGAGTTTTCCTTGGTCATTATGTAGGTTGGCATATTAGGTATTTATGGATATGGGGAGTTTGTGGGGGCTGTGCTGTCCTCTACTACACACACATACCAGAATCAAACCCTTCCAGATAGCCAGAATGAAAAATAGTGTTCCTGAGAGGTCTCTCAGCCAGATTATCAAAGGGGTATCTGCCTTTTTATGAAATGTGATTTAATGTTTATACCTAATTTTTAGTTAGAAGTATAAGCAGTGGATGGACAGTCGCTTCCTTATGGCACTTTGTGCTACTGAAAGAGGCATAGACAGGTAGGTGTCCTTCAAGCCTCTGTGCCACCACTTACAACAAAGCTTTCTAATCTAGTGGATTGTGCTGAACTGCGCAAAAACGTAACAATGATCATGACATCTATGCTTAGTGAACACTTAGATGGCAGATACTGTACTCCGTTCTTGATCTGTAATCCCACCAAATTAGTTTTCTCATTAGACAGTTCTGGGGTTGAGAGGTGGTGAGGAGGCAGGCAACAGCCTTAGCTCCTGAGCAACCAGGGAAGGCTGTCATGGTGAGTCTTTCTCAGTTGGAGCACCTCGTTTTTTCAAAGCACTTTTCCATTTATTACCTAATTTGAACCTCCTAATGGTGCACTGAAGTAGGGAAGACAGGTCTTTATTGTCATTTTGTGGAAAGAGACAGACATACAGAGGTCAAGGGCTTCTGCGAGGTCCCACAGCTAATGAGGACTAGACGAGATTCTTGACCTGTGAGCTACAGCCTAGCTGTTTCCAGCGTAGCTCCAGTTCCCTGATACTTTAGCTGAATTGCAATTGTCCACAGGGCAATTAAACTGAGACCTTTCCAAGAAATGCCATTCTGTGACTTTTGATCAGTCATGGTCTGTATTTTATTTGACTGCTACTGAAATTTTTTTTCTAGCATTACAGTCAAAAAAATACATTCCTGCAACCCTTTATTGTGACAGTTAAGTGAGTGGAAATTTCCGAACATGAGGTGATTGAAGAGCCAAGACCATTTACAGTACAGTAAGTTAGCTTGCTGAGGTTAGAACCCAGAGCAGAAGCAAATAAGAAAAGAGGTTTCCATTTCTTTGACTAGTTGACTAGACCATGCTATGCTGCCCAAATTCTTTCTGAAACAGGGATTCTTAAAATTTGAGTTTGCTTCGAGGGTAACTTGGCTTTTTGCTAGTCCAAAGTCTCTGAAACCAGAAGTCTGTTGATCATATAGTGAACTTCAAAGAGCTTTTAAGTCTATCCAGACTCAGAGGGACCTAGTGAATCTAGTTAGTTTCAGGAACTTCCTGAAGCTATTTTGAGTTGTTTAACTTTCTGCTTAAGGAACTGCTCTGCAGAATGGAATGTTTCCATCTTGGAGGAAATGGCTACTCAACCTGTTTGCTTAAAGATCATCTGAGTTACAAACAAACCTGAGTAGCTGGGACTGGCTTATCTCAAAACTGCAAGTTGGAAGTTATAGGTTATCTACAATGTGACTAAGTCCATGATCAGGGAAAAAGACAATCTCAAGCCCCAAATTATTCATTAAATAAGGCTCTGTTTCCTAAATAAATAGGATGAAGAATTTGGGAAGTGAACAAGTTCTGGCTTATAGGAAGAAAGGAATTTCTCATGATCACAGAGCTTTAAAAACCATTGTCTTGGTCCAAGTCTGTATGCCAGACAGTTTTGCGTTTTCTCTCTGCTCACACCCCTTTCTGCAAAATTCTAAATTGAAAACTACTTTTTTTATATATACGTACAGTGAAGCTCAGATCCTTCACCAATTTAAAAAAAAAAAAAAGGCTTTTCAGCAGATGAGAACTGTTACAAAAAGCCACAGATGATTAAAATGTAGAAAATCAAAATCACTAACACATCTACAATACAACCCTTCCTTACACCTAAGGCTTAGGGAACACCACAGAAGATAGGACAGAAAGATTTTAAAAGCAACAGAACAGGACATGGTGTCTCCTGTGAGATGATATGTGTCTTCCATCTATGACAGGGAAGATGAGCCCAGGAAATCTCAGTATCATTTCCCAAACCAGACCTTAAAGATAACAACACAAAATTTCCTGGTGAAATGGATGGGGAATCCTCCCAAGGCTTCACTCCTAAAAGAGTTACAAGGAATGAATGACTCCTGAAAGAGAAAGAGTTCATCTTCTTCAAGGACAAACCCTCTGATAGCCTGGCCAATCCCAAGCAATCATACCTAAACACATATGAGCAATGCTGAGTGACCTCAGAAGGTTGTATTTATACACTTGTAAGATATGCATGTAACAAGATCCATGCATTTGAGAAGAAATGGGAAGAACTGGAATAGGGGAGTAAGGGAAGAATGATGTAAATACAATGCTCATTATGAAATTCTCAAACATAACCATGTATTTTTAAACTGCTTTGTTTTCACTACCCTCTTGAATTTGTTATCTTATTTACGGCATGCTCTGAAACTGCTAGAGGAAAAAGTGGGGTATACATTTCAATGCATCAGTGTAAACAGGGATTTTATAAGTAGGACTTTAGTTAGCAGAACAAAGACCCACAGTTGACCAATGGATCTCTTGAAGTTATAAAGCTTCTGAACAATAGAGAACACTGTCAACTGAGGGAAGGTGCAGCCTGCAGAATGGGAGAGAAATCTTTGCCAGATGTTTATCTGACAGATTAGTAAGTAGAATATAGAAAAACCAGGGCTGAACAGATAGCTCAACAGTTAGGAGCACTAATTGCTCTTGTGGAAGACCCTATTTCATTCAGTTCCCAACATCCTTATGGCAGCTTATCATCTCCACCTACAGTGCCCAAGGATCCAATGCCTTCTTTTGACCTCCACTGCACCAGGTATGCATCTGTCATACAGATGTGCATGCAAGCAAAACATTCATACACATAAAATAAATCAATCTTTTAAATGTTTTATAAAAGGATATGCATAGAACTCCAAAACCCTAAAAAAGCAAAAAAAAAAAAAAAAAAACAAATAAAACCTGGATTATAAAACTAAACAGAAAGATCTCAAGCTAAGAAACATAAAAGGCAAAGAAGCACTTAAAGTGCTCTATACCCTTAGTCATTAGGGATATGCAAACTCACTTCAAGATTCATCCTCCTCTGGTTGGAGCACGCATCATCAAGAATATCAGTAGCAACGAATGCTGGTGCAGATGTGGGGAAAGGTAAATGAGTTAATCAGAACTCTTGGAGGTGATGTAATAGGAAAGGAAAGAAGCGGGTACCTTCAGAAGCAGAATAATTCTTTAATCAGAACAACAGAAGGTCCCTAGTCCTTCAGCAGAACTACAGACAGTGCCCCCATGGTATGGGGTAGTAGGGAATTATAGGAGGAAAAGGTAAAACCGTGTGAATGCAGATGAATTCTCTTGCAATTTGCATGTGGTAGTCTTATCAGAACCTTCCATAGGTGGTATCAGTTGAGTCAACTTTCCTTGCCAGAAGTTCTCAGTTAACCTGAGGTATTTAGGTGACTAACACTTCAAATAACTTATGTGCTTTTGATGGGAATGTGACCTTTGGAAATAAGTCTGAAGTTCCTCGGAAAAAATAAATAAATAAAACTAAAACTATGATATGACTCAGCTATACAACTCCAGGCATATAGCCAAAGGGCTTAAAACCCTATGACAGAGATGCCTATAGGCTCATTGCTGTCCTAGTCACAGTGGCTGGGAAATGGACAGAGCCTAGATGCCCAACAACTGATGGGTGCCGAGTGGATGGTGATGTGGTACATATATACAACCAAATATTAGTTAGCTGCAAAGAAAAACATGAAATTGTGAAATTTTCAGGCAAATATGTAAAATAAAAAAAGTTAACAAGTGAGGAAACAAAATAAGTGACAGGCAGGGCTGCCTTAAACACACAACTTTTCTCATCCCCTCCAGGGTCCAGGAAACATTTCTGAAGAGCTGGAAAGCATCATGGAAGAGGTGTAACACAAGGTGAAAAGCCATGAGACACTGGTTCCCTAGACTCCATATAACTACTCCAATCATTAGCTAACTTTAGTTCCCCACACTGGACCTGTACCAGACCAGCCCTATCGACAATCAGTCAATGAAGAGTGAAGGTCTAAAGAACTCCACCCTTTACCCTTATCTGTTAGCCACCCTTTACCCTCAACTAGATAGATTCTAGGATATGAAAGTTGCTGTCTTTAGTTGTGTACTATCTATGGAGCCCAAAAGATACCTGTAGACTCAAAACCTAGGGCCAAACAGATGTCCCTGGTTAATCTTATGGAATCAAACAACAGAATGAGCAAACATGTACACACTTGAGAAATGTGTGGTGAGTGTGGAGGACAGTAGGGTGGACTGTGGTGGAAACAAGGTAGAAAGTCAGAGTGCAAGGCATGCATGTGTGACACTGCAAAGATAAAAATGAAAATATAAACCACGTAAAGAATGCAGAAGTCATAAAGTATGCTGGGCAAAGACGTTATGATGCAAATCACTCACTTGCTAAGCCAAAGAAGAAAGTAAAGGATCAAAGATCATGGACCCCAAGAGAAAAAGTGAGCAGCAAACCACAATCTGCCGCTAAAGTAGCTGGGAAATAACAAGACCAGGGAACAAGAAATAAACATGTAGAGCTTGAGCAATCACTAGGAGTAGGTCTTTCCCACTGAGCCAGCTCTGTGCCTGCAGTCACTGTCTGTTGAGGGAATGGCCAGCTGAATCCTAAGGTGGGGCCTAAGAAGCAGACTGGAAAAACATAGGAGTGATTAAAACCCATGCAAAAACATCTCCACTGTGTGCCTGAATGGAACACTGCAAAGATTGAAATCCAAAGAGGATTCCCACTGAGAGTCCCTGAGGGGTCCTAGAAACTACTAAGTCACTAAGAATCAAAAACCTACAAGGATTTGACATTTCCTTCCCAAATCAGTGCTTCTGCTGAGGAATCCATGATGAGGCTTAGTTAGGAAAGCAGATTCCCAGGAAATCTCATGCAAAAAGAGAATACAGAGTGACTACTGCATTTCAAGAGTAGAGAAATGTAGACAGGAATGAAATTTGACTGGAGAAGGTTTGGGAATTGGATTAAGAGGGTCTCGGTGGGTGAAATGCTTAGAAATCATCAAACAGCCAGACAGGTAGAGTGGAAGGGTGTCAGAAAGCGTTTCATCAGGTAGAGACAGATTGAAGGCAGTGCAAGGGGGCAGACTTAAGATTCCTCTGTCTCTCCAACTGCATTGTGGGACAGATGAACATCTATCTCCAGAACAACAATGGGAAGTTTTAAGTGTTTCTATTCCCTGTAGATGTAGATTGGATTGATTGCAGAAAATATATTCCTCAGAGACAAGAAATCTCATCAGAGGGAAGTTCAAAACAATAATCCAATTCTGTTGGTCACTCATGAGAAAAATTCTAGTAACCTTATTGTTCCTTTTGTGCAGGCTTGATTCTCCAGAGCTGTCACCTTGTGCAATGAGGAAATTCATGACTGCTGCCATGGGACTCCAGGCTACATACCACACGGTCCAATCAGAATAAATCAGGCCCTATGCTAGAATAAGTTAGGGAATGAGGAGCTACCAAAGCAACAGGTCCACTGAAACAGTGCAGAGTCATTAGGTTGTTGTTGCTGAATGGCATGAAGCCAAGCCATTGCCTAAAGAAAACAAAGAAATTCATAAAAAACTTGTAACTTTGATAGGGGGAAACTGCACACTTCTTTCCTTTGATAGAATCACTCAATGACAAGAAAGAGAGTGTGTTCCATTTCAAACTCCTCTGACATCTAAGGTTCTCGTAACTCCCCACATGTTTTCTTATCCACATTTGTCACTACCCTGAACAGCACCTATTCTAATAAAATATGTGTGGATAAAGTCTGCAAACAAATACTGTGTGGTAGTTCTTCCATACTTTATTAAACAAAAATATCACAATTCATTATGTCAGGCAACACTTCAAAGAAGCAATAAGAGTGGCTATGGAATAGGAAGAAAACTAGCCACCAATCACTGATCTCAGAAAGCCATATTTTCAATCTGCAAATGGAGTGGAATAAGAGCGTGGAGTATCCATCACATGTAGAAACTAAAGACTACTCCAAAATGGAATATGAAATTTTAAATATGATAAACCATATTTCTCTGTAAACTATTACAGTGGTCAGTATTCCCCCAAAATGTATTTCATGAGATAGAAACAAAGGCCCAAGGTGACAATGGTCACAATGGAGCCATTTTATAAGTTGCTGGATCAAACTAAAATGAGTGATCTCTTATGCAAGACCACTGAAAGTCATTCATTTGGGGCCATGGATAATGAATCTTAAACAATAGGAGTGATGGAAGCAGCCATAGAACAGCAGGGTACATATTTTCCATCATCATTTACCCTTCAAGCTTTTAAATACTGAACACCAAAGACGTGTGTTTCCGTGTATGTCAATGTACACATACAGAAGTGAGAAGACAACTTGCAGGAGTCCATTCTTTCCTTCTTATTTTGGGTCTGGGGATCAAACTCAGGTTCTTAGACTTGGCACCAAGCATTTCCACCTTCTGAGCCATCTGATCAGCACACAGACTACTGTGTCTTACTGCTCTCTTTAGGAAGGATCACATTAAGGAAGGTGATCAAAATTAGAAGGCCCTGGGATGATAATAATTCTAATTAAAGGCACCCCATGATTCTTTGGAGACTGGAAAAGATTGAGCATTCAGTGGACTGTCTCTCACTAGAGTGATATGGGTGAACCTAAAGATAAATGAGATTGGAAACAAGTCGCCAGGCAAAGGGAGGAAGGTTAAAAAAAAATCTCTTGGGAACTGCCTACAAAGTCAAAAATAATACCTATGTGGAAAGAAGAAAGAGAAGCAGCTTGAGAAATTCAGACAGAAATTCAGACCTGGAGTCGGAGGACAGTGACCTGCCCTGCAGGGAGCGCCATCTTGACTCCGGGACTCCGCCGAACTTAGTCTGTACAGGTCAGAGTGGGGACCACGGGGGCAGACGGCTTCTGGGACAGGCGGGAGCCACAGAGCTGCTGAGGCAGCACCCTTTAGGGGCCGCAGACATCCGGCACCCTCCCAGTCGGAGGACAGTGACCTGCCCTGCAGGGAGCGCCATCTTGGCTCCGGGACTCCGCCGAACTTAGTCTGTACAGGTCAGAGTGAGGACCACAGAGGCAGACAGCTTCTGGGACAGGCGGGAGCCACAGAGCCGCTGAGGCAGCACCCTTTTGGGGCCACAGACATCCAGCACCCTCCTAGCTGGAAGACAGTGGTCTGCCCTGCACAGGAGCCCTCTGCCTCAGGAGCAGGGAGCACATCTTGGATCCAGGACTCCACTGAACTTAGGAACTTAGTCTGCACAGCTGAGAGTGTGTACCACAGAAGCCTACAGCTTCTGTGACCTGCCAAAGCAACACAGCATCTGGGAAAGGTCCTGTTTTCCGCCTTCTTCTTCGGCCAGGAGGAGGTCCAAACCCCAGATATCTGTACACCTTCCCTTTAAGAGGAAAGCTTGTCAGCAGGGAGTGCTCTAACCACTGAAACTCAGAGGAGAGAGCCTGTCTCCCAGGTCTGCTGACAGAGGATACTCAGAATCCCCAGAAGAACAACCTCTGAACAGAGACAACTATAACAACTCCAGAGATTACCAGATGGTGAGAGGTAAAGGTAAGAATCTTACTAACAGAAACCAAGACCACTCAACATCATCAGGACCCAGCACTCCCACTTCGCCCAGTCCAGGGCACCCCAACACACCTGAAAAACTAGACCTGGATTTAAAAGCATATCTCATGATGATGGTAGAGGACATTAAGAAGGACTTTAAAGAACTACAGGAGAACATGGCTAAAGAGTTACAAGTCCTTAAAGAAAAACAGGAAAATACAACCAAACTGGTAGAAGTCCTTAAAGAGAAACAGGAAAACACATCCAATCAGATGATGGAAATGAACAAAACCATACTAGACCTAAAAAGGGAAGTAGACACAATAAAGAAAACCCAAAATGAGGCAACACTGGAGATAGAAACCCTAGGAAAGAAATCTGGAACCATAGATGCAAGCATCAGTAACAGAATACAAGAGATGGAAGAGAGAATCTCAGGTGCAGAAGATTCCATAGAGAACATGGGCACAACAATCAAGGAAAATGGAAAATGCAAAAAGATCCTAACTCAAAACATCCAGGAAATACAGGACACAATGAGAAGACCAAACCTACGGATAATAGGAGTGGATGAGAATGAAGATTTTCAACTCAAAGGACCAGCAAACATCTTCAACAAAATTATAGAAGAAAACTTTCCAAATCTAAAGAAAGAGATGCCCATGAACATACAAGAAGCCTACAGAACTCCAAATAGACTGGACCAGAAAAGAAATACCTCCCGACACATAATAATCAGAACAACAAATGCACTAAATAAAGATAGAATACTAAAAGCAGTAAGAGAAAAAGGCCAAGTAACATATAAAGGAAAGCCTATCAGAATTACACCAGATTTTTCACCAGAGACTATGAAAGCCAGAAGATCCTGGACAGATGTTATACAGACACTAAAAGAACACAAATTCCAGCCCAGGCTACTATACCCAGCCAAACTCTCAATTAACATAGATGGAGAAACCAAAGTATTCCACGACAAAACCAAATTCACACATTATCTCTCCACGAATCCAGCCCTTCAAAGGATAATAACAGAAAAAAACCAATACAAGGACAGGAACCACGCCCTAGAAACAACAAGAAGGTAATCCCTCAACAAACCTAAAAGAAGACAGCCACAAGAACAGAATGCCAACTTTAACAACAAAAATAACAGGAAACAACAATTACTTTTCCTTAATATCTCTTAATATCAATGGACTCAACTCCCCGATAAAAAGACATAGACTAACAAACTGGCTACACAAACAAGACCCAACATTTTGCTGCTTACAAGAAACTCATCTCAGAGAAAAAGATAGACACTACCTCAGAATGAAAGGCTGGAAAACAATTTTCCAAGCAAATGGTCTGAAGAAACAAGCTGGAGTAGCCATTCTAATATCAGATAAGATTGACTTCCAACCCAAAGTCATCAAAAAAGACAGGGAGGGGCACTTCATACTCATCAAAGGTAAAATCCTCCAAGAGGAACTATCAATCCTGAATATCTATGCTCCAAATACAAAGGCAGCCTCATTCATTAAAGAAACTTTAGTAAATCTCAAAGCACACATTGCACCTCATACAATAATAGTGGGAGACTTCAACACACCACTTTCACCAATGGACAGATCATGGAAACAGAAACTAAACAGGGACACAGTGAAACTAACAGAAGTTATGGATCAAATGGATCTGGCAGATATCTACAGAACATTTTACCCTAAAACAAAAGGATACACCTTCTTCTCAGCACCTCATGGTACCTTCTCCAAAATTGACCACGTAATTGGGCACAAAACAGGACTCAACAGATACAAAAACATTGAAATTGTCCCATGCATCCTATCAGATCACCATGGACTAAAGCTGATCTTCAATAACAAAATAAATAATAGAAAGCCAACCTTCACGTGGAAACTGAACAACACTCTTCTCAATGATACCTTGGTCAAGGAAGGAATAAAGAAAGAAATTAAGGACTTTTTAGAGTTCAATGAAAATGAAGCCACAACATACCCAAACTTATGGGACGTAATGAAAGCATTTCTAAGAGGAAAACTCATAGCTCTGAGTGCCTCCAAAAGGAAACTAGAGAGAGCACACATTAGCAGCTTGACAACACACCTAAAAGCACTAGAACAAAAGGAAGCAAATTCACCCAAGAGGAGTAGACGGCAGGAAATAATCAAACTCAGGGGTGAAATCAACCAAGTGGAAACAAGAAAAACTATTCAAAGAATCAACCAATCAAGGAGCTGGTTCTTTGAGAAAATCAACAAGATAGATAAACCCTTAGCCAGACTCACTAGAGGGCACAGGGAAAGCATCCTAATTAACAAAATCAGAAATGAAAAAGGAGACATAACAACAGATCCTGAAGACATCCAAAACACCATCAGATCCTTCTACCAAAGGCTATACTCAACAAAACTGGAGAACCTGGATGAAATGGAGAAGTTCCTAGACAGATACCAGGTACCAAAGTTGAATCAAGATCAGGTTAATGATCTAAACAGCCCTATATCCCCCAAAGAAATAGAAGCAGTCATTAATAGTCTCCCAACCAAAAAAAGCCCAGGACCAGATGGGTTTAGTGCAGAGTTCTATCAGACCTTCAAAGAAGATCTAATCCCAGTTCTTCACAAACTATTCCACAAAATAGAAACAGAAGGTACTCTACCCAACTCATTCTATGAAGCCACAATTACTCTGATACCTAAACCACAAAAAGACCCAACAAAGATAGAAAACTTCAGACCAATATCCCTTATGAATATTGATGCAAAAATCCTCAATAAAATTCTTGCTAACCGAATCCAAGAACACATCAAAACAATCATCCATCCTGACCAAGTAGGCTTCATCCCAGGGATGCAGGGATGGTTCAATATAAGGAAATCCATCAACGTAATCCAGTATATAAACAAACTCAAAGACAAAAACCACATGGTCATCTCGTTAGATGCAGAAAAAGCATTTGACAAGATCCAACACCCATTCATGATAAAAGTCTTGGAAAGATCAGGAATTCAAGGCCCATACCTAAACATGATAAAAGCAATCTACAGCAAACCAGTAGCCAACATCAAAGTAAATGGTGAGAAGCTTGAAGCAATCCCTCTAAAATCAGGGACTAGACAAGGCTGTCCACTTTCTCCATACCTATTCAACATTGTACTTGAAGTCCTAGCCAGAGCAATTCGACAACAAAAGGAGATCAAAGGGATACAAATTGGAAAAGAAGAAGTCAAAATATCACTCTTTGCAGATGATATGATAGTATATATAAGTGACCCTAAAAATTCCACCAGAGAACTCCTAAGCCTGATAAACAGCTTCGGTGAAGTAGCTGGATATAAAATTAACTCAAACAAATCAATGGCCTTTCTCTACACAAAGAATAAACAGGCTGAGAAAGAAATTAGGGAAACAACACCCTTCTCAATAGTCACAAATAATATAAAATATCTTGGCGTGACTCTAACTAAGGAAGTGAAAGATCTGTATGATAAAAACTTCAAGTCTCTGAAGAAAGAAATTCTAGAAGATCTCAGAAGATGGAAAGATCTCCCATGCTCATGGATTGGCAGGATCAACATTGTAAAAATGGCTATCTTGCCAAAAGCAATCTACAGATTCAATGCAATCCCCATCAAAATTCCAAATCAATTCTTCAACGAATTAGAAAGTGCAATCTGCAAATTCATCTGGAATAACAAAAAACCTAGGATAGCAAAAACTCTTCTCAAGGATAAAAGAACCTCTGGTGGAATCACCATGCCGGACCTAAAGCTCTACTACAGAGCAATTGTGATAAAAACTGCATGGTACTGGTATAGTGACAGACAAATAGACCAATGGAATAGAATTGAAGACCCAGAAATGAACCCACACACCTACGGTCACTTGATCTTCGACAAGGGAGCTAAAAACATCCAGTGGAAGAAAGACAGCATTTTCAACAAATGGTGCTGGCACAACTGGTTGTTAACATGTAGAAGAATGCGAATCGATCCATTCCTATCTCCTTGTACTAAGGTCAAGTCTAAGTGGATCAAGGAACTTCACATAAAACCAGAGACACTGAAACTTATAGAGGAGAAAGTGGGGAAAAGCCTTGAAGATATGGGCACAGGGGAAAAATTCCTGAATAGAACAGTAATGGCTTGTGCTGTAAGATCGAGAATTGACAAGTGGGACCTCATGAAACTACAAAGCTTCTGCAAGGCTAAAGACACCATCAATAAGACAAAAAAACCACCAACAGATTGGGAAAGGATCTTCACCTATCCTAAATCAGATAAGGGACTAATATCCAATATATATAAAGAACTCAAGAAGGTGGACTCCAGAAAGTCAAATAACCCCATTAAAAAATGGGGCTCAGAACTGAACAAAGAATTCTCACCTGAGGAATACCGAATGGCAGAGAAACACCTGAAAAAATGTTCAACATCCTTAATCATCAGGGAAATGCAAATCAAAACAACCCTGAGATTCCACCTCACACCAGTCAGAATGGCTAAGATCAAAAATTCAGGTGACAGCAGTTGCTGGCGAGGATGTGGAGAAAGAGGAACACTCCTCCATTGTTGGTGGGATTGCAAGCTTGTACAACCACTCTGGAAATCAGTCTGGCGGTTCCTCAGAAAATTGGACATAGTACTACCGGAGGATCCAGCAATACCTCTCCTGGGCATATATCCAGAAGATGTCCCAACCGGTAACAAGGACACATGTTCCACTATGTTCATAGCAGCCCTATTTATAATAGCCAGAAGCTGGAAAGAACCCAGATGTCCCTCAACAGAGGAATGGATACAGAAATTATGGTACATTTACACAATGGAGTACTACTCAGCTATTAAAAAGAATGAATTTATGAAATTCCTAGCCAAATGGATGGACCTGGAGGGCATCATCTTGAGTGAAGTAACACAATCACAAAAGAACTCACACAATATGTATTCACTGATAAGTGGATATTAGCCCAAAACTTAGGATACCCAAGATTTAAGATACAATTTGCTAAACGCATGAAACTCAAGAAGAATGAAGACCAAAGTGTGGACACTGTGCACCTTCTTAGAATTGGGAACAAAACACCCAGGGAAGGAGTTACAGAGACAAAGTTCGTAGCGGTGATGAAAGGATGGACCATTTAGATACTGCCGTATCCAGGCATCCATCCCATAATCAACTTCTAAACGCTGACACCATTGCATACACTAGCAAGATTTTGCTGAAAGGACCCAAATATAGCTGTCTCTTGTGAGACGATGCTGGGGCCTAGCAAACACAGGAGTGGATGTTCACAGTCAGCTATTGGATGTATCACAGGGCTCCCAATGGAGAAGCTAGAGAAAGTACCCAAGGAGCTAAAGGGATCTGCAACCCTATTGTTGGAACAACATGATGTACTAACCAGAACCCCGGAGCTCTTGTCTCTAGCTGCATATGTATCGAAAGATGGCCTAGTCAGCCATCAATGGAAAGAGAGGCCCATTGGACTTGCAAACTTTATATGCCCCAATATAGGGGAATGCCAGGGCCAAAAGAATGGGAATGGGTGGGTAGGGAAGTGGGGGGCGCTATGGGGGACTTTTGGGATAGCATTGGAAACGTAATTGAGGAAAATATGTAATAAAAATATTTAAAAAATAAATAAATAAATAAAAGTTTAAAAAAAAAAAAAAAGAAATTCAGACCTGGATGGCTGTACACATATTTGTATGACTGTAGATTTCGCATAAAATTGACAGTCCCTGATTCTGTAAATAGTCTGTGCCCAGGCATTTTTAACATGACAGCTTTATGTGCAAGAAAATAAAAGAACACTTAACTTAACATCATAAGAATTAGGTTTTCAGCTAGCCCAGAGGCCTATGAGAGCAAGTTTATACCACTCAGTCCAATCCAATTCCACATATCTTTTCCTAATTCCACTATGAAGGGAGTCAGTTTATAGCTGAGGAAACTTATTTACCCTGGAGAAACTGTCAAGGCTACCTAGCAAGTTCTTCTTCTCTCTCTCCCCAAGCTTGTACCATGTACTCTTTTCCAAGCTTGTACCATGTACTCTTTTCCAAGCTTGTACCATGTACTCTTCTCCGGCAGAGTTTCTGGATAGACAGCACACCACTGGCTATGACTCAGGTCTGCATCATTTAGTTTATTTGGCATTGTCTTTAAAGAACAGAGTACAATGACCCGTTTACCAACTGAAGAAGAGTATAAGATATATTCATGATGGAGTTTGCATTCCATTAGTACTTGCTTCCTGATAATAATCTCTGAGGGCAACTAGTTGCTGGAAATTAGCGTGAATTTAGTAACTTTTCAACACATGATTTTTAGTCACTGCCTCATCGATAGGTTTTGACAAGTGGTTTTGGTCAGACATGTTCTACTTATTTAGAATAACTAAGATAATTGCTTATATCACCTGACCGTCAGCATTATGACTCCTGACTTGGACATCACTAGGTACTGAGTTCTCTAAACAGGCATAACCAAAACTCTGGGGAACCTACAGGCATTCGGTTCCAGGTGCCATCTCAGAGCAAGCTGGATGGAATCCCAAGGCTGAAAATGACTAAGCCCAGCTCCCTGCTGCTCTTCTCAGTTAACTCCCTTTCTGTTTCTGCCTCATTAAGCTGCCTTCTTAATATTACATGTACCTTTTGGAAAAAAATATTCCTTATAAATACAATGACCCTATAACTTATTCTCCATATTAAACAAGTTGACCCTGAAAGAAGGTAGATTCAAAGAGTTATCAAATAACACTGCAGTAACAAATGAACCTGGAGTGCTTCAACTGAAGCTCCGGGTCTGTTAGTTTCTGTCCATGTCCTAGTTAGGGTTTAATTGCTATGAAGAGACACCATGACCATAGCAATGTTCCTGCAGGACAACATTTCATTGGGGCTGGCTTACAGTTTCAGAGGTTTAGTCCATTATAATCATGGCAAGAAGAATAGGGGCACAGAGGCAGGCACAGTGCTGAGAGTTCTACATCTCGATCTGAAGGCAGAAGATGGGAAATTGTGTGCCACACTGGGCATAGCTTGAGCATGAGACCTCAAACCCCACCCCCACACTGACACACTTCCTCCAGCGAGACCACACCTATTCCCATAAGGCCACGCCTCCTAATAGTGCCACTCCCAATGGGCCAAGCAATCAAACACATGAGTCTAATGGGAACCACTCCTACTCAAACTACCATAGCCAATGTGGTTTAAACAGAAACTAAATAAGCAACTTAGTGGGAAAGACTTGTTCAGACTCTTGGTTTTTGAGAGGTTTCAGCCCATTTTTGGTTGACCTGTTGCTTTGGGACTTGTGGCAGGAAGCACAAGCATGATTGGATTGCATAGCAAAAGCTCCTAGAAGAAGCAGGTACAGAGACAGGAAGAGGCCAGACTTTCAATCCGCTCAGACCTCCAGTAACTTCGCTTCCTCCAAACAGGCCTTCATGCCTCTTAAAGGTTCCAGCACATTCCAATAGCACATTCTCAGCACATGGACTGAGAAAAGTCTTTAGCATGGGAGCATTGGGGGTTGTTTTATGTATAAGTTATAGCATATAGTCACTATATTTGTAGCAAATTTACTAAGTCTATATCCCTAGAATTTTCACCTGCATAGCTTATTCTTCCTTTTGGAGCCATGACCATCAGTGGAATTCTATGTGATCACCTTTTCAATGACAAAATATCTGTCCTGGGTCAATAACCAGATCTTACCCAGAGTCACAATTTATTAAAAAACAAACAGACAAAACTAGAATGAAATGTAGTTGAAAGGGCTGATAGAACCTGCTGTTCCCATTTACCCCTTGGGGGTGGTGCCTGAGACACTTCCAATAGTGTTCTATGAAGTCCTGTTTGAAAACTCTTCCAAGTAAGCACATATCACAAATGACATTGATAATACCAAGGAAGTTTTAGAACACTTAGATAACTTTATCTTGGATGCAGAAATAATATGGCAAGGAAATTAATGTTCACCCAGCCTACATAGTTATTAGAGTGCTTTTTCCGTTTAAAATATACTGAGTACACACAAAACATATGACAAAGGTGGTCAATATAGCCAACATCCAATAGACATCACACGTGAAATGGCCTTTGCTCCTTCTTCCTTTCTGTCTGCTGACCTACATCCCAAACAGTAGTCACTAGCTAGAATCGTGGATACCATTCCATTCAGAACTGACTGGGATAGTTTTGGGCAAAGCTCAGAAACTTTGCGTAAAGGGAATGAAAAATTCATATTCCTATCTTGCATGATCCACAATTGGCTGACAAGCCTTTGAGACTATTTTACTAGAAATCTTTGAGGTAATGGGTAAAAAATCTATACATGGCTATGTCCCAAGCTGATTTGATGTGGATAATAGAGAAATGTCGATTCCTCACAGCTGTGGAGAATATTTATGGTGCTGACTGGAATCTGGAATGGGCAAAGCTGGCATAGGAATCTTTTGCAAACGAATGACTGTCTGGTGTCTGGTGTGGTGTAAGGCCACAAGCTGAAAGCAGCAGCCTTTTTTGAACAACTGGGTTCTTATTTAAGTCAGAATGCTAACTGGAGGCAGGTGTTAACTAACAAGAACCTAAATGACATGGGGAATTAACATATTTGTGGCCTGGTCTCTTAGGCTAACAAGTCAGAATATTTACTTTTTAGGTTCTGTGTTCCATCTTACAGACTCCTTGCCCATGTGTTTCTTAAAACCCATGTAAGCAGAAACACGTGCCAAGAATAATTACTTTTATTAATAATGCAGTTATACTGCTCAACTAATATACTTATGTACTTAGTTGAGTATTAGAGGTCATTTGAGAATGGCATCAAGCCATAGAACAAGAGACTGAGCAGTAGAGCCAAGCAGTCACACAAAAGGAAGGCATGTAAGTAAAGAAGTTGTTGAGGAGAAGCATTTCAGCATAAAAAGGAGGGGAATGGGAGTAGAAATGGAAAAAGATCATCATACAAGTGCTCAAAACTGTCCAAAGCCCTTTTTTGTCCACTTAAAGACATTAAAAATTGAGAGAGTGAGCCATCTATAATAGAGCACACTGGCATCCCAGAACTATGAAGGTAGAGGAATAGAGACCATAAGTTAAACACCAACGGGGCCATATAGTGAGACCCTGTGTCAAACAAAATAAAGTGAGGGTGGGACAGAGTTGGTGGGCATGATCATTTGTCTTTGAAGGACAGCAATGCATATACTTAGCTTTTAATAAAGAAAAGGTGAGAAAGTTGAAAGTTAATGGGTGGCCACACTAACAGTGAAAACCACCAGGCACTGTACCACACATTTAATTGTTTCTTGCCAGCCTTCTATCACCCTTGAGTGGATAATAATACCCATTTTACATATGGAAAAAACTGACACTTTGAGACACTAAGAAACTTACCCAAGACCACATATAAGAGAAGCAGTCAGGATTCAAGGCCAGGATGTTTAATTGAATTTCTCCCATGATGCTGCATTGCTGGATAGGGAGAATCATTAGAGGAGGCTCAGACACAGGAGGAGTCAGTAAGGACTGGATATACAGAGGGGCAACATGGTACAGGAGCTCAGTTAAGCTATTTCCCTGCTGAAAAGCCAGGCTGTCTACTCTGTCTCCTGTTCTTCCTATACTCAGATGCTCAGGAATACTTATTAAGCACAACCAACAAGAGAAGGCCCCAACATGAGACACAATGGGATAATTGGGATGATTTCACTACTATATTTTACAGTTCAGTTAATATTCTGAAATTTAACAGGGCATGAACATTTTTTTTGGCAGGTGGCTATATCCTAACTAAATCAATAAATCACAAGAAAACAAGGTATAACATAAGAATAAATGTTGTATAAGTACACTTGATTTTAAGTGGTAATGGATTCATCTTTTATTTTCATTAAAAAATAATATATTTCCTAATTCGCTATTTTATATTGGTCTTCTTATTGAAGAACTAGCTAGGGATCCAAAATGGTAAAATTGGACAGACTCTGGCTTTCAGTACACTTTATAATGAAATAGAACTTACTTGAGGACCTCCATCATTCATTAATGAGAATTTCTTAAGCTCCCACTCTGTGCTGAGCTAAAAGCGAGTAAGCTCATATCTCTTAACTCAAGGATAATTAACAGTGAATATACCAATGAGCAAAATCTGCAACACTATGTAATGAGCAAATGTCTGAAGGACAATTGTGTGTGCCAAAGAGGACACAGCACCCAACTCCGGTCCAGTCTACTGCACTGAGCAGCAGAGGTTTAATAGGTGTCTGACACATTGGATCAAGAAGTCTAATTTAAAGCATTCCAAGGAGTAGGTCAATGGCTTCTTAAAGAACTATAAAGCCCTAGAATTCTGACTCTGTAACTGAGAAATTGGGGCTTCTTAGTCTCCAGGCAAACAGAAACTTCCAGACCACCAAGGACAGTACTTAGGACTGTGGTACAGACCAGGGATGTACGTGAACATTAATTTCTGACGCGTTGTTGAAAGACAAATCATTCATTAGTCCCAAGTAGGTTAAATTCCTAACATGGAAGTACTAAGGAAATAGCCATAAGTTTCTGTCTAACTGGTAAATTTTAGTGTTTCTGGAGTGATACATTGAATGTCAGATTTTATTAACCATGAAATGCAAATTCAAGTAATAATGCCCTAGCAATTTGACAGAGGTATAAAATTCAAAAAACTTAATTCAGAATGTTCAATTGCATATATTTAGAGAAAAAATTCAAACCAAAGCTCAGTGATCAAACAGGAGAAGGATTATAACAGCAAGAGCAATTTTTCCATTAAAATTACTCAAAGAATATGATCTCAGGACTTAGCTTGCTAGTTAGCATGACATTATGCTAATCACATCGTCTGTCTGTGCCTGTTTCTCATCTATGAAATAAGAGAATTGGACTAAAGGCTCCATCTTCATCCCTATCAATTCAGCTGTGCTAACAACACAGTGACTTAGAATTCTAAGCTCAGCAATTTAGAATTGTAGCCTAGTGAAAAAGAGCTGAGCCTTAAGTCCTACCTTCAGTAGGTGGGTATTGATAAGCTCCCTGCCAAGTGGCAAGGATTCCTGAGGCACAATCATGACTCAAGGGGAAAAAAAAAACAAAATCCGGGACAAGATCTGAGTGAAGCAGGGGTGATCAGAGGCAATTTTTTTCTGTGAGTTTCATGGGCCTTTTAAAATAAAAATTTAACTAAAATATAATTACAGAACTTAGCCTTTTCTTTTCTTCTCTTTTCTTTTCTTTTCTTTTCTTTTCTTTTCTTTTCTCTTCTTTCCTTTTCTTTTCTTCCTTCTAGGTTCTCCCAAGTTCATTCTCTCCAAGCCTCTTCTTCTCCTATTATTATTTCTATATATTTATATTTAAATATATTTATATATTATGTATACACATATGTGTGCAAGTATATGAATACAACCTTCTTGGTCTCTTTGTGTTGTCTGTGTGTGTGTACGTTTCCAGGACTGACCACTTTGTATTGCATAATCAATTGTTAAGGGGCTCAGTCCTGGGAATAGCTAATTCTCTGTCCCTCAACAGAAATGACTTGTCTATAGTTCCTTACCCAGGGGTGGGATCAATGAGATTTTCCTCCTGCGTTAGCATGTGTATTCATATTTCCATTGTCCATAGCTTGCTTATGCAACCACATCTATGAGAGCATTTTATGTATTATAAAGTAGAAAACATGTACCTAGACAATGTTGCTGTCATCACAAAACCAAGAATTAACACAAATTCTAAATTAATTTTTTTATTACTTTCTACCTGCATTCATTGTTAACTGAAAATTACTGTATCACAACTTTTCTTATTTCCAAAAGACACTAAAACAGCTTACCAAAATGCATATTATAAAGTGAACCCAAAGAATACAAACCTAAGACTGAAGGAAATTCAATTCAATATGTTGTTGTCATTGATTTAGATTTTATTTCTACTTGTCTCAGTGATTCACTGTATTAATTATTTTTATGACTGTTGTAACCAAAAACTTTCCTCTGCAACAGAAAAATGTCTGTTTTGGCCTACAGACTCAGAGGACTTGGTCCATCATGGTAGGAAATTCATGTCAGAGAAACTCAGTGCACATTACAGGTGGCCTGCGAACAGACAAGGGGAAATGTCAGCTTGATATCCCCTTTCATGATATCCTAGTCACCTGCCCATAGGATCATGACACCTACATTAGGGGTATGCCTTTCTCCCTCAGTTAATGGCTTCTGAAAAGGTCCTCACAGACACAATGGAGGTGTCCTGCAATCCTCTGACTGAGGCTCAAGCTAGTCAGAATCACGATGGAGATAACCATCACATTCCCCCATTGCTTTTAATTATCTTTTCTCAACTGTCCTTTCAAACAAGAACTTGGATAGTATGTCCTGTTGATTCTCTTATACAATGCATTGGACCCCTTTGGGGAGCATGTGACCACATGCAAGTTGTCTGACCTTGCCTGAGAACTTTTATAGTTTACCTTCTGTCAATTATAAGTGATAGTGTCCTCCAACTAAGGCCATACCTCTTCATAATGCCACTCCCTACGAGCCAAGCAATCAAACACATGGGTCTATGGTGACCATTCCTGTTTAAACCACCACACCTAGAGAATCATGAATATAGGATTCAAGGTGTTTCATGGATTTCATAGGAAGATGAATAACTCATAAATTTGACATTGCAAAGAGAAAGAAGATTCTCCTTGTCCTTCAATTGAGAAGACTGGAGTCATGAGTGGATGAGTTCATGGAGAACAAATGTGAAGCAGAGAAAGGTATAAGGAGAATTCCTTAGATTCCTAATTACTTTCCAACTGGATTCTAATTCCATTCTAACACTGGGCTGCATGTCTTCCTATAAAATCCATGAAACACCCTTAATCTCATATTCATGATTCTCCAGGTATGGTGCTTTAAATAAGAATGGTCACCATATACCCATGTATTTGAATGCTTGACCCATAGGGAATGGCATTGTTAGAAGGTGTGGCCTTTTTGGAGTGATGTAGCCTTGGTGGAGGAAGTATCATTGTCAGGCAGGCTTTGAGGTCTCATTAGACTCAAGCTATGCCCAATATGCCATATAGTCTCCTTCTGCTGCCTGTGGATCAAGATGTAAAACTCTCAGCTCCCTCCCTAGCACCATGTCTGCCTGCATAGTGCCATGTTTCTTGCCATGATGGTAATGGTCTAAGCCTATGAAACTGTATGCCAGGCTGAATTAATGTTTTCCTTTATAAGAGTTGCTGTGATCATGATGTCTCTTCACAGCAATAAAAAGCCTAAGTAAGACACTAAGGAACAGAACTGGTAGAATAAATAAACACTAAAAATGAAATTGGACTGGTGGGATTTCTCAGTAGGTAGATGCACTTGCTATGAAAGTCTGGAGAGCTGAGTTAAATCCACAGTAACTATACATAAAGTTGGAAAGTGGGTGCCAACTCCACAAAGTTGTCCTCATGCATAGTTTGGCAAGTGTGGTCAAATACACACACAGAGAATAATAATGATGATAGTAGTAGTAGTAATATATATATATTTAAATTTTAAATTTAGGCCCAACAAGCAGCTGAAAGAGTCAGGTGCAGATACTTACACCCAACCAATGGGCAGAAGCTGGGAACCCCCATACTTGAACTAGGGAAAGGCTGGAAGAAGCTGAAGAGGAGAGCAACCCCATAGGAAGACTAGCCATCTCAACTAACCTGGACCCTCAAGATCTCTCTGACACTGAGCCACCAACCAGGCAGCATACACCAGCTGATATGAGGTCCTGGACACATGTACAACAGAGAACTGCCTGGTCTGGCCTCAGTGAGAGAAGATGCACCTAACCCTCCAGAGACTTGAGGCCCCAGGGAATGGGGAGGTCTTGTGGGGAGGATGGGAAACTGAGGACACCCTCTTGGAGACTGGGAAGGAGGAATAGGATGAGGAACTCTTAGAGGGCAGACTGGAGGGGGAAAGGAAGATAATGAATGGTCTGTAAAAAAAAAGATGAAGGAAAAAAAAATTTTTTTTTTGGTTTTTTGAGACAGGTGCACAAAAACAGGCTTAGAGCCTGTAGAGCCCTGGATGTCCTGGAACTCATTCTGTAGACCAGGCTGGCCTCGAACTCAGAAATCTGCCTGCCTCTGCCTCCCGAGTGCTGGTATTAAAGGTGTGTGCCACCACTCTCAGCAGAAAAATATTTTTTAAAAAAGGAAAAATGGAGTTATTACATTGGTTTGCATAATATGAGGTCAGTAGTCAAATAGTGGTTTTCAGGCTGGACAGATTGTCCAGGAAAGTGGATGCTTCAACCATCCCAGTCTGACATAGAGAGTCACTGATCTTCAGTCCACTTTGGAAGGAGAAAGAAAAGTCAGTGAAGGTTGACAGCCACTCTAGCAGCAGTACAGGTGAATTTAAGATGGGCAGGCAAACAAAACACTGCTTTCCCTTTAGCTCAGCCCGCACTGCCTTTAGCTGCCCTCATACACATCATAGAAGGTGCTGGTGACCCCCATTCCCACATTAGTTAATCTTTCTAGTGAATAGCCTCAAAGCCCCAGGAGTGTGTTGTAGGCATAATGTTTTTGTGCACTGTCTAAAGTTTACCCGTGTTTCAAATGCTGATTTCGAATGCTGATTTTTCTGTCTCACAATCTGGTTTCAATCCCGACTTGACATGGCTTTGTTATGTTTATTCTTAGAAGCTCCTATCTCAAGCTTGTGTAAACATTACTCCTCTATTCGTTCTCTGCCTTGACAGTAAAAGCCAATACAGAGCTTTAGATAGAATAATGTGGGTCTTCTGATTTAGGAGGAATGGAGAAAGAGACAGAGGTAAAGGAGTAGAGTCATGGGAAGAGATCTAGGAAGCATCGGGAGAAGAAAGCAAAAACAAGAAAGGACAAAAATCTGCAAGTAATTTGGGATATGATATTGTCTGGGAAGAAGGCATAGCTAGATTGAAGGTGTAGAATGGAGTAATAATTGCTAGGTGTTTGGCTCAAGGCAATTTTAATAAATCTCAGTCTCTGTGTGGTTATTTGGGGAATTAGGTGGTTAAGTACTAACTGCCACCATACTAATTTTATGAATCTATATTAATATAATAATGATTTTACAGTATGTCTCCTCATTGATTCCAGATCAAATCAAGTTAATGACCAGGATTAATGGCCCCACTCCTACATCTTCTCTTAAAGGTGTGCTTTTGGGGTTCCAACAACTCTTAATTGATCAGAGCTCTGGTCTGTTCCATCTGCCCTAAGTCTGTGGACATGAGTAAGTTTCCTCCAGAGATCACTTCTTGTTCCCTCACATGTAGATGTATCTTGCCTTTCCATCCTATGAAGTCATAGACTATTGCATGTAGATATTTAACTCTAAGTCCTATGCCCATAATTATCCTTTCTGTTTTGACATGGGTTATCACTGTGAGAAGAAATATTATTGTATTACCACGTACCAAGCAGAATAAGTGGTCAGCTGTCACCTTTCACCTGTGAACAAGATGGATGAACCAACAAGCATCATATACTCATTGTCTACCACTCTGTAAATCCCTAAACCTCCATCCTTCAGCTGGTATTATAGGAGATTTGATCAGCAAATTTACCCAGTTAGCATAAACAATGTAGATAAACAATGGGATAATTATGGCCTGGAAATCTACTCCTAGTCAAGGATGATACCATTTGGTTGTCAATATTGATCATGTTTAATCAGAAAATTGCCAGATCTCTGTACTTCTTGATGCTGAGTGAGCATCACCTAGAATCAAAATGAAGGCAAGCCATTCTGAGTACCTATGTCTCTGTTTAAGAAGTATGCTCTCATATGAGAAAACTTGGCCTGTTTCAGAGCCTCCCAGGATTTCATATCTTCTTTCCAACTAAGCATTCCACGGTGGTTATAATGAGGTAACTGTTGATGGATAGCTCCCAGAGTTATTAAAATCATGTTAATTTATTTTAATTTCTGCCATGTGAAGAGGAGTATGGGAGATGATTTAGAGGATGGTTAAAAATGGAGACTATAAGAAATAATCTCCTTTGGAACAGGATAGTATTATTCGAGGCACATTGCAACTTTGAGGAGCAGGTTATTAACCTGTGAGGTGCCCATGTCACTTTCAAGCTTCCCTTTGGCCTTTCATGAGCCTATCAGAGACAGGCACTGACATTCCAGATGGAAATATAGCAATAATCACTGTGTTTATGTCATGCGTTCAGTTTCTCAAAGGGCAGATGACACTCACAGTGTGGATTGCTATTTGAGCTCTGTACTTATGTTAATCCACCATCAGTATTGAGGGGAAAATCTGCCATTCTGAAGTGAGACCAGAAGGCCAGAATGGCAGAAATGTGGCTGTACTTTGAACATCCATGGTTTGAAATGGTCACACCTCAGTAACCAGCCTGCTTGCCATGGTTTTGAGGCATAAGCATATTACAGTTACACAGTTACTAGTAAATAAGCCCCAAGTGTCAGTCACTTAATCAAGAACAAGCCACAGGTTGAGACTCTTCACATCTATGGTACTTATTTATTTATGGCTTGCCCAACTAAGAATTCTTCTATTGTGAGTTTGTAGGAACACATAGAAGTTTCAGAGGGCATGTTAGGAGAGCAAAGCTCACTGTTTCAGACACACAAGTACCTGACTAACATATCATCTATATTCTGAAAGTTCTCTTCTACCTAAAAAAGGCAGGTTTTATAGGAATAGTGAGAGGGAAATTTGAAAGAGTTCTGCTCATTAACTTACTAAATTTCTTTCAGTCACTTAAGATGAAAAATAGAAAAATGCAGACAACAGTAAATCACCATTAATCCTGAAACAGCTAGTCAATTTTTATATTATTTGAACTATTTTGTTATATCCTGATATATAATGAATGTTTAAAATTTGTTTAAACCTAAAATACTATGCCAATATATGGTTTCATAATATGCTTTCCTGGTTTTGATTAACAATACAGACTGTCTATTTAACTGACCCTAACCCAGACAGTTGCTAATTCTTTTGTAGAGGGACAAGCAACAAATCTTATCCACTTTATGAAACATACATACTTGTCAATCCTATCTGTGTTATAGCCAGGAGCCATCATAGACAACATATAAGTGAATAAACCTCACTGTACTACAGTAACATTTTCCACCACAAAAATATATTCCAGACATATATTGTATATAGATTGGAAGACTCAACATAATAAAATTATCAAATACACTCTTGCTTGTATTACCAAGCTTGTATAAGCATAATGTAAAATCCTTTTGGTTTCCATATGAAAGAGCTTTTATTTCATTTATTGGGTTTTAATTTCAGACAGTTTGTGAAAGTTTTTATGAACTCACTAACAATTCTTTGTTGCCTTTCCTGTGTTGGTCAGAGGGATTTTTATATTATATATCAAGACATAACAAAAAGTTTAAAATAATATAAAAATTGACTAGTTGTTTCAGACGACTGTAAATGTTGACTTACTGTTGTCTGCATTTTCAAAGCAATTCTACTAGAATCAAGAACAAAAAAAAGTTGTGCACTCTACCCATACCTATTTAATATTGGACTTATATTGAAGTCCTAGCAAGAGCAATAAAAAAACTGAAGGAGATCAAGGGGATAAAAAATGTAAAAGAAAAAGTCTAAGTACTTTTACTTGAAGATGATATAATAGCATAAGTAAATGATCCTAAAGATTCCACTGGGCCACCCAGAAGCTGACCAAGATAGATGCAGACACCCATAGCCAAACAGTGGATGGAGCTTGGGAACTTTTATAGAAGGATTGGATTATATAGGAGGAAGGATTGGAGTCCCTAAAGGGATAGGAAGACCAACAGAATCAACTAACCTGGTCCCTTGGGGCTCTAAGAGACTGAACCATCAACTAAAGAACATACACAAACTGGACCTAGGCCTCCCTGTACATATGTAGCAGATATGCAGCTTGGTCTTCATGTGGGTCCTAAGCAACTGGAGCGAGGAAGGGTATATGCATATGTGTTATATCCCATACGTGGGATGTTCTTCTAGCTGAGCTACCTTGTCTGAATTCAGTCAGAGAGGACTTTTCCTAGCCTCACATACTTGATGTGCTAAGTTGTCAGGATACCCAGGGGAGCCCTCATATGCTCAGAGAAGGAGACAGGGGATAAGGCTAAGGATTGTGGAGGTGGTGACTGGGGGGGGGGTGCAATAAGCAGGATATAAAGTGAATAAGTAAAATATAAATAAATAAATAAATATCCACTGGAGACTTCTTATAGCAAAGTAGCTAGATACAAAATTAACTACAAAATCAGTAGCCCTCTTATATACAAATGACAAATAGCCTGAGAAGAAATCAGGTAAATAAGACCTTTCATAATAGCTTCAAACAATAAAAACTATCTTAGGGCAATTCTAACCAAGGGATTAAAGACTTGTATGATGAAACAACAAATCTTTGAAGGAAGAAACTGAAGAAGATATCAGAAGCTGGAAAGATCATCCATGCTCGTGGATAGGTAGGAATGACATAGTAAAAATGGTCCTCTGACCAAAAGCAGTCTGCAAATTCAGTGTCATTCCCATCAAAATTCCATCACAGTTCTTTATAGACCTTGAAAAGACAATTCTATGATTTATATGGAAACAAAAGAACACATGATAGCTAAACAATCCTGAACAATAAAAGAACTGATAGAAGTCTCACCATTCTAGATTTCAAATTGTACTATATAAAAACTGTATAGTATTGACACCGTATCAGACACATTGAACAATGCAGTTGAATTAAAGACCCAAGAAAAGCACCAGGGCAGCTGGGGCGCAGGGTCCACTGACACTCGCCAGCTACCCACAACACCCGCCACAGGATCTTAAGACTTCTGGTGAGTGGAGCACAGCTTCTGCTCCAATCCAATTGCACGGGACCTGAGACTGCATTAGTTAGGGAAGCAGAAACCGGCCTGAGTAGGGCCACAGGCCTCATCCAGCTGGATCAGCGCCGGGGTAGCGGGAGCGCAGGGTTGCCTGACACCCGCCAGCTACCCACGACCCCCGCCACAGGATTTTGGGACTGCTGGTGAGTGGAACACAGCTTCTGCTCCAGTCCAATCACGCGGGACCTGAGACTGCTCTGGTTGGGGAGAGAGAAATCCGGCCTACATAGGGCCACAACCCTCTTCCGGTCAGAAAAGCACCGGGGCAGCTGGGGCGCAGGGTCCACTGACACTCGCAAGCTACCCACAACACCCGCCACAGGATCTTAAGACTTCTGGTGAGTGGAGCACAGCTTCTGCTCCAATCCAATTGCGCGGGACCTGAGACTGCATTAGTTAGGGAAGCAGAAACCTGCCTGAGTAGGGCCACAGGCCTCATCCGGCCGGATCAGCACTGGGGTAGCGGGAGAGCAGGGTTGCCTGACACCCGCCAGCTACCCACGACCCCCGCCGCAGGATTTTGGGACTGCTGGTGAGTGGAACACAGCTTCTGCTCCAATCTTTAAACAGTGACAACTATAACAACTAACCCCAGAGATTACCAGATGGCAAAGGTAAACGTAATAATCTTACTAACAGAAACCAAGACCACTCACCATCATCAGAACCCAGCACCCCCACTTCGCCCAGTCCAGGGCACCCCAACACACCGGAAAAGCTAGACACGGATTTAAAAGCATATCTCCTGATGATGATAGAGGACTTCAAGAAGGACTTTAATAACACACTTAAAGAAATGCAGGAGAAAACTGATAAACAGGCAGAAGACAATAAAGAGGAAGCACAAAAATCCCTTAAAGAATTGCAGGAGAACACTGCTAAAGAGTTACAAATCCTTAAAGAAAAACACGATAACATAATCAAACAGGTAGAAGTCCTTACAGAAAAACAGGAAAACACATCCAAACAGATGATGGAAATGAAGAAAACCATACTAGACCTAAAAAGGGAAGTAGACACAATAAAGAAAACCCAAAATGAGGCAACACTGGAGATAGAAACCCTAGGAAAGAAATCTGGAACCATAGATACCAGCATCAGCAACAGAATACAAGAGATGGAAGAGAGAATCTCAGGTGCAGAAGATTCCATAGAGAACATCGGCACAACAATCAAGGAAAATGTAAAATGCAAAAAGATCCTAACTCAAAACATCCAAGAAATACAGGACGCAATGAGAAGACCAAACCTACGGATAATAGGAGTGGATGAGAATGAAGATTTTCAACTCAAAGGACCAGCAAACATCTTCAACAAAATTATAGAAGAAAACTTCCCAAATCTAAAGAAAGAGATGCCCATGAACATACAAGAAGCCTACAGAACTCCAAATAGACTGGACCAGAAAAGAAATACCTCCCGACACATTATAATCAGAACAACAAATGCTCTAAATAAAGATAGAATACTAAAAGCAGTAAGAGAAAAAGGCCAAGTAACATATAAAGGCAAGCCTATTAGAATTACACCAGATTTTTCACCAGAGACTATGAAAGCCAGAAGATCCTGGACGGATGTTATACAGACACTAAAAGAACACAAATTCCAGCCCAGGCTACTATACCCAGCCAAACTCTCAATTAACATAGATGGAGAAACCAAAGTATTCCACGACAAAACCAAATTCACACATTATCTCTCCACGAATCCAGCCCTTCAAAGGATAATAACAGAAAAAAACCAATACAAGGACAGGAACCACGCCCTAGAAACAACAAGAAGGTAATCCCTCAACAAACCTAAAAGAAGACAGCCACAAGAACAAAATGCCAACTTTAACAACAATAATAACAGGAAACAAAAATTACTTTTCCTTAATATCTCTTAATATCAATGGACTCAACTCCCCGATAAAAAGACATAGACTAACAAACTGGCTACACAAACAAGACCCAACATTTTGCTGCTTACAGGAAACACATCTCAGAGAAAAGGATAGACACTACCTCAGAATGAAAGGCTGGAAAACAATTTTCCAAGCAAATGGCACGAAGAAACAAGCTGGAGTAGCCATTCTAATATCTGATAAGATTGACTTCCAACCCAAAGTCATTAAAAAAGACAGGGAGGGACACTTCATACTCATCAAAGGTAAAATCCTCCAAGAGGAACTATCAATCCTGAATATCTATGCTCCAAATACAAAGGCAGCCACATTCATTAAAGAAACTTTAGTAAATCTCAAAGCACACATTGCACCTCATACAATAATAGTGGGAGACTTCAACACACCACTTTCACCAATGGACAGATCATGGAAACAGAAACTAAACAGGGACACAGTGAAACTAACAGAAATTATGAATCAAATGGATCTGGCAGATATCTACAGAACATTCTATCCTAAAACAAAAGGATATACCTTCTTCTCAGCACCTCATGGTACCTTCTCCTAAATTGATCACATAATTGGTCACAAAGCAGGCCTCAACAGATACAAAAATATTGAAATTGTCCCATGCATCCTATCAGATCACCATGGACTAAGGCTGATCTTCAATAACAAAATAAATAATAGAAAGCCAACCTTCACGTGGAAACTGAACAAGACTCTTCTCAATGATACCTTGGTCAAGGAAGGAATAAAGAAAGAAATTAAGGACTTTTTAGAGTTCAATGAAAATGAAGCCACAACATACCCAAACTTATGGGACGCAATGAAAGCATTTCTAAGAGGAAAACGCATAGCTCTGAGTGCCTCCAAAAGGAAACTAGAGAGAGCACACATTAGCAGCTTGACAACACACCTAAAAGCACTAGAACAAAAGGAAGCAAATTCACCCAAGAGGAGTAGACGGCAGGAAATAATCAAACTCAGGGGTGAAATCAACCAAGTGGAAACAAGAAGAACTATTCAAAGAATCAACCAATCAAGGAGCTGGTTCTTTGAGAAAATCAACAAGATAGATAAACCCTTAGCCAGACTCACTAGAGGGCACAGGGAAAGCATCCTAATTAACAAAATCAGAAATGAAAAAGGAGACATAACAACAGATCCTGAAGACATCCAAAACACCATCAGATCCTTCTACCAAAGGCTATACTCAACAAAACTGGAGAACCTGGATGAAATGGACAAGTTCCTAGACAGATACCAGGTACCAAAGTTGAATCAAGATCAGGTTAATGATCTAAACAGCCCTATATCCCCCAAAGAAATAGAAGCAGTCATTAATAGTCTCCCAACTAAAAAAAGCCCAGGACCAGATGGGTTTAGTGCAGAGTTCTATCAGACCTTCAAAGAAGATCTAATCCCAGTTCTTCACAAACTATTCCACAAAATAGAAACAGAAGGTACTCTACCCAACTCATTCTATGAAGCCA
Source organism: Mus caroli (assembly GCF_978045245.1). Taxonomy (NCBI): domain Eukaryota; kingdom Metazoa; phylum Chordata; class Mammalia; order Rodentia; family Muridae; genus Mus; species Mus caroli. Next base: position 118,967,420 of record NW_028227261.1, read on the forward strand.
CAATTACTCTGATACCTAAACCACAAAAAGACCCAACAAAGATAGAAAACTTCAGACCAATATCCCTTATGAATATTGATGCAAAAATCCTCAATAAAGTTCTTGCTAACCGAATCCAAGAACACATCAAAACAATCATCCATCCTGACCAAGTAGGTTTCATCCCAGGGATGCAGGGATGGTTCAATATACGGAAATCCATCAACGTAATCCACTATATAAACAAACTCAAAGACAAAAACCACATGGTCATCTCGTTAGATGCGGAAAAAGCATTTGACAAGATCCAACACCCATTCATGATAAAAGTCTTGGAAAGATCATGAATTCAAGGCCCATACCTAAACATGATAAAAGCAATCTACAGCAAACCAGTAGCCAACATCAAAGTAAATGGTGAGAAGCTTGAAGCAATCCCTCTAAAATCAGGGACTAGACAAGGCTGTCCACTTTCTCCATACCTATTCAACATTGTACTTGAAGTCCTAGCCAGAGCAATTCGACAACAAAAGGAGATCAAAGGGATACAAATTGGAAAAGAAGAAGTCAAAATATCACTCTTTGCAGATGATATGATAGTATATATAAGTGACCCTAAAAATTCCACCAGAGAACTCCTAAGCCTGATAAACAGCTTCGGTGAAGTAGCTGGATATAAAATTAACTCAAACAAATCAATGGCCTTTCTCTACACAAAGAATAAACAGGCTGAGAAAGAAATTAGGGAAACAACACCCTTCTCAATAGTCACAAATAATATAAAATATCTTGGCGTGATTCTAACTAAGGAAGTGAAAGATCTGTATAATAAAAACTTCAAGTCTCTGAAGAAAGAAATTCTAGAAGATCTCAGAAGATGGAAAGATCTCCCATGCTCATGGATTGGCAGGATCAACATTGTAAAAATGGCTATCTTGCCAAAAGCAATCTACAGATTCAATGCAATCCCCATCAAAATTCCAAATGAATTCTTCAACGAATTAGAAAGTGCAATCTGCAAATTCATCTGGAATAACAAAAAACCTAGGATAGCAAAAACTCTTCTCAAGGATAAAAGAACCTCTGGTGGAATCACCATGCCGGACCTAAAGCTCTACTACAGAGCAATTGTGATAAAAACTGCATGGTACTGGTATAGTGACAGACAAATAGACCAATGGAATAGAATTGAAGACCCAGAAATGAACCCACACACCTACGGTCACTTGATCTTCGACAAGGGAGCTAAAAACATCCAGTGGAAGAAAGACAGCATTTTCAACAAATGGTGCTGGCACAACTGGTTGTTAACATGTAGAAGAATGCGAATCGATCCATTCCTATCTCCTTGTACTAAGGTCAAGTCTAAGTGGATCAAGGAACTTCACATAAAACCAGAGACACTGAAACTTATAGAGGAGAAAGTGGGGAAAAGCCTTGAAGATATGGGCACAGGGGAAAAATTCCTGAATAGAACAGTAATGGCTTGTGCTGTAAGATCGAGAATTGACAAGTGGGACCTCATGAAACTACAAAGCTTCTGCAAGGCTAAAGACACCATCAATAAGACAAAAAAACCACCAACAGATTGGGAAAGGATCTTCACCTATCCTAAATCAGATAAGGGACTAATATCCAATATATATAAAGAACTCAAGAAGGTGGACTCCAGAAAGTCAAATAACCCCATTAAAAAATGGGGCTCAGAACTGAACAAAGAATTCTCACCTGAGGAATACCGAATGGCAGAGAAACACCTGAAAAAATGTTCAACATCCTTAATCATCAGGGAAATGCAAATCAAAACAACCCTGAGATTCCACCTCACACCAGTCAGAATGGCTAAGATCAAAAATTCAGGTGACAGCAGATGCTGGCGAGGATGTGGAGAAAGAGGAACACTCCTCCATTGTTGGTGGGATTGCAAGCTTGTACAACCACTCTGGAAATCAGTCTGGCGGTTCCTCAGAAAATTGGACATAGTACTACTGGAGGATCCAGCAATACCTCTCCTGGGCATATATCCAGAAGATGTCCCAACCGGTAAAAAGGACACATGCTCCACTATGTTCATAGCAGCCCTATTTATAATAGCCAGAAGCTGGAAAGAACCCAGATGTCCCTCAACAGAGGAATGGATACAGAAATTATGGTACATTTACACAATGGAGTACTACTCAGCTATTAAAAAGAATGAATTTGCCGGGCGTGGTGGCGCATGCCTTTAATCCCAGCACTCGGGAGGCAGAGGCAGGCGGATTTCTGAGTTCGAGGCCAGCCTGGTCTACAAAGTGAGTTCCAGGACAGCCAGGGCTATACAGAGAAACCCTGTCTCGAGAAAAAAAAAAAAAAGAATGAATTTATGAAATTCCTAGCCAAATGGATGGACCTGGAGGGCATCATCTTGAGTGAAGTAACACAATCACAAAAGAACTCACACAATATGTATTCATTGATAAGTGGATATTAGCCCAAAACTTAGGATACCCAAGATATAAGATACAATTTGCTAAACGCATGAAACTCAAGAAGAATGAAGACCAAAGTGTGGACACTGTGCACCTTCTTAGAATTGGGAACAAAACACCCAGGGAAGGAGTTACAGAGACAAAGTTCGTAGCTGTGATGAAAGGATGGACCATTTAGAGACTGCTGTATCCAGGGATCCGTCCCATAATCAGCTTCTAAACGCTGACACCATTGCATACACTAGCTAGATTTTGCTGAAAGGACCCAAATATAGCTGTCTCTTGTGAGATGATGCCGGGGCCTAGCAAACACAGGAGTGGATGTTCACAGTCAGCTATTGGATGTATCACAGGGCTCCCAATGGAGAAGCTAGAGAAAGTACCCAAGGAGCTAAAGGGATCTGCAACCCTATTGTTGGAACAACATGATGTACTAACCAGAACCCCGGAGCTCTTGTCTCTAGCTGCATATGTATCGAAAGATGGCCTAGTCGGCCATCAATGGAAAGAGAGGCCCATTGGACTTGCAAACTTTATATGCCCCAATATAGGGGAATGCCAGGGCCAAAAGAATGGGAATGGGTGGGTAGGGAAGTGGGGGGCGCTATGGGGGACTTTTGGGATAGCATTGGAAATGTAATTGAGGAAAATATGTAATAAAAATATTAAAAATCAAAAAAAAAAAAAGAATTAAAGACCCAGACACACACACACACACACACACACACACACACACACACATTCAGCACATATGATCACCTGATTTTTGATAAAGAGGCCAGAAATACACAGTGAAAAGAAAGAAAGAAGCCGGGTGTGATGGTGCACGTCTGTAATCCCAGCACTTGGGAGGCAGAGGCAGGCGGATTTCTGAGTTCGAGGCCAGCCTGGTCTACAGAGTGAGTTCCAGGACAGCCAGGGCTAAACAGAAAAACCCTGTCTCAAAAAGAAGAAAGAAAGAAAGAAAGAAAGAAAGAAAGAAAGAAAGAAAGAAAGGAAGGAAGGAAGGAAGGAAGGAAGGAAGGAAGGAAGGAAGGAAGGAAGGAAGGAAGGAAGGAAGAGGGAGGGAGGGAGGGAGGGAGGGAAGGGAAGGGAAGGGAAGGGAAGGGAAGGGAAGGGAAGGGAAGGGAAGGGAAGGGAAGGGAAGGGAAGGGAAGGGAAGGGAAGGGAAGGGAAGGGAAGGGAAGGGAAGGGAAGGGAAGGGAAGGGAAGGGAAGGGAAGGGAAGGGAAGGGAAGGGAAGGGAAGGGAAGGGAAGGGAAGGGAAGGGAAGGGAAGGGAAGGGAAGGGAAGGGAAGGGAAGGGAAGGGAAGGGAAGGGAAGGGAAGGGAAGGGAAGGGAAGGGAAGGGAAGGGAAGGGAAGGGAAGGGAAGGGAAGGGAAGGGAAGGGAAGGGAAGGGAAGGGAAGGGAAGGGAAGGGAAGGGAAGGGAAGGGAAGGGAAGGGAAGGGAAGGGAAGGGAAGGGAAGGGAAGGGAAGGGAAGGGAAGGGAAGGGAAGGGAAGGGAAGGGAAGGGAAGGGAAGGGAAGGGAAGGGAAGGGAAGGGAAGGGAAGGGAAGGGAAGGGAAGGGAAGGGAAGGGAAGGGAAGGGAAGGGAAGGGAAGGGAAGGGAAGGGAAGGGAAGGGAAGGGAAGGGAAGGGAAGGGAAGGGAAGGGAAGGGAAGGGAAGGGAAGGGAAGGGAAGGGAAGGGAAGGGAAGGGAAGGGAAGGGAAGGGAAGGGAAGGGAAGGGAAGGGAAGGGAAGGGAAGGGAAGGGAAGGGAAGGGAAGGGAAGGGAAGGGAAGGGAAGGGAAGGGAAGGGAAGGGAAGGGAAGGGAAGGGAAGGGAAGGGAAGGGAAGGGAAGGGAAGGAAGGAAGGAAGGAAGAAAGAAAGAAAGAAAGAAAGAAAGAAAGAAAGAAAGAAAGAAAGAAAGAAAGAAAGAGCACCTTCAACAAATGGTGCTGATCAAACTGGATATATGAATGAAGAAGAATGCAAATAGGTCCATACTTATCATCCTGAACAAAATTTAACTCAAAATGTATCAGAGACCTCAACATAAAATCAGATACAGTGAACCTGATAGAAGAGAAAGTGGGGAACAACAATGAATTCACAAGCAGAGGAGAAAACCTTCTGAATAGAAAAATGATAGCATAGGTGCTAAGAATGATAATAAATGGGACCTCATGAAACTGAAATGCTTCATATGAGACAAAGAACACTGTGATTCGGACAAAGAGGGCAGTTACAGAATGGAAAAAGATTTTTTTAATCACCTAGAATCAATAGAAGACTGCTATCCAAAGTATATAAAGAATTCAGGAAACTAGATATTAACAGTTCAAATAATCCAATTTAAAAATGGGGCAGAGATCTAAACAGGGAATTCTCAGTAGAGAAAACTCAAATGGCTGAGAAACATTTAACGAAATGTTCAGAAATGTTCAACATCCTTAGCCATCAGGGAAATGCAAATCAAAACTACTTTGAGAATCCATCTAGCACTTATAAGAATAGCTAAAATCAGTAACACAAGTGGGAGTTCATGTTGGCAAAGGTGTGGAGGAAGGGGAATACTCCTCCACTGCTGGTGGGAGTACAAACTCATTCACACAGCCACTATGAAAATCAGTGAGGCACCTTCTCTGAAAGCTAAGAATTGATCAATCTCAAGACCCAACTATACCATTCTTGTGCATATACCTAAAGTATCTCACATCCTGGTGCAGAAATATTGCTTGCCTATGTTCATTGATGATCTACTCATAATAGCAAGAAACTGGAAGTATCAGTGCAAGAATGGATAAAGAAAACTGTGGTATATTTACACGATGGAGTATTACTCAGTAGTTAAAAAAATCATAAAATTTGCAGATAAATAGATAGGACTAGAAAAAAATTATTCTAAGTGAGACAGCATGGATATAAAAAATAAATATGGTATGTATTTCCTTATATGTCGCTATTGGTCACTAAATGAATTATAACCAAGCTACATTCCCAGAGAGTTTAGGGTTAGGGTTAGGGTTAGGGTTAGGGTTAGGGTTAGGGTTAGGGTTAGGGTTAGGGTTAGGGTTAGGGTTAGGGTTAGGGTTTAGGGTTAGGGTTAGGGTTAAGTTAGGTTAGGGTTAGGGTTAGGGTTAGGGTTAGGGTTAGGGTGACTAGTGGGGAACACATGTATCTCCCTGGGAGAGAGAAATAAAATAGATTTTATTGATGAACTGGGATGATGAGAATGGAAAAGGGAACTAGGTGGAGAGTGGAGCGGAGATTGGATTGAGGAAGAGAATGAAGGAAAGGACAGCTAGAATGTTGTGGCATTGAGGAATATTATGGACACCTAGTATAATGAAACTTCTTAAAATCTGTGAGTGTGATCCTAATGAAGTCTCCAAATAATAAGGAAGATGGAGTCCCAACTGGCCTTATCTTGTCACCAAAAAAATCTTCCAATCTCATGACTGGGTTACATCTAATTGCCTTGCTGGCCAAAATAGCCTCATGAAAATATCTCAAACTCAGGCTATTGCTAAGATAATAGATTTCTCTCCATTAACTGACTGCAAAATAGCTGAAGGAAGGCAACACCCACACAACTCATTGAACATGGAGAAGCAAGCTAATACCTACATAGAGCCTTCACCACTATGTTTTAAAATCTTTGGTATGGGGAAAGTACTCTTCAGACTACCAAAAGAGATACATAAAAACCAACCTAGTCAAAAAAGACCTTTCATCTACAATCTGTCTTGCCTACAAAATATGATAGGGCAATGGTGGCATAAAACTTATGGGAGTAACCACAAATGTCCAATTTAACGTAAGACCCATTTCACACGATGGAACCCATATTCAATACTGCTTGGGTGACCAAGAACAATAAACTAGATAGCCCAGAGACCTAGGATAAAACCAAATACTACTGGTCTTTAAAAAAAAAAGTAACAATAAAATGATTCCTAATGATATTCTGTTATAATCATAGATCTTATTCAGCCAGCATCAGATAATTTTTTCCTACAGCAGATGGGAAGAAACAGAGAGACCCTCAGACAGATACTATGCAGAGAGAGATAATTTGGAACACACTTCTCTTAATGGGATTTCTCCATCAAATCCCTCCCCTCAGAACTCAGGGAATTCTTCCTTGGAACAGGAGATGGAAAGAACTTAAGAGCCAGAGGAGATGGGGGACACCAAGAGAATAAGATCCTCTAAATCAAGTGAGCAAGGCTATATGAGCTCACAGAGACTGAAGCAGCAAGCTTAGGGTCAACACAGGTGTGCACCAGGTCCTCTCTGTGTATATTATAGATTTCAATTCAGTATTTTTATGAGGCTTTTGAGTGTTTGAACAAGTGGGTGCCTTGTTCTTAAGCCTTCCCCTGCAGTCCTTCTCTTCTGTCAGTCTGTCTTGTCTAACTTCAGCGTGATGGGTTTTGTTTTCTTTCATTATACATTTTGTTGTGTTTAAAAAAAAAAAAAAAGAAAAGAAAAGATGGGATCAAGCTGACCTTGAGCACTCAGTAATTCCCTTACCTCAGTTTCCAAAGTGCTAGGACTGTAAGCCTGTGCTGTCTATCAATCTCAAAACAGAATTTAGTTGAGTTTCTCTTCTGATCCATGAGCATTATAGCTTGTTGTCAAGTGAGATGATGGAGTGACAATCAGTCTGACATACATATAATACTCACAGTTAGCTATTGGATGGATCACAGGGCCCCCAATGGAGGAGCTAGAGAAAGTACCCAAGGAGCTAAAGGGATCTGCAACCCTATAGGTGGAACAACAATATCATCTAACCAGTACCCCCCGGAGCTCTTGTCTCTAGCTGCATATGTATCAGAAGATGGCCTAGGCGGCCATCAGTGGAAAGAGAGGCCCATTGGTCGTGCAAACTTTGTGTGCCTCAGTATAGGGGAACGCCAGGGCCAAGAAGTGGGAGTGGGTGGGTAGGGGAGTGGGGTGGGAGGGTATGGGGGACATTTGGGATAGCACTGGAAATGTAAATGAAGAAAATACCTAAGAAAAAAAAGAAAAAAGAAGAAGAACTGAAGCACCCACACAAAAACAAAAAAACAAAAAAAAAACCTAGAGATGTAGGCAAGTCTCAGGGATATATCATGCAATCCTGCCACCAATTTGTACAAGGCTCCACAATGGCCACGTGGCTTCACCAAGCCTCAGTTTTCTCATCCATAAGCCGAAGGAGTTAAAGTAGAAGAAAGACAAACTTCCTTCCAGTTTGTGTGCTCAGAGATTCTATGATAGAATTGGTCCCACCCTTCACTATCTGATCCCCAGTGTGACATCAACCTTGAACTGCCCCTCAGTCCTCCTGTTTCATCCCTAATTCCTTCCACCGTCTTAGAAGAAGACCCTCACTGGACCTTCTAGGTGTTCTCCCATGGCTCTTGCCTGTTCATGGTTTTACATCTCCCACTCTCTCCTAGCCTAAGCAGCTCCCTTCTCTGAACACAGATCTTCCTCTAAACCTCCTCCACATGTGCTGAGGTCCAAGGCTGTACTCAGAATGCATATTTACATTTCAACAAAAGGTTGTTTGTTTGTTTGTTTGTTTGTTTTAGCTTTTTGTTTTTATTACTTTTTTATTCCGACCTGAACAGGCTTAAAACAAGGGAAAGAAAACCAGTATTTGTGGAATCCCTACTATGTGCCATATCTGATACATATCGTATTTGCTCCTGAAATCTTGCTATTAGAATATATACTATTTCTCTTTTTTTTCAGATTAATAAAACATGTTCAGAAAATTAAATAAATTTACCTAAAATATGTAATATAAGTGGAATGGGATTCAAAATCCCACTCCATCTGACTAGATGTTTTCTTTCTACCAGACCGTATGGTCCCTTATGTTCCACAAAGCCCCAGAGTCCTTGGTATTATTTCTGGGCCATCCAAGAAAAGCAGGCAGAAGGTAAGCTCTTTTTTTAAAAAATTTGGGTGTTGTGCAAAATGTGTCCATTTCTATTATGTTGCAAAGGTACTAATATTTAAAGAAAGGGTGAAAAATCCTACTGGTTAAAACATTTATATGCATAGCAATAGCTAAAGAAATGGCTGACTCCCTCATCCAGAACGTCCCCCTTTGCTACTTAAAGGAGCTGTTCTTTATTCTGTGTATTCACTATACATACTGAAAACTTGCATGAATAGAAGTGTTACCTACCCTGTGCTCCATTCATTTCCCGACCCACAACTCTGCCTTCATTCCTGGAGGCCAGCAGTTACCAGGGAAACCCAAGTAAGACCCTGCACCAAGCGTTAGTACAGGAGAAAACCACCTGAACAGAACACCAACAGCCCAGACACTAAGAGCAACAATTAATAAATGGGACTTCAGTTATTAATACAGAACTGAAAATCTTCTGTAAAGCAAAGGATACCATCAAAAGGACAAAATGATAGCCTGCAGAATGAGAAAACATCTTCAACAAACCCTTACATCTGAGAGAGGTAAAATGTAAAGGGGGGACTGGAAGGAGAGAAAGAAGAGGAAGCTTCTATGAAGATGTAAAGTAAATAAATTAATTTTAAAAAGATGATAAATGTTACCATGATTTTTAATTTTTCACCTTTATTTTTTTGAATCACATACATGTACGCAATGAAATGTGATCTCTATCCCCATTTACTCCCTCCAAATACCCACAGTGTCCTCTTCACAACTTCATGTCATTTTTTTTTTTTTTTGGTAACTCACTAAGTCTAGTTAGTAGTGCCTGGACGTACATAGATGCAGAACAATCCACTGAAATATGGGAATCCCATGCCAATGGCCATATCTTCAAAGGGAAAATGGTTCTCCTTACAAGCATGTTTTCTGAGATAGTGCCGTATGGTGTAGCCCAGCTCACTTTGAACCCATGATCCTCCTGTTTCAGCCTCCCACGGTATTAGAGCTGCACTCCATCATGCCTTGATTCTAGAGAAACTTATTTTTTCAGAAATTTTGGTAATGGCCTCAGGTTGAATAAACAATATTACCATTCACATTTTTTAAAGATATTTTGACTTGTAGAAGCAGTTGTACTAGTCATAAAGATGGATATGATATATTTAACTATTTATAAATACCATATCCATAGTATGTCAGTATTATGTTAGATCTCTCTCTCTCTCTCTCTCTCTCTCTCTGTGTGTGTGTGTGTGTGTGTGTGTGTGTGTATTTGTGACTCTGTGTGTGTGTGTGTGTGTGTGTGTGTGTGTGTGTGTAGAGTAGATATTGGAATCCTGAAACACTCATGGGTTATAAATATTCTATAGTTGCTACATAGGTGCAATTTTAATTTCATGGAGAAGATGGTTAGGGCTACACTGAGTCACGGAACCATCATTTTGTTCTCCTGTGCCTGTTTCTGTTCACTTCCTTTCTTTGCGTCAACGGGTCATAACGTGTGGAAATCAGTATCTTCTTTGAAAGACAGGTGACATCCTGTTGGCTGCATTGTGAGCAGTGGAGGATATCTAGATTACTACTGGCCAGTATTTCTTGAAGTATGGGCTACACTGCAGTCAGAGGAGGGATAATCACATATGAAGTTAGCCAGAGGGCCTAAAAGTGTCTAGTATCAGAAAGGTCGAAACATAATCAACAGGTAAGGAAGAAGCGAGAAAAAACAGCAGCAGGAGGAAAAGCATGGACAAATTGCTTCGTTCTTAGGACAAGGCCTCTGTGTGGTGTTGACGTGAGAGTCTTCTGCATTTGGGTATTTCTGACCATTTTATAATAGTTGTATTTATTAAAGACGCCATATCAAAAATGGATAGCTAGACAGACGGACTTTTCTGCTGCCCACCAGAACATAGTAATTTGTTTTGAAATGGTCAAGGTACAGAGTTGAAAGTCTTCCCATTTCTGCATAAAACTTCCTTCCAAGTCAAGAAAGATAGGCAATACCTTTCTGATGCTAGAAAGCACTGCAGAAGCAGTGGGTTGAAGAAGAGACAGCCCAAGACTTAACCAGACCATTTTCTTCATTCACATCTTTTCTTTTTATTATTGGATATTTTCTTCATTTACATTTCAAATGCTATCCCAAAAGTCCCCTATGCCCTCCCCCCCCACCCCCCACCCTGCTCCCCTACCCACTCACTCCCACTTCTTGGCCCTGGCTTTCCCCTGTACTGGGACATAAAAAGTTTGCTAGACCAAGGGTCCTCTCTTCCCAATAATGGCCAATTAGGCCATCTTCTGCTACATATGCAGCTAGAGACACGAGCTCTGGGGGGTACTGGTTAGTTCATAATGTTGTTCCACCTATAGGGTTGCAGACCCCTTCAGCTCCTTGGGTTCTTTCTCTAGCTCCTACATTGGGGGCCCTATGTTCCATCCTATAGATGACTGTGAGCATCCACTTCTGTCTTTGCCAGGCACTGGCAAAGCCTCACAGGAGACAGCTATATCAGGGTCCTTTCAGCAAAATCTTGCTGGCATCTGCAATAGTGTCTGTGTTTGGTGGCTGATTATGGGATGGTCTCCGGGTGGGGCAGTCTCTGAATGGTCCATCCTTTCGTCTTAGCTCTACACTTTGTCTCTGCAACTCCTTCCATGGATATTTTATTCCCTATTCTAGGTAGAAATGAAGTATCCATGGGTTGGTCTTCCTTCTTGATTTTCTTGTGTTTTGGAGGTTGTATGTTGGGTATTCTAGGTTTCTGGGCTGATATCCACTTATCAGTGAGTGCATATCAAGTGACTGGAGAAGAGTATATATAACATGACATTTTAGACGTAGAATTGGACACAGCAAGGACAGAAGTGCATCGTTCTTATACAGCAAGGGATGTACACAGCTGTGTAAATATTAAAGTGTAGTTTTAGTGCAGTAGAAAAAACGCATCATAGAATAAGTACAGACATAGGCATTATAGGCCAACTGTGTGGTACTTGAATAAGACAAAAATAATCAATGCTTAAACAGTGAGTCTGGGAGAGAGGCCGCAGATCTGCAAAATAGTGGGAGGATTCATGTCTGTTTCTTCAGCATATGTGGGTTGAAATCACTGAGCATATTTCATAATTTTCAAAAGCAAAACCTTCACTTGACTCACACCAAATACTGTGCAGAATCCAGACAGATGAAGCAATGTGTGGACAATAACTTGTACAACTATTTCACAGACCCTCGGCCTCTCTCTAGGACTCACCGTTTTCAGCATTGTTTGCTTTTGTCTTATTCAAGTACTACCACCCAGTTCACCCAGTTAGTCTATAATGCCTGTCTATTCTTAGTCTATGATGTGTTTTCTCTACTGCCCTAAAATTACAGATTAATATTTACACAGCAATTTCATTTTACATGGTATCTAAGTAACAGAACAGTGATTTAAGATCTACAGGATGATGTGAATTGGTTACAAATAAATATCATTCTATTTTAAACAAGAGACTAGAGCATTCCCACATAAATAGCAGTCTGGAGCCAATTTTTTAGACAAAGAGAGGACTGCACTCAACAAAGGCTGCCAAACTTATTCTACAAATTGATTATTTTTAGACACAGTGGATTTGATATATGTGAAGACTGATTAGAGATGTGGGCTGTGGTGTCAGTGGAGCACTGCTCAAGATGAGGGTCAAGTTCACAAATGAGAAGCAGATGTGTTGGGGTGGAAGCCTTTGCCTGCAATCTCTATACTCAGGAAACTGAGGCAGGAGAACAACATGTTAATAGCCTGGCCTCCTCTGCTTCACAGCAAGTTCCCGGCCTCAAGAATAAGGCTCTTTCAAAGCTCAAAGCAAACAAAGCAGGTTTGTGTGCATGGGAAGCATATGCTTGGATACCTGAGTGTTTTCCTGAGGTATAACCTTAGACGCTCTAAACTTAACCACATTGTGTTTGCTTGTGGTTGTGTGACGTAATTTGTTGACCGGATTTATTCTGTACACTTCATGATTAAACAGAAAGCTTAAAAATGTAAGGTACTTGGCCCCATGTTAGAAAATTCCTAGTGCCTTTCTTCTCTGGTAAGTGCCTGCATGCCTTTACTTATACCCTAGACCTGAAATCTAAGCGCGAGTAATTGCTTCAATAACTTCCATTCTCCATCAAGAGAAGGGCTGGTAGCTGGGGTCATGGCCTCTTCTTTTCACTTTTGCTTCTAAAGAAGAACAAAGCACATATTTCAGATTTCAATTATAGGCACTCCTGCTTGACCTTGCCAGTTCTGAAACCACAAAATGATTCTTCTCTAAGGTTCATATTTCTCATTTTAGAAAAAGAAAATGAGAGCCAATTGGTAGAAACACATGATAAAAAAAAATCCTGTAGTGAGAACAGAGACTAGCTCAAAAAGCAAAAAGAAAAACTTGGTTAACAATCTAACTTCTAAAGATACTGTATGATGTTTAGCACAACAATATCAGCAGGGAAGAAAAGGCAACATCAATGTGTCCCAGCATCCATCCTTAGTGCATTCTAATAGTTCTAAAAGGGCTGGAGATAGGAGGTGCTAAATAAGGAGAAAACCCCATAAGACTTAGACCTCTCCTCTGGCCCAGGTACCTCTGAATAGATTTTAAATATTGATTTTATTTAATTTAACCTCAGAAAAATATTTATAGTTTGTAGGAAATTTAAGCCTGTTGCACATTGAGCTTAGTACTTACTAGTGGTCCACAATGAAAACACTTATACATTTTCTTTAAAAAATAAATCAGCCAAGCCAGAGAGAGCAGGCCTGTAAATGCAGTTGCAAGAGAGAAATCAGGAAGAACACAAGTTCAGGGCCTGGCTGGGCTACACGGTGAGTTCTATGTCAGTCTCAGCAACTTAGAAAAACCTGTCTCAAGATAAAAAGTTTTAAAAAAAGAAAAAGTCTGGAGATTTCCCCAGTGTTAGTGTTTATCTATGTACTCTAGAATGCACAAGAACCTAGGTCCAGAAAATCAAATAACCCCATTTTAAAAAGGAGCTCAGAGCTGAACAAAGAATTCTCACCTGAGGAATACCGAATGGCAGAGAAGCACCTGAAAAAATGTTCAACATCCTTAATCATCAGGGAAATGCAAATCAAAACAACCCTGAGATTCCATCTCACACCAGTCAGAATGGCTAAGATCAAAAATTCAGGTGACAACAGATGCTGGCGAGGCTGTGGAGAAAGAGGAACACTCCTCCATTGTTGGTGGGATTGCAAGCTTGTACAACCACTCTGGAAATCAGTCTGGCGGTTCCTCAGAAAATTGGACATAGTAATACCAGAGGATCCTGCAATACCTCTCCTGGGCATATATCCAGAAGATGTCCCCACTGGTAAGAAGGACACATGCTCCACTATGTTCATAGCAGCCTTATTTATAATAGCCAGAAGCTGGAAAGAACCCAGATGTCCCTCAACAGAGTAATGGATACAGAAAATGTGCTACATCTACACAATGGAGTACTACTCAGCTATTAAAAAGAATGAAATTATGAAATTCCTAGGCAAATGGATGGACCTGGAGGGCATCATCCTGAGTGAGGTAACCCAATCACAAAGGAACTCGCACAATATGTACTCACTGATAAGTGGATATTAGCCCAGAAACTTAGGATACCCAAGATATGAGATACAATTTGCTAAACGCATGAAACTCAAGAAGAACGGAGAACAAAGTGTGGACACTTTGCCCCTTCTTAGAATTGGGAATAAAACACCCATGGAAGGAGTTACAAAGACATTGTTTGGAGCTGTGACAAAAGGATGGACCATCTAGAGACTGCCATATCTGGGGATCCATCCCATAATCAGCTTCCAAATGCTGACACCATTGCACACACTAGCACGATTTTGCTGAAAGGACCCAGATGTAGCTGTCTCTTGTGAAACTATGCCGGGGCCTAGCAAACACAGAAGTGGATACTCACAGTCAGCTATTGGATGGATCACAGGGCCCCCAAAGGAGGAGCTAGAGAAAGTGCCCAAGGAGCTAAAGGGATCTGCAACCCTATAGGTGGAACAACATTATGAACCAACCAGTACCCCTGAGCTCTTGACTCTAGCTGCATATATATCAAAAGATGGCCTAGTCTGCCATCACTGGAAAGAGAGGCCCATTGGACTTGCAAACTTTATATGCCCCAGTACAGGGGAACGCCAGGGCCAAAAAGTGGGAGTGGGTGGGTAGGGGAGTGGGGGGAGGGTATGGGGGACTTTTGGGATACCATTGAAAATGTAAATGAGGAAAATACCTAATAAAAAAAAAGAACCTAGGTTCAAGTCCTAGCATAACTAAATGGTACTTTCTGTTTAGAGTGATGTTCTATTAATCATAAAGCTATGCCCACAATTAGGAGGGTTCACAGATCTAGATATCTGAGGCTAAGGCATTTCAGCAAAGAGGTAAGGATGAATAGCTGTGTCTGTAGGGGAAAATACAAATGGGGTCTGGAAACCTCTTGAACAGGCTTTCTTGTGTTAAATGCTTTGGGAGATGCTCTCAAAATACACTCTTCTACCAGAAAAACAACAACAACGAATGCAGTCTGTGTGCCATGGTTCTTCTCAAGGAAGCCTATTAGAGGCTTTGTGCCTACTGCAAGATGATCTCTTAAGCATTCTATTCCTAGACATGCCACATCTCCCATTCTCAGAAAGAATGCTAGTCTCTAACAAATAACATCACTTGCACAGTCTCACAGAAGCCAGCCTAATGTTTCAAGTATGCTCTAAACTCTTCTCTTACTGTAGCATAAAGCTTACTATAGCATAAAGCTATAGTAAGTCACTGCTTTCATATCTATTCCACATATAGCCCTACCTGCTACATCCACTCCAGTGAAGTCTGCTTGACAGGTTTAGAAACCTGTAAGCAGTCCCGAGGCAAAGCGTTTCACAGAAACTTAGCCTCCTGGAACCTTGGCATTTCCATAGCTAGAATGCCCCAGATTTGTCCCTGCAACATTGTGGAGGGTCTTGCATGCTTCCTTGCAGTATTTTACTTGAATAGAGCTAGAAAAGCTCAGAACTAGTCTACATAGTAATTACTTAGAACAATAGCCAAGTCACACCCATATACAGGAATACAAAATGGCCTAGGAAATAGGTGGGTTGTAGTATTTATTATTCATGAATAGGTTAGTAGAACAGAATTCCCCTGGCACAGGTTTTTCACTAGACCCAGAGGAATAGCATAATCAGGTATTTACTAAAGGACCCCTGGTGGTAGGTTTAACAATAGACTAGCATTGCATCGGAGAATTCACCTGGCTCCTGTGTTTAGCTGATCTTAATTAAGAGTTGTTCCTATTCTCAGCTGTAAACATGGCCTGACTCCTGCCATCTTTATGTATGCATTTTCTTTGTTTTGTATTAAGAACCAGTGTACCTTGAAGGATGTATTCACCTAGCCTTCCTGTTTTTCTTCTGTATCATAAGACTGGTGCTCGCTTTGAGAAAATACATCTAGATGCAACACTCACTTGTGTTCTTGTTTGTTTGTCATTCATTTCTCACTGACTCCTTGCTCACCTGTAACCAGAACCCCATTTCCTGCAGATTGGCGACCCAATTGAGCTTCCTCTGCAGCACCTACCCACAACTACTGAAGAAGTATTAAAAAAGTATAGCAAAGTAAAAACAAAATTCGAGGCTTTTGGGCCCAGGCTTGGGAGTGTAGCCTTTGTGGCTTAGTGCTCCAGGTACTGGTCATAAAACAGATAGCGACATTCCTCCACCTACCCTCTTCCTGGGTTCAATTCAAAGAATGGCACCCTGACCATTACTGGAACCTGCAATGCAAATGTGCTATCTTTAGGGGCTCTTAGATTGTTAGGGGCTCTTAGAAACTGTCTTGAGAGATAACCTGACACTTGTGACTTTATACTTCCTTGTGACTCTTAACTGGTATTTTTGGTATTTTCCAACAACACCCTCCCCACCTCCATGAATTGTGGTTTCTTCCTTTAAATACCCCCTTACTCAGCTACTCGGGGCGCCATGGTCCTCTACCCCTGCGTGGTGTATGACCATGGGCCCGAGAACGCTCTCGAATAAAAATCCTCTTGCTGTTGCAGCAAGATCGTTTCTTGTGGGTGATTTTGGGGTGTCGCCTCTCCTGAGTCAGAACTTGAGGGAGTCCTCACATTGTGGGTCTTTCACTACTATGCCATCCTGAGTTCATTGAAACTACAGGTAAAGTATGCAAAGGTAAGTGAGAGGGAGGAAAAAGCTGGCCTTGCAAAATAAGCTCCATAAAGCAGAAACAGCATAGCAACATAGAGGTATAAATGGCATGGCCACACAATATGTAACAATATGTAGAATAAACTGTGAGGAACTTAACAATTTTCTTTTTTTAAGGTATTTTCTTCATTTACATTTCCAATGCTATCCCAAAAGTCCCTCATACCCTCCCCCCACCCCCCTACCCACCCACTCCCACTTTTGGCCCTGGCTTTCCCCTGTACTGAGGCATATAAAGTTTGCAAGACCAATGAGCCTCTCTTTCCAGTGCTGGCCGACTAGTATAGTATCTTTGATACATATGCAGCTAGAGACAAGAGCTCCGGGGTACTGGTTAGTTCATAATGTTGTTCCACCTATAGGGTTGCAGATCCCTTTAGCTCCTTGGGTACTTTCTCTAGCTCCTCCATTGGGGGACCTGTGATCCATCCAATAGCTGACTGTGAGCATTCTACACCGAAGTATAAAGTCAACAATCTATTTATAGAACATTAGATGAATACATAAAAACCTATTTCGAGGTAGCCTGCAATATATGTATGTTTTCATATATTTGAGTGAGGATAAGATTATATATATATATATATATATATGTATATACATATATATAGATTAAGATTATATTAGATAAGATTATATATACATATATATAATCTTATCCTCACTCAAATTGAGAATAGTGGTTAGTGTGAGACATCAGGCTATTTGCTCAGATGGAACTTATGTCAAATTAAATTAAACTCTTAAACTTAACCAAATGAAGAAGACTTACCTGGTTTCCAAGTCATTCAAGAATAACCATCAAGCAGTACCAACTATCAGACCTGTGCCCTAATACACAGCTCTGTCTGAAGCAGAACTCTGGGAGACAAGGAAACTGTCCTTGCTGTCACTTGAAATGTGGTGAGTGCAACAGAGGAGCTGAGTTTTTATTTTATTTCATGTTGTGTCGTTCGTGTTTAAATAGTTAATATACAACTAGCTCCCTCTGTACTAGGGGAGTTTCCTAAGCTGCATGATGCCTTTTCTACTTCTATTGCATGAGCATCTTTACAAAGGTCTCAACACACCAACTGCTTGTGAGCAGCTGTATCTGCAGGAGGGATTGCCTGTGTGTCTGTCTGTCTGGGCAGGGTCAACAGTATTTGCAAATACCCACACCTAATTATCAGATTAGAAAAATCTCCCAAAGTACTTTCCATTATTCCAGCTCCATTTACCTACCAGCTCTTCAGACTTGTGAGAATGCATCAAACATGGTCATTTGACACAGTCAAATTCAAGGGCCGAGCCAAACCAAGGCCAATTGCTCAATAATTCACCACTGAATACATTAATGTTTTCTTAGAAAAAAAGAACAAGAGGAGGGAGAGAAGGTCATGCTGAGTGTCAAGTTCCAGGAAAATCTAAACTGTATGACTATTAGTCTGGTTGCTGCTTTTCTTGCTGTATTTTCCTTTTAAAATACAGAATAGACTATTTTCTTTCTCTCTCTCTCTCTCTCTCTCTCTCTCTCTCTCTCTCTCTCTCTCTCTCTCTCTCTCTTTCAAGAATCTGAATTGTTATAAAACTGAAGGTTCATCAGGACCCCATGTGAATTCTAAAAACAGAGTGGTGCTGGCATGCTGACACACGGATCTAGGCTGTGATGGGTTGGCCTCAAAGAGCCATGTGTATGGGTGTGCTAGCTTCACAGTATGCTCTGAATGTCTCTGGCAAGCAGGCACTGCGCTGAGCACCATGGATGTTGCAAACCCCTGTCCTCCAATAATGCTGATCAAGACCTGGCACCTGGAATGAATAAACCTTAATGGTCAACACACTACATTCCTAAACTACAATTTCTTTTTATTTTATAGGATATTTTCTTTATTTACATTTCAAATGTTATCCCCTTTCCAGGTTTCCCAACCCCCTCCTGGAAACCCCTATCCCATCCTCCCTCCCCCTGCTTCTATGAGGGTGTTCCTCCACTCACCCACCCACTCCCACCTCCTTGCCCTCGATTCCCCTACAACTGGGGCATCTATCGAGTCTTCATAGGACAAAGGACCTCTACTCCCATTGATGTCTGACAAGGCCATCATCTGCTACATAGGCAGCTGGAGCCATGTGTACTCTTTGGTTGATGGCTTAGTCCCTGGGAGCTCTGTGGGATCTGGTTGGTTGATATTGTTGTTCATCCTATGGGGTTGCAAAACCTTTCAACTCCTTCAGTCCTTTCTCTAACTCCTTTATTTGGGGACCTCACGCTTAGTCCAATGGTTGGCTGTGAGCATCCACCTCTGTATTTGTAAGGCTCTGGCAGGGCCTCTCAGGAGCCAGCTATATCAGGCTCCTGTCAGCATGCACTTCTTGGCATCTACAATAGTGTCTGAGTTTGGTAACTGGGTTTGGTAACTGCTCCAAATACTTAAGATACAATTCACAGACCACATGAAGCTCAAGAAGAAGGAAGACCAAAGTGTAGGTGCTTCTGTCCTTCTTAGAAGGAAAACAAAATACTCACAGGAGCAAATACAGAGATAAAGTATAGAACAGAGACTGAAGAAAAAGCCATCCAGAGATTGTCCCACCTGGGGATTCATCCCATATATATAGTTACTAAACTAAAATTTCTAATCAGCAAACTTATACACACAATTTTGCCTATGACTATGTTCTGTGGGAATGTGTACAAAAACTTTTCACTGATGGGGGTGCAATAGAATTTATTCTTCCATTCCAAAATAGATATTGACTAAATGTAATGTTTTGTGAAGGATCCTGAACAAAGATAAGACCTTAGTCAAAGACTGTAAAATCTGAAGGAAGCCTGGCATTCATTTAATAGTAGCAAATGCATTAGTTTGAACAAATGTATCATCATAACATTCTTATAGGAAAGAAAAAACAAAGTGAAGAATTCTCTTTGTTATCCTAACAACTTTCCTGTAAATCTAAAATTATTTAAAATTTAGAAGTTCATTGTAAATGAAACAGAATGACAAGCAGGAATCTCCAAAACCGCTCTGATATCTCTCTGGGTTACCTGCTAACTGGGTCTGGAGACTTCCCTTCTACAGGAAGGGTTACACTTGACTCGGACTTCCCTGTAACATCTCCAATATCTCCTCTTTGGTAGCTGGCGCTTGAGTCAAGACAATTTGGTATTCTGTCTCAAAATATTTGTCTCCAGGGGTTACTTTCACACTTGTTCCATAGAAATGTTCAGCACGGAGTCAGTACCGCTCCTAGATGGCACCTTCAGGGTATGTCCACCTTTGTTCGGACACACAATTTTGAGAGGTGAGGAGATAGAGATGTCTTCTGAACTTTTCTTTGAGTTCTGGTCTATACTGTGCTTGCCCAAATCCACTCATAATGCCATCATAGTTTATGTTTAAATTTTCTCTTCAGAACATGCCCATATTTTCTTGCTAACAGGAAAAATTGAATGGCTTACATTGTCAGAGTTGACAGTCTAAGGACATGAGAGAGTAAATGAGGACACAAACATGAATATAAAAGGTGAACCTGATGTCTTTCCAAAACTGATCTGTAATCTTTCATTCTAATTTTGACATATACAGAATTTATGGAGACAAGCGTTCAAATGTAACTGTATATGTGCTTATTCAAAAAGTAGTGTACAAGTAAAAATTTTAACTATATCCACACTGATTTTTAAGTCCCAAACACAGTTTTTTTAAAAACTAACCATCATTGTTTTAAACAGAAAAAAAATCAATTAATTTTTGTGTATGAAATTGGGGATGGAGATGAAGGCAAATTTAAAAACGTAAAATCAGGGAAATGTCTGTAGAAAGTTTTGTTTCCCACAGTGTTAGTCAGAGTACCTAATGAGGAACAGAGCTTTATCTACACAATCTCCAAGGCAGCTGGAGGTTTTTACACATTGGCATAGACAAGCCTATACAAGAGCTCATCTCGTTGTGAACAGGTTTTTAAATAATGTGCGAAAATTCTGAAGCTGTAAACCTATGCTCTCATATGACAAATAAGAGAAGAAAAATCATTTCCCACCCCAAGAATGACAGAGAAGCAGTACAGGGCCAATATTCCAACTGAATGAACAATTTCAAATTGGGCAACAGACGTTTTGAAAGGACAGATCTATCTCCTTTGTGAGAATGTAGGGCTCGGAGCATCTTGAAATAGCTTCACAAGCAAAAAGTCAGTGCATGTCTCTGGCATGGGGGGTGGGGGGAGAGAAAGAAGAAAATGGTTCCAAGCAGAGTTCCACCCCAGTCTCACGCAACCTGCTAAGGCTTTCTGGAGTCCCGTAGCTACCGTCTTTTCACTGATTGCCTGTAGAAAGAGAATGACTTCTTCATTTTCTCGATCTCATTGCATTAAATGTTTTCAGGTGCCTGAGACAGGTTTCAAACGGAAGTAGACTTTCTTCCGGCATTGAAAGAAAGAAACCCTTTTATGGTCCTCCTTACCTTCTGATTATTATTTAAATTACTTGACAAGACAATAAAAGATAATGTCCTCCCTACCATGTAAAGAACCTGTAAAATGTTGTGGATGGAAGGCAGCATACAGAAAAGTAAATGACATTGGATAAGTATCACTTTGGGTGACAAAACTACAAAATAAGCATCAGAATCCTGGGCAGAATAGGCTGTATAGGGTCCTAACAAGTTGAAGACTGGAGAATATATTCCAGTGAAGAAACTGCAGACTTATTACTCTACTGAAGGTGTTCCACACAAGGCACAGGCTCTCCTAAGAAGACTTAAATGCCTTCATAAGGATGAGACAACCAAGTCAGGATAGCAATGTTTGGGTGGAACTAAGACTCCAATCACTATTTAAATCATAGACCATCTGAGAAGCAGGGGAAAAGGATAGACCCAAAGCTCTATAGCACTGAACTCTGAGCCATCTCCCAGAGATGATGTAAGGAAAATGTGTTGCTTGAAAACAAGCAAGTTGCTCCTGCACTAAACAACAACAAGAATAACTAACATTGTCTACAGCAAAGAATATTACCAAAGATATGGGGGAACAATGCAATATAAAAGCCAGTTTCTCAAGAACACGGAACGATCATGGTATTCATGCATTCATCGGTGGAACGTCAAAGTATATGGAGTAAGACCTGCCATAAAAAAGGAAAATTTTAGTTATGTTTAGATGTTAGGACTCCTTCCTCAACAGCAATAGAAATTGGGAGCAGAACCCAACAGAACATTGCTGTGGTTGATCTCCAATCAACATCATCTTACTGCGCTGAGAATCTCAGAGGAAATGACCTCTGGATGTGTCTAAAGAGACTTAACTGAGGAGGGAAAACCCACCCTGGATGAGGAGAGCACAACGTCTTGTGCTGAATGAAAAGGAGAAAGAGAGCTGAGCACTAGAATTCATATCTGTCCACTTCCTGGATGGAGACGTAATGTGACCAGCCACCTGCTGGCATGGTGAGCGGCATCCTTAACTGGGGTCCGAAGTACATCCTTCCTTCTTTACGTTACTGTTGCCATGTACTTTGTCATAGCAACAAGAAAAGTAGCATGAACACACTCGTGTGTGTGTGTGTGTGTGTATGTGTGTGTGTGTAAACATGGTCAACAAATTTGAATAATTAACAATATATAGAACACTCGCAACATTAGAACATACACTATATTACATTCACATTAAACTGTCATCAAAATTTACTACTTTCTAACCAATAAAATAAATGTTAAGATAGTTCTCAAACTTTAAATCTTACAAACAGATCTATTATGATGGAATTAAACTGAAAACAGTAGCATACATACATCTAGACAATCTATAAAATCCTCAAATATTTGAAAATTAAACAAGTATCTCTAAATACTCTATGGTTCAAAAACAAAGGAAATAGAATATGTTTAATAAAAGCAAAATTAAGATACAAAATCAGAGGGTAGAGAAATGTCTTAGTGTTTAAGAGAATCTGATGATCTTCCAGGGGACCCAAGTTCAGCTCTCAGCACCCACATAGAGCAACTCACAACTCCCTGTAATTCCAGTGCTAGGGTGTCTGATTCCTTCTGTGCTCTGTAAGCACCTGCTCCCCTGCCATACACATACACACACGCTTAAAAGTAATTTTAAAAAAATAAATGCTACATCAAAATTCATAGACATTAAACAACATTTCACGGAAAATTTATGAGATATTTTTATCAGAAATGGAGTAAAATTGCTAACAAATTACCTAAGTTTTCTCTAGGCAGTGCTAGAAAATCACAGTTAATTGAACTCATAACAAGTAAAAAAAGAAATAGTGCTTGTACAGAAATCAATTAAATTGGAAAGAAAAAAAAAACTATTCAACACAACGAAAAATGAGCTTTTGAAAAAAGTCAAAAAATTAATTAGCCTCTAGGCTGTCTAAATAATAAACATACAAATACTTATACATACAATAAGGAGATGCTGTCAGTAAAACTCTTAAAGCTATTACAAGAATAATGTGAAGATATTCCAGTACCTTTATTTCTATAAATTGAATAATTGCTATCACATGAATAAATTCTATTAAAGACTCACACTACAAAGGTCACGTTACCTGAATAGTCCTGTTGCAAACAAACTGAATTCATACTTTAAAAATTGTATATACAGAAACTGTTAACATTGGCTTCTTTGATAAAATATATCAGCTTTTAAAGAAGAAATATCAGCAATATTATATAAATTTCTTCAGAAGCCAAAAAGGAAAATGTTTCACACTTAGCTTATGAGACCAGCATTGTCCTAATACTATAGCTACAAAAACAAAGAAAACAAAAACACCCAAAAATTACAGATCAATATGTCTCATGAAAATAAATGAAAGTAATGGAAAAAGTGATCCTGTCAAACCTAGACATGTAAGCTGGGTATCGCTGCGCACTCCTGTAATCTCAGCTCTCAAGAGAATGAGGAGGGACAAATGTAATTGTGAAGCCAGCCTGGTATATATAGTGAATTCTAGACTAGCCCTGCTTGGGATCCATTCAGTATCCCCCAAAATAAGCAAACAAACTGGTAATACATAAAAAGGTACATCACCATATGGTGTCATGGCCAAGAGAATCCTATCCCAAGAGGATAAGAAGAGTTCAATGTTTGGAAATTAATTTTTGTTGCTAGCCATTTTAGTAGACTAGTATGCTAGTTAGCTTTCTCTCTCTCTCTCTCTCTCTCTCTCTCTCTCTCTCTCTCTCTCTCTCTCTCTCTCTCTCTAGCCACACAAAAATTTAATTTTGGCATATTGACAGCTAAAGGAAGTATGGATTCCAACTTACTTTTAATTCTGTAGCAATGACCATAGCCTTGGCATGGCTACAGAAATAAATGGGCATAGTTCAGAATCCAATATTATGATTTTCTAAGTGTGTTTTCCTTTTTTAAACTTACTAGTTCTTTGTGGTTTCACATTAAGCATCTCAATCCCACTTTTTCCCCCTACCCTAGTATGCACCTTCCATTCTTGCAACCTGCCCCCCATCAAAGAAGAAAATTGAGGAAGCTGTAGTGTGTCATCATGTGCCTTACAGTGTACCATTTTGTCCACACTTATTGGCTTGCAAATTTTAGTTGCAATGAGTTGTTGGTCTGGTTGCTCTCCTACCTCCAGGTGGTAGCCAGGGCAAAAGAGAGGAGGGATAACTCCCTTGATGACCCCACCACACACCAGACAAGAGGCAGGGTCAGCACTCCCACACTCATGCCCTAGGAGCCAGCACACTTGCAAACCCCACATCCAGAGCCAGCTCTACTATGCTGCCCAGGCCAAGTGCAGGGTCCACTCTCCTGAGTGCTTCGGCTGGTGGAGGGCCACGTCTGAAACACCTAGGGGCAGAGCTAGTCAGCTTTTTAAAGGGGAAATACAGAACCAACTTATTATTGCGATCTCCATTATCTAGCTCATAAAATTAAGAAAGCACAAAGTCAAATGTGCATGGAATTATCCACAAAAATCCTCATGCCTTAGAGTTTTCATGTAATGAGATTCTCTCACTACACAGCAATTTCAGTTTGTTTGTGGCACATCCATTCCTATTGCTTTTTCTCATTTCCTGGACTGATAGAAAATAGTAAGAAGAAGATATATATCATGAACTGGACACTTCAGTACCTTCAGAAGTCACATTCTCCAAGCTTGCTTATCACTCCTCTTACCAATGCTAACATGCCTTCAACTTCTAAATGACAGTGCTTCACATGCAAGAATTCCCTCTGGAGAATAAATAAATTATTTGAGATTCTGAACATGTCAGTTTTGTTGTCTCCCCGTTATACTAAATCATGGTCCTGCAAGTTTTAGCTGCATTGAGCACTAGAGAGGCTAACTGCCAGACTTGTGCTAAGTCTGAACCATCTGTCCTCAGAGGGAGTATGCCTGTAGGTGTTTTACCAGCATCTACACTGTACCCTGGACTATCAGATATGAAGCATAGCTCTAGGTTCATGCTTTGTGCTTTTTCCCCCTTAGGACCTGCACTACCTGATTTTTAAAATATGGAGATGTTAGTACATTTTATTTAGGATATCCTTCTTTGGAAAGTTTATCAGGATGAAGTTATATCAGTTTTACATATGAGCTCAGTCAAAAAGTTTCCTATAGTAGAACAGCATATGTATATTAGTACCCTAAATTTCTAGAGGAAAAATATTCCTAGAGAAACTGGATTAAGCCTTTGATCAAATGTAAAGCATTTGATTATTGAATCTGATCAGTCTAGAGAACTGCTTGGTACACAGCTCTATTCCTAGCCTGATGGAGGCTGAAGTCAGTGGACTAGCATAGGCTATCTAGTGAGTAGCAGGTCACCTAGAGCTACATAGCATGACCCTGTCTCAAGTCTGTGTGTGTGTGTGTGTGTGTGTGTGTGTGTGTGTGTGTGTGTGTACACATATGACTCTCCCTAGTCATATAGAAACTTATTCATACAATAGGTTTTCTTCAGGGAATTTTGTAGCATCACTCTGCCTGACATTGCTATCCCTTCCAAGAGCACCTTGAATTTCTCCTTTCACAACAAGCTCTTTGTTACAGCTACAAGTCAATGTCTGTATTCCCAATTGACACTAAATTCCCTGAGGCAATAAATATGTCTGGTTTTTTTCCCCTGACTATCTGGTCCAGTACCTAGTATATAAGACAGGATCAATAAATACAATTGAATGAATGGGAAACTAGATGCACTGTTGCTACCAAGGAAAAACTACTTCCAAATTACATTTACTGGTAAATAAAACATCTGCTAAAATAGATGTTTTTATTTTCACCTGTGTTTAGTAAACAGAAATTTTTATAAGGAATTAAATTTTTTCCACGACTTACTTGTCACATCAAATTTATACTATGTGCAATTTTCGTTTTTGTTTGAAGACATATAAATGTACACAGGCATACACAGTGGGATTGTAGAGAGCACTCTTTATTTTCTACCCCATGATTTCTATATTATGATATTTTAAACAGATAACTCTTAAGCTTGTAAATACAAAAATCTCAAAGCTTTGCTATTGTATGCTCCTTTTGTGAAATGATAGGGTAGCAAGACTTTCAATATTATACATGATGCTCTGCTTGCCTCCACAAAAAATCCTGCCACCACCAGGAAAGTCCAAGAAATACCAGGGACAACCAGATATCTAAAAGCCATCATAAAACCATAATCAACAAAAGCTTGAGCAATATGGCACCACCAGGACACAGCTAGCCTACAACAGCAAACCCTGAATATTCCAACACAGTCAGAGCACAAGAAGATGATGTTAAATACAACCTTATAAAGATGATAGAGGTCTTTAAACAAGAAATAAATAAATCTCTTACGCAATACAGAAAAATACAATCAAACAAGTAGAGGAAATAAATAAATATGTTTCAAAGCCTGAAAATGCAAATAGAAGCAATAGAGAAAACACTAACTGAGGGAATCCTAGACATGGAAAACCTAGGGAGGACAAGAGGAACTCAGACATAAGCATCTTCAATAAAATACAAGAGATGGAAGAGAGAATCTCAGATATATAAGACACAATTGAAGAGATCAATACATCTGTCAGAGAAAATATTAAATCTGAAAAGTCTTTGACGAAACATCCAAGAACACTACAAAAAGACCAAACCTAAGAATAATTCTAATAAAAGAAGGAGAAAAACTCCAGCTCAAAGGTCCAGAAAATATTTTCAATAAAATCATAGGAGAACATTTTCCCAGCCTAAAGAAAAAAATGCATATAAACATACAAGAAGCTTACAAAACACAAAAAATAGACTGGATCAGAAAAGAAAATCTTCCTGCCACATAATAATCAAAACACTAAGTAAATAAAACAAAGAAAGAATATTAAGAGCAGCAAGAGTAAAAGACCAAATAACGTATAAAGGCAGACCTATCAAAATTACACTGGACTTCTCAACAGAGACTCTAAAAACCAGAAGGGTCTGGGCAGATGTCTAGCAGACTCTAGGAAACACAAGATGTCAGCCCAGACTACTATACCCATCAAAACTTTCAATCACCATAGATGGAGAAAGCAAGATATTCTATGACAAAACCAAGTTTAAGGAATATCTATTCACAAATACAGCCCTGAACAAACTATTAGAACAAAAATTTCAATCCAAGCTAACTAAACCTAAGAAAACACAGGAAATAAATAAACCCACACCATCAAACTGAAGGAAGGGAAACACATACATACAGCATACCACCACCAGGATCAAAATAACAGGAATTTTAAAGTTTCTTAACATCAATGGACTCAATTTCCAAATAAAAAGACAGAGATTAACTCAGTGGATAAAAAAGCAGGATCCATCATTCTGCCGCATAAAAGAAACACAACTTAACAATAAAGATAGATATTATCTCAGAGTAATGGTCTAGAAAACAAATTTCCAAGCAAACAGGCCACATAGCAAGCTAGAGTAGCCATTCTAATATCTAGTAAAGATAGTTTCAACCAAAATTAACCAAAAGAAATGGTAAAGGATGTTCATCAAAGGAGGAATCCACCAGCATGATGTATCAGTTCTGAATACCTATGCTCCAAATGCAAGGGCACAAAGATTTGTAAAAGAAACATTGTTAAAGGTTAAATCACACATCGAACCCTACACATTAATAGTGGAAGATGTCATCACCCCACTCTCACCAATGGACAGATCATCCAGAAACTAATGAAACACAAACTAAACAGAAAATACTGAAACCAACCCACATTATGAATCAAATGGACCTAAGAGATATTATACACAACACTACCCCCAAACATAAAAGAATATACCTTCTTCTCAGCACCTCATGAACCTTCTCCAAAATTGATCACATACTCAATCGCAAAGCAAGCCTCAACAGATTCAAGAAGATTGAACTAAACCCTTCAACCTTATCAGACCACTAAGAACTACAACTGAAACACAACAATAGAAAAAAAACAAAAAGCCTACAAACTCTTGGAAACTGAACAACTCTCTACTGAATGGCCACTGATTGGGTAAAAATAAAGAAATTAACGACTTTCTATAATCCAATGAAAATGAAGGCACAACATATCCAAACTTATCAGACACAATGAAAGCAGTACTAAGAGAAAAGCTCACTGCATTAACTGCCTTCCTAAAGAAATTGGAGAGATCTCAAACTAACAGTTTAAGCGCATACCTGAAAGCTCTAGAACAAAAAGAAACAAACACACCAAGAGGAGTAGACAGAAGGAAATACTCAGCCAGGGCTGAGATCAATCAATTAGAAACAAAGAGAACAATTCAAAGAACCAATGAAACCAAGAGCTGGTTCTTTGAGAAAATCAACAAGATAGACAAACACTTAGCTAATCTAATGAAAAAGCAAAAAGATAGTATCCAAATTAACAAAATCACACATGAAAAGGGAGACATAACAACAGAGAACAATTCAGAGTCAATGAAACCAAGGGCTGGTTCTTTGAGAAAATCAACAAGACAGACACTTAGCCAATCTAACAAAAAAGCAGAAAGACAGCACCCAAATTAACAAAATCAGACATGAGAAGGGAGACATAACAACAGACACTGAGGAAATCCAAAGAATCACTAAGTATTACTCCTGCTCAAGGGAGGCAGAATACAGCCCATGATAAGAGTCCCCATCCATGTTTTTTTGAGTGAGAAACAGAGGAATCTGGGACAAACTCTGTGGTACATGGCCTCTTGTGTACCTAGACAACATTGGGGACCTAAGGGATTTGGGAACAGTAGTACAAGGGTTTGTACAAGGCAGGAAGGGGATGGCTGAGCCCAGAAGGACACGGAATCCAGTTTGGTTCCAAATGAATGCCAAGAGTATGGAAAGGTTGGAAGAGAAAAGGCCTTCTCCAAGAAATTTAGGCATGGCTCTTTACAACGAAGCTCTCTCCTCCTCCCCCTGACTCCATAATCCTTGATGAAGAAGATGACCCTTGCTTGTCCAAAATGCTTTGTTTGGTGGCAGATATGAGTAAATGCATTTTACTCAGGGTGAACCAGAGATTAAATACCTTTTGCAGGAAGGAATGCCCAGGAAGGGAAGCTCATTAACTAGATACTTGGGGCCCATCTAGGTAACCCATTAACATGGATAACTCCAGCTTTTTATGCTACATGATAGACTGTCATGGTCCACTCAGTGGGGTATCATGGGTACATGGTCCAGATCAAGATGTTTGGCAGGAAGCTGGTTTCATGCTTATTGTTCTCAGTTCTGATATTTCCAAAGGTTTAGGCTGTCTCGCCCTTACCAGTTCTGTATGCTAGCACAGTCCACTTGCCCTACACAAGTAGATCAAAGACCTTAACATAAAACCAAAAACAGTAAGTCTAATAGAAGAGAAAGTGGGGACTAGCCTTGAATGCATTGACACTGAAGACAATTTCTTGAACAGAACACCAATAGCTCAGGCTATTCACACCCAAAAAGCTAGACCCGGATTTAAAAGCATATCTCATGATCATGGTAGAGGACATCAAGAGGACATAATTGTATTTGATAAATGGGACCTGATGAAAGTAATTGATAAATGGGACCTCATGAAACTGAAAAGGTTCCATAAGGCAAAGGACACTATCAATAGGACAAAATGGCAGCCTACAGTTACATATGGCAAGGATGTAGAACAAGCAGAACACTCCTCCATTGCTGGTACAACAACTCTGGAAATCAGTTTGGAGGTTTCTCAGAAAATTGGGAATAGTTCTACCTCAAGACCCAGCTATACCCAAAAGATGGACATAAACCCAAAAGATGTTCCACCATAACATGAGGACACTTGCTCAAATATGTTTATAGCAGCTTTATTGATAATAGCCAGAAACTGGAAATGAAATAGATGACTCTCAATTGAAGAATGGATAAAGACAATGTGGGTTCATTTACACAGTGGAATAGTAATACTCAGCTATTGAAAAAAAAGAAAGAAAGAACACAATGAATTTTGCAGACAAATGGATGGAACTAGAAAATATCATCCTAAGTGAGGTAACACAGACCCAAAGAATAACCATGGTATATAGTCACTTATAAGTGGATATTAGCCATAAAATACAGGATAACCATACTACAATCCACAGATACAAGAAAATTAAATAACAAGGAAGGCCCAAAGGAAGATGCTTGCCTCTTACTCAGAAGAGGAAATAAAATTATCATCAAAGGTGGATGGAGGGAGGGGAATGGGTAGGAGAAGGGATAGGGAGGGGAAATTGCAAGTAAATCATGGGAAGGAAGATATGCAGAGAAAAGGATGAGAAAGTAAACAGAAATTGGCTAGAGAGGGGACATCTTTAGGACATGCTAGAGACCTGGTATGGGGGAGGCTCTAGAGAGTCTATGAGGGCAACTCTAGCTGAGACTCCTAGTGGTGGGGGTCATGGAGTGTCTACCTCCTGTAGCCCACCAGGACTTCCAGTAGAAGAATAAGGACAGCAACCCACAAAACTATCTACCCAAAATGTAATCTGCCTACAAGAAGTTCAGGGACAAAGATGAAGCAGAGACTGAGAGAATAGCCAACCAATGAATGACCCAACTTGAGACATGCTTTATAGGAGGTAGACAACTACTGACACTATGCTTGTATACAAGAGTCTAGTACAGTTGTCACTTGAGATGTTTTATCCAGCCATTAATGGAAACAGATGCAGAGAACTACAGCCAAGCATTATGCAGAACACAGGGAGTCTTATAGAAGAGTAGGAGGAAGGATTAAGGGAACCAGAGAGGTCAAAAGACACCATAAAAAACCTACAGAGCCTGCAGAGAGTACTCTAACCAATGAAACTCAGGAGAGAACTAGTCTCCCAGGTCTCCTGGTAGAGAATAACAGAATCACGAGAGGAACAAGCTCTAACAAGAGACAACTTTAACAACTAACTCCAGAGATTACCAAATGGCAAAAGGCACACATAAGAATCTTACTAACAGAAACCAAGACTACTCACCCAGCACTCCCACCTCAGCCAGTCCTGGGCACCCCAACACACCCAAAGAGCTAGACCGGGATTTAAAAGCATATGTCATGATCATGGTAGAGGACATCAAGAAGGACTTTAATAACTCACTTAAAGAAATACAGGAGAACACTGCGAAAGAGTTACGAGTCCTTAAAGAAAAACAGGAAAACACAACAAAACAGGTAGAAGTCCTTACAGAAAAACAGGAAAACACATCCAAACAGGTAATAGAAATGAACAAACCCATACTAGACCTAAAAAGGGAAGTAGACACAATAAAGAAAACCCAAAGTGAGGCAACGCTGGAGATAGAAACCCTAGGAAAGAAATCTGGAACCATAGATGCGAGCATCAGCAACAGAATACAAGAGATGGAAGAGAAAATCTCAGGTGCAGAAGATTCCATAGAGAACATCGGCACAACAATCAAAGAAAATGGAAAATGCAAAAAGATCCTAACTCAAAACATCCAGGAAATCCAGGACACAATGAGAAGACCAAACCTACAGATAATAGGAGTGGATGAGAATGAAGATTTTCAACTCAAAGGACCAGCAAATATCTTCAACAAAATTATAGAAGAAAACTTCCCAAATCTAAAGAAAGAGATGCCCATGAACATACAAGAAGCCTACAGAACTCCAAATAGACTGGACCAGAAAAGAAATTCCTCCTGACACATAATAATCAGGACAACAAATGCACTAAATAAAGATAGAATACTAAGAGCAGTAAGGGAAAAAGGTCAAGTAACATATAAAGACAAGCCTATCAGAATTACACCAGATTTTTCACCAGAGACTATGAAAGCAAGAAGAGCCTGGACAGATGTTATACAGACACTAAGAGAACACAAATTCCACCCAAGGCTACTATACCCAGCCAAACTCTCAATTACCATAGATGGAGAAACCAAAGTATTCCAAATTCACACATTACCTTTCCACGAATCCAGCCCTTCAAAGGATAATAACAGAAAAAAAAAAAAAAAAAAAAAAACAATACAAGGACGGGAACCTCGCCCTAAAAAAAAACAAGAAGGTAATCCCTCAACAAACCTAAAAGAAGACAGCCACAAGAACAGAATGCCAACTTTAACAACAAAAATAACAGGAACCAACAATAACTTAATATCTCTCAATATCAATGGTCTCAACTCCCCAATAAAAAGACATAGACTAACAAACTGGCTACACAAACAAGACCCAACATTTTGCTGCTTACAGGAAACTCATCTCAGAGAAAAAGATAGACACTACCTCAGAATGAAAGGCTGGAAAACAATTTTCCAAGCAAATGGTATGAAGAAACAAGCCGGAGTAGCCATTCTAATATCTGATAAGATTGACTTCCAACCCAAAGTCATCAAAAAAGACAAGGAGGGGCAATTCATTCTCATCAAAGGTAAAATCCTCCAAGAGGAACTATCAATTCTGAATATCTATGCTCCAAATACGAGGGCAGCCACATTCATTAAAGAAACTTTAGTAAATCTCAAAGCACACATTGCACCTCACACAATAATAGTGGGAGACTTCAACACACCACTTTCACCAATGGACAGATCATGGAAACAGAAAATAAACAGGGACACAATGAAACTAAAAGAAGTTATGAATCAAATGGATCTGGCAGATATCTACAGAACATTTTACCCTAAAACAAAAGGATATAGCTTCTTCTCAGCACCTCATGGTACCTTCTCCAAAATTGACCACGTAATTGGTCACAAAACAGGCCTCAACAGATACAAAAATATTGAAATTGTCCCATGCATCCTATCAGATAGTGGGAAACTTCAACACACCACTTTCACCAATGGACAGATCATGGAAAAAGAAACTAAACAGGGACACAGTGAATTGATAAATGGGACCTCATAAAATTGCAAAGCTTCTGCAAAAGACACCGTCAATAAGACAAAAAGACCACCAACAGATTGGGAAAGGATCTTTACCTATCCCAAATTGGATAGGGGACTAATATCCAATATATATAAAGAACTCAAGAAGGTGGACTCCATAAAATCAAATAACCCCATTAAAAAATGGGGCTCAGAACTGAACAAAGAATTCTCACCCGAGGAATACCGAACGGCAGAGAAGCACCTGAAAAAAATGTTCAACATCCTTAATCATCAGGGAAATGCAAATCAAAACAACCCTGAGATTCCACCTCACACCAGTCAGAATGGCTAAGATCAAAAATTCAGGTGACAGCAGATGCTGGCGAGGATGTGGAGAAAGAGGAACACTCCTCCATTGTTGGTGGGATTGCAAGCTTGTACAACCACTCTGGAAATCAGTCTGGCGGTTCCTCAGAAAATTGGACATAGTACTACCGGAGGATCCAGCAATACCTCTCCTGGGCATATATCCAGAAGATGTCCCCACTGGTAAGAAGGACACATGCTCCACTATGTTCATAGCAGCCTTATTTATAATAGCCAGAAGCTGGAAAGAACCCAGATGCCCCTCAACAGAGGAATGGATACAGAAAATGTGGTACATTTACACAATGGAGTACTACTCAGCTATTTAAAAAATGAATTTATGAAATTTCTAGGCAAATGGATGGACCTGGAGGGCATCATCCTGAGTGAGGTAACCCAATCACAAAGGAACTCGCACAATATGTACTCACTGATAATTGGATATTAGCCCTGAAACTTAGGATACTGTGGACACTTTGCCCCTTCTTAGAAATGGGAACAAAACACCCATGGAAGGAGTTACAGAGACAAAATTTGGAAGTGTGAGGAAAGGATGGACCATCTAGTGATTGCCATATCCAGAGATCCATCCCATGATCAGCTTCCAAACGCTGACACCATTGCATACACTAGCAAGATTTTGCTGAAAGGACCCAGATATAGCTGTCTCTTGTGAGACTATGCCAGGGCCTAGCAAACACAGAAGTGGATGCTCACAATCAGCTATGGAATGGATCACAGGGCCCTCAATGGAGGACCTAGAGAAAGCACCCAAGGAACTAAAGGGAACTGCAACCCTTTAGGCGGAACAACAATATGAACTAACCAGTACCCCGGAGCTCTTGTCTCTAGCTGCATATGTATCAAAAGATGGCCTAATAGGCCATCACTTGAAAGAGAGGCCCATTGGACTTGCAAACTTTATATGCCCCAATACAGGGGAACGCCAGGGCCAAAAAGGGGGAGTGGGTGGGTAGGGGAGTGGGGGGGGGGTATGGGGGACTTTTGGTATAGCATTGGAAATGTAAATGAGCTAAATACCTAATTAAAAAAATGAAAAAAAAAACCTACAGAGCCAATTAATCTGAGCTCATAGGGCTCACAGAAACTGAACCACAAACCAAAGAGCATGAATTGACCTAGGACTCCCAGCACATATGTAGCAGATGTGCAGCTAGGTCTTTATGAGAATTCACGAACAACTGCAGCAAGGGGGTTTATCCTGACTCTGTTGCATCCCTGTGGATCCTGTCCCAGCCCCCTACCCTGACAAGTGTGCTCAGTCCTAGAAATTACCTAGTCCTGGAGTGACTTGAGATGCCAGGATGGGTTGGCACTCCCCTCCCATGGACCCTCCTCCATCTCAGAGATGAAAGGGAGGGGTCTTATGAGGAGGGGCTGGGATTGAGATGTAAAGAGAATTAATTAATTAAATAATTAATTAATGGGAAATAAGAAAAATTCAGAAATTCAAACAAAAAATCTAGAGGGAAACTTCACCAATAGATTGGATCAGTTGGAAGACAGAGTATCTAATCTTAAAAACAAGATAGAAGAATTAGATTACTCACTCAATCAAAATGTCAGATCAATAAAGAAAAATGAAAACAACATGAAGGAACTCTGGAATACTATAAATAGACCAAATCATGGGTGTAGATGAAAGAGAAGAAATACATGTCAAAGAGCAAGAAAATAGTCTCAAAAAATGTCATAGGAAAAAACTGCTAATCTAAGTAAAGAGATGCCCGCAGATGTCCAAGAAGCAGACAGAGCACCAAATAGATTTGTCTTAAAAAAAGGAACTTCCCAGATCCAATAATCAACACACTAAATGTACAAAACAAAGATATTGAAAGTGACAAGAGGGAAAGATCCAATCACATACAAAGGTAGCCCCACCAAAATGTCAATTGACTTTTCAGTAGAGACTATAAAAGCTGGAGGGCACTAAACAGAAGTCCTACAATTCTTTAAAAACACAAATGCCAGTCCAGACTACTAATATACCCAGTAAAACTGTCATTCATACTTAAATGAAAAGGAAAGCTTTTCACAATATAAACAGATTGATTTAAGGAATAAGTGACCATTGAACTAGCTCTACAGATGATACCAGAAGGAATATTATCAAGATTAATCAAGATTTAAACACACCCAAGAAGGCAAAGGAACAATTAACCAATTCCAGAGTGTTTACAAGACATTTAATAAGTCATCACAAAAACCAACAAAATGACAAAAATTAATATGACTTGTTAAATGGTAAACCTGAATATGAATAATCTTAACTGATGAAAAAGAGATGAAGAGATTGTATGAGAAAACGGGATCCATCATTTCTCCTCTCTCCAAAAAACATATCTCCCAAGGAAGAATAAAACCTCAGGACAGACAGATGTGAAAAATATCCCAAGCAAATGGAACTAAGAAGCAAATAGGTGTGGCTATTATATCATCTGACAAAATATATTTCAAACACAAACTAAGTCTACTCATTAAGGGAAAGCTCCAACAATAGGATATTATAATCCTAAATATACACATAAAAAGCACACAAACATTGAATTTCATAAAAACAAACACTATTAGATTTAAAAATACAGGATAATACTAATACACTGATAGTGGATAATTTCAAAACCTGACTTTCATACAGGTCATGTGGAAAACAAGAGAGAAACTCTAGAATTAAATGACATCATTTATCAAATGGACCTAACAGGTATTTATAGAACATTTATTAAATCACTAAAGAATACACATTGTTCTCAGGTGCTACTGGAACAATCTCTGCAAAATAGATCACATTTTAAGACACAAATAAAATCTCAACCAAGAGAGGAAAATTAAAATCATATATTCTATTCTATGTGACCTCTATAGGATAAAGTTGGATATCAACAACAATGGAAACTGCAGAGAATATACAAATCCTGGAAGCTAAACAATGCATCGGTACATCAAAGTTTGGTAAAGAAAAAAGAAAATTAAACTCCTGGAACTTAATAAAAACAAAACCACAAACATAAGAAAAACATGAATATTCAACACATCCAAAAAATTGGAGAGGAAAAGATAACCAAAATAAGGGCTAAAATTAATGAAACACAAATGAAAAAATACCAAGAATGAATGAAACGAAGCATTTCATTTGAAAAGATTGACATACTTCTAGTTAAATGAACCAAAAGTAAACAGACAGGATCTAAATTGATAAAATTAAAGACAAAAGGGAGATATTACAAGAGACACTGAAAAGGAGCTGACCCTATGTTACAGCTCTCCATACACAAATCATACCAGAAGAGAGCTGGTCTCCCAGGAATGCTGACACACCTGAAAGCACAGGTAAGACCAGCATTTCTGCTTAAATATCTGGCCAAATATCTGCCTAGAGACATCAGGAAACATGAACAACCAGGGACAGGATCCTTCCAGTTTCTGTCTGAGCCACTGAGCTGTTCCTGGGCCACAGGACTCCTGACCAAAATTCCACAACGAGAGAGCTGGTCTCCCAGAAATGCTGACAGACAGACTTACAGGAGGGACAAGCCACAGTCAGAGACAGCAAGGCCAGCAAACACCACATGTAACCAGATGGTGAGAAGCAAGGGCAAGAACATAAGCAACAGAAACCAAAGCTACTTGCCATTGTCAGAAGCCAGTTCTCACACAGCAAGCCCTGGATACCCCAACACACCAGAAAAGCAAGACTCTGATTTAAAAATCACATCACATAATGATGATAGAGAAATTTAAGAAGGACATAAATAACTCACTTACAGAAATACAAGAGAATATAGGTAAACAGGTAGAAGACGTTAAAGAGGAAGCACAAAAATCCCTTAAAGAATTACAGGAAAACACAAACAAACAGGTGAAGGAATTGAACAAAATCATCCAGGATCTAAAAATGGAAATAGAAACAAAAAAGAAATCACAAAGGGAGACAACTAAGGAGATAAAAAAACCTAGGAAAGAGATCAGGAGTCGTAGACGCAAGAATCATCAACAGAATACAAGAAATAGAAGAGAGAATCTCAAGTGCAGAAGATACCATAGAAAACATTGACACAACAGTGAAAGAAAATTCAAAGAGCTCCTAATCCAAAACATCCAGGAAATTCAGTACACAATGAGAAGACCAAACCTAAGGATAATAGGTAAAGAAGAGAACAAAGATTCCCAACTTAAAGGGTCACAATATGTTCAACAAAATTATAGAAGAAAACTACCCTAACCTAAAAAAAGAGATGCCCATGAACATACAAGAAGCCTACAGAAATCCAAATAGACTGGAAAAAAAAAAAACAAATCCCTATCATCACATAATAATAAAAACAATGCACAAAAAAGATAGAATATTAAAAGCAGTAAGGGAAAAAGATCAAGTAACATATAAAGGCAGACCTATCAGAATTATACCAGACTTCTAGCCAGAGACTATGAAAGCCAGAAGATCCTAGGCAGATGTCATACAGACCCTAAGAGAACACAAATGCCAGCCCAGGCTACTATACCCAGCAAAGCTCTCAATTACCATAGAGGGAGAAATCAAGATATTTCATGCAAAAACAAATTTACACAATATATTTCCACAAATCCAGACCTACAAAGGATAATAGATGGAAAATGCCAACACAAGGAGGGAAACTACACCCTAGGAAAAGCAAGAAAGTAATCTTCTTTTAACAAACCCAAAAGAAGATAGCGACACAAACAAAATCCAACCTATAACAACAAAAATAATAGGAAGCAACAATCACTATTACTTAATATCTCTTAATATCAATGGACTCAATTCTGCAATAAAAATGACATAGACTAACTGAATGGATACATATACAGAACCCAGTATTTTGGTGCACATAAGAAACTCACCTAACTGACAAAGACAAACACTACCTCAGAGTTAAAGGTTGGAAAATAACTTCCAAGCAAATGGTCCCAAGAAATAAGCTGGAGTAGACATTCTAATATCAAATAAAATCAACATTCAACCAAAAGTTATCCAAAAGGATAAGGAAGGACACTTCATGCTCATCAAAGGAAAAATCTACCTAAATGAACTCTCAATTCTGAACATCTATTCTCCAAATGAAAGGGCACCCACATTTATAAAAGGAACCTTACTAAACTCAAAGCACACATCAGAACACACACAATTATAGTGGGATACTTCAACACCCCACTCTCATCAATGGACAGATCCTGGAAACAAAAACTAAACAGAGACATAGTGAAACTAACAGAAGTTATAAACCAAATGGATTTAACAGATACCCATAGAACATTTCATCCTAAACCAAAAGAATATACCTTCTTCTCACCACCTCATGGTACCTTCTCCAAAATTGACCATATAATCAGTCACAAAACAGGCCTCAACAGATAAAAGAATATTGAAATAATTCCATTCATCCTATCAGATCACCATTGACAAAAGCTGGTCTTCAATAACAAAAACAACAGAAATTCCACATACAAATGGAAAGTGATCAAAACTCTACTCAATGATAACTTGGTCAAGGAAGAAATAAAAAAAAAAGAAATTAAAGACTTTTTAGAATTCAATGATGATGAAGGCACAATATACCCAAACTTATGGGACACAATGACAACAGTGCTAAGAGGAAAACTCATAGCTCTGAGTGCCTCAAACAAGAAACAAGAAAGCAAGCACTAGCAGCCTAACAGCACACTTGAAAGCTCTAAAATAAAAAGAAGCAAATGCACCCAAGAAAAGTAGATGGCAGGAAATAATCAAACTTGGGACTGAAATCAACCAGATAGAAACAAAAAGAGCAATACAAAGAATCAACAAAACCAGGAGCTGGTTCTTTGAGAAAATCAACAAGATAGATCAACCTTAGCCCAGACTAACCACAGGGCACAAAGACACTATCCAAATTAACAAAATCAGAAATGAAAAGGGAAACATAAGAACAGAAACCAAGAAAATCCAAAAAGTCATCAGATCTATACTATAAAAGCCTATACCCAACAAAACTGGAAAATCTGGATGAAATGGACAATTTTCTAGACGGAAATCAAACGCCAAAGTTAAATCGGGATCAGATAAACCACCTAAACAGTCCCATAACCCCTCAAGAAATAGAAGCACGCATTAAAAGTCTCCCAACCACAAAAAGCCCAGGACCAGATG
Organism: Mus caroli; assembly: GCF_978045245.1. NCBI lineage: Eukaryota > Metazoa > Chordata > Mammalia > Rodentia > Muridae > Mus > Mus caroli. Next base: position 119,006,877 of record NW_028227261.1, read on the forward strand.
GGTTTATTAGAGAATTCTATCAAACCGTCAAAGAAGACCTAATACAAATACTCTTGAAACTATTCCACAAAATAGAAACAGAAGGAACGCTGCACAGTTCATTCAATGAAGCCACAGTTACACTGATACCAAAACCTCACAAAGACCCAACAAAGAAAGAGAACTTCAGATCAATTTCCCTTATGAATATCAATGCAAAAATATTCAATAAATTTCTCACAAACTGAATCCAAGAACACATCAAAACAATGATTCACCAGGATCAAGGAGGCTTCATACCAGGGATGCAGGGATGGTTTAATATTCAGAAATCCATCAATGTAATCCACTACATATACAAACTCAAAGAAAAAAACTACATTGTTATCGCATTTGATGCTGCAAAAGCATTTGAAAAATTCAACATCCCTGCATGCTAAAAAAAAAAAAAAAAAGTCTTAGAAAGATCAGGAATTCAAGGCCCATACCTAAACATAGTAAAAGCAATATACAGCAAACCAGTAGCCAACATCAAATGAAATAGAGAGAAACTTGGAGCAATCCCACTAAAATCAGCGATTAGACAAGGCTGCTCTCTCTCCCTATCTGTTCATCATAGTGCTTGAAGTTCTAGCTAGAGCAATTAGGAAAGAAAAGGAGGTCAAAGGGATAGAAATTGGAAAGGAAGAAGTTAAAATATCACTATTGGCAGATGACATGATAGTATACTTAAGTGACTCCCAAAATTCCTCCAGAGAACTCCTACAGCTAATAAACAACTTCACCAAAGTGGCTGGATATTAAATTAACTCAAACAAATCAGTAGCCTTCCTCTACTCAAAGAATAAACAGACTGAGTAAGAAATTACACAATAGTCACAAATAATACAAAATACTTTGGTGTGACTCTAACCAAGCAAGTGAAAGATCTGTATGACAAGAACTTCCAGTCTCTGAAAAAAGAAATCAAAGATTCAGAAGATGGAAAGATCTCCCATGCTCATGAATTGGTAGTGTTAATATAATAAAAATGGCCATCTTGCTGAAAGCAATCTACAGATTCAATGCAACCAACAGACTGAGCTCAAGTACAAGTGGATCAAGAACCTCCACATAAAACCAGAGTCACTGAATCTAATAGAAAGGAAAGTGGGGGAAAGCCTCAAACACATGGGCACAGGGGAAAAGTTCCTGAACACAACACCAATGGATTATGCTCTAAGATCAAGAATAGACAAATGGGACCTCATAAAATTGCAAAGCTTCTGTAAGGCAAAGGGCACTGTCAATAGGACAAAACAGCAACCAACAGACTGAGAAAAGATCTTTACCAATCCTACATCTAATAGAGGGCTAATATCCAATATATACAAAGAGCTCAAGAAGTTAGGCTCCAGAGAATCAAATAAACCTATCAAAAATTGGGGAACAGAGCTAAACAGAGAATTCTCAACTAAGGAAACTCAACTGTCCAGAAGCACCTAAATAATTGTTCAACTTCTTAATCATCAGGGAAATGCAAATCAAAGCAACCCTGAGATTCCACCTCACACCAGGCAGAATGGCTAAGATCAAAAACTCACGTGACAGCAGATGCTGGCAAAGATGTGGAGAAAGAGGGACATTCCTCCATTATTGGTGGGATTGCAAGCTAGTACAACCACTCTGGAAATCAGTCTGGCGGTTCCTCAGAAGATTAGACATAGTACTACCTGAGGACCCAGCTATACCACTCCTGGGCACATACCCAGAAGATGCTCCAACATGTTATAAGGATACATGCAGATTCCCATCAGCTGATGAGTGGATAATAAAACTATTGCATATTTACGCTATAGAAGGCTACTAAGAACAATAAAATTATGCAATACACAGGTAAATTGATAGCGCTAGAGACAATCATTCTGAGTGAAAATAATCCAGACCCAAGACGAAAACATCACATGTTTTCTCTCATTTGTAAATAATAACTTTGAATCTTCAGATAAATGTATTTCATTTGGAATACCTTTAAATGTCCAAAAACAAATACAATAACAATGCCGGGTGTGGTGGCACATGCCTTTAATCCCAGCACTTGGGAGGCAGAGACAGGCAGATTTCTGCATTCGAGGCCAGCCTGGTCTACAAAGTGAGTTCTAGGACAGCCAGGGCTACACAGAGAAACCCTGTCTCAAAAAACAAACAAACAAAAATATAATAGCAACAACAACAAACTACCAAGAGGTTATGAGAAAGAGGTTTCATAGAAAGAGTAGATAAGAATAATGGAAGAGAAAGAATTAAATTGAAGGGGGCAGGAGGGCAGGATCAAGGAAGTCACATAGGAGGAAAAGTAAATAAGACTAAATAACTTTCAAAAACTCACATGGCGAGAGAGAGAGAGAGAGAGAGAGAGAGAGAGAGAGAGAGATTGATTTAAAATAAAACTAAGTTACCCTATAATAGGGCAACAATGTCCCTACTAGATATCAGAGACTAACAAATAATAAGTCCAGTACCAGAAATGGGTTATTTTTTTTTCAGGCTGGTGTCCAGTGAAGTCCCAAAGAATCCTGAACAAAACTATACGGTAAGATCTTGTTGCTCAAGACATCACATATTTGGATCATACAACATGGAAAAATCAATTTGGTACTCATTAGAAGGTTAATCCCTACTGAAGAACTTTCTCATATTGCTGCAAGATGCTATGCACAAAACCAGAGAAGGAAAATAATCAACAGTCTTACTTGGCTGTGAACCTTGTGAGCAACAGTAATGATGAGCCTAGCAAAACATACCTACTGGTATAATAGTGGCAATGAATGTCATGGTCGTAACAAACCACTATCTGATTGGATTTAAGGCATACTGTACAAGACAAAAACCATAGTTGTATATCAGTATTATCAGAAAAATAACCTACGGTTAGAACAGTTATAAACTCTAGGAGAGAAAGTACCACCATTATCCTACTTAATGGACATAGCATTACCCAATTCCTAATGGCTTATTGTTATTGTACTCATATAATAATGCATCTCTTGCCACTCATAAGAGAAGTTTCTATTTAGAACAGACAATGTTTAACAAAGACTTACAACTGGTTAAGATGAAAAGAATAAGAACCTGCAGGATGCTTAGCCCTAAATTGGTCACATATACCATACCCATCTTCCCAAGGGCTCAGGAATCATTGTGAAGATGTCTTCTGGACACATCAGGGCATCTGCACACATGACCTCACAGCAAGTATGGCAACATGCACATGACCTATGCAAGCCCAAACCAGACAAAATTTCAGTATGGGGAGGAAAGTAGGGCAAGAAGAAACTCCCACTCCACACTTAGAAGCTTTGGGAATATTTAGTTTCTGGGAAGGGAAGTGTGAGTTTTTGTTTATAATGTAGCCCCTAGTAAATAGACCATGCTATTGCAGAAGAACAAATATCTAAGAATATTGAGGCATCATAAATTGATATTAACTGGTTTTTGAAAAGACAAAGAAACAAAGACAAACTTGGGTGATAGAGAAGAAGGTAGTTCCGGTAAAACTTAGGATAGAGGTAAATATTATCAAAAAATTCTCAAGGAATTAATAAAAAATTTTCTCTACATTTTTGTCTATACTATTACTAAATCTTTATCAGTTATAGTTGGTGTGTTTGAAAAAAATTATATACAATTATATACAATAATAAACTGATTCACAATGTCTTACATTTTTCTTCATCTTCCTCTTGTATTAGCCTTTGGTATGGAAGAACAGAAATTTTCTTAAGTCTCTGCCTTTTGGAACAATTCCAATGGAGTCTTTTAAACTTGCTTTCTCTTAGCTTACTTAGCAATCTCTAATTTTGTGATTCTTTATTCATTGATTTTATTATATCAATAATTTAGGGAATGGTTTCTTCTAAAATTGCATCGATGTCCTCTTTTCATCTTAAGAGTAAAAGAAATTGATTATTAGACCAATAAAGTAATGAAATAACATGCATACAATTATGAGTTCATAAAAAATAATTAGGTATTTCTTCAGGTACTTATTACATTAGTAGGTACTTATTTTGAAGCACATGATATTATTCTATTTATATGGCTTATGCTTTACAATAAACACAAGTATACACCATTTAAATTCTTCAGTGGTGATTCAAGGTAGAAATTAAACTTGAAGAGAATTTTATAAGTAACAGTGTTCCTTCCTCTTTAGTGTTGCCTTTCAGAAAATAAAACTATCCATTTTTTCTAATAATCATTTGCAAAACAATAATAATGTGACCAATATGGTTTAACAGTGACAGGCATTGAAAAAAACATAAATGAATAGCCTTGACTGCATTGGCTCAGTAGACAACTTCCTGAACAGAACACCAATAGAATAAACACTAACACTGACAATTAACAAATAGGACCTAATGAAACTGAAAGGTTTCTGTAAGGCAAAGGACACTGTTAGTAGGATAAATAGGCAGTTCAAAGAATGGGAAAAGATATTTTACCAACTATATATCTGACATAATGCTAATATCTAAAATATATAAAGAACTCAAGAAACTAGACATCAACAGACCAAATAATCCAAAAGGGATAGTCTCTTTTGCCTAACAGAAGTTTTGCAATTTTATGAGATTCCATTTCTCAATTCTTGATCTTAGAGCATAAGCCATTGGTGTTCTGTTCATGAAATTTTCCCCTGTGCCCATATGTTCCAGGATCTTCCCCACTTTCTCCTCTATAAGTTTCAGTGTATCTGGTTTTATGTAGAGGTCCTTGATCCACTTAGACTTGAACTTTGTACAAGGAGATAAGAATGGGTTTTTGCATATTTCTACATGTTCACTGCCAATTGAACCAGCACCATTTGTTAAAAATGCTGTCTTTTAATAACTGAGTAGTACTCCATTGTGTAAATGTACCACATTTTCTGTATCCATTCCTCTGTTGAGAGACATCTGGGTTCTTTCCAGCTTCTGGCTATTATAACTCAGTCTGCTATGAACATAGTGGAGCATGTGTTCTTATTGCCAGTTGGAACATCTTCTGGATATATGCCCAGGAGAGGTATTGCTGACTCCTCCGGTGGTACTATTTCCAATTTTCTGAGGAACCTCCAGACTGATTTCCAGAGTGGTTGTACAAGCTTGCAATCCCACCAACAAAGGAGGAGTGTTCCTCTTTCTCCACATCCTCGCCAGCATTTATGAAATTCTTAGGCAAATAGATGAATCTGGGGGTATCATCCTGAGTGAGGTAACCCAATCACAAAAGAACTCACAAGATATGCACTCACTGATACATGGATATTAGCCCAGAAACTTAAAATACCCAAGATAAAATTTGCAAAACACATGAAACCCAAGAAGAAGGAAGACCAAAGTGTGGATACTTTGTCCCTCCTTAGAATGGGGAACAAAATACCCATGGATGGAGTTACAGAGACAAAGTTTGGAGCTGATACGAAAGGATGGACCATCCAGAGACTGTTGCACCCAGGGATCCATCCCATAATCAGCCACCAAACACAGACACTATTGCATATGCCAACAATATTGTGCTGAAGGGACCCTGATATAGCTGTCTCTTGTGAGGCTATGTTAGTACCTGGCAAATACAGAAGTGGATGCTCACAGTCATCTATACAATGGAACACAGGGCCCCCAATGGAGGAGCTAGAGAAAGTACCCAAGGAGCTGAAGGAGTCTGCAACCCTATAGGTGGAACAACAATATGAACTAACCAGTACCCCCCAGAGCTCATGTCTCTAACTGCATATGTAGCAGAAGATGGCCTAGTCAGCCATCATTGGGAAGAGAGGATCCTTGGTCTTGTAAACTTTATATGCCCCATTACAGGGAAACGCCAGGGTGAAGAAGTGGGAGCAGGGCAGGCGGAGGGTATAGGGGACTTTCAGGATACCATTTGAAATGTAAATGAAGAAAATATCTAATAAGAAATGGGGGACTCCACCTAACTTAGGAACTTAGTCTGCACAGGTAAGAGTGTGCACCACAGAGGCAGACAGCTTCTGGGACAGGCAGGAGCCACAGAGCCACTGAGGCAGCACGCTTTTGGGACCGCAGACATCCGGCACCCTCCCAGCCGGAGGACAGTGGTCCGCCCTGCACGGGAGCCCTCTGCCTCAGGAGCAGGGAGCGCCATCTTTAATCCGGGACTCCGCCGAACTTAGGAACTTAGTCTGCACAGGTGAGAGTGTGCACCACAGAAGCTGACAGCGCTACATAGGGCCACAACCCTCTTCCGGTCAGAAAAGTACCGGGGCAGCTGGGGCGCAGGGTCGGCTGACACTCGCCAGCTACCCACAACACCCGCCACAGGATCTTAAGACTTCTGGTGAGTGGAGCACAGCTTCTGCTCCAATCCAATTGCGCGGGACCTGAGACTGCATTAGTTAGGGAAGCAGAAACTGGCATGAGTAGGGCCACAGGCCTCATCCGGCCGGATCAGCACCGGGGTAGCTGGAGCACAGGGTTGCCCGACACCCGCCAGCTACCCACGACCCCCGCCGCAGGATTTTGGGACTGCTGGTGAGTGGAACACAGCTTCAGCTCCAGTCCAATCACGCGGGACCTGAGACTGCTCTGGTTGGGGAGAGAGAAATCCGGCCTACATAGGGCCACAACCCTCTTCCGGTCAGAAAAGCACCGGGGCAGCTGGGGCGCAGGGTCGGCTGACACTCACCAGCTACCCACAACACCCGCCACAGGATCTTAAGACTTCTGGAGAGTGGAACACAGCTTCTGCTCCATTCCAATTGCACGCAGGACCAGAGACTGCATTAGTTAGGGAAGCAGAAAACCGGCCTGAGTAGGACCACAGGCCTCTATCGGCTGGACCAGCACCGGGGTACCGTCAGCCACCCACGACCCCCGCCGCAGGATTTAGAGACTGCTGGTGAGTGGAACACAGCTTCTGCTCCAATCTTTAAACAGTGACAACGATAACAACTAACCCCAGAGATTACCAGATGGCGAAAGGTAAACATAATAACCTTACTAACAGAAACCAAGACCACTCACCATCATCAGAACCCAGCACCCCCACTTCGCCCAGTCCAGGGCACCCCAACACACCGGAAAAGCTAGACACGGATTTAAAAGCATATCTCCTGATGATGGTAGAGGACTTCAAGAAGGACTTTAATGACACACTTAAAGAACTACAGGAGAACACTGCTAAACAGGCAGAAGACAATAAAGAGGAAGCACAAAAATCCCTTAAAGAATTGCAGGAGAACACTGCTAAAGAGTTACAAATCCTTAAAGAAAAACAGGATAACATAATCAAAATGGTAGAAGTCCTTACAGAAAAACAGGAAAACACATCCAAACAGATGATGGAAATGAACAAAACCATACTAGACCTAAAAAGGGAAGTAGACACAATAAAGAAAACCCAAAATGAGGCAACACTGGAGATAGAAACCCTAGGAAAGAAATCTGGAACCATAGATACCAGCATCAGCAACAGAATACAAGAGATGGAAGAGAGAATCTCAGGTGCAGAAGATTCCATAGAGAACATCGGCACAACAATCAAAGAAAATGGAAAATGCAAAAAGATCCTAACTCAAAACATCCAGGAAATCCAGGACACAATGAGAAGACCAAACCTACAGATAATAGGAGTGGATGAGAATGAAGATTTTCAACGCAAAGGACCAGCAAATATCTTCAACAAAATTATAGAAGAAAACTTCCCAAATCTAAAGAAAGAGATGCCCATGAACATACAAGAAGCCTACAGAACTCCAAATAGACTGGACCAGAAAAGAAACACCTCCCGACACATAATAATCAGAACAACAAATGCTCTAAATAAAGATAGAATACTAAAAGCAGTAAGAGAAAAAGGCCAAGTAACATATAAAGGCAAGCCTATCAGAATTACACCAGATTTTTCACCAGAGACTATGAAAGCCAGAAGATCCTGGACGGATGTTATACAGACACTAAAAGAACACAAATTCCAGCCCAGGCTACTATACCCAGCTAAACTCTCAATTAACATAGATGGAGAAACCAAAGTATTCCACGACAAAACCAAATTCACACATTATCTCTCCACGAATCCAGCCCTTCAAAGGATAATAACAGAAAAAAACCAATACAAGGACAGGAACCACGCCCTAGAAACAACAAGAAGGTAATCCCTCAACAAACCTAAAAGAAGACAGCCACAAGAACAAAATGCCAACTTTAACAACAAAAATAACAGGAAACAACAATTACTTTTCCTTAATATCTCTTAATATCAATGGACTCAACTCCCCGATAAAACGACATAGACTAACAAACTGGCTACACAAACAAGACCCAACATTTTGCTGCTTACAGGAAACTCATCTCAGAGAAAAGGATAGACACTACCTCAGAATGAAAGGCTGGAAAACAATTTTCCAAGCAAATGGCATGAAGAAACAAGCTGGAGTAGCCATTCTAATATCTGATAAGATTGACTTCCAACCCAAAGTCATTAAAAAAGACAGGGAGGGACACTTCATACTCATCAAAGGTAAAATCCTCCAAGAGGAACTATCAATCCTGAATATCTATGCTCCAAATACAAAGGCAGCCACATTCATTAAAGAAACTTTAGTAAATCTCAAAGCACACATTGCACCTCATACGATAATAGTGGGAGACTTCAACACACCACTTTCACCAATGGACAGATCATGGAAACAGAAACTAAACAGGGACACAGTGAAACTAAGAGAAATTATGAATCAAATGGATCTGGCAGATATCTACAGAACATTCTATCCTAAAACAAAAGGATATACCTTCTTCTCAGCACCTCATGGTACCTTTTCCAAAATTGACCACATAATTGGTCACAAAGCAGGCCTCAACAGATACAAAAATATTGAAATTGTCCCGTGCATCCTATCAGATCACCATGGACTAAGGCTGATCTTCAATAACAAAATAAATAATAGAAAGCCAACCTTCACGTGGAAACTGAACAACACTCTTCTCAATGATACCTTGGTCAAGGAAGGAATAAAGAAAGAAATTTAGGACTTTTTAGAGTTCAATGAAAATGAAGCCACAACATACCCAAACTTATGGGACGCAATGAAAGCATTTCTAAGAGGAAAACGCATAGCTCTGAGTGCCTCCAAAAGGAAACTAGAGAGAGCACACATTAGCAGCTTGACAACACACCTAAAAGCACTAGAACAAAAGGAAGCAAATTCACCCAAGAGGAGTAGACGGCAGGAAATAATCAAACTCAGGGGTGAAATCAACCAAGTGGAAACAAGAAGAACTATTCAAAGAATCAACCAATCAAGGAGCTGGTTCTTTGAGAAAATCAACAAGATAGATAAACCCTTAGCCAGACTCACTAGAGGGCACAGGGAAAGCATCCTAATTAACAAAATCAGAAATGAAAAAGGAGACATAACAACAGATCCTGAAGACATCCAAAACACCATCAGATCCTTCTACAAAAGGCTATACTCAACAAAACTGGAGAACCTGGATGAAATGGACAAGTTCCTAGACAGATACCAGGTACCAAAGTTGAATCAAGATCAGGTTAATGATCTAAACAGCCCTATATCCCCCAAAGAAATAGAAGCAGTCATTAATAGTCTCCCAACTAAAAAAAGCCCAGGACCAGATGGGTTTAGTGCAGAGTTCTATCAGACCTTCAAAGAAGATCTAATTCCAGTTCTTCACAAACTATTCCACAAAATAGAAACAGAAGGTACTCTACCCAACTCATTCTATGAAGCCACAATTACTTTGATACCTAAACCACAAAAAGACCCAACAAAGATAGAAAACTTCAGACCAATATCCCTTATGAATATTGATGCAAAAATCCTCAATAAAGTTCTTGCTAACCGAATCCAAGAACACATCAAAAGAATCATCCATCCTGACCAAGTAGGTTTCATCCCAGGGATGCAGGGATGGTTCAATATACGGAAATCCATCAACGTAATCCACTATATAAACAAACTCAAAGACAAAAACCACATGGTCATCTCGTTAGATGCGGAAAAAGCATTTGACAAGATCCAACACCCATTCATGATAAAAGTCTTGGAAAGATCATGAATTCAAGGCCGATACCTAAACATGATAAAAGCAATCTACAGCAAACCAGTAGCCAACATCAAAGTAAATGGTCAGAAGCTTGAAGCAATCCCTCTAAAATCAGGGACTAGACAAGGCTGTCCACTTTCTCCATACCTATTCAACATTGTACTTGAAGTCCTAGCCAGAGCAATTCAACAACAAAAGGAGATCAAAGGGATACAAATTGGAAAAGATGAAGTCAAAATATCACTTTTTGCAGATGATATGATAATATATATAAGTGACCCTAAAAATTCCACCAGAGAACTCCTAAGCCTGATAAACAGCTTCAGTGAAGTAGCTGGATATAAAATTAACTCAAACAAATCAATGGCCTTTCTCTACACAAAGAATAAACAGGCTGAGAAAGAAATTAGGGAAACAACACCCTTCTCAATAGTCACAAATAATATAAAATATCTTGGCGTGACTCTAACTAAGGAAGTGAAAGATCTGTATAATAAAAACTTCAAGTCTCTGAAGAAAGAAATTATAGAAGATCTCAGAAGATGGAAAGATCTCTCATGCTCATGGATTGGCAGGATCAACATTGTAAAAATGGCTATCTTGCCAAAAGCAATCTACAGATTCAATGCAATCCCCATCAAAATTCCAACTCAATTCTTCAACGAATTAGAAAGTGCAATCTGCAAATTCATCTGGAATAACAAAAAACCTAGGATAGCAAAAACTCTTCTCAAGGATAAAAGAACCTCTGGTGGAATCACCATGCCGGACCTAAAGCTCTACTACAGAGCAATTGTGATAAAAACTGCATGGTACTGGTATAGTGACAGACAAATTGACCAATGGAATAGAATTGAAGACCCAGAAATGAACCCACACACCTATGGTCACTTGATCTTCGACAAGGGAGCTAAAAACATCCAGTGGAAGAAAGACAGCATTTTCAACACATGGTGCTGGCACAACTGGTTGTTAACATGTAGAAGAATGCGAATCGATCCATTCCTATCTCCTTGTACTAAGGTCAAGTCTAAGTGGATCAAGGAACTTCACATAAAACCAGAGACACTGAAACTTATAGAGGAGAAAGTGGGGAAAAGCCTTGAAGATATGGGCACAGGGGAAAAATTCCTGAATAGAACAGTAATGGCTTGTGCTGTAAGATCGAGAATTGACAAGTGGGACCTCATGAAACTACAAAGCTTCTGCAAGGCTAAAGACACCATCAATAGGACAAAAAAACCACCAACAGATTGGGAAAGGATCTTCACCTATCCTAAATCAGATAAGGGACTAATATCCAATATATATAAAGAACTCAAGAAGGTGGACTCCAGAAAGTCAAATAACCCCATTAAAAAATGGAGCTCAGATCTGAACAAAAAATTCTCACCTGAGGAATACCGAATGGCAGAGAAGCACCTGAAAAAATGTTCAACATCCTTAATCATCAGGGAAATGCAAATCAAAACAACCCTGAGATTCCACCTCACACCAGTCAGAATGGCTAAGATCAAAAATTCAGGTGACAGCAGATGCTGGCGAGGATGTGGAAAAAGAGGAACACTCCTCCATTTTTGGTGGGATTGCAAGCTTGTACAACCACTCTGGAAATCAGTCTGGCGGTTCCTCAGAAAATTGGACATAGTACTACCGGAGGATCCCGCAATACCTCTCCTGGGCATATATCCAGAAGATGTCCCAACCGGTAAGAAGGACACATGCTCCACTATGTTCATAGCAGCCTTATTTATAATAGCCAGAAGCTGGAAAGAACCCAGATGCCCCTCAACAGAGGAATGGATACAGAAAATATGGTACATTTACACAATGGAGTGCTACTCAGCTATTAAAAAGAATGAATTTATGAAATTCCTAGCCAAATGGATGGACCTGGAGGGCATCATCTTGAGTGAGGTAACACAATCACAAAGGAACTCACACAATATGTATTCACTGATAAGTGGATATTAGCCCAAAACTTAGGATACCCAAGATATAAGATACAATTTGCTAAACGCATGAAACTCAAGAAGAATGAAGACCAAAGTGTGGACACTGTGCCCCTTCTTAGAATTGGGAGCAAAGCACCCGTGGAAGGAGTTACAGAGACAAAGTTTGGAGCTGTGATGAAAGGATGGACCATCTAGAGACTGCCATATCCAGGGATCCATCCCATTATCAGCTTCCAAACGCTGACACCATTGCATACACAAGCAAGATTTTGCTGAAAGGACCCAAATATAGCTGTCTCTTGTGACACGATGCCGGGGCTTGCAAACACAGAAATGGATGCTCACAGTCAGCTATTGGATGGATCACAGGGCTCCCAATGGAGAAACTAGAGAAAGTACCCAAGGAGTTAAAGGGATCTGCAACCCTATAGGTGGAACAACAATATGAACTAACCAGTACCCTGGAGCTCTTGTCTCTAGCTGCATATGTATCGAAAGATGACCTAGTCAGCCATCACTGGAAAGAGAGGCCCATTGGACTTGCAAACTTTATATGCCCCAATACAGGGGAATGCCAGGGCCAAAAGAATGGGAATGGGTGGGTAGGGAAGTGAGGGGGGTGTATGGGGGACTTTTGGGATAGCATTGGAAATGTAATTGAGGAAAATACGTAATAAAAAAATAAAAATAAAAAAAATGAAAGAAATAAAAAGAAATATACAGGAGAACAAAAAAAAATAAAGAAAAACAGAAATGGGGAAAAAATGCTGTCTTTTTTTCCTCTGGATAAGTTTAGCTCCTTTGTCAAAGTTCAAGTGCCAGTATGTATATGGGTTCATTTCTGGGTTTTCAATTCTATTCCACTGATCTACCTGCCTATCTCTGTACCAATTCCATACAGTTTTTATCACTATTAACTCTGTAATACAGTTTGAGGTCAGGGATCGTGATTCCCCCAGAAATTCTTTTATTGTTAAGAATAGTTTTTGCTATCCTGGGTTTTTTGTTATACCAGATGACTGTAAATTGCTCTTCTTAACTCTATGAATAATTGATTTGGAATTTTGATGGGGATTGCATTTTGGCAAGATAACCATGTTTACTATATTAATCCTGCTGATCCATGAGCATGGGAGATCTTTCCATCTTGTGAGAGCTTTCTCCATTTCTTTCTTCAGAGACTTGAAGTTCTTGTCATATAGATATTTCACTTGCTTGGTTAGAATCACACCAAGGTATGTAATATTATTTGTGGCTATTGTGAAGGATGTTGTTTTCCTAATTTCTTACTCAGCCTGCTTATCTTTTGAGTAGAGGAAGGCCACTGATTAGTTTGAGTTAATGTAATATCCAGCCACTTCGCTGAAGTTGTTTATCAGGTTTAGGAGTTCTCTGAAGGAATTTTTGGGGTCACTTAAGTATACTATCATACATTTTGACCTCTTTCTTAAAATTGCAAAGCTTCTGTAAGGGGAAGACACTGTCACTAGGACAAAACAGCAACCAACAGTTTGGGAAAAGATTTTTATCAATCCTATATCCAATAGAGGGCTAATATAAAATATATACTAAGAACTCAAGAATATAGACACCAGAGAACCAAATAACCCTATCAAAAAAGGGGGGAACACAGCTAAACAGAGAATTCTCAACTGACGAATACCAAATGACTGAGAAACACCTAAAGACATGTTTAACATCCTTAGTCATCATGGTAATGCAAATCAAAATGACCCTGAGATTCCACCTCACACCAGTCAGTATGGCTAAGATCAAAACCTCAGGTGACAGCAGATGGGGGCAAGGATGTGGAGAAAGAGCAACTCTCCTCCATTGCTGGAGTACAACATTGCAGGGTGGTACAACCACTCTAGAAATCAGTCTGGCAGTTCCTTAGAAAATTGGACATAGTACTACCTGAGGGCCCAGCTATATCACTTCTGGGCATATGCCCAGAAGATGCTCCAACATTTAAAAAGGACACATGCTCCACTATGTTCATAGCAGCCTTATTTATAATAGCCAGAAACTGGAAAGAACCCAGATGTCCTTCAACAGAGGAATGCATAAAGAAAATGTGGTATATTTACACAATGGAGTACTACTCAGCTACTAAAGATTATTAATTCATGAAATTCTTAGGCAAATGGATGGAACTAGAAAATAACAACCTGAATAAGATGACCCAATCACAAAAGAACACACATGGTATGCACTCACTGATAAGTGGATATTAGCCCCAAAGCTCTGAATATCCAAGATACAATTCACACACCACATGATGCTCAAGAAGAAGGAAGACCAAAGTGTGGGTGCTTCAGTCCTTCTTAGAAGCAGAACAAAATACTCACAGGAGCAAATATGGAAATAAAGTATAGAACAGAGACTGAAGGAAAGGCCATCCAGAGACTGTCCGACCTGGAGATCCATCCCATATACAGTTTCCAAACCCAGACACTATTGTGGATGCCAAGAAGTACATGTTGAAAGGAGCCTGATATGGATGTCTCCTGAGAGGCCCTGCCAGATCCTTACAAATACACAGGTGGATGCTCACAGCCAACCATTGGACTAAGCATGGAGTCCCCAGTACAAGAGTTAGAGAAAGAACTGAAGGAGTTGAAGGGGTTTGCAACTCCATAGGAAGAACAACATCAACCAACCAGACACCCCCAGAGCTCCCATGGACTAAGCCATAAACAAAGGAGTGCATATGGCTTAAGCTGCATATGTAGCAGAGGATGGCCTTGTCAGGCATCAATGGGAGGAGAGGTCCTTGGTCCTATGAAAGCTCAGTAGATGCCCCAATGAGGGTGAGGTAGGAGTGGGTGAGTGGGTGGAGGAACACCCTCATAGAAGAAGGGAAGGGAGGATGAGATAAGGGGTTTCTAGAAGGTGGGGAAAACGGGAAATGTGATAACATTTGAAATGTAAATAAAGAAAATATCCAATAAAGAAAAGTTCATAAAATTTCTTATTAAAAAAAAACTAGGATACAGATATAAACAGAATTCTCAACATAGGAATCTCAAATGGATACAAAACACTTAAAGAAATGTTCAGCATCAATAGCCATCAAGGAAATGCAAATCAAAATCCATTTTACACCTGTCAGAATGGAGAAGATAAAAATAACCCAAGTGACAGCTCATGCTGGCAAAGAGTAGAGCATGAGGAACATTCCTCCATTGCTGGTGGAAGTGCAAACGTGACCAAATTACTTTCTAAATCAATATGGTAGCTCTTTTGAAAATTGGGAATCGATTTACCTCAAGATCCAACTATACCACTCTTGTGCATATACCCAGAAGATGCTCTAACCAACCACAAGAGCATGCTCAACTATGTTCTTAGTAGCTTCATTCATAATAGCTAGAAAGTGGATACATTCTAAATGTCCCTCAACCAAAGAACAAGTGGGTAAAGAAAATATGGTAGATTTTTTTACACAATGGAGTATTACTCGGCTGTTTAGGAAAAAACTGATGTGAAATTTTCAGGCAAATATTGGAAGTAGAAAGCAAACATTCAGCCTGAGGTAACCCAGACACAGAAAGATAAACATGGTATGTACTCACTTAAAGTTAAGTAAAGAATACTCATGCTACAATCCATAGACCCAGAGTCTAACTATCAACTATGCTGGGGGCAGGGGTAGAGCCATGGATCTCCTTGGGAATGATAAATAGCATAGATTTTTGCCAGTGGACTAACAGGTGGGGATGGAACCAAGAGAAATTAGAAGTGGCAGGGGGGTATAAAGGGAAATATTACAGGAAGAGATAGCTAGAATTTGGGGTGGGCATATTTAAGGAGGGGTGATGTGGAAACCTAGTGCAGTGGAAATTCCTTGGAACTTACAGGGGTGACGTTAGTGAAGATTACTGTTAATGGGAGCTACAGAGCCTGAACCAGCCATCTTCTCTAACCAAGCAAAGCTTCCAGTGGTGGAACTGGAACATCAATCAACCACAAAACCTTTGACCTGCAATTTGTCCTGCCTGCAAGTCAAGCTCTAGTAATGGTGGGACAGGACTGGTGGGAGTGACCAACCAATAACTTATTCAACTTGAGTCCCACGTCATGAGAGGAAGTCCATGCCTGACACAGCTAAGATGAACAGGAACCAGAGAGTGGATAGCCCAGAGTCCCAGAATAGAACAAAACACAATAGGGGGGGTGGAAGGGGCAAGTATCAATGAAATTATTCCAAAAGATATTTTGCTACATTCATAGTTCAGATCCTAGCCCAATCATCATCAGAGAGGCTTCATTTAGCAACTGATAGGAACAGATACAAAGAGCCACAACCAAACATTAATCAAAGCTTGGGGAACCCCACCAAGGAAGGGAAAGAAGGATTGTAGGAGTCAGAGGGTTCACCTACACCATGAGAACACAACCCACAGAATCCACCAAGTAGGGACTCACAGAGAATGAAGCGACAATGACAAAGCCTGTATGGGTCTGAGCTAGGCCTTCTGTGTATGCGTTATGATTATGTAGCTTGGTGTTCTTCTGGGCCTCCTATCACTGGGAGTGGGAGTACCTATGACTCTTTTGCCTGCCCTTTTCCTCCTACTGGGTTGCCTCATCCAGCCTTGATGTGAGGGTTTTTGCCTAGTCTTACTGTAACTTGTTATGCTGTAGTTAGCTGACATCCTGGAAGACCTGCTCTTTTCTGAAGGAAATGGAGGAGGAGTGAATCTGGGAGAGAGGAAAGGAAAAGAGTTAACCCTGACAACCCCATGAACTTACAGGGGTTGTGAATATATGCATAAGACTTGCACAGGTTCAAACTGACCAAAACCCCAGAATGGATGGAGAAAAGGCTCAAAAAATTCAACTTCTACCAAAGTAGTTATATTGGTGATTAATGGTTCCTAGGGGGTAAGAGTCTTTTTTCCCCTAGAGAAAAAGGCCACTTCAAAATTACTCATGCTCCAGTTAGTGCCTCTGAATCCATGCCATGTACTAGAAGCACTAAATAGACCAAATGGATTTAAAGAAAGAGCAGGTGAATTTGGGAGCAAAACCTGATGGTAGGTAGGATAGTGGAGAAATCGGGGGCTAGGGAGAGGAGAAAATGAAGGTAGATTTGATCAAAATGCAATATATGTATGAATGAAATTCTGAAATGTATAAAAAGAATTGGTGGATAATGGTGTTAAATAATTAACTCCAAATTCCTGCTACAGTCTACAGAGCAGAACTGAATTGATGTGATGAAATGTCTCTGTGCCTTCTATTTATATAAACGCTATTTTTCCTTACTTCTCACTTAATATGCAGAAGCTTAAAAAGACATGTCTAGAACCTTGTTTTACCATGAAAAAAACAAAAAAGAAACAGCTCTTTGTGTCATATGTCAGTGTTAATTGAAACAGAAATGCCACTACAAGTTTTTGCCAGTCTTTCCCCTTAAACAATCTTCCCAACCTGTAAGATCACCCACCCTCCCAACCCTAGTACCTGTGAATGTATGTGTGAAAGAGTGTGTGCTGAGCATATGTGTGAGCAAGTATGCGAGCATGTGTGTGTGGGTGAGTGTGTGTGGGGGGGTGAGTGTGTGTGTGTATGTGTTTGTGTTTGTGTTTGTGTTTACCAACTGACCTACATCCCCAGTGACTGTTACAAAATTTTCCCCAAATGAATACTGTGTCACTGGAGTAGAAAGTATTGTGTTATTGTGTTAGTAACAAAAGTCTATTAAATGTTTTTTCCGTACATTTTCTCAAAAAAAAAAAAAAAGGTTAGAGGAAATGTTTGTGGAGGATCACAGCCTTGATAAATGACTACTAACTGTTTATTCACTCACGAGCTCAGTAACGCAGGAAAGCAGCCATTATGAGAAAGACTAGGTCAGGAACTGAGAACTGACATGCAACTGATCACTTGCTGGATAAATAAATGAGTGAAAACTTAGGAAGAGATGCAGCAGGCACCCTAGAAAAGCTCGCGTCCTAGCAAATGTCAGTCAAATTGTTCTTAACACCTTCTACATGATGATCTTCTGGAATATTCTGGTTTCCCCTATAGGGGTCCATGAGATCTTACATATAGTCATTAAGCGTGTTTAAGTTTTCTGACTTGAAAATGTTTCCACAGCACAGGAGAGTAAAGCCTTCCTTATCCCTCTGTATGATTAGGAATATTGACTGGCCGCTTGACATGATCTAGATCCATCCAGGACACAAGTCTCTGGGCATGCCTGTGAGGGGCATCTGTAGTAAGTTCAGTAGGATGGGAAAACCTACCTCAACCCTGGGCTTGACCATGCCATTGGCTAATATGCTGGGCTGAGTTAAAGAGAAGTCTATCTAAACACTAGCATTGATAGGTCTCTACTCACTGAGCATGGAACACTGTGTCCAACTGCCCCAAGCTCCTGCCTCCAAGACTTTCCTGTCACAGTTGACTGACTACCCTGGAAGGAGGAGCCAGAGTAAACCCTTTCTTAAATTATCTTTTGTCAAAGAGTTGGTCTAAGCAACAAGGAAGGTCACTACTGTGTTCTGAAACTAGTTTAGTGAATTGTGTGCATCACTAAATTGTCTCATAAAAGCCTATAATGCCATCAGTGCCAGTAGTTTTGAAACATGGGGCTCAGCACTTCCCAGGAGCTCCATCACCCATGAAGAGTACCTATGTATTGTTGTATTTATCTAGTGCTACTGAATTCCAAAAAAGAATTTTCCACAAATTGAGTGGAAAACACTATAAGCTTTGTATTCTCTCTGTCTCTCTCTCTCTGTCTCTCTCTCTGTCTCTGTCTCTGTATCTGTCTCTATCTCTCTCTCTCTGTAAGTGTGTGTGTGTGTGTGTGTGTGTGTGTGTGTGTGTGTGTGTGTGTGTGTGCACGTGTCCAGGTGCATGTGCATGCATAGATGTGTGTGTATGTGAAGATTAGTAGATAATTTCATATCGTTCCTCGTGCCTCTTCCACTTTCTATTTGAGACCGGGTCTGTCAATGGCCTGGAACTTTTCCAAGCAAACTGCACTACCTCTTCAGGAGCTCCAAGGGTCCACCTATCTCTGCCTCTCATCTCTCTATCACTGTGTCAGCAAGCATCCACCTCCCCTCTGCTGTGACTACAAGCAAGTATCTCCCCTCTGCTGTGACTGTAAGCATCTATCTTCCTTCTTCTGTGGTTGCAAATATGCATCTCCCCATTGCTGTGCTGCAAGCATGCATATCTACAGCACTGTAACTGCAAGCATACATCACCACACCCAGTTGTTGTTTGTTTGTTTTTTAATTGTGTGAATACAGTGGCCCGCTGCCACAGAACAGGTACAGATCAGAGGAGGACTAGCAGAAGTCATTTCTCTCCTTTGGCCTTGTGGGTTCCTGAACTCAGGTGGTGGGGCTTTGCAGCAAGCACCTTAATCTGCATAGCTGGATCACCTGCCCAGCTTTTTTAAGAGTAGATTTTGGGGACTCAAATCTAAGTCCTTATTTTATGAAGAAAGGACTTTACTCCGCAGCCCCTAAATCATTTTTGGTTACCAAGCATTTTATACAACCTTAATAATATAGAAGTAAGTTTTTAAGTGAATATATCATTTCACTTAGGCAATTCCACTACCCAGAGGCAGTCACTTTGGAGGACTTGGAACCTAGTCTTTGATTACTCCTTATCTTATTTTAATGTTAATATAAACACTCATTGTATGACACAGAAATATTCAAAACACTAACAAAATATGCCTAATGACTATTTTAAATTAGTGATAGAAGAAAATTCAAGGTTCTGAAGTCTTTTTCCACCAATAAACTTACTTTTGCTCCAAGATTCTCTTTTTTCTGTGTTTTAGTAAGACTTGAAATTAGTATGGATTGCTTTGTATTTGGGGAAAATATATAAGTAGTTGGTACTTTATCTTAGGGTTATTTGGAGTTTGAAAGTGAGATTTTTGTCAACTATCATGCAGGGTGAAATAACTCCTTGAGAAGCGGTGTGCCAAGCAGTTAATATAGAGAATTTAATTTGTTTGCTTCTTGTGCGTTTTGCCATTGAGTTTTCTGTGGGAAAACACTCCCTAAAAACACACTTTATTGGCTCTAATTAAGAATGTATCCAGTAGTGTTCTCTCAGGCTTTGGATGCCTGCTGGCTTAATTTTTAAGCTTCTCCATTCTCAATAAAAGTGCTGAATTGAATTTAAAAGTCTATTCCTACAGAATTACCCCTTAGTGTGCACACCACTCCCTTCTGCAGGAAAGATTAAAATACTATTTACTACACATAGCAGACATTGTTTCTTGAAAATGGATGGAAAATAAGTCTATAGTTTAGCAATAATTCTGAAATGGAAGGTTGTTTCAAACATATGTTTTGTTTTCTGCTTTATTTTTACACAGAACCAAGATAGATATTGATGTTCAAGCTGGAAATTTGAAGAAAATAGTTGTTTAAAGATCAGCAAACAAATTTGTGTCCTCTGCTTTCAGAATAGAAAAGTTACTGTGAATTATTCACCACCAGGGTGTCCCTAGTTCCCCCGGGAGAGTTTTTCACTGAACAGGCTTGGTTAATTCCCCCAAGCCTTCTTCCTGTGTTGTTCTGTCTGACTTCGACATAGAGAGAGAGTTGCCACCTCTACTGCAAGTGGGCTGAGATCATACTGACCAGATTGTATTTCTTTTCTAAAATCAGCACAAAATGTTTGTATTTAAAATTATTTATTTTGTTAATTGCTCATCAAATGAAATGTGTGTCCAGGTACATGCCAGACAAAATGCTACCACTATGAGAATATAAGGAACTAAACTAAACATGGGGGAAAACAAATTTATAACATTGCAACATGGTCAAAACCGTGCACAGAGAGGTCCAAAGAATCGAGAAACTAACTAGGCTTGGGAGGAGTTACATCTTTTTTTTTCTAACTTATATTACATTTATTAGTAGTATGTATTGTGTGTGTTTGAGGTGTGCAGGTACATGTGCCATTGTGAGACCCCCACTTAGAGCGTTTCTCCCTGGAAAGTAAAGCCCCTGGACGTTCCCCAAGCTTGTTTTCCCTGATCTCTAAAAATACAGGCAGAAAGAAGCTCTTTGTTCTCTATAGCCAGCAAAAAGCCTTTTTGTTTCTGTGCCTTATAGCCAGAGATGCGATAATTGTAGGAAGACCTACAAGGACATGGAGATAGACACCGGAGAGGAGGCTGCAGCTCACTCCCCCCACCCCCCTCACCAGAAAGGAGCTGTAGCCAACTCTCCTCCCAACTCCACCCAACTCCTTCCAACTCCTCCCAACTCTCCTCCCAACTCCTCCCAGTTCCTCAGCTAGCTGTTAAAAGCCCCCTACTGTCACTGCTAGGGGTCAAACTCCCCTGCCCAGCACAGTGGACGGACTTCGTCCTCAGCTAGCTGATAATAAAACCTCTTGCAGTTTGCATCAGGTGTGGTTTTCTCTCAGGTCATTGGGGTGCTGGCCAGCTCATCCCGGGACTTGAGCAGAGGCCCAGCTTCAGGGGTCTTACACCATGATAATGTGTGGAGATCAGAGGAGAGCTTTGTAGAGTCAGTCAGTTCTTGCCCCTTGCTTTTATGTGGGTTCCAGAGATCAAACCTGAGTTGTCAGGCTTGTGCAGCCAGTGTCTACACCACTGGGCCATTTTGGTAACTCACAGGAGTGTTTCTTGAGAGTAGTGTAAAGGATGAGGAAGGGCCAGATGAGTCAAATGGTGGGTGTGGCAGTGTAAAGACTTTCCAGGGTCTCAACATCATATGTAAATGTGCACTTATAAGAGAAAAGAAAAAAATGGGGGACAACTGGTGTGAACATTTTTTTTTAATGTAATACTGTTTATTTAACTTCAAAAACATTTCAGCATTCTAAGCATACCAAAAATAACAGAATGTTGCAAACTGCGTTTAGGTACAGAGGGTTCTTGAACTTCTGAGTTCTACTGTTTCTTTAAAAAGTTTAAAACCTACTGCACTTAACTAACAAAAAACTCCAAACACTTCTCATGCCAGCTGACCCCTCCCCTCTTTCCACAACTAAGAATGTCAGCAGAACTCTATGCCACTATATACAAAAACGAGACAACCTGAAGCTAAATGGATGCCCACAGCAATATCAACAGGTCCAGCCTCACAGTGCATGCCCTGAGCTACGGCACCCTCCAAAAGGCATCTTCCCCTCACAGCCTCTACTCCAAACAAGGAGCATTAAGAATCTGGGTTGTTTTGTTCTCTTTACAAACTATAGATATGTACAGTTGACAACTCGGGATTTCTAGCCAATAACCATATAGTTAACACTACCTTATGAGTTGAGAACAAAATGCCAGAAACGTCTTCAAATGCCTTGTCACACCAACAGCAAAGTGCACTGAGTGAGGAGAACGAGAGAGTGCCCTTTCATCTTAAAAATGTTTGGAGCTATATACAACTTTGATACAGTTTCAGGGCACTCCGGACACCCATGGCCACTTCATGTAAACCACTGACACTTTGAGACACTACAATATGATTGTGATCAAATTTTGTAATTAAACCTAACAAGGGCAATAGACACGACTCAATAAGGGATATGTCAATCACAGCACTCTCCTACTTTAAGATATTTACAAGGAGACAGAGTTTTATTCATCTTCCTCCTCCTCTTCCTCCTCTTCCTCTTCTTCCACCTTTTTCTGGGCAACTTTAGCAGGACCCTTGGCACCATCAAATGTCCCTTTAGTCAGCAACATCTTTCTCATACTTCTCCTTCAGCTTTGCTGCCTTGGTGATGTAAGGCTGCTTTTCACTGTCACTGAAGTTATTCCACATCTCACCCAGATTTTTTGCCATATCTCCAATACAGATGCCAGGGTTTGTGGATTTGATCTTGGGGCAGAATTCGGAGCAGAATAAGAAAAATCCAGACGGACGTCTTTGGGGGACATTTGGGTCCTTCTTCTTGCCTCCTTTACCTGGTCCATAATCTTTCATCTTCCGATCATAGCATACTTTATCTGTCTTTGCCATTTCATCAGACTTTGATTTCTCTTACCTAGACATGGTCGTCCACCTCTCAGCACACTTCTTGGAAAACTCAGCAAAATTGACTGGAACCTCTGGGTTTTTCTTCTTATATTCTTCCCTGCATGTCTGTACGAAGAAGGCATAAACAGACATCTTGCCCTTTGGTTTCTTGGGGTCACCTTTAGCCATCCTGACTGTATTGTTCACTAGGGCACAACGTGTGGTTCAGTACTCCCCAGCCTCGCACTCGCTGCCTCCATGAGAGCCGCCTCCGGTGTGAACATTTTAAATGGAATGCTTTCCTATTTCAACTAGGTCAACCTATTTCTTAGGCATGATTATGATGAAGGTATGATTTTTAAAATAGTTTTTTTTAATTAGGTATTTTCTTCATTTACATTTCCAATGCTATCCCAAAAGTCCCCCATAACCTCCCCCCACCCACTCCCCTACCCACTCACTCCCACTTCTTGGCCCTGGCATTCCCCGGTACTGAGGCATATAAAGTTTGCACAACCAATGGGCCTCTCTTTCCACTGATGGCCGACTAGGCCATCTTCTGCTACATATGCAGCTAGAGACACGAGCTCCGGGGGGAGATAATATAGCTTCTCCAGCGTTTCTGTCTGAGTCTGATGCATGGAGAATAAGCAATGGGTGGACTTAAAGGTGAAAGAGTGGGAAAGAAGTTGAATGTTGCAGTAATGTAGAGAACAATCACTGTGGCCACGGACAGGACGCTAAAAGAGATTAAAGAAAAGGGCAGAACCAGGATATAATTTGGAGGCAGGATCAATATGACCTGAAAATGGTTTATGAACGAAAACAGAATTAAGTGTAAACTCCTGTTTGAAGTCTGGGCAACTGGAGAGGGATAATGTCATTTCCTTAAATTGATGGAAACTCCAGAAAGTATGCAAGTGTGTGTATGTGTGCACAAGAATGCACACAGGTTACAGTGGAACAAAAGTAAAGGTACTATTGGGCTATGGCAAGTTTCAGATGCATTTTATAAATTTGTCACTAGGCCAAATGTATAAATAACACCACGTAGTGGAGTGGGTTACAAAAACTAAGAAAAAATAATTTTTGAAGACATAAACTGGATGTTTTTTCTCTAAAAGTGAGCATGAAGTAAGAGGGCAAGGGAACTTTAGGTCAAATCAAAAATTTATTTGCAAATAGGAAATGTGCATTTTAGCACAATTGTTCCTACAATTAGCATGACAGCTAATAGAAGTAATCAAGACACAAGTGTAGGCAGCCTCCTCACCTTAGCAATCACTGCTATGTCTGGTCTGCCTGGGGCTCACACACTTCCCAAGCTGCTGGAAGCTAGAACGAGCATGCATGGGAATAAAGCAGGCCTATTCCTGCCCAAAGCAGAAACTTTCTCTGAGTTTCCCTGCTGACCCAATCAGAACCCTCTTAGGACTCCTCGGTAGTATGAGGCCTCCTTTCTTCAGCTCATTTTCCACTGATCTTGCCTATTTCTGGATCTGAGCATCTTCTCACCCAAACTTACCTCTTTTTCATTTAGTCTTACCGGCATTTCTTGCTCTAAAGTGCTAATAATACTTCTAACCCAATCTTGGCAGCTACTTTGAGGAAGGCCTGCATTAGTACCTCAGGGAGGGTATGGAGGCCATGGACCTGGGATGTAAGTTTCGCAGGTCACAGAGTTCCTAGAGCTTCTTTTGGTTCTCCTAGATGTGTATGATCAGAGATGAACTGGTTTATCAGAAACAATGGATTTCCATAAATCACTCCTGACACCAGGAGGAGAAGACACCACTTGTACACCAAATTAGGATTACCATATTAATAACATATAAGAAAGTCAAGAAAATGCACTGAAGGCCTATTCTATGTCAGGCATTACTCTGGAGGCTCTCTTAATTGCTCAGAATACTTTTCCTTATCATCTAGACTGATGGACACCATCCTGAGGCAAAATCAGACCCAGTGCGTTTTTTGGAAATTTCTTTTTGCCTTTCTTATACCAGTTCCGTGAATGTCTTAAAGCAAGCATGTTCACAGTCTCCCATCTAATATAAATTCTCTGTGCTGTCTTGCTGACTGGATTTCCCCTGCTTCTCCAAGCTGCATCTCAATTTTCCTTCTTGAATGAAGCTAACAAAGAGTCTCTTTCTTGCCATTGCATGGGGTGAATGTTTCAAAAATGACAACACACCTCCAGGATGCTTGAATCCTTGAAAACTGGCACCTTCATGAAAGGAGTTTCTTGTGTTGCCCACTTCAGGGGTTCCTGCCTGACAGGAATTTCTGCTGCTTTCCCAGTAGACAGCACAGCCTGACTGAATGCAGGTAAACATTACCCTCGGACTCATGAGAAATATTATCTAGGTTTTAGACTCCTTTGAACTATCAGAGTGCTTATTTGACCTTTTCCTGCACTCTCCTTGGATGGAGCCTGTTTAAAATCTCAAACATCTGCCCACCCTTTTATTTACCCCTTAGTGGAAGTCCTAATTAGAAGCAAAATATCTTTGCATTATAATCACATTTTGGAAGTTAACAGGAGGGCCTAGACCCTTCTCGGTGCTAACAAAATGTGTTATAATCAGCTAATTGCCATCTCCTAGAAGACAGCTGGAGAACTGGGAAGAGCCAGACAACCTGGCAGGAAATTAGACTCTTGGAGGTTTGTGGCCAAGAAATAACAAAATAGGAAAGGAGAGAGATAATTTGAATGAGATGAAAGATTGTATAGAAGACCAACACAGCCAGGTCACAGAAATGATGAAGCACTACCTGTAGATGTAATAAAAAAAGATGATGTAAGACTTAGCCAAGTAGAAATTGGATGTACTGGGTTTAAAAAATCTACTCAAAATTCACCATGACAAATTTTCTTGTATGGACCCTGACATGTTGTTAAGTGTTTAGTAAATTCACTGCTAAATACTTGGAAATCATCTGTTATGGATGTTAGCCATAAAATTGAATGAGCAGAACAATTGTTCATGACCTTTTACCTAGACCTGACACTCCTGAAAACAGCATGTGAATGAAGCTGGATATTTATGTCAGCATTAACTATAATAATGAAACATTTTCAACCAAGGGAAATTATTCTATAGGTTACAATAACAACTCAAATGCTGTTATGGAGACTGTATTTAGAAATTGGCTTTTATGTTACTAATCTTTGTCTTTGTATCTCATCTTCTAAAATTCTATTAATTTTGAAATAACACTACAAATAAATGTTAAACTTTCAGGTACAATAGAAAGTAGGTTTAGAGGCTGTCTCTGTGTTACCTGGTAAAGGGCAATCAGTATATAAAAAAGAGAGACTCCATAGATTCTGTTCTTATAAAAAAAAAAAAGTGAATAACCATCCAAAAGACACAAAAGAGTTAGCTAGATGGCTTAGGTAATGAAAGCATTTGCCTGCTGACCTGAATTTGATCTCCATGATCTACTCAGTGAAAGAAAAGAAGTGACTACCAAAAGTTGTCCTCTGACTCTAATATATGTGTGGCACTTGTATGCCTAGACACATACATGCACATACAAGATAGATGAGTGATAGAAGATAGATAGATAGATAGATAGATAGATAGATAGATAGATAGATAGATAATTATTTTTTAAAAAAAGAATTACCCAAGGAGAGTGGGAAATGTTGGAGAAAGTAAAGATAGACAACACGAAAAATAGAAACAAGCCCAGGCGAGATACACAAAACCTTCTGGGGAATAGCAGACAGTAGAGGCCACCAACTGTTACCCAGTCATACTGTGCTGCCCATGACACACTAAAGTCAGCAGCAGCTGTCAGGGATGTATAGGTCCAGAATGGTTAATACAGGAAAACAGGTCAAGCTCTGGAAATTCTACCAGTTGTGAACATATGGTGGGCAGAGAAACAGCTAGAGCAGTGCTGGCTGTGAAGCCATAGTGGCAACAATGTGCAGGTGTCTAACACTGAGATTCTCTCAGAACACCACAGCATGTGTAAACTAAAGCATGTTGTGGAGGCACCAGCCATGGATAACACAGATGTGGAAAATGGTTTGGGTCTGGCCAAGGTAAGCAAGAATTCTCAGGAAAGGACTAGAGAGCATTAGTGAGAAATTAGCCATGACTTTGACAGAACAAGAAAAGTGCAAAGGCAGGCCCAGCATGGTATTCTTTCCATTCCCCTCAGGATCATCCCAGAAAGTCATGATCTCCAGCACAGCAGAGATGCAATGGCAGGTGGCAGGTGGGTGTTTAACACTGTGAGATTCATGCCTAAAAGGGAATCCCACAAAGACTCTCCTCTCAGCAAGGAAAACATCCTGATCTGACTTGCTTGAGTTATTAGAGTAATGCTCACACCCAGACCCAACACACTAGAGAAGATGACCAAACAATTGGGAGAAGCCTCATTCTTCCCAAACAGAAAGACGGCCCTTTCCTTACCTGCACCTGTTCTACAGTGTTCTTACTGATGTTTCTCTTAGCTCTAACCCATGTTTCATCACTTAGACCTTACTTTATATTTTCTCTCTTCCAATTCTCTTCTCTTTTTACTTCTTAATCATTAATGTCCTTGGCTTTAAAAACTACAAACTATATGTCCTACCATCAGTGCCCTAGAATTGCTGTGCCAAACTTTATTAGTTATACAACAGAAGTACATACATATCCTCTACTGCAAGTTAACTCTGAGATTTCCATCAAGTCATTGTGTCTGTTACTATAGTCAGCTTCACCCACAAACAGTAGAAAACATGAACCTAAGCCAAGATGACTCACCAGGGATGCTCACTGAAATAAAAAGGAAAAATGAGGTGGGTGGGAGGGCAACAGCTGGAAGAGATTTCCATCCCAACAGATACTCAAAACACAACAAACAAACTTGGGGAAAATGCAAGGCAACAAGCAGTTGTCACATTTCCATAGCTCATGACTCAAAGATCAGAAAACAGTTGAAATGCCAGGAAAGAATTTCATAATTCTACTATCTTAAACAAAGGAAAGAAAGATTTGTGTGTGTGTGTGTGTGTGTGTGTGTGTGTGTGTGTGTGTGTGTGTTACAGTTTTACATGTGTATGCAGATACCTACAGAAGACAAGAAAGAGTGTCAGATCCTGGGCCTAGATTTATAAGCATTTGTGATCCACTGCATATTGGTACTGGAAACTGAACTTAATTCCTCTATAGAGGGCAATAAGTACCCGAAACCATTATCTATCTCTCTCTCTCTCTCTCTCTGGACCATCACAATTCTAACTTTAAAATTGCTAAGTGAACCTGTACAAATTAGACACAAATAAGAAGATAAATAAGCAAGAAACTCAATTCAGACCGAGGTAAGAAAGTCAGATAAGTAGATGAAGCAGTCAGACTCCTTTTTAGGACAAATCTGAAATAAAGAGAAGAGAAATCAAGGAAAATGAGATTCTGAAAAATAAGCAAACAGAAGTTCTAGAAAAACAAATGAAAAACTGCAAAGGCAAGCGTCATCACCAGATGAAGCCAACAAAGGTAAGGCTATGAGGGATGGATGACAAGGTTGAGGCAACAAAACACTTACACTTACATGATCAAAAGTTCCAAGAGTCTAGGACATATTTCAGAGACTAAACCAAAGAATCCCCACACACACAATAAAATCTAACAGGCAATTTATTCAATGAAATTATAATGTAAAATTTCTAAATAGAGATAAACTGGACAAGAGAAAAAACTCTGAATGACAGAAAAGAAAGAAGTGAAAAAAGAAACAAAGGAAGGAAGAAAGGAAGGAAGGAAGGAAGGGAGGGAGGGAGGGAGGGAGGGAGGGAGGGAGGGAGGGAGGGAGGGAGGAAGAGGTGATACGAAAAGCTGCAATGGAAAACCCTCTTCACTCACTCACATTTAAGGAACTCAGTTGAGCAATTGTGTCTATGAGATTGGCCTTTGAACATGTTTGTGGTTCATTTTCTTGATTGCTAATTGATGTAGGAAGACCCAGTCCACTGTGAGTTGTATATCCCCAGGATGTGAGACCAAATTACTTAAAGAAGCTAGCTAAGCAAGCCAGTAAGCAGCATTCCTCCCTGGCTTTTGCTTCAAGCTCCTGCTTTGAGTGTCTTGGTTTCCCTTGGTGATGGACTGTAGTGTGTAAAATGAAAGAAATCCTTTACTCACATCTGATCAGTGCTTTATCACAGTGACAGAGAAACATCCTGGAACAAAATAAAACCCAAAAGATATAAAGAGTGTCACTATATATAATAAAAGGAACTATTCATCAAAAAGATATAGCAATTGTGAATATATATGTGCCAAATGATGGGGACTCCTAAGTTCATAAAACAAATTGTAGGATCTAAAGGGATGGCCTAGTCAATAAATTGCTTGCTATACAAGCATGAGTACATGAGTTTGAAGCCCCAAACTCATACAAAACAGCTAAGCATCATGGCTTGCTCTTATAATTTTGGCACTGGGAAGACTGAGACAGGGCATGTTGGCCACAATGGCCGTCCCAGTCAGTGAACTCCAGGTCAATGAGGAAACTATCTCAAAAAAAGGCAGGGGGCTGGCTCTTGAGAAATTATATTCAAGATTGTCCTCTGGCAGTCACATGCATATGTACACAAGTCCAAGTATACCAGCTGAGGTGAGCAGGAACAAATGCAAAAGTACACACAGAAAACAAGAAAGTTCAAAATAAACATGAAAGGTTATGTACACCTACATGAGACAAGAAAGAGTGTCAGATCATAGGCCCTATGTGTCCTATGCATAGGTCACATAGTGTCCTATGTGTCATATGCATAGGTCACTAGTGTCCTATGCAATGATAGCAGGTGACTTTAAGCTCACACTTGTGTTTAGGTAGATCATCCCAGCTGAAATCCAGCAAAGAAAATTCAGAGCTAAATTACTCCACGGATCAATTGCATTTAAGAGATATCTACAAAATATTCCTCTACTGGATACAAAATAGACATCCTTCTCAACAGCCCAGGAGCCATCTTTAAAACTGATCACACTGTAGGCTATTTGTTATTCAAGCTTTAACAAATAAAAGAATGACAATAATTCTTTCTCTCTTATCAGATCATAGTTTTTAAAACCCAGGTGTGTGTGTGTGTGTGTGTGTGTGTGTGTGTGTGTGTGTGTGTTTAAACAAGAAAGGTAACCATAAGAGGAGAAAAAGAGATTTATGGAAGGGATTAAGAGAATATAGTGAAATACAGATGACAGAGAAGCAGAGAAGGTAAGTATGGAGACAGAAAGAGGAAGATGAGAAAGGGAGGAGGAGAGGGTAAATAAGAACAAAGTATGCACAAAAGTCTCATAATGAAATTTCTTGGTTTGTATGCTTACACTTATTTGTAGAGAATAGTCACAAAATGTACTTATAACGATAAGCCCTCTTCATACAAGGATGCTTAACAAGTGAATTTTTAGAAGAATGCCCAGTTTAAAGCAAAATAGCAGTACAGACAATTACTAGTGGAAATTTCTAACTCTAAATTAATAAGAAATGAATGAAGATTTGTATGGTGCCATCTTGAAACATGACAGCCGTGGTGTCTTTAGTAGTTTAGATTCTCGGGTAAGGGAGCAAAAAGACTCAAAACAAGTAACTGTGAATATCTTATTTATTAAACCAAAATAATGCAACATCATATGTTTCAAAAATTTCAAGGAGAGCATGCAATCTAAACTACAATTTCCTTTCCTTTCATAAGCTGATGCTCTTTTGCACAGTCAAAAAAAGTCCATGATTTGAGGTCAAACCAAGGAGATACAATTTTAAAATATCAGTAATATAAAACTCCACGTGGCATGTGGAAGATGCTAAATGAATTATACTAAAACAGTGCTTCCCAAACGTTTTTCATAGAACACCGTAAGATGTCCTCTTGCAAGAAGAAAACGGGACACACAATCAAGGACCTATGCAAATTGTATTTATTGTTTTCGTAGAGATTCACATCTCACATTCGCATTCCTAAAAGTCTAAGAAACACTTCAAGTTCCAAAATGGATAGTGTTGATAGCACACTTGATACACCTTCCAACAATATCCAATCTTAATTCCATGATAAGATCCAATAAACATTATGGAGTAAGTCTTTGGTAGTGAGTGTCCTTACAAAACCCTTTCTGGCAGAGAAGGGCGGGAAATTCTCCTTTTCTTTTCTGCTTGCCTTTCCACCTTTTGTACAGTGACCAAAGTTTATAGATGAGTATAAATACACTAAATGGAAAGATTAGAACCAAGCATGTGTCGAGAGGAGACAATCATAATGCATACAACAAGTCAATTTGTTTCCAGAACACCAAAAGATAAGCATGTGAGTCACACTATACCTGGAAGGAGAGTGTCTGCCCCAGCTCAACTTCCACTGAGTAACTTACCAGGACAACTGGCTGAAGGTACAGTTGACCCACTGGCTGGAGCCAGAAAGTTAAATAGGAGGGAAAGGTGCGTACAGACTTCAGATGGAAGCAGGTATTGTTCAGGTCTGGATAGGGATAGAAAGGGTTTCCAACCTTCCCAGACAAAGAAAAAAAAAGAGCATCCTGCAATTCCTCTCAAGGGAAAAGCATCGCTGTCCTGGGTTGCAGGCAGTTAGTAAAATAAGAATGTGAACTAGAACGGACAAGGGAACGGGAAGTTCCCTTCGTTGGCTAGAGTGAAGAATGCTTGTCCAGCTCCATAGAGCACTGGTATAGCAAATGTGCATCGAAGGCCCAGGGCTGCCAGTTCCACTCCCTTCAGAAGCAATGGAGTTTTAAAAATTCATCTATGACATATTAAAATGTGCAAAATCTCTCAGCCTCTCTCCGAAATTTACAGAAGGGAAGCTGTGGAGGTTTTCCTCGGTGGTTATGGCAAGGAACAAAGTCTGCCATTTGAGATCCACTCTTAGCTAAATCTGAAAGGAAAAGACTTCCATTTGACTGCATATAAAGCACATGTGTGTGATCACTTCTGGTTTGCTTCCTTGCTTTCTTATGAGATGAGAATTCACTTGACAGCCCAGACTGACACAAACACCATGTCCTTCGGGGTGGGCCTTAAACTCTTGATAATGCTGACTCAGCCTCCCAAGTTCTAGAGTTTTAAGGGTGACCACACCCAGCTATAATATCCCTAATTTTTGCCCATGGCTCCAGAATGTCTCACTTGCTGCTTTAGGAGTGTGCAATAGGCCCAGAGGAAGCACTTGGGCTTTCTTTCCAGTCAGAGAAACTGCTCCTTTCTCCCTGTGAGTCAAGCTGGCAGCTAGTGAGTCAGAGAAGGACAGCTAGAGTTATTGATCTGCTTGCATCAGGCATAGCTGGAAAAACTGGCCTTCCACTGACCTAAACTCCTGCAAAGATTGTCTTTGAAATATGGCATCTTATTACACACTCTAAGACAGATCAGGAACCAAACCCTTCTTGGAGTGTTGGGGCAAGGACTAAGCACTGTTAAACACAGCCAACCACTGTGGAATGCTACTATGAATGTTATGAAAGCTATGTCATCTCAAGCATGCTTTGATATTTTTCCATGAACTGATAAAGCTGTTGAGAGCAGACCATTGATTTGACATTCCTTCTGCATATGCCTAGCATCCTCAAGCAGGGACTGCCTAGGACAAAAAGCACAGTCCAATTGCAAAAAGCACAAGGGCATTGTGACCACGTCTGGGGAAGACATAGATGGACCTAATAAGAGGCTTTTGCTGGGTTGTCTTTTCTTGTCAAATTATAATCCTTACCATGGAAAAAGTGGGCTGTGCTGGTAGCACAAGGCAATGTCATCAGTGGCAATACACAGCAGCAATGTTAGCCACAGAAGTCACCAAGATCTGGTGAGAATACCTCTGAAAGCAGAGGCAATTAGAGTTAACAAAGGTCTTCAGAAATATAGAGAATGTGAGAGACTGCAGCCACAGATGTTGGATAAGTTCTGGGCATAAGAGCCAAGAGTCCTGATTCCTAAGGTCTAGGAATCCTAATGCAGATAGCTAGCTAGCTGGTGCTATGAGTCACTGACAGTCAATATCAAGAGTATTATGCCTCTAACCTGGGCATCAGCACCTATAATCCTCTTGCCTCTAGGCTTTAAAGCCATAAACCTCTAGTTTTCCAACCCAGAGCAGTAAGTTTCTGGCTCTCTACATATAGTCCATGAGCACACAGAACTCAAGATCCCACACTGAGGAAGATGCTCTATGCCTACCCATGCTTCTGTTCAAGTAGAAGAGAGGAGCCCAGTCTACTGATTGGTAATGTCATCCCCCCCCCCAAAAAAAAACTACATGTGAAGGTAGGTACTTTTGTTATCTGATATTTGTTGATGAGTAAATTAAGCAAAAAGAAGAAATAAAAGGGAGGAAAGAACCAAAGAGGTAACCCCATCAGTATGCCAGCCATGTGAGCATGAGAAACTTAGTTCTTATCCCCAGCACCCATGTGAGAAGGCTGTAAACCAAGATAAGCAGATCTCAGGGTGCTTGTGGTCACCCAGCCTGGCTAATAGCTGGGTGCTGGGTTCACAGGAGGCTTGCCTTAAAAATTAAGGGGAGCAATAAAGGAGGATGCTGAACATCCAACTCTGGCTCCACACACATGTGCGTAAGCACCCATACATAAGCTCCCCTGGAACCAGTTACAGGTGGTTTGTGAGCTGCCCTGTGGGTGCTGGGAACTGAACTTAAATCCTATAGAAGAACAACCGGTGCTATTAACAATGGAGCTATCTCTCCAGCCTCTGCATCCTACATCATTAAAGCACCCACGGAAAAGCCACTAACAAACACTATTCTGAAACACCCTCCTCTTTTATTAGCTTAGTCTAAATTTTTTGTCATCAAAAAACAGAAGGAAAGGCTGAGCATCCTGGTCTACACACATACAGCCTCAGAGCTCAAGAACCAAATGCACAAGAACTGTGAATCTGAAATCTGACTGTACTTCATCCCTAAAGAGTGAAGACCTCGTCAAAATAAGAAAAGGAGGAAGGGAAGGCTAGTACAGCCTGCCTCAGTGCACTGAGTGACACTCAAGTAAATTTACAGGCTCAAGCAAGACCAGACTGGTGAAGAGGAAGAAAATTGGTAGGACAGGAAAGATTGTAAAAGATGACTGAAAGATAAGAGCGGGGAGCTGTGTCGTGCCGGGATTAGAAAGCAGCCACCAGCTAGTGCTGGTCAAAATGTGGTTCAGGCCAAAGCAGCAAGGCAGACACAAACCGCCAGGTGAATGTACCATGGCGCTGGCAGAGCTCACAGAACAGCAAGAGGCTCTATGCATTTAGAGACAAGGGAGATGCCTTGTAAACACTCACCCAGCGGGTCAAAGGGCTGGTTACTGAGAAGGGAAAAAAAGTCACTGAGGCCCCCTGGTGGTTGTGTTAAAACAAGCAAGCATTTCAGCTGCTCTTCAAAAGGCAGACTTTTGCTTTGGTATGTTTAGAGTGGAAGCTGCATTTTTCTGATTACGCTGCATCCTATCCATTCCCTAATTGATGCCAAAGCACATTTCTTTTCCATTAGAATAGCAGCCACTTTAAAGAAAAAAAAAGTCGGAACAGCATTTCTAAAAGGTTTTCTTTTCTTTCTCCCAACCAGTGTTTGGTTTGAACAAAATCTTTCTGATAAAAACTCTGAAAGCTGGATTTCCACAACTAGCAAGCCTGTGCTTTTTCCCTGGAGCTGTGCTGAGCACGGCACAACCTTCACAATAATATTAAGAGTGTGGTACATTATTCCGGGCACCTTGCCTGAAGACAGGGCCAAAAACCCTTAAACCAAGCCTCTGCGGGTATTCACAGTAACTTGTCAAATTTATTTTCTTGAGGACCCTCTAAGCCCAATAGCTCATAGACCTATCCTCTCTTTCAGATTTTCCACTGTTATTTGTGATACTATTTTATGCAAAAGGCAGGAGAGGTGCTGCAGTGAAAAACCTTTTGATGATAGCTAGCCTTGCAGGTCAGCTAAATTTTTAGAAGAAAGCCATGCTAAAAAGGAAGAGAGTAACACAAATATCTATGAGGTACAAGTTCTGTCTCTACATAAATAAGGGCTGAAAATTGAGTAGGAAAGTCTATCACATTGTCGTCTCTGAATCATGCCAATTCTGGTATCTTCAGGTAGAGATACAAGCACCTATGCAAGTAACTTTACCTTTAAGAACCCATTACTCCACCAGCTAGCACTTACATGGCACTACACTGAGCAGGAATGTGCTGAGCACTTTAGATGTATTATCACATTGATACTCCCAACAGGGAAGACTGTCAACAGTTAACAAGGTTTCTCTTTCTTTGAGGACTTTACGTTCATTTATTACCATTATTATTAATTTTTTAGTCTGAATTTCATTATACAGCCCAAGTGCTAAAATGGCACGTGCTGACTGACAGGTGTGCACTGCCATAGCCAGCAAGAGGGAATCCTAAGGGTTGTTCATAAATACTTCAGGTTTCTTATGAGGCTCAAGTATAGAATCTTACTTCTTCTTTTTGTAAAGTACGCATGGCCTTGTGACTTATGTTAGCCAAGGAACACATAGGCAAGTTGTTAAGTTGTTGAACAGCCCTAAGTAGACATGTTATTTCCAAGTGCTCTTTGGCTTGATAGGTATTCTGAGATAGTCATAGGATGAAGCCTCCATAGGTCTGCTTCTGAATAACGGAGGTTGTCATAGGCTTCCTCTCAACCTGCATGTGACATTAAACCCATATCTGTCTGCCTTCTCCATAAATCTGAGAGTTGTCAATAGAGTAAACTGGCCCGTAGACACACTGGCCAGTTCGTTAGCATTCTGACTGTGAGTTACTAGGTTATACCATTTCCAAAATTGAGACTTCATTGTCATCCCCAATAAGCCTTCAATCTATGCAGGAGAGTGGGCACTCACTGAAAGCAGCCAAATAAGAACACTAAGAAGTACCTGAACGGTTTACAAAGTACATGGATGAAAGTGGAAGAAGGGAGGAGCAAGGAGCTGGAGTAAGCTCAAGCATACTAGACAAAAAAGGATAAGAAGCCGACTCTAATTAACTTGAGTCAAGACAAACTTGCTGTTAGGTTCTAAGAAGACGTTTCTGTTTAATTGATCCTCCTGTGAGCCTGAAGTAGCCTGGAAAGTCATCAATTCATTTGTTTGCTAAGATCCTTTATATATGCTCAGTTCTGTTTGTTTCGGCATTCTTATTGTCTTTATTTCTCATCTCTTCTGCCTGGCCCAACGTCTCAGTCTCATACAGAACGTCTCCTTCTCCGTACACTGGAAAGGCTATGGCTCACCACATTCAGATTACTGGGGGATAGAATCTGTTTGGCTTTAATGGGTTCCCTTCGGCCAGACATAAACCTCTGGTCCAATTAACTGACAAGGAGAGGCTGCCGTGGACCCTACTGATGTCTAGGCCAGTCTCTTCAGTGGGAATGGGATGAGCAGATAAATCCAAAGGAAAAAGTATGTGGTTAGTAGAGAAGAATGATTTTAAAACAAAGAGGAGAAAATGGGGTTTAGATAAGCAATAAGAAATACAGCCAGAGTCTGGCAAGAGGTAACAACTGTACAGATAAAGTCCAGTCCAGCTTCTGCTTGTTTGTAGGCAAACAGGAAGCCCACAGTGGATGCAGAAAGGAGGTGCTTGTGGCGAAGGAGAAGGGAATGAGGAGATGAGCCCTCAATTATGCTTAGTTAGTGACCTTGTCCTTGTCTAAAACTTGTTGGACAAGTCAGTTCTCTTTACCATAGCAGCTTCTTCTAGATGTTTTCAAAGCTGTGCTGTGATCTTCAGATCAAAGGGTTCCTTAAGCCTCCGATCCGCACCAGGCCATTTCCTTCATTTGAACGTTTCTGAATCATATTTGATTACACTTTTTAAAGAAACGGAATACTCACCTTCCTTATAACTCAAGGGAACCATCTGTGCTTTCTACCTGTTCCCGACACGGAGCTCAGCCCCTTTCCCAGGACAGATATTCATATATGTTAATTGAATAGAGTAATTAAAAGCAACAAAACTTGTATTAAGAAGAACTATGTGAGTGTTCTCTAATTCGCCCGCGAATAAGGACACCACACACAATAGGGTTCTTCTGCAGCAAGCTTTATGCGTCTTGAGAGGGAGAGCATAAGCTTCACAACCGGAGACCCCAGGCAGTCCGAGCCCCTCCTTTTTATAAGAAATTCTCCCTGCCTCGGACGTGGCAAGCCATGATTGGCTCAACACTGATTGCCCCATCCCTGAGGCGGAGCTGCCCGGGGCGGGGATTTCCAGCACAGGATGTTTACGAGTTGTTATTGAGGAAATGACTCAGCACAGGATGTTTATGAGATAGTACTGAGGAAATGACTCAGCACAGGATGTTTACGAGATAGCGGCGCTCCACAGAACTAGACACCCTGGCTTATAAGTTCTTCGTGAAACCAGAGATTGAACTGGCTCTGAAGAAAAGAACCTCCTCACGTACTACAGAGATGCTGCCTCCTCAAAGATCTCTCTTTGCTTAACAACTATTCATGAGGTAAACACAGGGCTCCCTGCTGGTTCCCTAAAATTAATAAAATACTGTTTTAATATTGCATTTTAAATACTGTACTAATTACTTTTTAATAAAAAAGTGCATATATGTAAAGACCATAGAAAGAATACCCTTCAAAATACTTTATTAGTAAAGTGTGTATGCCATAGAATATAGTTTTACTTGTGTGAAGAGTGAGACTTGAATGAATTGCAGAATACAGGAAACCATAGAGATGAAATAAAGGAGATATTTTCTATAGCTTCAGATCTGGAATATATTTAACCCTATTGGTTACAACAATTCAACTTCTAGAAAGGTAGCTGAACAAATTAATAATGACATATATAAAGCTTTAAACCACAGGTTTACTGTTTATATTAACAAAAGAATTTAAAGTATAAATGTTATGTGGCCTGGGGTTGGGGGGGGGTCACTCTATTCTGATTGTGTTGCACAGTAATGTAAAGTTACTAAAAATACTTTAAAAGAAATAGCAATTGTGTTAAAACAAGAAATGATCTATTGTTAGTGACCAGGCAACCACTATGGCCAGCCCCACCTGGTGATGATGGAGCCATCAGACAAACCAGGGACAACAAAACACAACATCATTAGCTGCCCAGAGGTGACCCATTCCCATGGTCCCCCTGCACATAAACCACAGTCCCTATAAAGATCCACATTTTTCCTCCCTCCACCCCTTTTTTCCTATCTCCCCCAGAGGCAGCCTCTGTGTCTGCCTCGCGCATCCCTTCAATAAACCTCTCAAATGAGACCTGTTGCATGGTGTGATTTTGTCAGAACTGCCCCCTTTTCATTCATCTATAACACTGGGGGATAACTTCAGAAAAATTAAGTACATGCAGAGTACTAAGTAAAACTGAATTATATTTGAAGGCAGAACACCATAATGGTTTCAGTTTTAAAATACTGAATTATCTCAAACATCTCTATTGAATTTTTAACAGAACACTAGGGCCTATTTTTATGTTATTAGCACTTTGGACAAGTGTCAACATAGTGGCTAGAAAGTACTAAGAGCTGGGATGTGAATCCCCCAGCTTGCCTTGGTCTTTGGTAACTTACTCTCATTCCTCTCATTAAAAAAGATGACATAAAAGAATACTTCTAATACCTAGTGTGGAGAGTATATAGACAAGAAAATAATTCTTAGCCCTTTGGTATACAGATGTTAAGAAACACTTTCTTCCTCTCCTTCCTTTGAAGGAACTGCCTTTTGCTATGGTGAGTGGTGTTACATAACTCTGTACCATATTGCTCTCTGGACAGATGGACCAGCTGCAATTTAGACAGCTGAATAGAATCCCCAGTGCTAAATTGTACAGCCACTCAGGTCCTGATGGCCTTTGATCTCTCCACAGTGCTTCATCTTCTCTGGTCAGTGGCTGTGCCTCCTGATGTTTCTGGAATAACAGAAGGTCAGAGCAAAACCTCGCACTATTGCA
This sequence comes from Mus caroli, assembly GCF_978045245.1. Classification (NCBI taxonomy): domain Eukaryota; kingdom Metazoa; phylum Chordata; class Mammalia; order Rodentia; family Muridae; genus Mus; species Mus caroli. The sequence continues at coordinate 119,045,820 of NW_028227261.1, forward strand.
AGTGACAGACGAGCCTCGGCATTGCAATTAGGTTCATTCCACATATGACAATGATGCTAACAAGAACTGAAAATGACAACATAAACCTATTCTTGAGGCTGAAATTTTAATAAAGATGAGAAATTCTACAGGAGCTGTTCTCTTCAGAATAGGCTTCTCATTGTAATGGTGTGGGGTTTTATTTTCTTTGTTTCTTATTTTCTATAATCTTGCATTCAGGCCTTGGTATTGGCATTTGGTGAGATGTGTTTGGACAGTCAGGAAAACAGTGATGTTCATCGAGTAACAAGGTTGAAAATTTGAATAGACTAAGGCCACAGTGCCAGCAACATTTTCCTTTGCAGAGCTAACCCTCTCACATTACACTTTTGACATATTAAGTAATAAAACTTTCTGGTCCATTCTGTTAGAGCAGTGCTTTCCAATGGGAGCAATTTTATATCTCTCCACACCCAAAAGACATTTGGCAATATCTAGTGATTTTCTTTCTCTTGTTACAATTTTGGGGAACTGCATCTAGTTGTTAGAGGCCAAGAATGCTAATAAATATTATGTAAGAAACATAGATTCTCTACCAAATAGAATTTTCTGACCCAAAATCATATGTCAATGTTGACAAGTTTCAAAGTGTGTGTTCAGAGAGCATGGTAGCACAGGGCTGTGACGCCAACACGGGTGAGTGGAAGGGAAGATTGGATTTTAAGATCATCCCCATTTGCATATCAAGTTTAAACCCAGCAGGTACTGTGCAGAACTTTTCTCAAAACACATGCACACACTCACACACACATACACACACACGAAAAGAAATAAAAACTAGTAAACTAGAAATTAAACAATTTAAATATCTGATTTTCAGGAGCAAGTCTGAACCATGAGAGTGGGTATTATATTAGTTAAAATTTTCATTAGCGTATTCAGACTTCCTAACACTTATCATCCACATCTTACCTGATCACCACATGATCTGTGACTAATGACTCGGAGACATTAAGTGACCACCCCATGAAGCATGGGTAATGGCAACAGCCTGGGACAAGAAACGTCAATGATTGGGTCAGGACGAGTGTTCCAATGCCTACCGCTCTTGCTGTACCCGCTGAGCCTTGGCTTCCAAGCTGTTCCATCAGAGGAATGATGGCTCTGGGGGTGACTGGATGAATTCTACACCCGGTGAGTGTCTAGTAAAGTGTCTCGAATCATACAAACAGACACAGAGGTAGCAGAGCACCACACCTGAGCCAAATGTCCCCATATCCAACCCTGTGCCTTTTTCCGCACAAGGCCCATCATGTGTGTATAACACGGAAGGCATCTGAGGTCATCAACTTCAGTAGCAAATTTGTATAATATACCCACAGGGAAGAAAAACAGAAACATTCTAGAATTTCTTACCAATTCTTTGCTTTCCACCATATTATTCAGAATTGTCAAGAGATTTTGTTCTTATCCAGGATAAGATAAGCTGAATCGTTCCATTTTCTTGATTGATTGGGATGCACTTGAGGAGATTTGGGGAGGAAGGCAGTGAATGCAGTCTAAAGGGAAAAAGACTTAAGAAGAGAACACAGTTCTGCTTGTGCAGGGAGATCCAAGGGAAGTATAATTTTCATAATTTCCAGCAAATCTTCCTGAGCCTGAAGTAAAAACAAATGAAATTTTAAAAAACCAGAAAAGAAAGAAATATCAAAATATTGAACCAGTGATCCCTCTTCTGAGAATTAATTAATCTGAAGAGTAAGTGTGTGTGTGTGTGTGTGTGTGTGTGTGTGTGTGAGCATAATGAGTGTGTATGTGAATGTATGTATGTTTCTGTATATAATATGTTAGCATACAATAAGTAAATATTTAGAGAATGTAGCAGGAGTTTTTGGCTGCACCACTTTGAGCTCCCAAGTAGCAGGCACACATCAGCGGACAAAAGACTTGCATACATTAGCTCTTTTTTTTTTTTTTAAGAAAAATTTTTTTTTAAAGACTTATTTATTTATTATATGTAAGTACACTGTAGCTGTCTTCAGACACTCCAGGAGAGGGCACCAGATCTCGTTACAGATGGTTGTGAGCCACCATGTGGTTGCTGGGATTTGAACTCTGGACCTTCGGAAGAGCAGTCGGGTGCTCTTACCCACTGAGCCATCTCACCAGCCCCTGAGCCATCTCACCAGCCCCAAGAAATTTTTTATTATATTTTTCTTCATTTACATTTCAAATGCTATCCTGAAAGTCCCCTATAGCACTCTCCCCCCCGCGCACCCCGCGCACCCCGCTCCCCAACCCACCCACTCCCACTTCCTGGCCCTGGCATTCCCCTGTACTGGGCCTGCCTTCCTGGCTCAGTGGCAGGCTCTTCTAAGCCTCCCTTAGCTTAATTACCTGGTTACCTTCTATGAAGGTCTTGCTGCCCAAGGCACTTTCGGGCTGCCCTTCCATGGGCCACTTTCGTTTTCCACCTATGTTTTGAAAGATCCCCCCTGCAGTATGTTCCATTTATCTCCCCCAAGAATATTTATTCTCTCTTCCTGTCTCCTCTCTCCTATTCTGTGGGAACCTGTAAGTCCCACCTTCCTTTCCTCCCAGCCATTGGATGATGGCATCTTTATTGATAAATCAAGAGCCAATTGGGGACAAGAACTTTAGCATATTGACATGTAGATTCCTGACCAAAGCATCAGAACCACTCTGCTACAAGAGACAAGTACAAGAATTCCAGAACCTTTTATAAAAATAAACATTTTTTTAAATTTTTTAATATTTTTATTACATATTTTCCTCAATTACATTTCCAATGCTATCCCAAAAGTCCCCCATAGCGCCCCCCACTTCCCTACCCACCCATTCCCATTCTTTTGGCCCTGGCATTCCCCTATATTGGGGCATATAAAGTTTGCAAGTCCAATGGGCCTCTCTTTCCAGTGATGGCCGACTAGGCCATCTAAAAATAAACATTTTATAGCAAAGTCTACAGAAGAAACAATGGAACAGTCATTAAAAGCTGCGCTATAAGAGAACTAGATGATCACCGTTGACCCTTCTCTAAGAGTGCAAATAAAGTTACAGATACAAAATGAACTCAGTTTTACTTCTTAAACTTCAGTAAGCCCGTGGGAAGTAACCGAAAATGCTACCATGGTAGAATGATGAATAACTGTCCATCTTTCTCATTAATCATATTTACACTGTCATTTTTTTTGAAAAAGAAAGAAAACGATGAAGAAGTTTAAAGGGACTTGATAAAAATAAGAGAAGCTGAAGGAATATGTAAGAAAATTGTATGTGGAGACCTTGTTACTGTGAGTAGAATTGCTCAGTAAGTCAGGGGAAAGAAAAATCTGGTTGCTACACCACTGCAAAGCCCTAAAGACCAAAGCTCTCTCAGCCCATCAATTTCATATTGATTTCATCTTGACATGTAACATGCCCCTTAGTTCTACAAGAAAAGAAATCATGAAATATCAATGGTGACTTCCAGAGGACATATATACACGTGTTGATTGAAGATTAATTTCTCAACAGGATGGCTCATCGTCAATATCCTTGCCTTTTGTGTGGTGTGGGTCATGTGACCTTAATGATTATTAAAGGAACCTGTTTTGAGTTGGCTCAAGTTTCTAGAGAATGTGAGTTATTGAGAATTAAAGGCAAAGAAAAGTCTGTGACTTGACTGTATATTTTATTATGGAAAATTCAAAAAAAAAAGAGATTACTTGTTCATTTGAAAAGCAACTGAAAGCTTCTAATTGTATGGCCCTTGATGAGAACTAATTTGTAATTTAATGATAAACTTGTCCAGTGATGGTTTTACTACTGTGTTGGCTTGAACTCTGTTCATGACGTATCTGCTTCCATTACCAGCCCCCTCCTTTTTCTTTTCCTCCTTACATAATTTCCCAGCAAAACATTAAATAGTACATACATAATCTTTGGGGAAATAAATAAGATTATTTAACCCAATAGTTCTCAGAAGTCCTTATAAGACACATAAACGGCTCTAAGCAGAAGTTGTAACTCTGATTGAATACAGAGTCACAGCAACAACAAGGAGAACAGCAGCATGATGAAGCTATTTTTTGATCAGCTTAATTAAAAGAGTTTCTTAATCCAGAATATGTAGCCCCTACCATGGAAGACTTCTTCAGGCAGGTATAGCCACCTCACTTTCTAACTACTTTTTCTTCATCCAGTTCATATAGATTTCTGTACCAAGCATAGATACCCTTCCCCAGAGCTTCACAGCCTACTCAGCCAAAGGTCACATCCAAGCAAAGTCAAATCACTCCAATAACATACTGGATGGATTTGGTTTTGTAATTCAGAGGCAGTGACTCAGTTGCTGCCAATGGCTACAGCTGAATGGTGAAAATATGGTGATTCTTGCTGTACACACGGAAGATCAGAAAGGACTGAACTGCACTAGATATGGAGATAAGAGACATACTGAATGTTCAGAAGGCACCATATGAAGATCTCTTTTTCCTGGCCAAATTCTAAGCCAATTGAGATACATCACATATATAAGTTAATATACAGCCTTTTAATACAATTTGAGATTATAGCTTGAAGTAAGTGACAAAACTGGCTTTCCAGTCCTTAGCCACAGGCAATGCTAGACTACCACAGATGTTCTCTGGATGTGCCTCCCAGACACACAGCAGAACAGGATGTATTTATTCTTCAAGAATTTACATTTAGAATGAAAGAAGGGAAGAAAGAAAAAGAGGATAAGTCAAACAGGTCAAGCATATTCTTCCAAATTTACTCACTAGATATGTTCCCCATTTCAGGGGATAAGCAAGTGAGGTATAGAAAATAGCCAGGAATTCTACATTAATTAAGCTTTTTCTATATAGGTACAAGATGAACAGTAAATAAATGAGGAGGTGGAGGGCGAGGAGGATTCCCTAATACTGTAATTCAGTCAGCTTAACCTTGGATTCCACAAAATACTATAGTAGCTGTCCTGTGAATTCCCTTTGACCGGGTTAACTGAGTTGTTTTCTATTGCTTGTGATCAAAATCATCTGGTGATTGTGGGTGATTATCACACAGCATTGGAGTGCCAAAGGGCAAGACCAATGCTAGCCCAATGAACAAACAACTTCTAATTTTCCCACCTTTTCTTCTTATCTTTAAAGATATTTTATTTTATCACAGAGATGCTAGAGCTATGACTTTACCATTATTTACTTTTGTCTTGCTAGAACCTTCATTTGACAGACAGAGGTAACAGTGACGTTAAGAAAGATTCTCTCTTAAAGCCCTTGTAGAGCTGGTACACTGACTGTGGAGCCTGAGGTCATTGCTCAAAAGATCCTGCAGTTATATACAAACACAGCAAAGCTGTGCTTCTAAATCCCCACACACACACACACACACACACACACTTTTCCTTATGCTGGAGAACTAGCCACTCCTTGACACACAAGTGATCCCTGAATGAGGAAACATTAGGCATTCAGAGGTAAGTCCATGACACACAATTCTTATTCTATTCTCTGATAGTGGTGTCCCCTGACACTGTAGTGTTTGCTGCTGGATGAACACACCCTTATGTCTGATTTTCCTAAGAATAACTCTGGTTCCTCTTTGACATTGTAAAAGGCAAGATAAGGAGGACTACTGGGCATGTCTCAGGAAATTAGCAGCACAGAAATGGAATATAATCAGAAAGGTCCTTTTTGTGTAAAACAACGCCAAAAGAAAAAGTGGAAGTCAGAGGTTTCACAGTGTTTCTTTATCCCCAGGAAAGCCTCCACTCCTAGCATCATGGCTCCGAGCTCCTCTTGCAGGTGACTTTGAGACACCTGTATGAATAACAGTCTGTGCACACCAGAAAGTGCACACCAAGTAGAGAGTTAGCAATAAGCTATTGCTGAACAATTGTGGCTTCTATAGGAAAGCGATGTGTATAAGTCATGGGAGTGCATCAGCAGAAATAGACAATTTTTCTTCTGTTAGAGTTCGATATTCAGAACTCTACTCAAAAATTAGATATGGGAGCCAGTAAACCATGGCTTAGTCTACACATCTGACCCATGGTGGGCTTGAAATGCCCAACCAACTCACTACAACCTCACTCACCCTCACTACAGGATGTCAGTGCTCATTAAGACCAGGCTTGATTGATAAGTGTTTTGCTCTGACTCAACCTAAGCCATCTGTAAAACAAGAGGAGAGAAAGCTTGAGATGTAGGCTTCAGGGTACTGTATCCTATGCAAAAGAACGTTAGAAGCCTGTAGCCACATATCTTCTAAGGATGAAATACTGAATGAAAAAAAAGTTTTCTCCAAACAGTGCTGAAAAGCTCCACAAGGTTATTAGTTGTGAATTTGAAGAATTCTGAAACTGTCCTTATTGTGTATAAGGTAAGGCTGGATGTCTCAGGTCATCATTGTTGGTTCATGAGGAAAGACCTGAGTAAATTTGTTACTGCATCTTCAGGTTCTCAAATGCCTGGTTCCATCCAGTGCTCGTTCTGTACTGCCTCCTTCCACAACTACTGTTCAATCCAGTGCAATGAGTGTTTCTGAAGTCTTTATGTTTATAACATCATCCTAAGGACTAGTTCATTGTTGTCCATTGCCAAACAAGCAAAGGGTACTCAATAAATGGTACTTGGATCGAATCACTGGCTAAGTAGTTAAACAGGATGGGGATCAGTTGAAACAGTAGTCTCCAATCATGTGACTCCAGAAAAGAAACTTGAGATACTTACATTCCTGAGTCAAAAGCAACATGAGTTGAAAATGCATTGACCACACCTAACTTACCAACCAGCCCAGCTTACCCTGTGATCATGGAGCTGAATGGTGACCAAGTCTTGCTGCTGTTGCTGCCCAACATCACAGGAGAGAATATTACTGCATGCTACAGGCCTATAAAAAGGTTAAAATTCAAATTTAATGTATGATCTCTGCTGGATGGATGGATATTACTTTTGACTTCTTCTATAAAGTCTATTTTTTTTCTGAGTCAAACCATAGTTAAGAACTCCCTGAATATCTGAAGGATACTAATTATGCATGCCACTTAAATTTCATAACCACTCTAGCATGACAGGCTGTCTTAGCACACCTATGCTGATGTGTTTCTCTCTCTACCCTCTCCCTAACTCTTCCCAGCAGCGAACTCTGAGATGAAGACTTCCACTGCATGACACACAGACACACAGGGCTATATGGTATTTGAACCACGTCCTTCATTGACATTACATTTTCTGCCACTGGGCCTACTCACTGAACATGTGCCAAAACAAGAGCTACCTTCATGTTAACACAGCCTTGCTGCATCTTCTCTACTTTAACCTAGAACTATCCTTCTACATAATACTGAAGCAGCATTAAAACAGTTTCACTTCTGTAGTCCCTGCCTTTGTGAGAGTGCCTATGAATTAACATTATGGAGGTTACAGGGGACTTTCGTCCCCCTCCTTTGGCACTTTTTGTCTATAAATCATGCTATTTTTATATGTTTGCCCCAATTGTCAAAGGATACTGTCCTTGTCGCTGGAAAATAAGGATGAATGGCCATACGGCAGCACAACATAGCCAATCACAAATGTTCAGGGAAACAAAAACTAGCAGTAAGATGAATGTCCTGGAAGCCAGCGGAACAAAGAGAGGTGGCAGTGAGCACGGATCAATGATTGCCTCAGCTAGGCAGCCAGTGCCTCTGCGCATAAATGCTCAGCAGGCTTCAGAGGGAGAACTGGAAATAAGTTTATACCTGAGGCGAAACAGACTGTCAGACTCAACTCAAGGCCCAGTAGAAGAATAGGGGAAGGAAGGGAGCAGTGATTGTCAGGGCCTGCCTGCCTGGTACTGGCTCCATCACACCCAGCCTGTCTGCACTTTTCAAGAGACACGGGCCTCCTGAGCACAAGCCAGTGAGTATACAAGGCCTTTCTTGTTACTCTCTCCCTGTCTAAATAAGGTCATCATGGATCAGGCAGATGTGCCAAGACTCAGAGTTCAGTGATACCTGTGACCCACAAAGAAGCTGGCACATGTTCTTTTGTAATTAGTTCATGAGACAGAGAAGTGAACAGTTCCCCATCCTGCCCCTGGCTGTAGCTGCCAACATTTCGCTTGTTGAGAAGCCTGAGCAACTTTGATGTTTCCTGAACACAGATAGGTGTTTCATTAAAGCACCATGGAGTATACCAGCTACAGTTTTCCCTGGGGTGAGCTGAGATGCTCCAAGCTGGGATATCACACACACACACACACATACACACACACACAGTATTCAAGCAGGAAGCAATTGTTATCTTTCAAAGACACAATCTTAAAATGGTTATGTCTGAGCAGAGAAGAAAGTATCTTCATCAAAGATGTGTTTTCTAGAGACATGTGTGTTTCTAGGCATTCAAGGTCTAGTGTCTGTGAGCTGCTATCCACATCCAAGGATAGCAGAGGGATTGCCACATCCAAGGCAGACAAAGGGATTGGTGCAAGTTCAGAGATAGTGCAAAGAAAAATATGCAAAAACCCTTGCTCCTACTAAACACACCAGGAAAAACTTAATTTGGGGGAAACTGTCGTATTAGAGCGAGAACTATTTTGGTTGAACTGGACTAAAACAGAGGCAGCCTTTGGGGAAGGGTAGAAAGAACATTCTCAAATTCCCGACAGATTCCAGGCTTCACTCGGAACAGTATTAATACAGAGAATCGCATCAATTCAACATTCCCCTTTACTTCATGACAAGTTCTGGTTCATTTACTTATTCATTCTTTCCACAAGCATTTCTTTTCATTGTTTCCTTATGATAGTGTAATAAATAACATAGTTCGTTTACTTTTATTCCTGATGTGTTAAACATAACATACTATGGGATTTTTAATGAAAGAAGAAAGAAATACATACACGTAGGTAGGAAGTATGGTATGACTTATTTAGGGTAATGTGAACACTTTCCCAAAAATAGTGTATCATCAGAACATTATACTGTGGTGACTAACAGCACATTGTGGCTCAGTAGAGGCCTCTACAAATAATGGCTAGTGGGGACCAAGGCTGATGAAGCAGGACCATTGACACCAATGGTATCATATACTAAGCCAGAAGAACAAAACAGTCTCCTGGCTCTAGCTTTGTCACTGAGTACTTTCCAAACAGAGTGGGTGTACCTGACAATGCCCACATCTCATTGGACAGGAATCATCATGTGCTCCCACCCAGCTAGGAAGTACAATCCTCCCAGGAGCTCAGTAATAGCTAGAACGGTAATGACTCGACTGAGTTCTGACATCTGGGTCCTAGTTAATCCCATAGAGAGAGGGAAGGAGTTAGGAGCCTGAAGGAAAGAAATTGAGAGCAAAATAACATTTGTGAATAGCATCCTGGGTTGCAGTCCCCTTCTATAAATACGAATTTCCACCTACCCTTAGTTCAGACATAGATGATCAGTTCATGTTTGTAAATGAGGAAACCAAGCTTACCTTCCAGGGTAAGTACAATGGATCAGATACACAAACATGTGTGCAAAACTTGCTTAGAGACCCTTTGCCACTTTCAGGCCAGAACAGTTTTAGTCAGACTTTGCTAAGATTCCTCAACCCCCACATCCTGTCATATAGAACTGACCCTTCCCCCTTTTCCTCCTCCTCCGCCAACCTCCCAGCGCTGGCTTCCTCTCCTCCCAGATGTGTATGTCACACCCATCTATCACTAGGTGCTCAGGGCAGAGTTGGATTCCATTTATCTCTGTACCAAAACATGAGCCAGAGCCCAAGACATGGTAGGTGTTCAGTAACTATCCACTGAGTAAACAAATCAATGAGAATTTCAAACCGTCAATAGAAGGGTAGTTAAACAGCAACAGAAGCGTGGGAAACCTAGGCGAGTTGCGTATTACCTCATGGAGCAAAACAGTATGGTAAACATGGTGTTTCGGCACCCCTGTCCATTAAGGGGTGATTAATGCTGCGGCTTGCCATATTCTGGTTTGAATTGGGCTGAAATTACCTACTAATAGCCTATGTATTATATATGACGCTTGAGATAGAACATTCTCTTAGCATATCATTCTCCTGTCCCCTTTCCTCTTCTGTTTGCTTAGATGCAGCATTTCTGCTAGAAGAAGTCGGCCGGTGATAACCATATTATTCCAAGGTGGCTAACGACGGCACCTGCCTTGCGTTTATGCAGCACTTAGACAGCATAGAATGATTTCATGCCCCTTCGTTATCCAGCTCAGAAAGACAGCCTTTGTGTTATAGGCCCGGCAATAAGGATTTGTTGTCATTCTCAGAGGAAGAGGGGGCTATACATGTGTATTGTTCTTTACATCTCTCTCAGATGTAGTATTACAGAATGACTGAGACACTGTGCAGTCTTCTCTCTCTCTCTCTCTCTCTCTCTCTCTCTCTCTCTCTCTCTCTCTCTCTCTCTCTCTCTCTCTCTCTCTCTCTCTCTCTCTCCCAGCTTCTCCGTCCTCAGTAACTGCCTGAAACAGCAGGGCTTCAGGCAAGTATCCAGGCTCATGACTACAGAAATCCACACAGAATGTCAATTTCCACACATTCAAGGTGAACAGGCTGTTCTAATTTTCGAGAATCATGCATACTCTTAGGAGACCTGCCCCTGTGGTGGCAGAAGCAGTCTGTTACTGTCAGCACAATTGCTCGAATGGTGGCTTGTAAGCAGCAATTTTCCATGCCATCAATGCATTGCTTACAACAAAATGCAGTTAGCAATCCTGGGGCCACGTTTGAGGTTTTGGTGAGAAGCCTGGAGACTTCACTCTGAAGGGCATGAAGGGTGATCACTGAGACCTTGGTGGCTAAGTCTACGCAGAAGCCAAAATTACTTATGTGTTTACCAGAGCTATGCTTCTTATTGTAATGAGGCCCCTGACAACTTGAAGGATTTTTGCATTACTGCACTTTAGTGGGATGAGAAGGATGTCAGCATCAGCTTTCAGTGTCTTTGCTAATGACCCATGAACAATGCTTTCCTGTACATGAGCCGCAAGAGTACAGGAGTCACTTTGAAACAGATTCTTGCAATTTTCTACAAATGCTAGCCACTGAAAATCCCAAAGCATGCTAAATTTCTGTCATGAGTCCTGTGCCATGTCAGTGGTAAACATTTACTTTCCAGTTGTGCTGCCTGGATTCAATTCTCTGTCCCTTCTGTTTCTAATTCTTGGACTTCAAACAAATTGCTCCTTCGAAGCCTTGGTTTGCTCACCTTTAAACTAGGGACAAATAATAGGAATTGCATATAGTAGAGGCTAAACGAGGAAACCAAAGTATAGTGCAAGACTCGGTAAGTTATATTTAGTTTCATTATCTCCTGCATAGGGTTTCACAAGACAGAAGACATAAGTAGAAATTACCATAAGCGATTTGAGGACTGAGCGCTGCCAAGTATGGAATACTGCCCTACAAGAGGGCAGGACTGCAATAAATACTTACTGAGAAGCTGCTACGTGGGAGATGCTCTGCTCCAGGTGGAAAAGTTGTTAGCTAATGAAGACAGGCAACTGCTCAGTGAGAGCCAAAGCCAACTCTCCCCATTCTCCTCGGCAGGATATTCAATGCAGCCTCGGCAGCTCTTCTAGGGAGACTTGTAATCAGATTTCAAGGCTAAGTAAGCAGCTTGCACCTAGGCAAATCAACCCAGTATGGGCCAGTTTATTATGAGAGGAACCTGTATTAATAAGGAAGGATAAAGGTAAGGGGGTGGGGAACAGCAGGAAAATTATATAATTGCCTATTATGATTTATTTGAAAGCTTCACCTGAAGAAATATACATCATAATTAAGGCCTCTGGGTTCCATTTAAGAAAATTCTGAAACAGCTCAATTGCCTCGCAATCTCCAGCACTCTCAGAGTGCTTCTTTTTAGACTTGCTGGTTTGTTTGTTTGTTTATTTATTTATTTATTGCAGTTTCTGTGGCTTTACTTAAGCATTAATAAAATATGCACATGAGCCATCTACTCTTTTTTTTTCCAGTGCACAGCCTGGCGTTGGGATTAGTGACTCCGATGACTAGCTGTACTGTTCTATGATGGCTTTGCCGTTCTTGGAGGGAATGTTGTAAGAGATCTCAGCACAGTAAGATTTCATGCGCGTCAGCAACACTTCCAGTAACTTGACCTTATGGACTAGAAACTTCCAGAAGCTACTAAGGGGATGTGATTTGTTTTCATATTGCTCCCCTAACTGGTGTGGACCATCAGGATCTGGCCCTTAAAAGTCTCCATAACTTATTGTCCATACCTCAGGGTTTCTGTTAATTTTGACTTACCAGTCTAACATATGATGGATAAGCTCATTGGTCTTCTTTTTGATGATCGTTGGCTTCACCAAAGGCAGAGGGCAGCCATGATATAAGAAAGAAATGGCAGCCACTTGACAGGTATCTCCAAGGAAGAAGCTCACTGCCAATATTACATTACTAAAAAGTTAATAATGATTGTATATAATATCCCATATCCCAGTATGCATAGAGAAATGTGCCTTGGACTTCCTTTTCTATTTACGTTTGACACTTGAAAGAGATGCTGCAGCAAAGGGGGGTGGGTGATACACTGGGCTGCCTTGTAAGTAAGGCATGCCATGTATTCAGCAGAGATGCAAGCAAGCCAAAGCCTTCTCATCTGACGAGTTCCCAACAACCTCCCATGAGGACACAGAAACTGGAGAATGAGCAGCTGCTAGGATGAGGAGGTGGCAAGGCAAACTGACAGCCGAAGCAGAGCATGCGGTTAGTGGGTGAGGATGTAGCAGGGGGAGCAAAAGGCTCACAGTTACTCTGAGAAGACAGCCAACCCCACTGAGCATGATACAATACACTCCCAGATGTCTCCCTGTGCTATCCATCTGCAGCCATGGCTTGACAAATGCAAATGCATATGAATCACCTGGAAATCTTTTAAAAACACGGATCCTGCGACAACAGGCTAGGGTAGAGCCAGAGGCTATCCTTTCCAAGGACTCCCACATGATGATAAAACGCTTGGATGCTGCAGGCCACAGCTTAAGTAGCCATGCTCTAAATAAGGGATGACAATGGCAAATTTAGATACAGCCAACAGGCCAAACCCATCCAGCAGTTCACTAGAATGCAGCCACTCCCAGTCATCTGGTCATGTGACAGAGAGAGAGAGAGAGTTGTATGTATGTATGTATGTATGTATGTGCCTGTGCATGTGTACATGCATATGAAAGCCTAGGGCTGCTATTGCGCTATGACAGCTGAATAAGATGTTAATGACACAAAACTTATGTCCCACAAGTCTAAAAGGAATTCACTATTTGTTCTTTCACAGGAAAATCTTCCAACACCTGTCCTGAAAAACATGTACTATTAAAGCTAACAAGAAGAAGAAGAGAAGGAGGAGGAAAAGGAGGAAGAGGAAGAAGAAGGAGAAAGAGAGGGAGAAGGAGAAAAAGAAGGAGGAGGACGAGGAGGACGAGGAGGGTGAGGAGGAGGAGGGAAATGATGTTATGTTAAAAAAAAATTATTGTATAAGAAAAAGTTTGCAATTTCTCTTTGGCAACAACAACAAAGGGGTTTTTAGAGAAACATAAAGGAAAATCACCATCTGCCTGAATGTGGCTTGAAAGAGAAACATTTCAGAGCTCCATAGTCCTAACAAAGGTGCTACAGTCTCCTAGGAATATTCCAGACAGTTGAAAGGAACTACAAAAGTCCTAGGTGTTATTCAGTATTGACCATAAGCTATGCTCAGAACCACAAAAGCCCATGAAGTATTTTATATCACTTTCAAACAACGTTTCTGCTCTTCCCTTGATTTCTTTAGCTGCTAAGAGGGTTTTCTTCATGAGGAAGCTATAACAATGATGATTTAGCTCTCAAGGCACAGCACCTTTCCAAAGTTATATTGAATGTATGGCATGAGCTTTCACATTAACCCTTTAACATAGGCAATATCATTCTATCTGAAAGCAGAGTAGCTGTGATTCATCATGCAGACAAGGGACACAATAGTTACCCTATAGGAAATGATGGTAGAGAGGAAATACCTTCTGTCTAAACCATTTGAATTGGGGAAATCTTTAAGCAAGAATGGAAGAGTCCCTCACATTGTGGCTTCTAACGTTATGGGTCAGATAGGATTAATATGAGTGCCATGAAAATGAAGAATCAGACTGATAAAACATCCTATTTCCCCTTGACACAAAGATGTATAAACTGAGGTAACACTAGGAAAATCTCTCTCTGGAGGCTTATATAAGCCATTAGAAAGGTGTGGCTACTGCTGGCTGAGGTCCTCATGAATATCAAAGATGAGATGAGAGAATAGCAGAAGGAAATCAGACATTACTTAAAGAAGTCGGTATCCGAAGGGCAATATGTGATGACCAGAGCATTAGGCAAGATAGGACTGTGTTCACAGGAGAACTCAGGTTAACTCCACAAGGACCTCAAGACAGCTAAGAAGCTAGGTGCCTTTCCTGGGCCCTATAGTGGGACAGAACTTCTACAATGTAGGTGAGGCCTTAGTATATCTAAATGCCTTGAACTAGCTTGTAAATTAGCTTCAGAAAATGCTGAGGAAAACAAGAAGAGATGAAAGATACAGACATGACTCGGTGGTAAAATATTTGCCCAGCTTGTACGGAGCTCTAGATTCATTTCTCAGTGCCAAAATAAGAGAGGGCAGTGGGAGAAGGAGGAGGAGGGGGGAGGAGGAGGAGGGGAAGGGGGAGGGGGAGAGGGAGGGGGAAAGGATGGAACAAGTGGACGGGAGGTCAGATAAAGGAATCTGTCCAGACCACTCGAGGTAAATGGGGCAAGATTTATAGGGAATCAGAATTCCCAAAGAAAACAGTAACAAAGTCAAACCACTGTTCTAATGAGCTTGTGAAAGGCTTTAAAGCCTGTGCAGCAAAAGTCATGCATCAGAACTGGTGGAAAAGATTAAGTCTGTCCAAGGAGTGGTAGGTGTCCACCAAGACTGTGTAGTTTTCATTGCTCTCCTGCAAGAAAGTGTACTGGGGATGGAGACTGATCACCCAGCCTGGTGCTCTTCCGAAAGCCTAGCTGTGGCCAGAGGAAAGGAAGGGTCACAGTGATGTACCAGAGTCCATCAGAACCAGAGAACTGACAGACAGCAGGCTAGCATACAACCTTGCCTGACCTTGGACTGGAGTCAGGAAAGCCTCCCATAGCTGTGACCATTATAGCTGGAAACATACTCAGAAGTCCTGCCGCGACAACAACACCCAGGAAGAGGAGACCAGATGGCTCACAGAAAATGACTGTGGAGGGCTAGCTGGGACAGTGTCCCCAATCTATTCCATTATACCTCAATGTTAAGCTCTTAAAGGAACAAATGATATGAGTGTCCTGATCTTTCATATTTTTTACTTTCTCTCTCTCTCTCTCTCTCTCTTTTTAAATCCTCCTAGCAACACAAGAACAGTTGGA
The DNA here is from genome assembly GCF_978045245.1 of Mus caroli. Classification (NCBI taxonomy): domain Eukaryota; kingdom Metazoa; phylum Chordata; class Mammalia; order Rodentia; family Muridae; genus Mus; species Mus caroli. Next base: position 119,061,230 of record NW_028227261.1, read on the forward strand.
GCTGGCTTTGAGCTGAGAGCGATAGACCTTCAGAGACATCACCACCTTCTGTAAGACTGAAAGACAGCAAAAGTAGCAGTTGAAGAGTTTGAAAAAGGAACCTTGTATCGGTGGAACCCTACCAAGGGACACTCCTATGGGCCAGATGTCTGTTGGATGTCAGTGTCAAAGGTAGAGCTGGGCTACCTTCCTATAAATAGTTACCTAGGCAGGCTATTGCCACTACTGTTATTGACATGCCCAAACTAGATAGTAAGCACCTATTACTATACATATCATATGCTTTAGCTGTAGGCCATAAGGGAGAACGCTGTGACCAAGCAAGCAGCTCCCACTCTGCTGGCTGGCTTTCAGAGTGTCAGAAAGTTCCATGAAAGCTGCCGGGGGAGAACAGTTACCAACAGTTGTGCTAAGCTATGTATGATTCCTGTGTGCTACACCACCAACATCCCAGACACGATTTACCAACGGGTGAATTCATGGTATGACTGTGCTGGATACAACCAGGAAAGAACTCACATCTGATACTGTAAGCCAAGGCAAAAGCCTGTGGCCGTAGATGTCATTGGTTCCAGTGAGAAAGCAGCTTCTGTTGCTCTTTCAAATGGATATGATGTGTCTGTCAAATTCCCTTGTAAAGATTTATGTTTAAACCCATAAATTAATGGTGTTGTCAGCCTTGTTCGCTCATGGAGAGAAGCTTTCTTCTGCAATGGGTAAACAGAAACATAGAACTGGTTAAGCTTTTAGAATAGTGGCTGTTGCTCTGGCGTCGTGGCCCAGTGTTCAGCCTCAGATGGATAAAAGCCATCAGACATCAGTGATCACCGTCTCCAAGGCTCTGGGGATATAATGGAAGAAGGGACGGAAAGAATATAAGAGTCAGAGGAGATGTAGAGTTTTGTGTAGCTATTTCCTTCAAATTAAAGTATTCCTTCTGGGAGGCAGGAGAGAAACTCTGAAGATTCGGGAAGTAAAGGAAACTTTCAAGGCTCCGGGAGGTGGTGGCGCACGCCTTTAATCCCAGCACTCGGGAGGCAGAGGCAGGTGGATTTCTGAGTTCGAGGCCAGCCTGGTCTACAGAGTGAGTTCCAGGACAGCCAGGGCTACACAGAGAAACCCTGTCTTGAAAAAAAGCAAAACAAAACAAACAAACAAACAAACAAAAACCTTTCAAGGTTCAGAAAGTTCCTCCCCAAAGTGACGAAAACAGTAAGCAATTGCTTAGGGAGGGAGACTCTAACCAACCAAGCTGCCTGTAAGTAGAGTAGGGGTTTCTAGAAGTACAGTTCCTTTCACTTGTCACCCACGCTCAGGAGGGCTTTCTGTAATGTAGCTGCCTTTAGACCACCTAACGTCCTGTAAGTAACCCTAAGAAACTCAAAGGTTCACCAAGTTAGAGTTGGGTGGAATTCTTCCCTTGGTCTGTTATTGGTCTCCTATTTGGGCTAAATAATAATCATTTGTTCACATTTTCTCAGGAAAAGTCACACGACACCAATAGACAGATATTACATGTTCGATTTTTAACTCGGTATAATTAGAATCTATCAAATCTTTCAAGCTGTCAAACAAAAGAATAAGCTGTTTCGGAAATAATGAGCACTCTTTCTTAAACTCTTTCTTAAAGAAAGTACCTCCATTGAAGACGAACTTACATCGGCACTACAGCAGAGAATGCTTTGTGTTGACCAAAATCAGACTAGGTGTCTCCTCCAAAATCTACCGATGTGTTTTCTGAGGCTGCACAGCGCTCAGAGCTCAGCTCTTAATGTTCTTCAGCAAACTTCCTTCTCCTATCGTGACAGTATCATCAGGTGCAAGTGACAGGTGCGTGAAGGATGCGGTACTGTACCTCTGCAGTAGAATGCCATGTAAGGGGCCTACAGAGCCTGAGCTGAACAATTAGATTTCCTCATTCTCTCAGTCATTAAAATTCCATTCTCAACAGGAATGGTGATGTAGATATCCAGGGACTCAGGAGTCTCATAAGTTCAAGGCCAGCCAGATCCTGCCTCAAAAAACAAAGCAAAACAAGATAGCATTTTTCAATTGTTTTCCCAGTCAGAATTGCTCTTAGTTCTTATTTAAGATACCACACAAGCGGCATACATTATGTTTAGGCCTTATTTCATTGCTACTTTATAAAAAAATCAGATACCATCAAACAAAGCTTCCCGTGTCATTGTAATTTAGCTACGGAATATGTATGAGGAAGCTGAGTGTATATGAAACAAGATGGAGAGGAACCCCAGGGAACGCTGTAGTCTTTCATTTTACAGCATATTGGAGCACTTTGTAATACCATGGAATCAGCCACATGTTTTCTTTATGGAATGACCTATCAACCTAACGCTCTTCCCAACATAATTCAAAAAGCACTTACCGCACATCTCAGCTCTGCACCCTGTTTCCCACCAGGTACAAGTAAAAGAAAAGCATTCTATAATGAGCTTGGCACTGCAGTCTCTAGGGGGTCCTATTCTCATGGAGGAGATTTGCAAGCATGCAACCAACCACTGAAGAAAAACTAACACCTTGTAAAACACAGGGCTAGAAGGGACGCAGTGGAAATACCCGCTGCAGTAGGGGATTCAATACTGAATAGGAATTTAAATAGCATTAATTTTCATGTTCCAGCCACATTATAGGAACTAAAATACCCCCAATAATCAATTAATTCACTCTCTCTAGACAGCAATCCCGTTTTGCATCACCTGTCAAGACATGTAATCAGCATACAAGAGCCCTGTTCCATTTGACTGAGATTAGCTGTTCTGCTGCGGCTACATTGTGGTTTCAACCCCTGCTCCCCGTAATGTCTCTATAATGCAAAGCCTAATGATTTTTTTTTCTTCAACCTGCGTGGTCTCCAGAGGCGGTGCGTCTGATTCGGTCTCTAAAGTAACATAAACAGTGTGGTTCGGGGGTCACACAGCAGGTTCGAAAGCAATGGAAACAGCTGTGCAGCTGAAGGGTGCTTAAGACTCTTTTGAAACCTGTGTTCGTTTTAAGTGCTAGAGGGAAAAAAAAATAAATCAAAGGTATTGGTACTCCTCACCCTCCTGCTAAATATAGATTTTCATAAATTAGTCAAACACGGCTCCAAGAACTGCTTTATCTTGAGGTTAATATCAGATGAGAAACTAATGTTTAATTAATTTTCCCGAAGTTAAGAGGCCACAGATATGCTTCCTTTATTTTTGTTTAATTGGAATCTAATTACAAAGAGGTCATTCGTTTATTTACTAGGCAAATATTTGTTTATCTGAAGCCATTTTTTAACTGAAGTAAAACCAATTAGACAGCACTATGTCGTGTTTATTTTCTTTATTCTAAACATTTGCCCAGCTCCACAGAGACAGCACCCTTTATGTAAGTGAATACTGGAGGAAATACACAAAGAAATATTTGGAACCTATAGCCACTTTTTGCTTATGAAAAATGTCCAATCTGTGCATTTGGCGTTCTATGTGATTTTGACAGAACAAGCTGCCCTGAGTACTAGTTGAAGTCATCCATAGGCTGGAAAACCTTCTCCAATGTCAGGTTTTATTGGTTAGTGGTTATCCAATAGTAATCATGCTATGCTTTTATGTTTTTGTTTCTCAGGATCAATGACTCGGAAATTTTTCTGTATATTGAAATCGCCTGGACAACTTTAACTGAGTCCCAAAAAGATCGATGTAGTCGGTTGTCGCCTTTGCCCACTGCTTTAATCTGCCTGGGATGATGAAGCAAATATTTCAAACTAGATAACAAGAACAGAAATATACTCCTCCAAATCCTGGAGGGGCGGTGTGTGTGTGTGTGTGTGTGTGTGTGTGGTGTGTCCATCAGGCAGGAAGCCAAGCCGACTGTGGCTGCTGAAGGTTGCTTAGAAGGCACCCTCTAGCTGTGCCTTCCCGTGATGAAGGAACATGGGAACTCCCTCAGATCAGTTTTTTTCTCCGTGAGAGTGGGGCTTTGTCTGTTAGATCCCAGCATTTGCATTTCCGTTTTGCTTTGAGATAAAGTTTTGTGATTTAGCCCAGTCTGACCTCTAATTCCTGATCCTCCCATGTCAGGCTTCAAAGCTAAAATCCTACATATGCACCTCCCCAAGAGACCCAACATATAAATTCTGAGGGAACACTGGCATTCAGACCATAGCACTCGAGTTCTTTTTAAGCATCCTGTGTATTTCAGATTAAATGGTAGACTAAGAACTACCATTTTAAATTACAGAAATAATAAACATATGATCCCAGTCTTTCGCTAGCAATACCTCAGTGTTCCTTGTGGATATTGGGTAAAATCCAGAACTCCTAGCATGACTGAGCCTACTTGGAGAAACCCGTGTTCATCTCTCCTCTTTTTTTTTTTTTTTTTTTTTTTTTTTTTTTTTTTTTTTTTTTTTTTTTTTTTTTTTTCGAGACAGGGTTTCTCTGTGTAGCCCTGGCTGTCTTGGAACTCACTTTGTAGACCAGTCTGGCCTGGAACTCAGAAATCCACCTGCCTCTGCCTCCCTCCCAAGTGCTGGGATTAAAGGCGTGGGCCACCACCGTCTGGCTCACGTCTCTCCTCTTCTATCCAGCTCTTGTTGCAGTCCTTATAACAAACATGCATTCTTAAATCTAACTACAGTTCCTAGACAAACTGAAGGAAGGACTAATAACCCACAAGCCTCAAGTGGGATAAGAAACTTCAGGCAGGAACGTTGACTTGGTAGGATGTTAGACCCGTGACATGACATGACGTGACATGACGCTCAGGAGATCAACATACTAAGCCCCTATTAGCATTTGCAACTCTTGAGACTTAAAGGGTACAGGACTTTAGATGGAATCTCCCACCACAAAGTTCTCTCTTCTGCCTACAAAAGCCAAGCTCCTGCGACTGGGCACAGTCTCCACACCCCAGAGGGACTGCTGCCCTTCACTGTCTGAGCGAATGACAGCCTGCTACAGTCAGGATTGGGCTTCTCTTTCCTTTCTTTTTGAATCACCTTGACCGATCCTGAGTTAACACCAGCTGTTCTGGTTGCTGAGACAGTCTCCTCTCTTCCTCAAGCTAATTGCTATGGGCTTTTGGTTTTCAATAACATTTTCTTAATTAGAACTATTTTTAATCCTACCTCATGGCTCTCATCCTAACAGTGCTTCCCAGCGCCTCATCTGATTATTACACGGAAATGGGGGGTGGGGGTGGGGGGTGGGGTGTTGAAGAAAGGAACTTTATCGTAGAGTAGTGGCTTTGCTACTGTTTCTCCAGTAATGTGATGATTTGATTATGAAATGTCACCCTCAAAGGCTCACACATTAAAGGCTGGGTTTTAAATGACAGCAGTATTGGGAGCTGTGGTGGGGGACTGGGACTTGGGCAGGAGGCGGGGCGGAAGGAGGATAAGCTTTTGGGAGGTGGTGGAACTGTGGACCGACCGTGAGGCCAGATTTGGGCTGTGAAGTTTGTACCCTGCCCTGGAGATTTACTGTATGACTCTGCTTCCTAGCTGTCACAAGATAAATAGCCTCCTCCTCCCCCTCTCCCTCCCCCTCCCCTCCTCCTCCTCTTCCTCTCCCTCCTCCTCCTTCTCCTCCACTACTACCACCACCACCACACCCACCATCACATGATCCTCTCATCACAGGGCGTGGCAAAGGAATAAGAGAGTCATGGACTGGAGCTTCTGAAACAGTGAGCTCAGATAAGCCTTTGGTGCTTTGGTTCTCTCTTGGACTTTTCACAGGAATGAAAACCTGAACAACACAAGTGTCTTACTGTGTTAGCACCAAACCAGAGTTCATGGACTATTTGTTATTGAATCAATCGGGATCTCATCATGAAAAACAAATGCAAAAAAAAAAAAAAAAAAAAACCAGTAAGAATTTTAATAGGAAAATTTTTAGACGAAAACATCTTAGCCAGTAAACAATGGTTAAGTACTAACCATAAAACTCTCATAGAACATGTTGGAAGCAGTTATGCCCCCCAAACTGAAAGAGTAAGTAAAACTCCAGAAGCCTAGCTCTCTACAAAGGCTAATGCTTAGTCCTAACCAGAGAAGAAACCCCAGAACAACAGAGAATGTCACAGGTCAGTGTGGGCTGCAGTTGATCTACAAGTGAGCTATTCTGGTGCTGACAAACTGCTCTGGGATGCACTAAGGTAAAGCTAGTCAGTAGGAAACCATTCACCGGGTAGCAATAGATCACTATTCACTTGCAGGAAGCTTCCTCCTAAGGGTCTACTCAGAGACTCTCAGGGGGATTTGAATTAGACTCCCAGGCATCACACTCACAGCTGACCGGGAGAAGAGCACAGAGTGACAGCTCCTGCTTGCAGTGCCTTTCTAAGTATTTCCCCTCCCAGTGAGGAGCTACCTCCCCCAAAACAGCTCTGACAGCAGAATCACAAAGCAGAGGGGAAAGTGAGGCTGTTAAAGCAGAGAGCCAAACAACTGAGAGCTAGCTAGCACTGTTAGAGATGACTGGCTGATGACAGAGATAAGTGATGGGTGGATAGAAAAGAGAAGACAGACAGACAGAGAAATCCAGTAAAAATGAAGAAAACACTAATTGTTTCACACAGATAACCAACAGCCCCTTCCAAAGACCTCACTGTCTCCTACCTCATTTCCCTTGAGTTTTTCCCTATTCACATTAAGAATCGCAAGCCACCTTGATGATGGCCATTTCATTTATCCTTATTAGAGTGGCACCTCTCTAGCCATGGATCCAAAAGGCTGTTTAACTTGAATGAAGGAATGCCTTGGATTAGGAACTAGACGGTTGTGCTTAACTGAGAGATGGACACTAAATCCCTTCAATTCCATTTTTCAGGAGATTTAAGCAGCAATATTGCAAGCAATGAAAATCACATACCAGAAAAAAAAATAAATTAATCAGGATGTTATCTGCCATATTTTCACATAATTAGGAATATCTAAGTGCCAAATGAAAGCTTTGATGCAAAAAGTGGAGCACGGAATTACTGGACTCTTTTGATTCCCAATCAGTGCTTATGAGTTCTCCAGAGAGCACGGAATTACAGGACTCTTATGATTCCCAATCAGCACTTATAACTTCTCCAGAACACCGGCTGTAGCAAGGAATTATTAGCCTTCCCCTATATTTAAACTTCTGCTTTATTTAATAAGCAAATAGTGAGAATAGGATGTACACAGCAAGAAGATGATCTTTAGCTAGTGTCAAAGACTGAATCAATAACTATCCATCCAACCGTCCTCTGCGCACGACCACGTAATTGACTCGCAATCAAGTCAATTTCTGAAAGCTATTACATTCTCTTAAGAATGCCCATGCATTTCTGGAGGTACAATATATGGCACACCCCTTTTGAAAACCCTGTTCCAAGGCAATTAAGTAATATCCATAAATAAGAAAATAATCTTACATAGAAAGGAAAAGGCTTTATTATAAACATAACAGCCCTGCAATATTGATAACTCATTCTCATCCTATCCCACGCAAAGAAATTAAATCACCAATAACAAAATTGTCAACCCATGCTAAACATGAACACTGCATTTAAACTGACTTGTAAAATCTTAGAATGGTGGGTGGACTGACACATACCTGTCATCCCAGCCCCTGAGACGCTAAGACAGGGGGGACACAGTATGTTTGGAGTCAGACTGGGCTGCTTAGCAAAATACTGTCTAACAAGGGGAGAAGGCTTAGAAATAACACCCCCAAAAAAGAGAACAAGTGGATACGGGGCTATATTTCTTGTTTAACCAGAAGGTACATAGCACATCCTTTAAGAGCATGAAGGGCCTAGTAAACCTTTTAATCTTTGTTGTTTCGTAGAGATATGGATATCAGGTGTGTTTATGTATAACAACAATTAGAAAAAAGGAGGCCAGAGGCCATGAATTTGAGAGAGAGCAAGGGGGAAGGCATAAGAAAGCAAGTGGAGAGAAGAAATGGAAAGGAGATAATGATGTAATATTTTAATTTCAAAAATTGTAGAATAAATGAAAACAAATTTAAACAAATTGTCTCCCCAAAAGGTGTTATACCACATGCACTTGCCTGTTAGCAATACACTTTGCATTTCCTTTTACTATATAATATATAGCTAATTATATGCAAATATTATATTAGGTAGATATATAATATGTAGAAGGAATATACAATTACATATAAACAATATATATTGAGGAAATAGCCTTCATGCTTTGCTTCAAAGCTTTTACTATTCCATTCTAAAGATTATACCAGTACTCTGATAACTTGAATAAGACAGAATTATTTTTGATGTATTAAACAGCTCTTGAGTTTTTTGAGAGTACAAGATTACATGTAGGGCATCAAAATGTGTGTAATTTATCCAAACGCCGTATTAGGTTAAGCTATAAATGCAAATTGAGAGGGGACAAAAATAAATCAGACCTAGATTCTTTAAATAACTCATAGTCTCATATACATACGTAAATATAAAAACAGATCTAGAGAGGCTCCCCCATGGAGGTTATGGACCTACAGATGTTCACAATGAGTTGAGAAGCATACAGATTGGCAGCAAGCTGAGAATCCAGAGGGAATCTTAGAAAAATCTGCCAGAAATTCAAAGAAGCCACACCAAAGCTGGGCAGGTGCTACCATAGTATTCTCATCTTTGTTTGTTTTTTGGTTTTGAGTTTTTTGTTTTGTTTTGTAATGATATTCTTTGGTGATGCTCAAATTCAGGAATATTTACTCATGTTTATCTTCATCCATGGGATTCAACTTGTAAGTTCAAGACACAAGACCTAATGCTGATGCCAAGACAAAACCTTTAAGGAAAAATAAATCAAACAGAAGTCAGCAGAGCTTACCTGGGCAGCACTCAAAGCCGCAAGAATTCAGAGAAGCCCACTCCAACAGCAAGAATGTGGGCATTCATTGTGCAAGATGAACTCACGGGGGAAGAGATTTCTTGACCACTTAAAGCTAGTGTTCACTTTACCTATATGTATCTCTTTGGCAGGATTCATCCCAGTAGCAGGGCTGTAATTGAGGGCTGGTTGGCTGGCTATGTGCAAGATGATGGTTGATTCCAAATAAATCCAGATACAAGAAATGCCCCTAACTTGGTGTTGGTTGCAAGGGTTTCGGTTATAGATATAACCCTACACCAGTGGCTCCCTGATTGTGTTGTTTTATACCCAGAAATAAACACATAGTTGTAAATAAGAGTTGTAAAAGTTCCTCTAAACTCAACTTGCTTTTGTCTGCACTCTAGTAAAAGGAACAACCAAGGAGCTGAGATGATGATTCAGTGAGCAGAGTACTCACCGTAAGAGTGTAAGGACTGAGTTCTGACCCCCAAAACCTAAGTAAGGAAGCCAGGCACCTGAGTGTAGTACATGTCCTTAACTCCAGCACTGGTGGAGAAGACAGGTGGATCTTGGGGGCTTGCTGGCCAGCGAGTCTAGGGGAAGAAGTTGGTGCTAGGATCTATGAGACAGCCTGTCCCAAAAATAAGGTGGAGAGGAATTGAGGAGGACACCTAACCCCAACATCTGGCTTCCACAAGTGAACCCACAGAGAGGGACCCAGAGAACTAATAACTATAACACAGCATGGCAACTGGAAAGCTTTTGAGGTTTCCAAGCTCTCCTATTATAGATGCCTGTGATGCCTTATTTTGGTACTGATTTTCCCCATTTACCAAGGATATTAATAAACTTTTCCTATGGAAACTTTTTACCTCTGTATCATTTTCTATGAAATTCTCGTTTAAATCTTCTGCCCATTTCCTTATCAGGTAGTTTTCTTTGCTGATATTGAAGTTTAAGTGTTCTTTAGCATTCTGGACGCAAGCTTTTTTTCTCTTGCAATTATTTTCTTTTCTCTTTTATGGCCATTACTTTATTCTCCTAAGATGTATACAAATATTCGCTACAGCCTTCATTGTAACACTTAGAGCTGGAAGTAGAATAAATGCCTATTACCAGGGCAATGCATAACCAGACTGTGCCATATCCATACACTGGAATAGTGCTCAGCACATAGAAGAATGAACCAATAGTGACAAACCTTAACATAAGTGAAACAAGTAAATGAATCCAGATGAAAGAACTCAGAGGGAACTGCTGTGGTTGTACTAAGCTCTCAAAAATTCAAGTAATGTTTATAGTGCCAGAAAGCAATAAATTCATGGGGAAAGATCTTTTACAGCAATGGGGTACCCAAATTAATATTCCTGCAATTCTGGGGACAGCAAATGAGGAAAATAAATGTGATATGATAGATGCTCCTGGGGAAGGTATTGATACAGGTGATCAAGAAAAATCACAAGCGGTGCCCATGATCCAAAAACAGGACATCACAGAGATTGAGTTTCAAAATTTGTAAAATTTGTAATAGCTGTGTGTTGGTTTGGGGAGACAAAGGAAGAGGATGGAGAAGCTGATGAAGGGATTGGCAAGGAGGGTTACAAAGGGCATGATGGGAAATGCTAAGGTAATGGATATGTCCCTTCGCAGGACAATGGTGATGTTTCTACAGCAGTCAAAATCTACCAGATTGTGCATTTGTGTTACATACAAACGAAACTCCAATTCTTCAAACTCCAAAAAGCAGCACACATATCCAGAAATGATGTCAACCTGGACTATGGGAGGATTTCTGGCTGTTAGATAAAAGCTAACATTCCTCAAGAACTTGTGAAACTGGTTCTCATCTACCAAAAGAGCCATTTCTCTTACCTTTGGCAGAAGGGACCTGTGGTGCCTATTAGCATAACAAAGCCCATGCTGGCCTCCAGGCTACCTCAGTACCACTAGCACCTGTTACATACTAGGGGTCTGCCTTCTCACCTCCACTCCTCCCTCTCTCTCTCTCTCTCTCTCTCTCTCTCTCTCTCTCTCTCTCTCTCTCTCTCTCTCTGTGTGTGTGTGTGTGTGTGTGTGTGTGTGTGCACTGTTCTCTCACTGTTTTTTCTAGTCTCTATCTCCCGCTATTCCCCACACCCTCTTTCAGACAGTCCTGACTGTATCCAGCCTACTAGCCATGTTCAGGTTACTCCTTTCTCTCTCTGCTCTGGACTCGTCCAGGTGCTTCTGTATATTTTCTCTCTCAAATCTACAGCTTTCCCCTTAGCAATACTATGGAGCAGTCATATCAGCTTACACAGTATCCAGTTAGATGACGACGACTTTCACAAACATTTTTCGTAAGGTGACAATGTAGATGATCACAGCTTGCTATAGGAGTGCTGAGTCAAGGACAGAATTGGCACCTACACTGGGCTTTGGAAAAAACATGCAAGACAGGAAGGATGCTCCCACTAACTCGCTCATATCCTGAACTCCAGCAGACCTCATAACTGTGCATAGCCTTCTGTCCCCTGAGCCTACATGTCAGCTTGTTATGTTTTCTCAGGTTCTGCATCTGACTACTTGGCATTCATGCATCACAGGGCAAGTTGTATTAACTATATTTAGTTCCTGTATTGCTGAGACCCTGCTATAGAATCTTAGGGAACCCTAAGAGTCTTCCCACTTCCAGGAACAGATAATTCCTAAGAGTGTGCCTTTCATATGCAAACGAGCTGACTTGGTATTTACTCTCCACCTGCCTCTGCCTCCTGAGTGCTGGGATTAAAGGTGCCTGTCACCACTGACAATCCATTACCATCTATCTCTTTATCTCTCAGATCAAGTCAGTATTTCTACCACCCTAAAGATCCAGGTTTCATACAACTAGGAAAATACAGAATAAATAGAAATATTCCTATAACCACTCAACTCAGCATACCTATGTGGCCACTCTGCCCTGCCTCAGTTAAAAACAAAACAAAACAAAACAAACAAAAAACCAGAAAAGACCAGAGCCCCCTACACACACACACACACACACACACATACCACATACCACATTTCTGTTCCATCCATGTGTGTTCCTTCTGAGCCCTGCCTGCTTAGCCAGACCTCCAGGTCCCTAGAATTGTAATAACATCAAGTCTCTCATTAATGGCACTGCCCTCTCTCCGGTGCTGTCATTTATTCACCTCCACAAATTAAAAGCAATCTAAGCCATTCTCAACAGAGCACCCAGTAGGAGCGGGTAACATTGGCTTGCTATTTAGGGAACATCAGTTATTCCAAAAATCAAAAGTCTCTGAGAATTTAGAATACTGTTTTAAATTCTGGTTCCCCCTATACTCTCTCACAATAATTAATTAATTAATTAAAAAAATAAATGGAGAGGCTGCTTAGCCTATTGCAAACTGCAATTGTTCTCGAGGTGTCAACAGATAGTACCCTTCCTGGTTGAATATCCTACTTGAGTTCCAGGTAGGAATTCTTCAGGAAATCAGCTGGGTGGGTGCCCTTGAGATACAGAAGGCAGGGGAGCAGAGCAGGCCCCGCAGAGGAGCACTTCCTCCTTTGCTGGACTCTCTGCTGGAGTCTGACCCTTCCAAGGGTGCAGAACAAAAAGCGCACAGAGGACTGCCCGAACCTTTGAATCCTGAGATCCGTCATTGGCTGTGCTCCAGGTGTGTGAGTGGACAAGGCCTCCTCATGAACTGAACGACAGCTTCCCCAGCATGCCAGAAGATATGAGAAAGGATAACTAGGAGCTATTAGCAACCAGCACTCGGTGCGGCTAAGGGCCCTCTGGTGTCTGGACACCTGGCCTTCGGTGTTAATGGTGGAACTCGTTTCTTTTCCTTTCTCGGATTCTGATCTTAAAGCTTCCAAATAGGGTAATATCAATGCCTACAGGAAGAGTCACACAGATGAATGAGATGGTAGAAATATATTTCTGTGAAAATAACAACAAAATATAGAGGAGCATGTGTGTGTGCATGTGTGTGTGTGTGTGTGTGTGTGTGTGTGTGTGTGTGTGTGTGTGTGTGTGTGTAGGGGAGGGAGACAATAGGGAGAGGCTGGCTCATTGGAAAGCACATTTACATTTAACTTGGTCAGGGATGAGATCAGTAGATCTTTGAGATGTTTAAGGAAAGTCAACTATCTCCATTTTAATGAGAGAGTTGCACATTTCTGAAGGCAGTACCCAGTTAAAATGTGTGTAGATAGGTAGATAGATAGATAGATAGATAGATAGATAGATAGATAGATAGATAGATAGATAGATTCATTCTCTATAAAATGTTTCTCACATTATTGGAGCTCAAAATTTGTTAGTAGACAATGTCCAGCCATCTTGTTTTTCCACTGTTACACACAGTGGAGATCAGGCGAAACAAGACACATAAAACAGAGACAAAAACACAGAAAGAACTGAGAGCATGTCAGGGGAGACCTTCTCACCCCATGGAAGTTCATACTGCCAAGTAGCCGAACTTCTCCAGGAGGCAGATGGCCTCCCTGAGAATCTGAATTAAGTCTTAGGTCTTGCTTTCAGACACACGTGGAAATACACTCGTCAAATTTCACACAGCTCCTGGGAGTCTGCAAAGCCTGCGAAGCCCTGAGTAGACCCCAGCCCCTGAACTGCTGGCCCAGAAGTAGACAGAACTTAAACAAAGCAGAGGTGGACCAAGGGTCACATAGAGGAAAGCAAAGAGGTCCTCTCTCTTTGCAGAGAAAGACGTGAACAACTGGTTTCCCAAAGCTGCCAGGAGTCTAAGGCCTTCCGTAAGGACGTGTCACAGATGGTGAAGATGCTACAGAAAAGGCTCACAGGTGAGCATCACCTTGGGAAGATGACTTCAAGGAGGCCTAGACCTTCAACCTCATGTGCAGAGTAGGAACATCCCAGGTTACTACTTTAAGATCATGGGAGATACAGCTTCTTCAAGAAGTAACTATTGATATTTGTTTTGTTCCAAAACTTAACGATGTAAAATCAAGTGGATTTTCCACTAGAGTATGAGAAATAAGGAGAGAGAAGACTAGGTTCATCCCAGCCAGGTTTGTGAGGTGAAATGCCTGTGATGGGTGCTAAACACCAGCACCACACAACAGTCGTGATGGAACTCCTTCAGAAACCCCTAGTCGATGGAAAGCCAGTGAGCCCATGCATGCCCTACCTAGGGGTGAGCCCAGAAGCACATCCTGCTATAAGCTTCCACTCAGTAGCCATGACAGTGTGCACCTTGATTTTCCTGTGCCTCAACATTCAACTCTGTAAAATGGAATGATAGTAGTGATCATGGAGCAGAAAGTGATTACTGACTGTGAGACATAGAGCTCGGGGGAAAGGAATATATGCCTCCCCCCTTGCAAAGAAGAGTGCCAAGGCTTGACTTGAAGCAGTCGTGCTGCCTGGCTATTCTACAAACAGTCCGCTGCAAATGCCCAGTGGAGATCTATTGGTTCAGGTTATTTTAATACCATCCCCATTCTTTTAAAATGTGTAAAGTCAAGCCCTGGTTTCTTTATTTTTAGCAAAACAAAGAATCTTTGTCACTATTTGGTGTGTCCTCATTGAGACCCAAACATATAGATTTCCTTGGGCTTTTTAATTGAGGAAGCAATTTTAAACTCTGTCAACATCGGCCTTATTAACCCAGATGGTGTTAATTTGCACAGCTCTGCTTAGCATCAGTGTGTTTCCTGTGCATTAAACAGGAGCTGCCTCCTTCTCCCAAGCCCTGCGTTCACCCACTCCTAAGACACACATTGTCCTAGTAGCAATCTGCATAGTATGTGGATGAGTTCATAAGAGATGAGTTGGAATCCCTTGAGAGGTAGAATGGTGTAGTTTAAAGACGCCTGTATTCCACACATCTGTATACATCTGAATGTATCCAGAGGGCAGAGGCATTAAGAAACAATGCAATTCACACTGTGTTTCAATATTGCCATGCTTCCCAGATTGCTTCCCAGTAAATACCACTCCTGACAGTCACCTGTAATTGATTACCCTGCCTTGGCCAGCAGTTTCTATTGTTGTTATTTGTAATGAAACTGGGAGCTCAATTCTCAGCAACATCCTAGGGTCTCTTAGAGGCTATTTTATAAAATTAAAGTTTTTCTTCTATTAAAAAAAATAAATAAAAGCTTTCTCTTTCTAAGTACAAAAGTCTGAAGTAAGCCTGGCTTGCTAATTAACTGGGAGGCATTAGTCTGCATACATTCTTAGTGCTTAATGAGGGGGTGAGAATAAGCTAGATTCTCTAAGCGTGTATTATCTGCAAGTCTGTGTCCAAAGGGCTTTGTATATGCAGTTTTGTCTAATTTTACTGTCACAACCAACCTTGGTCAGTGGTGCTGCTATTGAGTCTTGCAGCACAAGGAAAACAACTTTGAGGCAGGAAGATTCATGATATCATCAAGCATACAAAAGCAGTTGCCCTGGGATTCCTTACTCTAAACCTTGAGGAGTATGGGGCGGGGAGTGGGGGAGCATGCACTCGTGTGTGTGTGTGTGTGTGTGTGTGTGTGTGTGTGTGTGTGTGTGCATATTTTAATTCTTTCTCTGGATTTTTACCCTTGCCCTCACTTTTCCATTCTTCTGCCCACTCCCTTTCATTTTCCCAAGCTAAAGTTATCTCCTTTCAGACTGATAGCTTCCTCTGTCCATCTTTGTGACACAAAGCACAAGGGATCTCTTGGTATCATAACACCTGTAAGAAGTCACTGGGCCTTGAGGAAGGCTGGACCATTGTTGCAAATGTGTTTGTTCTTAAAACTTTTAGTTTGATTCTTGTTCCTTGGGGAGAGACTCCATATGCATGTACCACAATCTACCTAACGTAAACCCCCGTCTGCCTGAGATGAAGGCTCTGGTCTACCGACTCCCAGTCAGTCCATTTCAAGACCAGGAAGTGAAGATCAACACTGATACCCTAAGAGGAGCTTATAATTACACGTGTGACTTCTTTTGGTTCCGCTCAATTACTGCAATCACCTTGTTTCTCTAAGTATCGACACACAATTTTCCATGCCTGTTTTCTTTCTTGGTCTTTGTCTGCTTATTGGCTAGAAAATCAATGTATGCACTCCACTCTCACACCTCATGAATCTGAGAAAACCGAGCAAAGTAACGCTTCTGTGGCACAATTCCCCTGACCGATGCAGGTGTAGTCGCGTGTCACTAAGGCTTCGTTTTCCGTTCTGAAACAAACATCAAAGAGATGACCGTCCCAGCATCCTGGTACTTTCTGTGTGTTAAGCTCCCAGCTGAATAATTTTCAAACCCCAAAAGGCAGGTGCTCCCCTCTTTGTATAGATGAGGAGATAGAGAAGCATTGGTAAACACAAATAGGAACTGAGAAGGAATGAAATCACTTCCTGGGGAAAGAGGTGAGTGAGTTGAGGTAGAGATGCTATGGGCTTCACTCTGACTGAGGCTGAACTCACGTACTAAGCACTCATCAACCGAGAACCCAAGAAGGCTTCGCCTCGTGAAAACTCAGTCTTTCATCTCTCTAATAATTACTATTGCATGCGTGGCAGAAAGACCATAGAGAGTCTGGACCATACAAAAACGTCCACATACGGTCAGGCCCTTTCCTGCCTCCCTTACGATTGCAGAGAGCACATTTGGAGGGTAGGAGATACTCTACATGCCAGATAAGTTTTGGTTGCTGGCCCGTCAGATTGGTGTTGATTTCTGTCTGCTAACCAATTTTGAAAATACGTACTTATTATGCAGATGCCCTTTAGGGCTATTGTAGCTCCACGGAGACCTATGACTTTCAGGTCTTGGCTCACAGACCATTGGCCCAAGTAATCGCTAAAAGCTGGTAAGAGTGTATTTTGTCAACTTGGATATCCTGCATGAGCACTACAAATCTTGCAGCATTAATAATAATATCCTCATTGCATGTTCCCATGGTAGATTTTTTTAAATATATGTGTGTGTGTGTGTGTGTGTGTGTGTGTGTGTGTGTGTGTTTTCTTTTTGTAATAGTAATAGAAGCCAACTCCAATGACCCATCCCTTCTCCAGGGGTGTTTGGCACAGTGATGCACGAGCCCACTTAGAGCACTCGGTGTGCGTGTGTGACTCTCGGGCTGAATCCGTATGTCCCAGGCAAGCTCACATCCTTGAAAATAATGGCTTAAAATAGGAATGCTGACACCACCTTAACTCAGACAGCACAAATGCAGGGCTGTAATTTTCTATGCTACTTAATCTCCTGGTACAAAAACCTCTGCTGCTCGGGAGAATTCTTCATCTAGACCAAAGGGGGAAAAATATCCTCTCAAGGATGTAATAAGTTAACAAACCAAATTAGTATGTAGTGGGGTCTGTGGCTCTTATCATCCGCATTAACCTCGGGGCTCTCCAGGGCTAATATCTTTAGTTGTGCTGTTTCTTGCTTGCTGTCTCCAGACCACTAACCTTATTTCTCTGTTTCTCTATGGGAGAATTGAAAGCTCTGGCCTTCCCAAATCTCCCTCTGATTTTCATTCTCTTTGGTAGAGCTCAGCCCTCGGTGTCCAAGGTCAAATGAACTAAGCCCTTTCCAAGAGAAGCTTACGACTGACTGACACAAAAGGGGGCCACACTTTTTAGCAGACCCTTGCATCCGCATCATTAAAATACTTCTCCATTAGAAATGCAACTTCTTTATGCACGCAAGGTCTTCAGCAGTAGCACGTGGAGCAGCAGCGCCACCTACTGGCTTACTCTTAGCACCAACATGATTTTTGCTACAGCGTTGGCTGAGGATTGGTCTAGGTTGTGTGTAACCAATACCACCTAAAGGGTGTTGCTCAGTGTGGAATGCCGATGCCTACTGAGGGTCAAAATTATGCCACATTAAATATTCTTTGCTTTTATTTTCCTGTTTAATAGTTTTATTTATCCAGGGTCCATTTTTTTTTTATGTGGAAGGGAAAATAGAAAAGAAAAAAAAAAAAAAACTGAAAACACAAAATGTTTCCTGTAAATCCCTGAATGACATCTTCTCTGGGACCCTGTGATTGCTGCAGCTCACCCTTACATGTGTCCCTGTTGGTTTATCGGGAGCCTGCCTGCACAGTCGACACTATGGTATATGGTCTGCTACTGTGTCTCATAAAAGCAAACAGTGGTTCACTACGTGGTTTTCACCTATGACAGAAAAAAAAAATCCTGCTTTCCCTGAAGTTACAGGAAAGATGCCTAATAAAATATCACACTGCTGAGCTACATGGATGGCTGAGCAGTCCAGAGGACACACCACCTCTTTCAGAGGGTCTGAATTCAGTTCCTAGTACCCCCTGTCACTCCATTTAAGTCCTGACGTTCTCTCCCAGGCTCTCCAGTGCCTGTACACACATGCATACACACACACAACTAAAAACAAAATAAAATTTAAAACTTTTAAAATGATATTGCATCATCGTAACTCATCACAGCTCACATAACAACATCATGATGGAAATACCTCACAAAGAAGATATGTGTGTGGCAGGATGGATGGCTTAATGATTGAATGAACTTGGTTGATGCTGTTGCCAAGGAAACCAGAGTCATAAATTCACCCTCCCCCCAAGAGAAAGTTTACAGATGCTCTGTCTCGCGGGGAGGGAAAGCTAATATTTACATATGCAAAGCACCTTTAGGGATATCTGCTATCTTACTGAATTAATAAGCTAGTCGGTTGTGATCCCCACTTACAAAGAAACAGTGATCAAGCTTTTGCCTAAGGAGACAAGCCAATAAATGATAACTTAGGAATTCAGGTCTATATCTGTCAAACGCATGTGATATTTCAGCACTGTGCTCGGTTGGCTCTCTTGGGGATGAGTCCCCTAGTGACAAGGAAGACATGCGAAGAATATCAAGGCATCAGCTGCTCCTTCAGAAATAACTCCATGGGCCTGCTCCAAGGTGATAAATAGCATCACCTTCATCAATGACAGGAAAAGAACACACTAGACACCGGCTACAGAAAAGACAGTTATAATATACCCTTCCCAGAAGAAAATCGTAGTGCGTTTCCAGAAGCTACGGTTAAGTTCATTTAGTCCTGCCTTCCTCTCACTCAGCAGGTGTCAGCATGGAAATCATGCTCTCTGTCCTCAAGAGCTTGAAGTATCATATCTCTCTTGAAGATTATACGCCAATATTTTCTTCATTTTTTCTCCCTATTCTCTGCCCCACAGCCTCTGGTTTCACTGTGTTACCTGTCGAGCTTCCAACTCATGGTCTCACGTATTTGTTCGTGCTTCTGCCTCCCATGTAACTGTGACTGTGGCCTCACAAACATGGCTGGGTGGCGCTGTCAAGGGTGATGTTGGCCCACAGCCTTATAGAGAGGCTAACTGTCTTGATATATGGTGAGCTTTTGGCTACATCATTGATTTTCATACAAAGAAGGAATAAATGTTAAAATTGCAGTGCAAAGTCAGGCATGGTGGCTCATGCCTTCAATCTCTGTACTTCGGAGGCAGAGGCAGGTGGATCTCTAGGTTTGAGGCCAGTCTGGTCTACAGACAGAGTTCCAGTATAACCAGAAAATCTTGGTCTTGAAACAAAACATTACAGTAGAAGATTAGGACAAATATAAAAAATCAGCAAATGGGTATTTTCCACAATTTGGTATATTTCCATTGTATACACATCTATGAGACAGATAAATGGAAACTTCCTTTAGACTGGGTCTCACTCTGTAACCCAGAACAGCTTCACACTCATGCCATCTTCCCACCTCAGCTTCCTGCTACTGCCAGGACTGCAGATGTCGGCTACCAAACCTTGCTAGGTATACAATTTTTTTTAACCATTTGGAATACTCCTAACATATATAGATATGTACTCTGGGCATATGTATTTTTTTATGCACATTCTTTTGTATTCTATGCATATATGCAAATACGACTATATATATGACATTTGCATATAGCCAGTTAAGAAAAATATGTTCATTTTAACAGTAAACTCTACAGTTACATCAGAGAAAGGATGGAGCTTAGACAGAGCACTTTGTAAGTTTAACATAAGAAGTAAGCCCTTTCATCTCACCCTACCCAATCTGACACTCGAGCTTATGGGGGAATGAAAAATTACAAAACAAGGGGGTGGGGAGTATATGTGGAGCTTATGAAGGCAACAAAAAAGACATGAGCAGACAAAAGGGAACCAGGAAAAGAAGACAGGGACTCAGTGTGGTGGCAGAAAGCTACTCAGGGTACCAAGAGCATGAAATCCAAGCACATCACCCACACAAGGAATCTTAAGGAATGAATGGAAGAAGAGACGATTCCCTGAAATAAAGAAGAAGCCAGATTCAAACCAGTGGAGAGCCACTGTATTTCCTATTTCCGGAGTTCAGAGACTGGGAGACTAGGGTGATTTATTCAGGCAGAGAGCTAAACTAACACCTGAGTTCTGGCTTTTGAGATTCAGTGCATGCAGGCTTGGAGCTCACCCACAGTGTTCAGTGCTGACTTCTTTACAAGCCTTCCCAGGCGATTCCACAGACAGTCCCACCTTCTTGCTCTTCTTGCTCATCTGGTGGAAATCTGAAGACTCGGGTCTAGGTTCATTGGAGTTGGATGAAGTGGTTTGGCTTGCACAGAGCAGTAAGCTGTGAAGCAGAAGGCCATTGTTGAATGAGGCCCTTTAGGAGCTGAATTCCCTCAGCCAGAGCTGCTGGTAGTGAAACTTTCCCAATGGGGAAATATTTTTTGTGGTATGAATATGGTCTCAGTAGTCCAAGTGAAAGGACTCAACATCCAGAATTACTTTTAATCTATCAAAATCTCACAGAAATTATTTTACCAAAAGCAAGATGGTATCCAGGCCTTTTGCTCTAGGTTGTCATTTGAATGTCCATGGCAAACAAGCCTTTGATTAGCAGAATAGCTAAGGGCCTCATGCAATGTGTTACATGTGAGACGCTAAGGACTTGAAGTTGGATGATGCAGTTGGAGGAACAAGAGGCTTAGGCTAAAGATATCAGGAGAGACAATTGGATACTCCATGCAGTCACTTCTAGAATGACAGAAAAATAAGGACGAAGTTCTGACCTTGTGTTGCCCAGCCTTGGCACTGAAGACAAGCAAGGGGAACTGAGACAGAAGGTCAGGGTGGGAGAGATACAAAGAGGGTCTTCTGTTTATTGTTTTTGTTGTAGATGCTTTCCTTTACCTTACTGTCGGGAAAACAGTCTTAGATTTCTGAAGTTCTTCAATGGAGGATGACAGGAGGTGATTAAAGCTACAAAACGACAATTTGTCCTTTAATTTTAATTTTTTTTTAGATTTTTATTACATTAAATTACTTTCCTAAACACACTTTGAGTCTTCAACCAAAATAGGAAAAAATTGGCTGGCTAGCAAACGCTTAACACCTTACTTCACACCTTTGCTGCTGACCCTAATGTAAAGAAAGAAACTGTACAGCATGCCAGGAGGAAGTCTGTTGTTCTCTGAGTGACTGGCCTGTTCCAGAAATCCCAGAATCAACTCAATCAACAAAATATGAGGATAAGACACAGGCACAAAGATGCAGATGAAGGCTGCACAGTGCTGGAGCCAAGCCCTGCACTTAGGCATGGCACGAAGCCCCGTGATTCCTCTCGAACAACCTCAGCGTTTGTGTCTGGAGTTTAGGTGGGAAATGAGCACAAGTTTGAAGACGACAGCCTAGCAACTGCGTCTGAGCTCACGGCGGATCCAGTAATTATGGGTAACCCTGCTCACAGTCAACAGATTGCATTAAAAGGAAAGGTCTAGAATATCGCATTATACTCTAATATAGTCTCAAAAATAAAGGAAATCATTTAAAAGAAAGAAAGAAAAAGAGATTTACAAGTGCATAAACCCTTCCTGGACTTTTTTTCCTGACCCCAAAAAATGGGATTATTCCTCTAAATCTATGCTATCTATCTTATCTATTCTAGTCTACGGTCAGTTCTCCAAGTGTGGGCTCACTGAGGTAAGATGACTGGAAGGTGTATATTAAATGTGAATTCTTATGTGCCAAAAATGTCACTTCCTGCTATACTCCCTATTCATTCTTCCTTCCTTAATTTCTCTTTCTTTTCTCCTCTGTGTAGTCAGTGTTTCTGAGATACTGTCTCATGTACTGCAAAGGGTGGTTTCAAACTTCCTAAGTAAAAAGGGTAATCCTGAACTCCTGACCTCTGGTCTCAACCGCATTTCTTTGTATGTTCAAGTTTCAGAATCAAGTGGAGAAATCTTTGTTTTCCAAAGACTCCAAGCCAGATATTTCAGGGGAAATACAGTTTTCCTTGGGTCATAAGCTTAAACAAAGTTTATAGAAACAGGAAAGGCATTGGATCTTTTTCTATGTGTATAGCTATGAATAGATGTAACCTTTGGTCTAGAAAAGGAATGTAATTCTTAAGCATCTCAGAGTGATTTTATTGTGGAGTGGATTCTACCAATTAAGTTGTAGAGAATAACCAATACATCAATGAGAGAGAGAGAGAGAGAGAGAGAGAGAGAGAGAGAGAGAGAGAGAGAGAGAGGAAAAGATAAAGGAAACTGCTAAACGAAAACTCCTTTGGCATCAGAGCTCTTCAAGGCCTGTGTAGGCAACATGTGTGCTGTTGTCCAACTGCCCTGGCCCAGTGGATTGAAGCCTGGGCCTGCTGAGGAAGATATGCATCTATTCCTTTCCAAATTTACAAGGCTCAGTTTGGCGGTTTTCTTTTTCCCAAATAAGGTAGCATTTTACAAAATTGTTTCCCCTCCTACGAGTATGTTCCCATGTCAAAAAGCCACAAAGGCTGCTATTTCCTGAGCTGTCATTGTATTCCGTGATTCACGAAGATGCCTTCCCTCTGGCAGAGCTGCAGGTTGATCGCGCTTTCCCACTAAGGCTTTCAAAGAATACAGGCATTTTCGACTTTTACCTGTGGGATCTCTCTAACTTCAGCTCCCTGTGTTCCTCTTCTTGAATGAAGCTCACGTTAGACTCAAAGAACAGTAGCTATGGCCTAGTCTCCACCAAGAATTCTAGAGCAGATACAAACAGTATAACTGGGTCCCTTGGGTGTTTCCACAGCAAGTCTCAGCAATCACTGGAGACAGTGGTCTCCTGTGAACCAAGACAAATCAGGGACCGTGTAGCTGTGAGCTAAGCCTGAATTAGAATCGTGGGCACTTACTTCTACAGATGTAATATGGAAAATCAGACATGCAATACTGAGAGTGCTGAGCAGCAGACACATGTTGGGAAATTTCAGCATCTTAACCCGTTGGCAAATGTATGGAGCAAATGCTATAGAGGCTTCATGATACCTCCTTGTTTTCTCTCAGCCATGACTAAGGGTCAGATTCCCCTGTTGGCTACAAAGAAAGTAAGCTACTATTCTGAGAAGGTCAAATGTCCAAGATGCATAAGTGGCCTCTATGTGCTGTTAGATGCTCCTGGAGGACAACCATTGAGAAAACAGACCAGAGACCTTCAAATGCAAACCACTGAACCCTGCTGACAAGCTCATGACCTTGAGATGAGACCCTGTGGATTACTGACTTATTGAAGATTACATAGATCATGAGTAAAAATTCTACCCCAGGTCCATGCCAGAATAAGTGTGACATGTTCACTCTGTGTGACACTTAACACGTATGCTTTGACACTCATTGGCATGCCTTGAAATACACAACAAACATTTCACAACTAAGCAATCAGGTATCATGCAAAGGTGGGCCAGTCATCCAAGTTTTTCAATCTGAGATGTTCCTCCAAGATGCTGGGCACTCATTCATAAAATCAGAAAACACACATAGGAGATGAGAACATTAAGCAATGTGTAGTCAAGGTTGGGGGTGCAGAACTGGAGTTTAGGAAGCATGCAGAGATAAAATCCTAAATGCAGAGTTTTCTCTGAGAGCCAAACTTAATTTCGTGTCTTGGGCACACACACTCCTATGTACCCTACAAGAAATGTGCTCAATTCTATGTAGGATCTGTCCATGCCATCCCTTAGAAACGTCACGACTGAGACCCACCTGTCTGCTGAGCAGTCTTCTGCAGACCTGAGTCACTTCCTCCAATGCCCGGACCAGAGGCTGGACGGTTGGAGGCTTATGTACTTTCCAGGTAGCCACCAATGCTCTTTGGTCCATCTAATACCAAAATCCCCTTAGAAGACCGTAAACATCACAGAGGTGTTGATGCTCTGTTGTTATCACCTCACTCTGACACAGTAAGTCTTTTATTTAGCTTGCTAGAAGTATCTCAACAATAATTCACAGCTCTTGGAATAATTCCATATGCTGAAGATAGTAGTAATAAGAAAGGCTGCAGCCTAAGGGAGAATCTAACCTAAAGTTTATATTGTTAATTATGGAAAATACATCCTTGTCTCCTTCCAATTCAGAATTGGCCACAGGGTTCAGATGGACTATACTAAGCATCTTCAGCCATGATGAACCTCAAGGTCAGCATCCCCTACTGGTCCAGACCTGTGCTGAGAGAAGCCAGGAGGAGCCTTGTCAAGCAGTTGAACCTGTCTGACTTTGTTTTTTCAGAAGAGCTAAATGTTCACAGTGCCAAAATCATGACACCTCTTTTGGCCCAGATCTCTGGGTATCTACAGAGATGGTGACCAGAAAGTTTGTCTACCAGGTGGCCACATATGGGGATTGTGAGTCCATTTTATAGTGGTCTTTCCTGATATTTAATCATTCTAAAATAAAATTAGCTCCCAAAGCCAGAAAGAGGGTTTCAAGGCATAGCAGGTGATAGCTGCCTCCTGCCATAGCTCTCCTGTGCCCAAGCCACCACTTCTAGGTTTTAGCAACACCAACAAATGATATCCCATTCCTCATATGAGTACTGGAGAGCCAAAGTAGTAAGAGACTAAAGTCCAGGATACCACTGTTATTATCCCTAAAGGCTGAACCAAAAGGTATAGCTTAGTAAGGGACTCACAGATGCCTGCAAATGAGGTGCTGACTCGAGCAGATGTCCCATTCCTCCTGAGAGAACTAGGAATAACATCACCCTAAGGAAGGCTAGGGAATTACTATTCCCTAACCCTTGTACTCCTCTCTACTTTATTAGTTAAGCCAACTGCACCCTGCCCCACATCTATGAGTGAAGGGGCCCCATGGTCAGTGGGAGGAAACAGAATACTTGATGTCCCTCCACAAGAAAACATCACATATAAACAATCACAGACAACAACTCTGTATACGGTATAAGCATTAATCAGGATTTTCAAAACATAACAAGAAAACTGAAAGCCAGGCTTCCTCAGGTCAGTGGGACTGTATATTTGCTTGGAACAGAAACGAGCCAAAGGGAAAGGAAGTTCAAAAAGTCAGCTTGGCAGATGGAGGGACACCTCAGGAAGACTGAGAGGGGTGGCCATGATTTGAATAGCAGAGAGAGGGATCAGCGCTGGGGTTGCTGGAGCGCAGGGTTGCCTGACACCCGCCAGCTACCCACGACCCCCACCGCAGGATTTTGGGACTGCTGGTGAGTGGAACACAGCTTCTGCTCCAGTCCAATCACGCGAGACCTGAGACTGCTCTGGTTGGGGAGAGAGAAATCCGGCCTACATAGGGCCACAAGCCTCTTCCGGTCAGAAAAGCACCTGGGCAGCTGGGGCGCAGGGTCGGCTGACACTCGCCAGCTACCCACAACACCCGCCACAGGATCTTAAGACTTCTGGTGAGTGGAACACAGCTTCTGCTCCAATCCAATTGCGCGCGGGACCTGAGACTACATTAGTTAGGGAAGCAGAAACCGGCCTGAGTAGGGCCACAGGCCTCATCCAGCCGGATCAGCTCCGGTGTTGCTGGAGCACAGGGTTGCCTGACACCCGCCAGCTACCCACGACCCCCGCCGCAGGATTTTGAGACTGCTGGTGAGTGGAACACAGCTTCTGCTCCAATCTTTAAACAGTGACAATGTTAACAACTAACCCCAGAGATTACCAGATGGCGAAAGGTAAACGTAATAATCTTACTAACAGAAACCAAGACCACTCACCATCATCAGAACCAGCACCCCCACTTCGCCCAGTCCAGGGCACCCCAACACACCGGAAAAGCTAGACACGGATCTAAAAGCATATCTCCTGATGATGGTAGAGGACTTCAAGAAGGACTTTAATAACACACTTAAAGAAATACAGGAGAACACTGCTAAACAGGTAGAAGACATTAAAGAGGAAGCAAAAAAATCCCTTAAAGAATTGCAGGAGAACACTGCTAAAGAGTTACAAATCCTTAAAGAAAAACAGGATAACATAATCAAACAGGGAGAAGTCCTTACAGAAAAACAGGAAAACACATCCAAACAGATGATGGAAATGAACAAAACCATACTAGACCTAAAAAGGGAAGTAGATACAATAAAGAAAACCCAAAATGAGGCAACACTGGAGATAGAAACCCTAGGAAAGAAATCTGGAACCATAGATACCAGCATCAGCAACAGAATACAAGAGATGGAAGAGAGAATCTCAGGTGCAGAAGATTCCATAGAGAACATCGGCACAACAATCAAGGAAAATGTAAAATGCAAAAAGATCCTAACTCAAAACATCCAAGAAATACAGGACACAATGAGAAGACCAAACATACGGATAATAGGAGTGGATGAGAATGAAGATTTTCAACTCAAAGGACCAGCAAACATCTTCAACAAAATTATAGAAGAAAACTTCCCAAATCTAAAGAAAGAGATGCCCATGAACATACAAGAAGCCTACAGAACTCCAAATAGACTGGACCAGAAAAGAAATACCTCCCGACACATAATAATCAGAACAACAAATGCTCTAAATAAAGATAGAATACTAAAAGCAGTAAGAGAAAAAGGCCAAGTAACATATAAAGGCAAGCCTATCAGAATTACACCAGATTTTTCACCAGAGACTATGAAAGCCAGAAGATCCTGGACGGATGTTATACAGACACTAAAAGAACACAAATTACAGCCCAGGCTACTATACCCAGCCAAACTCTCAATTAACATAGATGGAGAAACCAAAGTATTCCACGACAAAACCAAATTCACATATTATCTCTCCAGGAATCCAGCCCTTCAAAGGATAATAACAGAAAAAAACCAATACAAGGACAGGAACCACGCCCTAGAAACAACAAGAAGGTAATCCCTCAACAAACCTAAAAGAAGACAGCCACAAGAACAAAATGCCAACTTTAACAACAAAAATAACAGGAAACAACAATTACTTTTCCTTAATATCTCTTAATATCAATGGACTCAACTCCCCGATAAAAAGACATAGACTAACAAACTGGCTACACAAACAAGACCCAACATTTTGCTGCTTACAGGAAACTCATCTCAGAGAAAAGGATAGACACTACCTCAGAATGAAAGGCTGGAAAACAATTTTCCAAGCAAATGGCATGAAGAAACAAGCTGGAGTAGCCATTCTAATATCTGATAAGATTGACTTCCAACCCAAAGTCATTAAAAAAGACAGGGAGGGACACTTCATACTCATCAAAGGTAAAATCCTCCAAGAGGAACTATCAATCCTGAATATCTATGCTCCAAATACAAAGGCAGCCACATTCATTAAAGAAACTTTAGTAAATCTCAAAGCACACATTGCACCTCATACAATAATAGTGGGAGACTTCAACACACCACTTTCACCAATGGACAGATCATGGAAACAGAAACTAAACAGGGACACAGTGAAACTAAGAGAAATTATGAATCAAATGGATCTGGCAGATATCTACAGAACATTCTATCCTAAAACAAAAGGATATACCTTCTTCTCAGCACCTCATGGTACCTTCTCCAAAATTGACCACATAATTGGTCACAAAGCAGGCCTCAACAGATACAAAAATATTGAAATTGTCCCATGCATCCTATCAGATCACCATGGACTAAGGCTGATCTTCCATAACAAAATAAATAATAGAAAGCCAACCTTCACGTGGAAACTGAACAACACTCTTCTCAATGATACCTTGGTCAAGGAAGGAATAAAGAAAGAAATTAAGGACTTTTTAGAGTTCAATGAAAATGAAGCCACAACATACCCAAACTTATGGGACGCAATGAAAGCATTTCTAAGAGGAAAACTCATAGCTCTGAGTGCCTCCAAAAGGAAACTAGAGAGAGCACACATTAGCAGCTTGACAACACACCTAAAAGCACTAGAACAAAAGGAAGGAAATTCACCCAAGAGGAGTAGACGGCAGGAAATAATCAAACTCAGGGGTGAAATCAACCAAGTGGAAACAAGAAAAACTATTCAAAGAATCAACCAATCAAGGAGCTGGTTCTTTGAGAAAATCAACAAGATAGATAAACCCTTAGCCAGACTCACTAGAGGGCACAGGGAAAGCATCCTAATTAACAAAATCAGAAATGAAAAAGGAGACATAACAACAGATCCTGAAGACATCCAAAACACCATCAGATCCTTCTACCAAAGGCTATACTCAACAAAACTGGAGAACCTGGATGAAATGGAGAAGTTCCTAGACAGATACCAGGTACCAAAGTTGAATCAAGATCAGGTTAATGATCTAAACAGCCCTATATCCCCCAAAGAAATAGAAGCAGTCATTAATAGTCTCCCAACTAAAAAAAGCCCAGGACCAGATGGGTTTAGTGCAGAGTTCTATCAGACCTTCAAAGAAGATCTAATCCCAGTTCTTCACAAACTATTCCACAAAATAGAAACAGAAGGTACTCTACCCAACTCATTCTATGAAGCCACAATTACTCTGATACCTAAACCACAAAAAGACCCAACAAAGATAGAAAACTTCAGACCAATATCCCTTATGAATATTGATGCAAAAATCCTCAATAAAGTTCTTGCTAACCGAATCCAAGAACACATCAAAACAATCATCCATCCTGACCAAGTAGGTTTCATCCCAGGGATGCAGGGATGGTTCAATATACGGAAATCCATCAACGTAATCCAGTATATAAACAAACTCAAAGACAAAAACCACATGGTCATCTCGTTAGATGCGGAAAAAGCATTTGACAAGATCCAACACCCATTCATGATAAAAGTCTTGGAAAGATCAGGAATTCAAGGCCCATACCTAAACATGATAAAAGCAATCTACAGCAAACCAGTAGCCAACATCAAAGTAAATGGTGAGAAGCTTGAAGCAATCCCTCTAAAATCAGGGACTAGACAAGGCTGTCCACTTTCTCCATACCTATTCAACATTGTACTTGAAGTCCTAGCCAGAGCAATTCGACAACAAAAGGAGATCAAAGGGATACAAATTGGAAAAGATGAAGTCAAAATATCACTTTTTGCAGATGATATGATAGTATATATAAGTGACCCTAAAAATTCCACCAGAGAACTCCTAAGCCTGATAAACAGCTTCGGTGAAGTAGCTGGATTTAAAATTAACTCAAACAAATCAATGGCCTTTCTCTACACAAAGAATAAACAGGCTGAGAAAGAAATTAGGGAAACAACACCCTTCTCAATAGTCACAAATAATATAAAATATCTTGGCGTGACTCTAACTAAGGAAGTGAAAGATCTGTATAATAAAAACTTCAAGTCTCTGAAGAAAGAAATTATAGAAGATCTCAGAAGATGGAAAGATCTCCCATGCTCATGGATTGGCAGGATCAACATTGTAAAAATGGCTATCTTGCCAAAAGAAATCTACAGATTCAATGCAATCCCCATCAAAATTCCAAATCAATTCTTCAACGAATTAGAAAGCGCAATCTGCAAATTCATCTGGAATAACAAAAAACCTAGGATAGCAAAAACTCTTCTCAAGGATAAAAGAACCTCTGGTGGAATCACCATGCCGGACCTAAAGCTCTACTACAGAGCAATTGTGATAAAAACTGCATGGTACTGGTATAGTGACAGACAAATAGACCAATAAAATAGAATTGAAGACCCAGAAATGAACCCACACACCTATGGTCACTTGATCTTCGACAAGGGAGCTAAAAACATCCAGTGGAAGAAAGACAGCATTTTCAACAAATGGTGCTGGCACAACTGGTTGTTAACAGGTAGAAGAATGCGAATCGATCCATTCCTATCTCCTTGTACTAAGGTCGAGTCTAAGTGGATCAAGGAACTTCACATAAAACCAGAGACACTGAAACTTATAGAGGAGAAAGTGGGGAAAAGCCTTGAAGATATGGGCACAGGGGAAAAATTCCTGAATAGAACAGTAATGGCTTGTGCTGTAAGATCGAGAATTGACAAGTGGGACCTCATGAAACTACAAAGCTTCTGCAAGGCTAAAGACACCATCAATAAGACAAAGAAACCACCAACAGATTGGGAAAGGATCTTCACCTATCCTAAATCAGATAAGGGACTAATATCCAATATATATAAAGAACTCAAGAAGGTGGACTCCAGAAAGTCAAATAACCCCATTAAAAAATGGGGCTCAGAACTGAGCAAAGAATTCTCACCTGAGGAATACCGAATGGCAGAGAAGCACCTGAAAAAATGTTCAACATCCTTAATCATCAGGGAAATGCAAATCAAAACAACCCTGAGATTCCACCTCACACCAGTCAGAATGGCTAAGATCAAAAATTCAGGTGACAGCAGATGCTGGCGAGGATGTGGAGAAAGAGGAACACTCCTCCATTGTTGGTGGGATTGCAAGCTTGTACAACCACTCTGGAAATCAGTCTGGCGGTTCCTCAGAAAATTGGACATAGTACTACCGGAGGATCCAGCAATACCTCTCCTGGGCATATATCCAGAAGATGTCCCAACCGGTAAAAAGGACACATGCTCCACTATGTTCATAGCAGCCCTATTTATAATAGCCAGAAGCTGGAAAGAACCCAGATGTCCCTCAACAGAGGAATGGATACAGAAAATGTGGTACATTTACACAATGGAGTACTACTCAGCTATTAAAAAGAATGAATTTATGAAATTCCTAGCCAAATGGATGGACCTGGAGGGCATCATCTTGAGTGAAGTAACACAATCACAAAAGAACTCACACAATATGTATTCATTGATAAGTGGATATTAGCCCAAAACTTAGGATACCCAAGATATAAGATACAATTTGATAAACGCATGAAACTCAAGAAGAATGAAGACCAAAGTGTGGACACTGTGCATCTTCTTAGAATTGGGAACAAAACACCCAGGGAAGGAGTTACAGAGACAAAGTTCGTAGCTGTGATGAAAGGATGGACCATTTAGAGACTGCTGTATCCAGGGATCCGTCCCATAATCAGCTTCTAAACGCTGACACCATTGCATACACTAGCAAGATTTTGCTGAAAGGACCCAAATATAGCTGTCTCTTGTGAGACTATGCTGGGGCCTAGCAAACACAGGAGTGGATGTTCACAGTCAGCTATTGGATGTATCACAGGGCTCCCAATGGAGAAGCTAGAGAAAGTACCCAAGGAGCTAAAGGGATCTGCAACCCTATTGTTGGAACAACATGATGTACTAACCAGAACCCTGGAGCTCTTGTCTCTAGCTGCATATGTATCGAAAGATGGCCTAGTCGGCCATCAATGGAAAGAGAGGCCCATTGGACTTGCAAACTTTATATGCCCCAATATAGGGGAATGCCAGGGCCAAAAGAATGGGAATGGGTGGGTAGGGAAGTGGGGGGCGCTATGGGGGACTTTTGGGATAGCATTGGAAATGTAATTGAGGAAAATATGTAATAAAAATATTTAAAAAAAAAATAGTCTCCCAACTAAAAAAAGCCCAGGACCAGATGGGTTTAGTGCAGAGTTCTATCAGACCTTCAAAGAAGATCTAATCCCAGTTCTTCACAAACTATTCCACAAAATAGAAACAGAAGGTACTCTACCCAACTCATTCTATAAAGCCACAATTACTCTGATACCTAAACCACAAAAAGACCCAACAAAGATAGAAAACTTCAGACCAATATCCCTTATGAATATTGATGCAAAAATCCTCAATAAAGTTCTTGCTAACCGAATCCAAGAACACATCAAAACAATCATCCATCCTGACCAAGTAGGTTTCATCCCAGGGATGCAGGGATGGTTCAATATACGGAAATCCATCAACGTAATCCAGTATATAAACAAACTCAAAGACAAAAACCACATGGTCATCTCGTTAGATGCGGAAAAAGCATTTGACAAGATCCAACACCCATTCATGATAAAAGTCTTGGAAAGATCAGGAATTCAAGGCTCATACCTAAACATGATAAAAGCAATCTACAGCAAACCAGTAGCCAACATCAAAGTAAATGGTGAGAAGCTTGAAGCAATCCCTCTAAAATCAGGGACTAGACAAGGCTGTCCACTTTCTCCATACCTATTCAACATTGTACTTGAAGTCCTAGCCAGAGCAATTCGACAACAAAAGGAGATCAAAGGGATACAAATTGGAAAAGATGAAGTCAAAATATCACTTTGTGCAGATGATATGATAGTATATATAAGTGACTCTAAAAATTCCACCAGAGAACTCCTAAGCCTGATAAACAGCTTCGGTGAAGTAGCTGGATATAAAATTAACTCAAACAAATCAATGGCCTTTCTCTACACAAAGAATAAACAGGCTGAGAAAGAAATTAGGGAAACAACACCCTTCTCAATAGTCACAAATAATATAAAATATCTTGGCGTGACTCTAACTAAGGAAGTGAAAGATCTGTATAATAAAAACTTCAAGTCTCTGAAGAAAGAAATTATAGAAGATCTCAGAAGATGGAAAGATCTCCCATGCTCATGGATTGGCAGGATCAACATTGTAAAAATGGCTATCTTGCCAAAAGCAATCTACAGATTCAATGCAATCCCCATCAAAATTCCAAATCAATTCTTCAACGAATTAGAAAGTGCAATCTGCAAATTCATCTGGAATAACAAAAAACCTAGGATAGCAAAAACTCTTCTCAAGGATAAAAGAACCTCTGGTGGAATCACCATGCCGGACCTAAAGCTCTACTACAGAGCAATTGTGATAAAAACTGCATGGTACTGGTATAGTGACAGACAAATAGACCAATGGAATAGAATTGAAGACCCAGAAATGAACCCACACACCTATGGTCACTTGATCTTTGACAAGGGAGCTAAAAACATCCAGTGGAAGAAAGACAGCATTTTCAACAAATGGTGCTGGCACAACTGGTTGTTAACATGTAGACGAATGCGAATCGATCCATTCCTATCTCCTTGTACTAAGGTCGAGTCTAAGTGGATCAAGGAACTTCACATAAAACCAGAGACACTGAAACTTATAGAGGAGAAAGTGGGGAAAAGCCTTGAAGATATGGGCACAGGGGAAAAATTCCTGAATAGAACAGTAATGGCTTGTGCTGTAAGATCGAGAATTGACAAGTGGGACCTCATGAAACTACAAAGCTTCTGCAAGGCTAAAGACACCATCAATAAGACAAAAAAACCACCAACAGATTGGGAAAGGATCTTCACCTATCCTAAATCAGATAAGGGACTAATATCCAATATATATAAAGAACTCAAGAAGGTGGACTCCAGAAAGTCAAATAACCCCATTAAAAAATGGGGCTCAGAACTGAACAAAGAATTCTCACCTGAGGAATACCGAATGGCAGAGAAACACCTGAAAAAATGTTCAACATCCTTAATCATCAGGGAAATGCAAATCAAAACAACCCTGAGATTCCACCTCACACCAGTCAGAATGGCTAAGATCAAAAATTCAGGTGACAGCAGATGCTGGCGAGGATGTGGAGAAAGAGGAACACTCCTCCATTGTTGGTGGGATTGCAAGCTTGTACAACCACTCTGGAAATCAGTCTGGTGGTTCCTCAGAAAATTGGACATAGTACTACCGGAGGACCCAGCAATACCTCTCCTGGGCATATATCCAGAAGATGTCCCAACCGGTAAAAGGGACACATGCTCCACTATGTTCATAGCAGCCCTATTTATAATAGCCAGAAGCTGGAAAGAACCCAGATGTCCCTCAACAGAGGAATGGATACAGAAATTATGGTACATTTACACAATGGAGTACTACTCAGCTATTAAAAAGAATGAATTTATGAAATTCCTAGCCAAATGGATGGACCTGGAGGGCATCATCTTGAGTGAAATAACACAATCACAAAAGAACTCCCACAATATGTATTCACTGATAAGTGGATATTAGCCCAAAACTTAGGATACCCAAGATATAAGATACAATTTGCTAAACGCATGAAACTCAAGAAGAATGAAGACCAAAGTGTGGACACTGTGCACCTTCTTAGAATTGGGAACAAAACACCCAGGGAAGGAGTTACAGAGACAAAGTTCGTAGCTGTGATGAAAGGATGGACCATTTAGAGACTGCCGTATCCAGGGATCCATCCCATAATCAGCTTCTAAACGCTGACACCATTGCATACACTAGCAAGATTTTGCTGAAAGGACCCAAATATAGCTGTCTCTTGTGAGACGATGCCGGGGCCTAGCAAACACAGAAGTGGATGTTCACATTCAGCTATTGGATGTATCACAGGGCTCCCAATGGAGAAGCTAGAGAAAGTACCCAAGGAGCTAAAGGGATCTGCAACCCTATTGTTGGAACAACATGATGTACTAACCAGAACCCCGGAGCTCTTGTCTCTAGCTGCATATGTATCGAAAGATGGCCTAGTCGGCCATCAATGGAAAGAGAGGCCCATTGGACTTGCAAACTTTATATGCCCCAATATAGGGGAATGCCAGGGCCAAAAGAATGGGAATGGGTGGGTAGGGAAGTGGGGGGCGCTATGGGGGACTTTTGGGGAAGCATTGGAAATGTAATTGAGGAAAATATGTAATAAAAATATTAAAAATCAAAAAAAAAGAATAGCAGAGAGAGAGAGAGAGAGAGAGAGAGAGAGAGAGAGAGATCTAGAACGGAAACATGCAGACTATAGGAGAGTGGGGAATTAGCAGAAGGGCCTGTGTGGCCTCCACCAGAGAAGTTGTATCTTCACTAATTGCACCAGCTAGGGCTCCTGCTTGC
Source organism: Mus caroli (assembly GCF_978045245.1). Classification (NCBI taxonomy): domain Eukaryota; kingdom Metazoa; phylum Chordata; class Mammalia; order Rodentia; family Muridae; genus Mus; species Mus caroli. The sequence goes on from NW_028227261.1 coordinate 119,096,014, forward strand.
CACTGAAGCTAAGGCTTAAACCTGGAAGAAGCAGAAAGCCTTAGAGGCTCCGAGGATGTAATAGTATGAAGAGTTGTAAGTACATCAGAAACAAAAATACAACTGCTTAGAACATTTACTTAAATACAGTCATGATTTTAAATCATGGATAGAGTTTCATATCTATATAATTCAAAATTATGAGTGTGAGTGAGTGTGCGTGTGTGTGTGTGTGTGTATGCATATTCTAGTTTCAAACCCTCACTTGTCATTCTGTCTGTCTTAGTTCCAGGGAAATTTAGATTTCTCCCAAGGCAAAGCTTTCAGCCTCGCTTTGGTCATGGTTCCAAGCCATGATTGACACTTAGTTGGTACTCAGTGCTGCTGAGGGATGCCCTGGACGAGCTCTCTGGCATTCAGAGAGGGAGGGGCAGGGAGGATGATGGCAGAGAAGATAGAAGGTGTCGGACGAGTGTCAGGCTCTCGGGAACCCCTGAGGAGATACCTGAGTTTAGCCAAAATCTCGAAGTCTTCTAAACCAGAAATTCAGAGAAATTTCTGAGACAGGAAACATTCTTTAAATTCTGCCTTCTGTATCCAGGAAGCGGGGCATTTTCAGTTTAAAATGTTAACACCGCAACTCATAGATGAGAAAAACTGGGAAAGAAAACTTAGTCCCCAGGGGTCTGGACAGCTCCGTTCTCCTGCGGCTTCTGCCCTGCCTCTGCCAGCCTCCTTCAGAGTCTTCCCTTACCCCATTTCTCCTTATAACCACCTCAGAGCTCAGCTTCTGTAGCTTAGAGGAAGGTCAAGCAACATCTGTCTTTGACACTCTTGAGCTCTCACTAGCAGCTGAAAGACTTTGGGCTCCCTGGGAAGCTTGAAAGAGGAATACCTTTTGTAATGGGTTTTCCAGAGCTACACTCATTAGGACAATAAGTTCCTACACACATGCACATCTCCAGACTTCCCTTCCTCAAGCTCCTGGCTTTGTCTTCACCTGTTCTTTCTGGTCCCTAATTTGGCGCTGCCACCCGAAGCTGTGCTCCTTTCTTCTGTCCCAGAAAAGAACACCCACCTCCTACATGAAAACCACATCCAACATGAGCTGCAAGATTTTCCTGGTCCTTTGCATCAATCTTCTTCCATGGCAATGCCAGCAGCTGCCTCTGGCCTGAAGACCAGCATGACTGTGCAAAGCAATAACATCTCACTCAGCCTTGCCTGTTAGAAGTCAGAACACCCAGCCTGAAAGCAAAGAAGGAGAAAACAGCCTGAACCCATATACTTGGTCACTGCAGAAAACACCAGAGGGAGAAGCCTGTAGTTCATTGATTCAATCAACAAATCTAGCAAAGTACTTAACTAGATAAAGTATAAAATATAAATCTACCGCTAAGAGCTTTAGATACTAAAATTTTAATATTAGAAGGGACTTTAATGCCCATCTGCATAAATTCTTACAATAGGAGTGATGTTTGCTACATGCTAGGCAGGCACTGGGATAGATAGAGGTGGGCATTTCCTCTTTGGACAACTGCAGTTCTTAGAAATCATTTTGCAATAATGAACTGATCTGCCCGTATGTCAGTCTACACCTACTGTCTGCAAATGAATGTCTGTTCTCCACAAAATTGTATTCCTTAAATATTCTCATGGCTCTTTCATGCCTCTCCTCACAGGCAGCATCAGTGCTCAAGAATCAATATCCACTCATCCGTACAAAGAACTGGGCTCCTTGCCATTCCAGTTGTAATGCTGGGGACTCGTGCTACCTAGGAATCCTAAAGAAAAAAGGGTGACTGGGTCTGTAGTCGATGCCCCAGAAGTGGCACATTAGATTGCCCCAGTGCGTGAAAAGCTTTTGGCTGTCTCTAAGTGGCTTTTATATTTCTTAAGGTCATCAAGATTTCCAAGAGAAGGCCAGGGATGGATCAGATGAGTCCTGGGGACCAGACCCACTAGGGACATTGTTATCAGCTTTGGCAGGTATGCCCTCTGTGACTTTGAACAGCCTAGTGATCTTCTCCAGCTGGTCATGCTTCAGTGGGAACAGTCATACCTTCATTATCAGATTTTCATGAAAAGTATTTGATCTATAACATGTACAAAGTGCTAATACTACACAAGCCGCCAAAGACCAGATTGGACAGGAATACACCATTTGTTTTACTCTTAGCAGCTGGCTATCCACTCATCCTGGCCCAAAAGTTATTCTCTCAGCTGCTCTGTGGATAAGAAGAAACTATACCCATCATTCCCTTGAAGTGTAACCTTTATATCTTCGAGGGAGTTCAGTCTCTGCTAGGAATAGTTCCACCTCTCTGAATGTGAGAGGTCTCCTGTCTATGGTGAGATCCCAGCTCTGCTCAGAGAAGCTCAGAGTCCAGACATGACTCAGAGTGACAGGACCAACCATGCATGTTTCATGTTCCACAGAACTGCTGCTCCTCCCCTTTGTGCCCCGTGTCATTGTTACAGATGAGGCCATAGCAAACCTTACTTACTGAGACAATGAAGTCCCCCGGCTCCCCGGAAGCTGCTTATGTCTAGACCACAGCTTCTGTTAAACACTAAAGCATCAAATTCTTCCCTGAGATTGGTACCGGCTACCAAGATGCTGAACATATCTCATGCAAGTGTCATGTACACAACATACCTGCCATGATATACTGTCCCCAGCACTACTGAAGTGAACTATTAGATTGTAGGCCTCCCTGGAAATGTGAGTGACTCCAAGAGGTCCTTTTCATCAATCTACTTGCATACCTAGAAACAGATTGATAATGCCCACATCAGTCACTGGAAATATATGAGCTCTAGAGAACTGGCCTTCAGTAGAGGTTTCCTCTCTCAACTCTAGACAGTATGAAGTCCAGGTGGCCCATGCTATATCTTTGCCCAAACCTTCCTGACCATGTTTATTTTCCTTTTGTTCCCCAAGACTTCATTAAAATGTATCTCTGTGCTCCAGTCTTAGACCTTACCTGGTATAATAAGAGAAAACATCCGTGACTCACCACTGCGCTGCTGCCCTACTAGAAGTGGGTTTTGTAATCACAGACCTGGGCTTTGTCTGGAAGTCATGCTCCTCCCTTCTGCTTTCTATCCTTATCAGCTCTCTAATTTGTTTAGAACTTCAGTTTCAGCAAAGAGATTGTACATCCATTGGCTTTCTTACTATAAGTGGTTTCCCAAAGGGCACATGATCACCAAGGTTACCATCCATCACTTTGAACCAGTGGTTCTCAACCTGTGGGTCTTGACCCCCAGAGGAGTCATATACCAGCTATCCTCCGTATCTGACATTTACATTAAGACTCATAACAGTAACAAAATTACAGTTATAAAGTAGCAACAAAATAATTTTATGGTTGGGGGTTACCCACAACATGAGAAACTGCATTAAAGGGTCAAAGCATTAGGAAGGTTGGTGTCTTAGTTAGGGTTTTGCTTCTGTGAACAGACACCATGACCAAGGCAACTCTTATAAGGACAACATTTAGTTGGACTGTCTTACAGGTTCAGAGGTTCAGTCCATTATCATCAAGGTGGGAGAATGACATCGTCCAGGCAGGAATGGTGCAGACAGAACTGAGAGTTCTACATCTTCATCTGAAGGCTGCTAGCAGAATACTGACTTCCAGGCAGCTAGGATGAGGGTCTTAAAGCCCACACCCAAGTGCCATGCCTACTCCAACAAGGCTACACCTACTCTAACAGGGCCATACCTTCTAATAGTTCCACTCCCTGGTCCAAGCATATACAAACCATCACAGTTGGAAACCACTGCTTTGGACAAACCCTGAGCCTCCCTTCACCTCCCTGTCCATCCCCTCTGCCTCTGCCTCTGCCTCTGCCTCTGCCTCTGCCTCTGCCTCTGCCTCTGCCTCTGCCTCTGCCTCTGCCTCTGCCTCTGCCTCTGCCTCTGCCTCTGCCTCTGCCTCTGCCTCTGCCTCTGCCTCTGCCTCTGCCTCTGCCTCTGCCTCTGCCTCTGCCTCTGCCTCTGCCTCTGCCTCTGCCTCTGCCTCTGCCTCTGCCTCTGCCTCTGCCTCTGCCTCTGCCTCTGCCTCTGCCTCTGCCTCTGCCTCTGCCTCTGCCTCTGCCTCTGCCTCTGCCTCTGCCTCTGCCTCTGCCTCTGCCTCTGCCTCTAGTCAAGGTCTTCACACCTGCTTCTCTATTAATCTGAACAACATCTTCTGCTGTTGTTTCCCTATACTTCTATTTTAGGCATTCTAAACCATTAACCACCCCAGTTAGTGGGATTATATCAGGGTTGTTCATACCAACTGCTAAACCCAGTCCAAGTGTTTTCTAAAGACATGAGAAGCCCTTTGTATGAAACACTAAGTGGTTCTCATTCTTTCAAAGCGTGTTGCTTTCTCTCTCAGATTACCAAAATTGGTTTCCCATAGCCTTCCACTCAAGAACCAACTCAGGGACACTCGCCAGCTACCCACAACACCCGCCACAGGATCTTAAGACTTCTGGTGAGTGGAGCACAGCTTCTGCTCCAATCCAATTGCGCGGGACCTGAGACTGCATTAGTTAGGGAAGCAGAAACCAGCCTGAGTAGGGCCACAGGCCTCATCCAGCCAGATCAGCGCCAGGGTAGCGGGAGCACAGGGTTGCCTGACACCCGCCAGCTACCCACGACCCCCGCCGCAGGATTTTGGGACTGCTGGTGAGTGGAACACAGCTTCTGCTCCAGTCCAATTGCGCGGGACCTGAGACTGCATTAGTTAGGGAAGCAGAAACCGGCCTGAGTAGGACCACAGGCCTCATCCGGCCGGATCAGCGCCGGGGTAGGGGGAGCGCAGGGTTGCCTGACACCCGCCAGCTACCCACTACCCCCGCCGCAGGATTTTGGAACTGCTGGTGAGTGGAACACAGCTTCTGCTCCAATCCAATTGCGCAGGACCTGAGACTGCATTAGTTAGGGAAGCAGAAACCGCCCGAGTAGGGCCACAGGCCTCATCCGGCCGGATCAGCGCCAGGGTAGCGGGAGCGCAGGGTTGCCTGACACCCGCCAGCTACCCACGACCCCCCGCCGCAGGATTTTGGGACTGCTGGTGAGTGGAACACAGCTTCTGCTCCAGTCCAATCACGCGGGACCTGAGACTGCTCTGGTTGGGGAGAGAGAAATCCGGCCTACATAGGGCCACAAGCCTCTTCCGGTCAGAAAAGCACCAGGGCAGCTGGGGCGCAGGGTCGCTCACATCACCAGCTACCCACAACACCCACCACAAGATCTTAAGACTTCTGGTGAGTGGAACACAGCTTCTGCTCCAATCCAATTGCACGCGGGACCAGAGACTGCAATAGTTAGGGAAGCAGAAAACCGGCCTGAGTAGGACCACAGGCCTCTTCCGGCTGGACCAGCACCGGGGTACCATCAGCTACCCACGACCCCCTCCGCAGGATTTTGAGACTGCTGGTGAGTGGAACACAGCTTCTGCTCCAATCTTTAAACAGTGACAACGATAACAACTAACCCCAGAGATTACCAGATGGCGAAAGGTAAACGTAATAATCTTACTAACAGAAACCAAGACCACTCACCATCATCAGAACCCAGCACCCCCACTTCGCCCAGTCCAGGGCACCCCAACACACCGGAAAAGCTAGACACGGATTTAAAAGCATATCTCCTGATGATGATAGAGGGCTTCAAGAAGGACTTTAATAACACACTTAAAGAAATACAGGAGAACACTGCTAAACAGGCAGAAGACAATAAAGAGGAAGCACAAAAATCCCTTAAAGAATGGCAGGAGAACAATGCTAAAGAGTTACAAATCCTTAAAGAAAAACAGGATAACATAATCAAACAGGTAGAAGTCCTTACAGAAAAACAGGAAAACACATCCAAACAGATGATGGAAATGAACAAAACCATACTAGACCTAAAAAGGGAAGTAGACACAATAAAGAAAACCCAAAATGAGGCAACACTGGAGATAGAAACCCTAGAAAAAATATCTGGAACCATAGATACGAGCATCAGCAACAGAATACAAGAGATGGAAGAGAGAATCTCAGGTGCAGAAGATTCCATAGAGAACATCGGCACAACAATCAAGGAAAATGTAAAATGCAAAAAGATCCTAACTCAAAACATCCAAGAAATACAGGACACAATGAGAAGACCAAACCTACGGATAATAGGAGTGGATGAGAATGAAGATTTTCAACTCAAAGGACCAGCAAACATCTTCAACAAAATTATAGAAGAAAACTTCCCAAATCTAAAGAAAGAGATGCCCATGAACATACAAGAAGCCTACAGAACTCCAAATAGACTGGACCAGAAAAGAAATACCTCCCGACACATTATAATCAGAATAACAAATGCTCTAAATAAAGATAGAATACTAAAAGCAGTAAGAGAAAAAGGCCAAGTAACATATAAAGGCAAGCCTATCAGAATTACACCAGATTTTTCACCAGAGACTATGAAAGCCAGAAGATCCTGGACGGATGTTATACAGACACTAAAAGAACACAAATTCCAGCCCAGGCTACTATACCCAGCCAAACTCTCAATTAACATAGATGGAGAAATCAAAGTATTCCACGACAAAACCAAATTCACACATTATCTCTCCACGAATCCAGCCCTTCAAAGGATAATAACAGAAAAAAACCAATACAAGGACAGGAACCACGCCCTAGAAACAACAAGAAGGTAATCCCTCAACAAACCTAAAAGAAGACAGCCACAAGAACAAAATGCCAACTTTAACAACAATAATAACAGGAAACAACAATTACTTTTCCTTAATATCTCTTAATATCAATGGACTCAACTCCCCGATAAAAAGACATAGACTAACAAACTGGCTACACAAACAAGACCCAACATTTTGCTGCTTACAGGAAACTCATCTCAGAGAAAAGGATAGACACTATCTCAGAATGAAAGACTGGAAAACAATTTTCCAAGCAAATGGCATGAAGAAACAAGCTGGAGTAGCCATTCTAATATCTGATAAGATTGACTTCCAACCCAAAGTCATTAAAAAAGACAGGGAGGGACACTTCATACTCATCAAAGGTAAAATCCTCCAAGAGGAACTATCAATCCTGAATATCTATGCTCCAAATACAAAGGCAGCCACATTCATTAAAGAAACTTTAGTAAATCTCAAAGCACACATTGCACCTCATACAATAATAGTGGGAGACTTCAACACACCACTTTCACCAATGGACAGATCATGGAAACAGAAACTAAACAGGGACACAGTGAAACTAAGAGAAATTATGAATCAAATGGATCTGGCAGATACTACAGAACATTCTATCCTAAAACAAAAGGATATACCTTCTTCTCAGCACCTCATGGTACCTTCTCCAAAATTGACCACATAATTGGTCACAAAGCAGGCCTCAACAGATATAAAAATATTGAAATTGTCCCATGCATCCTATCAGATCACCATGGACTAAGGCTGATCTTCAATAACAAAATAAATAATAGAAAGCCAACCTTCACGTGGAAACTGAACAACACTCTTCTCAATGATACCTTGGTCAAGGAAGGAATAAAGAAAGAAATTAAGGACTTTTTAGAGTTCAATGAAAATGAAGCCACAACATACCCAAACTTATGGGACGCAATGAAAGCATTTCTAAGAGGAAAACTCATAGCTCTGAGTGCCTCCAAAAGGAAACTAGAGAGAGCACACATTAGCAGCTTGACAACACACCTAAAAGCACTAGAACAAAAGGAAGCAAATTCACCCAAGAGGAGTAGACGGCAGGAAATAATCAAACTCAGGGGTGAAATCAACCAAGTGGAAACAAGAAAAACTATTCAAAGAATCAACCAATCAAGGAGCTGGTTCTTTGAGAAAATCAACAAGATAGATAAACCCTTCGCCAGACTCATTAGAGGGCACAGGGAAAGCATCCTAATTAACAAAATCAGAAATGAAAAAGGAGACATAACAACAGATCCTGAAGACATCCAAAACACCATCAGATCCTTCTACCAAAGGCTATACTCAACAAAACTGGAGAACCTGGATGAAATGGAGAAGTTCCTAGACAGATACCAGGTACCAAAGTTGAATCAAGATCAGGTTAATGATCTAAACAGCCCTATATCCCCCAAAGAAATAGAAGCAGTCATTAATAGTCTCCCAACTAAAAAAAGCCCAGGACCAGATGGGTTTAGTGCAGAGTTCTATCAGACCTTCAAAGAAGATCTAATCCCAGTTCTTCACAATCTATTCCACAAAATAGAAACAGAAGGTACTCTACCCAACTCATTCTATGAAGCCACAATTACTCTGATACCTAAACCACAAAAAGACCCAACAAAGATAGAAAACTTCAGACCAATATCCCTTATGAATATTGATGCAAAAATCCTCAATAAAGTTCTTGCTAACCGAATCCAAGAACACATCAAAACAATCATCCATCCTGACCAAGTAGGTTTCATCCCAGGAATGCAGGGATGGTTCAATATACGGAAATCCATCAACGTAATCCAGTATATAAACAAACTCAAAGACAAAAACCACATGGTCATCTCGTTAGATGCGGAAAAAGCATTTGACAAGATCCAACACCCATTCATGATAAAAGTCTTGGAAAGATCAGGAATTCAAGGCCCATACCTAAACATGATAAAAGCAATCTACAGCAAACCAGTAGCCAACATCAAAGTAAATGGTGAGAAGCTTGAAGCAATCCCTCTAAAATCAGGGACTAGACAAGGCTGTCCACTTTCTCCATACCTATTCAACATTGTACTTGAAGTCCTAGCCAGAGCAATTCGACAACAAAAGGAGATCAAAGGGATACAAATTGGAAAAGATGAAGTCAAAATATCACTCTTTGCAGATGATATGACAGTATATCTAAGTGACCCTAAAAATTCCACCAGAGAACTCCTAAGCCTGATAAACAGCTTCGGTGAAGTAGCTGGATATAAAATTAACTCAAACAAATCAATGGCCTTTCTCTACACAAAGAATAAACAGGCTGAGAAAGAAATTAGGGAAACAACACCCTTCTCAATAGTCACAAATAATATTAAATATCTTGGCGTGACTCTAACTAAGGAAGTGAAAGATCTGTATAATAAAAACTTCAAGTCTCTGAAGAAAGAAATTCTAGAAGATCTCAGAAGATGGAAAGATCTCCCATGCTCATGGATTGGCAGGATCAACATTGTAAAAATGGCTATCTTGCCAAAAGCAATCTACAGATTCAATGCAATCCCCATCAAAATTCCAACTCAATTCTTCAACTAATTAGAAAGTGCAATCTGCAAATTCATCTGGAATAACAAAAAACCTAGGATAGCAAAAACTCTTCTCAAGGATAAAAGAACCTCTGGTGGAATCACCATGCCGGACCTAAAGCTCTACTACAGAGCAATTGTGATAAAAACTGCATGGTACTGGTATAGTGACAGACAAATAGACCAATGGAATAGAATTGAAGACCCAGAAATGAACCCACACACCTACGGTCACTTGATCTTCGACAAGGGAGCTAAAAACATCCAGTGGAAGAAAGACAGCATTTTCAACAAACGGTGCTGGCACAACTGGTTGTTAACATGTAGAAGAATGCGAATCGATCCATTCCTATCTCCTTGTACTAAGGTCAAGTCTAAGTGGATCAAGGAACTTCACATAAAACCAGAGACACTGAAACTTATAGAGGAGAAAGTGGGGAAAAGCCTTGAAGATATGGGCACAGGGGAAAAATTCCTGAATAGAACAGTAATGGCTTGTGCTGTAAGATCGAGAATTGACAAGTGGGACCTCATGAAACTACAAAGCTTCTGCAAGGCTAAAGACACCATCAATAAGACAAAAAAACCACCAACAGATTGGGAAAGGATCTTCACCTATCCTAAATCAGATAAGGGACTAATATCCAATATATATAAAGAACTCAAGAAGGTGGACTCCAGAAAGTCAAATAACCCCATTAAAAAATGGGGCTCAGAACTGAACAAAGAATTCTCACCTGAGGAATACCGAATGGCAGAGAAACACCTGAAAAAATGTTCAACATCCTTAATCATCAGGGAAATGCAAATCAAAACAACCCTGAGATTCCACCTCACACCAGTCAGAATGGCTAAGATCAAAAATTCAGGTGACAGCAGATGCTGGCGAGGATGTGGAGAAAGAGGAACACTCCTCCATTGTTGGTTGGATTGCAAGCTTTTACAACCACTCTGGAAATCAGTCTGGCGGTTCCTCAGAAAATTGGACATAGTACTACCGGAGGATCCAGCAATACCTCTCCTGGGCATATATCCAGAAGATGTCCCAACCGGTAAAAAGGACACATGCTCCACTATGTTCATAGCAGCCCTATTTATAATAGCCAGAAGCTGGAAAGAACCCAGATGTCCCTCAACAGAGGAATGGATACAGAAAATGTGGTACATTTACACAATGGAGTACTACTCAGCTATTAAAAAGAATGAATTTATGAAATTCCTAGCCAAATGGATGGACCTGGAGGGCATCATCTTGAGTGAAGTAACACAATCACAAAAGAACTCACACAATATGTATTCATTGATAAGTGGATATTAGCCCAAAACTTAGGATACCCAAGATATAAGATACAATTTGATAAACGCATGAAACTCAAGAAGAATGAAGACCAAAGTGTGGACACTGTGCACCTTCTTAGAATTGGGAACAAAACACCCAGGGAAGGAGTTACAGAGACAAAGTTCGTAGCTGTGATGAAAGGATGGACCATTTAGAGACTGCTGTATCCAGGGATCCGTCCCATAATCAGCTTCTAAACGCTGACACCATTGCATACAGTAGCAAGATTTTGCTGAAAGGACCCAAATATAGCTGTCTCTTGTGAGACGATGCCGGGGCCTAGCAAACACAGGAGTGGATGTTCACAGTCAGCTATTGGATGTATCACAGGGCTCCCAATGGAGAAGCTAGAGAAAGTACCCAAGGAGCTAAAGGGATCTGCAACCCTATTGTTGGAACAACATGATGTACTAACCAGAACCCCGGAGCTCTTGTCTCTAGCTGCATATGTATCGAAAGATGGCCTAGTCGGCCATCATTGGAAAGAGAGGCCCATTGGACTTGCAAACTTTATATGCCCCAATATAGGGGAATGCCAGGGCCAAAAGAATGGGAATGGGTGGGTAGGGAAGTGGGGGGCGCTATGGGGGACTTTTGGGATAGCATTGGAAATGTAATTGAGGAAAATATGTAATAAAATATTAAAAATCAAAAAAAAAAGAACCAACTCAGTTCTGTCCTAATTGTAAAATAAATAAATAAATAAATAAATAAATTGCCTTTGGCTTCCTTTAACTCAATCTGATTTTCCAGGGCACCCACAAAATCATAATGAGATTTGGGGGGCTTTATTCAGAATCTGGAAATGCAATCACACATGGCCCATTTCATGGCTCTACCTTTCCCATAGAAAGTCCCTTCCTCTCCCCTGGGTGCACTCTGACTTCCTGCCTAAAGCTGTCTATATGAGTGAAGGTAAGAATAAAAACTAAGAAAGAGAGGAGAGGAGAGAGGATAGAGAGAGAGGAAGCAACAGGATTTGGGAGAATGAGAAGGGAGGGAAGGAAGGAGAGAAGAGGAGAAGGGGGGAGAGAAAGAGAGACTGATTTTCTTTAAAAGAGATGTTTCCATTTCTCAAATGTTTTCTGCATTCAAAGCCACTATAGATCGCCCACCTAAAGAGGTCCCAACTCACATAACCTTATATAAAGAGAGAAAATTCATAGGTTCTTTCCCAGGTGGCTCCAGCCACTGTGTTGCTGCACTACAAGGTAGGAATACTTGATTAGTGTTTCCAATTATGTGGTCCCCTCAGTTCACACCATCAGCATCTCAGCTCTGATGCTCACAGAGGGCTCCAGCCCTCACTCTTCAGCCTCTCACCTCCCTGCTTGCCTCCTGACTCCTCTTCCACCCCTTCTCCTTCTACATCATTCTCCTGCTACCCGAGCCTCTGTTTTCCTTTATTTAAAAATAATACAGATCACTGCCATCTATTCAAAACCCTGGCCAGATTCCATCTCATGGCATCAAACCTCTGCTGTCATATTCCTTAGTAACATTTTTAATCAAGAGACCCAACTAGGGATGCCAGTCCCTGTCAGTGACTGTCAGGTTGGCATCAAAACCTGGCCTGAGAGGGGCAGTCCTAAGCCAGGAAGTGGAACTGGCTCACCAGAGACCTATCCTATGTCCACAAAACAAGAGAGAAAAGCTTGTTTGTCTTTCAGTTTTGGTTTTTTTCTCCCTTGTCCCCCCCCCCCCAGAGGCCTTGTTGTCTGAAGGAAGAAGGAGAAAAAGAGAAGAGAACGGGCATGGGGAGAAGAGAGGAGGAGTTCTTTTCAAAAGTGAAGCTGTTGAGCTAAAGGATCTCTAGCTTCTACTCTGTTCTGTTCTCTTGATGAGCACTGAGAAGCCTGTGCACGCCTGGGAACCCACCTAGCGAAAGGAGTTCCCATTTGTATTAAACACAGTGTGGAGCTGGACACCGCCAACACAAGGGACCCTGGGAACCCTGGGGACCGTGGAGATGCACCACCAAGATATCAGACACAGGGCTCCCTGAGGATTCAATGTCAGCTTCTTTAAGTATATTTTGTGCCTTGGGGAAATGCAAGGGAGCCAAGGCTGAGCCTTTTGACTTTGTAATAATGAGATAGCCAGTCTGTCCCTGCTTGCCTGGAGGTGACCTGGGCTAATTTCTCCCATGATACAGTTTCTTTCACCTCCTCTCCCACTTATGTCTGCTTCTGGTAGCACTCCCTGCCTCATCCCTCCAAAATAGATTCCTTAAGCCTTGTCTATGCAAAATTACCAATAGAATTTCTGCATATTTCAAGCCAGTAACGTTTGCAGATTCAGTGCATTTGAGGACATTCAAGGACAAACATTCCACTTCAATCCATGACACTGTTCTGAGATGAAGCTGACACCCAGAAGGCCTGCTGAGCACATGTGGCATCTCCAAGAACAGCAATAATGTCCTGTTGACCTACATAGACTTGCTATTGTTTTGATGGAAATATTTAAACACAAATATTTTCTTGACTTCCTTAAAAGATTTTTTAAATGTCTGTGCTTCTTCCAGTAATTCAGCCTTTTTCAAAAGAGCAAAGAGCTACTGAACTCAGTAAACAAAACCTCATTTATGTGGGCTTGAATGGGGAATAAAAAAATCACTAAAAGCTTTTATTCACATCTCCAATCACCACAGCCTCTTCAGTGTTATCCCTAAATTTCTCCGTTTGCTCAGGCATTATATCAAAGAACACTACAAAGGTAGAAGAGACAGGCTGGGCACACACCTTTACTCCCAGCACTTGAAAAGCAGAGGCAGGCAGATCTTGAGTTCGAGGCCAGCCTGCTCTACAGAGCAAGTTCCTGTACAGCCAGGGCTGTACAGAGAAAGCCTCTCTCAAGAAACCAAAAGAGAAGGTAAAAGAAAAAACCACCTACATCCCCCATAGCAAAGCTTCTTAATTCAGTTTTTAAATCTTGTGTGTACGTGCAGCTTTAATTCCTTATTTGTAAATTTTCTTTCATTTTATTTTACAAATACTTCATTATGTAATATATTGATTTTATATATATTATATAATTATAGAATATATTTCATAATACGTTTTACAAATGTTTAATATACCACCACTATTAGTATAAAGTTTCCAGTTATCATTCAGGATGGTACTGAGAAATCTGTTGATTTGATGAACTTAACTTAGCTCTCACTTTCCTGATATGGGACTTTCAGGCACTTTCAGGTCATCTCTACAGCAAGCAAAAAACACCACGGCACATAAAGCTTCGTCACTGTGTCCCATCATTCCCTTAAGAACAGTTCCCAGGAGAGAAATCTTTCCATCAAAATGAAAATTTCCCATCTTTCTTAAAATGTGCCATCCCAGAGCTCTAGCTGCATATGTATCAGAAGATGGCCTAGTTGGCCATCAATGGGAAGAGAGGCCCCTTGGTCTTGCAAACGTTATATGCCCCAGTACAGGGGAATGCCAGGGCCAAGAAGTGGGAGTGGGTGGGTAGGGGAACAGGGCAGGGAGAGGGTATAGGGAACTTTCGGGATAGTATTTGAAATATAAATAAAGAAAATATCTAATAAAAAAAATGTGCCATCCCATCTCTTTTCAAACCCAATTTTCTAGCCCCTGGCCACTGTGACATATAAACACAGGAACAGTGGACATCTCTGTGTAACTGGTGTGAGAAACAATTTGTTAGAAGTGTGGTCAAGCATTCAAAACAAGGTTTGTACGCATCGCGGCCAAATTCAATACTGTCTCTGCTTCCTTCCTCGCCTCACTGATGTGTGCTGGCACTGCTTAAACGTTATGCTTCGTGGATCCTTTCCAAACAGACTCTAGCCAGCATCACCCTTGTCTGCCATCAGCAGCATGAGGAAGGGAGCACCCAGCCTTTTCTCACAGGCCAGACAGCTCTGGCATTGTGGGAAGTCTCTTCTGAGTCTTCTCTTTCTATCCTGGCTTTGAATTCACACTATGTTTCCCACCCACTTGGCATGAGTATATTTCTCTCCTTGGTTTGGTCTAGAAAAAGCTTTCCAATTACCCCGAAGACTTTATGATGACATCATCATATGGAAGCACTTTTTTCTGGCTTCTCTAGCGTCTTCACAGCCCAGTGCCTCTCTGTATGGCCACTACACCATGGTCCTGCTACCTAGAAAAAGCTGAGCCTTTAAAAGGAAATAGAGGAAACCAGAAATTCTCTAAACCCTGAAGCAAGAAAGGTTTAAGGAAGAATTATTAGCCAGGTTAGTATTCCTCCCAAGCCTCAGCCAAGAAAAATATGTGTTGTCTTCCTTTAGGAAAAAAATGCTAATTTTAAAAGCTTAAAAAATGTAAACTTCTGTTTAAAAATGTAAAAATGTGCAGGGCTGTGGTGGCCCATGCCTTTAATCCCAGCACTTGGGAGGCAGAGGCAGGCGGATTTCTGAGTTCGAGGCCAGCCTGGTCTACAAAGTAAGTTCCAGGACAGCCAGGGCTACACAGAGAAACCCTGCCTAGAAAAAACAAAACAAAACAAAAAAAATGTAAAAATGTAAAAGCCTCTGTTTAATAAATGTAAGTTCACACACAGCCAGGGCCACTGTCAGTCTCCTACAAAGATACTTCCCACTGACAGCTCTAAGGATGATAAGAAGTCCTTGAAACTTGGCAACCTTCAAGAGCTGGCTAAGAATATCATGGACACCTCAACTGAGAGTCTCCACAACATTCCGCCATCATAGCCTAACTGATAGATACTTAACAATGGAAAGTGTTTGCTGATGTAGCTTAAGTCTCAGGATGACCACTCAGACAGGCAATGGTCAAGATGATTCTATTTGGAGATGACTCCTTAACATGAACAACAGCAGCAAACTTTCAAACTTCTAGACTGCTGCTACCAAAGGGTAAGAGACTAGAAGGATAAGAAGGAACATGCATTGTACTGAGCCATTTCCCCTTTATCATACCATTAGATAGAGCATGTTATTTTCTCCACCAGCAGACAAGGAAACTCGGGGACAATAAGAGATAAACACATTAATCCAGAGACACTCAAGAGGAAAGGGCAGAGACACATTTGAATTTGTGCCATGCGTTCCTCTCCTGCCACTTAAAGAAGACCTAGTTTCATATTACAAGAGTATGTCGATAATTACAGAAATGTTAGAACATAAATTCTATAGAACTAAAACATGATGAGCAGGAGTCAGGTACTTGCTCAGGAAAGGCTAACTACAGTGATTAACGTAATATACTCTTTAATAAATGAAATCTTACTCCTAATTAACTTTATTTTTATTATACTAGCTACCATTCCCTATGTTCTTTTGAATAACTGTCTCATTCAATTTCCACATTTTTCTGGATAAAAGTGGACATTGGTTTTACAAGTGAAAAATACTGAGGTTCAGAAAGGGGGCAAACTTGTGCAAGATTCTCAAAGGGTTAATATTATATATTCTTTGAGAATTACATACTACATACTATATACCATATACAGTATATCACATATCACATGTCGCATGCCCAATATACAGCATACAGTATACAGTATATAGTGTATACATCATTAATATTATATATTATTCTTTGAGAAAATATATATTTATATATTTTTTAAACTTTAGGAAGCGAAGGAAGAACTTGGAAAAAATAGATGATTAACATGAAAGAATAATTCAAATTTGTTTGCTCCTGAACATTAGGTTCAGGCTCTCAATCCCTCCATTGTCCTCACCCCACCAGTAGAACTTTCTTATACAGTACTGAGGGATATGATATATTTTAAAAGAGAGAAAGTCAGGATAGAATTAACTTGGTTAAAGTGGTTCCACCCCTGAAGCTGCAGCATGAAAGACCTTAGAGATGGGGAGAGACTAAAGACAGACCTTCAAGGGAAGCAGACTGGCTGTTAGAGCTGAGTGCTCGGGCATCTTCTGTCAAGTCTGAGCATTTCCAGGCTGCTCTGCTGCACTTCGATGACAACATGAGCTTGAAAAGTTCTCTATTGAGAGATGTACACACTTTTGCCAAACTGAAGGCAGAGGGTACGGTGAGTTAAAATGATGCTCCCCCGAGAGTCTTCAGATGCATGTAAAAAGGAGAGCACTTTCTTTCAGTGACACACAAGTCTCATAGATGAGACTGTTTTAGAAGAGATGACATTAAAGGCAAAGAAGATCAAGTTCCCTGCAAGTAAGAAATCAAGACAGAAAGAGGAAAGGGCTGGAGGAGAGAGCTACACCTCTGTCCCGCTGGGCACATTTTGAATGTAAATATCTGTGTCCCCAAATGAAAGCCTGAACCAAGAATATTTTGCAAAGGACAAGATATAAGTGGCAGGCTATGGTGTGCACTGGGGTGCAGAGTAGCAGGGGTCAGTCCTCAGACAGACCCTCCGAGCCAGGAAAACTGGGTGAAGAATGTGACAGTAAAGTGTCAAGGACACGGTGTAGGGAACGTTGTGTGTCCTTGGGGAAAGAACAACAGACCAGAGTACAAATGAAGGAGAACATGGTAAGGCTTTATGCTGCTTGCTCCATAGGCCCAAAGCCATGCTATGGAAACAAAGAAGGAATTCATCACATGGAATTTGATATAGTTCTTCTTCAACTTCAAAAGTGAGCTCAGGCAGTTTGACTAAAATATATAGAGATATATTCTAAAAAGACGCAGCATGTCATGACATTTAAATGTATTAGCTGACAAACATTGTGTTGGACCATCTGCCACCCTGTCCTAAACTTCCTGTAACTAAAGATGCATGAGCCCTAGAGAATAAGCATTAGGTAAAATAGATTCATTTGATATAATTGGACATAATCGTGCATGTAATGTTTTAACGTAATATTACCCAACAGCTGTGCAAATAATAGGAGGGTTACTCACACAGACCATATGCTGGCAATGAGATACAGCGGCAGTGCTGCTAACCGACCAGCGAACTCACGGCTTCCCTGGGATGATGTGTGGCTTGCTTTCAAAAGAAGTTTGAGTGAAAACAGATGCTGGAACAGAACAAACGCAAAGGGCAGCAGCATCCCAACTCCTGCAGCAGGCAATGACCATGTGCCTGCTCATCCCATCCACAGTGCTTCCCAGAATCAGCGCAGATGCACCAAAAGTGTCCTTCTCTATAGCTTCCAAGACATGCTTAAGAGTCGCCTTGGGGTGTCACGTACTGAGGAACACATGTAGACACACTTTCTACATTTGTCTTAAGCCCGTTTGAGACAATAAACAAGTGAACTCTAGTCTAGAACCAGAATTCTAAATCCATACGAACTTTGATTGCCTTTTCATTAAACTGTTTCGCATACCTTCAAGTAAACCATGTGTTCACCCCATCCCATGGGTAGGCTTTTTTTATTTCAACATTGGGGATGCAAAAACTGAAGCTTCGTATTTCAGCCTGTGAAGAGATTTATTGAATTTCTGTATGGAACAAGTTCAGACAAGCATCTGTCCACAGGGTGCAATATTAGATGCAACACCTAACTCATTCCTTCTCTTAGTTCCTTTAGTGGCTCACAGCTAAATGGCCTTGGACAAATTGCTTAGTGCTTGTTGTCAGTCCTGAACAACAAGTATGAAAAGGGAACAAAAAGCAATTAAAATATATCTATACATGCTCCCTTGGTCATATATAAATATTCCCTTTCTTACATCTGACAACAGTGGGTCAATAAGTATGCAACCAATGTGTTCTGTTTCAGTCCTTGATGCTATTAAATCTGTTCCACATCCCTTTGCCACCTAAAATCATTATTTCCACGCCTGCTTATAGTAGCAATTTCAAGTCTATGGAATAAGATACGATATACATTCCTTCAATGTATTATGCTAAGAAGGGTTTTGCCTTGAGCAACCCATGTAAAATCCTTCAACATCACTATATTATTTGTTTCACATTGTTCTGCTTCTACTATTAAAGCTTGGTCTCTTGGGAAATATGAGAAGAGAATTTAACTATACATAAATACTAATATATGCAGTAAAATAAAGACATCACAAAACTATTGCCATACTAAAAGTTAAATGTACTGTCAGCTAAGAAAACTTTTATTCTTTTTGTAAATGACTTTAAATCCACACAAGACAATGAATGGATAAAGATGAAAACAACAAAAATGAATGCTATAAGATTTTAAAGAGGAGATTCGGTGGTCCAGAAAATCCCAACATGACAAAGAAACATGTAATATCCTAGAACCAGAACAAGTCACCACAATTGCTCAAATCCTGCTCTCTGTCACAATATAATGACATTTTTAGTGACACTCAGACAAACATAATAATCTCAGAGTGTTTTAAGGTTGGTAGAAGGTTATGAGAAGGAGTAACCTAAGCCAATAAATATCAAACTTGGGGCTGACATTTGGGCTCAAATCCCCAGTGTTTGCAAGAATTTCAGCACAGGTGTTAAGTACAGACCCCTTATGTTCAAATCAGAGGCATCCACAGAATCGGATCCAAGAGACTGTCAGCTTAAGTGCATTTTCTAAATACATGTTCTTTTGGGTGAGAGAGTTAGTCATTTTAAGATATGGTGAAAATAATTTAGCTTAGTCTTAATTGACCTAAAAGACCTGGAGATTAACTCAATCTGTCAAATTGAGTTCTGATCTCTCCGTTTCCTCTCTAAACCCATTCCAAATGGATCTGTACATTTTTTATGAGTGATTATACTTTTAAAATACGATTAAGTAAAAAGGAGAGGCTTAGTAATTCCTCAGTCTCTATGATCTTCAGTTCTCTTACTAATAAACTGAGCACATGGAAATTGAGATGTGTTTCTGTAACAATTTTACAATTGTCTGAAAACCAGGAAAAGCCTGAAACATTATAACCCTTCTGTGGTTGTTTCACATCCATCTGGAAATGAATTCATTGCTTTAAAAAACAAAGCCTCACCACACCCTTTGCCCAGTCATCTTCAGATGACTACCAAAATAAGAAAGAAAGAAAAAAAGCAAAGCTTTATAATAAACTTCAGAAATATCTAACACCCAACCACTTCTCCACATCCTTCTGCAAGAGCAGACCCAAAGATGTGAGAATGGCCACCAGTTCTCCCTTTTCCTACTGTCACTCCCTAGGGTCACATTTGCAGTTATGTGTGCCCTTAGAGGTGTCTGCTCAGCCATGACCCTCTCTGTCTTCCTGTTCCTCTCCTCCTCCTCTCCAGTTACAATTTATTGGACATGTAATCCAACTAGGTCAATGAGCTCCTGTATTCCTAGGACCTGCAATTATAATCCAGTCACTCACTAGTAAGAGCCACACATTTGATAACTACCTGTGTCTATCTTCTACCATGTACACAAAAGCCACAACAATTTAAAAATTTTTTAAATCCCCAGAAAGAGAAGATGTAATCTATGCAGACAGAGAAAAAGAAGAGAGGAAGACACAGAAACGCAGAGACCAGAAGAAAAATAAAGAGAAAGTAAGACCAGCACAAAACTTGCTAGCTGATTCCAGGCACTTGCTGAAACCCGAAATTTTATGTTACACCTCATTGTCCTTAGAAACTGTTCCCTCTGTTAAAGCAACAGCTGCTTCAAGCCTCAGCTTGTCATGCAGAAGGAATCGGCTTCTTCCAATTTTATTAGTTCTTACCGGTGGGAAAAAATATAATTCCTATAATTAATTTTATACTCCAAATCACTTATAGTCACTTTGCTTCCCTGATAGGACATCAACGGACACCTAAACAGTCTGCAGCTAGACCGTGTGTCCAGGCACTCATTAGCTACACAAGATCAAGAAAGACAGCCGGGCGTGGTGGCGCACGCCTTTAATCCCAGCACTGGGGAGGCAGAGGCAGGCGGATTTCTGAGTTCGAGGCCAGCCTGGTCTACAAAGTGAGTTCCAGGACAGCCAGAGCTATACAGAGAAACCCTGTCTTGAAAAACCAAAAAAAAAAAAAAAAAAAAAAAAAAAAAGATCAAGAAAGACACTTCTCAGAGCTTCTGATTTTGTCATTTGTAGAAACTGGGGTAGTAATTCCCACTTTATAAGCATCTTTGAAGGGGAAATGTATTGGAGAATGCACTGGAAGAAGAGATATATGTGAACTGTGTAGCTTACAACATTGTAAGTAATTGTATCTTCATTATCTTCTTGATTAGTCAAATACTTTTGTAAAGGTACTGTATGTTATTCATTCAACTTATTCACAATCTTAAACTGCTAGCATGTCCTCCTAGAGGACATATGAATGGAAGTTAGGCATTATTGTTTGGTCTTAATTTCAATTCAGAGTTGCTCTACCCTAGCAATACTCTGGTATGGTTTCATGTTCTGCTTTGGGGGGAATTTTTATTTTTATTTATTTATTTATTTATTTATTTATTATTTTTACATTTGAAAGTCTTTGACAGGGCTGGAGAGATGATTCAGTGATTAAGAGCACTGACTGCTCTTTTGAAGGTCCTAAGTTCAAATCCCAGCAACCAGATGTAACGAGATCTGACCCCCTCTTCTGGTGTGTCTGAAGAAAGCTACAGTGTACTTACACATAATAAATAAAAAACCAAAGAGAAAGAAAAGTCCTTGTCTCCAAGTAAGTGTTGCTGTGCTTCCCATCCTGCATTTTTTCCTTTTGCTTTTTCTTCCTTAATTTTCTCACTTATCAAGACTTCACTGTGGTATCCAAGCAGGAGGCTAAAGCAACAACACAGAAAGTGCTGACGTGACAGTCACAGTCTAAAGGGCTAGCAGCCAGTACAGTGTTCAGAGAGTTCAGCCAAAGGGCAATGTCCAGCCCAGGGAATATTCCTCATCAGTGGCAGGTGGACCAGTGACCACAGACGGCATCTCCAAAGGAGACACCTGTACATACTGTGTGGCCAAAACAAACAAGATGCCTCCTCTGCAGTAGATTAGGGAAGAAAGTATAACTCTGACACGGCTGTGAGTCTCCAGAGGATCTCCTCTAGTTTTAAGCTCATGAATTTCACTTTCCTAACCTGACAAAAGGTTCCATGTTGGATGACACACGGATGCAGAATGATTACACAGGAGCCTTCAGAGAGACAAGGCTGTCTACTCTTATTAGATTTGATGGCTAGGCAAGACGTATGCTGCTGATCTATAAAAGCTGTGAGGACAAGAAACTTTAAATTGGGCTAAGGTGACTTAAGGAGGAATTTGAGACGTCTGTAGCTACATAAAAAAAAAAAAAAAGTCCAGCCAGTGTCACCTCCAAGAAAAGAAGGAGGACGGGTGCTTGAATCCTCTCTGAAGGCCATGCACTGAACAGAAATCTAATATGAAGAGAAAGATCCAGAAGAGATAATAAATAGTATTGACTGCATTCCCCTGTGATGAAGGGAATATTAAAGCACGATATTCACCTCACCCAAGTCAAAGCCTCCAAGGCTCTGAAGGGTCCTTCAGAGACAGTGTGGATGAAGAAGCACAAGATGCTGCTGCTGCTGCTGCTGCTGCTGCTGCTACTGATTGATGGTGATGATGATGATGATGATGATGATGATGATATGGAAACTGGAAGGAAATTTTGAGTGATTTCATGTACCAAATATTTATTAGGGTCCTACTATGTGCTGAACGCCACATTCAGTCTCATTTGGAACTACACGAATAAGACTCTAATACTGAAACATGTCTCAGAGGAGATTTTAATTCAGAGGGATCCAAACTTAAGGTCCTGGAAGTTGTACTCAAAGAAGGAGCTTTGAATCTGCTCTGTCAAGAATGACGTGGAAATCTTAGAGGGTCATGTCATCTCTAATTAAAGGGTCAATTTTGATCTGAAAGGATAAAAAGAAGCTTCATAAATATATCATTTCTATAAGAACTCAGCCTGTCCTTTCTAAAAATGATGACTTTAGGTAGACTTGTGACCCTGAAGCTCTATAGCGCTGACTGAGGATGCTGACTGAGGAGGGGGGTTTGAAGGAGTTGGTCCCAGTTAACTCTTCTAAAATCCCCTTCAGTCAGTTTACAGAATCCACTGAGCTTTCTCTGTCCCTCAGCAATGTGCAGCTTCTGTGAACACTGTCTGTCTTCCCCTTAACCTCCCTCTTCTAAGAGAAGCCCTTGGGGCCAAACAGTGAATGTGAACCAGACAAAAGCAGGCCCACCTCAGAACACATTCAAAATCTGCTTCTGGGACTTGAGAGACAGTTTGGTGGTTAAAAGCAGTTTTGCTCTTTCAGAGAACCAAGTTCAATACCCAGCACTCACATTAAATTTCACAACTGTCTATAACTTTGGTTTCAGGGCATCTGATGCCTTCTGTGGGCATCATGGAGCACACATGCATGCATGTAGGCACAACACTCATACATTTAAAACAACACCTCCATACTACAAATGGATATCAGATGGGAACAGATAAATGTATTGTGTAGGGATAGAGCATTCTTCGTAATCTAAGACAGTATGAATGGTGCTAAACAGATACATCCTCCTTTGCCTTCTTGTTATGGTCTTAAAGGATATCTGTTAGCTGGAGAGTCACCTTTGCTAAGTTACATCTTAATTTTTTAATAATAAGGTTCATGTTTTCATAGTTAAAATATGATCATGCTTGTACATTGTCTTTAAGAACTCAACATTGCTCCATGTGTACTAGTTACCTGTCTGTTGCTGTGATAAAATACCATAAACGTATAAAAGAGCACTTAATTGGGTTTACAGTTCCATGGGGTTAGAGTTTATAATGGCAAAGTGAAGGCATGGGTCTTAGTCAGTGTTTTACTGCTCTAAACAGACACCATGACCAAGGTAACTCTTAGACAACATTTAATTGGGGCTGGCTTACAGATTCAGAGGTTCAGGTGATTATCATCAAGACAAGAGCACGGTAGCATCCAGGCAAGCATGGTACAGGAAGAGCTGAAAGTTTTACCTCTTCTTTTAAAGTCAATCAGGAGAAGACTAGCTTCCAGGCAGCTAAGAAGAGGGTCTCAAGGCCCATGCCCACAGTGACACACCTACTCCAAGGGCACACCTCCAAATAGTGCCACTCCCTGGACCAAACATATTCAAACCACTACCGCATGGTAGCAGGAACAGCTGAGAACTTATATCTAAAACTGCAAGTAGGGAGCAGAGAGAAGTGCACCCTGAGAAAGGCATGGTTCTTTTAAAACCTGAAAGCCGAACCCCCAGTGATGCTCCTCCTTCAACAGAGCCACACTTCCTAATCCTTCACAAATAATTATACCACCTTGGGACCAAGTATTCAAACATATGAGGAAATGGGAGCCAGTCTCACTCAAATAAACACATTCCACTCCCTGGCACCCATAGGACCATGGTAATGTTTTAACTCAAAAATGTGCTTAGTCCAGCTTCCAAAATCCATATTACCTAAGGTTCAATGGAGTCAACTAACCTGGATGCTGAAAATGGACCACCAACCAAATGTTAGTTGACTCTGTTGATCTTCTTGTAGAGACCCTATCCCCTTTGGGTCATTTGAGGGGGTTTTGAGATGTTATGAAGAAGGAGAACTTCCTTGTGGGATGTCAGCTGAAGTGGAATGTCAGCTGTGTGCTTTTCTGCCTCTCTGAACTAGCAGGCTCTCACCCCGGCATCTGACACCTGAGTATTGGCAAAATCGAACTTGTGAGATTTTGCTAAAAACAACAACACTCCAGGCTTCGCTTCCACAGCTTCACACAGTGGCATCTCAGGGCCTCTACTCAGTGACTGTGCTGCCATATGCCTGACTTCTATGTCTCTCCATAACTACAGAGGATGATTCTATGCCCTTTTTACTTGTGTAAAGCCAGTACCAACCACAAAAACAACACTGCCAAGTTTAGCTAGCACACTTGAATTACATTTGGGCCACTTTTGACTTGTTGCATTTTAGGAGCAAAAAATTCCTTTGACCTTTTCCTTCCATGAAACTGAACTGGCTGGAGTCTTGACCTGAGGGTACCCCTCCCTTTATCTAATTCAGATCGGGCTTCTCCTGATTTCCTTATCCTTTCAGCACAGCTCTGCTCAGGTGTTGAATTTTCAAGTTTATTTGTTCTCTTTAACTAGTATATTTTGTGTTTCTTTTTGTCTTTTTTGTCTGTTTGTGCTTTTTTTTTATTGTAATGAATGGTTACTAATTATCTTAGGACAGAGTTAATATTAGGCTACCTTGAAATCTCTTCTCCAAATAAATTAGTCCAAAAGTTCTTCAATTTAGCCTCGGGCAAGTTCTTAGCATGAGAAAAGAGAGAAGTCACATACTTTGACAGCATATCTCAAGAACAGTCTCTAGCCTAGTTTTAATATTATACCCCTTTGAAAACTCTTGATCTGGGCCTCCAAGTCTGCATAGCTCTCAGCACTACTGTCTTCCAAGTTCCTATTAGGGTGGCTCATTACTAGGGAGACTCTGTAGATAGCATTTAACCAATCCCAAACAGGATTATGATTGTCACAGTAATATCTCACTTCCTGATACCAACTTATATCTTTGTTACTTTCCTATTGCTGCGTGATAAGATACCATAACCAAGGCAACTTATAAAAGAAAATATTTAATTAAGATTCCAGATTCACAGGTTTAAAATTCATGATGGTGAAGTAAAAGCATTGCAGCCGTAACAGCTGAGGGTTCACATCATCTCAAACTACAAGCAGAAAACAGAGAAAACACACTTGAATGGCATGGATCTTTTGATACTTTAAAGCCTACCCCATCCCCACCCCCAGTGCCACATCTCCAACAAGGCCATACCACTTAATCCTTCTCAAATTCCACCAACTGTGGAACAAGAAATCAAACGTAGGAGCCTATGAGAGCTATTCTCTTTCAAACCAAAACAACATCCTAAAGGCAATAGGTGCTTTGTCCATTATATTGTTCTCAAAGTTATGTGTGCTAACATACTTGCTAATGTCTCTCGTTTGCATTTTGAGAACCCATCTTTAATTCACATGACATCCAATGAGAAAGCACTGACACTGTACACAATTTTAATTTGTATTAATCACTACAAATCCTGTACAACTAACATTCCATCGCTATTTTCCTTTTAGAGAATTCCAAACCAATCCGCACTATTAGGATCACAAGGTGTGCAAGAGATGGTTCAGTAGTAGGTAATGTGGTTTCTGTGCAATAACAAGGATCTGGGTTAGGATTCCCAGCACCCATGTTAAATCTTGTCAAAACATTGTGCACCTGTAACTCAAGCACTGAGGAGGCAGAGATATCCCTGGAGCTCACTGGCCACTCCAGCCCAAGTTGGTGAGCCTCAGACTCAATGAGAAATGCTGTATCCAAAAGTATGGAGATGGAAAATGACTCAGAAAAACACATAACTCTGGCCTACACACAAGCACACATTTGGGTGTGTGCAAATACATACACACAAATACCATGATGACCTTCCACATATATAAAACCTTGCTGGATTGACTTGTTTCCTGTCAGGTATGTTTTCTGCCCTACTGTTAAATGTTACTATTATTTGAGATTTCTCTCTTGTCTTTCTCTATAGATACCTCCTTTCTTTTAAAAATCAACATTAGTATATGAAAAGGGGGGCCACCATTTTAAGCATCCAGGACAGAGCTACCAAACTGTATGCTCAAGTGTACAGGGCTTTAGAAAAAACTATAAAATGTTTTTGGCTCTTCAAGATGCTTAGGGAATTAAGATTAATAATTACTAGTATTAAAATTTTCTGTCGGGCTGGTGAGATGGCTCAGTGGGTAAGAGCACCCGACTGCTCTTCCGAAGGTCTGGAGTTCAAATCCCAGAAACCACATGGTGGCTCACAACCATCCGTAACGAGATCTGGTGCCCTCTTCTGGAGTGTCTGAAGACAGCTACAGTGTACTTACATATATTAAATAAATAAATAAGGCAAAAATTAAAAAAAAATTTTTCTGTCAATCCTGATATCTCAGTGTGGTGACAGATAATATTTCTAGCCATACACAATACTTCTCAAATGGTAGATCTTCATAGAAACACAAATTTTTCCATGAAATTGGTTATTTTTCCTTGGAGAAAATTAATTGTTTTCTCCTGAGTGTCTTGAGTAAACTTTGATTTCAGCAGTCAAATTTCCACTTTATTCTCTTTGATGCTCCCTTGTTCATAGATGTTTGTTCCATAGATAATAATGACTTCAGGTATGACTCTTAATTCACCCACAGGAACATGGAACACTGATTATGTATAGAGCATGAAGCCTGGTGTAAAGTAATCAAACAATAACATTTTAAGAAAATCGTAAATAAACACATGTTCAGTTTCCCTGCTATGTATCAGGACCTTGGTTGGGTACCAGAATTAGATCACAGTTTTCAATTAGGTGGTGGAGGAGGAGGAGGAGGAGGAGGAGGAGAAAGAGAAGAAGGAGAAGAAGGAGAAGAAGGAGAAGAAGAAGAAGAAGAAGAAGAAGAAGAAGAAGAAGAAGAAGAAGAAGAAGAAGAAGAAGAAGAAGAAGAAGAAGAAGAAGAAGAAGAAGAAGAAAGGAGGAAATATGTAGAGTTGAATCTTGTCAACTGCAAAGTGGGAGACTTAAGAGATAAAATCCAGAAGATGGGGTCTGACATATCTTCTTGGTTCCCTAAGAAAACACCCACTTCAATCTATTCTCTGATTTTGTATCCTTGACTGATATGGGTAATAAATTCAGCCCTGTTTGTAATCTAACCTATACTGAGTAAAATGTGGACTGAAGAGGCACTATATATGGGGAGCAAGCCATAAAAAATACTATAAATGTGCTTGTGCTCTGCCTTGAAAGTAATTTCAGAATAGTGGGAAAGGAGCTGATTACAGGAACAATGGCTGTCGGGAACTTTTACAGCACTTTCTTATAAATGAGAGTCACCTTAGCAATCACTACTAGCCTCCCACTGGGAAGGAAAGTAACTTCTTTTTAAAGGTTTATAATTTCTGCCTAAAGGTGACCTTGGATGAGATGTTCTCCTTTTAACACCTAGCTTCTCTGGACCATAATCACTCTGACATAGTGGATTCTACCAGTCTATCTTAATAAATTATGTTGCATACCATATCAAGCAAAGGCTGTTTCAGTTCTCAGCATCTGCTCTAGTTTAATCCCATTGCGCCTGCCCTTGACTAATAAAAAGGTTCAAGTATGTGATAGCTTTTAGCTCTTAAGTCCTAAGGTTTGAGCCAAGCTGATAAATGCACCAATGTTATCAGTCTGAGACCCTAAAAACCTAACTGTAATATATCTCAAAATGGCAACAGGACTCACCACACCTCTAACATGCCAGGGACTTCTCTATTTGGACTGCTGGCCAAAATGAATATCAGTGGCTCATTCAACACTTCTAGCTACAGGAAAAGAGAAGCCAATATCTTCCAGTATCATAGCATCATTTCCAAGATCTCTCCAGATAAGAAAATCTCCTTCAACTTTCAATCCTGGACAGCTGACTTTTCTGTTTCCTCAGTATTGGACAGGACGTACTATTCAGTTAGAAAGACCTTTAGTAGTCTTACTTTTGTTGATAATCATGGTAGAAATTTAAAATATATACTTTGGCATTTGTCTAAGACAAACACAGATTAAAACACAAGGACTTCACTTATTCAGTGTTCTGTGTAAACAGAGACAAAAGACAGTCTTCTGAGAAGGATCTATTCCTGAATACAGGGATTCTGAGACCCATAGTAATCCCATATGAGGAGAACACACCATCAGGCCTATGTTCTATATGTCTAATCTGCCCCCAGCCCCAGAGCATTCATTTCCCTGACTGCTAAAGTATATATACAGCTCTGTTTGACACAGTCACTTCCTTGTCTTCATGGACCAAGAAATAATGGAGATAATGGCAACTGGGCTTCTCATTAATTCCCCAAAGATCTGCTGCTTAGACTCAGATCTGCAAAAGGTCTTCTCTTACTTAGGGTTTCTATTCATGTAAAGCACCATGACCAAAAAGAGAATTGGGGATGTGTCTTAGTCAGGGTTTCTATTCCTGCACAAACATCATGACCAACAAGCAAGTTGGGGAGGAAAGGGTTTATTCGGCTTACACTTCCATACTGCTGTTCATCACCAAAGGAAGTCAGGACTGGAACTCAAGCAGGTCAGAAAGCAGGAGCTGATGCAGAGGCCATGGAGGGATGTTCTTTACTGGCTTGCCTCTCCTGGCTTGCTCAGCCTGCTCTCTTATAGAACCAAGACTACCAGCCCAGAGATGGTCCCACCTACAAGGAGCCTTTCCCCCTTGATCACTAATTGAGAAAATGCCTTACAGCTGGATCTCATGGAGGCATTTCCTCAACTGAAGCTCCTTTCTCTGTGGTAACTCCAGCTGTGTCAAGTTGACACAAAACTAGCCAGTACAGGAGGGAAGGGTCTATTTGGCTTATACTTCCAGATCATAGTCCATCTTTGGCAAAAACTGGGACAGGAATTCAAGCAGGACTGGAACCTAGAGGCAGGAACTGATACAGAGACCATGAAGGGATGCTGCTTACTGGCTTGCTTCACCTGGCTTGCCCAGCCTACTTTTTTTATAGAACCCAGGACATTCATCCCTGGGATGGCACCACCCACCATGAGCTGGGCCCTTCCCCAGTGATCACTAATTGAGGAAGTACATTACAGCTAGAATTATGGAGGCATTTTCTCAACTGAGGCCCCTTTCTCTCTTATGACTCTAACTCCTGTCAAGTTGATACACAAAACCAGCCAGTACAACTGACCCCTTATCAACTTGACACACAAATACAACACTATTAAGCCTCAACCCTTCCCCAGGATCTCACGTTGAAAACATAAATAGCGGTAAAAGTCTCACAGTCTTTACAAATTAAAACACATTAAAATGTCCATCTTTTTAAAATGTCCAATTTCTCCAAATATCCAAAATTCCTTTTCAAAATTCAGTATCTCAGGTGTGGGCTCCTGTAAAAGTTAAAATAAAATTAAGTACCTTTTTCAAGAGGGAAGAACCATGAAAGAGTCACAATCTGAACTAAGTAAAACTAGCCTCTAACAATGTAAATCACTCAATGTCCAGTGTCTGAGATCCACATATTATCTTCTGGGCTGCTCAAAAGGCTTGGGTCACTTCTCCAGCTCTGCCCTCTAGAGCACACACAGCTTGTCTTCTAGACTCCAGCTAGTTCCACTCTACTATTGTTGCTGTTCTTGGTGATCCTCCCATGGTGCTGATATCTCCAAAAGTGTTGGGATTCCTTGCTACCCAGGGTGCACATTGACCAACTGCCTATCATAGCCTCTCTTCATAGTGCCAAGCTCAACTTCTTTGCATGATTCCTTTAGTCCTGGGCTTTCAGCTGCCACTGATGGAGCATCTTTACCAATGGCCTCTCCTCACTTCTCTCAGTGTCAAGTCTCAGTCTCTCTCCATGACCCCTTCACGCTTTCAAAACCAGTACCACCTGGATGATTCTTACACATTAACAAGTCTACTGCCAACACAAGGTATGACTTTGGCTGCCTCTGGAACACAGCTTCTCTGTGCTCTCAGAGAACAGTTCTCAGAAGACTTCACCTTAATGATTCTGATCTCTTCTTAATCACTTCTAATTTCTTAGCTCTAGCTAACCAGCATCAATTGTCCAGTAATGCAAAAGTTTCATTTTAGTAGTTCTGGTATCTTGTAACTCACAGCTGATTCTTCAGCCCCAGCAAACCAGAATCTCAGAATCTAAATCAAAATAACAAACTTCCCTAATAGAGTCTTTAAATTTCTTCTTGAAATTTCAACAGCCAAGCCTCCATCATCTGCATTGTTTTCAACATTCTTATCCTCCAAATCCCCCACAGACTATACCACTGAGTTCTCAACACTCAATGGCTTTTTTAGCCAAACGTTCCAAAGTACCTGTATAATCTTTCCAAAAACATAATCAGATCTTTCACAGCAATACCCTTTCATTCTTGGTGCTAACTTCTGTCTTGGTTAGGGTTTTATTGCTGTGAAGAGACACCATGACCATGGCAACTCTTATAAGGGAAAATATTTAATTGGGGCTGGCTTACATTTTCAGAGGTTTAATTCATTATTGCAATGGTAAGACATGGCAGCACACAGGCAGACATGGTGCTAGAGCAGGATCTGAGGTTCTACATCTTGATCCTCAGGCATCAGGAGACTGTGTGCCATACTGATTGTAGCTTGAGCATAGGAGACCTCAAAACCTACCACTACAGTGACACATTTCCTCCAGTGTAAAAGTAACTTTTATTCACTAGATATAATTGTCATTTCAGTGGCTTGCTACTGAATAACGTCACCCTTTCTAGTTCTTTCTGTCCTCTGGCTGGCTGGTTCAACTCAGCTGTTCTGGACCAAACTCCTCTCCAAGCTGACTGATTCAAACTTGTTTCTCTTGGCTTCTGACTGAATTGCTCTGTTTGGCCTCAAACTAACTCTGGCAGCCTGTTCTAATCTTTTGGTTCCTTCTTATTCTCGGGCTTCAACTGCCTGCCTCCACTTCAGGAACTCATACATGAACAAACTCAACTCCACTGAATTGCACTCACTCAACTGAACTACACCAAACTCATCTACACTCAACCAAACTGAAGTGCCCTGAATTACACTGACTAAACTCAACTGACTTCAATGCATTGTTTGAACTGCCTCCCATTCCAGACTCACTCTGCACTGCTCTTAAGTAGCCTCTCTTACCTGTCTGTCCTTGTAAGTTGGAATTATCCTATCTCTGACTCATTCCGTCAAAGTTTTTTTCTGATCCATCATTTTTTCTGCCACTTAATTAAACATCACATTCAAACATGGCTGCTTCCTTCTACAAACTAAATTTACTATAATTGTTTGGGATTAAAGGTGTGGACTAAGGGCATGACTTTATTCCAGCCAGATCACACTGATCTACATGTGACCTTTGGAATGGTATGCCTTACCAGAGTAGCCATGTTCCTGGACTAAAATTCCTCTATACTCCAACAAAGCCACAATATTCCAGGAAGGCTACACCTCCTAATAGTGACACTCCCTAAAGGCCAAGAATTTACACACATGAGTCTATGGGGGCCATACCTATTCAAACCACCACAGGCCTTAAAGCATACTTACAAATCCATTGCTCCAATAATGCTCTAAAGTTTGTCTTAATGTCCATAGCTCCCTGCCTTGTTAAAAATTCACCTGAACTGTATTGTTGAAAAAATAAGTAAGTCAAGAGAGAAATTTTGAATGGAAACTGTCACTATTAAATTATGGGCACCAGCTACCTTATCCTCAAGGATGACTCCTACACAGTTAGCAGCATAAATGACAGGAAATGCCCTAGACAGGCCAACAGTAACAACATCAGTCATTAGCTCTATTTTTTTTATCTTGTGTATGTGTGTAGTATGTGCCTGTGTGCTCATGTGTTCTAGTGTGCGTGCTAACATGAGTGTATGTAGAAGCCAGAGGTCAATGTTGGGTGTCTTCCTCAACTTTCTCCACCTTACTTTTTGAGAGAAGGTCTCTCACTAAACCTGGGTCTCATTGATTGGATAGACTGACTGGCCAGGGAGCCTCTGATTTTTTTGTTTGTTTATTTGTTTCTACCTCCTATCCCTGTAGTGCAAGTGGGCAC
The DNA here is from genome assembly GCF_978045245.1 of Mus caroli. Classification (NCBI taxonomy): domain Eukaryota; kingdom Metazoa; phylum Chordata; class Mammalia; order Rodentia; family Muridae; genus Mus; species Mus caroli. The sequence continues at coordinate 119,128,116 of NW_028227261.1, forward strand.
AGCCTTTTGCAAGAACGTTAGGGATGCAAAATCAGTTTCTCATAAGTGCACACTACCATAACCCCCAACCAGACAGCAATGCCTATGGGACAGTTAAAGGCATGGAGATAAACTACTCCAGAGAAAGTTTCATGGAACAGCATTTGTTTAATTGCTCATGAGTAGCCACCTCTATATTGAAAGCCTATTGATTGTGATTGGTTATCATCTTATGTCAGTTTGGATAGTGAGCGCTCAGAGTCCCAGCATCTCTATGCAGTAGAAGCACAGTAAAGGAGAGTGCAGGCAACCCTACCTCGGAATTCAGTGTTCTAAATTCAGGAGCATCATGTACCATGCTTCTTATTTAGAAGCACACTGTGCCAAGTAGGCTGGCGGTCAGGTCATGCCTACATTTTTCTCCTACAACACACCAAGCACTGAGCCATCTTTCCAGCCCTAGTTATAAACTTTAACATGCTCTGCCATATCAGAAGTGGGTTTTATGGTAACATAAAAATTTGCATAATATAAAAAGTATGTTTACCAAACATCTCTGAATCTCATAGTGAAGATAATAAAAACTTCTTCACTGGTTTCCCATAAGAATTAGAATATTGAGCAACAAATCTAACACTTCTCATTTCTGTGTTGTGTCCAAGCATACTCTGACCATAATATTGACTTTTTATTATTAGTTTAAGTTAAACAACAATAATACTTTATGATCATAGTTTATTATTTAGGCAAGTGCTGTGTTACTGAATTATATCCATTATCCTTCACAAATTAAATATTAATTTGTTTACATATTTTATCAGCTACTCCTGTTCCTTTGAGGACTATGTATGGGCACATGCCTTTACTGTTTAGTTAAAGCTACAGAGTTATTGACTATAATGCCCTCAATGACATTTAAATGACTGATCAGGATAAAAATGAATAAGTTAGAATTTTAATATTTAGCCCAAAATTAGGTAATGGTAGTTCCTCTCATTGTTTTATTATTACAGAACTATGGACACTGTGAATATTTCACTGTTTTCATTACTTGATAATATGATAATATTAACCATATTGTTTAAAACATGAGGATCAAATTTATCAGTATAATAAAGGTATACTTCAGAGTTCCTCAGACTGTTTTGAATTATCATATTCATTTGCATTAATAACATTTGTATATGTGTGAGGTAGGTTGTGTTTTAAGAACACATTAAGTGATAAAAATCAAATAAAAATTGTGTGATAATTCATAGGTATGAGAAATATATGTGCTAGTTATTTGATGCACTACACATCTACAACAAAATATTTACAGTAGTTCCTTCCACATATAGGATATATACTCATCTTTGGTATACTTGTTTCTCATCATATGTATCTTCACTGTATCTCTTTACATAACGATCAAAAATTATTATGTGCTTAAAAATCTTAATAAATAAAATTCTAAATAAAAAGACACTTGTTACTTTGGTTTTAAGATTGTTCAGATGAATGATTTAGCATGGATGGTGTTAGGTCCAAAGTGAGCCTCCCGCCCAAATCTCAGCTACTGTCAGCATCCTAAAGAGAAGAACTCTAACCAGTAAGCAGAAGGATTGCATTTGGGTAAAGAGAAACCTGAATTCATCACTCCTCAGATGTCTTGTAATGGGGGTTACTTTTGTCCATGACCTCAGTTAATCAACCCCCCAAAGGTCAACTGTCTCCAACAAGGACATCTAGTTACCAGCTAATCCAAATGTTTATTGGCCAAATACTCTGGGCCCCTAGATATCTCATTAGCATGGAGAAATCTAGGCTCTATGCTACATGACAAGTTGTTATGGTCCTCTTAGTGGTATATCTAGTCAACTGCTCCAGGACAGGAATCTGGTTGGGAGCTAGTCTGAACTCCTGCCATTCTCAATGATGAGTTTTATTGGGGTTCTGAACTTTGTAACTACCTACCAATTCTGATGGCATAGTCCACTGCCCCATACTTCCCTATCTCTAGCTATTTATTTTCCTTATAACCCTACTACTTCAGTCTCTTTCTCTCTGTCTCCCTGTCTCTGTTTGACTCTCTCTGTCTCTGTCTCTTTCTCTCTGTCTCTGTCTCTCTGTCTCTGTCTCTCTGTCTCTGTCTCTCTGTCTCTGTCTCTGTCTCTCTCTGTCTCTCTCTCTCTCTCTCTCTCTCTCTCTCTCTCTCTCTCTCTCTCTCTCTCTCTCTCTCTCTCGCTTGCTCGCTCATATCTGCAATAAAACCCCCAACCATACGATGGAGCCATCATGTCATTAGTTTATATAGTCAGGACAGGTGTCTTCATAACTCTCATCTGCTTATCATATCTTCATTTGCTACTCTCGATCGCCTCCCAACTTCATTGAAATCAGCATTACTGACAATTAAAATTACCAACAACAAATGCTACTCTCAGCTGTAGTCAAATGGCTTCCCCTTGGTCGAATGAAGGTGAGTGCAGAGGTGCATGGCTGCTCAAAGTACTGAGAGTAAGTAATGGCTGAGTGCTCAGCCCCAGAGAGGAAGTTCCCAGGTCCTCTAGGACTCAGACTACATGAGGAGGATGGATCAGAAAGATGAGATGGAAGATGGAGACGGGATTGAGAAACACTGCCTTCTGGCCATGACACAGTCAATGTAACCATGATCTCACGGCAGTTGTGGTTGCCTGCCATAGGCCTGTACATTACTGTAGTGGTTTGGATATACTTGGCCCAGGGAGTGGCACTATTAGGAGGAGGTGTGGCCTTGTTGGAGGAAGTGTGTCACTGTGAGGGTGGGCTTTGAGACCCTCCTCCTAGCTGTCTAGAAATAGTCTTCTCCTAGCAGTCTTCAGATGAAAATTTAGAACTCTCAACTCTTCCTGTTCCATTGCTGCCTTGAAGCTGCTATGCTCCTGCCTTGATGATAATGGACTGAACCTCTGAATTGTAAGCCAGACCCAATTAAATGTCCTTTATAAGAGTTGGTTTGGTCATGGCATCTCTTCACAGCAATGGAAACCCTAAGACAATTGCACAGTAACAGATGGCCAACAAAAAAGCAACTTAATGGCATTTTTGGAAGGTTTTTGTCTCATACCCCTTGGCTTTTTTTTTTTAACTTTACAGTTCTTTTGGTTATATATTATGATTTGTAATTTTGTGTTTTTAAGGGACTTCTGTGTAAGTGTGTGTCTCTGAGTCTGTATGTATTCCTTGTGCTTTTTTTTTTTTGAGCTCTTTTTCTTCTTTTTGTTTGTCTTGTCCTATTCTAGTTTGTTTATTGTCCGTTGGTTTTCTATCAAGAGGAGAAAGAAAGTGTGCAGATTTGAATGGGTAGGGAGATTGAGAAGACCTGGTAGAACACAAAGAAGGGGAGACCGTGATCAGAATGTACTGTATGAAAAATATCTATTTATTTTCAATAAAAAATTAAAATTATAAAAAGAAAAAGAGAGAGACCATCCTTGTTCATGTCCCTGGGCCAGTTTGAGTCTCCTCCAATCATTAAAAAATAAAAAATAATAAAGACTAGGCCTGTCAACAACCAAGATGTAGAGGCTAGGAAGCCGCATTTTCCTAACTCCCTACCAAACCATTGGCTACTGAGGGATTGTATGGGGCGGGGTGGCCATTGTCTTAAATTGTGTATCCATTGATAAACCTACCAGGTTCTAATGGATATCTCCAAACCCATGCTCACAACAGATGGTCCTGCTTACATACAGTGGGTCACCAAACAAGAAGACATCCATATGGAGAAGAGACATCATAGTGAGTCAGGGATAATAGAAATGGAAGGGAAATATGAGAGGGTGAAGGATGAGGCTAATTAGAATGAACGCTACACATATGAAATTGTCGAAGGACAAATTTAATGTGTGACCCAGAAAAAGAACTAAAACAATAAACAAAATTAAATTCCAACAATAGGAAAAAAACAATTACCTATGACAGGTGGGCAAATTGTCTATAACACCATTAAAGATTTCCCCTTTGCTTGTATGTGAGTATTTTATGTACATGCACAGTTATTTTGACTTCATAATATCACAAAATTTTAACATATAAATGTTTTTCCCCTGGAACGTTTTTCCTTTTCTCTTTCAAGTTGCTAACTTGTCTACTTGTTACTTCATAGATGATGACGGATTGAGTTTTTCAAAGACTGAGCTTTCAAAGAAGCTGCCAGATAAAAAAACACCTGGTTTGCAGTTAAATCTGAATTTCAAATAACTCACGTTTTAGCATATGTCCCATGTGGTGTCTTGAACAAATTTGTGTTTATCAGCAAGTCATATTTAGCTGGGCATCCTCGTTATTTCCTAAGAACAGCAAGCTTATCTTTAGGAAAACTTATTTTATAGAGAGCAAAAAAGAAAAGAATCCAGCAGACATGGCTTAATCATGTGAGCGCTGCTCAAGAGCTATGAGGAATGTTTGTGTGATGAGCTTATCAGTAGCCAAAATAAGCAGAGCAGGAGAATAATCTGGAGATCATTGTAAATCCTTCCGCTGGAGATAACCACTGTAACCATATTTTCTGAGGACATGTAGTATTTTAAAAAGCTGGAGTTTTCTACCATGAAAGTCACCAGCATTCAGGGTTCCTATGAAAACAGAGCTGCCACTCCTGGTGAGCTATGAAAACACATGCTTGGGTTTTTTGTTTTGTTTTGTTTTGTTTTTTGTTTTTTAATTTTAATGTGTATAAGTGTTTTGCTTGCATATACATCTATGCATGATTTGTGTCTTTGGTGCCCACAGAGGCCAGAAGAGGACATTGGATCCCCTGGAACTGGAGTTAAAGACAGCTATTGGCCACTGTGTGAGTGTTTGGAAAAAAAAACGAAAGCATCTTCTACAAATGGTGCTGGTCTAACTGGATGTCTGTATGTAGAAGAATGCAAATAGATTCATATCTATCACCCTGCATAAAACTCAAGCCAAGTGGATCAAAGACCTAAACATAAAACTAGATACACTAAATCTGATAGAAGAAAAAGTAGGAAATACCCTTGAATGCACTGGCACAGGAGACAACTTCCTGAACAGAACACCAACAGCTCAGGCACTAAGATCAACAATTAATAAATGGGACCTCACAAAACTGAAAAGCTTCTGTAAATCAACGGACACCACCAAAAGAACAAAACAGCAGCCTACAGAATGGGAAAAGATTTTTTTTAATATTATATATTTATTTATTATTTATACAAGTACACTGTAGCTATCTTCAGGCAAACAACAAAAGAGTGCATCAGATTCCATTTCAGATGGTTGTGAGCCTCCATGTTGTTGTTGGGAATTGAACTCGGGACCTTTGGAAGAGTAGTCAGTGCTCTTAACCGTTGAGCCATCTCTCTAGCCCATTGGGAAAAGATTTTTACCGACTCTACATCCAACAGAGGGCTGATATCCAAAATATGTAAAGAACTCAAGAAACTAGACATCAATAAACCAAATAACCCAATTAAAAAGTACAGAGCTAAACAAGGAACTCTCCATAGAGGACTCTAATGGCACTTGAGGAAATGTTCAGCCTTCATAGTCACCAAGGAAATGCAAATCGAAATGACTCAGATCCTATCTTAGACCAGTCAGAATGGCTAAGATAAAAAACTCAAGGGACAACACGTGCTGACAAGGATGCGGAGCAAGAGGAACACTCTCCCATTGTTGGTGGGAGCGCAAACTTGTACAACTGCTTTGAAAATCAATTTGCTGATTCCTCAGAAAACAGACTAGATCTACTCCAAGACCCAGCTATACCATTCCTGGGCATATACGTAAAAGAAGCCTCACTATACCACAAGGACACTTGTTCAACTATGTTCATAGCAGCTTTATTCATAATAACCAGAAACTTGAAACAACCTAAATGCCCCTATACTGAAGAATAAATAAAGAAAATGTTGTACATTTACACAATGAAGTATTACTCAGCTATTAAAAATGACATCATGAAATTGGCAGGCAAATGAATGGAACTAGAAAAGATCATCTGATTGAAGTAACCCAGACCCAAAAAGACAAACATGGTCTGTACTCACTTATAAGTGGATACTAGTCGTAAAGTACAGGAAGCGTTTAATTTTAATTGGGCATATTAAGTAGGTGAGCCAAAGGGGGCTTTCGATTGCTAGACTTCAATACTTTCAATACTGATAACTGGACCTTGGTAGTCAGCCTCGGGAGGAAGAAATAAGAAAATAGAACCCGGGGCCTAGCTTTAGGAATGTAATCTAACAGTTTTTAGCAAGGCCAAGAGAATGGAGAAGAAAGGCAAAGCTTGACAGAGCCCTGCCCACCATGCTTGAGATGCCCAAAGTATCTTCACTAAGTATGCTACATTCTCCACATTTGAAAAAACTTTGAAAATGTGGAGGGGGGAGGGGTTATGTTTTTCAGTGCACCTCAGATACGGGCCCTCATCTTCCACCATGTTTGAAATAGTCCCTCTTGTTGTTTGCCACTCTGTATGTATAAAAGACTACCTAGCCTAAGAGCATCCAGGGACTCTCCTATCTCTCTCTTTTTTTTTTTTTTTTTTTGAAATTTTTTTTTATTACGTATTTTCCTCAATTACATTTCCAATGCTATCCCAAAAGTCCCCCATACCCTCCCCCCCACTTCCCTACCCACCTATTCCCACCTTTTGGCCCTGGCATTCCCCTGTACTGGGGCATATAAAGTTTGCATGTCCAATGGGCCTCTCTTTCCAGTGATGGCCGACTAGGCCATCTTTTGATACATATGCAGTTAGAAACAAGAGCTCCGGGGTACTGGTTAGTTCATATTGTTGTTCCACCTATAAGGTTGCAGTTCCCTTTAGCTCCTTGGGTAATTTCTCTAGCTCCTCCATTGGGGGCCCTGTGATCCATCCAATAGCTGACTGTGAGCATCCACTTCTGTGTTTGCTAGGCCCCGGCATAGTCTCACAAGAGACAGCTGTATCAGGGTCCTTTCAGCAAAATCTTGCTAGTGTATGCAATGGTGTCATCGTTTGGAGGCTAATTATGGGATGGATCCCTGGATATGGCAGTCTCTAGATGGTCCATCCTTTTGTCTCAGCTCCAAACTTTGTCTCTGTAACTCCTTCCATGGGTGATTGTTTCCAATTCTAAGAAGGGGCAAAGTGTCCAAACTTTGGTCTTCGTTCTTCTTCAGTTTCATCTCCTATTTCTCTTGAGTCTAGACACAGGAGTACTGGGATTTTAGGTGCAAGGGATACAGATCCAAGTCTTCAAGCTCAGATTGTAAGAGTTTTACACTTTGAGCCATCTTCCCAGACCTGAAGGATTACTTTAAGCAGCTAATCTAAGAATATTTACAAATTAACTTTATATTTTTTGGGGGGGCTGGGTTTCAAAACAGGGTTTCTTAGCATAGCCTTAGCTGTCCTGGAACTGGCTCTGTAGACAAAGGTGGCCTCAGACTCCCAGAGATTCTCCTGTCTCCACCTTTCAAGTGCTAGAATTAAAGTGTTGTGGCACTACAACCTGGCTTTTTGTTTTGTTTGTTTTGTAATTTATTTTTCTAGTGAGCAATATCTTGTAGCATCACGATATGAATTACTCCATTGTTCTGTGCCTTTGTGAGTTTCTTACCTCAGGTGCATATTGTAATTCCTCTTATTTTCAAGGTCTCTAAATCAATAAAGATGTTGGTAGCCAACAAAACAACGTGATACAGACAACATCAGTGCCAAATGACATGGGCCACTGAACGTAAGTATTCATTAGATATGTTGGTCATTTGGCAAAGTGGCTTGATTCCAAGATTTAGTCTCCTTGGTAGCCAACACTTACCTGAATACTCTCCAACCTTACAACTACACTAAGCCGGGCCTGGGAGCCTGAGTACAGAGAAACGTACAGACGTCTACTGGTTATGGTAAGGCCCAGGATTATAAGGATCTAAGAATATAAAAATATAGTAATCCCTCGCCAGACAACCATGGGGCTATACAATAGTATGACTTTATGTTTCTACATGAAACCATCAGACCTACTTTCTAAAAGTTCTGTTCCACTCTTATGAAAATGAAATTTGCATCACTTCTTCCAAATCCACACACTTATATCTGCAAATCCAGAGCCTTCCTTTTAAAGGTGTATTTAATTTAATCATAAGCCTTTCGTGCATAGGAAGCTGACCCAGCCACATCCAAGTAAGCCTCACCATTCCACTACGTTCTTACTTATTTCATTGCTGTGTGGAGTCTGCTCACACATTTTTCCTTCCTCCGTGGGATTGAGTCAAACTTTGGTGATTAGCATTGATCTCTACTGATATATGCAATTAAAACTCCTGGTCCTTACAGCTGTGACCCTCCAGCTGGTGTCACTGAAATGCTGTATCCCTCACCCCATCGACCTAGTCTTGGTTGCATGGCCTGGACCACCACTGATAGTTACACCACCTTATTGTGACCTTTTGACCCTTTCATGTGTCCAGACTTCTCTGTCCACAGAAACATGTGTCCTTATGTAGGTCATGGAAAAGGCTCATTTGCCACCCTCTCTGGTCCCTTGAGCCACTGGGACCATCCAGTTCTACTGCTCCAAGCTGAGAGGCACTGGAGTCTTTGTTATGTCTCTGGGACATCCTTGTGAAAAGCTTATCCTGGATAGGGTAGGGGCTATAATCTTAAAGACCGACAGAAATCATTCTGTATTCATAGAAAATCCCATTTGAATTCCAGGAAACTTTCTATGATAGCCATCTTTTACATGAGAGCTTGGCCTTCAAAACTAGCAAGAGAAGAAGCAGACTGAGAAATCTTAACACCTGCAATTAGATGTCCCAGCCCAGAAATGATTCATGACCCTTGCATTCATAATTTCCTGCCAAAGAAAGTCACAGGCCATATACATAGGTATGACCTTGATAACTGCAGGAGAAAGGAGAAGCCCAGTGCTCCGGAGCTCCAAAGCAGAGCAGAGCCCCCATTTCTGGCACCGTAACAATGCTTCTTGAAGCACTCGCCCTTACTCGCCCTTCTGCCCTTGTTTGGCTTCATCATCACTATGCTGGAATCACCACTTGGAATTTGGATCAAAGGCCATCTCAGGGGCTCTAAATATTGTCTCACAAGACAATGGCCATTGTCTTTTTATCAGTTTCTTTCTTTCTTTCTTTCTTTCTTTCTTTCTTTCTTTCTTTCTTTCTTTCTTTCTTTCTTTCTTCCTCTCTTTCTTTCTTTCTTTCTTTCTGCAGTGGGGAGAATCTTTACTTGGTGAATGGAAGGAGACAGAGAGGAAGAATCAAGGGAAAGGGTGAAGTGAAGAATCTTTTCCCTTTAGAAATCAGGGACTTGACCTTTGTCTGCCTAACTTTTGATAGCCTCCATTGCTATGGACACTCCATTCCTGACCCTCAGTGTGAAAGGTCAGCCTCACAAGTCTTCTGACATATTGAGCAGACTTGTGGGATTAAAAGTCACTAGGTAGCTGGCAAAATTTACCATACAAACCTAACAAGCTGAGGTCAGTACCTGTAGTCCACAGTCTAGGGGAAAACCTACTCTTCAGAGTTTTCCTCCTACATCTAGACATACACCATGACAGAGGAGCACCTGGACTTACACACACATACTACACACATGTGCAGGGAGAGAGAAAATAAGATAATTTTAAATAAATAGAAGTCAGTAGAGGTAGCTGAGTTTCAGCATGTCATTATCTTTTGGCTGCCCCCCACAGATGGATTGCCCTCTTGTTTCACGGACCCATATGACTAGATCTATAGAGGTTGTACAGAGAAGTCAAACATGCTTATCGTATCAATACATACAGAGAACCTGCTTGAAACGTCTGTAGCTGCTGAGGAGGTTGTACAGAAGCTATGAGTTATACACCTAAGAAGCAAGAAAGGAATGGAAGAAAATAGAGTATTCCAGCCAGAAGTGGTGGATAAAGGCATATGCCTTTATCCTAGTACTTAATAGGCAGACAAAAGAATTCTGTAAGTTCAAGGCTATGCTGGTCTACAAAGTAAATCCCAGGCCAGCCAGGACTACATAGTGAGGCTTTATTTCAACACACAAACACAGAGAGAGAGAGAGAGAGAGAGAGAGAGAGAGAGAGAGAGAGAGAGAGGGAGAGGGAGAGAGAGAGAGAGGGAGAGGGAGAGGGAGAGAGAGAGAGAGAGAGAGAGAGAGAGAGAGAGAGAGAGAGAGAGAGAGAGAGAGAATGGCATTCCAGTTTAGACTAAGGAAAAACCCAGCAAACCACAGCCCCTCTACCATTTTCTTCCCCCATAGGTGGTGATTTGGGAGATGAGTACTGTACTGGTGTTAGTGAGAATGTCACCCTTTGGCTCAGACTGTACTGGTGTTAGTGAGAATGTCACCCTTTGGCTCAGACTGTACTGGTGTTAGTGAGAATGTCACCCTTTGGCTCAGACTGTACTGATGTTAGTGAGAATGTCACCCTTTGGCTCAGACTGTACTGGTGTTAATTAGAATGTCACCCTTTGGCTTAGACACTTGAAATCTTGATTCCCAGCTGGTGGTGCTGACTGTGGTGGTTTGGACTTGTGAGATACCTCCCTGGAGAAAGCATATCCCTGGGGAAGGGCTTTGGGATTAAAGGCCCCATGCCATGTTGTTCACTCTCTCTGCTTTGTGCTTACAGTTGAGGATGTGGGCTTTCAGCTTCCTTCTGGGCCACCGTGTCTTCTGCCTGCTGCCACACTTCCTCGCCATGAAGGACTCCTATCCCTCCGGATCAGTAAGTCCAAACAAAATCTTTATAAATTGCCTTGGTCGTGGTGTTACATCATAGCTACAGAACAGTAACTAAGACAATTTCATGACAACATACACCCTAACGCATGCACACACAAACAGGCTTTTCATGCTAAAGAATCTGTATTGCAAAAATATACTTACTAGCATTTTAATTATCCTTCCCCACCTTCTGTTACTTATGAAACTTCAGTGTCTCCTAGAATGGTCCTCCCCAGGCTCACTGTCTAGACGACTATTGCTCATAAATCCAAGGGCTCACTGGTGATGACATCTAGTAATCCTACTGTTCATTGCTACAATTTCAGAACTTCAAAACTTAGCAGCATCCCATATATGCATATAATCTCTTGCTTGGGGTTGGCTGGATGTCAAATGATCTTTGCAAGCATTCTTTTCCTAGCTGGGGGACACCTTGCTGCTGGGTGATTTAGGTTGCCTTCAAGTAATGTGACATTCTTATACAGGAGTCTGTTTTCCTCCTTGTGGGAACCCTGTTTCCAGTGAGTTAACAAAGCCATGAAAGAAAGAGAGCAAGCTCGGCCACATGTGTAATTTTCAAGGTTCTGCTTCTATCACATCTGCTTATAGCTCATGAGTCAAACTCAGAGTCAAGGAGAAGAGTAGAGGAATACAAGAATTGAAGACCCAAAGCCAGCCATCTGTCTATCATGTCTAAGATTCTGTTCATAAGAAGAACCAACACGTGGCAAGAGCACCAGCCTCAGGAATGAGACTGAGAAAGGACATGGGACACTTCTTTGAGACTTAGAAGACATTAAAAGGCCTCTGGTTGTAGAAATTCAAGGAAATATTAGGGATGACTGGGAATGACCAACGCTCACTATTTTTATTGTTATTCCCCCCAAGGTAAATGCCCCGTGAGGTCTACATGTTTCACAAAGTTCATCTCCAACATCCCAGCTGTGTGGTTCTAGTAGGCATGGCGACCGAACATGGGGGCTGGTAGGGATGGCAGAGGTGAATGGAGAGAACTAGTAACAACTGAAACTGAACCCCTGCCTCCTCCCTTTGTTTCACACGACAATGACAACTTTTTTTAAAAAAATAGACAGAGAAACGGTAGCATTTAAAACATCTTCCCTATCATTCTCTAGCATAAAGGCCAAGGTGCCAAGTGTCATCCAGCACGGAAAGGGATGAGCAAATTGGCGGTTGCTATGGAGCCACCTCAGTGCTCCCCAGCGTGGGAAGCAGGGTTGACACTGACAGCTATTAAAAGTTAAAGGGAAGCATGAGCCAAACTCACATATTTTTTTTAAGTAATGACAAAAAAAAAAAAAAAAACATGTTTCTTATGGAACTGGAAAAACAACTCAAAATGTCCTCAAAATAGGTGGAGTCGCTGGTTTTGGTTAAATGAACCAAGCAGCCTTCAGTAAGTGGGGTTTGGGGGGAAATTAAAACAAAACTATACATTATGAATATACAATCAAATTCAGAGATCACAAAATGTTAGTATGAGATATGAAAGATTAAAAATAATACATAGATACAAATTATTACCACAGAAGAAATACTTGTAGAGAAAGCAAAAGCTGTTGAGGGCTCTTCTTCAGGAACTGGAAATAAGAGTCATTTTGCTTGTTGGTCGCTGGTGACAGAGTCCCATGTAGCCTAGACTGGACTCGAGCCTGCTTTATAGCTAATGCTGATGGCAGTGCAGATCATGAAGGGGTTCAACTTTTCCTTCTACACTGCCTCTTTTTGATGAAGGAGGTAAAAACCAGGGTCTTTTTACATACTAAGCAAATGATCTACCACTGACTTAGATCTTTTTTTAAGCCGAAGAGATGACTCAGCTGTTAAGAGCACTTACTCCTTCTTCAGAGAACCAGGGTTTGATGCCTAGCACCCCCATAGAGGCTCATAACCATCCGTAACTCCAGTTTTAGGGAACTCAGCACCTTCTTCTGGCCTTTAGGGCACCAGTCATAAAAAGTGATTCACAGACATACATACAGGCAAAATAACCATACACATAACATAAAATTTAAACTTAAAAAAATTTAAAAATAAATATTTTTAAAGAAGGGTGTGTGTGTGTGTGTGTGTGTGTGTGTGTGTGTGTGTGTGTTTTAGATAACTATTTACTGAAAGAGGGCTGAGGTGCTGGGGAGTGACTAAGTAATATTAAACAAGGCAATGCACGAAAACAGAGATAAGAGTTTGCAATTTGCAGACACAGTTGTTCTGTTAGGGTACATTTCTATATGTGTAGTTTCTGGAGCACTGCACAAAGGAGGACAGCTTAGACTGGTCAGTATAGGTTTCTAGGACCTTGAAGAGATTCTGTTCTATTTTGTTTGTTTTTGTGTTTTGTGTTTTGGATTTGTGTTTTGTTTTTTAAAACTCAATTTCTCAGTGTAGCCTTGGCTATCCTGGAACTCTCTCTGTAGACGAGGTGCTGGAATTAAAGGTATGCACTACCACTGTCCATCTGAAGAGACTCATCGAATTGCCAGATGAGGCCTAACTAGCAATGTTTAAATGCTTAAAAATAAAGAGACAGAGCCGGGTGTGGTGGCACACGCCTTTAATCCCAGCACTCAGGAGATAGAGGCAGGTGGATTTCTGAGTTCGAGGCCAGCCTGGTCTACAAGGTGAGTTCCAGGACAGCTAGGGCTATACAGAGAAACCCTGTCTCCAAAAACCAAATAAACAAACAAACAAACAAACAAACAGGCTTGAGTCTATTCTATATTTAATGCCAGGGTTATCTGCTATTGAAATGACACGAAGAAGAGGGAAATGAGGAGTAGATTTGATATCTGAGGCCTGATGCCTCAGGAAAGTCGGCTTTAGCGGGGAAGTGGAATGCTTCAAAAGAGTTAGGGAAAGAAACCTCTGAGAATTAGGGCCTTTGGTGGGATATAAAACACCTGAATGCACTGTGCAACGCTGAAAGCAAATGCCTTTCTGTGAGCCCAAGCCTCGTGGGTAACACTTGGGACATGGTGTCCCAGAAATGACCAGAGATGCCCCCGAGGCTGCGGGATTGAAAGCAGCACACTGACTATGACTAACCCGGGGAGCATTGCTTTTGTCCAGTCCAAACAGGACTTAGGATCTGAGGAAACACACAAAAATGACAGAGTTCAAAACCACCGTGAGCTTCACTGGGCTAATCCTTGCTTTGGGTAATAATTTAGAAACAAGTTCAAGAGAGAATGTTAATCACGTTATTTGCAGAAATAGCAAACCAGTAAATGACAGAGGAGCAATGGAAAAGAAGCAATCTTAGAGTTAATTGTCCCTTGAGCATCACGCGCTCCCAGAGGCAGAGTTGGAGAGCACTGGATCTCGCCCCCACCACCAGTGGAAAATGTCCATTTACTCCAGCTCTGCCTCGGCCACACAACACACATCTAGCTCATTGCAGACCCTCATTTGTCTAGCACAGGCATCGAGCCAACTCCAATTCAGGTGGAGAGCCCTGCACTGGCAAGCTCTACCAGCAGAACAGCTGAACGGCTCTGAACAAGCATGAGGCTCTGGCCTTGCTCTCCTACCCTTTGCATTACACTGACACCCAGAAAGAGAAAGTCTGCAGACAACCACTGATGAAAGAGCTGACTGGAGAATTAAAATGAATCTTACCAGGTTTACTTTTCCCCCAGAGCTTGCTCTGCTCCAGGAATTTGCATATGGGCACTTCCTTATCCTTTGGTACCTTGGAACTATACTGAGCTCCCCCCGACCCCCATTAAACAGGTATGTACCAAGGAGGAAGCAAAACAGTCTGTACTAACTCTAGTGGCCTGAAAATTCAAGTCCTGGAGCCACCCCAAGACATCCCAATCTTCAGCTTCTAAGCACAATAAACAGAAAACAAACTGTAAGGTGCTAGGAAGATCCCAATAGCCCCCTGCAGGATGACAGCTTAGCTTCCCTAGGGCCTTGACAATATGACAGGGTAAGTAGCCTTCTGCTCTAAGTGAAATGTTAGAGAGCTAGAGGAAAGAACCATCTTAGAACTGGGAGATCCCCCAAAACTAGGAGTGGAACATGGAACACGGCCAGGGTGGTGACAAGGAAAATCATGGCTTTGATGGACAGTTAGGACTACACTGGATTCATCCAGAGCCTGGTGATAGATACTTGGTGTCAAGGGCACTGAGGAAAGTCATGATTTCTTTGATTTCTCCCAGGCCACCAACTCTGGTACCTGAGCACTATTGAACTTTCCTGTTTTGTGTGTTTCGTATGTTTCCTGTATATTAAAGGAATAGGTTTTAAATAGTTTTTAAAGGTTAAAAAAATAAGCAGTCTTGAAAGATGTGAAATTGGTAAAAGGAATTTATCTGTGATAAGTGTATTGCTAAATGTATGTTTAGAGAATGAATTACACAACTCTATGGTTGAAATTTAAGAACACTTATATGGGAATATGAACTTGTGACTGGCTCTAAGCTCAGTGTCAATATACTTTCTAATTGCTGTTGGGTTGGTTGGTTTGTTTGTTTTGTCTTTTAGAGGGAATTTATTTATTTATTTATTTATCTACTTACTTACTTACTTACTTACTTACTTATTTGAAACATGGTCTCTCTATGCAGAGCAAACTGGCATCCAACTCACAAAAGTCCATCTAAAAGAGAAGAGAGACAGAGACAGAGACAGACAGACAGAGAGACAGAGAGACAGACCAAGTGATAATATTAAAAGCATGAGCCAGCATGATTTTAAACCTCTTTGAGATAAAGAATTTCTTTGAGAGTACGGTAAAAATTAAGCACCTTAGAAAATATTTCTTCGTTCTTTGTGCTTGATTTCAGAAAGTTCATGGTGATCCTGCGAGGCTTTAGGAATTAGTTTTGTGATTTAGAACTTGAGGCTTGTTCTAAACATGCCTAAAGCCCTCAGAGGATCCGACTGTGGCTCTGCTGCTCGTTTTCATACCTAGATTTAGAACGGGAGATAGAAAAGGAGGAGATTACTAGGGAGGAGATGGGAGAGAAAGCAAGGTAAATACAGGATAAAATGGGAAGGGAATAAAGGGGAATAGCAGGATACACGTGATCTGATAGAAAAAAATAAAGGAAAGGAGGCTCCTTAGGGAAAGAGGAGCAAGATAAATATAGGAGGATGGAGGAATAACAATATGAATGACTGAAAGGGCCATAAGGAATCGTACAATTAACTATTTAGCTCAAAAACCTATAATGCACATAATACAAACATGCATGTATACATACATACATACATAATGATCTTTTCTCATTAGGGAAATAACACTCCCTCCAAGAGCCAAAGAACACCTAATAATAACAGCACTACCAATATGAGGAGCCTTTTTTTGAGTTGTTGACCAGAGACTCCCAAAACATACAGCCTACTGCTGATGTCATTGGTTACCCCATAGATAGAAGGTAAGACCACCAAGACAGGATTGTTTCACTGCTGATGAGCCAAGAAAAAAAAATTATCGCTCAGCATCCTAATTTACTGATAGGACATACCCGGAAAATTCAGTCAGGGAGTGGGACAATAATTCTGGTCTTCTTTCAGCTACTTTCCCCTTTCAAAGTGAGTAAGACAAAGCTAGACATCACCTCTTTGACTCCTCACAAAATCCTTGAACAAAAGTAACAGTATTTGTCCTGATTTTCAGAGAGAGAGAGAGAAAGAGAGAGAGGGAGAGAGAGAGAGAGAGAGAGAGAGAGAGAGAGAGAGAGAGAGAGAGAGAGGGAGAGAGAGAGAGAGAGAGAGAAGAGAATGAACACCTGCCCAGGCTCACATAGAAATTAAGTGCATAACACAAATTTTAACCAGCGCAGTCTGGCTCCAGAGACTGTGCACTTTGTCTACCTCTGTTAACTGCCAGCAGGTAACTCCCTTTGATGCATTCCTGCTGATCTGGACCTGCCATGATGGTGTGGGCCCACTACTTGGATTCAAGAAGGAAAAACAGCCCCACAGAGAAAAGTGGACATGATTAGGTAGCTGGCTGGAAAAAGAGTAGGTTGACAAAATTACCACCTGCAATTTTCATTTCAGTCTTTCTCTATAATTTAATTCTCATTATAATTCTAGGTAAACAAATCTTTAAACTTCAGTGTTCTGTAGCTATGGCCTCTGCTGCAGCACAGAGTCCTGCTTGAAGCTATTGTCCTGTAGAGACTAGGAGACAGAATCCCTCCAAAAACAAAACTTTTAAGAAATAGATCTCGTTGTGCCAAGTGGCATTAATTGCACAGTCCAGACAAGCACTATCCATTGCAATCTTTTCTTAGTGAAGAGCGTGCCCCAAGTGGCACTACTAAGAAACCATTTGCCTCTTATCTCAGGCCAGAAATAATTGAAAATCAAATTTGAAAGTATTGTGGACAATCAGAAGAGGGTTCCACAAGGAGAATTGGGTGAGCATTAATAAAGTGCACGATTGGTTCTCAATTTCTCATCTCACCTTTCCCTTTACATTTCCCCAAATTTCCTCAAACTAATTTAACTCTTCCATCTGCCGTTCCTGGATTTCTTAAAGAGACAGGAACAAGAAGAACCGGGTGAGCAGAAATAGAGAAAGCATTGAAAAATGTAGAAATAATAAAAGGAGAAGAAGAGAAATCAAGGAAGAGGGTATCTGTAGATGCAAAGTATGTGTGAGATTAATAAAGAAAGGGAGGAACATCTCTGATGAGCCTTAGCTTACCAGGGGAACTCCCCCCACCCCCCATAAACAATGCGGAGCCAGGGATCAATGCAAAAGCAAGAGGAATTTATTGTTCTAGCATGCTGGGGTCATCCAGTACCCAAAGGAGAGACGGCGACCTCAGGCAACCCTTTCAGCCAGTTTTTATACAGCTTTCAGGGGTAGAATAGAGCAACAGTCACTAGGCACAATGTGATTGGCAGAACAGTGTGGCTTTTAAACTGATTGGTCCTTAGGGAAAGCAAGGGCTCTCCTAGTCTGCCAAGGCCAAAGGTCTGTCAGCCCTGAGGAATGTGTCTACAGGCTTTGGGCTTCCCTTATCTGCAGGTGGTCAGCGGTCAGCCCCCTGCCCCAGGTCTGAGGAATGTAATTAGCCTCTCCCTTCTGGAGGGGAGGGGTACCTATGTGCTGTATGACCTTTCTCTTCCAGGAGGGGAGGGGTCTGATGGAATTTTCCAAAATTCCTGAGCTGACCTCTTCACTTTAGCGTCCACAGTGTTCACAGTGCTGTAAGTAAGGGGAAGGCTGACCTCCAACATGCTGAAGCTCACACTGATTTAGATACTAAACTGAGAATCTTTGGAGCTGGTGGTGTATTTTCTTCATATGTGCACACGATGTTTAATAACCGGTTGTAGAAAGAAAAGTAGAGGAAAATCAGCATAAAGAAAAGGAAGAAAGATGGCAGAGAGAGATATTCAGGATCCATTTCACTTAGCATGAGCTGAGAAACAATGGTCTCATGTCAGCTCTTCCACCCTTTCAAACTCAGCATATATTTGCCCTGACCATTAAGAGGGAGGGGCAGACTGAGCAAAGTGATTTATATTATATCTTTCACTTGGAAGTTTAAAAATGAGCAGCAGAATTAAAACTCAAGGGCAGATATTATGAACTTAATAAACCATTATCTCTAAAGTAATTGCTCTGAATGAGCCTTTAAAAATGGTTTTATGCCTTTTACAGTCCCATCTGCACCATGTTAAAACAGCCTAAACTCTTTGCCTTTGAAGTCGTAACTGCGATGTTCAGATCAATTACAGATGATTTTCCAACTTCGTTAAAAACTAGAAAACACAAGGATAGCAGTACTTTATAATTTAGCAAGATTTTGTTTCTCAGACTAACTTTCTCACCTTTGGATCATCACAGCAAGTGTCTGGTGGGAGAGAGAGAGATCAGACTACAGATGTAGACATTGAGGGAAAGGAAATGATAGCATCGAATGAGCTAATGACTGAGCAAAACGAAAGCTTACGATGCTGAATCTTAGTTCAAGTGATAGCATTTTAGAATCTTCTTTCACTATGTCTTTGGGAGCAGCAAAAGATGAACACTACCCCCCCCTCCAGCCCATCACTTTGTTTTACATATCAGTTGTGCTCTTGCATATGCTAATATCCCTATTTTATAAGATAGATCTTATTCTCACACAGCTGTGGTTTTCAGATTTCTCTTAGCAGCGGAACCTTCTATTAAAACTCCACACTAAAGCCCTCTCTACAAAGCAGACAATAGTAGAGCCATACTGATAGTACACAAAAGAGAGACCTAGAAGTGCTTCAGTGGTAAAATACCATTGGCAGAGCACCGCCAAACTCAGATTAAGACTGCTCATAGAGGCATCTGGTTTTACGTACAATGGAACGTCCACAACTTCATAACCCAACACCTGCTTATTTCAAGCCTTTAAGTCGCCCACTTCATGCACTAAAGAAGTAATCACTTTCCCCAAGCCCCAGTTTCCTTATCTATGGACGAGTGTCAGTTGTGTCTGCCAGGTGAGTCTATTGTGGTCCAGAAGCCTCATGACAGCCATGGACCATGGTGCCCAGCATGTAGCCGAAAGCACAATACTTCCTTCTAGAAAGACCCTTCCCAAAGCTACATGCTTCTGTGACAAACCAAACGTGTTCCCATTTGCTCAGAGGGTATAAATTCCATTTGTTTCCTTAAGTCCAGCTCATGCCGTTAACACTTGAGAGCTTGTATGACTCCCCCAGACATTTAGCATTTTCTATTCAGTTAGCACAGCATCAGGACTTTTAAAGCAGCTTGAAAACAAACTTGATTCCAAATATGATTTATAATGTCCCAAGAAACAGCTCATTTACCCAAGAAAGCACCATCAATTATTGACAGATGTACCCTCTGAGGAGAAATAGCATTAAGACTAAGATGTAGGAAAAAAGCATGCCTCAACCCTTTAAGCCAATTATCCAAGGTGATTTTGAACATTAAATTCTTAGATATGCTTAATTTACTGTCCTTGCATGTGAGCATAGAAAGAAGTATGTGAAGGGAGGAATTGTAACCAATTTAATACTGCTTTAAAAAAAGAGAGAGAGAGAAAGAATGGCATAGAGGGGGAAACACATAGGAGGTAATATGTGGGTGTTGAAAGCAGGAGGGCTTATAGATTGAACATCCCAGCCCTGTGAACCTTGGCCCTTTATTGCAAAGCCAGCTACTCCCCAACCTGTCTTTGTTCAGCAAAGAAATAATTGCGCTTACCTGCCTCTGACCTAATAATTACAGCACTGCCTGATTTTATGCTCAGCATGTTTGCTGTGCTCCCGTTTCCTCAGACTTCAGTGCAAAGGCCTGACAACGGATGCTAGCATTATTTGCTTTAACACTGAGCTAGTGACAAGGCTAGGTGAGGTTCTGTAAAAAGCCAGCAGGCCAGTGTGACTCCAGCTCAGGGGCCTTGTAATCTGAGTGTGACATGCAGAAATTAGAAAGCCTCAGCAAAGTAACAAGTACCTGAGCAAGAAAGGGAGTGAACAGGGCCAGTACGTTTGAGAATGCTAATGTATACTTCCGTAGTTTTCACCAATGAAAAAGCTAGGACAGAGGTCCAACTAAAACCCAAAATTAAAAGGAAAGAGTTGACTCTTTATGTCTGCTTGGGCTAATTTGCCTGCGCTGGGAGTAATTACACATACGTGCTCAAATGCATGTAATCAAGTGTGTACATTGTATTATGCTTCGAGCAACTCATGCACGTATGCATGTGTGTACAATGTGCTATGCTGCAGATGACTATTGATAAGTGAAAAGAAACAAAACTGAGGTACGGAAGGTGACTATTATAAAAAAAATGTAATTAAACATTTCTTTTTTTAAATTAGGTATTTATTTCATTTACATTTCCAATGCTATCCCAAAAGTCCCCCACACGCTCCCCCACCCACTCCCCCTCCCACCCACTCCCACTTCTTGGCCCTAGCGTTCCCCTGTACTGAGGCATATAAAGTTTGCATGACCAATGGGCCTCTCTTTCCACTGATGGCCGACTAGGCCATCTTCTGATACGTATGCAGTTAGAGACACGAGCTCCAGGGGGTACTAGTTAGTTCATATTGTTGTTCCACCTATAGGGTTGCAGATCCCCCCAGCTCCTCGGGTACTTTCTCTAGCTCCTCCATTGGGAGCCCTGTGATCCATCCAATAGCTGACTGTGAGCATCCACTTCTGTGTTTGCTAGGCCCCGGCATAGTTTCACAAGAGAGAGCTATATCTGGGTCCTTTTAGCAAAATCTTGCTAGTGTATGCAATGGTGTCAGCGTTTGGAAACTGATTATGGGATGGATTCCCAGATACAGCCGTCTCTAGATGGTCCATCCTTTCATCTCAGCTCCAAACTGTGTCTCTGTAACTCCTTCCATGGCTGTCTTGTTCCCAATTCTAAGAAGGGGCAAAGTGTCCACACTTTGGTCTTTGTTCTTCTTGAGTTTCATGTGTTTTGCAAATTGTATCTTATATCTTGGGTACTCTATGTTTCTGGGCTAATATCCACTTATCAGTGAGTACATATTGTGTGAGTTCTTTTGTGATTGGGTTACCTCACTCAGGATGATGCCCTCCAGGTCCATCCATTTGGCTAGGAATTTCATAAATTCATTCTTTTTAATAGTTGAGTAGTACTCCATTGTGTAAATGTACCACATTTTCTGTATCAATTCCTCTGTTGAGGGACATCTGGGTTCTTTCCAGCTTCTGGCTATTATAAATAAGGCTGCTATGAACATAGTGGAGCATGTGTCCTTCTTACTGGTTGGAACATCTTCTGGATATATGCCCAGGAGAGGTATTGCGGGATCCTCCGGTAATACTATGTCCAATTTTCTGAGGAACCACCAGACTGATTTCCAGAGTGATTGTACAAGCTTGCAATCCCACCAGCAATGGAGGAGTGTTCCTCTTTCTCCACATCCTCGCCAGCATCTGCTGTCACCTGAATTTTTGATCTTAGCCATTCTGACTGGTGTGAGGTGGAATCTCAGGGTTGTTTTGATTTGCGTTTCCTGATGATTAAGGATGCTGAACATTTTTTCAGGTGCTTCTCAGCCATTCTGTATTCCTCAGGTGAGAATTTTTTGTTTAGCTCTTTACTCCATTTTTTAATGGGGTTATTTGATTTTCTGGAGTCCACCTTCTTGAGTTCTTTATATATATTAGATATTAGTCCCCTATCTGATTTAGGATAGGTAAAGATCCTTTCTCAATATGTTGGTGGCCTTTTTGTCTTATTGATGGTGTCTTTTTGCCTTACAGAAGCTTTGCAATTTTATGAGGTCCCATTCTTTTTAAAATTTTTTTTATTAATTATTTGTGTGTGGGGACACTGGAGGACAATTTTTTTTCCATTTTTTTATGTATATGAGTACACTGTAGGTATCTTCAGACACACCAGAAAAGGGCATCAGATCCCATTACAGATGGTTGTGAGCCACCACAGGAACTGAACTCAGGAACTCTGAAAGAACAATCAGTGCTCTTAATCACTAAGCCCCCAGTAATTAAACATTTCTATATGGAGAAAATAAAAACTGCCATAGGAAACCTACAAGATTACCACACTGACTAAAGGCAGACTATGGCTTAAAGTATAGCTGTTGAACATTCTAAAATCACCTGCCTTTATCTCCTGACCTGACAGAATTAAAGGCTAGATGCTTCCCTACCTTTCACACTGTTTTATTGAGAATTACGGGATTTGCTGTTGTGGGGATTGTAATCAATTTAATACTACTTTTTTAAGAAAACAAAGAGAAAGAATGGCATAGAGGGGGAAATCACATAGGAGGTAATATGTGGGTGCTGAAACCACGTGGGCTTATAGACTGAACATCCAAACCCTGTGAACCCAGACTGACTTATTCTGCCATGCATTTTGTTCTCGTTCATTACACTGTATATATAAACTCTGGTACGCCTTGATTTTTATAGATGTACTTGGAACAGTTTTTGGTTTTTTTTTTTTTTTTGGTTGTTTTTTTTTTTTTTTTGGTTTTTTTTTTTTTTTTTTTTTTTTTTTTTTTTTTTTGGTTTTTCGAGACAGGGTTTCTCTGTATAGCCCTGGCTGTCCTGGAACTCACTTTGTAGACCAGGCTGGCCTTGAACTCAGAAATCCACCTGCCTCTGCCTCCTGAGTGCTGGGATTAAAGGCGTGCACCACCACGCCCGTCCTTACTTGGAACATTTTAAGATTCAAAATCAGCATCTGAGAGCCAGGAGCGAGTCAGACCCTGGGCCTCACATGGTCAATACACTGATTCCTAACCAGGTCTTCTGACTCCAGTTCAGTGTGACTCTCCCTCCGACACAACCATCTCTGTCATCAGGCATTTGCAGATGGAAACAGATGAGGGAGTTGGCACAGCAGGTCCTCTGTCTGATACAGTCCTGGCTTGCTCTTGGAGGCGCATGAGGTTACTCTTTAGGGACTCTGACTTCCATAACTGTGGAACTGAAGCAGGAATACACAGACTTTAACCACATGCCTTCTGTATGAACACTCAGCTAAGCAAACCATCGTGGTATGTATGTCCATGAGCAAGAAATTAGAGCTTTTCAGCTGTGCGTCAGTTGCATAGCATTTTGTGTTGGGAAGAGTTCCACCTGTGGAGCTGTTACCACCTATAGTTCGTGTCTTCAACAATCTCAGTTTTTCATCTTCTAGGAGATGGAAACTTTTTAAACTTGAACTCACCAAAAGCCATTCAGCATCCACAGTGAGGGATCAGACTGAATATCATTCTGTAGCAACATAATATGTGACTGTAAAGTAAGAGCATAAAGAATATTTAGCCAGTTGTGGTGGCACATGCCGGTAGGATTTGCTGAAGGAGGCAGAGGCAGGAGGATCATGAGTTGGAGGCCAGCCTGGGCTACACATTTGCTGGGTGGCACGCCTTTAATCCCAGCACTTGGGAGGCAGAGGCAGGTGGATTTCTGAGTTCGAGGCCAGCCTGATCTACAAAGTGAGTTCCAGGACAGCCAGGGCTATACAGAGAAACCCTGTCTCGAAAAACAAAAACAAACAAACAAAAAAGAATATTTAAGCTTGGTGTGTCTGTGTGTTTGATATGTGTAATCATGTGACTATGTGCACTTATGTGTACAGGTATAAGACAGGCAAGCCTGGGGAATACTTTAGAAGCATAGGAGGGACTCCACTTGGATTGGTCTATGCACACATCTAACAGTGGACTCAGCAGCCTGGGATTACAGATGTTCACCACTACCACACCTGGCTCTCATGAAGACCTGAGTTCAGGTTCTCATGCTTGCATAGAAGGCAATTTACTGGCTGAACTATCTTACCAAACCTGTTAACAGGCTTTGAAAACAGTTGCAAAAAGGATTCGAGAATAGTGTAGGTAACTGTGTATGCTTCATTGAATATTTTCCTTCTCAAACTATTTCTAACAAAAAGGCATTTCAACACACTTTTTTTTTTCCATCCAGTAGATAGGAAACTGGATCAGAAAACGGAGACACTGGACTGGGTCATGTGTCCGTGTGTCTGTGGCCGTGTGTGTGTGTGTGTGTGTGTGTGTGTGTGTGTGTGTGTGTGTGTGTTACAATATACAAGTCTGTGTCCGCATCATTCACAGATGAGACCTGCTCTGCTTTTTTGTTGCTGCATCTCCTCTAGTATCTGTGTCTGCACCTTGAACTTCCATCAGGACTCCTCAGAGCAGACTGATATTTCTACACTTGGCATTTTTCTTGTCTTGGAAAAAAAATTAAAACAAAAGATGATATTACCTGTCTTTTTCTTTTAATTAGAACTATACGCAAAGACTTATTTAACATTGTAATGTATTCGGCCCAAGGGGTAAAACTATGCATAACCAATGCAATCTTGGCCCTCTAGAGTTGTCATCAGTGGGGAATATGGCAAAAACAAACAAACAAACAAAGGTAGAAATTCACTCTTTCCCAGAGATGAACATCTCTAGGGGGTGCTTCAGACTGGGGACAGGAAGGCTCCTGTAAATCTTTACATTTCCAGAACACATATACATATGATAAAATGTACAGTAAGAAATTAATTTAAAAAAAAATACTGGCAGTGGAGAAGTGGTCTTGTGGTAAGCATCACCTGCTGCTCTTGCAGAGGACCTTGGTTCTTTGTTTTCTTCAGAATTCACATGGAGGCTTGCCAGCTATCAGCACCTCCAGTTCCAGGGGACTTGGTGCCCTCGTTTGGCCTCCACAGGTACTGCGTGCACATGTTGCACAGATATACAAGCAGGCACTCAGACAAAAAATGAAAATAAATCTTTTTTTTTTAAAGGACTTAGAAGAACTAACAGTAAAATGAGATAATGATTAAGACAGTATAGTCCAATAGAAACTGTTTAAAATGTATGAATTGTTTCTCGGGTTACTTTGACCACAGCTGGCCAAAGGGAACTGAAACTATGAGAAGCAAAACCACAGGTAAGGGGTGGGACCACTACACCAAGAATCAATACACAAAACAAGGAAACACAGAGCAAACAGCACCAAGGACGATACCAGGTAAAGAGGCAATCAAAGGCTAGGGATGTTGGAAGGGCACTTGCCTATCAGGCAAGAAGGCCTTAGGTTCAATCCTCAGCATTGCATAAACTAAGCACAGGGGTACACACCTGGCATTCCTAGCACTCAAGAGCCGGGAGAAATAGAAGCTTTGTATCATCATTGACTAGACACAACCCTGGAATGGATGAGAAAGAATATATGTGTGTATGCATGACTTCTAAATGTGTGTGCGTGTATGTGTGTGTGTGTGTGTGTGTGTGTGTGTGTGTGTGTGTGCGCGCGCAGAAAGCAGGTGCCATAGGAGTCACCCTCCTTTAGACAGGAGTCAGCCTGGGCCTCTGAGGAGATGACCTTGGATGGAAAGCAGGCAAGCATGCAGAATCCAGGGGCTTGCCTCCCTCAGAGGAATCGGCCAAGTACAAAGGCAGCATGCTCAGGGGCTGCAGAGGGAGGGGCTGGGAACTGAAAGCAGCCTGACACATTTTGGAAACTATCAGAAGGAAATATCACTGGAGAGCTGAGAAGGTCAGAGAATAGTGATATCAGAGGTAGCCACAGAAGAAAGGTGCCCCAGGCTGCCGCTAATGCTTGTACGCAGGCTTTTGTTGTCTGCAGTGGGAAGAATTACAAATAGCACTACCATTTTACAGATGAGTAGGCTTAACTCTGAGGTCACAGTTTGTCAACATTCTCCCAGCTGCCAGGCTTCCTGCTCTCTCCCCCTCTCCACAACTAGGTCTTAGGTGCGGGGTACATGCCAGGCACGTGGGTACTTGCAAGATAGAACAGTCTTAATTTGCTGGATCCTGTGTATTGAAAATTAATCATGGGAACAAATACAGTAAACTATGACAAACACTGCAGAATATAAGAAAGCCTCCATACTGGGGAGTCAATTCTGAGGGGGGGATTTAGCTTTGAGTATAGTCTGTGAGGACCGTGAGTGTGTTGGTTTGCTTCCTAATGTTGTGACGAACACCATAAGCAACTTGGAAGGATAAGATTTATTCCATCTTTAAGCTTCCCACCATGAAGGGAAATCATCAGAACTCAAGACAGGAACACGGAGGAAGGACTGGAAACAGAGCCCACGTAGGAACTGGAGGAACCCTGCCTTGTCCCCGACCCCTGCCTTGCTCAGCCACCTTTCTTATGTAAGCCAGGACCATTTGCCCAGGAATGGTGTCAACCAACATGGGCTGCCTTCCCCAACCCAAATCAATCGTTAATCAAGAAAGTGCCCCCACATACTTACCTACAAGCTAATCTGATAAAATACTTTCTCAGTTGAGGTTCTTCTTCCCAGATGACTTTAGCTTGTGTCAGATTTTTAAAAATAATAATAATAACTAACCAGGATAATGGTGTCTTGTGGGATAGCAAAAGCAGATTGGGCAAAGCCACTTGGTGAACCTTGGTTATGCAGGATGTTCCTGGTAGATCATGAAGGCTATGGGGGTGGGAGAGGCATGAAGCGTAGACACGGTTAAAGGCCAAAAAAAAAAAAAAAAAAAAAAAAAGTGTTGGTATGCTTGATTCTAAACCACAGGAGTCAGTACAGCTTTCAAGCAGGACAATAACACAGTTAGATCTGCTTCAGACCCACCACTTTGATAGAATTGAAGAAACTGTTGGAGATGTTAACAAAGACAATAATAGAAACAGGAACACCAGTGAGGTGGGGGTGTGAGGTCTCAGTGAGAGGTGGAGAGACCTGAGGTAGGAGGCTGACCAGGGGCTGCAGAGGCAGGAAAGGACTGCACGGTGGGTAAGGACATGAGGAATATTTTAAATGTAATTTGGTTGTTGTTTTTGTTTGTTTCATTTAGGTTTGGGTTTTGACTTGTCTGGTTGGTCAATTGGTTGGTTGGTTGGTTAGTTGGTTGGTTGGTTGGTTGGTTGGTTAGTTGGTTGGTTGGTTGGTGGGTGGGTTGGTTGGTGGGTTGGTTGGTTGGGTTGGGTTGGGTTGGGTTTGTTTGTTGTCTTGATTGCTGTTTTGTTTTGCGTTCAGAACCCAGAACTCTAGGGTGATCTACAGGATTGAAGGCAAATTCTGAGTTTTATGATTTTTGATTGATTTGTGGTGTTCTCTGAGGCCAGAAGAGGGCACTGGAGCTCCTGAGTCAGGAGTGGCAGGTGGATATGTGCTATAAGCTATCCTGTGAGTTCAAGGATGCAACCCCAAGTGTTCTGCAAGAGCAACAAGCACTCTTAACCACACCAATCCCACCAAAGTCCTTTTAAAGGTTAAAGGCTGGGGATGTAGCTATTGGATAAAGTGCTTCCCTAGCTTCCATAGTTGCCTGGATTTGATCCTCAGTTTACTGAATAAACTGAGAGTAGGCACATGTCTCCAGTGCTTGGAAGGTGAGGGCAGGAAGATTCAGAATGCCAGTTATCCTTGGCTACAGAACAAGTACACGACTAACCTAGGCTACATGAGATCTTGTCTCAATTAAAAAAAAAAAAAAAGCCAGCCTGAGCATGTTTGACTACTATCATCTGTTGATGTTATCAGCAAGTGACAGACAGATACATGCACACACACACCTCGTCTCAACATTTCTGAAACTACATTATTCCGTATGCCACCATTCAATATGCTCTCTTATTTTTCTTCCTCTTTATTTCTCTATCCTAACCACCTCCCTTAGAATTAAGTAAACATAGCATGTGTTACAGGAATTGGGGCCTGTCATGTGTTTAGAAATGCATAATCATTCCCAAGCAGTATCACATGCATGGATCCCAGCACTTGGGCAGAGCCAAGTGTATCTCTGTAAGCTTGAGTCTACATTGAGAGCTGCAGGCCAGGTTGGACTACATAGGGAGATCCTGTCTCAAGAAGAAAAGAAGTCAAGATTCTAAATCTCTTTGATGAAAGCATCCTTTGGATGATCAAGGTACTCCACAGATACAAAATAAGCTAAAATCAGCTCAGTAACTCACTCAACACAGCTGTTAAGAGGCGGATTTGGAGTTCAAGCCCAGCTCTGTGACTCAAAGGAAGATGGAATGTGCGGGTAGCAATTCCTAATAACAGTGAACCTCCCAACATTAACAGTGTGGGAAGACATCCACAAACATTGTCTGGATCTTTTTTTTTTTCATTTTCACAAACACAAATGTGGAAAATAATTTTGATTTATATGCCTGTATCCTTAATTGGATGTCCTGCTTGCTTATTTCTGAATGCAAAGGCACAATTATTAAACCTTTGGGTATTTTCACAAATTGGCAAACAAGACAGAAATAATAGACATAGCATGCTTCTTGCAATAGCCTGCAATTAATGGAAAGGGCTCTTGTAGCCATAGTTAACTCAGCTGTAAACTCATACTCTCTCCATCCAACTCCATAAGCAAATTTCTGAGTAAACAAATAGGTCAATTTGCTCCCTGCGCTAAAGTGGACCAAGGAGAGTCAAGTCTTTATTAATGAGTCAGTAGTGCTAGAGTTTGCTAATGATAGCCTTGAAGTAGCTCAACGCTATGATTTCCTATGACAAATTCAAGCTTTCCAAATCTAAATTTCAGCCTCCTTAAAAAAAAATCAATTGCTTAGGGGAAAGAAGCTGTCAGTAGAAAGTATAAGAGTGGAAAGGAGATAGTTAGCATACTTTAAAAATAGATTTTTATATTTTTCAATCATCCTCCAAAGACACGGTACTTGGGTCAGAGAAGTGATTTCCCCAACCATCCTTCCAGCCATGCTGGACTTATGGCGGGCATACCATAGAAATCAAAGAGCACTATAAGGTGCAATTGAAGTTGTATAAGTATCATAGAGGTTATAGAATAGTAATGGGAACAATTATGAGCTACATGATAGGATAGGATGCCAGAGGATGGGCTAAAGTTAAGAGGATTTTAAAGGGAGCCATAAGACCAGAGAGGTACACAGAATCTGATCAGTGGAAATGCCAGGCCTACACATAGGGACTCTCAAATGTGGGCATTGTATTAGTTTCCCATCATGCTTTAACAAATTTAGTGCCTTAAAACCACTCAATTGTATTACCTCATAGTTCCTAACGTCATCAGGTATGCTGATAAAGACACCTTCCTAGGGTCTCCCCTGTCAGATCAAGTTCTGGGCAGGTGCACTGCCTACTATAGATCAAAAAGAAGGGCTAACTTGAAAGTTCATCTGACTCATTGGGCAAGTTCATTTTTGTGGAATTATGGAGCTGAAGCCCCTGAGCCTTGGCCACTGTATACTTGGAAAAGGTGTTGCAAACACACTTTCTCCTGAGTTTTTGCTTCTTTTTCTCTTTCCTTTCTAGCAACCAACATAGAACTTCTTTCATGATAGATGTTCATCTGAATTCTTCATCTCTGCCACTTCCGAGTCCTTCAGAAATGTCTGTTTCTCAGTGTTCTTGCATTTGAACTCTACTCATGCAGATGATTCAGTCACTCTCCTATAGTAAGGCTTTATCTTTGACTACATCTGCAAAGCCTCTTTGGCCAAATCAAATATTACAGCAACACACTATCATATATGTAGTTCATAGGGACCAAAATCCTTCACAGCACCAGCACGGTGGTTTCTAGAGACCTGGTACACAGATAATCTGTAAAAGAACATGGCTGCCAAAATATCCAAAGAGTTATTAGTGAGAGAAAAAAAAACATGCAAAAGAGACTGTCTGTTCAGAAGTTAATAGAATCAGTTTGACTTGTCTCTGAAAGACTGGGTCCTTTAAAGTAATGCACAAGTTAACAGGAAGAATATGTATCTTAAAGTTAAGAAAATATAAGAAAACAGTGGGGGTAGATTCACTGCTAAAAATAACTATTTTCTTATTTTGTGGTGACAGGTACTCCATAATCTTAAACATGACTTTGTGTATGCATGTGTGTGTGTCTGTGTCTGTGTGTATGTGTGTGTCTGTGTCTGTGTGTCTCTGTGTCTGTGTGTGTATGCATGTGTGTGTGTGTCTGTGTGTGTGTCTGTGTGTCTCTGTGTGTCTCTGTGTGTCTGTGTGTCTCTGTGTGTCTGTGTGTGTGTAAAGAGTGCACTTACACATGTATAATGTGGTAAAAGAAGAATGTGCGTGACATGATGTCCCACTGCCACAGACTTTTCCAACAGAGCAATCGCCAACTGTTGTCACAGCTCTCGACCCTACTTTGACATCACAGTCTGCAAATTATAACCTATGCACAGACACAGCTCACTGGTTCTGGCTCATTCATTTTCTTATGCAATAAAATCATTTCCCAGCATGAATGCAATTGCACGAGAGTTGCTTCATAGTGAGAGCCATCCAGCTTCATGGGATTCATCCAAGTAGAAATAAAGTCAGAATGTTGTAATCATTCTAGTTGGTATTTAAAGGACCAGACTTTTTCATATCTCCTTACTGTCAAAGTAACTTGACTGGTATAGAACGTTTTTATTCCTACAGATACCTAAAATTGATCTTATGAATGGTGACTTGTATTTTAGAACTGTGCTAATGACAACAATCCAAATCATTAACAAATGGACTGTGTTTTCCTCTGGAAATGAATTCGCACCATACTGAGTGACAAATTCACTTGTAATTATAAGGGCTCAGGCGGTGTGTCTCCATTTAGAATCTACTTCAGTTTTGAGCAGTCACTCCCTGCAAGGTGTCCTCTTTTCTTTATATATATCCTTTTTTATATCTCCTTTGGGAAAACACGATTTTAGCTCCAGCTCCAGCTTTCCATGCTTTTCCTCCTGTTCCCAGTGACAGGGAATTACCATGGAAGACTAACACAGAACTTTAGGATGGCATCTGAAGCCCATAGTTTCTGTTATATCCTCCAGAGCTTTTCCTCTTGCTGTAATTGAACAGAAGACTCAAAAGCTCATACACGTACGTACACCCCACATGACTGTCTTTTGAATTAAAATTGTTAAAGAAAAATTTTCTTCACACTTTATCCCCACAAACTACAGCCATAAATAAAGTACAGCACAGAGTACTTACTAATAAAGCTAGATTTAGTGCATAAAATACATCTCTGTCTAGCAAACAAGAACTTTAATCACTTTAAGTTACTTTACCACCTGGGTAAAAAAATGAATTCAGTAAAGCTATGATCAGCTTTTACAGAAAACCTGCCAAATGGAGGCTCTGTGGTAGGAAACTGTAACCTTTAACAGAGTTTAACAATCTGCAATGATATCTTATTTTTTCATCCTCGGTTCTACATTTTGCTTCATGAATTATCAGCCCCAGACACTTTTTCAATGACAATAATTTCATCAAAGGTATCTTAATATAAACTATATTCAAATTCATTGAGAGTTATGTATCACTTGTACAGCCTCTTTCTTCTTGACATGATTTTCAAATATTGCTTGCATCCAATCTTTCGTTCCTGCACATCCTCAAATTCATACTACAGCTGTTATAGACACAGCTAATTTACATATAGATTAAAAATTACCTAGAAGCCCATTCACACACTGATGAGTTAAAGACAAAGTAAGTCAAAGTTGTTGGCTGATTTTCATTACATCTGAATATTATGACATATTAAGCCAGTCAAAATACAGGCTTCAAATCCACAGCTTAAGTTGAGTTTTAAAACACTGCAGCTCTTTGGACAGCCAAATTCAGATACATTTCTAAATGTTGCGATAGCTCTTGACTCGCTATCCTTTAAAATGACTTATCTCTGTTGATTCTTTATATCTAATCCCCAAATTATTAAACGTATTTGCTTTAAATCAAATAAGCTAGCAAGCCATTGGCGGTCTAGACAATTTTAATTAGACTTGAGAAAAGGGTATCCTTTCAAACTGACTAAAAATTTGAAGTTCAACTACTTACTTTCCTAGATCTGTTCTGTCTGTCTGCCTGCCTGTCCATCTACCAAATAATAGGGAAACATAAATGATATCTGCCTAACAGAGCAGACTGCTCAACATCTAATGAGCAGAAGTCCATTCCTAATGACCTGTTATTCAATTGCCTGCCATGCCCAGCTTTTCCTTCGTTTACCCATTATGATCCCTACTTGAAAAGGAAGGTAAGGGCAGCCATATTAAAACTATATCACCCTTCCTGTGCAGGCTACAGTATTGGAGAAAAAAATAGACAGCTTTTTCCTGGATCTGTCAGTCCAATGGCCTGTCTGTTAAGTGGATTCTCTTTCTTGAAAAGTAGAACTTCTATATGCAGAGATGGTGTCAGTGAAAGCTGAAAGGCCATGTAGAACTGAGATCAGCACTGGTGTCAAGGCAACCAACAGGTCACTAGGGTAAGCCTCTTGAGAGGACAATGATAGACACTAGGAGAATGGCAGGGTTGAAAGAAAATACTATACCATATAGACAGATTGAAGGGAATAAAGAAAGAGACAGAAAAGCCTGAAGAGAGACTCTCAGTGGGCTATAGTCAGTCAGAGAAGTCTGAGCCACTAGAGCAGTGGTTCTCAACCTGTGGGTGGGCCATGACTCCTTCAGGAGTCAAGTGGTCCTTTTACAGGTGTCACAGCATGAAAAAGGCTGAGAACCACTAACATAGGGGCTTTCCACTGCTCAGCTCAGTTCCGATGAACTGTATTTCCCCAGTTTATTGGCCTGAAATTATTCTCCATGTACCTCTTTTTATTGAATCTACTGAAAATACTGTTGCTTCTAAGCAAATGAATTCTCATTATATGTTAAATGACGCATTCAAGATAAAGCAGATCAAATACTTTGCATGAAAACTTAAGAAAAGAAGCAAAATATATGGTTGGCTGGCTGGTTGTTTGTTTGGTTGGTTGGTGGTTGGCTGGCTGGCTGGCTGGCTGGCTGGTTGGTGGTTGGTTGGTTGATTTTAGAAGAGGGGACAGTTTCTGGACTTCCTGACATGAAAGAACTGTAACATAGCACCCAAGCATAATATGCTATTGAAAACGAAGAGAAAAATCCCCATTTCTGTTTTCTTCTCATGAGAAATACTGAAATCCATGGGGTTTTTAATCCATTAGAGTTTCTAAGGAAACCAAAGTAATATGATATGTTTATACTCCAAAACATGAAACGGCCTGGAGATAAGGTAGAAGTGAGTTCCGTCCTCAACAGTCACTAAATTACTAAAGAGATTTTCACCTCCTCTGTGTTTATCTCCCTCTGCTAACCTTGCTTTCTGTACAATTTGTAGACTGTTGATCCTGACACTCCTTGTTTCCAGTCCCCTTCTTTTGAACAGGTTTTTTTCTTCTCCCTCAGATAAACTAGGACAAGTTCCCAGTTCCTGGTTCTCAGAAATATAGACAATGCTGTAAAAGCCGTTGCACTGGATTTGGACTCCTGCCAAAGCCTAGCAAGTTAAACACCAACCATGATGAAAAGAAAATTAGACCATGGCTCTGTTCTACAGAAACCTTTAATCAAGTGGTGCTATTAAAGTAAGAAGATAATTAATTAAAACTAGAATAAACAAAATAGACAAAGAAAACATTTAAGAGAAATCTTAAACAAAAATCTTAGACAAAATATTTACCCTATAATTCCATTTCTCTGTGCTTTACCGAGAAAAATAAAAATAGATGTCCACACAAAAAATTGTACAAAACAATCCCATGGGTCTATTCATTTAAAAAGTATTTTTAGGCCGGGCAGTGGTGGTGCATGCCTTTAATCCCAGCACTTGGGAGGCAGAGGCAGGTGGATTTCTGAGTTCGAGGCCAGCCTGGTCTACAGAGTGAGTTCCAGGACAGCCAGGGCTACACAGAGAAACCCTGTCTTGAAACAAAACAAAATTTTGAAATTTTCATACATCTCTACAACATTTCATAATTATATCCACTCCTTACTCCCACTTCAGTTCTCAATGATCCTCCAGGACAATCTCCTCGCAACATTATGTCCTCCTTTGATAATTTATTTGATTTTTAATTCACTGGTTCTAATAAGGGAATGGATATGGAGTCATCCGCTGGGAGGAATATACCAATGGCCACACTACTAGAGAAAAATAACTCTCCCTCCCCCAGCAGGTAACCTCAGGAGCTCTGAGTCCCTGTGTGTAATGACCATGTCCAAAGAGCAGCATTTCATCCCACCTCGTCATGTGGATCTTACATTCTTTCTGCTTCCTCTTCCCAGATATTCCTGAATCTTGGAAGAGAGGAACTAATATAGGTGTCCCATGTATGGCTGAGTATTCACAGTCACTTATTTTGGGGTTTATTCAGAAGGGCCCCAAACTGGAGATAATCTAAATGATATCTACAACAGAATACATTTTTAAAGTATAGTTTATTCAGACAATGGATGATATTCGTAAGTTAGGAGGAATGAAGGAACCAATTTGTATTACATAGGTGAACAGCAATAATGATGCTGAAATAAGAGAGACAAACATTAGGTGGGACAGGTTATGAGCCTACTTACGTGAAACTGTAGAAAAGGCAACATTGTTTCATAGCACAGGAAGAACAGCAGTTAGCTGGAGCCAGGATAGTGCTGCGCCCACCTCAGCTGGCAAGGAAGACACAACAAGGTCAGATTCTTCTCAACAGCTTTTATTGCAGGAACGATGCTGATACGGGGACCCCAGGAACCCAGGGAGGTCTGCTTATATACTCTCAGCCCCCATCCACTCACAGCAGGCCACATCACCTCACCAGGCACACAGCTTCAGCCAATCAGGGTGGCAGGGGAATGTCTTCACCAAATATGGACTTGTTTACACTGCCAGCATCATGGTGCACCTGCGCAGCTCTCACAATGGTCGTGGCTTATTTTCAGGTGTATGAGGAAGTCAGGTGCAAGTCATAAGACTTAGCTGCAGTCCCGGGCGCCATCTTGGGACTGCTGCCATACCTGCTCCTCACAGGATAGGGTGGAAAAAGATGCTGACTTCAAAGTGGCAAGAGGCTGCTCCTTAGAGTAACTGAAAGGTAAAGATATAGTAGCTAAACCACATGGCTGTCATTACTGTTCCCTCGGCCACGTGATCCTGTTGATTGTCTCTCTACCCCTCTCTACCCCTAACCACTCTGAGGCATTGTCGGAATTGTGCTCAGAATGTATCTACACTAGTAACAAACCCTGTTATACCAACCCCAATCATAGGTCGCATAGGATTGCCTTCTCTAGATCTGTGTGAGGTCAAGCCAGTTCAAACTTCCAGCATGTATCACTGAGGAATCCTTGAAGTTCCACCCCTCAGTGAGGAGCTTTTGGCATTAACACACACACACACACAGACACACACACACACCTTGCACTGAATTACAAAGACGCCACCATGCCCAACTTTTTAAATATAGGTTTAAGGGATTAGTCCCTGGAATTACAGGTAAACACTTTACTGATTGAGTCACTTCCCAACCCCAAGAATTCTTCCCTTACAGACTTCTGTGCGAATTGGGAAATTGCCTCTAATAAAGCAAGTTTACATCTGGAAGTGCCTTCCCCGCATTCAGTCTCTGGTCCGAACCTGGCTCTGCATCGGTCAAGGGCCAGGTTTGTTTTCCCTTTCTTTCTGCCCTTGGAACTTGGCTACGGAAGATTAACAGGTGCACGCAATGGCTGAGAAGAAAACTTTCGGCTTCTTGTGGGAATTTTACTTTCTTCTGCACTTCTCAACAGAAGACACATCCTCAGTCTAAACATATCCCCCTCTCCCCAGGCTACATGGTGAGAGGGATCTTGTTCGGCTGCAGAGTCTCTTGAAGAAATTGGCTTTATAACCCACAGCGAGTTCTGCAGGATTCATCCCTGTCGAGTATCACAGCCTTGCACTTCTGAATGCTTGAAGATCCCCAATTACAAATTCCCTTTAAGACCTTCCTTGTTTTCTCGTAAAAAAGTATATTGCCATTTCACAAACAGAATTTCAATCCGCACTCGTGCCGCAGTATTATCTCGCCTCTCTTCCTTCTGTCAGATGCTATAGGACTATTCTTTTGTAATTATTCTTTTTTTATCCACATTATTTTCAATAGGTTTATCATTATAATATCAAAAATCCAACCGAAGCGTGAATGCACATCTCATCAGTGATCAGATAGTGGGATCTCATTTCTTTCCTAACATTCCTTTTATTCACACCATCAATCAACACATATAACATATCCTTGGTAGGCAAAGGATGGTTTGTGGTACTCAGTGGTCCAGCACAGGAGCAGAAGGCAAACGACTGAGAAACAATGCTTCATTTGTCCCCACAGCAAGAAAGCTATCGGCCTTTAGAGACTTCCATTCTGCACTTTTTATTGGATATTTTCTTTAATTACATTTCAAATTTTATTCCTATTCCTGGTTCCTCCCACCACCACCACCCCAGAAACCCCCTATCCCATCCTCCCTCTGCCTGCTTCTATGAGGGTGTTCCTCCACTTACTCACCCATTCCCACCTCCCTGCCCTTGATTCCTCTACACTGGGAATGAGTCTTCATAGGACCAAGGACCTTTCCTCCCATTGCTGCATGACATGGCCATCATCTGCTACATATGCAGCTGGAGACGTGTATTCCTTGGTTGATGGCTTAGTGCCTGGGAAGTGTGGGGGGAGTCTGGTTGGTTGATATTGTTGTTCTTCCTATGGGGTTGCAAACCCCTTCAACTCCTTCAGTCCTTTCTCTAGCTCCTCTATTGGGGACGCTGCACTCAGTCCAATAATTGACTGCCAGCATCCGCCTCTGTATTTTTTTTTGTAATCAAAATTAGATATTTTTTATTAGGTATTTTCCTCAATTACATTTCCAATGCTATCCCAAAAGTCCCCCATACCCTCCCCCCCCCACTCCCCTACCCACCCACTCTCACATTTTGGCCCTGGCGTTCCCCTGTACCGGGGCATATAAGGTTTGCAAGGGTCCAATGGGCCTCTCTTTCCAGTGATGGCCGACTAGGCCATCTTTTGATACATATGCAGCTAGAGTCAAGAGCTCTGGGATACTGGTTAGTTCATAATGTTGTTCCACCTATAGTGTTGCAGATCCCTTTAGCTCCTTGGGTATTTTCTCTAGCTCCTCCATTGGGGGCCCTGTGATCCATCCAATAGCTGACTGTGAGCATCCACTTATGTGTTTGCTAGGCCCCGGCCTAGTCTCACAAGAGACAACTATATCAGGGTCCTTTCAGCAAAATCTTGCTAGTGTATGCAATGGTGTCAGCATTTACTCAGCTATTAAAAAGAATGAATTTATGCAATTCCTAGGCAAATGGTTGGACCTGGAGGGCATTATCCTGAGTGAGGTAACCCAATCACAAAAGAACTCAAATGATATGTACGCACTAATAAGTGGATATTAGCCCAGAAACTTAGAATACCCAAGATAGAAGTTACAATTTGCAAAACACATGAAACTCAAGAAGAACGAAGACACTTTGCCCCTTCTTAGAATTGGGAACAAAACCACCTCTCTATTTTTAAGGCTCTGACAGGGCCTCTCTGGAGACAGCTAGATCAGGCTCCTGTCAGCATGCACTTCCTGGCAACTACAATAGTGTCTGGGTTTGGTAACTGTATATGGGATGAATCCCCAGGTGGGGCAGTCTCTGGATGCCCTTTCCTTCAAGTCTCTGCTCTACACTTTATTTCCAAATTTGCTCCTGTGAGTATTTTGTTTTTGTTCTAAGAAGGACCGAAGCACCCATATTTTGGTCTTCCTTCTTCTTGAGCTTCATGTGGTGTGTGAATTGTATGTTGAGTATTTGGAGCTTTGGGGCTAATATCCACCTATCAGTGAGTGCATACCATGTGTGTTCTTTTGTGATTTGGTTACTTCACTCAGGATGATATCCTCCAGATCCATCCATATACCTAAGAATTTCATGAATTCAATGTTTTTAATAGTTGAGTAGTACTCCATTGTGTAAATGTACCACATTTTCTGTATCCATTCCTCTGCTGAAGGATGTCTGGGTTCTTTCCAGCTTCTGGCTATTATAAATAAGGCTGCTATGAACATAGTGGAGCATGTGTCTTTATTACATGTTGAAGCATCTTCTGGGTATATGCCCATGAATGGTATAGCTGGGTCCTCAGGTAGTACTTTGTCCAATTTTCTGAGGAACCGCCAGACTGATTTCCAGAGTGGTTGTACCAGCTTGCAATTCCACCAGCAATGGAGGAGTGTTCCTCTTTCTCCACATCCTCTCCAGCATCTCCTGTCACCTGAGGTTTTGACCTTAGCCATTCTGACTGGTGTGAGGTGGAATTTCAGGGTTGTTTTGATTTGCATTTCCCTGATGATTAAGGATGTTGAATATTTCTTTAGATGCTTCTGAGCCATTTGGTATTCCTCAGTTGAGAATTCTTTGTTTAGCTATGTACCCCATTTACAATAGGGTTATTTGGTTCTCTGGGGTCAAACTTCTTTGTATATATTTGGATATTAGCCCTCTATCAGATGTAAGGTTTTTAAAGATCTTTTCCCAATCTGTTGGTTGTCATTTTGTCTTATTGGCAGTGTCCTTTGCCTTACAGAAAGCAAAGTGGTTGGATATAAAATTAACTCAAACAAATCAGTATCCTCTACTCAAAGGATAAACAGGCTGAGAAAGAAATTAGGGAAATTACACCATTCACAATAGTCACAAATAATACTACATAACTTGGTGTGACTCTAACCAAGCAAGAGAAAGATCTGTATGACAAGAACTTCAAGTCTCTGAAGAAAGAAATCGAAGAAGATCTCAGAAAATGAAAAGATCTCCCATGCTCATGGATTGGCAGGATTAATATAGTAAAACTGGCCATCTTGCCAAAAGTAATCTACAGATTCAATGCAATCCCCATCAAAATTCCAAATAAGTTATTCATAGAGTTAGAAAGAGCAATTTGCAAATGCATTTGGAGCAACAAAAAACCCAGGATAGTGAAAACTATTCTCAACAATAAAAGAACTTCTGGGGAAATCACCACCCCTGACCTCAAGCTGTATTACAGAACAATAGTGATAAAAATTGCATGGTATTGGTAGACAGGCAGGTAAGTCAATGGAATAGAATTGGAGACCCAGAAATGAACCGACACACATATTGTCACTTGATCTTTGACAAAGGAGCTAAACCCATCCAGTGGGGGAGAAAAACAGCATTTTTAACAAATGGTGCTGGTTCAACTGGCAGTCAGCATGTAGAAGAATGTAAATTGAACCATTCTTATCTCCTTGTACAAAGCTCAAGTCTAAGTGGATCAAGGACCTCCACATAAAACCAGATACACTGAAACTTATAGAAGAGAAAGTGGGAAAGAGCCTTGAAGATATGGGTACAGGGGGAAAATTCCTGAACAGAATACTAAGTTTTAAAAACATGAGGCCAATGACCTAGACAAGGATCCAATGTCAACATAGCTTGAATATACTATTATTCTTAGTTGCAACAGCCCAGGATAATTTGACATGGCTCAAGAATACATCTGCCAAGTTCTACTTGGCCATGTATAAGGGATGACATGACATACTCCCTGCTCCTGGGACAGAGCTAACAGGGTGTGGGCAAAAGGCTTATTTATATAATAATGTACATATTTTCACATTCCTCTTTCAAGGAATATCTTCTCTGCCAAGGTTAATGACCCCAGGACAATCAGAGATTGAGTCTGGAAGACGAAGGTGTGTCCATGTCTCAACAAAATCACATAATGCTGTGACCTTCAGGACAGTCCCTATAGCTGTGAGAATGAACTCTAAAAACATGAGCTAGAAAATATATAATTTCTCAACTATGCAAAATATAAAGATGCAATATGGATTATATGAAGCACTTCTCAAAGTTAGAAAAACAGAGACAACTGCTTATTAGAAAGATACAAATGCAAAGGCAAGAGATTCCTGAGTTCAAGGTCAGCCTGGGACAGAGAGAACTGAGGCCCCGAAGTGGTTGGAATGGTCATTTCAAGACGAGGTCCCACCCAGCTAAGTTTACAAAGGCAAGCAGGTTTCTGACTTCTTTTGCAATTTTAAAAAAAGAAAAGTGCTTGCAGTCTCTTCCTAGGAGTCAAGGGGCTGAGGTCAAAGAATGTTTGTGGAATGATCAAGAGGGAACCTGGAGACCCGCCAGCTACCCACGACCCCCGCCGCAGGATTTTGGGACTGCTGGTGAGTGGAACATAGCTTCTGCTCCAATCCAATTGCGCGGGACCTGAGACTGCATTAGTTAGGGAAGCAGAAACCGGCCTGAGTAGGGCCACAGGCCTCATCCGGCCGGATCAGCGCCGGGGTAGCGGGAGCGCAGGGTTGCCTGACACCCGCCAGCTACCCACGACCCCCGCCGCAGGATTTTGGGACTGCTGGTGAGTGGAACACAGCTTCTGCTCCAATCTTTAAACAGTGACAACTATAACAACTAACCCCAGAGATTACCAGATGGCGAAAGGTAAACGTAATAATCTTACTAACAGAAACCAAGACCACTCACCATCATCAGAACCCAGCACCCCCACTTCGCCCAGTCCAGGGCACCCCAACACACCGGAAAAGCTAGACACGGATTTAAAAGCATATCTCCTGATGATGATAGAGAACTTCAAGAAGGACTTTAATAACACACTTAAAGAAATACAGGAGAACACTGCTAAACAGGCAGAAGACAATAAAGAGAAAGCACAAAAATCCCTTAAAGAATTGCAGGAGAACACTGCTAAAGAGTTACAAATCATCGATCCATTCCTATCTCCTTGTACTAAGGTCAAGTCTAAGTGGATCAAGGAACTTCACATAAAACCAGAGACACTGAAACTTATAGAGGAGAAAGTGGGGAAAAGCCTTGAAGATATGGGCACAGGGGAAAAATTCCTGAATAGAACAGTAATGGCTTGTGCTGTAAGATCGAGAATTGACAAGTGGGACCTCATGAAACTACAAAGCTTCTGCAAGGCTAAAGACACCATCAATAAGACAAAAAAATCACCAACAGATTGGGAAAGGATCTTCACCTATCCTAAATCAGATAAGGGACTAATATCCAATATATATAAAGAACTCAAGAAGGCGGACTCCAGAAAGTCAAATAACCCCATTAAAAAATGGGGCTCAGAACTGAACAAAGAATTCTCACCTGAGGAATACCGAATGGCAGAGAAACACCTGAAAAAATGTTCAACATCCTTAATCATCAGGGAAATGCAAATCAAAACAACCCTGAGATTCCACCTCACACCAGTCAGAATGGCTAAGATCAAAAATTCAGGTGACAGCAGTTGCTGGCGAGGATGTGGAGAAAGAGGAACACTCCTCCATTGTTGGTGGGATTGCAAGCTTGTACAACCACTCTGGAAATCAGTCTGGCGGTTCCTCAGAAAATTGGACATAGTACTACCGGAGGATCCAGCAATACCTCTCCTGGGCATATATCCAGAAGATGTCCCAACCGGTAAAAAGGACACATGCTCCACTATGTTCATAGCAGCCCTATTTATAATAGCCAGAAGCTGGAAAGAACCCAGATGTCCCTCAACAGAGGAATGGATACAGAAATTATGGTACATTTACACAATGGAGTACTACTCAGCTATTAAAAAGAATGAATTTATGAAATTCCTAGCCAAATGGATGGACCTGGAGGGCATCATCTTGAGTGAAGTAACACAATCACAAAAGAACTCACACAATATGTATTCACTGATAAGTGGATATTAGCCCAAAACTTAGGATACCCAAGATTTAAGATACAATTTGCTAAACGCATGAAACTCAAGAAGAATGAAGACCAAAGTGTGGACACTGTGCACCTTCTCAGAATTGGGAACAAAACACCCAGGGAAGGAGTTACAGAGACAAAGTTCGTAGCGGTGATGAAAGGATGGACCATTTAGAGACTGCCGTACCCAGGGATCCATCCCATAATCAACTTCTAAACGCTGACACCATTGCATACACTAGCAAGATTTTGCTGAAAGGACCCAAATATAGCTGTCTCTTGTGAGACGATGCTGGGGCCTAGCAAACACAGGAGTGGATGTTCACAGTCAGCTATTGGATGTATCACAGGGCTCCCAATGGAGAAGCTAGAGTAAGTACCCAAGGAGCTAAAGGGATCTGCAACCCTATTGTTGGAACAACAGGATGTACTAACTAGAACCCCGGAGCTCTTGTCTCTAGCTGCATATGTATCGAAAGATGGCCTAGTCAGCCATCAATGGAAAGAGAGGCCCATTGGACTTGCAAACTTTATATGCCCCAATATAGGGGAATGCCAGGGCCAAAAGAATGGGAATGGGTGGATAGGGAAGTGGGGGGGCGCTATGGGGGACTTTTGGGATAGCATTGGAAACGTAATTGAGGAAAATATGTAATAAAAATATTAAAAAAAAAAAAAAGAGTTACAAATCCTTAAAGAAAAACACGATAACATAATCAAACAGGTAGAAGTCCTTACAGAAAAACAGGAAAACACATCCAAACAGATGATGGAAATGAACAAAACCATACTAGACCTAAAAAGGGAAGTAGACACAATAAAGAAAACCCAAAATGAGGCAACACTGGAGATAGAAACCCTAGGAAAGAAATCTGGAACCATAGATACGAGCATCAGCAACAGAATACAAGAGATGGAAGAGAGAATCTCAGGTGCAGAAGATTCCATAGAGAACATCGGCACAACAATCAAGGAAAATGTAAAATGCAAAAAGATCCTAACTCAAAACATCCAAGAAATACAGGACGCAATGAGAAGACCAACCCTACGGATAATAGGAGTGGATGAGAATGAAGATTTTCAACTCAAAGGACCAGCAAACATCTTCAACAAAATTATAGAAGAAAACTTCCCAAATCTAAAGAAAGAGATGCCCATGAACATACAAGAAGCCTACAGAACTCCAAATAGACTGGACCAGAAAAGAAATACCTCCCGACACATAATAATCAGAGCAACAAATGCTCTAAATAAAGATAGAATACTAAAAGCAGTAAGAGAAAAAGGCCAAGTAACATATAAAGGCAAGCCTATCAGAATTACACCAGATTTTTCACCAGAGACTATGAAAGCCAGAAGATCCTGGACGGATGTTATACAGACACTAAAAGAACACAAATTCCAGCCCAGGCTACTATACCCAGCCAAACTCTCAATTAACATAGATGGAGAAACCAAAGTATTCCACGACAAAACCAAATTCACACATTATCTCTCCACGAATCCAGCCCTTCAAAGGATAATAACAGAAAAAAACCAATACAAGGACAGGAACCACGCCCTAGAAACAACAAGAAGGTAATCCCTCAACAAACCTAAAAGAAGACAGCCACAAGAACAAAATGCCAACTTTAACAACAAAAATAACAGGAAACAACAATTACTTTTCCTTAATATCTCTTAATATCAATGGACTCAACTCCCCGATAAAAAGACAAAGACTAACAAACTGGCTACACAAACAAGACCCAACATTTTGCTGCTTACAGGAAACTCATCTCAGAGAAAAGGATAG
Organism: Mus caroli; assembly: GCF_978045245.1. Lineage (NCBI taxonomy): Eukaryota > Metazoa > Chordata > Mammalia > Rodentia > Muridae > Mus > Mus caroli. The sequence goes on from NW_028227261.1 coordinate 119,171,704, forward strand.
ACACTACCTCAGAATGAAAGGATGGAAAACAATTTTCCAAGCAAATGGCATGAAGAAACAAGCTGGAGTAGCCATTCTAATATCTGATAAGATTGACTTCCAACCCAAAGTCATTAAAAAAGACAGGGAGGGACACTTCATACTCATCAAAGGTAAAATCCTCCAAGAGGAACTATCAATCCTGAATATCTATGCTCCAAATACAAAGGCAGCCACATTCATTAAAGAAACTTTAGTAAAGCTCAAAGCACACATTGCACCTCATACAATAATAGTGGGAGACTTCAACACACCACTTTCACCAATGGACAGATCATGGAAACAGAAACTAAACAGGGACACAGTGAAACTAACAGAAATTATGAATCAAATGGATCTGGCAGATATCTACAGAACATTCTATCCTAAAACAAAAGGATATACCTTCTTCTCAGCACCTCATGGTACCTTCTCCAAAATTGACCACATAATTGGTCACAAAGCAGGCCTCAACAGATATAAAAATATTGAAATTGTCCCATGCATCCTATCAGATCACCATGGACTAAGGCTGATCTTCAATAACAAAATAAATAATAGAAAGCCAACCTTCACGTGGAAACTGAACAACACTCTTCTCAATGATACCTTGGTCAAGGAAGGAATAAAGAAAGAAATTAAGGACTTTTTAGAGTTCAATGAAAATGAAGCCACAACATACCCAAACTTATGGGACGCAATGAAAGCATTTCTAAGAGGAAAACTCATAGCTCTGAGTGCCTCCAAAAGGAAACTAGAGAGAGCACACATTAGCAGCTTGACAACACACCTAAAAGCACTAGAACAAAAGGAAGCAAATTCACCCAAGAGGAGTAGACGGCAGGAAATAATCAAACTCAGGGGTGAAATCAACCAAGTGGAAACAAGAAAAACTATTCAAAGAATCAACCAATCAAGGAGCTGGTTCTTTGAGAAAATCAACAAGATAGATAAACCCTTAGCCAGACTCACTAGAGGGCACAGGGAAAGCATCCTAATTAACAAAATCAGAAATGAAAAAGGAGACATAACAACAGATCCTGAAGACATCCAAAACACCATCAGATCCTTCTACCAAAGGCTATACTCAACAAAACTGGAGAACCTGGATGAAATGGAGAAGTTCCTAGACAGATACCAGGTACCAAAGTTGAATCAAGATCAGGTTAATGATCTAAACAGCCCTATATCCCCCAAAGAAATAGAAGCAGTCATTAATAGTCTCCCAACTAAAAAAAGCCCAGGACCAGATGGGTTTAGTGCAGAGTTCTATCAGACCTTCAAAGAAGATCTAATCCCAGTTCTTCACAAACTATTCCACAAAATAGAAACAGAAGGTACTCTACCCAACTCATTCTATGAAGCCACAATTACTCTGATACCTAAACCACAAAAAGACCCAACAAAGATAGAAAACTTCAGACCAATATCCCTTATGAATATTGATGCAAAAATCCTCAATAAAGTTCTTGCTAACCGAATCCAAGAACACATCAAAACAATCATCCATCCTGACCAAGTAGGTTTCATCCCAGGGATGCAGGGATGGTTCAATATACGGAAATCCATCAACGTAATCCAGTATATAAACAAACTCAAAGACAAAAACCACATGGTCATCTCCTTAGATGCGGAAAAAGCATTTGACAAGATCCAACACCCATTCATGATAAAAGTCTTGGAAAGATCAGGAATTCAAGGCCCATACCTAAACATGATAAAAGCAATCTACAGCAAACCAGTAGCCAACATCAAAGTAAATGGTGAGAAGCTTGAAGCAATCCCTCTAAAATCAGGGACTAGACAAGGCTGTCCACTTTCTCCATACCTATTCAACATTGTACTTGAAGTCCTAGCCAGAGCAATTCGACAACAAAAGGAGATCAAAGGGATACAAATTGGAAAAGATGAAGTCAAAATATCACTTTTTGCAGATGATATGATAGTATATATAAGTGACCCTAAAAATTCCACCAGAGAACTCCTAAGCCTGATAAACAGCTTCGGTGAAGTAGCTGGATATAAAATTAACTCAAACAAATCAATGGCCTTTCTCTACACAAAGAATAAACAGGCTGAGAAAGAAATTAGGGAAACAACACCCTTCTCAATAGTCACAAATAATATAAAATATCTTGGCGTGACTCTAACTAAGGAAGTGAAAGATCTGTATAATAAAAACTTCAAGTCTCTGAAGAAAGAAATTATAGAAGATCTCAGAAGATGGAAAGATCTCCCATGCTCATGGATTGGCAGGATCAACATTGTAAAAATGGCTATCTTGCCAAAAGCAATCTACAGATTCAATGCAATCCCCATCAAAATCCCAAATGAATTCTTCAACGAATTAGAAAGTGCAATCTGCAAATTCATCTGGAATAACAAAAAACCTAGGATAGCAAAAACTCTTCTCAAGGATAAAAGAACCTCTGGTGGAATCACCATGCCGGACCTAAAGCTCTACTACAGAGCAATTGTGATAAAAACTGCATGGTACTGGTATAGTGACAGACAAATAGACCAATGGAATAGAATTGAAGACCCAGAAATGAACCCACACACCTATGGTCACTTGATCTTCGACAAGGGAGCTAAAAACATCCAGTGGAAGAAAGACAGCATTTTCAACAAATGGTGCTGGCACAACTGGTTGTTAACATGTAGAAGAATGCGAATCGATCCATTCCTATCTCCTTGTACTAAGGTCAAGTCTAAGTGGATCAAGGAACTTCACATAAAACCAGAGACACTGAAACTTATAGAGGAGAAAGTGGGGAAAAGCCTTGAAGATATGGGCACAGGGGAAAAATTCCTGAATAGAACAGTAATGGCTTGTGCTGTAAGATCGAGAATTGACAAGTGGGACCTCATGAAACTACAAAGCTTCTGCAAGGCTAAAGACACCATCAATAAGACAAAAAAACCACCAACAGATTGGGAAAGAATCTTCACCTATCCTAAATCAGATAAGGGACTAATATCCAATATATATAAAGAACTCAAGAAGGTGGACTCCAGAAAGTCAAATAACCCCATTAAAAAATGGGGCTCAGAACTGAACAAAGAATTCTCACCTGAGGAATACCGAATGGCAGAGAAGCACCTGAAAAAATGTTCAACATCCTTAATCATCAGGGAAATGCAAATCAAAACAACCCTGAGATTCCACCTCACACCAGTCAGAATGGCTAAGATCAAAAATTCAGGTGACAGCAGATGCTGGCGAGGATGTGGAGAAAGAGGAACACTCCTCCATTGTTGGTGGGATTGCAAGCTTGTACAACCACTCTGGAAATCAGTCTGGCGGTTCCTCAGAAAATTGGACATAGTACTACCGGAGGATCCAGCAATACCTCTCCTGGGCATATATCCAGAAGATGTCCCAACCGGTAAAAAGGACACATGCTCCACTATGTTCATAGCAGCCCTATTTATAATAGCCAGAAGCTGGAAAGAACCCAGATGTCCCTCAACAGAGGAATGGATACAGAAATTATGGTACATTTACACAATGGAGTACTACTCAGCTATTAAAAAGAATGAATTTATGAAATTCCTAGCCAAATGGATGGACCTGGAGGGCATCATCTTGAGTGAAGTAACACAATCACAAAAGAACTCACACAATATGTATTCATTGATAAGTGGATACTAGCCCAAAACTTAGGATACCCAAGATATAAGATACAATTTGATAAACGCATGAAACTCAAGAAGAATGAAGACCAAAGTGTGGACACTGTGCACCTTCTTAGAATTGGGAACAAAACACCCAGGGAAGGAGTTACAGAGACAAAGTTCATAGCTGTGATGAAAGAATGGACCATTTAGAGACTGCTGTATCCAGGGATCCGTCCCATAATCAGCTTCTAAACGCTGACACCATTGCATACAGTAGCAAGATTTTGCTGAAAGGACCCAAATATAGCTGTCTCTTGTGAGACAATGCCGGGGCCTAGCAAACACAGGAGTGGATGTTCACAGTCAGCTATTGGATGTATCACAGGGCTCCCAATGGAGAAGCTAGAGAAAGTACCCAAGGAGCTAAAGGGATCTGCAACCCTATTGTTGGAACAACATGATGTACTAACCAGAACTCTGGAGCTCTTGTCTCTAGCTGCATATGTATCGAAAATGGCCTAGTCGGCCATCACTGGAAAGAGAGGCCCATTGGACTTGCAAACTTTATATGCCCCAATATAGGGGAATGCCAGGGCCAAAAGAATGGGAATGGGTGGATAGGGAAGTGGGGGGGGTGCTATGGGGGACTTTTGGGATAGTATTGGAAATGTAATTGAGGAAAATATGTAATAAAAATATAAAAAAAAAAAAGAGGGAACCTGGAATAAATGACTGAATTGACATATAAATTAAAAACTGGGCCTTTGATCTGCAGGAGATGAGCTATTCAGAGTTTTTAGAATAGCAAGAGAAAGCTGTCTCTACCAGAGCAGAACACAGAGAGCAATCTGGAAAGCCATCTCAAGCAGGCCATCAGCTTGTAACCCACGCTTTGACTTCAAATCCTTTGTTTCACCACTCCTGGACACCCATTCTTTTGGAATTCCTCTCCAAGCCAAGGCTAGTCCTTGGCATTCATGAAATCAGCTTCCTAGTCTCAATCTTATTAATATTTGGGCACATTATTGTGAGGCACTGTCCTGTAGGCTCAGAGAATATTTAATATCATCTCTCATTTCTAATCATGGTTGCCTGTATCAGTCTCCCAGTTATGACAACCAAAAATATCTCCAGATACTACAATAGCTCCTTGGAGGGCAAAGGATAGAAGAGAGATATTTAACCCTGCTGAAACAAAAGAAGAAGCTGGTTTCTTTAAAATAATGATTCCTATTTTAAAGCCTTCCACTAACTGTTTGTATAGGGGTGTTTACATGAGACTTATTTGGTATAGAACAAAGAAAACTGTGAATCAGCCCATTTACCAGATAACACTGGTGGGAACATACCACAGGCAGGTGACTGTAGCACATTACAAACTACAGAGGTTCCAGATGCTATCTGCTGAACATCTCAGCATCTGGACTGATAGAAGTTCATGTATTCCACTGAGAATACTTTTCAAAAATGTTGAAAGCCACAGTGATGTGAGATCAGACATGTATGGAAAGAAACTAAAATTAACTCAACATAATTTGACTCTGGCCTGTAACATTCTAACTCTCCATAAGCATGAAGTTCAATCACTTGGACTTCTAAACTCTTCAGCATACATTTAGCATTTTCTTTTCTCTTTATTTCTGGAGACTTCTGTTTGTGTGGATTGTCAGCCATCCCTTAGGAGCAGTAACAGCCTTTAGGAGCAAGTCTTTGATACTCTTCAAATATTTAAGAGCTCATACTTTGGATGCCTTTTCTGAGTCCTACAGAATGAGCAGTAAGGTGTCAAAGGTCAGCCTGCTGTCAAGTACTGGAGCTCCAATGCAGGCAAAACTGGCCTCTAAAGGAGGCTGTGGAGAAGTGCTCTGGAGAGCTTTCACAATGATTACTGAGAAAAAAAATTCTAAAACTCATTCTGGAAGATATAAAATGTTCGTACACTGCAGAAGGGACCTGAGGATTCAGTGTCTGTTATACCCATGAGAGTGGCTTAGTCTAACACCAGCCATTATCTTCAATTTACTTTGTCAGACAAACCAAACCTTTATTTGGGACCCAGGCCACACATTCTTCACCAAGAAACTTGAAATCAGCTTCAACCATTCCTCATTGGATTGGCATCCAATCATAGGCCATAACCTCCTGTCAATGCTAATCCAACATCTCTTTAGCCACTAGGTAGCCTGAGCCCACTTAAACTCTAAGGATGGGTGGCCAGCACCCTCTTCTCATTCTTACCACAGTAGAACTAGGACCAGGCTCTTGGCCTTTATAGTGTCTAGGCCAGATCTGACCATCAAATAATACAAAAACCCCAGGTATGAGGGGTGTGGGCCACACTCAGTAGATTAGACAGGTTTTTGGTCAGTTTGGGGAGATGCAGTACAAGTTGGCCACCACAAAGCAGTCCAACCCCACTGGAACCACTATAACAACAAGAATTGGAGGTCTTGAAAGACCCCAGAAGAGGGGAGACCCTCACTCAAATCTCAAGATGACATGACCCCCACCCCCCAAGAACTCACGAGAGACTGTCCTTGCTGCAATCACACGAGGTTTATTGATAGGAACCAGCGCGGTGGGACCGACTCTATCCCACACACAGGGGTAGAGGAGTTTACCCCGAGTAGCTGGAAAAGGGTGTATTTAAAGACTAAAAAACACAAGACAAGGGGGTAGGGATGGCATTATTGGAAAATACTGAAAATACCAGTGAAAAATCACAAGGGGAAACTAAAAATCACAAGGGAAAACTCCCTGCTTCTCAAGATTGTTCTCAAGATTTTAATCTAACTTTTGTGATCAGCCAGTTCCTGGGACAGGGTCACTGAACTGGCTAACCTACATTCTTGGCTTTACTTTGTTTGATAGGGGGTCTGAATTTTTCCTGGTCTTTCAGTCTGATGAGGTAATTCACCTCCTTAAATGCAAGGGTTTTTGGACTCTAACCTTTCTTTGAACCCATGCAAAATTCTCATATCAGCTGTGTTGAGATAAAATCATGGCTTTCATGTAGTCTGGGCCATGCAAAAACCTCTCACATGGTGAACCATACAACAGAACTTTTAGAAACAACACTGGATAAAGACCATGTTGTTACATGGCAGAAGGGAGCGAATCACTTCTATAACACATTACAATAATGTCATTCAGTACTCCTCCAAGAGAATGAGAAACTTAGTATCTCTTAAAATCATCACTCTTCATGTTATCTACCACCCTGGTGACCAACACATGGATAGTGTGGATGTACAGAGGACAGAAAGCACACACTGGAACATACACATGAAATGATATTTCAAAAACATGAATATTTACCACCTGGCCTATTGCCTCCTAAATTGACAGGATAAACTTCCAGAAAGGGACTGAAGCACACTGACAATCATTTCTCAGAGCCATGATGAATGTAGGAGCACAGGGGGCTGCTGGGCTCTGCTTGGACAACTGCTCTGGGGTGATCCTTTCTTTCAGTGTGCCTTGCTTAGAATTCAGGTTTTTCCAATCATCCTCCCCACCTGGGATGCAATAAAAATATACCCTAGGCCAGTGACTTCTCATCCACAAAAGTGCTTTCTCAAGTGCCGAAGGGTAGAAGTCCAAGATCAACACCCTGCCAGTTTCAGTGTATTTTGAGGGTTGTTTCCCTGGTACGTGGGTAGACCTACTCAAGGGAGTGCTTTTAACAGGGCACTAAGTCATTTTATGAGGGTTCTGCACTCATGACATATTCTCTATACAAAGGTCACACTCCTAAATCCAGGCATGTGGTACGAATCTGGGGTCCAAAGACATTTGTATATTTGGAGACCATGGTCTTAGAGGCTAGAATTCCAATTCTTGCTCTCCAGATCTGTTTCTCTCTACAGAAAACTTGGAAACAAAAGAGGTAGATCAGAAATTACATTAGAGATGGACTGGGACAGAGGAATCCAAATGATCCTGGGAAATTCCTTGAAAGTCAAAGGATGCTAACTGGACACTGACCACAAAGACACCATGGAAATCCTCATCTCAGAAACAGCAAAGATGATAGGCTCATCCTAACTTGAAGGGTGTGTGGGAGACACTGAATCATATCAGGACCACTTCATAAGAACCAAGTAGTCTGGTATGACATTAGCTTCAAGGATTATACAGGTAACTAGATCTTTATCTAAACCTAGAGAACATCTTCATCAATACAGCCAGAATCTTACACTCTAGCATCAAGGGAGTCCAGGATTCCTAACCATCAACAACCTACTCACAACTTAACATCCAGGGTTTGTTGACCATATGTGTCACTCTTCTGAGTTCAGGCCATCTGTCTTGAACATGTCCTGGACAACATGTACATCTCCCTTGTGAGGTAGGCAAACTCTATACCTAAACAATTTTAACTCACAAAAAGGTTTCTAGTGCAGATGTCTTAGGATTTCCATTGCTGTGAAGAAACACCATGACCAAGGCAACTCTTATAAGGGAAAACATTTAATTGGGGCTGGCTTATGGGTTCTGAGGTCCAGCCCATTATCATCAAGGCAGGAACATGGCAGAATCCAGGCAGGTATGGTGCTGGAGGAGCTGAGATTTCAACATGTTCATCTGAAACCTGCTAGGAGAAGACTGTCCCTTCCAGGGTCTCAAAGACCACCCCAACAGTGACTTCATCCAACAAAGCTACACCTACTAAAACAAGGCGACATTTCCATTTAGCACTACTTTATGGACCAAGCATATTCAAACCACCACAACAGCCGTCAGGGCAAAGGCCATATCCTGATATCAATACTGACTGCACCATTATTGACTATCAACTATCCTAGTCACACATGAGGTTCAAGTGTGTGTTGACTGGACCTTGTTCCATCTAAACTGATCTCATCATCACCTCTATATTGTGGCCCTACTGCTGCCCTAGTCACAATCAAACATCACAAAAACCTGGGAACAACCTTTTATCTAGGGTGCATAGGCTAAATGCACCTTGAAATAATCTGTTCACACCTCTTATCTTAGAGATATTATCTCTAAGTTGGCACCAAGATAATCTTTAAAGTTAGTAATACTAATATCTCATAAGATAATAGATGAAGATCACAAATTATTCTTAACTCTGATCTCCTCTAGATGTTGTACTCTAAGAGGGTAGGTCTAGTCTTAGCAAAAATGATTAGTTGTCTGATACTGATATCAGGAGGTAAGTCTCATCCTGGCAGTTATGGATAATACATGAGTATTGATCAACTGACAGCCTCAGCCCTAGTTCCTTGTTCTGAATCTCTATATGTGAACATACAATCTGGAATAACCACATAAATTAAAAAAGACAAACAGACCTATATAAGCAATAGGGATCTCTATAGATGGCAATAATGGAATATATGTCCTATAAAAGGGGAAATGGGAAAATTTTCCCAACTCTAACTAGGAGCACAGACTCTGGGGTGAGCAATACAGAGACAGGGAAATTCAATGCCTAGACAGTTGGCACCAAGATAATCTTTAAAGTTGGTAATACTAATATCTCAGACTACAGCCACATTTATTCTATAATATTTCAACAACCCTCATATTTCATTTTCGTGATATAACCAAGACATATTTGAATAAATATAGATGGCTATAGGAAGTGACTAGTAGTCTGAACTAGGTCTTCTGAATGTATGTTACATTTGTGAAGCTTGGTGTTCTTTTGGGACCCTTAACAGTGGGGCTATGGGTGTCTCTAACTCTGTCACCTGCTCTTGGGAACATTTTCCTTCTACTGGAATGTCTTTTCCAGCTTTGATATGAGGGGTTTTGCTGAGTTTTCATGGAACTTACTATACTATGTTTGGTTGATATCCCTGGGAGGCCTGTTCTTTCCTGAAGGTAAACAAAGGAGGAATGGATCTTGGGGATGTTGGGGGTGGGACTTGGAACAGTTGTGAGAGGGAAACTTCAATCAGGATATAATGTATGAGAGAAGAAAAAAGTGATTGGTAATATGTAGGGAGTGTGGATGGTGCCACCATATAGGCATGAGACTGGTGAGGTGGAGTATGCTTGAACCCTGAAAATCTCAGAGATTTCTGACAGTAGGGCTGGGGCTGCTCCCTACCTGCCTCCTTGCCTGCTCTGGAACATGGGACCATCAACTAAAGTGACCACAGGAATTCAGTCATGTAGCAAAGCACCTGGAGTGCCTCTCCATGCTAATGAGGCATCTCAATAGCTCTAGCCTTCAGCCAATGACCTTCCCTTCCTGGATAATCTCATGCCCTTCCTCAAAATTATATAACCTCTGGTTCATGCCAAATAAAGCATATGAATTCACATTCACTAACAATAGAGAAATATGAGCAAGCTAAAAATCATCTCAGAGAGATGTTTCATTAAAGATTGTCACAAGGAAGGCCTTTTCTAAACAAGCTCTAACACTAAGACTTCCAAAGAAGGCCTTCTCTCTTCTCTCACCCATACAGCATTTGGAACTCACCCCCAACCAGATAGGATCCTGATTGCCCCAGGCCTGTTCTCCCCTTCCAGCCTGGTATACAATGGTGTTCTGATGTCCCTAAAGGGAAACGGGGACTGTGGACGCCCACTGGGGACTTTAACCAGCCCTCTCTGAGCCAGTGTTGGTGGAGAGGCAGAACACAGACCACAGTAATATAGCAACTGTTCTTCCTAGAACAAGGCTGGTGACCATACCATACTCAGTTACACTCAGAACTACTTGGACCATAGTGCACTTTAGTTTGGACAAGGCTTTGCCTTCCCATTGCCCATGAAAACAATGTATTCACTTTAATTCTATTACTGGGGAAAGACCCTACAAGGCAAACATTGACCCCAAGGATCTTCTTGAGGTCTTCACACTTTTCCACTAAATGAGAGTGAATGCAACACAAAAAAGAAAAAAAAATCCCAGAAGTTTTATCCATGGAACAAGAAGCAAGGTGATCTGGAGCACAAGGGAAAGTGTTGTTGGGGATCTTGTGTCATGGCAGCAGGAGTGTTAATGCCTGGGAAACAGATGCCAGGAGAGAAGAGGGCAGTAAAAGAGAACCACTAAAGAAGACCGAGGATCAGATTGCTAAAACTTGGGTTGGGGAGAAATTTTATCAATAAAAGTTTAGCATCAGCAGGACAACTCATGTAACATGTAATAAAGCCTAGTCACTTGGTAGAAAGAAACACCAAGCAGGTGAGTCTTACTGACTTCCTGATAGAAGAGCTTTCTTAAACTCTTGCTATAAAATGTCTCTTTTATTTCCTCAGATGAAGGAATGAGATGAGAACTGTACCCAAGCTGTGTGAATATATAGCTTGTGCTGAGCCCAGAGTGTTTCTGTCTAACTATCCCTAGACTTAGGCCTAGAAGCATCTAGCCTCCATACAATCTAAACTCCTGCAAGCCTGGACCCTGAAGGCTTCAGCTTCCAGTCTCTGCTAATCTAGGGCAAGAATGTTCCAGCTTCCAAGACTTACTGCTGAATAAGCTCACCCTTTCTAGTTCTTTCTGAACTCTGGCTGGCTGGTTCAACTCAGCTGTTCTAGCTCAAACCTCTCTCCAAGCTGACTGACTCAATCTGGCTTCTTTCGGTGTCTTACTGAATTGCTCTGCTTGGCTTCAAACTAACTCTGGCAATCTGTTCTAATCTTCTGGCTCTTTCTCATTCTCTGACTTGTTCTTTCTTCACCTGCAACCTGTCTCTGTAAAACTGTCCCAGTAAACTGCCTCCTCTCTCCCTGTGCTGAGAGTAGCCTCTCTTTCCGGCCTTCTCATGAGAATTGAGTGTATTCTATCTTTGACTCATTCTCTCAAATCTTTCTCTGAATCATCACTTTTTATGCCCCTTAATTAGATGTCACTTTCAAGCAGGGTTACTCCTTCTATAAATTAACATTACCTTCATTGTTTGGGATTAAAGGTGTGTATAATATGTATATAATATATATAATATGTATATGTTGTATTCTAGCCAGAGCAATTAAAGGTATGTGGCATATCTGCCTTCCAGCCAGATCACACAAATCTAAAAGGTCTTTGGATGTGATCCTTTGGCAGAGCAGTTATCTTGCTGGGTTAGAATTCCTCCTCTTCCTCTTCCTCTTCCTCTTCCTCTTCCTCCACCTCTTCCTCCACCTCTTCCTCCCCCTCCTCCCCTCCCCCCTCCCCTCCTCGTCCTCCTCCTCCTCCTCCTCCTCCTCCTCCTCCTCCTCCTCTTCTTCTTCTTCTTCTTCTTCTTCTTCTTCTTCTTCTTCTTCTTCTTCTTCTTCTTCTTCCCCTTCTGGAACTGTTATAGAGGTAATTAAATAAAAACCATTTGTAACTCAATTCCAAAGGACTCAGACATTCATTTGGTAAAAATGAGCACCAAATAACAAATATTCTTCATAATCTAAAAGATTGGATGGAATTGTAAATATCTTAAAACTGCATTGAAAGCCACACAAAAGGTGTTCCTAGACCGGCCCCTGTTCTTCAGAGAGACTAATATATAAAAGACACAACAAATAAATGTTTTAAAGGATACGCGAGTGGCATTGTGCCCTGGGATCCATTGCTCAGCACTGGAACCAGTGGCTCAACAACATAAACATCTGCTTTCAGAATCCAGGCCATCCAAAAATGTTCCCCATGTCTCTCCCCCTGTAACTCTAAAACAGAAGTTAAGTGCCTCTGAATTCTGTGAAGGGTATGAGCAGTGTGGCTGCTTGAATGGGAGGCAGACACTGCTTTAGGTAGTGGGGAGGGCTGGCGTGGCAGAAGCACTGAGGTAACAACAAAGACACATTAATTAACTTGTCAGACCCTGCCTCTCAGATAACATGAATGCAATAGACTCTTGCATAATGAAGTGTAGTTTCCCAGGAGTACTATGCATATATTTCCTTCCTGTCTCCTTTGTGGTTTGGAGGAACTTCTGAATTAAATCCATTTTTGAAAAGGAAGCAGAGTTGTTTAAATACAGTTTGCAATAGCAAGTATTTCACACCAGCCTTAAATATGCATTGCGTAGATTAACATGTAATATGAATATTGAAGTATTTCCAGTTAGATGGGCACAGAACATAAAAATGTCTAACAAGATTTATTGAATATAAACAAATTAAAAATTCAGATTTATGTAAATGAGTCCATGTTCAGGGTTCACACTTACTTGTTAATTGATGTGTACATTAAATAAGCTTAGTAATACATATTTGATAAATGTGGTATTAGAAAAAAATTAAATCTATAAAATAATTTCATAAAAAATGTATATTTATACTTACTAAATTTTTCATAAAATGTTTTATATACTTTAAGTAAAATAATACCTTAGTTCTTAGCATACTTTTATTTTGCTCCCATAATGAATAACTCCTGGTAGTGCCTTTCGATGGTACACATTTATCATCATTTGTATGTTCTATAGGTTGGAAGTTCATTTGTATGTTCTATAGGTTGGAAGTTCAAAATGGCTTTCACTGGGCTGGAATCAAGAGCTGTATCCATGCTGCAGACTTCAAAGAAGAGTCCAATCTTTGTCATGTCTAGCTTCTAGAACTTTCTCACAGTTCTTGATCATAGCATCTATCCTCTATCTCCAAAGCCAGAAACAACAGGTTGACTCCTCATGTTGCATCTTAATTGTCTTACAAACTCAGCTGGGCAATGTCCTCACTTTTTAGGACTCGTGATTATAGTTGTGCCCATCAGAGTGATATAAAATAATCTTCCCCATTTCAAGGTGCTTAACACTAATCATCACATCTATAAAATCCCCTGACACATAAAAGTGTCTAGCTGAGGGTATGAAGATCTTGTTGGCTTCCTAATCTTTTGATTGTAATCAATGAGAATGAATACAAGCAAATTTTCTAATAGTACACAACTGTGGAAACTGGCAAGATATCTTAATAGTTAAAATAGCTCAGGCTGAAGACCTGAGTTCAGTTCCCAGTACCCATGATAGATCGCTCACAACTGTATATAACTACAGTACAGCTTCATGGGGGAAGCCAAAGTATCTGGTGTCCATGGGCACATACACTCACATAAAAATACACATACACATATATAATTAAAATAAATATAATTTTAAAATAAACATTTTTAAAGCTGTGCACTGGCCTTTAATTTCAACACTGGGGAGGAAGAGGCAGGTGGTTCTCTGTGAATTTGAAGCCAGCCTGGTCTATAGAGTAAGTTCCAGGACAGTCAGGGCTTACATAGAGAAACCCTGTCTAGAAAAACTATTAAATTTTTTAAAAAATATACAAGCATGAAAATCAAAGCAAAAAAAAAAATGCAGAGAAAGAAGAAACATTTTTTTTCTCTCTTTATTCGATTAATTGTCTCAGGTACATATACACATAAGTATATAATATAACCTTCTGAGTCCACTTAGTCTGGGGTTTTATGCATAATTTTAGGGTTGACCACTTGATGTTGGATAACCAATTATTCATCTCCAGAGAAGATTGATTCTCCCTCTTTCTATGGTCATTAGTTGCCTATGAGGTGGGGCCTTAAAAGCCTTTCCCTCATCTACATTGGCATATCAACTGGTGGTGACATTGTTCAGGTGTTGTTTAGACAAGCATATTTATGAGATTTCAAGGGTGCAACTTTCCTACATCCACCCCAGTAGTGACTGGCATGATAGGCCTGGAAAACCTGGAAACAGTCCCGAGGCAAAGAGTTTCACAGAAACTTAGCCTCCTAGAATCTTGATATTCCCATGGCTAGAATGCCCCAGATTTGTCCCTGCGATATTGTAGAGGATCTTACATGCTTTCTTACAGTATTTTACTTGAATAGAGCTAGAAAAGCTCAAGGCTAGTCTACATAGTAATTACTTAAGACAATAGCCAAGTCACACCCAAACACAGGAATACACAATGGCCTAGGAAATAGATGGGTTGTAGTATTATTCATGAAAGGGTTAGTAGAACAGAATTCCCCTTGCGCAGGTTTTTCACTAGACCCAGAGGAATTGCATAATCAGGTATTTACTAAAAGACCCCAGGTGGTGGGTTTAACAATAGACTAGCATTGCATCAGAGCATTCACCTGGCTCCTGTGTTTAACTGATCTTAATTAAGGGTTGTTCCTATTCTCAGTTGTAAACACGGCCTGGCTCCTGCTAACTTGTTATGTATGCATTTTCTTTGTTTTGAGAACCAGTGTACCTTGGCAAATGTATTTGCCTAGCCTTTTTGTTTTTCATTTGTATTATAAGACTGCTGCTCCCTTTGAGAAAATACATCCAGATACAGCACTCCCTTGTGTTCATGTCTGTTTGTCACCCTTTTCGTCACCAACTTCATGCCTGCCTGTAACGGGAACCCTGAAATTATTTGCCCTGGATTGAGAAAGGACAACTGAGGCTGGTCCGTGGCACAACTTCTCTGTCATTTACAGAAAATTATCTCAGCAGACTAACTGGTCCTCTTGCTCTTACAATCTTTCTAACGCCTCTTCCATAATGTTCCCGGAATCTTAGTCATAAGCATTTTGCTGTAGGTATATCAATTGCATTGTAAGAAACTATTTTCCAATTTGTTTTTTTATTGGAACATGCATAGTATGCATATTTATGGGTATATTATGTGATGTTCTAATGCACTGTGTAATGTTCAAATTATTAGCATATTTATTTCCTCAAATTTTCTGTAGCAAAAATAATCAAAGTTCTTCCTACCCTTTTTACAGAATATCTAATACATTATCATTATCTACTGTCACCTTACAATGTACTGGAACACCAGGAAGGATTCTTCCTACCTGAAAAGAACATAGAATCTATTCCTCAACCTTCCCCTTCCCAGCCCCTGCCAACTATCAGTCTATCAAATTTCTAAAGCATCAACTTTAAGATTACACACAAGTGATATTACACCGTATTTTTTGTTTTAAATATTTGTTATTTTTTCAATTTTATTGAAAATAGATTTTATACCATATATTCTGATTATATACAACATATTCAGAATTGAAATATATTCTGTAGTCCCAAAACCCTCTATTTTTCTCTCATAAAAATACAAACGGCATCTGAACAGTAGGAGAGAGACAGAGAGAGAGAGAGAGAGAGAGAGAGAGAGAGAGAGAGAGAGAGAGAAACAGATCAAAACTCATGGCATCCTCATTTTGATAGCTGAGTAGCATTCCAATGTGTAAATGAGCCACATTTTCTGTATCCATTACTCTGCTGAAGGACATCTGGGTTCTTTCCAGCTTCTGGCTACTATAAATAAGGCTAATATGAACATAGTGGAACATGTCCCCCCGTGGCATGATGGGGCATCTTTTGGCTATATTCCCAAGAGTGGTATTGCTAGATCCTCAAGAAATACTATGTCCAATTTTCTTTTTTTTTAATATTTTATTAGGTATTTTCCTCATTTACATTTCAAATGCTACCCCAAAAGTCCCCCATGCCCTCCCCCCCCACAATCCTATACCTGCCCACTCCCATTTCTTGGCCCTGGTGTTCCCCTGTACTAAGGCATATAAAGTTTGCTAGACCAAGGGCCCTCTCTTGTCAATGATGGTCGACTAGGCCATCTTCTGCTACATATGCAGCTCGAGACATGAGCTCTGGAGGTACTTGTTAGTTCATATTGTTCTTCCACCTTGTTGTTGCAGACCCCTTTAGCTCCTTGGGTACTTTCTCTAGCTCCTCCATTGGGGGCCCTGTGTTCCATCCAATAGCTGACTGTGAGCCTCCACTTCTGTGTTTGTCAGGTACTTGCATAGCCTCACAAGAGACAGCTATATCATGGTCTTTCATAAGAATCTTGGTGGTGTATGCAATGGTGTCTGTGTTTAGAGGCTAATTATGGGATGGATCCCCCGGTGTGGCAGTCTCTAGATGGTCCATCCTTTCATCTCAGCTCCAAACTTTGTCTCTGTAACTCCTTCCATGGGTGTTTTATTCCCAATTCTAAGAAGGGACAAAGTGAACACACTTTGGTCTTCGTTCTTCTTGAGTTATATGTGATTAGCAAATTGTATTTTATATCTTGGGTATCCTAAGTTTCTGGGCTAATATCCACTTATCAGTGAGTACATATCATGTGAGTTCTTTGGTGATTAGGTTACCTCACTCAGGATGATACCCTCCAGGTCCATCCATTTGCTTAGGAATTTCATAAATTCATTCTTTTTAATAGCTGAGTAATACTCCATTGTGTAAATATACCACATTTTCTGTATCCATTCCTCTGTTGAGGGGCATCTGGTTTCTTTCAAGCTTCTGGCTATTATAAATAAGGCTGCTATGAACATAGTGGAGCATGTGTCCTTCTTACTGGTT
This sequence comes from Mus caroli, assembly GCF_978045245.1. Lineage (NCBI taxonomy): Eukaryota > Metazoa > Chordata > Mammalia > Rodentia > Muridae > Mus > Mus caroli. The sequence continues at coordinate 119,188,623 of NW_028227261.1, forward strand.
GGAACATCTTCTGAAGATATGCCCAGGAGAGGTATTGTGGGATCCTCATATAATACTATGTCCAATTTTCTGAGTAACTGCCAGACTGATTTCGAGAGTGGTTGTACAAGCTTGCAATCCCACCAACAATGGAGGAATGTTCCCCTTTCTCCACAATCTCGACAGCATCTGCTGTCACCTGAATTTTTGATCTTAGCCATTCTGACTGGTGTGAGGTGGAATCTCAGGGATGATTTTGATTTGCATTTCCCTGATGATTAAGGATGTTGGACATTTTTTCAGGTGCTTCTCAGCCATTCGGTATTCCTCAGGTGAGAATTCTTTGTTTAGCTCTGAGCCCCATTTTTAATGGGGTTATTTGATTTTCTGAAGTCCACCTTCTTGAATTCTTTATATATATTGGATATTAGTCCCCTATCTGATTGAAGATTGGTAAAGATCCTTTCCCAATCTCTTGGTGGCCTTTTGGTCTTCTTGACAGTGTCTTTTGCCTTACGGAAACTTTGCAATTTTATGAGGTCCCATTTGTCGATCCTCGATCTTACAGCACAAACCATTGCTGTTCTATTCAGGAATTTTTCCCCTGTGCCCATATCTTCAAGGCTGTTCCCCACGTTCTCCTCTATAAGCTTCACTGTCTCTGGTTTTATGGGGAGTTCCTTGATCCACTTACATTTGACCTTAGTACAAGGAGATAGGAATGGATCAATTCGCATTCTTCCACATGATAACTGCCAGTTGTGCAAGCACCATTTGTTGAAAATGCTGTCTTTTTTCCACTGGATGGTTTTAGCTCCATTGTCAAAGATCACGTGACCATAGCTGTGTGGGTTCATTTCTGGGTCTTCAATTCTATTCCATTGGTCTACTTGTCTGTCTCTATACCAATACCATGCAATTTTTATCACAATTGCTCTGTAGTACAGCTTTAGGTCAGGCACGGTGATGAAACCAGAGGATCTTTTATCATTGAGAAGAGTTTTTGCTATCCTAGGTTTTTTGTTATTCCAGGTGAATTTGCAGATTGCCCTTTCTAATTCGTTGAAAAATTGAGTTGGAATTTTGATGGGTATTGCATTGAATTTGTAGATTGCTTTTGGCAAGATAGCCATTTTTACTATATTGATCCTGTCAATCCATGAACATGGGTGATCTTTCCATCTTCTGAGGTCTTCTTTGATTTCTTTCTTCAGAGACTTGAAGTTCTTATCATACAGATCTTTCACTTCCTTAGTTAGAGTCACACCAAGGTATTTTATATTATTTGTGACTATTGTGAAGGGTGTTGTTTCCCTAATTTCTTTCTCAGCCTGTTTATCCTTTGTGTAGAGAAAGGCCATTGACTTGTTTGAGTTAATTTTATATCCAGCTACTTCACTGAAGCTGTTTATCAGGTTTAGGAGTTCTCTGGTGGAATTTTTAGGGTCACTTATATATACTATCATATCATCTTCAAAAAGTGATATTTTGACTTCTCCCATTCCAATTTGTATCCCGTTGATCTCATTTTGTTGTTTAATTGCTCTTACTAGGACTTCCAGTACTATATTGCATACGTAGGGAGAAAGTGGGCAGCCTTGTCTAGTCCCTGATTTTAGTGGGATTGCTTCCAGCTTCTCACCATTTGCTTTGATGTTGTCTAAGGGTTTGCTGTAGATTGCTTTAATCATGTTTAGGTATGGGCCTTGAATTCCTGAACTTTCCAGACTTTATATCATGAATGGGTGTTGGATTTTGTCAAATGCTTTCTCAGCATCTAAGGAGATGATCATGTGGTTTTTGTCTTTGAGTTTGTTTATATAATGGATTACGTTGATGGATTTCCATATATTAAAACATCCCTGCATCCCTGGAATGAAACCTACTTGGACAGGATGGATGATTGTTTTGATGTGTTCTTGGATTTGGTTAGCAAGAATTTTATTCAGTATTTTTGCATCGATATTCATAAGGGAAATTGGTCTGAAGTTTTCTATCTTTGTTGGGTCTTTCTGTGGTTTAGGTATCAGAGTAATTCTGGCTTCATAGAATGAATTGAGTAGAGTACCTTCTGTTTCTATTTTGTGGAATAGTTTGTGAAGACCTGGAATTAGATCTTCCTTGAAGGTCTGATATAACTCTGCACTAAACCCATCTGGTCCTGGGCTTTTTTTGGTTGGGAGACTATTAATGACTGCTTCTATTTCTTTGGGGGATGTAGGGCTGTTTAGATCATTAACCTGATCTTGATTCAACTTTGTTACCTGGTATCTGTCTAGAAACTTCTCCATTTTATCTAGGTTCTCCAGTTTTGGTGAGTATAGCCTTTTATAGAAGGATCTGGTGGTGTTTTGGATTTCTTCAGGATCTGTTGTTATGTCTCCCTTTTCATTTCTGATTTTGTTAATTCAGATGCTGTCCCCTGTGCCCTCTACTTAGTATGACTAAGGGTTTATCTATCTTGTTGATTTTCTCAAAGAACCAGCTCCTCGTTTGGTTGATTCTTTGAATAGTTCTTCTTGTTTCCACATGGTTGATTTCACCCCTGAGTTTGATTATTTCCTGCTGTATACTCCTCTTCAGTGAATTTGCTTCCATTTGTTCTAGAGCTTTTAGGTGTGTTTTCAAGCTGAGAGTGTGTGCCCTCTCTAGTTTCTTTTTGAAGGCACTAAGAGCTATGAGTTTTCCTCTTAGAAATGCTTTCTTCCAAAACACCATCAGATCCTTCTACCAAAGGCTATACTCAACAAAACTGGAGAACCAGGATGAAATGGAGAAGTTCCTAGACAGATACCAGGTACCAAAGTTGAATCAAGATCAGGTTAATGATCTAAACAGCCCTATATCCCCCAAAGAAATAGAAGCAGTCATTAATAGTCTCCCAACTAAAAAAAGCCCAGGACCAGATGGGTTTAGTGCAGAGTTCTATCAGACCTTCAAAGAAGATCTAATCTCAGTTCTTCACAAACTATTCCACAAAATAGAAACAGAAGGTACTCTACCCAACTCATTCTATGAAGCCACAATTACTCTGATACCTAAACCACAAAAAGACCCAACAAAGATAGAAAACTTCAGACCAATATCCCTTATGAATATTGATGCAAAAATCCTCAATAAAGTTCTTGCTAACCGAATCCAAGAACACATCAAAACAATCATCCATCCTGACCAAGTAGGTTTCATCCCAGGGATGCAGGGATGGTTCAATATACGGAAATCCATCAACATAATCCAGTACATAAACAAACTCAAAGACAAAAACCACATGGTCATCTCGTTAGATGCAGAAAAAGCATTTGACAAGATCCAACACCCATTCATGATAAAAGTCTTGGAAAGATCAGGAATTCAAGGCCCATACCTAAACATGATAAAAGCAATCTACAGCAAACCAGTAGCCAACATCAAAGTAAATGGTGAGAAGCTTGAAGCAATCCCTCTAAAATCAGGGACTAGACAAGGCTGTCCACTTTCTCCATACCTATTCAACATTGTACTTGAAGTCCTAGCCAGAGCAATTCGACAACAAAAGGAGATCAAAGGGATACAAATTGGAAAAGATGAAGTCAAAATATCACTCTTTGCAGATGATATGATAGTATATATAAGTGACCCTAAAAATTCCACCAGAGAACTCCTAAGCCTGATAAACAGCTTCGGTGAAGTAGCTGGATATAAAATTAACTCAAACAAATCAATGGCCTTTCTCTACACAAAGAATAAACAGGCTGAGAAAGAAATTAGGGAAACAACACCCTTCTCAATAGTCACAAATAATATAAAATATCTTGGCGTGACTCTAACTAAGGAAGTGAAAGATCTGTATAATAAAAACTTCAAGTCTCTGAAGAAAGAAATTCTAGAAGATCTCAGAAGATGGAAAGATCTCCCATGCTCATGGATTGGCAGGATCAACATTGTAAAAATGGCTATCTTGCCAAAAGCAATCTACAGATTCAATGCAATCCCCATCAAAATTCCAACTCAATTCTTCAACGAATTAGAAAGTGCAATCTGCAAATTCATCTGGAATAACAAAAAACCTAGGATAGCAAAAACTCTTCTCAAGGATAAAAGAACCTCTGGTGGAATCACCATGCCGGACCTAAAGCTCTACTACAGAGCAATTGTGATAAAAACTGCTTGGTACTGGTATAGTGACAGACAAATAGACCAATGGAATAGAATTGAAGACCCAGAAATGAACCCACACACCTACGGTCACTTGATCTTCGACAAGGGAGCTAAAAACATCCAGTGGAAGAAAGACAGCATTTTCAACAAATGGTGCTGGCACAACTGGTTGTTAACATGTAAAAGAATGCGAATCGATCCATTCCTATCTCCTTGTACTAAGGTCAAGTCTAAGTGGATCAAGGAACTTCACATAAAACCAGAGACACTGAAACTTATAGAGGAGAAAGTGGGGAAAAGCCTTGAAGATATGGGCACAGGGGAAAAATTCCTGAATCGAACAGTAATGGCTTGTGCTGTAAGATCGAGAATTGACAAGTGGGACCTCATGAAACTACAAAGCTTCTGCAAGGCTAAAGACACCATCAATAAGACAAAAAAACCACCAACAGATTGGGAAAGGATCTTCACCTATCCTAAATCAGATAAGGGACTAATATCCAATATATATAAAGAACTCAAGAAGGTGGACTCCAGAAAGTCAAATAACCCCATTAAAAAATGGGGCTCAGAACTGAACAAAGAATTCTCACCTGAGGAATACCGAATGGCAGAGAAGCACCTGAAAAAATGTTCAACATCCTTAATCATCAGGGAAATGCAAATCAAAACAACCCTGAGATTCCACCTCACACCAGTCAGAATGGCTAAGATCAAAAATTCAGGTGACAGCAGATGCTGGCGAGGATGTGGAGAAAGAGGAACACTCCTCCATTGTTGGTGGGATTGCAAGCTTGTACAACCACTCTGGAAATCAGTCTGGCGGTTCCTCAGAAAATTGGACATAGTACTACCGGAGGATCGAGCAATACCTCTCCTGGGCATATATCCAGAAGATGTCCCAACCGGTAAAAAGGACACATGCTCCACTATGTTCATAGCAGCCCTATTTATAATAGCCAGAAGCTGGAAAGAACCCAGATGTCCCTCAACAGAGGAATGGATACAGAAATTATGGTACATTTACACAATGGAGTACTACTCAGCTATTAAAAAGAATGAATTTATGAAATTCCTAGCCAAATGGATGGACCTGGAGGGCATCATCTTGAGTGAAGTAACACAATCACAAAAGAACTCACACAATATGTATTCACTGATAAGTGGATATTAGCCCAAAACTTAGGATACCCAAGATATAAGATACAATTTGATAAACGCATGAAACTCAAGAAGAATGAAGACCAAAGTGTGGACACTGTGCACCTTCTTAGAATTGGGAACAAAACACCCAGGGAAGGAGTTACAGAGACAAAGTTCGTAGCTGTGATGAAAGGATGGACCATTTAGAGACTGCTGTATCCAGGGATCCATCCCATAATCAGCTTCTAAACGCTGACACCATTGCATACACTAGCAAGATTTTGCTGAAAGGACCCAAATATAGCTGTCTCTTGTGAGACGATGCCGGGGCCTAGCAAACACAGGAGTGGATGTTCACAGTCAGCTATTGGATGTATCACAGGGCTCCCAATGGAGAAGCTAGAGAAAGTACCCAAGGAGCTAAAGGGATCTGCAACCCTATTGTTGGAACAACATGATGTACTAACCAGAACCCCGGAGCTCTTGTCTCTAGCTGCATATGTATCGAAAGATGGCCTAGTCGGCCATCAATGGAAAGAGAGGCCCATTGGACTTGCAAACTTTATATGCCCCAATATAGGGGAATGCCAGGGCCAAAAGAATGGGAATGGGTGGGTAGGGAAGTGGGGGCGCTATGGGGGACTTTTGGGATAGCATTGGAATTGTAATTGAGGAAAATATGTAATAAAAATATTAAAAATAAAAAAAAAAAAAGAAATGCTTTCTTTGTGTCCCACAAGTTTGGGTATGTTGTGCCTTTATTTTCATTAAACTCTAAAAAGTCTTTAATTTCTGTCTTTATTCTTTCCTTGACCAAAGTATCATTGAGGAGAGTGTTGTTTAGTTTCCACATGAATGTTGGCTTTCTATTATTTATGTTGTTATTGAAGATCAGCCTTAGTCCATGGTGATCTGATAGAATGCATGGGACAATTTCAATATTTTTGTATCTGTTGAGGCCTGTTTTGTGACCAATTATATGGTCAGTTTTGGAGATGGTACCATGAGGTGCTGAGAAGTTATATCCTTTTGTTTTAGGATAAAATGTTCTATAGATATCTGTTAAATCCATTTGTTTCATAACTTCTGTTAGTTTCACTGTGTCCCTGTTTAGTTTCTGTTTACACAATCTGTCCATTGATGAAAGTTGTGTGTTCAAGTCTCCCACTATTATTGTGTGAGTTACAATGTGTCCTTTGAGCTTTACTAAAGTTTCTTTAATGAATGTGGGTGCCCTTGCATTTGCAGCATAGATATTCAGAATTGAGAGTTCCTCTTGGAAGATTTTACCTTTGATGAGTATAAAGTGTCCCTCCTTGACTTTTTTGATAACTTTGGGTTGGAAGTCAATTTTATTCGCTATTAGAATGGCTACTCCAGCTTGTTTCTTCAGATCATTTGCTTGGAAAATTGTTTTCCAGCCTTTCACTCTGAGGTAGTGTCTGTCTTTTTCCCTGAGATGAGTTTCCTGTAAGCAGCAAAATGTTGGGTCCTGTTTGTGTAGCCAGTCTGTTAGTCTATGTCTTTTTATTGGGGAATTGAGTCCATTGATATTAAGAGATATTAAAGAAAAGTAATTGTTGCTTCCTATCACTTTTGTCCTTAGAATTGACATTCTGTTCTTGTGGCTGTCTTCTATTAGGTGGGTTGAAGGATTACTTTCTTGATTTTCCTAGGGCATAGTTTCTTTCTCTGGTGAGAAGTCTGGAGTAATTCTAATATGCCTCCCTTTATATGTTACTTGACATTTTTCCCTTGCTGCTTTTAATATTTTGTCTTTATTTAGTGCATTTGTTGTTCTGAATATAATGAATTGACATTCTGTTCTTGTGGCTGTCTTCTATTAGGTGGGTTGAAGGATTACTTTCTTGATTTTCCTAGGGCATAGTTTCTTTCTCTGGTGAGAAGTCTGGAGTAATTCTAATATGCCTCCCTTTATATGTTACTTGACATTTTTCCCTTGCTGCTTTTAATATTTTGTCTTTATTTAGTGCATTTGTTGTTCTGAATATAATGTGTCAGGAGGAATTTCTTTTCTGGTCCAGTCAATTTTGGTTTCTGTAGACTTCTTGCATGTTCATGGGCATCTCTTTCTTCAGGTAGGAAAGTTTTCTTCTATAATTTTGTTGAAGATATTTGCTGGACCTTTAAGTTGAAAATCTTCATTCTCATCTACTCCTATTATCCGTAAGTTTGCTCTTCTCATTGTATCCTGGATTTCCTGGATGTTTTGAGTTACGATCTTTTTGCATTTTGCATTTTCTTTTATTGTTGTGTCCATGCTCCCTATGGAATGTTCTGCACCTGAGATTCTCTCTTCCATCTCTTGTATTCTGTTGCTGATGCTCGCATCTATGGTTCCTGATTTCTTTCCTAGGGTTTCTATCTCCAGAGTTGTCTCCCTTTGGGTTTTCTTTTTTGTTTCTATTTCCCTTTTTAGATCCTGGATGGTTTTGTTCAATTCCATCTCCTGTTTGGTATTGTTTTCCTGTAACTCTCTAAGGCACTTTTATGTTTCCTCTTTAAAGGCTTCTAGCTGTTTACCTGTGTTTTCCTGTATTTCCTTCTTAAGGTCCTCCATCATCATCATAAGAAGTGACTTTAGATCAATGTCTTTCTTTTCTGGTGTGATGGTGTATCCAGTACTTGTTATGGTGGGAGAGTTTGGTTCTGATGATGCCAGGTAACCTTGGTTTCTGTTGCTTCTGTTCTTATACTTGCCTCCTGCCATCTGATTATCTCAAGAATTTGCTGTTCTCAATATATCTGATTGAAGCCTGTCCTTCCTATAATCCCAGTTCGTTCAGGACTCCTCATTGTCCAGCTTTCTCTGTGATCCTTTGCTTGTGGGCTCCTGTGAACCTGAGATTCTGAGTGTGTCAGAGTTCTTGGCAGTCAAGTTCCTCTGAGACACTGAAATACTGGTTTGACCAAGCTCTTTTTATCCTGGAATTTTGTTTTCAAAGATCCTGGGCGTGTTACAGTGCCTGGAAGTGGTGTCTCCTTTGAGGAGCATGGAGTTGTCTGGTCAATGGTCCTAAGATTGCATGGAGTGTCCTCTAGGGGCCTTGGTGGTGTCTGCCGACTTTGGGCCCAAGGTGACTAGGTGCTGGTGCTGACCGGAAGGGACTTGTGACCCTGGTCAGGACGGATTTTCTGCTTCCCTAATGCTGTCTCAGGTCCCGTGCGGTTGGATCCGAACAGAAGTTGTGTTCCACTCACCAGAGGTCCTAAGATCGAGTGGAGAGTCCTCTAGGGACCTTGAGGGTGTCTACCGACTCTGCGCCCAAGGTGACCTGGTGCTCTATGTCCAATTTTCTAGGGAAACTCCAGATTGATCTCCAGAGTGGTTGTACCAGCTTGCAATCCCACCAGCAATGGAGGACTGTTCCTCTTTCTCCACATCCTCACCAACATCTGTTGTCACTGATCTGCTGAGTTTTTTTTTTTTTATCTTAGCCATCCTGACTGGTGTAAGGTGGAATCTGTACCCACTAATAAGTGGATATTAGCCCAAAAAAATCCAGAATACCCAAGATACAATTCGAGATCACAATAAGCTCAAGAAGAAGGAAGACCAAACTGTGGGTGCTTTGGTCCTTCTTAGAAAGGGGAACAAAATATTCAAGAGAGCAAATACAGAGACAAAGTATGGAGGAGAGATACTGAAGGAAAGGCCATCCAGAGACTGCCCCACCTGGGGAGCCAACCCATATACAGACACCAAACACAGACACTATTATGGATGCTGGGAAGTGCTTCCTGACAGGAGCCTGATATAGCTGTCTTCTAAGAGGCTCTGCCAGAGCCTGACAAATACAGAAGCAGATGCTCACAGCCAATCATTGGACTGAGCACAGGGTCCCCAATGGAGGGGTTAGAGAAAGGACTGAAGGAGTTGAAGGGGTTTGCAACCCCATAGGAAGAACAGCAATACCAACCAGCCAAACCTCCCAGGGTGTAAACTACCAACCAAGTACACATGGAGGGATCCATGACTCCAGCCATATATGTAGCACAAGAAGGCCTTGTCATGCATCAAAGGGAGAAGTGGCTCTTGGTCCTGTGAAGGCTCAATGCCCCAGTGTAGGGGAATGTGAGGGCAGGGAGACAGGAGTAGTTGGATGGGTGGGGGCACACCCTCATATAAGCAAAAGGAGGGGGATGGGATAGGGGGCATCTGGGAGGAAATTGGGAAAGGGGATAACATTTGAAATGTAAATAAATAAAATATCCAAACTATCCAATTTAAATATGTATACTATATATGTATATGTATAATGTGTGTGTGTGTGTGTGTGTGTGTGTGTGTGTGTGTGTGTGTGAATGAAGGTCACTTTTACACATTCCTAACAAGAGAGCATGCCTGGTCTCTAAGCTATATGTAGAATGGCAGGATTCTAGACAGCCTTATCTCAGCTCTTCAGCAAAGCAGGATGAAAGATATGATCCAGACATCAGAACATAGTGCAGCTGGGTGTCCCTGCTGGCTTGGCTTATGGATTGCCTGTACAAAGGAATCAGAAAGGCTTAGTTTGTAGAAGAGAGAGAAGGGCATGATTAGAGTCCATGATTCATCAAAGAATGAAACCCCAGACTCAAGTATTATGTGAACGCAAAGAGTGTTATATTCTACAGAAGTCCAGCATGCTGACATTACCAAGATAGACTTCTGAAGTGAGCTTGCAGGCCTGATTTAAAGCACATTAGGGAAATTCCAAGGTGGGTGGAATATGCATTTTACCAGAATCATTGCATGGGGGCTGGAAACTGTTGCTGAAGAAGTCTGGAAACTATTGTTGAGGAAGTCTGGAAACTGCTACTGTCCCATTGTCCTTGCATCAGGCCAGGTGTTGGGGCAGCTTCTGATGGCAGGGCAGTTTCTGACTAGCTGCCTGAAGCCTGGAGTTTTTCTAGTAACTGGTTTATCTTAGCTTGCCTGGACTTGCCCAGTTCTTAGGTATAATCTCCTGAACTGCCAATTTGAAGCCTGTCATGGAATCAGTCAAGCCTTCTCAGGCAGGGGCTGGGAGATAGGCAGAGATGGAGCAGTGAGACCCTGCTGTTTTTAAATTTGCACATTCTGGGAAATAATAACAGCAATAAATGGCTGCCTTGTGTCTGTGTTCTCAGCATCATGGAGCCTTTGACATATGGCTCCTTCTGTGAATGGGGCCCCTTGTTGCATTTCCATCTTTTCCTTCAGCTACACACAACTTAGCTTTTCACACCTCCAGCAGAAGATGGCTAGAGGAAATAAAGTGTGCCAGAGTGAAAACATCCTCATTTGTCTATTTATTACTGATAGTGAGCAACGAAGAAATTGAATATAGTTTGAAGGGGAAGTTTGTCAAACTATTCCCCCCAGTGGTTTATTTAGGTAAGCAAACAAACAAATGAAAAAAAAAAATCTCTGACTAATCTACTTGTACTTCTACTTGTACACCACTTTCCAATAGAGGAAGAATTCAATATTATAAAATAATAATAGCAGCAATGACTATGGCTATTGTGGTTTATAAAACAGTATCCCCTTGAACAATCAAGCCATGTGCCATGCCTAATATAAAAGGGAGTTTATTTGGAACCTGGAGAACGAGTCTTTTGGAAGAGGGTAGACATGGGGCAGCGGGGACAGAGAAGGACAGAGAAAGAGAGGAAAAGAGGGGAAGAAGCCATCCAGGGACACATAGGAAATGGAGAGAAAGAGAGAAGAGAGGAGGGTAAAGAAGAGGAAAAAGAGGGAGAGAGAGGGAGGGGAGTGGAAGGAGGAGAGAGAGAGAAAGAGAGGGAGAGGTTGAACTGTTCAAGTCAGACTTGTACCTGTCTGTTGTTGGGTAACTGTTGGATGGAGCCTAGAGGAAATGCTAACAGTGATGACAAAAGAAAGGCAAAACCCAATGTATAATGAGTACACAAGCTTTGTAACCCACAACAGTACATGAGAACAGGAGCAAGTAGCTCTATGTCTGAGGGGGATATTAAAATCTATAACAACTTGTATTATCTTCTCACAAAAAATGATCATTCTACAAGGGACCCAAGGGAAGATTTTTATGCCACCTGGATTATTGATTACATGATTAGGTAATCACAGGTCTGATGGTGGCTTCATGACTTATATTCCAAGAAGTGTAAAGTTCTTCGGAATTTCCTGAATCCAACACTTATTTTAATCAAACTGGTTCCATTTTGTTTTCCTATATTGGGTTACTATGTGACATTTGACATAAAGAAAGGATTCCACAGCTAGAAGTCTGTGAATCAATAATTTCAAGTTAAATTTCTGTGGCTATACGTATAGCTTAGGAGTTGAATCGCTGTTTAGCATACATTAATCCACCATACAGAGTTGCATTTCTGTGTATTATTTCTGATTTGATTAATTCACATTAAACCATAGCCCATACATAAAGATGATACAGAACCCAGTTTAAAGAGAAAGTATTCTGAAATTCCTTGGCAAGGTGAAACTTGTGTTGCATGTGGCTTAGAACCAGAAATGAACATAAATTCTGAGAGCAGTGTAACTGGGAATAATAAATATTCACTAATGATGCATCCTAAAACTTGAGCTACTCTGAGATGTCCTTGCTTTAATGGCTGTTTTTAAAGACAATTTCATTGTAGTACATTGATAAGTCAGTGCCTAGGAGTATGAAATGATTCTATGATAAGAATATGATATGGTAGATAATGGCACTAAACGAAACTACAAGATGCTCAATTCTTATTGTTCATGGAGTGAGATCAACAGTGAATGGCATAATATATTAGATCACTGAGTGTACATCAATGTTTTCAAGGCTTACTTGTATAATCAATCATAATTTTTCACAGTCGGGCAACTCTCCAGCCAGCCTAAAAGGGACCTACAACAATGCTGGCAATCAGGCATCTTCCTAGTCAGCTCCTGAGGAACTGGAGGGGGCGGGGAGAGGGAGGGACGGACAAGAACTAGTTGCCCAGAGGCAACACATTGTCACCCCTGTCTCATGGTCCTCCTGGGCATGCACCACAGCCAAGATAAAAGGTCATTTCTCCTCCTGCTTCCACCCCTTCTCCCCTTCCTTCTCCCAGAGGCAGCCTGTGTCCCCCTCACCCGTCTTTTTAATAAACCTGCCAAGTGAAACTTGTTGCAGTGTGATTTTTGTTGGAACCCTGCTTAGTTCCATCAATGATATCAAATAAAGAGTTTGGGTTTTTTTTTTTTTAACTATTTTCTTTATTTGCATTTCAAATATTTTCTTTATTTGCATTTCAAATGTTATCCCCTTTCCTGGTTTCCCCTCCAAAACCCTGGTCCTGGCATACACTAGAGCACTGAGCCTTCACAGGACCATTCAGCCTCCCCTCCCATTGATGACCTACAATGCCATCCTCTGCTACATATGCGGCTGGAGCCATGGGTCCCTCCATGGGTACTCTTTGGTTAGTGGTTTAGTCCCTGGGAGCTCTGGGAGTACTGGTTGGGTCATATTGTTGTGCATCCTATGGGGCTGCAAACCCCTTCAGCTACTTTGGTCCTTTCTCTAGTTTCTTCACAGGGGCCCTGTGCTCAGACCAGTGGTTGGCTGAGAGCATTCACCTCTGAATTTGTGAGGCACTGGTAGAGCCTCTCAGGAGACAACTATATCAGGCTCCTGTCAGCAAGCACTTCCCAGCATCCATAATAGTGTCTGGGTTTGGTGTCTGTATATGGGATGGATTCCCAGGTGGGGCAGTCTCTGAATGGTCTTTCCTTCAGTCTCTGCTCCACACTTTGTCTCTGTATTTCCTCCCATGGGTATTTTGTTCCCCTTTCTAAGAAGGACCGAAGCACCTACACTTTGGTCTTCCTTCTTTTTGAGCTTCGTGTTGTCTGTGAATTGTATCTTGGGTATTCTGAGCTTCTGAGCTTCTATCCACTTATCAGTGAGTACATACCATGTGTGTTGTTTTGTGATTGGGTTACCTCACTCAGGATAATATTTTCTAGTTCCATCCATTTGCCTAAGAATTTCATAAATTCGTTGTTTTTAATTGCTGAGTAGTACTCCATTTTGTAAATGTACCACATATTCTGTATGCATTCTTCTGTTGAAGGACATCTGGGTTCTTTCCAGCTTCTGGCTATTATAAATTAGGCTGCTATGAACATAGTGGAGCATGTATCCTTATTACATGTTGGAGCATCTCCTGGGTATTTTTGCATTGATATTCATAAGGGAAATTGGTCTGAAGGTCTCTTTCTTTGTTGGATCTTTGTGTGGTTTTGGTATCAGTGTAACTGTGGTTCATAGAATAAATTGGGTAGTGTTCCTTCTGTTTCTATTTTGTGGAAAAGTTTCAAGAGTATTTGTATTAGGTCTCCTTTGAAGGTCTGATGGAATTCTGCACTAAACTGGCTCATCTGGTCCTGGGATTGCTTCTTCTTTTTTTTTTTTTTTTTTTTTTTTTGGATTGGGAGACTTTTAATAACTGTTTCTATTTCTTTTTGGGTTATGGGACTATTTATATGGTTTATCTGATCCTGATTTAACTTTGGTATTTGGTATCTGTCTAGAAAATTGTCCATTTCATCCAGATTTTCCAGTTTTGTTGAATATAGGCTTTTGTAGTAGGATCTAATGATTTTTTGAATTTCTGAATTTTTTGTTGTTATATCTCCCTTTTCTGTTTTTGTTAATTTGAATACTGTCTCTGTGCCCTCTGGTTAGTCTGGCTACGGGTTTATCTATCTTGTTGATTTTCTCAAAGAACCAGCTCTTGGGTTTGTTGATTCTTTGTATATGTCTTTTTGTTTCTACATGGTTGATTTCAGCCCTGAGTTTGATCATTTCCTGCCATCTACTCCTCTTGAGTGTATTTGCTTCTTTTTGTTCTAGAGCTTCCAGATGTGCTGTCAAGCTGCTAGCATATGCTCTCTCCTGTTTCTTTTGGAGGCACTCAGAGCTATGAGTTTTCCTCTTAGTGCTGTTTTCATTGTGTCCCATAAGTTTGGGTATGTTGTGACTTCATTTTCATTAATTTCTAAAGTCTCTAATTTCTTTGATTATTTTTTCCTTGACCAAGTTATCATTAAGTAGAGCATTGTTCAGCTTTCATGTGTATGTGGGCTTTCTGTTATTTTTGTTCTTATTGAAGATCAACCTTAGTTTCTGGAGACCTGATAGGATGTATGGAACTATTTCAATATTTTTGTATCTGTTGAGGCTTGTTTTGTGACTGATTATATGGTCAATTTTGGAGAAGGTACCATGAGGTGCTGAGAAGAAGGTATATTCTTTTGTTTTAGGATAAAAAGTTCTAAATGTATCTCTTAAATCTATTTGGTTCATAACTTCTGTTAGTTTCACTATGTCTCTGTTTAGTTTCTGTTTCCATGATCTGTCCATTGATGAGAGTGGGGTGTTGAAGTCTCCCACTATTATTATGTGAGATACAATATGTACTTTGAGCTTTAGTAATGTTTCTTTTATGAATGTGGATGTTCTTCCATTAGGAGCAAGAGAGTTCTTCCTGGTATGAAGTGTCCTTCCTTATCTTTTTTGATAACTTTAGGTTGAAGGTCAATTTTATTCAAGATTAGAATAGCTACTCCAGCTTGTTTGGGTGGGGACCATTTGCTTGGAGAATTATTTTCCAGCCTTTTACTTTGAGATAGTGTCTGTCTTTGTCACTGAGGTGGGTTTCCTGTATGCAGCAAAATGTTGGGTCCTGTTTACATATCCAGTCTGTAGGTCTATGTCTTTTTATTGGGGAATTGAGTCCATTGATATTAAGAGATATTAAGGACAATGATTGTTGCTTCCTGTTTTTTGTTGTTAGAGGTAGAATTATGTTTATGTGGCTATCTTCTTTTTGGTTTGTTAAAAGAAGATTATTTTGTTGCTTTTTCTAGGGATTAGTTTCTCTCCTTGTGTTCGAGTTTTCCACTTATTATCCTTTGAAGGGCTGGATTTATGGAAAGACATTGTATAAATTTGTTTTTGTCATGGAATATTTTGTTTTCTCCATCTATGGTAATTTGAGAGTTTTGCTGGGTATAGTAGCCTGAGCTGGCATTTGTGCTCTCTTAGGGTCTGTGTGACAACTGCTCATGATCTTCTGGCTTTTAGAGTCTCTGTCAAGAAGTCTGACATAATTCTGATAGGTCTGCCTGTATATGTTACTTGACCTTTTTCCCTTAATCCTTTTAATATTCTTCCTTTTTTGTGCATTTAGTGTTTTGATTATTATGTGACAGGAGGAATTTCTGGTCCAATATATTTGGTGTTCTGTAGGCGTCTTGTATGTTCATGGGCATCTCTCTCTTTAGGTTGGGGAAGCTTTCTTCTATAATTTTTTGAAGATATTTACTGGCCCTCTAAGTTGGGAATCTTCATTCTCTTCTATACCTATTATCCTTAGATTTGGTCTTCTCATTGTGTCCTGGATTTCCTGGATGCTTTGGGTTAGGATCTTTTTGCATTTTGCATTTTCTTTGACTGTTGTGCCAGTGTTTTCTTTTCTTTTTTTTTTATTAGATATTTTCTTTATTTACATTTCAAATGTTATCCCCTTTCCTGGTTTCACCTCCGAAAATCCCCTATCCCCTCCCCCTGCTCCCTAACCCTCCCACTCCCATTCCTAGTCCTGGCATTCCCCTATACTGAGGCATAGATCCTTCACAGGACCTAGGGCCTCTCCTCCCTTTTATCGACTAGGCCATCCTCTGCCACATAAACAGCTAGAGCCACAAGTTCCACCATGTTTTTGATTTTTGGTTTGGTTTGGTTTGGTTTTGGTTTGGTTTGTTTTTTGTTTTGTTTTGGGTTTTTTTTTTTTTTTTTTGATTGGTGGTTTACTTCCAAGGAGCTCTGGGGGTACTGGTTAGTTCATATTGACGTTCCTCCTATGGGGCTTCAGACACCTTCAGCTCCTTGAGTACTTTCTCTAGTGTGAATGTTTTCTATAGTATCTTCTGCACCTGAGATTATCTCTTCTGTTTCCTGTATTCTGTTGGTGATGCTTGCATCTATGACTCCTTATCTCTTTCATAGTTTTTTTTTTTTAATCTCCAGGTGTACTGGCTAATTTTGTGTCAACTTGACACAGTTGTAGTTATCACAGAGACAGGAGCTTCAGTTGAGGAAATGCCTCCATGAGATCCAACTGTAAGGCATTTTCTCAATTAGCGATCAAGGGGGAAAGGCCCCTTGTGGGTGGGACCATCTCTGGGCTGGTAGTCTTGGGTTCTATAAGAGAGCAAGCCAGAGGAGGCAAGCCAGTAAAGAACATCCCTCCATGGCCTCTGCATCAGCTCCTGCTTTCTGACCTGCTTGAGTTCCAGTCCTGACTTCCTTTGGTGATAAACAGCAGTATGGAAGTGTAAGCCGAATAAACCCTTTCCTCCCCAACTTGCTTCTTGGTCATGATGTTTGTGCAGGAATAGAAACCCTGACTAAGACACCAGGGTTGTCTCCCTTTGTGATTTCTTCATTGTTTCTACTTCCATTTTCAGATCATGGATGGTTTTGCTCAATTCCTTCATCTGCTTGGTTGTGTTTTCCTGTAATTCTTTAAGGGATTTTTGTGTTTTCTCTTTAAGGACTTCTACCTGTTTACCTGTGTTCTCCTGTATTTCTTTAAGGGATTTATTCATGTTCTTCTTAAAGTCCTCTATTGTCATCATGAGATGTGATTTTAAATCTGAATCTTGCCTTTCTGGTGTGTTGGGGTATCCAGGGACTTGCTGTGGTGGGAGAACTGGGTTCTGATGATGCCAAGTAGTCTTGGTTTCTGTTGGTAATGTTCTTGTACTTGCCTTTTGCCATCTGGTTATCTCTGGTGTTAATTGGTCTTGCTGTCTCTGGCTAGGGCTGGTCCCTCCTGTGGGCCTGAAAGCCTGTGTCAGCACTCCTGGGAGAGCAGCTCTCTCCTGGCACGAACCATGCACAGTGGGCTGTTGAACAGCTTCAGCTCCCACGTGCAGACAGCGACCAGAAGGATCCTGCCTCAGCTATTTCACTGTTCCTGTGTCCTGCGTGCACTTTGGACAGTTAGTGGAGAGAAAGTGGCGCTCTCACCTATTAGCCTGGGAGTAAGAGCACTCCTGGGAGACCAGCTCTCTTCTGGCAGGACCCGTGCACAGCACACTATGGAACAGCCTCAGCTCCCTGGTGCAGATGGCCAAATAAAGAATTTCTAATGATGGAGGTGAACTTTACAGGCCCCACTCTCCCATCTCCTAAATAGGACAGCATAAATAATAAATGCAGTAAAATACTAACAGGTTATTCAGTTTTCTAAAGTATAATTTTCCATTAATAATTTATCTCACAAAAGTGATGAATGTGCTGCAATGGCAACAGTAAGCAATTTCTCACCCTCAGGATCACATGAGCATTCCTAAGATGCTTTAGGAAACAATGCTATCAACTTCATCATGGAAATACCGAGAGTGTTCTTCTTAAACTTATGGCCCTTTCAAGTCCTAGATATGGGCATCACTTACTTTTCTATTTCTGTGATAAATTTTCATGGTCAAGGCAACTTGTAGAAGAAAGAACCTATTTTGACTTGTAACTTCAGAGGAATAAGAGTTCATCGTAGAGGGGAGGACTTGAAGTAAGCAGCAGGCACAAAGCAGAGAGCAGAAAACTGGAAGTGTGTTGGGTCTTTAAGCTCCCAAGCCCAGTGGTGTGCTTCCTCCACAAGGATGCACCTCCCAGTTGTCAGTTAAAATAGGGCCACCAACTAGAGAATGGGTATTCAAATACCTGAGGCTATGCAGGTAATTTCTCTCTCTCTCTCTTTCTCTCTCTCTCTCTCTCTCTCTCTCTCTCTCTCTCTCTCTCTCTCTCTCTCTCTCTCTCTCTCTCTCTCTCTCTCTCTCTCTCTCGTTTTTCGAGACAGGGTTTCCCTGTGTATCCCTGGCTGTCCTGGAACTCACTCTGTAGACCAGGCTGGCCTCAAACTCAGAAATCCACCTGCCTCTGCCTCACAAGTCCTGGGATTAAAGGCATGTGCCACCACCGCCCGGCTGCAGGTAATTTCTCATTCAAACCACAATATGGCATCTGTGTTGAAGGCAGCAATCTATAACTGCAAAACTTAAAAGGCTGGGATTGTCTGTGGTACCCTGTTCTTTTAGACTGTAAGTACTGTGGTTATATCCCTAAATAAAACTCACCTCCAGGGACCTCCCAGTGGGGGACCCTAGACAGGATCCTCAGGCTTACGGCTGATGAAA
The DNA here is from genome assembly GCF_978045245.1 of Mus caroli. NCBI lineage: Eukaryota > Metazoa > Chordata > Mammalia > Rodentia > Muridae > Mus > Mus caroli. The sequence continues at coordinate 119,207,098 of NW_028227261.1, forward strand.
CATGCAGTGGATTGCAAAAGGCATTGCTGGGTCTTGGGCGGGGGTGAGGGGATCCACTCCCTCCTTTGGTTAAATCATACAGTAAAGGCACATTCTTCATTTTAGGAGTCAAGTTAAATGCCAGTTCCTATGAGAGAATGCCCTCAATCTGAACTAAGCCCTCATACTATTTGCACCTACTGTTCTTTCTTTTTACTTCCTGTCTGTTCACCTGTTCATCCCACAGTTTAAATCCTATTTTCCCCTGTTTTGGTTTGAACCGTGTTCTCAAAAATAAATAAATTTGTAAATAAACAAATAAATAAGATTCAAGTTCTATTCCTGGTTCCTGTGAATGTGATAGGAATCGAGTTGCAGTGAGGTCAAATTAGTACTAAATCCAATATGGCCAGTCCCCTTATAAAAGAGGGAAATTGAGATACAGAGACAAACTCGATAACAGGGTGTCATGTGACAAAGCAGATGTTGTCAGTAATCACAAGAAGCTAACCAGAAGGCCAGACCTCTGAGCCTCTCCCAAGGAAGCAGCCTGCAAACGCCACAATTGCTGGCCTCCAGCATTTTGCACATAAAAAATAAATAAACAAATCTCTGTTGTTTAAGTCATTCAGTTTGTAGCATTTTTTATGGCATCCTTAAGAAACAAATACATGTTTTTACCTCTGCACTTATAATTTTATTTTGGCTTTACTTGGTGATTCCATGCTTATCTCTTCATCATACTCTCAGCTCAAAATAGTAACAATAAAATAATAATAATAATAACAACAACAACAACAATCCTTAGCACACACTGTTTACTCTTTCCCAGCGCAGTGCCTGGTCCATGATTACTCAGTCCACACTTGTTGACAGAGTGAATGTGCTTATCAAAAGAACTTTAAGTCTATAAAGTAAGTCCCAGGTCCCTAACAGCTCCACTTCTCTCAGTCTAGCATTGCTTGAGCCCTAGGTACGTGTACTTTGTGTCTCCTTCCTACTCCTAATTTTATTTTTAGGCAGGACCATCTCTGTGAGTCCATATAGGCTTCATAATACCTACAATGACCTCACATGCACACACACACATAAACACACACACATACATACACACATACACACACACAAGAGGCCCTATATCCAGGCATGGGGGCTCTTGCCTATAATCTCAGCAATCAGGAGTCTCATCCAGGAGGATGCCACAAGCTCCCTGGCAGCCTGACTGTATAATGAGCTCCAGGCCAGCCTGGGCTACAGAGAAAGACCCTGTATGGAGGGAAAACAAATATCCCAATGAGAAATGCATCTTTATGAGGGTTTGTCATTGTGTGATGTCACAGAGCATACTTACATAATGTTCAATGAATTTATCTGGTAGTACACTGGTCTCTACACCATACAGGCATAGCCTGTTTCTCCTAGAGTCATGATGAGCAGATAAACATGATATTAAATTAGACACCAAATAAATAGGAAGTTCAATAAATATTTTTGATAAGCAACGAACGAAATTGCTACATATCCTAAATGGTTGCAGCTTTATTAAAGTTATTTTTCTGTGTCCTCTGATAATAAGTCCTCTGGAGAAATGTGTGCTGTTGGGTTTCTTTTTAAATATAAGCATGCATGTGGGGGCACAATTTATTGTAGGAATCTGCTTTTGCTTCCTTGCACATAGACCATGGAAATCCCGAGAAACAAAGTACCACCCCAGAGCTAGTTCCTAACACAGACATTTTTAATCCTTGAAGTTTTTCTATGGCTGAGCAATGTTTTCTCCAAGTGCAATAACACTGATATGCAGACATATTTATTGTCCACTCACAAAGTCATTCCTCAATATGATTACCACATGCCTCCCTGAATGCCATTATAAAGCAAGGTCTCATTTTTCTGGGATGGGTTAACTGAAGTTCTGCTTGAGAGAAAATAATAGAAAATAGGATTTCTCAAGCTCCCTTTGGCCCTTCGAGTCTGTTCCAACCTTGCCAGTCTACTTTCAAAGTCAAGCCAAGCTGCTTGCAAACTCTGACATCTTTGGAGCAACTCGTTTTGTTCTAAACATATTCCCAAGAGCTTAATAAATATTACTCTTGCAACGTTCTTGGAGGGTGGGAAAATAATGAGTCCTTGGTGTCAGTTCAGCCTCTGCTTGCTTTGGGATTTGAGAAGACATATTCAAATCATCTTAAACAAAACTCAAGGACATGGAGCAATCTTAAAAACTGTGAAAATTCAAATGTTTTGTAACTGTCTGTGCCATACTATGTATTCTAAAAAAGGCTATTACTTTAAAAGATAAATCACACCTAGTTGAAGAATTTAAAATATAATTGAATATATTAATGACGAAATGTTCCATAGTTTACAAAAAATCTCTCAATGAAATTGCAACCTTGTCTAGCCAAAGGCCTATGGAAGGAGTTTTTAAACCCCTGCTTTGTTTCCTCATATGATCAACAGTAATGTCAGTGTTTTATACCAGCTGAGTAAACTTTCCCCACTTCTCCTGCCTTTCATTTGTCCATATGGCTAGCTCCACTGAGGTGCCCACATGCCCTTTACCTCACACCCTCTGCTTGCTTCCTCACTTCCTCCTTTACCCAGTGAATCTTTGTTTCAGAGGCAGGAAAACCCAATCTTTGTATCCTAGTATCTTAACTTCACATTGTATAATAGACTGAGAGTTCCTATAAAGTCATCAGCTGTCATTTGCATACAATGGGATAATTATCTATCATTTGGGGACATCATCAATATTCAACCGTTGCTCTCTAGTGGACAATGAGTTGTTTTAAAGTGTTGCTATTTTGATTAATGGTTCAATGAACAATTTTATACATCTAACTTTTTTTCTGTTATTTCCTAGAGATGCATCCCAGAGCTATAATTAGTCACAATTGACTCAGCACACAATCCTGATAAGAGAAAAGCAGCTTGAAGTGGCTAATCTTTTCCCTTAATTAAATATTTATCCTCATGTATTGCTTAACAACAAGGACACATTCTGAGAAATGCATTGTTAAATTTCCTCATTGTGTGATGTCACAAGACATACATACATAGAGCTCAATGGTAAATCCTGTGGTACACTGGTCTCTTTGCCATATATGTATGACACAACCTGTGACTCCTAGGCAGATAAATTCATGCCCCAAAACAAATGGTGCAAAGAACAAAGACGCTCGAGGCTGCTGCCCCCATTGCAAAATAACAACTGCTTTAAATTAAATGTTGGTGTTTGTTTGCTTGTTTATGTGTTTGTTTTATAATTATGGAATCCACTTAGCAATGAAATCATTATAATGCAGTAAATATGTAATCCAGATCACAGTCATCCTATACACTGTGAATAATTGGCCACTGGGATGTGCCCAGGAGAGAGGATACTGAGAATCTCGTCCCTTCCTGTCCCTCCTTTTCTTTTCCATCTGTCATGAGGTGGGCAGGCTTGGTAATATGTTCCTCCCATGATACACTGTACCACCACAGGCCCAAAGCAAGAAGCCCAAACAGCTATGAACAGAAGCGATAGCCAAAACAAGTCTTTCCACAGTTTACACTGTTTAGCTTAAAGATTTGGTGCATAGATGGAGAACTAACTGATTCATTTTTTGCCTGAGTGACTGCTTACACCACCTGAATGCACCAAGTTCTAAGTTCCTTTGCACTAGAAAAGATGGTGTGTTCTCCCTCCTCAGTCTTAAATACAAAAACCCATATTAGAAAGTAAATTCACGGCCGGGCGTGGTGGCGCACGCCTTTAATCCCAGCACTTGGGAGGCAGAGGCAGGTGGATTTCTGAGTTCGAGGCCAGCCTGGTCTACAAAGTGAGTTCCAGGACAGCCAGGGCTATACAGAGAAACCCTGTCTTGAAAAACAAAAAAACAAAAAAACAAAAAAAAAGAAAGTAAATTCACGTAAGGTCTTATTAGTAATTAGTAGTGAGTACAAAATGTCAGTATCCTTGCAGTGCTCCTCAGTGATGAGGGCTAAGCTTGGGTCTTAGTTAGAGTTTTATTGCTGTGAAGAGACTCTATGACCACAGAAACCCTTATAAAGGAAGACATTTAATTGTGGTTGGCTTACAGTCCAGAGATTTAGTCCATTATTGCCATGGCAGATAGCACGGCACATGCAGGCAGACATGGTACTGAGGAAGGAGCTGAGAGTTTTATATCCTTGCCCACAGGCTGTAGGAAATGAACTGACTGAGACCTCAAAGTTTGCCCCCACAGTGACACACTTCCTCCAAGGCCATACCTACTTCAGCAACACCACACCTCCTAATAGTGCCACTCTCTATGGGCCAAGCATTCAGACACATGAGTCTATAGGGGTCATATCTATTCAGACCGCTGCCATTTGTTAGTGGATTAAACAAGAACACCATGTGCTAAAAGTGCCCAAGATCAGGACCATCTGATGCTTGGAAGAATTTTATTGCAGAAAAGAGTTTTTAGCAAAAGAGCACATTGAAGAATCCAGTTGATTAACCTACCCAAACAAGGAATCAGCCTTGTAAAACAGACAATGACCTTAGGAGAACACACTTTATAGAACTTAGTGGCTTTAACTAATTGGATGGAAAGAAGAACCCTATTGTAGAATATAGTTACGCTTTAAATGTGGGGTTCTAAAGTAAGGAGCAGCTCATAGTGGTAACTAAGAAGAAAACTAACAGGGTGGAGAGATGGCTCAGAGGCAAATATACTTACTGCCAAGCCTGACCACCAGAGTTTGATCCCTAGAACCCTAGATGGTGAAAAAGAGAAGTAATCCCATGAGTTGGCCTTTGACCTTGGCCCTTGTGTACACATATCCACACACTAATTAATTAGTTAATTAATTGAAATAAACAAAAAGTAAATGCATTTTATTTTAAAAGGTATTACATAAGTTTGAAATTTTCAATATTGAAGAAATTTTACAGAAGGCTAATATTTTATATTGAATGCATTATATTATAAAATTACTGCAGCCCTGTACTTTCTGTTTTTTTGTTTGTTTGTTTGTTTGTTTGGAGTTTTTTGAGAATTTGGAGGCTTTAAAGGATTCTTGGGACCCACAAAGTTGCATGCTAGTCTTAAAATATGGGATCCACAAATTAAAACATACGAATGGAACAAATCCTTATAAATATATTGGCAATACTGAATTTCATAAAATAGAATATAAGGACAAGATCTTTCTTCTTCTTCTTCTTCTTCTTCTTCTTCTTCTTCTTCTTCTTCTTCTTCTTCTTCTTCTTCTTCTTCTCCTCCTCCTCCTCCTCCTCCTCCTCCTCCTTCTTCTTCTTCTTCTTCTTTTTCTTCTTCGATATTTTCTTTATTTACATTTCTAATGTTATCCCCTCTTCTGGTTTCCCCTCTGAAAAAACTCCCTTCTCCCCTCCCCCTGCTTACCAACTTACCCACTCCTGCTTCCTGACCCTAGCAGTCCCCTATACTGGAACATATAACCTTCACAGGACCAAGGGCCTCTCTTCCCATTGATGACTGACTAAGCCATCCTCTGCTACATATGCAGCTGGAGCCATGAGTCTCACCATGTGTTTTCTTTGGTTTGTGGTTTAGTCCAGGAAGCTCTGAGATACTGGTTAGTTCATATTGATCCTCCTATGGGGCTGCAAACCCCTTCAGCTCCTTGGGTATTTTTTCTAGCTCCTTCATTGGGGACCCTGTGCTCTGTCCAATGGATGGCTGTGAACATCCACTTCTGTATTTGTCAGGCACTGGCAGGGCCTCTCAGGAGACAGCTATATCCAGCTCTCATCAGCAAGCTTTTGTTGGCATCCACAATAGTGTCTGGTTTTGGTGGTTGTTTATGGAATGGATCCCCAGGTGGGGCAGTTTCTGGATGGTCATTCACTTTGTCTCTGTAACTCTTTCCATGGATATTTTGTTCCCTCTTCTGAGAAGGACCTAAGTATCCACACTTTGGTCTTTTTTTCTTCTTGAGTTTCATGTGTTTTGTGAATTGTATCTTGGGAATTCCTAGCTTCTGGGCTAATATCCATTTAGTGAGTGCATATCATGTGTGTTCTTTTGTGATTGGGTTACCTCACTCAGGATGATATCCTCCATATCCATCCATTGGTCTAAGAATTTAATAAATTCATTGTTTTTAATTGCTGCATAACAGCTGCACTTTGATGAAGACCTTGTTACATGAGAGGGAGTGTAGTCATAATGGTTAAAAGACTGGGTAAGAAGGTGTGCTATTAACACTCCATCCTTGAAAGTTGTGCATGTATTAACTCTATTTACCCTTAAGATTATCATCTAGTTTGCTCCAATGCTCTTATCAAACATATGAAAATCAGTAAAACCTTCAAAGTCTCTATAAATCAGCATATCGCTGCCTTCTCTATGCTGACCTATGTTCCTAAATTCTTAACATTCCCTATGGATAATCTCTACATGTTGCAGTAACAATTTATTATAGTCAATGCTACCCTTACTGTTTCATCATAGATTACTTATCTCCTGAAAATACAGCACAATTCATGAGTCTAGATTTGAGTCTTTTATTTATAATGTGAGGTCACGGTGCCTCTGTTACCATGCATTCTTTGGCTGGAGCATTTGGAGCAGAACGGCCTTTGTAAAAGCTCACACTTGCTGACCACATCTCCTTGGTGGTCTGCTTTCCCACTCGATTGGCAAAAGATCAGGCTGCTTAATCAACGGAGACTCCACTTCTCATACCAGTGGCAAAGGCACTGTTTTCCATGTCATTTTCTATCCTTCCTAAATACTCAGAATCTCATTTCCTTGCCTTCTTTCATCTTGCTGAGGTGCTGTGACAACTTCTATGCAAGCAGTATGACCATAGGGAATGCATATTACTTGTTCTTTACAAATTCTTTAAATATGACCCTCTCTTTCTTGACCCATATAGCCAGCGGGGAGGCTGTGTGGTAAGGAGCATCAAATGTGAAGTTCAGAGTCTCAATTCATGGTTCAGTTGTGAGGAAACCACTTCATGAGAACAGTCTGAGTTCTACTATATTCGGTGCCTAAGACATGAGTGTTGTGATTATGGTAACCAACACAAATTACATCGACCAGTATAACTTCTTTGTATCTGTTTTCTGAAAAAGTGGAGTACTTTCTACATGTTTCTTTAATACTTTTTTTTTTATATATATTCTATGTGTACTGATTTCTCTTTACCTCATTTCAAAGGGTGACCAAGAGCTAAGATAGTGCTTCCACAGCCAAGTGATTGGCTCCTGTTTTAGGGTTTTATCACCATGAAGAGGCACTATAACCAAGGCAACTCTTAAAAAGGGGCAACATTTAATTGGGGCTGGCTAACAGTTTCAGAGGTTCAGTCCATTATCATCATAGCGGGAAACATGGCAGCATCCAGGCAGACATGGTGCTGGAGGAGCACTGTCTTGATCGTGATCCAAAGGCATCAGGAGGAAACTATCTTCTACAGACAGCTAGGAGGAGACTCTCTTCTATATTGGGTGGAACCTGAGCACAGAAGGCCGGAAAGACTACCTACATAGTGACACACTTCCTCCAACAAGGCCACTCCTCCTCCAGTAAGTCCACACCTCCTAATAGTGCCCATATGACCAAGCATTCAAACCATCACAGCTCAAAACATTTTGAAAATGCGTATTCACGGGTGGTACCACCACAGATGATGCTGCTGTAGGTTTTCAGTTGAAACCCCAAAATGTATATTTTCTATAAAGCTTTCTGTTAGGTCTCAGGCTGTTCACATATCAAGAAATGGGTTCAAGCTGAACTGTAAGAGTTCTGACTGTTATATAAAAGTCATCGGTCCTCAGGAACTTGCAAACCCAGTTCCCATCTGCAAAAAGGAGTCATTCCCTTTACCTCTGGCAGAAGGGACATTCAATGATATATCATTGACATATGACATGGGCCATTGACAGTGGCTGCATATCAAAGCCCATGAGACTTCAGACTCCCTCATCCCCAAATGCTTGTTATACATTTCAAAGCCTCCATGCCAGGTCTCCTGGCCCGTCCCTCCCTGCAGCTACTCACCCTCCCTTTAACTGGCTATTCTCCACTATTCCCACCCTTGCTCTTTCTTATTCTTATCTCTTTCTATGCTGTATTCTCTCTCTTGATACCTCACTATCTCCACTATTTTCTCTCACTCCCCCACTTCTGTAGCCAAGTCCGTGTCCAGTCTGCTGGTCATATCCAGTCTTCTTCTTTCTCTCTGCTCTGGAATCTTCCTCTGGCTTTTCTCTCTCCTATCTACAATGAAAACATTAACCACATCATAAATCAGTCACGTCCACAGTCTCTTTACTGTGTAACCTTGCATGCACTTGCCATGTCATTTTTATGTACAGAAGCTAATTTTTAAAATTAAAATCTTAGCCGGGCGTGGTGGCGCACGCCTTTAATCCCAGCACTCGGGAGGCAGAGGCAGGCGGATTTCTGAGTTCGAGGCCAGCCTGGTCTACAAAGTGAGTGCCAGGACAGCCAGGGCTACACAGAGAAACCCTGTCTCGAAAAACCAAAAAAAAAAAAAAAAAAAAAATTAAAATCTTAACGCTTTTACAGGGAAAAAGTAGAGATTGTCTGGGTGACTTTATCACCAAGGACACTCACTGCCTTGAACATAGAGTCTGTTTAATGAATGCTCACAGAGTGGCAGAGCTGCTAACACATCTGTGACAGCCTCAGGAGAGACAATAAAGGTAGCTCCTTTCCACTGGAACTATTATTCCCTCTCCTTTGTTCTCTTTTGGTGTCCAGGGATCTGTGTTCCCTGGCTCTTGTCAAAATCTAGTCAAAAGCATAACAAAGGGAAAAGCAAAAGGAAAAAGAGATGAGATAAAATCAGGACAGAAGACCCATGTGAAGGCCAATGCTTTAGGTCACCACAAAAATAAATAAATAAGTGCTAAAAAGTGAAAATCAAAAACATTCAAAATGAAAAATCACAATTCCCTTATTTAAAATAATATAATAATATAAATTTAAAGTTGTATTCACAATAAAATCAAGGCAATAATGATGTAGAAAAAAATAAGTATCATAGACTGACCCTGTCTGAAAAATACACTCACATTGCCAAATACTAAAAAAAGTTACTAAAGACACCGGAAGCCTTCCATTTCATTTCCCAGTGACAAACTGTGGAAGCAGAAGGAGAGATTCTTTTGTTTTAGAATAGCGGTCACTTTCCACCAAGTGAGGATTGAAAAAGAGCTCTACAGGCCTCTCAGAGGTCAGCATGCATGTGTTGAAGCCTGCGTTCAAGACTAGAGAAAAACTGCAGACCGTGGACAACAGGCACAGGTAGGTCCTGGGAGAACAAATTACCAGCAACAGAAATCCCTAGCTCACAGTAGTCCTCCACCCCCCTCATCTGAAGGATGTGCGCTCACTTGTATCTTTGCTGTCAGGCAAATGGCCTTGACAGGAGGACCTGGCTCTCAGAATCCCACTAGCTTATAACAACGTTATAAAAACGTTAACAAACGTTTTAAATGGACAAGTTTCAAAAGCCAGATAAAAAGGTCTGTTCAGGAGCAGATACACTAACCAGAAGAGAAGGAAAATAATGGGGAATTAAGATTGATGGTATCAATAGGAAACAGAAGTAAGCCTCTAAAATTAAATTAAAACATTGTGTACTCCAGCCGGGCTTGGTGGCGCACGCCTTTAATCCCAGCACTCAGGAGGCAGATGGATTTCTGAGTTCGAGGCCAGCCTGGTCTACAAAGTGAGTTCCAGGACAGCCAGGGCTATACAGAGAAACCCTGTCTCGAAAACACACACACACACACACACACACACAAACTACATTGTGTACTTAATAAGAACTACTTGGTAAATTCTTAAAAATCCCTTGGACATTGGACTATAGGAAGACAACATTTGTCATTTAAGATAGTGATGTATGTAATGAGGGGGGAAACACCACAGACTTAGTGTTCGCCAAATTAGTTCCTAGAATTCTGTGCAGGGCACGTCTGCCTAGAAACAAATAGATGAGAGGACTGGAAACAGTGCGCGCATCAGCAATTTTTCCTTAGACTGTGAAATGAGTAAGGTTTCTGTGTCCTCCCTGCTCTTCCGATGTCAGCAAGCCTGACAGAGTTTAGTAGTTGCCTCATCTTTTCCAGTTTCAGGTTCCTCTCTGTGTCCTGCACACCCTGGGATGCCCCGCTCACTGCTGCTTTGTAAGCTACTCTTGTGCAGTGATGTGGTGTCCGCTTATAAAACTGTCTCTGCACTGTGATCAGATCTGAAAACCTCTGCTTCGCGTCTGCATCCTGCAAGCTGGACGTTTTTGCATGTCTATTAGGAAGGGAAAAGATAAACAGTGGGTGTAATCATACTGTTGATTTCAGCTGCACATTCATGGTGCCTGACTTCTCTTAATAGTGTCTGCGAAAGCGCTGCTCTCGGGTGCAACTGGTCTGAAAAGAATGCAGATTCCTTGCTCACAGCCCCATCCAACCACACAGAGGCTCCACCTTCAGTCGGGGTAGGAACACTGGGACTACTGAGTCACCTCTTGAGTAAGGAAGAGGAGGGAAACTCCAGCACTGTGAGTGTGCTCTGCGACAGAAGTGACCAACAAGGTTGATATCTCCAGTGCTTCAACAGAAAATTGAGACTGTGAGGCTTAGCAGTTAAGAGCAAGCACTGGCTGCTATTCCAGAGGACCCGGGTTTGATTAGCACCCGTAAAATAGCTCACAACAGTCTGCAACTCTACTTGAAAGGGATCTTTATGTCTTCTGGCTTTTACAGGCACCAAACATGCATGTGATGCACAGACCTATGGGCAGGGAAAACACTAACAGATGATGAGGATGATGAGGATGGTTATGATGGTGGTGGTGATGATGATGATGGAGGTGGTGGAAATTTTTAAACTGCTTACTGTGCACTCGGGAATAAAATATAAAATCAAATGGGGGAGGAACTAGCCTCCAAGTTTTATATAATTTGGGCCAAGTAAGTAGATTTAAATTTTTTAAGTATATGTTTAAGAGCCAGAGAATATGATAAATTCTTAAAACATTTACAGTTCACTAGCCCTATACTGTAGCCTATCCAAATGAAAAATGTACCATGGATTCAAATTATAAACCAAGCTTCCAAAACTTGGGGGGAAAATGAAAATATTTCCTTAATGATTTTCAACTGATTCCATACAGAGAGAATAGTATTTTTGGCATATTAAATAGAGGACACTACATATCAAAATCCATTTTACTTGTTTCAAGAAAATACAAAAATGTGTTTGAGGTTTCCATTTTATTTCCATGGGGCAGCACAGGAGCTTAGCAGCTGACAGCATGAGCTGAGTCCCCGGAAGAAGCAAACCTGGATTTTTCTGCTCTAGAGACACATAGAGGGAAAAGTCAAATGTGGAGAGAGGATGATAAATGAAGGTTGGGATATAAGAGGAAAGGAGAACAGAAGGGAGGAAAGAGGGAGTATGAGGGAGATTGCAATACAGAGCCTGACGAGTGTAGAAAGAGAGGGAGAAGGTAGTAAAAAACAAAAAAAACAAAAAACAAAAAACAAAAAACAAAAACAAAAACATGGCCAGAAGTTTCTTCACCAACCAGAAAGGTGGCACTTGGACAGGCATAAGCAAGGGAACTTTTTATTTCTTTATTTCTTTTATTGAAAATAGATCTGAAAGGGGCGGGGTGAAGAGATGGCTCAGTGGTTAAGAGCACCAGCTGCTCTTCCACAGGACCTGAGTTCAATTCCCAGCAACCCACATGGTGGCTCACAACCATCTGTGAGACCTGGTCCTCTCTTCTGGTATATAGGAATACATGTGAGCAAACACTGTAACATAGTAAATAAATAAAAATAGACCTTTCATCTATTTTTCATACAATATATTAAGACGACAGAGTCCTCTAACTCCCTTCGTACCCTCCCCACTTGTCCTCCCATCCAAATCCACACCCTTCTTTCTCTCTTTTTAGAAGACAAATAGGCATCTAAAAAGTAAAAATAAAATAGACCAAGATAAAACAAAGCCAAACAAACCAGAGTAGAAGAAAATAAACACATAGAAGAAAAAAAAACAAGGACAAAGTGCAAGAAATAGATACAAATAGACCCAGAGACACACAGGGTCACACACACAAAAACAATGAAAGCACAAAACTAGAAACAATAGTACATACAGAAAGGATCTGTAAGGTGATTTTTAAAATGCCCCAACAAGGCATTGAGACAAAGGACCTCCAAAAAGGCATTGGGTTTGTTTTGTGTTGGCCATCTATTTCTGGGAATGGGGCCTGACCTTAAGAGTGGTTTGAATTCCCAGTGAAACTCTATTGAAGAAAATTAATTTTTCACTTTCAAGCTGTTATCAACTAGGGATAGTTTCTAGGTTATCACGGTAAGTGGAGCACCCACATTAGGGATTGTGGCTTTTGTTCATTTCTTCTCTCAGTGCTGGGTCCCCATCTGGCCAGACTTGGCCAGATCCTGTGCATGGTGCCACAGTCTCTGAGAGTTCATGTGTACACTGGTCCTGTTGTGTTTAGAAGTGTTATAAAGGGGTGGTGAGATGGCTCAGTGGGTAAGAGCACCCAACTGCTCTTCCGAAGGTCCAGAGTTCAAATCCCAGCAACCACATGGTGGCTCACAACCATCCGTAATGAGATCTGGTGCCCTCTTCTGGAGTGTCTGAAGACAGCTACAGTGTACTTACATATGATAAATAATAATAAAAAAAGAAGTGTTATAAAATATAACATGGTGGCAGGCGGGGTACTTGATGGGTCCATGCCAAGGTATCTCCTGAGAAATCATGCCATGCAACAGGCCTGGTATAATAGAGGTTTATTTGGGAGGAAGGAGGGAGACAGGGGGTAGAGGCAGACAGACAGGAGCAAAAGTATGAAAGCAGAGAAAATGGGGGTGGGGGACAAAGAAGGACAGAAAGAAAGACAGAAAGGGGAGAAAGAGAATCACATAGGGAAAGAGAGAGAAAAGGAGAGAGAGCTAGAGGGCAAAGGGTCTTTTTCATATACTACCTAGTGCACTGGCAGCAGGTGATGGTGGCGGGTGATGACTCAAGCCATAGCTAGGTCCCTGATGTCTAGCTGAATAGCTTATAAGCCAACAAGAAGGTCTTATATACTTAATGTCCTCCATGTCCACTGACTTCTATACTTTTTATTCAGAGACGAGTTCTGCAGTGTTTTGTAGAAATCCCATTTAGGACTGAGTACTTCACTAGCTGTCCGTTGTCCAACTGTGGGTCTCTCTATTTTTTCCATTTACTGCAGGAGGAAGCTTCTCTGAGGATGGCTGAGCAAGGCACTGAACAACAAATACAACAGGATGTCATTAGGAATCATTTTATTGTTACATTCCTTTAAGAGACAGTAGCATTTAGTTATCCCCTAGGTCTATAGCCTACCTAGTGTCAGGTCCTTGGCTGCCTGAGCAGTGTGAGGGGTAGGGCCCATCTCATGGAGTGGGCCTTAAATCCAATCAAACAGAGTTTGGCTGCTCCCACTATTGTACTAGTTCATCTTGCAGGCAGGTCACTAAGGAAGACCAAAGTATTTGTAGCTTAGTTGGTGTTTCCCTTTCTGCTTTGGTAGCATGCAAAGTACCTTCCAGTACTATGAATGCTAGTCAGTATGGGTGAAGACTCTAGGTAGGCACCTGAAGTGGAAATTACTAGTATCTTTAGAGACTCAGTTGTGTTATGTGATGTTTTCCTAGAAACTGTCTTATGAGGGGATATTTTGCTGAAACAGGCACATGGGAGGATGTTTAGCAGAGAACAGACACGTGGTGTTTTTATGGAAGCTTCCTGGGAAAGGGGCATGGGATGTTTGGCTAGAACAGACACTTGAGAGGACACGTGATGTTTACAAAGGGTATAAATATAAACTCAACAGACAGTGGATGACACTATGGTATTGGTTCATCTTGCCACTCTCTGTTGATCTTTGCTAACTATGCTGTGTGGTATTATTTTGCCTTGCTGTCTTTGCTGATCATTGTTCATTGTGACTTTGTAGAGAGAAACACATCAAAGAACTTCTTGTAATATTCCAGTGGCTTCTTGCTGCTCCCTCCGCCTTGGCCCCGATTGGCAGAACCTCATGGCTTCTTCTGGATTGAACTGCCATTGCTGATTTGTGAGTGGTGATTTCAAGTGGATTGAGCTACTGCTGCTAATCTGTATGAGCTGAACTGCTGATATCCCGACAACGAAGATGGGAGTTGCCCCAAAGAACTATTTCTAAACAGGTCCATGTCGCCCTTTGCCCTATGAACCTTTCCTTTCCACTGTCTCTTGTGGGTGGTAGGCTAGAAGTGAGGTTAAAGCACTTATGAACCCTTATTAAAGTAGATTTTGAAAAATCTAAGCCTACAGACACCAGCTCAATTTCTCCATGTTAAATGAGTTGTGTGGTTGCTATCTTGAGCAATGATCCCTTTCTGTGGAGAGTAACCAATATCCTGGACAATAGCCTGGGGCCTCTTCAGCCAACAACTTGATTAGATATAAACCATTTCAGAAACTGGAGGTTACATTTGGTGACAGAAAATGGCCAGTTAACTTTTCATCTCTGCTGTTATTTTCCAATTTCATTTACATCACATTCATGTTTCTGTATAGTATAGGAAGTTTCTACTGTATTAGCTTCTCATGTGACCCCTCAAAAGGTCCTTAGGTTCAGTTCCCCTGCCCCATATTCCCTCCCCCAACCTCATTCCTTTGCCCCACCTCTAGTAGTCCTTTATTCTATACCTAACCTCTGTAGTTATACAGATTATAGTGTGTCACATACTTATGTTTCTGTGTATGGAATGCCTCACTCTGTGTGATTTTTTTTTCTAGTTCCATCAATTTACCTGGAAATTCCATGTTTTTACATTTTAACAGCTGAGTAATATTCCTTTGTGTAAATATACCCCCATTTTCTTTATCCATTCATCTATTAATGGACATCTAGGCTGTTTCTATTTTCTGACTATTATGAACAGAGTGAGTGCCAACAAACATGGCTAAGCAAGCATTTCTGTACTACAATATAGAGTCCTTTGGGTATAAGCTCAAGAGTGGTATAGCTGAATCTTGAGGTAAATCTATTCTCAGCTCCCTGAGGAACTTCCACACTAATTTACAAAGTGGCTGTACAAGTTTGTACCCTCAACAGCGATGGATGAGTGTCCTGTTCACTCTGCACCCTCATCAGTATAAGCTGTCATTTTTTTTTATTGATCTTGGCCATTCTGACTTATGGAAGTTGAAATCTCAAAATAGGTCTGATTTGCATTTCCCTAAAGACCAAAGGAGCTTTTCAATAAAAGACGATGCTAAGGAAAATGTGCCCAGCATGGTGTCACACATCTTTCATCCCAACACTTAGTAGAATGTGCCCAGTGTGGTGGCACACACCTTTAATCCTAACACTTAGCGGCAGAGGCAGGTGGACCTCTGCAAGCTCCTGTTCTACAAAGAGAGTAGATGATGATGAGAGAGCTGATGATGCTGTGGCATTGGTTGCCTTGGCAGCCGAGGGGAAGAAAAGACTGTAGAGTATGGAGGACACCAGGACTAGATGGCCCACAGAATGAACTAAACAGAGTTTGCATGGGCTAATAGAAACTAAAGTGACAAGCATGGGGCCTGCATGGGTCTGCACTAGGTCCTCTGCTTATATGTTATGGTTCTTAGCTTGGTGTTTTTAGGAGACTCCTAACAGTGGAAACAAGAATATCTCTGACTCTTTTGCCTGTTTTTTGGATTCTTCCTCCTGTGGACTGCCTTGTTTAACCCTCAATTCAAGTGTTTTTGCCTTGCTCTAGTATATTTCATTTTCTGTTTTTAGTCGAGAAAGTCTAGTAACTCTTCATCATACTGGAATAATTTTATGTAATATTAAATTCATATTTCCAAGTAACAGCACAAAAATAATACAGCTCAAACACTCTCAATAAGAAATTAACAGCACTGCCTCACCATGTATCCTGACCTAGGCCTGTAGGCAATGTTTAGGGGAGAAGAGGCTTCTGGTCATTTCCCAATATACTGTCCAGAGCATCTGTGACACCTAAATGGCAGGCGAATGAGGGTAGGATACAGTGAGGAGACAGTGGGAAAATTTCATAGATGCTGCCTGAACCCAACCCCCTTCCTTAAGCTGTCCATAAAAGGTGCTTCTTCCTGAAAACCCTGTGAAATGCTTAAGTGTCCCTCAATAAACATGAATTCATCTTAAGTCATGTTGCCAGCTTGTCTTCCTCTATCATCCTTTATGTGGGGCCAGGACGTGTTTGGCACCGATACCTGGGTGAGTAAGATTATGAAATTTAGTCATAAAGTAAGTGACTATTTCTAAACTCATTTTTGTCACATTGAAATGCTTCACAAAGCACCTTTCCCTCAGCTACAATTCATTTCAATTGATGCCATCAGCACAGTATCTATTTCCTGAGTGACTCCACCGTACCCTCTATTTCAAGAGAAGCCAGCAAGGTTATAGATTTGTTAGTAATAAGAATTGCCAAGGAGCAGTTTGCCGATGATGGGACCAATGCAAATTTTCAAGAGAAGTAATGAGAGGTAATGAGCATCCTTTTCGCTTCTGAGAAGTGAATGATTCTAAACTCCCCTAAGCAACACTTAACCTATTGTATTAAACAGTAATGCACAGATATTAGCAGTGTTGATGTCAGCTTTTAGACTCTGTTGGCATCAAAATGTCACTTCAAAGTTAAGTTCTTCAAAGTATTCTTGGTCAAGTTTCCTTCCACAATATTCTTTCCCTGTGAGGGCTGATAGAGCAGTAAGCCTCAGAAGAATTTTTCTGTGTGCTTATTGGTTCATTCCAGAGTGTGAGCTTGAGAAAAGGGGGGGGGGTCATGAATATGTTTTTTGCATCCCATGGCTTTTTTTTTTAAGTGTATGACAAAAGATAGCATTTTCCACTATAATGATCATGAAGATCCTAGTAAATCAGCACTCGGTTAGCTCTTGAGGAAACTCCAACACTAAATGGATCACAGCTTCACAATGTGTTCCTTCGCTGCAGCCTCCCTGGGAGGGAACCTGTTCTCCTTCTGTGGCATGGCAGAGAAAGCCTTGGCATAGTAGCCCATCTTACAAGCAGCTCTTCTTCCTTGCCTCTCTCTCTATGGGAGTCCCTGAACCTTGATGGTGAATTCTTTTAGGAAAGTGAGAAAGTAGAGACCGAATGAGACCAGCCTGGCAGGGCTTCATTCCAGAATATTTCAGGATGAAAAGATGCTTGAGTCGACTTGGGGGAACTTTTTGAAAAGGAGATCCCCACGAAATGGAAGGTGATTTCCAACCTCTGTTCCGGAGAGCTAAGGTGACTTGGTAAAAAGAAGACAAGAGTGAAATGATGTCAATATGCTGCACCTGCCAGCTTTCTGCCCATGCTCAGAGAAAACATCATTAGTCAGCCACGGCACTTAGAGTCCAGCCCTTCTCAGGGAAGGAACCCACAAACCACTACTACTTAAGAGACCTGCATCCTCCAGATGAGCTCCGTGTACCACGCCAGTCTGGACTTTGAACTTAGAATTAGTAGGAAATATTCATTTTCTTTTGTAAGCTAGTTGTTCTAATATCCTACAAAGAAAAAAGGTGATGGCCTTTTAATCCCAGCACTCTCAGAGGCAGAAAAGGGTAGATTTCTGTGACTTTGAGGCCAGCCTTGTCGACAAAGTGAGTTCCAAGACAGCCAAGGCTGTACAGAGAAACCCTGTCTGGGTGTGGGGACCAGGGGTGGGGGAGTAATGCCAGGACAAGTGTCAACCCTAACTTCATTTTGCACCAGGCATTCTCATCATCCTCCTTAAATATCCCCCTTATTCCTATGGTTACCCTTTGGCGTGGGCACTGACTCCGTGCCCTCAAATCTTCCCTTTTCCCTTTTAGATGAAGACACTGAGACTTAGAGAAGTTAAGTGATTTTTTTTTCTTAAACAGCAAACATAGAAGCAGCAGAGATGATGGCAAGTCTGGTCTTCTGATTCCAAACCCCTAAGCCATTTTCAAACATGGGCAAGAACTTTAAAGAGTTTTTCTTATTTCACATTTATCTTTTATTTTTAGGAAGTAATAATAGTTTTGTACTATAGACAGGACCTAAAATCTCCCTTTAAGACAAATGTCTAAAAACTAAGATTGATTTAAAAGAAATAGCTTAAATATATGCACAAACTATGGCAAATGACCCTCCATTAAATACATTCTCTTATTGATAGGTCAAAGAGAAATAATTTCAAATAAGTGCTATTTACTGTATTCCTTAAAGCTCATGTTAAAGAAGTAGTAACCAAAGCTAGACATATTGGTAGAGAGAAAGCTCTGTCAGTCTATGGGCTGTGGCTGCCACACTCTTGGGAAACCCTCTCTGTGTTAAGCAAGCACTCCCAGGCCTTTAAAGGAGTTTTCTATTCTCAGCAAACTGAGATCACAGTTGGTAATTAACAAGTATCTGTCCTGTGCTTCATTCCCTCCAGGTCAGGATCTGTGCTTTTAATAGTGACAATTAACTAACATACAATTAAGTTGTGCAAATTAACTGAGAGAAAGCTGAGGAGAAACCAGGGAGCCAGCTTCCTTTCCCAGACATCCTCAAATGGTAGGAAGACATGGTGGGGCACAGGGCAAACACTGAAGGGCATGCAGAGTTTCCCCACAATTCTTGTAAATAACTTGATAGCCCCATTATGTGGAAAGGTAACTTATTCCTATGCCCAGTGACAGCTAATGGGCATCACCCAAATTTCCAGAGTCAATCTGTTGGAATACCAATGTCGGAGTAATCTTCTAAAACTTTTGGTTATTGTTTTGGGTTGCAGTTTTGTGACCTTGTTTCTGGTTTTTAGAGGAACTCTACCAATATCAAGCCATATTTGGTCAATATCATCTGCATCTGCTACTACTATCAGCAAATGACACTACTGTGCCGCTTGCATTCCATAACATACTTTCCCAATGCCCCAGTACACACCACACGCACATGCACACACAATCAATCAATATTTCTGCAGCTCACTTATTCCTTATGCAACCAGTCAAGGTGCTTTTTCATTTTTTTTCCTCATTGCATCTCATTCTTGATTTTCCCCCTTGAAATAGAGTAAAAATAATGTTCACAAGAGTTTACAGGAATTGGGGGTCTGTCATAAATTTAGAAGTATATAATCAGTCATGTGCTGTGTTACTCATCTTTAATCCTAGCACTAGCAAGGCAGAGGCAGGCCAAACTCAGCCTAATCTACTACATAGTAACGTAGTAAGTTCCAGGCTAGCCATGGAACTACATGGAGGGGCCCTGTCATAAAAGAAGGGAAGGGGGAAAAGGTTGTAGGAGGGGGTGACTGAGCGAGAGGTAGTGAGTGGGATGTAAAGTGAATAAATAAAAGAATTACATTAAATTTAAAAGGGGGAGGTGAAAAAAAGGAAGGCAGTGAGAACAGTATGTAAGACCTCACCTGTCCTTGGAACCCTCCAACACTCTCAGTTCAGATCCCAAAGACCCGACCTGCTGCCACCCTTTCCTGCCCCACAGCTAGCCCCTGATGATGCATCCTCATCTCTACCTCAGACAGCTATCCACTGCTCAGGATATCAGTCAGAAGAACAATTGCAGACCATACCAGTCAGAAGAACAGGTACAGGTCAATCAGTCTAAAAGGCATGTATAGGCCATGCTATCCAGAAAATCAGATAAGCAAACTCAGGCAGAAATTCACTACTGGGCCAGACACCACACCAGCCACCAGAACCTGAGATAGGCAGCTCAGTTTTGAATCTCCTTCAATCTCTCAGTGCCCCCTCCCACACTATACCAAATCCCCAGTCCTCATCACCGTATCCCACTCCCCCAACTTGGGCAGAGACTCCCTGATCATGGTGGTTTGAATATGATTGCTCCAAGGAGTATCATTATTTGGAAGTGTGGCCTTGTTGGAGGAAGTACATCACTATGGGTGTAGGCTTTAAGACCCTCATCCTAGCTGCCTGAAGCCAGTCTTCTCCTGGTGGCCTTCAGATAAAGATTTACAATTATCAGCTCCTCCTGCACCATGCCTGCCTGGACATTGCTATGCTCCCACCTTGATGATAATGAACTGAACCTCTGAACATGTTAGCCAGTCCCAAGGAAATATTGTCTTTATAAGGGTTGTGTTGATCATGGTGTATGTTCACAGTAGTAAAACTCAAACTAAGATACTGCCACCAGAAATCCAGGCCACAAACACTAAAG
The DNA here is from genome assembly GCF_978045245.1 of Mus caroli. Lineage (NCBI taxonomy): Eukaryota > Metazoa > Chordata > Mammalia > Rodentia > Muridae > Mus > Mus caroli. The sequence goes on from NW_028227261.1 coordinate 119,227,345, forward strand.
AGGATACAGAAACCAAGTAATAAAGCACCCATCTAACAAAGACAAACTCAGAAATCGGCATCTAGACCTAAAATCACCCCAAACCAAATACCTAGACACCAGTGTAAGAATACAATCAACAACATCCAGGGAAATATGTCATTCTCAGAGCCTAGATATCATACTACTGCAAGCCTGAATATGCAAACATAGCTGAAGCACAAGAAAATGACCTTAAAACCAGCTTTATGAAGGTGTAGAGGTACTTAAAGAGAAAACAAATAAAGTCCTTAAAGAAATCCAGGAAAACACAAGCAAACAGGTGAAAGAAAGAAGTATAACTGTTCAAGACCTGAAAATAGAAATAAAACAATATGGAAACAAACCAAGGGAGTTCTGGAAATGAAAAATTAGGCAAGTAAACAGGAACTAGAAACACAAGCTTCACCAACAACCAACAGAATGCCAGAGATGGACGACTGAATCTCAGGCATTGAGGACTACGATAAAAGAAATAGACACATCAGTCAAACAAAACGTTAAATCTAAAAAGTTCCTGACTCAAAACACCCAGGAAACCTGAGACACTGGAAAAAAATAAAAACCCAAGCCTAAGAATAATAGGAATAGAAGAAGAAAAATCATGGTTCATAAACCCAGAAAGAATTATTAACAAAATCATAGAACAAAATTTTCCTAACATAAAGCATAGCATGCATATAAAGGTATAAGAAGCTTACTGAACACCAAATATATTGGACCAGAAAAGAATGTCCCCTCACCACATAATCATCAAAACACTAAACATACAAAACAAAGAAAGAATATTAAAACCTGCAAAGGAAAAACGGCCAAGTAACATATAAAGGCAGGGTTATTAGAATTAACCAACTTCTCAACCAAGACTCTAAAAGCCAAAAGGGCCTAGACAGATGTCTTGCAGACTCTAAAAGACCACAGATGCCATCCCAAACTACTATGCTCAGCAAAACTTTCAATCGTCATAGATGGGAAAAACAAGATGTTCTATGACAAAGTCAAATTTAAACGATATCTATCCACAGATAGATATAGAAGAAGCCCTATAGAAAGTATTAGAAGGAAAACTCCAACCCAAGGAGGTTAATTAAACCATGAAAACACAGAAAATAAATAATCTCACACCAGCAAGGCCCAAAGAAGGGAAACACACACACACATACACAGGAATTAACAATCATTGGTCACTAATATCCCTCAATGTCAACAGACTCAATTCCTCAATAAAAAGACACTGGCTAACTGAATGGATGCAAAAACAGGGTCCATCCTTCTGCTGCATACAAGAAACACCCAAACATCAAAGATAGACATTATCTCAGAGTAATATTGTCTTAGGCTTTTACTGCTGTGAACAGACACCATGACCAAGGCAAGTCTTATAAAAAAACAACATTTACTTGGGGCTGGCTTACAGGTTCAGAGGTTCAGTCCATTATCATCAAGGTGGGAACATGGCAGTATCCAGGCAGGCATGGCACTGGCAGGCATGGAGCAGGCAGAGCTGAGAGTTCTACATCTTCATCCAAAGGCTGCTAGCGGAAGACTGACTTCCAGGCAACTAGGGTGAGGATCTTAAGCCCACACCCACAGTGACACACCTATTCCAACCAGGTCACACCTATTCCAACAAGGCCACACCTCCGAATGATGCCACTCCCTGGTCCAAGACTATACAAACCATGACAAATACGTTGGAAAAAGATTTTCCAAGCAAATGGACCCAAGAAGCAATCTGATGTCCTACTCTAATATCTAATGAAATAAACTTTAAACCAAAAATAATCAAAAGGCATGGGAAGGAACGTCATACTCATCAAAGAAAAAACCCACAAGATGATGTTTCAATTCTATGCTCCAAACACAAGGGCTCACACATTTACAGAATGTTTAAATCACACATCAAACTTCACACATTAATAATAGAGGGAGACTTCAACACCCGACTCTCACCAATGAACAGGTTATCCATACAAAAACCAAACAGAAAAGTGATGGTACTAACATACATTATGACTCAAATGAACCTAACTGGTATCTACAGAACATTTCACTGAGACACAAAAGAATACACCTTCTTCTCAGCACCGAAGAGAACATCTCCCAAATTGACTATATACTAGGTCTCAAAAGATTAGAAAAACAAACAAACAAACCATGAAATAAGCCCCTGTATTCTATCAGATCACCATGAATTAAAGCTGGATTTTTACACAACAAAAACAAGAAAAAGCCTACAAACTCATGGAAACTGAATAACTCCCTACTGAATGACTACTGGATCAAGACATAGAATGAAAGAAATTAAATACTTTCTAGAACTCAAAAAAAAAATGCACATCATACCTAAATTTATGAAACACATTGAAAGTGGTGCTAAAAGCAAAGTTCATACCACTCAGTGGTTTAATAAAGGAACTGGAAATATCTCATACCAGCAACTTAACAGCACCCCTGACAGCTGTAGAACAAAACAGAAGCAAATACACCCAAGAGGAGTAAACAACGAGAAATAATCAAACTGAGGTCTGAAATCAATAAAATAGAAATGAAGAGAACAATACAAAGAATCGGATCTTCAGAAAATCTACAAGATAAGCAAACCCTTCTTCAAACTAACAAAAAAACAAAAAAAAACCAAAAAACAAAAAAACAGGGAAAAAAGTATCCAGAAGCTGGAAAGAACCCAGATGCCCCTCAACAGAAGAACGGATACAGAAAATGTGGTATATTTACACAATGGAGTACTTCTCAGCAATTAAAAACAATGAATTCATGAAATTCTTGGGCAAATGGATGCATCTGGAGGGTATCATCCTGAGTGAGGTACCCCAATCACAAAAGAACACACATGGTATGCACTCACTGATAAGCAGATATTAGCTCAGAAACTTAGAATATCCAAGATGCAATTTGCAAAACACATAAAACTCAAGAAGAAAGAAGACCAAAGTGTGGATATGTCGTTCCTTCTTAGAATGGGGAACAAAATACCCATGGAAGGAGTTACAGAGACAAAGTTCGGAGCTCAGACGGAAGGAAAGACCATCCAGAGACTGCTCCACCTGGGGATCCATCCCATATATAACCACCAAACCCAGACACTATTGCATATGCCAGCAAGATTTTGCTTACAGGACCCTGACATAGCTCTCTCTTGTGAGTCTATGCCAATGCCTGGCAAATACAGATGTGGATGCTCACAGTCATCTATTGGATGGAACACAGGTCCCTAATGAAGGAGCTAGAGAAAGTACCCAAGGAGCTAAAGGGGTCTGCAACCCTATAGGAGGAACAACAATATGAACTAACCAGTATCTCCCAGAGCTGTGTCTCTAGTTGCATATGTAGCAGAGGATGGCCTAGTCGGCCATCAGTGGGAGGAGAGGCCCTTGGTATTGTGAAGATCATATACCCCAGTACAGGGGAATGCCAGAGCCAGGAAGCAGGAGTGAGTAGGTTGGGGAGCAGGGGGAAGGGCATAGGGGGCTTTGGGGATAGCATTTGAAATGTAAATGAAGAAAATATCTAATAAAAAAATTTTAAAAAGCATCCAAATCAACATAATCAGAGATGAAAGGAGGACATAACAACAGACACTGAAGAAATTCAAGTGACCATTAGGCTAGACTTTTGAAAACTGTACTCAACAAACTTGCAAAATCTAAAAGAAACAAACAATTTTCTCAATAGATACCACTTTCCAAAGTTGGCTCAAGATCAGATAAACAATTTTTAAACTTTTTACTGTTTCTTTGTGAATTTCACATCATGCACTCCAATCCCCCTCATCTCCCCATTCCTTCATATTCACCCTCAACCCCTGCAACTTCCCACAAAAGAAAACAAACAAACAAATAAATAAATAAAAACAGAAACATCTCACCCAGGAATCTGTAGTAGCTCATGGTGTGTCACACAGAATCGACTTTTACCCAAACAGCTTTACTTACAAATTTCATTGTGATGAGTCATTGCTCTGGCTCAAGGCCTCTAGCTTTTACTACACTATTAATTGTCATCAGAGAGGCTTTATCCAGCAATTTACAGGAACAGATGCAGAGAACCATAGTCAAACATTAGGTGGAACTCAGGAAATACTGTAGAAGAGAAGGAGGAAGGGTTGTAGGAGCCAGTGTGTCAAGAACACCACAAGAATAACTGAATCAACTAACTAGAAGTCATATGGGCCTACAGAGACTGAACTGAGAATCAGAGAGCCTTTATAGGTCAGACCTATGTACTCAGTGTATATGTTATGGTTGTGTAACTTGATGTTCTTGTGGGATTCCTAACAGTGGTGTCTTAGTCAAGATTTCTATTCCTGCACAAACATCATGACCAAGAATCAAGTTGCAGAAAGGATTTATTCAGTTTACACATTCACAATGCTGTTCATCACCAAAGGAAGTCAGGACTGGAATTCACACAGGGCAGGAAGCAGGGACTGATGCAGAGGCCATAGAGAGATGTTACTTACTGGCTTGCTCAGCTTGCTTTCTTATAGAACCCAGGACTACCAGCCCAGGGATGGCATCACCCACAATAGGTCCTGCCCCCTTGATCACTAATTGAAAAAATGCCTTACAGCTGGATCTCATGGAGGCATTTCCTCAACTGAAGCTCCTTTCTCTGTGATAACCCCAGCTTGTGTCAAGTTGACACACAAAACCAGCCAGTACAAGTGGGAACAGGGGCTGTCTCTGAATCTTTTGCCTGTGTTTGAGACCCTGTGTTTCTTCCTACTGGGTTGCCTCATCCTGCCTTGATATGAGGGCATGTGCCTAGTCTTATTAGTACTTATTATACCATGCTTGGTTGATATTCCTGGAAACCCTGGTCTTTTCTGATGGGAAAAGGAGGAAGCGAGGATCTGGGGGAGGGGGACATGTTGGGGAGGGACTGGGAGGAGAGAAGGGAGAAATAACTGCAGTCAGGATGTAATATATGAGAAAAGAGTAAATAAAAAGGAAGGAAGGGAGGAAGGAAGGAAGGAGGAAATCAAATAGTCCCTTTCTACATATTATGAGCTTTTAAGTCCTCTCCCTTCCCACCTCCCTATCCCATTTGTGATGGATAGTTTTATGCCAACTTGGCATGCTAAAGTTTTCTGAAAGGAGGGCATCTCAGTTGAGAAAATGTTGCTGTAAAATATGGTTGTAGGGCATTTTCTTAAATAGGGATTGATGGGGTGGGGGGGCATAGCCCATTGTGGTGTTGCCATCCCTGGGCTGGTGGTCCTGGATTCTATAAGAAAGTAAGCTGTGCAAGCCATAGAAGCAAGCCAGTAAGTTGCATCCCTCCTTGGTCTCTGCATCAGCTCTTGCCTCCAGATTCCTGCCCTGCTTGAGTTCCTGTTTCAGCTTCCTTCAAAGAAGGACTATAATGCAAAAGTGTAAGCCAAACAAACCCTTTCCTACCCAACTTGCTTTTGGTCATAGTCATTTGGTCATTCTCATCACAGAAATAGAAATCATAACTAAGTCGCCATGGATGTGTGGCAAACATTTGACTCCTAAGCTATACCTCAAGCACTCAGAATCATCTATTTTCAAACTATTAGATACTTACATACTTTTTCAAGTAAATACCCTCCAAAAAGAGACCAAGCAAGAAAAAACAAAAATATTTCAATAATCAAACAACTACTACTGTGTCCCAAAGATTAAAGTTATACTATCCAAAAAGGCTAGAACACATAGAACTAGACACTCACAAATCAACGTTCTCAACACTCACTTGTCTTTAATCTTAATAATTCCATATTTTAGTGTGCTAGATCACAAGGTCAAAATGTTCCTCTTGATGCTGCCTTCTTATGTAGATAAGTTTTTATGGTAATGATTTATAGGGTAAGGCATTCATCTACATGTTGTGACATCCATGAACTGTGAACCTACAAATTGTGTACTTTTTTTTTAGGTGTGCTATATTCTCCAACTTAAAAAGTTGTGATCACCTGTACTCACGTTGTATATGCCTGTATGCAGATACAATGTATGCACATAATTATAAACAAAATAAACCCTAAAAACAGATGTAAAAGATAAGGATAATAGGCAATGACTTCCTATCATATTTTGTAGACCAAATTTGTTGAGCTTCATGTAAACTGTACCAGTGACTTCGATATTACATTGACTAAGAGTCGATTTTGATCCTAGAAGCATTAATCTTGATATTCTCCAAAGTCATTCTCTGTTCTCTATCAAAATAGAACACATCTCTACATAAATGACAATTTTTGTCATTATCAAAGAACAGCCATAAGCATGAACATAAGGATTATTGATTTTGTGTCATAATGATATCTCTATTGATGTGACATGATTTTTGTAGGATTAGCTGCTACATAACATACATAATCAGCTCTAGAACTGAGCTATTTAGAAGATGTTATTAGCTTTCTTTTGCCATAACAAAACCTCTGATATAAATAATTTATAAAGACAGGAGGTTTAGTTGGGCTCATTGTTCAAAGTGCTAGTCCATTTTCAGCTGGCTTTGAGCTTCTACAAGGAAGCACATCTCGAAACACATTACAAGCAAAACCAGTCAGGACCGAAATTCCTCTTACATGCCCTACCTTTCAAAAGTTACACCACCTTCCAAGAGTGATTCAGCCTGTTTCTAATGCTTGAAAGGGGCATAATGGTAGCTAAATTAAGTTATGATGTTCTCACTGAAGCAGTCCAGAAAAGCTTCAAGCTGAAGGTAAACTACAAACCCATCTTGGATGTCATATAAACAAAACCTTTTCCTAAAAAGCTTTGCTGCAAAGAGCACTTCTGATTGTGCTGATTCCCCAGCAACACAGGTACAGAGAGTGGTCTGCAGGCCACACTCTATGGTTACCATTCTGTCATCAAAATTAGCCTCCCCAACAGACCTCTCTCTTTCTCAAAAGCAGTCCAAAGTTAGAGTTGGGTTGAAATTTACATTTTAAACAAAAACTTATTTTAAAATTTATTTTATTCCATTCCAGGTTCAAAGCTTCTACCATTTTCAGAAGTTTCTTCTTTTTGACAGCCGTCAGGATGTTTCTCATCATGAGATAGAGGGATCAGAAGGGGATCCTCCAGTTTCTCTTCCTGTCTTAAGCTTACAGAGTTTTCTCCTGTGAATGCTCTCTGGCCCACAGCGAGGAAAAGAGGAAATACAACAGTTAAAGAAGCCATGGTGTGCTATTCTCAGTCCAGGCATGGGAAACACCTGAGTCCCTCTTTGGCATGGCCAGCCCACTCTTGAGCCACCCCTGACAAATTTATTACCCCAGTTGTCTTGATGTGGGTCTGACAGTCACAAGTCCTTGTGTGGAGATGGGAAATCTCTTATCTTTGACACATTGTACAGTAACCTTGGAGACTTGCAAACACTGTAGCACAAAGTCAAACCTATCACTCAGAGGAATGGCCTTGAAGTACATACAGTTCTACTGTCAGTATTCGGGGGATGTTTACAGGGGAGGGGACCATTTTTGCCCATTGTGGTTTGGTTTTAAGCTTGAATCAATTTTGTATTTAGAATTATTAACTGGGAGCACTGGGTCACCGTGGGCACAGAGTCAGCGGACACCGCCAAGGTCCCTAGAGGACACTCCACTCAATCTTAGGACCACTGGTGAGTAGAACACAACTTCTGTTCCAATCCAGTTGCGAGAGACCTGAGACAGCATTAGGGAAGCAGAAAACCCGGCCTGACTAGGGTCAAAAGCCCCTTCTGGTAGGCGCCAGTACTGGGTCACCTTAGGCACAGAGTCTACAGACTCCACCAAGGTCCTAGAGGACTCTCCACTCGATCTTAGGACCACTGACCAGACATCTCCACTCTCCTCAAAGGAGACACCACTTCCAGGCACTATAACACGCCCAGGATCTTTGACAACAGAATCCCAGGATAAAAAGAGGTTGGTCAGACCAGTATTTCAGTGTCTCAGAGGAACTTGACTGCCAAGAACTCTGACACACCCAGAATCTCAGGTTCACAGGAGACCACAAGCAAAGGATCACAGAGAAAGCTGGACAATGAGGAGTCCTGAATCAACTGGGATTATAGGAAGGACAGGCTCAAATCAGATATATTGAGGACAACAAATACTTGAGATAATAAGATGGCAGGAGGCAAGCGTAAGAACAGAAGCAACAGAAACCAAGGTTACTTGGCATCATCAGAACCAAACTCTCCCACCATAACAAATCCTGGATACACCATCACACCAGAAAAGCAAGACATGGATCTAAAGTCACTTCTCATGATGATAATGGAGGACTGTAAGAAGGATGAAAAGGAAGACACAGGTTAATAACTAGAAGCCTTTAAAGAGGAAACACAAAAATGCCTTAGAGAGTTACAGGAAAACAATACCAAAAAGGAGATGGAATTGAACAAAACCATCCAGGATCTAAAAAGGGAAGTAGAAACAATAAAGAAAACTCAGAGACAACTCTGGAGCTAGAAACCCTAGGAGAGAAATCAGGAATCATAGATGCGATCATCAGTAATAGAATACAAGAGATGGAAGAGAGAATCTCAGGTGCAGAAGATTCCATAGGTAACATAGACACAACAATAAAAGAAAATGCAAAATGCAAAAAGATCCTAACTAAAAACATCCAGGAAATCCAGGACACAATGAGAAGAACAAAACTACGGATAATAGGTGTAGATGAGAATGAAGATTTTCAACTTAAAGGTCCAGCAAATATCTTCAACAAAATTATAGAAGAAAACTTTCCATACCTGAAGAAAGAGATGACCATGAACATACAAGAAGCCTACAAAACTCCAAATAGACTGGACCAGAAAAGAAATTCCCCCCAACACACAATAATCAGAACAACAAATGCACTAAATGAAGACAAAATATTGAAAGCAGCAAGGGAAAAATGTCAAGTAACATTTAAAGGCAGGCCTGCCTACTAGAATTACCCCAGACTTCTCACCAGAGACTATGAAAGCCAGAAGATCCTGGACAGATGTTATACAGACACTAAGAGAACACAAAAGCCAGCCCAGGCTACTATACCCAGCCAAACTCTCAATTACCATAGACAGAGAAACCAAAGTATTCCATGACAAAACCAAATTCACACAATATCTTTCCACAACTCCAGCCCTTCAAGGATAATAACAGAAAAAAAAAAATACAAGGACAGAAACTACACCCTAGAAAAAGCAAGAAAGCAATCCTTCAATAAACCTAAAAGAAGACAGCCACAAGAACAGAATGCCAACTCTAACGACAAAAGTGATAGGAAGCAACAACTTTTCCTTAATATCTCTTAATATCAATGGACTCAATTCCCCAATAAAAAGACAGACTAACAGACTGACTATACAAACAGGACCCGACATTTTGCTGCTTACAGGAAACCCATCTCAGGGAAAAAGACAGACACTACCTCAGAGTGAAAGGCTGGAAAACAATTTTCCAAGCAAATGGTATGAAGAAACAAGCTGGAGTAGCCATTCTAACATCGAATAAAATCAACTTCCAACCCAAAGTTATCAAAAAAGACAAGGAGGGACACCTCATACTCATCAAAGGTAAAAACTTCCGAGAGGAGCTCTCAATTCTGAATATCTATGCTCCAGATGCAAGGGCACCCACGTTCATTAAAGAAACTTTAGTAAAGCTCAAAGCACACATTGCACCTCACACAATAATAGAGGGAGACTTCAACACCCCATTTTCATCAATGTTCAGATCATGGAAACAAAAACTAAACAGAGACACAGTGAAACTAACAGAAGTTATGAAACAAATGGATTTAACAGATATCTACAGAACATCTTATCCTAAAACAAAAGGATATACCTTCTTCTCAGCACCTCATGGTACCTTCTCCAAAATTGACCATATAATTGGTCACAAAACAGGCCTCAACAGATACAAAAATATTGAAATTGTCCCCTGCATCCTATCAGATCACCATGGACTAAGGCTGATCTTCAATACCAACGTAAATAATAGAAAGCCAACATTCACACGGAAACTGAACAACACGCTCCTCAATGACACCTTGGTCAAGGAAGGAATAAAGAAAGAAATTAAAGACTTCTTAGAGTTCAATGAAAATGAAGCCACAACATACCCAAACTTATGGGACGCAATGAAAGCATTTCTAAGAGGAAAACTCATAGCTCTGAGTGCCTCCAAAAGGAAACAGGAGAGAGCACACACAAGCAGCTTGACAACACACCTAAAAGCTCTAGAACAAAAGGAATCAAATTCACCCAAAAGGAGTAGACGGCAGGAAATAATCAAACTCGGGGGTGAAATCAACCAAGTGGAAACAAGAAGAACTATTCAAAGAATCAACCAAACAAGGAGCTGGTACTTTGAGAAAATCAACAAGATAGATAGATCCTTAGCCAGACTCACTAGAGGGCACAAGGACAGCATCCTAATTAACAAAATCAGAAATGAAAAGGGAGACATAACAACAGATCCTGAAGAAATATAAAACACCATCAGATCCTTCTACAAAAGGCTATACTCTACAAAATTGGAAAACCTGGATGAAATGGACAAATTTCTAGACAAAAACCAGGTACCAAAGTTAAATCAGGATCAGATTAATGACCTAAACAGTCCTATATCCCCTAAAGAAATAGAAGCAGTCATCAATATTCTCCCAACCAATAAAATCCCAGGACCAGATGGGTTTAGTGCACAGTTCTATCAGACCTTCAAAGAAGATCTAATTCCAGGTCTTCACAAACTATTTCAAAAATAGAAACAAAACTTCAGACCAATTTACCTTATGAATAATGATGCAAAAATACTCAATAAAATTCTCGCTAACCAAATCCAAGAACACATCAAAACAATCATCCATCCTGACCAAGTAGGTTTCATTCCAGGGATGCAGGGATGGTTTAATATACAGAAATCCATCAACCTAATCCACTATATAAACAAACTCAAAGACAAAAACCACATGATCATCTCGTTAGATGCTGAGAAAGCATTTGACAAAATCCAACACCCATTCATGATGTAAAGTCTGGAAAGTTCAGGAATTCAAGGCCTATACCTAAACATGATAAAAAGCAATCTACAGCAAACCAGTAGCCAACATCAAAGTAAATGATGAGAAGCTTGAAGCAGTCCCACTAAAATCAGGGACTAGACAATGCTGCCCACATTCCCCCTACCTATTCAATATAGTACTTGAAGTCCTAGCCAGAGCAATTCGACAACAAAAGGATATCAAGGGGATACGAATTGTAATAGAAGAAGTCAAAATATCACTATTTGCAGATGATATGATAGTATATATAAGTGACCCTAAAAATTCCACCAGAGAACTCTTAAACCTGATAAACAGCGTCAGTGAAGTAGCTGGATAAAAAATCAACTCAAACAAGTCAATGGCCTTTCTCTACACAAAGGATAAACAGGCTGAGAAAGAAATTAGGGAAACAACACCCTTCACAATAGTCACAAATAATATAAAATACCTTGGTGTGACTCTAACTAAGGAAGTGAAAGATCTGTATATTAAGAACTTCAAGTTTCTGAAGAAAGAAATTAAAGAAGATCTCAGAAGATGGAAAGATCTCCCATGCTCATGTATTGGCAGGATTAATATAGTAACAATGGCTATCTTGCCAAAAGAAATCTACAGATTCAATGCAATCCCCATCAAAATTCCAACTCAATTCTTCAACGAATTAGAAAGTGCAATCTGCAAATTCATCTGGAATAACAAAAAACCTAGGATAGCAAAAGCTCTTCTCAAGGATAAAAGAACCTCTGGTAGAATCACCATGCCGGACCTAAAGCTGTACTACAGAGCAATTGTGATTAAAAAAAAAAATGCATAGTACTGCAACAGTGACAGTCAGGTAGATCAATGGAATACAATTCAAGACCCAGAAATGAATCCACACAGCTATGGTCACCTGTCTTTGACAAGGGAGCTAAAACCATCCAGTGGAAAAAAGACAGCATTTTCAACAAATGGTGCTGGCACAACTGGCGGTTATCATGTAGAAGAATGCGAATTGATCCATTCTTATCTCCTTGTACTGAGGTCAAATCTAAGTGGATCAAGGAACTCCACATAAAACCAGAGACACTGAAACTTATAGAGGAAAAAGTGGGGGAAATCCTCGAAGGTATGGGCACAGGGGAAAAATTCCTGAATAGAACAGCAATGGCTTGTGCTGTAAGATCTAGAATCGACAAATGGGACCTCATAAAATTGCAAAGCTTCTGTAAGGCAAAAGACACCGTCAATAAGACAAAAAAACCACCAACAGATTGGGAAAGGATCTTTAGCTATCCTAAATCAGATAGGGGACTAATATCCAATATACTTAAAGAACTCAAGAAGGTAAAGTCCAGAAAATCAAATAACCCCATTAAAAAATGGAGTAAAGAGCTAAACAAAGAATTCTCACCTGAGGAATACAGAATGGCTGAGAAGCACCTGAAAAAAATGTTCAGCATCCTTAATCATCAGGGAAATGCAAATCAAAACAACCCTGAGGTTCCATCTCACACCAGTCAGAATGGCTAAGATCAAAAATTCAGGTGACAGCAGATGCTGGCAAGGATGTCGAGAAAGAGGAACACTCCTCCATTGTTGGTGGAATTGCAAGCTTGTACAACCACTCTGGAAATCAGACTGGCGGTTCCTCAGAAAATTGGACATAGTACTACTGGAGGATCCTGCAATACCTCTCCTGGGCATATATCCAGAAGATGTTCCAACTGGTAAGAAGGACACATGCTCCACTATGTTCATAGGAGCCTTATTTATAATAGGCAGAAGCTAGAAAGAACCCAGATGCCCCTCAACAGAAGAATGAATACAGAGAATGTGGTACATTTACACAATGGAGTACTACTCAGCTATGAAAAGGAATGAATTTATGAAATTCCTAGGCAAATGGATGGACCTGGAGGGTATCATCCTGAGTGAGGTAACCCAATCACAAAAGAACTCACATGATATGTACTCACTGATAAGTGGATATTAGACCAGAAACTTAGAATATCTAAGATACAAGTTGCAAAACACATGAAACTCAAGAAGAACGAAGACCAAAGTGTGGTCACTTTGCCCCTTCTTAGAATTGGGAACAAAACACCCATGGAAGGAGTTACAGAGACAAAGTTTGGAGCTGAGACGAAAGGATGGACCATCTAGAGACTGCCACACCTGGAGATCCATCCCATAATCAGCCTCCAAATGCAGACACCATTGCAAACACCAGAAAGATTCTTATTAAAGGACCCTGATATAGCTGTCTCTTGTGAGGCTATGCCAGTGCCTGGCAAACACAGAAGTGGATACTCACAGTCAGCTATTGAATGGAACATAGGGCCCCCAATGGAGGAGCTAGAGAAAGTATCCAATGAGCTAAAGGGGTCTGCAACCCTATTGGTGGAACAACAATATGAACTAACCAGTACCCCCGGAACTCATGTCTCTAGCTGCATACGCATAGCAGAAGATGGCCTAGTCAGCCATCCTTGGGAAGAGAGGCCCCTTGGTCTTGCAAACTTTATATGCCTCAGTACAGGGGAATACCAGGGCCAAGAACTGGGAGTGGGTGGGTAGGAGAGTGAGGGGTAGAGGGTATGGGGGACTTTTGGGATAGCACTTGAAATGTAAAATAAGAAAATACCTAATTAAAAAAATTATTAACTGGGTAACAGTGTTTAGCTATCTAAAACAGGAAATTACAGTATTTTATATTAAATATACTATTTAACACTGGAGCAATAGCTCAGTTGAGAAAGTGACTTAGTTTGATCACCTCAAACCCAAGTTAAAGAAAATCTAGGCCTAGTGGTGTGCTTTTAGAATCCTGGTGCTATGGAGGAGTAGCTTGGGGGTTCACTGGTCGCTCAGTCTAGCCTGTTTGGTGAGCTTCAGACCAGTGAGAGACCCTGTCTCAGAAGAAAAAGGGTTCTAACCTAAGCAACAACCGCGAAAGCTGTCCTCATATCCATATGTCCATGTATGCATATGGACCCACACACATGCACATACATAATAAATAACCATCTCACCGACTAAATACGCTAAGAAAACTATTGCTTTCAGAAGCATATCTAGACATACAGAGTGGTTAACAGGGTAATAATTGCCTTTGAAGGCCACACCCACAAATGTCTCGGCAGTACGGGACCACATTACTCAAAGAGACAAAATTTAATAGTGATAAATATTTTTAAAGATTTATCAAGGTGTCTGAGTGCTGGTGGTAGAGAACAAGAATTATTCTGGATAAAGGGCTGTCGCTTACGTTGGTACGACCCTAAGCAAGTTGTACGACTCTGGAAGGAAAGAATTAGCCTACTCATTTGGGAATTTAGTGGTGTTTGGAATGCAGAAAGTGACAATGTAGCTGAAAATGGATTGGCTTTGGGGCTTGTTCTGCTTTATAAATAATAATGAACCTTTTCCAATGTGAAGTAATGTGAAACGGAAAAAAATCTATCCCTAGGGTGCAAAATTACCTCAGAACCCAATTTGCATTTTCCACTCCAAGCATATTTTCTGAGAGTTGGATGTAGGGAGGGAAGTTGCTGTAAGATAATTAATTTTAACAAGCATTCATGAAACTGAGCTGGTCAGTGCTCAAATTGCCTTTTACCAAGTATGAATTCAAACTATATTTAAAAGAAAAAACTTTTTATTGATTGTGAATTTCACATCATAAACCCCAGTCCCATTCATCTCCCTGTCCCCCCATACCTGTCTTCTGCCCTTGCAACCTCCCCCCACCAAAAGAAAAAAAAATATATATATATATAAATACATACATACATCTCCAGTGGAAGCTGCAGTGTCTGATAGTATATCACGCACTATAGACCCTTTTTTGTTTGTTTGTTTGGTTTGGTTTTTTGGTTTGGTTTGGTTTGGTTTGGGTTTTTTCGAGACAGGGTTTCTCTGTATAGCCCTGGCTATCCTGGAACTCACTTTGTAGACCAGGCTGGCCTCAAACTCAGAAATCTGCCTGCCTCTGCCTCACGGGTGCTGGGATTAAAGGCGTGCGCCTGGATGGAAGCTGAGTTGGCCAGAACACCTACTCTCATGTGCCTGCACACAGGGTGAGCTCTCCAGCACTGCCCAGGTGAGGGGTGGGGCCAGCTCACCCATCGGCCACAGGTGATAAAGTACTGGGTGGTAGGGACAATGGGTTTTTTGTCAATGAAGAAAAATCATTATTTAGTTGTTTTAAATTATCTGTACTGCAACTTTTTGTGTTTTTCATTTGTTTCTTCTTCATTTGGATCCTTAACAAAAATGGGGGGGGGTGGTATGCCCAAGAAAAGAAGACATGGGGCCCTGCTCTATCATGCTCTGCCTTATTCCCTTGAGACAGCATCTGCTCGAGTGAGGCTAGCAGCCAGCAAGACCCAGTGATTCTCCTGTTTCCTACCGAATAGCGCTGGTGTCAGTCACTAACATGGCTGTGGTGGGTTGAATATGAATGGCCCCCATAAACTCATGTGTTTGAATATTTGGTCCACTCCGTACTCCTTGTTGAAGTAGGTGTGGCTTTGTACGAGGAAGTATCATTGCCTGGGCAGACTTTAATGTCTCCCATGCTCAAGATACAGCCATTGTGGCACACAGATGCCTTTTGCTGCCTGTGGATCAAGACGTAGAACTCTTCGCACCTTCTCCAGCACCACATCTGCCTGCACACCGCCATGTTTCCCTCTGAAACTGTAATCCAGCCCAAATTAAAAGTTTTTCTTCATAGGAGTTGCAGTGGTCATGATGTCTCTTCGCAGCAATAGATAAGCAAATGAAGACAAGCCTTCATGGACAAGGACCATACATGCCTTCTATGTGTATGCTGAGATCTGAACTCAGGTCCTCACACTTGTACAAGTGCCCTTATCTCACTCCCAATTTGTTTTCTTTTAATAATATGAGAGTGCAAGGACAGATGGTAAAAACTCTGCCCCCAGCAATTCCAGTTCTCTCTGTCAGTACTCTCTCCCTCCATCTTCCCCAGACTGGTTCGCTCCTGTTCCCCTTCCCATCCCCTCTCTATACAGTTCCCTTCCTCTATCCACCCCCACAATGTCTATTCTATTTCCCCTTCTAAGTGAGATTCAAACATCTCCCCTTGAGCTCTCCTTGTTACTTAGCTTCTTTGAGTCTGTGGATTGTAGCATGGTTATCCTGCACTTTGTGGCTAATATTTACTTATAATTGAATACATACCATGTTTGCCTTTCTGGGTCTGGCTTACCTCGCTCAGGATGATCTTTTCTAGCTTCATCGATTTTCCTGCAAATTTCAAGATGATGTTGTTTTAAACAGCTGAATAATACTCCATTGTGGAAATGTACCACATTTTCTTTATCCATTCAGTTGGGGGAAATCTAGGTTGTTTCCAATTTTTGACCATTATAAATAAAGCTGCTATGAACATAGTTGAGCAAGTGTCCTTGTGGTAGGATGGAGCATCATGTGGATATATGCCCAGGAGTGGTATAGTTGGATCTTGAGGTAGAATTATTCCTAATTTTCTGAGAAACTGACAAATTGATTTCCAGAGTCATTGTACAAGTTTACATTCCCACTAGCAATGGAGGAGTTTTTCCCTTACTCCACATCCTCACCAGCATATGTGGTTGCTTGAGTTTTTTATCTTGGCCATATCAATGGGCATAAGGTAGAATCTCAGAGCCATTTGATTTGTATTTCCCTGATAACTAAGGATGTTGAACATTTAAGTGCTTCTGGGCCATTAACATTCTCTGTTTGGAATTCTCTGTTTAGAGCTGTACCCCCATTTATTATTTAGATTGTTGATGTCTAGCTTCTTGAGTTCTTTATATATTTGGTATCAGTCCTCTGTTGAATGTCTAGCTTCTTGAGTTCTTTATATATTTGGTATCAGTCCTCTGTTGAATGTAGGGTGTCTTAGTCAGGGTTTCTATTCCTGGACATAACATCATGACCAAGAAGCAAGTTGGGGAGGAAAGGGCTTATTCAGCTTATACTTCCACACTGCTGTTTATCACCAAGGAAGTCAGGACAAGAACTCAAGCAGGTCAGGAAGCAGGAGCTGATGCAGAAGCCCTGGAGGGATGTTCTTTACTGGCTTGCTTCCCATGGCTTGCTCAGCCTGCTCTCTTATAGAACCAAGACTACCAGCCCAGACATGGCACCACCCATAAGGGGACCTCCCCATTGATCACTAACTGAGAAAATGCCTTATAGCTGGATCTTGTGGAAGCATTTCCCCAACTGAAGCTCCTTTCTCTGTGATAACTCCAGCTTGTGTCAAGTTGACACAAAACCAGCCAGTACATAGGGTTAGCGAAGCTCTTTACCATCCTGTAGGCTGCTATTTTGTCCTTTTGATGGTGTCCTTTGCCTTACAGAAGCTTTTCAGTTTCATGAGGCCCCATTTATTAATTGTTAATCTTAGTGCCTGAGCTATTGGTGTTCTGTTCAGGAAGTTGTCTCCTGTGTCACTGCATTCAAGGCTATTCCCTACTTTCTCTTCTATCAGATTTATTGTATCCAGTTTTTTGTTGAGGTCTTTGATCCATTTGGTCTTGAGTTTTGTGCAGGGTAATAACATATGGATCTATTTGCATTCTTCTACATGCAGGCATCCAGTTAGATCAGCACCATGTGTGAAGATGATTTCTTTTTTTCATAGTATAGTTTTGCCTTTTTTGTCTAAAATCAAGGGTTCATATGTGTTTTGGTTTACATATAGGTCCTCAATTCAATTTCATTGATCAACTTGTCTGTTTTTATGCCAATACCATGAAGTTTTTATTACTATTGCTCTAGAGTACAACTTGAAATCAGGGATGATGATACCTCCAGAATGTTTCTTTTATTATACTGGAGGTGCTTTAGTTATTCTGGGTTTTTTGTTTTTGCATATGAGGCTGAGAATTGCTCTGTCAAAGTCTATAAAGAGTTGTTTTAGAATTTTGATGGGGATTTTGTTGATCTGTAGATTGCGTTTGGGCAGACAGCCATTTTTACTCTGTTAATCCCACTGATCCATGAGCTTTGGAGACTTTTCTTCTTCCAATATCTTCTTCAATTTCTTTCTTCAAAGATTTGAAGTTATTGTTATACAGGTCTTGCTTAAAGTTACCCCAAGATAGTTTATGCTGTTTGTGGCTATAATAGTGAAGAGTGTGATTTCTCTAATTTCTTTCTCAGCCTGCTTGTCATTTATATAAAGGAGGCTGCTGATCTTTTTTGAGTTGATTTTATATCCAGCTACTTTGCCAAAGGTGTTTATCAGCTGTAGGAATTCCCTAGTAGAAATTTTGGAGTTGCTTATGTATACTATCATATCATCAGTAAATAGTGATACTTTGACTTCTTTTCCAATTTGTGTCTCCTTGATCTCCTTTAGTTGTCTTATTGCTCCAGCTAGAATTTTAAGTACTATACTGAATAGATATGGAGAGAGTGGACAGCCTTGTCTTGCTTATGATTTTTGTGGAATTGCTTTGAGTTTCTCTCTATTTAATTTGATGTTGGGTATAGGATTGCTATAAATTGCCTTTATTGTATTTAGGTATGTCCAGGTATGTCCCTTGTATTCCTTAATCTCTTCAAGACTTATGAAGGGTAGCTGAATTTTGTCAAAGGCTTTTCAGCATCATACGGGTGTTTTTCTTTCAGTTTGTAACATTGATGGCTTTTCATATGTTGAACCATCCCTGCATCCCTGGGATAAAGCCTACTTGATGATTGTGGATTGTTTTTGATATGTTCTTGGATTCAGTTTGCCAGTATTTTATTGGGTATTTTTGCTCTAGATAAGCTATTTAATATGGCTTATTTTAAGATGAAAGACAATGACATAGAAATGTTACTTATATTACTGCAAACACTTTCCATCTTACAACCTTTACTCTTACAGGGAGAAAAACCCCTGTGTGATAACAACTTATCAAATTTCCTTGCATCTGTTAAGACACTATGGAATATTTTATATAAAAATCTCAAACAGATGATTATAAGTGCAGGCTAAAGCTATGTGTTTGTGTCTCGTATTCATTTTGTGTGGCTGTGTGTGAATCTATCTAGAATCCTTGATTATGGAGTGGATTATTGTTTCATCACCTAAAATTGTTTAAATTAAGCTTTTCTGTATTATCACATAAGCACGTATCATTTTTGGAGCTTAGTAATGTTCTGCAAAGTGAGATGGGTCCATACAGTAATTAAAGATATTTTTATTATTTTTTATTTATAATGGAAATTTGTTTAACTTGAATTGCATCCACATTGAGAACCTAGCATAGATAATTCCTATTCTGAGATGCAGAGAGAGATGAAAGTGACTCAAACAAGGCCCTGCCTAGCAGAAAGCTTTCCCTCTGGGGAAGAGAGGTGTGACTCTGTGTGTGTGTGTGTGTGTGTGTGTGTGTGTGTGTGTGTGTGTGTGTGTGTAGATAATGGACACTGACTTGATTGCTGGAATAGAAAAATGTTACATATCTAACAAACCTCAAATGTGAACTTTACCAAGACCCTTACCTTCTCCTTGTTTCTATTTTCTCTTTCCTCTCTCGTCTTCTTGATCCTGCCCTTCCTTCTCTTCTTCCCCTTCCCCCCTCCCCTTTCCATCTCTCCTTCTCTCTCAGTGTCTTCATCTTGAGGGTCTCAGAATAGATATGTTTGCCAGTCACCAACTGAGTATCTATCATGTGGCATGTGTTAGCAGTGACTAACTTTACTGACCATGGGGAAGGCATCAGGCTAAACACTTCATGGATTATCTCATTTAGTTCTTAAAACAAGTTCACCTTCAAAAGAAAGAGTTTGAGGCTAAAAGATAATTGGTGACTCAACCAAGGTATAATATGTTTGAGTCAAAAATTTATCTCAGTTGACATGACTGCAAAGCTCACAGCTTTATATTCTATGTCACGAAGTCCCAAACATTTTCTAATGGTTTCTATTATATCTATCAATGTCAGATATTTATTACCCTAAAAATATTAAGTATAAAAACAGAGTTTGTCTTTTGTATTACTAGTAGACATTATGTCTACACAAGGAAATGAGTAATTCTATTGCAACTGGAAAAAAATCAAGAAAGCTTCATGAAAGAGAGTATAGGATAAGAGTTAAGATTTACCTACATCAGCAGGACATGGTAGTGCATGACGTGAATCCCAGCACTCGGGATGAAGAGGCAGGTAAGTCTCTGTGATTTCAGGCTCAGTATGATTTACAAAGTAAGTTTCAGGAAAGCCAAAGCTGTTACACAGAGAAACCCTGACTTTAGAAACAAACAAGCAAACAAACAGTGAACCCTTAAAACCTAGCTAGAGCCAAATTATGGTGAGGCTTTGAAGATATAGCAAGGACTCTAGACTCAAGAAAATGTAAGGTTACTAAAGTCTGAAGGACACCAAAGTGAAATGACAATTAGCTTTGGTTTGAGGCATATTTGTTTTGTTCGATTTTTCTGTTTTTTAAAAGCGTATAATCAGAACGAATTATAGAGCTAGATTGACAATTGCAAGGTGAACTTGTGAAATAATATTCCTAGGCATCAGACAAAATAGAAAATGTCAGTCATTCTTAGACAAATGAATTTTATAACACATTAAAATATAATAGGAAAATCTCACAAAATAAGTCTGGGGCAGGAAGATGGCTCCAAGTTTTAGGCCAACCTGGGCTACAGAGTGATATCCTGTTAGGTGTAGGTGAAGGAAGAGGAATAGGGAAAAAAAAGTCTCAAGGATAACACTTTTCAGTAACTGGAATGACAGTCCAATGAGACATCCGACATATTCCAATCACAATCTGCTAAAAAGGAAATGAATCCACAGGTAACCATATGGTCTTGGGTTTTAATTAGTATGTGACAACACTGACAGTCAATTATTCCATACTGCTACTAAATCCTGAAAACCCTGCTTACTAAGCCCCATTAAATACAATAAAATATCAACATAAACTGCAGAACGGCTGATGGTTGCAGATAGATGGTGACACTTGACAGAGATGCTCGGGAGCACATTTGGAGCTGGCCTGAGAAGTGTGTGGTTGGAGAGTGTGCACTACTGCTGTGTCTCCTCCCCATGGGACCAGCGCTATCAGCTTGCACTGCTGGCCGCATCTCTGGTCTATCCAAGTATTAGACATGTACAACCACAAATTATCTCTTCTTCTAAAGAAACACAATTTCATATTCTCTTTATGATTGTGCATTAACATCTAAGATTTAAGATGATGTTTTTGATTTCCTATGTTTTATGAGGTATATTCCTACCCCTGAGACTCTATTTGGTTTTTTTGTTTGTTTGTGTTTGCTTTTGGGTTGTTTTTTTTTTTTTTGGTTTTTGGTGGGTTTTCTTGGTTTTTGGGTTTGTTTGTTTGTTTTTGGTTATGTCCTTTAACAGCTGAGCCAAGTCTCCAGCCCAGCTTCTGTCCTTAGAAATAGTTACATATAAAGGTAAGGTGCACAGCAGCAGCAATGTGGAAGAACAGGGTCTAACACCTGGTCAAGGATGACATTCCTCTCACTCACTAAGGACGTTATTCATAAAATCACGAGTCCAAGGACAAGCAGAAAAGAAATGTGTATTGTGTCCTAATGACTTTTTTTTTTTTATAGTACTGAAGCAGTATCATGTGCTGTTAGGATTATAAAGTGTTGGCTCTAAACAGAAACTCAAGGGTTTTCTATATCATTTCGTCCTACTGGCTCAACACACCAAGATTCTATTCGTATTTCAAATGAAGGCAGTATATCATAAAATGCATATTTATTAAGTCTTCAGTGAATAAGGAAGCAACCACATAAAATTACATTTCCTAAGAGAAATGAAATGGGCTGTGGTTTATATAGCAATATTCTTCATCCGTGTCTGTCATGAAATAGTTCACATGACAGTCTCAGTCACAACTAATTTCCTGTAATCTTGGTAAGTAGGAGCTAATCAACAAGCCCTTGGTTCCAGCCCTGAAGCAATGCACATCACACTTCTGAAACATATTAGCAGAGAAAATGGAGAAAAGCCTTCCTGACAACTAGCATTTTTGATGAAGCAAGAAGGTTCTCCGTGTTCTGACATATTTATTGGAGTTATAAATACGTGTAGGGTGTAAGAGGGTTGTAAGTCATTTATTACTGTATTTATTATATCTGAGTAGTTACCAAAAAATGAAAGTAAAACCATCACTTCTAGAATGTACTGATCTAATTTTCTAGTTCGCTTGATTGCACACAAACCTTACAGCAACCAGGTGACAGATTACTAGGCGTGCTATTTTGCTGCTGAGCAACAGTGTCCTGCTAAAAGACTGCACTGACCAGCTTCCTGTGGGGTCAGGCAAGGAAGCCCCAGAGGAAGGGACTGTCAGAGGAGTGCAATGTACCTATGGGAGTCACTTCCACTCCTATTAGAAGGGCTGCAGCCATTGCTTTCTGTGGGTGTTCTGCCATCCACACACAAGGGGAACAAAATGCCCTTGTCATGGATACACAGTCTTACCTAAGGGTCACACTGGCCACTCTCTCCATTCCCTCCTTTAAGCCCCCACAGTAAGCTAGCACTGTGAACACTGAGTCACCAAGAAGTGAAGAACTGTCCAGTTCCGTGGTTAACCTAAAGCAGAGACAATACTTAATATCTGTTGTGGTTACAGAGCCCAACCTCTTATTTTGCTTTAGAAATCCCCCTTATCGAGGAGTGTCTGCATGACTGAACATTAGTGAAACATGATAGCTCACATTTTTCTATATCGGGTCTTTAAAGGTGTTGTTCTGGTTGGAAATAGGAGATAGAGTTCTCAGGTCTTGTTTGGGGAGATACTCCCTTTCTTTCTCTTTCTTTCTTTCTTTCTTTCTTTCTTTCTTTCTTTCTTTCTTTCTTTAAATGGGATCCCCCCGCCCCCTTGATAGCCTTCAGCATGTAGTGTAGCCTAGGATAATCTTGAACTTCTAATCCTCCTGTCTCAGATTATAGGTGTTTGCCATCTCGCCAGTTCGTTTAGTATTGGGGAGTAAACCAGTATGTGGTAGGCAAGCCCTCTGCCAAATGCCCTCCACTTTCAGCCCTGGAGATATAGATATAGCCATCATATTTTCACTTAGAGCCTGGAGTTATTTGAGGTAGATTATTTGTAAAGTTTGAGAGGACAGGGGTTAAAAATCTACCACACCAATAACATGGATCATATTTCTACATACAGTTAGCATCATTTTCTCTTTGGTTCTCTGGAGGAAAGATGTATTCTCCCTTACACCTTTCAGGCAATACAACAATTATGGACCAGCATACGTACTTATTATTTTCTTCCTGATTAATAAAAGTTAGCTACTTTTTAATCCAATTAAAATATATAAGCTACTTTACCTATGCCTAAGTAATTGTTCCATCTGATGTGAAGGAAAAAGTCTCCACTCATTGATCACAAAATATAAGTTGTATCATGGTTTATTTCATTTCTTGTGGTTAACAATATTTTAGATCTCGATGTTTCATTATTTTTCTCCAAAGAGAGCAAAAGAGAGGAATATGGTAGGGACCAAACCCAGGGAGTCACGCATGCTAGGCAAGCCCTCTACCCACGAAGCTACATCCCTAGTCCTTTCTTGGTTTGATTATTTTTTTTAAATAAAACATGTATTCTAGGACTGATATTACACAAAATAAGTTATTTGAGGGACACTGTTTTTGTCTCTAGGCAAAATTTTGAAGTTAAAAAAAAAAAAACCACTGAGAAGGTATATTCGTATATTCCTTCAAAGTTCCAGTCTTATGCTGAAGTGTAATGTTATGTTAGTTTGACTCACCACAGACAGGTTTTAAAGAAGGGCTTACTTCAAGAGGACACCAAACAAATACCTTCTATTCCTAGTGGGCTCTGGAATCACAGAAAACGGACCCAATCAATTACATTGATAGCTCTGGCTTACTACAGACAAGCAAATTATCTTAAGTGTGCATGCAGGTGTGTGTACGTGTGCGTGCACGTGTGTGTGTGTGTGTGTGTGTGTGTGTGTTAGTACCTAACACCTACCTAGGAACTTTTCAGTTTTTCAGTGTGGGATATAGTATAAACGTCTACTCCTCGTGCTGTGCATTAGCTGACTAGCCTCACTCAGCTGCCTTCCTTACCTGCAAACTCACCCACAGCATCGCACTCTTAACCCTAGCCTTCCAAACATGATCCTATGCTATTTCTGTGTGTCTGGATGTATTTTTAACTCTCAGATGTATACTTCATTTATGTGATATACATCTGAAAACCATGGTACAAAACACTGTAAGAACTTGATAGAATGACAACTGCTAGGTTAAAAAAAAAAAAAAAAAAAAGCATACATACAATACCTGGTGAGAGTTCTATTTTTACCGAAGGTGGTATTGATAGATATTCTGTTATTAATGCCTTTCTTTTCCCTATAAATGATGAAAAGTTGCTGGAAAATAATAAACACTACTCATTTGTAGTGAAAAGCCACAATAAAGTTACAAACCAATCAATCAATCAAGCAATCAGACGTCATGGTGTTATTTTCCCAAAGGTTAAAAAACAAAGTGCACTGTGCTATTTGGCAAAAATGACGTTTAGAAGAAAACACGGTGACTACTCACAGAGGGTCGGGGGATCATTGTGCTTGTTGCGGAGTGAACATGTACAGTGTGGACGCAGACTTACGGCAGTTAACCGTGTCATAGGGACCAAAGGAAATCCACTCACTCACTAAATATTTGTTGAGCACCCACTACCTGCCAACTCCCAAACAAAACAAAGCAAAACTACTTACAACCACTAACTACGCTTCGTAACCTAGATAGATAACGCAGGTGGCACTATCTATCTAGGTTGAGCTCAGCTCTGCCCATGCATTTCCGGAGCGGCTCTTGGAAGAAAAGCTACAAAGCCCATGACAGCCTCCGCCCGGCCAGCTACCACTGGCATCTCAAGGCTGGCAAAGCAAAGTGAAAGCGCCACGCCGGAACTTACGGAGTCCCACGAGGGAACCGCGGCGCGTCAAGCGGAGACCAGTTCCGCCCACGTGAAAGATGGCGTTTGTAGTGACAGCCATCCCAATTGCCCTTTCCTTCTAGGTGGGAAGTGGTGTCTAGACAGTCCAGGGAGGGTGTGCGAAGGAGGTGCGTTTTGGTTGCCTCAGCTCGCAACTTAACTCCACAACGGTGACCAAGGACAAAAGAAGGAAACGAGACTGCAGAGATCCGCATCGGGGAGCCCTGAAGAATCTGGGGCTGCTGTGGACTGGGGGCGGGACTGCGACGGGGCGGGCCCGGAGGCGTGGCCGGGGCGGGGCGGGCCCGGGGCGGGGCCCGGAGAGGGCTGCGGTTGCGGTCCCTGCGCCGGCGGTGAAGGCGCAGCGGCGGCGAGTGGGTGAGTGAGACGCGCGGGCGGAGCGGGGCTGCTGCCACGGTCGGCTCGCGGGCCGGCCGGCTCCGGGTACCACCGGGGTTTTTTTCTCCTTCGAGGTGGACTCCTCCCTGTCCCCCGGGCGAAAGAGCCCTTGGCCTTGCAGGAGTTGCGGGAGCCGCGGCGGTGCGGAGGGGATGGGGATGGGCCTCATCTTCGCTGTCCGCCCGCGCTCCCCGATCCCGACCCCGAGCTACTCCCGGGCCCTTGAGGGAACCCTCCGGGAGTACGGCGAGCGCGGCCTCCACCGCCACAAGCCTGGGCCCCAGGGGCCTGGCCCGGCGACAGCTGGTGGGTCCTGCGACCCAGTCAGGTCTCCCGAGGGTCCCCGCCCGGGAGGAGAAAGCGCGAGTGGGATGGAGTAAGGACGGACAGAACAGCACGCAGGCAGGATTTCGCAGAAGTTTGCAAGGAGTGCGGATGCCCACTTACATGGGCTTCTACTCTTACCAGATTGTTCCCCAGTTCTGTGGGACGTGACCTGGTTGCCTCACAGCTCCGCGGTTGTACAGACTTATTAAAGGAAGTGACCATTGTGACTTGGGCATCACTTGACTGATGGTAATCAGTTGCACAGAGAGAGAAGTGCACTGATTAAGTCTGTCCACACAGGGTCTGTCTGGCCAGGAGTGCATTTGCCTGGGAGGGATTGGTTGCGCTTTCTGGTGTGGGGACTATTAGGCTCTTGTAGAGTTTTGTCCCGGCAGATGGATAAATTTCTTGTTACACTGTTCCCGTTCGTCACCAGTTGAGAAAAACGGGTACACAGTCTGTCTAAGTAGTACTTTTACTTTATATAAAGGGCCCAAAAGGGACTGGAAAATACTTTGAGATAGAATCGTTAGTCCACTTGGAAAACTTACAATATAAGAGAGAGAGAGAGAGAGACTGAGATTATGTTAATAATATGGAATCAGAATATTTGAAATATAGTAATCTTCCCCTCAGTTAAAGAGGACATTCCAGGAGGCCCCCAGTATAACCTGAAATCTCAGGAAACGCCTACATACACACATCGTGTGGATATAGGTTTTTTCCCTTCACTACATTTCTTACACAGATGTTAAAGTTTAGAAAGTAGGCACAATAAGAGATTACAAATAACTGATAATAAAGTCGAGCCATTGCAGCTGCTCTGTAAAAGTCCTGTGAATGTGATTGCTTTGTGTTTCAAAGCAGCTTACTGTACTTCACCCCTGTTAAGTAAAACAAGATTCACCTGCATGCAGGCACCTTGGTACCTTGGCAGACACCAGATCTGATAACCAAGAGGATGGAGAAGTAGTGGCAGACAGTGTGGAGAGCATGACAATGCTAGACAAAAGGGTGAATCATAACCTAGGAACAGAAAGCAGGTATTTCATCACCCTCCACAGTAAAAACCTATGTCACGTAAAAAGCCTACAAGTCGTTTTTCTTTTACTCTTTTTGAATGAAAGTTTGCTACAGGCACTGAAAGTTAAAATAATCTGTGGATAAGGAGGAACTGGGGTTTTCTGTCTGAGTCACTGCTAACTAGCACCTCAGTGACCATTGGCACTGTGGGGAAACCCCAGAGTCAGTTGGAAACTTGGAAACTCAAGGTGACAGTGCTCTTATTTCATAGAACACAAAAAATAAGAGGGATTACAGCCTGCGCTGCAGATTGGACATTCAACAAGCATTTAAATTTCTGGGAGACAAATGGAAATCTAACTTGAAAAGTTGGTAAAATAGTCTGTTTGGCTATGTTGGCCATCCAATGTTTGCTTTTAGAAAATGACCAAATGGATAAAACGTCTATCTTTTGAGCCTGCCCTAGACCCCCATGTTGAGTGAATACTGTCAAAGTGTTAGGTTAGCCTGACTGAGAAACTTGGATCTAGGCAAGATGGCACAGTCCTGGTGTCATGAATATGCATGTGAGTTTCGGCTGAAATTGAACATTTGTAGAGAGTGACAAAGGCTGATCTGGCAAGTAGTCCACTGTCTTTACAGTGGTCTTGGTTAGTTCCTGTTTGGCTGAGAGGGCTGGTTGATGGCTGTCCTGCCCCTCTTCCCACAAGTGGAAGCCTTATGGTATAATTCTTGATCACAGTAGCAGTAGGCAAATGAACTTCCTCAAAGCAGCCTATAAAGCTCTCGCTGATTTTTTTTTTCTTTTTCTTTTTCTTTTTTTTTTTTTTTTCTTTTTTTCTGCACAGGGTTAAAGAAAAAACAAAGGGCTTCAAATGTGCCAGTCTACTAACAGTGTTAACATGTTTATTAACATAAATAAAATTTATTAGTTTTTGGAAGTATTGATTAAGCCCTTGTGACCCCTGAACTCAGTTTATAGAGCGATGAGTCGTAGCCTCACTCTGGTTTGGATTCTGGCTTCTCTCAGAAGACTCTGTGGCTAATGTTAACCTTCTGAAGTAGCCAGAAAACACATAAGCAAAAGTCTGTGAGGTTGAAATGAATTTTTTGGCCACATTTGTATATGGGTTCCCACCAATGCTAATTTCAGGTGTTAGTAATATCAGACTTACAGCTTCTCTGATTATACTTCTCTATAACACTTTATATTTTAGGTCATAGGAATTTCCCCTTTTTCATGATTCCTAAATCATGAAATAATACAGTCTAAAAATACTGTACTCCTGAAATAAACAATTTCTAAGTTTTAAGCTGCGTGCTATTCTGAACAGTCTGATGATTTCTTGTAGCTTCTGCTGTGTCCTACCCAGGACATGGTTGATTCCTTTGTCCAAACATCTGTCTGTTGTATCCACACTGGATTGCACCACCTGCTTGCTAGTCAGTCTCTCAGACATTTTAGTTATAAGGTAGCTTATATTTACTCTTTATTTTATTTAATAATGGCCTCATAGCAAGGCGGTAATGATACTGGTAATTTGGGTTTGCTTAAGAGGAGCCATGAAGTAGTTTTAAATGAAAAGGTGAAAATTCCCACTATAAATTGGAGGGGGAGGCTATTCTGGTACTACTAAGATTCACGGTAAGACTAAATCTTCTGTGAAATTATGAAGGAGAAAAAGTTACACTGGTCTGGTCTTGCTGTTGGATTAATTTTATAGTTATAACCACAGTACATGATAAATAATCCTAAAACAATGAATTTGTAGGTGGATGGCATAATCTGAAAACCATGTTCTGAGCAGTTGATGGCAGCAGGCTGTGCTGGAAGTATTAGGCATATTTATAGATTTCAGCCCAAGTTCTGAAGGGGCTAGAGAGATGGCTCAGTGGTTAAGGGTGCTTGCTATTGCAGAGGACCCAGGTTCCTCTACAGGCACCAGGCAAGCGTGGGTGACACTGAGGGTCACCAAGCCATTCACAAGATGGCTGCGCTGATGCAGGGATCTATGTGAACTAGAAAAAGGTTAAACTTAACAGAGAAGTTCCAAGTCATGCTGCTGCAGGCTTGGCTAGCATGCTTGACGTGCAGAAATGCTGACGGCCACTGGGAGGTTTTCACAAAGGAGGAATTAGAAGAACTTTTTTACTAATCTACAGAAAAAAAAGGGAAGAAGAAACTGAAGCAGCCTGCAATGTGGACCAGAAACACAGTGACAGTACCATGTGTGACATTGCAAAGGCATGAAAGGACAGAGCTATGGAATACAGACCGCAGGTGGAGCTCAGCATAGAGTCATTCAGGGGATTATACCTGCTGCAGCAACAAAAGGATGAGCTCAAAAGAGACACCAACTTCTCAATACAGTGGGGTGTTTGTTTTGTTTTGTTTCAAAAGAATTGGGCAGAAAACTTTTCAGCTGTGGAAGGAAGCTCCCGAACCATTTCTTCCTCCGGACACGTAACCATCAGGTGTGTCCCAGCTCGGTGATCTAGGATCATCCAAACAGATGATCCATGGCTGAGTATTTTGAATCTCAATCCTGAGTTTCTACCACGCCTTTGACCATTTAGTTCCCAGATAAAAGACACATACAACCTTTATATTTATAATAAACCTTAGTCAGCACAAGAGCTGAGCAAATTTCTATCCTCTATGCTATTATATCTATTACCCAGCCAATAACCCATTATATAATTTGCTGTGCTTCATCTGGGCTGCTCTTAACTTCAATCAGCCAGCCCACATAGCCATTATTTTAAGATTTTTTTTTTTAACCCCATGGTGTCTTCTCACTTTAAGTTTTTTTCTCTCTCTCCTCATGGTTCTACTCTGACCCCAAGCCTAGCAACCCTAAACCCCACCCATGTCTCTTCTGCCCATCTATTGGCTATAGGCATCTTTATTCACCAATCAGGATAACTTGGAGGCAAGGTTATATAGTCTCTTGGGTCTAGGTGCTGTCTCTGGGAGCAACCAGTATTTAGCATAGCAAAAGACCAGACCTCCACAATGATCTCTCTGACCATCAGGTCAGAAGGAACCTACTAGCCTGTGCCACTCACCTCACTTTGTTGAATCACATCTTATCCTGTAGTGTGTATCACTGCCTGTTATCACAGGAAAGAGTGAGTCCCATCAAATAAGATGTTTCAGAAAGAGACCATGTTCATATAATTCTTTATCATTCTGGTATGCTTTTAATGGTTATATTTTGTTATTAATCTCTTTGTTCCTATTTTGTAAATTATACCTTACAGTAAATATATATGCATCCAATGGGGTCTTTGAATTCATCCCCTGGGAATAGGAGGACTCTTTGAGGATGGGCTGCATTTAAAGGTAAACAACCCAACATGACCTTTAGTCCTTATAGATAGCCTAGGGATGATGAGACTAAATAAAAGAAATGGCATATAATGCTTTAAGTTTCCCAATCAGCTTAAACGGTTTCCCCATAAATCTTAAGATTATGCTCTGGGGCTCAATAGGGCTTCAAGAAGGGCTTTTCTTTTGTATTTAGAATTATTCACCTTTTTAAACAAAAGGAGAAAATGGAATAGAAATATGTTTGCAACATAGTTTTATGACTGTGTGTTTATTTTGCATGTTCTGGGCCTGCAGTTTGCTGCTGTTAATGAGGACAACAGTGGCACCAATACAGTTTCCACTCAGATTACATTCTCTGTTCCCTTTCTGAAAGCTGCCCTCTCCACTGGGCCCAAAAGAGTATCTTAAACAAGCTGTACAACTTAGATAACCATGGTCTCTTCAGACTAGTTAATTGACATATATTAAAAGGTAACTAGTACCAAAGTGAATTTCTGAAATTAAAAATGAACATTTAAAAACTCTAGGTAAACTATTCCTTAGAGTTAAGTGTTTTGCCAAGTTCTGTAATCATAATATGATAGAAACGCTCACTCAGCATTCTAAATATACAAGTTACTCCTTTGCATGAGACTCTAAACTCTTGATAAGGTGGAGAAAGAGAGAGAGACAGAAAACAGATGGTTCAAGGACCATTTGAGGGAATTGGTTATGTTCTTCCGTCCTCTGTGGATCTTAGGGATTGAATACAGTCACTGAGCTCGGTGGATGGCTGTCCTGTTGAAAGGTCTGCCCAGCAGAGCAAATAGACGTTTTTATTTACATGGACATCCGTTTGTGACTAATCTAATGTTCACTCCCAAAGTAACCACACAGGCAGAGAGGTAGCTTCCTTCAGTACTCTTACCTTACATGAATCCTACCATCTTGTTATGGTTTTTTTCCACTTTAAATCTTTGATTATGTGTTTTTAATTAGAAAATTTGCATACAAATTTCCACACAGTATGTAGAATTGACTGTGTTTGAATGGATGAAGATCCACATGTGTAACCCTAGCTCTGGTCTGGCTCTGTTTGCTCTTCTCTTTTGTGTTCTGAGTAACTAAAACTCTTTCACTTTAGCAACTTAGTACGCGCCCTTCACATTGCTGTGCTGCCCTCTGCACTAACAGTACACCTTCGCTTATGTCTCCCTTCCTGATTCAGTGTCATTTTAAGCAGCAGTACTGGACCTCACTGAGGTGACAGGGCTGAGGCTCTGCTGCTGTTTTTCTTTTCTTTTTTTTTTTTTAAAGATTTATTTATTGATTATATGTAAGTACACTGTAGCTGTCTTCAGACACACCAGAAGAGGGAGTCAGATCTCGTTACGAGATGGTTGTGAGCCACCATGTGGTTGCTGGGATTTGATCTCTGGACCTTTGGAAGAGCAGTCGGGTGCTCTTACCCACTGAGCCATCTCACCAGCCCCTGCTGCTGTTTTTTTGAGCTTACCTCTTTTTAATGTTTTATGGTATTTCTGCTGCCAGGTTTGGGGGTTTTGTTTTGGTTTTTGGTTTTTTGTTTTTTGTTTTTTTTTTAATTTTCTAGGAGCACCTAGAAAACACAAACTAGGAAACTTAAAAGAGCAGTGTCTTGTTCCCTCCGTTCTAGAAAGTCCAAGCCTAATGCCAGTGTCGTGATTGTCAGGAGCATGAACCTCTGAAGGCTTCTTGGGAAACCTTCCTTGTCTCAACACCTCTGGAGGCAAGCAATAGTCCATGATACTCTCTCTGTCCACGGTCAGCATCCCAGTCCCTGCCCTTTATCTTCGTGCAGCCGACCAGCTTTGCTTTAGTCTGTCTCCTTCTCAGGTTTCCTTCCCCGCTCCTCTTAAGCACAGCAGTCATTGGATTACAGCCCATCCTTCCCTCAGATGGCCCATTTGACCTAATTTTACGTATTTGTAACTAAGGTCCCATTTACTTACACAGGGCCCTCCCCTTCCTGTTTGGTTCTTTAGCTGAAATGGTTTGGAGACCAAATATCCAATCATTACAATTGTGCACAAGCTATGTTCATTTGGAGGTAATAAAGGCTCATTCTTTGCTTCTATTGGTATGTGACATTTTTCTAAGTCACTTGGGGTTTGATGGATATCTTTAAATGGCTGAACCTGATCACTGTTTTTTTGTATGTCCCTGTTTAGATATTGCAAGCGTTCGGATAATGTGAGACCTGGAATGCAGTGAGACCTGGGATGCAGGGATGTCGACTATCTGCCCCCCACCATCTCCTGCTGTTGCCAAGACCGAGATTGCTTTAAGTGGTGAATCACCCTTGTTGGCAGCTACCTTTGCTTACTGGGATAATATTCTTGGTCCTAGAGTAAGGCATATTTGGGCTCCAAAGACAGACCAAGTGCTTCTCAGTGATGGAGAAATAACTTTTCTTGCCAACCACACTCTAAATGGAGAAATTCTTCGAAATGCAGAGAGTGGGGCTATAGATGTAAAATTTTTTGTCTTATCTGAAAAGGGGGTAATTATTGTTTCATTAATCTTCGATGGAAACTGGAATGGAGATCGGAGCACTTATGGACTATCAATTATACTGCCGCAGACCGAGCTGAGTTTCTACCTCCCACTTCACAGAGTGTGTGTTGACAGGCTAACACACATTATTCGAAAAGGAAGAATCTGGATGCATAAGGTAAGGGGCTTTTGAGCTTGATCATGGTAGCCTGGCCAATGAAAGTTTTTTTTCTGGTACAGTTACGCTTAAGTTTTGGAAATTATATACTGCTAACACCCGACAGCTGTTATGTTGTGTCTCCTGGGCACAGAAAGCCCTGCACTCATGATTGGAGTCTTCACAATCCTAATGGAAGGTAAGATCTTATAAACATTTAGTCTGAGTTTGTTCTGGAAGCTTTGACTCTACCTTCTTGTTTTCCTTTTCCTGTGTGACTTTGTCCTTTGCTTACAACAGTGGAAACATATAAATATTCTCAGATTTTGATAAGCTGTCAGCCCCACAGCCTGAGTAACTAAGCTGCTTTCCCACGCTCCCAGTTTTGTATAACGAGGATGGACCAAGTAGACTCTAGGGAGTTATTCCTTTCAATTTGCAAATTTAGCTAAAGGAAATACTGTTTTCTCCTGATATTTACATTGCTGTTCATTTTCAGCATATCTAAAGAACAAAGCTAATTCTCCTCCCCACTTTCTAGTTTAATAGAATCCTAAAAACCCATTAAAACATGACTAATTTTATAAGGCCTCTAACCTACTACAAAGGGAAGTAGCATTTTTATTAAAAGAATAGTTTTCTCTATTATACCTATTAATGCAGACTTCCTTCCTTATTTCTGACATACTTAACAAAAATCATTTAGATTCCAACAGTTTAGCTGCAGGTGCTATTACAGACAAGTAATCCCAGTGCTCTAGTCTGAGGCAAAAGGATCTGAGCTCAGTGCCAGCCTGTTCTATCTACCTGGTGAGTTCCAGTCCCATAAACAAACAAGCTAAGACAACCATTCCTCGGTTCCTCAGATGCAAGGCGATCTTGTTTGATTTAAATAGCGTGTAATTATTTCCTTATGAAGCTGCAGGTGTTATGTGGGCTGTTTTAGACTAAATTATCTCTTTACTGTAGAGTAAAGGGTGCTTTGATTGTATTTCATGTTCTGTGCGAGAGCTTGAACTTGTTGGGCTAATCGCTTGTCTCCATCCTGTCTCCCCACCTGCCTAAAAAGTATTTTCCTGTGAGCTGTACATGATAGAACATACCTACATTGAAAAATGAACGAGCATCAAAATGGATTTGTTAAAGTAAAATTTTTTTTTCTTAGGAAAGACAAGAAAATGTCCAGAAAATAGTCTTGGAAGGCACAGAGAGGATGGAAGATCAGGTACAGTGCATATCACATGCTGCCTGTGGCAGGTCCTCTTTGCTTATGTCGGTATAAAGTGGGTGGGTACTTCTGGTAAGGACCTGAGGATATATTCATTTGACGGAAGGAGCCTGAAAATGAGTATTCTTGTTAAGCTGTATAGAGTGAACTGAATAAAAATTTCTGCAGCATAAGTCTGAAGACTTGAATTTTAAAAAAATTTAATTACACCTACAAATTAGTATTTGGCCACCCTTTTTCAATCAGCAAGAATATGTTTGAAGTCATTTGTAGTAAAATTGCATGCAGTTTATTTTATTGAAAATATGTTTTTTAATACTATATATTCTGATTATGGTTTTCCCTCCTCTGACTCGTCCTAGAACCTCCACCTACCCAAATCCATATCTGTTCTTTCTCTCATTAGGATGCAATCAGGCATCTAAAATAATAGTAGTAGTAGTAGTAGTAGTAATAATGTAAAATAAGTTAAAGTAAAAACAAACCAGAGTAGGACAAGATAAATAGAAGTAGAAAAGAGCCAAAGAAGAAATTCAAGAAACACATATAGACACAGACACAATATTTGCATACACAGAAATTGCATAAAAACACAAAACTGGAAACCATAATATGTATGTAAGGTGGAGTGGGAAGCCCTGACAGCACTGTGAGTAAAGCACTTTCAAATGCACCACTGACTTTGTGTCGTGTTACCTGTCTGCTGGGCATGCGGCCTGGCCTCAGAGAGTGGTGTGTATACCCAGGAAGACTTACGTAGACAGTTAGCTTTTCATCTGTGACCCGATAGCAATTGGAAATCGTGTCTGGGTTAGGCATTCGGGCTTATCGCCACTTCCCCTCAGCACTGAGGCCCCATCTGAATCAGATCCGTGCAAGCCTTGTGCATATGCAGTTTTTAAAAGTTATCCCTTCTGCAACTGTGCTCACAGGAACTGCCGTCTTAAGGGAGTGAGCACACCCCTGAGGCATGGCTCCAGGGGTGCAGAGCCAGCCATAGGCACAGTTTTTTTTAAAGGTTTATGTTCTAGTTTTGAAACTCAACTTTATATGTATTTGTGGCAGATTGTTTGAATGTTGAAATTTGCCGGTAACATCTTTTATCTTCTTCCCGTTAGCCTGGCATGCCACCCACCCTCATTTGTCCTTGTCAAACTCCAGTAATTAAACATGGCTATGTGGCCTTTTCTCTCATTTTCCTTAGCATGGCCAAGGAGAATGGGACTTAAAAAATAATAATAATCGTTTTAAGTATGTCTGAGGGTTTGAGGATATAGTGGTAGAATATCTGCCTAGCTTCCATAGCTTGATCCTACATTTGATCCCTGGCAAAATACAAACACACACACACACATATAAAATGACTTTTATAAAATTGTTGTGTTGTACTGTGATGAACAGTGCCATAGGAAATATTCTTGGAAAAGATCTGAAACTAAATGCTCTAAAAGGTCTAGTCTTTACTTGCTTGCTGATCATTAAGCAGAGTCTCCAAGTATAAAGTCACTTTCACCAACCTCTGGAGTAATTAGGGAGAGTCATTGCAACATAAGAAAATTTAGAACCAAATAAAATTTTCGTTCAGTGAAATTTTGTTTTTGAAAGTAAGAGCCCACTGTGCTGGTTTGAATATGCTTGGCCCAGGGAGTGTCCTGTAAGATTTTTGTTGTTGTTGAACTCCATTGAGACTTATGTTGACGATAAATGCCTGAGAGTCCATGTCTAAAGTGTTGTACCTGTCTGAACCCAACAGAGATAAAACTTACCATTTCTGAAAAGGATGAGGTGTTTATATTTACATAGCTGATGTAATGTGCTTGCAACAGCTCTGTTATGAATCTTAATACTACTTCAGTATATCACAGCGCTTCAGCCAAGGTTAGTGTGGGACTTTTACCTGACAAAGGCACTTAATAATGAAGGAAATGTAACATACATTGTTTAATTCCATGTCGTAATTGTATTTGTAAACAGACATTCCAGCAGTTACTCTAAAAAGTAGAAATAATGAGTGGTTGCTTCTGGACATTACTATAGGATGAAATATTGAAATGATAAAATTTTCTGGGCTAGAGAGATGGCTCAGAGGTTAAGAGCACTGACTGCTCTTCCAGAGGTCCTGAGTTCAATTCCCAGCAACCACATGGTAGCTCACAACCATCTGTAGTGGGGATCTGATGCCCTCTTCTGGTGTGTCTGAAGACAACTACAGTGAACTCATACAAATAAAAATAAATCTTTTTTTTAAAAATCTATATCTGCATAGGCATTTCTAGATTAGGATAAATTTTCCAAAGGAAATAAGCACCTCCATGATAAGGGCATTGGAAATGGAGCCCCCACCCCCACCCCCGGTCTGCACGTGTGTTGAGGATTAGACCTAGGGCCTCCACATACATGCCAGGCAGCTGTTCTGTCACCAAGTGGAATATAATCCTCAACCCTTAATTTGAGATTCTAACTTTAAAATAGATGTGAGGGGTTTAAATAATCATTTCATGAAACTTAAATGAGCAAGTTTATTACTGAGGTGAATATAAGTAATTGATAATTTTAAATATATTTAGCTGAGATTGATAGACACTTGGCAATGTCAGCATCTTATTTAGGTGATCATAAACTGATAGGAGAAATGGTGGTAAATGTTAGGGGGTGTCGCTCATGTCGCACACCACAGTTATGCTGCAAACCAGATGCCGGGAAATAGAAATTCAAGGTCATGTTTTGTGGGCGCAGACTCTTCTGTCTTACTGATTCTTGCTCTATGTGGTAACTTCAGTATGCATTTGGATAGATTATGTCCCATTTTGAATGTGGAAGCTGAGTGTTGAGAGGAGACTTCCTGGTGAATTCATTACCATCTGTCTTAGTCAGGGTTTCTATTCCTGCACAAACATCATGACCAAGAAGCAAGTTGGGGAGGAAAGGGTTTATTCGGCTTACACTTCCATACTGCTGTTCATCACCAAAGGAAGTCAGGACTGGAACTCAAGCAGGTCAGGAAGCAGGAGCTGATGCAGAAGCCACGGAGAGATGTTCTTTACTGGCTTGCTTCCCTGGCTTGCTCAGCCTGCTCTCTTATAGAACCCAAGACTACTAGCCCAGGGATGGCACCACCCACAATGGGCTCTCCCCCCTTGATCACTAATTGAGAAAATGCCCCACGCTGGATCTCATGGAGGCATTTCCTCAACTGAAACTCCTTTCTCTGTGATAACTCCAGCCTGTATCAAGTTGCACACAAAACCAGCCAGTACAACATCTTTTCACATTTAATTTTTCTCACTTTAAACGTGGCCTTTAACAAGCGCTTATAAAAACACTTAAGCTTAAATGTTATTTAAGCTTAATATACTTAATATACAGCACTGTAGCTTAAATGTTGCATGTGAGAGTATATGATAAGCCATGCTCACCAAGGAAAAGAAGCTTAAAGAGCATAAAAACCCTGACAGCGGTTTCTGAGTGGGAGGTTTGGGGACTGCACTGAGCAATTCCAATCAAGGGTGTTTTACTCTCTGCCTCCATTTGAAATGTTTTTCCTGCCCGACCTACCCACCCTGTGATTTCGTTCACTCCATTGTGTTTGATCCAGGGTCAGAGTGTCATTCCTATGCTTACCGGGGAGGTCATTCCTGTAATGGAGCTGCTTGCATCTATGAAATCACACAGTGTTCCTGAAGACATTGATGTAAGTGTCATGTATCTTTTATGGGTTCCCTTGAGTGGTGAGTGGGTTGATGTGTGGTGTGTGTGTGTGTGTGCATGCTTGTATACTGGGAATTGAACCCAAGTCCTCAGGAAGAGCAGCCGGTGCTCTTAGGCACTGAGCCATCTCTCCAGCTCCTCTTCCACCAGTTTCTTTGACCATTTGTTGAGAATATTCCAGTCACACATTTTCCGTGAGTAAATCTCTCTAGACACTGTTCCTAATGCTGATTTGTCATTAAGCTCGGACTCCTAATTCTGATAGCTAAGAAGGGTAAGTTATTAAAAAATGCCCTTTATGCTTCCTGGCCAATTCCCCTTTGTTCTTCTGAAAAGTGCATAGACAGCATCACTTTATAGATAGCCTTGATGCTCATGAGAGGGCTGGCTCGTGCTGGCTCTAGACTTCGGCTTACTTATTAAGAGTTCTCCCAACACTGTAAACAGACTAATTTTTATATTGTGCGTTTTAGATAGCTGATACAGTGCTCAATGATGATGACATTGGTGACAGCTGTCACGAAGGCTTTCTTCTCAAGTAAGAATTTTACTTCTTTTTCTGAATGCTCACCCATGACAAGATTTAGAGGGAAAAGATGGTAGAAAACCTACTTCCTCCAATTATTTAGGGTCAGCATGGCACATTTGAGCTTACACGTGTTGTTCTCACCCGTACAATAGTGGCATATCTGACATTACTCTTCCCACAGTCTAAAAAGGCGGAGTTTCCATAGTACCCAGGGAAGTTCTGGTCTGTGTTTGGGTCTGGTTTCTTCTTTCAATTCTCACTAAGTATAACCCTTAGGAATCGATCAAGTTGAGTTGCATTTTAAATTCCTGTGAATTCTTCAGGTCTAGGAATGGAAATCATTCATATTTTAGACTGACATTTTTCATCTGGGCTCTAATATCAGACTGTCTAGGTTACAACTGGGAAAACTTGGTGAAGCTACCCAAAGCAGAACCTCCATTTTCTTACCTGTGAAATGTGAACAGTGATAACAGCTAGTTTCTGGGTCCTTGGAGGCACCAAGTGACATGGATAATATAAAGCACCTAGGACAGTGGAGCCAAATGAGCCAGTAGCCAATGTGCCCTATTATATCTGCTCTAAGAAAGACAGTAAGTGGAATAAGCCAATACTGACTGTCTTAGTCAGGGTTTCTATTCCTGGACAAAACATCATGACCAAGAAGCAAGCTGGGGAGGAAAGGGTTTATTCAGCTTACACTTCCATGTTGCTGTTCATCACCAAAGGATGTCAGGACTGGAACTCAGGCAGATCAGGAAGCAGGACCTGATGCAGAGGCCATGGAGGAATGTTACTTACTAGCTTGCTTTCTTATAGAACCCAAGACTACCAGCCCAGAGATGGTCCCACCCACACGGGACCCTGCCCCCTTGATCACTAATTGAGAAAATGCCCCACAGCTGGATCTCATGGAGGCATTTCCCTAACTGAAACTCCTTTCTCTATGATAACTCCAGCCTGTTTCAAGTTGACACAAAACCAGCCAGTATGCTGACCGAGCAGCTGTGTGTTCCTCTGCAGGGCTGAGTGTTCTATGTGTGTCCCTCATCTCCTGTTGTAGTCTCCTTTACAGTTGCAGACCATCATCAGTAACAGGAGAGAAGTGAATAGGATTTCGTTAAAGTGTTTACTTCTATGTCACATTCCCTTCCTATAATAAGCTCACAGTGAAATACCAGGTGACCGTGCTTAACGGCATCTATTACCTAACTGGGGTATCTTTTTCTTTAAAATGTATTTAATTTTATGTGTGTTTGAATACCTGCATATGTGTATGTACACCATATTTATGTGTGCCTGGTACCTGGAAAAGGGAAAAGAGGGCTTTGGCTTTCTTGTAACTAGATGGTTGTGAGTCTCCATGTGGGTTCTGGATTGTCTCTGCGAGAGCAGCAGGCACACTCTTCAGCAGTGAGCCATCGCTCCTGTCCCGAG
This sequence comes from Mus caroli, assembly GCF_978045245.1. Lineage (NCBI taxonomy): Eukaryota > Metazoa > Chordata > Mammalia > Rodentia > Muridae > Mus > Mus caroli. The sequence goes on from NW_028227261.1 coordinate 119,267,011, forward strand.
TTGTCTTAAGATCTGTGAAAGGTCCCTAAAAAATGCAGTGTTTTACCCAAATAAAAGATGACATCATGCAGATGGCTTTGGTGTTCATCAAGCTCTTGTGTGTTGTCCTAACCTTGCTGGGCTTTCTCATTGTGAAGCTGTAACCCCGCCAATGTTTTCCTTACCTACAGTGCCATCAGCTCACACCTGCAGACCTGTGGCTGTTCTGTTGTAGTTGGCAGCAGTGCAGAGAAAGTAAATAAGGTAATTCATTCTACAGTTCAACATGATCTGACTTTTATCATCACTAGCATATCATACTCTATCATCTAAATAATGGGCTGCAATTGAAATAACCCGATAGTATAAGGAAGCAATGTAATTTTACCAAGTATCTCTGACACCCTCTAGCAGAACGGACTCTAATAGAATGAGTAAGAATTCAATTACCACATTAATTTTGATAATCTATTTTTTTATTTTTGTTACTACTTTTTAAATTTTATTTTAATTAGGTATTTTCTTTATTTACATTTCTAATGCTATCCCAAAAGTCCCCCATTCCCTCCCACCACCTACCCACTCCCCTACCCACCCACTCCCACTTCTTGGCCCTGGCTTTCCCCTGTACTGAGGCATATAAAGTTTGCAAGACCAAGGGGCCTCTTTCCACTGATGGCCGACTAGACCATCTTCTGATACATATGCAGCTAGAGACACGAGCTCTGGGGGTACTGGTTAGTTCATATTGTTGTTCCACCTATATGGTTGTAGATCCCTTGAGCTCCTTGGGTACTTTCTCTAGCTCCTCCATTGGGGGCCCTGTGATCCATCCAATAGCTGACTGTCAGCATCCACTTCTGTGTTTGCTAGGCCCAAGCATAGCCTCACAAGAGAAAGCTATATCAGGGTCCTTTCATAAGAATCTTGCTAGTGTGTGCAATAGTGTCAGCCTTTGGAGGATGATTATGGGATGGATCCCCGGATATGGCAGTCTCTAGATGGTCCATCCTTTCGTCTCGCTCCAAACTTTGTCTCTGTAACGCCTTCGGTGGGTGTTGTGTTCCCAATTCTAAGGAGGGGCATAGTGTCCACACTTCAGTCTTCATTCTTCTTGAGTTTCATGTGTTTAGCAAACTGTATCTTATATCTTGGGTATCCTAAGTTTTGGGCTAATATCCACTTATCAGTGAGTACATATTGTGTGAGTTCCTTTGTGATTGTGTTACCTCACTCAGGATGATGCCCTCCAGGTCCATCCATTTGCCTAGGAATTTCATAAATTCATTCTTTTTAATAGCTGAGTAGTACTCCATTGTGTAAATGTACCACATTTTTTGTATCCATTCCTCTGTTGAGGGGCATCTGGGTTCTTTCCAGCTTCTGGCTATTATAAATAGGGCTGCTATGAACATAGTGGAGCATGTGTCCTTCTTAGCAGTTGGAACATCTTCTGGATATATGCCCAGGAGAGGTATTGCTGGATCCTCCAGTAGTACTATGTCCAGTTTTCTGAAGAACCACCAGACTGATTTCCAGAGTGGTTGTACCAGCTTGCAATCCCACCAACAATGGAGGAGTGTTCCTCTTTCTCCACATCCTCGCCAGCATCTGCTATCACCGGAATTTTTGATCTTAGCCATTATGACTGGTGTGAGGTGGAATCTCAGGGTTGTTTTGATTTGCATTTCCCTGATGATTAAGGATGCTGAGCATTTTTTCGGGTGCTTCTCAGCCATTCTGTATTCCTCAGGTGAGAATTATTTGTTTCGAACTTTACCCCATTTTTAATGGGGTTATTTGATTTTCTGGAGTCCACCTTCTTGAGTTCTTTATATATATTGGATATTAGTCCCCTATCTGATTTAGGATAGCTAAAGATCCTTTCCCAATCTGTTGGTGGTCTTTTTGTCTTATTGACGGTGTCTTTTGCCGTACAGAAGCTTTGCAATTTTATGAGGTCCCATTTGTCAATTCTCGATCTTACAACACAAGCCATTGCTGTTCTATTCAGGAATTTTTCCCCTGTGCCCATATCTTCGAGGCTTTTCCCCACTTTCTCCTCTATAAGCTTCACTGTCTCTGGTTTTATGTGGAGTTCCTTGATCCACATGGATTTGACCTTAGTACAAGGAGATAGAAATGGATCAATTTGCATTCTTCTACATGATAACCGCCAGTTGTGCCAGCACCATTTGTTGAAAATGCTGTCTTTTTTCCACTGGATGGTTTTAGCTCCCTTGTCAAAGATCAAGTGACCAGAGGTGTGTGGGTTCATTTCTGGGTCTTCAGTTCTATTCCATTTGTCTCCTTGTCTGTTGCTATACTAGTACCATGCAGTTTTTATCACAATTGCTCTGTAGTACAGCTTTAGGTCAGGCATGGTGATTCCTCCAGAGGTTCTTTTATCCTTGAGAAGAGTTTCCTGGATGTTTTGAGTTAGGATCTTTTTGCGTTTTCTTTTAGGTTTGTTGAAGGATTACTTTCTTTCTTTTTCTAGGACATGGTTTCTGTCCTTGTATTGTTTTTTTTTTTCTGGTATTATCCTTTGAAGGGCTGGATTCGTGGAAAGATAATGTGTGAATTTGGTTTTGTAGTGGAATACTTTGATTTCTCCATCTATGTTAATTGAAAGTTTGGCTGGGTATATTAGCCTGGGCTGGCATTTGTGTTGTCTTAGGGTCTGTATAACATCTGTCCAGGATCTTCTGACTTTCATAGTCTCTGGTGAAAAATCTGGTGTAATTCTGATAGGCCTGCCTTTATATGTTACTTGACCTTTTTCCTTTACTGCATTCAATATTCTATCTTTATTTAGTGCATTTGTTGTTCTGATTATTATATGTCAGGAGGAATTTCTTTTCTGGTCCAGTCTATTGGAGTTCTGTAGGCTTCTTGTATGTTCGTGGGCATTTCTTTCTTTAGGTTTGGGAAGTTTTCTTGTATAATTTTGTTGAAAATATTTGCTGACCCTTTAAGTTGAAAAATCTTCATTCTCATCTACTCCTATTATCGTATGTTTGGTCTTCTCATTGTGTCCTGGATTTCCTGGATGTTTTGAGTTAGGATCTTTTTGCATTTTGCATTTTCTTTGATTTTTGTGCCGATGTTCTCTATGGAGTCTTCTGCACCTGAGATTCTCTCTTCCATCTCTTGTATTCTGTTGCTGATGTTCGCATCTATGGTTCCAGATTTCTTTCCTAGTGTTTCTATCTCCAGCGTTGCCTCACTTTGGGTTTTATTGTGTCTAATTCCCTTTTTCGGTCTAGTATGGTTTTGTTCATTTCCATCACCTGTTTGGTTGTGTTTTCCTGTAATTCTTTAAGGGATATTTGTGTTTCCTCTTTAAGGTCTTCTACCTGTTTAGCAGTGTTCTCCTGTATTTCTTTAAGTGAGTTATTAAAGTCCTTCTTGATGTCCTCTACCATCATCATGAGATATGCTTTTAAATCCGGGTCTAGCTTTTCGTGTGTGTTGGGGTGCCCAGGACTGGCTGAGGTGGGAGTGCTGGGTGAGTGGTCTTGGTTTCTGTTAGTAAGATTCTTACGTGTGCCTTTTGCCATCTGGTAATCTCTGGAGTTAGTTGTTAAAGTTGTCTCTTGTTAGAGCATGTTCTTTTCGTGATTCTGTTATTCTCTACCAGCAGACCTGGGAGACTAGTTCTCTCCTGAGTTTCATTGGTTAGAGCACTCTCTGCAGGCAAGCTCTCAGGGAAGGTGGACAGATATCTGGCATTTGGACCTGCCTCCTGGCAGAAGATGAAGACCTGAAACAGGGCTTGTTCAAGAATCTGTGTAGCTTCTGTAGTCTACACTCTCATCTGCATAGACTAGTCATGGCGGAATCCTGGAACCAAGATGGCTCACCCAGATGCTGTGGAAAAGCCCTCCTGGGATGGGGCAGACACCTCAATTTTGATAATCTATAACTCCTAGTTAATCATAAATTGTTTTGAGAAAAATGTTTAAATGAGATTTTCCTTTTTTGAGTCAGGGTCTCACTATATTGTCTGGGTTGGCCTGCAACTCACTATGTAGATCAGGCTAGTCTCAAACTCACCATAGTCCACTTGCCTCTTATACCCAACTACAGAGATTAAAAATGTACACCATCTTGCCTAACCTTTAATTCTTTTCTCCTATTTTCCAATTGTTGGTTTTTATTCCTGAATGACTTTACCTACTAAACAGTTTGTTATGTGAAGACATGACAGTTTGGCCATGTGAGGTAGGAAACTGTACTGAAGAATATTACCATGAAGCATAGAGTGAATACACACTGCAGCTTTATTGTAAGGCAAATACTCAAGAGTCACAAAAGCAGAGAGAATAAAATGGCTAACCAGATGATTCATTCAGCTTCTGGAGGTGATTTCTACAAACTCTGTGAGTTTTTACCATGTCTATAATGGTGTGAGGGAGCCAACACATGTGATCAAACATTTCCAAACGGTTAGGGCCAAAAATCAGTGGCCATCTTTATAGTCACTGAAGACATACAAATACATATTCATATCAACTGGAACAAACCTAATTTCTTTTTAAATGTTTTACATGGAAATAAGTTAGGGGTTGTTATTTGCATTACAAAGTTACTCATCTCTTTTCTTTTTTTTTTTTCTTTCTTTTTTTTTTTTTGAGAGCAAGCCTGTGTACTTATATGAACTTTAATTTGCCAAATTCATAATTCTTATTCAATCATTTATGACAGAATGCTAAAACTCTCATTATATTTTAGCTAGGCATTTAGAGTTGTTATGCGTAACCCCAAAAAGTAGCTTTCCACTTGAGATGCTGAAGGCCTTGGGTTCTGTGGGTTGTCATCGTGGTTGGCTTTATGAAAAGAGAAAGGCTTCATTGTTTGAGCATCACTTAAATATTTTTTCACATTTCATCTTCTTTTAGGTTGAGTAGCTTATCCTTGATCATTTCATTTTTGGGAGACAAGTTGTCACTACTCTAGTTGAAAAGTGCTGTCTTGAAGCTGTCTCTGGCTGTGGTCAGAGTTCCAGCACAGCCGCACAGCTGGTTACCTTTCTCTGTACAGCTCTAGGCCAACTCTTCTTACTGGCGACCATTTCTAAACCCACCATTCACTTGTTCCCCATGAAAGTGAGTAGGGTTTTTTCTGTGGAAGATTTTGGGCAGTCCTGGTGCCACTTTGCATCAGATAATAGTTCCCTCATTGTAACACGCAGTTTATTCTCCAGAGCGGTCTGCCCACTCCAAAGGCAGTAGGTGCTGGGTAGAGATATGCCAAGTATCACACTAGGCTATGACTGCTCACTCGGGTCACTCGGATGAAGCTTTCATGGCCAAATACAGTTGGGAAAAGGACAAATATTCTTCACTTAGAGAGCAACAATAGTTATTCAAGTGTAGCAAGTTCTGAGATTCCATGCAGTTGATTTACCAGCTACTTCCTAAACTTAACTGGCCACAAAATCCCTTTGTAAGCAGTATGTTGATTTGACTCATGCCCTGCCAAAGGATACTCCTTACTTGGGAACTGTTTTAATGATGGCAACAAAAATTTCTATTTAAATTTATTTCATAAGCAAGCAAAGGTCTTTTTACTTCATATTCCAATGCTGACTCTTTTCCTCTCTAGATAGTAAGAACGCTGTGCCTTTTTCTGACACCAGCAGAGAGGAAATGCTCCAGGCTGTGTGAAGCAGAATCATCCTTTAAGTACGAATCGGGACTCTTTGTGCAAGGCTTGCTAAAGGTACACTTGGCGGTCATTTATCATGTGTGACGCAACAAGTAGAGAAGATGGAGGGTACAAATAATCACTGAGAGGCTTTGGAAAGTATATTGTTAGCATTTAATGTCTCATAGTTTTAGTTGTCTGGGGACTGGTTTGTTTTCATCGTTCTGTGCATGAAGTGTATGTCTTAGGGATTTATAGTTAGTATCATCTATGAAACACCATGGGATAATATTTATATTTCACTTGGTCCCCTCTAGCTATGTGTCTGGCCTCAGTGCTTTCTTTGTAAATACATGCTTGAATCAGACTGAGCCTCTGAAATGATAATGTTCCTTTTGCTTACTGAGTGGATATGAATATGCACCATACTTACTCATTGTAATAAATTAAAATGTCTCTTAAGGATGTAAACATAGCAAAATGAAACAAAACAAAAGTGATGCTGTTATAGGTACCCTAACTGACCTTGTGTATTCAAGGAGCATTCCTACTTCTGTGATACAAAAGCTGTCTACACTGGGCAGATCTACAACCAGCATTATACCAAATAGAGAACCACTGAAATCACTTTATCAAAGATGAGAAACAAGATAATAATGTCTACTTTCACAGCTTTTATTCAGGTCTAATATCATAAGTTTTTGCCAAAGCAAAAATGAAAACATAGACTCTGGGCTGAGGCTTTACCTTAGCAGTAAAGTGCTTACTTAGCATATACATAAATGAGAAATTCAGTCCAGGACAGGATGTAGAGCACCACCCCAAAACAAATTACTTTTTTTTGTATACCAGAGATGAAATTACTGAGGAAAAAAAAATGAAGAAAGTGATTATACTCCCAGTAGCTACAAACTAAACAGCCCCAAAGATGAAGTGAGTGATGCCTGCTGTGACAATTATAAAATGAAAGAAGTAAAGATGAACAAATGAAGGGAAGACATCCAGTACTCAGGACTGAAAGACTGCTGCTAAATGCCTATCCAACCCAGAGCTCTCTGCAGACTCTGGACAGATCCACTCTAGATGTGAAGATGGTTTTTTTGGTTTTTTTGGTTTTGGTTTTTTTTTGGTTTTTTTTTTTTTGGTTTTTGGTTTTTGGTTTTTCAAGACAGGGTTTCTCTGTGTAGCCCTGGCTGTCCTGGAACTCACTCTGTAGACCAAGCTGGCCTTGAACTCTCGAACTCAGAAATCCGCCTGCCTCTGCCTCCCAAATGCTGGGATTAAAGGCATGTGCCACCATGCCCAGCTTTTTGTGAAGATGTTCTTAACAGAACTAGAAATAAGTACCCCTTGGTTTGCTGTCCTTCTGACCTGCAGTGTCCCCAAAGGCTCACATGTGCTGAACATTTCATCTTAGCTGGTGCCACTGTTGGGAAGTGATGGAAATTCGAGGAATTGTAGTCTTGTTGAGATGTTTCTCATTAAGGCACTGGGGGCATGCCTATGGAGCATATAGTAGGAACCTGGTTTGCAACCTCTCCCCTCTCCATCCAGGCTCTCCCCTGTGCACCTGGCCTTGTTGTTCTGCCACTCCATGAACCCAAAGTAAAGTGGACTATGCCCTTAGACTGTAACAGTGAGTCAGAAGAGACATTTCCTCTTTAAAGTTGAGTTTTCTGGGTGCTTTGTCATGTTAATGGAGTCTGATTAGTACAGACCCTGAGTAGGCAGGGCAGTCTTATGCAGAAACATCAAAGCTGGTAGCATAGATGTACCTAATTTCACAACAGACACTGATGGACTCAGTTTGGAGTCCTCAAGACTTACAGTAAGAATATACATCAGAGATATGGAGCTCTCTTACAGTGGTGCTCTGGGAGAACTGGCCATCCTGTGAAGAAAAGCCAGAGTGGCTCATTCTCACCAGACACAAACTGAGCTGATAAGACGCTTGAACCTGAGATCCTGGTCACCAGCCACTAGAAGAAAACTTAGGAAAAATAATTCAACATGTCATTCTGGGGAAAAGGGTTGTTTTGGTTTTGTTTTTGTTTTTTTAGTATATTCCCCCAAATCAAAAACAACAAAACCCAAACTTGACAGATGACATCACACTGCATAGCTTTTGCACAACCAAGAAAGTAACCTGCAGAGTGCAGTAATAACCCACAGACGGAGAGGAGATACTTGTGGGCAGTTTATCACACAGGTCAATATAAGCAAGTACTGATAGTGTGGACATCTCCAAAGAAGATATGAAAATAACTGGTATATATGAAGTAGTACTTAGCATTGCTGCGTATATGGTAAATTCAAAACCATGATGAGATATTGCCCCCACTTAGATGGATATTATCAAAACAACATCAAAAAGTGACAAATGCTTTCAAAGATAAGGGGAAAGTGTACTTGCAGGAATTTAAATTATTAATTTGCCATTCAAGAGGATAGGATGACAGTTTAAATTATAAAACTAGAAGTGGTAGAGCAGTCACCTAGAACATACAAGGTTCAGCACTATAATAAATTAGCAATTAGACATTTGAAGCAACAATCTCACCACTAGACAAGTCCTAAAAGAAATGGACTCGGTATGTGGATGAAGCCCGGGCACCTTCATCTGTGTTGCAGCAGAGTCACCATGCAGGATCAGTCTAAACGCCCATGCACAGATGAATGGTATATAGCCACAGTGAAGTGTTTAACCACAAAAAGGAAAGTCAGTTGTGATAAGTGAAACAAGCCAGGCACAGAAAGATAAATGCTGCATGTTATCATTATGTGTAAAAGCTAAAACGTTTATCTCATACAAGTAGAAGGTAAATACGGAGACTACCAGAACTTATAAAGGGTTCTAGGAAAAAGCTATAGAAAGGCTCAGGGTTGAATAACTAAAATTATACCTAAAATAACTAAAAGAATAGCTTACAATGTTCTGTAGCACTGTAGAATAATTGTGACAGTTTGTTGTATTTTTCTGGTTTGTGTATGGGGGAGAGAAAGTATGTGGACAGAGGTTGATATCAAGTGTCTGACTCTGCACTGCATTATTTTAGGCAGGGTCTCTCTCTAACCTTTGAATGGACAGGCTAGGCAGTGGTGCCCTAACATCTACCTGTCCATACATCTCCCAATACTAGGTTATAAGTACACTGGGCTATAAGTACAGGTTGTAGGTATAGATATAGGTTACAGGTATAGGTATAGGCTGCTGCAACTGATTACATGGGTGCTGGGAACCTAACATAGGTTGGGTCCTCATGTTTACACAGAAATCAGTACTTTGCCTACTGAGTCATTTCCCCAGTTCTAGTTTTTGTTTTTTAAATAGCTAGTAATTGGAATTGTGAATGTTCCTAACAAAAGAAAATGATAACTATCTGAGATGCTAGGTATGATGAGTGAATCACACTTTGTGTGCATGTACTGAAATTCATTGTACCCTGAAAATACAAGAATTGCTCTGTGTTGATTGGCTAGATGCATGTGTATTAGTCAGCAATCTCTAGAGTAACAAAACTTAGATATATGGGATGTATTAGACTTTTGGCCTTACAGGCCAAGATCCAGCTAATCCAACAGTGGCGGGCTGTGAACAGTAAGTCTAAGAATCCAATAGTTGTTCAGTCCACAAGGCTGGATGGCTCAGCTGCCTTCTGTATACAGCAGAATCCCAAAGAAATAAGCGCCAATGCTAGTGAGGAATGGTCTTGCTAGCAAAGTGAAGGTGAAGGTAATCAGGCAGAAGACAAGAGCTTCCTTTTTCCGTGTCCTTATATAGGCTCCTAGCAGAACAAGTGGCCCAGACTAGATGTGGATTAAATGTTTTGGGTTTGGTTTGGTTTGGTTTGGCTTTTCGAGACAGGGTTTCTCTGTATAGCCCTGGCTGTCCTGGAACTCACTTTGTAGACCAGGCTGGCCTCGAACTCAGAAGTCTGCTTGCCTCTGCCTCCCGAGTGCTGGGATTAAAGGCGTGCACGCCACTACGCCCGGCTCAATGGCATTAAATGGCATGTCTTTTCCTATCTCAAATGATCTGGATTAAAACAGTGTCTTCCTACCTCAAAGGTATGGATTAGGAGTGGATCTTTCTACTTCAGATTAAGTTAAACTCTCTCACAGGTGTGCCCTCTACTTTTGGATTTTTGGTTCTAGATGGAGTCAAGATGACAACCAAAAGTAACTATTACAAGTCCACTCAATATCAGCTTGATACACAATGATATCTCCTTATGTCATAATTAATTTCCAAATGAAAACAATAACCAGGTCATAAAAATACCTAAACATGAATAACTATTCCACATACAATCAGAAATGCATTCATTATATATTTAACCAGGTCCTAATTACACCTAACGTGATATAACTATTCTTCATACATCAGCAAACATGATAAATTTACAATAGGTGGCAATGTCTTATTCTTTTAATATCTCAAACTGAAATATGATAACCATTGATGTTATCTTAATTGATGTTATATCATATGATAAAGAAATTGATGAAAGAAAGCACAAATATCTGTATAAATACATTCTTAAGAAAATAGGACAGAAACTCTGTCAATTATAATCATCTTTTCTGCAACTAGTCATGTGGCCTTAGTATTTATAACTACCTTCCTCTGCTAAACCATTTTGTATGTTCTCCACCCTTGGCAAGAACCTCAGCAGGTCTTGGCTCTTTTCCTGGAGGAGTGACCCATACCTTCATTCCTTACATGTACGTGCCCTTTGTCATCCTGCCTGGGCTAGGTTGTTGTAACATTGACTTTAATCACAGGACATGGTAGCACCAACACATGCCCCAAAGGATCTCCTGCACTGTAGACATAATCTTTCTTACCTCCATGGTGGGGAGGCAGTCCCAATTAATTCTCCTTGGTAATCTGCATCAGTCACACCTCCTAACACTGTTATTCCTTTCTTAGCCGGTTGACTTAAGGGTATCAGAAGTCCAAAGTTGCCAGAGGAAAATCTGAGCTTCCAGTTCAATGTAATGTTGTTCTAGGCAAACAGAATTTAAGGTCTCAGGAATAGGAAGCAAAAACTTCCCATGGATCACTACAGGGTGAGAGTGAATAGAATTATTCTCTTTTCTACCACTTGATTCCTGGACCTATGGATCCTGGTATCAAAGAAAATGGCTCATATATTGTACACTGATTCAGAGCATGCCTGCTGGAAAACCCTGCCCCAGCCCTTCACACTGCTGCCATCAAATTGTCACCTGTGTCTTCCTGGTACCAACTTTTGTCCTGGTTAGGGTTTCTATTGCTGTGAGGAGACACCGTGACCACCAAAGCAACTTGGGGAGAAATGGGTTTATTCAGCTTACGCTTCTACATCACAGCTCATCATCAAAGGAAGTCAGGACAGGAGCTCAAGCAGGGCAGGAATCTGAGGCCGCTGATTCAGAGGCCATGGAGGAAAGCTGCTGCCTGGCTCACTCCCTAGGCTTGCTCAGACTGTTTATAGAACTCAGGACCACCAGCCCTGGGGTGGCCCCACCTGCAATGGTTTGGGCTCTCCCTCAGGAATCACAATTGCCCCACAGACTTGCCTACAGCCTAAGCATTTTGGAAGCATTTTCTCTTTGAGTCTGCCTCCTCTCTGATGACTCTAGCTTTTGTCAAGTTGAAGCAAAAGTAGACAGGCCTTAAACTCACAACAATCCACCTGCCTCGATCTTCTGAGTGCTAATATTATATCAATTTAAAATTTAAATATAACATATAAAGGGTAATAGAAAGGACTAGATTCATGTAATGGATACAAGTTATGGAAGATGTGTGTGTGTGTTTCTAGTTTAATTCTGTCATGAATTTTTTCTTGTAGGTGGTAGGTAAGTGCATGGAATTCATTTGATACTGAAAGGGTAAATTGAATGTGGAGCCCCACAGCTTCTGTTCCACATGCCTATTATAACTGTAGAAATTCATGGATTAGTATAGACGTTGAGTCTGGTTAATTTTGGTGTGTGATATTTATATATATTTGCAAGATTTCTTATAATTAAGTTTACAAAATTAGAAACTTATCTTAAAAAATGAATTCTTGCAAATAAAAATTTAGCTTTTGGTGATTGGATTATTAATATGGTTGATGTTTACCTAGAAAGTTAAAGGCCCTGAGTTCAGTCTCCACTTTCACCCCCAAAATGAAAATCAGCTTTTGGGTTTCAGGTCATGAGCTCAGAATTAAAGAAAGCACATTTCAGCTGGGCGTGGTGGCGCACGCCTTTGATCCCAGCACTTGGGAGGCAGAGGCAGGTGGATTTCTGAGTTCAAGGCCAGCCTGGTCTACAGAGTGAGTTCCAGGACAGCCAGGGCTATACAGAGAAACCCTGTCTCGAAAAAACAAAAAAAAAAAAAAAAAAAAAAAAACCACATTTCTAGCTTTGCTTTTACAAATCTTAATTTTACCAATTTCCTTTAAAGTCACAATGAATTATACAGTACTTCCTAGCACCCCTTGTTCAATTAGATAATGTTATTTCTGAAAGAGCTCCCTCTACACAGGGCACAGAGCAAGTGCAAAACTGTGATTGAGTGAAATACCTGCGAGTTCTCCAAGCAAAGCTAGGTCATGTTGGCCTATTTGCTTTAGCTGTCACATTGGGTTCTTAGACCCCTACATCCCTTCCCACCTGTATCCTCTCTAATTCCTTCCAACCCCACAACACTAGGTAGGAGAGAAAGAAGGTTAGTGGTGGAAGTTTGCACACATCTCTTTAGACTACTTCCTACTGATCAGGGGTGTTAGGTCCCTGAGGCAAGTCCAGGCTTCATTGTCAGGATATCTCCAACTTCTTCTTCTTATCTCTTTGCTCACAAAGTTTATCACAAGTTGATAAACTACAACAACAGGAACCAGCAGTAGCAAGGACATCAGAGTTGTATAGCTTTCCAGAAAATACTCTGATATACAGTAATTATCCTAGCCTTTAAGAGTGAAAGATTTGGCAGCCTCTATGTTCTACAGTCAGCATAATACCTTGTATACAGCAGGTATTTGCTGCATGGTAAGTGGCTGCCCGGCTACCTAGAAAGAGGTAAATATTTTTCCTATTAACACACATATTCATTTAGATATAGGAAGAAGATAAAACAATGGAGAAAGGCAATCATAATTTTACAGACCAGCAAGTAAACGCATTAACTTGGCATGGGTCTTTGTAGTCTTTTTCCTTCAGTGCCCACACCCTACAGTTGGATTGCATGTGGCATGCTCTGACCCACTTTTTATGGTATACTGTGTACTTTCACTGTCAACACAAACAGTAGTGGCTGGATTTATATACAGTAACAGCTTGAAGGTTATTTCTGAACAAGCCCTGTACCAGATTCACAGGAGTATGCATCTCTTATCATTATTATATTCTTTTAGCAATTGCTTCCCTCAGTTGGCATGTGGTCAGTGAGTTCTCTCTTCCTTCTGACAGGATGCAACAGGCAGTTTTGTCCTACCCTTCCGGCAAGTTATGTATGCCCCGTACCCCACCACGCACATTGATGTGGATGTCAACACTGTCAAGCAGATGCCACCGTGTCATGAACATATTTATAATCAACGCAGATACATGAGGTCAGAGCTGACAGCCTTCTGGAGGGCAACTTCAGAAGAGGACATGGCGCAGGACACCATCATCTACACAGATGAGACCTTCACTCCTGATTTGTATGTGACGCTTGGCCTTAGGTGTCATTGTTAAACAACATAAAACTTTTCTCATTTATGAGTAAAAATAGTGCAAGTTGTATTTAAAAGAAAAGAAATATGACAAGCACATACTCAGGCACTTTTTCTTTATTTTCTTAACTTTAAGGTTTTTTAAAAAGATTTCTTTATTATTATATCTAAGTACACTGTAGCTGTCTTCAGACACACCTGAAGAGGGCGTCAGATCTCATTACAAAGGGTTGTGAGCCACCATGTGGTTGCTGGGAATTGAACTCAGGACCTTTGGAAGAACAGTCAGTGCTCTTACCTGCTGAGCCATCTTGCCAGCCCCAACTTTAAATTTTTTTATACTATTATTTTTAGACAGTCTCACTGGGCCTGATGACTTATATAGGTGGCCTGGAACTCACTATATAGATCAGGCTAGCCCTCAACTCCCAGATATCCACCTGCCTCTGCCACCCAAGTACTAGGAATAAAGGCGTGTGCCTCCATACCTAGCCTAAATCTTCATTTCTTAAAAATACTGCTTCACTAAGATAGGTAAAGATTTCCACTTAAAAATAAATACTTAGCAAATATACCGATCTCCTTATTGCTTAATGCAGGGCCAGCTTAATAGTTATCAGTCAGTTATCAGTGCCAGCCCCTACTGCTGGGAATTTAGTGTATAACGTTCATTGTATGCTAGACTGAAGTAATTCTAAGTATTTTTTCCTGGGTGTGAATATCAAACACAGAAAAGTAGTTGAAATTTATAAAGAGAACAGTTTTTTTCTTTGCATTTTATATTTTGCTATTTATTTCTTACCATAAGATGTGAGCAGCAAAGTAAAAGGCAGTAAGTGCTGATGGGTTTGGAAGAACTTAGGATTTTTAATTATAAAACTTCAAGAAAGCATTTCAATGGTGGTCTAGAGTCTAAAAAAGAATAGCGAGGCCGTATTCCTGTTCTCTCGGATCAATCAAGAGCTTGAAATGGTGTGAGTCCTTAGTATACACTGAAAAGACGCTAAGTGTGGTCATCCCGGGTGGAGGGCTTTAGGCAGCAGTGATCCTGGAGCAATGGGTGTCACCGTGTGTCTGAAGAAAGCAGAGCTGAAACAAGAAGCATGGTAGGGACACCAGCAGCCACAGTAACCTGCTGCCTAGAGGCACAGTAGGAACACGCTGCCCAGAGGTCCCTGTGTGGGGCTGCAAAATTAAAAGAACCCATTCTACACAGCTCTGCTGTGCTCTCGTTCGTGCTTAGAAAGGTTGAGAGGAATTGTTTCAGAAGAGGAATCGTTCAAATTGAACTCTTATGTCACTAGTTCACATACTGGCAATCTTGGAAAACATAGAAGTTTTCTCACTGAGCCTGCGTGCCTGCGTCTTCCTCATGACTAATATACTTGAAGTCCTGTTTATTTTTTGAGTTGATTGTTTAGAATCTCTTCTCAGGAAATGAGGTAAACTTGAATGGATTTGCACCATGTTAGTGTTCTTGTTTTGAATATGTTTGTTTGGACGATTTGAAAAAAAAAAGCAACTGTTCAGCTCTTCTGGCATGACAAAATCATGTCATGAATTTTAGAATTTTATTTCCAGTTCTAAGTAAATGTTTTGAATATAAAATTGTCAGAAATATTTTCAGCCACAAGATTATATCTTCTATCATTGTGGGCTCATGATAGTATCAGTGTGGTTTAAATAATATTCACTTTTGAGTCTGGGAGGTTTGAGGTTTCAGACTCAGGGACTCACACACTGGGCAATTACTGTACCACTCCGCAGTTGTTTATTAGTACCACAGAGTAATTCCCAGTTAAGTTGGTTTTAATTTTAACCTTTTGAAGATAAAAGCAGTCTGATAATACATTAAAGTCAGACATTTCCTTGGAGATAGTCTTTCCCTTTCCAGCTTTTTGTGATCCAGATCTCATTCAGTAAAACAGAAATTGGAAAATAGTGGACTTAAGTTCTAAGGGATCCACAAACCCTGTGACTGTGCTGTCAGTTTTCAGCCAGTAACCATGAAGTGCTGGCGTCCCTTCCATTTGGTGCACTCATCCCTTAAGGCTGAGAGGTGTGCTGCTCTCCTGTCTATTTCCCTCTTCCCCATGGTTCCTGGGCAGTGATCTCTACCATCTGAGTCTTGCTTTGCATTTATCTTACTGTGATAAATGTTACATTTTCCCTCTGACATGAATACAGTAGCCTAGGGAAAGACAGAAGTAAAACATTGAAAGGGAATGGGGGCTGAGAAAAACTAGTCTTGGTCATTAGCTTCTGGTCTGGCCAGCATGCTGAAGTGGGTCACCTCAGTTGGCCATTTTGTCTGAACGTTACATGCCAGCCAGCCTTAGCTGAGGTAGTAATAACTTATGCTGCTGGCTCATACTTACAGATGGTAAGTCTCTTGACCTGAGGCAAATGTGTAAGGTGAGGGTTCTAAACGCATTGATAGACAGGCACATGCCCTGCCTGGATAGCCTCAAAACACAAACAGTGTAAAAATGTACCCTTGCGTTACAATGGATCTGTGTGTGTTTGTGTTTATTTTGTGTGCATTAAGTATGTATATGCATGCATGTTTATATTGTGCACATTGAGTGTATGCATGTGTGTTTACACTTATTTTGTGTGCACTGAATACTGAACCCAGGGCCTCCTGCAAACTAAGTATGCATTCCAAATACACACATCTGTATTCTTACACATCTGTTTATAAAACCTCAACTTTTTTACTAGAGCAAGAAGTTGTGGAATGTAACTCTGTAAAACTGTTTAATATCTGAACCTTTTTCTTCTTAGGAATATTTTCCAAGATGTCTTACACAGAGACACTCTAGTGAAAGCCTTCCTGGATCAGGTAAATATGATGCCACCCATTGCCAGACAAAAGAACATTAGAGATTTTCTTTTAAAATATGTCCCACAGTGCCTACAGAATATATAAAAAGCACCAAAGAAAGTGCTAGAGGCCTTTCTAAAGTCTGTAAATGGATTCCTCTTTGAATTATTAATGGGAAATAGCCTGTATATTAACCGTTAAAGCAGCATTCTCCATCCTAGAGGTTGCTTCAGGTCCAACCCTATGCCTTTAGAATTTTTGTGGTTGATGAAGAGAGGGGTGTGCTTTCATTTGTGTTAATTGAATTGAAAATATTCTTAAAACTTAGGTTACTTCTGCTTAAATGGTAGCATCCCTATTGTGTCTGTTTTTAAAAGTATCTGATGAGTTACACATGTGGAGATGGTAATGGGTTGTATGCGATTTGTTTCTGTACGTAACCAGAGCTTTGTCATAACAGCACTCTGGAAATCAGGCCAAGATCCGGTGCCATAGACATAGAGTGGAGATGAGGAGAGCCTCGTGTTCACTGGGACTTGTGGGTCTGGGTCTGTGTGAAGTGAGGACAGCCTGTTGTCATATAATCCCATGTCTCTGAAGCTGAAAAGTCCCCTCCTCCTCTACTCCACACAACCTGAAGTCATTGACTTAGTTATTTCCATAATAAAATAAGGAGATTTTTAAGGCAGAATACAAGATCTAAGTGCATTAAAACAGGGAATCTGAAAAGCGGACAGTGGGTTTCCAGACATTTGCCACTACCATAGTCTTGCCCTTTGGAAATCAGAAGAAATGGCTGTAATGGGTGTTGTGTGTCAGATCAACAATGTCACGAAAGCTGCACTGTCTTGTGTCCTTGCAGGTCTTCCATTTGAAGCCTGGCCTGTCTCTCAGGAGTACTTTCCTTGCACAGTTCCTCCTCATTCTTCACAGAAAAGCCTTGACACTAATCAAATACATCGAGGATGATACGTGAGTCCCGCTTCTCTAGAGGAAAGCCTTTATGTTCGTTCCCTTTGAACATTGTCTGTATTCTAATGCGGAGGTTTTTGTCTGTTTTGTTTTGTTTATAGGCAGAAGGGGAAAAAGCCCTTTAAGTCTCTTCGGAGCCTGAAGATAGATCTTGATTTAACAGCAGAGGGCGATCTTAACATAATAATGGCTCTAGCTGAGAAAATTAAGCCAGGCCTACACTCTTTCATCTTTGGGAGACCTTTCTACACTAGTGTACAAGAACGTGATGTTCTAATGACCTTTTGACCGTGTGGTTTGCTGTGTCTGTCTCTTCACAGTCACACCTGCTGTTACAGTGTCTCAGCAGTGTGTGGGCACATCCTTCCTCCCTCATCCTGCTGCAGGACAGGGTACACTACACTTGTCAGTAGAAGTCTGTACCTGATGTCAGGTGCATCGTTACAGTGAATGTCTCTTCCTAGAATAGATGTACTCTCTTAGGGCCTTATGTTTACAATTATCCTAAGTACTATTGCTGTCTTTTAAAGATATGAATGATGGGATATACACTTGACCATAACTGCTGGTTGGATTTTTGTTTTGTTTTGTTTGTTTTTTTGGAAACTTATGATTCCTGGTTTACATGTACCACACTGAAACCCTCGTTAGCTTTACAGATAAAGTGTGAGTTGGCTTCCTGCCCCTCTGTGTTCTGTGGTATGTGCGATTACTTCTGCCACAGCTAAACATTAGAGCATTTAAAGTTTGCAGTTCCACAGAAAGGAACTTAGTCTGACTACAGATTAGTTCTTGAGAGAAGACACTGATAGGGCAGAGTTGTAGGTGAAATCGTTGTTAGCCCTTCCTTTATAGATGTAGTCCTTCAGATTCGGTCTGTATAGAAATGCTGAGGAGTCATGCATGGGCCCTGAGTATCGTGACCTGTGACAAGCTTTTGGTTGGTTTATTGTAGTTCTGTCAAAGAAAGTGGCATTTGTTTTTATAATTGTTGCCAACTTTTAAGGTTAATTTTCATTATTTTTGAGCCAAATTAAAATGTGCACCTCCTGTGCCTTTCCCAATCTTGGAAAATATAATTTCTTGGCAGAGGGTCAGATTTCAGGGCCCAGTCACTTTCATCTGACCATCCTTTGCACGGCTGCCGTGTGCCTGGCTTAGATTAGAAGTCCTTGTTAAGTATGTCAGAGTACACTCGCTGATAAGATCTTTGAAGAGCAGGAAAGCGTCTTGCCTCTTTCCTTTGGTTTCTGCCTGTACTCTGGTGTTTTCCATGTTACCTGCATCATAGGAACAGCAGAGAAATCTGACCCCAGTGCTATTTTTCTAGGTGCTATTATGGCAAACTCAAGTGGTCTGTTTCTGTTCCTGTAACGTTCGACTATCTTGCCAGCTGTGAAGTACTGATTAGTGGAGTTCTGTGCAACAGCAGTGTAGGAATATACACAAACACAAATACGTGTTTCTATTTAAAACTGTGGACTTAGCATAAAAAGGGAGAATATATTTATTTTTTACAAAAGGGATAAAAATGGACCCCATTCCTCACCCACCAGATTTAGCCAGAAAAAGCATTCTATTCTGAAAGGTCACAGGGCTTTGGCATTACAAATCAGAACAACACACACTGACCATGATGGCTTATGAACTAACTGCAAGGCACTCCGTCATGGTAAGCGGGTAGATTCCACCTTCTAGTGTGCCGCTCATTGCTTTACACAGTAGAATCTTATTTAAGTGCTAATTGTTGTCTTTTGCTGGTTTACTGTGTTGTTATAGAAAATGTAAGCTGTACAGTGAATAAGTTATTGAAGCATGTGTAAACACTGTTATATATCTTTTCTCCTAGATGGGGAATTTTGAATAAAATACCTTTGAAATTCTGTGTGTGTTTTAGTTCATTATTTAGGAAAAATGCTGCTGTGAAAGGGGGCGTGATCGGCTTCCTATTCTGCTGACAGTCATGTTGAACGCAACCCATTGGTTTTCATCTTCGCCCCCAACACCCTTTGGTTTTTTGTGACAGGGTTTCTCTGTATGACTCGGGCTGTCCTGGAACTCACTCTGTAGACCAGGCTGGCCTCGAGCTCAGAAATCCGCCTGCCTCTGCCTCCCAAGTGCTGGGAGGCAGTTGCCCCACCAACTAGTCTTCTTTTTTTCAAAGAAGATATTTAAAGCTAATGAATAATGCTAGACTCTTACATCTTAAAAAAAAAAAAAAAAAAAGGAAAAGAAAAGAAAAGTAATCACACTGCCCAGTGTGTAGTGTGTTATGCATGCTTCTACTTCCGGTACTTGGGAGATGGGGGCGGAAGGATGTGAAGCTCCAGAGCAGCTTCAAATACAGAGTTCAAGACCCGCTGAGCTACATGAGGCTACACGAGCCTGCCTTTAAAAACATAAAGATAAAGCGTTCGTCTTAACTTCCAGTATTGCACCTTGATTCCCCCTTCATATTTCACATACAAAATAATTCTTAAATTTTTTTTGAAAAATGTTCTACTGAGGCCAGAGAGACAGTTCACTTGGTAAAGGTGCCTGTTGCCAAACGTGCACCTCTGATGCCATGTGTGCACTAAAACATGCACATGTGTGCACACACATTTTTTAAGTTCCTATTACAATGATAGTAATATAATTTAAACTGATTTATTCTCCCCAAGTCATTGATACGGGTGCCCAACGTAAAATCCAGACGCTGAACAAAGCAGTTTTAGGTGCTTTAAGTTGGAAAGCAAGAAACGGAGATTGACACTGTCACTCCAAGAGAACTCTCTTCATAGTAGCGAGATCGGCTGTGGAGTGAAGATGCTCAGAGGCTGGGAACGCACACAGCTCAGGAGTGGACAGCATCCCCTGGCCTCAACTCCTAACACTGGGAAAGCATAGGGCTCTCAGATCTGAGGAAACAAAACCATACAAAGCTGTTGCAAGCTAAACAGAAAAATAGTGGCATTGCACAGACTGATTCTCCTCCCAATCTGCTGAGTGTGGGTGGCTTGAGAGAATGAAGAGAGCTACTGGCCTCAGGTAACAGTGCTTCCCACAGGACTGTCTCAGGCTGCCATCACCATACCTAGCATTTTAGATGTGACAGAGCTAAGGCTTGACACACAGCCAAAAACTACTCACATTCCATTTCATCCCCAGCTGTTCTGTCATCGCTAAGCACATAGCATTTATCACAGTTCTTCCCTGTGGTAGGAACTCAGCACTGTTGAGTTGAAAGGCATTGAAAAAGCTCAAGACTATGTTCTCAAACGTTTTTTAAGCTCTTTTTAAAACCAGCTTATAATGAAAGCTTTGGATTGCTTATTAACATGCACTAACTTCATATACACATTTAGTGGTTTTGTACATGCACTAAGCATACTCTGGTTAGAACCTGTCTCCTTTGGTCCACCCTCCCCACTGTTTTCAGCCTCTATTCCACCTTCCATACGTCTCTAGATCCACACGTGAGAGGGAACACTCAGAGCCTTGTCTTTCTGTATCTGGGATATCTCACTTAACATGATATTCTCCAGTTCTGTTCCATCCATTTCATTGCAAAGAGCAAGATTTCACTCTACAGCCAAATAACACACTTGTCCATGTATATTCATATTTTTCCTTATTCATCTGTTGAATGGCACAAGACTGATATCTTGGGTAATATCTATGTGGACTTCTAGTCTCTGAGAACAGAGACACAGTAAATATGACAGTGATCTTTTTGGTATAATTTCACTTCCTTTGGTTATATGTCCAGAAATGGGATTGATTGATCATCTGGCAGATCCATTTGTGGGTGTGTGGGTGTGTGTGTGTGTGTGTGTGTGTGTGTGTGTGTGTGTTCACATGTGTAGGCATAAATGTAAGAGTATGTACATAGACAAATGGCCCATTCCTGTAAAGGACAAGTTGACACTGGATATCATCCTCAGTGACTATTTACTGAGGCTGGGTTGTTTGCTGAACCTGGAGCTTGTAGACTCAGCTAGTCTAGGGAACTTATCACAAGGGTCCTCTGTCTTCAGCTTTCAAACACTGGGATTATGAGGTGCCTGGTCGGCTTTTTTTATGTGGGTGCTAAGAGTCTGCACTACAGTCCTTTTGCTGGCATAGCAAGCACATTACCCAGATCCATTTCCCCATCCATCCCCCATGTTTAGCTTGTTAAGGAACCTCCCTATACTATTCTCTATAATAGCCCTACTGGTTTACACTTAATTACACTGTAGCAAAACACCTGAGAAAAGTCACTTTACAGAAGGACATACACATTTGGGTCTATGAGGTCCACAGTCACTTGGTCTGTTGTTTCTGAACCTGTAGTAAAACAGAGCACCCTGCTTGGGAGCGGACAGAGGAGCAAAGCTGTTGATTAAGGCCGTCCCTGCAAGCTCTATGCTAGCAAAGAAATGAACTCCGTCAAGCAAGAAGGGGACAGAGCTCAGCATGAGCCTGACACCAGGCCAGTTTAGTTTAGCGGTATTTAAGTACAGTACAATTTTGGAAAAAAAGGTTTTCCGGAAAAAACTATCCCAATCCTATGTGCACAATAAAGTTTAAGGCATTACTGCATCAAAAGTCTTTTGCAAAGTACATGAGACCTCTACCATGAAGATGGATCTATAGCCCAGGTTCCTGTGGCCTCTGATGGAAGTCAGCAAGTTATAAAATACATGTGATATACTCCTCAGGATGGGTTCCACTGGCTGCAAAGCAAAGATAAAGATAAAGGTCTAATTGGGGAGAGTCTGGGATAAACATTCTGGGGAATTTCAGTGAAGCCCAGCCCTACAGGGCGCAAAGGTCACCAGGTTTTTAACCACATCCACTTGCAGCCTTCTGAGTGGGAAACAGGTACACTGCTCCTTCACTGAGGAGGTGACAGTGCCTGATTAGCATTCCTGGTTTCTCCAGTGCTTATCTGTGAGCACTCGTGTCCACTACTAGTATATCATGGTAGCCAGAATGCAGAGATAAAGGAGCCAAGGACAAACTCCACCTTCAACAACACTCTCTCGAGAACTGCTTCCTCCAGCTAGAACCCACTTCCTAAATCTACAAACTTGGCCTGGTTGGATTTTTGTCAGCTTGACACAAGCTAGAGTTACCTGGGAAAGGGGACCTCATTTGAGAAAATGCCTCCATCAGATGGTCCGTAGGCCAATCTAGGGGCATTTTCATGATTAATGATTAATATGGAAGGGCCCACTGTAGGCTGTGCCACCCTTGGACTGTGTAAGAAAGCAGGCTGAGAAAGCTGTGGGGAGCAGGCCAGTAAACAGTGTTTTCATTGTTTTGGTTGGTTGGTTTGTGGCTTCTGCATCAGTTCCTGCCATAAATGCCTGCATTAGCTTCCCTCCGGGAATATGGTGACTGTGGATATGTAAGCCACACCAACCCTTTCCTCCCCAAGTTGCTTTTGGTCAAGATGTTTTATCATAGCAATAGAAACCCTAACAAAACTGGGGACCAGGTTCTTGGGATGTTGCCGTGACAGATTTGGCCATGTTCTTTGGTGGAATATTATGGAGCTTGGGGCTGGAAAAGCCATTGAGTGTTAAGCATAATGAGCTATTGTGGGAACTTAGAAGATAGTGCTGAGAGCAGTGCATAGGGTGCAGGCCTGGCTTGTGACATTTCAGGAGGAAGCACAAACTACAAGGTTCATTTAAGTGGTATTTTGAATTAAAAATCTGGTTCTAGTCAGCTATGTTTGAAAAATTAGCCTTGGAAGTGGTATTTTATCACAACAATAATAATTATCATATACCCACATATCTGCACATACATGTACCATATTCTAAGCCATAGAACAAGTCTCAGCACATGTAAATGAATTCAATCTATGGAAACTATGATAGACACCATGACCAAAGCAACTCTTATAAAGGACAACATTTAATTGGGGCTGGCTTATAGTTTCAGAGTTTCAGTCCATTATCATCATGGCAGGAAGCACAGCAGCATGCAAATAGACATGGTGCTGGAGAAGGAGCTGAGAGTTCTATATCGTGATCCACAGGCAGCAGAAGGAGACCATGTCAACACTGGGTATAACTTGAGTATATATGAGACCTCAGATCCCACCTCCACAATGGCATTGTTCTCCAACAAGGCCATGCCTCCTAATAGTGCCACTCCCTATGCCCAAGCATTCAAACACATGAGTCTATACGGACCATTCCTATTCAAGCCACCACATGTGACTACAGAGAAATTCAATTATAAATCAAGTGTTAATATTGGGGAAACCTCAAAAGCCTAGAAGTGAGATAGCACTTTGAAAAGGTGACATATGGGGATGCAGAGGTGGCTCAGAGTTAAGATCTCTTGCTACTCCTGCAAAAGGCTGGAGTCTGGCTATCAGTACCCACATCAAACAGTTCCCAACAGCCAGTGCCAGGGGATCTGGTGTCCTCTTTTGACATCTGTAGGCTCATGTACGCGTACACACACACACGCTAAAAATAAATCTTAAAAAAGGAATCTATAAATTACTTATGTCTTAGGGCAAGGGAAAATTGACTGAAGAACAGAAATGGAGACCTCGGAACATTCTGGAATGATTTTTATGAAGAGTGGAATACACTCTGCTTGTGGTGCTTCCCTACCCTCTAGCCCATTCTTCATTGATAATAGCATGTCCTTCTAATATTGTGTGCTTGCCTATTCTGCTTAATGGCTCTCTATCACGTAAAGACAAGTCCAAAATCTTAGCAACACAGTATGGGTTCACCCCTCAAGCCTTGCTCCCCAGGTCACTAGAACATATTTCTTTTATCACACAATCTTTTATTACATGATTTCTTTGCTTGTTCATCTCCCCACATATGCTAGGCAATAGGATCTATACTTTGCAGTTTCTGTATTCTAGTACCTCGCATGGGGCTAGGCACAGAGTACATTTCCAGTGAACAGTACTTGAGTGGATATAATAATTGTAATCAGCATTTTCTTTCTATAAAACAACAACAACAAAAACCTCTCCTTCAAATTGAGGAAATTGCTTTCTTTATGTAATCAGAGATTTCCCCCACCCCAGAAAATCCTTCATTGAATTTAAGACTATACAAAACCTAACTCTAAAATTTCAAAGATCTTACGCAGTGATTTTAATCTTTCTGAAGTAGTAATCCCCTATCATTTTCTGGGTTGCATTTGTACCTTACTATCTCATCTCTTGCTGAAATGTGCTTTTAAGATTTATTAATTAGTTGATAAATTGCTAAGCACATTTCATCGGGCCAATTAAAGACAATGGAAGTATTCATGTATGGTGTGTGGACTTTGAAGAAATCTGATCCAGTATTTAGAAAATTGTTCCTGAACTCGGAGTTGGCTCAAACTGGCACCTTCTGGCATTTGCTTGTGGGTGGGGAATGTGGAATGCTTTGAAAGCTGGATGGGTTTGTCAAGTTTTAAAATTCCCTATGGCTAAAAGAAAACAACATTCATTGTTTAAAACCACCATTGCTTGTTTTTTCTCCTTTTCTAATCTTTAGAGCCTGAAACTGCAAAAAACACAGCATACTTTTTTTTCTTCTTGTACCTCTCCTAGGACTTTTCTAGAGACAAAGTGGAGTAGAAGACTTTGTGTTGCACTTCTTGAGAATACCAGAACAAATGGGGAAAGACATCTTTGATGTTAATACGGAGTTATATGAAGTGGTAGATTTCTGTGTGCCATGCCAGGCAAATAGAACTGTTGAGTGTAGAGGTCCTTGAAACCAGATTTTCAAGCTGCTCTGCTTCCTCGGGGAGTGACCTTGGCCAAAAATTCCGTGCTATATCCTATTTCTGTACTGATACGAGACGCAAGCCTGCATCATAGGGCTGCTTGAAGATGAAGTGCTCTAATGCACATGAATGCCTGAAGGCAACTGGTGCAGAGTCAGTGCTCTGTAAAATTGTGTTCACAAGCGGCTGTCATCATCATCATTATGGTCATTAAGTGATTTAATGTAGAGTTCCTATTTCTGATAATTAAATCATAGCAAGTCTTCCCCCTTGATTCTACATGATACATACATAATACATACACCCTCAGTAACAAGATTATCTTGCTAGCCTGACCCACCACTGCCTCACTGCACAGTGCAGAGCATTTCCTTAGGTAAAAGTCACTGGAAAAGAATGTGTTGGGTAGTCTGCAGAGATCTCCTGTTTCTCAGCTATGTCTATGCTACTCCATGGCAGGGTCCCTGCAAGCACTGGTGCCAGGAAAACTGTCCATGTGAGGAAAGGAGAAAACCTGCTTCAACACAACTCAGTTGCTGGTGTGGAGTCACACTTCTAGAGGCTGACATCAGGTGGTTTAGTTTAGGCATATTTAAATCGCAGTACCGTTCCGGTGACAATTCACTCATCCCATGTGCACAACACTTAAGACATGACAACACCTAAACTCTTTTCAAAGTACATGTGACCTCTTCTATAAAGATGAGTTCTATAGATTGACTACATTTGTTATCTTAATGGCCTAGGGGAGGATCTGGTGTGGTCTCAGTTACACAGATGAGCACAGAGTTCATTCAGGCTATCAACTACCTACAGTCCTGCTTGGGGGAGCTTGGGGGAGCCCATGGTCATACGGAAAGCACAGAGATCACCTAGGTTATTAAATATGTCTCATTCTGCTTGGGGGAGCCTAAGAGAGCCCTTGGTCATACAGATAGCACAAGGATTGTCTAAGCTATTAGCCAGCTCCATTCCCAGCCTTCTGGGCAAAAAACCCAAAAGGTTATGTATCTCTTCCACTGAAGAGAGAATTCTGGGTGTTTAACATTACTGTTTTCCCTATTGCTTCTCTGTGAGCACAGGACTTTCGTGATCCCAACGCTTCATCTCTCCTGCCAGTGCTGGGCTCTCTGACATTTTTTATTTTCAGTAACTTGGCAGTTTTCATCCTTTAGGTCATCCTTAATTTTACCTACAACCCACAGTCCATTTATTTTTCCACAGAAGGCAGGGTGACCTTTTAAATAACAACAATAACAACATCTTTCTTATTCTTATTCTCCTCCATCTCCATCTCCATCTCCTCCTCCATCTGTCTCCTCCTTCTCTTCCTCTTTCTTCTTCTCCATCTTCTTCTCCTCCTCCTTCTTCATAGTATGTGTGTGTGAGAGAAAGAGAGACAGAGACAGAGAGAGACAGACAGAGACAGAGAGAGATGAATGTAGATGGATATGCACCACAGTGCACTGTGGAGACCAGAGGACCACTTTTATAAGTTCCTTCTCTCTTTCCATCATGTTGAGGCAGGTTCCACTGGGCTGTGGGCTGCATGTTCCAGGTTAACTCACTCAAGAGATTCCAGATAATATCCATGTGAAAAGGCCTCTTGTGTTGTGGTAGAAAAACGGACATTACAGATGCAAGCAATTGCATCTGGCTTTTTTTCCCCCAGGTTCTGAGGCTCAAATCAGGTCCTCAGTCTTGCAAGGCAAGGACTTTATCTACTGTGGGTTTTTGTTGTTGTTGTTGTTTTTGTTTTTGTTTTTCAGAGCCAGAATATGTTTTATAGAGCGAGGTATGGTGTGGTGGGAGGGGATACCTCAGCAGGCCCATGCTGAGGCATCCCTCTCCCGAGGTACATATAATGGGTCTAGTAGAGAACAGAGTTTATTTAGGAGAATGGGAAGGGGAAATGAGAAAGGAATAGAGGCAGAGAGGGAGGGGAAGGGAGGGGAGAGAAGGGGAGGGGGGAGGGGAAGGGGAAGAAGGGGAAGAGGACAGCCAAGAACACTTGGAGGGAGGGAGAGAGAGAGAGAGAGAGAGAGAGAGAGAGAGAGAGAGAGAGAGAGAGAGAGAGAGGGAGGAGAGAGAGAAGAAGAAGAAGAAGAAGAAGAAGAGGGGGAGGGGGAGGGGGAGGGGGAGGGGGAAGAAGCCTGTTAAGAATGCTTGGAGAGCCAGGCTGTGGTGGCGCACGCCTTTAATCCCAGCATTCGGGAGGCAGAGGCAGGCGGATTTCTGAGTTCTGAGTTCGAGGCCAGCCTGGTCTACAAAGTGAGTGCCAGGACAGCCAGGGCTACACAGAGAAACCCTGTCTCGAAAAACCAAAAAAAAAAAAAAAATTAAAATCTTAACGCTTTTAATCCCCCCCCCAAAAAAAAAGCCCAACCCCAAGAATGCTTGGAGAGAAAAGGGGGAGGGAAAGGAATATAGGGAGAAAGGGTCAGAGAGTCAGAGAGAGAAAGGAAGCAGAGAGAGCCAGGAGGGGTCAAACAGTCCCTTTCATAGCAAGCCAGGCCTACCAGGCTATTGCCAGGTAACTGTTGGGTGGAGCCTAGCAGGAATGCCAAAACAGTGAGTCAGCCCTCAGGCCTTAGGATAATCTTTCTAATAGAAAACACTGATCTCTTCATTCACATGGTTAAAAAAAAACAAAAAACAAAAAACTCTCAGTGACAAAAGTTGACCTTGATAAAGTCCACAATGCATAATACATGTGCCTTTGGAGTTTGGGCCATGGAACCCTGGTAACTGCCTGTAGCTTTCCCCCAATTCACTTTGCTCTATCACTCACCCTGTCCTCATGCTGCTGCTCCTCCCTGGGGTAGCACACCAACGTGCATGTCCCTTGCTCATCAGAATTGACCTTAAGTGAATCTTCCAGGGCCTCCCTCACATTGGATGTGGAACATTCTAGACTGTCAAACTTCGTGTGCTCTAATACCTGACTGCCTGTTGCATCCTATCAACCGGATGGAAAACTTAGGGATTAGTTGAACTGCACCCAGGGCTCTGACTCCTCACAGCACACCATGGCTTTGAGTTTGTCACCTACCAGACTGTGAATGGCACAAGACTGAGCCCTTGTCTCACATATCACTGAATTCCTAGTAAGTTCTGAACAGGTGAATGAGTGCTAAATTCTCAGGTGAGGAAATTTACGGATCTCCACGGCAGATCTTATATCTCATCATAATGAATCACTAAACTTGTTAGCAAAAGTTTACATGTATATGTATTTTTCCAGGTAGTGGGTTTTTCCACAATCATCATTTTTTTTTCTCAAGACAGGACCTCATTATGTAGTCCTAGATGATACAGCACCTGCTCTGCTAACCAGGCTGGCTTGAACTCACAGAGATCTCTCTGTCTCCTGAGAGATAAGAATAAATGTGTGGTCCACCACTCCTGGCTACCATCAGGTTTTTAAAGGAATCTCTGACCATACCAGAGACACAACTCTATGCTCTAAATGTTATTTGGGTTAGGTATGTAGCTTGGTAGAATGTTTGCCTAGCAGGCAAAGGCCCTAGATTGAATCCTGAACACAACAAGAAGCAGACAAAGTGATACATATCTGTATCCTAGAACTTGGGAGGTGGAGGCAGGAGAACCAGAAGTCCTAGGTCATCTTCTGCTACTTTGTGAGTTCAAGACCAACCTGGGATACCTGAGCTTTTGACTCATAAAAAATAAATTTAAAAGGAGAGGCCATGAAGGTGGGAAGGAAATGTGTTGAGGGATATAGGAAGGTGGGGGTGAGAGGGGATCAATATGTATATGTACAACGTAGTCAAAGAGGCAGGGGAGAAAGTTATTTTTGCTAATATACAACAAGCCTTAGAGCTGCAAATTATCTTTGTACAGGCCAGGTGATTCCTGCCAAGGTGTGGCCAGGCTAATCCCGCCAAGGTGTGGCCAGGCTAATCCTGCCAAGGTCTTATTTGTAGGGCCAACAAGATGGTTCCATGGGTAAAAACTCTTGCCAGCAAGGCTAACAGCCTGAGTTATATCCCTAGACTCACAGGGTGGGAAGAAAAACCTGGCACAGGCAAGTTGTGCTGTATACTCACCCCATCCCTACACACAAATACACATATATAAAAACTATAAATTATTAGGACTCAAGTAAGAATGTGTTCTGCTCTTACAGAGATCTGGAGGTCAGCCAGCCCCACGTCTGGGGCTTACAACTTGAGCTGCCTATAAGGCCAGTGCAAGGTGAGTCTGACACTTCTGTTTCCTCAGGCAGGGCACTCAATTTAAAAATTAAAAACAAATCGTCTAAGTTTTTATTTAAAATTCTCTTGCTGAAGGTATTTGTAGGGTAGTTTGATGCCTCATTTCAGGCCCTTTTAGCCCCAAGTGAGGGTGCAAGTTTAGCTTCCTCTTGGCTGGCAGGTTCCGTGTGCTGACTGTGGTGGTGCTAGGTGGTAGTCTTAGGTATTCCTTCTGGATGAATATCCAGTCGGGCACATCTGCTGGAGCGGCTTGAGATGCATTTGCAGACTTCTAGCTGTATCTGCTAAGCACTGTCCTCACAGCCCATGGAGAGCATCTTCTCCCAGCACTTGGTGCCCGTGGGGTTTGTTGTTGTTGTTGAAGGCTAAGAACCTTTGATCTACTTCAGCAGGACTCTTTCTCTAACTTTCATCAAACAGACTCGGCTGCTTTTTTTTTTTCCTAGACACACAAAGAGGAGTCTAGACCTTCTCTAGGAAGCTAAGGAAAAAACAAAAAAGAAACTTAAAAATAACTTGACCAAGTTAATTCATCTGGCAAAAATAACCTCACTACATAAAATAAACTTTGGGGTTTTGCAATAGCAGTTCCTGAGAATGTAAACAACCCCAGGGCCCACATGAGCTGAATCACTTGCTGAACACTAAGAGTCTCTGGCCCAGATTCTGCAAAAATAATGAACACCTTCTAAAAACTAAGGGTCAGTGCCTGGGGAGCAAGGAGGGGACAGAAGTGTCAACACCAGGACAGAAATGTCTTATGAGTACCGCACTGAAAATGCGCTAGCAGCCTCGTGCAGGTGTGGAGAGGGCTGAGGTAGGCATGATTATGTGTACCTCAGGCCACAGATTCCCTAGGGAAAGCCAGAGTGTGGGCACTCTCATGATGTCACAGGAAGCCCCTGCAGGTTTCACCACATGTTCGGTTAACAAGATAATGGTTCCATTGAAACTGTAATAACACACTTGGCCAACAGAGCCCACACTATTATAATAACCACATACCCAGCCCTAGTTTTTCAAGCATTATGACAATATTATGTTCTTTCTACTGAAGCCCATACTGTCCTAATGTATTTACACTGAGTTTAGGTCCTAGAACAATATTTGCTATATATAAGAAGTCCAATCATAATTTGTATTTGTAACACTCTCCTTCAAAGTACTTTCTCACTCTTCGGTGTAGTCAGCTCCCTTTAATGTGGGGAGCACATCTGCCATTTTCTTGTTTTAGGATGAACAAAATTTGGGAGAGATTCAGAGAAATGAGACTCTTGTCTTTCTTGCAGGTTAGACTCCTCTGAAGTGCTTGCAATACCCCACAACTGTTTGGAAAGATTGGGGTAAATCTTGGCAGTGTATTTCAGGTATGGAAAAAAATCATAGTCAAATTAACAGTCCACACATGATTCGGGTACCGAATCATAGCCATGTGCCAGGTCCTTTATGGATTTGTTTCTTTTTAATTTAACCTTCATAACAGCCTCTTTAAGTGCATATGCCCAGGGTAAACCAAACACTGGAATATAGATTAAATGGCTGCACTGGCATGCTGGGCACTTCTACAAGCATTCATTGTGGTAATTTGAGTAAGAATGACCCTCATAGGCTCATATATTTGAATGCTTAGTCATTAGAAAGTGGCACCACTTGAAAAAGTGTGGCCAGCCTTGTTGGAGTAGGCCTGACCTTGTTGGAGGAAGTGAGTCACAGGGGGTTGGGCTTTGAGATTTCAAAAGCCCCAAGCCAGGCCCAGTGTCACTCTCTCTTCCTGCTGCCTGTGGATCAAGATGTAGTGCTTGCTGATGGAAGCATGATATAGCTGTCTCCTGAGAGGCTCTGCCAGAGCCTGACAAAGACAGAGGAGGAAGCTCTCAGCCAACCATTGGACTAAGCTCGAGGTTCCCAATGGAGGAGTTGGAGAAGGGACTGAAGGAGCTGTAGGGGGTGGGGGAGTGGGGGGGTTGCAGTCCCATGGAGAGAGCAACAGTATCAACAGGCCAGACACTACCACTCCCCCCCACAAGCTCCCAGGGACTGGACCACCAACCAAAGAATACACATGCAGGGACCCAGGGCTCCAACCACATATGTGGCAGAGGATGGCCTTGTTGGACATCAGTGGGAGGTGAGACCCTTGGGCCTGAGGGTGTTTGATGCCCCAGTGTTAGGTGAATGCCAGGGCAGGAGGATGGGAGTGGATGGGTGTGTGGGTGGGAGAATCACCCTCATAGAGGCAGGGGAGGGGAGACCAGAAAGGGGAAAACATTTGAAGTGTAAATAAAGAAAATATCCAATCAAAGAAAGAAAGAAAGAAAAAAAGAAAGAAAGAAAGAAAGAAAGAAAGAAAGAAAGAAAGAAAGAAAGAAAGAAAGAGAGAAAGAAGAGATGTAGAACTCTCAGCAGCTCTTTCAGAACAATGTCTGCCTGCATAAATGCTCTTTGATAAGAATTGTCATGACCATAGTGTCTCTTTACTAGCGGTAGAACAGTAAGACATCCAGCTTCTCTTCTCTTCTCAACGTGGAAGTTGGATGGTACGTCCCTTACAGTAGAACTCATCATGGCATGACTCTGGTCATGATGGCCAACAATGCATGCCATTTTCAGATGGGAGAGTCGAGAGCCAGTTGGAGAGTATGAGCGCTTCCTCTTCCTTGCTGTTCCATGGTGGCCCTTACAAGCTAAATTCCACATAGGATCTGCTGGAACTGAGCCCTGTTCCTGTTCCCATCAAGATATTAAGATATGCATGTCACATAGTTTGCACTTTAAGCCACCGAGTTGGGGAGGCAAATTAGTCATGACTCTACACAAAAGAAGAGCCAGTAAGAGATCATCTCTAGATAGCTTTAAAGGGAGATTTATTGTGGAAATTATAGAAATTGCAGAACCTGTTTCCAGAGGCTGAATAATTCAATCTGCCATTTTTCCAAGCTGGAGATATAGGAAAGATCATGGTGTGTCCCAGCCTAATGGCTGCTGATGGATGTGCTTGGTAGGGATAGAGATGCAGCCAGTATACATCCCACAGCTCATATGCCTAAGAACCCAATGCTCTGATGTACAAGGATAAGGGAAGCACCAGAAGAAAGAGCAAATTTCTCTGTGGACTTCTTGTAATCTGTTCATTATAATCCCCTTGTACATTTGGATCAAAGACTGATTCAAGTGCTCCCTCTTCCTGAAATATCCTCCTAGACACATCCAGAGTTAATATTGAACCAGCTATCTGAGCAGCACCTAACTCGGTCAAGCTGATACATGAAATCAACCATCATAAGGGTTTGTTTCTACTACAAAACGTGACTAGCAAACCAAGTCACCTAGCTGATTAGAAAACATTCCTCCATTGTATAAAACTGGAGAGGAACAGAACTGATAAAATATGTATTATAAAAAAGGAGTGATTGAGTTGGCTTACCTAATAAGGACGGGGTAGTCCAATAATTCCTAATGGCATTCTGGGAAAGCAGAGAACACTAGACACCTCAAACATCTGAGCCCAGTGCTGACTGCCAGGAAGCTCCCTGGAGAACTGCTGGCATTGGGCCTTGATAGGGGAAAGAAGCTGGAGGGTGATGGCAGCGGACGACGGCAGCAGGAGCGCACACTCCGACTCGGAAAAGGATCATGCTTGCAGTTCACACGCAAGTAGCCTTCTTCCAACTTCCGTCTAAGCCCCTTGGACGGTGCCATCCACATGCAGGGCATGTCTTTCCTCTCTTCCCTCAAGTCACTCACCAATGTGTCAGTCATCCCTGGAAATATCCCCCAGATACACAGAGATGCATTTCCCCAGAACCAAACTCTTACTACAGTCAAGTTGACACCCAAGACCAGCCAGCACAATTGCATTGGCCATACCATAAACCACCATGCCAGTCTTCCTTCCAGGTGGAGAATGACGGCTAATTGTCCCTGTCTAACTTTAAGAGGAACATGCTCCTTATATGTGCTGACAGGAACTGAGAGTCCTTGAGGGGCTGGCCAAGACCTTTAAGTGGCATAAACAGGGAAGAGGAAAACAGTCAACATTGTTTGTTCAGTTTCCTTCCAGGGGCGGTTAATCTACACTCCGTATTTTCTCCAAGGAAGTTCTGTGTAGAGAGTATTTCTTAGAAGGGTCCCCAGTTTGCAACTGCCCTCTGTTCTAGGGTCTCTCGTCACTGGAGCCTGGGCCTGTTTCCTGATTGGTCTCACAGAAACAACCTCTTCCTCCTTCGAGGCAGAGCACATGAGTCTCAAGACTGTTGATTTGGATGCCACACCAAATCCACCTGAACGCTGACGATTAGAGGGCAACTAGTTTATCTGGGAATCGGTTCTAGGAATTGGAAAAGAGAGATGAGGCCGCCTGGAACATAGAGGGAAATTTGAGGGATTTGCCTGAATAGCTTCGTCATGAATGAACTTGGCAAGCGGCCACTCCATGCAAGCGGAGCTCATTTCGCTTTGGTCTTTAAGAAATATAAAGATTCCTTGTTTGCTTAGTGCCTCTGATTCCCACTCGATTGTCCCTGGGGGTGTTAGCCTCCCTCAGTGAGGCAGACACTGAGCTTGCCCCTGCGCCGAACAAGCTCCTGCAGCTGTGGAAACAGTCTTGTAACAGACAGTGAAGTGATACCCGATGTGCACTTGTGATCTTGGAAGCCAGCCATTTCATAAATGCATGGGAATCAGTGATGTCTTCAGAGCTGTCAACAGAGCACTGAAGATGTTTCTCTACCAAGCCCTACTCCCCAAACACTCGTAGCAGTCATATAGAGTGGGCGAATGTGAGAAGACACAAAGTCATGAGTTCAGTACCAAAGAACTACATGGCAAACCTTAAGCAAATTTCCAAAACTCCAAAAACTAGGTAATATACTTACCACCCAAGATCACTGGGAAGATTAGATTGTATATGACAATGCTCAGCATAGACCCTGCACATAGTAGGTGCTCAATAAGCATTAGTTCTCTACCCTCTATCAATAAAGCCTTTATAACTAGATGTGGAGACAGAAGGCCTTGAGGATGGGCATCGTTCCAACTCTTAATGGTTTTAAGGTTTCTTTTACAGGATAATTGTATCAAAATGTAGCGAGCTAAAGGGATCCTACACAAAGTAGCTTAAGACAGCAGGATACTTGGCCTTTGGTTCTGTCTCCAGGTGCTATTGGATATAGAAGCTCCAACAATGTCACCAATGATTTCTCTTGGTGTCCCCTCTGTGTCATCTCCTTTTCTTTTCCCATATAGGTGTGCTTCCTATATTTAAGAATGGTGCAAGAGCCCCAATGTACATCATTCCTGGTCGTGGTCTCAGTGGTGAACTCAAGTATAAATTCTCAGAAGGGAGAGCTCCTTTAGTGGCTCCCATGTGAATTATGACAGGTCGAAAGTGGGGAAGAGCCGGGCATGGTGGCCCATGCCTTTAATCCCAGCACTGGGGAGGCAGAGGCATGTGGATTTCTGAGTTCAAGGCCAGCCTGGTCTACAGAGTGAGTTCCAGGACAGCCAGGGTTATACAGAGAAGCCCTGTCTCGAAAAACCAAAAAGAGAAAAAGAAAGAAAGTGGGGAAGAGGGCCAAAGTCACTGTAGTTTGCTGCATTGTACGGCCTGTGGTGGCATGTTCCTGCCAGGAGAGGTTACAGGGAGGGGTGACTGGCAAACACCAGTCACTAACACAAAGTGAGAGGCAGAGCTTGGGTGTGTGGAGGGGGGCGCAAAAAGAGTGCTTGACAAGTCTCTGTTAAGAAGAGTGTTACCTGGATAGGGCCCTATGCTGTGTAGTTTTATATCAACTTGATAAAGGCTAGAGTCATTTTGGAAACAACCTCAATTGAAAATATACCCCCACAAGATTGGCTTGCAGCCCGGCCTATGGTACATTTTCTTGATGGATGGTGTGGGAGGGCCCAGCTCTCTGTTGGCAGTACCACTTCCGGGTTGGTGGTCCTGAGCGCTATAAGCAAGCAGGCAAACCTGTAAGAGCATTCCTCCGTGGTTTCTGCCTGGCCTGAGTTCTTGACCTGACTTCCCCAGTAATAAACGGTTTCCTGGACGTGTAATAAAAATAAACGTCCCTCCCCAAGCTGCTTGCGGTCCTGGTGTTCCATCAGAGCAGCAGAAACCAGACTCAGCCCCCACAGTCAGACCGCGTTGGAGAGGCAGGATTTATTTACCACCCGCGCAGTGCCAGCAGAATCACTGAGTATAGCCTGGACTGAGCCCCCAAACAGAGCTCTTTTGGAACAATGGAAGGACTCAGCACATTCATTTGCTATCAAACAAAGCCTGGCTGTGTCACCCTGGTCCCATGTGCCCTCTTCAGAGATGTAGCCTGGGCTTTAGGGGGAAAAGAAGCAAGAAATGTCACACCAGGGTGGCTCACACTAGGGGTTTGGGACCAATAAAAAGTTCTGACCTGCTGGGCGTGGTGGCGCACACCTTTAATCCCAGCACTCAGGAGGCAGAGGCAGGTGGATTTCTGAGTTCAAAGCCAGACTGGTCTACAAAGTGAGTTCCAGGACAGTCGGGGCTATACAGAGAAACCCTGTCTCAAAAAATTAAAAAAAAAAAAAAAAAGTTCTGAGCTGTATAAGTATGCTATGGTCTGAACCTGGGTCCTCTGGAAGAACAGCAAGTGTTCTTAACTGCTGAGTTATCTCTCCAGCCCCTTGTGGCTTCGTTAGTTAATTAATTAACTAATTAATTACTTCAACACAGGGTCTGTCCCTTAGTTACTCTAAAGTTAATTAATATAAAAGTATAATTGAAAGTTTTCTAAAATTTTAATTACATTTTTACTTACACAAGCACTCATGCACATGTTCAATACTATGGTACACATGTGGAGCTCAAAGGACAAGTCGCAGGAGTTCTCTCCTTTTATCATATGGGTTCCACATCATCAGGCCATCAGACTGGGGGGGGGGGGGGGAAGTGCCGTCATCTACTGAACCATCTCACTGACCCTAACTGAAAGTCTTTTAGATAAAGAAGTAAATTAAAAGTAAAATAAAGGGCTGGTGAGATGGCTCAGTGGGTAAAAGCACTGACTGCTCTTCCGAAGGTCCTGAGTTCAAATCCTAGCAACCACATGGTGGCTTACAATCACCTATAATGAGATCTGACACCCTCTTCTGGTGTGTCTGAAGACAGCTACAGTGTACTTACTTATAATAACAAATAAATCTTTGTGCCTGAGCAAGCAGAGGTCCTAAATTCAGTTCCCAACAACCACATGAAGGCTCATGACCATCTGTACAGCTACAGTGTACTCACTTATAAAATAAATCTTTTTTTTTTTATTTTATTTTTTTTTTTTTGGTTTTTTGAGACAGGGTTTCTCTATATAGCCCTAGCTGTCCTGGAACTCACTTTGTAGACCAGGCTTACCTCGAACTCAGAAATCCACCTGCCTCTGCCTCCCAAGTGCTGAGATTAAAGGTGTGTACCAACACGTCCGGCTCATAAATCTTTAAAAAAAGTAAAATAAAATTACCTATTTCTATCTCTTGAAAAAAAATTTTATCAATATGATATACATACTTGTCCTTTTCTGTGTAGTAACAATGTAGCATCAATATATACTGCTTAATAATATGCATTTTCTTCTTAACTGTCAGGTCACTAGGTTTTTATTCAGCTCTTTGTTTGTTTGTGTTTTTCTGTTCGTTTTGTTTTGTTTTAGGTATTTTGTACGTTTAGTTTAAGATATACTGGTTGGTTTTGTGTGTGTGTGTGTGTGTGTGTGTGTGTGTGTGTGTGTGTAATATTTGTTGTGCCCACAGAGCCCCCTGGAACTATAGCTATAGGCAGTTCTGAGCTCTCTATGTATGCTATGATCTGATCTTAGGTCCCGTGGAGGAACAGCACGTGTTACTAACTGCTGAGTCATCTCTCCAGTCCCTTGTGTTTGTGTTAGTTAGTTAGTTAGGTAGTTAGTTATTAACAAATTACTTCAACACAGGGTCTGCCTTAGTTACTTTAGTCACTGTGACCAAAAATCCCTGACATGGACAGCCTAAGTGGGGAGTGGTTGGTATGGGCTGGGGAGACATGGGACAGTGACTCTGTGCCGAGACGAGTGTGCTGTGGCATCAGAGCTCAGTGAACAGGAAGCAGAGAAAGCAGGCCAGAACCCAGAACAAGTATAACCCAGCCCTGGGGACCAACTTCTGCAAACGAGGCCCCATGTCTTAGGGATTACACAACCTCCCGCAATAGCACTGTCTAGGGACTAGGTTATCAAATACCCGATCCTAAGAGGGATATTGTACACTCAAAGCATACCAGAACCTCACTGTGTTGCATAGGCTGGTCTCAGATTCCTGGGTTCCAGTAGTGCTTCTACCAGAGGTATATGCCTCACACGTGATTGGTCGTGGTTTTTAAAGCTACTTTGTGTTCCATTGTCAAGCTATATTAAGTATATTTGATGAAGCCTCTGGTGGGAGAAATTGATTCATCTTCTGGTTAAATCTAGTCAGGCAAACACTTTGGGTGCTTCTTATGAGCAAACAAACAACATTTAGCAATTAAACAAGAGCCAGAGTGTTACTGAAGAAATGAACTGATCCATTTAGATGGTATTGCTCAAGAGTCCTTGGCTCAGCTCAATGATTCTGTTGATTGGGCTCAACACAATTCAGCTAAGCTACTTGTGACGGAAGAAGGCGAGAGTAAAGGAAGTAAGTACCAGGGTGTTCTTTCAAGAATCAACTAAGGAATGGGGAAACCGAAGATCTGTAAAAGAGGCGTGGCTGGCAAACAAGCCTCTCCAAGGAAGGAGTTTTTAAAGGAAGATTACACCATACCCCCGTGCCATTAACTAAGAAGACTGGATGAATTGTCTGCAGCCTTGAGTTGGGGAGGCAATGGAGTAGGAATTGGAATAGTAAGGGAGGAAGGTATGCAGGTGACAGCCATGATTACTCGCTAACGGGGACATAGAAAACCCACTCACAAAGCAAGAAAAGTGCCTGGATTAGGAACCCGGAGATCTGGGTCCAGTGTCACTAACAAGGTGTTAGAACCCTGCCGGTGGCTGATGTGTCATAGCAACCATTTCCTTGGGTGTGTGTGTCTAAATATCCCTTTCAAGCCTGGGACCCTCACCACGAGCATGCTTTCTCTTGGGCTTCTGGCACTAATACAGTCTGAGCAGCCGTGCTGAGTAACTTTAAATGAGAAGATGAGTAGCCTTTGCTGGAAAACAGAAAAGAAATAGGAGGGAAAAAAGGGGCGGGGAGAGGAAGATGTGATTCTATTCAATTAATGATGCATTATGTAGATGTCAAAAATTATCATAGACAGCGAAAACAGGAAGAGAGAGAGGAGAGAAGAGGAAGGAAAGAAAGAGAGAAGGGTGGAAGTTGTCTCTTCAGAGACTACTGAGTATTTGGGTAGTTAGAATTAGAACAAAATCAACTGAAAGTTTCCCAAGAATATTTTCTAAAAGATTTTTCACCCTCAGAGAAGTTTTTCAGAGCTATTAATACCCTAAGCAAGTTTCATTCCTGAACACAGAACACTATTCACGTGGAAATCCCATACTTACTCAACCCAAGGGGCTTGCTCAATGGTGGGGCATCGTCCTGTGAGGAACCTGATGTTGGACAGTGGGTCAAATCTAGTTGAAATCTCGAGAAAATATGGGGCTTGAGTAGATGGAACAGCTGGAAGGAGGAGATAGGGCAATCCTAGCATATTCCATCTCTTCCTTAACCATGGTGTGAAAGAGAAGATCTTATTTATTTTTTATTCCAGGACAGCAGAGGGAGTTTTGGAGAAGTTCCCAGTCCATCAAAAGCCACCTTCCTTCTGACAGCAGAGAAGGATACTTCCTTTATTCCTTCCCACAGGCCTTGGCTTACAGGAGAGCTAAGGAGCAGCAAGACTTTGCTGATTGCCATACAAGGTGGTTGAGAGAGAATGGCTGAGTTGTTGGTAGTGGCTGTGTGCATTGACCACAAAAGCAGTAAGGCTGTGTTTATCAAGTTGAGAAAGCATATTTGTGACCCTCACACTTTTCCTACTTGGAGGATTAGGGAGCATTATGTTTAGTTAGATGTATACACAGTATAACCGCTGCTTCTCTTTCTCCCTATTTTCTATATTAATTGCTCTGAGAGCATGGCTTCCCAAATCCATTGAGCATATGGTAGTCTGATTGTCCCTTTTGTGTAAGGTGGTAAGAATATGGACTCTAGAAATATATTTGGAGGACTAGACTAAGCTGTCTTTAGTTGTGACTAGTTCTCTGGGAGAACATCTTTCCTTGTATTTTTATCTCAGTCATGTGCTTGACAAGAAAACCCCTCTCCATTATTCTACGCACTGAGTTAGACCACCAGTGTACCACTGAGAAAAGCATCGGGCTTGTATCTTAGGAAAAGTCACCCACTAAAGAGTCAAAATCTTTTCAAAAAGAAAAACAAGGAGTCTAGTGGGGATATTCAAATTAGCATGGAACAGGAAAACAGATTCTAAGAGCACTGGGCAGTCTTTTTCAATGAAATTATTTGAAACCTAGCTTTGGAAGCGCATTCACACTGTCATGTAGAATGGAAGGATGTTTCACTACCTATCATGCTTCCTCAGTGCACCACTTTAGCAGCTGTCTTGGCTGTGGGTTCCACAGGTTTTCCTAGCTCCCAGCTCTGCCCTGTCTCTGCTTGATTACATTTCTGGAAATTTGATTGGTGTAATTCGGAGTTTAGAGAAAATTACTGCAGATCTGGTGTCGTATTTTAAATTTTAACAAAGCTGCTGGCAGAAAACATGCTTTTGGTAATATACAATAGGTCCTTTTAAGTCACTTCATGTTTGAATCACCATCACTTCCACGCTTAGGAGAAGCCATGCACACTTATTTCTGTGATCCAGCATTTGCCATAAACTCTGTCCTCACAGATACTCCCATAAAACAGAGATTGATCTCGTGAGCCCTGTGATTGGTCAAGGGTCTTGAAAACAGAGAGCATGACAATAAGGAGTGGGTGTGGCCTTGCCG
Organism: Mus caroli; assembly: GCF_978045245.1. Classification (NCBI taxonomy): domain Eukaryota; kingdom Metazoa; phylum Chordata; class Mammalia; order Rodentia; family Muridae; genus Mus; species Mus caroli. The sequence goes on from NW_028227261.1 coordinate 119,307,110, forward strand.
TTGAAAATGTGCTAGATCTGTGAACTCTCTTTGCTTGAGCTAAAATTCTTGAGAAGGCTTGCTGTTTGTTATCTACTCCCTGGAACGATTATAGTTAGTATAGTCGGAACACAGCAATGCTGAATAATCAAATTCTAAGCAAACGGATAGATGATATATATGGCTGTTGAAGCAGTTTGACCACTGGTCCATTCTAGTCAGTGATGAAGCAAGCTTGCTCTTTCCTTTTCTGTGCATCATCTGACTGTTAGGAGGTTGCCATAGTGACACCTTCCCAATACCTTTTGCTTTTTGAGGGGAAGCTAAAAGGAAGCCATTTGGTAATAGAAACTTTCTCTGATTTTATTCACACACCATTGAAGTGGTACAAGCCTGTCATTCGCATTAAAAAATGTGTAAGTTGGAAATGACAGAGATGACCATGTGCTGAGTGGGACAAAGCAATTGAACTTTATTCAATCTTCACCAAGCTATTGGAAAATGTTCCCTTTTCGTCGTGAGTTGCAGAAGATGGCATCCCAAGAGACGTCGAAGCTTCTGGATTCAGTGTGTCTCAGATATGGATCAGAGCATCTTACCTTCATGAGGGACTACATGTGTGAGAACTGTGCTGAGAAGACCAGCTGGTGGCAAGTCTTGAGCACTTATCAAGTGGTAGGCACTTGCTGAGCATGTTATGTGCATCTCTGATACATCCATACAGCTATCTACATGATTATCCCAATTTACAACCTCAGGTCACCAAGACTCAGCCAGGGCCAACTCACAACTCTGGGTCTCTGGCTCTGGAAGGTGAACTCTTAGTTGCCACACCATTTTGTCTCTCTGGAATCTTTTAAATGGAATGAACCTGGTCCCTCTCCTTTCCTTGGAAGACCTTACAGTTAAGATTCATGAGTCCTCTCCCTGTATCAAATTCGTTGGTTGTATTACAGGCAAACCTAGAGAGGACTCTTTGAAGCAACCCCCAAACTGGCCATGTGGTAAATTCAGACAAATATGCATTTGTGGCATCATCACGTGTTAAGACACAGTTTGCAACTACAGGCATAAGACCTGGACTCAGCATTCCAGCCTTGCTAGTTGTGCAGCCTTAGGCAAGTTATGTCCTCCATGAAAAGGAAACGATAGAACTCAGGCTTGTCATTCTAGCTTGCCTTCTGTGTTGCTGTGATAAATGCCATGACCAAAATCAACTTGGAGAGGAAGGGAGTCATACTTCCAGATCACAGTCGCATGCTTTCTACATCAGACTCCAGGTTCTTTGTCTTTGGGCTCAGAGGTTTTTTTGTTTTGTTTTGTTTTGTTTTGTTTGTTTGTTTTTTGGTTTTTTGGTTTTTCGAGACAGGGTTTCTCTGTGTAGCCCTGGCTGTCCTGGAACTCACTCTGTAGACCAGGCTGGCCTCGAACTCAGAAATCCACCTGCCTCTGCCTCCCAACTGCTGAGACTAAAGGTATGTGCCACCACTGCCCAACTTCTCTTGTCATTCTTATTCGATTTAAACACCATAAGGACAAGATCCAGGGATTCCCATTGCCCCATGATAGCAGCAGGGAGATGTGAGGGTTACAACATTAGCTTAAGTCACACTGCCGTGATTGTCTATACGGTCTTCTAAATCTTGATCTCAGGCAAGTGAGATCATTTAAAAACCCATCCTAACTCACCTGTACTTAGCATAGAGATATCTGTGAAAATGGAATGAAATATTTCATGTAAAGTGCTTAGCAAATGCTTGCCACCTTTTCCCATTCATGGTAGAGATTAGATACTACAGTGTCTGCAGTCAGTAGTCTTTGCACTGATTCACTTAACAGGTATTTATGTTAGTCCGCTTGGGCTGCCATATCAAAATACCATAGACCAGGTGGCTGAAACAAACACCCCAGGATCTCATTTTTAGAGGCTGGGATATGGAAGGCAGCAAGCTTGTTTCCTCATGAGGGGCCTCTTCAAGGCTTGCAGATGGCTGCCTTCTTGCTGTACCTTTGCTCAGTGGGGAAAACATTCTCTTGCTCTCTCCACTCTTCACCACTTCCTCTTCTGCGCTGTAATCTTCCCCTTGGTCTTCCTTTCTCTGCCACTAATCCGATATTAGAGCCTTACCAGTCCTCCCGACTCCTTCAGTCTTCAAAGCCTTACCTCTAAATACCTCCACTTGAGAGTTAGGACTTCAACATAGGAATATTGAGAGGCAGAGCTCAGTCCATAGTAAGGACCTGCACATTAAGTGAATAGTCTAGGTACACAGCAATAAACAAGATAGACAAGAGCCCTTGTTTACATCTCTTCTACTAAGATCAAGTAAATTAGCATTTATAGACACAAGAGTGCCCACTAATTACATAGTATATGTTTGTAACCTGTGACTAGATCATATTACATGCTAAAGGGGAATTCAGTTGCAGATGGTACTGAGTTTGCTAAATAGCTGACCTTCACATGGAGAGAGAAACCTGGCTGGACCATGTGCCATCACATAAGATTATACTGAGGTTTTTTTTTGTCTTTTGTTTTTAATCTATTATGAGTGTTATTCATGCATATGTGCCCGCATGCGTTTATGTGCACCGAGTGCATTCAGGTGCCTGTGAAGGAGACAAGGGATGTCTGATCTGCTGAAACTAGAGTTATGGGTGACTGCGAGCTGCTGGCAGCGGGTAATGGAACCAACTTAGGATCCTCTGGAAAAGCAGCAAGTGCTCTTAACTATTGTACCACCTCTCCAGCTCTGCTCATTTTGTCTTCAGCTGTTTTAACTTTAAGTTTCTGGCCATTTCCCCCATGGAACACTAATATAGGGAGTGAGCAAAAAGCAGTATTTGTGTGTGTGTGTGTGTGTGTGTGTGTGTGTGTGTGTCTTATGGTGACACATTTCATAGAGAAAACTGGAGTGGGGGTATCTGAGAAGGGATGTCTTGTGGGAGGGATGAATGGGGTTGAAAGGGAAGGCCTCTGAGGAAAGAAATAGAGGGAAAAGGGGAGTCTCTGAGCCATGATGTGACTGAACAGTTAAGACTGTCCCAGGCAGTGGGCATAGCAAGTCCTAAGGCCCCGTGGCAGGAGTTTTCCAAGCATTTGTGTGAGCCAAGAAGAGCACCACATGTAGAGAGACATTTGTGACGGAAAGGCTAACAGGAGTCGAGTATGGAAATATATCTCCTAAATTTCACCTAATTTATTCTCATTCTTTCAAAGTTGTAGCAGAAATTGTGGCATGTGATCGCTAATCAAGTCATTTGATACTACCCAGCTGGCACAAATCAAGATTTATAGGAGAATAAAAGCAGGTTGACAAATCCACCTCATTTTTTGATTTCAGTTCATGTTTGAAGACTCCTCCCAAGAACTAAGGGTACGTCTCATAATTGGTTTACTCGGAATCACCCGGTGAGGCAGTTATGACTTCCAAGCATTTTTTCATGGTTTAATGCTGCTTTCCAAGGTGTTTCAGGCAGTGCACGGCATTTTACATCTGGCAGAACATTTTGGAGAAGCATAGGTCCTTTGGCCCTTTCTGGATGCCTTGGAAAAAGCTCTTGTGGACTTCAGTTGGGGTGTCTATTGCTGTGATAAAACAGCATGACCAGAAGCAACTGGAGGAGGCAAGGGCTTATGTGGTTTATGCACAGTCCGCTGCAAAGGGAAGTCAGAACAGGAACTCAAGGTAGTTACCTGGAATCAGGAACTGAAGCAGAAGCCATGGAGGAATGCTGCTCGCTGGCTTGCTTCTCATGGGATTTTAACCTTCCACCTAGGGCCCTGCTGGCTTCCTTCGCACGATGCTTGTAGATCCACGCGAGGCGCTTTGTTATATTCACCAGCACTATCTGCCCAACACTGGCACAACCCACAGTCATTGATCAAGAAAATGCTGGACAGACTTATTAATAGGGTATTTTATGAGGTTTTTTTTTTTCTCCAGTCAAAATTCCCTCCTAAATATATCAAGTTTGTGTCAAGTTGACAAAGACCAACCAGGGCAGCAGCATCTTTTCTACTCTGACATCTTTCTACCTACATTGGGCAGCGGATCAAAGTTGAGAGACTTAGACTGCTCATTGTCTCAGGCTCTTGTGGAGATTAGAGGATTCTAAGGGCAACACGACTCCTCTTGCCCCCGCGTAGCTGCCTTTCCAGAGAAGGCCACCAGGGGACTCCGCTCTGAGCCGGTGAATTGCAGTGGCGCCCGGGCGAGCTGCGCGGCGCGCTGGGTGCATGTGGGGGCCGCACCAGAGCCGTGGTCGCTGCATCTGGAGTCACGCGTGCTGGCCAGAAACCCCTCGCGTGAATCTGCAAGCATCGCTGCTCTGGCTGGAGAAGCTCACTCTTTTCCTCCGGCTCCAGAAGCTGCTGCCGGCGTGAAGGAAACCAGCAGGGCCCTAGGCAGAAGGTTAAAACCCCACGGTAAGAGATCCTTCCAAGAGTGCTGAGGAGGCGCAGTCGCAGCTTCCCGCTTCGGATTGTGCCCTGATGGGCCGAGGTGCGGGGCACACCTAGGGAGGATCAGTCGTGCGGACCCCAGTCCTCACCCCTCCTCCGCGAGCTTCCGGGGTTGGAGTCTGGTTTAGGCAGTGAGGGCTTCTTGGCTTTCCTCTGCCTCCGGGTACGCACTTCCCGGGCTGGAATGTGAGTCCAGTTCCCACCCAGGGGTCTGTGGCTTTGATCTGAAATACACCCCCTCCCTCCCCCTAAAGGGTGCAGATCTCACTCGGGACCCATTCTGAATCTCAGATGCGGGTGGGGTGCGCGTCGGCCTGAAGCGGCGGGAAGAGAAACTTTTACAAAGTGCATCTAAACAGAGGGACGCTCCTGGGCTCCTGGATCCCAGAGCAGGCTCGGCGTGGGGCTGTGTAGGGAGGGCTACAACGCACAGTCTCGATTTGTCCTCCCTGGCTACCGATGCCTCATTAAGGGAGGTATTAAGAATAAGTAAATTTTGCTTAACTTTTGGACCAACAACTGTCAAACATCTGGGATCGTTGCCCCTCTCTTTCCGCACCGGAGAAGGTGAAAACTAAACTTTCCCTTCATTTCTCCTCCCCACCACTGGACCCCCAGGATGGGGTTGTTAATGGTAAAGAGCGGTTCCCGCCTCCTGGAGCGTGGCAGAGGCTCTAGACCACTCAGATCTCTTCCAGCCCCCTTTCAGACCGTCTGCAAGTCTTCCCCGCAGAGACCGGGCGACAGAGCCATGCTCCTGTAACCCAGTGAATGGCCTTTTGTTTCTCTGCGGTTCCACTATTGTTGCGCCTCTAACATCTGGTGGGGCTCCAGCGGGGAAGGAAGTCCCTTTCGCCGCTCGCGGGGCCTTCCACGCTGGTCTTTGCGGAGGCTCGGGTCCGGGATCCCCGCTGGGGAAGGACAGAGTTCGGGACCTGGCTAGGCCGCCCCACCCGGGGCTTGCGGTTAGAGGGCGGAGGGAAAGTTGTTCCTGAGCCCGCCTCCTAGGCTGCTTGTGGCCCAGGGCGCATTTCTCAGATCTTATCCCCAGCGAATCTGAAACGAGAGATTGGAGGCAAAGTTCTCGAAAGCCAGGAGATCTGCGAGAGGGTCCAAAGGACTTACAGAGGCGAGCTAAACGCATATGGAGGGCCCCACAACCCGGGCGATGGCCGGAGACAGGGCACCTCATCTCTACGGAAAGTTCAGGGGTGGCAAAATTTTAAGGACAGGCAGGCCATTGACCACAAAAGAGTGGAGACTAAAGCTAACCTGGGAAGGCTAAAGATTTTGCCTGGAAATGGTGGTGTCGTGATCCGCTATGAAATGTTCGTGGGCTTCTGACTTCACCTAAGGCTCCAAGTTTAAGACCCAAATTTTTCGCCGCCATGCAGAAAAAGCAAAGCCATGACTACGCAGTCCAAAAGGCAGATGCGGCCAGAGCACTGTTTTGGTTTTCATCTGCCCGAGAACAGGTGGCTTGGGGTAGCCCCTATTTCTCCAGAGGGGGGCGCCTGTTGGACTATAGCAGGGCGGGTTTCCTGGAATAAGTTAGGTGCTTGTATCTAGAGCAGTTAGCGTGTGTGGGTTACTTATTAAACAATCTTGGCAAGAGTAAAGTCACCTTCCAAAGCCCGCAGCGACCGGAACTGTCACCCGAGGGTCGACTAGAGGAGGTTTGATGGTATATACCTGTTGGGACCTGTGCCTCTTGCCAGGCTTGTAGATGTTGCCTTTGCCAATTTTTCCTGTAGAATTGCCAACCTTAGACCGTCTAGGAGATGCGGAAACATCCTTCCCCCACCCACCCACCCCCAGTTCTGAGTTTTGGCACCCTTCCTCTCCGACTCAGGGGAGAAAGAGAGGCTTATACGGAGCCACCTGTGACCTCTGCACCTCTCCATCACTCCACCCTTGCTCGGGATGGGGCCCTAGCTTGTTAACAAGCACTCTTACATCCCAACCCATCTTCAGATAGGTATAAATTCTGGGCTCTGCACAGGTCTGGTTTGCCCTTAAACTTAAAAGCATTTTGAGAGACTGTTAACTCAAGAGAGGATCTATAGAGAAACTTTCGCCGTGATTTCTAGATCTTGACGGTGGGGTTCTGAAAAGTAAAACGGCAAATTCTCTGGAGTGCTCAAGATACTCTAATGATAAGGGCCCACAAGTTCGGATTTCTTTGAAATTTAACAGTAGCAGCACAGTAACAAACGACCTGCTTAAGAAATACTGCTTGGGTTCTGTTTGCTCAGGGAGTACAAGAAGGCGTCATTAAAGTTAAAGTCAGGGCTTGGGCCAGCCAAGAAGGAAAACACAATCATTATAGAGGAAAATAAGGGTGTTCAATTTCGTTAATTTTAGAACTAAAAAAGATTTATCTAGAAAAATTATTGTAGGAAAAATAGAAACGTCATAGTTAAAACGTTAAAAACTCCTCTCTCTCTCTCTCTCTCTCTCTCTCTCTCTCTCTCTCTCTCTCTCTGTATATTCAATCTTATCCAATCATTTCCGTGGGATTCATTGTTTCTGAAGACACAGTAGAGTTGATACATTGTTACAATATTGAAGACTATGATACTGCCCATAGTAAGCACATGCCAGTGTATCAACTCCTCAGCAATGTATAAGAGAAGCTACACTCTACTCACCCTGTGTTATCATTGCTTTTCCATTTCTGTGGTGTTAATAAGAGAGGAATGTTTTATTGTTGTCTTACTTAGCACTTTTTAAAAATCAAGAGGGAGAATATACATTTTTATATTGTCCATTATCATTTCTATGTTTATGTTCTTTTTGGTAGGCTTGGTCTCTGATTATTTTATTTTAAGATGTACTCTATAAAAAGAATGTGATTGTGACTTCTGTCAAACTATCTATCCTGATTAGAAGATGTTTAGCTTTTATGGCCAGTTCTTTCTTCTCTTCTCCATATCCTTCTTGAAGTTTTGGGAATCAATTTCAGGGCCTCAGACAGTCATCCATGTACTTGACCACGGAACTACACTCCCACCCCACTTTGCCAGTTCTCTTCCCTTGCACAGAGCAAACACAGGGCAGGGCAGGACAGCGCAGGGCAGCAGCTATAATTTATGAAAGTAACTGCTGACATCTCAGCAGGGCTGCATAGGGGTCAGGCAAAGGTGTTAGAGAAATGAATGGAAAACGCCGTGTCTGCTGCTTTGCAGTCCATAGCCAGCCTCCCTCCCCACTGCCACAGTCCCAATCTAAAACAACCTTATTAATGAGCTTTTTTAAAAATCAAATAGATTATATTCATTCATTTTAGTGACTGATTTTTTTTGCTAGTAACATAAACGCCATAATGTATAACTTTGGTTTTATTATAAGTTAACATTTCTGCTAACTTTTCCACTGAAATTCATCTTTTGCTTGAGACTTTCTTTGACTGCACTGCCTTGAACCCTGAACTTGAAAAGTCTTGCATCTGAAGGTAGCATTAGCAGCATCCTGGTAATGGCTTTAGAATAAAGCATTCTTGGAGACATTTGAGCAGTTGCAGCTTCTATTTAAGTTCTTGCTTGAAGGTGGGTGATTCTGAAATATGATAGAGGAGGAGAAAGGAGAAAGTTCAGTTAGCTGAATAAAAACAGAAGAGTTAAGTAAATAATGTAGGTAATCTGGATTACAAAGTGACTTTAAAAAGATAAAAGTGGTTAAGGTACCACGTATTATTACAGTGCCTAATTTACTTAAATGATAGTACATAGCTTTCCAACCGGGAAAACTGGACATGAATGTAGAATTCCACCACAGCATGACTTTAGACCTTTACTTTAGGTGCACACACATAGAAAACCGCCTGCTATGAGAGAATGTCACTAATTTCTATGCCTTCCCCTAACCTCACTGCAGATCTGAGAATCCAGTCCAAGTGCCTTATGCATGTTAGACAAGTACAGCTACCACTGAGCTGCATCCGTAGCCTTTTCTATACCTTTAGCTATAGAAACCAAACAAAATGCTCCAGGCATGATCATGTGCTACATCAGAATCACAGGCTCTCGGGTGTTAAGGAGGAGCTCAATGATCAATGGATTCTACTATCTATAAATCTATCTATCTATCTATCTATCTATCTATCCATCTATCTATCTATCTATCCAAATTTCACTGTGGACCTTGACTTTTAAAGCAACAACTTACCATTCTTTAAACTTCAAAGAAACCAAACTGACAATTGATCTCAACATTTTTTTCTCTAGAAGAAAGATGGTTAAAAAAACAAAACAAAACAAAAAAAAAAACATTTTGAGCTGGGCGTGGTGGCGCACGCCTTTAATCCCAGCACTCGGGAGGCAGAGGCAGGCGGATTTCTGAGTTCGAGGCCAGCCTGGTCTACAGAGTGAGTTCCAGGACAGCCAAGGCTACACAGAGAAACCCTGTCTCGAAAAAGCAAAAAAAAAAAAAAAAACAAAAAAAAAAAAAAACATTTTGATTCTATAGATTGGGTATTGGCTGTTAATGTGGTGAACTTTCGTAGAATCAACAGCCTTGGCAGCCAGAGAGATGATTTGTTGAAATGTTACCTTTTCAAATCTTCTCCCTGTCTTCTAACTGCCATCATGGCAACTTTCTTAGATGGCAGAGAAAAGCCAATAGAAAATGGTCAGAGGAAAGTGGCCGAGAGAGAAGGTGGAAAGGGAACCTTACTCCTTTCGACCTGTCTCCAGTACTGCCTCAGTAATTTCCTGGGGTCACCCAGGCACTGAGTAACACGGCCAGTATTGCTTCTTCTTAAAGAGATAGATATGGTTGTCATATCAAGGTCAAGCCTCCGAGACAGCAAACATTACACGAAGGACCAGTCTAACTGAGGACACTGCCCCATCATGCACTGCACAGCCATGCTTACAAGGAAGGAGGAAGCTATGGAGGGAAATGTGATTCTGAAAATATACCTGATGTCATTTTGAGTAGTTTTCTGGACTTGGAAAATATAATGAAACATCTTCTTATTTCCACTGTGACAATCTTCCACGCACAGAAACTGTATTTCTTATTTATCAGGAACTTTTTGATTCTGAAGAAATACTTGCCCAACTCCAGGTAGACTGTCAGGAAGTCCTCGGAGTGAGGATGTTCCCTGTTCTCTTTCTCCTCGTCCATGAAGCACTCGTGAGCTTGCCGCACTTGGTCAAAAAGTCCCGATCTGATGCGTTCCCAGTGTTCCTCTGTCACCGGAGGGATGGAGCCTTTAAGATTGAAGATAGTTAGTGCCAGAGTGGATATACGATAGGAGACGGCGTTTATCTCCTTTTTCATATGCTGGATGTATGGCAAAATCTCTTTAGGAAACTTAAAATCTGTGATATCTTTAAGACATCTTAAGGGAAAGCCGGTCATGGTTCTGCCCAGAAGTTTCACATTTTCCAAGATGGTATCATCCAGGTAAACACAGTTCAGAGATTGGATGGGCAGAATGTATAGAGCCACAAGGGCCACCAGCCATAAATACTTTGGAGTCATTCTCAACCCTGGTGCTTAGTATTTTTTTCCAGAGGGAAAAAACCCTGCAACACCCAGGACTGATAATGATGTTTTAGGTCCCTTTTCATGCTCTTATATACCTGTATATCTTCAACGGGAGGTGTTGTCTTAGATTCCTTTGCCTCCGGGCGCTTTTTTTCCCCCCGAGTGAGTAAAGCATTACTTTAGGTTCCCAGGTGACCCATCCCAGGACTGAAGACTCCTAGTAAACCTGACACACAGGGACTGGGGGTGTGGCTTAGTTTGTCAAAAACATGCAAGGCCCCAAGTTCAGTTCCCAACACTGGGGGAAAAAATATTCAGCTCATATCAAAGACATAATGATTCTTCTGGGATATATATTTTTGTACCTCATCCTATAGTCAAATTTCTGTTTTAATTGAATTAGTCATTAACCAAATGACTGCGATTACTGATGACTAGGTCACTAGCAATAACATTTAGTTTTCTCCAATCTTGACAAATTAAGCTTCTGTAGTTAGAACAAACCTCCTTCCTTCCTTCCTTCCTTCCTTCCTTCCTTCCTTCCTTCCTTCCTTCCTTCCTTTCTTTCTTTTCCTTCCTTCCTTCCTTTCTTTTTCTTTCTTCCTTTCTTCTTCCTCTCTGTCTTTCTTTCTTTCTTTCTTTCTTTCTTTCTTTCTTTCTTTCTTTCTTTCTTTCTTTCTCTCTCTCTCTCTCTTCCTTCCTTCCTTCCTTCTTTTCTTCCTTTCTTTCTCTCTCTGTTTTATTTTTTCCTTGTGTGTGTGTGTGGTGGTGTTGTTGTTGTGTTTGTTGTTTTCTTAATTTTTCTGGATCTCAAAGAAGACGATAAGCCTAGTTTGTCAACTTAGAAAACGCAAGGTGAATGAGATGGTTTTCTTTTGACACGTTAGGTTAATATTTCACAGCTATTCTTTCCTTTTGTTAGACTCATCTCTGGGTCGAATTTCATATACCTAAATCTTAGCAGTCTTCTGCTGGGTCTTATGTTTAAGTAATTTCTCTGCTTATTAGTCTCTCTGTTATATAGTTTAGATACAAATTTAGATTAGATGCAAGACTTGGGAACTTTGACTTCATTGTTTTTCCTTCTTGGTCGTTCTGGAATCTGTAATGTATTTTGTTTGTTCTGCTTGTTTTTCACACATACGGCATTTGGGTAGAAGGTCACCCATTTCAGCCAGCTAACTCATACCTAGGCTGCTATGACTACGCTAGCGTGGCTGTCTGCCATCCATGATGCTTTCTCTGTTTGACCAAATAATTTTTGGATTCTGGTCTTATCAAATCCCCCCCCCCTTCTTTTAAAAAGAACATAACATGACTTTCAAAGTTTATGTTCTTTTTTTTTTTTTTTTTTTTTGGTTTTTTCGAGACAGGGTTTCTCTGTGTAGCCCTGGCTGTCCTGGAACTCACTCTGTAGACCAGGCTGGCCTCGAACTCAGAAATCGCCTGCCTCTGCCTCCCGAGTGCTGGGATTAAAGGCATGCGCCACCACGCCCGGCTCAAAGTTTATGTTCTTATTTTTTGTTAATTTAAAAAAGGAAATTAATGGATTTAAAATGCTATCCTATTGACATGAGAAACAACAGGAGTTATACAACAATAGCAGACTATGGTTGAAAATTGGGCTTTAAAATTCTTAATCATTTGGTTGCATCAGAAGCTAACTGTGAGTGGCTTTCTTAAACTCTGGGTTATTATGGACTGGCTTCTTGAAAACAGGAAATACTGCAGATATTCCTCTCTATTCTTTTTTTTTTTTTTTTTTTAAAGATTTATTTATTATATGTAAGTACACTGTAGCTGTCTTCAGACACTCCAGAAGAGGGCGCCAGATCTCGTTGCGGATGGTTGTGAGCCACCATGTGGTTGCTGGGATTTGAACTCTGGACCTTCGGAAGAGCAGTCGGGTGCTCTTACCCACTGAGCCATCTCACCAGCCCCCTCCTCTCTATTCTTAATCTATATAAAATTCTACGTTCACAGACAGTTTCTCTGCATGGCTGATTGTCAAAAACAAAATCAGGAAAACCGTCCCTTTTATATGAATGAGATTGTACATTGATTTCAATCATTTGGTTGTCACAGGTGACAAAATGGTGACACTGATCAAAATCTTTTACAGTGTGCATGAGCATTGTCTTTGAGTCAGTAATTCTGACCCTTAGAGTTTTTCCATTCTGTTGCCCACAGAACAATAATATCATTAAAGATTTGAAAATCATGCCAAGAAGCGATTGGTTAAGCAAAGCATCTGTGGAAAATTTCTGCACAAGCATTAAAAGTTGGAAAAATTTTGGTCACTTGGCTGACTATATTTTGTTTCTTTTTAAAAAATATTTATTTTATTTTATGCATATGAGTACACTGTAGCTGTACAGATGGTTGTGAGCCATCATGTGGTTGATGGAAACTGAACTTAGGACCTCTGCTCACTCTGGTCCCGCTTGCTCAGGCCCAAAGATTTATTTATTTATTATATGTAAGTACACTGTAGCTGTCTTCAGACACACCTTTAGAGGGCATCAGATTCCACTACAGATGGTTGTGAGCCACCATGTGGTTGCTGGGATTTGAACTCAAGACCTTCGGAAGAGCAGTCAGTGCTCTTAACCGCTGAGCCATCTCTCCAGCCCTATATTTTGTTTCTTAAAAGAAGCTTTCTAGGTAGGATGGAGTCCACTTGCATTTCTTGTTAAATGTGGGTATTTGCGTGGAAAGAAAAGAACCTTGAGATATATATCCCCAAAGTTTTGAATCTTATCTCTGGATTGGAAAAATTAGTGATTTTTATTCTTTTAATTTTATTTGCCTATTTTATTAAGTTTTCGGTGGTCAGCAACTTTTTCTTACTTAAAAAGCCTAAGTCTTTAAGAGAAAGTAAAGTCATGAAAGAAAAGCATTGCATATGTAAAACAGAATCAGTAGACTTTAAACATCTCTACTTAAAAAGAAAATGTGAATTTCCCTAAGTCTCTGTTCTAGGTCAGTTGCTAGGAAGAGTGTAGAGTTATATAGGAGCTCAGTGTACTAATCTGTAGCTTTTTATACAAGAACATGTTAATGCATACCTACAAACATTTGTGATCACACACATGCACCTCTGAGGGCCATGCCTTCATACACAGAGCATATACTTTCTACCTAAGCTTTCCAGGTTAAGTGGTTCCAGGTAGAGCTGCCTGCCATTTTGGACTTTTGCTATGCCTTGCCTTCCTTAGTTATAGGGCTTTGCAGGAAGTGATTGCATAAGTGTTGATCTCTACTTTAGAGTATTCCTTTCCTAACACTTCAGTTCATTCTGCTTAGTGTACTTCACACTTGTTGAAGATGGTTCAGGTGCCATGTAGTTGCCTTGCCACATTAAAATGTTTCTTCTCATAGGTGAAGAAGATGGTAGCAGATGCAGAAGTTCCTGTATTTTCTTTCCACCATGAGTGGCTTTCTTATAAAAAAAAAAAAAAAAAAAAAAAAAAAAAAAAAAAAAAAACACGCCCCCCAATCTCCTCCCTTTGTTCATACCTATATTTATTCAAAACTTCATTTTAAGTCTTTGGCACTTGTGACTCATGACCTAGGCCCTGTAGAAGGAGGAATACAGTGTACTACTTGACGTCAAGGAACTTACAATTACAGACATGTAATTGTGGGTGGACCTCAGTGCTTTAAATGTTAATTGGTGCTAATACTGACAGTATTTGTGACAAAGGTGGGGAGGTAGTTGACATGCATGCCTGCCTCTCTTTGGCCACTAGCACTGCCTAATCTAGCAAATAAATCTACAGGGATATGTCTGCGATATTTCAGACATACTTGTACTAAAAGAAAACCCTTTCTCCATTGACCTAAAACTCAAATGTAACTTGCTATCTTTATTTTATCGGGCCTGGCAATCTCACCGACCATGAGAGCTCCCATTGATCTCTGATGGAGTCAAAGAGCACACTCCCTCTTCTAGAAGCTTCTCCTCTGCCTTCCCTCCACCCCCTGAGAGTGGCATTTTGCTTCATTTCTCAATGCTGGCATTACTTACGGACAGATACAAAGAGGACATAGGTGAACACACATGCATACACTCACATATACTTACACAGTTCATATACTTTCTACCTAAGTCATTGCTAATTACTCTAGTTAGAAACATTATTGGATCATTAATTACTTGTTTAGGTCATGTGAATATACTTCAGAATCTGGAAATTGAAAAGGTGATTGAGAAAACATTTCCTTTTTCATACACACATCTGTCTCAGCTGTCTACTCTGTCATTAGCAGGGTGTGCATTGATATGCCAGCTCTGTGCCTGTGATATTTGCTTTTATTTCCTGCCATGCTCTGAGGTAGTTTACATGTATGTAGTATTGTTTTCATTAGAATGAACACAATTAACAGGGGCTACCCTGTAATCAGATAAAGTGTGCAGTTCCTGAAGATTATAAAGCTAACACTACGCCGCCGGGCAGTGGTGGCGCATGCCTTTAATCCCAGCATTTGGGAGGCAGAGGCAGGCGGATTTCTGAGTTCAAAGCCAGTCTAGTCTACAGAGTGAGTTCCAGGACAGCCTGGACTACACAGAGAAACGCTGCCTTAAAAACAAACAAACAAACAAACAATAAGTAAATAAATAATTGAAGCTAACACTAATGAGCAAGATGGAATTTGTTTGACAAAATGGAGAAAAGGCAAATTTCAGGGGAGATAAATAGTTTGGATTTACCTCAGTGGCACATGGGATCTTCAGCGAAGATTTATTGCTTCTTATGAAAGGACAAATTTCCAGTCCAGATAACTTGTTGGCCATCTTTGTTACTCCATTAGCCCAGAGTGAGTCGTTTCGGTTTTGCTGTTTTCGAGGTAACTGAGCCCAAAGGCAGTATGCTTCCTTAGCACTGAGACCTGGTCGTGCAGTGTGGTCGTGCCAGGGCATCCCTGTGAGCTCTGCCAAATCATCCTCACTGCTTCCCTTCCTGGAGAGCTCCTCCTGATTGGGTCCTGTCTAGCTTTCACCCAGTGTAAGGCGTCAACGACTACACCAGTCACTAATCATGATGTTGGTAAATTATGTGAAAATTCAGTCCCTTTAGGGAAAGTGAGGCCAGAAAGCAAAGGCCACCTCTCAGCTTGGCATCTCATCATGTTCCCCGCACCCCCTTCCCAAGGCAGCAGTAGTTATCAGTCTGCTAGATGGCCTTGTTGATGACTTCCTCCTGTCGAAGCACAGGTTCATGATGGCAGGCACATCAGTGGGTTTGCTGCTTGCTGCCCTTTTAAGTGGCCTGTAGAAACCACAGAAACTGTGAGATCTGGGCTTGGACGGATGGGGATAGGAGACTTTGTGCTTCTTACATCACTAAAACGGGCTTATCAAAATTGTGATGGCTTTGACATTTTACTTTGGAAATCTGCCTCTAGAACTATATGATTTCATCTGTGGGTAATGGTTTTAAAATATGGATTGAAAGTTCTTCATGAAGATGAGTCCCAGGAGAGATAGTTCACCAGGTCTGGCCTATGATAGACCTAGGTAACTTGTATAGCACCTGGCACATGGTAGGTGCTCAGTTATTATTTGTTGGGTGACTAAACATAGCAAAGCCATGGCCTGACGATCCTTCTTTGTTTAGGGATGACGAGGACAAGTGGTTGCTATGAGTAACTGAGGAATTCGCAGAACGATAGAAGATAACTGAAGTGCTCCTTGCTATTTTTGATGTTTCTTCTTTGAACTGCCCAAGGCCAGTTAAGTCATAAAACCTTTGTCAACTTCAGTGATATCTTGGGTTCATATTTTTTGGGTTGATTCATATCTTATCCTTCAGACTAGAAATGTGACTTACACAGTTTTGTAATCATGACACCAACTGTTTGTTGAATAAAAGCAGCCATGGGATTTCCTATGTTTCTAAAGTCTGGTTGGATATCAACTTGTATGGGCAAAGCGCAAAAGACCTTTCCTCCAGTTCTCGAAGTCTTTGTATTATTAGTGTTTGCAGTAGCTATCTTTTTTATCCTATCACCTGAGAAGATCTTTAGACTTATCAACACCAGTCCCCCTTGGCAGCTTTGTTGAAGACTATGCATTGTTACAACTCCCTACACAAGAACGATCTGAATGTTAGAAAAGGAGCCTTGACAAAAGAAACTTATCATGGTTAAATTCATGCATAAGTAAATACACATGCACCCTTGATAAAGACCGTGTTGGCTTGGGGATTGTCACAATAGCTTCTATCTACTTCTTCACTCTCCTGTTGTCTTCTCGGGGACATTTTGCCCTGGGGTGGCAGTAATACCTTCAGAGAATAGTGGTGGAATCTGTCACCTACCAGGACAATCTTTCCCTCTCCACTGTGGATCCCGGTGGCTGAGGTAGTGCATCCAAGTGTGCCAGTGGTTGAGGGGAACCACCGACGGTGGAGTGAGTAACGGATGACACAGGATGATTCTTGGTCCATAGACGAGGCACTGTGCTCTCTTAATCACTGCTGGCTTGCTTGTGGTCACGTTTCTTGCCGTTAGTGAAAAGCAAACAAGCATTGTAGAAAACCTCGAGGAAGCTTTCTGTAGATCAGCAAAGGCCTGACTCATCTGATGCAAATCATGGAACTCCTCCTTATTTTCATAGCCGCGAAGCTGGAAGTAGTGTCTGGGGATAGTTTGGTCCCAGCAAGAGTGAGGAAGGGAGTCTTTTCTTCCTGCCAACACTGACCTGAAGTAGCCTTGAAGCACAAGACTCTCTTAGTCATGGAATATATCAATGGAGGGGGCATTTAGACATAAACCATTGAGATCTGAGGTGGGTGAAGTGACTGGCTTAAGGCCACAGTGCTCTTGAGGGGCCAAATGGGGCTGAGTCAATCTGTCTTCATCTTGACTTTTTCAACCTAAGTTTCCCATAGTGATCTTCTTCCCATCTCCTTCCCTTCTGCCTCTGCACATGGATCCCTCTCATCGGTAAAGAACAGGCATTGTAAGGACCCCAGGTAATCCCTGTTACAACCTAAGCTCCTTTGGCTGTCACAAGGGTTCCTCTATTCTGGGAAGAAACCTTTTGATAATAGAAGCTGAATTAGGCCTAAGATGCCTAATATTCTATATTTTTTAATTGTACATATTAAGAGTGTTTCCCAGACTACTCGACCTGATGATATCAGGTTTATGAGAAACAACACAAACATTAGTTTAGGCCCAAAGTCTGAAGGAAATGGCTTAGAACAGATGGCCTGAGGGAGGCCAGACTTCATTCCATACATGAAATTCATTTATTTGTTTTTTTCCCTTTTTCCTTATTGTATATATCCTCGGATACATCAAGTTACACATACAATTGTTTCATTATGCTTGCCCTATGCATTGAGCACATAGCATACATAAATGTTTAACGAATGGATGAGTATATTGTAGTATTTTTAACGCGAGTATATGTTAGACCTCAGATCATTCTAATAACTACATTTCCATCCGAACTGTGTAACTCTTGAGTGAATCACCAGAACAGTTTGTGCTTTGTAACACTGTTTGTGTTGGTGTTTGTTAGAGGACAGTGTGCCCACATTAATGAGAGTGCTCACAGGCGATAACAGGATCAGAATGGTTGTGTTTCTGTGTAATCTGTGCAGCTAGTAATCGTAATAGAAGATTCAAATAATTTAGCAAGCCCTAAGACCTAACAGTCTACTGTTTAGTTAGCTTGCTTGTCTTCTATTTTAGTTGGTGGTGGTTCCGGGAACCTGAGCTGGGGCTTTGCACATGCTAGGCAAGCACTCAACCACTGAGCTATATAACCCAGCTCTTTACTAAAGTTAAAAAAAAAAAAAATTCTCATAGCCATTATACAGCTTAGGTGTTATTGCCCTCAATTTAAAAGGAAGAAAATGGAAGATTTGAAATGCTGAGCAACGTACCTAAGGTCACAGGAGCAGAAACCCACCCACCAAACCAACGAAAAGTAAGTAAAGGAGGCTGGAGAGATGGCTCAGTGGTTAAGAATGCTAGCTGCCCTTCCAGAGGACCCAGGTTCAATTCCCAGCACCGACCGGACAGCTTACAACTGTTTGTCACTCCAGTTCCAGGGGATCTGACACCTCACATAGACATGCATGCAGGCGAAAAACAAAAATGAACATAAAGATTAAAAAATAAATCATTTTTTAAAAGTAATTAAAGAAATCAGATTTGAGGGAAAATAAGAGGAAGTCAAAGATCTAACCAGATATGTCCAATGCCATTTATTGCAGAGTTTGAAATTTGCCCCTGGGCTCTCCAAAACAAAGAGAAAATGTAACATAATCTGTTAAAATGTTCACAGTATCCCAAGTGAAAAGAAGCAGCAAGTCTGTACTCAATAGAAGCCAAAACTTTTCCCTGGTGCAGCTTTCTGGCAGGAATGTTCTCTGAGGCCTTCCAGAGAGCACGCTGGAGGATGTCTAGGCAAAAAGCACCCCCCCATCCCCCCCACCCCGTCCCCTTGACTTTTTTCCGGGAGAGTCCACCCCAAGAACTTTGCTGAGATGGTCCTTGAACCTTCGCTCTGTGCAGACTGATGTCTCTGCCAGCTCCTCAGCAGACACTGTGCAGAGCCTCAGTGCTTTCTCTCATGTTCTGCTGTGAAAGAGAGTTCAGCAGTTCGCTGGGCTGGGGAAGCATTTTTTTTTTTTTTTCATCATCTGAAGTAGGGAAAAGTGCACTCCCACCCTGGCATGCTCAGGGGCACTTAGCGTGCAGTGACTGCCCTTACATTTCCAGAGCCCGATCCAAGCCTGTGTTTCCCATTAGAGGCACCAGGGACTGTGGAGGAAATAACTCGTAGGCACCAGTCTCTACCATTTAAATGGTCAGACCTGGAAAGCAGGCTGGCTACTCTGTCAGAGTGGCCCAGAGGGCCATAAACAGAGCCGAAAGGCATGCTGGACTTCCATCCTGGATTTGATGTGAAGACTGTCTTCCCAGGAAGTTCCAGTGTGCAGTAATTTCTCGATCAATCTCTTTGTTTCTCTCTCAGAGTCTCTTTACAAGTTTGATGACTAAAAGTTCAAAGGCAGCACAGCTTCACGCCTCCAAATACTATATCTAGTTCAATTTTGATACACATCTCGGGATTACCGTTTGTATTTTTGTTGTTGTTAAGAGTAAAACTCAGAAGAAAAAAAAAAGGTAAACCTCAGTGTACAAAGGATCATATGAATGGCTTCAGATGGTTTTCTGTTCCCAAGTGACATGCCATTCCCATTAGACAATTGGGTTTTCCCTGTTCAGCAGGACAGGGCAGTGACGGTCATTGCCAAATATGGTGATATAGTTTCTCGTGGATTGTCTCCTGTGCTAGGTCATCAAGGTTGAAAATGTGTATTGCAGACACAGTTCGTCTCTCCATCTATCTTCTGTGAGGTATGATGTTTCCGATCAAGGTGTTGAAGGGGAAAGGGTGCGGCTGAAGACTCACATTATCTCACATACCCGGGTTTGTAGACTGTAAGGATAAAATTATATGGTTTTATAAATTTTACGAATGAAGTAAGCAGGGTAAGAGGATAACTGGGTGAAGCGAGGGGTAATCTGAGACCCAAAGAGAAACATGCTAGCCATGGAAAGAGCTGGAAGGAAAGTATTTGGGGCAAGGACATGAAGCTTAAATGCATCAGGGAAAGAAGTTGGGACGTTTAAACTAAGGAGAGGAAAGATGGGTTGGGGAGAGGAAGGAACTGAAGCAGGTACCAGGATGGTTGCTGTTGTGTGGGGTGTGGCAGGCCAAACACTGTTCATGTTGTTACCATAAGACTGATGAAAATACATGGAAGGAATTTTGAGCAAAAGAGCTACAGGTATGGAGTGGAAAGCATTTTTAGAGAGATAATTTAAGGGGCCGTATGAGGATATTTGTGAGCAGATGTGGAAGAGAGGAGGATAAAGTGAACAGATGTGGGAGTCAGGTGAGCTCCCAGGGGTCCTGAAAAGGGTAGGAGCAATGGTGGTAAGGGAGCCCTGAGGCATGTTTTCAGTAAGCTGCTGCTCATGTCTTTGGTCCAAGCAACTTCTGTGATCACCAAGAAGGGTTTTCAGAAGGGCCATACATATCTATGACTCCTATGGTGACCAATCAGCGGGACTGCTTTTCAGTAGTCAGAAAAGTACTTCTATGTAGCATTAGGTCTTTAACTGGGTGATCTTAAGTTACGTTTGATGCCTAATACCTTAGGCATTATTGTAAATTATTTATTTAATTGATCTTAGGTTAGCATTAGGACTTAAATTTCTTCATGTTTGACTTCAGGCTTAACTTAAGCTCTTGATATTAAACCCTTGGTTGTAGTTCTTCAGTATAGACAAAGCCAATGTCCGTTCTTGTATATTTTAACATTTAAATGAGGTGTTTCCGCTGTAATTGAGTCAAGGATAACATTCTACGGTCACATCATAGTGGAATGTAATCACAAAATTAAGAAGTCACATAATTGGTTAAAAACATGATACTGGGATGGAGCAATAGAACAGCAGTTAAGAGCCCTGGTTGCTCTTCCAGAGGATACAGGTTCAATTCTTCTCACCCACATGCAGTCTCACAGCTGTACATCTCTACCTCCAGTTCCAGGAGATCCACTGCCCTCTTCCGGCCTCCTCAGGCCCCAAGCATGCGTGTGGTGCACAGACACACGTGGAGGCAAGCATCCACACAAACTAAGTAAGCACGCCTTTAATCCCATCACTCGGGAGGCAGAAGCAGGCGGGTTTCTGAGTTCGAGGCCAGCCTGGTCTACAGAGTGAGTTCCAGGACAGCCAGGGCTATACAGAGAAACCCTGTCTCAGAAAACGAAAAAACAAAAAAACAAAATAATAATAATAACAATACAAATAAATAAATAAATAAATAAATAAATAGTCCTAAAGGAAAACAGTCCTTATTTGCTATTAAATATAAATGAGTCTATCTAACGACATCAATTTTCTCCAATTTGATTGTCAAAGAAAACCTCAGAAATGGCTCTAAGTAACCCTCTAACTCACACTATGCTCTCATGGAACAGCTACTCAGCGGGGTTTGGCAGGACCACCATTGACCTGAAGTTAAGCTGTGGCAGCTCCCCTTGAGTCATAGAGACATCGGCTGAATGATATTTCCATATTTTTTTAAATGATTTTTTTTGTTTGTTTTGTTTTCCTAAGCTTTTGGTATATTGCATGGGCTAAGTGAAACAAAACCTAGTCTACAGGAGCTGAAGAGATGTCTCGGTGGTAAAAGTACCTATTCTTGCAGAGGATTCCCATTCAGTTGCCAACACCCACGTGATGGTGGCTCACAGCCATCTGTAACTCCACTCCCCGGGCATCCAACTCCCGCTTCTGATGTTCAGGGGCACCAGGCATTTACCTGGTGCTCATACCAACGTACGAGCAAAACATTCATAAGCATAAAGTGAAAGTAAACGCACTTATAAATAAATAAGTAAAACCTAGTCTACGGTAAAACCTACGTCTTAGAGTTTATTTTTACAGGCAGGGATCTGGCTTGGCATGGTGATTACTTTTATATAAAATCTTATGACAGTCTGCAGAGCCCCTAGACTCCATTACTAGCTACTATAATAAAAAGTGAAACCAACCAACCAACCAACCAACCAACCAACCAACCAACAAATAAACCACCACTAACAAAAACCACACCGACCGGAAGAATGGTTCAGACCCCGTAGTAGCGGTTGTAGCTTGTGTGAGTTTTTAAGCAAGGAACTGAGTTGCAGCTGGCTTTCCTCCAAGAAGTGATCAGATGCAGAGCCACTCTGTCTCGTGGCACTGTCATCTTACACAAGTTTTGCTTGTCAAGCCAAGGGAAAAGACAGCGTGGGTTGAGGAGTGTGTGAGGCAGGGCTAGACGAGGTTAGACTCAGACGGTGTATCACTGCCAGTCATATCCCTTGGGCTGGAACCTACAGCTAAGTGCAAGGACTTCAGGAAATGTAGTCACCTGCATGAGAGAGGGAGACTGTAGCTTGGTGAGCTGTTAGCCCACCTCTACCAATGCCTGCAGTCAACACGCGTGGACAGGGTCGGGAATCGGCTCAGGCTTGGGATGGCCTGAGGGGCACACTGTAGACGCCCCGATACAGTTTTGGAAAAGCTCATCTGGGGAGAATTGGAGTTGTTGGGCACAGGTAACATTCTAGTGGGGTGTGTCTCCTTTTCTCAAAAGGAAAAAAAATACTATGGAAATAAAAGACTCTAGTCTAAATAAATCATTATAAAGGATTACCTTGCCACACAAAAAATATGCAAATCAGGAAGAAGAAAGAAAGAAAGAAAGAAAGAAAGAAAGAAAGAAAGAAAGAAAGAAAGAAAGAAAGAAAGAAAGAAAGAAAGAAAGAAAGAAAGAAAGAAAGAAAGAAAGAGAAAATGGAGGGGGGTTATGCTTTCATTATAAGGAATCGATTTGAGTTGAAAAACAAAGTGAGGGTACTATCATTTGCTTTCTCTAATACAGCCCATATATAGGTTAGGCAACTACACTGTGTGTGTGTGTGTACATGTACATTCAAGATATAAATGATAAAAACATACTTTATTTTGTCAGTTTAAAAATAATCATAATAAAGTTACTAATGAGAGAGAGAGAGAGAGAGAGAGAGAGAGAGAGAGAGAGAGAGAAACAAATGCAGACTTCATGGCCACGTAGCTCATGCACAAGGCTTGGGGTTTGATGTCCAGCAGCCAGTCAGAAAGAGAGGCAGGAGTGGTGAACCGGATGGTTTTATGTCACTCTGACACAGCTGTAGTCATCTGAGAGGAGAGAACCTCAATTGAGAAAATGATTCTGTAAGATTGGGCTATCCAGACTGGGCAGTGATGGTGCAAGCCTTTAATCCCTGCACTTGGAAGGCAGAGGCAGGTGGATTTCTGAGTTCAAGGCCAGCCTGGTCTACAGCATGAGTTCTAGGATAGGGCTACACAGAGAAACCCATTTTTGTAAGAATTTTACAGTCTTCCCTGGCTTAGACTAAATAAGTTAAATGCATGGATCTCTCCCTCTCCCTTTCTCTCTCTGCAGTGCAGGGCCTTTTTTCATGAGCTCAGTAGGACGCTGGAACCTGTGTCAAAGACCCAACCCTGTGAATGTGAGACCTCTCACGCATGGTTCCAGGGAGTGGCTGGGATCACTTCTGCCTTCTGTGGCAGGCCGAATGGGCACCGCCACTCGGTGAGGTGAGCCAAGACTAGGTCTCTTCAGGTCTCTCTGCACAATGGTCTGTGAGTGGCAAGAAATTCAGGCACCCTGCTGCAGAGATCAGCTGTATGCAGGCCCAGAAGCATCCTGTAATTAAAATGGGGGAGGGCATACTGCTGGTTTTCTTCCTCCCTCTCTCCCTCCCCCACTTCCTTCCTTCCTGTTCTCTCTTTCTTTGCCCACTGGGTTTTGTTATGCATTTTCATGCACATCTTGTTTTTGTTGACCCTTGTCCCAAACCCCCTTCCCTCAAGCCCCGCCCCGCCCCTCCCCACTTGTCCTCTTCCTCCTCAAAGTAGCCCCAGCTCCTCTATAACCCTCTCTGCTCTCCTCTTGTCCTTTAAGATCTCTTTCACCTTCTGTGGTCCATTTTGTAGTTTCATGACCTGTAACCCAAACACACAACTAAAACCTGGAGTTTGCACAGGATAGAAAACATGTAGACTTTGGCTTTTCTGAGTCTGGAATATTTTGCTTAATATATATATATATATTTCTTAGTTCCGTCCATTTTCCAGCAGATTCGTAATTTCACTTTTTTCTTTATGGATGAATGACATCTCGTGGAGCGTCTTTTCTCTCTCCAGCGGCCTGACGATGGACAGTTGGCTACTATGTGAATAGTGCAGCACTAAGTGCAGATGTGAGCTCTGTCTACGGTAGAGCTTCAGATATGTGCCCGTAAGCTAAGCCATACGGTAGTTGCCTTTTCGCTTAACACTGGTTACCATAATGGCTGCACCAGCTTCTTATATAGCCACATATGTCTTTCTCCTCACATTTTCTCAAGATTCCTTGTCACTGGCTTTCCTTTTCCAAGTTGTTTTTTTATTTTTTTAAATCGTGTGACGTGTGGAGGAAGTCAGCCGTGGGCTGTTAAACATATCAGCATCACAGGCATTTGTGCCCGTGTTAGTACTGAGAACTGAACTTAAATCTCTGGAAGAGCCGTGCAGACTCTCACCACTGAGCCACCTTTCTAGTCTCGTTTGTTCTCTTGGTGATGATGCCCCCTTCCACCTCAGTGGAACGACAAGAGCGTTTTCACTGGTGTTTCTCTCAGGTAAGATTCTGAAAGCTTTCCCATAGCCGTTTGTGTTTCGCCTCTTGTTCATTTCCCAGACCCATTATCGACTTGACGATGTAGGTGCTTTGCTATGTTGAATTCTGGCAGTTCTGCTAGATATTAATGCTCCTTTGAAATAAAACAGGCCACGATGTTTTTTCCTATTCTGTAGACCGTTTTCTCACCGTGCTGATAGCTTCCTCTTGCTAGGAAGAAATTTTTAAATTCATCCAATCTCATTTGTCAGTTCATGGGATTATTTGCTATGCTACTGAAGTTTTGTTCACAAAGTTCTCGTTGTCTTGTTTCTGAAGCTACTGCAAATGGGGATTTCTTCCTCAGAATGTTTAATTTTGGTATACATGACTCTTGTATGCTGACTTTTTTTGCACCCCCATATCTTTGCTGACGGTATTTATTATCAGATCTAAAACAGAAGCTGTTAGTTACCAAGGAGTTGCTGCGCTGACAGGCCTGAACCTGCTGGTTCTTGGGAGGAAAGTGGAAGTCTTTGGGATGTTGGACTAGGAAAATGGTGGGACACTGTAAGTGGGGCTCAGTGAGCCGTCGAATAGGCGCTTGGGGCAATGTGGGTTGTAGGGAACTGGCTCAAGGAGTTTCAGAGGGAAACTATTAGCAACCAGGCTTGAGACCATTCTAGTAATATTTTGGCAAAGATTGTGGCCGCTTTTTGCCCTTGTCCTCAGAATCTGGCTGAGGCTAAAATATAAAGCAATGAACTGATGGCAGTCGCTGGAGACTTCCAGACAGTCTAGTATTGTCCCTGACATGCAGTTATTAGTGATCACCCTTATGCAGTTCTACAACGAAAAGGGGCAAGTGAGGCAAAAAGAAATACAGAATGCTACAGCTTGAAAAGTAGCAGCCGGAAGTGTGATGTAGGAGTCAAGGCTTGAGTTGAAAGAGAAAAGCCCTGATTCAAAATAGAATAAAGAGAGTGGTGCCCTCAGGGCAAGACCCCATCCTGCTAAGTTTCCAGCTTGTAAAAAGTGAAAGCCCTGAGGTATTTTCTTCCCCCTCCCCCACCAGCACAAAATAGTAAAGGCTTAGTAGAATCTTCCTCCAAGGTTAAGGAGAGCTGCTGAGGCCAGGCTAGTAGCTGGAGTCCCGACATGGAGTCCCAGAGAGGTCAATGCAGGAAGCTATGAAAAGAGACACCAAGATGTTACAGGTGCCATAGCCATGGGATGCTTGCCAAGGAGAGCTGCACACGGGCATAGAACCATCCCAAGAGAAATAAGTGTGTTTTAGTTGCAAAGTTGGAGGGGGTCGGGGGGGGGGGGCATCTCAGCCCTCTAGACAACAGATGTGGAGTTACAGGATTTGGAGTTTGCCATGCAGGGTTTCAGTCTTATGAAATAGTCTGTGCGTGTGTGTGTGTGTGTGTGTGTGTGTGTGTGTGTGTGCTCGAGACAAGGTCTCCCTATGTAGCCTTGTCCTGGAACTTACTTTGTAGATCAGCCTGGCCTTGAACTTACAGAGATCTGAGTGACTCTTCATCCTCTACAGCTGACTAGGAACCAGTAGTTCTTAATATATGAATCTATTTGTATTTTTGCTGAGGGAAGAAATGTATCTTAGGCGAGAAAGGAGCATTGGAAAAAACCTACGTTAATCTGTCATTTGACAATTGCCTTGTGTGATACGACCTACACAGGTCGACCTTTCTCACACGTGCCACCCATCTTACCATCATGCTGGCATATGTGGTGCTCATCCTTGCTAACCCAAGGTAAGGATTTGACCGTGCAACAGGCAGGCCCCCTGGATCACATGGACCTGGAGTTCATTGCTGTTGCTGAAGTGATGGAAAGATTAGAATTTTAGGAGAACTTGACTCTTTTTCAGTGAAACATCTGACTTCAGCAAACAGCAGTATTGGCCCCATTCCTCACCCCCACTCCTCCATTTATTTAGGCCAGATGTTTTCTGTTTTGAGTATCCACACTGATACTGCTCTTCTGCCTATAGGAATGGTCTTAGGAGAAAATGTAAGCTCTATATCATTTTCAGACTGTCCATCTAGAATTCCAGTTTGATTTTCTGTTTGCATTTATTGCAGGCATCTGATCCCTGTACTCTTCGTGTTTTCTGCACGAGTTAATAATTTAACATACTTTTAGCAGGGTCATTTATTTTTAGAGAAATGGCCTTTGAAATGGAGGAATAAACATCTTGATTTCTTACATCCGCTGACACAGGCCTCTTCAAGTTCAGAGCAAAGCTTCGTAAACCTTTTCTACTTGTGACCTTATTTGCCCAAGAAATCTTTACACAACTCCAGGTATACAGAAATACACAGTAGGCATGAAACAGATCTTTTTGCATAGCATTATAGATTTTTAAAGCTGGAAGCAAATTTGCACCGATGAGATGGGTGTGTTCATTTCATGTAAAGAATTAGATCGTGGGTGGATATCTGAGTCTGTAATACGAGGAACATCATGCGCTGATGCCACTTCACATAAACATACAGCACAAAATGGCTGAAGTATGCTTAGGGCCCTTTCAGAAGCTGTTGGCCGTTCGATCCTAAACTCTAATTTCTAATCTCAAAATGTCTCTAACAGATTTTTAAAGGAAATGCAAGTAAGCTACTCAAATAGCATTTTAAAAATCAAATCTTACAGAATCCAACCCGAAGATCACTGATTGCTACTTGCATACTGAGGGATGATGGCAAGAAAATGTTAAACGCTGTTGCTTTCTAGACTTCCGTCACCGTGTTTCTGTAAAAGCAGGGAATTCTGTGTGCGCAGCCGCAGTTCATTGCAAGCGGTGTTCTGGAGTCTCAGCTACTCCGGGGGGGGGGGGGGGGGAACAGCACACAGTGCGAAGTGAGCATGCTCTTCGTCCATTACCAAGGCCCCAGTGACGTCATGAACATGACTGAGTGCCACCAGCATCCCTGATTCATTGTGTATTTGATTTTGGGTCACTGTGTGTTCAGAAACCTCTTATTTTTGCCAAATTTTCCCATGACACACCCCCTCAATGCTCCCTGATATCCTGCCAGGGATCACGGGGTAGCCTTTATACATTGCTTGCTTAGCCCCTGATCCTACTGTTCCAAAAACCAGATTGCTAAGATTACAGTCATTTACCACAATTGGCTGGACATGACTTATTTAAAAAAATTTTTTTTTAACTTTTTATTGATTCTTTGCGAATTTCACACCATTCACCCCAATCCCATTCATCTCCCTGTCCCTTTGCATATATGCCCTCTGCCCTTGCAACCTCCCCCCAAAATAAAATAAAGTAAAATAAGATAGAATAAAAAAAAATCTTGTCGTGGGAGCTGTACTGTGTGACACACATCTTTCCTTGCAAATGTTCATTGCAGTGAGTCATTAGTTTGGTTGGAGGCCTCTGGCTTCTGCTACCCTATCAAAACTGGATCCTCACCAGGACCCCTCTCAGATGCCCTGCCGTTGCTCTGTGTAATGGAGAACGCAGCTTTGGGTCTGCAGGACCAGCTCTTTAATGCTCCAGCAGATCATAGATAGGATAGATGCTGGGGTGAGCCAACTCAAAGCCCTGGATCTGGGCCTGGGAGGTAGCTGAGTTTGTAAGCCTGCCAGCTGTCCTGTGTCCTTATAAGCCACCAGGGCTAGCTGCCCCAGCTGGCTCACCTGATGCCGCAGTCAGTAAGAGACCCTATCAGCTCTCCTGCTGTCGTGCCCTGGGGCTAGCTCACCATTTGTCACCAGGGCCAGCTCCCTGATGCTGCCCAGGCAAGGTTTATGACTACAGACTCCAAACCCTGGCAGTAGCATGGATCTAGATGTCCCCATGGCCTTGGGTGGTAGCTCAGGCTACTTAGATCAGCTAGCACTCCCCACTCTCCACCCCCAGGCAACAGGGACCTTATATATCCAAATGGTTCTCCAGTGTCAGCCCAGACCACAGACCTACGCTTGGCCTTTGGTGGTAACTCTGGCCACAGACATTGAGACAGACCCCCAGCTGCAGCAGGACCACAGACCCAGGCATGGCCCTTGGTGGAAGCCCAGGCCAGGACCTCACTGTGTCCTCCTCATATCTGCTCTTCATTGCCGTCAAGTCTCTGGTCCCACCTTCTCCATTGGCGTCCCAAACTCTCAGCTTCTCCTCTTCCATCTCTCCACATGGACTCCATCTTTCCTGTCTCCCCATCATTCATTTATCCATCATAGTGGCACTTGTGGCAAGTGCTTGGGTGCCTTTCTTCCAGCCACCCCGGGTTGGTGTGGCTGGGGCAGGCACTTGGGTGTCTTTCTTCTGACCTCCCTGGGCTGGTGTGGTCTCAATTGTCTTTTTAAATTTTATGTGTATGAGTGTTTGTCTATGCATCATGTGTGTACCCAGTGCCTTCAGAAGGACATGACTTTTAATTAAAACGTCTTCCTTTTTTATTGTGTGAGGGCTTCATTTCACACGTGTATGCAAGGCGTGTTGATTAAATCTATCCTCCATCACCTCCTCTCCAGTTCCTCCCCTGTCTCCTACAACTGCTCTGCCCGCCTCCTTTATGAATTTTTTTGGTTTGGGTTTCATTTTTAACTGACTGAGTCTATTTAGTGATGCCTGTCTGCGCGTCAGAATGGGACCGGCTGCTAGAGCACGGGCAGCCGGCCTTGTCAAGGCACTGGATCCCTGTCTTGCGTTACTTTTCTTTTTTAGAGATTTATTGATTATATGTAAGTACACTGTAGCTGTCTTCAAACCCTCCAGAAGAGGGTGTCAGATTTTATTACAGATGATTGTGAGCCACCATGTGGTTGCTGGGATTTGAACTCAGGACCTCCGGAAGACCAGTCAGTGCTCTTAACCACTGGACCATCTCCCCAGCCTGTTACTTTTCTATTGCTCTGAAAACACCGGGGCCAGAATAACTTATAAAAGAAAGCATTTAATGCAGGGCTATCGATTCCAGAGGGTTAGAGTCATGACCATCATGGAAGGGAACATGGCAGCAGGAAGGCAGGCATGGAGCTAGAACAGCCACTGAGAGCTCACATCCTGATCTTCAAGCAGGAGCAGAGAAGGAAAGGGACTGGCTATGGTACAAGCTTTTGAAACCTCAAAGCTGGCAGCTAGTGACACACGCCTCCAACAAGGCCACGCCTCCTAACGATTTCCAAACACTTCTACCAACGGGAGACCAAATAATCAAGTTTATGAGCCTATGAGGGCCGTTCTTATTCAAACCACCATAATCTCATAAGAAAATTGACTCTTCCTCCATTCTCCACCCCACCCTCACCCCCAAGCAACCATGATTGCCACTAGTCTCTCAGCTAGGAGAGGGTAAGAGGTTTTTTTTTGTTGTTGTTGTTGTTGTTTTTTGGTTTTTGAGACAGGGTTTCTCTGTGTAGCCCTGGCTGTCCTGGAACTCACTCTGTAGACCAGGCTGGCCTCGAACTCAGAAATCCGCCTGCCTCTGCCTCCCGAGTGCTGGGATTAAAGGCGTGCGCCAGAGGGTAAGAGTTTTTAAGTGACCGAAAGAAAACTCTAGAGAAAACTTTTAGCATCTGCTGTGTTCTGGAAACTTTGTGGGGTTTTGGAGCTAAAACTGAAAAGTATAAAGGCTCTTCCACGCTTGACCTCACCCTAGATCTAAGGGAACTGAAACTGGCAGTGGCTGTCTCTATGGTGGCTGCTAGGCAAAGATTTGTGAAACAATCTATCAGTTTGGCCCTCTGGCTTGAAAGACTTTGTTTCTTTGCCTCTGCAAGTAAGCAGCCAAGACCTGGGAAACCTCCATCAGAAACAAATTTTTCAGCTGAGCTTGATGGCACACACCTTTAATCCCAGTACTAGAGACAGAAGCAGGTGCATTCCAGAGAGTTCAAGGCCAGCCTGACTTTCATAGCGTTCTGGCCTGTCATGGCTACATAGAGAGACCCTGCTTCCAAACCAAGTAGATTTTTCATGCACTTTCTAGTTGGCATAAGATTTGTTCGAGATGAATTTGCATTTACTGAGCAAATGACCAGGTAACTTCTGTCCAGAATGTGACGAGTGACCAGAGAAGGAGATAAAAAGGAATGCTCTGTGAATTCGAAGATGCTCAGAGACACTGGGAGCCGGTGGGAATCACTGGCTGGAAAGAAAGCAAAGAGGAAGAAGTGGAGGATGGGTAGGGTTCGAGTCCCAGTCCTGCCACCACTAGCTGTGTGACCATGGCAAGTTGTCTTACCATGTGGAAGCCTCTGATTCTTCATCTCGAAGGGGCGGCAGAATCCAGTTAGAGATGTGAGGGTAAAAGTGTAGGTCACAGAGTGCATTGTCAGGAGTGTGGCCCAGGAAATACAATAAAGTGCAGTCAAATCCAGCAAATGACTGCCTGCCTAAAGAGTAGCAACACTGCGGGTCTCTAGGCAAACACAAGGCAACACAATTATATGGTTTGGCATAGTGCCCACCACATGGAACATGGATGCATGCAATGAGTATTGACAATAATAATAATAATAATAATAATAAAAAGCTGGACAGATGAGAGGAGAAAGTCAGGCAAGAAGCGCCTCACCTGTGTTAGGCTCTGCAAGGCACTTGGTCCTTAAGGGCAGACGATGTTTATATTTATATTGCAAAACCTGAATTAAGAACTTTTAAATTGGGTGTAGTGAAAGACGACTAAGTTCCTTTTTGTTGTTATTCCAACACTTCTAATGATGCTTTTAAAAGACCAGATGATCCCAGCACCCCACTGCAGTAGAGATCCCAGCCACAGCCTGTAGTTCCCCATCGCGAGGCAATGTCTTTTCCTCTGTTTTGACAACAGCAATCCATTCTCTGAATAAAGAAGCAATTTTTTTTTTTTTGGTCAGTTTCACTTGGCAATCTGCCCAAGTGTTTGCTTTGACGGATAAGTAGTGGCGAAAGCTTTGGGGTATTTTTGGTGACATATTATTTCCTGTTTGACTTTAAAAATTAGCTTTGAGATCCAGATTCAAGGAAAGGGACCTGGGTGGGGGCGGGGCAGAGGGTGCAGTCTGTCCAGGAAATGAGTCTCCAGGCAGTGCTGAAGTATCTAAAGAGAGTGACTTTTCTTCCTCAGCTCAAGTGAGTCAACATTGCTGGCTCCTGGTCTGCCAAAGTGCAGCTGAGGGCTGGGGAGAGGCGTTAGTCTCACAGGGTGATGTGGGCTAACAGGAGACTTTGTGCCAGGCGATTTTTCAGGGGACCAAGATCCACAGCCTTTGTAATGACCTTTTTTCACAACACTGGCCAGAGTTGGACTGTAACCTACTACATCATTCCCAGAGCGTCTATGAATATAAGAAAGCACATTTAGAAATCTCAGGGTTCAGGAAGACAGGAATGGGAGCCCCGGAGATGACTTAGTAGTCAAGAGCACTGTACTCTTCTTGCAGATGACACAGGTTATGTTCTTGGCACCCATATCCATCCAACTCCTCAAAATCTGGATGCACACGGTCCACATACATACATTCAGAAACACGTGGAAGAGAGAGAAACTGGACGCCGTGCGTGTTGTCTGGCCTCATGCCCTGGGCTCCAGACTGCAGTTGTGGAAATGACTAGAACCTGAAGTAACAGCTGCTCCTTGCTGGGGCATTCATGGTCTTCCTTCTCTCTCATAGGTGTGTTTTGGAAACACAGAATGAGAAGTTTTCACCTCTCTACCCCTCTCATGCCCTCCTTTCCCCTTTTGGCTCTTAGAGCTCTACATCTTTTTCTGTCCATCTTGTTCTCCCTCGGCTCTTTATGCACGGACAGTGCCTGGAGTTAGCTACCGCTTCACTGCACTGGGGTCAGCCCTTCTGATTGCTGGTGTGACTGATCAACTCCCACGCAGGGCTTGGAGAAGCGCTTGCATTCAGAAAGTCAGGGCCTCGCTGAGGGTGGTGGTGCCCGGAGTTCAGCAGGGAGACGCAGTAATAGAAGACTTTGTCACAGACTTCTGACAGCTTGTTTTACAGGCTTAACACTCAGGCTAAACTCTAGATAAAAAGAGATTTGCCAGCTTTCTTGCGATGCTGTCTTCAGAGGGCTGTAGGTGTGCCTGTCTGTGATTTTATTTACTTTTAGCACACCGGTAGTTGAAGAGCTTGGTGGCTTTGTGACAAACCAAGCCAGACCCATCAGTAATGGCTTCTTAGAGAGGTTGTATTAAGGATTTTGAAGTCTAAAAAAAAAGCTACCATCTAATTGGGAGCTGGTAGGCTGCCCTTGGATGCACACCTGAAGAGGGATGGGATCTCCAACTAGAATTTACCATGTACCTCTCACCGGACTAGGATGTCTACACCATGACTGACTGCCTAAAGGCGCCTATATTTTTTTTAAAACTACATCAAATGTGTACTTTTAATTCCGTGTGGAAAATATTGTATTTATTTATTTACTTATTTATTTTTTGAGTTATTCAGGAGTAAAATGCCGAATGGAGGGTAATGGTTAGAGTTGCTTTTCTGAATCCTGGACTCTGGGAGAGGCACGGGGAATAAATTGAATCTGAAAATAAATATTTGAATAGGGAAGAGATGGAACAAGAGTGATTTGTGGCTGGGTTTTTTACAGTGTTTGGGGACACTGCACTAAGTTCCCAAACACTGTAGGCTGTAATAAGATCGGTCTAGGTCCTAGGAAACTGAATCTGCTGCTATAGAGGTTGTCATAGGTAAGGAAATAGAATATTCTCCCACAGTCTCACTGATCTGGTCCCAGTGAAGCGAAAGCAGAGCTTGCTGGGACTACCATGAAAGCATCCTGGTTATACAACGCCGCTGCGTCATGGGCCCAAAGGGTTAATAGGCTTGCTTTCTTGTTGACTCATGAGACTGAGCTTTGTGGAGTTCTGACCTCCTCCTCTGGTTTGGTCCTGGTGTCTCTTTGTTCCTCAGTCTTTTCACTGGTAATAACCGAGGTGCGGAAGTGTGTGCATTTGCCTTTTAAAGCCTTGGTCAAGATATTTAAAATATAAACCCTGGTACATCATTGTTATGTCAATAAAAGGAGCAAAACACCTAAAATGAATCTAAGAAACTTGATTAAGTTAAACTGACTAGGGCTGGTGAGATGGGTAAGAGCACCCGACTGCTCTTCCGAAGGTCCAGAGTTCAAATCCCAGCAACCACATGGTGGCTCACAACCATCTGTAATGAGATCTGACTCCCTCTTCTGGTGTGTCTGAAGACAGCTACAGTGTACTTACATATAATAAATAAATAAATCTTAAAAAAAAAAAAAGTTAAACTGACTAGGCAGTTTTGAATTCAAATTCATGATCCATTTCTAGTTCCCAGTCTACATATTGAATGTATACTGACTTATGCATGTAAGATCAACGTAGTACTCTTTAAAATTCCAAAAGGTTTTTTTTCTGGGGAGGAGGGGCGTAGTGCTGGGATGATAGCTCACTAGCTAAGAGTACTTACTTCTTACACTTGAGGACCTGCACGCAAATCCCCAGCATCCACATAGGATGCAAGCCCTGGCCACACATATACCACTCCAGTGTGTGTTGGAGGAAGAAACAGGAAGATTGTTTGGACTTGCTGGCCTCCAGCCTAGCTTCAGATACAGAGAGAGACTATGTCTCGAGGGAATGACTAGAGAGTGAATAAGCCAGCCAACATCCTCTGGGGCAACACATGCACACACACACACACACACACACACACACACACACACGTGCACACTCAAACACAAAATAAAATAGTTCTATGTTAAGGCCTTGCTCCTTTCTAATGCAATGTTGCAAATCCAGTAT
The DNA here is from genome assembly GCF_978045245.1 of Mus caroli. NCBI lineage: Eukaryota > Metazoa > Chordata > Mammalia > Rodentia > Muridae > Mus > Mus caroli. Next base: position 119,341,074 of record NW_028227261.1, read on the forward strand.
CCACAAGGCTATTCTGACCCCAGAGGCTTTTGTTTTCTAATGAGAAGAATTGGGTTTTGTCTCCCTTTGTGTTCCTGTAACCCAGAGCCATATCAAGGTATGGAGTTATCCTTGAAACGTTAGACAATCCATCCACGTTGCTGGAACTTTCTCCACACACAAGCCTGACTTTAGTGCCCACGCCATACGCCAGTTTACCCACCTGGCAGCTAAAATGTATTTAAGTATCAGACGCTCCTCCTATAGGATAGCTTAGAGTTTCTCCTTTTGACCTAGATAAGACATTCCAAATCGAAAATAAACAATTTATGTGTTATCAAATCTAATTCATATGCAAAGAGACGAAGATTGTGAGCTAATACACGAGGGTACTGTTACCTTGACTGTGTCATTTAGTATAAGTGAATCCTTCTTAAGTTTGTTCAAAGGTGACTTTACAAATTACCAGGACTAGGACAGACCCAACCTGCCCCTCCCTAGCACAAGCATCATACCATCCTGCAACTCCTCTAATTAAAGGTCTAGCAGGCTCATAAGATTCCCAGAGCCAATTAAGCAATGCTCACCCTTGTACCTCCCAGCAGATTGGGGAGCCGCTCGGCATTGGCTGTGATTGATAGGAAAAGTAGCAGCGTATTTTAAAGCCTGTTTAACACTGTTGGTACTCTATGGGGCACAAGCTTTCAACACAGCAGCCTTTTCTCCTCTGGGCTTTTCAGTGTGAGGACACCGGGGAGGCAGCTTGCTCTGTAGCGTGCCTCGGCTGGGAAGCAAGGCTCTGTGGAGGGAGGGGGTGGGGCAGCTGGAGAATGGCGGTGGGGGGCTGGGAGGAGGGGGAGCGGGCAGCTGTCATCTGAATAGCATTTCCCACTGTCATTATCCTTCTGCCCAAGCTCCCTCCATTCATATTCATGGCTTCCAGGCTGCTGAGCATCAAGACCAGCTCCCTCTGCACCTTTCAGTCCTTGTCTTTCTGGAGTTTCTTGTTGATTTACAAGGAATCATTGGGCCGGTTCAGAAAAGAATAAGCAAGTAGAAATTGGAGCTAGTTAGGAGACACTCTGCTGGGAAGAATTTCATTTAAATGCAAGAAGGTAAAGCCAAATCTGTATGGTAAGTTGATTTTAGATTCACTTGCTATTGAATTCCATTAATTTTCTACTAGTTAATGATTAATTGGATCTACCTGTATGGAAACTACTTTCACGCTGATAAGAGAACTTCTTCCCCGCCAGGAAAACATTTATATTCTAATTAAAAAGCTGTACACATTTAGTACAGAAAATGTAAAACTACCACACTTAAATAAGGTACAAGGAAGAAATTTAAAAACCACTCTCATTAACAGTAAGTAGTAATTGCTATTGAGTCTCAGGAAAATCTGTATGTATATTTTTAAAGGGGCCAGAAGAATTTTAGGTATCCTGTCTTCAGCATGCTTTTCCAGCAACACAGGCAAGCATGTTTGTGGTTTTTGTACAACATCAAAATGAAGCAGAGTAGGGCATAGCCTTTTCTACATCATGTGCATGTTCGTGTATAAAGCTAAATCATAAATATTTCCACATCATTGACATTTTTATTTGTCTACACAGAAATTCATTATTTGGCTATTCTGTGTTTTTGGGGGGGTGGGGCAGAATGCTTGAGTTTTCAAAATCTGTACAACAAATTCTGCCAATTTGCATCAAGTTCTACAAATAAGCTTTGTGGAAATCCATGGCCTTTCAATAGAAAAGAATGACTTGTGAGTCACAGGGGTATTTAAACTTCCAAGTAGCCTCCACAGAGGCTCTAGGGAGCCTCCCATGACACTCTGCGAGGCTCCAAACACGGAGGCTGTGTAGGCCAGCCCTTCCAGAACCTGCTTTCTTCCAGACATCTTCACTACAGGAAGAAATGCAATCACGTGCTCGAGTTTCTTGGACAACACTAAAAAGAAAGTAGAATGTGGTCAGCTCTGGAAATGCTTACAAGAGAAATGGAAATGGAGGGGGGTCATCTCAACCATCACTTGAATTAGCATTTGGTTTCTGTCACGTATGGATAAACGTACGACAGGATGGATAATTCTGCAAGAATATAGAAATAACCACCGGGGACCATCTATTTTCTATGAGACAATAAGTACTTCATAACAACAGCATAATGAGGCCACTGGGGTGCTGAAAGCATTAATTAATGCATGACTTTAAACTTCTCCAGAAGCTCAGGGAGAGTTCAGAGTGGAGAGATTCCTTTACTCATAAAGACAGATGTCTGCCTGCGTGGCATGGCGTGTTTAAAACAAAATTGCATTTTAAAAACACACATAAATCCTTATCTCCTGTTTGCAGAGGAGATGCGTCACCTATAAGTCATGATACTCTGTTGAGAGAGGAGTCAGTTGTTTTTCAACATTTATCTTACAAGTCTAAACTTCTGAGTATCCCTGGAGAGGTTGAGAAGTCAATACCGTACTGTCCAGGTGTCCCAATGAGCAGAAGATGAGCCATGGGGGCGGGGGTGGGGGAGGCAGGGGGGAGGCGGGAGGTGGCGATGAGCTGTGGGTCTGCAAACAGCTCTCATCAGAAAAACCAAGCTCTGCAACTAGATCAGATATGATAAGCTCTTCCTAGTATTTCTCATTGATGCTTCTGAGATTTTGGTGGGGTCTGGGGTTTGAGATAGATAGGGTCTCAGTATGTAGTCTTGGCTGGTCTGGAACTCACTATGTAGAACAGGCTGGCCTCAGATGCATATAGGCCCGCCTGGCCCTCCCTCCTGAATACGTGGGATCATAGGTGTGTTCCACCATGCCTGGCTCTTGGTCATTAACTCCAACAGTCATCCATCTCTTGGTGCGGTTTTGGTGTTGTCTGCAGGTCAGCAGCCATTCCTGGTTCCTATAAATCTACAAGATTACTGATTAGGAGGTCGTATAACTCTTGGTGAGCTCCCCCTGACTCATTTCAGGTGGGGCTGATTCAATGCTTTTATTATTTAGGGAGTGAGACACGGGGGAGTGAGTCAAAGCAGAAATGCGCAAAACCAGATCGGCTAGTGTGAGGGGGGCAGTTAACCTGTCCGTCTGCTGAAATGGTGTACGGAGTTAGTTCAGTAATTGAAAAATATGAAGTGGGAATTCCTTTATATCTTGTGTGTGTGTGTGTGTGTGTATGTTTCGAGACAAGGTTTCTCTGTATAGCCCTGGCTGTCCTGGAACTCACTCTGTAGACTAGGCTGGCCTCAAACTCAGAAATCCACCTGCCTCTGCTGGGATTAAAGGCATGCGCCACCACGCCTGGCTCTTTATATCCTTATTTATTTATTCAATTTACATCTCAATATCCTCCCCTTCTCCAGTCCCCACCTCCTACAGCTCCTTCCCCCACCCCACCCCCCTCTCCCTTTCTCCTCTGAGGAGCAGGAGGCCCTCCTTGGTTATTCCCCTACCCTGGCACATCAAGTCTCTCTGCAGGACTAGACACATCCTCTCCCACTAAGGCCAGACCAGGAGGCCCAGTTAGCGGGAGGTGATCCAAAGACATCCACAGCAACACATTCAGGGACAGCCCCTGCTCCAGTTGCCCGCATGAACCCCCATGAAGATGGAGCAGCACATCTGCTACTTTGTATGCAAAAGCCAGCAACTATTTTCTGGAACTTCACTCTTCACATTCATGGACCCCACTCCTTCATTCATTTATTGACTTGCATCATTAAATGGCGTGTCTGTGGGGAGGGAAGAAGGGACTCCCAGTCCTGAAGAGCTCTAGAGTCGGGTGGGTGAATGCCTTTGTGAGGGGTACTAGCGGATGGAAATGATGAGTCCTGCTTTGCACAGCTTCACACAGCTTCACTCATTTAAAGCCTTTGCTGCTTCACCTTGGAGCGTCAGCTCTCAGGTTCGGCCAGCAGCAGCTCAGGAACAGCGGCAGCACCAGGAAGTGTAACCTCTTTGGTCTTAGACTGGCTCAGCCGTTTGATCACATATTGGTCTTCCAGAGGACTTGGGTTCAATTCCCAGCCCTGATATGGTGGCTCGGTGGCTCGCAGCCATCTGTTAACTCCAGTTCTGGGAGATCTGATATCCTCTTCCTGCCATCCATGGCCATCAGGCATACAAATAATGCACGGACATGTTTGCAGGCAAAATGGTCATATACATAAAATTAAAATTAATATAAAGAAACGTAGCCTTAGCTACCTTCATAGCCGCTGGATAACAATTTATTTATTTATTTTTTTATATGAGACAAGATCTGAGTTTCTAACTTCATAGACCAGACTAGACTTCCTCTAAGAGATTCACCCACGTCTCTCTTCTTCTAATGCACTGAGATTACAAATGTACTGAGATTACTCCTAGCCACAGTTTATGCCTTAAAAAGATCTTCAGGATCTTAATCTTGTTACCTTGTCAAAACTTCTCAGATACGAAACGGAGTGGGAAACATTATAAACATGTGTGCTTAGAAAGCAGAGCAGAGTCTAGTCTTGATCAGCAAGCACTGGAACCAGGTAGCAACAATAGAGAATCGCCTCCTTTAGGACATGTCTAGTGCTTGCCTGCTGCAGCATCCAAGTGGCTTAAATAGATGATCTTACTCATTTCTCTCCACAGCTTGCAAGCTAGGAACACACATCCCCATTTTTTTAGATTAGAAAAACATTGCGTTTAGACGTTATCGGAGGTAAGAGAGATGTCTCAGGCTTCACAGTTAGAATTCAAGCCTGGGTCTGCGTGGTCCCAGAGCTTTGTCCCTTCTCCTGTGCTGTCCACGCAGACTCCCACGTGTTGGAGCCTCCTCCCGGCAGGCTTGCTTTGCGGTGTCTTTCCTTTCATCCATCAGCTGCACGATGGAAATTTAGCGCATTAACCCCAGACAGCTCCGAAACTGGAGTTAATTATCTTCTACTCTGATACAAATTACTAACTGTTCTCTTCTGGCTGGTGTGAGGTCTGGCAGCTCTCTGCGCCTAGACGCAGTCTGAGTAAATGGTTGAGTCCATTGGCCTGCTAATTTGTAATGCTAGATATTAGTGGGTTTTCTGAAAATCTTCAGGTACACTTCCTTTGGGGGTCATTGGACCAGACTTCCCGTTAGGCATTTGGCCTGCATCTATTGCTTGGCTCTGGAATATGTTTAACTCAGGGAAGACTTGTTGATCAATTAAAAAGAAAAAAAATCGAGCCAGGCGTGGTGGCGCACGCCTTTAATCCCAGCACTCTGGAGGCAGAGGCAGGCGGATTTCTGAGTTCGAGGCCAGCCTGGTCTACAAAGTGAGTTCCAGGACAGCCAGAGCTATACAGAGAAACTCTGTCTCGGAAAAAAAATAATAATAAAAAAATAAAATAAATAAATAAAATAAAATAAAATAAAACAAACTCCTTCCTCCTGCAAATGTGCACAGAGATGTGTATATGCAAGTTTACAGTTTTACAGAATCGAGTTTTAAGATGCCAGGGACTGCCCCCCCCCTTTACTTACAAATCTTATTTGCAAAGTATTTGCTTCTTCATTATAAGGATTTTCATTCTGTTTGAAGAAGTGAGAAATCCCTTTCAGTTTAGGTGTCTCCGAGTAGAGTTCCACATGTACTTTGCAAGTGTCATACAAAAGGCACTCCTAACATAGAAAATTGCCTGTGCTCATCTTTAAGGAGTTATCTTCCTAATCTAGAATATGGAAAAGGAATAGGGGTACAGGCGTACATCCTTTCTCCCACTCTCCACGGTAAACCGTTGGAGCATCCTGGGGAGAGAAAAAAACCACTCCTCAGGCATAGCAATGGTCAGCCCAAATCCTGCCCCTTTCTGAGACAGTTTGTCTTCCCCTTTAATAAACAGCACAATTTACCTCAATCTCTGTTTCTCTAATCTCTGGAACCGGTACCACACCCTCACGGTGAAGGTGTTTAATTTGTATTTTGACAGCCTTTAGAGAGCCTCAAGTGAAGTTAAAATGCATCTTGTTCTCTGTAGTTATGGACTGCATGTTAATTTTTTCCACACTGTATAATTACATAAATCCTTATGTAGAAGTGTAATACTATACTTTATGAGCAACGATTTTAAAAGTGAATCCTGTACCAAGGGCCTGTGCACAATTATTATTCCTATTATTGTCGCCTTCCTTTCCCTAGTATGTGTCAGTTTCCAAATTTAAGAAAAATGATCATATGGTATGTTATTTGGGGCTTTGATACAAATTTTTCGTTCTGGCTGTCTATTTTATCTTCTTGAAAAATGATTTATATATTTTTATTTTATATGTATTAGTAGTTTGTCTGCATATACACACACACACGTATGTTTACATATATGTGTATGTATATATGTATTTTCACTGCCTGCATACAGTGCCCAAGGAGGCCAGAAGAAGGTGTCAGATCCCCCCAGAACTGAAGATACAGTTGTGAGGCTCTCCGTGGATGCTGGGGACCAAACACAGGTCCTCTACAAAGGCAGCCAGTGTAATTAGCCACCAAGCCATCTGTTTAGCCTTCCTTCCCCTTTGCTTCTGTAGACTTACTTCTGACCTCCCTTTGACCTTCCCACTGTTCCCACAACATCTGATGGCATTTATTAAAAAAGTGCTTTGTACTTCACGTGTCTGCATGCTACGGGCAATAAAAGCATGGACTCGGTCATGAAGTGGAAGAAATCTGGTTGGAGGCATCAACCTGGAGAATCTTAGGGCAGCTCGTGGAACCTGCCCGCACCCCTGCGCCACTTCTTCCTTCAAGCCCCTGACACACTAAAGCCTTTGCGTGTACTATTTCTTCTGACTCACGTTTTCCTTGTCTCCTACCAAATTCCTGCTTATCTTTAATGACCATTTTCAAATCTCACCTCTCGTTGAAAGTATAAGTCCCTCTCTTATATGCTGTTATTTGCTGTCTCCTCTTTGAGCTATCTCATAATTCTGCAAGCAGGAGTGATACTTTTCAGCATTTCATTATGAGTTTGTGAAGGTGGGGTGGGAACTTATAGACATCGTCCCCTACGTCTTTATCACAAAGATCTGTATCTTGTTCTTTGTTCTTCTAGTGCCCTAGTACATTGCAAGTATTCTTCATGTGTTTGCTTACTAAAGGCACTGACCTCAGTTCACTCACAGGTAGGAATCTGATTAATGTACAATAAGAAGATTGAGCCAGATGGTATTAAAATACTGTGTGAAAGTCTGTTTGGACAAAGGGCTTGGTTCAGAGGACTCCAGTGTATGGTGAGCCATGCTTGTCTGTGAAGCACAGAAGGAAAACAGTCTGGTGAACTGAGAAACTTGTCTGCCATGTCAGTTTATCTTGGTGGGCAGATGAAACATGTCAGTTTGTCCTAATGTGTTTATAAAATGTTAGATTATTCTTCCATCTAGTGTGCTGGCTGGTTTTTATGTCAGATTGACAAAAGTTAGAGTCATCTGGGAAGAGGGAAATTCAATTTAGAAAGTGGCCCCCAACAGATCGGCCGGTAGGGAAGTCTATAGGGAATTTTTAATTAGTGGTTGATGTGAGTGATCCCCATGGTGGGCACCCTCTAGGCAGGTAGTTCTGGCAGGTACAAGCAAGTAGGCTAACCAAGCCTTGGGGAGCAAGCCACTAAGCAGCACTCCTCCCTGGCCTGTGCTTCAGTTCCTGCCTTCAGGTCCCTGCCTTGAGTTCTTTTCTGACTGCCCTAGAGGATGGATTACAATCTATAAAATGAAATGAACCCTCTCCTGCCCACACTGCTTTACCTTGTATTGACCCTAAGAACACACCGTCAACTCTAACAAACACACCTAGTCTTGAGTCATCTTTCCTCCTCTGTAGCTATTTTAAGTTGGCCTGCTGGGTTTATTTAATTAAATAGAAGTAGTCATATTAAGGAATCATAAACTTGTTGAAAGGTTTTCGGTAAAGCTTTTATAGTTACCAGAAGATAAATAGACTACTGGGCCTCTTGACACTCTGTTAGAAGTGACTAGCAAAGCTGGTTAGTTCAATTTCTACATCCACTCATTTACTCATAGGCTCATCCTATGCACGAATAGATGTTTCACCAAAGCTCCCTGGGTACCAGACATTATTCTATGTTCTAGTCAAACAGAGGACATTAAAGTAGAGTCCCTTTAACAAGGATCTCACTCTCTGTTAAGGAAAGAGAAGACCAGAAAGCTGGCCTCCATCTTGACAAACTTTATGAAAGGGGAAAGCATAGAGGTAAGATGCCTCAGCTGTGTCCAGGGAAGCAAAGACAGCTTTCCCGAAACTTGTCTAATCTCATATCTGAAGAATGAGCAACTGTGAGCCTCAGGCAAGGTCAGGAGGAGCCAGAAGAGGACAGTCCACAGGCCAGGAATAGCACACACAGGCCCTAGAATCAGAGAATATGGCCCTAGGGTTACCCAGGAAGTACAGCTGCCTGGAGAATTGAATTCAAAGAGAAATAAATGCATCAAGATGGAGACTGGTCCCTAAGGCTATGGCCAGGTGCTTTAACTGCAAGTGAAGGCCGTTGAGCACCTGGAGGAGCCGAGGCTTTGATCATATCTGTGCTTTAGAGGGACCACTCCTGCTGCTCAGTGTGGAAGACGGATGGGATCACTGGCAAGTAGTTTTCGAAAGCACATGTGTGCTTGAGTCTTCCCCCACCCCCAATAAATTTCAGTGAATGTAATTTTATGATGTTCTCTGTCAGTCTCATCTGCTAGAGCATAAAGAAAGGAGTGTGCCCTGGATAATCCCATCTTCCATCCCACTCTCAACCATGACTGTTTCCCACGTGAAAGGTCCCAAGCAAACAGAAAGAGGAAGTAGTATGGGATGAATAGCCACCACTCAGATCTGGCAGAGGTAAATCGTTTGCCATACGTGATTACCTAGCTCTCTCTCTCTCTCTCTCTCTTATAACCACATTCTCTCCACTGTTTCCTTCTCCAATATTAACATCTATCTTGTAGTTGATAAGCACTGATAGATAGACAGATACATACATACATACATACATACATACATACATACATTATTGAATTTAAGTAAACCAGGCTAACCCTGAACTCTCAATCCTCCTGCTTTAGCTGCTGCTGCTTCTTCTTCTTCTTCTTCTTCTTCTTCTTCTTCTTCTTCTTCTTCTTCTTCTTCTTCTTCTTCTTCTTCTTCTTCTTCTTCTTCTTCTTCTTCTTCTCCTCCTCCTCCTCCTCCTCCTCCTCCCCCTCCTCCTCCTCCTCTTCCTCCTCCTCCTTCTCCTTCTTCTTCATTAGATATTTTCTTTATTTACAATTCAAATGCTATCCCAAAAGTCCCCTATACCCTTCTCCTGCTCTGCCCCACTACCCACCCACTCCTGCTTCCTGGCCCTGGCGTTCCCCTGTACTGGGGCATATAAAGTTTGCAATACCAAGGGGCCTCTCTTCCCAATGATGGCTGACTAGGCCATCTTCTGCTACATACTCAGCTAGAGGCACGAGCTCTGAGGGTACTGGTTAGTTCATATTGTTGTTCCACCTATAGGGTTGCAGACCCCTTCAGCACCTTGGGTGCTTTCTCTAGCTTCTCCATTGGGGGTCCTGTGTTCCATCCTATAGATGACTGTGAACATCCACTTCTGTATTTGCCAGGCACCGGCATAGCCTCATACGAGACCTGCTTTAGCTTCTTAAATAGATGGAATTACAAACACATGCAGCTGTTCTTGGCATATATAAATATATGCCAAGAAGATATATGCATGCATGTATATATAATGTGTATATATGCATATTCCATGTGTGTGTGTGTGTGTGTGATTATTTTAGCTGTATGTGTATATGTATACAACATGTATGCCTGGTGCTAGTGGGTGAGAAGGGTGTGTCAGGTCCTCTAGAACTGGAATTACAGATAGTTATGAAGTAACATGTGGGTGCTGGGATCTGAACCTGGGTCCCAAGTACTTTGGGATCAGTATTTTGAACAACAACAAGTACTTTGAACCAGATGAACAACCATTCCATCCTTTCCTACTTATTTTATTTTATTTTATTTTATTTTATTTTATTTTATTTTTTACTATTTTAATACATGAGTGAATCCATAAAGAACATAACATCAAGTTTTGCTGTTGTTTTCTTGACTTTTTAGAGATTCATCTGTGTTGAGGCTGGCAAGAAGATATTTGACCAGGATGCGCCACTCTCATGATGATATTGGCCTTTATTTTAGTTCCTTGTTGAGCAAAAGGACGCAATTCCTTTCTTTCCTTTTGCAGTGTGATGTTTTCCTTTCCAGAGATCTACTTCCAGCTAGGGTGCCAGCTTCTACTTTTATGTCGCTCCAGCACGCCACCCCCAAGCCCACTCCACCCACATACACACAGTTTGCCTTTCATCTCCTAATTAGGGAAGTCCACGCCTTGCCACCTCCAGTCTGTACTGCGCTCTATGCCAGCAATATCGGCTCTCTTCCCATGGAGAAAGAAATGGGATTAGTATGAATGGGGAGACATTCAAGGCAAGTGTGATTTCGGTTCAAGGTGAAGGCATTAACTCCCACCAGCCATAAGCCCATTTACTGCTTTTGACAGTGAGAGCCAAGGCGGATTAGCTGCTGCTGGGGATGGCTTAGGGAGCCTGCTGCCTTCAGACCTGCCTGAGATGAGGGAGTGCACACAAAAGGCTTCTGGGGGATTTCTGTGCAATGCTGAAAAGCTTAATTGATGGGGAGAAAACCAAAAGTAAAGAGGAGAATGGACAGGGAAAGCAAAGAGAAATGCAGTCCACACACCCACTTTTGCCAACCATGAAGAGCACACACTAGGAAGCCACCAGGATGGGGCCCTGGAAGAAAAGTGGTTTGCAGATGTCCAGCCTCAGGGCATCATAGAGCAGAAGATGGCAAGCCAAGTGTGAGCTTGAGACAGCAGATGAGTGGCCATCGGAGATGCTAGCTCACCTGCCTCTCAGGAGCCGGTGTCCATCTTGGTAGGCTTCTGGATTGATCTGGCTTGCAAATCTCTGTCCACTCAGGTTAGTTGGTACACTAGACTGTTGTTTCTCTTGAACTCTGATCTTGAAATAAAGATTATTGATCACATGGAAGTGGAAAGGGTGCGCCTAAGAAGTCATGGCCAACCTAAATGGTGGAGAGGCAGAAGCCCGGATATTGTAGAAGAATCAGTGCGGGGAGAATAGTCAAATAGCTTCAGGGTGAGAAGGTATACAAGTGTCCATTACCATGTGGTGTCATTCCAATGCGGATACAAAAGGCAGGTGCCACACACTTGATTTCTGAGGGTCACTGCTCCAACAGTCCTGACGTAGCAACTTTCAGTGGGAAGCTACTGGACTGCAAGTCACACAGGGAAACCAGACACATTTGTTCAGTTTGTGACTCAAGGTATAGCAGAAAACACTTACATCAGTCCACCTGTATGCCACCCTCCCCATTTCAGGGAGCTATTTCGGTCCCAAGGGAGTGCTCACAGGGCTCTGTGTCACAGCTGAACACCACAAGATGGGAAAAATCCCTGTCTCCTAAGGGGTCTTACACATCTTCACTTCCATTATCTTTTTTACCCTGAAATGTAAAAAACGTCTCTGGGTAGACGATACTTCTGTCTTTACTGTGTTGACTGGGAAATCTGTGTGCTCTCTGATCTGCAGGCAGATAGTACCTCTAGCTTCCCAGTCTGTTTGCTGTGCTGATATCCCAGAAAAGAGTTCTGCCTATTTTGTTCATCACAACAAACCTATCCTGATCCATCAGGTCACAAATGTTGATTGCAAAAATTCAGTGTGGATTTTCAACTCTTTATATGTGTATATATATGTACACACACACACACACACATACACACACACATATATATATATGCCATATATATATAATATATATTATATATATAATCTTATCTATCAACTCAGTGAGTTTGCGCTTAAGTGGTCTGCAAGAGTCACTGCATTTTTTTTTTTTTTTTTTTGGTTTTTCGAGACAGGGTTTTTCTGTGTAGCCCTGGCTGTCCTGGAACTCACTTTGTAGACCAGGCTGGCCTCGAACTCAGAAATCCGCCTGCCTCTGCCTCCCAAGTGCTGGGACACTGCATTTTTTATATGCTGAGTAGCTATAGTATTAGATAATGTCTTAATACTTTTTTCTATCACAAAATCAATATACTCTCAATGCCTACTACTCAATAAGCACCAAGAGAGAACAAGGGGGGAGGGGATTCCCAAAACTCAGAGTCACAGCCATTCTTCTATAGAGAGTTGAGGAGTTCTGAGGTACAGAGACAGGAGCTACCCAGAGGCTCAGTCACTGAGGCATGACCACCCATGGGGATTGCTGGAGGCAGTGCTGAGCTTAGGGGCCTGTGACTGGGTGGCAGATCTAGTGCTTGGCTGGGAGAGTGGCACTGGGTGGGTGGGGGTGCCTTGGCATCTGGGAAAGAAATAGGTAAGGAGGCCACAGGGGAGGTAGGGAGAGTTCAGGTCAGCAGGGGAGTCCTCTAGCTCAAGTCCCCTTCCTGCTCCTGTAGGATGAACTTCCTGGCCTCTCCCTTAGTGGATTGTTGTGAGGCACAGAGAGGGTGAATTATCAAGCAGCGTCAGCAATGGCAGATGTTCAAAGGCAGAGGTTGTTGCTCCTGGAGGAGGAAAGAGCAGCTCGCTTTGTTAGAGCTCATGCAGGGACTGTACTGTGGCACTAGCCTGATGGTGTTGGAGTCCCATCTCTGCTGCTCTCTGTTTAAGCAATCTTAGCTAGATGACGTAACTTTCTCAGTTTCCTTATCTATAACCCAGGATTATTAATAATACCTTGCAGGTGTCCTGAGAATTAAAGAAGTTAATATTATACAGTAAGAGATAGGCACAAATGAGTTGCTGTGATGCCCACTGTCGCCTGAGATTTACCAGGCGACAGTGGGGATCATATCCAGCTGAAACTGTCCACCTGGCAATAGAAACCACGAGCCCAGGACTCAAAGGAGTGGTCTGTTTAAAAGAAACTTTGGCAAGGCAGATTTTCCAGAATGGCTTTTGTGTTGACAAGGTTAAGGGCTAACAACAGTCACATTCCATTCCCTCAGGTTTAAAGGTCACCTTATTGTTAAGTCCCAGAATCCATGTCCAGGGCAAGTACCTCAAACAGACTATATGCATGGAACTCATTCAGTGGGACCCAAGGGAGCCCATACCTGAAAATGAGCTACCTACAGGAAAAGTCTGAGGAAGCCTTGGACCCTGAGGTTTGAGAGTCCAGGTGAGGAGAGAGGGAGGGGAGGAAAAAGAGCAAGCTTACACTAGCTAGCAGGCAAGTAGGGCAGAGTTGTTGTGTTCAGGTCTAAGGCCCCTAGGGTAAGTGCAGAGCAGGGAGCTATGGGCAGGCCTGAGGAGCAGTGGGAATGCCTGGAGGTGGCTCCAAGAATGTCCCTGGGACCACTCCCATGCAGACTTCTTCATGGCCCTTTAATGTGGAAAGGGGAGGGTGAGTCTAAGACTGGATAACAGCAGTTGCTTTCCAGGTGCTTTAGAATCTGCCCCCCCACACACCGTGTGTGTGTGTGTGTGTGTGTGTGTGTGTGTGTGTGTGTGTGTGTGTGTGTGGTGTGTGTGTGTTTGTGTGTGTGTGTATGTGTGTGTGTTTCTGTGTGTGTGTGTGTTTGTGTATGTGTGTGTATGTGTGTGTGTGTTTCTGTGTGTGTGTATGTGTGTGTGTGTTTCTGTGTTTCTGTGTGTGTGTGTAGAAACAGAGCAGGATTTCCTTGTGCTTCCCACCAGCTCCATCTCGCTTGTGCAGACCTAGAAATGCCCACTTCCTGTATCTCTCTGCCTCTACAGTTTTGTTTGGATTTTAGAGTAAGACTTAAGGAAGCTAACCTGGTTTGAACGCCTCCACGAAAGCTCCAGGAGGCTTAGTTGGATTAGGGCTTACAATGACTGAACTGTCCTAGCCTTAACCCCTCCTTCTCCACATTTCGTTCAAGTATGCATAAAAGACTCCTCACCTCTGATTTCAGCCCACTCCCTAGACAATCCTGACAAACCATGCCTTTGCAAAAGAACATTCCTTTGGAACTGCAGGTAGTAGCACTTCTCTCTTGGGATGTCATTTACTTACCAGGAGCTCAGGTGGAACCTGGCCTGCGCCTTTTGAGCTCAGCAGGCCTGTACTATCCTGCTTTGATCTCCTTTGTTCCCTTTCCTTGCCCCTAAGTCATGCAGGCCCCTCCTTCCACCAGAACTTGGATTGGACTGAAAGTCTTATCCTTTCCAGTCCCATGAGAACTCCAGTGGGCATGGCTTTTCCTAGGCCTGGTGACTTCATGGAGGCTTCATGGAGGGTGGGGAGCTGAATGTGGACCCCCTCCGCCATGATAGTGGCCAGTTAGCCCTGCACTGCTATACTTTCTCCAGTGCCTCTGCACCTTCAAACCACAAAGGGGACCAGATCTTTGAGACTTTCTGAGGTCCTTTTCCACCCACGCACATTCCAAACATATCAGCATCTGCCCACACCCCACATTAAGTGTAATTTTTGCTTCGGGTCATGAAAAGCGTGTTTATTATTTGCTTTTTGAAATCATTTGACTGTAAGTAGCTCATGCCATTTATGATTGGCTCAATTTTCTCCATAGCTATACAATCCAGGGTTCTTTAAAAGAAAGAAAGAAAGAAAGAAAGAAAGAAAGAAAGAAAGAAAGAAAGAAAGAAAGAAAGAAAGAAGTCCTATGAATTATTTTCATATAAAATAAAATATTTTTTTTTAAATTGACTTAGCAAAGAAGTAATCATCATGTTTGTAGACATTTACTTCAATCCTGAGAAACTTTGGGTTTTTTTGTTTTGTTTTGTTTTGTTTTTGCACTGAGGAGGCCATAGTCTCTCTAAAACCATTAGATCTTTATGTACACTGAGAAAAGATTAAACTGGAGGTGCCAGGAAGCCTGACAGCCTGAGTTCAATACCTCAGACCCACATGATGGATGGAGAGAAATGACTTCTGGAAGTTGTGTCCTCTGACCTTCACACAGTGGTGCTGGTATGCACACCAGCCTGCGTGTGCACATGCAGATACACAAATAAGGTTTTTAATGTAACATAAATAGAAGGACTTGTAAAAAAAAAAACAACTTCTAGAAGTTGTTGGTTACCCCCTTAACATTTGCTGTAGCTCCAGTATATCTTGCAGTCAGGAGGTCACTGTTGTATTTCTCAAAGTTTGTAGCTAGGTGGTATGGAGTTTCTCTTGTAGCATGCAAAATAGCTTCCAGCACCATGACCATTATTAGTCAGTAGGAGTGAAGCTTCTAGTTGGTAGACGGGCAGCAGCATGATTTCTCATGGTTTTGTTGTTGTTTAATTATGGCTGTTGTTTGTTTGTTTGTTTGTTTTGGGGTTTGGGTTTTGGAGACAGGGTTTCTCTGTATAGACCAGCCTGTCCTTAAATTTTCAGAGATCTGCCTGCCTCTGCCTCCTGAGTACTGGGATCAAAAGGTGTGTGCCACCATGAATTCTCCATATTTAATGACTTAAATAAATTGTATCTTCAGCAATCTGACTTTACTATAAGATTGTGGATGGACTTAAGGGTCATGAGATGGAACCCGTATCTGACAGTGCTATAGTGTCCAAGAACCTGAGACTAGACAGATCCTGAGCCCTAAGGGAAAGCTAATATTATTATTCTGCTAGAGGAACATAGCAATATGCTATTCCTAATGACATCCTGCTCTACCCGCAGATCAGTGCCTCACTCAGCCCTCATCAGAAGCTTCTTGTAGTGATGGCAACTAACACAGAGATCCACAACTAGTCAAAGTGAGAGCATGAGAGACTTGGGAGCACTTGGGCCTAAAAGGGATGTCTCTATCAAACCCTTCCCTCAAAGACTCAGGGATCTATGGAGGAAGAAGAAAGATAGTAAGAGACAGAGGTGATAGATGACTCCCAGGAGAAGCAGCGTCATTCAGCACAACACATACGTGTGTGAATTCATATGTGTATGTGACAAATATATGACGCTTGGTATAAGACTTGAACAGGTTGAAATCCGTCAGAGTTCCCAGCACTGCAAAGGAAAATGGACACAAAGTCCCACCCTTAATTAAGAAGGTATTTGAAAATGATACTTGCTGAGAAAGGGAAAATGGCTTTTTTATAATGGAGTGACACTGGGTTTATCAACCGCACTCCAGATAAAGCCCCATGCTGAAGAGTAGCTGGTCGACACAAGACAGAATCCGTGTTTTCTTTGTTTTTGTTCTTAGTTTGTGTGTGTGTGTGTGTGAGAGAGAGAGAGAGAGAGAGAGAGAGAGAGGGTGCTCACAGTCATACACGCTTTGCTTTGTTTTGATTTTGCATATTTTTGATCAAGAGATGGAGAGCAGAGAGGACATGAAGTTGGGTGGTTGGTTTGGTGTAGGGTGCTGGGGATGATCTGGAAGAAGTTGGAGGGGGGAATAGAACATGATCAAAATGTATGAAAAGATTACATTTTAAAAAAAGAATATAGAAAGATATAATACTGAAATAAAAGAAAAACCAAGACAGAATGAAGTAAAAGATCGTTAAATGAACATATGAATTAACTTTGTAAAGAAAGGCTTGTTGGATTCTAAAGACACGTGGACCGAAAAGTCACGAGAGGTTAGGATTAGAATTGGAGGCACACATCTGAGGGCTGTGATTCTGAGGGACGTGAAGGTTTCCGTTGCTTTAAAATTCAGTGAGTGAAAGACTGCGCTACAACTACTAAAAGAATATCAGATGATGTAACTTTCAGAGTGGTTGGGAAGGAAAACGGAGATGGCCAACCCAAGTAGTTATAGGAAACCCCGGAGAGGAGAGCAGAAAAACCCAGGAAGTATGGCACAAAAGTGAGGCACAAAGAACTGTGTAGAGGTGAACTGAGAGACAGCGATAATCATAACAAATACAGATCAACTAGTGCTACACTAGAAAGACAGCCCCAAACTGAAATGCCTTCTGGGAGGAGAGAGCCCTTCCCCTCCCCGCCCTGCTCCCCAGTCAAGGTTTAAGGCAGGCCCACCGACAAGGGAGCTGCATCACCTGAAGGGTCCAGCCTCCACCCTGGCTGCTTCCCGTGCCAGCACCAGCCCCCATCAAGCCAGAAGAAAAGAAAAATAACTATCTTCTTGATTGTGGAGTCTGATGTTTGAGCCAGTTCCTGCAATGGCAGTTCTTCCGGGACCACGAAGGAAGAAGCTGAAGTGTTGTTCATCGTGGCTTATTTTTCTTTTCCTCTGTCTTTCTTTTCTTCCCCGTCCTCCCCAGCATGTAGGCTACCTTTAAAATCATGCCTTTTCTAAACAGCCTGGATACCCAGGTATCCAGGAGGGGCCCCGAGGAGACTTGGTGTAAGCAGAACAGGCATAACAAACCTCCAGACATTATTTTAGGTTTGGAGTGACCACTGGAGCTGCATGTGTTCGACGTTTGAATTATCCTGCATTTTTCCTATCCAGTAATGTTAGGTCTCTCAGCCAAATGATAAGGTTGAGCAGGGTGGAAATTACAGGGCGAGGCTGCCAGCGGTGCGTGCGCATCTCTTCCGTTGATGTAGCAAAGTTTTGCAAGAGCTACTCTTCTGAGTTGACTTTTTAGGTTTTCAACTTGATATTTTTCTTACTGCGCATTTTCCCATGTGTTTCTTCCGCGTCTAGGGAGTGAATTGTTAACAATCTATTTTCTTTTTTCCTCTTGGCCCCACCCTCCTTGTGTGTGTGTGTCAGGCTTGGTGGCAAGGAGTGACCTATGGAGCCATCTCACTGGGCCCTAAAGAGGGTGTTTAGAGTTTCTGTCTGTGAGGATCTATCAGCAGTATATTCATCGTGATTTTAAGTGTGTTTGAGCATCCCTCTCTCCTCCACGATACTCTACTTCTCTCCCATCTCCTCTTTCATTACCCCTAAAATTATGATACATAGGTTTCCATTGCAAGTTATAAACATTATTCAGACTTGTTTTTCCTCGGTCAGGCAGGGTAAGAAGCTTAGACTAATGTAACTTAATGGTCCTTCCACACTGCTGCTACCTGTAATATAACCACAAGTTGTTTATAACTCCCTGATAATCTGGGGAAGAATGTATCTTTTAAAAGATGAGGATGCTCACAAAGGTAATACGGTATTCTGTATCTTCTTCATTCACCATTATTTACATCACTTTTTCCTGGTTCACTTTATCCTGAAACAGATTGTTAGTAATTTCTCTCAGAGGTTTTCATTTTTGGTTTTCTTTTTTTTTTTTGGTATGGGTTTACTTTATTTCCTCCTACTTTTGAGCAGTCATTGAATTGGGAATAGAGAGTAGTTTGGTCAGGGTGATCTTTTGAAAAGGTCTTTGAATTAAAAAAAAAAACATATTACACTTGTTTATTTTGTGTGTATGCTTGTGTGTTTGTTCACAACAGGAGTCTACTTTGTTCTTCCACCTTGTGTGCCAAGGATTCAGTGCAAATAACTCATTAGGTGTAGCTACAAGCATCTTGACTCGGGAGCTAGCTTACTGGCCTGCAGTGCAGTCCTTACGCCATTCTGAATGCTAGTCTGTTATATATCCTGTAAGCAACTTACCTTTGTGTTACTGTTTGGAGATTTTCTTTTTAGATTTGACTTCATGCTGTTTTTTCACAGTTTCTGGTGTTCGTGTGTGTGTGTGTGTGTGTGTATGTGTTTAAATTTTAAATTCTGCTTTCTATTTGCAGTTTTCTCACGCAACACATATTAAGGGACTGGAGAGAGAGTTTGGTGATTAAGACCATTTGATGTCTTGCATTGGTAGAAAGTTTGTTGTCCAGGATCCTTGTCTGGCAGTTCATGACTACAACTAACTACTACTCAGCTAATGCCCTCTTCTGGCCACTGAAGATGTCTACACACACACACACACACACACACACACACACACACACAGAGTAAATAAAACAAAGCCTAAAAGAACACATATTAAGAGAGATCAGTAAAGAGTAGTAGGGGCCAATATGATCAAGTACATTTTATATATATATATATATATATATATATATATATATGTGAGAAAAGAAAACATGTTTAAGCAAGTAGATATTTTACAGAGTTTCTCTGTATAGCCCTGGCTATCCTGGAACTCACTTTGTAAACCAGGTTGGCCTCAAACTCAGAAATCTGCCTGCCTCTGCCTCCCAAGTGCTGGGATTAAAGGCATGTGCCACCACCGCCCAGCTTAAAATAACTTTAAAAAGACAACAAGGAGCATTAGAAGAAGGAGGAGGAGGGGGAGGGGGAGGAGGAGGAGGAGGAAGAAGAAGAAGAAGAAGAAGAAGAAGAAGAAGAAGAAGAAGAAGAAGAAGAAGAAGAAGAAGAAGAAATGTATTGCTTGAATTCTGTGAAATTCTAAGCCTTATCATTTCAATTTTAATATTGCTTCTCTTTCTTCCTGGAATCCAATTTAAAGTTATGCTTTAATTTTTTTTCCAATTTACTTTTCACTTTCTATAGATCTTCTTTCACATGTCTTCTCTCTGCATCATTAATGTATTTTCTTCAGATCTATCTTTCACCACATTATTTTTTTCCAGCTGCAACTGAATGCATTGTGTTTTTCCTCTTTTTCTTTTCTTTGTTTATTTTATCACATATTTGAGACGGTGTTTCAGTCTGTAGCTTAGGCTGGCTTAGAATTCACTAAATAATTCAGACTAGCCCAAATCTCAAGGCAATGCTTCCATTTCAGTTACGAGACTTCTAGGATGACAGTCATGATTACCATGCCTGGTTTGTATTTTATTTTTAAAAATTTTATTTACAAGCTGTTGAGATGACTCAAGACTCAGCTGATAAAGCTGAGATGCGTGCCACCCTGCGGTCAATCCTTGGAACCCACGCTGTAGGAGAGAACTGACTCCTGCCTGTTGTCATCCCCGTGGTGTGCAATCATTCACTGACACCATGTCCACCTTGCAGCTCCACCCCTACTAATAAGTAAAATGTAATCAAGTCAAATCAAAATATAATCATAAAAGAATCCTATTTATTTGTTTTTTCCTTTTTCTCATGAGGATGGTGCTTTGTACATTTTCTCCCTTTAGGTGGGTACTTTTGCAAAGTATTATTACTGTAATAATAAAGTTGATGGCTTTTCTCTTACCCACCCTTGGGATGCTGTTTGCTCCACTTGCTGTGAACATGGCTTCTCTTCTGGCTTTACCTCCGATCTTTGTCTGATTTGTTCAGTAGAATGGTTTATCCTGAGGGAGACTCATGAGCCTTGAGCTATCTGAGTTTGCTTCGGCGAAGGTCTTCCTGGTCCGGGGAACATTTTTATGGTTCGAGATTCTTTTACAGTGTAAGCAATGTAAATCTCGGTGACATGCTTATGCGTGGCATTGGCTTGGTGCTTGTTAGGTGACCTCTTCATACTCTTTGGATGTGCTTTTTATTAATGTACGACACCGTAGAAAAACACAATACAGACTTGCCTGCTTCCTGGGGACAGGGGTAGTTTTTGGAGTTCTACTTCCATGTGGATGGAGCATTTCCAGAATCCTGGTGGTGTAGTTTTCTCACTCTGGCTTGTTTTCCTTGCAGGGGAAGGGCAGTTTTTACCTGCCCTCACTTGGGCTTTTCAGTTTCAATCTAGGCTGAAAGCAGCTGTATCCAGATCCAAGCCACCCCTGGTTCTTCAGCCTGTTGCTTTGGCTTTGGGTTCACTGTTCAATTCTGGACAATGTTAAATAGAGCACTATGCTTTCTACAGTTATGAGGTACATTCTTAATGATGGCCAGCCTGGGTTGTATTTTTACATTTGGAATTGAAGAGGGGATGCTGATGAATTCAGTCTGACATTTAGTTTTAGTAAAGTAAACATATTCACAAACTATTAGCTACTTATTATGTTCCTGGCTTTGCTTTGTTAGGGTATAAAAAAATGAATAACTCAAAGTCTTTGATTCCCTTAAAGGAAAGGCAAAAGGAACAATACATGAAAATATGATAAAATCAGATAAAGTCAGAAATGAAGGAAGAAGGACCAGGTTGGATGAGCTCATTTTATTTTGGATCCAAGGGACCATTAGTCAGAGGCTCACATAGGAAGAGGAAGCGAGAAGCGGCACCTAGATGGGGTTAACAGTAGCAGCGAGTTTTTACAGTTACTTTCCTCATAACGTGACAGGAGAGCTGAGTAGACGCAATGCAAGAGCGGAAGGGTTTTATGTTCAAACCCCAACAGCAACCTCTTGGGTTAAGATCTGAGGTCCGTGCAACAGGAAACTGCTAATCCCCATATTAAAAATTATCTAAGCATTTCACAATGACTCATAAAGAGCATTCAACCAAGCGCAAAGTTCTCCTGAATGTGCTGTCTGGTCAGCGAGAGGAAAGAGGAAGTAGCCCCTGGGACTCTGGGGAGAAGAGCAGACTACGAGAAGAGGAGGGAAGAGTGGAAGCATCCACCTGCCCTCCTGAGATTTTTGGCAAGACTGTTGGAGTGTCCTGGGCCTGACGCCACCTGTTGGGTGAGTTTGCGTCTCCCAGAAGCAGCTCTGCTTTGGTGTCCTTGCCATGCTAGGCCATGCACCAGGAGTAACCCCTAGGAAGGGCAGCACTGACACAAATGCAGAGGATGATTTCAAAGCACAGCAGCTGTTCCTGGCAATTAGGTTCCCAGTATCCTGGACACTTAGAAGTGTATAAGGCACATTCCTTTTAGGGAGAGGAAACAGTGATTGCAATGGCTCTTGTTATAGGCCGAATTATGCTCCCCAGCTGAAGTGCACATGCCGGAATCCTAACCTATAGTAGCCCCGAATGTGACTCTACTTGGAGATAGGAGTGGGGTGCACTGGAGTAGAATGAGCTTCTAATCTCACATGACATCTGCCTTTTTAAACAGTGCTATGTTTAAATATATATGTGCTCACAAGAACCCCAGGTGAAGGTGAGAGTAGCGATGGGACAATGAGCCAACACTGGAAATTGCCAGCAAACCACATAAGCACGGAAAGAGGCACAGGTCAGACATTCCCTGGCACCATCAGAGAGCATGGTCCTGCCAACACATGGGTTTCACATTTCCATAAATGAGACAATGCATTTCCATCTTAAAAGCCAGTTGCTTTTTGATGCTCTGCCTAGCAAACTAACAGAGACCTGGAGTGAGAATAGATTTTGGGTGCTATGGAAACATTAAAGAGGGCAGTGAAGACAAACCAGGCCAATGAGGGGAGAACCCCAGAGGCAGGAGAAGGGTCAGGGGGTCAGGTCTATGTGTCAGGCTTCATGAATTAACGTGATGAGTTTAGCTTTTATTCTGAGTATCATGGGAAGCCTTTCAGGCTTTGGAGAGGGCAATGGACTGATTTCACTTAGATTTCAAAAGCACCCTGATCTGGAAATAAATTGTAGAGGAAAAAACAGATGCAGAGAAGTCTATCTGGTCTGTGGAATCAGTAAAGGAAGAGAGTAGCTAGCGATCTGCATAAGAGTTCCTGTGTAGGTGGCATGAAGTATGAGACATGAAGACATGATGTCAGCTAAAATGTAGACTATATAGTTTATGGAAGAACTGGATAAGCACTATGAAGGAGATGAGTCAGGAATTCACATATATGTGGATTTCTTTTTTTTTTTAAGATTTATTTATTTATTATATGTAAGTACACTGTAGCTGTCTTCAGACACCCCAGAAGAGGGCATCAGATCTCATTACGGATGGTTGTGAGCCACCATGTGGTGGCTGGGATTTGAACTCAGGACCTCTGGAAAAGCAGTCAGTGCTCTTACATGCTGAGCCATCTCTCCAGCCCATATGTGGATTTCTATACACATATACAAATATATGTTAGTATAGAACAACTAGAATTCTTTTTGAGCCAGGATCGAGGTGAAGTGTTCAAGGTGAATGTTTTAGAAGTAGCATGTTGTTTTATGTGTGCATGACCACATTACCATGCACACACACCCATTTTCATGGGCTTCTATCAGTATCACTGCAGATATGTTAACCTCATTGTATTCTAAGGACTAGCCAATATTTCTTGAATGGTGGCATCACTCTGGGTGGACTTCTGAGTTGTCTCCCTCTTTGTGTGTGTGGTTGTCATCAGTGATGCTTAAATAGGTGCGTTTATCAATTGCTGTAGCTACACAGTATTCCTCCAACCTAGTGGTTGACAGTATCACCAATTATCTCACCGCTACTGTGGGTCGGGCGAGACAGCGCAGCTTAGCTGACTCTTAGGTTTAGCATTGCTTGGGAGAAGCATCTCAAGGTTCCACTGTGGAAGAGCTGCTTCTGCCTTTCTCAATGATCGCCAGCAGGATGCAGCTCCTAGTGGACGGTTGGTCTACGAGCCTCCACTCCTCACTGCCAATTCACTGCAAGATGCCCTCGGTCCTTTGTGATATGAGTTTCTTGACAGAGCCACAACATGGCAGCTCCTTTGTTTTCAAAGTAAGCAAGCAGGAGTGGAAAGTACATGAACCAAACAGAAGCCACATCGAAGTGTTTCTTCTTACATTCTTCCAGTCATTAGAAGGAAATCACTAGTTCCAAACTCAGAAAGCAGAGAGGATTATACCAAAGTATGGATACTAGAGGCAGAGATCATTGAGTCTATCTTAGAAACCTGCCCACGGGAATAACCTGTATACTTGTTTTCAATAGGTGGGTTCTCTGAGGAAGGAAAAAAAACAAAAACAAAACTAAAGAGGCATCAGACTTGGCTTTGAGAATAGAGCATAGGCAGGCAGAAGGACCCGAGTTCAAATCCCCAGCACCCACATAAAAGCTGTGTGTGGCTGTGCATACCTGTAATACCAACACTGGGGAAAAAAGACAGGCAGACCTCAGAGGCTCCCAGGCCGGCTGGTTTAGCAGAAATGAAGAGTTCCATGTTTGGTGAGAGACCCTGCCTCAAACAATGAGGTGGAGAAGCAATTGAGGAAGTCACCCGGTTGTTCTCTGGCTGCCACACATACCTGGATGTAACCCCATGCACACAACATGTTAAGATTTCTCCTGGATGGCATGGCGGCCCTCGTTTGTAATCTAAACACTTGGGAAGCAGAAGCAGGAAGATCAGGCGTTCAAAGTCATCCTCAGCTGTTGTACAGAGGTCTGAGGTGACCCTGAGATCCATGAGATCCTAAGCCTTAAGAGAACAATCTCATCTACACGAGCTTTCTTTACAAAAGCGTCAATGGACTTCTGGTTCATTTTGATGAGATGGTTTCGTCCCTGCTGTTTCCTCCTCTGAGATAGATCTTGAAAGAGCCTTTGACAGATTTTTGTTATAATTATCTCGACTTGCTACCTTCCTTTTCTTTATCCCTCCAAAAGATCCTAGAACAGGAAATAAATCGCTGGGTGTCTTATGATACAAAGGTATCAGCCAGTACACGCCATTCCTGTCAACCTGGTAACCAGTCAGGTTATGATGACCTGGGCTGTGCCATTAAAAAAAAGAATCATTGTCTTTACTTGTTCGGCGGCCTTGGGTTAGATTTATTGAGGAGAGGGATTAGAAATCACAACCAGGACAGTCAGGTGGGCCGGTGACGTCAAGGGAACCCCCACTTGAATCATCTTTTCTAAATCATAGGTGCTCCAGAGCTTCTGAGAGTGGAAAGTTCATGTCGGTTTCCTCTAATGTCACAAGACTAATTTTTATATTTTATTTTATATTTTTCTACTTTGCTTTTTGATAAGGCTGAGTTTAGGGACCTAGGTGTTCATTTAATCTCTGCTGGTAACTTTTTAGAAAGCAACGCTTGCTGGTCATGGCAGTAGTACCTTTAATTCAAGTACTTAGGCAAAGGCGGATGGATCTCTAGGAGTTCAAAGCTCCTTGGTCTATGTAGACCAGCCTAGTCTACATAGCAAGTTCCAAGCCAGCCTGTACTACATAGTGAAACTTCATTGAGAGAGAGAGGAGGAAGAGGAGAAGAAAGAGGAGGAGGGGGAGGAGGAAAAAGAAGAGGGAGGGGGGAGGGGGGAGGGGGAGAGGAGAGGAGAGGAGAGGAGAGGGGAGGGGAGGGGAGGGGAGGGGAGGGGAGGGGAGGGGAGGGGAGGGGAGGGGAGGGGAGGGGAGAGGAGAGGAGAGGAGAGGAGAGGAGAGGAGAGGAGAGGAGAGGAGAGGAGAGGAGAGGAGAGGAGAGGAGAGGAGAGGAGAGGAGAGGAGAGGAGAGGAGAGGAGAGGAGAGGAGAGGAAAGCCACTCCTTTCTCTGGGCCCTGAAAACCAGGACTCTTCCCTGTCTATACCCTGTAAAGTTTCCCTTTGTCCCAGCATGATCTTACTCTTCCCCCTCTCTCAGTCTCCAGGGCAGGTTGTCCTTCCATTTCATAAGCTTGCTCTGCTAGATGAGAAAAACGTGCACTTTATTCAGACAGCAAGCTGAGTCGTGTGGATTACAGTCCCTGAAGAAATGAGAAACCAAGCGTAGAAAGCCTTCAAAGCTGAAATAAATCAGGGCTCTTTGGCTGTGCTGCCTTGGTCTGGCAGTTTTTGTGGTTTTTCTAGAAGCCGCTCTGGGATAGGGTGTATTGGAAGGGATCGACTAGGGAGCAGCTCATTGGATAATCAATTAAGATCCGACAATCTGTAGCCCCTGGGGCTAGCTATCTGATTTAAAACACAAATGTTTACAAGTGCCTTGTATCTTGTTTGGGTCTGTAAAGGTCTGCATCTGAGGTGTGCTAGTGTGGCTTCTAGACACCTCTTCTTTTTTTTCTAATGCAAATCCAGTAGTCTTGTTTTAATCTGTGGCATTCGGTTAGCCTTCAGCTTTTGCCTAGCCTATTGGGTTTTTTAATTTGTTTATTGGCTGAAATTGGTACAAAAATTTCTTGGGCCATCAGAATTTTTATGGGAATCTGTCCTCTTTTCAGATTTTTTTTTTTTTTTAAGAATTAAGTGCCATTTAAAGAAAATAGGAGGCCAGGTGTGGTGGCACATACCTTTAATCCCAGTACATGGGAGGTAGAGGGCAGACAAATCACGGTTAAGTTCCAGGCCAGCCTGAGCTAGATAGCAAGTTCCAGCCCAGCCTGGGGTACATTTTGCGACTCTGGAGAGAGAACGAGGGGGTTAGGGAAGGAGAGAAGAGAAAAGGAGCAGGGGAAGGAGAGAGGAGAGGACAGAAGACTAAGAACCATTATCTAACCCTTGCCTTAGCTCCTTGCTCCGCACAGAGGATCTCCTGGGACTTCCTGTTTCTCACCCCCTCTTTCTGAGAAGACCCAGGAGCACCCTAGCAAAGGTGCCACATATTAGTGAACGTAGAATTTTAAATGGAAAAGAAGCCAATGCACGTGGCTTCCTGGATTCTCAAGTGAGTCCTCCCCGCTGGGTTTGGCTGAGCCTGGGGCCTGCTCAGCCTGGTGAGCCTGGTTGTTTTCCACGGCTATGTGGAAGCAGACGCTTCCCTTGGCAGAGTTGCTGCAGTCTCTGGAGACTTTTGAGAACTTTTGATGGGCGACGGTTTCCATGCCCATCAATGCAGGAACTGCAAGGCACTTTCCTCTTTGATTTAGTTTTAACGTTCTTTGGCAAGTTTACACATCGTGGTTACATAAGAAAATCAGAATGAAAAAGGTTTCGTATTATAAATGCATGCTTTGACCCAGGGTGAGTTTTGCTGGCACTGCCTTGGGAGTGTAAATTCCTGGTCTTAAATAAGCACGGATGTCCAGCAAACGCAAAACTATCTGCGAGCTTCCCTCGTGTCGCCATGGCAGCCTCCTAGCCTGTGCTCCCGCCCTCGTGGGCCACTGGTTGGCTGTTTGGTGGCTGAAGGGAGGGGCCGGCCAGTTAGGCCTAATAGGAAAACTGCTGTTCCTCCCAGTTGGGGAACAAGGAGGCTCACCCGCTTCTGCAATCACTGAGGGTTGCTGAGAGCATATGGTTGTGTCAGACCAGCTGCGGCCCTTCACCTACCATCTTGACTGAGCAACACTGAAATCCTGGAGTTATGTATAATCGCCCAGAGCTATATGAGAAAGAGAAAAGGAAATCCTACGCTGTCTGCCTTTTAGGCGCACCCCCACACACCCCCACCACCCCCCTCCCCACCCCCCCCACCCCCGCGCGCGCACAGTTTAGGAAGTATTACATTAATGACAAAAATTAAACCTGTTCCGCTCTGACGGTGTGCCTGGTGCGTGCAGTTTTTTTGTTGGGATGAGACTATTTGACTCTCATAACACGGAGATGGGTAACTTCGTTATCTCCGTCTCAAAGAGGAGGAAGGTGAAGATTAATTGTGTGATGTAATAAGATCAAGAGCCAGCAGCTGTGGGACTCAAATCCCAGCATGCTGCCCGCAGACACACAAAACAGCATCCAGTCTGTAGGAATCAAGGACCAGTAGATGCAGAGTACACAGGAGGGCTGAGCTGCCCCACCCTCCAGGGGTGGTGTAGCTCACATACCCCAGCGGCAGTACAGAAGCCATACTCCAGTCTCAACCTGGTTCAGATTAAGCCCTCCCACTCTCCAAGGCCTTTGCCTGCTGTTCTTTCTCCTGGAATTTCAGATTCTCAGATATTTCTCTCCTGCCTGCTCTCCTGGGTATCTGTCTGTTGGCCTAGGCCTGGTGTATCAGCCCTCCCCGCTCCCCCCAACTCCGAGTTCTTGCATACTAGAAGTATTCCGGTTAATACATTCAGAGACAAGAGGGGAAGACCTAAGACAAATGCACTTTACACAGGCACCTCAGGTGATCTCGGGGGAGGTGGGGGTTACTTTAAATTCAAGGGAATTGTTCATCAGTAAGACAACTTGTTCAGGGTAAGCCAGGATTGTGTATTTTCAATTCATCAGCCACAGATTCCACCAGAGTCTTTGGTGGGGGGGGGGGGCAAGGAAATGAAAGAGTTTGAGAAAAATGGGAGGCAGGGCTTAGGGGAAGAGCACAGCTCAAGAAGAGAGTCAAAATTCAAAAATGTAAAAATCTCCGGAGGAGCAGGGGTTAAAAATCATCAGTGAAACGATCAGCAGGAACAAAGCCATATCATGAGCCGCCCAGAGAGAAGGAAGGTATGCCCTCGATATCTGTGCAAGAGGCAGGGTGTGGCTGAAGCGGTTGGGATTGGTGGGGACTGGATGGCGAGCTCTGATTATAGCTGGACCTGACTCTGAGGAGTTAGGCAGGAGGAGGGTGACTTGAACTGTTTGGTGTAGAGGAAAGGCAATACCTGGAGTATGGTGGGCAAAGGCCAGCCAAGAACTGTCCCCTCATAGTGACGTGAAGACAAGCCATTTGTAGGAGGCAGAAACTCCCAGCCTTAGAGGCTGGACTCTGTGGGGGCTTGTGGGTTATCGAACTGACAAAGTCAAACCTTCTGGTTCTTGAAGGTCTGCATTGGGAGGGGCTGGGTTCTCTGTGCTTCTTTATATTTTTATATCATGGATGGTCTCTATATGACTTCACTTACGCTATGTTGCTTTAAAGGGCTTAAAGACCACCATAGGTTAAGAAAAAAAATCCATTAAGTCCATAAGTCAATCAATTAGCCAGCCAGCCAATCATGGGCTTTACCTTCTTACCTAAAAGAGAAGTAATGGTCCTCATGACTGCCCCCGCCCCCCTCCGTTAAGTGTTTAAGAGGCTCGCCTGTATAGTGAGAACACTGAAGCAGAGGTTAAGTTCTCAGCCTCAGGTCTGTCATAACTGCTGGCCTTTAAAACTTCACCCTTCTGGGCATTAGGTGTTTGTTTTGGTTTTAAACAAATTAAGAGGTTAGATTGAATTAAATTTTCAAGAGTCCTTCCTGCTGCAAAATCTTATCAGTAACAATTTTACTGTCGGTTTGTGAGAGTGGATGCCAGGATCAGAGCTTGAGAAAAACTAATATCAGGATACTGTTTAGTGTCACAGACATTGTGGGGACAGGGGAGGAAAGCAATAGAATTGATTGTGTTTTATTTCCTTCTTATATTAGGAACTCGAGCTCTCTCCAAGTCTTTAACACCACCACATAAAGCTTGTTGTATATGTTTGTTGTTGTTGTTGGTGTGTGTGTATCTATGTATGGTATGTATGTATGGTATGTATGTATGGTATGTATGTATGGTATGGATTATGGTATGGATGTATGTATGTGTATGTGCATGTGTGTGGTTGGTGTGTATATATGTTGTGTGTGTGTATGTGTATATGAGTGTATGTATGTATGTATTATGTGTGTGTATATACATATATATGTGTGTATATGTTTGAATGTACGTGTGTGTATGTGTGTGTATGTATGTGTATATGTGTGTGTGTGTATGCATGTATATGTGGGTGTGTGATGCATGGGGCTGGGGTGCACCTATGCAGAGAGGCCTGCGGGGCCTAGGACTATCTTGCTCTCACTCTTACCTTGTTACCTTGAGACAGGGCCTCTTTATGAACCTGCAGAAGCTCGCTGTTGCTTGTTTTGATTTCCTTCCACTGAACCCCAGTGATGAGCTGAGTGGCCAGTGTGTGTGACCATATCTGGCCTTCACATGGGTTTGGCCGTCCCAACTCAGATCCTTATGCTTGTACAGCAAGTGCTGTCACCAACAGAGCATCTCCCAACCCTTGTCCCATATTTTTCAAGTCTAAGAGCTGAGTAGTTCAGACTTCTGGCCGAATGTTGCAACATAAAGTATGTCAGCAATATGTCAGCTGTTTACACTGACCTGGTAAACAGCACGTCCAGTAGCCCTGGCGGTCTTTGGAAGAGGTCTCTGTTTTCTGAAAGGATTCATTTGCAGATTGGGAAACGTGATTACAGGAGCATGGTCCTATTGGTGGGAGAAAGAACTGTTTATCTGCCCGGTATTTGGTCAGTGATCACTTAGATAAACAGATCAAGCACGAGGGTTCCAAAGTTCTGTTTGTGCTGTCCTTGTGTGAAGCACTTGGGCTGAAGTCATCTGAGGAGGGAGGGGCCACAGGAAGTGAGGAGCACGGAGGAGCGTAACATCACCAGTGAGCCAGGTGTGACTGGGCCACCAAGGAGCAGGCCAGGTACTGGCAGCACGCGCCCGCCAGCCATCTCTTCTTTATCTGCCGCCTTCCGACTTTCCCAGGGACTGGAGAAGACTGAGGCAGAGCAAAGGAACAGCTTTACCTGGACGGCTGGAAGATTCTCCGGGTCTCTATGGAGAGCGGAGAACAGGGCCCTTCTGGGATGAGGCTGCTTGGTGGAGGCCACCAGCAGCAAGAGCAAGGGGCCTCTGAGACCTGGAGTTGACTCACAAATGAAATGTACTCTGTGCTGGGTGTAGCTGCCCGCCACGCCAGCAGCTGGGAGGATCTGTGAGCCGTGCATCCTGTGACCAGGTCTTCTCTCATCAAAGAAAAGCGGTAGAAAACTGTGCTTCCTAGTGTGCGGGCGGCCTCAGAGCGCCCACAGATGAGTACATCGTGATATAAGGTCCTCCCTGGGTTTTGTCACAAGTCTCTGCTGAAAGTCTCTCCCACACAGCTAACTTTGTGCAGGCAAGGCACTGGGCACAACCTCATACTGAGTCTCCAGCTGGGCCCCAGTAAACATTTGCCATTTCCTTCTACCAGGCTATGAGGAAGTTGGTAAGAAAAGCAGATGTTAAATTGTTTTAAACTACAACAAAAGCAAGACCTTCCCAGCCTTATAAAGACCAAAAAACAACAACAACAACAAAAAAACACCCTCAACTATATCCATTTTCTTTTTTTCTTGTGTCTTTTTTTTTTTTTTTTTTTGAGACAGAGTCTCACTATGTAGCCCAGGCTGACCTTGAACTCTCTATCACCCTGCCTTAGCCACCTCAGTCCTTGGATTACAGGTGTGCCCAACTCACTTGCCCTCACCTTAAATTTCCTAAGGAAATGCCAGCTTACATCAATTTCCAACTTGACACACCCACAAAGCAGGAGCCTCCACTGAGAAACTGCCTACATCAGATTGGTTTGTGGGAACATTTCCTTAACTGCTAATTGCTATGGGCGGTGCCAACCCTGGGCCTGTGGTCCTCTGTGGCCAGAGAATCAAATTAGAGGCAGAAGTCAGTGGAAAACACACCCCTAGGTCTGCGGTTGATAGGCCTGTGAGCTCAAATCCCAAATGTACCTATATTTCTCCATGCAGGGGTAGAGAAGGTGATCTCTTCCATTCAAGGGTTGAAGAATTGGGCAGCAGGAAATAGCTGAAGGCTGACACTTCTCAAGAGGAAGAGAAGTAAGTCAACTGAACATGCCCAGTTTATTATTCTCATAGTTAGCAACTAAACAACGTCTTCTTCCCGGGAGACAACACTAGGACAGAGATGGGCTCTTGGTGGGCTTAGGGGAAAATCGTCATAAAACTTCAAGTGAGCAAAGGACGCCTTACAACACAGCCTATGATTTTGTGCACTTGAGGCTGAGATGCTGAAGTCTTCCTGGGGAGAAGTCAAAGAAGAGAGCAGATGATGTCTGGGGCTCCTACATGTCTCAGAGCCTGAAGCCTGGTAATGCGAGACATCTAGGTCAATCCATGTAATACTCGTCTCTTGTCCATCTTTATTTACATTGCGTCCTTTGTCCCCCAAACACACTGCGATGCCAGTGTTGGTGCCTCGTGTAACCAATTCACTTTAGGGAGTAACTTGTCCCCAGACTAAGCGTGAACGCAAGCCCACATCTTCGTGACTCCAGGGTTGGCCTCCCTGCCCCCACCCCAGCCTTTGTGGTTGTCCCAGGGCTGGCAGTTACAACGCTGGGCTCAGTTTTCCTCCAGACTTCTTGTTTTACTTGTCGTGGTCGTGTTCAGGAGGCTAGAGCAGATGGCACATTAATTATTAGTCTCCTCTTCATTCAGGCTTGTCTGCTTCCTGCCTGTTGACATCTAAGAGACTTCAGTGCTGGCCAACCTGTCCTCTCCTATTTCTTTCTAAGGCTGCGGCCTTCTTTCTCCAGCAGAGACTCTTTTCTGATAGCAGGGAACCTTTGTAAATAGTGTAGGGACTCAGTTGTTTCTTCTAGAACCGGAGATTACAGCTGGCTCGTGCTTACTGGGTATGTGCAGTGTAGATAATCTTAACATTCTGTGTGTAAAAAGATTGAAATCAGAAAAGTGTTTTGAAGGATCGGTGGGAGGACGGGAGAAATATCATGTGCCCTGCTCTGCCCAAGTTCATGAAATAAGCCATGTGCACTAGATCTTGTTACAGACAAAAAGTACCGAAACGCCCTCCCAACAATAACATAAACTTGTCTTTTTTACACTTATGTGCCTATGTGAGTTTATGTACACCACCAGTACCCCAGTAGGCCAGAGAGTGTCAGATTCCCCCAGCACTGAGTTACAGGGAGTTGAGAGCTACCACCTACTTAGGGTGTTAGCAATTGAACCCACGGCGTCTCCAAGAGCAGTGTGTGTTCTTAACTCCTGAACCACATTTCCAGCCCCATAAATGTGTTTTAAATGTCAGAGAATATTAAGGTTATATTGCTGAAATTAATATTATTCTTTGACTTGATCATTAAAAGCACACCCAAATCAAGTGAGAAGGAAGCATTTTGCTTTCTTTTTTATCCTTTCCAGGTCCCTGTTGCCTCCCTGCCCATCTCCCACCCTGTTCATGGAACTGCATGGCACCAAAGCATCTTCTGTGACTTCTATAACCCTCCGGTGTTAGATCTAAAGTTGTATCTCCCGCTAATACGCCATTGTGCCTGCCATAAACTTCTCCATTGATTTAAGTTCCATGGATAGTCGCTTATAATGTTTACAACACCTTGAAGAATAACCATCTTTATCTTTAAAGAAGGCAAAATGGAGGCTTGTAAAAGATGCCTTGTCTAAAGATGTAGACTCAGGACCAATCATCTTGAGGACTGCCACTCCTTCTGCACATCACAGGACAACATATGTTGTCCAATGCTCCACTGTTTCTCTCCTTCCATGACCCTAGCAGTGTAAGCTTCTCCTGGTCTGTTTTTGAAACATTCATCAGTCTTGTTGAGCAAAGACAGGTGGCTTCTTGTTTGCTGCTGCTGCTTCTTCTTCTTTTTTTTTTTTTTTTTTTTTTTTGGTTTTTTGAGACAGGGTTTCTCTGTCTAGCCCTGGCTGTCCTGGAACTCACTTTGTAGACCAGGCTGGTCTGGAACTCAGAAATCCGCCTGCCTCTGCCTCTCAAGTGCTGGGCTTAAAGGCATGGACCACCACGCCCGGCCCGTTTGTTTCTTTTTAAGATGGTGTTTTAGTAGGTGGTCCTGGCTGGCCTGGGACTTTCTATGTAGAACAGACTGTACTCACCGAGATCTGTCTGTCTCTCCTCCCAAGGGCTGGAATGAAAGGTGTGTCATTGCACCTGCCTTGTGCAACAAGCTTGCATATTATGTCTTTTTGTTTTCTTAAGTATAAAACAAGACTAATAATTTCTTAAGTATATTTTAAAAAGGACATATGTATAGGATTGTGACAATTAAAATAACCAGAAGGTCCTCAATCAATGGTGCCTGAGCCTGCTACTTACTGTTATGTAATTTGGTGGAAAAGAATTTTCAGAATCCTAAGATAAACTTTTGGGCCTGTTTGATTCCTTAGGAATCATACTTTGTATTTAAATGTGCATCATGATATGAATTAAATGATGTCAAGATACTAGTAACCATATTTTAAAAGTTCCTACTATGTGTTAACCCTTTTGACACATTGGCACTTCACTGTCATCTACAATGTCAGGCTGCTACTCCTGTACTGGAATGCATGTGTCACATGAACCACTGGTTGGACCCACATGAGCACATCTTCTTGATGTCTCCCAGCAACCTACAGAAGCCACGGCCTTGACTGCCTGGCAGCTTTGCCTGAGGATGTTCTGTCTTAACCCGGCCCTGCCCCTCTGAGCTGAACACTGTGCTCTTTTGAAATCAAGAACTGCATTTTCCAGTTTCCAGCCATTTTAGCTTCTCTGCTCCCCTTCAAAGATCTCTTGCAGAGGTTCCAGATGTCGCACATCAGCTCCCCTCAAGCCAGGAATAAAACTTTTCCAGCCTCGGAGACTCAAATTCACTTAGAATGACTAAGGGTAAATATGTCTGCTGACAGTTATGGGAACTGACTTCCTTAAGTTTGAACATTTTTGCTTTAAAGTTAATACTTCTCCAGGAAATGGTTGTCATTCCCTGTTTCAAAGTCCAAGAGAGAAACGATAGTCGACAGTGAACTCCATCATGTTATCTGTAGGAGGTTCTGGGTACTCACACTGCCTGCTATATACCTATAACTTCAAATGTACAAGTGCTCACATACATTTACCTACCTTAATTTTTTACTTCAGCCATTGTATTACCTCTATCTTTCATGCCTTTATCTCCCGTTCTCATCTACCTTGCCTAACACAGATACTGTATTTTAAAAACATTTTTGTAAGTATTTTCCTGAGAATTGAAAGATATGGAAATAATGCATCAGGTTTTTATAAACTTGAAACTTTTGTCTTTTTCCCCTTTCCTTAAAATGTCAATAAACCTATCAGGATGGAAGAGATGGCTCAGCAGTTCAGGGCACTAGCTGCTCTTTCAGAGGTCCTGAGTTTAATCCCCAGCACCATGTGTTGGCTCAAAACCATCTATAATGACTTGTGGTATGCAGACAAATACAGAGACCAAAAAAACCCATACACATTAATTAAATGTAAAGAAAAACCTATCTGTGCTGGACATAGAGGTGCAGGCCTTTTATCCCAGCACTTGGGAAAAAGAGGCAGGTGCATCTCTGAGATAAGAGGCCAGAACTACATAGTGAGACCCTGTCTCAAAACAAACAAACAAAAAACCCATCAAAACAAAAAACCAACATCAACAATAAAAATATATAAATAAAACAAACAAACAAACAGAGTATCTTTTACAAAATCCAGTTGGCCAGCTGAGCTTCCGCAGTGATTTTCCTCAGGTGCTTATTCTTAAAAGTGGATAGGCTGGATCAAGCCTATCTGAGGTTGGGCCAAAGGTTCTGCATCTGCCTCGTTCCTGGGGATCCCCACGACCCCACCCTGGCATCCACAAGGCCTTTATTTAAGAACCCATTGTAGATAAGTGTCTGCCTTGGGTCTGTGGACTATGACCTGCTCCCCTTGCATCCCATCCTTACTCTGTCTCAGCACTGAGCAGTGCTGTTTGTGAGTCTGGGAATATGAATCATTTGAGTCATTACGGGTTGTATAGGAGCTGCCTGCTCTGCACTGATCGCTCCTGTGGCTGCTGTTGCTGCAGCATCGAGGGTGGCATGTGATGCTTTCATTTTTGAGATACTCATACTTTACTGCTAGAGTATCTGTCCTGGTGTCTAAATAAACAAACATGTAACACCAAGGAGTAAGAATTAAGAATGGCCAGTGAAGAGCTACGGACGATGGGCAGGGAGGGTCAGAGGGCACGCTTACATAAGGCTGTTCTTGCTGATTTAATCTGTGTTGAGAAATGCTGACTTCTGAAATCGTGCATGTCTTTGAAGACAATAGCGAGACAGCAGTGTTATTCTCACCTAATCTAACAAAACTCATGGACGAAGCAGCTCTGAGTTGAGAGGGTATGTTGGGGGGTGGAGGTAGGAAAGCTACTTCTCCAGTTTGCTGGTGCTGTGGGGTGGGGTGCAGGACTGCAGGATGCATAAAGGTTGATAGAATGGAATCAGTGAGCACATCCTATAGAGAAGCCAACGAACATCAGACGGTGTTAATTTTGTAAGTGCACAAGGCTGGGACATGGCTCAGGAAGTTAAGAGTACTTGCCATGCAAGTATGAGGACCTGAGTTCAAATCCCCAGAACCCCTTGTGGTGGTCTAAACAAAAATGGCCTCCATAGGCTCATATGTTTGAATTGTTGGTATACTTGATCCCTGGTTTGGAGGACTGTTTGGGAAGGATCAGAAGGTGTAGCCTTCTTGGAGGAAGGGTGTCACTGACAGTAAGCTTTGAAGTTTCAAAAGACTTCTGCCCCCTCCCCTGCCCCCAGACTTCTGCCACCCCCCTCTCTACATGGACTTTTGGCATCCCCCTGCCACCCCCCCCCCACCCCCGCCACCTTGTTGTGATGTGTCTCAGGATATGAGCTCTCAGCTACGGCTCCAGCACCATGCCTGCCTGCCTGCAACCTGCTATAGACCCTCTGAGACTAAACACATTCTTTTACATCATGGTATCTTATCACAGAAATAGAAAAACAATTAAGACGCCCAAATCAAGAATAGATTTGGTTGTATGGGAAGTGGAAACAGAAGGTCTCTAAGATTTGCTGGTTGACAACTTCCTTCCAGGTTCAGGGACATAGTCTGTCAAATAAGAAGGACCATGACAAAGCAGAACATTAGATATCCTACTCAGGTCTCCAAGCACATAGGCACACATAGGTACACACACACACACACACACACACACACACACACACGAATGCACTGCACGCACGTGCCACCTTTTAAAACCTAATTGGACCATGACAAAGCAGAACATTAGATATCCTACTCAGGTCTCCAAGCACATAGGCACACATAGGTATACACACACACACACATACACACACACACGAATGCACTGCACGCACGTGCCACCTTTTAAAACCTAATTGGACCATGACAAAGCAGAACATTAGATATCCTACTCAGGTCTCCAAGCACATAGGCACACATAGGTATACACACACACACACACACACACACACACACACACACACACGAATGCACTGCACGCACGTGCCACCTTTTAAAACCTAATTTACGCCGTTGGCGCACGCCTTTAATCCCAGCACTTGGGAGGCAGAGGCAGGAGGATTTCTGAGTTCGAGGCCAGCCTGGTCTACAGAGCAAGTTCCAGGACAGCCAGGACTACACAGAGAAACCCTGTCTCGAAAAACCAAAAAAAAAAAAAAAAACCTAATTTACTCAGTACTGACAGTGTAAGAGGAAAACTTCTGTAATCTATTCCAGCCAAAGTGAGAAAGATATGCTGGTATGAAGATACCAGACTTGTTCTTCAATTCTGAGACTGAATTTTTAGATAGCATCGAGGAAGGGATGAGCCTATTAGAAAGGTAAGTGGACAGGTGTCTTGTCCCTGCAGGAAACTGGCGTGCCGATACAGGACATCCCTAAGTAACTGGTCTATTCACATTCAGTCACGGGCTGTGAGCATACCAAGGCTGAGGCTGAATCCCCAGATGACTCAAATTAGAAGCTGCCATTGGGTATAACTTTGTGGTTCTTGTTTAGTGCAAAATATTCTTCATTCATGTCCTTTATTTGTGCGTTCAACAAATCTTCAGTGAGGTCAGCTCTGTGCCCAATGCCATTCCAGCTTCTCAGATGCCCGCCAAGACAATGACCTCCTCTGTGTCTGGGGTGCTTGGAGGCATTTTTCTTGTGGCTTTTCTGTAGTGAATGGTCCTGCCCAGAGGCATCCTCTGCTACCACACACTTCTGATTGTTAACATTAATCAGCCTTGTACCTCTCTGCCTGTTGCTGTCACCCTTCTGCCTCACCGAGTCGGCCTCTAAGACATGCTGGCTGCCAGAGAAGATGCATTTCTCAGGAGTCAGTGGGAGAGTTGTTTCATTTCTTCCTTTATCCCTGGCAAGGGCTCTGATTTTTCAACTAATGAGGCAGAAGACATCAATAGGAAAAGAAAAATACAAAGTTGCTTTGCCAGGGTTGCTTAGCGACTTTGTCAACATTGCCTCACAGCCCAGCAGAGTTCTCTTAGCGTAGTTTCACCATGCGTTTGTTTTATTGCTAAAGTTGATCTATTAAGCAGAAAATATGGAGCACACGTGGAGCTGCTGTCAGTTTTCTGCTGTTTATTTTGAATTCCATTTTTCTCTTTCCAAAGACCTGGGTGCTTTTTTTCCTTCCTAACTCAGGCGACACAGAAGGAATGACATCTGTGTCCACGTTAGTAAGTTAGGCTTTGGGGTAGGAGGAGCAAAAGTTCAGACTAAACACCCAATTGTGAGGTCTTCATAGACAGAGGCCAAATATTAATTAATTATGCATCCTAGACCTATTAATATTCAAACAAGCCTTAGTAAATGCTTTTGTTTGTAATTAAATGAGCAACTGGTTTCAATTATTTATTGAGAATCAGAATTATAACGGGTGCTATTCTTGACAGAATTGTCTTAGCATTTCTATCCAGAGTCCAAAAGTTATGACTTGTTCTTTTCTTTCTGGACACCAAACAATAACTACTATGTCATTATTAGCCCAAGAAACTCCTGGCATGTGGTTTCAGTGGCAATAGCCACTCTTCATGTGACATCACACCATGGTTTTTCCCAGAGGCCTACTGTAGGTAATCTGCTATCCAGATCTATTCAGATCAGAACTCCCCTCAACCCACCCTACACCCCCCTCCAAACCCCTACCCCCACATCACCACCTGGCAAACAGCAACTCAAGCAAAGCAGTTGAGTTGAAAACAGTTGGGCTCTTCTCATCTTCTTCGCCGACACACACACATTCACAACTTCAGACTCCATTTACGAAGCAAACTGTCGACAAATCCACAAGAACAAGTGGATGTCGTCAACGCTTTAGTTGGCCAGTCAGGCATCCCTTCTACCTACGGCTTCAGGTGTTTTCCTCTGAGGTGTGGATAAAGTACAGATTTAGATATCCTATATCTGGGGTAAAGATTGAGTCTTCACATTTGATGCACCATATCACCTGTGTCTACAGATCAGTAGATTTGACATCATTTGGAGCTTGTCTGAAGTGTAGACTTGAAGCTGCTACCTGTATTTAAACATAACCTCAGGTCTCAGTGTTAACGTGTGATAAGGCTATTATGCAAATGTTGTCTGCTTTTTATAACAGTACTAGAGATTGGACCCAGGGCTTTACACATGCTGGGAAAGCACCGGGCTATTGAGTTACATATCCAGCCTTTTATTTGATTAAAAAAAAAAAAATTGAGACAAGTACTTGTTAAGTTATGCGTGCTGGTTTTTGGTCCTTGGGCTCAAATTCCCAGGTATCTGATCAGAGGCCTGGCTAGCTGCAACTGTTGAAGTGGATGAAAGAATACACTATGGGCAGGATCTCAGTGTAGATAGGGGTTGGGAAGGAAGGCCATATGCATCCACCACGTGCATTTTTATTAAAAACCCTTTTAGGTCTCTACACCAACATAGCTCTGACACCAGGAAAAATACCCAGAAGGAACATTTAGTATTCAGAGGTGTGATGGCTCTTTTCCTCATCCTTCCTAATTGCCCGGTCTTTATCTATAGGCAACTCGCCTGGCCAACAATCACACTCCTGAGAGTTACTTCACTGTAGATGAGAAGCCATACCAGCAGAGACATTGTCCCATGTCTGAACACGTCATGCCAGGACACCAGTACTCCTGTCAGATGAAACTAATAATACCACATGCTCTGGACTCCCTTTTGATCCTTGATGGGAGCTGCTTGAAATAGGTCCAAAGATGTCTATGGGATTGTAAAATAGCTGCAGTAAAAGACATCATATATGTCTCAGGGATGGAGAACTATGGATTCAAGTCATCATCTCCCAACTGTCTAACTTCTGGCAAATTGTCTAACCCAGCTAGCACTCGGGGTCTTTGCAACTAACAGGCTCATAACCCCACAAAAGATGGGCTAAGGACTAAAGAAGGAAGGAGGGAAGAAGTGCTAGGGAGGGATAGTGGTATTTCATCACGAGTGGCAGATTCAATACCTCACTTGAGAAGTAAGCACTATGTAGGGCCTCTCATGAACTTGGCCACACCCAGACTCTTAAGTCCATGGTTGGGTTCTAAGCTAAGGGTTTCATGCTCACTTAAGAGAGTCCTCTTATCCAGTGGTCCATTTCCCCAGCCCCAAGACTAATTTTAAGCCTGATTAAGGTTTGGGATAAATATCCTTCCAGTTAAAGAGACTGAAATCTTGAAATATGTTATTTAAGTAAAGTATCACTGGAATAAAGAAAAAAAATCCCCCAAATTCTAGCAAGGTTTGGTTATTTTTTTGACATGTTTGTGCCAATCATTTGAAACTTTAAGGGATTTGATTAGAAAGTCATGATTCTTGGGGTATGCAGCTGGGATGTCAGACAGATCTGTTGATGGTGTCCATGAGAGCCTGGCACATTCTGTCTGTAAGAGTGGACACTATAGACCCCAGAAGCAGCAGTCAGAGGCACTGAGGGTCATGGAACTGGGGAAAGAGGATGGCTCTAAAGGCCATGAGAGCTGATGGGACCCTTGTTATCAGAACAGAAGCAACCAGTCTTCTTTGCTAAAGGGAGGGAGCCTGTGTTACTACTGTGCTGCACAGAGCGACTGTTGCTAATGAGTGAGGAAGAAGAAGTCTCATTCCCGACTCCCCATTCCCTGTCTTCCCAACTTCTCACTCATGCATTTACTTTGGAAATAACCTTTTAAAGCTTCAGGCTCTTATCATGAAAACCAAGTCTTCAAGGAGTCTGCCTTCCACCCTCTTCCCTCCTTCTTTCCTTCTCTCCTTTCCTCTCTCTCTCCCTCCCCCTCCTCTTTTTCTGTGCACTGGGGTTGAACCTACAGTCCCATGCATTCTAAGCAAGTTTTCCACAATTGAGCTTATAGCCCAGCACCAAGAAGGTTTTCATTTGAAAGGAGAGTGCACATGTCCACACCCTAGTGAGTGAGACTCTGGTGTTGATATCCACGTAGCTGATGGTTCAGAGAACCCTGGAGTATGACTTCATAAAAGGTCTCAGGCAGGCTGTCAAGTGGCCTTTTCTTTTTTTCTTCTTCTTCTTTTTTTTTTATTACGTATTTTCCTCAATTACATTTCCAATGCTAGCCCAAAAGTCCCCCATGCCCTCCCCCCCCCCACTCCCCTACCCACCCATTCCCACTTTTTGGCCCTGGCATTCCCCTGTACTGAGGCATATAAAGTTTGCTAGACCAAGGGGCCTCTCTTTCCAGTGATGACCTACTAGGCCATCTTTTGATACATATGCAGCTAGAGTCAAGAGCTCCGGGGTACTGGTTAGTTCATAATGTTGTTCCACCTATAGTGTTGCAGATCCCTTTAGCTCCTTGGGTACTTTCTCTAGCTCCTCCATTGGGGGCCCTGTGATCCATCCAATAGCTGACTGTGAGCATCCACTTATGTGTTTGCTAGGCCCCGGCCTAGTCTCACAAGAGACAGCTATATCAGGATCCTTTCAGCAAACACTTGCTAGTGTATGCAATGGTGTCATCGTTTGGAGGCTAATTATGGGATGGATCCCTGGATATGGCAGTCTCTAGATGGTCCATTCTTTTGTCTCAGCTCCAAACTTTGTCTCTGTAACTCCTTCCATGGGTGATTGTTTCCAATTCTAAGAAGGGGCAAAGTGTCCACACTTAGGTCTTCGTTCTTCTTCAGTTTCATGTGTTTTGCAAATTGTCTCTTATATCTCGGGTATACTAAGTTTCTGGGCTAATATCCACTTATCAGCTAGTACATATCATTTGAGTTCTTTTGTGATTGTGTTACCTCACTCAGGATGATGCCCTCCAGGTCCAACCATTTGCCTAGGAATTTCATAAATTCATTCCTTTTAATAGCTGAGTAGTACTCCATTATGTAAATGTACCACATTTTTTTGTATCCATTCCTCTGTTGAGGGGCATCTGGGTTCTTTCCAGCTTCTGGCTATTATAAATAAGGCTGCTATGAACATAGTGGAGCATGTGTCCTTCTTACTGGTTGGGACATCTTCTGGATATATGCCCAGGAGAGGTATTGTGGGATCCTCCAGTAGTACTATGTCCAATTTTCTGAGGAACCGCCAGACTGATTTCCAGAGTGGTTGTACAAGCTTGCAATCCAAGTGGCCTTTTCTACACTGATCTTTTTGTGGGAGCAGGGAGTGTATGTTTAATGCCACATGAGAAGGAGGAAAGAGATACTTCCCAACATTCCAGGGGAAAGCTTTTGGGAACAGGAATAGAGATGGGGGTGAGAACCCCGGGCAGTGGGAGGGGCAGGAAGAGGCACGAGGTAGCAGAACCATGGCTGTGTCAAGCAAAGGGCAAAGTCTGTAGAGGGAATCAGGTGTCTCAGGAAAAACGAACAGAAGCTAATTCTGTCTGGAAATGCCATGATGAAATCTGATACTGTGCATGCTAGTTTAAATTTTTTGAAAAGGTATATTTGGGAACATATTCCAGTGTTAATGACTTAACCAAGCCATGTTCACCATGTGGGGGTGGCAGAACCCCTTCTGGGTGGAAATCAAGGAGTCCAGAGACTCATACTCCAACCCTCTGTCACAGGTCCTGAGGAGGCTGTTCTGAGGCTGGCCTTGGCTCTGGGCTCACTCGGCTCTGGTTTGGCCTGAGTGGACTTGCTACCACCTCCCTGTTTCAAGGCCACAGGATGGCCTTCACCTCAACCCACTCTTTCTTGGCAGCTTTTGGGATATATATATATATATATATATATATATATATATATATATATATATGGACAGAGCTCTGGGTAGGGAGATTCACGAACCATTGAGAAGAGAGGATGAAAGATGTCATTGTTCAGAGTTTAAGGCCATGTGCAAAGTGCCTTTACAAGGAGTTAGCAAACCAAATTTGATGCCAACTGTGCCTCTTGCTAGCCACAGGATGCTATTAAGCCAGTAATCCTATCACCTAGAGAGAGATCCAGGAAGAATGATACCTGCTGTGTTTACTCTACTTTCTGTGAATCTGTAAATCTTGCCAGAGGTTTGAGAGAGTCAGATGAAACAATGGAGGATATTAGGATTTCAAAGCCGTCCTGTATAGTGTGGCCGTCACCAGACATGCTTGGCTAAATATATTCAAGTCCATTTAAATTAAATTAAAAATAAAAACACAAAAAACACAGTTTCTTAGTCACATTGTCTGCATCTGAGTACCCAGCAGCAACTGCGGCCAGTGATGGCATTGTTGTAGCACAAGTCCCTCTACCATGGACACCGTCAGAGCAAGTTCTGTTGAACAACTCGGTTCCAAAGAGGTCCAGGGAGTGATATGAGGATTATAAAGGGTGGAGCATCCTAGAGGTAACAACTGCTATCATAGTTAGGGCTCCTCAAAAAAGGATCAACGAACTTAAAACCAGCAGAGTTAAAATCAAGGATTATTTGGCCAGTCCTGGAAGAACAAATGTATCCCAAAGGTGAGAAATGTAGCTAAGCTTTGGGAGTGTTAGGATCATTTCCTCCTAGACTGTCTGGATCTAAGGGAGTCACTTTCCTTTCTTACTGATTTCTAGGCATCTTGGGCCTGTGTTGATTCTCTGTTTGAACAGTTACTGCGGCAACTACCCCTTCCCCCTACTTCTCTTCCTTTTCCTCGCCTGTTTCTTCTCCTATTCTTCCTCTTTGTCCTCTTCCCCTCTCCTCTTGTTCCCTTCACCTCCACCCCACCTCCTGGCTCTGTAGTCCAGCTCCCTCATCTTCACTCCACATGACCATGAACAGCTTAGGCTGACCACTTTCATCTTACAGATCCAACAGACTCAAACTCCTGCCTGGTTCTCTGTTTGGCCAGCTTGGATTGAGAACTACCTGGTCCCATTGCCCCTATCTGAGGGGACAGAGACAATCTGCGCTTACTCATTAGGAGTAGATATGCAATAGGGTTGAATCACTGACCTCTATGCTACTACCGTAGCACAGGGTCACACAGAGTCGAGCCAGCAAAGAACAAGAGGGTAGCATCTTTTCTTCCTCAGTCATCATTTACGTAATTCACAGTACCAGTGCAGTCCATAGGGCAATAGCTTACCCTCCACATCATATATCGAGTCCCATAAGGACCAAGCATAGCCAGTAATTCAAGGTGGAAATTAAGCCTAAGCCTCTATTAGTTTATAAATGAAATCGGAGCACTCACAAGTTTCCGTTCCTTTTCTGTCTTTAGGAAGGAACATGAGGATCCCTTGGAGCCCATTCAAGAGGACGATGGAAGGAACCATTTAGAGTAAATAGAGTGAAAAGTACAGGCTGCCACACTGGGGCCTGAAGGTTGGCAGTGGAAAAGCCTGCTGGGCTGTGATCTCTCACTCCAAAGTCCCAAGTGCCTTTTTGCTTCCTGCAAAAGGAAGGAAGCCAAGGAGGAGACCATGTCCATTGCCCTGAAGCAAGTGTTCAACAAGGACAAGACCTTCCGGCCCAAGAGGAAGTTTGAACCCGGTACACAGAGATTTGAGCTGCACAAACGGGCTCAGGCGTCCCTCAACTCGGGTGTGGACCTGAGGGCAGCCGTGCAGTTACCCAGTGGGGAGGACCAGAACGACTGGGTGGCTGTGCACGTGGTGGACTTCTTCAATCGCATTAACCTCATCTACGGCACCATCTGTGAGTTCTGCACTGAGCGGACCTGCCCTGTGATGTCAGGGGGCCCCAAATATGAGTACCGGTGGCAGGATGACCTCAAGTATAAGAAACCAACTGCACTGCCCGCTCCCCAGTACATGAATCTGCTTATGGATTGGATTGAAGTCCAGATAAACAATGAGGACATATTTCCAACATGTGTTGGTAAGTGCACGACAGGCTTAGAGATTTGATCTTGTATCTTTTGATTTAAAAAGTTGTTTTGTCCCCTTCCTCCCTGAGCTGAGAAAGTTTGCATAGTGTGAGTCTTACACCATCTTTGAATACTAGATAGCACACATTAGGGCTTCCCTAATCTCTGTCAGCTATAT
The DNA here is from genome assembly GCF_978045245.1 of Mus caroli. Classification (NCBI taxonomy): domain Eukaryota; kingdom Metazoa; phylum Chordata; class Mammalia; order Rodentia; family Muridae; genus Mus; species Mus caroli. Next base: position 119,385,683 of record NW_028227261.1, read on the forward strand.
ATCTGAAAAAGAAAAAAAAAACTCTGATTGAAATGGTCGGAGGTCATTTCTGGTCTATCTGTGGTTTTGTGGACTGGTAGAGTACACATACCCTGCACTTGGGAGAATTGGGAAGATCGTGATTAGGATCTTCTTGGCTTTCTTAGGGCTAGATTCCAAATCCACACAGCCTGGTGAGCTTTTTAATGTTTGGCAAATTGACATGTAAGGTTGCATTGATTGTGATTCTTGTTGGTATTATTAACCTTTCAAGATTATAATCACAGCACAGGAATCCCTAGATTATTTGGAGCACAAGCACATAGGAGTTCATATCCTGAGGTACTAAGGATCCTGGTATTTGCCTCTCTTTCAGTCACAGGCTATTGCAGTTGGTGGCTATACTGTTGACCCTGGTAACTGCTAGATCAATTAGCAGAACATTAGAAATACAAATTTTGGCTTGTTTTGTGCTATTAGCCATAAAACATAAGGAAGGGTTCAGACTCAGCCTTTCCTGTCTCTTTGAATTGCTAGCTATTGAATTCCCATGTACAAACAGGCAGGTTATGGAATTCGTTGCTTCTTTATATCTGAAGCTAAGTAGGAATGAAAGGGCTCTTGTCTCCATTGCTGTGTCTCCAGTGTTTATCCCCGGAACCTTCATGGGTACTCAGAACCATTTCTGATGAGGGAATACTGTGCTTTTGGGATAAACTAAACATGTGAGTGCACATGACTGCACATGAGTGCACATGAATGCACAGGGGAAGCACATGATGGAGCTTGTTGAAATCACTGTAGGTGGAGAGGTGTTCTCATGTGGAGAAGGGATGTGTGGAAGTAATCAGGCTTATACTAGATAAACACACTCGAGTGAACTGGTGCAACATGGCGCATCTTGAAGTATGCAGGACATAAACCAGTTTGTCAGGATACTGATACTGGCTTTGCCTTAACTTGTCTAGCCCCCTCATGCTTCCCTCTCCTGTGCCTTGTTACCAGGTGAAGTGCGAAGAATTGCCTGGGAGTTTCCCAGCAACTCCCACAGGCAGGCGTTCTGCATCTCCAGAGTGGGAAACCTTTGATTCTTATCTTCCTGCCCTTCTCATATCACTCTTATTGGCTGCTTGTGATGGGAGGAATTTTTTTTCCCCAGAAATCTTATAAGCAACTGTCAATATCATGTGCAGAACCTACAATAACACAGTGATATGACCTCATCCTTCTGGTATTGGCTCCTGGATGCTTTGAACTCTGGGCACTCCTGCCCACTGGCAGTTGCTGTTCCCATGTTGAGCTGCTATCTCAGTACAGCAGCCTTGCATGACCTGAGAGGCAAGGAGGCAACTTCTAGACATCTGTCTGGGGTTACTAAGCATCATGGGTGATTTTACACTTTGTTCTAGGAAGAAGCAGATGTCTTCATATTCCCCATAGGAAAAAAATTGCTTTTATTTCCTAGGTTTTTTTTTTTTTTTAATCATTCTGCATAGAAACTGACTTCTCTGTTTCTTTGCTCCACTGCATTGATGTTTTGAGTAATCTTAATAAGATTTCTCCCTGAGGAAAAAAAAAAATAAGTTTGAGAAATTCTAAGGAAGCTGAATTCTTTCTGCACAGGTTTCTTAGTATGTGCATTTCATGAAATTCCAAGAATGCTTTAAAATGTTTTTTAAATGTATATTTACTTTGTGTGCTGTCTGTATGCGTGTAAGCATGAATTCCAACGTGTGTGTGTGTGTGTGTGTGTGTGTGTGTGTGTGTGTGTGTGTGTGTTGGTCAGACAATTTGGAAGAACTACTTCTCTTCTTCAGCCTCGTGTGTCCCAGGATAGAACCAGGTTATCAGGCTTGAGGGAAAGTACCTTTCCTGCTGGCCCCAAGAAAAGGCTTTTCAGTCTGTGTGTTTCAAAGTTTGAGGTGGCACTTTCTTTCTCTATAAAATATAATCTTTAGCATTTAGCATTTGTTTGTTCGTTTAGATCGGGTCTCTCTCTGTAGCTCTGGCTGTTTGGAACTTGATAGTAGTTAGGCTAGCCTCTAACTCACAGAGATCTACCTGTTCTACTCCTTGGTGTAGCCACCACACCCAGCTAGTATTTTTAATTTTAAAGTTATATTAACCTATATAGATTAGAGTTGTCAAAAGTACCTGGGCCTTCTAATTCAAAATGCAGAGTCTCTGATCATAGATGAGGGATAACAGTATAGTTCAATGGAGGAATACTTGCCTGTCATGGTCAAGGCCCTGGGTTTGGTCCTTTAGCCCTGCCCCCCCCCCAAAAAAATGTATCCTTGGAATGAAATCTCTCATTAGCCCCTGATAACTGCCATTCTACTCTATCCTTAGCTTTTTAGATTCCACATGTGAGATAATATGACATCTGCCTTTGTGTGCCCAGCTCAGTTCATCCATGATTCATACATTTCACGCACATTGTTGAGAGAGACAGAGACAGAGACAGAGAGAGACAGAGAATGTGTGTTGAGATAAACTTCCATGAGTAGGTGAGGCTTACCTGGAACTCCCTATACAGCCCAAGCTGACCTGGACTTCAAGTCAGTCCTGCTTCAGCCTTCCAAGGGAAATGTTCACAAACGTGTTATCACACCTAGCTAAGATGGTCTTTTTTAACACTTGTTTTTATTTATGTGTATGTGTGTGAGACTGCCTGAGTTTATGTGCACCACATGTGTGTAGGAGTCCACAGAGACCAGAAGAAAATGTCATATGCCTAGGAGCTGGAGTTATGGCTGGGTGTGAGCTGCCATGTGGATGCTGGGTAACAGAATCTCAGTACTCTGCAAGAGCAGGAAGGGCTCTTAACCACTGACCTATCTCTCCAACCCCAATTTCCTTCTTTTTAAAGACTGAAAAATATTCTGTTGGGTATATATGCCACATGTTCTCTAATCAAGCATCCGTCTGGATATTCATTGATTAAATATGCACATACAGTAACTTTTCTTTTTTCACTGTCTGTTGGTTGCGTGCATGTCTTCTATTGAGAAATGCCCTCTATATTGCATAGTTTGATGTCAACTAGACACAAACTAGAGTCATCTGAGAAGAGGGTATATCAACTCAGCTATTGTCTCAATTAGATCAGCTGTTGACAAGCCTGTAGGGCATTTTATTAATCAGTGAATGATGCGTGAGGGAAGGGCCCAACCAATTTTAGGTGGTGCCACCCCTGGCCTGGTGGTCCTGAGTTCTACAAGAAAAGAGTCTGAGCAAGCCAGTAAACATCATCTCTCTGCGGTCTCTGCTTCAGCTCAAGCCTCCAGACCCCTGCTCAATTTAAGTCCTTCCATGATGAACAGCAATGTGGAAGTGTATACCAGAAAAACCCTTTCCTCTCCAAGTTGCCTTGGTCTTGGTATTTCCTGTCAGCAGTAGTAACGCTCGCTAGAGCAGAGGTCGGTACAAGGAGAGTGGGGTATTTCTGGAACAAATGTGAGCATCTTGCTTTGGGGAGGATTGTGGAAGGACTTTGGAACTTTGGGCTAGAAAAGCCACTGGGTATTAAGAGCTTAGTGGACTATTCTATAGGAGCTTGCAAGATAAGAATGCTAAGAGCAGTGCAAAAGACAGAAGCTCGGCTTGTGAAGTTTCAGAGGGAAGCAAAGATTGTAATGGGCCATTTATGTAAAGAATATGTGATATTTGGTCAGTTGGAGTGAAATCAGCTGTGATGAACAAGAAGCCAGAAGCACTAAAGTAAAACTTTTGCTTTGCTGGGACAATGGATGCTGGCCAGCATCTAATGGTTAAGAAGAGACCAGTATCACTAAGGTAAAAGACTTCTGGGAAGTGTTTCCTTAGGATCAGTACACAGAAGTTGTGTTCCAGAGGTGGCCAAGGTTGTCCCTTGTTCTGGTTGAACCCCAAACTAAATAGTATAAGAGTCACCCAGGTAGTGCTGGTTTTGAAGGCATGAAGGGGCCATGGAAAACTGCTAAGGTCTGGCACTAAGTGGCCAAGTTGGAGTCCCCGAAAAGAACCCAGGAGAGGCTATTGGTGAAAGTTCAACCGAGTTGCAGCAGAAGACACTAGCATTTTGGAGATGCCAGTACCATGGAATAACCACCAGACACTTGTCTGGTGAATTAAAGCTGGTCTGAGCCTAGAAAATGATCTGTATGTGCTGCAGAAGACAGAGCCCTCCAGATGAGCTCAGAAGATTGTGAGTGGATCCCAGACATTGGACACTTGAGGTTTTTTATACAGTTTGGCTTTGCTTTTGACTTGTTCAGATTGTGACTGTGCCCTGGTTCTCCTCTCTTGAAGTGAGAAAGTATTTAGTTTTTCAATTAATAGGAACCCACAATTTGAGAGACTTTAAACTTCTAAAGTGATTTTGGAGTTTTAGAGACTTTGCACTTTAAAAAAAAAAGAGTCTACGTGAGTCTACATGTCTTAAAGATATTCAAACACTACAGGACTTTTAAAACTTGGAATGTTTTATATCGTGATATTTATTAATGTGTGATTTAGGGGATAAACTAGGAAAGAAAGGTTATGGCTTAACAGTGATGTTTGCGTGTAAAACTGACAATTGTGCTGGTTAGTTTTATGTCAACTCAACACAAGCTGGAGTCATTAGAAAAGACAGAGCCTCAGTTGAGAAAACGACACCATAAGATCTAGCTGTGGGCAAGCCTGTGGGACATTTTCTAAGTTAGTGATCAATGGTGAAGGGCTCAGCCTATTGTAGGTGATGCCAACCCTGGGCTGGTGGTCCTGAGTTCTATGAGAAAGCAGGCTGAGCAAGCGATAGGAGCAAGCTAGCAAGCAGCACCCCTCCATGGCCTCTGCATCACCTCCTGTCTCTTGGTTTCTGCCCTGCCTTCCTTCAATGATGGACTATAATGTGAAAATCTAAGTCAAAATGTTTCCTTCCTCAACTTTCTTTGGGTCATGGTATCATATCATGGCAATGCTAACCCTATCTAGGATACTACTCAGAACTTTTGTCCACTGTTTGAATTGTCTACATACCACTGAATTGTTTGGATTCCTTATGAGCCTTCTGTTTAAAAAGTCACTGGGGAGGCAACATCTTGGGTCCTAAGTCTGTGGCTTGAATTACCAAGCTGGAAAAGGCAAAGGCTAAAGAACTCACCACTAAATTGGGTTAAATATACACTAAGCTTTCTGTACATAAATATAATTACAAATTTTTTTTTAAAAAAAGAGTCCTGCCACTGTGGTATTGTGACCATTTATAATGCTTTTCCTTCCTGAGAAACAACCTGCATCTTACCATAGTATAGTTACCCACACTTTCTCTTTTGCTCATGATTTTTGTATGTTTCCTTTGAGGTCCTCTTGATCAGACATGTGTGAGTGTGTGTGTGTGTGTGTGTCCACGATTGTAGTATAACCTCTCTAAAGCTATAGAATAGGTCCCATCGGAGTGTCTCAGAAATGAGTTCCCAAGCACCATGATGTTGGATGGATTGGTAACTAGAAAGTCATCTGCCACCAGGCGGTGGTGGCGCACGCCTTTAATCCCAGCACTTGGGAGGCAGAGGCAGGTGGATTTCTGAGTTCGAGGCCAGTCTGGTCTACAAAGTGAGTTCCAGGACAGCCAGGGCTACACAGAGAAACCCTGTCTCGCAAAAAGAAAAAAAAAAAAAGAAGAAGAAAGAAAGGAAGGAAGGAAGGAAGGAAGGAAGGAAGGAAGGAAGGAAGGAAGGAAGAAAGAAAGAAAGAAAGAAAGAAAGAAAGAAAGAAAGAAAGAAAGAAAGAAAGAAAGAAAGAAAGAAAAGAAAAAAGAAAGTCATCTTTGCCAAGCTCCAACTTCTCATGGTGTTAGTGTTCAAAGCAGAGGTGCCCCCACTTCTGGATTTGCCAGCACTTGTCTTCACAAAGCTTTTCTTTTTTTGTGTGTGTGTATGCGCACAAGCGTGTGCATATGTGTTGTAGGACAGCCTGAGTCATCAACCCTCAGCTGCTGTTCACCTTTGTTTAATCCAGGATCCCTCTTGACCTGGACCTTACCAGTTAAGCTAGGCTTGCTAGACAAGAGAGCTACAAGGATCCCCTCATCTTTGCCTCCCCAGTACCAGAATTATAAGCATTGGCTACCACTCAGGTCTGTTTGCTTGTTTCGTTGGTTGGTTGGTTTTGTTTTGACGTGTATTCTGGAAATCAAACTCAGTTCCCACATTTGTAAGGCAAGCTTTCTCCAGCCTGGTTTCATTTTCTCTAGCCTAATGTCTTATTAGGACACAGTGAGACACTCCAGCATCCACCATCATCAAGAGAATTCATCTGCTTCCTGCTTCTCTGAGCTTTGCTCTCCAGTGTTATTGGTACTTTCTTTTTAAAAGGTCCTATGTTAGGAGCACTTTCTCCAATGCACTCCACTTTCCCTTTCATCCCCCCCCCCCCCCCCAAGTCCATCCTGCTTTCCCTGGGTTTTGATCTTTGTGCCTTTCATGAGTCATTCTCCAAGAAATGATCAAAATGTGTGTCAGGATAAAATAAAAGAACTTTAGGCCAACAATAGATCCTGGTAGGCCGGGAAACAGGGAGATCTGCTTAGAATTAGAATCCTGGGCCTAGGTCAGTGTTCCTGCCTGGGAACTGAGGTGGGTTCAAACTTAACTTCCTCCCCACCGTGATCCAAGGAAATAGAACCGGAAAGTACTGACAGATGTGAAGTCCCCACCCTTGGTTAGGTATTAAAGGATATAAACAGCTGTTGATCTCCACTGCTGAAACATCGAAGAAAGCCTTTCATCTGTTGCTAGTTTAACTAGGAGCCCATGCTATGCCAAAAGTCAAGCTTTTTCAGATGGGAGAACACAAACAGATGTGGCCACTTGTAAGCCACTGTCCCCTCCCTCCACGCTCCCTTGAACTCTTTTCTGGCCTCCTTTGGTAGAAGCCCAGCAGATGTCTCTGTTGAAACCTTTAGAACAGCAGTGACTGTAGAAGGAAGGACCACCTCTCCCTTGATTCTACCTCTTTCAAAGATGCATCCAAAACAGAAAACAAAAAAGCCACAGACTTAAAAAAAAAATACTGTTGCCTAATTACAAAAATGTCTTCTCTGTTCTAGTTCCAACTTCCCTGCCTTTCTGTTATATAACGGAATTGAACACTGTAGATCTGATATTCAGAGAGAGAGATGACTTAGACCCTTGCTGACTCATGTGTTTTGAAACAGTCTTTGTAGAGAAGGAATAAGGGTAGGTAAGACACAATTCTATGATCTCACCCACATTGACAGTTTTGGAATACATGGGAGTCAGCAGGGAAGATTAGTGAGCTTCAGGTAAAAGCAAACTCATGCCTGCCGAGCCTGCTAAACGCCTGCGCTGTAGCTGCCACTGCCAATCTTCCTTAGTTCTTCCCTAGTTCTTGCAACAGCTCAATGGAGTAGCTATTACATTCTAGCAGCTAGGAGCCTACGGGCTTTCGCTGGACCGCACAGATGATACTTAATTTAGGAGTCAGTGTGAGCTACAGTGGCCAAAGTTTATTCACTTTCCATATGGTATCATTCAGAAGATGCGTCACCACTTCACATGCTGGAGGAGAAAATGTCCTATGTCTGGTTTGTTGTTGTTGTTTTGTTTTTATTTTTAATTAAAAATGCCAGACTCTTGTTCCTTTAAAAAAAAAAATTAGCACTGAAATGACTGGAAAATGCATTCAGTTTCTGCAGCTGCCCCATGCTCCATTCTGAGACTGGACACAGACCAAGCAACCCATCTTTGGTCCACAGTGACCTGTGATTGCCAGTCGGTCCTTACTCATCCGCTCATCTGTTCAGTGAGTGTTTCGTGCAGGCTTGGGATCAGGCACCCAGTCAGCAAAGCAGACAGAGTCCCTATACTTGAGTTATATATTTACATAACACCCAGATGTCCACTTATCCTGCATATTTTACTAAGTGCATTGTGGAAGTCGCTGTATCCCTTTGACCACCCTTTTCACAAGGCTATATCTCTATTTTTTTTTCAGGGCTAAGGACCCAACTCTGGATATTAGGCAAGCATCCTCCCAGTGGGTTGCATCCCCCACCTTTAGATTCTTTGAACCAGTCTCATTACATGCATCAGGCTCGTACCGAACTTATTACGCAACTCGGGCTGGCCTGAAACTCATGGCCTGAAACTCACTTCTCTAAGCGCTAGGATTAGAGGCATGGACCACCATAGTCATGTTCAGTTTCTACATCTGATTTCATCATCTTCCAAACTACCAAGACATAAGTGAGTAAAGATATTCACAGGAAAGGGCGCCTTAGAGTCAGGATTTGAGAAGAAGTTAAGCTTATGATGAACATTTAAATTTTAACCTTTTTATTTCTTATTTCTATACTGTATGTCTGAGTGGTATTTTTAAATCTAAATGTAAGTCTCTATGAAACAGACGAGATGTATGTGGATGCGATGTGTTTGCAGTGTGGAGAAAGCTCCGCTTGGGTTTAATCAGCTAGCTCTGCACTCACAAGCTGCAATGTAGTGAGTCTCCTAAATTTCCATTTCTCTGTAAGCCAGGGTTGTAATTCTGACCTCATGGGGTTGTTTTTAAGGATCAAATGAGGTGAGGGTGGGCATCACATTAGAACCTAGGACATAAAAAATACTGAAGATACCCAAGTTCTAGTCAGCTCTCCTCCACCGCCCTTCTCAGCTCTACTCCTCCTCCCTTTCCTCCCCTCCCCCCTCCAACTATCAACCACATTCATGGAAATTACTAGACAATTCTCGAACAATATCTGTAAGAGTAATAATACAATTTATAGACTCGGCAAGATTTATAGTTTCTGTCAGTCTTTGTTGCTATGGTTAGGAACATGAGTACTTCACGGCATCTTTTTTTTTTTAAGCATTGAATAGAGTTTATTTAGGGCGTGGGGAGGGGAGTTAAGAGGGTAGCAGAGGCAGAGAAAGGCAGAGAGAAGGAAAGAATAGAGAAGTAGGGGATGGCTATGGCCACATGGAGAGAGGGGGTAAGGGAGTGGGAGAGAGGGGGCACAAGGGGCAAGAGAGAGGCAAGAGAATAAGAGTCTTCAGGGCATCTTTTAAAGGCTTGAGAAAACTTCAAGAGTTAGAGCGACTCCTGGCTTTAGGGAAAAGCACCTAAGTCTTTAGAGAGATGACCTCCAAGTCTGCCTCTCCCACGTAATTTCCAGAAAGCTCCGCCGCACTAAACCTGCCCATGTTCCGAGTCATAGTAGTTAACCTAAGCCGAAGGTGAGTGCAAGTTATCCCCACCCACCCACCCCTCCAGTCATACCCAGGACAGGCCACTGGTTAAAGCCAGGGCTAAGCAAGACACCTCTGACTGCATCTCTGGAGGAGGGGGAAGTGCTGACAAAGCATGCCTGTGGCTGTTGGCTGTTGGCTGTTTCTGTTTTCCTGGCTAGTCACTGCCGAGAGCAGCATCCCCACCCCCACCTCCACAGCTCTGCGGATGGGCTAGTGTTCCCAGAGCTTGGGCAACAGGATTTACCTTTGGGATCTGGTAACCTGCTTTGCTCCCTAAGAACTTACTAGTTGAGGGGACATGGCACAAAAGTGGCCATTTTGGAATACATATTGCTCCTGTTGTACAGTGTCATTAACCTGGGAAGTCACAGAGTAGATTGCCATTTCTCATATAACTCAAAAGCATTAAGTTACTTGCACAGTAATTCATAAAAGCAACACAGAACACATTTGGGGCACCTTGTAGTCCAGAGGTGGCCTAACCTCAAAACCCATGTTGTCAACTATGCCTGCATCTCCTGTCTGTAGTGTTCTTTCTGGAGAATCAGCAACATTCTTGACTTACTCTTGACTGTTGTGAGTTATGGGATACAAAGGGTTAGAATCACCAGTCACAGGGAGAGATCTGAAGACAGCCAAAGCCCTGTGTTTGATGCAGATTATACTAAGTAGTTCAACATAGGCATTCTAAGATCCTGTTCCTTTAAAAAAAAAAATGCTTCCTGTGCTTTCTGTTGCCACCCAAGTTTGTTCAGTTGTTTGTTCGTGGACAACATGCAGCGACAGCTGAATGCACTCCGCTTCGACTGGCCACTAGCCATTATAGAACTGATGGTCTGTTGTGGAGAGTTACCAGTCCCTTCCCCCATGTGATGAACTCAGTACTGCAGGCACCTTGGTGGCCGAGTTAATGAGGACAGTGTTAAATAACCACCCCCACTCAACAAATCCCAAAAGAGATACCTCAGGAACGGGCTCCTGGTTTGCTGAGAGGAAGAGATGTGGAGAGATAGAACCCAGAGAGCCTGGAGACCGCCCTGGAACCCGAGGCTAATTACCCGACCTGCACCGAGCTCTCTCCATTACCTATGCTATGTAATTTTAATGGGCGTGTCTCAGGTGACACACCGTTACATCTCAGCACCAGCTGGGAAGGGAAACGGATATGTGATACTCAGAGGAGCCAGACACTTAAAACTCAGGCCAGAACGGACTGGGGATGTGCACATCTGCTGCCTTAGCCCCGTTGTTTATTAGCTAGTTGGAGCCACAGCATGAGCAAGGCTGAGCTGTGAGGATCAGCAGTATGTGGAGAGGCAGCCTGACATCTATGTGATGGAGCATCAGCAGGGCCCTAACTCCAGAGGCCAGCCCTCTGCTCATCACCAGTATTCGGGATTCTGTCCTTTATATGGTATATAGAGGCTTATATGATGCCAGTCTGCCTCAGGCTTCCACATGTGGCAAGGCTCTTATGCTTTGTGTTCCAAATACCCGTGTATATGCCGGGAATGTGTTAAATTGGAGGGCGTCTGCAGGGGAGGCCTTGCCAGTACTTTAGCTTTAAAAACTTGTGTTAATTTCAAGCCCTAACTGATAACTAGTGTAACATGATCAGGTTTCCCTTAAGTTTTCTAGTAAAAGGATGATGTAGGGATTTGAGAATGAGCTGTCTGAATCTTAGCAACCTTTACTAGCCAATGTTAAGTCTCTCGAGGCTGCTTCCTCCTCTGGAAACTATCCCTAAGAGCACCTCCTTCACAGAACTGTCATGGTTACTCCAGTCGCACGCTGCCGGATAAACAGCCACACACGGTGTTGGGACACGGAGAAGATGCACTTGAAAATTAGCTTCCTGGATACCACACAGTCTCGGTGACCAAACAGTCAAGGGGGTAAATTGGGATGAGAGAGCCCAGGGTAAAAACTCCGCAGTTCTTTCAAGCCCTTGGCCACCCAGTTGCGGCACCAGGAGAAGAAAAGGGAAAGTGAGACTGGATGACTCTACTTGGCTTTCACGGCCTGAAGCAGGAACATCCACAACTGAACTGCACAAGCCAGTTCACAGCCGTCCTACCTCGGTCCTTGTTACAGGAGGCAGCCACCAACGGAACATACTACCTAACATTGCCCACCAGGGACAGAATTATTCCCATAAAAATGTAAAATGATTTTGGCAGGTAATGCTAAAAGAAAGAGACAGCCCTAAAAACCGTGAACTTGGCTAATATTTTCATTACTTTTTACATTTACTATTTGTGAGTAGATGCTGGCATGTGTGCGGCACAGCATATCTGTAGAGGTCAATGGTCAACTGGTTTGTCTCCTTCCACTGCTTGGGTTCCTGGGATCAAACTCGAGTGGCCAGGCTTGGTAGCAAGACTTCTGTACTAGCTAAGCTATTTTCATTTCTAAGGTTAACGTTGAAAGAAAAGTTGGTCAACAATTCTCTCAATATGCAAATTCCTTTTAGCGTCATGTTTAATTGATCCTTAGTTCCTGCCTTGAGACATGAGAATGTGTATCTCTAAGACAAAATGAACTGAAGCTGTTAGTTCTGAAGAAACTGAGGCATTTCTCAGTATCCAGCTCAGGTGACCAGCAGTAGAGAAAAGTGAAGAATTATGGGAGACGTTCCTGCCAGGAGTCAGCCATTCCTTTTGTTTCCCATTCCCTGTGTACTATAAATCTGGGCAGTAGCTGGTTCTCCCAGGCTTCTGGTCCCAAAGAAGGGATAGAACCTTAATGCCTAATGACAGTGCCATGTGACAGGTAATGCAAAGAGACCCAAGCACCATGATACCTGAGAATGACTGCCTTCCATATGGCCTCAGTCTACCCCAGCTACCAGGAGCCCAGGGAGGACCTAGGAAGTGTTGTCAGTTATCCAGTGTTTACCTGTTATGGCCTTCAGATGCACCACTCATCAATGGCTTTCTCAGTGGAAACAAAAAGGCCTACCCTGAGGGCAACTGCCTTTGCTTGTCTCTGGAGAGAAAGATGAACAAATATTTCTACAACAGATAGCGCAGCTCCCTAGGAATCCGTCTGTGGGCTGTAGCTGTTGAAGCACAGGGTGTGTCCCCTTTGTTTTTCCAGAAACAGGTTAGGGGGCTCGCCTTTCAGGCTGGGACCTCCTTTCCTGATGTGTTATGAGACCTCAGAGTCTCTAAGCCTGCCTCCTCATCTGGACAAGGGGCAATGTGAGCAACATGCTGTTTGTAACACTGTAAGACATGGTCCCCGCTAAGCACTCAGTGTGAGAGAGTTGAGCACTGAGTAAATTTACCTTCCCTTCCTTCTCGGATGACATGACATGACTCCTGATTTACTGCAGATCATGCTGCCTAGTTATTAAGGAAGTTTTACCTAAAATGTTCTCTTCATATTTCTTTTCAAACTGAACTAAAGAATGAGGAGAGTGTCACCATGACAGTGATCTGAGGGGGAAAACCCTTTCACCTCCATTAGGCTATCACTTCCTCAAAACTTCAATATCAGCTGAATGTAGTAGAGTAGTCCATTCTTGTGTAAGGCAGGAGTTTCAAATTTTACAATAGAATAATAATGCCATTAATTTGAATTTACTCTCAGTCTCAGTGCATTGGTGTGCTAAGCATAGATATATACATATATATATGTGTGTGTGTATATATATACATACATATATATACATATATACACACATATATATGTGTGTATAATATAAATATATATAAATGTAAATATAATATATAATATTTATATATGTAATATATATTATAATATAATAATATAAAATATAATATATAATATATAAATATATATAAATGTATATTCTCATTTCAAATGAAGAAATGTTAATAAGTTTCTTTACAAAGTTGCCTTTGTAGGAAATGGTTGACCAGGGCTTAAAATGCAGACTTGCCAAACTACAAAGCCTCTGGTTAGAATGACATTATAGATTTCCCTCTCTCAAAAACAAACAAACAAGCAAACAAAACCACCACCACCACCACAACAACAACAAAACAACGGTGGCTAAAACAAAAGGGATCAAAGCAGTATTTGTCTCCTCCTACCTTCTGAAACTGATAAGGATTGAGTAAGGGGAAAGCTCAGATCCACATTTCCACATATGTCTCTAAAGTATGAATGCCCTCACGGAAATACCTTCGTGATCATCTTTGAAAGAATCCATCTTCTTCTCTACAAATACTCAGCCTGAATTCCCCAGTGGAAGATGAAAAGGTTGAGGGAGTCATGTGACTGTGGTGTAGCTTCTGCTTCCTCTGCTCATACCTCCAAAGCTGAGGACAGGAAAAGGTAAATATTTCCAGTCCCAAGAAATTAGATCCAGGGATAAAAGGTGTGTAGGGCATCTTACAGAGGCTTTGTTCTCTTAGAGTATTACTATGTGCCTTTCTGACACAAGACTTGGGGGAAATGCTATCGTTGATTAGCAGCATCTACACACATTACAGTTCTTGCTTTTAAAGGATGGTCACTGATAGCCCAAGAAGACCGCACATACATATATTGGCAACCCAATGTATAGCCAACTGTTAAGATGAAAGGTGATGTCATTCTGGGCTTATCTGGAAGCATACACTAAAGCCAAATTGAAAAGTCATTTTCCTATTAAAAGAAAATAAACCACAGATGACACATCTTGAAATCTTAGTGCTTAGTCCTTGAAGCAACGGAGGAGTTATACATTAGTTTATCTGGAGGAAGGACATTAAGGACTGAATGTGCCTGGCTAGACTAACTTCAGTTATTTAGCTAGAGGTCAGAAATGTGAAAATCTGTAAAAGGATACAGGACAGATAGAGTTGGTTCTCTCAGTTGCCCTCTCACCCGATAAATTCTGGTACACCAGATCTGGAAAGCTTGGGAAAGTTTAATGTTACACTAGAAAAAGAAGGGAGTGTTTGGAATAAAAACCATAAACTGTAAGAGAGAACTGGACAAATGAGGGGCTATATGTCTGGGCTCTGATCTCAGTGTAATTTACATATGTTGCCATTTTAGGGCAGTTTCCCCACTGTTGAGCTTGTATCAAATATTCCTCTGCTATAAGGTACAATGGATGGGGTAGGCCCTGCTGCCTGCCAGTTATACTGTCTAGAGCCAGAGCCCTCAACAGGATCTGTGGACCAGCAGCATCAGCTTTGCCTATGAACCTGTGAGAATACAAGTTAGAAGAAATCTATCTTCGATTTCTTGAGTCAGAAAATTTTGGAGGTAATCCAGAAGTCTGTGTCTTGAAGTTTTCCAGGTAATTCTGTGTCAGTATAGAGTCTGAGACCCACTTCTGAGGGACAAGTTAATTCTCCTTGAGCCTCAGTTTCAGATTCAATGAGACTAACATCTGTCCCATCGTAGGGCCATTAGCTTTAGGTTTAGAATGAGTTAGAGGCAGGGAAATCCCCTGTGTTAGTCAGGATTCCCTAGAAAAACAGAACTTACAGTGTGAATCACTATCTCTGTCTCTCTCTGCCTCTCTCTGTCTGTCTGTTTCTCTGCCTCTCTCATACACACACACACACATTAATGCTTCATACTAATTATGTAAACCAATTAAAAAGCATTGTTCTTAGAGATACATTGTGTGGTATTTACTCAACAGTATTGACAGTATTGATAGCTTTTTACCTTCATAACCATGGTGTCTCCCTACCCCAGGATTTTTTTTTTTTTTTTTTTTGACAACCAAAAGAAAGATGCTAATTAGCCTCTGAAAAAAAAAAAAAAAGGTAGTTTTATGATTTCCTTTATACCATGCCCACAGTAACCTAATGAGCCAAGAAGTCCATACTTGGCACTAATTGCTGATACTTGATGTCCATGTTGGAAGCATATTAAAATTTAAATAGCATTACTGTGATGTAATTATTGTACTATACATTAGAGAGTACATTAGAGACCACCATTGTTATTCATCTTGCAAATTCTCTGCAATAAGTATATACATTCAGGATAGCTTTCTGTGTGGGCCAAGGAGGTCAGGAGTCTCCCATCATCAAGCAACACATACTTTTATACACTGTCAAACACCAAGCCAAGATCAAGGCAACCCTGTGAGGTAACTATTATGGGAAAGAAAAGAAAGAAAAGAAAAAAGGACTTAGAAAGTATAGCATTTGCCTTGTCTGCAACCTTGCTCCCCGCCATCAGCACAGATAATCGAATTCAGCATTAATCAGACCCTATGAACAAGAGACACCGTCAGCATTGGACATGGCTGCATTGCTTCGTACTGCAGACGGGCAGATTGAAATTTCCCTCCGAACAGACCTTTCTTAATGGGGTTTACCAAATATCTTTTGTCAATTAAATGTGGCTTGATTGCTAATGTCAGAGGCCTCTCTCACACATGGGTTGCCAAGACGATTATGTCACATCTAACTCTCATTTTCTCCAATTGCCATAGTAATGATGTTTACCATCCCTTGAGTATATATTATGGGTTATATGTTATACAGGGCTCACTGATTTTCTCCCAACATTTTTAGAAAAATAGGTTTTGCTTATTTTCCAAATGAGAACACTGAGTAAGACTTGGTCTAAAGCAAGTCTTTCAGACTCCTCTTGGGAGTTTTTTGTGTGTTTGGTTGGCTGGTTGATTGGTTGGTTGGATGGTTGGTTGGTTGGTAGGTTGGCTGGTTGGCTGGTTGGCTGGCTGGCTGGCTGGCTGGCTGGCTGGCTGGCTGGCTGGCTGGTTGGCTGGCTGGTTGGTTGGTTGGTTGGCTGGCTGGCTGGCTGGCTGGCTGGTTGGTTGGTTGGTTGGCTGGACTTTATTTGTCACTTTTGGTTTTGAGACAAGGTCTTACCATGTACTCCAGACTGGACTTGAACTTGCTACATAGTGCAGGCTAGCCTTCCCTGTCAGCCTCATGAATGTTGGAATTCCTGGCATGGTTCAAATTGTCCAACTCTCTCATGGTTTTTCTACTCTCACAGGAACACCTGGGATATGAATATTCTTGGCACGTACTTGCATGCCTTAAAGATAAATATATACAAAGATTTGGGAGGGTTGCGGCATTAAAAGTTAAAAAAAAAAGGTGATTCAAGAAGTAGAATGATTGCCGTCTCACACTGCCGATAAGGCCCTTGAACAAGACACCTCGAATGGATAAGAGATTCTTTGTCAGGGTTTTTGTGCTCTTGCTTTTCTTAAATACTCAGGCTCGGATGAAAGTAGGAGACCTCAGTCATGGGTCCAAGCTGCCGCTAATAAGGCAAGACACATGGTTCAGCAGTTGTGTGTGTGCTGAGGTCGGTTATATGTGGGGTGTGTCTTTTAGAGATAAAATCTCACTGTCTAGGAAGAAAGGGAGGAAATATAACCTCAGATATAATGAAGATGTGACAACCAGTTACACATTGTGCTGATGGCTTCCCGGTAAACAGTTGAGAAAGTAGATATGATTCAGAGTCTCTGACTTCTAATGCTCAGCCCAATGTCTACAGTCTCTCAGTCTGCTTTTTTTTTTTTTTTTTTTTTGACTACTCAGCACTTAAGGTAGCAACAAGTTTTGATATAGCATAGATCTTAAAAAGCATGATATTTCCCAGCTAATATCAGCTATGATATTTACATTTTGTAGTTCTCCAGAGCAGCTGCTGTGGGCTTCTCCTCCATCAGAGCTATATACATGGATAAATTATGGAGACCTCCAGAAATGGACCCTGAAAGCCCAAAGCAGACAGGCAGGGTCAATCTCTGGCTTTCATACTAAGGTGACATCTCTGTCCCCTCTTACTTTGGAGGAGTATTTTTAGCTGTGTTTGCTGTGTTGACTCTTAGGATAGCCTGGGACAGGACTGTGCTATCAGTCCACAGTGAGTCCTGACACTGATGGAGCTTAGGGTTCTTTCAGGTGCCCTGATGGATGATGGTTCATCTTCTGTGGCTCCTTGTCTTCTGGAAGGTGTGATCCAGCACCCAGCTGGTGACAAATCGCTATGACACTGTTTGTTGGCTCATTAGAATTAGGAACTAAAAGGGACTACTGTAGCCAATTCCAGACAAGACGACAAGGAGACATCAAAGTGAACTGCATACATTATCCAGTAACCTGGCATTTAAGATTTACCCGTTTGAGAGCCCTACTGCCAGTGCCCAGCTCCATGACCCAGCCCCTCCCCTCACTGTCAGCCCCTGTCCTGTCAGCCCCTCTCCTCACTGACAGCCCCTCCCCTCACTGTCAGCCCCTGTCCTGTCAGCCCCTCTCCTCACTGACAGCCCCGCCCCCTCATTGACAGCCCCTCCATGCTTTCAGCCAAGCCATGTCTTCCTGCCTCCTCCTGCCTCCACACTCTGCCCATGGACTCTGACTTCCTCAGTCACTTCCCATCACGATTCCCTAGCACCTGCCTCATCCTCTTAGATCTGTGAGGGGTTCTTGCTGTCTTCCTTGGAGACTTCTCCCCTATGCAGCACATAGGCTGAAGAAGGCTCTAGATGGAGGACACAAGCCTCAGGGCCCTCTTTTTTCTTGGGAGATGAA
This sequence comes from Mus caroli, assembly GCF_978045245.1. NCBI lineage: Eukaryota > Metazoa > Chordata > Mammalia > Rodentia > Muridae > Mus > Mus caroli. The sequence continues at coordinate 119,403,396 of NW_028227261.1, forward strand.
CAGGGTTAAATGTAAGAAAAGCAGGTGTGACCCAGTGGGTGACTATAACTTCCTTGAATAGCTTACTGCTCCTGAATAACCAACTTTTAGACTGCAGACCTCTGGTGACAGTGTTAGGCACGTTGCCACAAGAAAGGTGTTTTCTGAAATGATCTTGTTTTGTTTCTTTTACACATCTGTCAAATGGACCATACCTAGGATAGTCTTCGGACTTCACTAGATTACATATGGAGAAAGTTGAAACCAGTGTTTGTCCTCTTACTGTCTGGTAAAGATGGGGAATCAGACCTGTTGCTACCACTGGCTTAAAAATACCAAGAGGAACTAAAGGCAGTGAATGCCTTAGTAAAGGCAGCATTTTCAATGTCAGATCTATTTCACTCTCCTATATAAATGTCTGTGAGATTCTAAGAGGTCTTAATGCCAAGAGGGGCATAACTCATTAGCCAATTTTCTACCCAGCCAATAATTATTTTCTTCTTATACATAAATCAGATCATATTAATTTTCTAATAAAAACAAACACCCTGAGAGTATTCCAACTGCTGCCATAAATAAACTCTTAAACCCTTGTCCTGGCCTATTGAGCCCTTCTTGTGCAGTCTCCTGGGTATTTCTCTGCAGCACCTGCCCCTGCGCACCAGATTCTAGCCACCCTAGCTTTCCCCGTGCTCCTTCTCCACCCCTCATTCTTCTTCTCATGTTCAAACCTTAGCACATTCAAGTTCTAATCTCTAACATGTTCAGCCCTGTATCTTTGTGTAGGTAGCTGCTTCCTCCTCCTCCTCCTCTTCTTCATGCTCTTTTCTTCCTCTTATTCTTCTCCAGATGATATCCCATACAACTAAGCTCACAGCAAACCTGCTATGTAGAGCGGAGTGTGGTAGCTTGGATGAGAATGGCTTCATGGGCTTGTACGGCTCAATAATAAATCTCCAGTTGGTGAACCGATTTGAGAAGGATTAGAAGGCATGGCTTTGTTGAAGAAGGTGTGTCACTGAGGGGCAGCTTTGAAGTCTCAAAAGCCAACGCCAACCCCAGTTAGCGCTCTCTGCCTTCAGTTTGTTGATTGACATGTGAGCTCTCAGATACTGCTCCAGCACCATGCCTGCCTGCCTGCCTGTTGCCATGCTCCCTCACAAAAACAATCAAGGGCTCTAGCCCTCTGGAACCATAAACCCTTTTTATAAGTGTCCCTGGTCACGGTGTTTTAGCATAGCAATAGAGAATAACTGAGTATGACCTTGAACTTCTGATCCTCCTACCTTCACTTTCCTTGGTAGGGATGCAGGCCTGCACCATCATACTAGTTATGTGGTACAGGGATCCGACTCAGTTTTCCCATGTGTTAGGTAAGCACTCTGCCAATTCAGCTACATCCCTAGGCCTGGCTGCTGCTTCTTAACTCCAGTCTCAACCAAACATGTTCTTTATTGGAGATGATCATTTCTTTAAGTGTCCAGAATAATGTGACGTAGTCCCAACCTATTTCTCTATATTGAGTAGCCTGATATCTTTTCATGACTTTTTAAAAGTTTCATTTGGTGGAAAAACAAACAAACAAACAAACAAAAACGAGGCTGTGTAGCCCAGGTTAGCTAGTCTCTGCTTACCATGAAGCCCAGGGTGGCCTCAGATTCATGGCAGTCGTCCTGTTACAGCCACCTGAGTACTGGAACTCCGATCAGCAGCCACCACAGTAAACTTCTTTTGTCCTCTTCATTCTGGTGCTGGAAAATGAGCCTGGGTGTTGCACATGGACTCAGGGCCTTGCACATGAGAGCAATCGCTCTCCTGCTGAGCTGCATCCATCGCTCCGGATTTTATCTCAATATTGTTTTCACAATGAAATGGTTCATCTTGTACATTTGTTCATTTTTATAAATTACAACAGACAAGATAAGCAACCATTTCTTAATAAAAGTAAAATAATAAAATTAAATTCATCAGAGCCCTGGGTAGAGGCCTCAGCTGGAAAAATACTTGCCATGTAAGCATGAGAAGCCAAGATCCCCAGCATCCACATAAAAAGCCAGGTATGGCAGCATGTGCCTATAACCCAGTGAGGACAGGAAGGTGAGGATGGAGGTGAGGATAGGAACAGCCCTGGGCTTGCTGGACATCTAGCCCAATCGGTGGGTTGTAGGTTCAGTGAGAGACATTGTCTCAAATAAATAAATAAATAAATAAATAAATAAATAAATAAATAAATAAATAAATAAATAAATAAATGAGGAAATGTTGGAAAAGTTGCTCAGTGGTAGAGCACTGGCCAAGAGGACTCAGGTTTGACTCCTATCAACCACAGGGTTATTCACAGCAGTCTGCAACTCTAGTCCCAGGGCATCTTACGCCCTCTTCTGGCTTCCATGTGCACTTACATGGTACACAGACAAGTGGAGGCAAAACACCCAGACATTCAAAAATAATAAAATGTAAGATATTTAAAAAAAAAAAAAAGGCAAAGTAGAGGTCGAGCGTGGTGGTATACAGCCCTTTAATCGTAGTGCTCAGGAGAGGCAGGGTGATCTCTGTGAGTTCAAGGCCAGCCTGGTCTACAAAGGGAGTCTTGGACAGCCAGGGTTACACAAAGAAACCTTATCTTTTTTTTTTTTTTTTTTTTTTTAAAGATTTATTTACTTAATGTATATGAGCATCCTGTCACTAAGCACACAGCAGAAGAGGGCATCGGAGCCCATTACAGACGGTTATGAGCCACCATGTGGTTGCTGAGAATTGAACTCAGGACCTCTGGAAGAGGGGACAGTGTTTCTAACCACTGAGCCATCTCTCCAGCCCAGAAACCTTGTCTTGAAAAACAAAAAACAAAAGAGAACAGAAGATTAAGTGATAGGAGAAAAGAGCTGACAGAAACCTCTAGGCCCTTCATGCACATGCACACAAATGCATGCACAACCCTTGCACAACCTTGTACATGTATGTACACCAGACATACATCAAAGCTTACACCTTCGAGATTACCTTGTTCTGTGAACACAGCTGTGCAGAAGGAGTTGTCTGATTGAGAGGCTGTTCCTTGTGTCTGATGCAGTAAGAACTTCAGAAGGCTGGCTCAACATCAGCCCACTTACTTACCACTTCACACGAGGCAGCCATCAAACTAGTGTGCCGAAGGCAGGACTCTGGTGACCAAAACAATCATGGACCCAACATTCAATCGTGCACTGAGCTGTCCCAAGGGAAGGAGACTTTTTGAATGAAAGAATCTCCCTTTCTGGCATGCGAGCCAGGGCCTTGTGTGCTGCCTCTCACCTCACATGCTCCCTGTGCTTTGCATATAGTGACAAGTGAATATAAATAAATAAAAGCGCAAGGAGTTTGGCAGAGTGTTGGTTACACAAAGCACAGATACATTCATAGTCACACCACACACACACACACACACACACACACACACACACACACAGAGTATTGGAGAGAGGCCCCTCAAAAGTGGTAAAACAGAATGGCAAGTGGGATTCACCAGAGTAGAGGGTTGAGGAAGTAGGCTGGGTAAATTAAGCAAGCCACTTGTGAAAAACCCCTGACATGAGAAAGTTGTAACATCTTTGAAAAACTAACACGGCAACTGTGAGAACTTCATGAGAAAGACAGAAGTGTTAGGAAGAATCCAGACAGGGGCAGGGCCTTAGAGCCTAGGAAGAAGCCCGTGTTGTATTCTACAGTCATAGGGGCAGGGGTGTGGCAAGAGAAGACTTGACTTTTGAACAGATTGCTCTGTCCACAGACTGGGAGGAGAACAAGGGATGCAGAGATCAAGACAGGGGAGATTAAAAAAAAAAAAAAAAAAAAAAAAAACATGCTAGAGTTCTCAATGGGAACTCCCTGGAAGAAAAGCCAGATTCCCAGGAGCAAATCAAACTAAGTTCACTATCAAGTGTACCTCAAACCACACAAGGAGGAAACAGATAAATCCCCCAGAAAACGAGTTTATCCTTCAGATTTGAGTCCTTTCATCTGCTAAAACAAAGATTGAAAACTGTAGGAGCCACGAAGAGCAGGGTAAGCTGGGTAAGATTCTTCCTGCAGGTCTCCGCCCAGGCTGCGTCTGCTTAGTCTTCCTGTGTAGAGAGAGACTCCCTCACAAGTGGGTTATCATCACAGATGTCAATTTCTCTTACAGAAAGTAACCCTGGAGTGCTGTTCCAGTATCTGCAGTTTCTCCAAATACCCATCCCCAAATAATTAGTGCTCCAAAAGGTATAGGTATGGGGTGGGTATCCTGGTCTCCTCCAGTCATGTGTTTGGAATGATGCCTTGAGTCCTAACACTGAGTCCACTACAGCGGTCCAGATAAGATGGACAAGGAGGCTGATCTCTGGTGGATGAGACAGCACGGAGAGGCTAAGTTGGGAAAAGGATGCATGAAGAACACTCTGGTCACAGAGGAGGAAAGGCTAACTTTTAGGTTTCCAGTTTGAGCAGCTGTTTTCTTTTCTTACTGGTGAGAATTTGGGAGGAAGGGTGTTTGGAGATTTTTCGGGGCGGGGGGTGGAGGGAGAGTTAGAAATCGGGTGAAGTTGAGTTTGAATTACCTCTGAGGCATCTAAGAAGGGAAGTTGACACCTAAGGCTGGTACTCAGATCACGGGTCTTGGCTGATGTAGTGTCCATCAGGAGTACGGCCAAGATCACTGAAGAAGTTTAGTGATTAAAAAGAGTGTCTGCATCATAGAAGACTCCAACTTCACACAATGTAGAGGTCAATGGATTGTGGGGAGTCTGGTGCCAGTGGGTACATCTCAGCTTGTATGGTCGGTGAACACTGCAGAGAGGGGAAGGAAAGACTGTAGAGCCAGAGTACCCAGAAGTCTGCTGTGAGACGTCGCTCCTTAGAAATGGCTGCATAAACAATACCAGAACAATGGCAATATTAGTAGACATGCTTAAATGGAAAGAGGAGAATCTTATCGGGTTACATTCCAAGGCAAAGAACTGCAGGCAACTAATGCCTGCTGGGAGGAGAACTAACCACCCCAAGGATGGTCCCCTTTATTGGCTGTTTAATGTAGAATGGCCAACAGGCTCAGCAGGTTGTGTATATATGTATATATATATATTGCATGCATATGCATACATTCACTTATTGTATGTAAAAATAATAATCAAAGGAAAATAGCTTATCAACTTGAGGGTGTGAGGTATGGGAGAGGTTGGAGGGAGGGTAGCTGGGTGGGCTGGGAGAAGGAAAGGGTAAAGGAGTGTAGTTCTATTTCCATTAAAATATGTTTTGTAAGAGGGGTTCTAGAACAGAAATCTTGGGAACTACACATTTAATGGTGGAGTAGAGAAAGGGGGATTTAATAAGGGAGTTTGGATGGGCCTATCAAGAAACCAAGAAAGAGTATCATATGAGCCAAAAGGAAAACATGCTAAGAGTAAGATACTGAAAACCAATTCAGACAATATGACAAAACACTGTCTGGGTAGAGGCAGGGGCATTTTCCCTCTTATAGATAGTCGGGTCCAATTAACAGTCCAACAGAGTCCAGCTAAGATTGCTCACTCCGGTTCTAGAAAAAGAAAGCCAGTCAGCAGAAGATGACACAGGGCTACCAGGCATCTTCCAAGATGGCAGACTTGGACCCTGAGCTTTTTAGTAGTTTGCCGTTCCCCAGATCTGAGGCTGCAATCCCTGCTCTTGTATATTTCTAACATCTACATTAGTGGCTGTTGGTTCACATGGCTTTCTCTATCCTTCAACTGGAAGAGCCTGGGATCAGCAGAGAATTCTCACTTGCTGAGGAAGGTCTGCTTGACCTCCTGGACTGTGCAAAGGTCTGCTTGGCAGTGATTCTGTAGCTTAGCAGGTTTACTGTTATAGCTTGCAACCCCGAAATAAATTACAGCTCCCACGTTCCTTCAACATGCACAGAAAGGCTTCCTTCTCTTCTATAAATCACAGCAATTCTAAAGGTCTTGACAATTCAGTGTTATCTCCCTTGGCCGTTTGCTTCTGGGAAATGTTTATGACTTGATTAGCTTGAAGGAGAGGGGTGTGTTCTGTCGGCTGACTTAGTATCCACAGCCCTGTGAAGGATGGAGGGAAATGATTCTCACTTAAGATAGAGGTTGAAAGCATGGTAGTGGCTTATCGTGTGTCTCTGATTTATTAATATGTTAGCCTCTCTCTCTGTCTCTGTCTCTGTCCCTGTGTGTGCGCATGCACATGTGTGTGCATGTGTGTAAGAGTGGAGGTCAGAGCACCATGCCTTGTTCCATCCTCTCTACATTATTATTTTAAGAAAGGGTCTCCCACTGAACCTGGAGTCAGGCTGTCAATAAGCAAGCTCTAGCAATCTCTTTGTCTCTGGTCTCTCCCCCAGCCCCAGTACTGGGGCTTGGGGCACCCTTTGTCAAGCCTGGCTCTCTCCTGCTGTGCCAAGTCCCCAGTCCTCACATTGCATCGTTGATGTGTGTGCTGAGCCTTGCATCCCTGTGTCCACTGAACAGTAGTCTAACAGTAGTCACACTCTGTGTGTCTTTCCTTCTGGTCGGGTCTCAATTTAAAATCATCTTTGCTGCCTAAGCGAAGGTGGTGGAGATAGCTCCAGCCTGGCCCAGGTAGGAAACATGTTTGGAGCTGAAAGAAGATGGGAACAGATGATATCTGATTGAAAATTTGGGCATGATCAAAGTTTGGTTAAAAATATTTTTTAAAAGAAAAGTGCTACTTTTTCTAAAAGAAAGACGATATTCTCAAAGAGGAAAAAAACTCTTACTAAATCTGTTCTCTGGCATCTTTTTCTGTGTCCCACATAGAATGAGAATATAATGTAATTGGAGAGTAATCTCTGCTCTCAGTAGAGTTGGGAAAATAGCTCGTTTTTCCCATTCCCGTTTTACTTCATTCTTGGAGTTGTAAGATTGCCCCTCGCATACCCCCACACACTTCTACACTTTGGATCTCCTCCAGGGACAGTGTAGAGCTGTGACTTGAATCTCATATGAATCTCCTTTTCCCAAACTGTTCCTGGAGGGGAAGGGATGAGACTAGACGTTCTACTGAGGGGCTGGATTGTCAGCGGCAGCACTTGCTGAGCCCGAGACATGGGTTAGGGGGTGTAAGCCCAGCTGAGACTCAGTTTAGTTTCAAGTGACATACTGACACTTACCTTGTAGTGAACACCGTGTGGCCTTGAGGAAGTGCCCCTCGCAGACACTACCCTCTCAAAACAGGGATAGGAGGGGTAGAGACAAATAAAAGCTTGGACGAGCAGGACAGTTCAGTGGGTAAAGGAAGGCACTTACTGCCTGACCATCAGGGTTGAGTCCCCAGGATCTACAACTCCTGAGCGTTGTCCCCTGACCTCTATTCATGTGCTGTGGGGCACATCTGCATGCATGTATAATGCATGCACACACACCAAATCAGTCAATCAATTTTTTTTTTTTTAAATAAAAGCTGTACCAATATGGCAGTATTAATGAGACTTTTAGTTCTATGGGTTATTCTAAGTTGTCACAGGACAATGATCCTTTACTGGAGTTCTTACTATCTCTACTACACAGGAAAGAAATTCAATGGGGGGTGGGGGTGGGAGGAGAAGAGGAAGAGGGGAGACAAGCAAGGGGGCAGCAGAGGAGGGGAAGGAAGGAAGAGGCAGGTTATAGCATCTTAAGAGAGCACCTATCTGGCTGGATGTTCAAAACAGAGTTCACATTAATGACCTTGGATGGTTGCCCACGCTTTTCTTTGACCCTGTTAATAGCATGTTGGCTCCTCTTTAATTACTTTCTCTCTTCTCTGCAACACTCCTGCTTTATCTCTCTGAAGGTAGTCAGTCTTGGTTGTCTGGCGTTGTTTGCTTTTCTGAAGCACATTTCTAATGGACGTTAAACCACTACCTTTGTTTCCAGGCTGCTTTTCATTTTCCCAAACCCTCACAAGTGTATCTGGTTGGACTCTAACCCATACTGCACTGTGATGCCCACACTGTAGGCTCTCATCCCTGTTTGGGGCGGGGGTTGGGGGGGTAGTAACTGAACAAGCCTGAGATATCTCGGTGCAAGGGAATTGTGTTTGTCTCTCCTGCTGATTGGTTGTAACGGGGAAAGCTCAACTTTACTGACCCTTCCTGGATGAGTAAATTTAGTTACGGCTGCTTGATGTCACTTAGGAAAAAATGTTCTCTTCTCCCTCTGGGGCAGTCTCTAGAGCTTTCTTTCCCTTTCAGAATCCCAAGATTCCCAGCTTCACACCTCCCCTGGCAGCAGACCCCACAACTTTAAAAGCAGAGGAAAAGGAGCCCTGGAGATGGCAGGGCGCTGAGGGGCAGAGCAAGTGCCCCCACCTGTGCTGTGCTGTGCTCTTTGAGACAGATTTATTGGTGGCCTGGTATTCTCTCTGTGGTACTTAGCTCTTGTGGTCACTTGAGGTCAAGCCGGCCTTCCCAAGAGAGGCCTTGTTTTTCTAGATAGTGCTTAAGGACCTCCTCTCCATGGGACAGATCCTCTCTGGGATCTGGGAGTCCCAAGCAACCTCATCTGTCAGGGACTCCATTTTCTTTCTCACTGTCCTTTCAACTTTGGTAATTAGGCCTCCGGTAGACTAGTTGGGAATGTGATTTAATTCCAAAATAAGCCCACACGGTACATCTCTAGTTAAGTGAGACAAATAATGTGGCTTGTTTAACTTTTGATCCTTTGCATGTGACTGACTCATGGGGTTTGTTTGTATATTTCTAAATTTTAGGGTGAATTAGCATCACCTCCCAGGAGAATAGAGACTGCCCTTGTAAGGTTTAAAAAAAGGGGGGGGGATCCTTTTAAAATAAAAAAAAGTCTCCCTTAAAAAGAAAAGGTTGGGAATTTTCACCATTCCAGAAGTCAATTTTTCTACCATCTTTACAAAATCTCAGCCATTCCTAACTGGAGAAACCTCTTTAAGGTTTGGCTAAATTAACCCTAGCCAAATTGTTGGGGTTTAAGAGGATGAGGTGAAATCTGAGCCTATACCGGGAAATTCTCTTTTTACTGGCAGTCTGGAAGGCAGCTTAACAAACACCAACCAAACTCACCCGGTTAATGGTGTGGAAGGAAAAGTTCAGAAGGTTAGCTTTGCCATGCTAAGTACCAGGAGCTAGCCTGTGTTCGCAGAAACAAAAAACAAACAAACAAAACAAAACCTTAACAACCACAAAAATTCTCTGCAGGCAAGAAAAGTGGCTTAGCAAGCTTTTGTGTTTTGCAATGACTGCTCTGGAATTTTCCATCTCTTTTGAATTCCACCTGGACACAGTCTGCCTTTACCTTAGCCTCAACTCTTCAATCGCCTTTTAACTGTTAAAAAAAATATATATGGAATGATGATTTAACAGATGGTGATATAGTTTCCATGCTTTCAATGTTTGCTTTTTTTTTTTTTTTGCTTTTCGAGACAGGGTTTCTCTGTGTAGCCCTGGCTGTCCTGGAGCTCACTTTGTAGACCAGGCTGGCCTCGAACTCAGAAATCCGCCTGCCTCTGCCTCCCGAGTGCTGGGATTAAAGGCGTGCGCCACCACGCCCGGCTATTATTTTTTTTTAATAGCAACTGAAAAGGACATAGAATTGCAACTAAGACAAGTTAACAGACTTGGTCGATGTGTGTGTTGTGGGGTTCGTTCCACGCACCCACCATGATTCTGCAAAGGGAAGTAGCCTGCCTTCCTCCCCTGGGAGGCTAATGAGCCTCTTTGTTGGAAGTCCAGGAGGTATTCCTGAGGGCTGTCAGGGAAGTCAGGTGCTAGCCTCAGAAGGCTTGCCATCTGTGCTTCCATTTTGAGAAGCTGTGCCTCACATGCATGCTCATAAAGTACAGCTGTCTCCTTAAACCCAGAGCCGTTGAGAGGGGCTAGTAGGTTTAAGTAGCAGCTCTGGGAGCCTGTGACCAGACAACTAACACCCTCAGGAGCTCCTCAGGAAACCGAGAACAGAAGACTTCAGAACGCCTTGTTGGGCTCATTCCTGACGAGCAGGCTCTGACTTTCCTATGCTGCCTGAGACCTCAGGGTCAGCACAGGCCTGCAGATCCCTGACGTCGGAGTTCACCTTAATTCTTAGTGAAGGCCTTGGAGGGTTTTGTTTGTTTGTTTTGTTGTTTTGCTTTAACCTGGCAAGAGTGCTTGTTCCAGAGTGATGGCATCAGGTTAGTATTAGGAAGCTTCCAGTTCGTGACCTTGAACTGAGTACCTTCCTAGAGAAAGCCGACTTGAGCTTCCCATCCGTGCAACAGCCATGGAACTCCACGATCCCTTTCCCCATCCTAACCCCCCAGTGCCAAGTCCAGACTCTTGTTCCTACTCATGAAGTACCACAGCAAACCAAGAAAATGAATAGTGGTTTAGTTTTAACGTGACACTGTTCAGTGGTTTTAAGATGGAGCTTAGCGGCTTCTTCGTCTGAATTGTTCTATGATTAGAATATTTAGGACAGTCTGCCTTCTTTCTGATGCTTCCCTGTAATGTTAGGATTTTAGCTGATTTCTGCTATGAAATCATCTTTCTCCACGAGCATATTTCTATGTATGGCTGTAGGGTGACTTGTATTAATTCTCTGTCTTTTTTTTTTTTTTTAAGATTTATTTATATGTAAGTACACTGTAGATGTCTTCAGACACACCAGAAGAGGGCGTCAGATCTCATTACAGGTGGTTGTGAGCCACCATGTGGTTGCTGGGATTTGAACTTAGGACCTTTGGAAGAGCAGTCAGTGTTCTTACCTGCTGAGCCATCTCGCCAGCCCCTACTCTGACTGTCTTGACTTAATTGGACTTTTAAGATAGTTTGTCTGGAGTTGTCTTGAGAGCTGTAAACCACACCAAGTGCTCAGGTTTTACTTACTTTGGAGGGTGATGATGGTGGTATGCGCGTGTGTGTGTATGCATGGAGAGAGAGCATGTGAATGTGCATATGTGTTATATTCACACATGTGTTCACAGGTACATGTGTTTGTACAAAGGCCAGAAGAGATCACGATGTGCTGTTACTCACCATAATATTCCCTCAACACAGGTTCTCTCACTGAACCTGGAGCTAGGCACATAGCCAACCAGCCCCATTGATCCTCTTGTCTTACTCCCCCACAGTACAGGGGTCACAGCCACATGCATGCTCACCTCGTCCTCGACTCACATGGGTTCTGGGCTCCAAACTCAGGTCCTTATGTATTAAACACCCTAGCCCACTGAGCAATCTCACCATCCCATGGCTTCATTTTTGAGACACTCTCACTAGGCAGTTCAATGTGTCTAGAAAGACATTGTGTAGCCAATGATAGCCTAGAATCCACAATCCTTCTCCCTCTGCTTCTTGGGTCCCAGGATTATAGTCAAGCACTACCAAGCCTGCCTGGTACTGAGGTCTTACTCTGGGCCTTTCCCTGTGTCATGACATCAATAGAGACTGAATGCCTCCAAAGACGATGGCTAGCCTATACAGACGTTACCACTTGGAATTCCTGATGCATATATGAAGCAAGAACAAAAACCTAAAAGTGACCAGAAGGTCCTGTTTCATCTCCTTCATCTAATACACTTGAATTTAGCTCTACTGTCCCATTCCATGAGGGGTCAGGGGGCACAGCCCTGACTGTCCTAAGACATTTTGTGTTTCCCAGTTTGGCAGAGCTCCCAGGACTTGAACCAGGGTCAGGATTCAAAGCAGCCCACACAGTTCTTTATCTGCACTGATTAGCATTGTCCTGGCTCCCATGGTCTCCTTGAGTTTACTGCATTTAACTAATGGAGGAAGAGGGTGGGCATGGGATACTTGGACATCACTGAGAACATTAGTGCCTAATAGGCAGTTATTTTGGATGCATTGTGCAGCCGTTGCTCTTTAATTTATCATACTCCCTGGAAATAAGTCATCATAAAATGCTCCCTTCAGTTCAGGTTTTGGAACTTGGGTAAATGGAAATAACATTTCACTTTGTTTATCTTTTGTGTCTGCTACCCTCCATGTCTCCAAACAGATGGAATCCTTCAGTTCTGACCAACTCTTGCTCATCCCTTGGCTCTCGGCTACAGTTTCCCTGTGTGGCCACACTCACCTCTCTCTTCCTGCCAGTGCAATTCCCTACATACATTCTACTTCAAGTATGATTACATTATGATCAACTGGAAGACTGTTAAAAAATATGCTATCAAGCCCCACCTCAGATTATTTAGGAGGGAAGCAACTGCATTTTGACACTCCTTTCTGGTGACCCCGTGACCATTAAATGTAAGAAGCAATGACTTGCTAGATCAACAGTCCCTTAATGGCAAAGACATTGGTTTGTCCTTTTGGCAGTGGTTTGTGGTAGCTCCTCAGTCTTTCATGTATAAATGAGACTAGACTCCGATAGGATGAATACTCACTTGGCAGTGGCTGCATCAAAAAAAAAAAAAAAAAAGGAACTGTATCTACTTTCATCCACATGGTAGTAAACTGGACTGAACCAGGAATAAAAATATATTGGGAACCATTTGGTGGAGCTAGACCTGCTAGGCTGGGTTCTGGCCAGGTCCAAGGATGTAACAACCAATTTTAATATAGGCATTGTGAAGCCAAGTGGGCTGAGTTAGCAAGCCTGGTAAGAACATGACCACATCCGGGGGAGAAAAGACTGAACCAAAAAAGCAAGGATGAGAGAAGGTCAGCCTCTGGGAGGCTTTCTCCTGGCATGATGAGAAACTGAGACAGGTAGACTGACATCCAGAGACATCAGTTTTCTATAAGTTATGCTTTCCTACCTGAGAAGCTCTAGAACTGCTTAGGATACAAGCTGCTGGGCAAATCTGTGACGGTATTGTTGGGAGACACTACACTACACCTGGGGAGAATGTGAACACATGGCTGCTGCTCCCAGAATGTGGGCCAGGGGTTACTTACAAGAGTAGAAATGACTCAAAGACAGATGCATTGCCAAAGGCACAGTGTGACAGCTCACTGCAGCTGGAGCACACTCCACAGCCTACAGTTAGATCAACAAGCTGGAGTGACTCAGTTGGTCTGAGCATCTTTTATACAGTTCACCTTCTTAGTTCACCTGGCAATTCAGCTGGTCTCTGCTTCTTCCTAGTCAGGCTTGTCTGAGAGTTTTACCAGCAGTTTTTACTGCTGGTACATTGTAGGAGAAGTGGGGGTTGGGGGAATCCTAGTGAATCTGGTCAGTTTCAGAGAATTCCTGAAGTTGTTTTCAGTTATTTACTTCCTATCTTAACTAGTTTTCAAACTCTAACTAGCCTCCTTACAGGACAATGTTTCATTTTCCTCTTAGAACATCCTATTGTTTCCCCTCTGACTTAAAATGTCCTGTTGTTTAACCCCCTTTTCTAGTCTGTATCTTAAAATTTTTCTCCAAGACAGAAGACTTTATCTTAAGGAGGAAACGGCTCCACAAGAGATGTTTCCAGAAAAGTTTAAGTGAAGAGGGAAGGCCCACCTTAAATGGAGGTAGCTTCATTACCCAAGCTGGAGTCTTGTACTGAATTTATAGGGGGAGAGGGGAGGGAAGCTGAGATCCAGAATTCATCTCTCTCTGCTTCCTGGTTGTGGATACAGATGACCAGCAACCTCCACTTCTGATGGACAGTACTCCAGAGCTGTAAACCAAGATACCCATCCTTCCTGAAGTTGCTTTTGCCAGGTATTTTGTTATAGCAATGGGGAAAGTGACTAACATATCTCCCATTACTGAAACAGAAACTTGAAGTAGATCAAAGACAAGGTAAAAAATAGGAATTGACTCTTCATTATTCTGTAGGTCCCCTTTGTTTGTTTGAACTGGGGACAGAGAAGAGTCAAGAAAATGAATTAAATCCATGGCTCTAGTTTGTTAAGAAATCTGGTTTTTATACACTTATTTGTCAAAGGACATGACAACTTGGATGAACCTTAAGGCACTATTAGAGTAACTAAGCTATGAAGTGGCTAGCTATAAAAAGATCCTGCTTGTCTGTGCAGACATCTCTCTTCAGACTGGTCACTATTAAGGAATGTTTGACACTAGCCACGGGGGAATTGTCTACAGTGCCTCCATGCTGGCACTTGCCTTTCCCCAGTTTTAAACAGATGCTCTTTGGAGATGCTTGCATACTAGGGTCACATTAGGTACTGTATATTTTCCTTCTTTTGAATATTAACTCTCTTCTACCCAGGAGACTAGACTCAGGGTAGGAGGAGCAAACACAACTAGTACCATCATGCAATAGCATCAAAGGGAGCTAACTAACCTCTTCTGCACAGTAGTGACATGTCAACCACTGATGCTTTCAGCACTCCCTGCCTTGGAATGCCATGTTCTGGTTTCAGGGAAGCCTGTTTCCCTCACTCTGTCTTTGCTTCTGGCAAACTTAGTCTAGTGTCTTCCTGCAAATTCCATCTTGTCTGCACAAGCATGGGACTCTGCAAACAAAAATAAGCAAAATCAAGCATCCTGGTCATTCAGATTCTTTCCATCTCTCTGTGTTTGTGATGACTTCGCTTTATTCTCTCTCTCTCTCTGTCTTTCTCTCTGTCTCTCTCTCTCTGTCTCTGTCTATCTCTCTCTGCACATGTGTTGACTGTTGTGACTAATCTCTTAAAAAGATCAGTAGAGTTAAATAATCATAAATTCAACCTCATTGTCTTTTATCTTTTATTATTTCACATTAAGGACCTCATGCATTTCCCAAAGATCAAGGCAGATAAAAAGAAAAGAGTGAGTGACTTAGAATTGCAGTCGCACTCAGCAGCTTGCTTGAGGAAAGATGTAACTTAAATCTTGTGTTAAATTTTAAAAGAAGGAGAAAGCATCCATAGCTCTGACAGTGTGTTGGGGCCAAAGCTGTTAATGCAATAGGTGAAATTAGTATATACACCTGCGATAGTTATACTGCTCATAAGAGATGACTTGGAAGACTTAGGACTTTCTTATTTCCTCTGGATGGCCATGGCTATAATGTGACGTCAACACAACAGGATTTCCCCTCAATTTATAGATAAAGAAACCAAGTTTACAAAGTACTGAAATGCCTGCCCCTGAGCACTGGTAAGGCTTGTCCCAGACCTAATTAATACTAGAAGTTTTTGATGGATAGGGCAGTTTGTGGGTATCCTCACTCGTGGATACCCAGGACTCCTGCATTCTTTCTGGTTCTCTGCATAGAATACACACCAAACCCCACATGAAATGTGTAGTATTCTCAATTTCATGCAACTTTGTTATGGGGTAATGTATCTACTATCCAACAGCTTTCTAGAAGATCGACTAATCCTTATTTTCTTACTTTACCGGGATAAAATAGATAGACAACACCACTTTAAAAAATGTTAAAGCCGTGTGGTGATTGTGCACACCTTTAATCCCAACACACAGAAGGTAGAGGCAGGCGGACCTCTGAGTTTGAGGCCAGCCTGGTCTACAGAGTGAGTTCAGAGATTGCCAGGGCCTCATGAAAACCCTTTCTTTGCGTACCCAAAAAAGAAAAAGAAAAAAAAAAAGGTAGATTGAACCCAAAGGAAACTAACATCCAAGAATGATCATTTAAGTTCAAGTAACAATTAGCCTGTTCAATGCTTCCAGGCTAATTGTTAACTGGAAATTAAAGGCAAAGTGGCATCGTGATAGATGTGTCAACCCGTGCAAGACCATATCTATCTCTCTCTTCCATGCATGATCTTGTCAGTCATTAATATTATCAGAATTCACCAATAATATCCATTCCTGTCACAGAGATTGCCATGCAAGAAAAATTTAAATGGCATAGCCATCCTGAAATAGTTGACAAGATTCAGAATACATATTTAAAGTGCCTGAAAATACAGAGGCACTTTGGTTATATTGACTTTTACAGCACATCTCATTCTAATCTCTGTCACACTACACTGACAGAATCTGAGAAGTGTCACCAAGTCAGGTGTTGGGCACAGTACATTTTGCCCTTCCAAAATGCCTATGCTGTAAAAGTCTTCCTCAGAAAGTAAGGTATGAAGTTGAACTGAACATATCAAATGTAATTTATGCATGAAATGGTGTGTGCTTGGTTTATTTGAGTGTAGAAAAGATTAAATGAATCAAGTCAGGAAGAAATAGGAAAGAAAGCAGATGTAGACACTGTTCGGCCACTTACTTGCTTAGAGAGCAGAGTTGGAACTAGGGAGGTGGTTCTGTGGTCAAGGGACTCTGAGTTCCGTTCCTAGCACATGTACCTGGAAGCTCACAACTGCTGCTAATTCCAGTTCCAGGGGATCCCGCACCATCTTCTGCCCACTGTGAGAAAACTCACACGGTGTTCTCTCACACAAACACAAAAAATAAACATATTTAAAAGTACCTTTAAAATTACTTACTTTTATATGTATGAGTGTTTTGCCTGCCTGTGGATCTTATGCATGCAGGGCCGTTGGAGGCCAAAAGAGGGTGTTGGCTTCTACTGGGACTGGAGAAGCCATATTAGGTGCTGGGAATTGAACCAGGGTCCTCTGGAAGAGCAGCCAGTACTTTTAAATACTATCTCTCTGGTCTCAAATCTTTTTTTTTTATTTTTAAGAAGGAAGGGAGGAGCAGGAAAGATGGCCCAGAGGGGAAAAGCACGAAGTAATTTTCCAGAGGGCCCAAGTTTGATTCCCAGCACCCGTTATCGGGTGGCTCTCGCCATGACCTGTAACTACAGCTCCGAAGATAATATGCTACCTCTGGCCTCCCGGAGCTTCCCGACCTCTCACACACAAGCCCCTTACACTTTTCCTTTGTAACTTACTTATTTATTCATTAATTTACTCTGCAAACAGAGACGGAGCTTTTGCCAGGTTCCAACGCTTTCTAAGAACCAGGCAAAACTAATGAAGACTAAATCGGCTCTCTTGGCATTTACACCCGAGTCAGGGTCTGGGGGAGACGATGATCATAATCAAACATAGAAGTAAGGGGGGATTCATAGTAGCCGGGGTGTTACTTACACAGGAGAGGCAGAAAAACATCTCTGGGATGTGCTGGGAGTGACTTGGGCAGCCCCTTTAGGAGGGGAGCGGTGAAAGCCTGGGAGAGCCCTGGAGGTGGGGCAGAGCACAGAGGAGCAGCCTCCCTCCCTTGGCAGGGAGGTGGGAAGCTGAGGAAACTCCTGGAAGCCGGAAAGTTGGAAAGTTGGAGGAAGTCTAGTCTCAAAAGGCCTGGGGGTAAAGTTTTTGGATTCTACTTTGAAGTTGAGTAGGAAGCCCCGTGGCCGGTTTTGAGAGGTAGAAATGAGGAAGTCATTTCTACATCACTTAAAAGATGCACGGCTTCATAAAGGGCTCATGGTTCGGTTTCAGTAATTATAGTTGGCTGCAGGGTCAGGGATAGGTTGCTGACCTTCCTATTTTCTCACCTCAGTAGTTTGCCCTCGGGATACCCTGAGCATACAGACAGTAGAGAGTACTTAACTGGTGAAAAGCCCTGGCGTGCACCTTGGACTCCTCTCTGCTATCACGGCCCCCAGTACTAGCTGCTTCCTACTTCCCTGGAGACTCAGCAGGAAAAACTCACACGGTACTGAACAACATTTGAGGGAAAAGAATTACTTATTTCTGGAGCTGGGGGTAGGCGGCTATGAGGAGAACAACTTCAGTCAGATCACTCAAAATAACTGTTCCATGTAATTACATTTCAGCTATGTATGTTTAAAACTCCATCCTATAGCCCCATAATAATAACTCAAGGGATGCCAGATGCCTGAAGTCTTAATAAGAGTTTCTTCCTTCCTGCCCCCTCCCACTTTCAAAGTCCACTGAAGCTATAGGAAGCAGTACGATTTGTATCTTCTAAACTTTCCTTCTGCCCTCTAATAATCTAACGGCTCGCGGTGGACGCTGTCATTTGTTTTATAGACGAGAAAAATGACTCCATGAATTTCACAAAATCCCTCAAATTCATCAAAGTTGTTAATAGAGCATTTTATAGGCAGGATATTTTTAGCCTTTATTGTCAAGACTCGGGCATCCCCACCACACCCAGAGACTAAGCACAAGCCATTTTAAACTTATAGAGAAAAATCCAAGAGCGTGAGGATTAGACTAGATGTTCCCTGAGGCCACCGTGCTACGCCAGATTTGCCCATATGCAAATCCAAAGGAAGCTTTTTCTCTGATGGGCCATCCGTTGCCCTTGCTAACAGATCCCTCCGATAAGATCTTTGAGACCTTCAGGATCATGAAATCGTAAGTGAAATGGTTCATTAATTTTACACATAGCTTACTGAATCCTAATTATACAGAATTCAGTACTCCCTGTATATGACTCATATAGGATTGTTCGGGGTGTGGCCAAGTGATTCCAAGACAGGGTCGCTTGCTGAACCTGGAGCCACACTGACAAGCAGGAAGCCCCAGCCATCCTCCTACATAAACACACTGACATGACTGCTCTGGTGTCCAGGTGTGAGTGTTGTTACAACAGGCTCTTTGCATGGGTGCTGGGATCCAGCTCAGATCTCCATGCTTGCAAGACACATGCTGTCCCTCACTGAACCACACCGCCTCCCCCAGTGTTTGTTTATGAGACAGTCCTAAGATACTTGTCCTGACTGCCAGTCCTCTCATCTCTACCTCCTGAGTGCTGGGATTATAAATGTGGGCATGTAACTGTATAGTGTTTCTACCAGTCAGAATATTGTATTAACCCCAAATTCAGTTTGAGGCATGTAAGTGCCTAGAATAAGCATTCCCAGATCGTCTATCAAGATTGAAATGTTTCTTCCTCTGGGATTATCTCTAGATAATCCAGGGTGGTAGCAAAGGATAAAACAGACTTCTGTGACTGCAGGAATTAGCCAAATACAGAGCATCCCAGCCTCCGTATTTAGAAATGTGTGAGTTCATTTGGCAATTTAGAACAAAGCATGATGAAACATGTATTCCTCATTGAGTAGACGATGCATGCAAGTTTTTAGATCAAAAACCAAATCGTTTTGCATAAGCCAGGACCTTTTCCATTTGGAATTGAAAAATGGGGATCTTTTCCACACAGTTGAGGGTGTTCTGCCAGCATGTGTATTTGAACTGCTATAAAATGCAGTATTCCCGCCCTTTGAAATAAACCTATCTAAAATTAATCACATTAATTTTTCTTTCATGAATAAAAGAATAGCTAATAGAAGAGTAGTAGGGGCAAAGCCCTGAGTCTGCAGAACCAATTCCTAGTTTTCAAAAATTGTGTTTTAGAGCCTGTGGTGACTTGGGACCAGCTGTAGAATGGTGTCAAGGATGCGACCTTACACTCACCTGGCTTCTCCACTGTTAACGTTTGCACTATTGCATAATTTTGAGTCACTGTCAAACCAAAAAAACCTGACATTTACCAACTCATATATAAATCCTCATGATTTCTCTAGAAATCAAGCTACATTGCTAGCACCCACTGGAGCCAACCTCATGTGTTTAGAAGTTACACCAGGCAAGCAGTCACCAACCTCCTCTCATCCCTGGCTCCTTAAATCCACAACTCAAACAGCTCAGTCAAACTCTCTCGCAAGACTTTGCTCTCATTTTGGATACGCATTTTGAAGATCTGAATGGCAGTTCCTACAAGCAGCTGCTTGAGGGCCCATAGACCTTTGACTTCTGACCGCCTCTCCAAATATTTGTGTTGCTGTTTTAAGGAGTGAGGCAGCACTTTGAAAGACACTCAGTGTAGCTGGCTCCTTATCACCAAATCTGGGGCTGAAGGGTATACAGTTTCAAGAGTGTGAGCCAAGAAATTTACCTCTGATGTCTTAAAACAAATCCTCCAATTAGCTCTCTTGAAGTGAGATGGGGGTCTCACTTCATGGAGGGAGCTTTCGGGTCATCCAGCTGCCCAGCCCTGAGTTTAAGGATGCGTTCGTTCACATACCTTCCTGAAACCACCGCTCCCTCACTATCACCCCCCCAAACACCCCCAGGTTCTCAGCCAACCTTGGCTTTAAACAGATGTTTCTACTCTGAACACGGAGAAACAAATGCTTGTTGCCAAGGATGATGGGTGTTCAGTCCCACTCCAAGGACTTCTGAAACCGTTTAGTGGTGTTTGCCAACGTTGGCATCTGTTGACAAGGGTAGACAAAAGCATTCAGCTTGGAAAGGCAAGGCCTTCCTGCGGGGGAAAAGCAGCCAGAAAGGTCACATGTATTGCTCCTTTAGAACCTAGGTCAGCCTGAGGAGCCAGGCACTGTGAAGGAGATATTACGGAAGACTTTGTTGTTCCTAAATGAAACAAAAGCTTAGCTCTAGCCAACACGCATTTCAGAATATATCTCAGATTCTTGCGTTTGGCTTCTGTTCATTGAGACATCTCAGAGCAACCAAAGCTGTTTGGAACCGTTTTAAAACAGCATGAAGGACTTGCTAAAGCCTGGATTTATTAGGAATCCCCCTCCTCGATATGCCAAGCTTCCTTCTGCAAAAGGGCTTGCCAGCCACAACTCTGAGACCGTCTGCCGTGTTCCTCGGGCCTCAAACCTGGAGGCGTCCTGAATACCTCCCCCATCCCACTCCACTTCCAATCTGCTTTCAAACCCTATTTTCTTGTCCTTGCTAACTGCCCTGTGTTAGTGAAAGAAGGAAAGATTCTTCTTCTCAATTGACCGCCATTGCTAAAATCACCCGTTGGCATACTGTGGATCTTTATAACTACTTGAAAGATCACTCTTGCCTTCTCTAATCTACCCTCTCCTAAATGGTCAAGAGTAAGCTTTAAAAACAACTCTAGCAGTGTACCTAAACCAGCTTTACTGAACCAACCCAAATGCAGTTTCATTCTGAGGTCCCTACTGTCCTTTGGGAACCTTAGTGGGGGTGCCTTCCTCTTATCTGTACTCAACATTTTGAAGGCCTTTCTAATCACCCTGGTGTGACAGTGTCGCTAATAAGGCAAGCGGAGTCACAGCTGAGCTAGAGTGAGTGCAGCTCGAGACAACGATGGTGACACTCCAGAGATAAAACCATACCCCACTCCCCTCTGCATCCCCCAAACCCCCGTACCCACAGCTCCCTACTTCTCTGCTGGGCCAGGATTTACCTTTCAGCTCCTTATCTCTAAGGAATGAAACAAAGTAGACAAGGCAAGTTTCTCTCCTCTCCTCTGCCACTGCTGACTGCCACTTGGGCCACTGCTTGGGTTGCAGGGTGAAGATGCAGGTCACAGAGGCTAGAAATGCTGTTACACGATTGACGGCTTTGTGGTGTCTGACTCTGAAGATGGCAAAGTCATTTTTAAGCTACTCTTTCTTTTTGTTAACTGTTTAAGCTTGCATACAAGATAATGGATTTGAAGACTTTTTCTTACGTTGAACTTGAGTTATTTCCTCCCCACTTCCCTTCTCCGTGCCCAATTCTCCCCTCAGTTTTCTGGTTTTCTCCACACCCTAAACCATGATATATGTAAATATGCATGTATCATCAAATCTAGAGTCTCTGTGTGAAAGAAAGCATGCACGTTGTTGTCACCACTGTCTCCTCATCCTGCTTCCTTCCTTTCTTCCTTCCCTCCTTCCTTTAGACTTCTTCCCTCCAGACAGTTTCCCTTGTTTTCTTCTGTTTGTTTCTATTGTTATTGAGTTTTTATCAGCATAGGGTCATTGTATTACAGTTAGGTTTGAAGTACACGTTGTGCTTTGAAAGCTAACTCTTTAAAGGTAGTCTTTCATAGGGCTTCCCTCCAAAGAGTGAGGGTCCCTCACCCTGGCCATGCTTCAGTCAGCTATGCACGGGTGGTACTGTAAAAGATGTCTTTGGGTAGGTTATGAGAAGTCCTTAGCTAATAGGGTATTAGGGGCTGGGTGTGACCGATCACAAACAGGATTTCTGTTAAGGCAGGATAGGTTACCACCTTGGGTTCATCTCCATCCAAGGTGATGACGGCACAGACTCTCAGCTCTGACAGACTACATTCTTTCCTGATCGGCACTTAGGACTGTTTGCTTCAGTTTTTTTATGAGAAGCGGTAAGTCTAGCTGTCTTGCTTTAAGTCTGAGTTTCAAAACAAGTAATGGATGATGGAAAGGAAGAAGGAAGAAAAACAGAAGTGCCGTAGTCAGGGTTTGTATTCCTGCACAAAACATCAAGACCAAACAAGTTGGGGAGGAAAGAGTTTATTCAGCTTAGACTTCCACATTGCTGTGCATCACCAAAGGAAGTCAGGACAGGAACTCAAGCAGGTCAGAAGCAGAAGCTGATGCAGAGGCTTTAGAGGGGTGCTGCTTACTGGCTTGCTTTCCCTGGCTTGCTCAGCTTGCTTTCTTATAGAACCCACGACTACTAGCCCAGGGACGGCACCACTCACAATGGGTTGTACACCACCCACCCCACCCCACCTCCTGCCTTGATCAGTAGTTGAGAAAATGCCTTACCACTAGATCTCATGGAGGCATTTCCTCAAAGGAGGCTCCTTTCTCTGTGATAACTCCAGCTTGTGTCAAGTTGATGCACAAAACCAAGAAAAAAGGCAATTCAAAAGACAAAGGATAAGTTGCGTAGGTAGAGAAGACAAGGCACTTAGCTTTTGGTTCAGTGTTTCCTGACATGAAGTGTGCGGGAGTGATGAGCATGGGTCGTTGTGTGAACCTTGGCTCTTGAAATGTGGGGGAAACCAGAAGTCATAACGGGATTCTGAACCCACTGTGAGACACCAGCCAGGAAGTTTTAAGATGGTTCTATTCCCTCCAGGTAAGGAGGGAAGGGAGAGCAGCCCAAGAAGCCTGTCTTTTTCCTGAGCAGGTGGTTATGCTGTCCTACCTTTTCAATTGCTTTTGGTTTGGCTTGGTTTGGTATGGTTTGGTTCGGTTCGGTTTGGTTCGGTGTTTTGAGACAGGATCTCTATATGTATCCCCTAGCTCAGCACAACCTTCACTATGTAGACCACACTGGCCTTGAAATCACAGATATTGACTAGCCTCTGCCTCCTGTGTTGTGGTATTAAAGGCATGAGCCACTGCACCCAGCCCCACCGTTTTGGTGTCTTTTGAATCAAAGGGGCAGATTTCTAGATAGGACTGGCTCTTGTAGAAAAATGATCATTGCATTCCATGTTATCTTACCACACACGGTGTGAATTGTTTCATTCAGTTTGTTAATGACAGTGTAAAATGACACCGGGAATAAATGATTTGGAAATTATAAGCAGTTCCCTTTTCGTATTAATTGGTAGATTCTTTGTAGAGAAGGTTTAGGTCTTCAGAAAGGCAAGTGAGTGGCGAAGCGTTTTCCTATGCCTCTCCCCACAGGTAAAATCCTGTGAGGAATGTGTTGCACTGGTGTGGTTTGTTTGTTACAATTACTAAACAAAATGACTCTTGGAGTGAAATAGTTGGTGTCTATGGTTTACAGTAGAGTTCATTCATTTTGCTGTATGGGTCTAGCATTATATAAAAATAATTTTACTTCTTTAAAAAACACACATTCCTCCGTTCATCTTCTTTTTTTTTTTTTCATTTTGCTATTTGTGTAGTTTTTGTTGTTGTTTATATTCTTGTTGTGAGCAAAAAATATTGGTCACCACAACCAACAAAAATTGTTGGTTCATTGAGCACACTTTCTTTATGTTCCTTCAGATGTTTGGAAACCTCTGCCAAATATGTACAAAAAGCAACTAGGAAACAGACAATTTGGAAGTCTAAATAGGCTCCATGTGTCTTGTGATGTACCTCCAGGCTCTCTTGTCCGTGTGAGGCTTCGCCCTGGCTTCTGATCAGCACACTGTAGCCTCCAGAGGCTGGTACAGGACCATAAGCACCCTTCTGAAAATACTGGAGGATGCTGGTTTTCATGCACTTGCTTCGCAGGAACTGTGAACCTTCTAAGGGACTTACACAAAGAGTGCTAGAGTTCACCACAGCAATGGCACCCACTCCCCCACCCCCATCCCAGGCTCAGCTGTAGATTGCAGACTAAGAGAGCAGTGTGCTTTCTCTCCAGCAGAGGCACACTGAGCAAGAACGAGGCCACCGGTTCCCAGAAACCCTTACCTGCAAGTTCAAGGTTGACAGTTGCCTTAATTAATAACCATACATAGCAAACCCTGTTTTAAACATAGTAACCCTATAATAAGAATCCCATGCATTTAGAACAAGAGGATCATTTCCTAATACATTTTCTTCAGTTATGAAGTCTCTGTCAACTATGTTTCTACATGATTTTTCTTTCTCATTCATAGTGCTAACTCATACAACATCTATATGATGCAGTCTTTGTCATCATAATAATATTTTTGCAGATTACTTTAAAATATGGAGTATTACTTTAAAATATAGAATATTATTTGAGCTGACCATGAAAAAAAAATTGTTTCCACATATCCCAAATTTTCTGTAGTGGACATCATTACTTTTATAAACAGAAAAAAAGAAACTTTTTTAATTAAAAAAAAAAAAGTGTTCTGAATGGTGATGATTCCTGGGAGATACACTTGGTCTGAGTGAGACCTGCCAGGCATCCTCCTTTACCTTAACAAGTTCAAGGGCATCAGGGAGATGCAAAGCCCTGGTCAGACTGTCGGCCCTGGAGAAATCACGTTCTGCCTTTAACTTTAGGAAGATGAAAATATGCATTTATCTCAAAAGTAACTGCTAGTGTGCATGTGTGTGCAAGTGTGTGTGTGTGTGTGTGTGTGTGTGTGTGTGTGAGCATGCATATGCTTAAGCCAGAGGTCAACACAGAATTTTTTCTTGGATTGCTCTCTGCATTATTTTTGTGTCAGAGCATCTCACTGAACCTGAAGCTTACCAATTAGGCTAGTCCTGTTGACCAGAGTCTCAGGCATCTCCCTATTCTTGCTTTCTCAACAATAGAATTATAGGCCCTGTGCTCAGCTTGACTCATCATGTTAGCTAGTGTCTGTAGTTTATAACAGAGTTCATTCTTTGTGATTTATGGGTCTAAGTTTTGGGAAATGTGTATAGTCATGTATCTACCAGTATAGCCTTATATAAAATAATTTCAGTTCCTTAAAATACACATGCACGTTACTGCTGCTGCTGCTTCCCCTTCTCCTCCTCCTCTTTCTTAATCTCCTTATTATTTATTTATTTGCTAGTTGTGTGGTCTTTTTTCTTTGCACCATGTATGAGTAAGAGCCTTCCTGTTGGCTCATGAAAGCCACACCTAGTTTTTTATGTGAGTGTTGGGAATCAAACTATCAAACTGGTCCTCATATTTATGCAGCAAGCACTTTGCTGAATGAGCCATCCCCCCCACCCCCAACCCTGCAATTGTACTCTTAAAAACACTTCAAAGAATTTTAAGTCAACAACAATCTCTATACTCTACACTCCATACTCTATACAGTCTATAGTCTATAGTCTATACTCTACATTCTATACTCTATACATTCTATATTTTATACTCCACATTCTATATTCTGTACTCTATACTGTACACTCTATACTCTATATACATTGTGTGTTCTATACTCTACATTCTATATTCTATACTCTGTATTCTATATTTTATACTCTACACTCTATACTCTATACTCTAAACTCTATACTCTACACTCTATACTTTATACTCTACGATCTGTAGTCTACATTCTATATTCTATACTCTACACTCTATACTCTAAGCATTTTCCTAGCCAGGAACAATTTTCTTACAGGCAATTTTAAAAGTTGAACCAGGTGTCTGAATTTGCTAGCTTCAATATCCTCGTACATCCTTATGCTGTACTCATTACATTTGTAGTATTCCAGCAATATTCAGAGGTGAGAGTCTGGCCTGCTGGATAAAGGACAGGCTAAGCCTATGGAAGCCTCACCTCTACTTCCCTGGCTTGGGAAAAAAGTATTTATTCATTTTGAACTTAAGTATCTGTGTCACACCTGGGTGCTGACTGCTCTTGGAATTATTTCATCTGTGGTCAGAATTTTCACTTAATTCATTGTAAAATATATCTTATACGAGATGTGCCATTTATGCTATTTTAGGAGCATAATTGAATGGTATTAAATGCAGTGTTGTTCAGCCATTATCACTGTTCCTAGAACGTTTTCATCTCCTCCAAACTGAAAGTCAATACCTGTTCAATAACCACTCCTTATCCCTGTCTCCTCCATGCCTGATAAATTCTATTCTACTTTCTGTCTCTAAAATGTGACATGATCTGGATACTGCATATCAAAGACTCATACAATATCTGTCCCTTTGGTGTCTGGTTTATTTATTTACTATAATTATTTTAAAGTTCATCCAAGTTGTAGCAAGTGTCAGAATGTCCTTCCTTTGTATGATGAGTGATGCTTTACTGTGTGCCTGTACCACACCTTTGCTTGTGTATTCATCTGTTGATGGGCCCTTGAGTATTCCCACCTGTAGGCAATTGTGGGTAAATCTGTGTTGACTATTTGATATGCAAATATGTGTTCATGTCCCCACTTGCAGTGCTTTTGAGTTTACATCTAGAGGTGGAATTACTGGAACATACAATTCTTCTGTATTTTTTTATTTTAAGGAACTGCGGAGCCATTTTTCATATTATGTCATTATACATACCATGCATAGGATTATATTCCCCACATTTTTGCCAATAGTTATATCCTTTTAATTTAACTATCCTAATGAATATGGACTGGTATCTCATCACAGTTACTTTCAAACTTTTTTCTCTCTTTTTCTTTGCATGTGTGTGTGTGTGCGCACACGCGTGTGGGGAGGGGGAGAGAGAAAATACGAATATGCACACAGTGCACACATTGGAGGTTGGAGGAAAACCCCAGGTATTGGTCCTCACCTTCCACCTTGAAGGAAGACTTCTGTTGTTCCTGCTGCAGTCCGCTCCAGCTGGCCTGTAAACCAGGGATTCTCTTGTCTGCACTTCTCATTCGGCCAGGGAAGCACTGGGATTCCAGACATATGCTATTACTGCATCTGTCTCTGGGTTCAAGAAACCTAAACTCAGGTCTTCACATTTCCATAATGTGTGTGCTTTACCCATTGACCCATCTTCACAGCCCCCCCAAATTTCCAACATTAAAGCATTTCTTTCTGTGTGATTTTGCCCAGCTCTGAGGTAGAGCAGCTTTGGATTGGATCTCTTCAGTGGAAAGCGAACTTGACATGGGAACACACTTTAGGCCATGGTATGGGGACTGTTTTCTGACTGGCCACAGTAAGAAGTTAAAATCTGTTGAATGTATAACTCCAGCCCATCACTCCATGCCTATATAAACTGACTTAAAAGTGAATAACCTCAGGTGTAGCATAGGAAGAAAAGTAGTGTTGTCTGCTGGGGTCCTCTGAGGAGTACGTGTGCAATAACCCCCAGCTACCTGTTGTGGCTCAGCAGGTTAGTACTGAGCATGGCTCTGCAGCATAGTAGATAGATCTGGGAGACAGTCAGCAAACTGGCTCAGGAGTCTGGGGGCGGGGAGGCTTACGATGGGGCTTCGTAGCAGGAAGGAAGAGGAAACTATACAAAATCCCATTAAGCCAAGAGCATCCTGGAGCCAGTGCACTCCCTGGCAACCTTACTGGAGGAAGTGCAGAGTGAGGAGAGTCAGGAAACCTGTTCTCAGCCTCTAGTTGCCCAGCCAGCAGGACCTGCATCAGAATAGTCACAGAGAGGTTGCTGAGTGAAGGACGCTAAGTCAAGGTTAGTGAGGGACTGGTGCCTGGTGGTGGGCCTGTGGGTACAGCTTCCACTTTCTTACTGGGGAAATTATCTTCATCTACCCTTAAATGGCAGTGGGCTGTTAATGTTCTGCTTATAAAACGAGGTTAACTTCAGGAAGGCAAGGCTCTGTTTTCCCCTCTGGTCAGATGTTGGTGGAAAGTCCATCTATCCAGGTATAGAAATGTAGATTCTGGGGTACTCAGTACTAACCAAGACTAACCCCTGATTTTGATCTACCGTGTATCCAGTGACTGGATGTTAAATGGTCTGGAGCAAATTTTTTTGAGAAGGAAGATATCTCCAGTTTCTCTGTCTCTCCAACTTGGCTGATCATGCTGAGTCACTTCAGAAACCATATACGGGTTGTGCCAGATGCTGGTCATCTGGTACTATATTTTTTCTGTGAAGCTTTCATGGGATAAAGAGAGAGGTCTAGAAGACTCCTCCCTGCTCACTGTATTCTTTCAGAAGTACCATGGTTAGTTACTATGTGCTGTGGTACTGTGTACCAGGACCAATGTCCAGCAAGAGCTTAGAGAGATGAAAGTGTCTGTGAGTACACACTGAGGGTACCAATGAGGGGAAGTCAGGGTCGGGCTGGGTCCTAGGTCCCAGGTCCAAAATCCCAGAGATGGATTAGCTGTCAAAGAATGTAGTGTGTAAATTTCAGGGTTTTTCCCCAGAGGGAAGTGGGATGGGATAGGGAGGACAAAGTGGAGAGGAAACAATATTGCTCATAAATAGTCATTGCAAGGATCTTGTGTCTTGCCAGAGACACCCCCTGAGGTCTCTGTCAACTTTCAATGCCAAGGTGGCCTCTTTTTGAGGTCCCTGAACTCTGGTTCCATGATCTGAAGGGAGAGGAGACCTGCCAGGTTCCTGGAGCAGGTGGAACTCTGCGTGGATGGTAACTCAGGACCGGAGGCCCAAACCCTCACTTCTCCAAGCAAAGTGGGAGGAAGATGAGAACTTCAAGCCCTCAAACTCTCTGTGCCTGGGGATTTTTGTTTTGGCCACTAGACTTCCATTATCCAGCAAGTGTGAAAGACTCAGGACATGCCTACGTAACTTGTTTCCTTTCCCTTTGATGGAAGACTCAGCCCCTTGGTGACTGAGCAAAGCCCTTAATTATAATCCTGTGCTAATGCTTCTGTAAACAGTAGCTTGAGTTGAAAAGACCAGGCCCAATGCTATGAAAAATCACAAAACCTTCCTTCTGTCTCATCCCCTGATGCTCTCTTTAAACCTTCCTCTGTCTCATCCCCTGAAACTGTTTAAACCTTCCTTCTGTCTCATTCCTTGATGGCTCAGTTTTGAACTCTAAACTCAAAATGGCAACGTGCAGGTTACCCATCTCTTTCAGTGACCTGTTATATATCCCATGGGCTAAGTGGAATTCTTCCCTTTCCCCTTCTCCCTGTGTGTAAACTCATCATCCCCTGAGTTTAAGTTATTTAAAGTAAATGCTTCTCTTTTAAATGAATGTTTGCCTTTTCATGTTCTTCATTTCCTCCTAGGTCGTCACAACTAGACAGTGCTTGCCCATCCTTTAAGTCTGACTTTATTCTAAAACACAGAGACTAGCCATCACTTGAAATGTCAAAGCTCCTGAGCCTCACTTAGTTCCCTGGTAGTCATCTTCAGGATCGTTTATTTGTTTTTATTTTTAGGACCATTCTCCCTTCTTGAATGCTTGGTGAGAGACTCAGGGAGTGAACCTTATAGGTTCTTAGAACAAAGCATGATGAGTGCCATGAGCCACACACAATGCCTTAAGAGAGTTCCTGTTCAAAGCTTCTCACACAGTTGCCAGCCATTGGTTGTCCCTAGGTGGACTATAGTGAACACTACAACCCCTTATTGTTCTGGCTTGTCACCGTGTCTTTCATTTACCTGGAAGGCCCATGGGACTTTCCTTCTAATACTTTCTACCTAACACCAAACAGCCTTCTAGAATGGTTAAAAAAAAAAAAAAAAATGAAGGCAGGTCGCTGGTGGCAATAAACAAAAAACAGGCTCAAAGCTGGGTGGTCGTGGCACACGCCTTTAATCCCAGCACTCAGGAGGCAGAGGCAGGTGAATCTCTGAGTTCAAGGCCAGCCTGGTCTACAGAGCAAATTCCAGGACAGCCAGAGCTACACAGAGAAACCCTATCTTGAAAAAAAACAAAAACAAAAACAAAAACAAAAAAACAAGCAAGCTCATAGCAGTTTTCATCGACTTGGTGGTTTCTTTGGACTTTGTGTATGTACTGAGAATGTATTCATTCGGTTACTTACCCATGCCCTTAAGACATTAATTGTTTGATAATATATTCCAGATGAGGTAAATATTGTCAGCAATACCACTATCATCACCAGCTTCCTCATAATGTAACAGATTCATTTAGCAAATACAGTGACCTACTATCTACCAGGTTTGTGCCAGGCCCTGCGTGGGAAGTGAGACAGGCAGAGTCCCTGCTGTCAAAGATCTCACTCTTTAGTGGAAGAACCACATATGGCAATAATAAAAAGGATAATTCCTGTGACAGAAGGCTATATAATATTAGTTTGGCCTACCAAAACATCAACTTCATATGATTCAACCTAGTAATTCCTGTTTATTGACATTATCCACATGCTAGACACCGGAATATATGCTTTGTAAGTTCACTGATAATATTCCCAAGAACCCTACAGAGTTCTTATCATATCTGTTCTATAGATGAGAGAACTGGCACACAAGTTGGATGACCTTTTGCTGGTTCTGAGTCCAGGGTGGCAGACCTGATCCTCTTCACAGTACAGCAGCACCTGCACATACATCATAGACCAGGCTGTTGGAAAGAAGCAGAGGAGGCTGGAAACGCATAATGCCCACCTGTCCTGTGATGTCACTGGTGACAGTTTGCCTCCCAGAAGTATTGTGTTGCTCACATTTCAAAGCCTGCTATCAGATAGGCACTAGGTTGTATGGTCACCATGAGCCTTACCCATGTGCTTGCCTTTGCTTCCCTGGCTTTGAAGTTCCTTTAATGGTTTTAATTTCTCATTACTGCACTAAGAGGGTTTAGTTTTTTGGCATCTGGATGTGCTGTGTTTGGCTCTTGTATGCTAGCAGAATAGAAAGCTGGGAGAGCTGCCAGGGGTAAGGGTGTGAGAGAAAAGTGTGTGTGGCAGGTTTCCTGATAGGGTGAAGGGGACATACTCTTTCAGAGATATTTGGGCAGTTTGCTGACATTGATCCCTCCCAGATTATCTGCTGGTTTATGCTCAGAGTCCCAAGTGATCTGTCCCTAAGATCCGACCAACCTGACGTGAGAGAGGCCCGTCAGTAGGTTGGCTTCTGCCATGTGACTTACATGCCACCCAAAAGAACACCTGAGTCCTCTTGTAGAAGTGAAAGGCTTAGGGGAAGTGATTGAGTCTAGGCTGAGACTGACATTTGGGGCTTGCCTTCATGTCATATGGAATGGGACTGTAGCCTCAAGGAATGAGAAAGAAAAAAAGACTTCAGGGTCTGGGATAGTGCTCAGAAGTGAGATCACATGGCCCAGAGGAAGAAAAGAACACTTGGACCCCACCCTTGAGTTGCTTGGCCCCGGTTCCACCTATGCCTCATCACTGGTTCTAGGGTGCTGTGCTTTGTCACAGCAAGTGCCATCGTGACTTATCCAGCATGCGTAGATTTGATACTGGTCATATATAAGTTTCTGAGCAGGTAAGGTAAAATTGCCACAATAAGCAAAAGGAAGCAGATGAGAGAAGTGCCTGTCTAGAGTCATTGGGAGGGTTGTCTCTGCACCCAGCCTGGCCATCTCTTCCACCCACCATGACAGACAGCCATCCACAAGTTAGACTCTTGCTACAGACAGCTTGACGATGTGAGCAGTTTCCCATCTGTTCCAGGGAAGGCAGGTAAACACATGAGTCACCTTGAAATCTGGGAGTGGCAAAGTCAAGAGATACGGTTTTTGTTTTGGGACATAACAAATTTGATATGCTTGTGATACCGAGACAGGGAAGATCTTTTGGCAGTCGGCTAAAGAAGCCTAAGACTTGGGGAAGGGATGAGATGGAATCTACAAGTTTGGGAGTGTTTATCCTGTCCTTCTGACTGATGGGTGGGTTTATAAAGGTCCACAAGATAGTTTCCAAAATTTGTATTTCCAGAAGGTTCTCTGAGCAAGATCAGTGCAGATACAGTTGTCAAATAAAATACTCTAGAACAGCCCTTCAGTGATTTTGCCTTCCAGCCAAGATCCTGGGAATGTGACTTGCCTCCCCAGTTCTTTCTTTTCCCCAACAGGAAAGCTAGGTAGGAGTGAGATGGGGTAACTGTGGGCACCTGGTCCATAATGACTGGGGTCTCATTTCCACCTGCTACTTTGTGCTGCATGGAGTGCCCCCTTGTCTTGCTCAGTGTGATGCATATATCCTGTCTCATTTAATAGCTAATTAGCAGATGGGGTGTCCCTTCTCCCTGGGCTT
Organism: Mus caroli; assembly: GCF_978045245.1. Lineage (NCBI taxonomy): Eukaryota > Metazoa > Chordata > Mammalia > Rodentia > Muridae > Mus > Mus caroli. Next base: position 119,435,449 of record NW_028227261.1, read on the forward strand.
AATTCAGAGCCTTGCTGGGAATTGAAATAAAGCACCTGCCTCTGGCGGAGGTGTCTTTTGGGACTCTGCACATTTGTATCGTGGGCTTATGATGGGAAGATGAGGGAGACTGGAATTGTTGCAAGTTATAATAACTGATCTCCTGTGGATCCTTACAGTTCCCGCCCACAGTTAGGATTAAATTATTTGACCTCAATTGCAAAATTTTAAATATTTTAAAGACTCCGTTTCCTCCCCTAAATTCAGACAGAACTCTTAAGAAATCACCATTTTGCAAGAGTGTACATGTGTGCACATGCATACCAACCAGCTAACCAACAACAACAACAAAAAACCTAACGAAAAGCAGTTGGCTCTCAGGAATATCATACTGTTCCATTTACAGAGAGCTAAGGGGCTGTGAGGTGAAAGTCAGAGACTTTTTATGCACACTTTGAACTTGCCACTACATTCTCTTAATTGAGATCACTCACTCATGACTTTGAAAAGGCACCACAGTGCTTAGTGGTTGTTTATTCTTTATTTGGTGTGTTACATAGTCCTTATTAAAATCCTCCAAGATACTGTAGTCTTCCTCTGACCAGCTGTTCTCTGTTCTTCCACTGCAGAGGGGATGGGGATGGGGGCGGTGATATAAGCTGCTTCCTTTTTTTTTTTTTTTTTTTTTAAGGCAGAGTCCTCACTATGTAGTTCTTACTGCCCTAGAACTTGGTAGGTAGAGCAGGCTAGCCTCAAACTCAGTGAGAATCTACCTGTCTCTTTGTGTATGGTTACTCTGGCCCTTCAACCCTTTTCATCTCCACCTTGACTTCCTACTTGGATCATGCCCCTCCCCCATTGAGATTCCCTATGGCTGGGAGTGAAGGCTCTCATATTGACTGTGCACACCTGTACTGTACTAAGTATTTGTATTTGCCATGTCCCCAGGTTATGCGCAATAACCTTAAGGTCAGAATTACCACCTTCATTTTTATGAGGTTCAAGGTCATACTTAGTCTGCTTCTGGTTAATTCTTTTTTTCTTGCCAGGGAAGCCCTCTGAGTCAAACTATATCTGCCAAGAAAGAAGGCAGCAGAGGAGACAGTAAGCCACTGCCCAGATGGCAAACGGGGTTGCGGGGGGTGAGGATATTTAAGGAGACACATTTATCTCTGTCTCACTTGATGACACTGGATTCTGTTTCTCAGCAATGACGTGAAGATATTGGCAGAGCACCTCTTTGGGGGGCAGCCAGGGGGGGGTTCTGTGTAATTTTCAGCTAACCCGCAGGGTGATGATCTTTGGGATAGGCCAAAGTGTGATATAAAATTTACCTCTTGCTTACTGGCCAAAAATAGAGGAGTTGCTAATAAGCAGTCAGTGGGTGGCCTAGAGCACCAAGTCTCTAAGAGTGACTTTGTAATGACTAGCATTGTCTAAAGGCTCTTTTCCTGTGTCTTTGGGAGAGTGCCCTGAGCATCTAATGGATGGATATATGACACAACACCCTGCAGTGCGGAACAGCCAGAACATGACAATTATTGGCCCCACATGTGGATTGGCTGTGGGGAAGGTGCCTGGTCTAAAGGCCACTTGCCTGGAGAACTGTTAGCTAAGCTGCTTTGGTAAGCTCTCAAGCATAGTGGAAGGATACAGCAATGTACGCCCATACATTTGTAAGCAGGAATTACAGTGGATCATGAAATATCTAATCATGAATGTAATCCGTAAGAAAGAGCATATTTTCTCACCTATGAGAGTCTTCGGGGGTTCCAGAAGCTATGACGGAAGAGTAGTTTATAGAGGAAGATGTGTGTTAGCCTGCAGGGTCTACTGCTCAGAGCAGAGTGCGGTGATAACCACTCAGAATGACTGAAACATGGCAAGCCGAGAGGCACAGTTGTCTCATTCCTTTTAGTGTATTCTTTGAGTTCTATGGTGGGCACAACTGCTATACAGCTCCTACCTCACATCTACTGGGGCATGGCTCTCTGAAGCACGTATGGACTCTATTCCATGACTTGACAGGAGAATGGAAAAGCCTTCAATTAGGAGGAACTACTAATATGACAGTCTTGATCCCACCTGCCCTGCTTTCCTTGAGCCCCATAGTCTTAGTGTCTCGTCACAGCCTACAGTGACTGGGAATTACTCCATCAGAGAGGGTCTCAGCTCTGTGAGGAAATAGTATCAGACATTTTCCCAGGATGTTCTGTCCTCTGCCTGGGCTCCTTTCCTCTCTAAAATCATTTTACTTTGGAGAACTTAAACGTTTTAGTAAGAGACTATTTTTATAAAATCGCTGTTCTCTCCTGCTTCACAAGGAAAATCTGCTTAGATTAATACCTTATTTTTATAAGCTGCTTAATGAGATGACCGTATCAAGGGTTGGGAGAATCTATCCTGACCCTTACCTAGCAGTTCAGCTTCACACAAGCCATTAAGGCCCTTTTCCTTTTTCCTTCCTCTGGGTGTAGGATGTTGATGCGTATGGTAGCTGCTTCCAATGCATTACTGCTTTCCAACTATGGTAAACAAGTCTCAAAGGTTTAGGGAGCTCACACTAACATTGCTCAGAAAAAAAATACAGCAGACTACCATGGGTTTACCTGAACTTCATGGAGCCTCCTTGCTGGTTCGAAGGACAGCTGAACCTAATGAAAACAGAGGTGATATCCCCATTCAGCATGGAATGAGGTCTACCATGTTTGGTGGAGAGGGAGACTGGGTTTGTTAGAAGATGGTCAATGAGTTATCCAGAAGCCTCCCATGAAGAACTCAAGTATGACTAGAGGAAGAAAAAAAGAAGATGAGGGTCAGGTAGGGCTCTGTGGCAGCCAGCAATAATGGCTGGCCACCTGAGGAAGAAGATGCATCAGTCCAAGAGTGACTTCAGTGTGAGAGCCGGAATCTGTTCGGGTGAGTGTGGGAAACTCCAATGACAGAAGGATGGAAATAGGAGGGGAGGAAAAAAGGGGAGGAGCACTGTGATGGTTTGTATATGCTCAGCCTAGGGAGTGGCACTTTTGGAAGGTGAGGCCCTGTTGGAGTACATATCACTGTGGGTGTGGGCTTAAGACCCTCATCCTAGCTGCCTGGAAGCCAGTCTTCTTCTAGCAGCCTTCAGATGAAGATGTAGAACTCTCAGCTCCTCCTGCACCATGCCTGCCTGGATGCTGCCATGCTCCTGCCTTGATGATAATGGACTGAACCTCTGAACCTGTAAGCCAGCCTGTCCTTGGTCCTCGGACATATAGGCCATCAGCAGAAAGGCTGTGAACACCTGACCTCTGTTGCCTGTTCATCAGTACCTCCAAGTGTTCTTGAGACAGGTCCTGCATTATCATCATTGTGAAGACGAAGTCGGAGGAACAGCAGAAGGGACCTAGAGGGAGGAATCTAGCAGAGCTGAATGGCCACTCCAGGACCCCGGCTTTTGAACCCCAGCTGGGTATGCTGGGCACAGACTCTGACATGGAGCTCTACCCCCAGCTTCAGGCATAGGCCCTTTTATTCCTCTACCATCTTATTCATGGATAGGGAAGAGAAAGAAGAGAGACGAATTTAGAATGGAAAGCACAGCTCTGCTCTGTGGCACCTCCAGTTGTTGACCAAATCCCAGCACCTGCTGAGTCACATTCACTCCCTCTTAAAACCTGAAATACATTTCTGAAGACAGCCACATACATCGTTTTCCAGGACAGGATAGAACCACTCTGAGACAGTGACCTCTTTTTTAAATTAGTTATTTGATCAACAAGTAAAAAGTATATATATTTTGATTATACATTATCGTATGTGCGAAATGCTTAAATCTGGGTAACTCACATATCTGCCACCCTCATACTTACTATTTCTGTAGGGAGATTATGGAAACTCTTAGGAATTTCAAGCAAACTGTCTATTGTCACTGGCTACTGTGCTGTGCAGCAGTTGGGTGGGACTTATTCCTCCTGTCTAACTAAAGCATGTGTCCCTTGGCTATCATCTCCTCATTTGGGGATCCTGACATTTCTTTGAGACTTTGGGATCCTCAGATGACCTTCCCATCACCCCCAAAACAGAGCACGGATTTAAGTCACAAATTTTATCCTAATACAGGATTTTAAAAAATGGTATTGTATCTTCTGTTCTAAGTTCTCTGGACAGCAGTGAGTGGAAATCTCAATGATTATCAGTATTTCTAATCCAGTGGGACCGGTGGCTCATAGTCACCTGTCTTGAGACATCCAGACATCAAAGTATGACCTTCTGACCCAAGGAAGAAAGAACGGGCATCAAACCATGCGCCAGCTTTAAAATGATGGCATTGTTTTCTCCTTTCTATGTTTTTCTACCTTTAAAAATTAATCTGTGGAGCTGCAGACCGGAGCCATTAGCAGTTAGGAGCACTGGCTCCTTTTCTAGAGGACCCAGGCTCACTTCACAACACCCATATGGTGGCTCACGGCTGTTGGTAACTCCAGTCCCAGTAGATCCAACATCCTCTTCTGTCATTCTCAGACACTGTGCCCACATGGTGCACAGGCATACATGCAGCAAAACACCCATACACAGAAAACAACATGAAAACAATTGAACTGTATATTTACCTTTATAACATAAAAGGTCTTATATTAAGAATACCTGATACACTGTGGTTAATCTGAAATTAGTCATTTTTGTGCCTCATACTCTATTGCTTACAAAGGAGTTCATTATAAGCGATGGAAGTCTAAGTAGATATAGCTGTTATTAATGTAAATAAGTAAGACAGCTCTCTGCATCAGTAAATTCATCTAATCATGGAGAAGAATATGATTAGATCAATAATAGTTACACCCGTATGAACATACACAATCATTTCCCCTTAAACAACATGGCTACTTACATAACTTTTGCATTATACTAGGCATTATGTGTGATATAGGGGTACATAGGAGGATGCTCATGGATATACATGAAGATCCTATGCCATTTCATAAAGTACTTGAACAGCATTGTCCTTTGGGATCTGCAGAGGTCCCCTGAGAAACTGAGGGATGACTGTGAGTTCATTTGTGATCAACCCTGGGATGTCCTGCTTTCTCTGCCTCCCTGCCACACTGGGGTTTTCAGATCTTTCCCTCCTGACTCTGGGACAATGGCTGCCGTAGGACGGATCTGTCAGTCCCTATAGCCCATTTGTGATCGCTACTCTGTGTTTTGAAATCCTGGCTCCCGGCTTTTGTTTTCTTTTCCTTTAAAAGAGTCATTGAAGTCCGGAGTGTTGGCAGTGACCTTTGGAAGTGTTTTCACAGCTCGCAGAGACTTCCTGACATGTTTTATTAGCTCTTGGTGGTGACTAATAAACTGGGCTTTAACAAAGCCGCTTCCAAGAGAAGCACTCACCAGACTTATCATGAGGGAGGCCTGATGACAGGACTACTGCTCTCTAATTCAGCAGGCGGGCTGAAGTGGGAGTGCATCCCTTTACGGAGCACAGTGGCTTGATCATTCCGAGAGACACTCTAAGATAGAAAGTCCCCTGCCCCAGCAGAGCAAGAATGCCATTTCAGCAGGAATCAATGGACCAAGTATTCCACAAAGCTTTTATTTTCTCCCTTCACAGAGGTAAATTCTGAACCTGAAACTGCATTTCAGGTGGAATGAAGGTGGAAAGCACAGCCCCCTTCTGACAGCTAATGAGTCTTAATTAAGGTCTTCCTCCTGTTTTATTTGGTATTTGTGTGTGTGTGTGTGTGTGTGTGTGTGTGTGTGTGTGTGTGTGTGTGTGTTGCTCATTGTGTATACTGAGTAAGAGTGGAGGCCAGGGGGCTTAGCATAGTGGGGTAGAGGTTAGACTATAGATTTCCAAAGACTTTCTAGCTCTGCCTGTGCACTGACAGACTGGGTGACCTTGAACAAGCAATATCTAAGACTTAAAGCAAGGATAGTGATTGTAGGGTTGTGAATGCTAACATGTGACAGACACTATAAAACAGAGCTTAAGAACAGAACAGTACATGCAAACAAAACATTATTTCATCAGATTCCTTGGAGAGCTGTGTTGGGGGATGTTTGTGGGATGGTATGTATCTACATGCCTCTCTCTGCCCTGTCCATCACTTTGCACAGCTTCTTCAAACATGATTAACACCGGAACATCACTGTCATGGAACCAGGTATGACTCCAGTGTTGCCCTCTCCTGCCCTTCGTACACCTGACCCATCACTTCTCTCTGTTCTAACCTGTACTTGCTTTGAGGAAGTTAGCGAGACCTATCAAACTATCAGAAAGACCCGAGCAGTATTTAAACAGGTGTGCCAAGTACCCACTTGAACTTGCAGTTTGTGATAAGCTAAATGGAACTTCCACTTCAGACACAGGTTCACAGATGCCAAGACCCTCTCTAATAAGACAAATGCCATCAGCCTCTAAAGGAAGAGAGGAGATACGCTATAATACTGGGGGTGAGCGGCCAAGCAGCCTCTTGTCCACCTAACAGCTCTATCTCAAGTCTTATCTCTGGTCCTATGAGGTTCTTAGTAAACTATATATTCATACAGAAGTATTCCAGAGGAGACATTTTAGTCCCTTCTACAAAGTCATCACTACAATGATGATGGCCATACTTATTTTATGGGGGTGGGGGTAATGAAAATAAATCAGTTATAAAAGTGATGCCCAAATGTTCAGGCACCAAGAGGCAGAGCTTAGAAGTGAATTTTTAAGTCTTTTTAAAGTGTTGGGTGTTTTGGTTTTTTTGTTTTGTTTTGTTTTGTTTTGTTTTCTTTCTTTCTCATTCCCTCAGGCCTTCCTGCTTGGTGTATCCTTCATTTTTTTTTTTAATTGTCCTTTTTGGCAAAGTTGACAGTGTGATGACCCTATGTGGAGAGGGAGGGGGGACGGGACTCTTCTGCTGCTCGCCTGGGCATGGTATTCTCTAGAGCTCTCCAATCAAGGCATCCTAGTCTGAAAAGCAATGGCTACGCTGTGAGAAATTCTCTGTTCTCCCTATAGGGCATGGTGTCATGCCAGGCTGGATTTTGTAGATTGCAGAAGATTTCTACATTCATCTTGCATTGAAATGTTGCAGCAGAACTATCTGGTTTGTTTTAAGCACATCTTCCCAAATCAATTTAAGTAAGATTAATCTTAGAAATGTTTGATACATTTGGGACCTGGCAGTGGCTCAGTTAGCAACATGCTTTCTGTGCAAACATGAAGACCTGAGCTCCCATGCCCATGACCCCCTTAAAAGGTGGGGCACGGTGGCACATACCTGTCACCTCAGCACTGGCAAGGAAATGAGACAGGACAACTGGATCCTTGAAGCTCTCTGGCCAGGCTGCCCAAATGGATGAGCACATATTTCAGTGAAAGGCCTGTCTCAGAAAATAAGGTGGGAAGTGACTTAAGAAATTCTTAATGGCGACCTTTGACCTCCATTGATAACAAACTCCATAGACTGGGTGACTTAATAACACAGGCTTCCTTTTCCAGGTTGCAAGTTGTCATCTACCTGTGTTTTCGTATGATGAAATTGGGGATGGAGTTCCCCTCTCTGGGGTCTCTGTATGCGGGCATCATTCCATTCCTGAGGGCCCCACCCTCATGGTCTAATCACCTCCATCAAGATTCCCCCAACCTACTACCAAATCATAGGAGTTACAATTTCCAGATAGTAATTCAGTGGACACATAAACATTCACACCCTTAACACCCTCTGACACCTGAAACCAGGCGACACTCTCTGTTCTATGTCCAACTGCTGACTTATATTCTAGATCCCCTCACTAACAACTCTCTCGTGTGAGAAGGAATGATTGTGAAACCTTAGCACTATCTGGCAAAGAACTAATATTAGCAATTATAATGGATTTGAAATCATGATGTCTCTTTCACTTGTGTACCAAGTAACTTTATTTATTTATTTATTTATTATATGTAAGTACACTGTAGCCGTCCTCAGATGCACCAGAAGAGGGCATCAGATCTCATTACGGGTGGTTGTGAGCCACCATGTGGTTGCTGGGATTTGAACTTCGGACCTTTGGAAGAGCAGTCGGGTGCTCTTACCCACTGAGCCATCTCACCAGCCCCCCAAGTAACTTTTTTACTTTTGTCTTCTTTCTTTTCTCTCTTCTCTTCTCTTCTCTTCTCTTCTCTTCTCTTCTCTTCTCTTCTCTTCTCTTCTCTTCTCTTCTCTTCTCTTCTCTTCTCTTCTCTTTGCACAAAAACTGAGGCTATCTCCAGGCTTAAGGGAGAAAGTCTGTATAGATTTGGAGCACAAACAATACATTTTTCTCTTTCTGCTTTTGGTTGACTAGTCTCGCAAGCATTGTGGTAGCATTGTATGTACATTAATGAACAAAAGATGCATAATACTTAGCCCATAACGCCTACAGACAGGTATCTAGTGATGTGGATTTTGAAGGAAACTTTCTGGTTATAACCACAGAAAAACAGAAGTGGAAAGCTCTGCTCACAAGAGTGGTCACAGGTGTCATAACCTAAGACCTGAGAAGACATCATGGCATATACTAAGAACCAGAAAGATGTCTGTTTACCTGAGGTGCAATTAGTAGGAACACAAAGGACAAACAGCACATGAGTGTGAATGGATAGGTCACAAGCACAGAAGAGAATAAGGGAAAGAAACAAGTGATTTTAGACAGGCATATTTGAAGAACAGCTTTGTAGGTTCAGGCCTGGCATGTATGCATGCCTCAGTGAGAGAATTATAAAAACTGATGGCAGTAGACCCCAGTCCTTGCTTAACTGAGAATTATAGAGGTATTGGAGGATCACAGCAGGTCTTCAGTCTCCAAAGAGGGCACTGTAATAAAACCTCGCACTGAAGAAGTAGCGTCTGCCCAAATCATTTCAGAAATTAGTCACTTCTCCAGGTGACAGACATTACTAGGACCTGCAACCTAGACTAAGGGTTCCTGTGGGCCATGGTGGGGTTTTTGTCTTTTGTTTTGAGACAATGTATGTCTTAGTTTTTTACTGCTGCAATAAAAACACCATGGCTAACAGTAACTCGGGGAGGGAAGGTTTATTTCACCCTAATTCTTGTATCTCAATCACCTTAATCGTCTTAGGGAATCAAGGCAGGAACCTGGAGACAGGATCGATGTAGAGGCCATGGAGGAGGGCTGCTTACTGACTCGCTCCTCATGGCTTGCTCAGTATGATTTCATAAGCACCACCCGAGGAGCGTCACCACCTCCCATGGATGGGCTCTCCCCCATCATGATGTCATCAAGACAGAAGGTACCACAGGCTTGCTCACCAGCCTATCTGCTGAGGGCATTTTCTCAGTTGACGTCCCCTTTTCCAAAATGACTCTAAGCTTGTATCAAGTTGATATAAAACTAGCTGGCACAATTTTTCTGTTTGTATTTGTTTGCTCATTTTTATGTATGTCTGTGTCTATATGTGTATGTGTATGGCTTCCTGCAGAGGCCAGAAGAGGGTGTCAGATCCCCCAGAGCTAATGTAATGTAATGGGTAGTCATGAGGTGATTGATGTGGGTGCTGGGAACTGAACTCTGGATCGTCTGAAAGGAATCTCTTAATATCTGAGCCATCTTCCAGCCCCTCAGAACGAGCTTTGATCGAAGATCAACACCAACACAGGATTTAATAGGGGGTGGGGTGCTATCATGTGCATTATGGGATGTTTAGAATCAAGTATGGCTCTACTCTTGCCAGGTACCATAACCTTCCCTAATTATGTCAGACTCTACAAACATCTGAGGAGTCAAGCATCCTCAGCTAAGCTGCACATACCCCAGAGGCCTGGACAGTAAGGTAGCCCTTGATTTCCCTCTTCATCTAATGTGCTGTTTTTTAGCCTCTCTATGGACTTCCAAGATGAATTTCAAGCTATTGAAAATATCAATCCAGATTAGCAGTTAACCCTGTCTGGTGATAGCATCTCTGGGTTTAAATGTTTCTATCAACATTGCTGATGGGGAATTTTTGAGGACATTCTGGATGAGGAAGAGTATAACAGGGAAATCTAGTGACACGTCATGCTAACAGTAAGAGTTGAAGCACATGTATGTGTACATATATGCATGTATGTGTATTGTGAATATGACATGCACTCACATGATACTAGAAAAACTATTGGTTTTTCGAGACAGGGTTTCTCTGTATAGCCCTGGCTGTCCTGGAGCTCACTTTGTAGACCAGGCTGGCCTCGAACTCAAAATTCCGCCTGTCTCTGCCTCCCAAGTGCTGGGATTCAAGGTGTGCACCACCACCGCCCGGCTGTCTCAAATATCTTAACTCATTTAGTCTTCGTTATGACTTTGGAACTGTCTCCATCACATGTTGCAGATGAGGCTGCTGAGGTACAGTGAATTACCCAAGATCACACAGGTACTTAAGCAGCAGAGCTATTTCAGGTCCAATCTCTTTAACTCTACTGTGTTTCCGAAGAAGGGGTGAGAGAGACTATAATGTGGGGGCTATGGTACCCTGCTAAGATGCATTGTCTTGCATCCTTAAACATACTTAAGAATTTATAATATCTTTTCAATTAAAAAAACTTTCAGTGGAAATTTCCCATAGAAATCTGGGCATCGTGGCACAAACCTTTACTAGCACTTGGGGGATGGACATAGGAGGATCATGACTTACAGCCTCAGCTGCAGAGTGAGTTTGAAACCACCCTGGCTACATAAAATCCAGAGATGGAAGTGGGGAGGGAGAAGGGAAATGGAAGAAAAAGAAGAAGAGGAGGAAGAGGAGGAAGAGGAGGGAGGGAAAGAAGAAAAAGAAGAGGAAAAAAGAAGGAAGGACATTCATAGAGTTTTACACATCATGGTACCATTGATAATAAAGGCTTTAAATGAAGGGTTATTCATTTTCTTATTCATCACTGTTCTTACACTGTGTTTAATGGTGCCATCTAATTTCAGATTTTCTTTTTAGCAAGCATGTTTAGTCTAGAGATTCCCATCAAATGACAGTGATTCATTTTCCCTGGCTCGGAATTGTGTTTTAGGTACCCCAAAGCAACTCTGTTATATTTTGCTGCTACTTCCAGATTATAGAGAGGCCAGCACAAGCATCTGTCTTGTTGTGGCAGCCTTAGGCAGCTGTGAAATTACAGGTGTGTTGAATTTACAAGCCTGGGTAGAGACCAGAGCTCCCGCTTTCCCCCGTGACCATCCGACAGGAGTGAGATTACAGAGGAGAGCGCTGAGATGGGGGATGTAACAAGAGTTGTGAGCTCATACTTTGTCAGCTACCTCTGCTTCTGGAAAAGATAAGCTGCTGTCTTCCTTCACAATGTAATTCCTGTAGCTAATAAAATATCCGTGGAAGTCAGGCTGACTGAGCCTTCAGGGCTATCAAGAATGTGATGACAACCAGCTCAGGGCTGCCTGTGACCCTTGTGTGCTACGTGCATAGATTTTGAAATTCCTTTCAAAAGAGCTTCCATGTGGCGAGTCTTTCAAAGGATAGAAAATTTCTGGTATTTACACAGTCTGGGAACTGAAAAGAAATAAATTCTTCACGCTGCTTTCGAGAAGGATGGAGGTGCCATCGGTGAAGCAATTCCTTCACTCTGTTTTAGCTCCCAGTTTGACAAGCATTCCTTCCAGACCTGGCGCCCACATGACTAACTGCTGCTATCAGACATTTCCTCTGCCCTCGATGAATTATTCTTCACTGATGTGTCTGTAAGAATGGTGAGGTTACTAAACGGTAGCTAAATGAATCAGGTGCTTATCACAACAACAGTACTGAAAACGGCTTATTGGATCAGCAGTTACCACAACAAAGTGACTTAAGAAGTGGCTGGACGTGTGCGTACCTCTCCTTTTATCTGGGTACATTCCCTTCTGTTGTAAGTACAGTGGATGTTGCTGCTTTGCAGGTGAAGATATATAAATTAAAACGGCCCCCACCCAGTGTCACAAATGAGGTGGGAATGGGCAAGCACTCCAACCTTGGACTCATTCTTGGGTGTCACCACACTGTGAGCATTTGCATGCTTGAGGAAAGGCCACTGGGTGGATGAGACTTTCTTGCACATATTTGTGAAGACACCCAGGTATCCACACAGCTCACAGGGTTCAAACCTCCCCAGACATGTCTGAGAACGGTCTTCATCTGCCGTGCATAGGCACAAGGCACCCTTCTCTGAGATGTTTGACGGGTCGCATCCACCCCTTTGAGTGCGAGGCTTTCATCCCGGCAGCTGCAAGTAGGTGCTTGAGGACGTGCCAGGCCTGGCCAGCTCTTGTGCTCGCTCAAAAGGGTTCAGACAGCAATTAACTCAAAGTGTGTCTCCTGTGCCAGAACCCATTAGGACAATCAATATTGGCTTCTGTCTTTGCATGCTTAATAAGAGCCCTGCTCCTGGACCTGAACTGCAGAAAATACCTTCAGAAATTCCCAAAGGTTTTACAGACATCAATAAATTAAGCATCCTTGCAGCACCCCTGCACAAGGTAACAGAGGGTAATTCTTTTTTTTTTTTTTTTTTTGGTTTTTCGAGACAGGGTTTCTCTGTATAGCCCTGGCTGTCCTGGCACTCACTTTGTAGACCAGGCTGGCCTCGAACTCAGAAATCCGCCTGCCTCTGCCTCCCGAGTGCTGGGATTAAAGGCGTGCGCCACCAAGCCCGGCTGAGGATAATTCTTAAGTCAAGGAGAAAGGTAGCTTGAGAGGGTAGTTGGGCAGATAAAGGACCCCACACTTTCAACATGTCACCACCCCCATACCTTAGGAGACCTCTTATAGGACTATTGTAAAACTTGAAGCATACAGTTTTAAAACCACTGATCCTTCCTTGCTTACCTTCCTTGTTTGATTGGCACTGTAGCTCATAGTGTATAGCCCTGGACCTGACCTAGCATGGGCTGGCATACCAGAGGGCCATCTCTCACTACATATTCACTTTTTTTTTTTTTTGGTTTAATCATGACTCGGGGAAGCAAGGTCCAGGGACTTTTCTCAGTCTTGACTTTCCTTAGCTCAGGTAGGAGGAGTCAAGGAGTTGTCAGTCTGAGTCAGCATAAAGGTGCTCGTAACATGCATTGATTTATTAGGTGTTTTTTGGTCTGCCTTAAGCTATGGGAGTGGAGGGGAGCTGAGGGAGGGCTTGGCACAGCTCTCCTGAACACCATATATCCTTCTTAGCTTCTGGGAGCAACAGTGAATCAGGGCACTGGGAATAACTGACTTGGGCACACTTGGTATTATGTTGCGCCTGGGGCTTTAGTCACAGAAGTGTAGAAAGAGGATTGGCCTGGAAGCTGAAGCAAGTGAGGATCCCGCACAGCTGTGTGAGGGGCTGGCTGCCTAGACATTTTTCTTTTTTCTTTCCTGATTTTATTTTTGTCGTTGTTTCTTTTCTTACTCATAATCACATTGTAATGCAAGCCAGGAACCACCCAGACATTGACCTATTGGCAGCAGCACAATAACAACGGATAACATGTACAGAGCTGAAGAGATGCAGAAAGCTAAAATAACTGTGCTCAAGGCTCCAAAGCTGACATGAGAGTGACGGAATTATAAGCACAAGGCGTGTGTGTGTGTGCATGCATGTGTGTGTGTGCATGTATGTGTGCAGGGTAGAATGATATGCATGCAGAGAGGTCAAGCCTGAGGACTCTAGCCTCAGAGAGGACTCTAGCCCAGGGAAGATGTTTAGCAGTCCTTGGGTGGACAAGGGATGTGTAGCAATACTGAAAGGCCACAGCCATCCACCTAAGTTGGGGGTCATAAAACGATACATTAATTTGTCCCTTATTGCCTCAGCCAAGAGGTTGCAAATTTAACTTTGTCAAGTTGAACATTGGTTGTTGGTGGGCGGGAGGAAGAAAAGTGTCTGCCCCATGCCTCTCACCAGTTCAATGGCGTCTTGGTGCTAAAAGGATCTGAGGCACCTTCATCCCAGCCACTGTCTGCACCACTAGCTGAACAACCCGGAAGAGAGAAGCTGACTGAGTCTGGTGAAAGCTCACCAGACTATAAGCCTTGAAGGGGTAGCAAACCGCAATTCCTTCCTGAACTTGTAGCTGTAAACAGGTGGCTCTAGCTGTCTTACTCATAGGTTAAATTCAACTCCCTTGGGCTATTTAAAAAAAATGAAGGTGTCTTTTGTAACTAGCTTATTTCTTCTGGCCTTTTTCAACTGAGAGAGGGAAGGGGGGAAGAGATAGAGCAGGGAGAGAAGGGGGAGGTGGAAAGAGGAGAGATACACTACGGCCAGAAGGATTGCACTGCTCAGTCACTTGCCCCACAGTCAGCTTCCTTAAGAGCCCTAGTGTAACGGGACATTGGACCCAAAAGTCCCCATTGGCTTCAGTAAGTATGACAAACAAATCTCATCTCTTTGTCTGTGTTTGGCCCTCATGGGATCTTGAGGCTGGCCCCAAGAGAGGAAGCAAGGACGTATTGATTGAAAAGGACTGTAAAATGTCACTCCTCAGTGAGACCTCTAGACCACACAGTAGGTGAGAATTTGGACACAACACAAACAGTATTAGAGACTAACCTTGCTCTCCCTGGAAGGGCCTGGTGGGTTCTATTGAGTTAGCACATTGAGAGTTTCACCAGAGTTAATATTTTAGCCATTATGTCGATATATTTAATGACATTTTGTCTAAGTATTGCATGACAGAGTAAAACTAATTTTAACACGGCAGATTTGTTTTTAAGTGAAGGGATGACATTAAGAATTACCTAGTACACATTGTACTCAGCCGAATAATTTAAGTTAAAAATGTGCATGTGCACACATGTGCGCGCACACACGCGCGCGCGCGCACACACACACACACACACACAAAACCGAAAAAAAGACAAGACAAAGAAATGCTTTGAGAGTCAGTTCTGACAAGTCTAAGAGTCCTTTGGGCAGTCCTGCTGCTTACAATGTGTTGGACAGGCCCATGTGGACCAGCTTGTACTGGAGCTCTTTCTTACTGTATAGTTGGTAGAAAAGATCTGCAGCCAGGTAGTTGGCACCCCAGATTCACGCCTCTAGTACTTGTAGCGTACCTTGGTTGGCAAACTCGCCTTCTCTGTCA
Source organism: Mus caroli (assembly GCF_978045245.1). Lineage (NCBI taxonomy): Eukaryota > Metazoa > Chordata > Mammalia > Rodentia > Muridae > Mus > Mus caroli. The sequence goes on from NW_028227261.1 coordinate 119,450,458, forward strand.
TTTCTTCCTATGTAAAATGGAGATCATAATGATGCCTTCCTAGGACACGGTCCTTGTGAGTATTTCATAATTTGCTGGTTCTGATTCATAGTCAGCACTCAGTAGATGTTATCACCAAGATGCACAATGTAAAGCCAAAGTCTTCTGGAGTCGAAAGAGATCCAACCATTTCCTAATGGCACACTGGATTCCCCAAGGATGCTTTTTTAAAAATCTTGATTTCCAACCTTCAGTGAATTGAATATGCTTGACCCAAGGAGTGGCACTGTTAGGATATGTGGCCTTGTTGGAATAGATGTGGCCCTATTGGAGGAAGTGTGTCACTGTGGGTGTCGGCTTTAAGACCCTCTTCCTAGCTGCCTGGAAGCCAGTCTTCTAGCAGGCTTAAGGTGAAGATGTAGAATTCTTAGCTCCTCCTGCACCATGCCTGCCTGGATGCTGCTGTGCTCCCACCTTGATGATAGTGGACTGGACCTCTGCAAGCCAGCCTCTATTAAATGTTGTCCTTATAAGTGTTGCCTTGTTCATGGTCTCTGTGTACAGCAGTAAGACCCCCACTGAAACACAAGCCCCTCGTGCCTTTGGTGAGTAGAGCTGATATCTCAGCTTAGGAGTCAGAAAACAAGTCTCTGCTTTAGATGGCCAGCCCCCTCCACCTGTGAGGCTACCTGGTCTCTTGGCCACTAGCCAACTCTCTGAAGACAATCAGAACGGCAAATGCTGACCAAGCTCTGTGCACTTTGGGATACCTTGCAGTATTTTGTTCTGTTTATTTCCATTCGGTTCTCACAACCATCCAATAAAGTAGATACTGTTAATGTCGGTGTTCCACCTAGGGAAACTGAGCCTGAGGGATTTGAATCCAAATCTGTGTGACAGCATATTCTGTGACTCTCTAGCCAACCCCCTTGCTTGGTTATGCAGGTGATCTCTTTAGGTCACATGTGAACAAAGAACATTCAAACATGTGCTCGTCTCACTGCACTCAGGATCAGAGCCAGGAAGACATGCTAAGTCTCCAGGGTGTTTGATGCAGTGCTGCTAGATCAGGTCCTGAGAACCACTTCTGACACGTTCTTAGATATCGTTAGTGCTGCCGGTCCAGGAGACATGCTTGAAAAATCACTGGGGTTTCAGACTCGGCTGTTAAAATGTGGGTCACTGCCTTTCAGTTTGTTCTTTGTTTCCTTGATCATTTAAATGTACAGTTAGTGTTGAACCTACTGTCTACCCCAAGGAAAGATACTGTGAGCAGCTTGAATGTCCCAGGCCTCTCTCCCCGCTTCTCCGTCTGAGCTATGTACACTGCCGTGGAATTCAGTACTGTGAATCAACACCGAGAATTGAAAATTCTAATATTGCCTATTAAGCAAACAGATCTGTAAAGTATGGTACAAAATGTGTATGAGCTGTTTACATGTAAGTTATGGATATTAATTCACCCTGTGAGTCTAGTCAAGGAAAAGTGTCAGAGACTGGAAGATGTACAAGGTCATCTACCAGCCTCTCTGAGTAATGGTTAAATCTGCATGTCGGGTTTGCAGTGAATCATTGCTGAAAGAATTCTTTTTTTTTTTTTTTTTTTTTATAGTTTTTCGAGACAGGGTTTCTCTGTATAGGCCTGGCTGTCCTGGAACTCACTTTGTAGAGTTCAGAACTCACTTTGTAGAGTTCAGGGTTTCTCTGTATAGGCCTGGCTGGCCTGGAATTCAGAAATCCGCCTGCCTCTGCCTCCCAAGTGCTGGGATTAAAGGCGTGCACCACCACGCCCAGCCAAAAGAATTCTTGATACAATACAATGAATGATAAGTATAGAAAGGTATAAACTACATATATGGGCTTAATCTTACTTTTGAAAAGTTATATATCCATGTGTATATATATAAGTATGTATACATATACAAACCATTAAAAGATCAAAAGGAAAAATACTGCTTAGTAGTTGTTTCCTGGTGAGATTATGAATAGTAATGAAAGTTACACTTGATATCATTTTCAATGTTTTAATATTATTGTTGAATTTCAATGAATAATAATAATAATTTAAGCCAATCATGATGGCAACATGCCTCTAATCCCAGCACTTGTGATGGTTATATAGTCTCAAAATGATGATGATGATGATGATGATAAATTTGTTTTATTTATTTGATTAATATTATTACTATTTAGGCAGTCACCTACCTTTATAAATATGTGTTCTGTAAAACAAGTCTGCCCAGCAAATTATGAATGTGTGAGTTGGACATGTTCTTAGAGAACTAGAAACACTTTTAAATTACTAAATATGGTCTCAAAGGATGCTGTTATGCATTTGGACCCAAAAGTGTTGAAAACCTTCCTAGGAATGGAGCAGGAAGTATAAAGCAAGGGAGCTTTGACTATGCCGGGAGGTTTTGCTGGCGAGGAGGCAGTGGGACATGTGGAGTGGGGTGGGGAATTGGTTTCTTCCCTCCAGTGAATACACCTGGCTAACAGTGCTTCTGTGAGACATCACAAAACACCACTGTAGTTACTATCACTCAGATCAAATGCACCCTCTCCAAATACATCCAGGTGCCCGGTGCATACATGCAGGTGGTAAGAAAGCTCAACATACGTAACTGGATGACGACCTGCACAGATTAAAGAGAAGGCATAGGTTGAAAGCACCAAGCCCCTTTACCATCATCAGCCTTAGGAGTATGCCCATGATCCTTGGAGTGGCCTTCAGAAATCAAGCAAATGGTACTTTTGCATATATGTGTCAGATACAGCATGAGAAAGGGGAACTGTTTCCTAAGACCTAAGCTGTGCTTTGGGGAAGTGAATGTCTGAAGTCGTGGAGGCACTGCAACTAGGGTAATGATTTTCCAGCAAAGTCAATAAATATTTTCTATGCAGCCAAGCCTTGCCTAGCTGTACAAAACAAAATTAAAAAGGGGGTTGATTTGATTTGAGTTTGCACAATGGTGAGATTGATGGAGCAACCTGAAGGAGTGGGTGGAGGAGAGCCAGTGGGCACTGCCCTGAGATGAACCTGTAGCAGACAGAGATCCACCTTACCTATGTGTCTCATGAAAGGGCCCACCACCTGCTACCATCAATTTGCAACGATGGGCCTTGTTTCTCTTAAAGACTTCATGCTAGTCGCTCAGAGGTAGAACACTTGTCTACCATGTGCTACACCCTGGGTTCAACACTTTAGAACCAGAACAAGAAAACATCAAGAGCTGGAAAAATGGCTCAGCAGTTAGAAGAGCTTCCTGTTCTTCCAAATGGCTTGAGTTTAGTTCTTGGCATCCACACAGGGCACCTGACAACAACCTATAATTCTAGAGCCAGCACCTGCATATGCATGCATGTACATAGATGCAAACAACATGCATATACGCATAGATATAAATCTCTGCCTCTCTGTCTTCTATCTTTCTATCTCTATCTCTGTGTCTGTGTGTGTGTGTGGAGAGAGAGAGAGAGAGAGAGAGAGAGAGAGAGAGAGAGAGAGAGAGAGAGAGCTCAGTGGTGGACAGTGTATTGCTCTTTCAGAGGGCCTAAGTTGAATCCCAGCCCCCACATCAAGTAGCTTAAAACCACCTGTAACTCCAGCTCCAGAGGATCCAATACCATCTTCCGACCTTGCTGAAACCTATGTATGACCACACAGTTATACACACCATTTAAAGCAGGAGAAAAAAAAAGTAAGAACAAAAACATAAACAAGGAAAAAAGGTTAGGCTGGCAGAATGAATATTTGAAAGGGACAGGCCTGCCCAGATGTGTAAAACATCTGCCTGTGTGGGAACTCACCTGTATACACTGTTGTCGTGTTGCTCAGTCAGTTCCCAGTTGTTCCAGGTCTTCTGAAGGAAACCAGCATTCTTAGCCTTTGTGTCAAGGCTCATTTTTCCTTTACTGTTGGCAACATTTCAACATTTATGTAGTGCTGTTGGTTAGCCTCGACCAGCTGCCTTCAACATCTTACCTCTGTTCGTTTAGCATTTGGTCCTGAGGAGTCTTGGTCATCTGTCTCCTGTCATATCTCGTCATATTCCTGTTCCATCAAATCCAAAAGACAAGTTTCCCAAACTCTCAGATCCTCCTCAAAAGTCGTGTGTCACGGGGAACCTTAAAATTAACACAACACATTTATTTCAATTGGAATTAAAAAAAAAAACTATTGAAAGATACTTTTGAGGATGAAATAAATTTTAAAGTGTAGCCTTGGGTTTTGCAAGATAGAGGGTGTACCATTTGGGCATAGGATATTTTGGAGTGGGCCAGCTCTGGAATAAAATTCCAGTCTGTGCCAGTGTCCCTGAGCTGGTGACATAATCTCTCTGTTCAGAACATTATGCAGTCAGAAACAAGCTATCTTAGCATTACACTCAGAAGGGGCCTGTTCTTAGTTTAATATTCTGCTGTTATCAACTTGAAATTCTGGGCCAGTGGTTCTCAGCCTTCCTAATACTGTGAACCTTTAACACAGGTCCTCGTGTTGTGATAACTCCCAACCATAAAGTTATTTCATTGCTACTTCAAACTATAATTTTGCTACTGTTATGAATCATAATGTAAATATCTGATATGTGGCCCTCAAGGTGGGTCATAACCCACAGATTAAGAACCACTGTCCTGGGTAATTACTGAATACTGGGCTTGCCAAACTAGTTCCAACCAGATATTTTTATTGGTGAATATGTTTTGTATACAAGGGCGTAAACTCATAGCCACTGCAATCAGCCATGTATTTTGACCCATAGGATGTTTTAAATATATGTATGTATGTGTACACACACACACACACACACACACTCTTATGGAACAGTTTTAGAACTACGGAAAAGTTGCAAAGGGTGGGGCTGAACATCCCATACACTTTGGGCCAGGTTTTCCATATTGTAACATCTTCCACAAATTCATCAGACATACATAACTGAAGACTTGTATTCCACTCTGTATTTGAAGTTTGCTAGTTGTCCCTGACACCCCTCTTCTGCTTCTGGATTCCATCCAGTTACCAGCTACCCTTGTCATCCATCTTGTCTCCTTAGATGCCTCTAAGTTATGATGTATGTGTGCTTGTGTGTGGATATGTATCCATGCATCCATGTAAGCTCAAAGACCATTTCATTAGAATTTGAAAGAACAGTCTCCAGGTGGGGCAGACTTTCTTTATCTTTGAGGAACTTTAACATTTTAAGGAACATTCATACAATATTTTGAGTTTGTCTCCTTGTTCTTTGTTGCTTGTTTGTCATAGTAAGATGGCCTGCTGGCTTTGGCCAATGTAGACTTCATAAGTGAATGGCTTTCATCACATCACATCAGAGGAATACTCCATGAACCACAGTTTACTATGTTGGCTGAGATCACTTGGGCAGGGTTATTTGTCAGACTGCTCCTGTATGAGGCCACATCCCTTCCAGACTACACACTCTTTAGGAGACAAGTCACTCCTGAGGAACACACTCAGACTCCTCTGCCCCCAGGCCATATCTTCATAAATCGCTTGGACTCTTGCAACACAGATAATTTGCAAAGTCCTAATTTATTATTCAGCCATGTATTATATCAGTATGGTCTTGTGGATTTTTTTTATACCTTGGGCTATAATTCAGTACTACTACATTAATGTTGCTGGTCAGAATGATCTGAAGGTGGCCTTTGGGAACTCTTATATTGGTTCCTGTGTCTCTTTGACATGCCTAAATTGTTAGTGTTGTTGAATTACCACCACCACCATCAGAGTGTGTGTGTGTGTGTGTGCATGTGCGTGCATGCACGCCACAGGCTCTTTCTTCCATGGGTTCTAGGTTACCACACTCAGGTTGGCAGGTGCCCTCAGCCACTGAGCACCTCTTCATCCACCCTTGCATTTCAGTTAGCACCACCTGTCTTTCTGGTGCTTTAAAATGTCCCAGGTCTCTTCTTATATCCTATCCGATTCTGTCTCCTCACGGAGTCCCTGCTCCCTTGTATTAAAGAACGATCAATATTGGCAGCATACTTGTGTAAGCAGTTCATTAATCAAGAAGAGTTTGGGGCCTTTATTTTTGTTTTGACAGGGTTTTTCTATATAGCCCGGGGTGGTCTGAATTCATGATCTTCCTGACTCTGCTTCCTGCATGCTGTTATTACTACATGCCCCTGTGTTAATTTAATCTTTAAAAATAGGGTCAAAGACTTATACTTAACCAGGCTGAATCGATTATATTATAGTCGATGATAATAAATAAAATGCTGAGAATAATTTTAAGGTTTTTCTTTTCTTTAAAGAAAATATTAACGAACATTTAACTATAAGAGGACTCCACAGGAAAAATCTAGATTTCTGGATCTTCTCCCTTCAAGTGCCAAAGCCCACAGTGCTCCTGCTCATTACAGCCCCCACTTTACCAGTGCTCTTTTATAATCTTTGAAAGTTTCTTAAAAAAAAAAAAAAGTCACGTTTGGTTCAAAACATATCCAAGCAAATCAGTTACTTAAATTACATAGTTTAGTCCAGGAATTTAGGCCAATTCTCACCCACTGTTCAGATTTGAGGGGACATTTTTGGTTTCCTCTGGCTCCGCCCTGTTCATCCTGATTGGATCTCACATGATGACGCCATTGCTTGCATAGGCCCTGCCTTGTCTCCCGTGGAGAGAGCTATCAGCAGGCAGTCCCAGCCTCCCTCAGCCTGTGCGCTGCTGTAATAGTCTTTGAACATTGAATCTGTCTTCAGCTTTCTTAGACCTGTTCCGTCTGGAGAGATTCCAACTTCAGGCTAACATCCTGGTTTGGGGTTCTGGAAATCTCTCTTCAGACTGGAGCCTACCGACCATTCTCCCTGGATCCTCCTCCCTTTACGGAGAAGGTCAAAAGCTCTAAAACCCTCTCTGCACAGCTGAGGCCCTGGGCTCAGTCCTTAGCGATGCAGAATCAACTACTAGTATGAGTTGCTATTTTTCTTGTCTTGCCCTTACCCCTCCCACATCACGTGTCTCCGGATTATTGGTCAATCAGTCAGTCCCAAATCATTGCAAACCTTAGAAACTTTGGGGTTCCACATTTTGTGTCTTTTCTATCTAGAAACAAATAGCTTGGATTAACGTGTGAATCATGCTTTGTGGAGCTGGAAAATGCCTCTTCCTCACTACCAATAAAGGATGTCCTTCTCGAAGATAGTGAGAGAAGTGTGAATTAGTCTTCACTGCAGCTGACTTCCTTAGACATGACAAGCCAAACACGGGCCTGTAGCATTCCCTGTGATTTGTTTGTTTGTTTGGGGGGTTTTTTTGGTTTTTTAATTAGCGATGATTTTCAGACTGTGAGTTTAGGGCTGAAACTGGGAGATGCAAAAATAGGTGCTCACTACCCACATGCTACTCTAGTTTGAGTAAGCTCATTCGTTGGCTTATTTTACTGCCTTTCACCACACCGGTGGGCTGTTGTAGCGAAAATACCTGAAGCTGGGTACTGATATGCATGTATTCACTTTCAGAGTTCAAGAGCCTGGGAAGCCTAGGATCAAGGCCCAGCCCAGAAGACAAGGGCCTGCTTCATAGGTCTGCTGTAACCTCGAGTGAGCTTTCTTACAGGAGGGGCTAAGACCAGTTATGAGATAGCTGCTCTCCTGGTCTTATCCTCCCCACTCCCTTGCCAGTACTGTTGTTTGGGGGCAGGAAGGACTCAGCATGTGAATTTGAGGAGGATCATAAATTCTATTTTTGGATGAATACTTCCTGAGAACATCATTTGCAGGGAGCAGTAACTGAGAGAGATATACTTGCGAATATATATTTAGATATTTATTATTATATTATATATTTATATATTAATTTATAATTTGACATTGCAAACGTACCAAAGGCAGAAAAAAAGGACAATATAAGATACTATGTTAAGTACCAACATGGGAGAAACACGGGGTGTTAGGCAACTAGACTGAGGGTCAAGTGAACCAGGAGAACATTCTGGAGGGAATAATAGCTTAGTTGAACTTTGAATAATAAGTGGGAGTTAGCCAGTCAAACATGCAGTGTGGGGAACTGATGCAGAGATAGCTCAGAGGTTAAGAGCCTGTGCTGTTCCTGCAGATGATGAGTTCGGTCCTCAGCCCCTGGATGAGGCGCCTCCCGGCTTCCTAGACGTTCACCTCCACAAGCACTCCCCAGACACTCTAGTGCACCCTCCACTCTGAATACATGTAATTAAAATTTAAAAGCTATTTTTAAAGGGTGTGGTGCTGAAGGGACGGCACTGTGGTTAAGGGAACGTGGTTTTCTTAGAGGACTCGGGTTCAGTTCCTAGCTTCTACGTGGCATCTACAACCTTCTGTTAACTCCAGTTCCAGAGGATCCAACACCCTCTTTAGACCTCCATGGATGTCGGACATGGACATGCTGTGTATACATACATGTAGGCAAACACATATAAAAGTAAAAGTGATTGTCTCTCTCCCCCCCCCCCCCCCGCTATCCTCCCTTGCCTTCCATTCTTCCTCTTGCTCTGCTCGGTCTGGGACCCTGATCATACACATACATACACACACACACACACACACACACACACGCTCACCAGCCCAGTAATTGTCTTTAAGAAATAAGCCCCTCAGCCAGGTTTTGGTGGCTCATGCCTTTAATCCCAGCACTTAGGAGGCAGAGGCAGGTGGATTTCTGAGTTTGAGGCCAGCCTGGTCTACAGAGTGAGCTCCAGGACAGCCAGGGCTACACAGAGAACCCCTGTCTCGAAAAACCAAAAAAAAAAAAAAAAAAAAAGAAAGAAAAGAAAAGAAAGAAAGAAACAAGTCCCTCTCTCAAAGACAATGGTATGGTATTGTGGCAAGAAATCCAACTAAGCCCAGGAGTTTGAAGCAAGCTGAAGAATCGTAGCTCCAAACACCTGCAGTATACCTGCAAACTGTAAAAATCTAGAGATGAATCCCTGGAGATAGAAAGGTGCACATGTGTGAAATCACATTTAATGGCTTTGATTTCACCTGGGAGATAGGAAGCTAGTTGCCTTGGAGTTTTATACGGACTGATTTCTCGGCTAGATTTGCAATTCTGGAGGGTTTCTCGCCTGCCAAGTGGAGAGAGGAGAACTGCACTCAAAGAGAGGGAGGGAGCTTGCGAGGGGGGCGGGGGAGAGCCATGGGCACCTCGTAGGAGGCGCTCCGAGGCCCTGTAGTTAAAGCGTGGTTATAGATGAGAAACAGTCCAGATGAGATGTGAGGCCAATCAATGCCCCTCACACAAATGGAGGGAAGACTCTACTAGTGAGTAAACAGTATTTTTATCTATGAGGATACTAAAAATGTAGCATCCAAGTAAAGGGGCGTCTCCGTCCTTTTTTAGTACTGAGATTAGACTCCTAGGCCATGACCTCTGGGCCAAACTACTGAGGACCAGCCTTCCTCCCGTCATCCCTCCCCCACCCCCGATTCCCTCCCTCCTTCCTTCTCTCTCTCCTTCCTTCTTTTATTCCAAATGGCTTTTATTGTCCATCCATAAGTGACCAAGTTTGGATCTTCCTCGGTCTGCTTTCCCCTCTGTGTCCATACTATGGACAGTGGAGAGCAGAGGAAGCCATCCTGGAGATGTGGGTGAGGGGCAGCCTGCGGTAACTGGGTGGTGGTGTTGGAGAAGCAGGAGGACCAGCGGGCATATTGTATTTACAGTTGCTCCTTTGTGTGGCTGAAGCGGTGCTCTCTGTGCCTGGAAAATAGCATGTCTGAACGAATTAATAATCTGTTTCGAACACATAATCACACGTTAGCCTTTTCTTTTGCTTTTGCTCCAACCAGTGTGAGAGACCAGAGGGCAACACAAAGGAGCTGGGGAAGGGCCGAGGAAGGGAGGTGATGAGCAGAGGGGTAGCCAGTTTATTTCTAACCATTTGCAGCTGTCAGCTTGTTTGGGGACTTTTTTTTTTTTTTTTTCTTTTTAGGCAGAGGAACAAAGTCCCGCTACACACAATTGTTTTCCTTGGCATCGTGAACAGACACTTTCTTGAGGCGCACATTGAGATAATACAAAACATCTGCTGAGAGAAATCTGCTCTCTGCAGCTGAACGAGAGCCTCGGCATCACAGAGAGCGTGGGGCTTCTGCAGATTAGAACACAGCTTTCAGGGGTGGCGGTGGGGGCGGGGGGCGGGGCAGTGTGGCTCGGTAGGGAGAGCAGGAGAGTAAACAAAGAGGAGGCGATGTATTTTCTTGAGAAACATCTGTGTTCGCTTTTTTCCCCCCAGCTGCAGTGATCCAACTGCATTCTGTCTTGCAAGAATTCTGGAAACAGTATTCTCTCAGCCCCGCTGCCAGACGCCTGTTTTCTTTACTCACGCGTGTGGGATATTGTCTGTATTCATGAGCTATTGAGAATGAGTGATTTTTATGACTTGTAAAGGGATTTTCGCATGCATACTTCCATCTCTGGACTCTGAAGACAAAAAGGACATCACAAATGCCCTCAAGTCTGTATGACAGTGTAAAGGAGAAAGGTGGACATATCCAGTTGTCACGACTGACACTCGATGGCGGTCCCTGAAGAATCCGCTAGGGTGTTAGGTTTCCTGTGTCATGCCAAGCCCCTTGGGCAGTTCTCTTGGTGTCCCCCCATCCCCATATCAATCAGCTTTTCTGAGAAGTCTTTGTCCTTTGGAAAGGGCAGCCACACCTGTCCTGGTTCACTTGATAACATCTCACCATCTCAGCTGTGACAAGGAAGAGCCATCATTATAATGATAGGACGGTCTAGCCCCGTTCACTGTGTGGTGTCTTCCGTATGTCTGCATGCACGGGGCTTCAGCTGTGCATTTCACTGTCACCATTCTTCAGCTACAGATGTTGACTGGGCCTCCTAGAAGTTCATATAGCAAACCAGCCCCAGGGTGGGCAGCATGGAAGTCCCAGAGCCAGCACCCGACTCCGGTATGATCAGCGCCAAAGCTGATCATACCAGTACCCTTAGCCCTGGCACGTAGGTTTGGAGAGGTCAGAGCCACGTTACCTTTGCCACGTTCATTTTCTAGCGAATTTGTTTCTCTGATCCTGCCAGTTGGATGGAAGACAAGGGGGCCCTGAGAACTCCATAAAGCCTCCCACCAGGGTGAAAAGAGACACAGCCTCCAGCGGTTGCAAACTCGGGTTTAGACCCCTTTCATCACGGGCACTAGAAGCTCTCTCAGCCCTGAGTTGGCTCTCTCCCTTTCTAAGCTTTGATGTCAGTGTCAGCTGGTGACAGAGGAGCTCTACTTAGGCTCTTACTCTGAAAGGAATCTAAGCAGCTATTTCAGACCCATCCTGCCCAGGCTCTAGGCTAAGCAGTAGGGAGCCATCTATGAGAGCGACTGACACAGCCCTGTCCTTATGCAGGGCATAGTCCCAAAGCAGAATGCCTAATAGCCTTACCTCCAGAGCCCAGGCTTCAGCCCAGGACTGATTACAAGCCAGAGTCTCATTCCCGAGTGTTGGCTTCTCTCTGGAGGGGAAGGAATGAAGGCTCACAGCTCAGAGACTGCCCCTTGGGTCCTGTCCATTGTTAACCTTCTGTCTTCCCTGGAATGTTCTCTCTCTCTCTCTCTCTCTCTCTCTCTCTCTCTCTCTCTCTTTCTCCTCCCTCTCTCTCTATATATCTCTCTCATTTATAACAGAATAAGCGGAGTCACACAAGCCACCCAGACAAATCGTTTTTTCTTTAGATGTGTCTGAAAAGGAAATAGTCACGGCCATTTGAGGGTTTAGTAGAAGGGAGAAAGAAGGAAAGGAAAAGCAAGCAAGAAAAAAAAAATGGGTTAGAGCTCAGAAATCACTGGAATTTTTATTTCATTTTCTTTGGGAGAAAGGAGATTTACTAAGTCAGAGATGAAAGGCAAATCTGCAACACACAGACACACACACACCCCAAGAAGTTCTCTTCTGTGCCAGGTTTAGCTCTCTCGCCAAATGTGGCCTGAAGATCAGAACGCTGTGGTTAGACAATTCATAAACTCAGCAAGGCTTCTGTCAGATGCTGGCTCTTGACAGAGCACCAAGACCTCGGGAGCAGCCAGGGCTGAGGAGCTGTCTCGTCAGCACCCAGCCCGCAGACTCACCTCACTCTTACCCCAATTCCCTGGCCTGCCTCCTTCCCAGCCTGGAACAAGTCCCTGCTGGAACTTCATGAGTGAGTGCCTTGGATCCTGACCTCTGCCCAGGCATGCTGGAATCTGAGCTCATCCCAGCCCATACGTATGAACCTACTGTGGGTTCAGTAATTCTGCTTCACTACGGGCCCATTTGTAAAGAGCAAGCCACGTGACTCGAGGGCATAAAGGGCATGAAGTCCTTTTTCTGCCTGTCACTTCTTTGTAGGTCGCTCCTCAGGGTATGTGTTCTTCTTGGAATCTTAATTTTTTTTTTCCCAGCTTTGATCTAAGAGCCACAGGATGTGAGGTAGCCTGGGTAGGATGAAGGAAAGGCATACTGTTCAGACTAAGTTATCAACTGTCAATCACTCTGAGACCTGCTGGTCAAAGGTGACTTTCTACTTCAATTGTTGTCTGCCAGGTTGATTGTCATGCACTTGTCTGCATTGTCATAAAACTAGTCAAAGTTTAACTCCAAGCACCTATGAAATCCAGTCGACACAGTGGAGGCTGCCGGTTAACACTGTCCTGAGACAGACGTGCAGTCTGCCGCAGTGGAAGCTGCTGGTTGATACTGACCTGCATAACTTTCTGACTAGTGCAATGACTGAAGCTTATCATTCCCCACCTGGAAACCTAGATCGAACAACTGAGTTAATGATTAAAGAAGAGGAGTTTCACAATCCTCCTTCCTACCTACAGGCTGGATAAGTGGTCTTTACAGAGTTATCCTCCCTTCTTTCAGAAGCGGTGAGCAGCATCCTGTGTCGAGACTATCCCAAGACTGTCAAAAGCTCTCATCTCCGCTGTGAGCTTTCCCTCTTGCCCAGCCAGGAGGTGCTGGGTTCCCGTATTACTGAAATGAGACTGCTGTCCTTTCTCCATCAATATCGATTGATAATATATTCTCTCCTCCAATGGTCCCAGGCAATTTTTTAAAAGTAGAACTAAAGTGTGAAAGGTTGCCTCTGTTCGTAGAACTTATCCCAATGCAAGGCATACACATCAAAAGCTTATGGAAGGGGCAGGTGAGATGGCTCAGTAGTTAAGAGCACTGGCTATTCTTCCAGAGGTCCCGAGTTCAATTCCCAGAAACCACATGGTGGCTCACAACCATCAGTAATGGGATCTGATGCCCTCTTCTGGTGTGTCTGAAGACAGCTACAGTATGTATTCATATAAATAAAATAAGTAAATCTTAAAAAAGAAAAGCTTATGGAAAATCTGCAAGGTAGACTGTAATGTGGTGCTTAGTTGAGAAGCCATCACTCACAGTTCTTCCGGCTTCTGCATGGATATGTTGACAGCACGATGTCCTTCCTGAAAATAGACAGGCAGGAAGAATTCTGTCTCAAGTCCGTTACGGAGTACAAACAGCCAGCTATACAGAAACAGTTCACAAGCTGTTCTTACTGCCAGAAGTCAGCAGTGAAAATCTTCATATGTGTATGTATTTAATCCTGCCAGCCATGTCTGTAACTGAAGCTAGTATTAATACATCCTTGTGTGTCTAGATGAGGTAGGTGAAGTTTAAAGCAGCTAGGCACTTGTGTATGGCGACATTGTGACTAGTTGCCAAGACTGGAAATGACACTTGAAGGATCAGGTAACCAACTATAGACTTTTTGCCGTGTATATTCTAAGATTGTCACCATGCTTCAACATACTGTAAGCCTGTGAAGATGGCTTTTAGCATAAGACACACAAGGAGCAGCTTGACTCTGGTCCTAACAGGAGTAGTGATGCCCTGCAGACCACAAGGACTGTTCTCTGTCAACCCCAGCCACACTCTGTCGCCTTCTGTGGAGGCTGACATTGTTGCTAAGCATTGTCCATTTGATAATCTGGTAGCTTTCATTCTTCCTGCTGCTGAAATGAAAAATATGTATTATTTACATATATATATATATTTACACATATGTTACATAAATATATGTAAATATATGTTACATAATATATACATATATGTGATATAGGTTCTCTCTCTCTCTCTCAAGCAGACATTTTTTTCTAGGTCTTTCTGAAAGTGACATAAGAGAAGTGAAAAGTTTTGTCATAGTATCAGCGCCCTGTTACTATGTAGCATCCAGTAACAGGAGGAGATTATAGGCTCTGAAACCAAATATCTATGTCTTTCTTAGGTATGTGGCTTGGAGTAGATACTTTGCTGGGTGAAGATCCTGATAAATGAGTTTAAAAGCTAAGACGATGATGATGATGATGATGATGATGATGATGATGATGATGATGCTCAGGGTATCACTGGAATTAAATGGTATCATAGATGTGCATATCTATCAAGTCCCACTCAGACTTTCCTTCCCTTTGGCTGTTTAATGAATACTTAAGGTATACAAGATGCAAACTTTCAGAGTCATATGAGCCCTTGACAGCTGAGACCATCTCTTCTTTTTCATTTCCACTGCTGAGGAACGCTTATTTAAAACCTGTGCACTAACCTGACCGTCTAAAAGACAGAAGAAAGAGCAATGGGCCAGCATAATGCCCAAGCTACCCAATGGCTCTAAAACCATTATAATCAAATTTGGCTTTCCCAAATCTCTACGATTTTTGTATTCTCAGTCATCTTAGCTTGAACTGTTTATCTATTCTGCTTTTTTAAAAAATAAGTTACATGAAAGAAAAGAAATGGTAGAAGTCTGGCCTGACATTGCAGCCAAAACCAAGAGAGTCTGAGACTGGGGTCCTACCTGCTGGACTCAGGTTAGCATCCTTGTGGATTGTCTAGGACCAGACTCTACTTCTGAACTTAGCATGTGGGGTGTGGGGACTGAGTTGTATGGGCAAGAAGAATGTCACATTCAGAATCCACTTTATCCTCTGACAGCTGATGTGGACCTCCCTCCAGACTAGATCGAGAGGAATGAAAGGGTGAAGACACTGGAGAAAGTCACAGATAAGACAGAACTTGTTGCTGCAGGGCTGCAGACTGCCCTGCCTCAGCGTTGCAGGGCCTCAGCGCCCTGGGTGCACCAAGCTTTGGAATCAGACTAAGGAGGTCCAGATCCTTCTCCTGCTTGTCCACTAGGTCATGTTGGGAAGCTGCTTGTGTTTGTTTATTCATCTTTGAAATAAAGATGATAACATAGGCCTGTTGTACAGTCTGCTAGTCCACTTGAGAGTGTGTGGCATTGCCTCTAAAACACAGTAAGGACTCCACCCTCATGCTTCACGCCAAGGCCATAGTCTTCAGGCCTGGGCAGGAAAAGTGCTTTTCTTCACGTTAGCAGCTAAGTATTGGGTACCTGACGTGTTTCTCCAGGAACAGCACATCTGATGCTGTGGATTTATTGTTGTTGTTGTTGTGGTTGTGGTTGTGGTTGTTGTTTTGTATTATCTTCCTGCCTTTCTCTCTATCGCCCTTCATTTGCTTGTTTGTGACCCTGTACTATTAAAGAGTAACTTTCAAATACTTCATTATGCTGAGCAGTTGAGTGGTTTCTCTAACCCAGGCCCAAAGGCTGGTCAAACTGCAAAGGTACCTGTACTTTGAATTTTAGATTTTTGGCTGATTTATTTGAAATCCCAGCTCTGCTGTGTAAAACTGTAGCCTATGATTCAGGCCTCTGTATTACTCATCTGTGATATGGGAATAATAAAACTACACTTCACAGCCAACCTCCTGTGTTCACTTATCTTAGAGGGAGTCTAGTCACATATGTAGGACACTCACACTATTTGGAAGATTGTAAATCCTCTTTCAACATTTATGGGTGCTCCAATAGCCCCTTTTCACCAGGGAAAGCCCAAAACCGAAATGGCTGCCCCCCACCCCGACCCTGTCTTTTTACGAGTTTACATCCTGCCTAGATCCCAGAGTCCATTGCCCCGCTGTTCAGCCACTATGCTGCGCCCACATTCTCCCTGGGTCTGTTGGGTGTGTTGGCTTTAACTTTTGGGAAAAGCTGCTGTCCGTGCAGGAACCTGAAGAGACAGATCCCATCACAGCCAACCATCAGGAACAGTTCAGATCTCCTGTTCTGACCTGGAGAGGAGAGGGTACTAGGAGATCCCCATACCAAAACAGCTCACAGCAGATAGCTGCCCTAGGTCCCTGTGCAGGTACGAACAGCAAAACCCCAGGTTTCGGAGGAACTGGGGCATCCCCACAACACCACTCTACAGTGATCCAGAAGTAAGTGGTGGATATGTCTTTTCTGGACAAGCAAATGTTCCTTTTAACCGTGGCTGGATACTGCTGACCTTTTTGTGCAGAGAGATAAGGCCAGCCACATTTATGAGCTAACGCTATGTTCTCGACACTATAGGAAGATCTTATACATTGTGATACCCTCTCCACTCTGCAAGGAAAGCCTTGCTCTGACCCCTACCTGACAGCTGAGAGACCAGTTTAAATAACTGGCCCTGGTCATAGAGCAGGGGAAGGGGCAAACAGGAATTCAAACAAAGACTGTTTAATTTTGAAATCCATTACAACTGACTTCCGATTAAAGGCAGGGTAAATAGCAAGAGTATTAAGTAGCTTTTCAGAGGAAGAGGGGAAGTGGATTTGCTGTTTCAAGCCAGCTGGAAACTGTGGCCACCAGAGTGGAGATCTGAGTGACTCTTCCAGACACCTGCCCTCTCTCTGTCATGAAAACATAGCCCTCGACACATACCTGCCTCAAAGAGATGGAACAGAATGAGTGGTGTGCGTGAGTCTGAGTTTGCCCACCTTGGGGGCAGCACCTTGGGAAAAGCTCTCAATCAAACTTTGCAAAGGGGAAGCTTTGTGGGCTGAGTCTAATGTAGAGAGATGTTTTGTCTTAGCAGCAGGAATTCTTCCAAAACCTCAAAATAATTGTTAACCTTTTAAAAAGGTTTCCACAAAACTCCAAATTTCTGAGGTTACCTTGAGAAATCCTAAGTTCTGATAACCCTGAGCCTGCATGCCCCTCTGGCCACTGCTGTCTGGGGTCTAGCCACTGCCCACTTGAGCCTGGATCTGTCCTGTGAGGTAAGGAGTGCTAGTCCCACCACAGCATTCTCCTGCCACCGTGTTCCGTCTTCCAGAGGTGAGAGGCAAAGGTCCTTTTTAGTGGTTTCACGCCTATTTGTTTTTTTTTTCCTCTAGGCGTCCCCTTCCCAAAGAACTTCCTCCAGATCTGCAAGAAGATCCTGTGCCGCCTCTTTCGGGTCTTCGTCCATGTCTACATTCATCACTTTGACCGCGTCATTGTGATGGGCGCAGAGGCTCACGTCAACACCTGCTACAAACACTTCTATTACTTCGTCACAGAGATGAACCTCATAGACCGCAAGGAGCTGGAGCCCTTGGTAAGTGACTCTGCAGTGTGTCGCCATGCAGTGAGAACTACAGCATATCCCCTCCAGCCGTTAGCTGGGGGAAGGAGGGAGCTGCAGAAATGGATGGGGTTCAGCGGTCAGCAAAGGTCCACTGCAGCCAGATAAGTGTCTTAAGGTGCGCTCCAGGAGGTGACATAATATGGTGACACTATTCCGATATAATGGTTTGGGCCAGGGAAGCTACCTTTAATGCTCAACCCTAAATCATTTTTAAAATGTCTTAGAAGCACTTTTTTGATCTATCACTATTAGTCGGTGATGGTCAGAAACATTTATTTCCTTAGTAAATGAGCATTTTGCACCCACTGTATGTGGGCTGCTGGGCACACAAAGCTAAATTAAATGTCTTATGACACAGAGGAAAGTAAGCCCCAAGAAAGAGTTTCATGTCGTGGGACTTTACTCTTCATAGTTGAATCCCCTGGGGTGAAGCTGTCATGGGTATATCAGAGTCTGGAATATTTAAGATTAAGCTCTAGCTTTATTAAATGGATAAGTAGAGTCTGGTTTTATTTTATTATTTTTAAAAGAGATTAATTCATTTTTACTTTAGGAGTGTGTGTGGTCTGCCTGCAAGTATTTTTCTATGCCTTGGGCATACAGTGCCTATTGAGGCCAGAAGAGCCCAGGAACTGGAGTTACAGATGGTTGTGAGCCACCATGTTGGTGTTGGGAATAATAGGTGCTCTTAACCACTGTGCTATCCCTCCATCCCCTGCGTTTATTTTCATTATAAGTCCCTTTTACTGTTGGCTTTAGTATGTGCTTGGGAAATCAAGGACCCTCTGAACCTCCAGTTCACGTTAGTAAGGATGCTTGCCTTGCAGTCACATCCAGGGACACTAATGGTGCCTTTCTACCCAGGACAATAAATGCTCGGCTTTATATTAAAGTCATGATTTTTTTTTCCCTTGAAAGAGTTAATAGTTTTGCTAAAGATAGTTGGCAAAGTAAGTTTCATCCAAGTGTTCTTGAGTAGTGACCAAAATACAGAGCCGGGATGTCTGCTCGACTCTTTACCCTTCTTTCTTTGACGGTACATTTGAAATCGTGTTTTATCATTTGGGTATGTGACGTCAACAGCTCACATGACCTACCACAGAAAAGACACTGTCATAGTTACATCCCCACGATAAGAGCTAAACCCAGCTAGATGGAGAAATAACAGACCAGGAAGAAACTAGAAGGAGCTGAGAAGCAGGCACAGGGTAGACTCACTCACTGGCTTGAGGCACACAGGCTATTTTAGCTGTTACCTTGCCTTGTAGTCTTTGATCGAATAGGTGGTTGGCTGAGGGCTCTGGATTGGCTGGGTCATAGTGGCTGTGTGTGAACAACTCTTAAGTAAACAGCTTGCCCCACCTCAGGTATCAACTAGCTGGTGGAGGGTAGGATAGGAGGGGTGGCGTTTCCCTCCCAGGGTCAGCAAGTTCCCAAGTATTAAGGAAACAAAATGAATATTTGTGTGTGTGTGTGTGTGTGTGTGTGTGTGTGTGTGTGTTTGTGTGACATTAGTTATATACATGCTGTATCTATTGAAAAAGATGTTGGTGAACTGATATTACCTTTAGGAGTTTAGTTCATGGTCTACAATTACACTGTAGGATACACACCAGTTTACTTTGCATACAGTTGACATGTCTCTCACATTGCTGGTTAAAGAATAGGTGGTTGGGGCTGGAGAGATGGCTCAGTGGTTAAGAGCACTGACTGCTCTTCCAGAAGTCTTGAGTTCAATTCCCAGCAACCACATGGTGGCTCACAACCATCTGTAATGAGATCTGATGCCCTCTTCTGGTGTGTCTGAAGACAGTGACAGTGTACTCATATAAATAATAAATTAAAAAAATAATAATAGGTGGTCTTCTTCATTTTCTTCCACACTGGGTTCCTAGAAAGCTTTTGGGGGCTGTTGCCAAGTTGTCGCTGAACCTCATCGCAGGACTCAAATGGAAAGAGACTGAAAGGCGCCGGTGGTGGGTTTGCTAGTTTTTTCAGTTCTGTATAAAGTCGGCTGCGTGTAAATAACCACTGCAAGAGTAAAAGGTTGTACAAACAACTCCGGGGCGTTTAAATACTGGAAACAGTTGATAAAGCTAATCTCAGAAAATGTCAAGGACACTGGAAAGAGATGACGGGAAAGAACTGCTGCTAAGCCACGGAGTCCAGTTCCCATCCAGAGCCAGGCCCAGGTCGACGGGAACAAGGTCCCCAGGGCCACCAGAAGGATGAGCTCTGCCTGCCACTCACACTTTCCATTTTGCTGAGTTAACACATAAGCAAGATGGATAGGGCTGATGTCAAGTTGTCCTTTGTGCACAGAGGCAGAAAGGCTATTGTGGGGCAAAGCTGAGGGTGAATCAACAAGGAGAGAAGGCCTTTCTTTGCTATCAAGAACCTCTCAGTTGTCTTGATAGTGTGTTGAGGAAAGGCCCCAGGAGCTGGAGCGTCTGGTAGTGCCAGGAGTCGCTTTGCGGTCCCAACCTCACAACCAGGCCCCGAACAAGCCAGTGTCCTACGATGAGCTTCTCTGGGGCCTGGGAGGAAAACTGTGATTTTTATCCTAACTGGGAATTGTTAACTGTGGAATTGTTAACGGTATTTGGTTTTCCCCCCTCAAAGTTTGTATTTCTTCAACTTAAACTTGTTTTTGTCCCACATTTACATTTTGTTAACTTTAGTGACAGGAAAGTTAATTGTCATAAGTGGTAGTAGTAAGTATAAAATTATGCGTTTGCTTGTTTATACAAACTCAAGCCTGTAAATCTCAGGATTAGACACAGTGAGTGTTTCTGAGTTAATGATTCTATGATGGCCAAGCATGATGGTACATGACTGTTACCACAATACTCTGGGATAACACTCAGAAGGACTGCTGCGATTCTGGGTCTAACTTACCTACACATTTCCGGGCCAGTCAGGGCTCCAGAGAGAGACCCTGTCTCAAAAACAGCAACAATAGGGGCTGGAAAGATGGCTCGGGGGTTCAGAGCCCCCAAACCTCACAAGGGTAGGAGACTCAGTATCACCACAGGCAGCATAAGACTCAACCCCAAGACTCAAACCCCAAACTTTCACTTAACGTGAACAAGACACTTGGTTTTCCAAGTCATTGGTTTCCTTACTCACAGAATATGGAACCATAAAAACTAAATAGACTAGGCACACATTAAGTGCTTAAGAAATGTTAGCTATTAACTCAGAAAATTAATTTACAGTAGTTAGCACTCAATAAACAGCCCTACTTTTCCCTTCCCTGGCTTGCAGGGCCTTTCATGCATCCTAGTGATTCCTTAGGTCGCCTCAGAGCAAACATAGTTGATTGATTTGTATCTGTCTCTCCTGGTGTTGTCAGTTCTATGAGGAGGACGTAAGATGTATGCCTGAATTGTCCCTGTGCTTGGTACATGATAAACACTTCATTTTTTTTTTTAATTTGGAAGAATAGTTTAAGTATGATATACCTGTGTTCAAAATGATTCCACATAGTCATTCCTCCTTGGTATCATCCTAATTTCAGAATTGCAATTTAGCCATTCATTCTGACCAATTTATGATAGAGATTAAAAGCAAATTAAGATGCAGAGCAGTGAAGGGATATGTTTAAACTTTAGACATGACAGTTTAAGATGGGGCTACAACACCTAGCCATTCTCTGTCCCAGGTTACAAATTGATTCAGCAAGGAACTGTTGAATGTTGTCATACTGCCTTGGTGTCCTAGCAAGGCAGACACAGGTAGCCAGCCCTCTCCATCTTAGCTCCCGTGTTCTAGACAAAAGCCTTGGTCTCCAGTGACCCGGGACAACCATCCATCCTGCCAGGCTTCTGAGTAGGAAATCAATTTGGCATTCAGACACTGACTGGGAAGAAGTCACCTTGCCAACCCAGTGAAGACCAGCAGCCTGGAAACCCAGAGAAACATGTCATTCTGCTCGCTCTCCAGCAGGGAGAAGGAGGCTAGCAGGATGACAAGATAATCCATCTTTCATGCGCGTGCAACTGCTGAAGAGGACCAAATTCAAGCAAGTTCACACTTGGAGGAAAGGATGCCCAAACGGATTGCTGGTAACTGGAAAATGGACTGGACCCTGATTGAATAAGGAGATTGCTGTCGGCCCTGGCTGCCTGGGAGTCAGCTGACAGAATGGATCTAATCAGAATTATCGTTGGCAAGCGCAAACAGCAAGTGCTGTGTTTTGAGAGCCTTTCACGAAAAACAAAAGCAAAGGCAGAGAGGGCTGTTGGCGCTGCCTGAGCTGTGAGCGAACAGCTGATGGGGCTACTGTAAGAGACTGAAGCAGGACTAGAAGGAACTAGTCCATTCTACTGTGTTGGCTGACCCCTGAATGACCTGGCTCAAGGCCTCTCACCAGGACTCATTTCCTATCTCTAACTGTAAAGAGCATCCTGTGGGGGTGCAGGCTCTAGTAGCAGAGGTTACGCCAGGTGCTGGGGTCAAGAGATCTTCTAAGACAGGAGGGTTGTCCACACACCGTCTGCATCATAATCTCCTCAGGGTGGTATTTTGAAACACCCATATATGAGCCTGACCCTGGCTGCATGGATCACAGTTGTTGAAATTAGAATTTAATTCCAATCTGTCTCATTTCTGACTCCATTGTATAGAGAAGTCAGCTGAAGAGTCTTGCTAAAGCACAAATACTGACTCTGTGGGTCTGACAGAATGGAACAGGAGAATGCCCACGTGGAGTTTGCGGGACAGCTTGGTACAAGTTGGTTTTCTCATTCTACCATCTGAGGTCCCGAGATTAAACTCAAGATGTCAGCTTTGAGGCAGGCACCTTTACCAACTGAGCCATCCCGCTGGCCCTGCTACCAGGCTCTTCACCATCTCTCATTACTGTGTCAGTCCATCCTTTAGGCAGGTGCCAACCTCCCAACGATTGTTCATAGTTTTCAGCACTGAAATTGCCCACATTAACATGGGAGCTTTGAAAGACAATGTGAGGACCAAGGTTGTAGAAAGCCTGACCATAAACCATCTGGGCCCAAGCATGGACTGACCTTGTATTCCCCTAGGAGGTGGCCAGCCCGGGCCCGCCCTTCCCCTGGGAGAAGCTTTGGTGAGTCCAGCAGGCAAAGCTGGCCTGCAACACAAGATCAGGTCAGCCCTGTGAAAGGAAGCAGGGCTTTCTGCATGAGCCAAGCTGCTCCCTGAATAGCTGGCAATGAAGAGCCATTGTGGGGCTTTTGAAAGGATCTTTTCTTCCTGAGCATCATCTGGATAGAAGCCTCCAGACGGCCGCTTGTCAGGCGGGTTCCATGACTCTCAGCCAAGTGGCTCGACCTTGAACCACACCCACTGAAGAAGAAAGAGCTGCAGCCTGCAATGTGGCCTGTGTAGTGACATTTCCACTCTCGTATTACCACATTACCTATCTGACCCTACACAAGGCTTGTGATTCCTCTGAGTCTCAGTTTCCCTATATTCAAAGGATATCAACTCTACAGTGGCCGATGATGGACTGAGATTCTGATCTTTGGCACTGTAAATCACCAAGCTTGTCATATTTTGTTCAAGATGACTTCCCATCTTTTTTTTTTAATATTTTTTTATTACGTATTTTCCTCAATTACATTTCCAATGCTATCCCAAAAGTCCCCCATACCCCCCCCCACTTCCCTACCCACACATTCCCATTCTTTTGGCCCTGGCATTCCCCTGTATTGGGGCATATAAAGTTTGCAAGTCCAATGGGCCTCTCTTTCCATTGATGGCCGACTAGGTCATCTTTCGATACATATGCAGCTAGAGACAAGAGCTCCGGGGGGTACCGGTTAGTTCATCATGTAGTTCCCCCTATAGGGTTGCAGATCCCTTTAGCTCCTTGGGTACTTTCTCTAGCTTCTCCATTGGGAGCCCTGTGATCCATCCAATAGCTGACAGTGAGCATCCACTTCTGTGTTTGTTAGGCCCCGGCATAGTTTCAGACTTCCCATCTTTGTTTAGAGAGGTCTTCCTGCCCGGAGGCTCATCATAGCAGCAGAGAGATATACGTGGCCCAGAGAAAAGCTGAGTCTGCAATCATGAGATTCATGAGACTTACCTTGCTAACTCAGATGATACTCATGTGTATGTGTACGAGAGAGAGAGAAAGAGGTGACATCAGCTGGTTCCTGTTCACGCTACCCAAATGCCAAGAGGTGAGACGGAGTACCTGCTAGAGATCGTTTGAAGACCTTTGGCAGACTTGTTCAAGTGTGCCTTTGAAAAATAGCAAAGAATTATTGTCAACTAATTGCATTCTGCAGAGTCAGCCGCACATCTTTGCTGGACCTATTTATTTTTCCCTATGGAGATGTCCAGGAAGCTTTGGGTTCTGGTCTAGAGGACAGTAGGTAGTTTCTTTTGAGAGGCAGAGGATGTCACATTGTTTGGTTTTTAATAGAGTCAAGGGTGAGATGTGGTATGATTTATTTTACACCTTAAATCATTTTGTTAGAGTTAAAATGATGCAAACTGAAGAACTGTCAGCATATGATACTCTATAATAAAAACAAGATTTAAAACTGCACTCCAGAATCACTAATAATCATATGTTCATAAAGGGAAAAGGAACTACAACAAAAAGTATCAACACCGATTCTCTCATTGTTCTTGGTTTTGAAAGACTTGGGCTGTTTTGAGGGAGATTTTCGGTTTTGGTTTTGAGACAGGGTCTTCCTGCCTCAACCTGTCATGTACTTGAACTATTGGTGTAGGCCAACAGCTCAATGACAGTGATATTCTCTTAATAGAATTACAGAAAATGCTACTTTTTAAAATATATAACTCCTTGAACTTTCCAGGCTTTCTAGCACAGACATGACTCATTTGTGCAATCAGAAGCCTTATGCTGTAAAAGGCCTTACCACCAAAGACTAAAACTTCACACCACCTCTCTGCCAGGGCCAAGAATGGACTTGGCCTTTCTCCTAGCTGGCCACTAACATTAATTAAAATGAAATGAAAATAAAAGGTTCAGATTCCTCCATTTGATCTGAAAGGGCCTCTGTTGTTGTTTTCCATCTTCAAGTTTTAGGGAGAACAAAGGGGATTTGTTGAAAACGATTCATCTAAATTATTGGAATGACACCCCAGAAATGTCATTTATCAGATAGAAGCCTAAGTGTTTGTACAATAACTACAGAAAAACTTTGCTGAAATTATTCTGTGTTGCTGTTAATTGTTGATCCCTCTTTCCTAAGCTATTAACAAAACAAAAACCAGAAGCGAGTAAGGATGACATCATCTCTACCCTGGTGTCAGTCAGATCTATGTTTTATCATTTTCTTTTCCTTCTTCGGGGGCCATGTCCAGCCTGATTCACAGTACCCCATATCTCTGATTGGCCCATCCTTTGTATAGACTGATGGTAACTTCTAATCACAGCAAATTCTCAGTATTTAACCTACTGGCTTAAAATATGAGTCTTTTTAAACATTAATTCTGTCCTATATATTTTAGTTTTAATTTGTGATTTCGTCTCCTTATCAACTACCAGTAGTCTTCTAGTTCCATTGGTCAGCCCACTCCATGACAGCAGTCTGTGGGTTCCTGGAATCCTATGCCCTATGACCACTGTTCTCTGGATGGCAATGGTTTATCAACTACTTCTGGTCTGAGCTAAGAAAGAGTACCTTCTATGCCGCCCAGTAAACATTTATCAGTTAATATGTATTGAAAACCAAAGATTCCTATCCTCTAAGGAAGTACCTAAGTTCCACTTGGCCTCTGTTCTAGGGGGCTACTAACATTAAAGAGAAAATGAAGGGTTCCTCTCTGTTCCATTGTGA
This sequence comes from Mus caroli, assembly GCF_978045245.1. NCBI lineage: Eukaryota > Metazoa > Chordata > Mammalia > Rodentia > Muridae > Mus > Mus caroli. The sequence goes on from NW_028227261.1 coordinate 119,475,675, forward strand.
CTTATTATAATGTCCCCCAAAGTATATTTCCCAGAAGCTGCTAGATCTAAGGGATGCCAAATGTTATTATGTGAAAAGGAGGCTCCACAGTGAGCTATAGGAAACTGTTTTCCGAGATGGACAGCTTCCTTTACCACACTAGCATGCATGATGCTCTGTACAGAGCAATTTGTGAGTATAAAGCTCCACGGAGACGCTTTGGGGGAACACTAACTCCACTGTCTTATGTGATCTAACAGCTACTGCATGTTAGTTGGTAAGCTTTTTAAACAAACAGCTGCATGTCAGATACCAAGCCCAGCACAGGATAATAATCAAACAAGATATAATTTACTCTTTAAGGAAATCACAAGAGTTGCCTGGCTTACCTCTTGATGTTTTTCAGTTAGAGTCTCACTTTGTAGTTCAGGCTGCCCTGGAACTCATGATTGCCTCTGCCTCTGCCTCTGCCTCTGCCTCTGCCTCTGCCTCTGCCTCTGCCTCTGCCTCTGCCTCTGCCTCTGCCTCTGCCTCTGCCTCTGCCTCTGCCTCTGCCTCTGCCTCTGCCTCTGCCTCTGCCTCTGCCTCTGCCTCTGCCTCTGCCTCTGCCTCTGCCTCTGCCTCTGCCTCTGCCTCTTGAGTACTAGGATTATTATGCATCCAGTTTGCTCTGGCTGCCTTTCTGTTTCTATGATTAAAAAAAATAACACTCTCGCCTAAAGTGACTTAGGAAGAAAGGGGTTTATTGCAATTTATGCTTCCTGGTAACCATCTATCACTGAGGGAAGTTGGGGCAAGGACTCAAACCAGGAGTCTGAAAGCAAGAACTGAAGCAGAGACCATGCAGGAATGAAACTGGTAACTTACATGCAATGCAACTTACTTGCTCACTCCCCCTGACTCAAATTTAGCAAGCTTTTTGATACATGCCAGGTCCACCTGCCTAGGGGTGGTGGTAGGGGTGGTGCTGCCCATGGTGTGCTGGGCCCTCCTACATCAATTATTAATCAAGGCAATTCTTTACAAACATGGGCAACAGGCCAATCTGACCTGAGCAATGTTTCAATTGAGACTCTCTTCCCAGGTGACTTGTGATTGTGTCAAGTTGACTAACCAGGACATGCTAGAAGCTCATGGTTTTAAAGAGCAGTGTTCTTTAGTTTGTGGCTTTCAGTGTTGTCTTTCAGTGTTTCTACTACTGCAAAGAGACACCATGACCAAGGCAACTCATAATGAACAACATTTAATTGGGTCTGGCTTATAGATTCTGAGATTCAGTCCATTATCACCATGGCAGTGTCTAGGCAGGCATTGCGCTGGAGAAGCTGAGAGTTCTACATCTTGTTCTGAAGGCAAACAGGAAAAAACTGGTTCCAACATAGCTATGTGGAGAATCTTAGAGCCCACCCACACGGTGACACACTTCTGCCAACAAGGCCGAGCCTACTCCAACAAGGTCACAACTCTTAATAGTGCCAATTCCTTGGACTAAGCATATTCAAGCCATCACAGACAGATGCCATCAAAAGCATAACAGTCACCAGCCATTGGTAACTCTAACTAAAATTAAAAGAAAAGAATCAAAATAGATTCTTAATTGAAACACCTGCATTGATCTCAAGGACTCAGAGGACATGTGTGTCTAGTCACTCTTGCCATGAATATCACAGCAATGAAACCGTCTGTCAGGCATCGCTGACTCTGTGCCCCTGTCCTCAAGACTGACCTCTCCCTATACAATGGCTTTCAGATGTGCCTCAAACTGTCCCTATGCTGCCTCACTAAGCCGTTTCCATTTCGTTCCTTAAGCTCATGCAGTCTATTTGCTTTTGCTAAGCCACTTCTCTCCAAGTTTGTAGATAAAACTCAAAACCACGCGCTCAGCATTCCTCCCTGGGTTTTGCAGCAGAGCCTTCATGTCAGGGACGCGCTCAAAATATTAGGAGTGCTGTTGGATTCTGGGATATCAAATAGTTATTGCTTTCTTTATTTTTACTGTGGTCTTCGGCATTGGAAATCACCACAGATGTCAGTCACAGCGGGGATTAACTTGTCATCTTCAACATTTATATGAAAATGGAGCAGGCAGTGTGGCTCCATGCCCATACACAAGCCTGCCAAGTGCTTGGCTGCTCCGTGTGATCTGGACTAACTCAAATTTCCCAGCCAGATAAGACTAGATTCTTTGGCTCAAAAAGCGTCAAGCGAATAGTAACTTGGGACTTGATTGAAGATAGGTTTTAGTTATAGAAATACAGCTCTGGATCCTCAGCCATCACTCATCTGCCCCACTGTAATAAAACCACAGAGATAAGTCTACAGATCTTCTCTAACATAGGGACTACCTTGGGCCCACTTATGTGATCTGAGGACCTCTTCCCATAGAGTAATATTATACATAACGGTCAAATATACAGTTAACCACTGCGTAGGACTAGAACATGATACTTATCTATCCTAGCCCTGCCACGTTAGTATGAATAGATTCCTATTACACTATGAGTGTTACCTGGAAAAATAAACAAAAAATAAATGCATGCAGTTGTATTTTGGATGAAGGAAAAGATATGTAATCACTCCAAAAGGAATTCCTGAGTCCTTTGTGAAGTTACGTCTGGTTTTTCCTGACAGCCCCATGCTCCCAGAAAAAAAGACTCAGACTCAAAATATATGTGTAAATACCTTGGCCTAGTCTCCTCTCTAACTAGATAAAATATTTAACCTACATTCTGCTACCAGTGTTCAGTCACCATGGATTGGTCTCATCACATCTCCCTGGGGGACTCAGGGACGGGGGGGGGGGGGGTTAATCTTCCCATTCATGGCTCTATCCCAGAATTCTTTTCTGCCTCCCAGATGTCCCACCCACCTCTTACTTCATGCCTATACCATAGGCCATCAGATTTATTATTGACAGGTGCCACATCCATACAGACGGAAGATATCTTCTCTACAGCCCTTTGAATGGGCCACATGCCTTCACCTGTGGGTTGCTATACACGCAAGTCCCTCATCTTCCACGTCCTATGGAGTCCTATTCATTCTGCAGGTCTTGGTTTAACTGTCACCTCCCTGGGAACAACTGTTCTTCCCTTTATAGAGCAACCAAGACAAAAGCCACCGTGAGTTAGTGTCAGACCTCTGCACCCTTTACCAGTCATTGGCAGTGAGTTATTAAATCTGGCTCACACTTAAGCCCATCACTTAAAGGGAGGACTATGGGGTTATAGTTTTAAACTGTCACACATATTAAAATTCATAAGCTGGGGATGTGTGCCTCTGACCCCTACACTTCATTTCTGCCTCCATTGCTTAGGCAATCCTCTGGCTCAGTGAGAACTCCCATTATGTCGCTGTGGAAAGAAGCCACCGTCTTACTCTCCATTCAATTTGCAGTAGTCCACTTGGCACCCCAGAAGGCTGCTCTTCCTTCTCAAGTAGGATCATTCAGGCTTGCATGCTCACCTGCGACACACACGAGGCAACGGATGCTATGAAAATTCACTCACTTGATCTTCGACAAGGGAGCTAACAACATCCAGTGGAAGAAAGACAGCATTTTCAACAAATGGTGCTGGCACAACTGGTTGTTAACATGTAGAAGAATGCGAATCGATCCATTCCTATCTCCTTGTACTAAGGTCAAGTCTAAGTGGATCAAGGAACTTCACATAAAACCAGAGACACTGAAACTTATAGAGGAGAAAGTGGGGAAAAGCCTTGAAGATATGGGCACAGGGGAAAAATTCTTGAATAGAACAGTAATGGCTTGTGCTGTAAGATCGAGAATTGACAAGTGGGACCTCATGAAACTGCAAAGCTTCTGCAAGGCTAAAGACACCATCAATAAGACAAAAAAACCACCAACAGATTGGGAAAGGATCTTCACCTATCCTAAATCAGATAAGGGACTAATATCCAATATATATAAAGAACTCAAGAAGGTGGACTCCAGAAAGTCAAATAACCCCATTAAAAAATGGGGCTCAGAACTGAACAAAGAATTCTCACCTGAGGAATACCGAATGGCAGAGAAGCACCTGAAAAAATGTTCAACATCCTTAATCATCAGGGAAATGCAAATCAAAACAACCCTGAGATTCCACCTCACACCAGTCAGAATGGCTAAGATCAAAAATTCAGGTGACAGCAGATGCTGGCGAGGATGTGGAGAAAGAGGAACACTCCTCCATTGTTGGGATTGCAAGCTTGTACAACCACTCTGGAAATCAGTCTGGCGGTTCCTCAGAAAATTGGAGATAGTACTACCGGAGGATCCAGCAATACCTCTTCTAGGCATATATCCAGAAGATGTCCCAACCGGTAAGAAGGACACATGCTCCACTATGTTCATAGCAGCCCTATTTATAATAGCCAGAAGCTGGAAAGAACCCAGATGTCCCTCAACAGAGGAATGGATACAGAAATTATGGTACATTTACACAATGGAGTACTACTCAGCTATTAAAAAGAATGAATTTATGAAATTCCTAGCCAAATGGATGGACCTCGAGGGCATCATCTTGAGTGAAGTAACACAATCACAAAAGAACTCACACAATATGTATTCACTGATAAGTGGATATTAGCCCAAAACTTAGGATACCCAAGATATAAGATACAATTTACTAAACGCATGAAACTCAAGAAGAATGAAGACCGAAGTGTGGACACTGTGCCCCTTCTTAGAATTGGGAACAAAACACCCAGGGAAGGAGTTATAGAGACAAAGTTCGTAGCTGTGATGAAAGGATGGACCATTTAGAGACTGCCGTATCCAGGGATCCATCCCATAATCAGCTTCTAAACGCTGACACCATTGCATACACTAGCAAGATTTTGCTGAAAGGACCCAAATATAGCTGTCTCTTGTGAGACAATGCCGGGGCCTAGCAAACACAGGAGTGGATGTTCACAGTCAGCTATTGGATGTATCACAGGGCTCCCAATGGAGAAGCTAGAGAAAGTACCCAAGGAGCTAAAGGGATCTGCAACCCTATTGTTGGAACAACATGATGTACTAACCAGAACCCCGGACCTCTTGTCTCTAGCTGCATATGTATCGAAAGATGGCCTAGTTGGCCATCACTGGAAAGAGAGGCCCATTGGACTTGCAAACTTTATATGCCCCAATATAGGGGAATGCCAGGGCCAAAAGAATGGGAATGGGTGGGTAGGGAAGTGGGGGGCGCTATGGGGGACTTTTGGGATAGCATTGGAAATGTAACTGAGGAAAATATGTAATAAAAATATTAAAAATTAAAAAAAAAACAGAAAGCTAAAAAAAAAAAAAGAAAAGAAAATTCACTACTAGTTCATGCCTATCTGTAGAGTTTTAAAACATTATATGCTGAGCCAAAGAAACCAGACACCAAAAGTCTACACAGTTTGAGTCTATTTGCATCAAATTCCAGAACACTCTAATACAGAATGTCAGGTCTCAGATCGGTGGTTGGCTGGGGCCACAGCTGGGCCCAGGGGATTGACTGCAAAGACATAACAGACTGTTGAAGTATGATAGAAATGTTTTAATTGTGGCATGGTTACATGTTTACAGGGAGCAAACATCTGTCAAAATTCATCAAACTGTATGTTTAAATAGAAGCATTTTACTGTAGATAATTGATTCCTGAATCAATTTTATTTTAAGAATATACTTGGTAAATGCGTCCAACATATTTTAAGACTTCAGTCTTCACAAGAACAGTGTTTTGACAGGCCACTGCTCAGAGATTTCGACTTCCTTGCCTCCTGGGTGGTTAGCAAGGCTAACAGAAGAGTGAAAGCTTCTCCCTGAGGGACAATTAGAATACTAGACTACCTCCTCCTTTTTTTGGTTTGGTTTGGTTTTTTACAATAAAAAATAGTTTATGTGTTAGACAAACACATATGGAACCCTCTGGCAATGAAGTTTCTAGTGTTGTTCAGCTTCAGGCTCTCGTGTACATGTATATTTCAGAGCTAAAAACAGATACTATGGACAGGTCCTATGGCTGCTAGCTTGAAAGGTCTCTGTGGGCAGTTTCTGAAGGTGCTAAATTCTGGTCAGGGCTCTCATCGTCTTGGTTCTCTGCCCAGCCCCCCATGCATGCCATACATGAGAGTTACACCCCCAAGACGAGGGTCCTAAGTTCTCACCCAGCACAACGGCTCCAGGTGTGCAGGCAAGTGTTTACAGGTGAGTTTCCCTGTGCCTCTGGCAGTAATTGTGAGTAACTGTAAACCTCTCTACTGCACATCACCTGGAAATATCTCCGATTTATTAGGTCAGAATCTCTGAGGACTGGCTCAAACAACGTAGAGCTCTCCCAATGACTCTCGTGGAGCCTCAAGGGTGAGCACCAGGGAGACTGAGAATGGTGACTCTCATACATTTCCTGCATAAGAGCATCTGGGGAGCTTTTAAATAGATGTGTGGGGCCTACTGTTAAAAACGCCGATACAATGGGCCAGAGATGGGGCTCATGGTACCTCCTTCCTGAGTGGTTTTTGAGACAGGATCTTACATAGCCTGTGTAGTTGGCTTTAGACTCCCTTATGTAGCTGAGGATCATCTTGTGTGTGAGTGCAAGGAGGAGGGTGTATACGCATGTGTGTAGGTGCACTTGAATATGGATGCTGAGCATCCTTCTCCATCACTCTGTCGTGTGTGTGTGTGTGTGTGTGTGTGTGTGTGTGTGTGTGTGTGCAAGGTCTGTCACTAAACCTGGAGCTTACCAGTTTGTCTAAAGAGGATGGCCAATAAGTCCCCAAGACCTGCCTGCCTTCTGGCATCCTCACTCCCATTCCCAGCCTATACTGTGCTTCTATATCAAGCACTCTACCAACTGAAGCACCTTCCTCAGCACTACCATGAAAGATCTTGAACTTATGATCCTCCTGCCTCCACCTCCCACATGCTGGGACCACAGGCTTGCCCTACTGTACCCAAGTTATGTCTCGCTGGGTATTGAACCCAGGGCTTCATGCATGCTCTGCAAGCACTCTACCAACTGAGCTACATCATGAGTCACAATTCTGTATTTCCAGTAGTTCCTATGTCCTTGTAATGTAGGTGATCCCTGTGTCTCACTGTGAGACTTCTAGCAACTATTCCCAAGTTCAGTAGAACTGAGGTCAGCAAGAGAGCGTGAGGATGGCCTCTTCATTTTTAAAAAGAGAATATCTGGTCCCATATCTCTGGTCTTCAAGCTCAGATTTACCTTCCATTTCTCTGTCTCTTCTGTCAAATTCAACCTGACACTCAATACCTTGTCTAGGCAATGGGGGTTTCTGTCCATTTCTGCTGAGAGCAGTTATCATTACATTACCCCAATGACCATCCTCAGGCCTCATATAAGTCTTGGATCCTCAGCACGAAACTTCTTACCCTGTGTACATATGAATGATCTTACTTTATCTTCTGGTAAAATAAAAGGAGAGTAGAGAATATCCAAGAGCCAAAAAATAAATAAATAATATGGATTGTCATTCTCTAGACTTGTTACAATCATTGTCTTCATTAACTTACAACAGCTGTAGTTACCTACACTGCGCCCACACAAGACCAACCCTATTATTAATAATCAGTCAAGCAAGGGCTCACCAGGCTCTCCCTTTAACCTCTGAACTATTAACTATTGATAGATTCTGGGAGAGGGGGAAATCACTGTCTTGTTGTGTACCCACTGCTGGGCCCACCAGGCGCCAATAGATAGTTCCAAACCCATGGTCACACAGATGGCAGATGGCCCTGGTTGTTCTCAGTGGGTCACAAACAAAAAGAGTAGACATGACGGTGTGAGAGAGATTTGGGAGGAGGTAGTGAAAGTGGCCTGACGTGTTGTATAAATATCTGAAACTATAGAAGTCATTAAAATATTTTTATATGGTAGAGTGTCTTAGTTAATTTTTCTCTTGCTGGGATAACAACACCATGACCAAGGCAACTTAGAAGTGAAAGGATTCAGTTTGGCTTACAGTTAGAAGATTAGAGTTAGGTGGAGTGAAGAATAACTAAGAACTCAGATCTTGGTCCACAACCATGAGGCAAAGAGGGAGGCATAGGAAATGAGTCTTTTTAGAACCTCAAAGCCCAGCCCCAGTGACGTGCTTCCTCCAAGGCCACATCTCCTCCAACAAGGCCACACCCACTAATGCTTCCCAAATAGTTCCACCAAGTAGGGACCAAGCCCTGAGACATACAAGCCTATAGGTGTCATTCTCACTCAAGCTCCCACACAGAACACAGGATGAGCCAAACCATGGTTCTTAGAACAAACTCTGCGGCTACACCGCATGAAGCCTGAATCCTCCTCTCCTGTTAGAGCTGACACGCTCTTTTATTAATTCATGGACTCTATGTAGACTCAGGAGAAATGGTTCCTGTTGCTACAGTAATTTGTAAGTCACACAGATGGGGGAAGGAAAGTCTAGATTCCCTCTGGTTCTGGCACCACAGTGACACAGGCTGCCTTTCAGTATACCTGTTTCCAGGGCAGCTCCCACTCGAGTCTTCACTGTGGACACAGAGGCCCATCGTTTCCAAACCAAAGGAAATTGAGACTACTTAGCAGCAACTCTTTAAGGTAGTCACTCTACTTTTAAATCTCAGACTGACTTCCTTTCTAGGAATGACAGTTTGCTTAGGAGGCATCCATTTGCACAGTTATTCTAAAGAGAGCCTGCGGTTGGCACAACAAGTTCTCTCCTGTTACAACTTGGCAGTGCATGCCTTGCATCTGTACTTACAATGTTAATTTTAGAGTTTTATCTTGAAAGCCTGTAAGTTCTAAGATGACTGTGTGTGCATGCATACGTACGTACTACGTGCGTGCGTGGGCGAGTACATGTGTGATGACTGGGTACACAGGGTTTAGATGAAGCAGCCGTGACAATGGCCATTTGATTGAGTTGCCACCTACTGCACATCATGCTGTTACATACTAGAGCTCCATTGTTGGTCTGCAAGTGACTGTATTGCTGTAGACACAGAGGACAAGGGGCATGCTGTTCCTTTGTCACCAGCTTCCCTTAAGAAGCCCAGTGTTGTTGCTGATTGGCGAGTAGAGTTGACCCCATCACCGCCAGGCCCAGGCCATAAGCAGCTGCTGTTGCTGTATATGTTCCAAACAGTCGAGCCTTAGGAGCCCCACGCACCACCCCTTCCCTGAGGAACCCATGGAAATTACCACACAACTCAAAGCACATGCTGAGGGATTTTATCTTACTCATCTTTGGAAAACATTAGCAAATAGGTTTAGAGAAAGATGTTTGGCCATATCCATGCTTTAATTGTACAGCCTCTGGATTGGAGAGGACTTTCACTAAGGTTGGCACACCTGCCTGTTTCTTTTCAGCCTGGGGTTTCTGCAGTGGTTTTACACCTTCTTTAGTACGGACTCCCTTCCTCCAGGTTGCAACAGCCTCCCTCTGCACAGGCACTGCAGGGGATTCTTTTTTTTTTTTTTTTTTTTTTTTTGCATTTTAAGTTTATTGGTCCTAAATTTTATGATTACATAAAAGGTAATGTGTTTCGTCCTGACATCCGCATAAACACGAATGATTCGCTCATTCACTCATTACTCTTCCTGTGCTCCTCCCACACTGTCCCTTTCTTGTTGGTTCTTTACTCTTCCATTTCTGTGACACACGGATTACATTCTTCAACTCGATTATCTTTCTTTCTTTTATTTTTGTTTCAAGACAGGATTTCTCTGTGTAACAGCCCTGTCCTGGACTTGCTTGGAAGACCAGGCTGGCCTTGAACTCAGATCGCTGCAGTGGATTCTTAACAGACGCTCACAGATACACACATTCTCTTCCAGTGCCAACAACGTGAGATACGGGAGTTGTAACAAGTACTCAGGCATAATTATTTCTGCTTCCTTTGCTGTGCAAAAATGCTTGGTGTTTTGCATTACAAGTTTTAGAATTCTTTTTTGTTTGTTTGTTTGTTTTTTGTTTTTCGAGACAGGGTTTCTCCATATAGCCCTGGCTGTCCTGGAACTCACTCTGTAGACCAGGCTGGTCTCGAACTCAGAAATCCGCCTGCCTCTGCCTCCCAAGTGCTGGGATTAAAGGCGTGTGCCACCATGCCCGGCACTTAGAATTCTTGAAAAGATTTCTAAGACTGAAAACAATTATAGAGGGGATTGAATTGGTAGAACATGGGTATTTTCTTGAAAATGTGCATATACATAAGCACACATATACGTATATCATACACACACACACACACACACACACACACGCTCATCTTTTATCAATAAAGCTTCAGATCTTTAAAAAACTCCTTGTCTGGAGATTTTTGTTGCTGTTTTGATAGTACAATTTTATATAAAAAATTTTTAAAACCTTACACAATTTTTTTGAAATTAATACCTATTTTAATTGTTTCACAATAAACTATGCATCCGATAGTGTTTAGCATCTTAACTACTTTCAAGGGTCTAGCTCAGCATAATTAACTACATTCTCTGCTCACACTCATTGTTATATAGCCATCATACCCTACTCCACATCTTGTTTTAAAATCAATAGGTTGCTTTGTGTGCTTGTGTGTGTGTGTGTATGTATATGTCCATCTGGATGTGTGCACGTGTGTGAGGGTATATGTGTGTGCATGTGGAACAGACATGAATGTTGGTGTCCTCCTTGCCTCTTCTGTTTGCTTTTGTAGTTACTTTATACACATGAGTATTTTCCCTTTATGTATATGCACCAGCTGTGTGTCTGGTGCCGTCAGAGGACAGAAAAGGGCATCAAATCACCCAGAGCTGGAGTTATAGATAGTTATGAACCACCATATAGGTGCTGGTGAAAGACTCCGAGAGGAGCCCCTCACTCAGGCCTCAGGACAATAGCAAACACCCAAGAACTCACGATAGACCGAGCTTGTTGCAAACCACATGAGGCTTTATTTGGGGAAAGCCAGAGCTCTGGGGATGACTCCTATCCCACGAAGGGGTAGTGGAGTCGACCTCAAAGGGAAAGAGGTCCCAGTTTTTATAGGCCCTGGGGGGGGAGGAGAAGGGGGAAAGTAGGGGATTTCCAGATCTAAACAGTGTCTATTCTCAAGAAATGGGTATGGGAGGGGTACAAGGAAAGAGTCTGGTGCAGGTGTAGCAACTCAGGATTGGCCAGGCTGTGGTTGCTGGGAAGATTTTCTGACTCTTTCTCAGCAACCAATATCACAAACACCTGGCAATGGGCTTCATCAGTGGGCACACACATGGGTTCAAGGAACGGTCAAAACATTGGCAGACACACAGGTTCAAGGAGTGGCCAGAGCATTGTGCACCTCTATTTTTCTAAATCAGTGAAGCTAGTTCTGCTAACACTGACATCTATCTTGCCAATTTCAGGGCTTCTGTGTCCTTTTACATTCTGTCAGGATCTTTCACTGGGAACTGAACCCTGTTCCCCTGGAAGAATAGCCAGTGCTCTCAACAGTGAGCCATGTCTCCAGCCCCAGCCTCAGTCCCATCACCGTAGTTTTTGAAACCTGGAGTGCCAGGTTCTCACTGATTCCACTGCACTGGCTGGCCCATGAACTGCATGTATCTATTTCATCCCTTCCAAATCTGAGTTACCAGAGTTCATTGCCATACCCAGAGTTTTGCATGGACCCTGGGGGGAGGGGGGGTCTGAACTCAGGTCTTCACACTTGGGGCACTTTACTGACTGAGCCATCTGCCCAGCGGCCTCAAGACTTAGGATAGTGCACCCTTAACAGTTCTAGCACTTAGGAGCCAGAGGCAAGAAGATCAACCTTTGAAGGTCAGCCTGACCTACATAGAAAGACCCTGTCTTAAAAAACAAAAGCGACCAGTGATTTATAGCTTTATTGCTGTTTGTAGGGGGAGTGCGGGGAAGGGGGGTACGTTGGGGCGGGAGAAGAAATGTGCAGAGGGGGAAAGAGGAGAAAGGTCTTTTCTTTCTCTCCTGGGCTGAAGCAGTTGGCACAGCCAGCTTTCTCTCTTGTGTGGGGAGTAAAACAGAGAGTGACCTCAATAACACGCACTGTCCCCTTATTGCTAACAAGTCTAAGCTTCTAACCACAAAATTTAAAAAGAACAAAGCTGCAAGTAAAAATTGTGTCACACTTTTAAAGCGCATTTCCTTCATGGAAAACTAGCTTCACTTCCAGAGCCCCTTAATGATGAGTCTGACCTTTCCCACACTCGCAGAGCCATGGGCGCCGACATGCGACAAGCATGAGTCTAGGTCATTCCTTTCCTGCTTCCGATGTGCGTTCCTACGGGGATAACTTCACTGGTCTATGCAGCCAAGAGAACTGTTTGGATATCTATTGCCAGGCCAGTTTGAGAAGACAAGTTGGACATCCACCTATACATGGACTTTAAAACCAAGGTCTCCCCAGGGATGGTGGTGACATCGTACGCAGTTTGGGCAGTGAACTTCTGGAATGGTCTACATGCTGTGATGCTATGGCTTGTGGCCCATGTGGTCTCTGTCTCCACTCCATTCTGCCGTTCAGGTGTTGATGCAGTCAGTCACACACAACACAGAATACCTAGGTGTAGTTAGGTTCTCATGATATTCATGAATACTAAAATCTGAGTTCTAGGGGCTGGAGAGATGGCTTAGCAGTTGACAGTCCCTGCTGTTCTTTGAGGAGACTTGCTCAATTCCGGTACCTACACGGCAACTCACAACTGTCTAACTCCAGTTTCAGCATCTGGCCTCCAAGGACCACACACACACACACACCCACCCACCCACACACACACTCGCGCAAGCGCCTGCAGAGAGAAAGAGAGAGAGAGAGAGAGAGAGAGAGAGAGAGAGAATGCATTTACATGAACATAGACAAAGTACTTTCATATATACAGAAAAAATAAATCTTTAAAAATTTGAATTTCAGGCTGGTGAGATGGCTCAGCGGTTAAGAGCACTGACTGCTCTTCCAAAGGATCTGAGTTCAAATCCCAGCAACCACATGGTGGCTCACAACCATCCATAATGAGATCTGATGCCCTCTTCTGGTGTGTCTGAAGATAACTACAGTTTACTTACATATAATAAATAAATAAATCTTTAAAAATTTTTTGAATTTCATAAAATAATCACATTGTGAAGTTCTGTATTTTTTTTTCACTATTTGAAAACATAAGCCGCATTCTTAGATTGTAGCCCATATAAAATCAGGCATGGACTGGATTTAGGCCACATATTGTATTCTTCTGGTCCCCGTTGTAGACAGAAAACAGGTTTCCAAGGCCTGTCCACAATATGTGAATGATCAGGGTTTAAAATCTTGCTCTGCCAAGTATTAACCATGTAACCTCAGACAAGACACTAGCCTTTACAAGTTCAGCTTCTCTATAAAAATAGCTCAGCAGCCACCCACAGAGAGGAGTCAGTGCCCAAAGAGTAGGCAAAATGGTGACTGGATCCAAAGGCCCCAGGGCAGAGACTGCTCCGTGGTTAAAGCCCTTGCTGTTCAAGCGTGAAGATCACAGTTCAGATCCAGTACCCACTTAAAGTTGGGGTGGGCATGGCAGCCAGCTGTAATCCCAGCACACAGGAGGCAGAGGTGGAAACAGGACCTCCAGAGCTGGTTATTCACTCTAGCCAAAACTGTAGGCTCTGGGTAAATGAATGAGGGAACTTAGGCATGCGCACATGTGCAAAATGTGGGTGCACACACACCAACACACCACACATACAGACATACGAAAAAGGCTTCCAAAATAAACCAAAAGATACACTTCTGTGGGACCTTGGAACATTGCACAGGGAGTCCCTGACTTGCAGGGATTTCGATTAGGATTTTTGTGACCTTATGGTAGAAAGCATACTTGGAATTTTGATGTTTGTTCTTCCTCCAGGCTGGTGACAGGATATTCCCTTTTGAGGCTAGGCAGCAGAGGGAGCCTCAACTCTGTACAAGCTCGTGTGTGCTTCTGTGCATGAGTGTAGCAGTGCCCAAATCCCTTCCTCTGCAAAGCGCTGTGCTGCTAGCCCAGATGTTCAGTAGGTCAGGTGTGTGAAGTGGATTTTCACCATGTTTATGGATTAGGATGAGTTTGCTGGGAGCTAATCCCACTGCAAACTGAGAAATATATGAAGGTCATGTTTTATTAAAATGGAGATTTTCAGTTTGTTTTGGAATCCTTACTCAGTCTAAACAGCGCTGTTCCTGCCAAAGAGAAGGGCCTGCTAAGAGACTACAAACTTCCCAAATTACAAGCTCATCAAGGAAGAGACCCCCTCCTCCACATTTCACCAGGCACACAATAGAGGTCTTATTAAGTGGTGGCAGACTCATCTTGTGATGCATTCAAGGCTGCCTGGCTTCTATGCGAGTCTTTGTTTTTTTCTAAGGGAGGTAAACTCTTCCTTCAGGCACCCATGACCTGAAAGTTCACAATACTTCCAAAATGACTGATCATGGCTTTTTGAAGGTCATTCAAGTTGAGCCCATTCATTTGAACTGTAGCGCTTACAGCGACCCCACAGGGTGAAACCCTGCTTCCAGCCAGTGCCTTTCTGGATGCTGATGGATGGCCAATGGCAGAAACAAGGAGGGTGAATCATGATGCCTATCCCCAGCTTCTAGGAGCTGGCAAGCTCCACAAGTAAGCTTTGAGCAATGCAGAAATCTGTGTTACTCCTCATAGGGCATCTTGAGCCGTCTGCAGGAGCCAGTCCAGCTGGGGACATCTTGAGCCATCTGCAGGAGTCAGTCCAGCCATGTAGGTGAAGGCAGGCTGTGGGAAGAGGAAGCTTGGCTTGTGACAGACACCAGACTGTTGTGTTCATTTTTCCTGGGAAGAGGAAAACAAATAACCAATTACCCCAGAAGGAAGCCAATGACAGACCAAAGTACAATCTCACCAAAGTCCAGCTGGCCTAGACCAATGAGCCTACTGAATTGACTTTCTTGCAGAGCACACAAACAGTTGAATCACTGCAAAGTCCCACAACATCAGGGATGACAACTTCGTGGAAACTACCAGGGAGTCCTGCTTTTAGTTAGAAGTGTTTCCTGGGTGTAGTGTAGCTCCTCCAAACATCTCCTGTAGCTGGGAGAGTCAGGAAGAGCTAGAATCTGAGGTCAAGGGCTCCTGACCTGAATCAGTAGCTTCTTTCACGCTATCCAGACCAATTTTCCACTACGTTCTTCTGTTTTAGTTGCCATATGTAGTATGTTTGAATGAAAATATCTACCATGGGTCCATGGAAAGTGACACTATTAAGAGGTATGGCATTGTTGGAAGAAGTGTGTCACTGGTTTTAGGTTTTGGTGCCCAGTGTCACTCTTTCATCCTGTTCTCTGCTGATTCGGGTGTTGAACCCTCAGTGCCTTCTCCTGTGCCATGTCTGCCTTCATGCCACCAAGATGACAATGAGCTAAAGCCCTGGACGGTAAGCCAGCCCCAGTTAAATGTTTTCCTTCATAAGAGTTCCCTTGGCCCTGGTGTTTCTTCACAGCAATGAAACCCTAACTAAGAAGATGGCCTCTTGTTTTGACTGGAGGAATAAAGACCATACAACATCGACCTTTAGGGAAACTCTAAGAAAACTGAGCAGACAGAAATGGGGATGGGAGAGAGCAATAAGGGAAAGCCACAGCAGGCAGCTTCTATGCTATGCTGGGTCACAGGTAGCATTGCTTAGAGCAAAGATGGTGTCTGTCCACTGTCCTGTCCTGGTCAGGAAATAATAGCACCTCAGCCAGATGAGTTAGCAGGGGGAGAGCAGGGTAGGTGACTGCAGAGAAAGTCACAATGCTAGAAAGAATACTGCGGTCAATCAGGGTGCTTCAGGGGTCTGTGGGGCTCTTGAGAACTCTAGTGACACCAGAGTACTGGTTACTCATTTTACTGCTGTGACAAAATACCGAACAAAGGTGGCATAAGGAAAGAAGTGTTCGTGGACTCAGTCCATCGTATAGCAGAGTGCGTCAACAGGGGTCCGAGGCAGCTGGGCACCCTGTAGTCACCCTCAGTGAGAAAGGAGTGTAATGAATGGAGCACCTGCTGCACTGGTGTTCTTTTTATTCTGTCTAAGACCCCAACATGGGATGGTGCTCCCCACAGCTCAGGTGGGTCTTCCTACGTGAGTTAACCTAATCTGGATAATCTCTCAAAAGCAAACCCAGAAGCTAATCCACTCTAGATAAATCTGACCTAATCTAGATCGTTTCTCACAGGCATGGTGCCCAGAGCCCCGTTTGTCTCCCACATGATTCAACAACTTGTTTCGATGGCGTAGCAGCCATCACACCCTGGGACCCACGTTCTCCTGAAAGGAGGCACCCAGCCATGTGTTCATAACCCCGTGGTTCAGTGTGAGGACTTCAGACATCCGCAGCTCTCCCTTTTCTGTCAATCAGTGTAAACCGAGGGCTGGTTGTGTTTACATAAAACAACTTTTTTATGTTTGTAGGGCTTGGGAAAAGAAAAGCAGTTTGATTTTTGTATAGGTTATGAATAACTCTTCTCAGTGGGTGGCAGGAATATGTGTTTATCTGCCCATACTTAATGGCTGTATGGATTTGAGGGCCTGCATGTATGTGTCCATGCTCAGACCCACCTTTGCATAGAGGAAACACCCTCTGTCTAAGTAATGTGGGCAGCTAGGAACAAAATTAATCAAATAAATATTGTTCTTTCCGGTCAGGGAGCTCTGGCCTGCTACATTGCTATTTTTACTTCATTTGGCTCATCCACCACCCACATCCCTAAAAGGCACCAAAAAGGACATTTTTTAATTCTTCTACACTAGCTGGATCTCATCCATACTTATGAGGGTTTGGGGAAACTTTTTGTTTTGTTGTGTTTTGTTTTAAGTTTTATAGTCTGACTGTTCTCCTGCCTTATTCAACAATCTCAGACTTTGGAATGCTCCCGAGAGAGGGAAGCAGCCCTAGCTTCGAGGCTCTGAGGAGCAATACCACCCTGTGGCTAGTGCAGATGCAGTGTGGCCGCTGAGTCAGGCTCTGCTGAGAACACATGCTGATTGGAGATACAGAAGGCCGGGTGCCTGGGAACGTAGCTGATGGACCCCTTAAGAAGACAGACTTAAAGATTTCAGACTTGCTGTCCTGATGAAATATGTACGTGACTATGCCAAGATGCTGACCCTCAGTTCCCTCTGCAGAGTGAGGAGACCACACACAGTGGCAACGTTCCAGAGGCTGCACAGTGCAGTGTCTGGCACACAGGGGAAGATAGATGTGCCCGGGGCGGACACGAGATGCTCGCTGTGTTGTTTTGCCATCACTCCTTCCTTCTGACCGCTGCTTCATTCGCCACCCACCAGTCTACCACGTGTTGTCTGTGCAGATGTGTAGATAGACATTTGACATGCACAGTGACCATCATCAGCTTCCTACTGACTTCCCCACCCCCCACCCCCTCCAAGTTCTCATTAAATGGGCCGAGTTGCATTATAAAAATCTCATGCAAAATGTTTAGGCCCTATAATCTGGTATTACTTGCTGGTCAGTTTGGCCACAATTGAACAGAGGCTTCCTAGCAGAAAGCGTACCTGTCTGAAGGCCAGGAGGAAGATCCCTGAGCTTGAAGGGGAGAATGACATAAATTCATAAAAGAGTTTCTGACATCTCTCACTCCATTATCATGAAAACAGCCAGGTATGCCTCCCCCTGCACAGTGGACAAGCAAATTCCGTGTGATGTGTTTATATAAAGATAAAGTGGTATAGGATATGTTCTGGGGGGGTGGTGAGTTATGGGGGAGAAGGGGTGCCTCAGAAGGCCCATGCCAAGGCATCCCTTACCCCTGAGAGACTAGCCACACGATGATGTAGTATAGAATAGAGTTAATTTAGGGCATGGGGAGGGGAGTTAAGAGGGTAGTAGAGACAGAGAAAGACAGAGAGAGGAAGAGAGTAGAGAAGTAGAGGCCAGCCATGGCCACGTGGAGAGAGAGAAGGGAATGGGGAGAGATGGGTACAAGGGCAGGGACCAGGCCTCTCCCAGGCTGCTCTGGTGAGAGGAATGTAGACCATGAGGTCCTTGAAGACCAGATGCACAGCTGCTAGTACATCAAAGCAAAGAGATAAAGAGGATGTGGGGACTACTCGTATGTCTCTTTGGGCCTCAACTGTGTCTCCCTTGCCAATGTTGCTACAGAAACCCGCAGGAGCTGGGGGGTAATGCCTCTTAATCTTGTGTGCACAGTGGAAGGGCTGCAAGGTAGCATGTCAGAGCAAGGACTTCTGGGTCTGTGGAACTAAGTGAAAACTCTGTTCTGATTTTATAGCACCCAAACCCACATCTGTCTATTGTCCGTGGTGCTTTAACACCAGTGTCCGTATTGTTGTCCTGTGTCAGAAGCACCCTTCCCCCATCTGTAGGCAGGAATGATCTCCCTCAGGCTAGTATGGATGAGTTTGGTACCACAGCATCTCTTGCTGATGCCAACTAAGTACTCCTCCATTGGCATTGCCAGGTCAGGAGGGACTTGCATTGGCTACAAGTAAGAGATGAGGCCACAGAAGACTACAGGTCTACTGAGTGTAGAAGCCTGGCCCAAGGGGAGTGAGTGTGGTCAGGAGCCAGCTGCAGGGGGAAAGTGGGTCAGTCTGTGTGGGGACCTCACCTTGGCAGCTCTGGGCTGTAAGGGCAGAATTGGGGTTCTCAAGATGGTCAGTGATTTTAATCCACATGCTTTGGGGATGGAGGAGGGCTAGCACATAATAAAAGAAATAAACTGGTATAATCTGGACACAAGAAATAGACCATCTGAGATGAAAGGCCATCTGGTCTACCCTCTAACCAGAGGCCCCAAGTTTGCCATCATAATGGAACTCTTCCTGGTTATGGAGTTCCATTTTGTTTTGTTACTAAGACAGGTAACAAAACAAAATGGAAAACTATATTCCCTGATTGGCCCAGAACTCACTGTGTGAACCAGCCCAGCCTTGTGAACATACAGAGTTGCCCCTGCTGGGATTAAAAGAAGACGCTAGAATTAAAGGAGTGAGCCACCAATGCCTGGCCGGTTACATGGTTCTGCGTCGCCTACGGCAGCTCAGCAGCAGTGTCTACAGTGTGCTTCTGCCACAGCTCAGGCCCTTTCTCAGAACTGAAACTCTGAAGCTGAGGAGGACAGGGCCCACATAGGCACCAGGGGCTGGGGAATCCAACACACAACAGTGTTGCTGTGTGGTGAGCACGGAAGCCCCGTTAGGAAAGCCACACAGCAGGTCCCTGTGCTTTAACACTTCATGTCGTTTCTGTGACTTCAAGAGTGTGTGAGAGCGGCAGAGATGGGAGTATCCACCGGTCCCAAGTTTGCTGACAGTGAGTTTTTCCCTTTGAGTCAAGCCTAGCATTGCGTTGTGGACTTCTAACACAACCCTGTTCCAAACCATGGAGGTTTTGATGGCTATGATGGGGCGGGGGCATCTTCTCAGGTTACCCTTACCGTTTCCAGACCTAGATGTTCTCACACAGAACCTTCCACACCCGCCTTCCTTTCTGCTCTCTGTTCTCGCCCCTTAGTTGGTTCCACTGTTGCTAATATATGTCTTCCTCCCTCGTCCTTCTTCTTCCTTACAGTTAGCAGAATGTGATGGAATTAAAAGCAAACGGGGGGGGGGGACAGGGGGTGTAAGATGCTGCTGCTCTTGTATCCCCGGAGCATTTTAAACACCACTGATGTCCTAAGCTGCATCTCCCCCAAGTGGAGTAATAGGAACAGCATAGGGTTTGCTCGCTTACTGTTAAAGCAACTCAGTCCGGATTGAAAGCCACTGAGAAGCTAAGTGAGCTTGGGCACGTGGCTTAGGTTCAGAGCCAGTCTCATCTAGGTTAAGTTTTGGGTGAGGTGGACGGGTGACGAAGACACTAGATTGGTTACTGAGGAGCTCTTCTAAGAGTTTATTCGAAGAGTTATTGTAACCATGGACAGACAGACAGACAGAATGGCAAATGTGTGGCAGAGGTTCCAAGGAAAGCCGAGGCCCCAGCACTAGAGAAGGAAAGCATGGCAGGGTTCTCTAGAGAGATTCAGAACCCACAGGACAGAGGAGGGAGAGAGCCTCTTAGACTTTGGGAGAGGACACAGCGGGAGCTGCAGCCAAGCTCTGATTCCCAGGCAGGAGGCAGGGAAGTAAGGTGATGGGACCTAAGCTACCTTCCAACTCACGATGCCAGACAACTTCCAGACCGGGGGCGGCGGCGGTGATGATGATGACAATGATGGTGATATTTAAATCATAGAACTCATAGAAATTTGATTGATGGATGTCAAAATCATCTCTGCGAGCTCTCCAACAGAAGCCATTTTCAGTTTTGAAAGCTGAGGTCAGACAAGGAATTGTGTAACTTCTGCAAAGCTTGGGTTGTTTTCTCCACCCTGTCCCTTAGCTACAAAAACTGGCAAAAGTCATTAAAGCAGCTTTCCTAAAGTGAAATATGTGACTTCTCAGTTCCAGTCCCCCTTCCATTGCTCTTTACGTTACTAGAGCACTTTTTTTTAAAGCAAGAATAATGTGAATATTAAAAGTATCCAAAAAAATCAGAGACTATGTCAAGGACAAAAAAATATCAGAAATTGAAAGCACAAAACTAAGCGTAATTTAACTTACATAAACTGTATTTATAACTGCCTCAAATCATATATACTGTGTAAGACTTGGAAACATATCCTTCATCGCACAGCAATATACACCAAGGTATACACAATACGCAATTCAGATTGAGGCTGATTGTGTAATGAATTTCAGTGTTAGCAGAAAGCCAGGCAATGGGGACCCAGAATGGAGTGAAGTCACGTAAAGAGTGAGAATTTGCCAAGCACAGAAGAAATGGAGACATTTACTGGGTAGAATAAACGGCCAGGGAGAAACTCCAACGTGCCAGGCTTGTGGAAATCGGGAAGCTGGTCGGCCTGGCTGGCTGTAAGGTGCGCCTGTGACCAGAGGGTGGTGGGACCCTCCCTGGCCAGCTTCCTCTCCCAGGCCGCAGACTGTGGAAGTTGGTGGAGGCTGTGGAGAATGAGCCTGACTGGAGTGGCAGATCCAAAGCCTGCCTTTCTTTCTTCCACAGGAGTACATCTGAGAAAAATGTTTAATGTTCTAAGTTAGCATTATTACAAACCTGTTAGTAGGTTCCCCTCCCCCTCACGTCCCCCATCCCCCTTACTACTCCTGGTCCTCGCTTTACCTCTTCTCCCAGTCCCTTTCCCCTTCTTGGTCTCTTTTCTAGCCACTTAGACTTTATCCACATATATGTATGTGTTGGTGTGCGCGCACTCACACACAGACATATATACATTACAGGCTAAGATCTGCATGTAAGAGAGAGCATGTGGCTTTTGTCTTTCTGACATCTTGTTTAATTACATCCCAGTCCATCCATCTTCCTACAAACGTCATAATGCCATTTTTACAGCTGAATGAAATTCCATTGCATGTAGGCTCTGTATTTCCATTCTCTCTTCATGTGTTGGTGGACATCTGGACTGGTTCCATTTCCTTGCTGTTGTGAATAGAGCAGCAATGGACATGGGTGAGCATACATGGTAAGGTAAGTGTATATGGCCAGGAGTGGAATAACTGGGTCCTAAAATATTGAGTTACTTTTCAAGCTAAGTATGCTGAGTATAGTCTCTTGTCAGAGACTTTAAAGAAATCTCCCCTGCAGAAAGCATCCTAAGCCTGCTTCAGGTTTGAGTAACCTGCCTTATACATGCTGCGTTCCCGTTCCACTCTCTGAGAAAGACACTGAGCCTGCTCCCCCTTGAGGAAGGAATGGAGAAATGAATGTCTTTGGTTGTTAGATTAGCCTTCAGGAGGGTTCAGTGAGGAACACTGTGTTTATGGCTGGAGACTATCTCTTTAGTCGGTTTCATAGCGCCACCAAGTGGCAAGGAAGTAGAATGCAGCCTTACAGCCTTGGAGCCTCTGCGTGTGTGTGTGTGTGTGTGTGTGTGTGTGTGTGTGTGTATGTGTGTGTGTGTGTATGTGTGTGTGTGTGTGTGTGTGTGTGTGTGTGTGTGTGTGTGTGTGTGTGTGTGTGTAGGTGTGTGTAGGTGTGTGTAGGTGTGTGTAGGTGTGTGTGTGTGTGTGTAAATTCACTTATCCTTACCCCAAAGGGCATGCCTTCCAGGAATATCAAGGAAGCATGGCATATCAGGTTGCAATAAGACTAGGCACCTCCCCTCTTGTTAAGGCTGGATAAGGCAACCCAGTCACAGGAAAAGAGGGCCTGTGCTTTTTAAAATTAAGTGTGAGTGCCTGGCATTCATGTGAATGCCAGAGGACAACTTGAAGGAGTCAGTTCTCTCCTCGCACCAATGTGAGTCTAGAACGTAAGGTTTTTCAGGTGTGGCAGCAATCGCTTTAACCTGCTGAGCCATCTTGCCAGGCCACACCTATAGATCTTCAAAGGTTAGACCCAAGAACAATGTCCTTCAGTTTGTGAGCTGTCCTTAAAACCCTATTTCCCTGTAGGAATTAGAGAGCTCAGAAACAGTTTTTCTTCTGCCCGTTGGGCTCACACTGTGGTTCCGAAAGCCCCATTCCATATTAATTCCTCAAAGCCTAACTCAGGGGCCTTGGATCTTCACACTCTCTCTCCGCTCTTTTCAAAGAAACCCTCTTCTGTGTTAAGCATACATATTCTAGGAAACATAACTGACTTAAAGCTTTTCTCTACGGCAACAAATCATTCCAGCTGATATCAGTCTACTGAAGAAAGCAGTACCACTAGCATTCAAAAATTACCTGCAACCATCTATAATTATATATGAGTCGATGAATTTCCAAGTTATCATATCTACTCCTGGCCCAGTGGCTTTAGCGAGTCACTCCTCTTTCTCCGACCTCCCGCCTGGCCAGTACCGTGCACATTCATCTCTCCGGGTGTCAGCCCCAGTTGCAGGATGTTCCTGCAGTACACCAGGTAAGAGCAGAAGGGACCTCCTTGGCCTCTTACAACCTGTCCCTGGTTAGGCTGCCGTTCACCTCAAACAAACTGGTATGGCTCCGAGACTAGAATTCTTCTGGTAGACAGTTGTGGCTCCCTCTCAGAGCTCTGTGTACATAATGACGCAGCCCCCCCGAAGCACAGCACGCTCCATGGGCTCTTTGCAGATGCTCCCTCCCTTCTGTCTCGGAGCACTGATCATTGCAGATAGTCATGGAGTCAGCTATAAACCCGAAGTCATGTTTATCCTTGGAATTAGCCTCTTCCTTTCCAATACACAATCTGCTGTCAAACGTTAACTCGGAATACGAGAACCTGCAGTTTTGATTTTCATGCCCTTGCTTGCTTATACCCCAGGCTAGCCTCAGCCTCCTAAATATTGAGATAACAGTTGTTGTACCACCATGCTCAGTTCACAAAACCACTGGAGACTCGCGATGGGAAGAGCAGATCTCTCTTATGCTTCGAGTGGTTATTTCCTTTCCTCGCAGGAGGTGCATGGGTCTTTCTTTGCTGTTCACACCCTGCTATGGTCAGGAGCTCTCTGCTCCAGCATAGCAACACCCAATCCCTGAGCCAGGCTCGCCTCTCTGCTGCCGCTGCTCAGTCCCCTCTACCTCTAAGTCTCAGATCCACATCAGAGTGTGTATTAACAGAAAACTCTTCCTAGGCCACTTCATGCTGGCACGGAGTGACTGGTGTCGGGTTTGTGCTTCTGAACCACACAGGAAGGAATCAGAGAAGGGGACTGAGGTGTACGGCATCCATGCATATATCAGTGCATTTAACCTGCCTTTGAGCCACTCACTCACTAACACACTACACTGGACAGGTGAAGACTGAGAACCTGTGGCTTACTCGATTAAGCAAACATTTATTGTGCCTGATTATCAGGCACTGGGGATACAAGGACCAACGGCCGGCACAGTCCATAGGATCTAGCCTGGGATGACCCAAACAGCAGAAATGAAAGGCTTTTCTGTAGGCACAAGGTCATTGTTCTCTGTGTAAAATCTGCCCTTCTATTATTCAAAGGCTGATTTCCCTATCCCATGACAATCCAGACACAGCACTGTAATGTTTAAGAATCTCCTGTCTCAAGTTTGTATAAACGATGCTCACCAGGTATTCTCTGCCTTGTCAGTAAAATCTGGAAAGGCCAATAACTAGGCAAGAGAAAGAATAGGGCGGGACTTCATCCAGCCAGGGGAGAAGGGAGAGGAAGAGAGGATTTGACGTGAGGCAGGAGTCCAGAGAGACATCAAAACAAAACACACCACAAGCCCAGAGAGCCAGACCAATACAAAAATGCCAGGATCTCAGCGATTTGGGCTGTGAGGTAGCCAGATTGGATTAGAGGATTAAAATGGAATTTTAATACCTAGTTATTGTACTTTTAAGTTGAAAATAAATCTTGGTCTCTCTGTGTTGTTATTGGGGACCTAGCCAGGATTAAAAAGAAAACAGCTGCTGTAATAATTTACTGCATACGTTTATATTAAAATTACCATTATACCTTTGACTGGTGAAGAGGGGCTCTGCGGCTGTTAAAGGGGGAAGAAGGGGCTATCTCCCATATTGGAGTTAGAAAAGATGTCCCTGAAAACAGACATTTTACCTAAGTCATGATGCTCTTCGTGGGGGTGAATGGCAAGAGGCAGAAGTAAGATTGTAACATGTCTGAACCTCGCTTCAGTGTGCTTCATGTCTTTGTTGGTAAAGGCTTGCAGCAATGTTATTATTTCAGCACAGGATCCACTACATTTCTTCCTCCCTAAAGACCGTAGGTACCTGAGAACATCGGGCCCATCTCCTAGTATGTCACACAGTAAGACAAGTAAATGACCACTAGGAGTTCGGCCATATTCAGCATGTGTACGCTGAATGTAACGCGGTATGAAGCTTCCTGTGTTTGGCATGGATTGGGAGAATACCTAGATCACACACTGTGTTCTTTCTTTAACCTGCATAGACCAAAGCCCCCGGAGAGAGATGCAAGAAGTGTTCCTTTCTTCCTGACACTCAGTGGTTCTCTGTCTAGTGGGAACACCTCCTCCAACAAATCCACATGTCCTAATTCTTCCCAACCAATCACAACTGGGACAAAACATTCAAGCATATTAGCCTATGGGAGCCATAATCATTAAAACTACCACACACCAGAACCAGTACACCCCAACAAAGTCAAGTGTGCATGGGTAAAAAGGCATGGCCGCCTCCAGGGGAGAATATGAGGTCTTCCAGGCAAATGGATGTCATGTCTGAACTGGATAGATAAATGGTAGTTAGCCAGGGAAAGAGGGTAGCGATGGATTGGGTGTAATTAAGCCAGCCTGTGCAGAGTCTCAAAGGAAGAGAAAGGATGGCCTGTTTGGGAGCCACACATTCCTATAAGAGCCAGGAAGGTGATTGCAGGCCAGACTCTGCTGTTTCTCCATCTTCCCTAATTTCTCTTGTCTTATACATGATGACATCCTCCATTTTTTCCCCATCTTTACTTAGTCAAATGGAAGATGTTTTCTAGTCTAAAAACAGCAGCCCAAACCCCTTATCATACCAGTTGGCAAGCGATACTTGGCTCTCCCCTCCCCGAGAGACAACTGGAAGGGGTGGGGATGAACACTGGAGATCATTCTTCATGGCCTCCTGAGAGGAGGGCTGTTATTTAATTCCAAGTGGTCAGTGGCTCCAGATCCTGTTCCCCCTATCCCCGCCCCAAAGAAGCAAGTAGCTTGGATTCTTGGCAAGAGGGTAAAGCATTATAAACAGTGCCTTAATTCAAGAGACAGTCGGTGGGAAGGAAAATGAGAAATGCGAGGGAGGAGGAGGAGGGAGAGAGAGAGAGAGAGAGAGAGAGAGAGAGAGAGAGAGAGAGAGAGAGAGAGAGTCAGTCAGTCTTAGCTGACTCAAGCCTACAGACCAAATGAAATGTGTTCTCATGGCGCAGGGTTCCCGGTGTTTCCACCATTTGCCCTGCTCATTGTCCCCTAACGGCCCTTCTCTCCTTACTTTCCAGAAAGAGATGACAACCAGGATGTGTCACTAACACTCCACCTCATCTTCTGGAAGAAAGGAACACTGTTTCCACCAGGAGGCCCCATGGGACAGAAAGTGGCCCTCCATGGCTGAAAGCGATCCCGACTTCCAGGAGCAGGAAAGCCCCACAAGGACCTCTGAAAGACATCTTTTACCCACTTCTCGTGCTCTTAACCCTCTAAGTGCTGCTAGCCAGGACCTGTGGGCCATGTAGACCACAGCATGAAGGACCAGCCTTAACCCCTTGGGCCGAGGACAGTGCAAGAGAGGCTGCTGCACTTCCGCCCACGTCACACTTCTGCCTGTGACCTGCCCGCTAGGCTTTACTGGAATTCAGGTTTTGAGGCTGAGGGGTTTGTTGTGGTGGTTCTTTTCCACTTCCGTCTTCTTGACTAACTTCTCTGTCACTTATTTTTCGAAGTTCTAAGCAAACGTGGAGTTCCTATCCCATCTCTCCTCCACTCCCTGCAGGTCTCTGGGCCTGTGGCTTAACCTTACATGGGGCTTGGAGCTGGGGAAAGCCTGCAGTTCCTCTGGCAGCATCCATGCCGTTTCCCTCATGGGCAGTTTCACCAGGGACCACTTTCTTGATGGGCTACATGATCCGTACCCGAGACAGGCCGTTCCCAGGCTACCCTCTGGGACAAGTCTAGATACAGGAAATAAAGCTGGTGTGCGATCTGTTTACCCTAGTCAGGATGTATTCTTTGTAGCCACAGTCATTTCTAGATGCTTCCATTAAAGATAGACTTTCCCATTTCCCAGAAGAGAGGAAATAAAGTTTTTAAATGACCAGTAAGATCCTTGAGCCAGATTAGTGCAGTGTTTGTTCTTTATTAAGGGGTAGTGAGTCTTGGCTGATCCTACATATTATATTATGGGGGCTTCAGTGACAAGACAACAGACATTTGGTACATGTAGATTAAATATTTGTAGCCTTCCCAACTGACCCCTCCATCCTATTCCCCCCTCCTATTTCCCCCCCCCCTCTTCCCATTCTCTCATTCTCTCCCTCCCCTCCCCCATCTCTTTCCTCTTGTCCCTCCATCTCCCGTACTATATGACACAGAGTGCATTTCTTTCCAGTGGGTGTGCTATAGTCAGTCACCAAGGCCTTCCTGCTCTCCGTTCAATCTGTCCCTTCCGACCGTCAAAATAGCCATGCTGTGCTCTCTCTGCCTCTGGAAGCTTTAGCGAATGAAATGTTGCCTTCTCAGATCCCTTCGCAGAACTGGTTCTGACCACTTGACTAAGAAGTACCCACACTTCCTGTGATATTTGATTTTAATAAAGTATCTGTTGGTGGAGGGAAGCAGACATGAATGTATTCTTACAGTTGATGTAATAACAAAAGATGACTAAATTAGTCTGATGTTATTTAGTGTACATAATGTGTTAAAGCCATTTGTGGCCACCACAAAAGCCCAGAAAACGTGACATCTCTGTGTAAATGAAGACGCAGACCGTGCGGACTGTCTCGAAGATGCTGTCTTCTGAAGACCAATGCTACTACTGCTATGTTGCTGGCTTGTTCCAACCTACAGGGACATTTTTCTTTTCTCTCTAAGTAACTTTTAGAGGCCAAGATAGGCAATGGATTTTGGGGTTTTTTTGGTTTTTGGTTTTTTGGGGTTTTTTTTTGGGTGGGGGGTTGGTTTTTGGTTTGTCAATATCACTTTGGGCTAAAAGTATTATCTGGCTGCCCTGAAGGTCCAGAGGAAAAAGAGTCTTGAATTCCTGACCCAGGCTATACATAATACCACACGGGTGTGCAGGATGGTGGGGCTGAGAAATGGCAGACCATTCCACGTGGTCTTGGCGTGTCTCTGCAGCTTTGTACCTTGCACAACTGCAGGACTCATGCAGTTGGAAGTAGAGTATTCGCTTGCGTTTCAGTGATGCTTAGTCAAGAAGGAAGACATTTGTCATTTCTAAAGTTATTTTCTGTCAACTATTTGGGTATGTGAATGGGAAATTTCCATCTAGCTTAAAACATCCAGATTTTTTTTTTAATTCTTGGAATTATCTTCTTTGGCTTCTATTGCTAATTGCACTAATCAGCTCTTAGAGTAAAATCTGGCCACCTGCTCTGATTTTTAAAGTATGAGGTATTCATTCATCCTATAGAACTTTGTTTGGCAAATTCTAAAAATAAATCTTCAGTAGCTGTCCATAAGCCTTTGGCCAGACCTGATCTTCACACATCTGTAGTGCGAATGGGAGATTCTTGCAGCCTTGAGGACAGCCCCAGGCCTGGTTCTGTCTCCTAACTTTGTCCTTCCTCCTTCTCTACGTTCATCTTAACTCTGGGGAAATGCAAAGTTGAAAGATTAGCATGAGCACCCTGGGCTTGAGTGCACCAAGTGTTAGCGTATCACCTCGGTTTCTTTCTTACTGTAAGTGAGCTCACTGCTGAACCATCAGGAAATAATAATAATAAACATCATCATCATGTTTGAAAATGCTTTCTCATACCCCTCCTGTTAGTAATCAGAACATTACCCTATCCGTTTTCAGTGTCACCAGGACCAAAGGGCATTAACAAAGGGCACATTTGGTTGACAATCCGTGGTTCAAATTCAAACTCTGCCTCAAAAAAATTCTTTGTAGTTGATTTTCTTTTATACAAAAATAAATCTACATGTAATCAAAAACTACACATTGCACTTACTTATCATCATCTTCATTTCCATTCATGTATTATCCTCTCTCTCTCTCTCTCTCTCTCTCTCTCTCTCTGTGTGTGTGGGGGAGGTCTGTCTTTCATGACTGGCATTACTAAACAATGCACACTGATTTGAATATGAAATGTGCCCACATTCTGAAAGATTACTATTATCATTATTTATTTGCATGCACTCACACATTGTTCTTCCTTTACCTTAGTGTCTTCTCATTTAGACCCATGCTTTATTCATTGAGCTCAGCTCACGTGAGATTCTCTGTCTCTGTCTCTGTCTCTCTGTCTCTGTCTCTGTCTCTCTCTCTCTCTCTCTCTCTCTCTCTCTGGTTTTTCGACACAGGGTTTCTTTGTTTACCTTAACTTTCACAGTTGGTTGTGTCTCTCCAAAAGAGATGATTAGGAATGAAATGGTTTGGTGGCTTTGGTTTTTGTTTCCCCCCCCCCTTATAATTTTAAAGAAACTATATCCACAAGTCTGGGCACACCCTGAGATCACAAGCATATGTTTTTATCCTAATAGATACTGATACCAACCATCTCATAAGATATTCCAATCTGCCCTCTCAGGAAAAGATATGAACTTGGGATGCACGCTGGAAACAGAGCGTTAGTTTCCCTTCTGTTCCCACAAGCACCTCCTCCAGGTTCCCTTACCTCTGGCTTTGGGTTCAGCCAGTGGAAATAATGAAAAGGAAAGATTAAATTACTGATCTAGAGTCTTTTTCTGCTTCCTCGGCTGTTGATCTTCTCTTCCCTGGATGTTTTTTTATTTCTTTTCTTAATTAGGAAGGAACTTCGGAGCTTCTTAACTTATTCTTCCTATCTCCCAACCATGCCAGCCACCTGCTGGGTAGAGCCTATTCTCCTTTTGTGGATATTCAGGCACAGAAGTTCTACAGAATCCTCTGTACGTCCCACTGAGACTTCACCACCTTTGAGACCCAACCCATCCAACCCAAGCCAAATAGTCCCTTTGAGCTCCAGCCTTTGTCTCATGCCATGTTATTTAGGAAGGTCCCGAGATGACACAGTGGTAGCACATGCTTAATAATGGCAGCTTCATTTGTACATTAGGGAAATATCTGAAGCCTAAACCAGCGGTCCTTCAGCCTTCCTTCAGAATCGCCCCAATTGTGTCATCTTCTCAGAAGTTTTCCCATTTCACCATTAAATGTTCCTCTTGCTGAACTGGGAACTCCATAGTTCTCCCTCTGTCTGTGTTACAGACTTTGCACACTGTGAACCCGATGAGTTATCTCAAGCCTTCTCCAGACCCTGGTATGTTTTTTGCTAGTCTTGGCTGTAAGAGAAACCTTTGGATTTTCTTACCTATTTCAGTTGACCATATGGAAATCTTTGACTAGGTTATGTTGACCTTCCTAAGTTTCCTTCTTACTCTTAACAACCTCATCACAACCTCACGCTGTTTGGGTTTCGTTGAGATTTGATTTATTCCAACCCACCATTTACCCAGTCCATTGTCACTGATGAAAGCACATTACTTCCAATAGTTCCTTAGCCTAAAGGACACCACACTAAGGAAAAGAAACACAGCATATCTTCAAAAAATGGCAAAGCTATCATTTGGAGAATAGCGTCATTCTGGCTTTAAAGAAACTAGTGATTCATGACTAGAATTAAACAAAGTATATTTTGGAAGTAGTGATTTTTTTTTCCTGGTTTTAAAAATGTTTATAAAAAAAAAAAAGAACTTTTATAACAAGCTATTTTCCTCTGGACATATTAAGTATGGGTAAAAGATTTTTCAATGATATGTAAAGGTTTGTGTAACACAGAGGATGAGTCATTTCTAATGAAGCAAGCTGTTTTACTGGCTTCTAGTTCTCTGCTCTCAGAGTTTCCTTGTCTTTTCTTAAATACATCTGGAAAATGCTAACTATATTTTTGTGATTCCACTTGTGATTCACTTGGGGGCTTGACTGTAAGAAAGCAGACTAACATAATTAAATCAATTAAAAGAGCTAGATAAATCTAAAGAATATTTATGAAATAAATTTCTGTGTGAGCTTAAGAATTCAGAGGTCATGAATAAATGCTACATAAAACCATCTTCTAGTCTGTCGTCTTTGCCTGCCTCGTTTAGCAGAGTCTGTCGCCTTGCCGTGTTCCTACGAGGGGTCAAGGGAGGAAAACTGTGGACTTTACAAAAGCTAATCCAAATTGTTTTTGAAAGCACACATGAACACACTCACATTTTAACTGGTCATTCAGGTTAGTTCCAGCTCAGGGGTCTCTGGGCCCTCTTTCTGAAGTACATAGTGTCTTCAGTAATCGGGACCTACATTCACACTCTGGGGCCAGGCATGGTGGGGTAGGGGGTGCAACCAAGTGCAATAGTAATAGACTGTTATTTTGGGAGTCTCTTGGACAGCCCTGGCTAACAATTCAAAAGAGGGCTTTCCGTGACTGGTACCCGGATTCGTTAGGTTGTCTTTGGCTCTTGAAGGGAACACCGTCAGCCTCAATAAGAAAGCTTCTTTAAACTATATGTTTGCATTTATACACAGAATTGTATAGATCGTCTAGGTATATACAAATCCATGTTTTAAAACACTATGATAAAAACTATTTACCATATATATTAATATATAATATAAATATATATTATATATACTAGTTAATAATATGGTTCCTTGTGGCTTTTTCAGACAATCTTGTTATTATCTTTCCTGCCTCCCTCCTCTATATTTATGTCTACCTCCTTCTGAATTTGCTTCCCTCCCTCTCCCTGAAGAGCCTCCTTTTTCCCAGATCAGAACACTGCTATCCCCCTCTTTATTGCTCCTCATCCCCCTTATCCAGGCACTGGTCCCATTTTACTTTCCTGGTTTCTTGTACTACATTGCTAGTTCAAGGCCAGTGTGGGATATAAGAGAACTTATCAACAAAGAAAAGAAGGTGTAAGAAATTGAATGTTGTACTCCCTTTTTGATATGATGCTTAGAGTTCAACAGATGTAGACAAGCGGGAGGTATTGGTCCCCTCCTCTCCTAGCTTGCACCTAGTGCCTGCTTGTCTCAGAACTCTGAGATTTAGAAAGTTCTATGTGACTGAGCCCAGCATAGGAAAAGGGAGATGGCAGCCTCCAGTTCTAAGTTGTTCAATGAATGGGGCTTTGTGTCCTAGGCCAATAAGATGAGGTGTTTGGGGATGAGGCAACTTCTGGCCTATAGGAGAAGAAAATAGGAACTTCTCCTAGTCATAGGATTTTATTTTTCTTATAAAAACAACATTTAATTAGAGCTGGCTTACAGGTATCCAGTATCAATATATCACAATAATCCAGTATCATCAAGGCAGGAAGCATGGCAGCATGTGGGCAGCCATGACACTAGAGAAAAAGCTGAGAGTTCTACATCTTGTACCAAAGGCATCCAGGAGAAGACTGGCATCCTCAGGTAGCTAGGAGGAAGCTCTGTCCCCAACTGTAGGATTTTAAATTCTGCTGCCTGGCTCCAGGTCAGTATACCACAGTATACCACAGGCCATCTTTTACTTGTTTTCTATGCTGGTGTCCCTTTCTCCAGAACTATGTAGCAAAACCCACTTCGTGTTCACGTCTCTTGAATGTGTTGTTACCTTATTCCCAACAGAGGAAAGAATAAAGGGAGGGAGGGAAGGTAAAGAGAGACAAAGGACTATCTTACCTCTTTTCTCTGTAGTCTTGGGAAATTTTTAATGACTTCTGAGGTGGTTTGAAAGGAAATCTCCCACATAGGCTCACAGGGAGTAGCATTATCAGGAAGTGTGGCCTTTTTGGAGTAGGTGTGGTCTTGTTGGAGGAAGCCTGTCAATAGAGTCAGGTGTGGAGGTCTCAGAAGCTTAAGCCAGGCCTAGTGGGATTAATAACTCTCCCTGCTGCCTGCAGATATGGGTGTAGATCTCTCAGCTCCTTCTCCAGAACAATGTCTTCTTGCACCCTGCCATGCTTCCTGCCCTGACAATAGTGGACTAAAGCTATGAACTGTTGGCCAGTCCCAGTTAAAAAGTTGTATTTATAAGTGTTACTGGGGACATGGTATCTCTTCCCAGCCATAAAAATCATAACTAAGGAAATTTTCATAGAGTATCTGGAATACCAAGCGCCAGTAAGAATTTTTAAAACAGATGAAGAACAGATTCCAGAGCCAGCTAGGTGACCTTCATTCTCCGTCCTGTCCTCCGATTCCAATTCCCCAGTATTATCCCCAGTTTCATAGCAGATCATCTGCTGCAACCTCTCCTTCCTCTCTGCCTGCATCCCTAGGGGACTAGCAGATATTCTCCTTAAGCATCCCTCCCCTACCCCATCCCTTTGTCTCAGCTGACAATACCAAGAAACACTCCCTGGAAACCTGCTGGATACACTCAGCATGGAATCAGGTAGGCATCTTCGCTCTCTCCCCTGTCTTCCAGTTCTAATCCCCCAGACTCAACCCTTCCTTTATATTAGACCACCTTCTTCTCTGCCACCATTCCCAGGGGACTACCCACATCCTCTTGGCACACCTGACACTCTTGGCACCACCCCACTTAGCTCATCCCAATTCCTTCCTGTCAGTTTTCAAACCTAGACCTCAGTGACTGCACATGGCAGGGGCTCAGAAGCATTCCCTACCAGGCAACCCACATCTCTCACATTCTCATAAGATCAAGAGAGAACAAAAGAGATCAAGAAACAGGAAACCTACTCAGCAAAGACAAAATCAGATATCAACATCTATAATCGTCATCATTCCAAACCCAGATGCCTACATACCAGTGTTAAAACACAATCAATTACAGCCAGGTCAAGGTGCCACTACTAGGACCTAGCAACCCTACTGGAAGACTCTGAAAAAGGCAAGATAGTTGAAGCATAAGACAAACACTTCAAAATAGCTATTACAAATATGCTAAAGGACCTAAAGAGGATAGGACTGAATCTAATAATGAAATATATGAAAACACAGTAAAATGAAATGAAAACAAAGTTTTAATACATGAAAGCAGAAATGGAATCTCTAAAGAAAACCCAAGCTGAGATAAAACTGGAAATGAAAAAATGTAAAATCAAAAAAAAAAAAAAAAATCCCAGACATAAGCTTCACTAACAGAATACAAAAGATAGAAAAGAGAATCTCAGAGACTGAAGACAAAGAAGAAATGGATACCCCAGTCAAACAAATGTTAAATATTTTTAAAATCCAGGCATATAACATCCAGGAAATATGGGACACTATGAAAAGGACAAATTTATGAATAATAGGAATAGAAGAATGAAGAAGAAGAGGAAAGGGAGAAGAGGAGGAAGAGGCACAAAAAGGAAAGTTTATAGCACAAAGTGCCTGCATAAAGAAATTAGAAAGTTCTCACACCAGCAATTTTAAATTACATATGAAAGCTCTAGGGGAAGAAGAAGAAGGAGGAGGAGGAGGAGGAGGAGGAGGAGAAGAAGAAGAAGAAGAAGAAGAAGAAGAAGAAGAAGAAGAAGAAGAAGGAGGAGGAGGAGGAGGAGGAGGAGGAGGAGGAGGAGGAGGAGGAGGAGGAGGAGGAGGAGGAGGAGAAGAAGAAGAAGAAGAAGAAGAAGAAGAAGAAGAAGAAGAAGAAGAAGGAGGAGGA
The DNA here is from genome assembly GCF_978045245.1 of Mus caroli. NCBI lineage: Eukaryota > Metazoa > Chordata > Mammalia > Rodentia > Muridae > Mus > Mus caroli. The sequence continues at coordinate 119,509,886 of NW_028227261.1, forward strand.
GGAGGAGGAGGAGGAGGAGGAGGAGGAGAAGGAGAAGAAGGAGGAGGAGGAGAAGAAGGAGAGGAGAAGGAGAAGGAGAAGAAGAAGGAGGAGGAGGAGAAGGAGAAGAAGGAGAAGGAGAAGGAGGAGAAGGAGAAAAAGAAGGAGGAGGAGGAGGAAAGAAGAAGAAGAAGAAGGAGGAGGAGGAGGAGGAGAAGGAGAAGGAGAAGGAGAAGGAGAAGGAGAAGAAGAAGAAGAAGAAGAAGAAGAAGAAGAAGAAGAAGAAGAAGAAGAAGAAGAAGAAGAAGAAGAAGAAGAAGAAGAAGAAACACTCCAGTGAGGAGTGGAAAGCAGAAAGTAATCAAAATCAGGGCTGAAATCAAACAGAAACAAAAAAACAATACAAAGAATTAATGAAAGCAAGATCTGGGTTCTTTGAGAAAATCAGCAAGATAGACAAACCCTTACCCAAACTAACCGACAGAGAGACAGTATCCAAATAAACAAAATGAGAAATGAATGGGGAGACATAACAGAAACTACGGAAATTCAGAGTCATTAGTCTTACTTCAAAAGTCTGAAATCCACAAAATTGGAAAATCTTAATGAAATGAGCGATTTTCTAGACAGATACCACTTACCAAAGTTAAATCAAGATCAAGTAAACTTTGGAAGGCTTGAGGACCCAGACTTGCGTGGTGAATCAGTTCATGTGACCAACCAAAGAACAAAGGTAGCCTAGCCTACCATAAGGACCTAGTTCAAGTGGTACCTGGGGAAATTGCATCAGTCCGGGTGGGCTAGGACTTGCAAACAAATGCAATTAGTAGTGGGAGAGAAGCCTAGGTTTCAATGTACAAAGATTTCATGATATGCCGCAGACCCTCTGGGTCCCTGTGTCTGTGTGGAACGGGGTCTCTCGATGCGGGTGGGCAAAGCGTGGATGAGCGACAAACAGACACACAAACAGGAGAGTTCGTGTGGAATCTGAGTGTAATTTTGCAACTCGAGCATCAGAGTTTTTATGCAGAGGACAATAAGGAAGTTGGGTGACATATTCGCAAGGTACAATTGAGGTAACCGGAATCTTACATAAAACAGAGGAATGCAAACACAAAAGGTCTAACGGGAACCACCTGGGATAGAATTCATTGATAACAGCTGGGATCAACAAGGGTTCCACCTAAGATTAGAAGCTCCACTAATCTTAGAAGCCAGGGTCAAGGGCTTCAAGTCCTTGCCATAGTTCCTATTTTAGTCTCTTGTATAGTCCACCTTCCCCTTAGGCCATTGTAAATACGTGTGTATGGGTGTAACTCTGCTATAGTATCTATTCTGGTTTCTCCTTTGGTCTGAAACTTCCTTCTTAGTGATGGTAAATTCCTGTGTAAGGGAGTGACTTAGCTTTTACAATCTTGCTGAATTCTAAGCCCATGATCTTGCTCAAGGACATTTCTAGGACTGTTGGAACACTGGTGGAAGGCTTAAGCCATGTCAGAATTCAATTTTAAAAAGCACTTATAATAGGAAAATACTGAAAGAGAGCACGTGGATCCATACACTAGACTAACGTGGGAATGAAAAATTACTGTATGGGTAAGGAACGCTAGACTCCAGGAGGAGAGCTACTTGAAACTCTTTTGCCTCATGAGTGACTTTTAAGCCTCTCGGCTTGTCCAGTTGACTCGACCGGGGCGTAGCATTGATACAGCAAACTACATTTCCAGGAAGCACTGCAGTACCACTCTGCCAATAGCTACAGTATCTCTTTTTTAAAAAAAATAAAAAATTTCAGGTAAACTATTTAAATAGTCCTATACCCCTAAATAAATAAAAGTAGTCATTAAAAGTCTCCCAACCAACAAAACAAAACCCAGGGCCAGGTGGTTTTAGTGCAGAATTGTACAAGACTTTCAAAGAGCTAATACCAACACTCCTCAAACTATTCCACAAAATAGAAACAGAAGGAACACTGCCAAACTCATTCTATGAAACCACATTCACCATGATACCTAAACCCCATGAATACTCAACAAAGATAGGGAACTTCAGACCAATTTCTCTTATGGACATTGATGCAAAAATACCCAATAAAATACTCAAAACCAAATCCAGGAACACATCAAAAACATCATCCACCATGATCAAGTATGCTTCATCCCAGAGAGTCAGGGATGATTCAATATATGAAAATTCATCAACCTAATCAAACATATAAAGGAATTGAAAGGAAAAAAACACATGATCATCTTATTAGATGCTGAAAAATTCTTTGACAAAATCCATTTCCACTTCATGTCAAAAGTATTAGAGATATCAGGGATACAAGGCACATATCTAAACATAATCAAAGTAAAACCCAGCAAGCCAATAGCCAACATTAAACTAAATGAAGAGAAACAAGATAGAGGGCAAGATAGAGACCTGAGATAAGGGAAGCACTCAAGAACCAATAGGGGTGACCTTAGTTAGCTGTGACTCATAGCTCTGGGGAAATGGAACCTGAAGAAGCTACCTCCTGTAGCCACAGCAGGAACCACAGTGGAGCAAATAATAGGAACACCAACCCACTCACAAAACTCTTGACCCAAAATGTATCCAGACTACAAGAAATGCAGGGACAGGGATGGAACAGAGACTGAGGGAATAGCCAATCCAAAGCTCGCCTAACTTGAGACCCATCCCGTGGGCAAGCACCAATCCCTGACACTATTAGAGGTTATGTTTGCAGACAGGAGTCTGGCATGGCTGTCCTCTGAGAGGCTCCACCCAGCAGCTGACTCAAACAGATGCAGACACCCGCAGCCAAACAGTGGATGGAGCTTGGGGATTCTTGTGGAAGAATAGGAGGAAGGATTGCAGACCCTGAAGGGGATAGAAACTCCACAGGCAGACCAACAGTCAAGTAACATGGACTCTTGGGGCTCTCAGAGACTGACCCACTAACCAAAGAGAGTACACTGACTGGGCCTAGGTCTCCTCACACATATGTAGCAGATGTCCAGCTTGGTCTTCATGTGGGTCCCAAACAACTGGAACAGGGGCTATCCCAAAAGCTGTTGCCTGTATGTAGGATATGTTGTTCTATCTGGGCTGTCTTTTCTAACCTCAGTGGGTGAGGATGTGCCTAACCCCAAAGAGATTTGATGTGCCAGGGTGAGGGATATCCAGGGGGCTCTGACCCATTCAGAGGAGAAGGGGAAGGGGAATATGGGTAAGGACTGTGAGAGGGGGTAACGGGAGGGAGGGAAGCAATGAAGAGTCCATTAAAAATGTAGTAAAGAACGAAACAGAATTCTCAACAGAGAAATCGCTAATGGCTGAGAAGCACTTAAAGAAATGTTCAACATCCTTAATCATCAGAGAAATGCAAATGAAAACGTCTCTGAGATTCCATCTTACACCCATCAGAATGGTTATGATCAAAACCTCAAATGGACTTGGGAGGCAGAAACAGGTGGATTTCTGAGTTCGAGGCCAGCCTGGTCTATAGAGTGAGTTTCAGGACAGCCAGGGCTACACAGAGAAACCCTGTCTTGAAAAACCCAAAAAAAAACCAAAACAAACAAACAAAAAAACCAAAAAACAAAAAACAAACCTCAAATGGCAGCACATGCTGGCGAGGACATGGAGCAAGGGGAACACTCCTCCAGTGCTGGTGGAAGTGCAAACTCGTATAACTTTGGAAAATAACCTGATGGTTCCTCAGAAAATTGGAACTAGTTCTACCCCAAGACCCAGCTATACCACTCCTAGGCATATACCCAAAAGATGCTCCAGCATAGCACAAAGATGTAACCTCCCCAGCCTGAAACCTGTTTGCTCAGGTTTCAGTGTTAGCAAGAAGAGAGCATTGGGGCGGAGCTTGCTGCCCTATCGTTCTGCCACTCCCACTGCCACTGCCTGCCACCTTGCTGCTCCGGAGTCAAACACATGGTCACCTGCAACTTTACTCCAGGATGACTTGGTGGGAAAGGGCCCCTTCCCCTGCTTCATAACCGAGTGTCAGAAATAATAAAATCAAACCTTGATCGAACTGGTTGCCTTGGTTCCATCTTTATCGTGCCGCCTAGCCCCACCCCTTCTCTTGCAGATTCCAAGATGCCTTTCCAGACTAGAGCCCAGACATGTGAGCCGCTGGCCGGCCACAACAGATCTAGCGCCCAACGTGGGACTGTGAAACGGCAGAGGACATTTGAAAGAAGCACTGCTGGTCTGGAGCTCCATAGAAGAAGAAAATAATTAAAGGAAATTCATATTTGCTCAACTATGTTTATAGTAGCTTTATTCATAATAGCCAGAAAACAGAAACAACCTTGATGTACCTCAACTATAGTTTTTTTTAAGTAGTACATTTACACAATGAAGTACCATTCAGCTATTAAAAACAAAGATGTGAAATTTGCAGGCAAATGAATAGAACTAGAAAATATCATCCTGAGTGAGGTAATGCAGACCCAGAAACACATGCATAGTATTTACTCACTTGTAGGTGGATATTAGCCATAAAGTACAGGGTAAACATGCTACAATCCACAGACCTAAAGAAGCTAAGTAACAAGGAGGGCTCAAGGGAGGATGCTTCAATATCACTCAGAAGGGGAAATAAAATAAACAACAGAGGTGGATGGAGAGAGGGAACTGTGTGGGAGAGGGGAAAGGTGGGGATCAGATGAGGGGAGAGTAGGGAGGGGAGAAGCACTGGGAGGGCTGGAATAGTGAAAGGAAATCATTGGGTGGGCATCTCTGGGACCAGCTGGAGACCTCGGATGAGAGAGGCTCTTCAGAGTCCAGGGTGACCTTAGCTGAGACTCCTAGCAACTAGGGATATGAAGACTAAAGTGGCTACCACCTGTAGCCAGGCTGGATTTCCACTGGAGGAAGGGGGACACCAAACTACATACAGAACCTTCAACCCAAAAGAGGGAATGGCCAACCAATGAATGACTGGCCCAACTTGAGTATCATGGGAGAGAGCCAACCACTGATACTATAAATGGTACTCATTTATACTTGCAGTCAGGAGTCTTCTGACAGGCTTCATCCAGCAGCTGATGGAAACAGAGGTAGAGAACGACAGCCAAACATCAGGCAGGGCTAGAGGAGTCTTGTGAAAGATTGGGGGACAGGAATGAATGAGGCAGAGGGGTCAAGAAAACCATGAGAAGACCTACAAAGTCAACTAACCTAAGCCCATAGGGGGTCACAAAGACTGAACCACCAACCAAAGAACATACACAGGCCGGACCTAGGCCTCCTACACATTTGTAGTATATGTTCAGCGTTGTCTTCATGTGTGTCCCCTAATTATTGGAGCAGGGGCTGCGTTGTCTTCATGTGTGTCCCCTAATTATTGGAGCAGGGGCTATCTCTGACTCTGTTGCCTGCCATTGGGTCCCTTTCTCTTAGCTGGGCTGCCTTTTCTGGTCTCAGTGGGAAAGGTTGTGCTTTGGTCTGTTGTAACTTGCTGTGCCAGGACCAGTTGGTATCCATGGGAAACTTCCCCTTTCCCTATGAGAAGCAGAGGTGATAACAGAGGGAGAGAATTTGTGAGGGTGGGACTAGGAAGAGAAGATGAGGGGGGTGAGTTGGAGATATCTTGCATTAGTGAGTAGCAGCACACCTGAAAGTTTTAGAACAGAGGTAATAACATTCAAAAGGAGTAGATAACAAGAAATATTCAAACTCAGGGCCGATATCAATAAAAATAAAAGAAAATAACAAATATATTTATAAAGAATTGATGAAACAACTATTGGTTTTTTGAGGAAAATCAGTGAGATTTACACACCTTTAGCCAAATTAACCAAATTAGGAACCTGAAGAGAATATAACAACTGATATAGAGGAAAACCAAAATAATCATACAGACATGCTTTAAAAACCTGTACTCCATCAAACTGGAAAACCTAAAGGAAATGGGTAATTTTCTTAGTATATACCACCTAACAATGTTAAATCAAGATCAGACAAGCAATTTAAACACTCTTATAACCCCTAGTGAAATACGAGCAGTAATTAAGAGTCTCCCAACCAAAATCAGCCCAAGGCGAGATGGATTTTGTGAAGAAGTCAGCCAGACTTTCAAAGAAGAATTAATGCCAATCCTTATCAAATTACCCCACAAAAACAGAAACAGAAGGAACAGTGTACAATTCTTTTAGCAGACCATAGTTTTCCTGATAAACCACATAAAAACCCAACAAAGAAACATACAGATCAATTTTCCTTATTAACAGAGATGCAAAATTTCTCAATAAAATACTTACAAACAAAATAAACAAAAACATTTTTAAAAATCCACCATGATCAAATAGGCTTCATCCCAGAGATTCAGTGATGGTTCAATATGTGAATTGATAAATGTAACCCACAATATAAGAAGACAGAAAGACAGCCGGGCATGGTGGCACGCGCATTTAATCCCAGCACTTGGGAGGCAGAGGCAGGTGGATTTCTGAGTTCGAGGCCAGCCTGGTCTACAAAGTGAGTTCCAGGACAGCCAGGGATATAGAGAAACCCTGTCTTGAAAAACCACAAAAAAAAAAAAAAAGACAGAAAGACAGAAAGACAAGACAAAGCCACATGAACATCTCATGAGATGCAGAAAAGCCTTTGACAGGCATGGTATCATTTTTTTTTTTAATGAAATTCCTGGAGTGACCAGAAAGATACAAGTACCATATCTTAACATAATAAAGGCAGTTTACAGCAAGTCCACAGTCAGAACCAACCTAAATGGAGAGAAACTCCAAGTATTTCCACTAACATCAGGAACAAGACTCTCCATACTTATTCAATATAGTACTTAAAGTCTTGGCTCTACCTAAGAGATCAAGTAGACACAAATGGGAAGGAAAGAAGCCAAAAGAATGCATGCTGTATTTGTCTTTTGGGGATTGGGTTATATCTTAAGATGATTTTTATCCTAGCTCTGTCCATTTTCCTACTCCATTCATAATTTCATGAAATTTTTTAACAACTGAGTAATATTTGTATGAATGTATCACGTTTTCATTATTCATCCATTGATGGACACCTAGGATGTTTCTAATTTCTGGCCATGAGGAATAGAGCATCATTGAACATGACTGAGCAAGTATCTCTGTAATAGGGTTTAGAGTTCTTTGAGTATATGCTAAAGATGGTATACCTACTATTTTAATAAACAGGTTAAACTCCATAAAATCACAGAGATTATGTATAAATACAGGACTAAGGGGAGGAATGGTTCTCCCTAGAAATGAAAAAAAGAATAGATAGTTATGGATGAAGGAGGTGGGTGACTGGAATGAAGAGGAAAAGGAAAAGTAGAGTAATGGAGAAGATATGGGTGGGACAGCTAAAATGAAGGACCACTTGATGGATCATATAGGAAGCTGATACAGCAAAACCTTCCTAATAATTAGATAGATAGATAGATAGATAGATAGAGATAGATAGATAGATAGATAGATAGATAGATAATCTAAATAGAATTGACAATAACAGGAGAAACAGAAACCCAACTTGCCATCTCTTTGTCCCAAATGAAGTCTCCAGTTCTGGGAATCAGTTATATCTAATCAAGTTGTTTGCCAAGGGGTCCCATGGGAACAACCCAGGCTATTCCCAAGGCTATTGGTTGCTCTCCACAAACTGCCAGTAAGGCTATTAACACTGATGGTTCTTGCCAGCCTCCTTCACTAACTTCTTACAACACATTTCTTTTGCAAGTAGAATGAAGAGCTCCATCTACAATGAAAGATTATTCTAGGTAATCCTGTTAGACCCTAATGTAATCATAAAAGTCATTATAGAGAAAGGCAGAAAGGCTCAGGGAGTGAGAAGGTGAAAGCAAGATAGAAGAATGGAAAGAGAAGATGATATAATGTGGAACTAAGTCCCAAGGAATGTGAGCAACTCGTAGAAACTGGAAGTACAAGGACATAGGTTCTTCCTGCATATTCCAGAAGGAAACCACTATGTCAATGCCTTGATTTTAGTCTGTAAAGCTCATTTGTAATTATAACTCCAAGAATGATGAAATATATATGGGTTATTTTTAGTCCTGGGCTATCAATTGCCACTGAGGCTGCACCTTCACCAATGGCCTCTCACAGTGCTGAGCATCAGTTGCTCTGTGTGACCCCTTCATGCCTTCAAAACCAGTACCACCTGGGTAACTCTTACACATTACTAAGTACAGCCACAGCACAAGGTACAACCTTGGCTATCTCTGAAACACAGCCTCTGTGCTCTCAGAAAACACTTCCCAGAAGATGTCACCTCAATGATGCTGGTCTCTTCTTAATCACTGCTAATTTCTTAGCTCTAGCTAACCAGCATCAATAGTCCCAGTAATACAAAGGTTTCACTTTACTAGTTCTGGTATCCTGTTAATCACAGCTGATTCTTCAGCCCCAGCTAACCAGAACCACAGAATCTTCACAATCAAAGTAACAATGGCCCTGAAAAGAGTCTTTAATTTTCCCTCTGAAATTTCACAAGCCAGGCCTCCATCTTCTGCACTGTCTTCCAAGCTCCTACACAACATAACACCGAATAGATCTTCTAGCCCAAAGTTCCAAAGTCCTTCCACAGTCCTCCCCAAAACATGGTCAGGTTGTCACAGGAATACCCCACTATGCTGGTACCAATTTCTCTTAGTCGGGGTTTCTATTCCTACACAAACATCATGACCAAGAAGCAAGTTGGGGAGAAAAGGGTTTATTCGGCTTACACTTCCATACTGCTGTTCATCACCAAGGAAGTCATGACTGGGACTCAAGCAAGTCAGGAAGCAGGAGCTGATGCAGAGGCCATGGAGGGATGTTCCTTACTGGCTTGCTTTCCCTGGCTTGCTCAGCCTGCTCTCTTATAGAAACAAGACTACCAGCCTAGAGATGGTTCCACCCACAAGGGGCCCTAGATCACTAATTGAGAAAATGCCCCACAGCTGGATCTCATGGAGGCATTTCCCCAGCTGAAGCTCCTTTCTCTGTGATAACTCCAGCTTGTATCAAGTTGGCACAAAATTAGCCAGTACACACACATTCAAATAAACACATGTACACACACCAATATACACATGTACATACATAAATATGCACATATACACATATACTAATATACAGACATAAATATATGCATGTGCACATAGAGAAATATGCACATGCATTTACATATACAAAAATCTACATGTGTGCATAAATACATGTACCTAAATATACACATGAATACTCACATATACATATGTCCACCTATTGACATTCACATGTAGACATAAACATACAAATATGCACATATATATGTACATATAATGTATACACATAATATACATATATATACACACAAAATAAACACATACTTACACAAATAGTTATACAAATGTACACACATTAGTTTGGCACTCAGAAGGCAGAGGCAGGGGAATCTCCAAGTTCAAGGCCAGCCTGGTTTATGAAGTGAGTTCCAAAACAGCCCTCTCTCCATAGAGAAACCCTGTCGTGAAAAAAACAAAACAAAACAAAAAGGCAAAACCACAAGTACACAAATGTACACACAGATTAATATATACATGTACACACATAAATATATACATGCATACAAAATCACTATACCCATGTAAATGCATGTGCACACATAAGTATATACATGGAAATACATAAACCACTTATGTACACACATACATGCTCAAACATGTAAACAGAAATATACGCATGTATACATGTACATGTTCAAACATGTAGACATAAATATATGCAGGCACATGTGGAAAGCCGCTCCCACATTCGCCATTACAAGATGGCACATGAGCTGCGTGTTTGAACAAGTAAAAAGGCTTACTGCACATGTCTCTGGATAGTCCCTGTCCGAGAGGACATACATCCGTTAAGTACGTTATCTGGTCTGTTTGGAAATGGCCCTGTGAGGATGCGCCACGTCAGAGGCGGGACAAAAATTCTATATAAGGCACAGGGCTGGGTTCCTCAGAGTCTTCGCATCCGTGTGTAAGCTTATGCTCTCCCTCTCAAGATGCATTAAAGCTTGGCTGCAGAAGGATCCTACTTGTGTGCCTTGTCGTTCTTGCTGGTCAAGTCGGACGCGCGCAAGAAGTGGTGCGGAAAACCCGGGACTTCAAGACATCGTTCGCACCACCGGAGACCCCTCAGCGTGGAGGTGGATTCAGAACTGCAGTGGACTCCGCCCAGAGAGGTGTGTCAGATTTTTTTCTAATCTTGGTCTTCAACTGTCTCCACCTTGGGAGGGTTTGCCCGAGGTGGCGGTGTTAGTGATCGGAGTCTTCTTCCTTTTCTTCCTGGTGTTGTATTGTTGAGGGTTGCGGATAAGTCCGACGTAGATAAGCGGCCTGCGACCGTTGACATTTCGGTCGTTGATCTCCTGTCAGATCTCCTGTCAGACGGACGTAGATAAGCCGCGAGGAGGTAGAAATCTGCCGTGCTACATAAGTCGGGTGTAGATAAACCGCAGGCACCATCCACAATGGGTTCGTCCCAATCTGTGGTTCAAGCCCTTGATAACCTTCTTAAACAAAGGGACATTAAGATTGCACCCCGCACACTTAAAAATTTTGTGAAGGAAGTTGACCGTGTGGCGCCATGGTCTGGATCACTTTCCCGCGCCTCGTGGAAAAAATTGGGAAAAGATCTAGATAGAAAACTGTTAGAGAACGATCTTCGCCCTGGGACCAAGGCCATTTGGAAGATGGTTAATAACTGTCTAGAGGATGAAACCTGCGGTCCAGTAAGACAGGAAGGCCAGCACGCGTTAGAATCAGTCCAAGATAGCATGTCAGAAACCGAGCGGAGTGAGAGGTTGGGTGCTCGAGCACATACAAAAGGGATATCCAAGAAAAGAGAAAAGGGACCCCCCGGAAAAGGTAAAAAAGGGGGAGAGAAGCCTGATCAACCTATAAGGTTGGATCACCCTTCTAATAATGATAAGAAAAAAGGGGAGAGTATCTACCCAGTAAGGGAACTTCAAGAACTGAAAATTAGCTCAAGTTCGAGCGACGAACTTGACTCCTCTGAGGAAGAGGACTTAGAGGAAGCTGCGGCTAGATATGAAGAAGAGAGGTATCACCCTGATGAAAGGATCCCAAGGTATAAAAATAAAAAACAGCCCCCACTCCAACAACGCATGCAGCTTACCCCTACTGCCCCACCCCCTTATGGGGCACGACCCGCATCTTCTTCACTTCTTTCTGAAAAAACCCGCCATAAAGTGACACAAGCCTTCCCCGTTTTCGATAATGGGGAAGGAGGTAGGGTTTATGCACCCGTAGAATACAATCAAATTAAGGAACTTGCAGAGTCGGTAAGGAAATATGGGGTGACGGGGAGCTTTACATTGATGCAACTAGATAGATTGGCCATAAATCCGCTCACTCCTTCAGATTGGCAGATGATTACCAAAGCTGTTTTACCAACCATGGGACAGTATATGGAATGGAAAGCCCTATGGCATGAGGCAGCCCAAAATCTAGCTAGGTTTAATGCTGCAGCACTCACCCTGGAACAACGCGATTGGACCTTCGACCTGTTAACAGGGCAGGGCCTGTATGCGGCTGATCAAAACAACTATGCATGGGGAGCTTATGCGCAAGTTGCACATTCTGCTATTAGGGCATGGAAAGCTCTATCAAACAAGGGTGAGGCTAATCAACAATTATCAAAAATTATTCAGGGCCCCCAAGAGCCCTTCTCCAATTTTGTGGCAAGAATGACAGAAGCGGCTGAGAGAATTTTGGGGGACTCTGAGGCCGCAAACCCCTTAATAGAACAGTTAATTTTTGAACAAGCCACACAGGAGTGCCGAGCAGCTATCACCCCTAGAAAGAGCAAAGGCTTACAGGATTGGCTTAGAGTTTGCCGTGAGTTGGGGGGACCCCTTACTAATGCAGGCCTGGCGGCTGCAATTCTTCAGTGGCAAAAACAAGCAACAGGACAAAAGGGACATAAAACATGTTATAATTGTGGCAAGCCTGGCCATCTCAAAAGAGACTGCAGGGCCCCTCCTCGTGAGAGGAGGGTCCTTACCCTATGCACCAAGTGCGGTAAGGGTTATCATAGGGCAGATCAATGTCGGTCTGTCAGAGATATCAATGGCAGGCTACTTGCATCACAGGAGGCTAATGATACTAAGGAGTTTCCTCGTGTAACAAAAAACGGGAAACCGGGCCCCCGGTCCCAGGGCCCCCAAAGATATGGGAACCGATTTGTCAGGACCCAGGAAGCAACCAGAGAGGAGGCCCAGGAAGACCCTCAAGGGTGGACCTGCGTGCCGCCACCGACTTCCTACTAATGCCCCAAATGAACATTCAACTGGTCCCGGTGGAGTCTGTATTATCTTTGCCCCTGGGGACCATGGGCCTTATTCTTGGTCGAGGTTCGCTCACCTTACAAGGCTTGGTGGTACACCCAGGAGTGGTGGATCGCCAACACTCTCCTGAGATTCAAGTTCTATGTTCCAGCCCTCGGGGCGTCTTCTCTATTAACAAAGGGGACAGGATTGCCCAGCTATTGCTCCTCCCTGATAACGCCAGAGAGGAGCCTGTGGGACAGGATGTGAAGAAAATGGGTTCCTCCGGAAGTGATTCGGCCTACTTAGTGGTATCGTTAAATAGCAGACCTAAGCTCCGCCTTGAGATAAATGGGAAAGAATTCGAGGGCATTCTAGATACCGGAGCAGATAAAAGTATAATTTCCACACATTGGTGGCCCAAAACTTGGCCCACCACAGAATCATCTCATTCGTTACAAGGTCTGGGATACCAATCCTGTCCCACTATAAGTTCTGTTGCTTTAACCTGGAGATCCCCTGAAGGTCAGCAGGGAAAATTTGTACCCTATGTGCTCCCGCTCCCGGTTAACCTCTGGGGAAGGGATATCATGCAGCACATGAGTCTCGTCTTGTCTAATGAGACAGTTTCCTTAGAAGGCAACTATTCAGATAGAGCAAAGCATATCATGACCAAGATGGGTTATAGAGATGGGGAGGGACTGGGTGCACAAGGACAGGGACGAATAACGCCTATTGCACCAAAGGAAAATTATAGAAAACAGGGACTGGGTTTTTCCTAGGGGCCGCTGAGATAGCACAACCTATACCATGGAAAACAGAGGACCCGGTGTGGGTTCCTCAGTGGCCTTTATCCTCTGAAAAATTAGAGGCAGTAACACAATTAATAAAAGAACAGTTAAATTTAGGACACATCGAGCCGTCTGTCTCTCCTTGGAATACTCCCATATTTGTTATTAAAAAGAAATCTGGAAAGTGGAGGTTGCTTCATGATTTAAGGGCCATTAATGCACAAATGAAGTTATTTGGCCCCGTGCAACGTGGTTTGCCGGCGTTATCTGCCCTGCCGGGAAAATGGAATTTGATTATTATAGATATTAAGGATTGCTTTTTTTTTATACCATTATGCCCTGAGGATAGGCCTCGTTTTGCCTTCACAGTTCCCTCATTCAATCATATGGAACCAGATAGAAGATATCAATGGAAAGTTTTGCCCCAGGGCATGTCCAATAGTCCCACCATGTGTCAGCTTTATGTACAAAGGGCTCTTAGCCCAATAAAGGAACAATTTCCTTCTTTAATTTTAATACATTATATGGATGATGTTCTTTTGTGTCACAAAGAACTGAGCCTATTAAAAAGGGCATACCCCTGTTTGTTGGACACTCTTCAACGGTGGGGTTTGCAAATAGCTGCAGAAAAGGTGCAGGTTTCTGATACAGGGCAGTTTCTAGGGTCGATAATTACCCCAGACAGGATTGCACCCCAGAAAATAGAAATACGGAGGGACCTTCTTCATACTTTAAATGATTTAAATCTTCATACTTTAAATGATTTTCAAAAGTTGCTGGGAGATATTAATTGGCTTAGACCCTTTTTGAAAATCCCCTCGGCAGAGTTGAAACCTTTATTTGAAATATTGGAAGGGGATTCTCATATTTCCTCCCCTAGAGCCCTTACTCCAGTTGCTGACCAGGCGTTGCGAGCAGTTGAGGGGGCTTTGCAGGAGGCCCAATTGCATCGCATTAATGATACTCAACCTTTTGATTTGTGTGTTTTTAAGACAACCCAATTGCCGACTGCAGTTTTATGGCAGGGTGGACCTCTACTGTGGGTCCACCCAAATGCTTCCCCTGCTAAAATAATAGAATGGTATCCTAATGCAGTTGCACAGCTTGCCCTTAGGGGCCTGAAAGCAGCTATTACCCACTTTGGAAAAAACCCAGATACCCTAATTGTGCCTTACACCGCTGTACAAGTTCAAACTCTGGCAGCCACCTCCAATGACTGGGCAGTCTTGGTTACCTCCTTTGAAGGACAGATAGATAATCATTATCCCAAGTATCCCATCTTACAGTTTGCCCAGAATCAGCCTGTTGTGTTTCCACGTGTGACACCTAAATCCCCACTTGAAGATGGGGCCGTGGTATATACTGATGGGTCAAAAACCGGCATAGGTGCCTATGTCCACAATGGGGAGGTCACCTCTAAACAGTTTGGTGAGAATTCTCCTCAAGTAGTGGAGTGTCTTGTGGTCCTGGAGGTTTTAAAAACCTTTTCAGGAGCCCTTAATATTGTGTCTGACTCTCATTATGTGGTTAATGCTGTAAATCTTTTAGAAGTGGCTGGGGTGATTAGGTCATCTAGCAAGGTTGCCCATATTTTTCAGCAAATACAGCTAGTCCTGTTAGCCAGAAAATTTCCAGTCTATATTACTCATGTCAGGGCCCACTCGGGCCTGCCTGGGCCCATGGCTCAGGGAAATGATATGGCAGACAAAGCTACAAAAATGGTGGCTGCAGCTTTATCGTCTCCAATAGAAGCTGCCAGGAGGTTTCACAACAAATTTCATGTGACGGCTGAAACTCTGCGTCGTCGCTTCTCCTTGACAAGAAAGGAGGCCCGTGACATTGTCATTCAGTGTCAAAATTGTTGTGAGTTTCTGCCAGTCCCCCACGTAGGAATTAACCCACGTGGCATTCGACCCCTACAGGTCTGGCAGATGGACGTTACCCATGTCCCCTCCTTTGGCAAACTTCAGTACCTCCACGTGTCCATTGACACGTGCTCGGGTATCATGTCTGCTTCTCCCCTAACTGGAGAAAAGGCCTCACATGTGATTCAACATTGCTTTGAGGCATGGAGTGCTTGGGGGAAACCCAAACTCCTTAAGACTGATAATGGTCCAGCTTATACATCTCAAAAATTCCAACAGTTCTGCCGTCAGATGGACGTGACCCACTTGACTGGACTTCCATACAACCCTCAAGGACAGGGTATTGTTGAGCGGGTGCACCGCACCCTCAAATCCTATCTAATAAAACAGAAAGGGGGAGTCGAGGAGGCTCTACCCCGAGTACCAAGAGTGTCTGTGTCTATGGCACTCTTTATACTCAATTTTTTAAATCTTGATGCTCATGGCCATACTGCGGCTGAACGTCATTACTCAGAGCCAGATAGGCCCAAAGAAAGGATTAAATGGAAAGATGTTTTGAATAACAAATGGAAGGGCCCGGATCCCATATTGATCAGATCCAGGGGAGCTGTATGTGTCTTTCCACAGGATGAAGCCAACCCTTTTTGGATCCCTGCCCGCCTTACAAGAACAATCCATCAGGCGGAAGAAGAACCCATTACGACGGAGCTGGACATGGATGATCCTACTTCTGGAAATGATGACACTGGGAGGAACTCAAAGATCAGGGAGTAACCCACATCAGATCTATAATGTGACTTGGACTAGTTCTAATTTGTTAACAGGAGTTGTTGCTAATAAGACTGTTTTGCAGGGTGCCCTAAAAGAGGCTTTTCCAACCCTTTATGTAGATTTGTGTGATCTGGTTGGTAATGAATGGGATCCCTCTGATCATGATCCATCTGGAGATTATGGATGCCAATATATTAATCAAAGAGAATTTACCAGAGAATTTGACATCTATGTTTGCCCTGGTCATAAGGTGTCACCTCATTGTGGGGGTCCGGCAGAGGGCTATAGTAAAGTATGGGGGTGTGAGACTATGGGGCATGCTTATTGGAATCCCTCATCTACATGGGATTTCATTACTGTTAAGAGAGGAAATACACCTGGCTATACTTATGGGGGGAGAGGAAAATGGAAATGCACAAAGGATGGAAGGAGGGTTGATTGTGGCCCCTGCTATGATTCTTTAAAAACTAGCCATATCGGAGCCACCCCTGGGGGCCGATGTAATCCATTGGTGATTACCTTTACTGAGGCAGGAAAGAAAGCTAACTGGGATGGCCCAAAAAGTTGGGGTCTGAGATTGTACCGTACCGGTCATGATCCGGTCGCCATTTTTTCTATAAGTAGAAGTTATACAAATATATCTTCTCATTCCCAGTCCTCTGGCTATCTTGTCCCGCCAGAAGGGACTTATTGGGCCTGTAGTGCTGGCCTTACCCCCTGCGTTTCCCTTGCTACCTTAAATTTTACCAGTATTTTTTGTGTTATGGTAACCCTATGGCCTAGGATTATTTATCATCCCATAAGTCATGTTGTGGAAGCCTATGAGAATGCCAGCCCCCGA
The DNA here is from genome assembly GCF_978045245.1 of Mus caroli. Taxonomy (NCBI): domain Eukaryota; kingdom Metazoa; phylum Chordata; class Mammalia; order Rodentia; family Muridae; genus Mus; species Mus caroli. The sequence goes on from NW_028227261.1 coordinate 119,526,436, forward strand.
CGTCTTAAGAGAGATCCCGCCTCTATTACCTTAGCGGTGTTATTGGGAGGCCTGGCCACAGGCGGCATCACTGCTGGTATAGGCACAGGGGCGGTAGCACTTAATAATAGTCATCAGCTTAAAATTTTGCAACAAGCTATGCATGAGGATATAAAGGAAATTGAAAAATCAATTACTAATTTAGAGACGAGTTTATCCTCTTTGGAAGTGTGCCGCCCTAAAAGAAGAATGCTGTTTCTGGGTCGATAAGACCGGATTAGTGCGATACAGCATGGCAAAATTGAGAACTCGCCTTGCACAGAGACAAAAAATCTTTGATGCCGATAAAGGATGGTTTGAGGGCTGGTTCAGTCAGTCCCCCTGGATGACAACTTTGATTTCCACACTCGTGGGATCAGTTGTGATGCTTCTTTTGATACTTATGATAGGATCTTGCCTGTTTAAAAAGGTGGTGTCTCTCTTCTGCGGGAACGTGTACAAGTGCTTGAGATAATGGCTATGTATGAACGCCTTTAAATGATGCTGTTTTATTTGTTGCTAAAATAGGATTGCTGCCTATGAGAGAGAGGATATTAAGAATAACCAGCATTGATTACGAAATTGCTTGAGGCTGCAGAAACCTGGAATTACCTCAGAATGAAGACAGGAAAAACGAAGAAAGGGATTGTGGGAGGCAGGGTGGATTGAATAGGATTGTCCCAGTGGTTGAGCGTGGCCAATACTCACAGGGCATTCAAAATTTCAAGATTTGTCAGGAAAGAAAGAAAGATATTATTACCATATCTTATGAGGCTTGGATGGGGACCTTCTAGAGAAGTGTGGAGCCGAACTTGGACCCAGTATGTAAAAGGTCGCTGGCCACTCAGCTCTTGCACCCCACGAGGCTAGTCTCATTGCACGGGACAGAGTGAGTGCGCTTCAGCAGCCCAAGGAGAGTTGTGAGGCTAAGCACTGCAGTGGAAGGGGCAAAGCGGCTGTTAAAACCTCTTCCAGGAGGGCGTGTCATCTATACGAAGGTTATATGTCCAAGTTTCCTTCTCCCAGGAAAAACGACATAGGGTCAGGCCAGGGTTCCTCTGGGCGAAGAGTCTAAGAGGAGGACCCTGTGTAAGACCTATCTTGCACACTGGGAATTTGACCTCCACCCTCACTCTCGATCGCTTGGGTGGCCTTAAAATTAAAACAAAAGGAGGAGATGTGGAAAGCCGCTCCCACATTCGCCATTACAAGATGGCACATGAGCTGGGTGTTTGAACAAGTAAAAAGGCTTACTGCACATGTCTCTGGATAGTCCCTGTCCGAGAGGACATACATCCGTTAAGTACGTTATCTGGTCTGTTTGGAAATGGCCCTGTGAGGATGCGCCACGTCAGAGGCGGGACAAAAATTCTATATAAGGCACAGGGCTGGGTTCCTCAGAGTCTTCGCATCCGTGTGTAAGCTTATGCTCTCCCTCTCAAGATGCATTAAAGCTTGGCTGCAGAAGGATCCTACTTGTGTGCCGTGTCGTTCTTGCTGGTCGAGTCGGACGCGCGCAAGAGGCACACTGGTATACACAGGTGTACACAGGTACACACAAATAAATATACACATGTACACATTAATTTGCATATATACATGTACATGAATAGATATACATATGTATACATGCATACACATAGTATACAAGTATATACATGAATATACACATGTATCTATATAAAAATAAAAATCTACACAGATAACCAAACACAAATAATAAAATAATTATATTATACAAATATAATTATTCATTAAAAGAGACTATTGCTGAAGATAACACCTACACAACTCATTGAAAATGGAGAAGTCAAGCTGGTGCCTACCTAAAGCCTCATCCCGTACTGACTAACATTCATGTTACCACAAGGTACTCTGCATGCTACCAAAGGAGAAAGGGAAGCACCAAAGGAACTACAAACCCTTTGATCTACAATGGTGATCTGCTTACAAGATGAACTAATGCAATGCTGGCACGTAGCTTTTGGGAGGAACCAACCAATATCTGATTGGAGTTAAGGCCCAATCCATGAGATGGCACCCATCCCCAACACTGCTCAGGTGCCCAAGAACCTGAGACTTGGTAGGTCAGGGACCTCAGGGAAAAGCAAATGCCACTCTCTCCTAAGGAATGTAATGATAAAATAACTCCTAATGAAATACTGCTGTACTCGTAGGTCAGTGCCTTGCCCAGCCATCATCAGAGAAGTGTCTTCCTGCAGTAGATGGGAACCAATAAAGAGACTCACAGCTGGACAATGTGCAGAGAGTAAAAGACCTTTGAGTATCCACTCACTCATAAATGGGATGCCCATCAAGTTGCTCCCTTCAGGGCTCAAGGAACTCTGCAAAAGAGAAGACAGAAAGAGTTTAATAGCCAGTGAGGATGGAGACACCAAGGAAACAACGCTTTCTAAATAAGTAGAGAGACCCAAAGAGTGTCCCAATAAGGTGCCATGTGGCTTTTCTCCCTTCTGTGGTCTGATGCATGATAGAAATAGCAGATCCTGACCCTCCATTTTTCTAGAGGCTGTGTTGCTAAGGTATGTGCAGGATTTTTTTAGATCTTCATGTGACCTCTTTTCCCAATGTAGAGAGGGTATCTTCTCCATGGATGTCAAACACGGCTACACAATGTGAGGGTCTTCCTCTGGTCCTTGCTATTGCATCTGGCTCTGTCCCAGATGTGGTCTTCTCTTGTCACAAATGCAGGTGGAAACTGATAGAAGAAAATAACACATGCACAGGCACACGCACAAAATTGAAAGTATATGAACATACATTCAATAAGCAAAATGTAAAAATGAAAAGGATGAAGACAGAGTGCTGGGCTGGTGTTTTCTGTGACGCTCATAGCAATGATCATAGAAGAAAGGTCATATGAGTAAAATAGAAACGGTTGTCTGCAGGCAGCTTCATCTCTAGATAAGCCCAATAGAAGGAAGGTCTCAAAGAAGAAACCTTGGTTGGGGAGCATGTACTCTCTAAGGGTGTACGACTGGTGGGTGATGTAAACAGCTGATCTTCAGCCTTCTGTGGGCTGGAGCCTTGATCCAGACCAGGTGCTGAATGGACAGGTCCTCCAGAGGCCTCTCTTCTTGACATGTGTGGAGTCCTCTCCCTGACACTTGACATGGTATGCCACTGTTCTTGCATTTCTGCTGTTCTGATGTCTTAGCAGGAATCCTGTCATGTTAGATCTTGGACCCATCAAGAACCAGTTACTCGTCTTTAGGTTGACTTACCCCCAGCAAATCACAGGAAATACGGTTGTGGTGTTTAGCACAGAAATATGTAGCAGCCATCTTGCCCAACTCTTTATTGTGTGAGAGGTCGACCCCAGTGGGCAGTGTTGCTCTCACCTACACAAGTAGTGAGGTTGCTCAGGGCCTACTGCTTTTGTTTGGCAATGACTCCTACTATTATGCCAGAGTGGCCTGACATCACTGCACTGTGAGAATCTTAAAGAGTGACTAGGCATTGCAGTTTCTCTCTGCTGATGGCCAAGAACCCTGGAGGAGGTTCAGTCTAAGACTTGTCTCAGATGCTTCCCTGGGAACTGCCTCACATCCAGTATCTTTCTTCCCAGTCAGTTCATCCAGCCATGGGAGAGACCGCCAGAGCATAGTACCTCATCTGCATCATATAGCTCGGAGTATCGCTCTGACTAGCCATGTCAGCTGCTGTTGTGTCACCTTGGTCCCCTGGTAGTCACTGACTCTCAGACTGCCATTACTGTTTCTGCATAAAGGTGAAGGAAACTTTGGATCCACACGCTTGCCCCTCAACATCATTACAGCTGAAATGTAAGTAATGATAGGCTTCGTGCCAGACAGCTCACCTAGCATGTGAGAGATCCTGGCTTGAGCTCCTCCCTGTTGGCACCACACCTGAAGCACTGAGTGAAGCACTGAATGCCTGGGTTTCCCCTCACTGAGCCAAGCCTACTGCCCTGGCCCAGTGGATTCAGCTGCTGTGGCAGAGTGTTTTCTATAGCACTGCTCTGAACCCAGAGTCACCTGCCTCAAAATAAGGATATTAGCAGTTGCTTGCAAACCAACACCCCTGACATATTCAAGCCCTCCATCCCCATGTACAAGCTCTCTATCCCCCAGGTTATATGTGTACAAGTGTGTGTTAATGTGTGTAGATGAATGTATACCTGTACATATGTATGTGTGTTCTTGTGTGTGTATGTCTGTACATGTCTATATTCATGCTATATATCTGTATATTTATGTATGCACAAGTATATATTTATATGTATGTGTATGTATATTCATGTGTATGTGTATACATATGTGTGTTTATGTATGTTTATGCAATACATGAGCACACATGTGTATATTAATGTGTGTTGATGAGTGTTCACATGTGTATATGTGTATATATATATATATATATGCTTATATTAATGTATGTATCTAGGTATGTAGCATGTAATTTTTAAAAACCACGCTAAATCCATCTAGGGGCCAGCATCAGTGGTCTCTGTTTGTTCTTAGCCCAGGGCAATGGCCTGAGACCGCAGCCCACATGTTTCTCCTAGCCAACACCTCTCCTACAAATGCAGGCTCTGCCTCTCCAGAGCTCCAAAATCATTCTCTGGTCAGCCCATCACCCCTCTGCCAGCTGGGGGTACGCTCTCACTATGCTCCACTGTGGTTAAGCCAGCCCACGCTCCACTGTGGTTACCTCTTCCCTGGAGCTCAGTCCTTTGCCCAATCTTCCCATTCCAAAGCCTGGCTGAATTCCACCCATGCTATGTTCTTTTCCTCTTGCCCACCCGAGTCACCGAGAATGGAAAACACCAGAAAATCTTAGTTTAAAATCAACAGATGACACAAATACTAGCCCCATATCTATTGTCCTAAACGCATCAACTATTGTATGTAGGGAATTCTTCCAGTAGCAGGAGCCATCACTGGGTAGGACAATTCACAGGCCTACATCCTGCACTCCTCTTGCTCACCATGAAAAAGGCCTTTCCTTCTTCCTGTGTCCCCTCTTCCTCTCTCAGACCCAGAAAGCCAGCCTCCTCTTCTTTGCCCAACAATTGGCTTTTTGTCATTTTTATTAGCCTATTAATTAATTAGAGGAAATTCCCCTACATAGGTATGTTTGTGTGTGTACATGCATGTACATTTGTATATTTATATTTATGTGTGTACATGTGTATATTCCTGCTTGTACATATGTGTATTATGTGTATTCACATGTAAATATTTATGTTCATGTTTTGTGAATGTTTATGTGTATGCATGTGTATACTCATTTATGTATATATGCATGAACATGTACATAGTTGTGTATACATGTACTAAATGTTTATGTATGTGCATGTAAATTTTTATGTGCAAATAGGTGCATATTTATGTGTCTGTGCATATTTATGTTCCTATACATATGTTTGAATATTTATGTGTGTACATGTGCATATTAATGTGTATGTACATGGATATATTTATATTAATTTGTGTACAGGTGTTTACATGTGTATACTTATGTATATACATTGTATATTTATGTGTGTACATGTGTAATCTATGTGTTTGTACATGTGTACATGTATATATTTACATGTATGTGCTTTTGTGTATGTGTGTATATGTGTTCACATGTATATTTGTGTGTGTGTCCATATGTATATCTATGCTTATGTGTATATATATGTGTGTATTTAAGTGTATAGACATATAAATATCTATGTGTATATATTTAGGTTTTTTTCATGTGTTCAAAAATTTTATTTATTTTTTTATTAGGTAATTTCCTCAATTACATTTCCAATGCTATCCAAAAAATCCCCAATACACTCCCCCCCCAGCCCCCCACCCACCCACCCTCACCCCTTGGCCCTGGCATTCCCCTGTACTGGGGCATATAAAGTTGGCAAGTCCAATGGGCCTCTCTTTCCAGTGATGGCCTATGTGTATATATTTGTATACTTGTTTGTAAAATTGCATGTTTATGTGTGTACAAGTGTATATTTACATATGTGTGTATATATTTATATTATCCCTTTTCATGTTTATATTTATGTGTGTTTTGAGTATCTGTTTTTACGTGTAATGTGTATTTTTATGTGTTTACAGGTGTGTCCATACGTATAATAATGTGTGTATGTGTGTACATGGGTATAGTTATTCTTGTTTACATGTGTATATTTTTATGTGCACATACATATATATGTATGTGCACATGTGAATACTTATCTGTGTATACATGAGTATATTTATGTGGTTCATGTTTATAAGTTTGTATGTGTATATGAGTATGTTTGCATGCTTATGTAAGTATATGTTTATGAGTATGTACATGTGTATATTTACATATATATGTTTATGCTTTTACATATTTATGGTAAGTGATATAGATTATATTTATGTGGGTACATGTAGATATTTATATGTACATTTGTATATTTATGTATACATGAAGGTGCATTGCATATTCATGCATGTACATGTAAATTAATCTAAATTAATGTGTATTTGTGTATATTTGTGTGTACATGTGTATCTGTGTATATGAGTGTATCTCTATATATCTGTGTCTTTACATGTTTGAATATGTGTATATTTATATGTATATATGTACATTTGTATGTGTGCATGTTTATATTTATTTGTATACATGTGTATACTTATGTGTATATGTATTTTATGTGCGTGTGTATATATACATATATGTCCACATACAAAATATGTGGACATATATGTACATGAATATAGTTATTTTTGTGTACATGTATAGTCTTATGTGTGCACATGTATTTATTTGTGTGTACATGTGTATTTTATATATATAAATGTGTATATTTATATGTACATATGTATATATTAATCTCTGTGTACCTTTGTGTACTTGTATATCTTTCTATGTGTATACATTTGTATAATTACTTGTGCATATATGTATATATTTATGTGTAGACATGTGGATATTTATGTCTGTGTACATGAGTATACTATGTGTACATGCATATGCTTAATATTGTATGATCATTGTATTTATGTGTGTATATGCATATATTTGTGTGTGTATGCCTATGCATGTACATGATCATGTTTATGTGTGCACATACATATTAGTGTATATATAGACATGTTCATTTACATATTTATGTGTACACGTTTATTTGTGTATGTACATGTGTTTATTTGTGTGTGTACATGTGAGCTTTTATGAGTATGTGTGTTTATTTATATGTCCACGTGTGTATAGGTATATATTAATATGTGTGGACTGTGTATATTTATGTGCATGTACAACTATTTACATGTGTTAGGTGTTTACATGTGAATAGATGTGGATTTTTATGTTTATACATTTGTAGTCTATGTGCACATGTACGTACATGTCTGTACATTTGTATATTTATGTGTGAATGTGTTTATGTATATATATTTATGAATTTATGTGTTTCTGTATGTGTATATGTTTTGTGTATATGTATATATTTATTTGTGTGATATATATATACTTAAGTATATACATGGTGCCTTTGCGTGGTGGCGCACGCCTTTAATCCCAGCACTTGGGAGGCAGAGGCAGGCAGATTTCTGAGTTCGAGGCTAGCCTAGTCTACAGAGTGAGTTCCAGCACAGCCAGGGCTACACAGAGAAACCTTGTCTCAAAGAAGAAAAAAAAATGTATATACATGGGTAATTTTGTGTGTACATGGGTAATTTGATGTGTGTATACATGGATGTCCATTTGTATGTATATATATTACATGTGTATATTTATGTGTACATGTGTATACTACTCTTGTGTATACAGTAGTTTACATATGATGGTGGTTTGAATAAGAATGATTCCCATAGGTTTATATATTTGAATTCTTAGTCATCAGGTAGTGGTACTACTTGAGAGAAAGTAAGTGTGGCCTTGTTGGAGGAAATGTGTTGGGAGAGGTGGGCTTTGAGGTCTTAGATGCTCAAGCCAGACCCAGTGGTTCACTGTCTCTTCCTGCTGCCTGTGTATCTGAATGTAGAACTTTCTCACACCATTCACACCATGACATGCCATGTCACCATGGTCCCAACCATGCTGATAATGGACTAAACCACTAAACCTGTAAGCCAGCCTCTGTTAAATGCCTTTCTTTACAGAAGCTGCCATGATCATGGTGTCTCTGCACAGCAATAGAACACTGTCAAATAGATATGAATATTTATGTGTATGTATATATTAATTAGTGTATGTGTATATATGTTTATGTGTACGTTCATGTGTGTACACATTGATAGTTTTGTCTGTGCATGTACATATATTTGCTTATGTGAGTGAACATGTGTACATTTAAGTGTTTGTGTACATGTGTATATTTATGTGTATGTGTGTATGTATGTTATATCTGTATGTGTATAATTTATGTGTGATTCATGTGTATATTTACATGGGTGTATACATGTCTGTTTATGTGTGTGTACTTGTGTATGTTAATGTGTGTATATATATATGTATATCTATGTGTGTGTGCATGTGTATAGTTATATGTCTGTTTATGTGTATGTTTGCATGTATAGTGTTTGGTGACTTTTTCTACAGTAAGCTAATGTGTTGTGAGCACATGCAAAGTAAGCTAGCTCCAGTTGCCATGTTCAGTATGCTGGAGTAGTTAAATGTGTTTAGTTACAGTATATTCACTCTGTGAAGGGTGTATCTGAGCACAACCTCATCAAAAGCTAAAGAGATTGGTAAATAAGAAGCCACTTTGCATTTATTTGAATTTCCTACCTTTGTTGCATGCTATATTAGTCTATTAAGATTGTTGAAGTTACCCAAATTAAAAATAACACATATATATTTCATCATTCTTGGGGTCATAATTGCAAATGAGCTTTACAGACTAAAATCAAGGCATTGACATAGTGGGTTCCTTGTGGAATATAGAGGGAGCATAGTCCTTGCATTTCCAGGCTCTACAGATTGCCCACATTCCTCTGGCTTAGTTCCACATTACAGCAGCATCATCTTCCCTTTCCCTTCTATCCTCTTTCCCTTCTCACTCCTTGAACCTTTCTGCCTTTCTCTATGATGACTTTTATGATTACATTAAGATCTATCAGGATTACCCAGAATAATGGGTATAATATCAGAATACCCATTTCAACACTCTTCGTCCCACCTGCAAAAGAGATGTGTTATAAGAAGTTAGTGAAGGAGGCTGGCAAGAACCATCAGTGGGGGAAAAAAAAAAAGCACTGTTGTCTTGCAGAAAACTGAGGTTTGCTTTCCAGCACCCACATGACTGACAGTTCCCAGTAGTCTGCGAGTCTCTTCTCCCACAGCCAGAGCTCTAGGGCTAGAGGTGTTTGCCACTGAGCTTAATCTTACGAACATTACAAAATCATAGATAGCATAACAGGCGTAGAAGATAGAGATGGCGTGGAGATGACAAGTCAAGATAATTTATGTAAATTCTAAGTTAGCAATATGTTGAGTTTAGTGTCTTTAATTTTTTTCAAAAGATAAAAACAATGCCTACATTCCTGCAACTTCCTTAACCATTTCAGCAGCATGCTGTAAGAACATAATAGTGCCAAGATCAGGCAAAAGGAATTAGAGAGGTGCTCACAACCAAGAAAGGACAAAAGTGTAGGGAGATGAACAAGACAGTTACCTTGAACTGATGACTACCCAATGCACACATGAGCCAAACCACACAATATACCTGATATACACTCTCAAATACATCAACCAGAATGAATTATTTTTAAATGAAGACAGGTATTTCTTCTTCATTATTATTAGTTTTTGTGTCTTCGCGTATGTGAACCTGGGTGCAGGTGTCTAAGGAGGCCAGAGGACTTGGATTCCCTGGAGCTAGAATTATAGGCACCCAACATGGGTGCTAGGAATTGAACTCTGATCCTCTGGAAGAGCAAGACATGCTCTGAATTGCTGAGTTATCTCTCCAGCTCAAAAGATCAGATTTCAATCATGAGGCATTACATTAATAGACACACAGAAAAGGAGAATGTGCATTCCTTTAAAACAAAACAAAACAAAACAAAACAGGCTGGCACACGCCTTTATTCCCAGCACTTGGGAGGCAGAGGCAGGTAGATTTCTGAGTTCGAGGCCAGCCTGGTCTACAGAGTGAGTTCCAGGACAGCCAGGTTTATACAGAGAAACCCTGTCTGGAAAAAGGAAAAACAAACTAGGCTTCAAGGTCAAATGATTATTTGAGAAGTCAAAACACTATTAAAATATTCCCTATGATGTAAAATATTCAAGTAAAATTATCCTTACCTCTGTACTTTAAAAATCCTTATTTCCTGGGAACCCAATTACTCTCACAACTTTAACTACAAGTTGCAAATGAATGTAACTTTTGAGTTAGCACACTGTCTTAGAGTTTTACTGCTATGAACAGACACCATGACCAACACTCTTATAAGGACAACATTTAATTGGAGCTGGCTACAGGTTCAGAGGTTCAGTCCATTATCATTAAGACTAGAGCATGGCAGCATCCAGGCAGGCATGGTGCAGGAGGAGCTGAGAGCTCTACATCTTGTTCCGAAGGCAAACGGGGAAAGACTGGCTTCTCGGGAGCTAGGAGGAGGGTCTTAAAGTTCACACTAACAATGATGCACTTCTTCCAACAAGGCCACACCTACTCCTATAAGGCCACACATCCTAATAGTGCCACTTCCTGAGCCACACATATTCGAACCATCGCATACACAAATCCTAATTTCTGATTTCGGTTCTGGTGAACTTTACCCACCAGAACCACACTTGGAAAGAATAGGAAACGTGTGTTGAGAAACCCTGAACCACTTCTGCTCCAAATAAGAACAAATGTCTCTTGTTTTAGAGATCATCTAACCAAAAATATGCCATCCTGTAAGAGAGATCAAACCTCAAGTGTTGAGCAGCCAGCAAGGAATAAGACACAATTTGAAATGACACCAGGGACAGTGGTGGCGCATGCCTTTAATCCCAGCACTCGGGAGGCAGAGGCAGACGGATTTCTGAGTTCAAGGCCAGCCTGGTCTACAGAGTGAGTTCCAGGACAGCCAGGGCTACACAGAGAAACCCTGTCTCGAAGAATAAAAACAAAACAAAACAAAACAAAACAAAACAAAACAAAACAAAACAAAACAAAACAAAACAAAAAAACAAGAAACAACACCAGGTCAACATGTGCATATGTGTTGTGTCAGTGTGTGATACACGGTCTTAGGAGTTTAGTGATTGATTTTACAACAGTGAGAGGAGTTGGCTGAGTGCCACAGGTATGGGGGAGGGGGAGGAATTGGGACAGAATTCTACCCGGGGGGACTAGGCAAGGGCAGGGTTGACATCTCTGCTGATTTCACAGCCCTGTAGGTAACTCCATCAGTCATTCATGCAATCTGCTTTATTCTTTCCTGGAACGTAGAAGACTGATCCAGCAAGGCTGAAACATTCATGACTCCTGGCCATACACTATTGTTTTAAGAACTATTTTTAATTGACTTTGACCTCATGCCTTCAGACACCAGAAACTCATTTCTGAAGGCACTAGAATCATGTGGGTGATGTCTTTTTTTTTTTAATTACTTTTATGTGAATGTATGTTCTACTTGAATTCAAATACAATTTCATATACAACAAAAACCAAGACAAAACAGAAACAAGATACCTTCAAGCCGGGTATGTATGTGTACCACAAGGATACTTCATTACCACAAACGGAGGAGGTAGTTGGATTCCTTAACTGGTGCTTCAGATGGGGTGAGCTTCCATTTTGGTGCTGAGAACTGAAACTGGGCCTTCGGTAAGAGTAGAATGGTCTTACACAATGAGACATCACTCCAGCTAAGATGAACATTTAGCACAAACAGTTAAAAAACATGTTCAAATTGACATAAAATATGATTATTTGACCTCAATTCTCCCCAAATCATTTCCAAACTTCATAACCCAAAGCTTAACCCTAACCCTCTGACTCTAACCCTAACGAACCAATAACCCTAACCCTAAATCTCTCAAAGCTAACTATAACCCCAGCACTAACCCCTAACCCTAACCACAGCCCTGAAGGTGACTCCATGCAATCAGCTTCATTCTTTCTCTGTCGAACCCTGACCCTAAGTCCTAGTCACTAACCCTAATCCTAACATTAACCCCTAACCTAGCCTTCTAACTCTAGTCCCAAGCTTAAGCCTGTAACCCAGAACAACCTTAATTCTAGGATTTTGTTAAGCATGCAAGGTAAGCCAATTTGGATGTAGTAAATGTTAAAATTGCCCAAATACTCTCATGTTAATAATTATTACATATAAAGTCAGCTATGATATCTGACGGCAGTTTATCTCTAAACACATCTCCTTCTTTCTCGAAGCCTTGTTCCCTGTGTGCATGCATGCCACGTGTGGATGCATGTGTGTGTGTGTGTGTGTGTGTGTGTGCTTCTTTTTCCTGCCTAGTGATCTAACTATGCTAGCTAAGGAATACTTGTTTTGGGTCAGTTTTATGTTCTGGGTTTTGATCAACTTTCTCTGCCTTTACCAGAAGACCTCTTCTCCCACTGAGTCTTGGGAATTTCCTTCAGTTTTTGCAAATGTGAAAGAGCTCAAGACAGAGGGTGACCAATCCCCCATATGTAGTTTCCTGGGCGGCTCAGTGAAGTTCCTTCTGACCCAGGAATGGGTATGTTTGTTATGCTTCCCTGTGAGGTCACTGCAGGTCATGTGTTGCTCCCCTTGACACCGCCACAGTTCTGGGCAGGAGGGAACACTGTTTCTTGTCTTCAGAGTCATTATCATCAGTTGCTCATACAATCCCTAAAGTAAAAGCTTGGCGAGGTCACAGGAGAAGAAGCTGAAAATTTACAAATTTGAGGTGCGTCAGGAAACAAAGGCCAAATGACAATAAATCAATTTCAAATACAACAAAAACCAAGACAAAACAGAAACAAGATACCTTCAAGCCGGGTGTGGTGGCACACACCTTTAATCCCAGCACTCGGGAGGCAGAGGCAGGCGGATTTCTGAGTTCGAGGCCAGCCTGGTCTACAGAGTTCCAGGACAGTCAGGGATATACAGAGAAACCCTGTCTCAAAAAAACCAACCAAACAACAACAAAAAAAGATACCTTCAAAGTTCCAAAGGCAAAGAAGTTCTGAGAACAAGCAAAACAGACCAAAAATGCCTTTAGAGATCTACAAGCAAGCAAGCAAGCAAGCAACACCAAATGTCAAGACCAAAATGTGTTCAAAGACAACAAACCAGATACTTTAAGCCAAGTGCTTTGAAAGCAGAACAAAAAAAAAAATTATTTATCTAGGTAGAGTCTTTTTAAGCAGCTCAGAATAAACAAATAGACAGATGGTCAAACCAATAGAGATCTGAATCCCCAAAAAGAACTCAACAGTCTGTCTGAAGAAATGACATCAGATGGTCTCAACTCAGTGGGTTTATTCCTGGCTTCCATTCTGGTGATTCTACCAGTGGGGAAAAAAAAAAAAAAAAAAAAAAAGTTCCATAAGTCCCATGTTGCAGAATCAATATTGTCAACACAGAACCAACAGCACCTATTGTATAACACGTTCCAGACGTTGGCACCAGTGACTCCATGATGGAAGAGCCATTCAGGTTGTAAAACTCAGCATGCTGACAACACCATCTCAGTCAAAACTAAAACAGAGGCCTAATCCATCAGCGTCCACAGTTCTGTGAAAGTCTCTAAATGAACTAACCTTGCCTTCTGACTCTGTAGTTCTGCTTCTGGCTAGCTGTTCTTGTTAACTGAAGGATGTCAACCCAGAACATGGTTTTGTGCTTAATAGCTCCCCCTAAGGAAGGTTTGGGGCTGCACTAGGATCCCAAACGCCCGGTGTAGTCACCTGCTGGCTAATACACACTTTCTGTTGGCTTAAATCCACATCTGATGAGTCTTCTCTAGTAGATAGCCCACAACACTCATCTTAAGAGACTAGAATATAGTTTGATCTTGAGCCATTCTGAATGACCACGGTCTGGGAGCATGAATTCATTTATCTGACAGAGAAGCTCCTAGTTTTTCTTTGCTAGGCACTGAACCAACCATCGGAAACCTAATCTGTAGTTGTTGCGTACAATGAACACAAGGTGGCACAAGCTCCCCTCAGCATGGGAAGGAGGACCATGAAGCACAGAAAGTCCTGTGGTTTCCTTAGTGAAACTCTCTCTCTCTCTCTCTCTCTCTCTCTCTCTCTCTCTCTCTCTCTCTCTCTCTCTCTCTCTCTCTCTCTCTCTCTCTCTCTCTGTGTGTGTGTGTGTGTACCTGTTTCCCTAATTTTTTTTACAATGTATACTTCCTGTAATTTTTAAGCAACCCCTTTACAGAGAAACACTCTGACTCAAAAATAAGAAACAAGGGCTGGAGAGATGGCTCAGCGGTTGAAAGCACTGACTGCTCTTCCAAAGGTCCTGAGTTCAAATCCCAGCAAAATCCCAGCAACCACATAGTAGCTCACAACCATCCGTAATGAAATCTGATGATCTCTTCTGGGATGTTTGAAGACAGCTACAGTGTACGTATAATAAATAAATCTTTTTTTTAAAAAACTTTAAAAATAAGCAAAAAACAAACAAAAAAGATATTAATGGCAAGTTTTAAACAGCACACTAGATATCTGATAATGTAGGAAAGCCACTGACCTTGAAGGAAAAGGATGTTACTCCATTATGACTGGTACACCTTCATCCTGGAAGAAGGTGCCACACGCTGTTTTTTAATTGGTTTTATTTGGATTTTACAGAAACCTGTACAGCTACAGTGTACTCATATATACATAAAATAAATAAATCAGAAGGAGGAGGAGGAGGAAGAGGGGAAGGGGAAGGGGAAGGGGAAGGGGAAGGGGAAGGGGAAGGGGAAGGGGAAGGGGAAGGGGAAGGGGAAGGGGAAGGGGAAGGGGAAGGGGAAGGGGAAGGGGAAGGGGAAGGGGAAGGGGAAGGGGAAGGGGAAGGGGAAGGGGAAGGGGAAGGGGAAGGGGAAGGAGAAGGAGAAGGAGAAGGAGAAGGAGAAGGAGAAGGAGAAGGAGAAGGAGAAGGAGAAGGAGAAGGAGAAGGAGAAGGAGAAGGAGAAGGAGAAGAAGAAGAAGAAGAAGAAGAAGAAGAAGAAGAAGAAGAAGAAGAAGAAGAAGAAGAAGAAGAAGAAGAAGAAGAAGAAGAATCGGCCCTGCCATTTATGGAGGCCTAATAAGATGATGTAGGCTACTTCATCCTGTCCAAGAACTCATGTATACAAAAATACTGACACCAACATGCAGCCTAAAATGGCTTTTGTGTGCCTCACTTGAGTTGTACCTGAGGGTGCAACTTAGGACTCTTTGTGGATCAAAAGATGTTTTCCGAATAGACTGGGGGAGCTCTAAAGACATTTTACAGCATCCAAGAGCTTCCTTCCCCCAATACAGCATCCCATAGGATCTTCAGAAGACTTTGATAAGGAGGATAGTGGCTGTGCATACTGTTTGCACACAAAAACTCAACATGTGTGCAGCTGAGAGCTTTTTCTGGAATCCTTAGTCTGTCATCCACCACAGGTGTCAGGGTCATTTTTAGGCAACAGCAAAAGGACTCATACATGAGTGGGTTCCCCGAAAGTCCCAGGAGCATCACCATACTAATGATGACATTGGTGCACCAGCAGTGGGAGTTTTCACTTTAAAATCATCATGAAGCTCAGAACAAAGCTGCATCCTGCATCCTGCCTATATCAGACATCAATACCAGAACATCAGAACCAGAAGCATCAGTCCTCCCACTCTGAAGGTTGGTCCAGAGAAAAAGCTCCCTAGTCCCTTGTAAGCCATGGTCAAACCTCAGAAAGCAGCAAGAGGATTCCCTGAGCAGGCTTGGGAGTCATGGAACGAACTGCAGGAAAGGAAAGGAAAGGAAAGGAAAGGAAAGGAAAGGAAAGGAAAGGAAAGGAAAGGAAAGGAAAGGAAAGGAAAGGAAAGGAAAGGAAAGGAAAGGAAAGGAAAGGAAAGGAAAGGAAAGGAAAGGAAAGGAAAGGAAAGGAAAAAAGAAAGAAGAGAAGAGAAGAGAAGAGAAGAGAAGAGAAGAGAAGAGAAGAGAAGAGAAGAGAGAGGGGGAAAGAAAGAAAGAAAGAAAGAAAGAAAGAAAGAAAGAAAGAAAGAAAGAAAGAAAGGAAGGAAGGAAGGAAGGAAGGAAGGAAGAAAGAAAGAAAGAAAGAAAGAAAGAAAGAAAGAAAGAAAGAAAGAAAGAAAGAAAGAAAGAAAGAAAGAAAGAAAGAAAGAAAGAAAGAAAGAAATTTGCTTTCTCCAGATCAAATCAAACTTCTCTTACAGCATAAGCAAAAACCCCTGGTTATCCTGGCCAGGAAAGAGGAAGTCTGTGGAATGAGGGACGTTAGGGAAGTTTAGCTGAGCCATCGAACGAGGTCAGTGAGAGACCAGCATAAACCAAGGGGCAACTGTTAGGGAGAAGGGAGCTTGAAGCCACAGGAGGATGGAAAGGGGACCAAGGTCAGGACAACCTGACTGAGGAAACATGGTACTCACCCTAGCTGCAGTAATACTGCGGCTCATCCACTCTCCTTCTCTTTTTTGATTGAAATTCTTCAAATTGCTGAATGTCCTCTCTTAACAACCTCACCTCCGTAAATCTCTTCAGATACTCTTTAAGTTTAGTATTCACGACTGAGCTCCACTTGATGGACTACTAGTGCTGCTAAGGGTGCCTTTTTTTTTTTTTCTTTTTTTTTTTCTTTTCATATTTGGTTTTTTCGAAACAGGGTTTCTCTGTGTAGCCCCTGGCTCTCCTGGAACCCTGGAACTCACTCTGCAGACCAGGCTGGCCTCGAACTCAGAAATCCGTCTGTCTCTGCCTCCCAAGTGCTGGGATTAAAGGCATGCGCCACCATTGCCTGACACTAATGGTGTCTATTAAGTTTCCTGGTCACTCTTGCCTTTGTTCCATGAGCTAGATGTCCTGTCAAGAACAGCTCTCCATGCATTTGCATAGAGTCTCGGCAGGTGCACAGCCTGCGGCGCCTGCTCAGGGACCAATAGGTGGCATGTTTCTTCACAGACTGCTTAGCTTGGCGCGCCCAAAGTCTGCAACTCAGTTTTGATCTTTTCTTCCTTTCCTTCTCTCTCCCTCTCCCTCTCCCTCTCTCCCTTCCTCCCTTTCATTCTTTCTTTTCAATTATTTATTTATTTATTCGCTTTACATGCCAATATCAGTCCTCCCTTCCCCCAGGCATTGTACTTCTTAAACACTGTCTGGAGGTCCGATTCAGAATCCGAGCTGGTACAGGGTTCATCATTCTGCACAGCTTCAACTTCCTTGCCAGCATATTCTAGAACATCCTCTTTTAGGGTGTTATCCGGGTGACTTCTATTTTCAAAGCTTCATAACTTCTTGATCGCCCATCCTGTCAACAAATAGTAGCAGATATTCTGGTAACTGCCAACTGGGCAGTGCAAGGAAGAACAGTGGTTCATACAAGCCTGCTATACCATCTCTTGGACACCCCCACTCTCGGGGAATAGCACCAAGATGCCTGTCATGGAGCCAGTCCTCACGACCACAACTGTATCATCTCGTCTAGAACCTCACCTCTGGATCAGGATGGCATCCCTTACAAACGCGGTATAATCCAAAGAAACTGTGCTTACTGTACTGTTACAAGAAGTTACTGTCCATTTGTCAGGAAACAATTTGCATTCCGAATTTTTTAACTTGCTCTTTCCACAATCACAACAAAAGTTTCTTTTGGCGTCCAGTTCAGTTTATGACTCCCACGGTGTAACTGCAAGCTAGACAAACTCCTGCTGGGTCTTCTCCCTCTGGCACGCGGGTGCTACGGGGTATACGGTGCTTGTCTCTTTGCTGAGCAGAGTGATAGCCTGGGGCCCCTGCTGGAGGGCACAGTACCACAGTCAGCTTAGAGGGTCGCATCCCTTCCAGACCGATAACAAGATGTAGCAAGCAACTTCAGATAACCAGAAGGAGACAGGATTAATTTGAGTTTATAATGGGGAAGGCATGGCAACAGAAGCTTGATCACATCTGGGCTGACCAGGAATCAGCTTTTCTTTCTTCCTTCCTTCCTTCCTTCCTTCCTTCCTTCCTTCCTTCCTTCCTTCCTTCCTTCCTCCCTTTCTTTCTTTCTTTCTTTCTTTCTTTCTTTCTTTCTTTCTTTCTTTCTTCTCTTAGCTCCCTAACTTTTCTTTATGATATATACTTTCTGTAAGTTTTAGGCGAGCCCTCTACAGAGCCCATCTCCAAAGATAAAGATATTAAAAGCAAACTTGAAACAGCACAGTAGCTACCTGACATTTAGAAACGTCACTGGCCTTGAAGGAAGATGACGTTACTCCACTATGGTGTGTCTGTTTTCATCCTGGAAGAAGCTGCCACAAATTGTTATTTTCTAACTAACACCTAGAAAATGGCTTAACAGCCGGGTGTGGTGGCGCATGCCTTTAATCCCAGAACTCGGGAGGCAGAGGCAGGCGGATTTCTGAGTTCGAGGCCAGCCTGGTCTACAAAGTGAGTGCCAGGACAGCCAGGGCTACACAGAGAAACCCTGTCTCAAAAAACCAAAAAAAAAAAAAAAAAAAAAAAAAAGAAAAGAAAATGGCTTAACACTTTATCTTTACGGTAACTGAGTGCTTTTCAAGAATGTAATTAGACCCAGCACTGGGGAGACAGAGGCAGGCAGATTTCTGAGTTCGAGGCTAGCCTGGTCTAAAAAGTGAGTTCCAGGACAGCCAGGGCTATACAGAGAAACTCTGTCTCCAAAAACAAACACACACACAAACAAACAAAGAATATAATTAGTATGCTGTTTCAGGGTCTTTAAATTAAGGAACTCTTCATTGTCATGACTTGCAGGATGCCCTTAATGAAGCTGCCTGGACGCACATGATTCTTGTCCATTAGGATCTACACCAATGCTAATAAGTAAATCCCTAGTTTGTGTAGCCAACAAGGTTCCAGGGAGTGGTAGGTTAGGTTTGACCAGTATTTCATAGTAAGTTATCCCTTATGGACTCCATAAATGCATTTAATTTAATTTAGTTTTAATTTAGTGTTTTTTTTTTAAGACAGGGTCTCACCATGTAGACGAGGCTGGCTTACAAGATCCACCCACCTCTTGTAGGAAACAAGCAAAAGAAACAAATTTTAAGTACTACGGTTTTGTTTTCTGACTCCATTTAATCATAGGAAGAAACTAAATTCAAGGTCCCAGGTCCTAGGGGAACTGGGGACTTCCCCATACCTGAACAGCTTCTGTTGTAAACAGCAGTCTGAGCCCAGACATCTCAGGGACAGCTTGTAGGTAGACGGCTATCTGAGTCCAGACATCTCAGGGACAACTTGTAGGTAGACAGCTGTCTGAGTCCAGACATCTCAAGGACAACTTCTCCATCTTGCTGGCAGGATCAAACAAATTCATCTTCCCAGGCCTAGGAATGAACGCCTATCCCACTTCTCCAAATGTTTTCTTAATTGTTTGTTAACTGGTAAAGACTATAGAAACTGCTGTTATCTAAACCAGGGTGCATAAGTTGTAAAAAATGCATAACCAATCGCCTGTTCTGCCCTAATTAACTACATGCAGCTGGCCTGCTCCTTTGTCCCCTTCTCACTCTGAGCGCCAGACATAATGTCTAGGAGAATGAATTAAGGACCTTGAAGCCAGGTGCCCTGGATACAGTCCAGTCTCCAATGGGTACTCCCTTGCTTAACCCATACTGTCAAAATACAATTGGATAACAGCGCAGCTCACCCAAGCTTCACACACACACACACACACACACACACACACACACACACACAAAACCCCTTTGCAGTTTCACCCTTTGAAAATGCAATATAGCTTTTCTCTCACCCCCTGGACTCAGTTCAGATCTCAATACGGCCACCTTCCTGACCACTCAGAAAATGAAGCTTTTGTTTGTAAAGTTTCTGTCTCTAAAGTTTTCAAGTTTTCTCAGCTTCCACACCAGACCCAACACTGTGACTCTCTAGTGCTGGGATTAAAGGTGTGAAACACAACCCATGGCTTGCATTTGGCTTCCAACTCAAGAAAATCCCATTTGCAAACAATAAATTAAAATGCACGCAAAATCAAACTTATATACAGACACATCTTTTTGTTTTGTTTTGTTTTGTTTTGTTTTTTCGAGACAAGGTTTCTCTGTATAGCCCTGAGTGTCCTGGAACTCACTCTGTAGACCAGGCTGGCCTTGAACTCAGAAATCCACCTGCCTCTGCCTCCCAAGTGCTGGGATTAAAGGCATGCGCCACCATGCCCAGCAACAGACACATCTTAAAACATGGAGAATAAGATTTAGTTTGATAGGTAGTATTGAGCAAAATTAAAGCTGCATGCTTTCATTGTGTACCTTAACATCCTTAATTATGGGGACAGAAGGGGACAAGACACTCTTTTTTTTTTTTTTTTTTTTTTTTTTGGTTTTTCGAGACAGGGTTTCTCTGTGTAGCCCTGGCTGTCCTGGCACTCACTTTGTAGACCAGGCTGGCCTCGAACTCAGAAATCCGCCTGCCTCTGCCTCCCGAGTGCTGGGATTAAAGGCGTGTGCCACCACGCCCGGCTGACAAGACACTCTTGTACTCTGCTAAATCACCACATCTGAACTGATCATCTAAGTAAGGAACTGATATGTTCTTGTGTGACAAATACTTTTCCTTGGGAGATGCAATACACACATCTAATCACCCTAGATGGGGAGTCCACAACAGGCCAAAGGATGGATATCATCTATGAAGCCTGAGTTCTATTAGGGTTACTTACAGGAGCAGTAATGACTCAAAGACAGCTGCATCATCAAAGCCTACTTCACCCTGGCTCACACACGCTGGGAATCTTGTGTGAACCATGGCTCTACACAACTGGCAAGCAGATCAACAAGTTGGAAAGTGTCCTTCCTAAGTGACTCAGTTGGTCTACACCTCTTCCAAGCAGCTCAGCTAGTTCCTGCTTCTTCTGGAGAACTGGTCTAATCTGAGTCTTCTTTGCAGCTTGGCTTTTCTGAGCGTGCCTCTAAACAGCTTTATTACGTATTCCAGCTGTGGTCAAGACCAGGTCAAGAGAATCTGGTCAACTTCAGGGACTTCCTGAAGCTATTTTGAGTTGTTTACTTTCCTGCTCAAGGGGCTTCCTTACCACATGGCATGTCTCAACCTAGGAGGAAACTGTCACACAAGGTATGCTTAGATTTACCTATACTGTTTGGATTATGTTCTGCTTTGATAAGCTTCTTTGGTTCATGAGTCTAACTCATCATCAATGTCCTGCAAATATACATCACTGGCCTGATTAATCTGGTCAGTTTACTTCAGTATCTGGAGTACAAGGAAGGGATGGGGGAGTCCTATCTTTATAGTAACTTAAAACAAACAAGCAAAGTACAGAGTCTCACTGTGTAACCTGTAACTCAATATATAGACCAGCACACAAGGTCCTAGAATCACACACCAGCAAATCTAGCTGTTCATTTTCTAATCAGCCCATTTGCCTTCTTCAATGGTACTCTATGTGACCCATTCACTTTTATATTTTTTAATTGTTTAATGCGGGGTCAAATTCTGTAGCTCTGGCTGGCTTAGAACTTGGTATGTAGGCAGCTGGTTCAACCAAGTTATTTTTCACATAATCTCAAGATCACATAGTCTTCTATACCAAACCAACCTACTGCATAGTTCCTGAATGTTAGAGTTGGGCTCTAAAATATGGATATTTGATATTGCTTTTCTGAAGCCTAGTGTGTGTGTGTGTGTGAGAGAGAGAGAGACAGAGAGAGAGACAGAGACAGAGACAGAGACTTTGGAGGCCAGAAAATTGTGTTGGACCCTCTGGACCTAGAATTACAGACAATACAGGAGAGACACCACTCAGTTTGTCCCCTGACCTGTCTATGGTAACTGTGACACACATGCCATGCCTTCCACTCACTAAAAGCAAATAAATCAAATAGTATCTCATATATAGCTCCTGCTCCCCGACACACAAAACAGAGTTTAAAAACGATTGCTGGAGAAGGGTTGCAGTGAACGACAGGGGAAGAGAAGCCAGCAAGAGGCAGTCAGGTTCAAAGAAATAGAATGAAATCCGCATGGTCCCACAGTGCAGTACATTTCCTCACTGTGCCAGAGACTGGAACTGGCATATGTGTCTAGCAGAGTAGCAGCATCTCAGGTCAGCAATGGAAACACATGGAAGTGTATTTTGTCTTGTGTAGTTTTTTTTGAGACCGCATTTATATAATCATGGTTCCTATCTTTCCCATGTCCCCAGTACATCAGTAAAAGTCTATTCTAGGGCTGGTGAGATAGCTCAGTGGGTAAGAGCACCCGACTGCTCTTCCCAAGGTCCTGAGTTCAAATCCCAGCAACCACATGGTGGCTCACAACCATCTGTAACGAGATCTGGCGCCCTCTTCTGGAGTGTCTGAAGACAGCTACAGTGTACTTACATATAATATAATAAATAAATCTTAAAAAAAAAAAGTCTATTCTATTCTCCCCTCCTTGTGTGATCCATGTGTCTCCACCCCCCCACCCCCCCCCCACCCCCAGCCTTTTAGCTATACCTAACCTCTCTGGGTCTGTGAATTGTAGCTTGGTTATCATTTACTTAGCAGCTAATATCCACATATAAGTAAATATATACCATACTTATCTTTCTGAGTCGAGGTTACCTTACTCAGAATTCTTTTCTAGTTCCATCTGCTGGCCTGCAAATTTCATGATGTCATTTTTAAAAATAGCTGAGTAGTACTCCACTGTGTAAATGTACCACATTTTCATCATCCACTCTTCAGTTGAGGGACTAGGTTGTTTGCAGTGACTCACTATTACGAATAGAGGAACAATGAACATGGTTGAGCAAGGGCCCTTGGGATAGCAAGCATCCTTTGGTTACATGCCCAAGAGCTGGATCTTGCGGCAGATCAGTTCCCAACCTTCTGAGGAACTGCCCTATTGATTTCCAAAGTGACTATACATGTTCTCACCAGCAATGGAGGAGTGTTCCCCTTGCTCCACATCCTTGCCAGCATGAGCTGTCACTTGTGTTATTGATCTTGGCCATTCTTACAAATAGAAGATGGAATCTCAAAGTAGTTTTGATTTACTTTTTCCTGATGGCTAAGGATGTTGGACATTTTAAAGTTATTTATTTTTATTTCATGTGCCTTAGTGTTTTGCCTAAATGTATGTTTGTATGTTGGGTTCCCAAGAACTGGAGTTGCAGAGAGCTACAATCTGTCATTGCATGGCAGGAACTAAACCCAAATCCCCCGGAAGAGCAGCCAGTGCTCTTAACTACTGAGCCATCTCTCTAGCCCTTGTTGAACATTTAAGTATTCCTCAACCCTTTGAGAATCTTCCAATGATAATTCTCTGTTTAGATATGTACCCTGTTTTAAAAACTGTATGACTTGGTATTTCAATATCTAGTTTCTTGAGTACTTTCTTTATTTTAAATATTAGTCTTCTATCAGATGTGGAATTGGTGAAAATCTTTTCCCATTTGTAGGCTGCTGCTATGTCTCGTTGATAGTGTCCTTCACCTTATAGAAGCTTTGCAGTTCCATAAGGTCCCACTTATTAACTGTTGACCTTAGTGCCTTTGCTAACAGTGTTCTGTTCAGAAAGTTGTTGCCTATGCCAACATGTTCAAGGTTAGCTCCTGCTCTGTCTTCTATCAGGTTCTGTGTATCTGGATTTATGTTGAAATTATTATCAACTTGAACTTGAGTTTTGTGCAGGGTGATAAGCATGGATCTATTTGCATTCTTCTACATGCAGACATCTAGTTTGACCAGCATCATTTGTTGATGATGCTGTCTTTTTTCCAGTGTGCATTTCTGACTTCTTTATCAAAAATCAAGTGCCTATAGGTGTATAGATTCAGGTCTGGGTATTCAATTTGATTCCATTGATCAACATGTCTGTTTTTATGCCAATACCATGTGGTTTTCATTGCTATAGCTAAGTAGTACAACTTGAAATTGGTAATGGTGGAACATCCAACAGTTCTTTTGTTGCTCAGGGTTGTTTTATCTATTCTGAGTTTATTGCTTTTCTGTATGAAGTTGAGCATTTTCCACTCCACATCTGTGAAGAATGGTGTTGTAGTTTTGATGGTAATTGCATTGAATCCGTAGATTGCTTTTGGGGGTGAGAAATAAAATATTTATCTCTTTGGCTTTGCAGAAGCTTTTTAGTGTTATGAGTTCCATCTGTCAGTCCTTGCCCTGGATCCCTGGGCAAATGGAGTCCTCTTCAGAAAGTCTATTCACAGACCTACACTCTGTAGGATTCTGCCTGTATTTTCTAACACTTTAAGTGTCTCGGGTTTCACATTTAGGTCTTTGATCCATCTAGAGTCACTTTTGTGTCAGGTGATAGAAGCATGTCCAATTTCACTTTTCTATACTTGGGACTCCAGTTTTCTGGGCACCATTTGTCCAAAATGTGATCTTTTCTCTGCTGTATGTTCTTGACATCTTTGGTGAAGTTTAGCTGGCTGTAATTCCACATACAAAGTTGAGATTGGATTCCGGGCTGAGGCTGGGGTTACGATTGTAGCTAATTGGGTTTGGGGATAGAGTTGGCTTTGGTTGTAGTAAGTGTAGAGGTGGGTGGTTTTGGGGTTGGTGTTACGGTTAGGATATGGATAGGCATTTGGGTTAGGTTTGAAGTTGGTATTGGAGACTGGGTTGGGCATAGGGTGGGGGCAAGTCTTGGGATTGGCTTGGAGTTATGTTTAGAATTGTGCTTGGGTGTGGAGATGGCCAGGGGTGGGATGGAGTTTAGGGATATGCTGTTGGGGTTGGGGTTAGAGTAGAGTCAGAGATGGTGTTAGAGTTGGGATTGTGTTGGCTTGGATGTGAGATTGGTGTTGGTATTAAATTCAGGGTTGGGGTTGGGGTAGGGATTGTGGATAGCACTGGGGTTAGGGTTATAGTCGTGCTTGATATTGGGGTAGAATTGAGGCAGGGGATTGCTGGAAGTTAAATTGGAGTTGTGTTTGGTGTTGTTAGGTGTGCTGTCTGATTTTATGTCAACTTGACCCAGGCTAGAGTCATCTAAGAGGGAGGAACCCCAATTAAGAAAAATACCTCCATAAAACTTGGCTGTAGATAAGCCTATAGAGCATTTTCTTAATTAGTGAAATAGCCAAGGAACAAGCAAGGCAATAAACAAGGTCCTGTGATCACTCCCAAGGTCACTGTTTCTAAGGACAGTTTCTCATCAGGGTGACCAAGTTATCTTAGCTTACTTCACTGTCTTAGCACAAAGTCATATTCATGCCTAAAGCCTACTTCTTTGTACTAGCCTAAAGTAAGATTCCTCCCTGAACTTTCTTCCCTGTTCTAGCCTAAAGTCAGATTCCTGCCTGAGCTTACTTCCTTGTCCTGGCCCGATGTCAGATTCCTGCCAAGGGGCCCCAAAAGCTCTCCACAAAACTTTGTGTGTGAATTGACCGGGAGCAAAATCTGTTAGTGTCATCTACCACTGTACCTAGCAGTGGAGACCAGTCTGGCTACGATGTTTCATCCTAATGGTCACAGCGTCAACTTGGCCGATCAGGATGATCATGGGGATGATGTCCCATTACAACCTGAGCATCCTTTCAATTCCCCCTATAACATAGGATGATCTTGGGCTGGAGAGATGGTTCAGTGGTTAAGAGCACTGACTGCTCTTCCAAAGGTCCTGAGTTCAAATCCCAGCAAATACATGGTGGCTCATAACCACCCGTCATGAGATCTGACGTCCTCTTCTGGTGTGTCTGAAGACAGCTACCCTAAGTCCCAGAAACTAGGCCTTAAGACAGCAGCTCCAGGGACAGACCATAAAATCCAGAAAAAAATCATAAAACCCTCTCCCAAAGGACAGCCTGGGGACAACCTCAAGAATGGGAAAATATCTCATAATAGGCCATCTTCTAAGGGCAGCCCTATTTTATCACATGATACAGGAATGCAGACCACCGATCACCTGTGATCCCCACCCCCAGTACCCACCAATGAGATTTTAGATTACCTAATCCTTCTACAGAGCTCCCCCATAGAATGTTCTTCCCTATAAGAAGGCCTGTGCGCCTCTGTCTGGGGTCTAGAGAATGGTTGCTCCCTGCACGCTGGATTTTTCTGAAGAATAAATCCTCTTTATTTTTGCATACTATCTGAGTCTTGGGTCCTCCTTCAGTGATTTTCATACCCTTACAATACCAAAACAAAACAATGACCAATCTTCATGTGTACTTTGATGTGTCTTAAACATTTTATCTATTTATTTTTATTTTTATTGTTTTTGGAGAAGTATACTTTACTTTTTGTCTCTTTCTTTTATTTAAAAAAAGGATTTATTTATTATATGTAAGTACACTGTAGCTGTCTTCAGGCACTTTTTCTTCTTTCTCCAGCCCTGCCTGCTCTGGCCCAAAGATTTATTTATTTATTATATGTAGGTACACTGCAGCTGTCTTCAGATCCCCGAGAAGAGGGCATCAAACCTCACTACAGATAGGACCCTCGGAAGAACAGTCAGTGCTCTTAACCGCTGAGCCATCTCTCCAGCCCTACTTTTTGTTTCTTGAGTGTACGTTTTTCACCAGTGAAAACATTTCAACTCAAATATCTTACAATATATGATATATTTGTGGTATATATACCTATAGTTTATGTGCATGCATTGTCATCATAGTATATCTGTATTTTGATGCATTGTATTAAAATAGAGATAGTTGTAAAGGAGATATGAAAAATGAGTAAAAACAGAACTTCCATACCACTTTTTCCCATCCCAGCGAACTGTCTGATAAACAGCCCACTGTCAAAACGGACAGCTTGCTGGCAGAAGTTAAGATGGAAGCCCCTGAGTGCATTAGGTCCCAATTCAACTCCGAGATCATCAGCCTTGTCAAAAGCAAACAGCTGTGTTTCCAAAGAAGGCGGCACATCTGGGATCGATGATTTAAAAGGCTTTATTTCTGATGGAACCGTGGTACATACTACATATTTCCCTAATGAGAAGAGACTGCGGGTTGTACTGAAGTATACGGGATGTAACCGTATAGAGGCAGTGTGTAACTGAAGCGCGTCAGAAGTCTGCTACGGAGGAGGTGGTGACACACAGCGCCATTGAATGGCTCGGCTCCGCAGCCCTCGGCGCGCCCGGAAGCTACGACTTGTGGTAGTAGCAAGTGCTACAGTGGCACTCCGTATGATTCTCCACTCTGGCATTTCCCATTACTGTGGCCTAAAGGGCAAAAGAAACAGGTAGGTAGGTGCACAGCCGCAATTGCAAAATGTCAAGGAAAATAGCAGCCAGTGTCACTTAATAAAAGTTTGGTATTTTCCATGTTCACTTTCAGGGGATAGATTCACTCTAACAGCGAAATTCCCACTGCAAGATAAGCTATGCTGCCAGGCATGGTGGCTCGCGCCTTTAATCCCAGCACTTGGCAGGCAGAGGCAGGTGGTTTTCTGAGTTCGAGGCCAGCCTGGTCTACAGAGTGAGTTCCAGGACAGCCAGGGCTACGCAGAGAAACCCTGTCTTGAAACACACACACACACACACACACACACACACACCGCCGCCAAAAAAAAAAAAAGTCTTCCACATTCCTACTAGGATGGCCTATCAAACCCTACTTACAGCATTCCATGGCTTTCCAAATCCAAAGTCCCAAAATCCACATTCTTCCAAAACCTATTGAAATAATATCTCAGTCCCTGGTACCAACTTTTGTCTTAGTTAGGATTTTACTGCTGGGAACAGACACCACGACCAAGGCAACTCTATAAAGACAACATTAAACTGGGGCTGGATTACAGGTTCAGAGGTCAGCCCATTATCATCAAGGTGAGAACATGACAGTATCAAGGCAGGCACGAAAGCTCAACATCTTCATCTGAAGGTGCTAGTGGAAGACTGCCTTCCAGGAGGCTAAGAGTAGGGTCTTAGAGCCCACATCCACAATGACACACCTATTCCAGCAAGGTCACACCTCTGAATAGTGCCACTCCCTGGGCCAAGCACTACAAACCAGAACAGGATGTCAGAGGGCAGTTTGAAAGAATTGTTCTCTCCTTCTGTTTTCTGGACCCTGGGGATGCTACTCAGATTAGGCAAATGTCTTTACCCACCGATCCATCTCACCAGCTCCAGTCACAGGCTTAGGACATGTAAGATCTTCCTACCTCTGCTTTCTAAACGATGAGTCTCAAAAAAATAAATAAATAAATAAATAAATAAAATAATAAAAAATTAAAAAGTCAGAGATTACAGGGATGCACCACCACACCCAGATGTTTTCTACTTAGGATATATTAATTGCCCATATATATGGAACCTGGTTTAATATCAAAGTATTACAATCAAGTCAGGGTGGTAATGCTTTCATTCCTCTGACAAAACGTATAATTTCTTGGCGCTACCAACTTTTGAATCCTTTTCTTCTAGTTCTCTAGAATCTATATAATACACTGTGGCAAACTGTCAATGCCTTTGTAGAACTTGAAAACTTTTTTGGCGGGGTGGGGGTTCCAAGGCAGGGTTTCTCTGTGTAGCCCTGGCTGTCCTGGAACTCACTCTGTAGATCAGGCTGGCCTCGAACTCAGAAATCCGCCTGCCTCTGCCTCCGGAGTGCTGGGATTAAAGGCATGCGCCGCCACTGCCCGTCTCCTTTTTTTTTTTTTTTTTTTTAATTTTAGTAAATGTATGAGCACTCTGCTGTTCATATACCTGCAGGCCAGAAGAGGGCATCAGATCCACTTACAGGTGGTTGTAAGCCACCATGTGGTGGCTGGGAATTGAACTTGGGACCTCTGGAAGAGCAGTGAGTGCTCCTAACCACTGAGCCAGCTCTCCAGGCCCTTGTTATCATTTTCTAACCTCCTTTCATTCGAATCCACTGGCTTTTTAGACTGTGGCAACTTCTGCTCTCCTTACTTCTGTATCATTAACATTTTTCATTCTTTCAATTAAAGAGGATAAATGCAGGTGTCGCCTGAACAGCCGAGCAACAAATACTGGTCACCGGACAGTTTGCCATGAGTACACACTGCCTCTGGATGGACTGTCAGGTAGCCCTTACCTTAGTAAACGCTTTGGCCACACAGCACGTGGCCTCCGAGGTAATGTTCTTTGGAACCAGCATTGTCTTCTTGGACCTGGCGGGAGTGGGATACGCCCTGGAGAAGCAACAGCCCATACACTGGTAGATGGGGGCTCCTAGCTTGGAGAAGTATTTATTTTCCTTTAGTTTACATTCTGGGCAACCTAGCCAGAAAAAGAGAAAGAAAATTCAGCCAGAAAGGATTCTTTCTCTTTCCTAGGTACGACATGACAGATGCTTTTTTTTTTTTTTTTTTGGTTTTTCGAGACAGGGTTTCTCTGTGTAGCCCTGGCTGTCCTGGAACTCACTTTGTAGACCAGGCTGGCCTCGAACTCGGAAATCCGCCTGCCTCTGCCTCCCGAGTGCTGGGATTAAAGGCGTGCGCCACCACGCCCGGCTGACAGATGCTTTTTGCACAGGTAATAAAGAAGGAAATAAATATTTTTGCCTACATATTAATCTTCACATATAGAATCTCTTCATAGTTATTGTAGCTATGTTCACAGAGAAACTGCTTTTTTGCATAGCTACATGGGGAGTTCGTTATAGTGGTTTCTCCTTCTCCAAGGACAGATAATCCCAATGCTCATAGCATGCTTAGAGGGAACACAAAAGCTTGACAGCTATAAATGGCACATTCGTTTGAAAAGAAGCATTTTCTGGAGGTGAGCCTGCTATTGTTCTCCCCATAAAAACTCCAAATATTGACAGAAACCCTTCATTAGATTTTAGAAAGCTTGCGAGTCTAGATAGCCTGATAATACAAAAGGCATTTTCTGTGGTTAGAACCTGAGATATAAACATTACCGTTTACAAAAGAAAAACCTTAATAAATAACTGTTCGTTCACAATTTCAAACAGTGAAGGAAAGCTGATTTAATGCATGAAACAGATTTTTATTTTCCTTGCTGGTTATCCTGATATGAAAATTTATCTGTGAAAGCAATGATAAATTTTTCTGAAATCTGGAAGCAATGTGAAAAGACAACTGAGACAAGTAGGGACGGCTTTTCTCCTTGTCAACCTCGGATGTGGAACTATACAGAGTGGACTTTAGATGAACATGCTTAGGATGTTATTAAAGCGAACGTGGGATATAACATTTTCAGTGCCTATTTTTCTGAACCTACTTTAATTCTGTGCTCACAGGCTACGTGTGTTTAAGATGTGTATCCAGAAGTGACTATTTATCACATGTGAAAGACAGTAGAAATGAACTAATCATTATTGATGTGCATCTAGAAACTTGGTTCCCTTTTCATTGCAAGCCTGAGCTTAGTCACATACCCTGAATAATAAAGTCTCCATCAGGAAGAGAATGAAGAATATGCAGGAACATGGACAGCATGACCAGAATGACAGCTGCATATTTTCTGTAGTAATCCATAGTTCTTCTGCAAGCTGCACATGAAAAAAAATAATAACAGTGTAATCTTAGCTTACCAGTCATAACCCAAGCCAGCTGTTTTAGTATGATGGTGCTGACTTTGGGCGTGCTAAGTACTGCTCTACTACTGAGCTGTATCCATCCCTAGCACCATCAACCAGTAAGTTTAACATTATTGCTCAGAGAGATGGCTCAGTGGTTAAGAGCAATGACTGCTCTTCCAGAGGTCCTGAGTTCAAATCCTAGCAGTCACATGGTGGCTCACAACCATCTGTAATGGGATCTTGCCAAGCCAGGTGTGGCCCTGGTAGGGACAGAGTGACAGACAGGGTTCCTGCCCCTGGGACAGGGCTCTGTGTGAGCCTCCACAAGGGTTGATGGCTGCTGTGGGCTTAAGGCTTGTTTGTATAAAACTGGACATATTTTCACATTCCACCAAGGAATATTCTCCCTGTTAACATTAAAGACTCCGTAACATTAATGTCTCAGCAAAGTGGTAAATCCTGGAAACTTCAGGACTGCCCTTAAGGCTATGGGAGAGAGCTCTAGATACCTAAGTTCAAAATATATAATTTCTCAACTATATAAAATATAAAGATGCAATATGAATTATGAGAGGCTTCATGAATCTAAAGGAACAAAAGCAGCTACACCATGAGCCAGCTTGTTAGAAAAATACAAAGGCAGGCAGATTCCTGAGTTCAAGTTCAGCCTAGGACACAGCAAGGTTAGGCCAGGTTTGGTGGAAATGGTAATTTCAGGGCAGGGTCCCACCCAGCTAGTTTATTAACAAAAGCAAACAGATTTCTGGATTCTTTTGCAAGGTTAAGAAAAAAAAAATGTATGCTTGCTATCTCTGGAGAAGCAAGGGACTGGACTCCAGGGCTGCAGGTTCACAAGATAATTGAAAGCAAACCTGGATAAATGACAGATTGTTATGTAAATAAAAACCTGGGCTGTGGTCTGCCAGAGATGAGCTAGCAGAAAGCAATAACTGTTCTTTAGAAACTTTCTTTAGTCAGAGCTGAGCTATCTGGAAATCTCTGGAGAGCAACACAGCTCTTCAAGAACTTTTTTCTTATCAAGATTTCTGACTTTGTCAGAAGATCCAGTGATTAAAAAAAAAAAAAACTAAAAGACTTATTTAAGCTGGGCGTGGTGGCACATGCCTTTAATCTCAGCACTTGGGGGCAGAGGCAGGCGAATTTCTGAGTTTGAGGCCAGCCTGGTCTACAGAGAGAGCCAGAGCCCTGGTTGTCCTGGAACTCACTCTGTAGACCAGGCTGGCCTCGAACTCAGAAATCTGCTTGCCTCTGCCTCCCAAGTGGAAGAGGGCATCAGAACTCAATGGGGTGGGGGGTGCAGTTATGAGCCACCATGTAGTTGCTGGGAATTGAACTCAGGACCTCTGGAAGAGCAGTCGGTGCTCTTAACCACTGAGCCATCTCTCGAGCCTGTTTCTTTAACTCTTTTTCACTGTTCAATCCAATAGAGGAAATCCTTAGCCTTACTGTGTGTTCCCCTGGTCTCATGTACATGCAAACATTGGAGGATTCCGTCTTGATAATGTGCAGTATTGATGCTGTTTTCTGTAAGGTTGCCTTGTGCTTGTTCATCTTATGTAATGATTTAAAAGCATGCATTACAAAACATTCCCTGGAACAACACAGTATTCAGAGAACATTTTCCACTTAGTGCCCTCCTCCCTTCACCTCTGAGGACTAGAATCACATCTGGCTTTATTCTATACATTTCCTGAAAAGGCCACTGGATACAATAGAAATTATGTTTTTTTGAGACCCAGCATTACAATGTAGCCTGGGCAAACTGGACCAGGAGACCCTCAGCTCCAGCTTCCTTCGTGCTGCAGTCCTGCTTGAGCCAACCTCCAGGCTGGATGTTCATTTTAGATAATTATACTTAGAAAAATACAGTGCAGTCAGAACACAACAGTAAAATGACCAGGTGTGTCAACGCTGTTGTTGGTTTTAAAAGTATTCAGTTGTAAGGCAGACATCTTGCCTCTTATATAAACATTAGGTTGTGGGGTGTTTTGTTTTGTTTGTCTATTTGTTCTTGCTGACCTGAAACTAGCAAAATAGTGTAGTCTCTGAACTTCTGATACTCTGGCGTCCACCATGGGAGGCTGAGATTAAACAGGCAGATGTGTCCCTTTTGCCTGATTTATGCAGTGAACAGAGCTAGGCAAGCACTCTGTCAACTGAGTCACACCCCCAGCCCTCAAACACTGGGTTTGCTATTAGCTTAATTATGAAATTTATGGTTAAGTACATTGATTTTCTGACTACCTCTTATTCCACCGCCTGTACTATATCTATATAAAACTATACATACATACATATATATATATATATACTATATATTATATACATGTAAAACATATGCAGACAGATGGATAGATACACATATATAAACTTCAGTTTTTGTTATTCTGTGGTTTAAGGAAGAACATTTCACTCAATTGGCATAACAATAAGTGAGATAGCTTGATACTGAGGGACCCTAAGGACTTTCTCCAAGTCCCACACCCTTCTTACAGCTTCCCCCTCTCACCTGGGGTCAAGGCTAGGTCCACCCCCGGGAACACTCTTGAGTAAAAACTTCTCAGAATGTACTGACCATCACCTGGCCCCCTGGAAAGTCCCAGGTAGAGTTCAAATGCATGTCCTGCTTGCTAGCCAATAGATTTAAAAGTCAATATGCTTAGTCAATAAGTTTGAACTGTGACCTTGCTGATGCCTGATGCAACCTGTGTCCCTAAAAAGTATAAAAACCAGTTGTAAAAGCCATTTAGGGTCATCTCCTTAGTAACTTGCCTTGAGGGACAAATTGAAGGTCGACTCCGATGCAGAAAATAAACCTCTTGATTTTGCACATATCTGCATCGCAGAGTCTCACTTGGGTCGTCATTGGTCTTACATTATATGCATACACTCATACATACATACATACATACAACATATGTAGACAGATGGATAGATAGATAGAGACTATATGTGATTTTATGTAGCCATAGAATAATTCCTATAGCTTTCCCAAACATCCCTCATCCTTTCCACTCCCTCTGTCCTGCCCCTCCTCCTTCCTTCCCTTCCATTTCGCCCATTTCCTCTTCACAGAAACTGTGTGCTGCTGTTCCCCTTTCTAGTGCTCCTGCCCTCCCCTATGCTCCCACCATGGTCCCTTTGTACTTTCCTAGTGTTGCAATCACTCTAGGTTAATCTATCTAAAGACCCAGAACTTAGCTTCATCAGCTAAAAGATGCAGATTCTGGATTCGTGCTATCTCATTCAGTAAGATAATAGATTCTAGTTCCATCTATTTCCTGTCAAACTTTATTATTTCATTTTTTTTCCTTTAAAACTGAATAGGAATCCTTTATGTCTCCGTTGTCCATTCATCAGCTAGAGGACGTTTAGGCAGTTTCCTTTTCTTGGCCATGAGTGAGGTAGCAATGAACATGGCTGGGCAGATCATCTTTGGAGGAGGGTGCTGAGTCCTTTGGGTGTGTACCAAGACATAGTAGAGCTGGGTCATATGATACATTTGCTTTCAATTTTTTTTAAGAACTCCCCACACTGATTTCCATGGAGACTGGATCTGTTTGCAATCCCTCCAACAGCGAGTGAGTATTTCCCTTTCCCACATCCGTGGCAACCTCGTTGTCAGTTGTTTTCTTGATCTTAGCCAGTCTGCCTGGTACAAGATACAATCTCACAATCTCTTTCATTTATGTTTCCCTAATTGCTAACACTGTGGGAGTGTAGCCCCGCCTGGTCTGGAACTCACTATACAGTCCAGACCAGGCTTGAATTCCTGGGAATTCTCCTATTGCCACCTCCTGGTTGCTGGGATGGCAGGTATTTATCTATTTCACAACTTGGAAGAAAAACTTAAGAACTGGAGAGAACAACATAACAATTATATCCAGTTGCAATTTATACTATGCAACTATGATCAATTATGCTATTAAACTATGACAATCTAAATTTAAATTTAAGCTTATTAATCTTAACCTATTTTGATATTCTGAAGGAATACTCTGCAAAAATCGCAGGCTCTGCTTATAAAATCCCAAACTGATCTTTACGTCAGCATACCCTTACTACCTGCTATTTACCACGTCAAAATAGTGTAAAACCTGAATATAGCGACCGACACACACCATTAATCCCACCACTCAGGAGGCAAGAGCAGGAGAATCTTTGAGTCAGCCTGGTCTGTCTATCAAGTTCCAAGCTAACCAGGGCCATATACTAAGACCATGTCTAAATTAATAAAACATAAATAATAAGTACCTTTAAAAGAAAGACCGTACATCTAAGAAGATAACTATTGTTTCAACTTGGTCCTTAAGACTACTTTCCCTTCTCAGTCCATCCAATTCAGAGTTTGTCAGTCCATCCAATTCAGAGTTTGAGCATCCCATTCCACGATGAAGGTGGCATTCAGTGCCAAAGCCATAAGAAGCTATTCCTTCCACTGTATTCTCCTGCCTCATAATTCTTAGATGCTGCCACAGCCAGCCAGCTAGCAGTACACACATTTTTGTTCCATCTGTATGAAAACTTTTATTGTCTGTCTGTCTGTCTGTCTGTCTGTCTGTCTTTTGAGACAGGTATTATCATGTGACCCTGCTGGCCTGGTACTCACTATATAGTCAAAGCTAGTCTTGAACCTTAGTGATGCTCCTAACAGCCTGAGTACTGGACTTAAAGCAGTGTGCCATCCGAAAAAACAAAACAAAACAAAAACAAAAGCCGGACAGTGGTGGAGGTGGCGCACGCCTTTAATTCCAGCACTTGGGAGGCAGAGGCAGGCAGATTTCTGAGTTCGAGATCAGCCTGGTCTACAGAGCAAGTTCCGGGACAGCCAGGACTACACAGAGAAACCCTGTCTTGAAAAAACAAACAAACAGACAGACAGACAAACAGACAAACAAACAAACAGAAACAAAACAAAAACAAAAAACAGTGCCACCCACCATGTCCAATTTAAAAGCTTCTTGCCCACAAAGCTATGCTCCTCTCCTCGGCCCATTCAGTAAAACGGTGGCCAGTAGAACTTTAGAATGGTAATAACAATATCAATCAACATTTGCTGCCAGGCATGGTGGTAGCTCATGTCCCAGCACTCAGGAGGCAAAGGCAGGAGGATCTATGTGAGTTCCAGGGCTGTCTGCCCTACAAAGCAAGAGTTCCAGGACAGCCAAGGCTGTTACACAGAGAAATCCTGTCTCAAAAAAAAAAAAAAAAAAAAGCTAACAGAAGCCAGCAAGACAGTTTAGTAGATAAAGTCACATGCCACACAAGTCTGATTGATAGAATTTACCTAAAGCTGGAAGAGAATCAACTCCACAAAGTTATCCTCGAGCCTGCATTTGCATGCCATAACACATGTGCCCACTTACACATATTATGTATACAAAAACTATTTTAATTAAATTGTCTTGCAATTTTATAACAATGTTATTCACAATATAAAAGAAAATAACCCCTGAATAACAATTTAAAACATGTTCAGTAAAATGAGTTAGCATTTTGTCTAAGTCCTGACCCACAGTTACCTGGCAACAGCCAGATATGCCTGACTCACTATAAAAGGGGCTGTTTGCCCCCTCCATACTCTCTTACTGCTCCTGCTCTGTCCCCTCATCCCTTCTCCCCTCTCTCCCCATTCCCTTCCCCCCACCTCCATGTGCTCATGGCCAGTTTCTACTTCTCTTCTCTTCTCTTCTCTTCTCTTCTCTTCTCTTCTCTTCTCTTCTCTTCTCTTCTCTTCTCTTCTCTTCTCTCCTCTCCTCTCCTCTCCTCTCCTCTCCTCTCCTCTCCTCTCCTCTCCTCTCCTCTCCTCTCTTCCCCTACCCCCTCCCCTCCCCTTCCCTCCCCCCTCCCCTCCCCTTCCCTCCCCCCTCCCCTCCCCTCCCCTTCCCCCCCCCTCTCTCCCCCTCCCCATGCCTGAATAAACTCTATTCTATACTATATCATAGTGTGGCTGGTCCCTCAAGGGGAAGGGATGCCTCAGCATGGGCCCACTGAGGCACCCCTTCCCCCATACTGTACCACACCTCCACCAAAACATTTTCCTCTCCTTTATCTTTTAATAAACACATCAAACTTTTTTCAGATAAATTCACTAGAAAGTATATACTCTGACCCACATTAGGTTTTTTCCCTCATTGCTATAGTTGAATACTGGATAGAAATTAATTTAAGGGTTTATTCTGTCCCCAGGTTTAAAAGGATGTAGTCCACCATCCCAAGGAAGGCATAGTGGGGAAAGTGGTATGGTAACTGGTGCCCACCAGGAAGCAGAGGAAGAGGAATCCCAGGGTTCGCCTGGATTTGACCATTTTCTCTGTTATGTTCAGCCTAAAGAGGAGATGGTGGGACTTACATCTAGAGTGGATCTTTTCTCTTCAGTCAAACCTCTCTGAAAACTTCTGACTCTGTAGTATGAATTTTCCTGGATAATACATTAATGTGTGGGTGGTATATATGCTGTATGTAGGCAGGATACATTATATTATATAGACTTTAAATATCAACATTATTTAGAATTCTACTAAGTAATCCTAGCACTCAAGAAGCAGAAGGAGACAGATCCAGGCTAGCCAGAGCTACAGTGTGAGATTATCTTTAAAAACAATCTATTAAGAACAAAACTGTAAGCAGGGCGTGGTGGCGCACACCTTTAATCCTAGCACTTGGGAGGCAGAGGCAGGCGGATTTCTGAGTTCAAGGCCAGCCTGGTCTACAAAGTGAGTTCCAGGACAGTCAGAAAAACTCTGTCTCAAAAAACCACCCCACCCCCAAAAAACAAACAAACAAAAAAAAGAACAAAACTGTAGATAACATTAATTTCTATCAGGAGACTAAAGCATCCAAAAACCAGGAAATAGAGAGCCTAATGACGCAATTGTTTAACTCCAGCTCCTCGGGAGGCTGAAGTAGAAGGTTCTGCAGTTCAAGGCACGCTTAGAACTTAGTGAAATTCTGTCTCAAAATGAACAGTAGAGACAGCTGCAGACATGGCTCAGTGATAGAGCCAGCTCTTAGGAGGCTTCCACTCCACATCCAATTACCACCAAATTCTTTTAAAGTCCAGAAATTGTCTATGGGGACAACATTAAAGAAATATAAGAAGCTCTCTAATAATGTCTTACATTTATGCATCACTTTTTTTTTTAGCTGACGTAATGCCACCTTTTGAACCAAAAAGCATCTCATTTAAAGTACTAAGGAGAGCTTTAAAAAAAAAAAAAGTATAGTTCAGTGATAAAGCATTCACCTAACATGCAGGAGGTCCTGGGTTCAGTCTCCAGAACTTAACTACCTGTAGCTACCTGGTAGAGAGCTTACAGAGCGCGGCAGCAGTGGCGGGAAGCACCAAAGACTAAGACTGCAGTTCATGCTGGCCGGAACATTGATAAGGTCCTGAGTTCAATCCCCAATACATTTAGTTTGCAAGATTTTCAGTAGGAGGAGGAAGGGGGCTGCATTGTGGATTATTCAGTCCCCTGTTGGAGATAGGAAGCAGAGATAGGAGTTTGGGAAACTCAGAGGCAAACTCAACTAGCTGGGCATTGGTAGCAATGAACAGTCAGGGCCCAAGGCTTCCCTCTGACCTTCACTCTCACACTGGGGCGTATGTGTGCCCCCACACAAAGAAATACATAACTAATAAAAGGTTAAAAGCTAAAACTGAAACAGCAATGAAACTCACACAAACCTTTCAGAAGGGATGACTATTTTTGACATTTTGAAAATAGTCCAAGGGATAGCCATATGGCTCAGTGAATAAGGGAACTTGTGGCTAACTCCTGGCATCCTGAGTTCCATCCCTAAAACCTACACAGAACTAGAAGGAGAAAACTGATTTCACAATACTGTCCTCTGACTTCCAATGTACCCTTGTCATGCACATGCCCGACACACACACACACACACACACACACACCACCACCACCACCACCACCACCACCAACAACAACAACAACAACAATGACAAAAACAACAAAAATAGGGAATCTGTTTGAATGGCCAATATTTTGGATAATTGAATATTAAATTAGTTTATTTTGCCATCTATAATATAAGCAGGGTAAGGTGAAATTCAAGGACAGCAGCCTGGGCTAACGCATGAGATTTTGCTTTAAAAAAAATTAAAGAAAATAATTTTCATTTTACATTTCTTTCTTGGTGGGCTAGAATATGAGTATATGACCCAGTGTAAGTAAGGAGATTAGAGAAAAATCTCTGGGAGGCAGTTCTTTCCTTCCAGAGAGCAGATTCCTTGGATCAAGCTCAGGCTGTCTAGCACGGTGGCAATCACTCTTATCTGCTGAGCTGTCTTCCTGGCTTCAAAGTAATGGCTCATTTGTTTTGTCTTGGTTCTTTACGTTGGAGACAAGGTCTTGCTACGTTGTTGCCTGGGCTGGCCTGTCTTCAAATTCACAGTTATATATACTTCTTTTGTTGTTGCTGCAATGGTGACTGTGCACAACCATATCCAGCCCTATACCAAGAAGTACCTTTTAGCGATTTTTTTATAATTTCCCTTGTGTGTGTTCCTCCTCGCCCCTTTGTGCACCACATCCATTCAGATGTCCTGGAAGCCTAGGAGAAGGTGTCAGATTTCCTGGAGAGAGCTACCCAATGTGGTGCTGCTAACCAAACCTAGGTCCTCTGTAGGAGCAGTAAGTGCCCTTCACTGCTGTGCTAGTTCTCCAGCCTCCCTCTCAAGTTTAAGAGAAATCTTCAGAAACTTAAAAAGATGTCTCTTCTACCTGTAATCTTAGCACTTGGGAGTTAGAGGAAAGATTATGAGGACTTCAAGGTTGTCTTCAGCTTTGAAACAAGTTCCAGGCCAGTATGAGCAATTTTAATGAACTTAGGTCCAAAACCAAATTCCTCTTTTAATGTAAACTATCCTACTTTTGAATAGGAAAAAAATTATAGTCCTTTGGAAACAAAAAGTCCCATTGAAATACAATGACTGTTTTGCATGCCAGAGTAACTCTCATTATGCACTAGGTCTGTCTCTCTTCATTGGTGCCCACATTCTGTTCGTTAATATTGAGAAAGAAGAACAAAAGCACTCCTTTTATTTTCTATGTCCAGTCTACCAACCAATCACTAGTTCAACCAATGCTAACACACAGATAACTACAATTGTTCCTCAGTATCTGGGAGGGAATGGTTTCAAGGGCCCCTCAATAGCAAATCCTTAGATGCTCAAGTGCCTTCTATAACATGACATATTTGGATACAACCTATACACCTCCCGCTTTGCACTTTAAAAGATTACTGAGAACATTTGAAAGAATGTGTATGTTATGAAAATATCTGTTCTATGTTATTGCTCAAGGAATAATTGAATTGACAATTTTTCATTTTTATTTTAATTTGAGGTTGGCTGGATCTGAGAATGCATAGTGTTCATACAATATGCCAGTTATAAAGTAACGGAAAAGAAGTCTCCAAAAGCTCATTAGTACCACCCAATCATACTTGGAACGTGACTTATTATCATCAGCAGTGGTTGGCAAATACCAACAACTATTATTTTTATAGAATATTATGAAAAATAAAATAGAAACAGTGCTCAGGTTCCTAGTGGTATGATTAAAGATATTAAAATGTCTATTCAAAATGTATTAGAACGCATGGTGACATCACTGAACAAGCAAGCTGTTTTATAGATAGCCAATTTGAAAATTCCGATATACTTCATCTAGAACTGATAATAAAATAATCTCAGATACTTACATAATGTCTACTTGCTTTGTGTCTAGTTGCTGAAAGATACTCAAAATGAAGGCCGTTCAAATGACGTGCAATGGTTCTTGAGAAAATATTTTAGATTTTGATTTTAGATTTTAGGCTGTTCAGCAGCTCAGCAGGAGATACTTGTATCCTGGCTTCTTCCAGATAACATCTTAGCTTACGATTGCCTTAGCTTACAGTTCTACAGACCTCCCCCCAACTCAGTCATGAGCACCATAAAGAAAATTAATCAATGCCTAATTATTTTCCTACCAACATTTATGCAGAAAATTCCTTCCTGTGGTCAAAAATACTTTACTCTTTAATTAAATCCCCCCAAATGATTTTATCATATTACCTACCTCTGGACTTTTTGAGGGATGTGTTCTGGGCAGTTGATTGTAGATCTGAGGGGAACAATGTCTCTGGATTGTTCAGTGCCTGCAGTTAATAAAGTCTCCCACTGTCTTTTATACCAGCAGAGTAATACAAATTGCATGTTCCCAACAGCACCTAAGCTCAGGGATCAGTGGTAAATTCTACCCAGTGATTGGATGGCACTGGGTATAATTACCATGACGTCAATTGATCATATCACATTGCAACCCTCAGATCAGTTTTGTTTTTAGACATTTTGAGGTAGTGGTGACCTCAAGGACAGCTTATGAAGAGAGAACATTTGGCCATTTTCTATGTAATATTATTGACCCTTACACAAAACATCCTGAAAGTTGACACTTTTAAAATAAACAGGACTCTAAGAGTAGCACATTTAATTAGCTAAGTACCTGATATTTTCATAAAGGATAAAAAAAAACATTTTCAGGATTACATTATTTCAACAGGAAACAGAAAAATAAAACAATTGCTCCAATTTCTTAAATTAACAGGCATCTGGATTTAATAAAGATATATGGAAAGGTATGAGGTGATTCTGAGGACAGTAGATATGTTCAGGTGTGTGTGTGTGTGTGTGTGTGTGTGTGTTCTATATAGTCCCATACAGCAGCCTAAGAATTACTTAAGCAGGGCAGTGGTGGCACACGCCTTTAATCCCAGCACTTGGGAAGCAGTGGATTTCTGAGTTTGAGGCCAGCCTGGTCTACAAAGTGAGTTCCAGGACAGCCAGGGCTATACAGAGAAAACCCTGTCTCGAAAAAACAAAAAACAAAAAACAAACAAAAAAAAATTACTTAAAAACAAAACAGCATGACTTTTAATGGGGTCTAGAGAGACGGCTCCGTGGTTAAGAGCATGGACTGCTCTTCCAGAGGACTTGATTTCATACCAGGTTGAGAGGCTCACAAGTAACTCCAGCTCTGTGAGCAGCCAATGTCTGTAACCTCCACAGAAACCTGTCCTCGTGTATGCATACCCACAGACGTGTACATATACATAATTATGTACACATACATGTAACATAATTTAAAATAAATACATTTTTTTAAATCTTCGGAAAGAATTAAGTGAAGGCATGATTCTTTTCTCTCTTTAAAAAGTACTTTAATTTTACTTTGTTGAGTGGAAGCTCTTCAGAACCTTAGAATTTATTTATTTATTTATTTATTTTATTTATTTATTTTTTTGGTTTTTCGAGACAGGGTTTCTCTGTGTACTTTGGCTGTCCTGGGAACTCACTCTGTAGACCAGGCTGGCCTCGAACTCAGAAATCCACCTGCCTCTGCCTCCCAAGTGCTGGGATTAAAGGCATGCGCCACCACTGCCCGGCAGAATTTATTTTTTTAAAGTTATTTTATGTTTTGGTGTGTGCCTATGGGGTGTGTGTGTGCGCGTGCACACGTGCGCCTGACTCACAAGTTCTACTGTGAGTATGTGGAGACAAGTTGGTCTGCTCCTTCCACCTTATGTGAGTTCTGTGAGTTTGGGGCATCAAGCTCCGGTTCTCAGGCTTGTGCGGCAAGTATTTCTAAGTCCATTGAGCCATCACACCAGCCCAAGGCTGTGGTTCTTGGTGATGGTACAGAAATGAATTTCAACCAAAGTCAGCATGAAGCAATGATAGCTCATTAAGAAAGAATCCCATTTCTAATATCTAGCTTCATATGGAGGCAGGCAAACACAGGGGGTAGCTTGGCAACCTGGATCCATTTGGCTTGGTCTATATACATGGACCTTCCCTCCTCCTCCTCCTCCTCCTCCTCCTCCTCCTCCTCCTCCATTTATTTACTTATTTTATGTGAGTGCACTGTCATTCTCTTCAGACACACCAGAAAAGGGATCCCACTACAGATGGTTGTGAGCCACCATGAGGTTGCTGGGAATTTAACTCAGGACCTCTGGAAGAGCACTCAGTGCTCTTAACTGCTGAGCCATCTCTCCAGCCCACATATTCCCACTTCTAACAATGCTTAATACAGGACCCCTCACCTACACATACTGTACACATGCACATCTCTCCTGAGAATGCACCTAGCAACTTAGGACCCCAGCCTGGACATATCCCCGACTCTGAACAATTCAGAATGTTTATATGCCTCCAACAAGAATTAATGGCATCCCTTTAACGGACAGTTCCTATTGAATGTACTCTGAGACAGACCCAGTGTACCAGGTCCTTTGTGTTGCATGGTAACACAATTGACAAAAGCAACTTAAAAGAAGGGCGAGTTCAGTTTGTCTTACGGCTCCAGAGGAAGCAGAGAGAGTATTCTTGAAGTGGAGAGAGGCTGCGTGTTCTCAATGCTTGCCCTCGGTGATGAACCCTCTTCAGCAAGGTTCCGCATTCTACAAGTTCCAAAACATCTCCAAACAGCATCAGCAGCGGAGGAAAGGGAGTTCGAATGCATGAACTTATGAAGGACAGTTATCATTCAAGCAACCATAGTCCACTCTCTGCCATCCAGATCTCATGGCTGTATCACAGAGTAAAAATGGATTAGGTCAGCTGGGTGTGGTGGCACACGCCTTTAATCCCAGCACTCGGGAAGCTGAGGCAGGCGGATTTCTGAGTTCGAGGCCAGCCTGGTCTACAAAGTGAGTTCCAGGACAGCCAGGGCTACACAGAGAAACCCTGTCTCGAAAAACCAAAAAAAAAAAAAAAAAAAAAAAAAAAATGGATTAGGTCCAACTTCACATTCTCAACCTTGCTCAAAAATCTCAAGTCCAAACTTGTTTTAGAGGCTCGGGGCTACCTCTTACCCGTGACTGCCTAGAAAATAAAAAATAAAACAAATTATATACTGTGAGAAATAACTTTGAGGTAATAAAGAAAGAGACCGCTTAAGTGTCTGGACAGGTGAGCTTTACTCTGGGAAGAGCAAACATACTGAGGGGTGCATTGGTTTTTACTCCAACTCGAGTGGTGACTGTGGCTTTTCTTCAATGGCTGGTGTTTCATCTCACAGTCTTAATTCAGTTAGCTAGTCTGATAAGAATTGGTACTCAGAACATGAAGGAAGGGAAGAGGGCTCTCTTTTTTTCTTTTTTTTTCTTTTTTTTTTTTGGTTTTTCGAGACAGAGACAGGGTTTCTCTGTATAGCCCTGGCTGTCCTGGAACTCACTTTGTAGACCAGGCTGGCCTCGAACTCAGAAATCCGCCTGCCTCTGCCTCCCAAGTGCTGGGATTAAAGGAGTGCGCAACCACACCCGGCCAGTGAACAAAGTTTTACAGGGTCTGGG
Source organism: Mus caroli (assembly GCF_978045245.1). Lineage (NCBI taxonomy): Eukaryota > Metazoa > Chordata > Mammalia > Rodentia > Muridae > Mus > Mus caroli. The sequence continues at coordinate 119,570,392 of NW_028227261.1, forward strand.
GAGACTAAAATATTTTTATGAAAGTTTTACAAGGTGGAGGAGGCAGGTAAAAAAATTTGAATTCATTGCCCTAAATACAAGTTTCATAGTATTTGGTAGAAAAGTCTTATATTTGATATTTCCTACACTGAATTTCCAGGCTGTGGCTAGCTCTTGCATGTGAACTAATGCTTTTCTCCGTTTTCACATAATTTACTTTGAAGGAGTATGTAATTGTTCCGTGTATAATAACTGATACTAAGACAGGGAAATTAAGCAAAGAGCCATAAGACAAACTAGAATGTAGAAATCACTTTAGAACCGTATACAGAACACTTAAGCATGCATAGCCAAAAGGAAAATGTGAGTTCAACAATAATTCACCTTTAGGAAGGCAGGTTAGAGGACACCTTAAAAGCGTGACAGCTTTGAGTTAGTCACTGGATAATGACACCGCTATCTATTGAGTACTCAGTATTTTATATACACATTTCAATCTATCCCAACAACTTAGGTTGGGGGAAATATCACTGCATGAAATACAAATAGGGATTAGGAAATGGGACCAGAAGGTTTCATCAGTCCCCTGATACTTAATTAAATTAATGACAGATCTGAAAGGTTCAAATCTACTAGACTGCAGTGCCTTAAAAAATGAGGTCACGGGCTGGAGAGATGAGTCATCGCTTGAGAGTACTTCCTGCTCTTGCAGAGGACCTGAGTTCCTAACACCTGTGTCAGGCATCTCACTTTCAGAGTCTGAAGAAGATTGCTGAAGGAAGACCCCAGACTCGGATAGTATGCAAAGACAAAGAGCTTTTATTCTGCAGAAACATCCAGCAAGCAAGGGTTATCATTGTTTCCAAATGGCAATACCCACAGAGACATTCGGGTTCTTTTTATAAAATGACTACTTAATTGCTTCTGAGATAACAGCAGACTTCAAATACTTAGGGCACATTCCAAGGGGTTACAGAAGCCATTAACAGAAGGTTGAAAAGAATATATACAACACAGGATGCCAGGTGCAAAAGCAAGAGATAAGATATTGACTGAGTTTATCTAAACAAGACTTCAAGGATGGCTTAGTTATCGTCTAAAACTTTTCATGACCCTGCAAGCTAGTAACAAATGGTGAAATTTAAGCCAGATAATTGCTCCTAGTGCATATGCACGTGGGCATTCTCTGTTATAACCTCTTATTCAATTTATGACTGAATTTATGTGCAGACCTGCAGTGAGGTTTTTTTTTTTTTTTTCCCCCAATGTGAACACAGATTCTGCGAGTCACACAAGTACTGAGAACAAAGGGCAGACATAAGTCCCTCTCTACTTAGAGGAGGGCAATTTCCTGTGGAGGCTTTACCTAGCCTTCCACTGTGTCACTTTGAGATGCTAACTGGAGGCTGCAGGAGCCGACCCCCCCCCCCCCCCCCCCCCCCCCCGCAAAGCGACTTGGTCGGTCGGATCAGCTGCAGAACTGCAGAAGCAGGATACCTTTCACCTAGGATAGAGAGCAAATGTGGTCTCTCTACAGTCTAAAAACTGTTTATTTTGAGAACAAGGACGACAGACTACTGTCAAATACAAACTGGATTGCATTCATTTCAATGGATACATATTGACTACTAAGTACGCTACCCCACTTTGAAGAGTGGGGATCAGAGAAGTATAGAGAGAAAGAGAACATTTTGTAAAGGTGTGCTGTGATTGTAATTCTAGCCCTCCAGAAGCAGAGGCAGGACGATCACTGCAAATTTGAAGCCAGCATGGTCTACATGGAAAGCTTCAAGACAACTAACACCATGTAGTAAGACTCTATTACAAGAAGCAGTGTTAAACAACAAACAGAACTATGAGGGCTGGAGAGACAGCTCAGCAGGTAAGAGCACAGGCTACTCTTCCAGGGTTAGATTCCCAGTACCCACTTTGTGTTCACAATAACTTATAACCCCAGATCTGATGTCCTCTTCTAGCCACTGCAGGCTCTATACATACATAGTACACAGACATACATGCAGGTAAAACATCCATAATGTAAATAATAAAATTTAAAAAGTCTGATAGAAGTTGCTTGTTGGAGATGACTCTTGTTCAATTTGTGATCAGAGCAAGAATACTCAAAATAGTACCAAGTAAAATAGTACTGCTTCTATATTGAAGAAAGTGTCAAAAACAAAGGTTCCCAACCTATGGGTTGTGACCCCTTTGGGGGGGCAGTCCTTTCACAGGGGTCATATATCAGATATTTACATTAGAATTTATAACAGGGGCTGGAAAGATGGCTCAGCACTTAAGGGCACTGACTGCTCTTCCAGAGGTCCTGAGTTCAATTCCCAGCAACCATATGGTGGCTCACAAATATCTGTAATGGGATCTGATGCCCTTTCCCTGGTCTATAAGCTTCATGGAAATCGCTGGGCAGTCATGGCGCATGCCTTTAATCCCAGCACTTGGGAGGCAGAGGCAGGCAGATTTCTGAGTTTGAGGCCAGCCTGGTCTACAAAGTGAGTTCCAGGACAGCCAGGACTACACAGAGAGAGAAACCCTGTCTTGAAAAACAACAACAACAACAAAAGATTCATGGAAATCAACAAAATTTCCTAAGTTGATGTCCTAGAATGAGAAGAGAGACCTGTGCATTTCTAAGTTCATTTCACCTCAGCATTGCTATTTTTTAAAACTCAAGTGTTACAACAGTGTGATATTATATAACCCCCGATGAGGTAAATGATGTACAACGATTAGAATTTAGAACTATAAGGCTGAGCGTATAGCTCCTAGTTGATAGAGCCTGTGCACAGGGGAAAGATTGGGGAGAGGAGGTGGGGAGAGGGAAAACTATTTTCCGTATTTCTCTTTGCTTCTTTAGAGAAATGGTGCACACCAATTCAACTACGCTACAGAGCTTGTTTCCAAGGTTCTGTTTTTGCTTTATTTTATGACTGCTTTCATTTGGGTGAATTAGAATAATTAGCGATGGCTTAGTTGACAGAAAGGCTGCCAAACACGCATAACGAACTCAGTACTGCACAGAATGAGTGTGTCGGTGAGGGACAGTAGGAAAAGAAAATCAAGTCATTTTTCTCCCACGGAGTTCAAATCAAACATAGGCTGCAAAGTGAAACTATCTCAAAAACAACATAGTTTTTTCTTCTTCTTCTTCTTTTCCTTTATATATCATTACTCATTTTCCTTTTGGCTTTTCTTTATAAGGAAAAAAAAATCCCGTTAGATAAATCCCTCTGTTTCCCTCCATGAAAAGAATTTAAGGACTAAAACTAATCTTTTTACTCGTGAGCTTCGTGTTTCGGGCTCTTTGGAATTGTGTACGTAAGCGGACCAGTGCCTGGCTTATGTTTTCAGAGCTTTTAATTGATCCGGTTGCTGTCTCTCAAAGGAGGAAAAAAAAAACCGTATCTTCTCTACAAAAAGTGCAGTGTGATTTTAGCAGATGAGGCGGTGGTCTTCACACAGATCTCCAGTCTTCTTGGATGCACTCCAAGCAGACGCCAATCCTCGCGTGCCCAAGGCTGCGGGTTCAGGCGTCTGGGTGCAGCCCAGCTCTTTGGAGAAGGCCGGCCAAGTCCTGCAGGGCGAGCCTCCCGGCCTCCCTGCCTCCTCCGCGCGCAGCCGGAGCGGCTCCTCCCGGCGGACTCTGGAGGCCGCGCGCCCGCGGGCTGTGTGGCCAGCTGAGGCAGCTCGGCTCGCGGGCTTCGGGGTGCAGACAGGGCTGGGGAGCAGCGTGGCGGCGGCCGGCGCTGCCAGCGTGCAGCAGGCACCGCGCATCCCCCGTTCCAGTCTCCAGGTCCCGCCGTCTAGGAATTCCTCAAGAGGCCGCCTGGGCGCCAGGCTTGCAGGAAGCCCGCAGGACCCGGGAAGCTGGCGCCACCCGGAAGCGCGGCTCCTCAGCCCAAGTGCCGGAAGTGTAACTGGTGGCTGGGGAAGGCTCGACTGCTTGAGGGCCCTTGTGATACCACGCCCACGAACTAACTGCCTTGCTTGGTCAAAACGCTGTCCCCAGAAACCTGGAGGCTTGTGGCCCAAGTGGCCTTATTGTCATTTTATGGACTGGGTCTCCAATTTTATCTAAGAGCCTCTAGGCAGAGAAGGGTATGTGCGCGCACACGTGTTGTGTGTGTGTGTGTAGTGGTTCCCGTGAACTGACAGTTTGGTACTTAGGAAGCTAACGGCTATGGTTAAGTTTTGTATGTATAAGGTCTCAAACCTGGGACATATGGCTAGCCGAGGGACCTGTTGTATAAAAACTGACCGTGACCATCAGGTTCTCAGCATTGCTAAGACCTGTTTCAGAGTCCTGGCTTCTCTTAGCACGCCTCACCCCTGCCTCCCACCATAAACCTCTCCAGCCCCTGAACTTTGCTTCTCTTCCCTCAGCTTGCGATTCCTAGAGAACGTAGCTATTTTGGGTGCACGCTCTTGGTCCTCAGCTCCCTTGGTCTCTTCTCTCTGCTTCCCCGCCTTGTCCCTCTATCGTCTGGTCTGAGGGGAATGTTCACTCTGTACTCTCCCAAGTTGCCTCTGGCTGTTCGTTCTCTTCTTTGACAACCATACCAAGGGACAATCACATGCTCAGTGTGCTTGTTGATTGTCTTCTCTGTGGGTTGGTAGGATGCCCTGCCCCCACAGACGTAGTATTAAATAGCTATGTAGATGTCTCTTTGTATTTTCAATTGTTAGTTTCTGTGCTGTGACTGGATATTTGGTATGGTCGTTTCTGTGGCCCATTACTTCTTTCCATATGTAAATGTTTTGTCACTAAGTCACTTGCCCAAAAAGTGGAAAAAGCAAACAGCTCACAGAAAGTCACCTTGGTCTCAGTCTGGCCAAGAGGCACTAAGACATGGATTTTGAGGTCTGAGATACTCAAGCCATGCCTAGTGTGACTTGTTCTTCCTGCTGCCTGCAGACTGGGCTGGAGAACTGTTAGTTACCGTTTGAGCACCATGTCTTCCTGCCATGACAATAACGGACTAATCCTCTGAAAATATAAACCAGAAATATTGTCCTTTATAAGAGTTGCTGTGGTCCTGGTGTCTCTTCACAGCAATAAAACCCTAACTAAGGCCATCTTTCTCCTCATAATTCTCAAGTTTAACAGTCACAGACACTAGACAAAAGCAAAAGGTGCAGACGAACTTATATGGCCGTACTAGCACGCAGAACCAATTTACGATTCCAGTTTCCTTTAACATTTTATTTTCTATGTATGAGTGTTAAACCTGCATGAGGTCTGTGCACCATTTGCATGTCTGGTTCCAGAAGCAGCTGGCATCCCCTGACACTGAACTCACAGACAGCTGTGAAGCAGCCACCTGGTACAGGGACTACAACCCTGTTCTTCTGGAAAACTAGCAAATGTTCTTAATCACTGAGCCCACCTCTCCAGCTCCTAATCCGGTTTCTTTAGCCATAAGGGTATCATGGCCTGAAGGTAGGAATGACATTACTAGGTACCCCCCCCCCCATCCCATTACCAGAGTCTCCTGAATGTGCTCTGCCATCGAGCTACACCCTAGCCCTATGTAACAATTTAAAAAATCATTATTCAGGCATATTTCACTTTGGATCTTTCTCTCCACACCTGCCGCTACACACTGTCCTTCCTGTAAATGGAAGTGTGGTGTAACTCATTACTGTTGAATTGTAGAAAAGGTGAGCTTCCTAGACTTTAGTTATTGTACAGTCTTTGCATTTACTGGCACATTGACTAATCACATATTTCTTTTGATATTTTTCACTGGAATCCTAAAATAGCATACACTGATGAAACTTTAATACCTGAACTATATAACCTGGGAAAATGAGCTGCAAAATTTAAAATCTTAAGCAAGGAGGGTACAGGGCAGCTCAGTGGTAGAGTATCTACAGGGACTAGGGCAAGACAAAACAGCTACCTTAATTTGTTTCTTCAACTTCTTCACTGTTCAGTTCAATAGAGGAAATCCTTAGCCTTACAGTGTGCTCCCCTGGTCTCATGTACATGCAAACATTAGAGGATTCTGTCTTGTTAATGTGCAGTATTGATGCTGTTTTCTGTAAGGTTGCCTTGTGTTTGTTCATCTTATGTAATGATTTAAAAGCATGCATTACAAAACATTCCCTGGAACAACACAGTATTCAGAGAACATTTTCCACTTAGTGCCCTCCTCCCTTCACCTCTGAGGACTAGAATCACATCTGGCTTTATTCTATACATTTCCTGAAAAGGCCACTGGATACAATAGAAATTATGTTTTTGAGACCCAGCATTACAATGTAGCCCGGGCGAACTGGACCAGGAGACCCTCAGCTCCAGCTTCCTTCGTGCTGCAGTCCTGCTTGAGCCAACCTCCAGGCTGGATGTTCATTTTAGATAACTATACTTAGAAAAATACAGTGCAGTCAGAACACAACAGTAAAATGACCAGGTGTGTCAACGCTGTTGTTTGTTTTAAAAGGATTCAGTTGTAAGGCAGACATCTTGCCTCTTATATAAACATTAGGTTGTGGGGTGTTTTGTTTTGTTTGTCTATTTGTTCTTCCTGGCCTGAAACTGGCTATATAAGTGTAGTCTCTGAACTTCTGCTACTCTGGCGTCCACCAGGGGAGGGCTGAGATTAAACAGGCAGTTGTGGGCCTTTTGCCTGGTTTATGCAGCGAACAGAGCTAGGCAAGCACTCTGTCAACTGAGTCACACCCCAGCCCTCAAACACTGGGTTTGTTATTAGTTTGATTATGAAATTTATGGTTAAGCACATTGATTTTCCGACTACCTCTTATTCTACCCCCTTCCCCTTTAAATTTTTAAGGACCCATCTGGCATAGGCTGCAGGAGGAAATATTATGTAGCCAGGGATGAACTTTTGAACCTCTCGTCTCCGAGTGCTGAGATTACAACCGTGCACACAACACACAGCTCTCTTCTCCAATTCTAATGCCAAATATTGTTTTCGTCTTGCAAGTAAAATACGGTTTAGAAGGCTACCTGTTTTGCAGCACCAAGAGGAGGGTTGCTACTGGCATTTATTTATTGACATCCGTGTTCCTTTTTTTACTTTAGCATCCTTAATTGTGTTCTTTCCTTCGACCTACTTTCCCAAACTAAGATTCGATGTGGATTCTTGTAACGCCCAACGGTAACCAGATTTTAGAAAAGCTTTTGTGCCTTAAAAACCCCCGGTTACAACATTAATCATTTCGGTCTGTTTGAATTCTCTCCACACTATTCTTTTCTTGTGTTCGCTGCTAGATTTCCCAGAATGAGAATTGAACCTCTCATTTTGTTCTGACCCAACTGTTTTGTGTGTGTGTGTGTCCCCAACACCTAGTGCGCTTGTTTCCAGGAGGCGTTCTCGGGTTGGCCCAGAACCAGGGCAAGCACCAGCTCTCCACCCTGCCCCGGCCTCCGGCTGTTCCGCAGACCTTGCCCTCGCCCTGGCCCTCGCCGCCGCCGCCGCCGCCGCAGCAGCAGCAGAGGCCTCAGCTTCAGCTCGCTGCAGCACTGCCCCGGCGGTCGCCAGCCCCACACCCGGCCTTTGTACGTGCGCCCAGGCGTGCCAGCGCACCGGGCACGTGACCCCGCCGAACGTGGCATTGTGTTATCACGTGACCCAGGTGCGTACGCGACGGAGCGGGCTGCGAAGATGGCGGACGATGAGGCCGAGCAGGAGCGCCTGAGCGGTGGCGGCTGCGCGGCGGAGCTGCGGCGCCTGGGCGAGCGGCTGCAAGAGCTGGAGCGGCGGCTGTGCGAGAGCCGGGAGCCCGCGGTGGAGGCCGCCGCCGCCTACTGCCGCCAGCTGTGCCAGGTGAGCCCCTCCCCCTCCGCGGGCCTCGGCGGCCGGAGCGCGGGCGGTCCGCGCCTTTGTGTTCCGCAGCCAGGCTGGGCCGGACGGCCTCGGGGCTCCGTGCACGCTCCCGGGCTGCGCCGCGGGCGCCGGGCTGCCCGCCGCGCGCCAGTCCCCCTGTCGCCGCCGGCCGTCGCGCGCAGTCGCTCGGCCTTTGTTGTTGGGTTAGGCTGCGACCGGAGGGTCTTTGTTGATGTTCTCGAGCCAATCCCGCCGGACCTGCAAGCTGGGAGTGGCGGCGGCGTCTGCGCTGCGGCCGTTCCTGCTGGCTGCTCTCCGCGTTGCAAAGGAGCTGTCACCGTTCCATAGTCAGTCGTCCCTTGGGGGCGGCTTTACCAGTGCCTGTTTCGCCTTTACGTTCCGGAAGAGTACGATTTCCGGCCCCCCCCCGTGCACCCCACCCCCACATTTCTTGGGTTCTTTCCTGTTAAGTGTCTTTGGTTGACAAGGGATTTGTGCTTGGGTCAGTTTCAGACCTTCCCATTCTTTTCTTGCCCAAGGACATTGCTTTTCAGCAACGTGTTCTAACTAAGATTTAGAATGTTAGTGACAATCTAAATGTTATCTTATGACAGATATCAGAGTTTGGATCTCCACCTGGTCTTAACGTGTGCTGACTATGGAGGGAGGGAGAACATTGATTAAACTGCCTAGTTGAGGAGGCCGTTTTTTACATAAAGCATGAAACCTAATGGATGTGTCATGCTTAAGATTTTGTTTTGGAAACACTGAGATTTGAACAATGGTGGAGCATTGTAGGATTTCACAGGGATACTTTCACTTGCCAGCCTCCACTTGCCAGCCTCCAGATGCTGAAATCTTTCTAGGGTATCTGATCACATACAGAAGCAGCCCGATTGCCGTATGCATTTTATGCTCATGCATTGATGGTTCGTTATTTAAAAAAAAAAAAAAATAGGACCAAGGATGACTTGTCTACAAATATATGCAGTCAGAAAGTTCGTCAGATCTGGAGGCCACATTACAGAGTCATTGTTTTAAACCTTAGTATTAAAGAAACTTTGAAATTTGCTATTTTTTTATGCCCTGAAATTGCCCTGAGAAATTATTTTAGTAGGATTTACAAATAAGGCTTTCATTTGTTTGTTTGCTTGTTTGTTTGTTTGTTTGTTTGCTTGCTTGTTTTTTGGAGGCAGGGTTTCTCTGTCCCTGGCTGTCCTGGAGCTCACTTTGTAGACCAAGCTGGCCTCGAACTCAGAAATCCGCCTGCCTCTGCCTCCCGAGTGCAGGGATTGAAGGAGTGCGCCACCACGCCCAGCCAAGATTTTCATTTGTAAATGGAGTCCACTTCTGGAGGAGATGTTTTGAGACAGTCTTACCATGCTCTCCTTGCTGGCATTAATTTTGGGTAGTCCTCTTACTTCACCATCCCAAATGCTAGGATTACAGATTTGTGCCACCATGACCAGTTGGGAGCAGACTAAAGTCTACTTTAGGTTGGGATATTAATTCCTTAGTAGAATCCACTGATGATTTACGGATTGATAATACTGTTAAAATGAAGGCTCATGCAATACAGAGTATAGCTTTCTATTTCGTTTTTGAGATCGATGCACAAGTATCATGGTGTGTGTGTTTGTGGTTAAAATGGTACTAGGTACAGCATGCTAGGTACATCACCAGGTTTTACATTCTTCTTGTTTTTCTTAAAGACAGGAATTGTCTGTGTGTGGGTGGCCCTGGCTGTTCTGTAGACCAGGCTGGACTTGAACTCAGAGATTTACCTGTTCCCCTCTCACCCTCTGCCCCACCATGTGCTGGAATTATAGTCATGTGCCACTGCCTGGCGTTTTAAAGTTACTTCTAATGAATAAAACAGTTAAAAAAAAATAAAAAATAACTTCCGATATTGGTTTTATTAAGTGATAAATCTTAAGGTATATAAGTCGTTTTTATTACCTTGCTGATAAAATCAAATCGTAATGAAGTAATCATTGGTGGTTTTCAAAAATTAGAAATAGTAATTTATAGTGAGGATGTATTGGCCTTACATTCAGTGGATGCTGACCTTAAATCTTAGCTTTTCCTGTTTCCATCTCACCAGTTCCTGCATCCCAGGTGTGTCCCATGGTGTTGGTGTTGGGTGTCATTCCATGCTGAGGGGCAAACCCAGTGTCTCTTGGGTTCGAGGCTTGTCCTCTAAAGACTGATTTATGCTTCCTACCCCAGTATTATAAATTATAAGAGTGATCTCCAGAGCTCTAATCCTGTATTTGAGAGGCCGAGGCAGGCAGGTCAGAGTTTAGGGCCATCCTGGGCTACATAGTGAGTTCCAGATTATAGCATAAGACAGAACAGAGAGTCGGGGTTGGGCTCCAACTCAAATATCCTTAGAATTTTGTCTTAGTTAACATGGGATGTAATGTTAGATGTAGGAGGAGCTAGAAATTAAATCCTGTTTTCTAACCTTGGAATTACAGTTCGACCTTTCTATGTCTTTCTCCAGTAGACCTGGGCTGTCCACATGCTTCAAGAAAGCCAGGATAAATAAACGTTTGGCAGTCACTGGACTTGAGCTAATATTCTGTCAGCATTGAGGCTCAGTTTTAAAGTCCACAACTTTGTGCTTATTTAAAGATTGCTCTGTCATATTTACATTTATTTGTGTCTGTGTGTATCTCTGTGCATGTGCCATAGCATGCAGAGGTGAGAGGGAAGCTTGCAGGAGTTAGTTCTTATCTTAGTCAGGGTTTCTATTCCTGCACAAACATCATGACCAAGAAGCAAGTTGGGGAGGAAAGGGTTTATTCAGCTTACACTTCCATATTGCTGTTCATCACCAAGGAAGTCAGGACTGGAACTCAAGCATGTGAGGAAGCAGAGGCCATGGAGGAATGCTACTTACTGGCTTGCTTCCCCTGTCCTGCTCAGCCTGCTTTCTTACAGAACCCAAGACTACCAGCCCAGGCTGGGCAGTAGTGGCGCACGCCTTTAATCCCAGCACTCGGGAGGCAGAGGCAGGTGGATTTCTGAGTTTGAGGCCAGCCTGGTCTACAGAGTGAGTTCCAGGACAACCAGGGCTACCCAGAGAAACCCTGTCTGGAAAAACCAAGAAAGAAAGAAAGGAAAAAAAAAAAAAAAAAAAAGACTACCAGCCCTGGGATGATACCACCCACAGTGGGCTAGGCCCTCCCTGCTTGATCACTAATTGAGAAAATGCCTTACAGCTGGATCTCATGGAGGCATTTCCTTAAGGGAGGCTCCTTTCTCTGTGATAACACCAGCTTGTGTTGAGTTGACACACAAAACCAGCCAGTACAATTGACCTCTCAACTTGGCACAAACACATCACTATTAAGCCTCAACTCTTACTTTCTTATTCATCCCCAAGATCTAATAACTTTAAAAGTCCCACAGTCTTTACAATTTTTTTTTCTAATTTGATTTTTAATAATAATTTTATAACTCCTCTTTTTGTTTTTTTTTTTATTACATATTTTCCTCAATTACATTTCCAATGCTATCCCAAAAGTCCCCCATACTCCCCCCCCCCAATTCCCTACCCACCCATTCCCATTCTTTTGGCCCTGGCATTCCCCTGTATTGGGGCATATAAAGTTTGCAAGTCCAATGGGCCTCTCTTTCCAGTGATGGCCGACTAGGCCATCTTTCGATACATATGCAGCTAGAGACAAGAGCTCCGGGGTACTGGTTAGTTCATCATGTTGTTCCAACTATAAGGTTGCAGATCCCTTTAGCTCCTTGGGTACTTTCTCTAGCTCCTCCATTGGGGGCCCTGTGATCCATCCAATAGCTGACTGTGAGCATCCACTTCTGTGTTTGCTAGGCTCCGGCATAGTTTCACAGGAGAGAGCTATATCTGGGTCCTTTCAGCAAAATCTTGCTAGTGTATGCAATGGTGTCAGCGTTTAGAAGCTGATTATGGGATGGATCCCTGGATATGGCAGTCTCTAGATGGTCCATCCTTTCATCACAGCTCCAAACTTTGTCTCTGTAACTCCTTCCATGGGTGTTTTGTACAAATTTTTACATATTAAAATTTCCATCCCTTTAAAATATCAAGTCTCTTTTAAAATTCAAAGTCATTTTACAATTCAAAGTCTCTTAACCGTGGGCTCCACTAAAATACTTTCTTCCTTCAGGAGGGAAAAATATCAGGGCACAGTCACAATCAAAAGCAAAATCAAATTCTAACTCCAATGTCTGGGATCCACTCAGGATCTTCTGAGGGCTGTGGTCACTTCTCTACCTCTGCCGTCTGTAGCACTCTAAGCTCGGGTTGATCCACTCCACAAATGTTGCTCTTCTTGGTGATCATCCGTGGTACTGGCATCTCCAATACATTGGGGTCTTCTGCTGCAACTAGGCTTCACTAACAGCCACTTATAGGCTCTCTTCATGGTGCCAAACCTCAACTCTTTTTGTATGGCCTTTTCAGTCTTGGGCCATCAATTGCAACTGAGGCTGCACCTTCCCCAATGGCCTTCCATGACCTCTCACGGTGCCGAGCCTCAGCTGCTCTTCATGACCCCTTCATGCCTTCAAAACCAGTACCACCTGGGTAACTCTTACACATTACCAAGTCCCACTGCAGCAGGATACAACCTTGGCTATCTCTGGAACACAAGAGAGCCTCTGTGCTCTCAGGAGACACTTGCCAGAAGATGTCACCTCAGTGGTGCTGGTCTCTTCTTAATCACCGCTAATTTCTTAGCTCCAGCTAACCAACATCAATTGTCTGAGTAACACAAAGGTTTCCTTTTAGTAGTTTTGGTATTTTGTTAATCACAGCTGATTCTTCATTCTCAGCTAACCAAAACCACAGAATCTTCACAATCCAAACAGCAACATCCCTGATAAGAGTCTGTAAGCATCACTCTGGAATTTCATAAACCAGACCTCCACCTTCAGCACTGTTCTCAACATTATCTTCCAAGCTCCTACAGAACATCCCACAGAGCTCTTAACATCTCGATGGCTCTTCTAGCCCAAAGTTCCAAAGTCCTTCCACAATCCTCTGTCAAAGGAATACCCCACTATGCTGGTACTAATTTGTCCGTCATGACCAAGAAGCAAGTTGGGGAGGAAAGGGTTTATTCATTCAGCTTACACTTTCCACATTGCTGTTCATCACCAAAGGAAGTCAGGACTGGAACTCAAGCACAGGTGAGGAAGCAGGAGCTGATGCAGAGGCCATGGAGGGATGTTACTTACTGGCTTGCTTCCCCTGGCTTGCTCAGTTTGCTTTCTTATAGAACCCAAGCCCAGGGATGGCACCACCCATAATGGGCTAGGCCCTCCCTTCTTGATCACCAATTGAGAAAATGCCTTGCAGCTGGCTTTCATGGAGGAGATTTCATTTCCTTTCTTATAACTCCAGCTTGTGTCAAGTTGACACACAAACCAGCCAGCACTGTTCTACCTTGCGGGTCCCAGGAATCAAACTCAGGCCTTTACTGACTGAGCTATCTTGCTAGCCCGAGTTTTATTTATATATTATTTTAAAATACTGGTTTTTTGTTTGTTTGTATTTTCCAGACAGGGTTTCTCTGTGTAGCCCTTGCTGTCCTGGAACTCATTTTGTAGACCAGGCTGGCCTCAAACTCAGAAATCCACCTGCCTCTGCCTCCCGAGTGCTGGGATTAAAGGTGTGCGCCACCACTGCCCAGCTTTAAAAATACTTTTAAAGGTTTCTTTTTATCTTATGTATGTGGTAATTTGCCTGCATTTACGTCTGCATCGTGTGTACATTGTCCTCAGAAGCCTGAAAGAATGTCAATCCTTTGAACCTCTTGGATGGCTCTTCAGCCACCATGGCCAGCAAGCAGAGGAAGCAAGAGGGTGTATTGGTTCAGCAGTTCTAAATAGTGGGTGTTGGTGTAACTTCAGGACCGGCCTCTAGTAGTTTATTTTAGACATACTTAAGCACAGCACAGTTTGGCAAAGGGTTTCCTGGTGATACTTGATTCAATCCCATGTGTACAATGACGTTTAAGACTGCATCTAAAGCTGGGCAGTGGTGGCGCATGCCTTTAATCCCAGCACTTGGGAGGCAGAGGCAGGCAGATTTCTGAGTTCGAGGCCAGCCTGGTCTACAGAGTGAGTTCCAGGACAGCCAGGACTATACAGAGAAACCCTGTCTCAAAAAACAAAAACAAAACAAAACAAAAAAACCAAAAAAAAAAAAAAAAAGGACTGCATCTAAACTCCTTGTACTTAGGAAACCTTTCATACAGATAGGTGGTATAAATTGACAAACTCTCAGTAAGAGGCGTGGTCACCAGGCTATTACCCACTTCCACTGCAAGCCTTCAGGACAGAGAAGAGGGTTATGAATTGTTTCCTTTATGGAACAACCCTATGGGTTTGACATTCCTGGTTCCTTAGTGCTTGTCTGTGGTCATAAGGGCCTCCTTGCTTTCCGTAGGACCTGGAGCTACAGGTAGCAAGGTGCTGGGAACCTACCTGAGGCCCTCCTCAAGCAACGTGTGCTTAACCACTGAACCCATCTCTCCAGCCCTACCTACCTTTAGTAGTAGTATCGTTATTGTATGTCTCTGCATGTGTATATAAATGCAGTGGCGGTCTGAGTACTGCTTTCCAGATTGGACTGTCCCTCCACAGTGGGGTCCAGGGTCAGTTTCAGATTGTCAGGTTTGTGTGACAAGCATCTTTACTTGTAGAGCCATTCCTACAGCTCTGTGTTTGAAGGTTAAGCCAGGTGCCTACATTCTGGAATCTGAGACAGAAAAGGATTGCTGAGTTCTAGGCCAGCCTGGGCAACCTGTCTCAGAATAACAACAACACCAAAAACCCCCGATAACACTAAACCAATTACCATTTTTCTCTTCCCTCCTCCCCTTTTTAAACAAAGCAAAGCAAAACAAAACTCAGTCTCAGAGTGACACAGGCTGCCTTGGTCTTCCTGCCTCAGCCTAAGTGCTGCAGTTATAGTTAAGTATAGACCATCGAGGGTGGCTCCATTGTTTTCCTTCTTTCCTGTCTTCTCTCAAGGTACATATCTTTTGGAGAGTATGTTACTGTTGTGCTTATATAACGAATCGGGGTAATTGACATCTCTATCATCTCAATACATCAATAATTTCTTTATAGTGAAGTCATTCTATATCCCTGATTCTAGCTAGCCATTTTGAAAAACACATTACACTATTTTTTTTTTGTTTTGTTTTTTTGGTTTTTTGAGACAGGGTTTCTCTGTGTAGTTCTGGCTGTCCTGGAACTCGCTCTGTAGACCAGGTTGGCCTTGAACTCAGAAATCCTCCTGCCTCTGCCTCCCAAGTGCTGGGATTAAAGGCGTGCGCCATCACATTACACTGTTCTTATTACTCTAGTGTGTAATAGGGCATCCTATTCTTAATTGTAACTTTGTACTATTAAGTTCTGTTTGTCTGCTCTTTCTGAAGTCTCTGGTTTCACAGTTTTGGTTCTGTATATGGCTGAGAGTACTTGTTCTGTGTTTCTGTGTTGGGTCATTTAACTAACCTTCATGCCTTCCAGTTTAGTCCACGTATATGTAGGGGACAGTATTTCACTCTTATTGCTGAACGGAATTCCATGGTGCACGCTGCTCACATGACGAGCACTTGGCTAGCCTCCTCCCTTGCTTGTTCTGAATAGTCTCCACTGATCGACCTGGACGGCGTCTCCTCCACATACTGATTTCATTTCCTTTGGATGAGGACCCAGCAGTGAGATTTTTGGCTATTATGGGATATTTGTTTTTAATTTTATCTTTTTGGTAATAGTCATGGACTGGGGTGAGGTGCTTCTATGGTGTTATTCTTAATTATTTATTTTTCATGTGAACCCAGGACCTTACAGAAGCTAAGTAACCATTCCCAATCAGCTAGCCTCGTTTCCAGCCTTCTCATTGTGGGTTTAATTGGTTAGTGGATCTCAGGAATTTTAAAATGTGTGTGTGTGTATGTGTATGTCTCCATCCATTCTTCTGAGAACATTCTATTAGGTTTTTTGACAATTAATGAGTTAGATTTTTTTTTTTTTGGATTGCTTATCTTGTGGATATAAACCCCTTGCTAGAAGTACAGTTTGTAAAACCTCTTTTTCTTCCATTCAGAAGGTTCTCTTTATCTTGTTTCTTTCCTGTACGTAAGGTCTGCAGAGGCTTTCAGCTGGATGGAACACCAGCTACCTAGTTTTGCTTTTAGGGTTATGTCTAAAAAGCCCTTACCCAGTCTTTTTTCTTGTAGTAGTCTTATAGTTTATGCTGAAGTCTGTTTTGAGTTGTTTTATATATAGCGAGAGAGAGAAAGCATTTCAGCTTGGTTTTTCTTTTTATGGATGTTGACTTTCCCAGTTCCCTTACTGAAGGCAGTATTCATCCGTAACGTATTTTCTTGGCACCTTGTGGAACATTAGTTAGCTGTAGATGTGTAAGCTAAAAATGAATTTGTTTAAATTTTGAATTTTTACCTCAGCAAGAGTTGGGCTGGAGAATACAGTGAACATGCCAAACTAGAAATTGCTTATAAGGATAAGTACTTACTTATAAGGATAAGCAATTTCTAATTGACACTGAAGGCCCATCCTTCTTTTTTTTTTAATTTTTAATATTTTTATTACATATTTTCCTCAATTACATTTCCAATGTTATCCCAAAAGTCCCCCATAGCGCCCCCCACTTCCCTACCCACCCATTCCCATTCTTTTGGCCCTGGTATTCCCCTATATTGGGGCATATAAAGTTTGCAAGTCCAATGGGCCTCTCTTTCCATTGATGGCCGACTAGACCATCTTTCGATACATATGCAGCTAGATACAAGAGCTCCGGGGTTCTGGTTAGTACATCATGTTGTTCCAACAATAGGGTTGCAGATCCCTTTAGCTCCTTGGGTACTTTCTCTAGCTTCTCCATTGGGAGCCCTGTGATACATCCAATAGCTGACTGTGAACATCCACTCCTGTGTTTGCTAGGCCCCGGCATCGTCTCACAAGAGACAGCTATATTTGGGTCCTTTCAGCAAAATCTTGCTAGTGTATGCAATGGTGTCAGCGTTTAGAAGCTGCTTATGGGATGGATCCCTGGATACGGCAGTCTCTAAATGGTCCATCCTTTCATCACAGCTACGAACTTTGTCTCTGTAACTCCTTCCCTGGGTGTTTTGTTCCCAATTCTAAGAAGGGGCACAGTGTCCACACTTTGGTCTTCATTCTTCTTGAGTTTCATGCGTTTAGCAAATTGTATCTCATATCTTGGGTATCCTAAGTTTTGGGCTAATATCCACTTATCAGTGAATACATATTGTGTGAGTTCTTTTGTGATTGTGTTACTTCACTCAAGATGATGCCCTCCAGGTCCATCCATTTGGCTAGGAATTTCATAAATTCATTCTTTTTAATAGCTGAGTAGTACTCCATTGTGTAAATGTACCATAATTTCTGTATCCATTCCTCTGTTGAGGGACATCTGGGTTCTTTCCAGCTTCTGGCTATTATAAATAGGGCTGCTATGAACATAGTGGAGCATGTGTCCTTTTTACCGGTTGGGACATCTTCTGGATATATGCCCAGGAGAGGTATTGCTGGATCCTCCGGTAGTACTATGTCCAATTTTCTGAGGAACCGCCAAACTGATTTCCAGAGTGGTTGTACAAGCTTGCAATCCCACCAACAATGGAGGAGTGTTCCTCTTTCTCCACATCCTCGCCAGCATCTGCTGTCACCTGAATTTTTGATCTTAGCCATTCTGACTGGTGTGAGGTGGAATCTCAGGGTTGTTTTGATTTGCATTTCCCTGATGATTAAGGATGTTGAACATTTTTTCAGGTGCTTCTCTGCCATTCGGTATTCCTCAGGTGAGAATTCTTTGTTCAGTTCTGAGCCCCATTTTTTAATGGGGTTATTTGACTTTCTGGAGTCCACCTTCTTGAGTTCTTTATATATATTGGATATTAGTCCCTTATCTGATTTAGGATAGGTGAAGATCCTTTCCCAATCTGTTGGTGGTTTTTTTGTCTTATTGATGGTGTCTTTAGCCTTGCAGAAGCTTTGCAGTTTCATGAGGTCCCACTTGTCAATTCTCGATCTTACAGCACAAGCCATTACTGTTCTATTCAGGAATTTTTCCCCTGTGCCCATATCTTCAAGGCTTTTCCCCACTTTCTCCTCTATAAGTTTCAGTGTCTCTGGTTTTATGTGAAGTTCCTTGATCCACTTAGACTTGACCTTAGTACAAGGAGATAGGAATGGATCGATTCGCATTCTTCTACATGTTAACAACCAGTTGTGCCAGCACCATTTGTTGAAAATGCTGTCTTTCTTCCACTGGATGTTTTTAGCTCCCTTGTCGAAGATCAAGAGACCGTAGGTGTGTGGGTTCATTTCTGGGTCTTCAATTCTACTCCATTGGTCTATTTGTCTGTCACTATACCAGTACCATGCAGTTTTTATCACAATTGCTCTGTAGTAAAGCTTTAGGTCCGGTATGGTGATTCCACCAGAGGTTCTTTTATCCTTGAGAAGAGTTTTTGCTATCCTAGGTTTTTTGTTATTCCAGATGAATTTGCAGATTGCACTTTCTAATTCGTTGAAGAATTGATTTGGAATTTTGATGGGGATTGCATTGAATCTGTAGATTGCTTTTGGCAAGATAGCCATTTTTACAATGTTGATCCTGCCAATCCATGAGCATGGGAGATCTTTCCATCTTCTGAGATCTTCTATAATTTCTTTCTTCAGAGACTTGAAGTTTTTATTATACAGATCTTTCACTTCCTTAGTTAGAGTCACGCCAAGATATTTTATATTATTTGTGACTATTGAGAAGGGTGTTGTTTCCCTAATTTCTTTCTCAGCCTGTTTATTCTTTGTGTAGAGAAAGACCATTGATTTGTTTGAGTTAATTTTATATCCAGATACTTCACCGAAGCTGTTTATCAGGCTTAGGAGTTCTCTGGTGGAATTTTTAGGGTCACTTAGATATACTATCATATCATCTGCAAAAAGTGATATTTTGACTTCATCTTTTCCAATTTGTATCCCTTTGATCTCCTTTTGTTGTCGAATTGCTCTGGCTAGGACTTCAAGTACAATGTTGAATAGGTATGGAGAAAGTGGACAGCCTTGTCTAGTCCCTGATTTTAGAGGGATTGCTTCAAGCTTCTCACCATTTACTTTGATGTTGGCTACTGGTTTGCTGTAGATTGCTTTTATCATGTTTAGGTATGGGCCTTGAATTCCTGATCTTTCCAAGACTTTTATCATGAATGGGTGTTGGATCTTGTCAAATGCTTTTTCCGCATCTAAGGAGATGACCATGTGGTTTTTGTCTTTGAGTTTGTTTATATAGTGGATTACGTTGATGGATTTCCGTATATTGAACCATCCCTGCATCCCTGGGATGAAACCTACTTGGTCAGGATGGATGATTGTTTTTTTTTTTTTTTTTGGTTTTTCAAGACAGGGTTTCTCTGTATAGCTCTGGCTGTCCTGGAACTCACTTTGTAGACCAGGCTGGCCTCGAACTCAGAAATCCGCCTGCCTCTGCCTCCCGAGTGCTGGGATTAAAGGCGTGCGCCACCACGCCCGGCTGGATGATTGTTTTGATGTGTTCTTGGATTCGGTTAGCAAGAACTTTATTGAGGATTTTTGCATCAATATTCATAAGGGATATTGGTCTGAAGTTTTCTATCTTTGTTGGGTCTTTTTGTGGTTTAGGTATCAGAGTAATTGTGGCTTCATAGAATGAGTTGGGTAGAGTACCTTCTGTTTCTATTTTGTGGAATAGTTTGTGAAGAACTGGGATTAGATCTTCTTTGAAGGTCTGATAGAACTCTGCACTAAACCTATCTGGTCCTGGGCTTTTTTTAGTTGGGAGACTATTAATGACTGCTTCTATTTCTTTGGGGGATATAGGGCTGTTTAGATCATTAACCTGATCTTGATTCAACTTTGGTACCTGGTATCTGTCTAGGAACTTCTCCATTTCATCCAGGTTCTCCAGTTTTGTTGAGTATAGCCTTTGGTAGAAGGATCTGATGGTGTTTTGGATGTCTTCAGGATCTGTTGTTATGTCTCCTTTTTCATTTCTGATTTTGTTAATTAGGATGCTTTCCCTGTGCCCTCTAGTGAGTAGGCCCATCCTTCTTAATCCCATCCTTCTTCCCTGCTATGCAAGTGAAGAGAAAAAATAGCTTCAAGCTTCCCTTTTTGGAGGAGTGCCAAGTAGTAGAACCTGGTGCAAGAGAACCTGTTGTAGATCTTTAATTGTCCTGTTATTTTTATGTAACTGTATCATTTAATTGTATCACAGAGGTTCTTAACATCTGCTTACAGAGCATCACAAGACTCCTCAGGGACAGCCTCGTACATTGTTTCAGAATAGTTCCTCTAGTTACTAAGGTAAAGTCTGGCTGGCTCCATGGAACGTTTAGAATGGTTTTACTCTGCTGAGGTAGTACTGACTGGACTTTCATTGACGTCTTACTATTATGAGTGGCCATGATTCCTGGCTCAAGTACCTTACAGTCTCTAGAAGACAGAAAGGTAATTTTGAATGTGATTTGTATTTTTTATTTCTAAGATGAATACAGTATAACGGGAAGTTATTTGTTTAGGAATCTAAATAGAAACATTCCAGCAGGGTTCTTAAAGGCACTTTAAGATAATTATTCATTAAAAAAGAAGCCGATTTAATAGTTGGAGAATGGCTTGCTTGGGTATAATGTTTGTTAACAATGTACACTGGGCTGGTTGACTGGTTGATTGTGACTTTTTCAAGACTTTGTCTGTTTTTAAACATTTTACTTGTTTTGACTGTGCTGGGGATTGAACCCTAGGAGTTGATGTTAGCTAGGCACGTGATTTACCCCTGAGCTACAACCCCCAGCCTACTAGGCTCTGTTTTAAAGGTTACATTGGAGTTTTTAAACTGTGTCATTCACACACACACTCTCATCCTTCTAATAATGACTTGGTTTGTGATAGTGCCATTTAGTCTTTTATTTATTTATTTATTTATTTTCTTTTTTTTTTTATTTTTTTTATTTTTTTGAGACAGGGTTTCTCTGTATAGCCCTGGCTGTCCTAGAACTCACTTTGTAGACCAGGCTGGCCTCAAACTCAGAAATCCGCCTGCCTCTGCCTCCCAAGTGCTGGGATTAAAGGCGTGTGCCATTTATTCTTAAAAGCTTGGACTCTGAATTCCTGAAGTAGCTGGAGGAGTCCTGTCCTTGGATATTTGTTCTCTTCCCAGAAAAGGACTACAGTGAATGGGAGGAGTTTTTACAGTTAGATAACTAAGTCACAGCAGCATAGCCAGCTAGAAACTGGTTTGGGTAAAAGCATTTGAATTTAAATGTAGTTTATACTGAGCATCAGAGTTAACAGACTTCCTTCCTACTTTTTTAGCCCAGTTGCAAGCAGTTCCTTAACAGCTGTTTACAGCTGTCTGCCACTGGGTCTCAGCCACTTGACTGTGCTAAGTGTGAAGCAGCTCTGCAGCCTGGAGACCTAGCAGGGGTCCAATGAAAATTACATAGTAAATTAAAAAAAAAAAAAAAAAAAGATCTGGGGCCTGGAGTGGTGGCACTCACCTCCACTGAGGAGGCTGAGCAGTGGCACGATTGCTGTAACTTTGAGGCCAGCCTGGGCTACATAGTAAGATATCCCCTCTCCCCATCTGACATAATTGAAATTCTGAACTTTTCTTTTTCCTTTCTTCTTTTGAAATAGTCTCACTCTGTAGCTCTTGTCTGGCTAGAACTTGCTGTGTAGACCAGGTTGACCTCAGCCTCACAGATATCTCCTGCCTATGCCTCTCACCACTGGTTTAAATTCTGAACTTGGCTGTTCTGGAACTCAGTCTTTAGATTAACTCTGACACACACCTCCGACCCCTGCCTCCAAGTACTGGGATTAAAGGAGAAGGAAGCATTTAAGCCAGGCATTGTGGTTTGTGCCTGTGATCCCAGCACTCCAGAGTAGAGGGATGAAGGAGATCTAGCCAGGTTTACAAGCAGATGGGGCAGGAGAGGAAGAGCCATTGAATGCTTGCTGCTCTTCCAGAGACTCAGTTCACTTCCTGGCATCCAGTGTCTCCTCTTGCCTTCATGGCCATCTACACATATGACATACATACGTTCACACACATAAAAATGAAAGTAAACCATTTTTTTTAAAGAGAAAAATACATCATTTATAGCCAAGAATCTAGGTTTAGATATTATAGGAGTTGTAAGATGCAAGAGACTATAGTACAATATCTATTAATACAACAAAATTTAAATACCACTTCATTATGACTGTCACATGTCAGGATGCTGTGTATCACTAAACAACAAAATAGCTTCCCTTTTTGCATACTGAGAGTTGCAAAGGGAGGGCCTCCTGTCATCTAGGCAAGCCTTTACCACTGTGCTGCATCCCCAGCCCTGTCCTGTTTTATCTGTGTTTATTTCACTCAAAAATATATTGTCTAGATAGTAGTTTCATAGCAAATCACGTAACTCTCTGGCTTTGTGTTTTACCTGGGCAGGTATAATGAATAGTCTCGTAACTCAGTGTAAACTACAGTGTGAAACACTGTCTAAAAAATAAAAATAAAATCCCAACTACAATAAAAACTGCCTAATAAGTGTGTTCTGGGGTTGTGTCACATGCAACTCAGTGGTAGAGTTCTTGACTCCAAGGACAAAAGCTTTAATTTGTAATTTTTAGAAATATAAGAGCAAAGTGTTTGAAACTGTGTAAGCATGTTCCTTAAGAAACTAGTCTGATTATTAGAGGCTATCTCAATATGAAGAACACATTAAATCAGAATATAAGATAACGTGCTTCTTAATTAGTGATAATTTAGGTATTGAGGGAATAATAGGCCATCATTTAAAAACATAATTAATGTTCATGGAAAACACTTTAACTGTTCATAATTAGTGTGTTTTTGCATACTGAAGACATTAAATACTGTAAGGGTCCATGATTCACTGAAGAATGACACCCTGGATTTCAATAGCCTGTGAACGCAGAGTAAGTCCAGCATGCTGAGGTCTCCCATCACCAAGATAGATACCCAAGTGAGCTGGCAGGCTGATTTAAAGTGAGCTGGCAGGCTGATTTAAAGTGAGCTGGCAGGCTGATTTAAAGCACAGGAGGGAATCCAGGTTAGGTGATCTCCGTCTTGCTCTTCTCTGTGGACAGTCCATTCCTGGGGCAAGGGGACTGGAAACCTTTGCTGAGGAAGACTGGAAACTGTTGCTGACCCTTTGACCTTGCCACAGGCTGCTTCTGAGGCCTGGACCTGCCCAGTCCTTAGAAACAGAGATTTACACCTAGCCTCCTGAACTGCCAACTTGAAGCCTGTCATGGAGTCAGCCTCGCCTTTTTAGTACCACTTTTTAAAGATTTGTTTATTTATTATATGTAAGTTCACTGTAGCTATCTTCAGACACTCCAGAAGAGGGCGCCAGATCTCATTACGGATGGTTGTGAGCCACCATGTGGTTGCTGGGATTTGAACTCTGGACCTTCGGAAGAGCAGTCGGGTGCTCTTACCCACTGAGCCATCTCACCAGCCCTAGTACCACTTTTTAAATGTGCTTATGTCAGTTTTAGCAAACTTCTTTCTGCTGCCTTACACATTTTGGTCCGAAATTAAAAGAAGGGATGAGAAAATGTGTTCTGTAGTTATCCCTCATACCCTTGTTTCTTGGTTTATTTATTGACTTTTCAGTGCTGGAGAGTCAAACGTGGGCCTTACTCTTGCTAGGCAAGTACTCCAGCAGAGTTACCCCTCAGCCCTTAGGAACGTTTCCTTACAATACCAAGAAGAGGATTTTTGTTTTGAGGCAAGGTCTCTGCAGCCTGGAGTTTGCTGTGCAGAGGAGGGGCTTGGCGTCCTGGTCCTCCCAGGTGCTCCGGAAGGGAGGACTTTCGGTTGTACCTCAGAAGAAAAATGTTGCTTTTCCCTCTAACTCTGTATTTAAAAAATTAATGCTCTTTAAAGAGTGAGCAATACAGTGAGTGGAGGATGGGTAAAAAGAAGAATTTTTTGGAAAACAAATGTTTTTGAGACTACAGCTTTACACTGGCATAGAATTTACTATGTTGACCAGGTTTTCCTCAATCTATGGCATTCTCAGCATATCGAATACTTCAATTACAGTATGGGCTACTGTACCTGTTTCTTTGGTTTTTTGTTTTGGGTTTTTTTTTTTTTTAAGTATTTTTTAAAAAATTATGTGTGAGAGTTTTGTCTGTATGTATGAAAATATATCAAGTGTGTGCCTGGTATCTACAGAAGACAGAAAGAAGAGGGAGTTAGATTCTCTGGAACTGGAGATAGAGGTGTTTTTGAGCCACCAGGTGAGTGCTAGGAACCAAACCTAGGTCCTCTGCAAAGGCCAACTTAAAATTTTATAAATTTGTAAATTCATGTGACTAACTAAAACCACAGTAAGAGTTTATACCCAGACAGATCATTATAAGCAATACAATTGAATCTGTGACTAAGACTTTCCACAGTGAAAAGCCTAGCACGAGATGGAGTCACTTACTAATTCTGTCCAATTTCTTCCTTTAAAGAAAGGGCCTCACTGTGTAATTCTGGTTCGTGTGGAATTCACTTAGAGACCAGAGTAGCTTTGAACTACCTCATTTATAGGATTAAAGGTATGCACACCATGGCTCTCAGTTAAATTTTTAAAGATTTCATATAAGACTTCTCAAACTGCTCCATGAAGTAGAAAGGAAAGTAGCACTACTAAGTTCATCCAAAACCAGATAAGGGTGACATAGCAAAACTGCAGGCCAATATCTCTTGCAAACATAAATGCTAAGATTCTTGCAAATCAAATATGAAAACATGATTTTTTGCTTTGGTTTGGTTTTTTTGTCTTTGTTTTTTTTCGAGACAGGGTTTCTCTGTGTAGCCCTGGCTGTCCTGGAATTCACTCTGTAGATCAGGCTGGCCTTGAATGCAGAAATCCACCTGCCTCTGCCTCACAAGTGCTGAGATTAACAGCACGTGCGCCACCACTGCCCAGCTAGAACATGTTACTATCATACAGGGGCTGCAGAGATGGCTCAGTCAGTGGTGGTTTGAATTTGAACCACTCATAGGCTCATATATTTGAGTACTTGAACAGTTGGTGGAGATGGTTTGGGAAGGATTAGGGGAGGACTGGTTTGTTGGAGGAGGTGTATCACTTGAAGTGGGCTTTGAGGTTTCAAAGGTCCACACGCGTCTTTCTGCCTTCAACTTGCATGTGGGGATGTTAACTCTTAGCTGCTGCTCCACCCTCACGTCTGCTTGCCTGAGTGCTGCCATGCTTCATGCTGTGATGGTTGTGGGCTCATCCTGAAACTGTTAGCAAGCCCCCAGTTAAATGTTTTATTTTCTACGTTGCCTTGGTCATGGTGTCTCTTCACTGCAATAGAAAAGTCACTAAGACACACGAGAATCTGAATTTTGATGTCAAGTCCCCATATTAAAAGATGGTACACTGTGCGTATCTGTTATTCTAGCAATGTAGAGGGTAGGGAGCAGGACAGAGACAAGTAGATTTTGGTATTGATGGCCAAAGGTGAACCTAAGTTAATGAGAAATCCTGTCTGAAAAATATAAAGCTATAGAGGAAACCTCGCAAAGCTGATCTCTGCCTTCAGAGCTAAAAGCACATGTACATATTCCTGTATACATCTGCAGTCTCTTAGTCTCCCCTCCCCTACCTCCTTCCTCTTTCTCCCTGACAAGGCCTACATTTAAATAGCAGGGGAAGATGCCAGCGTGACCTCTATGCATTCTACATTGTATTCCTCTCCAGTCATCTCCACCTGGCTTTCTTAGATTTTGTTTGCGTTAAACCTATCAAGAAGCCTAACAACAGGGCTGTACCATAAACTGGTAGACTGGCTTTCACAGCTCTGGTAGTTTGTATGCATATGCTGTTCAGACGATTCTCCTCTTCCATATGAGCAAAGCAACTAATTTGTCTGACAGTTACACAAGCTACCATCCTGTACTGGGGCTTGGGAGGTAGTAGTTAGTCCTGCCTCGAACTCATAGAGATCCACTTATCTCTCCCTGAGTGCTGAGATTAAAGTTGTGTGTCACCACTGCCTGGTTGCCGGTGGCTTCTTGACTTCAGAAGTAGCAATGCAAAGGAGCTGTAAAGTGTGGTGTATGACTATTGTTATGACAGACTGTCCTGGGTATGTCTGTCTGTGGTGATGTTTTCAGGGAAGAGGAATGGCTTCTGGGTTAGTGCACTAAGTAGGTGGCAAAGTGGTGGCAGCAGTCTACTGATTAGAAGCCCCTAGGACAAATTTCCCAACTTGTGTGTCTCTGTACAAGGGAGTTGAACCCATTCAAGGAGTCATATATCAAATAGCCTGATAGCCTGCCTATCAGATATTTATAAGATTCATAACAGCAAAATTACAGAGTAGCAACAAAAATAATTGTAGGGTTTGTGGTTAGCACAACATGAGGGGCTGTATTAAAGGATCACAACATTAGGGATGCTCAGAACAACCACCTAGGGAGAAGAGGCAACTTGTTCTTCCTCACTTTAATCCTGCTTCCCTAAAGTTTGCTGCCGCATGCTTTCTACATCAGACTCCAGGTTCTTTGTCTTTGGGCTCAGACTTTTTTTTGTTGTTGTTTTTTTTTTTTGTTTTTTCGAGACAGGGTTTCTCTGTGTAGCCCTGGCTGTCCTGGAACTCACTCTGTAGACCAGGCTGGCCTCGAACTCAGAGATCCGCCTGCCTCTGCCTCCCAAGTGCTGGGATTAAAGGCGTGCGCCACCACTGCCCAGCTCTGGGCTCAGACTTTCACCAGTAGCTGTCGGAGGTAATGTCATGGGGATAATCAATAGATATCTGCTTGGGCTTAAGGCCTGCTCAGTAGGATATAATACAGTTGAAACTGAAAACATAGCCAAGGACCCACATCAGCCCTAGAGGGGAATTTATTACTATATCATTTACCTGAGTTGTAAAAGTACTCAACTACATTCTAAGTACGCATTTTAGTACCCATAGGTAAGTGTAAATCTCACTTATCAAAGAAACTTTTTGTAACCGAGATTATTACAGAGAAACTCTCGTAAGAAGAGTACTAGCCTCTGGTTTACTCTAACATAAAGTCTCCTAGATTCAAACAAACAAAGCCCAGGGTCATTCTGACAACTGTATAAGCATTGAGTGCATTCATAGGTGGCTTTGTAAGTAATTCAGGGGAAGGATAAGAGAACAGAGGTAACACTAGTTTGCAGCTGCTAACATGAAAATGAGATGATTAAACATTTAAATTTTACTTTTTTTTTGAGATAGGCATTGAACTCATTTCACAATCTTCCTAGTTCCATCTCCTAAGTGCTGGTAATATAGAAGTTTACCTAGTGCAAACATTTTTAAATACTCAAATCCTTTTTAAAGTAGTTCATCTTTTTAACATTTTGTACCAAATTTAAATTTACTACATGAACAGTCATACTAACCTTCATTATTTTGGAAAGTTTGCTTCATTCGAAAGCAAATGAAATATGTAATTTATAAATGAACTTAATAAAGAACTTTTAAAAATATGTGCTGGGGATATAACTGAGTTATGGAGTATTTACCTAGCTCTGTAAAGTCTTGGGTTTGATTCCCAGCATAACAAAACAACAAAGCCCAGTTGTGGCAGTTGAATGAGAGTGATTCCCTCGGGCTCCTGTCTCTGAGTCCTTAGTCCTTGGTGGAACTGTTGAGGCAGGATTAGGAGGTGGAACTTGGTGGAGGAGGTGTCACTAGGGGCCGGCTCCGAGCTTTCAAACAACTCAGGATGTTTTGACGTAGCTCTCTCTTGTTTGGGTTCTTGCTGCCAGGCCTGTTCTCTGCCATCATGGACCCTAACCGTTTAGAACCATAAGCCTAGGAAGTTAATGCTCCCTTCTGTAAGTGTCCTTGGTCAATGGTATTTTATCAGAACAGTAGGAAAGTACTCTAGTGTCAGATGGATATATGGGAATCAACTGTGAAATCATGCCCCTTGACAGGTGCTTTTCTCACCAAGCTGTACCCCCTGTTCACGTTTTAAAATATCTCATTTTATTGCGGTTCTCTTCACCTTCAGAGATCTTTGGCCAATACAATCCACAAGGGCAGGGAAAGCAGAGATGTCGAACAGGGAGTTTGGAAGCCCTGTGAGTGCCTACAGTGAATAAACCACACCAGACCCCCAGTCAGTAGGCAGATCAGCTTAGGGTGTTTGAAGTCTTGGACTGAGGGCAGGGACATCCATGATGGGCAAAGGTCACTGGCTGGGGTCTTAGGGTACCTAGAATGCCTCATTAGCTTGGGGGAAGCATTTTAGGAATCTCAGATGCTAGCTGAACAGGTTTTGTCAGGGGAAATGAAACTAATAACTAATAATTAATTGGTCCTATAAACTAACTGAGGCTATGTGACCTTCCTCATGTAGAGGTGTATATGGGGGTAGAACATCCTCTCTCCTGTGTCTGCTTCAATCATACATTCCTACACGAGTCTGCCTGCGCCTTTCACACCTGTGTCCACTTTCACGTTTGCCCCAGCAAAACACTATCCAACCAACTTTCCAAAGAACCCTTACATCTCCACTGCAAATAAATTTTATGACTTATGTAAGGGCTTCAAATTGTTCATATACATGTATACAGAGACTTAAATGTTTTTGTCTTTGTGTGTGAGCAGAGGATAAAGAGGGATAGAGGGTGACCTATAACTCATTTCCCGCTGACACAGGGCATCTCCCTGCACCTGGATTTCATGTATTTTAAGCTAGCTAGTAAACCCTAGCGATCCTCTCTGGTCTCTGTACTTTGTCCAGCCTTAGGATCTGAACTCAGGGCCTCATGATTGCACACCAGGTGTTCTCAATCACAGCGCCATCTCCCTAGCACCCCTTTATACGTATGCCCTGCTGATGCTCCCCTTTGCCATCATTTTTTAATGATTTCTTTTTTGAGACAGGGTTTCTCTGTGTGTAGTCCTAGCTGTCCTAGAACTCATTCGGTAGATTAGGCTGGCTTCAGAGATTTGCCTGCCTTGGCCTCTTGGGTGCTGGTATCAAAGGCTTGTGTCACCACTGCTCAGTTAAAGTTTTTTTGTTTTGTTTTTGTTTTTTAAAATCATGTGGGGTGTGTGTGTGTGTGTGTAATGGTGCTTGCAGAGAGGTCGGCTATCAGAATACTTTGAGCTAGAGTTGTAGGCAGTTGTGAACCACCATGGTATGGGTGCTGGGAATTGAACTCGATCCTCTGAAAGAGTAGTTCACACTCTCTTACCTGTTGAGCCTTATCTTTTCTAGCTCTTCCAAACGTTTATTTCATGCTGTATGTGTAAATTTCTCAGTTTCGAGCCGGGCGTGGTGGCGCACGCCTTTAATCCCAGCACTCAGGAGGCAGAGGCAGGCGGATTTCTGAGTTCGAGGCCAGCCTGGTCTACAGAGTGAGTTCCAGGACAGCCAGGGCTACACAGAGAAACCTTGTCTCGGAAAAACCAAAAAAAAAAAAAAAAAAAATTTTTTTCTCAGTTTCACATATGTGCTAACTAGTTTTATGTCTGTGTGACCCAAACTAAAGTCATCTGAGAGGAAGAAACTCACCTCCGTTGAGAAAATGCCTCCATAAAATTAGGCTGTAAGCAAGCCTGTGGGCCGTGGTTCTCAACCCACAGGTCACGACCCTCTGGGGGTTGAATTGCCTTTCATAGGCATTGCCTAAGACCGTTGGAAAACACAAACATTTACATTACAATTCATAGTTTTTAAAGATTTATTTATTTTATGTATGTGAGTACACTGTAGCTGTACAGATGGTTGTGAGCCTTCATGTGGTTGTTGGGAATTGAATTTTTTTAGGACCTCTGCTTGCTCTGGTCAACTCAGCTCGGTCAGTCCCTGCTAGCTCTGGCCCAAAGATTTATTTATTATTATACATAAGTACACATAAGTACACTGTAGCTGTCTTCTGACACACCAGAAGATGGTGTCAACTCTCATTATGAATGGTTGTGAGCCACCATGTGGTTTCTGGGATTTGAACTCAGGACCTTCGGAAGATCAGTCAGTGCTCTTACCTGCTGAACTATCTCGCCAGCCCTCCATTACATTTCATAATAGTAGAAAAATTACAGTTATGAAGTAGCAGTGAAAGTAATTTTATGCCCAGGGTCACCACAATATAAGGAAATGGATTAAAGAATCTCAGCTTTAGGAAGGTTGAAAACTACTGCTTTGGGGAATTTTTAAAATTAGTGATTGATGTAGGAGGGCCTGGCCCATTGTGTGTTCTATAAGAAAGCAGGCTGAGCAAGCCACAGGGAACAAGCCAGTAAGCAGTACCTCTCCATGGTCTCTGCATCAGCTCCTACATCGAGTTCCAGCCCCGACTTCCCTGGAAGATGGATAGATAAACTGTAATATAAAATGCATCTTTTTTTCCTCAAGTTGCTTTTGGTCATGGTGGTTTATTGCAGCAGTAGAAACCCTAAGACAGTGCAGATCATAAAGACAGGCGAAACTGAAATGAGATCAATAGGGAGGGACACAAAACAAGCAGAAGGTCTGATGGAGGAAGGAGGAAAACAGGAGAAGGAAATGTATTCTCATTCTAGAATGTAAAGTGCTTATTCTTCAGTGAGCTCAGATGAGTGGGGAAAGTTGGAGGATGGGAAACTGGATGCTCAGGATGACAGAGCTTAGAGTCCTTAGAGTGTGGGAAAAGAAACAGTAGTGAGCACCTTGGTGGCAATGACGAAGAAAACATGCTAAGTATGGAAGATCAATGTATCGTTTCTTACCCAAAGGTTGTTTGGAGTCTCCCCTCTTCTCCCCTCCTCTCCCCTCCCCTCTTCTCTTCTCTTCTTTCCTTTTCTTCTCTTGAGACAGGGTCTCTTTCCTGTCACTGACTGTCCTGGAACTCACAGTGTAGACCAGGCTGACCTCAAACTCAGAAATCTGCCTGCCTCTGCTTCCAGAGTGCTGGGACTAACAGCCTGTGCTACCACACCCAGCTGAAGTCCGTCCTTAAACAGTTAAAATTGCCTTCTACAGAACATTTTCGTTGAAAACAGTGAAGGAATGAGATTTAGTTATGTGTCATTCTCTCCTCTCCCATTTTGTTCTTTCTCAGTTTGGGGCTGGAATCAGGGCTTTGTGCATGTCTATCACCAAGCCACAGGCCAGGTCAGCTTGTATCTTTAAAAGAAAAAACAAAACTTACTTCTTTTTTAATTATGTGAATACATGCAAGCCTGTTTATGTATGCATATGAGTGCATTACCCTCAAATGCCAGAAGACAGCATCAGATTCACCTGGAGGTGGAAATACGTGAGGCTGTGAGTTACGTAACATGGATGCTGGGAACCAGACTTGGGTTCCTTCCTCTGTGAGGGCAGTGTGTGCTCTTACTGCTTAGCCACCTGTACCCAGTATTTATTCTTAAGACCATAGAGAGTGAGCAAAGTCAGGAGAGTTAGTAAATATAGATTATGAAATTAATGAAGGGGGGAAAGGCCGTATATAGCAAAGATTAAAAAATAAAAATTTCTTTTTTTCCTGTTGATATTAGGTCTGGGTAGTGTTTGAGCCAGGGTTTCATGTAGCTGAGGCTGGCTTTGAACTGTTTCAGCTTTCCAACTGCTGTGATTGCAGGTATAAGTCATCATAGCCAACAGAAAAAATAGTTCCTAAGGAGAAAAATTGTGTGATAAGTCTGACCAAAGTGGGGTTGAGATGGTGATCTAGACTCAGTGGTCCATGTCTGGAGCTGGAGAGATGGCTCTGTGGTTAAGAGCACCTGCTGCTCTTGCAGAGGCCCTGGGTTTAGTTCTGAGCACAGCCACACATACCTGCAGTTGAAGTCTGAGATACCTTCTTCTGACATCTGAGGCCATCAGTTACACACATGGTGCACATATATACATGCAGGCAAAACTGTCATACACATAAAATAACACGCCATTTGCCTTGTATGGCATAGTATGAGACACCACTACAAATACCTACAAATACTGAAACTACAGAACTTTTTATGGATGGAAAATTGCACAGTTGTCTTGTGACCTTTAATTTTTTTTTAACTAAGCTATTAAAAATTTTCTTACTGCTAGTGTAAGTGGGTAAACAGGTGGATAGTCATTCAAAGTATATATTCAAATATACCAAAATTATAAAATTTAATGCTTTAAAGTATTTTAAACTATTTGACTGTATTTCTGGTACAGATTAAACTTAGAACCTTTCGTGGGATAGGTAAGCAGATGTTCTTTAATGAGTACGCGGCTAGTTCTTCTTCTTTTTTTTAAGATTTATTTCTTTATTTTATGTACAGATGGTTGTGAGCAACCATATGGTTGATGGGAATTGAACTCAGGACCTTAGCTCACTTCGGGCCCTGCTCTCGCTCCAGCCCAGAGATTTATTTATTATTACATGTAAGCACACTGTAGCTATCTTCAGACACACCAGATCTCATTACGAATGGTGAGCCACTATGTGGTTGCTGGGATTTGAACTCAGGACCTTCAGAAGAGCAGCCAGTGCTCTTAACTGCTCGCTGAGCCATTGTCTAGCTAATTTAGTACAGAGGAAAAATGCAGATTTAAGGCAAAGCAAACCATATAAAAGGCAGCACCTGACCCTTTGTACGCAAGAGTCGGAGGCTGTTTGCTAGTAGACAGTTAGAATCCCAGCACTTGGGAGGCAGAGGCAGGCGGATTTCTGAGTTCGAGGCCAGCCTGGTCTACAAAGTGAGTTCCAGGACAGCCAGGGCTACACAGAGAAACCCTGTCTCGAAAAACCTAAATAAATAAATAAATAAGTCCAGATGACATAAAAAGAGAAAGCAAACATTTTATTTTTTTATATATAGGATGAGAACAGTCTTTAGACAAGGTCAGCATAAAGCTGGTGATGGCTCTAGATGTAGAGTGTGAGCTGTCATTCCAGCCACTGCAGGGCAAGATGTCAGCAAACAACAAATCAGATAAAACTGGTTAGCTTTTATAATATTGAAAAACAAACGTTTCAGTTGTCAGCAAAGGAGCTATGGGGGCTACACACAGCTCAGTTGGTACAGAGCTTGCCCGGTACGGGGGAAGTTGTGTTTGATCCTCAGCAGTCAGCATGCTGCTGTATACCTATGATCCTAGCACTGCCAGTTCCCTTAAAAGTTAAACACAAACTTACTGTGCCTGTCTGTGCAAATAGTGGTCAGCCATGTGGACATGGTAAGTCGTGTCTCATTGCATCACTGACCAACATCTTCTTGGCTATGAGTAGTGGATAGTTGAAATTTCTTTTTTGTCAACAGGTATTGGGTGGCTCAGGTATTGGGTTGAATTGCTGTTTAGGTAGCAAGTTAGGTTAGCATTTAGGCTGGGTAGATAGTTCACTTTTAAAGAAGGAGAGCCGTTGGCCAGAAGTGCAAGGTTATCCTTGGGTACACACCACGCCTTGCTAGAAAGATGACTTTAAACTTTGATGAAATGAGAAACCACTTTTTTTTTTTTTTTAAGATTTATTTATTATTATATCCAAGCACACTGTAGCTGTCTTCAGATGCACCAGAAGAGGGTGTCAGGTCTCATTACAGATGGTTGTGAGCCACCATGTGGTTGTTGGGATTTGAACTCAGAACCTTCGGAAGAGCTGTCGGTGCCCTTAACTGCTGAGCCATCTCTCCAGCCCTGAGAAACCACTTTTAAAAAAATATATATTTATTATATATACGAGTACACTGTTTCTGTCTTTTTTAAAGACAGGGTTTCTCTGTGTAGCCCTTGCAGTCCTGAAACTCACTCTGTAGACCAGGCTGTCCTCGAACTCAGAAATCCACCTGCCTCTGCCTCCCAAGTGCTGGGATCAAAGGCGTGCGCCAGC
This sequence comes from Mus caroli, assembly GCF_978045245.1. Lineage (NCBI taxonomy): Eukaryota > Metazoa > Chordata > Mammalia > Rodentia > Muridae > Mus > Mus caroli. Next base: position 119,604,086 of record NW_028227261.1, read on the forward strand.
ACTGCCCGGCTTGTTGTTTTTAGGTATATGAGTCTGTCTGGTGAAATGGCTCAGTGGCAAAGAGTGCTTGTTGTTTTTTCAAAGGACCTGAATTTGGACCCTAGCTCCCAAGTAGATCACAATTGCATATAATCCCAGTTCCAGGGGGGTCTGCCACCTACTTCTGGCCTCTGTGTGCACTTGCACACCTATAGCATACACAGGCACATAAAATGAAATAAAACAATGAATCTAAAAACTAACAGGAATGATAGTATAAGCACCACATCTGTACATTTCTCTCTAAAAAAGCTTAATCTTCAGCTTACAAATACTGGTTATTTTTATGCTATCAAAACTTTTGATAGCAGAGTTGGTAGGGTCAGAGCCTGATTTTTGACAACTCTTAACACTCGAGGGGCAACTGCCCATCCTAGAGCCCAGTTAGACAACCAATGGTGGCTAGAGAAAGAAGATTTATTTAGTGGGTCTGCACTGGAAAGAACAGCAAAGAGACCCAGTTATGCTCCCAAGTCCTTCTTTAGGACATACGGCTTGGATTTAAATAGAGAGAAAGGGAATGTATAAATAGGCATTCCTGGTTAAAGTGTCATCTTCTCCGCCATCACTGTCTGGAGACATCATTGTGTCTCCATCATGGTCTGACAAGTTCTCAGAGCTGTGTGGAGATCTGTCCAACAGACAAGCTCCTCTTTCTGTTGGTAGCAGAGTGCCAAGCATTTCCTTCTCACAGCATAAGAAATTCCAGTTTTGTGGGGTCTGTTATGTCAGTAGTCTGAGAGTTGATAGGAGGAGCACAAGTGTCTCTTTAGTTTATCTTCATACACGACAAGACAGTTACAGTTTGGATCTGTGGGTCCTCTGATTTTTATTCTGAATTCTCCCATCTATGACTTAGACTTGTATTTAAAATTACCCTGTATAGATAGAAGTATTATTTTTGTTAATTGTTGGAACACAGTCAAAAGAATGTTGTACTGTGAACAGTGCCTTGGGGAACTATGAGAGAGGTTCCAGGAAGAAAGGGCCAACTAGAAGCACTGGATCCCAGTCTGGGTAGTAGGGAAGTAGCTGACTGAGTTGGTCAGCCAGGCAGCTCTCCTGTATCTATACCATCATGGTGAGCTCTCCAACACTGCCCTGGATAGCTTACCCAAGGCTGCGGCCAACCGGGATTGAGTCAACTCTCTCTGTCTCATGACCTCGACTGGCTCTCCTGTACTCATGCCACCAGAGCCAGCTCCACTGTATGCCCTGGTGAGGTGCAAGGCCCATTATTCTGAGTGCTGCAGCTGGCGAAGGACAGGGTCAGGAATGCATAGCCCTTGAACATCTCCGTGGTCCCAGGCAGCTGCCCAGAACATTGACATAGACTCCTACCACTGCTTGGCCATGGATCCTGACATATCTCAACAGCAGCATGGGACTTCACCATGGCCTCAGTTGGTGGGGCTGGCTGCTCACAACAGGCTATTCTCCATCCTCAAGTCTCCAGTTTTATCTGCATAATACTCAAACTGTTCCGCTCCTCTTTCTCTCTCACCTGTCCCCCACATACATGTACATTGTAGTGGCTCCTGCTGCTGGTGTGTTTTGTGGCTGGTGGTTGTCTGGGTGTCCTCCTCTGCCAGAGCTGCTTGGAGTGGTGGCAAGCTGGCCCCTAGGTGTCTATAGCTCTGTGGGCCTCAGACTGGACTCTAGATGTCTTCCTCCTCCCACTCTGTGTTGCCTGGCTCTGGGCATGCCTCTGGGTGTCTGTAGCCTGCGTGGGCCATGTAGTAATAGGGTGGTTCCTCTTAGCTCATTTTCTAAGTCTTGTTGGAATTTCATTTTTACTAGTTTTTCTATGAATATTTCTTTGTTTTGTGGCATTTTTTGTTTAACAATATAAATATATTTGCACTTGTCGTTACTATTGATGCTATATAGTTTTTTTGCGTTTTTTTATTTTCCCTTGCAGCATCTCTGCTTCACTCTGAGTCACTTCTTACCCTCTTGCTTGAATTCCTCATGTTATATGCTTTTCTAAGTATTAAGTGGTCCTTAGGTGTTCTCACTTAAAAAGTACAACGCTAAAACGCTTATTCTGAGCTCCAAGCCAGGCTGTGGGTTTTTTGTTGTTGTTGTTTGTTAGGTTTCTTGTTTTAAATTTTGTTTTGTTTTTTGTGATCTGGTCCCAGCGAAGTCTCTCTGTGAGCCCCAGGAAAGCACCAACACTAAGAGGTTCTGCAGTGAGACTAGAAGTGGTTCTCTTTATTGTGGAATGTTGACTTAATACTGGGAAAATAAGAGGTGCTTTCTTTCAGTCCTGTCCAAACTCCTTTTAGACTGTGCTGGAGAGAGACACGAATACTGTCTGGCCTGAGTCTCTTCTTTGTACAGGATAAGGAACAAAAAAATATGGGAGACTTGGCTAATCAGAAAAGTTTCCAAATTCCTCTCACCGTTAACTCTTCTTTACCCTTATTTCCATGGGCACCCAGTGCAGCTCTTGAGTCCTTTGGTGATTTTACAGTAAGCACTTTGTTTTTTGAAATAGGATCTTTATAGCCCAAGCTGGTCTCAAACTCACTCAGTTCTCTTGCCTCTACTTTTGTGTCCCAAATGTTGGCTTGACAAGAATGTATCACCATAGTGATTTCATTTTTTGTTTTATCACATTGTTTCCCTCTGTCTGTCTGTCTTATTTATTAATTCATTGTGGAAGACACATGTGTGTGTCCCACATATACATAGATCAGAGGACAGCTTGCAGGAGCTGTCCTCTTCTTTCATCCTTGGGTTCCAATAATCAGCCCCTAATTTTTAGACCTAAAATTTCCTGAAAGTCACTTTTTTTTTTCTTGGAGTGTTAATATTACATATTCTGTCTTAGTCTATTGCTGTGAGACACAATGACTAAGGCATTTAATGTCAACATTTGGGGCTGGTTTATAGTTTCAGAGGCTTAGTAGTCCATTATGGTGGGGAGCATGGCAGCATACAGGCAGGCATTGTGCTGGAGAAGTAGCTGAGTCCTGGTCCATGGGCAGGCGTCAGGAAGAGAGCATTCATGGACTTTGAAGCCTCAGAGCCCACCTACAGTGACATATTTCCTCTGAGGCTGTACCTTCTAATCTTCTCAACTAGTGCCACTCTGATGACTGCATGGTTCACAGTAGAGCTTGCCCTGCTTCTGGACGCTGTAGGTAGACTACTACCTGATCTAGTCCTTCTAAGCCACCTGTGATTCCATTTAGGTTTCCTAGCAAACCCCACCAGGATTCTATTATGACTGCTGTTCAAACAAACAAACATACACTGTATCTTTTGTATTTTGGGTGTATCATTGTTTCTGAACACTTTTCTTTTAAACACTGCAGGAACCTAGGGCCTTGTACTCCCCCCCTCCAGTTGTGTCAGAGTGATTCTCTTCACTGTATTTCTGACTGGTGACATGTCAAGAAAAGAAAAGTCTATTGATGGGAGCTGGGTGTAATTGAAAAAAACTAATCCCGACCCTGCTCTTCTCTTAGCTACCCGCCCCCCACCCCCGTGAAAACGTTCTTACTGTCTAAATGGCTTTGGTTTGACTTTTTTTTTAATTAGATATTTTCTTCATTTACATTTCAAATGTTATTCCCAAAGACCCCTATACCCTCCCCCCACCCACTCCCGTTTCCTGGCCCTGGCATTCCCCTGTATTGGGGCATATGATCTTTGCAAGACCAAGGGCCTCTCCTCCCACTGATGGCCGACTAGGCCATCCTCTGCTACATATGCAGCTAGAGACACAGTTCTGTAGGGTACTGGTTAGTTCATATTGTTGATCCTCCTATAGGGTTAGCTCCTTGGTTACTTTCTCTAGCTCCTTCTTTAGGGGCCCTGTCTTCCATCCAATAGATGACTGTGAGCATCCACTTCTGTATTTGCCGGCCATTGGCATAGCCTCACAAGAGACGGCTATATCAGGGTCCTGTCAGCAAAATCTTGCTTGCATATGCAATAGTGTCTGGGTTTGGTGGTTGTATATGGGATGGATCCCCAGGTGGGGTAGTTTCTGGATGGTCCTTTCTACTGTCTCAGCTCCGAACTTTGTCTCTGTAACTCCTTCCATGGGTATTTTGTTCCCCATTCTAAGAAGGAAGGAATCTTAGTAAAAGTAAGCAAGCATAAACAACTGTAGGGTTAGATTTTTCAAAACCTACTTTAGTAAGGGTTCTTAAATGCTTCAACTTCACTTATAGCCTACTGATCAAAGGTAGGGGAGGAAGACGGCTAATAAGACATGTGTGACGTGGACCTGTTTACTAGTAGTTCTTTGGGGCGATTCCAGTCTTCATTGTCAGCAGTCCACTCCACCTGAATTACCAGCAGCTGCAGAATCCAGAAGAAACTTCGAGGCTCTGCCGATTTGGCCGAAGTCCATTGAAGCAGCAGGAAGCAGCATGAACACCTCTTGAAGTTCTTTGGTGCATATTTCTCTATGAAGTCAAAAATCAACCAATACCACTGTCCCCAGCAAAGATTAGTGTCAATGAAGCCCAACAAAGACCAGCAAGGCGAACCAGTGCCAAAGCGTTGTCCACTCTCTGAACATCATGTGTCCACTGTAGCATATGCTCCATCAAAACATCACATGCCCTTTCACCAGACAGCTTCCAGAAAAACGCAAAACATCTTCTTAACCTGTCTGATCCGCAGAAAATCCTCTTATAAGACAGCTTCCAGCAGAACATCACATGGCACATGGATTCTCCAAGGAAACCAGAAATTCCCTCTTCAACTGACAAAAAGTGCAATCGTAGCTACAAATTGTGGGAGAAGTCCTTGCTTTTTAGACTTGTGGGAAATACTTGACATTTTGTAAGTAAAGATTACATTGTAACTCCATCAATTTATAGTTGACCTAAGTTACCAGAAGATATATTTGTTTGTAGCAAAATTGCCAGAAAGATTCATTTAAATGTTGCAGAGGGAATTGGCAGCATGTTTTGGCTATTTACCTGTTGTTGTTTTGTTTTGTTTTTAAAAATGCTGTGTGTTTTGCACATGATGGCTCCTTATTTATTTATTTATTTATTTGTTAGATTTATTTATTATTATATATAAGTACACTGTAGCTGACTTCGGACACACCAGAAGAGGGTGTCAGATCTCATTATAGGTGGTTGTGAGCCACCATGTAGTTGCTGGGATTTGAACTCAGGACCTTGGGAAGAGCAGTCAGTGCTCTTACCTGCTGAGCCATCTCTCCAACCCCTATTTCCCTGTTGTATGTAACTTCATATCATAGTACCCTTTGATGACAACACTATAAAACAGAATTAAATGTTCTTTTCCAGTAGTGGGCAATGGAGAGTAAACCCAGGGTATTGAATACTCTAGGTAAGACAAAACTGTATACCTCCAGCCTACTTCCTGTTTTAAAATTTGAGAATGGGTGGTTTGATTATGCCCAACCCAAGGAGTGGCACTATTTGGAGGTCTAGCCTTGTTGGAGTAGGTGTGCCACTGTGGGCTTTGGGCTTTAAAACCCTCCTCCTAGCTGCATGGAAGCCAGTCTTCTCCTAGCAGCAGATAGAGATGTAGAACTCTTGAGCTCTTCCTGTACCATGTCCGCCGGTAAGGCTGCCATGCTCCCACTTTGATGATAACAGACTGAACCTCTGATCCTGTGAGCCAGCCCCAATTACATGTTGTCCTTTATAAGAGTTGCCTTGGCCATGGTGTCTGTTCACAGCAGTAAAACCCTGACTAAGACAGTCTTCTTAGTTGCCCTTTAACAGGTTAGCCTTGAACTCATGATCTTCCTGACTTAGCCTCCTAAGTAATAGGGACTGCAGGATTTTACTCCCAAGACCAGATCTAAATTAAATGATCTCTAAAATCACTTTTTACTAAATGAATCTAATCACTTTTGTATTCTTTCCTAAAAGCTGTGTAGTTAAGACAATAGATACAAATAATTCTCTAGTTAAATAAGGTATAATTTGTTAGATTATATTGTAGGTAGTTTCCATTTTACTGACATTATAGAAGAGTGCTTCAGTAGCAATACTGGGCTGTCAATACTTATTTGCTATGGATGTTAACTCTTAAAACTTCTTTATCTTTTCTGTGTGTGTGTGTGTGCATGCATGCGTGTGTGTGTGTGTGTGTGTGTGTGTGTGTGAGAGAGAGAGAGAGAGAGAGAGAGAATGAGAATGAGTGAATGAATGAATATGATTATTTGTGTAGCCTTGTCTGTCCTAGAACTCACTCCATAAATCAGGCTGGCCTTGAGCACTGGCCTTGAGCCTTGAGACAGGCTGCCTCTGTCTCCCAAGTGCTGGGCTAAAGCCAACATTCCAGGCTCTTTTTTTTTTTTTTTTTTTTTAATCTTCCCTCCCCCACTGAAATACCCAGGCATATCTTGTGTACACTCACTGTGTAGCTCAGGTTGACCTTTCATTTGAGGTGATCTTCCAGTCTCAGCCTCCTGGGTGCTAAGATCATAAGATGAGCCACCAAGCTGGCTTTTTATAAAATAAAATAAAATAAAATAAAATAAAATAAAATAAAAAGGCTTCATTATGTCATTCAAGCAAGTTTTGAGCTCAAGCCAACCTCCAGCTAAATCTTCCACTTTAGTTGAGACCACAGGTATCTACCACTTCTTTTTTTTTTTTTTTTTTTGATTTATTTATTTATTATATGTAAGTACACTGTAGCTGTCTTCAGACACTCCAGAAGAGGGCGCCAGATCTCGTTACGGATGGTTGTGAGCCACCATGTGGTTGCTGGGATTAGAACTCTGGACCTTCGGAAGAGCAGTCGGGTGCTCTTACCCACTGAGCCATCTCACCAGCCCCAGTCTACCACTTCACCTGTTTAATTCAGAGTTTTATTAATCTTCTTGACATCTACTGCTGTTGCCAAAAGCATCAAGTCTTTTCAACTAGCTTCTGTTCTGTTGTTGTCCAGCACCAAATCCAATTCTGATACTGCCTACCTGCAGGTAGGCTCCACGGGCTAAGGGTATGTCTTCAAAGTTACCTGTGGTTTAATTCCATGGTTCCAAAGTTAAGGACTCCTACAGTCTCCTCTTCGGGTATGGTTTTGTTTGTTTGTTTGTTTGTTGCTGTTGTTTGGTTTGGCTTTTGATTTTGTTTTTTCTCTGACTTTTGACTTTCTTTTAAAGATTCTTCTCTCATACAGTACATTCCTGCCATAGTTTCCCCTCCCTCCATTCTTCCCAGCATCTGTAATTATAAATCATGAATTATAATACTGTATTTATTGTTTTTTAAAAATGAAAGGAATATTATGAGTCTTCAAGGGTTTTTTATTTTATGCATAACAAGACTTTTGCAGTCAACGGACTTAATTGACACACACAGATAAGACACCCTTACTATGTATTAAGGCACTTTTTTTGCTCACAGTTTCTAACCCACAAAGTACATGAGTGCTATAGTATTTTTGTAATGCAGGTTCCCCATTGAGTTGTGCTACTGAAAGCTCTTATGTCTTACTAGCTTTAAGACCAACATGGCAGCATCTGAGTGTGTGTAGTATGACAAGAGAAGGGATCTGAAGGAAGATACCATGCAGAGAAGCTTGGTGGCAGCTGGCAAGGGTGTGGGAATGTAAAAATAGGCCCAGAAACAGCTTTTATGATGGATTTTGTAAATAGATTTGTTACAGGGTGACTTGTTATTGCTGTGATCTTACCATTTCAAATGGAAGTAATTTGAATAAATTTTGTATGGTAAGAGGTCAATGAAAAACATTTTTTATGCAAAAAAGGAAATAGATTGGTTTTTTTTTCCCCAAACAATACATCCTGACTGCAGTTTCCCCTTTCTCCTCCCTCTGCCCCTCCCGCACCCATCCCCACCCCCACGTCCCCTCTCCCCTAGATCAGGCCTTCAAGAGACAACAGTCAAATAGGACAGAACAAGGTACAGAAAGGCAAGGCAAAAGCCCTCATCAAGGCTGGACGAGGCAACCCCACAGGAGGAAAAGAGTCCCAGGATCAGGCAAAAGAATTGGAGACACACTGCTCTCACAAAAAAGGTCAAGCCAAGAGCCATAACATCACACACAAGACCAGGTCTAGACCCATGCAAGAACTTTGCTTGCTGCTTCAGGCTCTATGATCCCATACAGTTTAATTGATTTGTTGCTTAGTTGATTTGGTGGAATAATTTGTTAGAATGACTTATGGAATTAAGGAAAGTATTGACCATTCTAGACCATGATAAAGACAATGAGGCTTGAGGGCTTCCCTGTCTCCGTGGGGCTGGAATATGCCACCCCTTTGCATGCTTAGGTTTTGTTGAGTATTTTGTTATGTATGGTTCATAGTCATAATTAGATATTAAAATCCCCTATAAAATTAACATAAAGAAGCAGGTTACATGCCTTCAACATAAGAAACTGTACACTACCATTTGAAAACGTCAGGATTAAGAAAAGCAAAAGGGTTTGATCAAAGCAAGTCCAAAAACCAGCTGGGCAAATTTCAAACTCTGCCTCTCCATGTCTGATGTTCTCTTCAGATCTTGGACTCCTTCCTGCTTTGTTGACTGCAGCACAAAATTCTTTCTGTTTGGGTGGTCCCCCACCCTGAGAGCAGCTTTCCTTAGCAGGTATCTTGTGGTTCTAGCATCTTAAACATCTTGGGGTCTCCAGTGCAACTTCAAGATTACAGCTTCTTGTTCCAATGTCTGGGATCCATACATGATCTTCTGAGGCTTCTCAAAAAGGTCTTGGGTCACATCTCCAGCTCTGCCTTCTGTAGCACTCTAGGCTCTGGTTGACTCCATTTCATTGCTGCTGCTGTTCTTGGTGATCATCCATGGTACTGGCATCTCCAATTCGCTGGAGTCTTCTGCTGCAACTAGGCTTCACCTGTAGCCTCTCATAGGCTCTCTTTGTGGTGCCAAGTTTCAAATTCTTTGCATGACCCATTTGGCCCTGGGCCATCAACTACAACTGAGGCTGCACCTTCGTTAGTGGCCTTTCCTGGCCTCCCTCAGTGCCAAGCCTCAGCTGCTCACCGTGAATCCTTCATGACTTCAAAACCAGTGCCACTTGGGTGATTCTTACCAAGTCCAGCAGCAGCATGAGGTGCAGTCTTAGCTGTTTCTGGAACACAGCTTCTTTGTGCTCTTAGAAAATTCTTCCCAGAAGATTTCACCTCAGTGATGCTGATCTCTTCTTAATCACTGTCAATTTCTTAGCTCCAGCTAACCCATCAATTCTCCCAGTTGTCCCTTCTATTCTGGACTCTAAAGCCAGAGCCACATGGCTAAAGCTACTGAGTTCTGCTGCTTGCAGGAGCTGAAACATGGCTCCCTTGTTCTATTACATTATCAGGGGTTGGGGATTTAGCTCAGTGGTAGAGCGCAAGCGCAAGGCCTGGGTTCGGTCCTCAGCTCTGGAAAAAAAAAAAAAAAAAAAAGACAAAACAACATTATCACCAGCTTTCTCTTTTCCAGCTCCTTCACTGCCTAAGCTTGGCTGTCCTGAAACTTGCTCTGTAGATTGACCTTGAACTCAGAGATCTGCATGGCTCTATCTCCAGAATCCTGGAATTAAAGGCTTGTGCCACCGTATCTGGATTTAAACTTCTCTTCACCTAGAACTTGCGTTGTCCCAGGCTGATCTTTGTAAACAATAAATTTAGCAGGGTGGGATCTGCCTTGAAGTCACCACTCCCTTAATCTGAACTAGGATTCAGGTCCTTTCTACTTCTGGTGCCCCTTTAACACTTGAACCAAACATTTTGTATTTTTTCTTTTTAAGCTGGCTACACTTTATCAAAATGTTCTTTATGACAGTGAAGTGAAGGACAGAGTCTATGTTGGGCTTTTCTGAGACTTCTTGGTCTGTGCAGTTAATATATATCTCTTCACCTCAGCCTCAGGTAGACTCTTCAGACAAGAGCAAAAGGCAGCCATTTTATTCACCAAAGTATCACAAGTACAGGCTCAAGTCCATATAGTAGCATTATTTTCCGCTGAAACCTCTTGAGTCAGGCCCCCCTAGTTCAAATCATCCTCAGCATCAATGTCTTCCATATACCTCCTAGGATGGCTCATTAAGCCCCACTTAAAGCATTCTACTGCTTTCCAAATCCAAAGTCCCAAAATCCACATTCCTCCAAAGAAAAACGTGCTCAGGCCTATAGTGGCAATCAATACCACAGTCCCTGGTACCAACTTCTGCCTTAGGGTTTTACTGCTGTGAACAGATATCATGATAAAACAACTTTTATAAAGAACAGTATTTAATTGGGGCTGGCTTACGGGTTCTGAGGTTCAGTCCATCATCATGGCAGGAGCATGGCAACATCCAGGCAGGCATGCACTAGAGGAGCTGAGGGTTCTATCTGTACCTTGTTCTGAAGGCCAGCAAGGAAGATTGACTCCTCAGGCAGCTAGGAGAAAGGTCTCAAAGCCCACCCCAGCAGTGACACACTTCCTCCACAAAGGCCATGCCTGCTCTAACCAGGCCACAGCTCCTAAGAGTGCCACTCCTTGGGCAGAGCATATTCAAGCAACCACAATTCCAAACTCCTTTCCCTTCCCCAGCAGCTTCGGCACAGTGGGGCTGATTGTTACGTGGTCATTCTCCGTTGTGAAGTTAGTAAGATGCCCCTCAAGACTTCGGTACTCAAGTGGATTTCAAGGATTCTAGAGGCTGTGTGCTAGAAACTGAACATGAAACCAGGAGTGCTCCCCAGCCCCACCAGTAACTGCATGCCTGTGGCAGGAAGTCTAAGAGAACTACAATTCAACAGCTCTCCTTAGAGAAGGTTTGTGTCTCCAAGTTACCAGTTTTCTTGTGTAGTTGTTTTGCTTCATGCTGGTGTACCCAGGAACTAATGCCAGTTTGTAATTGCAGTAATGAACACCATTTGTAGTTCTTTTTGGTTTTTGTTTTTTTAATTTCTTAAGCTTCCCACTTCATTATTTATCTGAATGATCTAGCTAGTCTTAAGAGACTGGAGGATATAACCAGTTTAGATCTATGAGAAATGAAAAGTTACTCTTTTATCTCCAGGGTATTTAGGAAATCAATAATAAGAATTCTGCAAAAAAGAAAAAAAATTAAATTGGGATGACACAATTCTAGCTGAGCTATGTTGTGGCTAGAATAGCCTCACGTCAGTGTATGTCCTGAATAGAGAGAGCCAGTCCTCACGATTTAAAAGACCTGCACCCCCTTAGAGTAGCTTTGTAGAAACGTGACTGCCCTTCCGAAACAGGTAATGGATGCGCTGCTGTAACCCTAGCACCAGGTGAGCCAAGGCAGGAGGAGTGTATGAGTTTGAAGCTAGTCTGGTGCATATAACAAAATCCTATCTGTGGGGATAAAACAAACACAAATGCACAACATCCCCCCGGACCTTCAACATTTAGGTTTCTCTTTCTGCATATGTCTAGTTTGGATGGATATACAAAACTTACCTGATTATTGTTATCCCCATACAGCCTAATTTATACCATGACGGGTTTTAGTGAGGTATGGATCTGCTGACCAAGAATCAGTCTGGTTTTTGTTGTTGTTGCTTTTGTTTATTTGTTTTGTTTTGTGTCTTTGAGCAGAAGATACCTGGATTTACATGTGTGATTAAATGTGTATTCAACATTGAGGGACAGACATCACCAGTGTTGGAGGTCTTCAACATTATAAAGATGCTTAGGGTCCCTCTTCCTTCATCTTGACCAGAAAGACTTGGGGAGAGTCTTTAGTGACTGGTGAATTTAGCAGCTAAACCTTTATGATGTTTGAGGACTTTTTTCCTGTTGCCATGTTTTCTAACTCTTTATTTCATTTATGAAGGGGAACACCATTTTTCTTTTGTAGTATTTCAGTAAGGTCAATTTGAAATACTTTCTTGGCTGAGAGTGATTGATGTTTTTATTCTTTTTGTTTGTTTGGTTTTTTTGTTTTTTTTTTTTTTTTTTGAGACAGGGTTTTTCTGTGTAGACCCAGCTTTCCTGGAACTCACTTTTTAGACCAGGCTGGCCTCGAACTCAGAAACCAGCCTGCCTCTGTGATTGATGTTTTTGATTCAAGAAAACCTCTCCCTGTTAACAAATAGTTTCGACCATATAATCATTCTTTAATGTTTAAAGTTGGTCTTGTGTGTGTGGTCTGCAGAAACGGTAAAACTTACCAAAATAATTTTTACATACTACTTTTTTAATGAACTAAAAAAAAGTATGTTTTCACTTTACACATGGGAACTTAAGTATTCTCTTGAATTCTTCATTCCGTGCCTTGTGAGCTCTTGCTTGCTCAAGTGTCTTCCAAGCAGTTTATTTGGGGGATAGTATTTTTGACTGGAGAAGAAAGACTATTACTCTATTTTTATTTTATTTCCAGTATAAATAGAATGTTTACTATCATGCTTTCTAATACCAGTTTTGTTTGTATTTGTATTTCTTTAGAACTTAATTAAATGAAATCAGACAAAACAGCTTCTCAGATTACTTAGGGTTTATTTTAATCACGGCACACATATGTCAATATTAAGCATTAAAAAATAGGATGTTAATAAAGTATAAAAATAATTTCATTATAGGAAACTGATAAAGAACCTATATTTACTTATAGTAAATTTGAATCTACAAACTCACCTTTTATTGAAATGTGTGTTCCCTTGTCTCTAAAAGTGCTATGTTACTAATTTATAAAGTCAGTAAGAAAGTGAAGTGAAATAACACGTAAGCCTGACTTTTCAAATAATTCTTACATACGATGCCTATGTTAGCTAGGTAAAATGTTCAAAAGTATATAAAAATGGGAGCGCAGCCTCATTCCATGACTGAACTCATTCTGCTGTTGACTTAAGTCTTCTGAGTAGACCCCGTGGAGGCTTCCTGTTTGCTGGGGGTAGATTTGACGAACTCACCTTCAGCACAGGGGCCGCTGGGCCGTGGAGAGGGCAGCAGGAATCCAGACTGAACTGGAGTCACCCATTCATACCTAATTCCTGAACATGTTTCTCAGTGGCATTGCGGTGTCTCGGAGAGTGGTAACAAACACACCTACCACGTGTAGAGAAAGAAGGGATGGGGCACATGAAGAGGTAGGGCTGTACCAATCCTAAGTCTTACTTCAGGGAATAGAAGTGGTAGTTAACCTTGTGTTAGATTTTATCCCCAAGCCCCAAATATATCGATGCTCATTCATTGTTATAATTATTATAATATATATATTTTCCCCCCTTAGGGTTTTACTGTGGTGAACAGAAACCATGACTAAGGCAACTCTTATAAGAATGACATTTAATAATTAGGGCAGAAGCATGGCAGCATCCAGGCGGACATGGGACTGGAGGAGCTGAGAGTTCCACCCCTTGTTCTGAAGGCAGCTAGGAGAAGACTGATTTCCAGGCAACTAGGATGAGGGTCTCAAAGTCCACGCCCACAGTGACACAAGGTCACACCTCCAAATAGTGCCACTCCCTGGGCCAAGCATATACAAACCCTCACATATACTTTAATATGTACAAAATTTTAATTTAACTATGTGCATACATTTTCAAAATATGATTTCAAATACAAAGTAGTGCTGTTCCTCCTCCCCCGCTTTAAGTAATAATGATGTTTATTTGTGTATTTGCTTTAAAAATAAGTAATGTATAGGTAACTTAGCATAAACTTCCAAGAAAATGCCCAACTTAATGCTAAAATAAAGTTACTCATAGCCATTAATCTTGCCTAGTGAGCTCTTCACAGGACTTGTCTCCAGGTCACAGGTTTTGAAAATGAAATTTCATTATTTGTAAAAACTTCCTGAATACTTTCCAGGTGAGATAAAGACACCATACAGTTTGTGAAAGAATGTAATCTGTGAATTATTATGCATTAAGACTTTTTTGGCTTCAAATAGAAGTCAGTTACTCAACCTTGCTGGCATCCAGAAAAGTTCCTGTTCTGTGAGAAAGACAAGCCTGATCTGTTTAGTATACATCCTCAAGTGGTAACCAACCTGCACATAGTTTGTACTTTGTGCCATTGTATAGATTGACTGTTCTGAGTGGAAAGTGCCCATGGTCCTCTTGTTTGCTTGCTGTTGGTATATAAAAAGGCTACTGGTTTTTCTAAGTTGATTCTGATTCCTACAGATTTTCTAAAAGTGTTTGACATTTCTAGAAGTTTTCTGGTAAAATTTTTATGATCCCTTATGTTTAGTGGGTGTCTGTTCTATCATGTGGAAGTAGGGGTAGTTTGAAAGCTTCTTTCCTATTTGTATAGCATTGATTCTGTTCTTTTGCCTTGTTGCTCCAGCTCATGTGCTGAGTACTCCCTTCCAGCCAAAAGGAGTGTTGATAGTGGGCAGTTCTGTCCGATCCTTAATTGTAGTGGCATTGTCTCGTTTCTCTTTCTTTATGACGATGTTGGCTGTGATTTGTCATATAGCCTTTATTTTTTATATGTTGAAGATTCCTGAAGTTCTTTCTGCCTTCTCTGGGGCTTTCCTTCACACCATGAAATTGGTTTGATGGTGAAATTTATACAAGCGATGTGGGAATAAGGCAGCAGATGCACATTAGACGTGTCTAACAGCCGTGCTCTGAGTGAGTACAGAGTTCTCTCTGCTCCTGCATTTTAGCTGCTAAGGCAGCTCTAGGCTACTTCCTCCTCTGCCTGTAGTATCCTGGTACCTTGGAGAACTCCACCCATCTGTGCCTTTATCCATCAGTGCATGAAGCCCTTGCACCAGATCATTGTTGTGAACTCTGAGATGCCTTAGAACAGTTCCTTGATGGTGGTGCAGTTGCCAGGGAAGGTGAAGGATGTATTTTAGTCCCTGAGGTGTAATGTCTCAGACAGCTGTTTCACAGTGTTAGGGAATCCACTGCATCAGGTCACTGCTGTTCGTGTTTGGATGTGAAGCGTCTGTTGCACCTCCGTCATGTACACGTGGTACTTGAACATGGTAGTTGTTGTCAGTTTGAACCCATAGCAGTACAAGGCAATGGGAGGGTACAGATAGCCACCATGTTCTTGTCATCAGACATCTGCTGGGTGAGCTCAGGCACTGTCCACATGGGGTACTACTGACTTCCCAATTGGTCAAGGGGACAAAGCCAGGCATGAAGTATTGGCAGGGAGAGGGTACCGTTTTTGCAGGCAAGTGGTTACCCTACTTGTTTGTGGTGGCAAATAGGAGGCTTATAAGTAGGTATGGTCAGCTTTAGGCTTCAAAGCAGATATGATAAGCCAGTCAGTCACATGTCATTATCCGTACAATAGACCCCATCTATGTTTTCAATAAGCTGTTGGACTGAAAGGGTGTCACCATAGGACTCAACCAGTGTAACACCCTGGGGGAAGGTGTTACACTGAAGGTGTTCATGATTCTTTCTGGATACTCCTCTCGGATCTTGCTGATAAGGAGGGATACTCACCTCACAACCCGTTCCCCACCCAGGGACTGTGTCAGCTAAGAAGCCCTGCAGGCAGTCACAGCTCTCAGCTTCCTTCCTCTCAGTGTCCAACACCAACTCAAGCAGCTCTGCGCCTTCTGTGTAGTGCTTTGGCCCATTTGTTTCCAGTCTTCCTGTATCCTAAGAAGTTACCCAGCCTGATGATGGTCTGCAGAAGGAAGGGCCCTGAGCTCACTGAGTCCATGGTGTAGGGCTCTAGTCCATAAGCACAGCATGGGACACATACGTGTGGCACTGCATCCCTGTAGTATGTGAGGTAGGATCACTGCTATGCTTATTACTGACACCTGACACTCACCTGACTGCCCGAGCCTGTGGGTGTGCAGTAAAGGGGACTGCATAGTGGCTATTGTTAGATGTCTTTTCTGCATCTTTGAAATGATCATGTGATTTTTGCCGATTTGTGTTATTTTATTACTTTTGCTAATTTACATATGTGGAATCATCCCTTTATCTCTGGGATAATGCCAGCTTACTCAAGGTAAATGATCTTTGATGCCTATATTAAGCATACAAGTCTTTTGTTTGTTTGTTTTTTGTTTTGGTTTTTCGAGACAGGGTTTCTCTGTATAGCCCTGGCTGTCCTGGAACTCACTTTGTAGACCAGGCTGGCCTCGAACTCAGAAATCTGCCTGCCTTTGCCCCTCTGCCCCTCTGCCCCTCTGCCCCTGCCTCTCGAGTGCTAGGATTAAAGGCATGCACCACCACGCCCGGCTGCATATAAGTATTTTATTGAGGATTTTTGCATCTGTTCATCAGGGATAGTGACATGTAGTTTTCTGTTGTTGTTTCTTTACGTGAATTTGGTTATTAGCACAATACTGCCTTCATAGAGGGGTTTAAAAATGCTCTTTCTGTTTCTCTTTTGATAATTTAAAGATTTATTTATTTCATTTATATGAGTACACTGTCACTGTCTTCAGATACACCAAATGAGGGCACTGGATCTTATTACAGATGGTTGGGAGCCGCCATGTGGTTGCTGGGATTTGAACTCAGGACCTCTAGAAGAGCAAGCAGCCAGTGCTCTTAATGGCTGAGCCATCTCTCCAGCTCGATAATTTAAGAGGTATTGTTTGTAGTTCTTTGTAGAATCCTGGTAGAGTTTTGCTGGACCTAGGCTCAGATGACTTTACAATGTTTGGTTTTTATTTACGTGTTTCTGTTTGTATGTATGTACATGTGCATTTGAGCACCATTATAGAGGCCAGAAGAGGGCATTAGATCCACAAGAGTTATGATTACAGGAACCTTGGAGGTCAGATCCAAATACTGGTCCTCTTTGAAAGAGCAAGCAGGTATTCTTGTCCACTGAGTCATCTCTCCAGCCTTGAGGAAGGCTTTTTATTACTGTTATAGGTCCCTTCAAGTTGTTGAGCTCTTCTTGGATTTTTTTCTTCCACGGTTTCCCATGGTTTCCGTTTCTTTTTGATTTTCTAATTTAAATGGGTATAGTTTTAAAATCTATTAGTATTCTGGGTTTTTTGTGTGTCTATTGTATCTCTAATTCTGTTGATTTTTGGTTTTGTCTGTTTTTCTTTTGGTTAATTAGCTCAAGTTGCTGCTGATCATACTTACCCTCCCTCTCCCCTCTAGCTCCTTAATTCATTGATTTTTTTTTATAATGTTTTCTTTGTGTTTATTCCATTTATACTCTGACTTTTATTATTTCTTCTTTTTTTTCCAAATTCCTGAGTTAAATTATTTAGTCATTTATCTGTGCGCTCTTTGAATTTTAAACGTAGGACCTACAGCTACAACTCCCTTAGAACAACACTCCAGAGCGTGTTTGCTCACTTGTGCTTTCATGTCCCTTTAGTTCTGGAATTTTACATTTTTTCTTGATTTCTTTGACCCACTTATCATTTAGTAATATGTTGTTTGATCTCCATGAGTTTGTATAGTTACCAGACATTCATTTGCTGTTGAATTTTTAAACCTTTATTGCATTGTAGTCAGATAGGACACAGAATTCAGAATTGTTTCAAGTTTTTTTGGAACTTCTTAAGATTTGTTTTATGTACCAGGATATGTTCCATTTTTAGAAAAGCTTCCGTGGGCTCCTGAGTGGAATGTGTATTCTTCGGCATTTGACTGAAATAGTATGTAGATACTTGTTAGGTCTTTTTGGTGTCTGGTGTCATTTAATTCCGATGGTCTCTGGATCTATGTATAGGAGAAAATGGAGTATTGAAATCACCTCCTGTATGTATTGAGTTGGAGCTAATCCATCTTTAATTCCCGTAGTGTTTGTTTTATGAAATTGGGTGTCCCAGAGTTTGGTGCATATACGTTTAGGAGTGTAATGTCTTCTCTGTTAATTGTTCCTCTGACTAGGATGAAGTGCCTTTGTTATCTCTTTTGATTAATTTTCATTTGAAGCCTGTTTTATCAGAAATTAGGATAGTGACAACTTTTCTTCCTCGTCCCATTTGTTTGGGGTACTTTCTTTTTATCCTTTGTCTTTAAGGCATCTTTAAAGTTTCTTGTAAACAACAGAAAGTTGGTTTTTTGTTGTAGTTGTTGTTTTGTTTGAGAAGTCTCTGTAGTCTTAGCTGTCCTACAACTGGCTGTGTCCAGTAGTCTGGCCAAGATTCAGACCCTCCTGCTTCTGCCTCCTGGGATGACAGGTCTTTGCTACCGTGCCTGCTCTGGATTTTGTTTGTTAATCCATTCATCTCATGCTTCTTATTGGCTAGTTGAGACCATCAACATTTAGAGTTCTTTTCAGTAGGGGGTGTGTGTGCTCGTGCAGATGCTGTAACCCTTAGTGTTCAGTCACTGTAGTTTCCGTTTTCCTTTCTGTGGTCTGTTCTCTTGGCTGTGCTAATTCCCTCCCTCTCCAGTGTTACCTCTTCCTTACAGTATTCTCTGAAGAACTATTTTGTTTGGACATGAATTCCGTTAGTTTGATTATAACATAGAAAGTTTTTCTTTCTCCCTCAACTATTGGCATGACTTCTCCATGTCTTAAAATAAGTATGATTTGGGAAATTGATGCATTCCCGAGTTTGGCTGCCAGCATGAGATACAACCGTGTTGGAGACATACTGGAGACATTTTTGTTCAAAACAATTAGAAAAACATCAGTGACTAGTCAGTATATGTTTTTTTATTTACATTTGAATGTTCTATTATTCCTTCCAAAACAGACACTTCTTGAATATGCAGAGAAATGGAAGACTTCCGAAGACCCTTTACCTTTGCTGGAGGTGTACACAGTGGCCATCCAGAGCTACGTTAAAGCTCGACCATACCTTACCTCTGAGTGTGAAAGTGTAGCCTTGGTGCTGGAACGTTTGGCATTGTGAGTAGAACTTTGAAAAATGAATCAAACACCATAATTAACTTTTCCTTAAACTTTATGGCTCAGGTCTTATAATATTTAATTTAAAATAGAGTTATTTCAAATAACTAATAAAGACTCTAAGAGTAGGATTATTGATTTTTGTCTTATTTTCAATAATCAGTTTTATCCGTTTCTGTTTTAGAAGCTGTGTTGAACTTTTACTGTGTCTGCCTGTTGAGCTGTCAGATAAGCAGTGGGAACAATTTCAGACCTTGGTACAGGTGAGAATACTTACCTACTTACCACAGATGTAGTTTAATTGGATTCACTTATTCGATTAAACTGTAAAGCATCTAAATGCTGTGTTTATTTACTGTTGTAGGTAGCGCATGAGACACTGATGGAGAGCGGCAGCTGTGAACTGCAGTTCCTAGCTACTCTAGCTCAGGAGACTGGGGTGTGGAAAAACGCAGTGCTCTCCACTATCCTTTCCCAGGAACCACTGGATAAAGAGAAAGGTAAATTTCCAGAGAGAGAAAGAAAAGCAGAAGGTCATTAGCCTATGAAAAACAAATATTTAAATTTGTTTGGATATAACTCTTGTCAAGATGTATCAAATGAGGCCCATATAATTTTACCTGAAGGCCTTAAATTAAAGCCCTACAAAGTCTTGTGGGGGAAGATGTAGTTATAGGAATTTAGAATAACCCAAATTACAATTTTCCTCAACTTGTTTTCATCAGGAGAGCTCTTTGTGCAGTGCTCTGGTAGATAGCAATCATTATATGTACTGAGGAGCTCATTTCACAGATGGAGAGCAGAAGGAAGATGGTAAACGCTTTTCCTCAGAGAGAGCGAGCAGTCGCTGGTGGGACTCTTCAGCATTCTGTTTCTAAGATTAACTCTTTCAGATTACTGGTCAGTTTTATTGTGTTTTATGAATCAGTTTATCAGGCAATAAGGATTATTCAAACTGGCGGTAGGTAGCTAAGTACTAGTACTAGGTACTAAGACTAGCACTAACTGAGAGTGCTGTAGTGCTTATACCATGAAGAACAGCTGCACAGGTAGGTTTTCTTTAAATTATTTCATTGCTCTGGCAAGCAGAAGTGCACAGTTTTGTGTGAGGCTAGGTTGGCCTATGTAGATTGTTTCATGCCAGCCAGGCCTACATAGTGAGACCCTTTCTCCAAAATAAGTAAAATAAGAAAAAAGAAAATAGCCTGTGGACATTTGTTTAGATTTCCCCTACACCCAAGGTATTGAATTGATACTTAACTGGAGTGATAAGAAGTTAGCATGTCCAGTAGGAAGGGCATATAGTTATTTCTGTCTACCTCTTTCATCATTGCTGTTTTTCCTAGTGACTGTTGGCAAAGTCTAGGTAGTTTGCTCTGTGACAGTAAAGTCTGGGGCCATAAGCCAGTGTTACTGTTCTCTACTGATATTTTGAAATTTACCAGAAGGCGTTTCTGTTCATCTCTATAAACATTTCTTCAGACAAGTGGTTCCCTCCTTTTTCTGCCACCTTGGCCAAGCTTTCCTGATTGCTGGAGTGTTACCCTTCCTTCAAAGACATCCAGGTCTCTGTAGTACCGAGACCTTAGAGAGATGGAAAGTAGATCTTACTTTCTACTGCTGCTGCTGCTGCTGCTGGTGGTGGTGCTGGTGGTTATGGTGGTGCTGGTGGTGTTTTAGGCAGGATCTCACTGTATAGTTGAAAGTGGCCTGGAATTTCAGGCTTAATGCTGGAGTAAGAGTCAAAAGTCACCCTTTCTGACTGAACCTCATGCTTAAAACAACAATTTTAGAGTAGCGAGTCTTAGGTTCTTTGCTTTTGACATACTGCATTTCTCTCTGAGAGGTTAACACCGACATGATTAATTTCTAATACTAAGTTATTTTGAATATAGTTCATAATAGCATGCAGGTGTGTATTTCTATGTGTCATTTAATATAAGTCTTAAAATGGTTCTCTGATACAGGTAGACTTCCTTGTCTGTTTCACAGGAGGAAGTGGAGGCTTAAAAAGATGGGTTGTCTTCTGAGTCACATTTGTAGTGATGTGAAGCAGAGATAACAGTTAACGTTGGGTCCTGAGCTTCCTCTAGAATTATATCCTCTTACAACTGGCCTAATAAAATAACTGCAGCCAGTGGAGGATTAGCTTCTCAGTAGCATTTTGTTAAGTCAGAAGAAACCACTCTTCCGTTTGAGCTTCATCCAAAATCTGCAATTGTGTGTGTGTGTTTCACAAATCATATATATTGTATATATATCATGGACATGTATGCCAGTACTTGTTGAAGCAAGAGAATAATATTGAGTGTCATACCTTAAGAGCAGAGTGTCTACTCTATATATTTTGAGATAAGTTTTCCTTTTGAACTTTTAGGTAGGTCATCATTCAGCTAGACTGACTGATGGCCAGTGAGTTCTAGGAATCTATCTATCTCCTCTCCAGCACTGAGATTATAAGCATACACCACCAGGCCCAACTTTTCATATAGGTGCTAAGGCTCGATCTCAAGACCTCCATGTTTGAGCAGAGAGTACTTTGCATCTCCCTGGCCCCCACACCTGAGATTTTTTAAAGCCACTATAATTTTCATGCTTAGTTTTGTTTTTTGTTTTTTTTTTAAAGATTTATTTATTATATGTAAGTACACTGTAGCTGTCTTCAGACACTCCAGAAGAGGGCGCCAGATCTCGTTACGGATGGTTGTGAGCCACCATGTGGTTGCTGGGATCCGAACTCTGGACCTTCGGAAGAGCAGTCGGGTGCTCTTACCCACTGAGCCATCTCACCAGCCCTTAGTTTTGTTTTTAATACAGTCTGAAAATCCTGATGTGGCATGGACATCTGCTGTCATGATCCCTCATCTTTTAGATAATATGTTTTTCTTCTACTGAATCATTCTGTTGGCATTTAGTTTGTATCCCAAATATGATATGGTGAGCTTTAGGTCACCGCATTCATTGTAGTAATGTGTACTTAAGTTAGTATGATGGCAGTTATGTTTTTGGTAAGTCATTGAAATCACTAGTTATACAAGATTGGTTTTCTTTTTAAAATTTATTTTCAGTTTTTTATATGTGTACCTCTGGGTACGTACATATGTGGGTGCCCCAGGAGGTCAGGGGTTTCAAATTTTCTGGACTTGAGTTACAGACAGTTATGCACCACCTGTGTGGATGCTGGAAACTAAACGCAGATTCTCTGCCAGAGTGTATGAACTCTTAACTGGAGAGTCATTCCTTCAGCCCCACTCACTGTTGTTCTTTATGTCCCCAGTCTGCATTCTTAAACCTTTTTTAAATACATAAGTGATGCATTTTAATTTTATTTATGTGAGAGTCTGCCTGTGGAGGCCAGAAGAGCCCCATTAGATCCCCAAGAGCTTTTTGAGGCTGGTGTGGGTGCTGGGATACATACTTGGGTCATCTGGAAGGGCAGCACGTGCTCTTAACTGCCGAGCTTTTTCTTCAGTCCTCCATAAATAATGTTTTAAAGCTAACTTCAGTACTTGATCCATTCTGTCTCCCCCCCTTACCAAGCTCCTTTGGGCACTGCATTTATTATTCAAGCTATTTTTCTTTCTCAGTTTTATCAATAGGAGATCTATATGATAGCTTTTTAATCAAGGTCCTTAGTTATAACCATAAAAAGACATCTTAGAGCCAACCATGATAGTATATACCTGTAATTCTAGCAATTTAGAGGAGAATGATCTTAAATATTAGAACAGCATGGGCTACATACTGAACTGAAGGCCATTCTGAGCTCTTTTCTGGGATTCTATCTCCAAAAAAAAAAAAAAAAATCCAGACCTGGTTGGTAAGTACCTGCTTAGTCTGCACAAGGCTGTGTATGGGGATCGGGTGGGGATGGCTGCATTCAGAAACTCAGGTGCTCACATACTCTTGGCTTCTTAGCTGCTCTCAGTTGTTTTTTATCCAGGTTATTTAGTTATTGTTGCCTTACTAGTAAAACACACTTATTTCTCTTTATATCTGGGCCACGATTCTCTACTTTTCTCTTTAAGTATTTGATGAAAGATCACAATTACTGTTCAGAGTTCTCTTAAGCAAGAACGTTCAGTATTGAAGTAAGTTTGACTTCATCTATTCTTTTTTTTTTTTCAGTGTTCATCAGTTATGTTTTATTGGAATATAACCATGTTCATTTATTTGATGATACATTCATTACTTTTCACACAAAAGCAACATAGTTGCAAAACCAAAGACAGTATTAATACTTACTATCTGGGCCATTATAGGAACCTTTATATAAAACTTTGCTTTTAAAAAACAATATCCTAAACTTTCCAGAACATTCTAAGCTGTCCTAAGATGGCTACCATCCAAATAGATGTCTGAAATCCCTTTTTAATTAGCAAGTAGCCAGCCACATGTAGTCCAGACACCATCTAGTCCCTCTAAAAATTATAGCTGGAGATGCAGGTCAGTGGCCATGGGTGAGCTCCTTCACTGCCTCATCTGCCAAAGCGTAGCTGGACGTTACAAGCATTCTCTGGAATTACATCGCAGTTCTGCAATCCTAAAGCAAACTCAACTTTCCCCATCTGAACTGAAGTACCTCTACATTACAGAGACCATATATACATTACTCAAAACACAGTGTTGTCAGAAACCTGAAGTCCTGATGAACGCGATTTCATTCAGATCTAGAACCACAGTGCACCCTGTTGTGGATCATTACTTCTTTTAGCCTGGTGAAGACCACCCTACTTTCAAGTCATCCAGGGCAGACATCGTCTCAAACTGGCAGCTGGGCACCACACGTGCTCGGAGCTCTGCAGGACACAAGCAGCCTCGGCAGAGGCCGCGGTGGAAAGGCTCATCTATTCTTTATATTGCTTTTTTTTCTCTGAGATGTGCTGGCCTCCAACTTGCTGTATCTTCTTTGCCTACTGGGTGCTAGGATTAACACTGGTGAGCCTCAGTGCCAGGCTCATTTATTACACATTTTTAAATTACACATTTACAGAATGATTGTGAGGTGTTAATGTCTTACATTAGTATAGTACATTGAACAAAATTAATAAGCCAGTATAAATACTGTATTAGTGAAGTCCAGTGCTTCATTCTTTTTTCTGTCCCAGGATCCAAGCCAGTGCACTGCACTACATTAGTCATCTTTCCAAGCTCCCTTCTGGTATGAGAGCGTTTCAGACTTTACTTTTTACAAACATGATGGTTTTGAGAGTGCTGGTTTAGATATTTTGTGCAATGTTTTCACTGAAACTTGTTCAGTGTTCTGTGATCACATGGGGCTTTGGACTTTGGAGGAAGGACCACAGTGGGGGACAATACCATTCTGTCATCACATCAGCATGACTTAACCGTTGTTGGAAGACTTTTGACAGTCTACCTAGCTGAACAGTGTGTCATTTTTCCGTACTCTGAGCTTAATCTTCCTCCCATGCTGTGTCCTTTCAAGGATGTTCCTTCGTAAATCCCACACTTACGAGGTAGGAAATCACCCTCTGCCTCCTGGAGAGAGGAGGCCCCATGTATCTTTTGTTCAGAATGCTGCAGATAGTTATGTCTTCCCTGTTTACTTGCTTGCTCATTTACTTAATATTAGTGTGTACTCATGGACATTTTAAAAACATTTTGATCTTAGTCGAATGCTACAGTATTTTATTGCTCAAATTTCTGTAGCTTTTGGCGAGACTATTCCTGATTGCGTTGATATAACCCTAGCATTGTGAGCTTTGTGTTTTATATGAGCTACTTCCTTATTTTCTCCCATTACAAGCTGTTCCAGAGTTGTCTTGAATATTTCCCTTGTTTCTTTTTTTGGAGAATAGTATCAGAAGCCAATATGTGGGTCACTGGACAGATGCACACATATAAACAAACTAGTCTTTGTGTAGTACATTTATGAACATATTAGGATGCTACGGTACTAATGCATTACTACACACTTGTTATTGTCGCGTCATCTCTTAATGTGGGATCTGTAGACATTTGTCATATAGTCAGACTCCCTCCCTGAGTTGTCTTTTTTTCAGTAGTGGGACTCACACGCCCCTGCCTCATGGTAGGCAGATAAGTTGTAGCTTGGTGCCACCATTAGGTTTACTTGTCACATTCCAGTCTAACCTGGACTATTGTGCCTCCAAAATTTTGGAATCCAAATACGTTAACATTCATTCCTTTTGCTATAAAATTCTATAAAGTCAGAAACTGTGTTATATATACATCCATAATAGTTTTACTGTTCTAAAAAAAAAAATCTATATATCACCCATTCACCTTTCTCAACAAAACCTGACAACTACCGATCCACGTGCTGCCTGTAGTTTGGCCTTTTCTGTGCTGAATAATTACAGCCTTTCCCACTTGGTGTCTTTGACATAACAGTATCCATCTAACATTTCCCTGTGTCTTTGTGTGACATACTAGTTAATCCTTTTCTCACTGGTTAGCATGTTGTTGTACATATGTACTATGATTCATTTATTTCCTGGCCACCATCATTTTTAGTGGTTTGAACAAAGCTGCTTGTAAATGCTTATATGTAAGTTTCCGTGAGTTTCCACATGAGTTAGGCAAATCCTTAGAGTTTGGTTAGAATATCTTGGTGGAAAACTTTGTTTAGTTTTCTCAGAGACTGCTAGACTGTCTAGTAAAATGCTTATATAGAATTTTGTATTTTTGTCAGATAATTGTTATGACTCTAGATCTTTACTAGCAGTTGTCTGGTTTCGATATTTTAGCCATCTGATGGATATTGTGCAGATACCACAATATTTTATTTTAATTTGTGTTTCTGCAGTAATTGATGATATTCAATATCTTTTAAAAATGTACATTTGTCATCTGTATTTTTTTTGTTTTATAAAAAATCTATTCGTATCATTGCCTACTTTTTGGACTGTTGTTTTCTTGTTGACTATTAACAGTTGTGACATACAAATGCTTTGTTATAAGTTTTGTGGGGGTGTTTGCTTACACTATCTTAGCCTTCCTCTTAACAGCCACTGATAGAGCAGGTCTTACCATTAAAGGCCCGCTCCTTAGTGCTATGAGTCATGTTTTTTATGTTTTTATCTAAAACATCATCAGCCAATAGCACATCACAGAGATTTTCCTTTTGGATTTTTCTTTAGATGTCATGGTTCATGTCTTACCTATGGGTTTTTCATGTGTTTTGAGATAATTTATTTAAAAATTATAACCTACATGTGTTGAATTAATTAGTCACAAGCCATTCTCAGGCTTGTATTTAGAAAAACATCTCCTTTCTGCTGCTTTGAAAATGCACCATCAGCTTCATTTTGAACATTAATTTCAGTTTCACATTAGTTTCTTTGTTCTTTCAAGTTAGCCTTACTACAATTCCTAAGAGACGACTTCTCCTTTTATAATAAGCAATACCTAATTGTAAGCAGCAGGCACCTCCCTGACACCATCTCCTTCAGCTTTAGCGCTCTAATATTTTGCATGATTTTCATTTTGGAGTTTAGTTACTAACTTTTCACATGTTAGCACTGAGCTCTGATACTTGTTGCACATCTTTAGACATGAGCTTGCTTTTCTTCTCTACCTACCATTTACATAAGTACACTGTAGCTGTCTTCAGACAGGCCAGAAGAGGGCATCAGATCTCATTGGGCGGGGGCGGGGTGGGATGAGTCACAATGTGGTTGCTGGGATTTGAACTCAGGGCCTTTGGAAGAGCAGTCAGTGCTTCTATCCACTGAGCCATCTCGCCAGCCCCTCTATCTACCATTCTTAAATATAAAAATGTAATTATAAAACAAAACTTTGCCGCACTGAGTTCTTCAGCATTTCCCTCCTGTGCTTCTCTAGTGAAATAATTAATTTAGTTGTCAGCTTCTCAGCCTTTTATTGAATCTCAAATCCAGCAATTCTCTGTTCTCCTTCCTTCCTCAAAGGAAACTTTATTTCATCTTATAGCTTGTGGAACCTGGAGGCAGGAAGTGAAGCAGAGGCCATGGAGGAGTGCTGCTTATTGGCTTCCTCCTCCTGGTTTGCTCAGCCTGCTTTCTTTTGGCTCCCAGACCCACAAGCCTAGGGGTGGGACCATCCAGGCTGAGCTTCCTTCATCAAGAAAGAAAGTATGCCACAGCTCAGTTCAGCAGAGGCATTCTAGTCTCAATTGAGTTTTCCTTTTTCAAAATGACTCTTGCCTAATTCAAGGTGGCATAAAACTAGTTAGCACTTTTTGCTATAAACCTGGGTACTACTGTCGCAGAAGCTGTGCTTTCTGTTCTTTTGAGGTAATATCCCAAAAATGGATGCTTTGTTGCCCGCCTGCTGTACTGTTTACTCTAGAGTTTATAAGATGTTACAGTCCTGGTTTCACCGTATTGTCACCAACCCTTTTCGTTCTTTCATTAGCCTAGCCTGCTGCTATGAAGACGCTTTCATTTTCCCAATTAAGTTTTAATGTTCTCTATGCTTATTAGTTGTTTGCATATCATCTTTAGAGGAAGAGCTCCTCACTGCATAGCCATTTAAAATAAGAGCTTATTTCAGTTCTAAGTTCTTACTTTGCAGAGTCATCCTTGATCACATGTATGGTTTGTAAATGTTTTCATCATTTATTTACCTTTTCAGCTTACTGACTATTCTCTTTGAACAGAAATGTGAAAGTCTCCTGCTTGGTTTTTGTCTTCATTGCCTGTCTCCTTGGTGTAATTGCTAAGAAATAATTTCAAAATACAATGTCATTTAGAGTTTTCCCATGATTTAGTACAGAAGTGTAGTTTTGAGTCTTACGTTCAGATGTTTAATGCTTTTAAAGGTAATTTTCTTAAATGGTACAAGATTAAAGGTCCGGCATCACTCGTTATGTTTTTCTAGCACTAACTGATGAGGAGACTCTTGTTTGTCCACTGAGTCATATCTTAAGAGCACTTTTCGATGATGGTTTGATCGTAGGTGGTAAAGTTTCTCCTGACTTCTCTTCTGTTACCTGATCTGTGTGCCTGTTTCATGTCAGTATCACATTGGGCTTTGTTGGGGGTGAAGGGAGATCTACAAGTGCCCACACCATAAAAAAGGAGTTTCCTTCCTCTGCCGGAGCTGTTCACCTTCCACTAACTGCTCAGTAAAGGATGGATGGACAGGACTGCCTCCACCTGTCAGCAGAGGTTTAAAAGTGTTTCATCTGTGTGTGTAGTACTTGGTAAGATTTATTTATTTGTCGTAAGTACACTACCCACTGTAGCTGTCTTCAGACACTCCAGAAGAGGAGGGAGTCAGATCCCATTATAGATGGTTGTGAGTCACTATGTGGTTGCTGGGAATTGAACTCAGAGAGCCTCTGGAAGAGCAGTCAGTGCTCTTAACCACTGAGCCATCTCTCCAGCCCTTTTGGTTTTGTTTTTAAGACATGAAAATAGACTATTTGTTGGAAAAACATTCCAGTTGGAATGCGAAAGGATATGAAATAGAATGAATATATCCAAAATATATTAAATTAAATATATAAAATTACCAGAATAAATTAAAAAGCTGAAACAAACAGCAGCAGCTAAAGACTTTAGTGTCCTAGATTCCTCCATGAGAATTAGGAGGCCCCTTACAATGGCCTAGTGATTTGGGATGGGGTTAGTCAGTGATCGATGGTAGAGTAGAAGGAAATGAATAGGCGAAGGACTAAATGAATTGGATACATTAGTAATTTATTCATACAGGGTTTTTTTGTTTTTTTTTGCAGCTGACTCTTTAGTTTCTGAGTTGAAGATAGCTAAGTAGATGTAGGTATGGATATGTTACATATTGTGTGATATAGTACCCCCCGGCCCTCGTGGGAATTTTCTCGTTTGCTTTTTTGAGCTGGTCTTTCTGTATACCCCAGATGGGTCTAGAACTTACTGTGTAGCCCAGGACGACCTCCAACACATGCCAGCCTTCCTGTCAGCCTTTCAAGTGTTAGTCTTCCACATGTTACTGTCTTGTCCAGCAGGAACGTCCTTTGTCTGTGACTGACTAATCATCCTTCAGGAGCATTGCATCAAAGATGTCACAAAACCAGCTGTTAAGCCTGGCGTGAGAGTGTGCACTTAGTAATAAATAAGTTGGCCTCATTTTTTTAAATTTTTTTTTGTGGGAAAATCAAGAGCAGTGGGACAAATTGTTTTACATACCGCAGTATTTGTACTGTGGTTTATTTATCTCTTAAAAGTATCTTTATTTCTTCCTCCTTTTCTTCTCCTCCTCCTCACTCCCCTTCTCCTTCTTTTTTCTTTTGAGACAAAGTCATACTTTGTAACCCTGCCTGGACTTTAACTCAGACACTCACTTTCCTGAGTATCTGACTGCTACTCAGCTGCGTGAGTAAAGCATGTGTGCCAGCACACCTGGATAATTTATTATTGATAAAAGTGTCACTAATGGAAAGAAGATTTTTAAACTGGTTGAACATCATACACCTAGATTGCAGTTTTGTTACTTAGCTATATTGATAGGCTTAAAACCAGTTTACACCCTTTTCCTCTTGAAGGGTAGATGCAAAGAAAGTAGACAGATTAAACATGACTATAATTTAACTTTATTTTTTATGGTATCTGTATATGAAAAGCATAGAAGAAAGTGAAATGTGAGTACTAAACACATTGCTCTAACATCACAGTCGTGTGGGGAGAGCCAT
This sequence comes from Mus caroli, assembly GCF_978045245.1. Lineage (NCBI taxonomy): Eukaryota > Metazoa > Chordata > Mammalia > Rodentia > Muridae > Mus > Mus caroli. The sequence continues at coordinate 119,633,465 of NW_028227261.1, forward strand.
GGCAGAGGTTGGAGACTGTGAATGATGCCAAGTACTGAGAAGGATTGGAAGGAGGAGGAAGGGTATAGGAGCTGGGAGAAGGGACTTAGCAGAGCAGTCTAGTGCTAGTGGAGCCTTCCATCTGAAGCAGCACCTGTGGGATGTGCAGTCTTCCTTCCCAACTGTTCACTGATGGTAACGTATAATTCTTAAGTTAGAAGCAGGTACAGTGGTCAGACAGGTCTTTACCTCTCTGGACCTACAAAGATTGATAAAGTTAGATGTCAGAAAACACTTTCTAATCTTGTTTCTGCCATGAGATGATTTTGTGGCTTAGGGAAATCATTCTGTTGGTGAGTGCCTCAGTTTACTCGTTCTGCTGAGTGATGGGGCTACAGACACTAACCACACAAAGTCCGTTCTGCCCCTGTGCTCTGTGCTCCCTAGAGATATACGTCTCTTAAGCGGGCTATTGGTTTCCATCATTAAAACATAAGTGCCTAGCATTTTGAATTTTTAAGACTAACATTTCTGTAAAAATTGTTTTAGATTTATTTTATTGTTTTATGCTTGTGTTTTCCTTGCATGTATGCATGTGCTCCACATGTGTATCTATCGCCTGGGAGGGTCAGCAGAGAGCATCAGATTCCCTGGGACTGCAGTTACAAAGATGGTTGTGAGCTACTGTGTTGGGGATGCAATGCGGATGTTCCCAAAGAGCAGCAAGTGCTCTTACCTCCTCAACCAAATCTCTTGTCCTGATATTTATTTTTTTAGTACATTGATCTAAAAAGTATTCTGCACAGGTTGTGATTTTGATTTATGTACTCTGTTCCAAAAACAATTTAGGGATTATTTGAAATTGACCTTTTAGGAACTGCCATCAGTTTTGATAGATACTTGCCACTTTGAAATTCATTCTTTACTGTGATCGTTCAGATCCTATTGGTTATGAGTTTCCATGATAGTTTGCAATAATTCCCAGACTTTGTATCTCTAGAATTTCCTTTTTAAAACAAAAGAACCTATAACTGTTTTTTCTTAATGTCTGTTACTCATAAATAGAATAGCCTTCTTTTAACGTTATGTAAATTGTTATTTAAAACTTTTATTAGAATTTGTTTTGATAATGAACTCAATGGAAAATATATTGAAATATCAATGTCCTAATAAGATTATTTAGAGCTAAAAAAATGTAATTAATGTATTACATTTGTATCAGATAAAGACACTAGATACTTGTACATTTGATTCATCTGTGTTTAGTCTTTATAATGTCCTCCTTTCAGTTCAGTGTAAAGATTAAGTGACTGTAGGTACAAATGCTAGACTGAAGGAATGGTTTAAATGTGTAATTCTGTGTTATTGTTTAAGTATTTGTGACTTTAGTACTCAAGAGTCACAGTCACAGTGCTTTATGGATGTGACTTTCTAGGAGAGCAGAGAAAGGTAGACTAAATAAAGGTTCTAGGCAGGACCTGAATGGGAAAGAAAAGACCATCTCTCAGCTACTCACTAGACACTTCTTCCATGAACTTACAGTTAGAGAATACAGTGTTTCAGCTACAGAACATTTTAGTTACTGGTTACTAGGAATTTTCTAAAGGCAAGAACGAAATGTTTAAACATGATTTTTATCCAGGTACAGAAATCTAAGGGAAGTATTTGAATTCATACTTGCTAAAACATTAATTCTTGTTCACAGGTGCAAAATGACTCCATATTCTAGAGAAACAAAAGAGCACAGGCTCAAGAAGAATAGAATTTTATTGTACTTAACTGTCTTAGCCATAATATATTGAAATAAGTAAAATCCCAAGTGCATTTAATGGATTCTTCCTTTGGCGGACTTTCCCCCCTTCTTAACTATTTTTTGTGCAGATTTTTATTTTAAAACACCAATTAAAAAGATAGTCTTCCCCTTTGTAAAAGAATAAGTGTATTGTCAACATTAAACCAAGTATTTGTTGAATTTCTTATTCTAGACTGTCCAAATACCCTATTACCCTTATTACACGGGTAATTATTACATGGGTAATTGCATGGTGCTTTGGGTTGTTTAAGAACTGCATCGGGCCCAGCAGTGGTTGCATATGCCTTTAATCCCAGCACTGAGGAGGCAGAGGCCATCCTGGTCTATAGAGTGAGTTCTAGGACAGTCAGAGCTACATGGAGAAACAAAACAAACAAGAAGAATAACTGCATTGGGAGATTTACTATGATTTTAAAAGAATTTGATGCAGAAATATTTGTATAAGCAAGAAGTTTATTCAAGCTAGGTGTGGTGGTATACACCTTTACTCTGAAGGCAAAGGCTGGAGGATCTCCATGAGTTCAAGGTTAACCTGATCTAATTGTTCCAAACCTTCCAGGGCTACACTGTTGAGACCCTGTCTCCAAAAAAGAAAAAGAAAAGAAAAAAAAAAAAAAAGAAAAGAAAAGAAAGAAAGAAAAGCGGGGGTGGGGAACCTTTTAGTCCATTTTAAATGTGGCCTTAGGTATTAAAACATTTGCTGTGACTTTAAAAGTTGTCAAGCTTGGGATAGTATCACATTCCTGTAACCCTAACAACTGGGCAACTGAAACAGGCAGGTCACACGTGGTAAGCCAGCCTGGGCTACATAGAGAGTTCAGGACATCATAAGCAATATAGTAAGACCCTGCTACAAGGTGGGCCGTATGATTTCCCTTTATTTATAAAGTTGAATATTGCATGATATCCTTACTGACAGTAGTAGAAACTTGCTAAAAGGGAATAGTTTGAGTTTCTGTGTCTTAAAAAAATTTTTAAAGTATTTATTTGTGTTGCAAATGATTTACAAAATGTTAATAATATATTATGTCTTGTTTTTTTAAGTGAATGAATTTTTAGCTTTTGAGGGTCCCATCTTGTTGGATATGAGAATTAAACATCTAATCAAAACAAATCAGTTAAGTCAAGCAACCGCTCTAGCAAAGCTGTGTTCTGATCATCCTGAGATTGGTACAAAAGGTAGTTTTAAACAAACTTACCTTGTCTGTCTTTGCACATCATCTCCAAGTGAAAAGCTAATTGAAGAGGTGAGTATATTTTTTGTTAGTAATTATTTTTTAAAGTGGATAACTTAAGTTTAGATTAGAATGTTTTGGACTTCCTTGTTTGTAAATAATGGAGCACATTTGTCTATACTGTGGTATGTTTGTGGGTAAGGGCAACTTGAATCATATGGGACAGACAGTGCCCTCAACAGTGCCATGGCAGTGGTGGTCATGGCAGTATTTATGTCATAACTTCATTTTTATTTGACATCAGGATACCTAAGAGTATTTTTACCTGACTAATTTAACAAGAAGAATAAGACTAGGTAGAAGTCATATAAATTATCTTTGTATATATAGACTGTATTTAAATAGATACATGCTATATAACAAAATATACCATTCAAAAATTAAATGTTACTTGCCTATTTTATGTAAATAGAATTTTAGTTTCTTTTCCAGACTGTTTATACTTCATTTGTATTCAAGTGTAGAATTTGCAAAGTTCTAGAAGTATAATCATTACCCAAAAGGAAACTATATTTTTGTACATTCAATTTTACAATTAAAAGTTGACATAGTAGTTTGTGTTTAAATAATTTAGATAAAAATTAATAATGTATTGAACTGTAAGAGTTTAGTAGTGTAGTACTCTATGAACACTGTTTTTAAATGTCTTATATTTCTGCTATATATCTTGACTCCAGAGCAGTAAAAAGAAATAAAGGATATGTGGAGATTAAGGCAGGCAAAATTCTGATACAGAATGGGCAGATTATCACCAGGTTCCATCTCTTACTAAGGAGCTATTAGCAGTGTGTAGTTGCTGAGAGGGAGACAATGGAGGAGGTGGGGCAAGGGGCTGGCCACTGATGGGATTACATGTTCCAGTGAAGAGCCTCACACATACATATGGGCAGCACTCAGTGGGCTCTGCACTGGTTGGTTGGTTGGTTGGTTGGTTTGTCTTTTAAGACATGAAGAAATTAGAGAAGGTTGATGAAGATAGTCGTGATTATATTTCACTGTGTACCAGTCTGAATTGCCAAGAGTAGAGTACCTTTCTGTTTGGTGGACTTGGTACTTTAAAAGGAATGCTGGAACCTAAGGTAGAGTGCACAGTCATCAGTAGACTGAGAAGCCTGTAATTAGAGTTCAGAAGCATGGTTGCCTCGGGTGATTGTCACATGAGGGTAAAGATTGTGTGTAATAGCTGTGTGCTTTTTCCTGTGATTGCACAATGAAGAAGCTAGATGGTACAAATTTGGACTAAGATGATAAATAAGCCTCTTGGATATGGTGAGAATATTGGAAAACCAGAGTGGTTTCTTCAGTCTGTAGGCTGGAGGGAGTAAAACATAGGCTTGGACCTTACTCTGTTAGTTTACACATTGTCTAGTCTGTAACTATTTCTCTTTACCGATTCTTTTATTTTCAGACAATTTGCATTTTTCAATCACCATGTATGAGAGCAAATCTAATCCCGAAACTTTCCTATTAGTTGAAAATGAGAATTAAACTGAGAATTTAATTAAGAAATAAAATTTCTTAAAATATCTTCTGAAGTGTGTTTGGCAACAAATGCAGAATGAGTTTTGTAGACAGTGGGAGGCAGTAATCAGTAAATTTAAGAAGTGTATTTGCAACTGTCTCTGCACAAATCAAGCTCTGCACAAATCAAGTTTGCTAATGGAGAACTGTCTGAGATTACGGTTGTTAGATTACCTTTGAACTGAGTTTTTAGTCTCAAAACTGTGTTTCTAGATGTTTAAATGACCAGGTCTTGAAATATGCAATTCATTTCCTTCTTGCTATAATTATCTGGCCTACTCTGAGATATACACCAGAAAAATTCTCTCTGGGGATTCTAGGCATTTCTTTTACTAAACATATAAAATTAACTTTTATTTTGTTTTTATCTTCTTATTAATAAATATGGTTCACTAAGATCTCTGTGTCCTCCAACCAAGGAAAACTGTCAGCCATAGTGAACAAATTTTAGGTTTGTGTATATGGATAAATCCTTGTGGAAAGTCCATTTTCTTAGAAATAGATTACTTTTGTAATATTGTTTTTTATTTTTTTTTTAGATTTATTTATTTATTATATGTAAGTACACTGTACCTGTCTTCAGACACTCCAGAAGAGGGCGCCAGATCTCGTTACGGATGGTTGTGAGCCACCATGTGGTTGCTGGGATTTGAACTCTGGACCTTTGGAAGAGCAGTCGGGTGCTCTTACCCACTGAGCCATCTCACCAGCCCCTGTAATATTGTTTTAAGAAGTGTATTTGCAACTGTTTCTTGTCCCATATGAGGAAAATGTTTTAAAGTCGATTTGTCAACCAGTCTTCTTATTTCTGCCCCAAGGGAAAATAGTCATGTCATTTGCACCTTGAAACTTTCCCAAAGGAATTGCCTCCTTTAGGGATTGTGTTTACAAGTGTATGTATGTACGTATGTATGTATGTATGTATGTATGTATGTATGTATGTATATCCCTCCTCTTCTCACAGTTTTTGTTCCTTTTTCTCCTCCTCTTTCTCTTTTTTTAGTGTGTGTGTGTGTGTGTGTGTGTGTGTGTGTGTGTGTGTGTAAGATTTGAGTTTTAAAAGCATGTTCCTTAGAGAATATGGGGATAGATTTAATTAAAAGTCAGGTGTTGTCTAAATTGATAATCCTGAGGTAATTCTTGTCCACATGATTCAGTGGGCAAGAAATGAACTATTTTCCAGCAGTAATAGCTGCTGTCCCTGTTAGATGTCAGACTTAAGGGCTGTAAGAAAGGATGCATATTTCATTGTTTGCTATAATAAGCTTTTCTTAGACTCTTGGCAGAGCTAGTAGAACAGTTGGCAGCTTTAGCTTACCTCCAGTTTTTCAATTGATTCTATCTTTAGAATAAACATGGAAGAGTTTTTTGAATGCCCTTTTGTTTTCTCTCTAGTCATCATTTTCTCTCTCCTCTTTCTCTGGGATGGAGAGTGTGGGTGAAGTGTTTGCCACACAAGTGTGAGAACCTGATTTCAGATCCTGTAAACCCAGACAAAACATGGAAGCCTTTATATGTCTATAATCCCAGTGCTCCTGTGATGAGATGGGAACAGCAGTAAGCAAGAGGCCGAGGTGAAGGCAGACACAGTCAGGGACGATAGCCAGCCAGAGACAACAGGCACCACTTCCAGCTGACTCCATGTCATTCACTTGCCCACCACCACCACACCCCCAGCACAAAGAGTTTTTTCAGAGTTCCCTTAAATCAACTTAGAAATATAACTTAAATACTTTTCTTACATTTCCTACACACATATATTTTATATATTTAAAACACACAGTCATTAACTGACAACACTTTGTTTTACTGACCTCATTCCAATTTGTTCTGTTTACATGTAATAACTTCAGTTCGTTAATATAAATTTGTGGTATATTTAACTAGACAGGTGGATATTTAGATTGGTGTCTTGTAAGTGAACCTCCTTGCATCCTTGAAAATATACTGATACATTTAATTCAGTGATGTGGAATTGATTCTAAGAATCTACATATTTTAGACATGTGAATGGTAGCACAGACCTATAATCCCAACACTGGGGGGTGGGGGTGGGGTTGAAGCAGGAAGATTGCTAGGTCAAGGCCAGCTCAAGGTGTGCCTGGTCTTTAAAAAAAAAAAATCAAGAATTAAAACAAAGAATCTACATATTGTAAATAGGGTAGAGACAAATTATTCAGGAAAGCAACAACAAAAAAACCCCATGACAATGACTGTGTCCTGAAATTCCTTCATTTCTGACACTGGATGTCTTGATGAAGGAATATTGCTAGTTGTATGGTGTTTGTACTTTCTTTTTAGGTGTGATGATGTTTGCCTTGAAAATTCTTTCTGTATGATACAAAAACGTATTTTGCTGAGCAAACTGTAATCTTGAGACTACTAATGGAAAATTGAATTAATATATTTTAAAATATAGTTGGTAAACATGAAGTACTACTTAAATGTTTTATACTTTTATTAAGTAGCACAGAGAACCATATGAAAATAAAGTCATTATTTACATTCTAAAATTATATTTCTGCTTTATAAGAGGATTTAGCAAGGTATATCTTTAACAAATAGATCGTTCTATTCAGTCTTACATTTGAAATTTGGCCTATTTTATAAAAATAGGACATAGTCCCTAAATTGGTGATATATTGGTAATTCCTGAATTATGCTGCCTTGTAATTTTAAAACAATTAATTGTTTTCAAATGGTTATATTTTACTTCCACAAATTAACTATTCACTCATTAATTTAAAATTTAGTTCTCTTATCTGTGCTATTGGCTTTTTTTTTTTTTTTTTTTAAAGAACTTCTCGCAAATCAGGAAAAAATTAAGTTTGAGGTAAGGGCCATGTTTCTGGAACCTGTATAGGAGTGAGAGGAGAGAAGCAGCCCACAGAACTGTTTTCTCTGAATGCTAGTGCACAGCACGTTCAACATACACTGGGTAACAGTACAGCAACACAGTCTTTAGTTGAAGTTTTTGTATATTTTGAGGATATGAACTTTTTCACTTGGTACACTGTATGCATTTACATATGTATATACATAGATGTGATATATACATATACATATACATATATATATATATATATATACACACACACACACACACACAGATACATATAAATAGAGGGAGAGGAACTAGCACATACACTTCAAATATTAAGAGTTAGTTTAATGGAGGTATTGTGGGAAATAATTACACAATTGGTGCCATATGAGCTTTCAACAGGAATTCAGGTTTTAGATGAAACTGATGAGATTCAAAGATATCATATTTTCAAGAGATAATGAATTTTTTTAAACTTGAACAAGTAAAAAACAATGTTTAACACTCTAGGACCTCAATATACTTAGATATGTGGAATTCTGAAGATGAGACTAAATCTAAGCCTGTATTAAAATCTTGACTGTCAGTAAATTAATAATTTTGAGTAACTTAAATCTCTGAGCATCCCAAGTTAGCAAATCTGAGGTCTGAATTTTCCTCAAATCTCTTAACTTTTTGAACACAGACATACCACCAATGAAAAATCCCACCTCTGCCATCATGTTATGGGTCACAGCAAGACACAGGTACACTAAAGATACTGCATGGGATACTGACCTTCGGGCATGTGTATAAGATGGGAAAGGACATTTTATGTGCAGATTTGGACCCCAAACCCAGTATCTCATTGTATATATGCAAATAATTTTAAAAATCTGAAAGGTACAGCATATCTGGTTCCAAGCAATCTAGGTAAGTGACCCTCAGCTTTGGTAGTGTCTTCCTGCAGCCTCTCCTGTCGATTATCCATGCTAATTCTGAAGAAGCTGGCCCTCATAAGTATCTTGCTCCATTACTGTTATTAACATGTTATAAAAATGCTTTTAAAAAGAACTTGCAGCTCATCTGACATTTGTCATGATGAATGTATTAGAGTAATTAAAATTAACAAAAGCCTTGTAAAAGATAATGTAATAAAATGATAAGGGTTTAGATCTTTGATGTCAGTCAGATATGGTTTGATTTGTGGGTCTAGTTCTTAATTGTTGTAAGCAAATTAATTTCTTATCTATAAAATATTATACTCTCTGCCTAATGAGAAAATTATAATTACAGTGTGCATGAAATGTCTGACGCTGTGTTTAACATATTGTAGCTACTTTAAAATACTGATTATATAAACATACATCTTCTGGACCCTTGATTGTTGGGTTGTGTAAATGGCATAGCTTACAGATAAAGCTTTGCTACAGCCTGTCTGACAGCTCTTACTGGACTGGAGTTACCACAAGTGGTCCACACACACACAGTCTTTATTCAGCCTTTTCCCTGGGTGGCTGGCTCCATGTGTCTGATCACAGTTTAGGATTCGGTCAGAGCAAGCTACCGATTGCACCCTATTTTAAAATGGTTGTTAGTAAGCTAAAGAGCTGAGGGAGGGATTGAGCGCAAAGGCCTTGACTTGGCTCCCACACCTTCATGATGGTTTCCAACCACTCCTGACTCCATCTTCAGAACTCCATCAGTCAGATTCCATCTTCTGGTCTCTGGCACTAGGCACACGTATGGTACATATATGTACATGTAGGCACTAGTACATACACATAAACAAAAACAAAATCTTTCTTAACATCTTTAAGAACAAGTCATTGTTAGATCACAAAGAGGGAAGTCAATGATTTTCTTAGTGTTTTCCTGTTTTTGTTTTGTAATTCACCCCAGCCTAGAAATTACAATTACTTGCCCCTCTGCTCCTGAATGCTGAGATGTGTCTGCAAACACCATCATGCCAAACCTCTAGTTTCCCAGTCCTGTCCTTTTACTACTTACTACTACTGATCAACCTTAAAATCACATATCAGTCTTACACACATAACACCTATCCTTTTGCTTGCATCTGATGAGTTGTGAGAGAGACTTATCAGCCAGGAGAGACAACCACAGTCCTGTGGTACATGGGTGCTGATGGCCTTCATTCCTCAGTTCCATCTCATGTATACCGTTAGGAATTCAATCTTTCTATTTCCTGAAGAAAAGATAATCTCTCCTTGTTTATTGTTATAGCAAATTGTAGAAGTCCCTGTGTAATTCTGTTTTATATGTATAAATAATTAAGTGATACACCTTACATTTGTTTTAAACACTAGGTTAAATGATTCAGGTTGCCTTTAGAGAATATGAACTTCCAGCAACGCTTTGAGTTGGAGCAAGTTTATATGAAAAGCAAAATAGTAGAGATGAGGGAGCCTCATACAGTGATAGAGCTGTATTCAATACTCTGGGTTGTTTCTCCCCTTAAGATTAGTAGACAGTTTATTAGTCTATATCCACTACATTCTCTGTGTCTTCGGGTTTAGTAATGGTTTGAATCAGTGAGTCAAAGAGTAACAGTGAAAGTGCTGTGGTTTTCTTCTCTGGTAATGGATCCAATTTAATGGGTAAAAGATGCTTATGATTAATTAACTCCTGGTAGTTACCGAACATTCATGCATTCTGAAGGTAGTTGGCATCCTGTGGTTTTAGTACTCTCTCAGAATACTGTATTAACATTTATCAGTTATAAAGAGTGGTTATAGCCGGGCGCAGTGGCATATGCCTTAAATCCCAGCACTCGGGAGGCAGAGGCAGGCGGATTTCTGAGTTCAAGGCCAGCCTGGTCTACAAAGTGAGTCCAGAAACCTGGTCTCGAAAAAAACAAAACAAACAAAAAAAAAGAGTGGTTATTTTAAAAAATAACTTGCCAAGTCTTTATCTCAGTTATCATATGATAGTATATAACTTTGATATGTTTTACTGATAAGAATTTGTGTGTATCAAAAGGAAAATTAAATTTATTGTTGTGTGTGTGTGTATCCTAAAGCCACTTCATGACCTGTTTTTGTTTCCTTTTTCTATAGATTTCAGAAGTGGATTGCAAAGATGCGTTAGAAATGATCTGTAACTTAGAGTCGGAGGGCGATGAGAAAAGCGCCCTGGTTTTGTGCACTGCCTTTCTGTCGCGGCAGCTCCAGCAAGGAGACATGTACTGTGCTTGGTGAGTTGCTTCTCATTTCTAAGGATTGTGTTAAATTAGTAAACAGAGGTCAGGTGCGCTGACACAAGCCGTTAATCCCATTACTCTGGTGGCATTGTCAACTCATTTTTATGATTTCTAGTCTTGCCTGGCCTACGCCGTAAGTTGCAGGTCAGCCAGCACCAGATAGTGAGACCCTGTCTAAAAAAGAAATAAAAACAATTATAAGAATACAAAGTAGATTTTAAGAATTGATATAATCAAGATGGCCTCCTGCAGTAGTAGGGAGCACAGCTATCGCCATGCCTCTGGCCGTAACCCTGACCGAGATTACCTCTGCCTCTGGTGGCAGGACACATGACAGAGGCACCTGGCCCCTCCAAGCAGCAAGGAGACCAGCTGTGTGCTGCTGCTGGGGGCCATGCTGATGGCTGTGCTCTGTGCTTCCTCTGGAGATATGGGCATGCTAGTCCATGCTACCTGCTACTTTGGGCAAGTGGCCTCAGTAACTACAGTGACATTGAAGACTGTTGTGACAACCCCTGCCCCCACCTCAGAGAGAGAGAGAGAGAGAGAATATGAATGAGAGAATAAAAGAAAAGGTACACACAGAGAGAAGGTGTGGGCTCAGTTTTCTTTAAGGGCCTGGCTACTGTGAAGTGGGATGTTATGGAGGCAGAAAAGAATTCATAAAATTTAGAGATTTTTTTTTTTTTTTTTTTTTTTGGTTTTTGTTTTGTTTTGTTTTGTTTTGTTTTGTTTTCGAGGCAGGGTTTCTCTGTGTAGCCCTGGCTGTCCTGGAACTCACTTTGTAGACCAGGCTGGCCTTGAACTCAGAAATCCACCTGCCTGTGCCTCCCGAGTGCTGGGATTAAAGGCGTGCACCACCACACCTGGCTAAATTTAGAGATTTTTAAAAATCTTTTCTTACCAAGACAAAAAGTGTATTTTCAGGTATTCTGTTCTATGCAATCTGATTATCAAATAGTTCATATTTTAGTTTTAGGAATTCTTTGTGTTATCAGACAGTATTAAATTTGTTTTCAGTTCTTTCTACCTATCTGTGATTAGAGTATTTTTTTTTCCTTTTTAAATATTTATTTATTATTATATGTAAGTACACTGTAGCTATCCTCAGACACACCAGAAGAGGGCATCAGATCTCATTACAGGTGGTTGGGAGCCACTATGTGGTGCTGGGATTTGAACTCAGGACCTTCAGAAGAGCACTCATGCTTTCAACTGCTGAGCCATCTCTCCAGCCCGAGTATATTTTTTCACCTACATATTATATATTTTGAGCTACTTGGCACTTATTGGTGGAAATACAGCGTATTTAATAGCTGTATTGAGCATCCTCCTGGCTGGCTTCTTGGGTATTCTCCTTAAGATGTGACCCAGCACACTCCCAAACTTCTGTAGCACCCTTGGGGGGGCTGCAGCTTATTCTGACTTCCATTAAGATAAAAAACTTGATAACAGCCCTAGGTTATTGTTACCCGAGAAGAGCTCTTGTCACTCAGTGGCAAGGTAGTCTTTAAAGAAACTGGATTATAGCATCCTGGCATTTAAGAATATTTGCATTCACACAGCATGTGAATGAATCTAGAACAGGCAAGGTAAATAAATAAATGACTGTGCAATCAGAGTTCAGAGTTACCAAGCTTTTCTGAGCAGTTGCCTCTTGTGAATAAGTTAAATCTTAAATACAGAGGTGATTGCTCTTAAAGTCATGGATAACTACAGTGTGTGTTTCATGGACAAGTAGATTTTCTGAGCATAAGATAATGTGAGAGTCAGTAATATCTAGGGAATCATTGCTACATGGTTTAAAGCGACATCAAAGCGAATTTTATGTGACACACAGAAGCTGCCTCTTACCACCTCTGAAGGCAGCGTTAGAAACTTTATGTAGAAAACACAGTTAAAGCACAGTTGGGAGTTGTTTGGAGAATGGCTAGAGAGGACACAAGGAGGAAGAAAGAGGAATTGCAGAGCTTAGGTGAGTGAGTAATCCAACTAGCGTGTAGAAGGCCTTCCTTCCCTCTGGGTATGGCTCGAGGCAAAAGTGAAATGTAAAATAAACGTCCTGCATCTGTTTTGAGTACAGTAAAAAGTTTAGGCTATTTGGAGATAATGATGAATTCAATAGAAAGAGCTGAAGGAGGAAGAATGGCAGCCACCCTGTTCATGCACAGTACACACTGCTTAGAGATAGGAACATTCTTAGAAATGTGTGGTTTAAAGAATTTGTCATTGAAAAGGCTGCGGTGGTATACCTCACTAACGGGGTATTGTTATGGAGCCAATCAAACAATACGTGGCCTGCTGTTGACTACAAGCTGTTAAAGGAATCATGGGTTAATTCAGATTTGGGTTTTAGAAAAATCAAAGTAGACGAGACTTCTAAAGAACTAGAAAGGTGAATGCTGCCAAAAGTTTCTCACTAGCTCCTCCAGAGATGTTCCGTCCAGTGAGTGAGCAGCAAAGAAGATAGTAGCTAAAGAGCTGGAGTCTGAAGAAAACATTAGCAAAAGCTGCTCTTGAACAATTGTTGAAAATGCTCAATCGGGGGGATTAAATGAGTGATGGAAGAGAAATTGGGCACAACTGGCACATTTATCATTTTAGTTATTTTCTGTGAAAACATTGTTATTAACATCAGATAAGCTTAGAATTGAGTTTCCTTTTTGTTTAACCTTTGTGTCACATGCGTGCTTTCCTTCCGGGGTCTGTAACATCATTGGTCGTTCCGTTCACCTAATAGTGACAGCCTTCTGGATAGGCGTTAATGTAGACAATACTTTCTTTATGGAGCTGTTATTTGGGGAGATGGTGTAATTGAAGGCCTGCTAGGTGAAGGGTCTATCTCTGAGGTACACCCTAATCCTAGATAGGTATGTTTTTAATTCTTATGCCTTGTTAGATGTTATGCACACAGACTTTGTATTTTTATATTACATAGTCTAAAGTCCAAATGTGACTCAAAGATTTTCTTTATATGACTTGTTTAAGTATTATGTTTTCTTATTAAAAGACAGCTACTCTGAGATTGAAAAATACTGATTAATATAGTAAGAAACTGCATCTGATTTTTATTCTTTAGAAACTCAAAGAGGCTATTTATCTTGTATTCAGACATAATTTTATCCAGAGAATTGGAATCTAAAGTCAGTTTTAATTTCAAATGTAATGGCTACATTAATGCACGATATGATTATTCTATGATTATTACATTACTCCTGTTTATCCTTCAAACTTTTTCTTTCAAAGGGAACTCACTCTGTTTTGGAGTAAATTGCAGCAAAGGGTGGAACCATCAGTACAAGTGTACCTGGAAAGGTGTCGGCAGCTTTCCCTGTTAACGAAGACTGTGTATCACATTTTCTTCCTGATTAAAGTTATTAATTCAGAGGTAAGACTATTCAGGCTACTTTTCCTTAATTTAAATTGTGTAACTTGTCTTTAGTAAGATCTTTTCTTTTGTTATTTTGACACTTTATTTAATGAAATTTTTTTTCTTTCACTTTAGTGTTTTGGACCTTGATTTTATTTTTATATATGTGTGTGTGTCTGTGTGTGTGTGTCTGTGTGTGTGTACACACACACACTAATTAATCCTTTGAAATATTTGATCTAGAGAAACCTAGCTGTTGATACAAAAACTGTCCTCTTACCATCTGTAATATTCCCCATTTTTGTTTTTTGGTGTCCTAGTGTGGTGTTATAGTGCTTTGGGAGTTTAGCTTTATGCAAGTTCGGAAAGTGTATAAAGAAGTGTGGAAATTATTCTATTTCTGGCAGTGGGTCCAAAAAAAAAAACCAGACTAAACACTCCTCTGGCACAAATACTTGATAAAATTAAGCAACATTTTGGCAGCTGAGATTACAAGAACATTAGGAAAATACCCCTCCCCTCCTAGGATTCCACAGAAAAGGTAACTTAATAAGTGGACCAAAAAGCCTGAACTAGGGGCTAGGCTATAGGTTTGGTAGAGTGCTTGCTATAGCATGCCCTGTGCTTGAATCCCAACACCACATGAACCAGAAAGGTGGTGCACATATACAGTCCCAGATCAGACTTACCCATGGCTACATAGTTAGTTCAATGCAAGCTTGGGATGTATCGGATCTTGTTAGGAAGAAGGAGAGAGAGGAGAGAAGTAAGGAAACGGAAACTTGAACTGATGGGTATCCTCTTAAAGACCAGAGATAGTATATAGACATCAGATGAAGTGTTGAACCCTCTCAAATTAGGGAGTTTGATCTGAATTCTTCCCTTATACTCAGCTAACTTCTGGGTCAAAACAGGTTAATATTTCCCTAAGAAATTATAACCATAACTCTTAACACAGATTAGGGGGCTGTTTATATATCCTCATGACAAGTAAATAATCAGCATTTAAGAGGTAAGAAACCCGGACTAGACATAGTTGCAGAAGCAGAACTGCTTTGAAGGGGCGTGCTGTCTGTACAAGATTTTGTTTTATTTTCTTTTGTTTTTCGAGACAAGGTTTCTCTGTGCAGTCCTGGCTGTCCTGGAACTCACTCTGTAGACCAGGCTGGCCTCAAACTCGGAAATCTGCCTGCCTCTGCCTCCCGAGTGCTGGGAACAAGATCCATTTTTAAAGCCTTGCTTAAGCTGAGTTCATCATCAAGGCTTATAAAAGCAGATAGAAGGATAGAATTAAGCATGCAGGTATAATTGTCATAAACTGCATATAAAGCCATGAATGAAAAACTGAAATAATTTCCCCAGAGAGCAGAAGGATTGGGGCTGGAGGCAAGGCTTTGATGTTAAAAGCACATACTGTTCTTGGGGATGACCTGAGTGAAGTTTCCTGCGCTCATAGAAGGCAGGTCACAATCATAACTCCACCTTCAAAGAACCCTGTCCCTCTAGTTTCTTCTTGTACCCACAACTCATGTGCACAAACACGTAATTAAAAATAACAAAAATAATTGTGTGCTGGAGAGACGGACTTAGTGGTTGCAAGCACCAGCTGCTCTTTGGTTTGATTCCGGGTACCCACCTGGCAGCTTATTACCTGCAGTACCTGTCAGTCTGCTTCTCGGGAGCTGCTGCCGCCTTGTGGAACTCAAGAGTACCAGGCACACATGGGAAAGACATACTTTCAACCAAAGACCTCATTCACATAAAAATACACAAAAACACTATCAACGAGAATAGCAGGATCAATTTGTCTAATAGTATGGATAATGTAAAGAGAATAAATTATTTTTAAAAAGACAATGACAACAGATTTTAAGAGTCAGAACTTTTGCAACTGCAGAAATGTAGTAATTGAAAATTTAAAAGCAGCATAGATAAACACGTAGATTATATGCACCTAAAGAGACTGACAGGTGCTGCAGACTTACCACGATGAGAATCCAGCACTGAGCTTACCCCTGCCCTGTGGACTCATTTTCTTACAGTAACCTGTATTCAGCTCTTTACTGCAGGATGACCTAAAGTCCTATCACTGCAGAGAACGGAAAAATTAAGCATGAAAACATTTTTAAAAATCATGTACAAATTCTTTTGAAAGATGAAATAAGAACAAAAATAATCCTCTTTTAAAAATACCTCCTATTGTCTATATTTGGTCAAGAAGTCTTAAATAAATTTTTTGTATCTATTTTGTCCTGAAATAATTTTTCTTTTAGGAGTGAAAACAAAGGGCATCTTTCTACTTTGTAGATCTTCCTCTCTCTTCACCCTTGTTAACACATCCTTACTTTTTTTATGTTATATAAAGTAGTGTCAGAGTTAACAATAACTTGAAATAGGGCAACAAGTGTCCGAGGAGATTGCTGTGCAGTTTTAACCATCCGCTGTGTTACTACTTAATATCTAGCTTAGTGGGTAGCATGACGAGCAGAAGAAACCCGGAACCAGAGGCCATGGGAGCTAGGTGTTAGTTAGTCTTATCTCACTGCTGACGGGCCTAACCACTCTGGCATTCCTTTCTCAATTCGATGAGTCAAAGGGATAAGGGGAAAGTGACTGCCTCGTCCCTACTTCTTTTCTTGTAAGGAGGCCCTCTCGTTCTGCCAAGAGTGTTTCTCCATGATGACAGCCATATTTTAAGCCCAGTGGCTCCTTCATATTTATGTAGCACAGATGGTAGCATGTCCTCATAATTATAGTGTGCTTTGATCAACTGAGACAGGATGTCATATGGTCCAGGGTGGCCAGGAACTTGATATGTAACTAATGACTTAGAACTTTGTCTCATGCTGCCTCTTCCTCCCAAGTGTCTGCATTGCAGGTGTATACCACACCCAGCAGGGTAGTTTGGTACATCTCCATTCATGTAGTATAGTTTGTCTCAAACTCCTTATAGTTAGACTTGAAAACTATAGCCCTGCCCTTAAAGGTTTTATCATCTGTTGCTAGAATAATTGCAGTATATGCAATATATGCTACAGCCCTTTCTACTACATTGTAATGTTGAGACTCCTAGTACATGTGTATCATCTCTAAAGAATGTATAAGTATACTGTACATGAGTTGATATTTTAGTTTATGATAGCACTAGAAACCCCACTTTTAAGACTCAAGTAATTGGGGGTAATTGGGGCTGGAGAGATGGCTCAGCGGTTAAGAGCACCGCTTGTTCTTCCAGAGGTCCTGAGTTCAATTCCCAGCAACCACATGGTGGTTCACAACCATCTGTAATGGGATTTGGTGCCCTCTTCTGGTGTCTCTGAAGACAGCTACAGTGTACCCATAAATACAATAAGCAAACAAGCAAAAAAAGGCTCAAGTAATTTTCTTCTTTACTAACAAGTCAGGTCTGAGGAATGAGCTCGTAACTGAATTAAGGTTGTATTTTTAAAAAATTACAAAGGCAAATGTAAAATTAATGATACATTGATAAAGATCCTTAATGACCATTTACTGTTCCCCAGACACTTTTACTAAACTGTACCAGGTACTTTAGATTCTAATTTATTTTATAGATCACACCTAGTGTTAAGTCTGAGTGTTGTTGTGGACTCTGTTATAGGACTTGTTGTCTTTTAAACATTATTAAAAGGTGTGTTTTTATTTTTCTATTCATATGAGTGTGTGTTTGTGTGTGTGTGTGTGTGTGTGTGTGTGTGTGTGTGTGTGTGTGTGTTCCTACAGAGATTAGAAGTCAGAATCTGGTTGTGAGCTACGTGTACTGGGAACTGAACTTTGGTCCTCTGGAAGAACAGCAAGTATTCTTAGCCCCTGCGCTGTCTCTCCATCCCCTTGACCTCTGCTTTATAAAAGGGATCTGAAAAGTTAGAAAAGTGAATTTTTTTTTTTTTTACAGGTTTTTGCTTAGTTTTTACTTGTGTTTTTAAGGATTTCTTTCTGGTTCCTTATACACCCATTTTCACATCAAGCTGATTTTAGGCACAGGTGTCTTTTTCTGTGTTGCTATTTTAAGATTCAAGAACAGCACATGTAGTCTTAAAAGTCCAGTTTAAGAAAGAAAGAAAGAAAGAAAGAAAGAAAGAAAGAAAGAAAGAAAGGAAGGAAGGATCTGAGCTTGATAGTGTAGAGTAACCTTTCCTGTATTTTGCTTGTTTCACAGACTGAAGGGGCTGGACTTGCTACCTGCATAGAATTATGTGTAAAAGCTCTTCGCTTGGAATCTACAGAAAATACTGAAGTGAAAATATCAATTTGCAAAACCATTTCATGTTTGTTGCCTGAGGATCTGGAAGTTAAACGTGCTTGTCAGTTGAGTGAATTTCTTATTGAGCCTACAGTAGATGCATATTATGCTGTGGAAATGTTATACAACCAGCCAGACCAGAAATATGATGAAGAGAATCTTCCAATACCAAATTCTCTACGTTGTGAGCTCTTACTTGTTTTGAAAACTCAGTGGCCCTTTGATCCAGAATTTTGGGATTGGAAAACTTTGAAACGCCAGTGTCTTGCTCTCATGGGAGAAGAGGCGTCTATTGTGTCCTCAATTGACGAACTGAATGACAGTGAAGTCTATGAGAAAGTAGACTACCAGGGAGAAAGGGGAGACACATCTGTGAATGGCCTTTCTGCTGCCGGACTTGGTACTGATTCTGGCCTGCTGATGGATACTGGTGATGAAAAGCAGAAGAAGAAAGAGATAAAAGAATTAAAAGATAGGGGGTTTATATCTGCTAGGTTTAGGAATTGGCAAGCCTACATGCAGTATTGTTTGCTCTGTGACAAAGAATTCCTTGGACACAGAATAGTACGGCATGCTCAAAAACATTACAAAGATGGGATTTACAGCTGTCCCATATGTGCAAAGAATTTTAATTCTAAAGAATCGTTTGTCCCTCATGTTACCCTGCATGTTAAACAGTCTAGTAAAGAAAGACTAGCAGCTATGAAGCCATTAAGAAGATTGGGAAGGCCCCCTAAAATCACAACCACCCATGAAAATCAAAAGACTAACACTAGTACTGTGGCTAAACAGGAACAGCGACCCATAAAAAAGAATAGTCTTTATTCAACAGATTTCATAGTGTTTAATGACAACGATGGTTCAGATGATGAAAATGAAGACAAGGACAAGTCTTATGAGCCCGAGGTGATCCCTGTCCAGAAACCAGTACCTGTTAATGAGTTTAATTGCCCTGTGACCTTTTGTAAAAAGGGCTTTAAGTACTTCAAAAATTTAATTGCTCATGTGAAAGGCCATAAGGATAGTGAAGATGCCAAACGCTTTCTTGAAATGCAAAGCAAGAAAGTCATTTGCCAGTACTGTAGAAGGCACTTTGTAAGCGTCACTCATCTCAATGATCACTTACAAATGCACTGTGGCAGTAAGCCGTATATATGTATACAGATGAAATGTAAGGCTGGTTTTAACAGTTACGCAGAGCTGTTAGCCCACCGAAAGGAGCATCAAGTCTTTAGAGCAAAGTGCTTATTTCCAAAATGTGGCAGAATTTTTTCCCAAGCTTATTTACTGTATGACCATGAAGCCCAACATTATAATACGTACACGTGCAAGTTCACAGGTTGTGGTAAGGTGTACCGTTCTCAGAGCGAGATGGAGAAGCATCAGGATGACCACAGTCAACCTGAACCAGCGCTGCCTCCTGAAGACCAGCTTCAGCCATCTGGAAATGATGTGAATCTGAACTCAGGAGGGACGGCTGTGGACGGAAGGTCCGAGAACAGCATTGACAAGAACCTGGGATCAAACAGAAGTGCAGATTGGGAGAAAAACAGAGGAGAGTCCGCTGTGACTAAACACGGCCAGATCTCTACCTCTGAACTCAGGCAAGCTAACATACCATTGTCAAATGGTCTGGAAACCCATGATAATACTACGGTTCTTCGGACCAATGAAGTAGCTGTGTCCATCAAGGTGTCTGTCAACCATGGGGTTGAGGATGACTTTGGAAAGCAAGAAAACCTAACCATGGAAGGCACTGGTGAGCCACTGATCACAGATGTGCATAAACCAGGTATAGGTGCTGGGGTCCAGTTATGTCATCCGGGTTTCCAAGAAAAGAAAGGTCATGAGTGCCTGAATGAAGCCCAGAATTCTTTATCAAACTCAGAATCACTGAAGATGGGGGACCTTAACCCACAAAGCTTAGAAAGACAGGTGAACACTCTGATGACCTTTTCTGTACAAAATGAGGCAGGACTTGAAGACAATTCACAAATTTGCAAGTTTGAATGTGGAGGTGATGTTAAAACCTCATCCAGCCTTTATGATTTACCTCTTAAGACACTAGAAAGTATCACATTTGTTCAGTCACAGCCCGACCTAAGCAGTCCGTTGGGATCTCCATCAGTACCTCCAAAAGCTCCAGGTCAGAAGTTCAGCTGCCAGGTTGAGGGATGCACTCGAACATATAACTCTTCACAGAGTATTGGAAAACACATGAAGACAGCACACCCTGACCAATATGCTGCTTTTAAACTGCAGCGCAAGACTAAAAAAGGTCAGAAATCTAACAACTTAAATACACCAAATCATGGAAAGTGTGTTTATTTTTTGCCGTCACAAGTGAGCAGCTCTAATCATGCTTTTTTTACACCACAGACCAAAGCCAATGGGAACCCTGCCTGTTCAGCCCAGTTGCAGCATGTCTCGCCTTCCATTTTTCCAGCTCATTTAGCAAGTGTATCAGCTCCATTGTTACCCTCAGTGGAAAGTGTCCTAAGTCCAAATATACCTTCTCAGGATAAACATGGACAAGATGGTATATTATGTTCACAAATGGAAAATTTGTCTAATACTCCCTTACCAGCACAAATGGAAGATCTAACCAAAACAGTTTTACCTTTGAATATTGACAGCGGCTCAGATCCTTTTCTTCCTTTACCCACAGAAAATAGCTCTCTCTTCTCTTCACCAGCAGACAGTGAGAATAATTCTGTTTTTTCCCAACTGGAAAATAGTACAAATCATTTTCCCACCCATACGGATGGAAACATAAATTCCTCTTTTCTGAAAGGAGGCAGCAGTGAAAATGGGGTTTTTGCTTCCCAAGTAAGCACTGCAGATGACTTCAGTAGCACCAGTGCCCAACAGTCTACACCTAAGAAAGTGAAAAAAGACCGTGGTCGAGGCCCAAATGGGAAGGAAAGAAAACCCAAGCACAACAAAAGGGCTAAATGGCCTGCGATTATCAGAGATGGGAAATTCATCTGTAGCAGGTGTTACAGGGCTTTCACCAACCCCAGGTCCCTGGGTGGACACCTGTCTAAAAGGTCTTACTGCAAACCACTGGATGGAGCAGAAATTGCACAGGAACTTCTACAGACCAACAGACAGCCTTCCCTCCTGGCTAGCATGATTCTCTCCACAAGTGCAGTAAATATGCAACAGCCACAACAGTCTAACTTTAATCCAGAAACATGCTTTAAAGATCCATCATTCCTGCAACTTCTTAATGTGGAAAATCGTCCAACCTTTTTACCAAGTACATTTCCAAGATGTGACGTGAGTAACTTTAATGCCAGTGTTAGTCAGGAAGGCAGTGAAATTATTAAGCAGGCTTTAGAAACTGCTGGCATTCCCAGCACGTTTGAGAGTGCCGAAATGCTTTCTCAGGTTGTTCCAATAGGCAGTGTCTCCGATGCAGCACAAGTCAGTGCAGCGGGGATGCCAGGGCCACCTGTGACACCCTTGTTACAGACTGTTTGCCACCCAAACACCTCACCATCAAACCAGAATCAAACACCAAATTCCAAAACCCTCAAAGAATGTAACAGTTTGCCTCTCTTTCCAACAGATGATTTACTGCTAAAGACTATTGAAAATGGCTTGTGCT
Organism: Mus caroli; assembly: GCF_978045245.1. Lineage (NCBI taxonomy): Eukaryota > Metazoa > Chordata > Mammalia > Rodentia > Muridae > Mus > Mus caroli. Next base: position 119,655,280 of record NW_028227261.1, read on the forward strand.
CCAATTCATTCAGTAGTTCTACTGAACCACCACAAAATTTTACCAATAATAGTGCACATGTTTCTGTTATAAGTGGGCCTCAAAATACAAGATCCAGTCATTTGAATAAAAAAGGAAACAGTGCATCTAAGAAGAGAAAAAAAGTTGCTCCTGCAGTAATTGTATCTAATGCTTCCCAAAATGTGCTACCAACTGATTTACCAGTGGGCCTTCCAGCAAAGAATCTTCCAGTCCCTGATACCAACACACGGTCAGACATGACTCCAGATTGTGAACCTCAGGCTTTGGTGGAAAATCTCACACAGAAATTAAATAACATTGACAATCACTTGTTTATAACTGATGTAAAAGAGAACCGTAAAGCCAGTCTTGAGCCCCATACAATGTTAACCCCTTTAACATTAAAAACTGAAAACGGCGATTCCCGAATGATGCCTTTGAGTTCATGCACAGCAGTGAATTCTGATTTGCGGATTTCTGAAGATAATGTTATTCAGAACTTTGAGAAGACTCTTGAAATTATTAAAACTGCTATGAATTCTCAAATACTTGAGGTAAAAAGTGGATCTCAGGGTACTGGTGAGACAACACAGAATGCTCAGATAAATTACAGTCTGCAACTTCCCTCAGTAAACTCCATCCCAGATAACAAGCTGCCTGATGCTTCTCAGTGCTCCTCTTTCCTAACTGTAATGCCAACAAAGTCTGAAGCATTACATAAGGAGGATCAAATACAGGACATTTTAGAGGGTTTGCAAAACTTAAAACTAGAAAATGACAGCTCTGCCCCAGCTTCCCAGGCTATGCTAATGAACAAATCAGTAGCACTGTCCCCTACTCCTACTAAATCAACTCCAAATATTGTAGTCCAGCCAGTGCCCGAAGTGATACATGTTCAGCTTAATGACAGAGTTAATAAGCCCTTTGTGTGTCAAAACCAAGGCTGTAACTACAGTGCTATGACAAAGGATGCCCTGTTTAAGCACTATGGTAAAATTCATCAGTATACTCCAGAGATGATTCTTGAAATTAAGAAGAATCAGTTAAAATTTGCTCCATTTAAATGTGTAGTACCTTCATGTACCAAAACATTTACAAGAAACTCTAATCTCCGGGCACACTGTCAGTTGGTGCATCATTTTACAATAGAAGAAATGGTAAAGCTAAAAATAAAAAGGCCCTATGGAAGAAAATCTCAGAGTGAAAATGTGTCATCTCCACAGAATAATCAAGTGAAAAAACAGCCACCCATGGCAGAGGAAACAAAAACAGAGTCACAGCCAGCCTTCAAGGTACCAGCAGCGACAGGTGATGCTGCACTTGCTAATGCAACAGTAATCCCAGAAAAACAACTTGCAGAAAAAAAAAGTCCTGAGAAGCCAGAAAGTTCTTCACAGCCTGTCACATCTCCTGCTGAACAATATAATGCAAATCTTGCGAACCTAAAAACCAAAGGAAGGAAAAATAAGAGGCATAGAAAAGAAAAGGAAGAAAAACGGGAGAAGAATCCAGTTTCCCAGGCCTTTGAACTTCCAACAAAATACAGTTCGTACAGACCTTACAGCTGTGTGCACCAGGGATGCTTTGCTGCATTTACAATACAGCAAAACTTGATTCTTCATTACCAGGCTGTACATAAATCAAATCTTCCTACATTTTCTGCAGAGGTTGAAGAGGAGAGTGAAGCTGTTAAAGAAAGTGAAGAAACTGAACCTAAGCAATCAATGAAAGAATTTAGGTGTCAGGTGAGTGACTGTTCTAGGATTTTCCAAGCAATTACTGGCCTAATACAGCACTACATGAAACTTCATGAAATGACCCCCGAGGAAATTGAAAGCATGACTGCTGCTGTGGATGTTGGCAAATTTCCATGTGATCAGTTGGAATGTAAGTCGTCTTTTACAACATACCTGAGCTATGTTGTTCATCTTGAGGTAGACCATGGAATTGGAACAAGGACAAGTAAGACAGAAGAAGATGGCATATACAAATGTGACTGTGAAGGCTGTGACAGGATCTATGCCACGCGGTCTAATCTTCTCCGACACATCTTTAATAAACATAATGACAAGCATAAAGCCCATCTGATTCGGCCAAGAAAATTAACTGGCCAGGAAAATATATCAAGTAAGGCAAACCAAGAAAAATCAAAGTCTAAACATCGGGCAACAAAACCCAACAGATCTGGGAAAGAAGGAATGAAAATGCCAAAGACAAAGCGAAAGAAAAAAAGTAATTTAGAAAACAAGAGCGCAAAAATAGTGCAGATTGAGGAAAATAAGCCTTATTCTCTAAAACGTGGGAAGCACGTGTATTCCATAAAGGCTAGGAATGATGCCTTGGCAGAGTGTACAAGCAAATTTGTGACACAGTATCCATGTATGATAAAAGGGTGTACCTCAGTCGTTACAAGTGAAAGCAATATAATTAGACATTATAAGTGTCATAAGTTGTCCAGGGCATTTACATCACAACACCGCAACATTCTTATTGTTTTTAAGCGATATGGCAACCCACAAGGAAAGGAAATCTCTGAGCAAGAAGATGAAAAGAATGATAAAAAAGATCCTGATTCATCTGTTTTAGAGAAAAATGATAACTCAGAACCAGCTGCTGCTCCACAGGAAGAAGGTAGAAAAGGTGAAAAGGATGAGATGGATGAGTTAACAGAATTATTTATTACAAAGTTAATAAATGAAGACAGCACAAATGCAGAAAACCAAGTCAATACTACTTTAAAGGTAAATAACGAATCTCAGGAACATGATTCCTGCATGTCAGAAAGACAAAAGACTGGTAACTTAAAGAGAGTTTATAAAGAAAAAAACACTGTGCAGAATAAGAAACGGAAGATTGATAAAACTGAGCCAGAAGTATCCTTGGTGGTAAATAGTACACGGAAAGAGGAAGAGACTGCCGTAGCAGTTCAGACCACTGAGGAGCATCCTGCATCCTTTGACTGGAGCTCCTTCAAGCCTATGGGATTTGAAGCATCCTTTCTGAAGTTTCTTGAAGAATCTGCAGTGAAGCAGAAGAAAAATAGTGACAGAGACCATTCAAACAGTGGAAGTAAAAGAGGATCCCATTCCAGCTCCAGAAGACATGTTGATAAGACTGCGGCGGCTGGTAGCAATCATGTGTGTCCCTGTAAAGACAGTGAAATCTTTGTACAGTTTGCCAATCCCTCAAAGCTTCAGTGCAGTGAGAATGTAAAAATTGTTTTAGACAAGACTCTTAAAGATCGCTCTGAGCTTGTCCTAAAACAGCTTCAGGAAATGAAACCTACTGTCAGTCTAAAAAAACTTGAAGTACTATCCAATAATCCAGATAGGACTGTTTTAAAAGAAATCAGTATAGGTAAAGCCACGGGCAGAGGGCAGTACTGATAACTCATGTACTATAAATACATATCATTTGTAGTTTTATTTTAAATAGAAAGCCATCAAGCATGCTGTTGTGAGCTTTTTAATTTGTTGACATGGATTAACCTAGCTTTAAAAAAAAATGAGAAAAAAAAGCCATGACATTTGTCATGTAGAACTTTATTTTATCCCTATGGGACTTGAACAGAATCAATACTTCAGTTATTGTAAATAATTGAGTTAAGCCTCAAATTTCTGTCACCCAGTTGTCCTTTCCATGAACGATACTGAATTAGTGTGATTGGTATCTTTTCAGCAGATCACCATTCATGTATAGCAGTACTCTTTATTTGTAGATATTTTTTGTATATATTTATTATTGTAAATCATTTGCTGCCACCAGCAGTCTGTAAGTCTAAATGAGTAAATGATACGTTTATATTTGCAATTTTAATTTTAACAAAGTGATCAAGTTTTTAAACTTTTATTGTTTTAAATTAAGAACCTTTTGAATTAAAACTAGAACTGCCATACTTAATTTTTTTTTAACATAAAACATTTACAAAATGATCAAGGTGTTTTGTTTCGCACGGTAGGCACATTACAGCACTCTGCTCTGTGAATTTGCCATCCTCCACTCTTGGATGGTGTTCATGTGAAGTTAGAGCAGATTCCTTCATTTCATTCATATAGCTACAGATTTTTTTTCCTTTTTCCATTGCTTCTGATCAGATATAGTTACTATGAGTCCCTGAAATGTAACGGAAATGTGAATAAAGACTTTACTACATTGAAGATTTTAAACATTGGTATTTTAAGATATCCTTTGTCAATGTGATAGAAAGTAGTAGTGGCGCAGTGTAAATATGCCAGGTGGTGGTTTGTGAAGTAGCCCAGTATTGCCTTAAATAAAATCACATTTCAGTTCTTCTTTTGTATGTGATCTTATAAGATTTTTTTCCCCTTCCACTTTCTGAGATTTATGGATGGTGTATAGCTTTAAACTGTATAAACTTTTGTGGAAAGAATTTTTTAGACATTTTTATAAATTTTAAAATTGGTATCATCCAAGTGAGCCCATCTTGTGTTTATAAAATGCAAGAATCCTTAACATTTATAGTTACATAGATGAGACACTTTCTATAAGGAAGTATTATGTTTTGATTTGACTATTTATAGGCATCCGGTTGTGAGATCTGTCTGTCGTCACATTATCTAATGATAATCGATTGTCATTAGATTAGTCTGCAAGAACAGTATTAGTCATGATTGATTATTTGATCACTCAGTAACTAGTTCTTCTAGCTTAGCTTTCTTCACCGTATCTGTGCTGGGAGGAAGAAGTGATGTCTGGAGCACTGACGGCCCTCATGGATAGCAGCACAGCTGAAATCAGGACTGGAAACCAGGCAGCATTTGGATATCTACCTTCATGTTTGCCATAAATAGCATTGTTTCTTTGGGGGTTTTTTGTTTGTTTGTTTTTCCTTTTGTTCGTTCGTTTGTTTTTTGATGTGTTACAAAACATCTGCGTTCACAGTGCCACCCCGGCCTGTGGTGGTGTGGTCACATGGATGTGTCCCCTGTTCTGTGTCAGAGTAGCAGGGAATGAGGCACTAAGGTGGCTGGCACTCTGAATAAATCAGCATGGTGAAAGAATGACCGTAATCTCTTTTGGAAACTTTTAAAGTTTAATTATTAAAGTAATACAGTTTTATTTGGGGGGCCTAATGGGTTGTGTTGAGTAGTTGGTTTCACTTTAAGGTTTCTTTTCAGTATGCATAATACTTGACATATTAAAATCCTTGGTAAGCCCACTGTTATTTATTAATGTTAAAATAAAGGTGGTTTTCATGGTTGATTTATATTTTTTCAACAACTGAATAACGTTTTGTTCACGGGGCATTTTCATACAATTTTCTTAGATCCTTCTAACTCTTTTAAGTATGGGTATTTAGCAATAATATCTGATAGAATACTGTAGCAAAGAGATTTGTTGCCAAGCATTTAAGTTAGCCACTGTAAAGTGAAAAAGCCAATGCAAAACCAGGCATTGTGGTCCATACCCAATTCTAGTACTCAGGATTGTCTGCCTCAAAACCCAAGCCAGCCTGTGCTACATATGAGATCCTGTCTGCAGAAACAAGGACAGAAAATATGGAAGAGAAAACAATATATTGTGCAACTTCTTCCCTCATTAGAAGATTAACCACTACACTTGACTATATTTTCCAAGAGGATTGCCAACATTGAGTAGCATTTGTATATGTATTTTATAGGTAGTGAAGTTAAAGCAGTTAATGAGACTACTTTTAAGGTGCAACTGATGAAATTATATAATAAGACAAGAATGAGGTACAAAACAGCACACTGGCAAAGTGGAATGCCTTGGGACTAAATAATGGCAAAAACATACTGGTTTCAAATACAGTTTTTCTCAATCTGTTCTTAAAATACTCTCTTTCTCCAACCTAAATTTGCCCAAGGTGTCCTCATTAGAAGTGGGGTTTTCCCTCTATTTAAATCTTTAATATTACAGGTCAGAATCGTATTCAAAGTAAATCATTGCCATAAGTTAACATGACAGTTCTGGGAAGTTTTTCAGCAGTGTTAAAATCCGTTACATTTTAGAAAGCTAGACAGATAACGTATTTTTTAATGAAAGAAAAGGCGTCCGTTGAGTGCAGTTAAGTTGAGCAGCTGCTCCTTTGGGACAATTGACACTGTTTAGTGAGTAGAGATTAGCTAGAAGCCACGGTCCTAGTTTAGAAAGATTGATGTAAGCAGAGTAAATGGAACTTGGGAGAGAAACTAGGTTTATGAAAGACACTAGTGCAAGCCTTCTTTATGATCCTGGATAGCGAGTTATGATCAGTGATTTCCTGTGCTGCAGCGTCCCTGAAAGAGAAAGAGTGCATTAGCGTGCTGGATACTTTAGAGTCTTGGAGAAAACAGGGCGCTGGTTAGTGGGAGAATCTGTTAGGCTTAGGTGGTCATGAAAACATTTTTCCTTTTTAACATCAAGAGTGTTCTGCTGCATTGAACTCTGAAGGGCTGCAGAGCTGTCTTCACTCTGTTGGCAGGCTGCTCATTTACCGGCATGAGAGACCCTGAGCTCCATCAGCAGTGTTACTAACAGGGTCCGTGGGCCTCTTTCTCAGAGTTGATCGGGTGTGCAGTATCTCGGCCATATACAGATGGCTACCATTCTGAAGGGCCTACCATTGCAGTGTATTGATCCTTATGTAGTATTGGCTATTAATGATTTGAATATCACCGTGTATTCAGTAATACACTTGTGTATTTTTACCACACTCCAGTCCTGTCAAAGCCCCTGCCAAACTTCAGACATAACACTCGTGCTGCTCATTCATGTGACCCGTTTTCTCTCTTTCGGCTCACAGTTTACATCCCCTTAGGAAGGGCGCTCTGAAGTCAGAGGCTGAGAATTTTCTTTTTAATGAAAATTATAGGTGTGTCCTATTCATGCAAGTAATACCCAATAATAGCTCATTTGAGTCCAATCAAAACTCATCTGGTTACACAGTCCATTCCCTCACTTTATACTTCCTATACATTATTCCTCACTTGGTATTTACTGCCATTATGTTTACCTACCTAGAACAGCCGCCCCCCACCCCCCGTGTGTGAGAGGGGTTGGGGGGGGGAGAGCGCGCGCATCTATTCTGAGGAGTTATGTATTACCAGTGTACTTAAGGAACAAACATGACCATCCCAATTTATTACAAGGCTAAGCATCACACATCCGCACCATTTATCACCTCAGCTTTGATCTATTCTAGCATTCCTCATCTAGAAGTTTAAGCTCTGTGATTTTTAAATCTAATGTATGCTTCCTGAAAACCAAAAGCATTCGTACCTCCTACATGGAAGAAACCTTTATACTTCTGTTCATGTAATGACCCCAGATCAATCATCTTTTGCCTGGAACACTGTCCTGTCCCTTGGTTTTCTTGAATGTCTCCATCACCACCACTAAGTGGCATGTTTAGGCAGTATCCCTTTCAACTTCAGTGTCTTTTGGAGTATTTGTGGTTCTGCCTATATCTTGTTACTCTCCTTTGCTGATCATATAGTGGTTATATTGGTTTCAATTTAAATCCTCAAACCAGCAAGTTCTTCACATCTCCAGGCCTTATTCTTAGCTGTTTCTTTTGTTCAGAATGCTTTTTTTCTGTGCTACAACTTTCTCATCAAATGCAGCTTTTTTGGCCCCATAATTGAGTGTTTATTGCTAAAACACTTGGGTTTTCTTCTGAACTTTTGAGTTACTGCTTTTTACCCTCTTGATTGGGGTCAGAATTGAAATATAGAGTAATATTCTCAAAGGAGCGATGCTGGTTATTGAGAAAAGTGGTAAAGGAGATGAGGCTTTATAGGTCAGAAAAGTCAGGGCTAACTCTAGGCCAAAAAAGAGTGTGCCTTTTTATACAGGGGCTGATAGGAGTGGGTTTAAGGAAGTGGTAGGGAGCTGGTAAAAGGATGTTGTCAACAGGAAAGGCAAGCAAGGGCTGCATCATCATCGTGTCTTAGACCCACCTGTACTGGACTTCATAGTCACTAAAGAATTGACATTTGGGGCTGAAGCAGAGAAATGTGAGTTAAGCAGTTTTACATTTTCAGTAAGGGAAAAAATCCACTGGATAATTTAAGAAGTAGTCGAATGATTGTCTCAGTCATTCTGGAGAGAGAATACTGACTGAATAGAACAGTAGTAAAAACCCGGGAGGAAATGTAGATAGGATTGAGTAATCTAGAATATTCTATGCCATTTGGTTGACTATGGGAAGACAAAGGCAAAAATTGGGTTTGTTTCCATTCAAGATGCCACTTACTGGTGCAGATAGGACTGGAGCAAGCATTTATTGTAAGTGGATGGTTGTGAAAGGAAGGGTGTACATAGAAAAATATTGTAGCTTGGTGCAGGGGAACTCCAATGTTTAAAAGAAGAAATTATTTCCTTTTAGTAGAAGCCAGAAGGAATTGGTAACTGGAGGCTCGCATGGCTTCCTGTCCAAGTGTTTGAAAGTAATGCCCTAAAAGTGTCCATGACGTATTTGATAGGAGGTAAAAGTGAGAAATAGTATATATTCAATTATAAGAGTTTTGGCTTTGGTAATTTATTTTCCTTGCAGTGTTATTTGGCAGACTAATACAGAAGTAAGGTTAGAAGAATCAGTGTTGAATTTGAGGCTCCTGTAGGTTACTATGGCAAAGAAGTACAGTGTTCCTAATTGAAATAATTCTGGAGTTGAAAACTGAAAGGAAACTGTCTTTCATTTCTTGAGTATTTAATATATTTTGTTAGAGTTAAGAACAGCTACAAGTAAAAGTTTGGGCATTTACCATTATTAACATAGGATGGAGATTTGAAAATTATATCCTTGTAGAAAATGAAAAGTGGCCAAGCAGCTAGGCCTGAGGAACATCAATACTTGCTTGGTGGGCAAAAGAAAGTAAACCAGCCAAGTCTCGGAAAGGAAGAGACAAGACTCAGAAAGGTCATAGCAAAGTGTTTGGCTATGCCAAAGGGAGAGGAGTTAGTTAGAACTGAGTCCTAAAACCAGTTGCTAGTCATTTTGATGTAGAGAACTGTAAGTGTATGGGTTTTTTCCTAGTTATGCATAGTGAAAAAAATGCATAGTGAAAAAAAAGAGGTAAAAATTGGGGTAATAGATGGAACCTGTTCTGGGAACAAAGTCTGTAATGTTAGGATTATGATAGAGAACACAATTTAGATGTGTATTAAAAGTAGTGTCGTTAGCCAGGCAGTGGTGGCACAGGCCTTTAGTCCCACAGCTAGGGAGCCAGAGACAGGCCTGATATACAAAGTAAGAAGACAGTGAAACACTGTCTCAGAATACAAGTAACGAAAAATAGTAATGTTAAGCTCCTTATTGGAGTGGAAGGAAACAAGTTCTCAGTAAGAGAAAATGAAAATCGGAAATAAAATATTGACATGATAAATGGAACAGCATTAACACTAATCAAGTGATACCTTCAACGTCTCACGTAGAAGGCAGTATCTGTTGCATCATTTGCTTGATCGTGTGGTAGTCCTAGTGGCAATCACAGGATGCAGAGTCCTGGTGCTGATGCAGCAATGAATAAGTATAGGTAGCACTGTGACAAAGCCAAGGAATGGAAGCAAATGGCCTAGGGGGTCTTGGCTTGTGTTGGAGAGAAGGCAGAGGGATAAGGTCAAACATGAGCGTGAATATGGCATTGAGTTGTAGTAATCCAGCTAGCACTGTCTAAAAAGGACCATGTAGGCAGGTTTGTTGGTTTTTTATTAGAATGGAGATAGAGGCAGAATAAGGATTTTAAACCTTACTGGATAGGTTATATTTGCACTTTATAAGAGAAGCTGTATGCGAGAAGATATTCTAAGCTAGGAGCAGTTGAAGCCGGCCTTTCAGGCTACGTGGTACACGAAGAGCGGAGAGCAGCGTCTTAGTGCACATCTCCCTGTTGTCCTGAGGGATCCAGATTGAGTACGTTAACAGGAAGTTGCAGTGTGTAAGTCTGGGAAGCAAAAAGAGAATGACTTCCACAGAAAATCCATTCTAAACATAACAGAAGCAATTACGATACTCTTGAGCAAAAGCTTAATTGTGTTTGTGCCAGTTAGGGTGGGGGAAGTAAGAAAAGGCCTCCAAATTGAGTGTTAGAATGCAGCAGAAGTGTGTCCTCTCCGTCCTTCCCACATTACCAGATTAGCTAATGACAGTAAGTTGAAACTCTTGTTTGCTTTGGAGACAGGGTCTCATTGTGTAACACTGGCTAACCTAGAACTCACAGCGATCTGCCTGCCTCTGCCTCTCCCAACACTGCGGCTATCCTGTAACTTTTATCAACAGCTAGAGTGCCTGTTAGGAACTACTTGTGTTTTCTAATTCCTTTTTTTTTTTTCTTATGGTGAAAAAAGTGTATATTTAGAATTAGCCATCTGGTCTCAGTTTAGATGATCCCAGTCTTCGTGGCAACATCCTGAGCATCATAATCAGGAGTCAGGCCTTACAAGGTATTGACTTTGGCCACATCCATGTCATAGAGTATTTTTCACAGCCTTTTTGATCTGGTGCTTGCTGGACTTGACATTGAACAAGAGCATGTCATTGTCCTCTATCTTCTCCGCTGTGGTTGGGAATTTGCTCCTGTCAAGCTTGTTTGTCCTGGGTGTACTTGTTGAGGTTTTTTAGGTTACCTCTGGATTGGATCTTTTTGTGTGTGGCTTTGGCTGCCTTTCAGCACTGCCTTCTTGGCTTCCAAGGCCTCCACTTTGGCTTAGGCTTTGGGAAGGGCAGGTGCTTCCTTCGATTTTGGCGTCATTTTTAAACCAAATTACATCATGTCTCCCCTTTGCTTCAACTTGTCCCATGGTCCTTCACCCTTCTCAACTTCATGGCCAATTGTTACAGAACACTTACTGTCATGTCTATACATAAACACAACCTGCCTGTGTCTAGTATTGCCTGTATGTATATGACTACAAGGCTAATCACTTGGTATTTTATATCCAGTTGGGGGCTTATCCCTGGGAAGAACTATTTCTTCCTTTGTCAGAGTCCCTTATTTTCCTGTAGTTAAAGTAAGACCTGGTGGGACTTTTCCCTTCCACTTTAGCAAGACTATTGTGTCCTTTGTCCAGGCTTGGTTAGGCAACCATATTGTTGAGATATGAATGAAACCTCTCTCATTTCGGCCCTCTGGCTCTTAAAATCTGCCTCTTCATTCATACTGTTCCCTGAGCCCTAGGTGCAGGGATTGGGTTGTGAGGTTTATACACTGGGGCTGGACACACTCCAGTCGGCCGTTCTCTGCCTTGTGACCCATTGTACTTTTCTGTGATGGTCCCCATCTGCTGCAGAGCAGAGCCTCTTTGATGAGGGGTGGGAGTTAACACTAACCTGTGGGAATAAGAATAAGTATGTATAAAGCAGTAAGGAATTAGGCTGATTTAATAAAGCCTCGATAGTAAATTCTCTACAGCCACCATCTCACCAGCTCCAGACAGTTGATTAGGTTTCCACTACCAGACATGATTTCTGGCTGAGTGGGCCTTACGTCCAATTAGATGGCTGTTGAGTGTCACCATTGCACCTTTAGGAATATTGTGTGCCAGGCATTGGTTCATAGGCATCACAACTGGGTAGCCTAGTACCCAGTGTTACTTTTTTGTGTGTATGTGTAAATGTTCACACACACCTGAACATGCCATGTGTCATGGTGCATCCGTAGTATTCACAGGACAACCGTACATGTCACTCCTCATCCTCCCTCCATGGAGAACAAGGTCTCTTGTTCACTGCTGCATTTGCCAGGCTGACTGGCTGGCAAGTTTGCCAAGATGATGGTTTCTGCCTCCCGTCACACATAGGAACATTGGGATTACAGACAGACCCTACCATGCCTGGGTCCTTGGATTCAATTTCGATTCAACTGCTTGCAAAGCAAGCAGTTTTTCCCACTGAGCCACTTTCAGGTCACTTTTGATCCCATTTTAAGATGTAGAAATTGAGGATCTCTCCTCTCTCTCTCTCTCTCTCTCTCTCTCTCTCTCTCTCTCTCTCTCTCTAAGACAGTGCACGAGGGGGTTGAAGCCAGCAGGCTTGTTTCCCAGCTGCTCTCTGGGCTGTGATTTGGAGAACGGAAGCAATGAAGTAGAAGGTGGTGGTGAAACCATCCTGGTCTGGGAACTTTCTCTTGGTGATTGAGAAGCAACATCCAGAGCTAACGGATTGGCATGTAAAGTAAATCCAAAACAAAACAAAAGAACAGCTCATAGATGGCCTTTTAAAGGCCATGTTGGCCTGTGTCATTTTTTATTTGCTGGTTTACTTGTGTTTAAGGAAAACTGGAACCCACGTGGGACTTGAAGGGAAACCGGGAGTGTGGAAGAGCAAAGGGCTGTCTCTAGGACAGTTGCACTGCTGCTGCGAACCATTAAGTACAAGGTGCTAACAAGTGAGAAGCCCTGCACAGAAGTTGAACACAGGCTTGCCTCTTGCAGAGAGCCGGACCTTTATAATCAAAAGTAGCTACAAGTTCTGTTTGTTTCCCCAAATAACTTTGAACTTGACTAAAGAATGTTCACCTTGCATGTTGCATATGCACAGATTAGCTACCCTGGGTCCCCTGAGAGAGGATACACTGGATAAAAGGAACAAGCGGCAGTGGACTGAGCTATGTCCCCACTGTAACTGTGAGGTGCTCAGGAAATCACTGGACTTTCGAGAATAGATGCTAGGTCTCAAACTGTTCAGCAAATTGTGTCAGAGAGTTCTTCTCTGGAACACGTGTGAGGATGGCCTACCTCTTACTGAGCCTAGCTAGCCCGTTTTATGTGAGATTTTAAAATATTAACTGATACTTGGGGCACTTAAGGTTTGCAGGGGATGCAGTATACAGAGAGACTCCTGACAGTCATACAATAGTCTCTGTTTGCTGCCCCCAAACCTTAAAGCTGGTGGTGAATTCAAGTGGATTTATATACTGTAAGAGGCTAACCTCACACTGTGAGACTTGAGTTTAATCTCCAGCGTTTTCAACAAGAAAAACTGCTTGAGACAAAACCATCTCAGCTGCATCACTCTTCAACATTCTCAAAGATTCTCTGGTCTGATAATTTGTAATCTGGCAATTGGGTGTTGGTTTAAACAACAGTCCTCACCATGCACCCTGGCACATGCCAACAGAAAAGTTAGCATTCTGACAAGGAGAGAGAAGCTGAGCCTAAATTCTCGTGCTGTGACGTGATAAATGTATCTGCAAGACTCCACTCTCCTGGTGGCTTTGCACAGCACTCCCTGGATGGAGTGCAGGCTCAAATATAGCAAGGACTCTAACAGGGAGCAAGGGAGAGCTTGCCGACTCAAGAGCATCGGTTTTTCTGTGGGTCTGCAAGTATTTTGTAACCTTTTCCAGGGAATGTGCCCATTTTATTTTTTAGGAAGCTGATAACTTTATTGATCTTTTGTGGATTTACCAAAGTGAACTGTGTGAGTTTTGACCTCACAAGCTAGGACATCGCATGTTTAGCAATGTGAAAAGAAACTTATACAGAAAACTGCAGACATGGACCACACCTTTAATCTTGGCACTCGGAAAGCAGAGGCAGGCAGGGTCTGTGTGAGTTCGAGGCCAACCTGGTCTACAAAGGGAATTCCAAGAAGACAGCCAGGGCTGTTACATAGAGAAACCTTGTCAAAAAAAAAAAAAAAAGAAAGTTTTTGTAATTAATATTTTTAATAGTAAAAATTGTAAGTTTAGATATACAAGTTAAAAAAATTAAAAAGATGGCATGCGTGTTATTACTGACTTGCAGTAGCAAATCTACAAATCCTGGCTCAGATTTTATTGTTCTGCTTGGTCATGGTCACATGGGGAAAGTTTTTGTTTCCTTTGAAATATGGCAAACAATGAAGCATCCTTATTTTGACAAATCAGACAAAATTAGAAGTTAAGTCGCATGTAATATGCACTCTTAAATTTAAAGGGATTTTTGGGGGGAGGGCTCTGTTATTTGTGTAAAATGAACAACTGAATTGATTTTTTTTTCCAAAAAAAATCTTGATGCCACATTAGCTCCGAGTCAAAGTAATTGAGACAGTGACATAAAAAGCAAATGCTGTTCTCCCAGAAGCAAAAGAACAGAAGGATCTGATGAACTAACTCCGTGGTGACTGCAGGGCTCCTCCTGACACTGAACTTCAGGTCTGTTATTGGGCTTCCCCTTCTCCCACCATTCTCCAAATCTGATATCCCTGGTAGTAAAGAGAATAATCTGAAATTTGAATTTTAAGCAGTAACCTAGGAGTTAGGGATGCCCACTGATAGAAATGTGTAAGGCCCTCTGATGATACCCATGCAATGCTTTAAAAATGGGAAGGGGGACTTAAACCTGCATCCCTGGGACCAACCTACCTTTCTGTTTTTCCTTTTTACTAACCAAGTATGTATCTGGGTAGGTAGCTCTTTCAGAGTCAGTGCATTGGAGCAGTAAGCAAAAATACTGACCGAGAGTGGTAGCCCACACCTTTAATCCCAGCACTTGGGAGGCAGAGGCAGGCGGATTTCTGAGTTCGAGGCCAGCCTGGTCTACAGAGTGAGTTCCAGGACAGTCAGGGCTACACAGAGAAACCCTGTCTTGAAAACAAACAAACAAAAAAATACTGAAACAGATTTCAAGTCTTTTTGTGGGCAGCGACTAAAGAATGCCCTACTCAAAGATCGTAAGAGACATGGAAAGTCCAAGCCTCGGGTTTCGCTCTGTAGGGAGTGAGAACATGGGTGGTTAATACTCCTGTTCTAGGGACGGTACTGTTACCTTTGTACATCAACTCATTTCATTGTAAAGTCCAGGAATAGCTGACATAGGAGATAACTGCTTTTATTCGTGGAACACCACTTTATTCAACATTTCGAAGAGATCTGGACTGCTTGGTTGACGATTTGTGTAGTAAGTATTAGTATTAGAAATCTGTGTCCCCGTCCGACTGGAAAGAAAAATTTCCTCTTGACAAAATCTACACTCAAATACTGTTTCTACCTTGTCTTTCCACCTTTACAGGTGATGTTCATTCATATTAGCCCAATCAAAAAACGACATTCTTACTATGTTTGCTTTGTTTCTCTCACATAGTCTTCTTAAATAGCCCAAGCCGCCTGGAACTTAGAGTCCCTGCTTCAGCCTCCCAAGTGCTAGATTACAGGGGGGTCTGCCACAACGTTCACCAGGACATTCATTTTCAGCTAATGTGTGTGCATAATTTATTCAATAAATATTCAGATGTTTTTGAGTGTTTATCTCAGAGGATTCTTGTATGTATTTATATGGACACAGAGTCTCGCTATGTATCCCAGGCTGGTCTTGAAGCCACAATATTCCTACCTTACCCGCTGAGTGCTGGTCTAGTCATGTGCTGCCATATATTTTTATATGACTGGCTTCTGTTGTAGCAGCTAGCATAGATCTATCTAAGCTTCTGCCAAGTTTGTTTACTTAAGTCAGTTTGGGGGAGGGTGTTACGGGGTGGCTTACTGGGTAACTTGTCGCCGAGTCTATGGTCTGAGTCCCATCACCAGACCTCATATGGTGGCAGGAGAGCTGTCCTCTGACCTGCCTACGCACCAACACACATCTATGTGCACGTAGCTTGGTTTTTTCTTTACCTTCCTCTCTCCACCCCCTCCCCTGCCCCCTCTCTCTGGTGTGTGTGTGTGTGTGTGTGTGTGTGTGTGTGTTTGTGTGTGTGTTTATAGTTCACCTGATTCATGGGCCTTACAGGTAGATAGTGACTGAGTGTCCGGTTGAATCAGAGTAAGAGCCCAGGGATGGCAGGAAATGTAGACTTAAGATCTGGGATTTAAGCCAGAATTACCTTTGCATTTTTTATTTGTCTATAATAAGGAACACAGGCTGATATGAGGCAGCCACATGTTTTTGAGTGCTAGTGATAAAACTGAGTAGTTCACTATTTTCAAAAATTTAAAAATGGGGCTGGAGAGATGGTTCAGAGGTAAAGAGCATCTTTCAGAGGTCCTGAGTTCAATTCCCAGCCACCACATGGCGGCTCACAACCATCTATACTGGGATCTAATGCCCTCTTGTGTGTAGGCATATATGCAGGCAGAATAATAAATAAATTTTGAAAAAATATTTAGAGATGACTATGACCCACTAGTTACTGGCCCATTTCGGGGTAAGTAAGCCACGCTTCATAATGGAAATCAATAAACTGTTCTGCACCTGATCCATATATTCAGTTATTTGATGAAATAAAAGCAGCAGTAAGGATTGCTACGTGACACTGCTGTTAGAAAGGTTGAGACAGCTCTAGGTGGGAAACCTCCGAAACACTGGATTTCAATAGAGAAAACTCCATTCTCGTCACAGAATTCTTACCTTTGTGTAACATCAGGCAAGTCACTGTCGATCTGGGCTTCAGTTCTCATCTGTAGTCATTCTTAGTTAGGTGTCTGTGTGTGGGCATGTGCACAAAGGCAGGTCCCCTCAGAGGCTAGAGGAGTTGGATCCCTGGGAGCCGGAGTTGTAGACTTCTGCGAGCTGTCTCAGGTGGCTCTGGCAACTGAAGCAAATGCTCGTAACAGCAGAGCTCATTTGTATTTTTAATTTTCTTGGTGCTGGGGAGATGGCTCCGTGGTTAGGAGCACTGGCTGCTCTTCTAGAGGACCCAGGTTAGATTCCCAGTACCCCTATTGTGTCTCCAGTTTCAGGATATTTGAAGCCCTCTTCTAGCCTCCAGCATGCATGTGATGCACATACATATGTGCAGGCAAAACATACACACACACAGAGTAAAAAATTCATCCAGTAACAGGACATTTTAATCCTCTCAGTTCATCTAATAAAGTTTGGGAATATGTACATTGTTGCCAACCAAGTACTGTGGGTTCATCCCTGAAAGTAAATACGAGACATCATTCTGACCTACATTCCAGTTCTGACAATTTAGAGGGAGACAGAAGTGTATCAGCAGGTGATGGCAGGAGATATGGTGTCACACAGTACCTAACATTTGGCAGGTACTTAAACTCCCAGGGTTTCGCCTGGATGCCCTTACTCAGTCTGCACAGCAGGCCTAACACATGGGTGTTTTGGGGTCTCCCCACTTACAGATCCTGCTCTCCCGAGGAAATAGTTGTTCCTATCCCTGAAACAGTACTCCAGGTGAAGAAAGGAGAATAAAATCATAGAAAATGTTGACTTACCTGCCATGATTTCAAAGAATGTGTATAACCCATTATAATCTGTTCTCCACGTCTGCCCCATGTGTGCCTCTGTGGTGTTTTGTTGTACAAGGTCTTCTGCGTAGCCCAGGCTGACCTCAAATGTGCAGTCGCTCCTGCTCCAAGTGCTAGAACTACAAATTTGTTCTTTAAAGGTAGTTTATTAGTTAAATACTTTGTTGTGGGCTTAGCCTTATATAGTAAAAGGCTTATTTTAGTATTGCCGTGTGTGTGTGTGTGTGTGTGTGTGTGTGTGTGTGTGTGTGTACACTGTGTTCTAGAACCATGGATGAAGGACATTTGGAGACTGTGCCTCTACAATATACATTGTGTTAGTAAGTTCTCATGTGCTGACATGAGAAGCTAGTTGAGGAGGGAAGTTTAGCCAACTTCAGATACACAACTGTTTGTCTCAAAAGTGTTGTTCAGGGCTGGACTGGGTTGGGTCTCCTTATGGTGAGGGGCAGACAACAGTAAACAGCCAGAGTGGAAATGCCATGGCCTTGAGGATAGGAATAAACCATTTGAGAATCCTGTGCCGGTGAACACTGCCGGACAGTAAAGGAAAGCACGCTCCCAAAGCGAAAGACTAGGCTACTCTTGATCCTGGGATGTGAACATGCTGTCTGGGAATGTCTGGGTGGAAATCTCACCCAGGCTGGACACATCCTGCCTGGGCTTCTCTTAGTTGATCCCTGGGCCTCCTGCTGACTTTTGGGGTGGGGGACCCCAATGGCTTTTGCTAGATGATGTGTCTGATATTTCACTGCCTGTCTCCTGCTTGCTGATTTATTTACTCCAGCTCGCTGTATGCCTAATAAACTCATATGAAACCCAAGGTGTGGCTTTCGTAGATCATTCTCCAGATAGCACAAAAAACAATAACAAAATGAAACAAAAAACAAAAACAACACCACCACCAACAAAAAAAACCTCCCATACAATTCAGAAATATTCCTTAACATCATATTCAGTGCTGGACCACACTGTTTTATCAGGTGAGTGTTGAAGTGTGTGAATTGGTGAAAGTTTGCCAAGTTTTGAACGCACTTCATCTCTGTTCTTCACCCATTGTATAATGCAACTTCAGATCACACACTAGTTGCCCTTTGAGCCTCTACAAACTAATCTCCCATAGAAACATCTATTAATACGAGTTTAACTGAACTCTTGTTTTATGAGACGGGGCGCCCCTGTGTATCTTAGGCTGCCTGCAACTTCATGATCCTTCTGCTTCGGTCTCCTGAGGGTTGGAATTACAGACCTGAGTCAACACTCCAGGCTATCCTCTTTCTGGTATTTGCTTGCTTGCTTTCTTTTTAAAGATTTACTTATTTATTTTATGTCTATGAGTACACTGTAGCTGTACATATGGTTGGTTGTGAGTCTTCATGTGATTGTTAGGAATTGAATTTTAGGACCTCTGCTTGATCCGGTCATCCCGCTCACTCCGGTCCGCCCTGCTCAGTCCCTGTTCACTCTGGCCCAAAGATTTATTTATTAGTATACATAAGTACACTGTAGCTGACTTCAGACGCACCAGAAGAGGACGTCATATCTCATTATGGGAGGTTGTGAGCCACTATGTGGTTGCTGAGATTTGAACTCAGGACCTTCGGTTACCCTCTGAGCCATCTCTCCAGCCCCAGTGTTGTTGCTTTCTTTCTTTCTTTCTTTTTTTTTAAGATTTATTTATTTATTATATGTAAGTACACTGTAGCTGTCTTCAGACTCTCCAGAAGAGGGCGCCAGATCTCGTTGTGGGTGGTTGTGAGCCACCATGTGGTTGCTGGGATTTGAACTCTGGACCTTCGGAAGAGCAGTCGGGTGCTCTTACCCACTGAGCCATCTCACCAGCCCGTGTTGTTGCTTTCTTATTTGATATTTTTCTTATCACTCTGTAGCTCAGACTGACCTGGAACTCACTCCTCAAACTTATGACAGTTCTTACTTAGCCTTCTACAAGCCAGATTAGATTTACAGGTAGGAGGAATGTAATTTCCATTCTACATTTTGCTCTGGTTAGGGTAATGCACAGTTAAAACTCCAAGGATACCATGTAGTGGAGTGCATTCTGGCCTGAAACCTACCACTTTGTTCCCACACTACAGAAATGTTTCGAAATCACGTTTCAACTCTGCCATGCAACAGGCCAGAGGTTTCTCGTGTCTTCAGCAGATTACAAGACACCTTCTCCGTTTCCACTCACATTACAATGTCAGTGTAATGAACTGGTAAAATGGCCTGTAAGATGAGAGTTGTCTCTCATTCAGCTGCCAGAATCACAGGAGACAGGCGGGTCAGCGCTGACGCTGTTAACTGAATGTCTTCAGTGTTCCAAGAGTCTATCCTTCCTCATCTTGCTTCCCTCAGAAAGGTCATGATAGAAGCACATTTGCTGTGCTCCAGAGGTGAGCTATGTTCGCAGGCACACCGAGGCAGGAAGTCTCAGGCAGGAAAAGGTATCGAGCAAAAGACATTTTCATGCTAAGTATCACATTTTAAATAACTCCCCAAAGCACCAATCTCCTCAACTCTGCCACCACCACCCCCGAAAAATCAGTTTTGATAAAGTTGTTCTATTATTAGCTCCACATTCAAACAAAAACCCTTGGAAATGCAGTTTTCCCCAGGGCAAATTGTCGTGCTGAGTAAAATAGGGATTCTTTCATGTGAGCAGGCATACATACAAGAGAGATGGAAGACGCAAGAAGAATGCCAATTATTTCTATGAGAAACATTGGGCTTTGAAGCACCAGGTCCCTAACTTGTGGGGACAGGGATCTAAGGGTGAGTCTTTAATCTTGAGCACAGGTGGTAAGCCTTTAATATTACCGTCAAATGAACTGGGAGCTTAATGTATCAGGTTAGCTCATCTCTGCCAAAAGTCCAGTCTCAAGTTACAGTACTCATTTAAGATTAATATGGATAAAAGCTCTTGGCCATCTCCGTGATTAATAATTGTTTGGAAATAGGATCAAGTTCCATCAATTTAGTAATTATGTTTATAGCAAATATGCAACCCTTGAATCGCTTAATGTTTGTCACCTGCAGCTGTTACCTGCAACAAAGGATTTAATGGCGAACATTTCCTTAAAAAGTAGGAATCTAGGGTCTATAGCACCAATTTATTATCCTATAGACTCGCCTCCAGCTTCACACCAATTACACGTATTTTTAACAGGAGATATAGCTGAAAAAATAATTTTAAAATATTAATGGAAATTATAAGTGTATTATTCTTCTCCAGATATTTACTTATAAATAAAAGTCACATGTATCCTCTGAGGAACTGTCTGATACCTCACCTTTGTGCCTAAGGCATTTTCAGCTCTTTATTTCCTATCTCTTTTTTTCCAACTTTTTACTGGTTCTTTGTGAATTTCACATAATGCACCCCAATCCCACTCATCTCTCACTCCTCATATTCACCCTTCACCCCTGCAATCTCCCGATCAACCGAGAAAAACAAACTCTCATGGAAGCCGTGGTATGTCACAGTGTGTCCCACAGTACACCCTTTCGTCCACACTTTGCTGGCAAATGTTCGTTGCAGTAAGTCATTGGTCGGGAACAAGGCTTTTTTGGCTTCTGCTACACTATCAAAACTGCAACTTCACTGGGACTCCTCTTGTATGTCCTGGTCTTGCCCTGTGTCATGGTGATCTCAGTTTTGGATCTGTAGGACCAGCCCATTCATGAACTCCAGCAGTTCATTGATAGTGTAGATGTTGGAGTGGGCGAATTCAAAGCCCTGGATCTGGGCCTGACCTGAGCTGATCAGCCTGCCAGCTCTCCCATACCCTTGAGGTGAGCTCTCCGGCCCTGTTCTGGCTGGCCCAACTAATGATAATGATACCACCAGCAAGTGGCAGAGCCAGCTCTCCTGCTTTCATGCCTTTGGGGACTGGCTCAGACAGGCTCATGTGAGCCTATGCCAAGGTGTAACTGTGGGTTTTTATATGACCACCCCAGTTTTCAAAAAATGACAAGGAGACTACATTTATTTATAACCTTTTGGCCTTATTGCAAGGCATTATTTCCCACTCACTCATTACTTGAATATTCTGTTTACACATACCTGAGTTCTGCCACAGGCCGGTTAGTTACCTCTCCTTCCAACCCAGCCTGCTTCTTCCTCCATGTCCGGCTGGCTGAATCTCTGCTGCCTGATTCCTTCACAGAGTCTCTCTCCCTCTCCCTCTTCTCCCTCCTCTCCCTCCTCTCCCTCCTCTCCCTCCTCTCCCTCCTACCTCTTCTGTCCCTCTTGTCCCTCCTGTCTCTCCTTTCCTTCCTCTCCCTCTCAGGAAGTCCAACCTTATTCTCCTTTGCTTACAAAATACTACAACAGGAGTTGCTTAACAATACCAAAACCCCGCCTATAATCAAATCTCTGCCAGTTTAAAAATCAGTATTTGTATAATACAGAGATAATCTTTACACAGTACACAAGAACGTTATTCCAACAATCAGGGCCCACTCTCCTGTTCTGATGATCTCAGGTCCAGCCCTCCTGGCTGCCATCGGTGGCAAGGGGCAAGGGGCAAGGTTAGGGGATGGCATCTCTTCCTCACAAATGTCACAGCACAGCAGACAAGTTCTAGGGCCAGCTCTCCCCTATTCCTGCGCTCTGGCCCCCACAATCAGGGTCAGCTCTACCTAGCTGCTCAGGCAAGGTGCAGGGCCTACTGCTCTCCTGAGTGTTAGAGCTGGTGAAGGACAGGGACAGCTCTCATGCTCACATGACCCCATGGCCAGGTCTCTCTAATGCACAGGTGGCAAGGGTCGAATGGGGAGTAATCCCTTGCCTATGTCACTGTAGGGAGATGAGTGACAGGCCTGCTCTACTGTGCTTCCTGGGCAATAGGTGGGGCCAGTCTCTCAAGAACTGTAGCTGGCTGATGGTGAAGCCGGCTCTCTTGATCTCATGCCCCCAGGGCCAACTGTCCCTCCATGCCCAGAAGATGGGTGGGGCCAGTTCTGCACAACCCTCAGACATCAACAGTTCCCCTAACGGCAGCCCAGGCCAGGGACATCTGTGTAGCCTTTGATGGTAACAGACTCCTGCTGCTGCAGAGTCATGGACCCAGATGTGGCCCCCAGTGGCAGCACAGGCCAGGACCCCACCATGGTCCTCGGTGTCATCATTTCTTCTCAGGAATTCTATGTCCCACCTGTGCATTTTGGCACCACGCAGGCAGCATCTTGGGCATGCTCTGTGCCCCACAGGCATGAGAAGCGCCAGACTGGTGGTCATCTCAGGCTAACTCCCTGTCTGGGTGGTTGTGTTGGGCTAGTTCCTCTCCTGGGCCTGCCTATGGCCCCATTCAGAGATAGACTGTCTTGGGCTAACTCCAGCTAAGGGTCCATGGTCCCAGGTGGGGTTCATTAGTCTCCAGCTTTCTCTCTGTTCTGGAAGCCCGTCCAGGCCTGTGCCATGCTGGCCTTGTGGTCGTCACAGGCTAGCTTCCTGTACAGGCCCTGTAGCACCATACTGGTGGTCTCCTTAGGCCTGAGTTTTTCATGGAGTGTTAGGCTACTACTAATCGTTCAGAGGTTCACAGGTCAGAACGCTGAGCCTAGACACAGCCTCTCTCCTCTCTGCCACCTACTAACGTACTTGGGACACAGCAGCCACACCTGCAATGCCTCTAGGGGCAGGTTATTTCCATCTTAATGAGCGGCCCTGCAGGATTTCACTTCCCCTAGAACATCCTGTAGTTTCCACTCCTGTAAACATCCCTCCAAGATGGATTGTTTTCATCTCAGAGGAAATTACTAGCAACAACACACCAAGAAAGACATCAGGGAAACAACGCCTCTCATAATCGTCTCAAAAATGTCTTGGAATAACTTGAAGGAAGTGAGACACACGTATCATAACTTATTTATTTATTTATTTATTTAGAAAGGCATCAGAAGGTTGGAAACTTTCCCATGCTTGTGTATTGGTAGGGTCAGTATTGTGAAAATGGCTATCCTACCAAAATTAATCTTCAGACACTGTCAAAATCCATTTAGTCTTTCACAAAAAAACTAATATTAAAATATGTACAGAAACACACACGCAAACAAGATAGGTAATCCTGAACAACAAAACAACTCCTGAGGTATCCCTATTCCTGATGTTAAGTTGTATTACAGAGCTAGACTAATAAAAGCAGCATAGTATTGTTATAAAAAGACATGTAATAGAGTTGAAAACCCAAAGATAGGCCCATACACCTGTGGACACATGATATTTTCAGACAAAGAAGCTAAAATTACACTGGAAACAAGACAGATTTCTTCAGCAAACGGTGCTGGTCAGACTGGACAAGTGCCTATAGAAGAATGAAACTAGATTCATACCTTTCACCCCACACAGAACTCATTCCAGGTGAATCAAGGACCTCAGCACGAGACCTGATGCCCCAACTGTGACAGAAGAGAAAGCAGAGAATACATTTGAATCCATTGGCACGGGAAAGAGGTCTTTCCAAACAGAATGCAAATAGCATGGGAATTAAAACCAGCGATTGAGACACAGAATCTCATGAATCCTTTAAAAGGCTTGCATAAAGCATGGACCCTATCATTTGAATGAAGAGGCAGCTTAAGGAATGGTCAAAAACTCTACCCATTAAATATCTGACAGAAGGTCAGTATCTAGAGTTACTAAATCACACATGCACACACACACACACACACACACACACACACACATACACACATACACAATCTCATTGAGGTAGTTTGAGTGACTCTGGCCCCAATATGTTTGAATGCTTTGTCTGCAGTTTGTGGAACTGTTTGGGAAGGATTAGGAGGTGTGGCTTTGTTGGAGTGGGTGTGTCACAGTTAGTCCTGCATCTATCTGTATCTGTATCTGTATCTGTATCTGTATCTGTATCTGTATCTGTATCTGTATCTGTATCTGTATCTGTATCTGTATCTATCTGTATCTATCTGTATCTGTATCTGTATCTGTATCTGTATCTGTATCTGTATCTATCTGTATCTGTATCTATCTGTATCTGTATCTGTATCTGTATCTGTATCTGTATCTGTATCTGTATCTGTATCTGTATCTGTATCTGTATCTGTATCTGTATCTATCTATCTGTATCTGTATCTGTATCTGTATCTGTATCTGTATCTGTATCTGTATCTGTATCTGTATCTATCTATCTGTATCTGTATCTGTATCTGTATCTGTATCTGTATCTGTATCTGTATCTGTATCTGTATCTGTATCTGTATCTGTATCTGTATCTGTATCTGTATCTGTATCTATCTATCTGTATCTGTATCTGTATCTGTATCTGTATCTGTATCTGTATCTGTATCTATATCTGTATCTATGGTTCTCTCTCTCTCTCTCAGCTGCTGTCTTAACATGTAAGCTTTCAGCTACTACTCCAGTATCATGCCTGCCCTGCTGTTATGATCCCTGCCATGATGGCCATGAACTTACTTACCCTCTGAAACTATAAGCAAGCCCCAAATTAAATGCTTTCTTCTATATGTTGTCTTTGATATGGTGTCCCTTCACAGCAATAGAAAAGTAACTAGGACAGTGGAGAAAACAAAGAAAGTTGCTTAAAAAGGGTGTGTGTGTGTGTGTGTGTGTGTGTGTGTGTGTGTGTGTGTGAATGGATCTCCCTGACAAGGGGAGAGGACATTGAATAGATTTCATAGGTAGACTGGAGGCAGGTGGGGATAGTATCAGGATTGATTAGGTTGGGTGGAGGATGACTGGAATTAGGGGTCATTTGGTGGACTAGATAGAATCCTAGTACAATGAGAATTCCTTGGAATCTATTAGGGTGACTCTAGAAAAGACTCCTAGTAATGGGGGACACTGATCCTAAACTGGTCATCCTCTGTAACCAGGTAAGGCATCCAGTGGTGGGATTGGGACACAATGGAGGGATTGCCAGCCACAAAACCTTTGACCTACAATTAGTCTTGCCTGCAAGATATGCTGGAGTGAAGGTGGCATAAAATGTGTAGGGACCATCTAACCAGTGACTTGCGATCTATGCCACCAGAGGGAGCCCACGCCTGACACTGCCTGGAGAGCCAGGAACCAGAGGCTTAGTAGCCCACCAGAAATGCAGAAACCCACAGCCAAACTTTAGGTGGAGCTCAGGGAATCTTGTAGAAGAGGGGAAAGAAGGAATATAGGCATCAGAACACATAAAAACAACAACAACTGGAGCAGAGGCTACCCCAAAAGCTGTTGCCTGTCTGTGAAACCCTGTCCCCTAACTCAGATGTCTTCTCTGGCCTCAGTGTGAGAAGAAGCATCTATCCCTGCAGAGACTTGATGTGCTGGGGTGGAGGAATAGGGAATGGGGGTTGGGCTTCCACTCTCTCAGAAGAGAAGGGATGAGACTGTGGTGGGGGCAGGAGGGACCATGATCAGGATGTAAAATGAAGAAAGAAAGAAAGAAAGAAAGAAAGAAAGAAAGAAAGAAAGAAAGAAAGAAAGAAAGAAAGAAAGAAAAAAAAAAGGAAGGAAGAGACAAGACAATCAGTTAATACAGAAAATCAATGAGACGAGTAACTTAGACAGCAAAATAGAGGCTAAAATTATACCACAGCTTATATCTTAAAATATGTGACTGAGAAGAAATTCAGTATGTATCAAAACATAATAGTGAGAACTATTCGTTTGTCTAACCAATGTACACTAATAAGGAAACTGTCAAGAACGTTGAAAGAAAGCCATCACTCAGAGCCACACAGTGCTATCCTTTTCATCTTTATGAACTTAAATTTTATCAAATATTTTTGCGTCCCTTTCATCAAATGTTTGAGTAGTGATAGTAACATAACTTTTATCTGTGAGTTTATCAATATTCTACTTCCTTCTGGAAGAAACTGTGGAGAATTCAATCTCCATGGATGAGGTACAGAGCGGTCCTTGTTGCTTGAGGGGTAGTGGTAAAGATTTGTCAGTCTAAAATGAAACCAAACTGAGCCTCTTCCAGAGGGCACAGCTCTCTGGGGTTCTGTTTGCTTGTGAGATACTACCTCTCTGGATTGTAATCTCTTCATTGTGAATTTTTAGCAACTGCTGTTACTAACAAGAAAAGCACATAGCTTATCACCAGGTTATTTTATTTAACTCGGCACCTTCACAGCTTGGCTGTGAGTAAAAACATTTACTCTATAAAGGCCTTGCCTTTAACACCGTCTATCTTAGTCCAACATCCATGTTACTTAAGGGAAGCGTCCAAGTTTTCAAATGAAAGGAGGAAGAGGAGAAGAGGTGGGAGAGATGGGGTGCAGAAGATCAAAGGCGAAGGTGATGTGTTTGAACTCGAGACTTTCCAGAGGGTTTGTTGCTGGTGATGGGTGGGTATCCCGAGCTTTTGTCCCCACCGGCAAGAACACACTAGGGACAACTGGAATCTTCTGAGGCAAAAGCTTTATTGCTTCTTCAGGAGGGAAGACCCCGACCCCAGAAAATGGAGTCGCTTATATAGCCCTCAGCCATGGCGTTTCAGCACCTGATATGGCGTGTCAGCTCCTGATTTGTTGCTCACCCATCACCCCATTACTACGCCCCGAGATGGGCAGTGACTAGGTGTGAGTTCACTCTCGCACTTGCGCACAAGGCTTGTTTACTAGTTAGGCACACCGGCCAGCGCCATCTTATAATGGCGATTGCTCACGGCATAGCTCTCCACAGATGGGTGTTGCTTTTTTAGAGGCATCATTGAACACTTTTCAGAATGCTGTTATACTTCATCAAACATTGTGTGGCTCAGTGGCTCAGTGGCTCAGTTTCTTGTTTAACGCCCTAAAATGATAGAGTTTAAAGCAAGTAAATGGAGAATCTAATCTTCCCAAAAGCTCCTGTTCTTTTTTTCGAGTCTCAGGAAATACCTTCTCAGAACAAATGCCATCGCATTACAATAAAACTGCCCAGCCAATCGTCTTTGTAATGATGTTAGAAGTACGTTTCAGGTTCCAGAAATCACCACTGCAACTGAAGTGCCTGGACCAGGCAAACTTTATTCTTCATTGAGAGAGAGGTGCACTTGCTTTTTATCAGAACCCAGGTGAGTCTTTCCCCAACTAATGGGGTCCAACCTCATAATCTCTTTCAACTGTGTAGTCTGAAAAGAATTGGCACATGGGAAATAAAGAGGTCTCAAAACATTTGCATAAAAGTCTTAAAAGGTTGGGGGCGATAAAAGATTTTACTTCTTTGTCCTGAGTCCTAAACACAAGTTTTATAGTATTTGATAAAAACAGCTCATATTTTGTATTTCTTTCAATGATCACACATCATAAAGATTTGTGATTAGATCTTTCTTATTTAACCCCAGCCATGAGAAACTGTTGCTAGATCTGTTTTATTGAAAGCTTTTATAGTGTTAAAAGTTGGAATTCTCAGTTATTTTTGAAAGACTGTAAAACCATTAACCAAAGGTCATATAAAGAGAATTGACAATTTGTTATAGGTGCAAGGACAGAAAATGAAATATTGACTGAGTTTATCTATACAAAGCTTCACTAATAACTTAGTTATGGTTTTTAACTCTCCATGAACCTGTGTAGCTGTGGCAGGTGATGAATGTTTAGTCAGATACCAGATAATTACTACTAATGGATATGCATGTAAATATTCTCTGTTGTAAACGTCTTATTCGATTTATGGTTTGAATTTTGTGTAAACTTGTGCTGAACTTTTTACCATGTGATCATGTATTCTGAAAGATGTAAATAAGTGCTGAGGATAAAGAGAAGGGAGCAGTTCTCCTTGTCTCACTTTTCTTAGCAATTCTCCTTGTCCCACTTTTTTACATCCTGCCTTTTTCCTAGATCCCTTACCCACCCCCTTTCTTACAAGCCTGTTTCCCCCTTTTTCTCAGAGAGCTTTCATGGGAAACTTTTTACAACTTAGAAATAAATGCCAAAATCACTTCCCAAAGTGTCCCTTTTTTCTTCCTGTGACTTCAACTAGCAGGCTGAAAGTTAAAGCTGTGCAGTTCCTGCTGGAGATAGAACAAAGGCCACTTTACTTAATCTCCTACTGTTTTAGGATGAGGTGCAAAACAGTTGCTCACCCCAGAAGGACTCAGGATGCAGGTTAGCTACTGAAGCAAAGTGACTTATAATTGAGATAGGAAAACGTAATATTATTATATAGTAACCCTAAATGCCTCATAAGACCAAATCTTATCACCGCTAATGCTCAAGGAGAACCAGAACATGAAAGAAGATCTTCCAGGGCTGGCCCTGGGCAGGTTCACAAGTATCTTTAACTCTAGTTCAGGAATTCCATGCCCTCTTCTGCCTCCAAAGGCATCAGATAGAAAACTCACGCATAGACATATAAAACAATATATATGATACTACCCGAAATAAATCACAAGGACTGTTAATCCCACAAGGCAAGAATAAGACT
The DNA here is from genome assembly GCF_978045245.1 of Mus caroli. Taxonomy (NCBI): domain Eukaryota; kingdom Metazoa; phylum Chordata; class Mammalia; order Rodentia; family Muridae; genus Mus; species Mus caroli. The sequence goes on from NW_028227261.1 coordinate 119,683,822, forward strand.
ACTATCAAAATTTTTGAGCTAAGCAGGCTTTATTAAATACTGGCCAGGACAAAGGACACTGCCCCAGGCCATATCCAGGAATCCCAGAGTAACAAATTACATTAGTCAGAAGCGTATACAATCAAAACTGACAAGGCTATATACTTCCCACTTTCATGTAATCAGGGGCAAGCATACATCCTGACATACTTCCTGCCTACACCTCCCACCTAAGTGGGCACATCCTGTGCAGCTGGGACCACCAGCCTTGTTTACAGAAGTGAAAACAAGTGGCTTGTTGTCTTACACGACCAACAGCTCCCAGCATTCCAAGAAGCTATCTGTTCTTGCCAAGAGGGGCTTACAGTTTAGAGACATTTCTGTTTTATGTCTAAAGCACACAATAATTTAAACTTAAAATATAACTTTAGCCTTCACAGGACAACTCAGGAGTCAGGATGGGAGGTCATAGAAAAGAGAGAGTAGGATTGGTTTTGAAAATTATCACAAACAATGTTCACATTTGTCAACACCATTAATTATATCATATACTTTGGCTTGATGTCCTCGTAAAATAAGGCTAGCACTTATATTACTTTTTTAAAAACCGTGTTTGAGAAAATGCTGATAATGTATGATTTTTAAAATTAAATATAAGCGAACTATTAATATCTATGTGAAAAACAAAATCGTCAGTGCTATCAGAGATCCCGTGAGAAGTCTCTTTAATCCCTGGAGATCTAATTTGGGAAACTCTGATTAGTAATCTCTGATCAATTTGAATGTGTTTTTTTATACAAGTGATGGTAGATGATCCCTGTCTCAGAACGGCTAGACTGACCACAGTCCCGGTTCTAAAGACTCGAACCCTTCACCACCACCTGTAAAACTGCTAATTCTGGTCCCCTTTCTCTTAAAGCTCTTCTGCCACACCACTGCTCAACTAAAAGCACCCTATAAAGCCCCAGACTCCTTTTTGGCGATACTGCACTTCCTTCTCTTGGAGGCAGCTGGATTCTAGCCTGAATCTTTCCATTTCCATTACGTGCCATTAGGCCCCATTTCCAATTCTGGATATCTCTTTTTGTAAATATACATGAAACCCACGAAACGAAAGATTATTTAAATGTGAGAGGCTGAAAGTCAAAGGCCCCAAGAAATCAAACCAGGCTGCTCATCTGGGTTCCAAAGCCAGGGCTCAGCCCGGACCCCTGCTCTACGGCCTCCGGAGCATAGATGGCGCTGTGGTGCGGCTCTTAGCACCCCGGCGGGAACGCGCACTGGTGGGAGCGTCCCGGGCGGGAGCGCGCACCGGGAGGGAACGCGCACTGGTTGGGCGCGCACCGGGCGAACCGGAAGGAGAGCCCAGCAGCCGGCGTTCGCACCGGACGCCGGAAGTCTCTGAGCCTGGCGGCGTCCGAGCTGAAGCTTTCCCGGCTTTCCAATTGCCCAAGGTCAGGCTCCGCCAGCGCTCGAAGGGGAGGGTTGTGGTTTGCAGAAGATGCTAGGGTAGGTTGCCGACAGCCCAACATTCAGACTTAACTGACCTTGGTTCCGTAGGGAAGTTCCGAAAGCACTTGGGTCTTAGTGAGCTCTCCACCCTGCGCTGCGGGGAAGACCACAGCCGTGCCGGGAAGCCTGCCCGCCGACCACACAAGTTCTCACACTTGTTTATGAAGATTTATACTGAGCTCCGTAGGCGCCTGGGTATCTGACCGCGATCTGAAAAGCTTTACAGCCTTCAGGTCCCTGCCACAGTGACACTCTTTCCCCAATCCATGAGTGGGGTAAATTACGAGGTGGAAAGTGGTGTGTGTGTGTGTGGTGTTTTTCTTTTTTCACTTTAAAAGTTATATTTTACAGTAAAAACGGATAGAGTTCATTTTTAAAAATCTAAGCGATCTCATTTCCCCTCTGCGAGACAGGATGTACAGCTGGCTGTCCTGGAACTCGTTCTGTAGACAAGGCTGGCCTGGAGCTCAGAGAGAGCCGTCTGCCTCTGCCTCTCTAGTGCTGGGCTTATCTTAGGGTGCTGCGTCTGGTAGTACTTTATAAGTGCAAAATACTTTCCTCAAAAATCAGTTTTGGAAAAAGATGCTGATGGAATAGGAGTCCACTACAATGGGATGAATTGGATTATCCTACCCTAATAGTGAAAAGACATCGAAGGTAGGAAGGTTGCAGTATCTGTAGGATGTCCGCTATTTTGTTAACATCTTTCCTTTTAAGAATGTTAACAATGTTAAATATACATCTATAATATTGCAGTGTATAATATCATCCCTTTATTAAGGTGGAATCAGAGTTGTCACTTACTCCCCCCCCCCCCAAAAAAAAAGCACGTTAGAAGTACCAGAGTTGCGATTAAACATAGTTTCCTCAAGCTATAAAGCCCTGATTCTTTCTCAAAGTTGCTCATATTAATCTAAACTATTGAAGGTGTCCTATTCCGGACTTTTACTTTCTTAAGCACTAAAAGAGTATAGTATGTGAAACATACTAACAAGAGCATTTATACTATCGTTGAATGTTTGGTCCATTTGAGGCACTTCTCTATATATTTGAAAATAGAGTGTTTTTCCTAAACCAGTTCTCATATTGCTTATATCTTCATACTTCCCCATACAATATAATATAGGTATCTATGCCAATCTTGTTGTAGTGAATTTGGTGTGTACAGACAAAGGTAGTTCATTCGTTCACATAAGCACATGTGCAATATGTGTGTAGAAGCCAGAGGTCAGCCTGATGTTGTTCCTCAAGGGCCACCTACCTTGTTTTCTGAGACAGAGTTTCTCACTGGGACCTGGGACTTACTGATCCCAAAGGGCTGGCTGGTCAGAGAGCCCCAGAGATGAGTCTGCCTCCCCGACCACAGCACTGGGAGATTTATGGACACACCACAGCCTGGGTTTTACACCAATGATGCTGGGGATTGATGCAGGCCCTCAGCACCTCTAGTTAGTAGCAATATATCGTCTGACGTTATCAAGTGTTTATATAATGAGCTTCTTCATTGCCCACGAATCCACCTGTCGAACCTCTTCTTCCCAACAGGCCCCTCTTTCCTCCCTCCCCTCAACCTCCCTGTGTGCATAAAATTATCCACCAGAGCAAGAACAGTTTATCAGTGGGTATACCACTGAGGGAGATGGCACTTTCTCACTAGTTAACTGCTAATAGTTCCTCAGGGAGGAGTGGGGCCTGGTGCTTATTTTGTGTGAATAAGTGTTTGTCTGTGTGTGTGTGTGTGTGTGTGTATGCACCATGTGCGTGTCTGGTACCCATGGAGGCCAGGAGAGAGCATTGGACCCCTGGAACTAGAATTGCAGGCAGTTGTAGCCACCATGTGGGCTCTGGGAACTGGCCCTAGTCTTCTACAAGGGAAACAAGTATTCCTAACTGCTAGGCTGTCTCTTTAGCCTAACTAGTGAAATTTCAAGTGTTGGTTCTCAAATATATTGTGGATCATCCCCTTGAATATTGATTTTGGTACAGTAGAGGAGGAAACACACACACACGATGGCTAGCCCTGACTTTGTTTGGACTTCCATATGGTGTCATGATTTCATGGACCTGCTCTTCTGTCTTGAGGTATACCCTTTCCCCTCACAAGGAAGAAAGGCAGAGCAAAATAAAAAAAAAACATTCTATTATAGAGCAACATATGACATAGTGTAGCTTATCATTATCAACAAGTATGAGAAATTCTGTTCATGGCATGCCCGCCCATGTTCTTGATTATTAGTAGATAAGAAGTGTGATGGGAAAGGAAGACAGAAATACAGGCACTTGGACAGATTGTACAGCTGACAGGGAGAGATAGCTCAGCGGTTAAGAGCACTGACTGCTCTTCCAGAGGTCCTGAGTTCAAATGCCAGCAACCAGATGGTGGCTCACAACCATCCGGAATGAGGTCTGACACCCTCTTCTGGTCTGAAGACAGCTACAGTGTACTTACATATAATAATAAAATAAATCTTGGCTCCAGAGCGAGCAGGGTTGGAGCCAGCAGGGATCCTGAGTTCAATTCCCAGCAACCATATGATGGTTCACAACCATCTGTACAGCTTCAGTGTACTCATATACATAAAATAAATCTTAAAAAATATTTTGCAAACAGATGCACGTGGGTTAATCACCAAATTATTTAGGAGTAGTGCAAAGACAGTTTCCCATCATCCCCACTGTAGGGTGTAGCCTTTAACACAAGAAAGGTTCAACTAGAGGTTGGCTAACTGTATGCAAATGAGTAAGAGCAAGTTACCTCAGTGACAGATGGCAACAACAAAAGGGCAGAAGCTGAAGAGAGCGAAGGGAAGATTTAGGATGTTCAAATGGAAGCTCACCTGAAAGTAACATTTCATTCGAGTGGTAGTGTCAGGATAAGTTATTGCTGTGCCTTGAACTTGTGGTTAGTTCTGCAGCTTTTCAGAATGGAACTTAGGTTTAGTTCTAGACTCCTTGAAAAGAGTCAGTGAGCTTCTCCTTCTAGATTACACGTTCACTCGTTGCAGTTGCAGTTTGTTTTCTCACACAGTACTTACTGGTAATTTAGATGTGAAGAAAGAACCAAATCTTTCCATTCTTCCTACACATACAAAGTTCTGGGGAGCAACGAGACAGACAAGGGCTTTCTCTTATATGAAAAGATTTTGTTCTTTTTTTCTAAGATTTATTTCATTATTTATTATATATTAAATATTTATTTTATATATTATTTTATACATTGTTGCTGTCTTCAGACACACCAGAAGAGGGCATTGGATCTCATTACAACTATGTGGTTGCTTGGAATTGAATTCAAGACCTCTGGAAGAGCAGTCAGTGCTTTTAAACTCTCCTTTTTTTTTTTTTTTTTTTTTTTTTTTTTTTTTTTTTAATAGCAAGCTTTAAATCAAAGTTTAATTCACACAATAAAAATTCACTTTTCAAATCAGGTAGGGGAAAACTCAAATTTTAGAGGAGGAAAAAAATGAGCGCTTATACAACCATTCACATGTTTGCTGAGATCCAGTGGTCTATAAAGTCAACTGTATAGGAAATGGTAGAAAGCAGGGATGGTTCCTGTGAGAGCTTCAAGCTTCATCTACAGGAGTATTTGAATAGGTTCTGCCCTCTGTTGCCTACCATCACTGGTGTCCCAAATTAAGGATCTAAAGTGGTGGTTCTCACCCGTCCTAGTGCAGTTCCTCATGTTGTGGTGACCCTCAGCCATAAAATTATTTTTGTTACTACTTCATAACTGTAACTTTGCTACTGTTGAGAATCATAATGTAAATATGATTATACATTACAATATCTGTGAAAGAGTTGTTTAACCCCACAGGATTATGACCACAGGTTGAGACTGGCTAATAGGGAACAACTTAACTCTTGAGGGTTCGTGACTCCTACACTGTTCTAAGGTGGAATCAGAAAGTCTACAATTACGGGCGAAGAGGTCTTGACAGTAATAACCATAGCATATGTGGAAAGCCAACAAATAAACAACCTTTATTTGACAGATATACAAAATGAGAAATTCTTTCCTTGCAAGCTGATGTTCTTAGCACGTTATTAACCCAGTTAAGTGCTGGCAGGGAGTAGTGACAGCTGCAGCTATTTTTAAGTACTGAGCACCTAGTTTTCTCCATAACCATAAAGTTGCAAAAATATTGCTTTTCATTCCTGTGAAACAGAAGAGCTAATGGCCGAGAATTAATTGGTGTACAAAGCACCAGTACCTGAGTAGGAATGTTTACATCTTCATAACATTTACTGCGTAGGAAGCTGCAGTCTTTCCCCTGTGTGGTTGTTAACTTGAGTCTGTGGGGAAATGTCTACTTCCCTGCATTATGTGGTAGGAATGATACCTGGAAGCAAAACGAACCAGAAGACAAAAGACACATTTGGGTTTAACTAGATAGAGAAGTGTTTAGATTAAGGAGGTAGCAGGTCCTGTCCTCATTTGGAGGGTGCCGACTGGGCTGAGAACAGGTAGAAATGGCTGCCATTTCTTACTGTTTGGACAGGGGAGGGCTTAAGGCTTTGGGGGTCATGGAGGATAACAGAGAGGCTGAGAGGAGTATGAGCTGGGCTAAGTGGTTGGAGGAGATAGTAAGAAAGGAATGGTAGTCTTCCTCAGGCTGCTATGGAAGGGCAAGTGGTGGGGAGAAGTAAAGATGGCAGAAATGAAGGAATGGTTGGTTATACTCTGATCGCTGCCTTAGCCCTGGCTGCATACAGTGTAACCAGAACCAGGTGACTTCCAACTTGTACCTGTATTGTCATACTCAAGAAAGGAAGGAGAGGACAGGAGAGGGGGAAGGAGGGAGAGAAGAATGGAAACAGAGATGGGAAGAGGCAATTTACCCAGCAAGACCTAAAGCACCAACTAAAAAGGAAACACGTGGCCATCATTCTTGGAGCACATCTAGGATCAAAAAGAGTGTTTGTTTGTTGTTTGTTTTAAGAGCTTTGGGTCCAGCATGATGGAGCACACGTTTAATCCCACCACTTGGGACTCAGAGGGAGGCAGGTCTCTGCAGGAGCCATCATAGGAGGAGCTCATAGCGAGCAGGTGATCTTCCTGAGACGAATCTGCCTTGGATTAAAATCCATAACAGATGTGCTCCAATAGGCAAGGCCCCCAAAAAATTCATTTTAAGAAAGATTCCTGCTATGAATGTGCTTTTCCTGTTATTATTAAGTATATAACCATCACTAGGAACTAGGCCACACTTTTGAGCAGATCTCTGCAGAACAATGAAGATGTACGATCTTGTAGTGCTATATAGACAAATAGATAATAATTCTATAGAAATCCTGATTTGATTCAAGTAATTTTAGGAAGAAAGTCTTTAGAGATGGTCTTATGCTAGAAAGATGTAATAAAGTTAGAATCAAGAATAGAATGTGCCCACTCCTCAGAATAGTAAATGCTGCATAATAAGAAATATAATGAGCTTTCATAAATAATATAAGAAAAGAATAAGAATAATAAGAGAAATAGACTTAGGACAATTTTGTGTTCAAGGAAAAACACTTAGATCCAAGGATAAAGTCACCGGTGTGCACTATGATAAGGTAAGGCCATCTAAAAATGGTTGCTTTGAACTTTTAATGAGTATACTATGATGAAACACTGAACTTAATATCAGCATCATTCCGTAACTCCCATTTTACGTAACATTTTACCTCTGAGGTTATTTTCTCTTTTCTTTTTTTTTTCTTTTTTTTTTTTTAAGATGTCTTTATTTAAATGAGTACACTGTAGCTGTCTTCAGATATATCAGAAGATGACATTGGATACCATTATAGATGGTCATGAGCCACCATGTGGTTGCTGGAATTTGAACTCAGGAGCTCTGGAAGAGCAGTCAGCACTCTTAACTGCTGAGCCCATGAGGTTATTTTCTAAAGGACGTTTTGTCTTAGAAGATATTAAAAAAAAAAAAAAACAAAAAACCCAGAGAAAAGAAATAAAGTTGGTGATTGGTTGAATGGTTTGGCTTGGGGAGCTTTGGCTCATCCATCCATCCATCCAAACGTGTATGTTTGGATGTAGGGTATATGTTTATGTGTGTAAGCATGCATGAATACTATGGAGTTGATTGTGACAGACAGTCTGGCCAGAGTGTGGATGTATGAATGTTTGAATGTGTATGTGCATATTTGCCTGTATACAACATCTTAATTCTTTTCCTTTCCTTCCTCTCTGGTTCACAAAGAGTTAACCAGCGTAGCCAGAGAGGCTTCTGGCTGATTCGCCAGAGAAAGGAGCACCAACAATAAATCCTTTCACTTCATCCCCTGCTGTTTTTTTTTTTTTAAGATTTATTTATTTATTATATGAAACCCAGTACACTGTAGCTGTCTTCACACACTCCAGAAGAGGGAGTCAGATCTCTTTACAGATGGTTGTGAGCCACCATGTGGTTGCTGGGATTTGAACTCTGGACCTTCGGAAGAGCAGTCGGGTGCTCTTACCCACTGAGCCATCTCACCAGCCCCCCCTGCTGTTTTATGATGAGGTGCTAAACAGTTTCTGGCCTCTGAGGAACTCAGACAGGCAGGTCAGCTACCTCACTCAGCAAAGTCACTGTAGACTTAAGGCAGATAAATATTTTATTATTATGCAGCAACCTGAAAATCTCATAACCCCCACTGATGCTCTTCCTCCTCTGCTGCCTCAAGAAGACCCAAGAACAAGCAAGAACAACAGCTGGGGCTGTCCCGCCCCACCCCCCAGGGCTCTGTGAGTTCAGGGCTGACAAGGTCTGGTAGGGAGTCCCAGGCCAGCCAAAGCTGCATAGCAAGACTGTCTCAAATAAACAAGAGAAGTTTATTGAAAAATAATTACAGAAGCCAGGCATGGTGGCACACACCTTTAATCCCAGCACTCAGGAGCCAGATGCAGGCAGATTTCTGAGTTCGAGGCCAGCCTGATCTACAGAGTGAGTTCCAGGACAGCCAGGGCTACACAGAGAAACCCTGTCTGGAAAAACAAACAAACAGACAAACAAACAAACAGTACAAAGAAAATAAATAAACACTTTTTTTTTTTTTTAGGTAGTAATCTTCAGTAGCCAAGATGTCTTCAGCACCTGATCCTCCAACAGTTAAAAAAGAACCGTTAAAAGAGAAAAACTTTGAAAGCCCAGGCCTCCGAGGGACGCACACAACCACCTTATTTCGAGCTGTGAATCCCGAGCTCTTCATTAAACCCGTAAGAAAAACATCCAGGAGACTCGTTCGCTTTCCTGTAGCTTTGGTGTATGGGGAGGAAATTTTATGCCGACTAAGAAGACCCTAAGCTGGTCATGGTGGCATGTACCCATAATCCTAGCCCTTGGGAGAATAGGCAGGAGATTAAACAGGGTTCGAGGCCAGCCTGGGGCTATAACCTGTCTTAGAAGGTAAAAGGAAATTTTAAATGCTCTGTCACATGGAAAACTCCAAAACATGTATTTATATACTGTTTCGGAGGTAGGTAATTTATCTCTATTGGTGTTGCAAACTAGTGAATGTATTTCATTTAATGAATTTTATTTTAAAATATAAATTCTACTTATAAATGAAATAAAAATTTAAATATAATTATTGAATTAGTTCATACTTGATATGAATTTTAATAATAGTTGTGACTATAAATTGTTCTAAAGCTAAACAACTTAATTAAGTCATTAAAGGATTTAAAAACCCTTAGCTGAGCTGGGCGTGGTGGGGCATGCCTTTAATCCCAGCACTCGGGAGCCAGAGGCAGGCAGATTTCTGAGTTCGAGGCCAGCCTGGTCTACAAAGTGAGTTCCAGGACAGCCAGGTCTACACAGAGAAACCCTGTCTGGAAAAACAAACAAACAAACAAAACAAAAAACAAAACAAAAAAAAACCCTTAGCTTTCATGTAATTTCAGTTGTTGAAGATGTTTCATAGTGGCAAATTTAAACTCCTCTGAGCTTGTAGCCTTTCCTAGATGTTTATCCAGATTGAAAAAAAAAAAAAAGACACTTATTTTGAGACTAAGCTTTGAGAAAATAATTATACAGTACTTCCCCCTTGTGTTTTTCTTTCTAGGCTCTCTCTCAACCATGACCCCTAAATATTAATATTTGTTTTGACCAAAGAGGAAAAGAACATAAAATTGCTTACTCTGTTATAATTGTTCTATTTTATTATTGTTGTTAATTGTGCGTTGTGTTTAGTTTACAAATCAAACTTTATCATAGACAAGTGTTACAAGAAAACTACAGTTCATGCTGTATGAGGGTCTGGTACCATCTTTGGTTTTAGGTATTTACTGAGGTTCTTAAAATGTATCCTCCATGGGCAAGGGGGATTAATTAATATAGGAGGCATGGAAGCGGAAGCTATTATACTAATTGTATTGCTACCATGCATGTGCATCATCCAAGAAAAAACAATTTAATGAGTGTAAACATGTGCAAAGGTAGGCACGTCTGATTTATATATTTACAAGGATTGCAAAGATAGACAAGTACTTCTCTTGAAACTTTCCATCTCTTTAATTCAAAGCTCTATTAAATGAGCTAGCTCTGTCAGTCAACAGGGTCTCGAGGAAGGGAGTGAGGATTAAAGAAGAAAAAAAAAAAAAGGCAGTTAGACACCATTATAACATGACCCTAGCAAGTGTGAGGCCCAGTGTCAAATTCTTGCCTGAGCATACTTCCTTGTCCTAGCCCAATGTAAATATTCTTGTGAGTATCCTTGAAGGGGCACCAAGAGCTCTCTACACTATATCACTTTGATTTTAAGAGTTTTGAGTCTCCCAGCAATACTTCAGGGTACTTAAAACAGCATACTATCTGTTTCAATTGCTACATTTCTTGAATAGTGTAGGTTCCCTAAGCAGAGGGTCTTATGTTTCCATTGCTGTGCATTATATAAGTTATGAAAGGTTTCTGTGACAGTTGTCCATGTGCTGGGCAAGAGAAATAGCATGTGTACCACATTCCTCAAGTTCTAATAAAGTAAACTAAGTTGCAGTTGCAGTTCAGAGAGGTGACAGCTCCAGAATAGCCCCATGCCTCCCTCCTCAGTGGCCTCTCACCTTCCTGGAGCAGAAGCCTAAGTTGTCCAGGCCACAGAAAGAAAGCTGGAGATGAAAAGCAAGAGTCTTATATCTCCTGTAATTACTCAGCAGTTAAGCTGATTGGATAAATGGTTGTAACTTTAAGCTGATTGGATAAATGATTGTAACTATCAAATGAATGAAAATGCCAGCGTTAGAATGCCGGAGTGGCAATCATGACTTGTCATGCCAAAAGGGAAGTGCTCTCCTTAAATCATTAGTCTTACTGACACTTCACACTTCTTTTTCTTTGGCAGAACAAACCTGTGATGGCTTTTGGATTGGTAACCCTTTCACTTTGTGTGGCTTACATTGGTTATCTGCATGCAACTCAAGAGAACAGAAAGGACCTCTATGAAGCCATTGACAGTGAAGGGCATCGGTACATGAGGAGAAAAACATCCAAGTGGGACTAACTGCTGCTTCCTTCAGGTGGAGTGTTATTATAGACTCCGACACCTTTGAAAGAAAGACTGTTAGTGCACAGAATTGTTTCTTGTTCCATAATATGTTAACAAGGGAGAATATAAAATCGAAAGTAGTCCACTGTGCTGAGTTTAGTCTCATTCCAGCTGAAGGTATTAAATTCTGTATAATAAAAGTACCCAGTACTGTTACATTTGCATGGAGTTTCTAATGTTTTAAAGTGGATTGTGCCTTTGCAGCAATGCTTTACTGTTTAGTAGAGAAGACAACCCCTTCAGTTACTAAAATCATAATTAAATGAAAGAATAAAACAAAGTGGTTTGAGTTTTTCTTTTAAAACAGTTGTAATACTGAACCCAGTAGAAGAGCAAGTGGGTGATATCCTGAGTGCACTGGCACAGAAGAGGACTTTTTGAACACAACAGCATTAGTATAAGCACTAAGATCTTCAATAAATGGGATCTCGTGAAACTGAAAAACTTCCATGAGGCAAAGGGCACTGTCATTTGGACAAAGCAGTAGCCTATGGAATGGGGAAAGACTTTACCAACTCCACATTCAATAGAGGACTAATATCCTAAGTATAAAAAAGAAATCAAGAAACTGTATCCAATTAAAAACGGTACAAATCTAAACAGAATTCTCAATAGAGGCTGAGAAACATTTAAGGAAATGTTCAACATCCTTAGCCACCAGGGAAATGCAAATCAATACTACTTTGAGATTCCATCTTACACCTCTCAAATGGCTAAGATCAATAGCATAAGTTGATAGTTCATGCCGCTAAGAATATGGAATAAGAGAAACACTCATCTATTGCTGGGGGTGTGTGCAAATTTGTATAGCCACTATAGAAATAAATAGGGCAGTTCCACAGAAAGATAGGAATCCACGTGCCTCAAGATCCAGGTATACCACTCTTGAGTGTATACCCAAAGGACTCTACATCCTTCTACAGAGACACTTGCTCAACCATGTTCATTGCTGCTTTATGCATAATAGCCAGAAACTGGAAACAGCCTAGATGTCCCTCCATAGAAGTATGGATATGGAGTGAGCTGCAGCCAAGATAGAAGTATCTGAGATGGAGACAACTCAGAGTTTGTCCTGCTGGGATGGAAAATCTGGGTTCACCTATGAGCAGTTCCAGGAGCTAAAAAACTGCTTCAAGAAAGACTACCTCCCTAAGGAGGAGTCTCTGGAGGCCTGGCTGACGCGCTCAAACTGACAAAAGGAGACGTTAGGATTTGGTTCTTTGAGGAAAGGCATAAATAAGATGACGCTCAAGTGGTTGTCTGAGGCTCAGCGATTGAAGCTGTAGTCTGTGTACAACTCAAGGAACCAAGGATTGGGGTGGAAGTATTAGTTTAACCAACCTCTAGTACAAGAATTGGGTACAAGAGTTACCACTCAACACCAAGAGGGACCACCAGGCAGAACCCTGAGGAGTCCTCTCAAAAATGATCCTGGGCTTTCCAAAGCTTTGGAAGCCTTAAAGAGTCTTACACTTGCTTCTGGGCACCAAAGCAGAGATGGCACATCACAAAATTTCTGACTCCTTAGCGTAGGCTCTTTCTGTTAATGTTTTTTTCAACTCCCTCACTGGGGCCGGGGACTGTTGGGGTTTTATGTCTATTGGTGGTATATTAATAATAAAGCTTTTCTGGTAAGGAAACTCAGACCCAGAAAGACAAACATGTATTACAAACATGGTATGTATTACAAACATGGTATGCATTGGCCTATATGTGGATGTTAACCACTAAGCAAATGATAACCAAGATACAATCCATAGACCCAGAGAGGTTAGGTATAGAGGAAGGAACTGGGGTGCTGATGCCACATGGATCTCCCTGGGAGGGAGAGAGTAAGTAGATTTTATGGATGGGCTACGGGTGAAGTGGGCAGGGGGAGGATGTATGGGGAGAGACATCTAGAATAGAGGGGCATTTGAGAGGTGGTATGGAAACCTAGTGTAGAGGAAACTTCCTAAAATATATAATGGTGATTTTAATAAAGTCTCCAAATAATGGAGGAGATGGAGTCCCAACTGGCCAGCTCTTGCCATCAAATGAGACTTTCAGTACTGGGGTGCATCCAATTGAGTTGTTAGACAAAGGGTGCCATGGGAATCTCCAAACAACCCAGGCTGTTGCCAAGACTACAGGTTGCGGTCCACAAACTGATAGCCAGGCCCCATTGCTGAAGACAACATCCACAGAGCTCATTGAACATGGAGAGGTTGAGCTGGTGTCTTCAGAGAACCTTCACCCTATATTCTAGTGTCTTTGGAATGGGAAAGTATTCTGCAGGCTACCAAAAAAGAAACGTAAACACCAGCCCAGCCACAAACCCTTTGCTGTACTGACTACAAAGTATGTTAGGGCAATGGTGACTCAGCTTGTGAAAGCAACCAGTTGTGCTTTGAATAGGAATGACCCCCCATAGACTCCTGTGTTTGAATGCTTGGCCCATAGGGAGTGGCAATATTAGGAAGTGTGGCCTTGCTGGAATAGATATGGCCTTGGTGGAGGAAATGTGTCACTATGGGGGCTGGCTTTGGGGTCCCCTATGCTCAAGCTATTCACAGTGTAGTACACAGTCTCCTGCTGCCTGCAGATCAAGAGGTAGAACTCTCAGTTCCCTTTTTAGCATCATGCCTGCATGCACTCTGCCATGCTTCTCACCATGATGATAATGGACTAAACCCCTCCAGTCCCAATTAAGTGGCTTGTCTTTGTTTTTTTTTTTTTTTTTTTTAAATAAGAGTTGCCATGGTCATGGTGTCTCTTCACAGCAATGAAACCCTAAGACACCAACCTGTCTGATTTGACTTAGAGTCCATTTCAGGAGATGGAACCCATGCCTGACACTGCTTAGGTGACCAAGACCAGAGACAAGATATCACAGAAACCTAGGGTCAAGTCAAAAAATGTCTTTAAAAAAAGGAACAATAAAATGACTCCTAATAACATTCTGTTGTACTCATAGATCAGTGCCTTGCTCAGTCATCATCAGAGAAGCTTCCTCCTGTAGCAGATGGGAACCAATACAGAGACCCACAGCCAGACACTAGGCAGAGAGACAGAGACAGATAGACTGAGACAGATGAGAAAGACGGTGACCTTGGAACACATGGGTCTAAATGGGATGTCTCCACTAAATCCCCTCCCTCCAGAACTCAGGGAACCCCAAGAGGCAGAGAGGAATGAAGGGCACCAGGAAAACAAGCTCCTCTAAATCAACTGAACAAAGTTCATATGAGCACACAGTTTATATGTGAAGCAGCAGCACAGGGCCGACATAGGTCTGCATTGCATCGGGGCCCCTGATTTTATATATATATATATATATATGTGTGTGTGTGTGTGTGTGTGTGTACATATATATATGTGTGTGTGTGTGTGTATATATATGCTTTCAGTTTCGTATTTTTAAGGGATTTCTGATTTTTGTGCCTGATCTTGAGGCTCCTTTCGTTCTATTGGATTGCCTTGTCGAACTTCAGTGTGGTGTTTTTATCTTATCTTTTATTTTATTTATTTATTTTTAAAGATTTATTTATTATTATATCTAAGTACACTGTAGCTGTCTTCAGATGCACCAGAAGAGGGCATCAGGTCTCATTACGGATGGTTGTAGGCCACCATGTGGTTGCTGGGATTTGAACTTCGGACTTTTGGAAGAGCAGTCGGTGCTCTTAACCACTGAGCCATCTCTCCAGCCCCCTTATATTTTATTTTGACAAGTTTTATTGTTATCTCTTAGAAACCTATTGTTTTCTTTCTTTCTCTTTCTTTCCCTTCCTTCCTTCCTTCCTTCCTTCCTTCCTTCCTTCCTTCCTTCCTTCCTTCCTTCCTTCCTTCCTTCCTTCCTCTCTCTCTCTCTCTCTCTCTCTCTTTCTTTCTTTCTTTCGTTTGTTTTTTGTTTGCTTGTTTTTTTGAGACAGGGTTTCTCTGTATAGCCCTGGCTGTCCTGGTACTCACTTTGTAGACCAGGCTGGCTTCGAACTCAGAAATCCACCTGCCTCTGCCTCCCGAGTGCTGGGATCAAAGGCGTGCACCACTACACCTGGCTTAGCCTATTATTTTCTAGTCAGAGACAGAAAGGAAATGGATCCAGAGGGGAGGGGAGGAGAGGAGGTGGAACTGAAAGGACTTGATGGAGGGAAACTGTAATCAAGATATATTGTATGAGAACAAAATCTATTGCCAGTCGCCACGGGTGATATAATGGTGCTGAGAAAATGATTCAGTCGGTAAAGCCTCTTGCCACCCAAACAAGAGGACCTGAGTCTGAATCCCAGAATCCCTTTAAAACTAGGCATAGTCGAATGAATGATTAATCCTGGGGTTCCACAGTGAGCTCTGAAGTGGGAGCAGCAGAACCCCCCCAAAAGCCCTTGGACCCCCTAGGCTGGCATACCTAACAGAAACAACAGAGGAGACAAGGATGGCGATCTCCTTCTCCACCCTCCACATATACACCACCTACTTGTCCTCACACACATCGCATGCCAGACACACAATGGTTACTTGTCTTTAGCTTATTACTGCCTAGTTTGTTTTTATAAATAGTTGCAATGATGTTATACACTCAAGATCAAGAATTTTCTTTTTCTCTTAAACAAATTTTATTTTTATCACAAGTTTTTTTTTCCCCTTTTCACAATGGTAACTAACTCTAGCTCCAAGCTTCTCTCAAGAACGCCATCAGTGCGAGAGTTTCTGACTTCATCGCTAAGCATCATGTCCCCACTTTTGTTTGGTACAGAGCTTTAATCAAATCATTACCACCTCCTTTCATGAATATTCAGTCACATCACATTGTAAAATTTATTAGTGGTCATTCATTATTCAACCAAGAGACTGCCCACATAAGAAATTAGCTAGGAAACATTTAGCATAAAGAATTATTGACCATAACAAGAATGAAACAGAATAATGAGCAATTGATTACAAAGACAATTCTACATTTTAGAAGCAGGAGAAATAAAAACAATTACACATAAGGCAAATGTGGCATCAAGCAGAAGTCTACACACACACCAAGTCATGTCTAAGAATGAAATTCCATTCTAGATATACAGCTGTGCTTCGCAGATATATGTCTTATCAAAATTTCTTTGTGTAATAATTTTAGGACCTACTGAAAAAATGCTGTTGACTGTTATGTTCTCTGGTCCTGATGATAGCATTGGAAGTTTGACACAGTATGTTCTCTACTTTTTGGTGAAAATGTGTGCTTATATATTACAATATTTATCTTACAGATTATATTATGCTTGAAATGTTAGAGAATTTCTATTTTTTCTTTTATTTATATTGTTGTCTACTTATCAATTATGGCCAGGAAATCTGTTCCTTGGCAGTTCTCGTCTCATTTATGTTTCTTGTTTTTCTGCATTTCATCATTTACAGCCAGCATTCCATATCTGCAAATAGCATACCTGCAACATCATTCAATTTTAGAATTCAGGAACAGTTTTTTCACTCCATGCTGTCCCCACTATGATTGGTTGCATGATCAAACAGTCAAAATAAAACTTTCCATTCTTTATTATTTTATTTATTTACATTTCAATGTTGTCCCCCTTCCCAGTCTTCCCTCTGCAAACCTGCACACCAATCACCCTCCCCTTTGCCTCTACGAGGGTGCTCTCGCACCCACCTACTCCAACCTCACCCCTCTAGCATCCCCCTTCACTAGGGAACAAACCTCCACAGGACCAAGTGCTGTTGTGCCAACTTGCAATCCCACCAGCAATGGAGGAGTGTTCCTCTTTCTCCACTACCCCCCACTGATGCCAAATAAGGCAGCCCTCCCTCTGACTCCTGTGATTATTTTGTTTTCCTGTCTAAGTGGGATTGAAGCATCTACACTTTGGCCTTCCTTCTTGTTAAGCTTCATATGGTCTGTGATTTGGGTATTCTGAGATTTTGAGTTAATATCCATTTATCAGTGATTACATACCATGCAATGTCCTTTGGGGTCTGGGTTACCTCACTCAGGATGGTATTTTCTAGTTCCATCCATTTGCTTGCAAAATTCGTGAAGTTGTAGATTTTAATAGCTTAGTAGCATTCCATTGTGTAAATGTACCACAAGTTCTGTATCCATTCTTCCATCGAGGGACATCTGGGTTCTTTCCAGCTTCTGGCTATTATAAATAAGGCTGTTATAAACATAGTGGAGCATGTGTCCTTATTACATGTTGGAGCATCTTCGGATATATGCCCAGGAGAGGTATTGCTGGATCCTCCGGTAGTACTATGTCCAATTTTCTAAGGAGCCACCAGACTGATTTCCAGAGTAGTTGTGCCAACTTGCAATCCCACCAGCAATGGAGGAGTGTTCCTCTTTCTCCACATCCTCACCAGCACCTGCTGTCACCTGAGTTTTTGATCTTAGCCATTCTGACTGGTATGAGGTAGAATCTCAGGGTCATTTTGATTTACATTTCACTGATGACCAAGAATGTTGAACATTTTTTTAGATGCTTCTCAGACATTCAAGATTCCTCAGTTGAGAATTCTTTGTTTAGCTCTGTACTCCATTTTTTAATTGAGTTATTTGGTTTTTTGGAGTCTAACTTCTTGGGTTCTTCGGATATTTGGATATTAGTCCCCTATCGGATGTAAGATTGGTAAATCTTTTCCCAGTCTGTAGGACATTAACAATGTCCTTTACCTTACAGAATCTTTTCTGTTTCATGAGGTCCCATTTATCAACTATTGATCTTAGAGCCTGAGCCATTGGTGTTCTGTTCAGGAAATTTTACCCTGTGCTGATATGTTCAAGGTGTTTTCCCACTTTCTCTTTTATTAGATTCAACATATCTGGTTTTATGTGGAGGTCCTTGATTCACTTGGACTTGAGCTTTGTATAAAAAGGTAAGAATGAATTGATTTGCATTTTTCTGCATGCTGACCTCCAGTTAGACCAGCACCATTTATTGAAAATGCTTTTTTTCCACTGTATGGTTTTGGCTTCTTTGTCAAAGATCAAGTGACCATAGGAGTGTGGGTTTATTTCTGGGTCTTCAATTCTATTCCATTGATCTACCTGTCTGTCACTGTACCAGTACCATGCAATTTTTATCACAATTGTTCTGTAGTACAGCTTGAGGTCAGGGATGGTGATTCCCCCAGAACTTCTCTTATTGTTAAGAGTTTTTTTGCTCTCCTGGGTTTTTTTTGTTATTCTAGATGAAGTTGAGAATTGCTCTATCTCTGTGAAGAATTGAGTTAGAATTTTGATGGGGATTGCATTGAATCTGTAAATTGTTTTTGGTAAGATGGCCTTTATTACTATGTTAACCGTACTGATCCATGGGCATGGAAGATCTTTCAATCTTCTGAGGTCTCCCTTGATTTCTTTCTTCAGAGTCTTGAAGTTCTTGTCATACAGATCTTTAACTTGCTTGGTTAGAGTCACACCAAGATATTTTATATGATTTGTGACCATTGTGAAGGGTGTTGTTTCCCTAATTTCTTTCTCAGCCTATTTATCCTTTGTGTAGAGAAAGGCTACTTATTTGAGTTAATTTTATATCAACTTCAGCCACCTTGCTGAAGTTGTTTATCAGTTTTAGGCGTTCTCTGGTAGAATTTTTGGGTCACTTAAGTATACTATCATATCATCTGCAAATAGTGACATCTTGACTTCTTTCTGATTTGTGTCTCTTTCACCTCCTTTTGTTGCCTAATTGCTCTATTTAGAACTTTGAATACTATATTGAATAAGTACAGAGAGAATGGGCACCTGTGTCTTGTCCCTAATTTTGGTGGGATTGCTTCAAGTTTGAGTAGCAAAATGGATCAGTTGCTAAGTGGGGCCTGCCTCCAAATCTGACTACCTGAGTTCAATTCCTAGGACCCACATGACTGACGAGAACAGACTCCTACAAGTTGTCATTTAACTTCTACATGTATACGGTGCCACATATACACACCTCTAATAAACAAAATAGACTTTTTGGAAAGAATTTATTTCCATTTTTAAAAAGACAGGTCTCACTGTATAGCCTTGGTTGCCTGATTGATCTGAAGTTCTCAGAGATTTACTGACTACTCTTTGTCTCCCATGAGCTGATGTTAAAGGCATCTGTCACACTCTAGTCTAAGTGGATTTCTTTTCCCCCGTTTATTTTTAATTTAAAATTTTAACCGTTCTCGGTTGTAGGTCTGTGACTAGGGTGGGGCTCCATGAACTTTTACCCCTTCCACAATACCATGCCTATTGATGTTACCACTGTTCAGGTCTCGTTCAGGCAGCCATATTGTTAAAGTATCATGGGTGAAGCTTTCCTGTCGTTTCTAGGAGACATAATCTCACAAATTTCCTGGGCCTGTGGCTTTTATAATCTTTCTGCCCCCTCTTTCTTGATGTTCCCTCAGCAGGTGTTCCTTTAGGTGCAAGGGTTGTGCTGTAGATGTAACCATTGGGGGTGGGCTCCCGCCATAATCCATTCTTCTCTACATTTGTAAATCTAAATTTACAGATTTCTGTAATGGTCTCTGGCTACTGCAAGCTTCTTTGATGAGGAATGACAGCTACACTTACCTGTGAGTGTAAGTATTTTCAATGCTGTTAGTAATTATATTGATTTAGTAAGGTGACTGTTGTAGAGTCACCTCTAAGATCCATAACCTCACCAGCTCTGGTAGGAGAAACAATTGTTTATTAGCTTTATATATTATCTCCATTGTGATCAATTCTTGAAGTTTGCTGGACACCAAAGAAGTTCTTGTGATATGGAGTTGAAAAAAAAAAAACTGAAAAGTTTTATAACAAAGAGCAGTTTTCTTTTTTTAAGATTTTTTAAAAAAATTTATTCATTTTATGTATATGAGTACACTGTCACTGTCTTCAGATACACCAGAAGTTTCATAATCGCACTTCTGGAAAAGGATCCAGGAGTACATAGGGCAGTCATGTTGACAGAGCTGACCTCATTCTCTATCTAGATCTTTAACCATGTTGATACAGCAGGTATCTACCTGATCTGCTTTCAGGTAGAATTCATTTCTTTTTTAACCAGTCTCCCAAATCTAATTAATCATTTTTTCCCACCATTTTTTTTTCTGACACCAGTTGATATACTTATTTAAACTTCAGACAGGTATTAGGCCGTAATAGTCAATAAAACCCATGGTTAATTAAGGAATTCTAGGTTAACTTTTGGAAGACACAGAGACCTCTAGGAGTTTTCTTGTTGAAATTCATCTCAATGAAGGTTCAGGTCCTTAATAAAACCAACCCTACTGGAGATACTATGTGACACAGTCAAAAATGAAAATAATTTCTTTTCTTTCTTTCTTTCTTTTTTCAAGACAGGGTTTCTCTGTGTAGCCCTGGCTGTCTTGGAACTCACTCTGTAGACCAGGCTGGCCTCGAACTCAGAAATCCGCCTGCCTCTGCCTCCCGAGTGCTGGGATTAAAGGCGTGCGCCACCACACTTGGCTGAAAACAATTTCAATAGCTTCATATAATCAGCAGAACAGATGTTTATAACAGGCAGAATTTCTAGAGCAATTTCTCTCTAAAATGATAGGAGCAAATTACTTATGATGTTTAAAACCCATTGTCTGAGTTAGGGTTTTACTGCTGTGAACAGACACCATGACCAAGGCAACTCTTTTTTTTTTTTTTTTTAAGGGGAACATCAGATATATTGGGGTGGGGTTGGGTGGGGAATCTAGAAGCAACCAAGGCAACTTTTATAGAGACAAAATTATTTGGGTCTGGCTTACAGGTTCAGAGGTTATGTCCATTATCATCAAGGTGGGAGCATGGCATCGTCTAGCCAGGCATGGTGCAAGAGGGGCTGAGCCTTCTACAACTTGATTTAAAGGCCTCTAGGAGAAGACTGGTTCCCAAGGCAGCTAGGACAAGGGTCTTAAAGCTCGTGCCCATAGTGACACACCTACTGCAACACAGCCACACCTCCTAATGGTGCCACACCCTGGGACAAGGATATACAAACCATCATACCATGATGGTGTGGTAGCATGTGCCTATAATTACAGGGTAAGAGGACTGTTGCAAATTTAAGATCTGTGTGACCTACAAATCAATTTCTGGGTAAGCCATGGTGATGTACCCTGTCACAAGCAAACAAAATCCTCAAAAGTGTCCCATCTCTGCCTCTGCTTGCAGCTTAAGATGTGAGTTCTCCAGTTGCTCTGCCACCATGCCTCTACTCCACCATCACAGACTCTTAACCCTCAGAAACCGTAAGCCAATTGGCTCTTAACCCTTAGAAACCATAAGCCAATTGAATGCTTCCTGTCATTCTTCATAGCATTTTATTCCAGCAGTAGAAAAGTGACCAAGTTGCACATCCTAAAAATCTGAAAATCAGGCTTTGTGATTGTGAATACTGATTTAGTGACAGTAATTTTTCCATTAGAATACCACTACATTTCCCAGTTTTACTGCTGTGCCACCAAAGCACATTCATAATCGCCTAAATATTATTCAGAGACTGCCTCCACTGTCCATTAATTAAAAATTAACTATTTAACAAAAGCACACTTAAGAAGTGGCCAACTGAATGTCCCTTCCCATCGACAGCCAGATCCTGACAACTGACGCCTGTAAATATACGATGAGAGAGACCTGGTGTCTCTGATCACATGTAGGATTTGAGATGACAGGATCAGCCTGGCTCATATGGAGATGCCTGGTATAGACACAGAGGTTCACAGAGGATCAGAGCGGGAGATTCCTCCACAGAAGCAGGCACATGAATCTTAGGAAGATGTATGGCTGTTTGAAGCTGGAAAAGATAAGAAACATTCTCCCCCAAAGCCTCTACAACACTAGTTCTCAACTTTCCCAGTGCTGTGACGCTTTAATACAATTCCTCATGTTGTGTTGACCCCCAATAATAAAATTATTTTCACTGAGAATTCAAAACTGTAATTTTGTTCCTGTTATGAATTGTAATGTAAATAGTTACAGAGGTTTGCCAAAGGGGTCACAACCTGTGGGACTGTGAAAGGCAGCCTGTTTTGGTTGAGTTAGGCTTGCTCCAGAGACCCAGTAGAAAACTCTACAAGGGATGGAACAGTGAGCCACGTTCACAGAGACAGGTGCCTGACATGACAGAGCCCCCAACTCCATAATTCTGTGACTATCAGTCACACAGACAAAGCCCCCAAGCTCCTGGCATTCTGGCTAGACTCCACCCCCACAGTTACCTGATAACTACAAGATAGCCTAGCTCACTATAAAAGGAGCTATAACTGCTTGACCCCTCCTTGCTCGCTTAAGCTCTCACCTTTCTTACTCTCATCTCTAGCCCTCCTCTCTCTCCCTCCCCACTCTCTCCGTGTGGCTATGGCTGGCCCCTCTCTTTCTTTTATCATCTCTCTTTCTCTTTGCCTTTCTACAATAAAGCTCTAAAACCATATACTGTCTCTGCTCATCAAGGCCCGCCATGCTTGAACGATGGGTTAGGCTTTCCCCTAAAGAACAGAGTCTAACCTCCCTTCAGAAGGCCTTTCTGCACTCCAGCCATGGACAGAACCAAGGACTCTTGCCCGCGTGGGAACCACCAAGCACCCCCTCTCTCCCTACCCTCTCCTTTCTTTGGCTCTGAGGCTGGCCGATCCACCCACAGGGCCCCCACTTTGTTCTCAGCTCTTCTGTGGTGTCCAGCTGCATCTGGGATGCCCGAGATTGAGAATCTGTTATCTCTGGCCTCCCTGAAGCCCATAGTCCTCAGACTGCCTCTTGTCCACCCCCCAGTGGGCTGGGGTCCGTGGCTTCCCACAGCCAGACACCCACCTGGGGCCGTGTGGAAAGCATGCGGCAGAAGTGTGCAGCAGTCCTCCTGAGTCCGACTGCCCAGAGCACCGGAACTCTGGCAGGACATGGGTTTTCTCCCACTCCCTTTATTCCCCTACACCCACTGCCCGACAACAACCAACAGGTTGAGAACTGCTGCAGGTCTACAAGGCACCAGCCCCTCCTGGTAGCTTCATTTTAGCCCTAAAATCATTTTGGACTCTGGCTTCCCAAAATTCAATTGGATAAATTGTGTTGTAGATGAGTTATGAAGACTGTGTTCACTTACAGCAGCAAGAGGAAACTCAGGGAAATGAATAGCAGCTATTTCTGCTCTCATTTGACATTATTTCAGGTTGCTTTTATGAGCAAAGCTTGTCTTACCTAGCAACAGTTGTTAAGTAAGTTGACAACTTAATGCTAGACACTGGGAGGGAGAAACGACTTATGCCTTCCCAACCCAGTGCTCAACCTTGAAAGGCAGAGGCTGGTAGCACCATTCTTTAGACATACAGCCACTGCCAAATCATGATGACTTATTTAGTCTTTGCCAGGCTCTAGTAGAGTCTTGAAACCCTGGACTGCCCTTCAGATTTCTAGCGTCTCTTGAAACCACCATTTTTTTTTTCTTTCTGATCCTGATATTGTTTTAACTTGAAGTAGTAAAAGGGATCAGAAATTTAACTATGATCAGAAATCCAAATTATACAGATTTTGTTTGCTGTGCCGTTTGCAACAAAATAATTCCACCAGCCCCTTTTGGGGAAACCTTCAAACGGATCTATGACTACAAGCCATTTAAGACACGCTTCTATACTCACAAAGATATCTTGGGTAAGTGATTTACTCTTTGGCAGGGTGGTGGCAGTGGTAATGGAATCCTTTGAGACAGGGTCTCTCTACATAGGTCTGGCTATCCTGGAACACACTTTGGGTACCAAGCCAGCCTCTAGCTCAGAGAGATTCACCTGCCTCTGTCTCTTGTGTGCTGGTGTTAAGGTGTGTGCATCACCACGCTCAGCAGTGATCTTATTCTTTTTCTTTGTTCTAAGGTAGAATAGCACTGGGTGCCACACTTCTCAGGTTTGCCCTGTTTGAAGTTGCTGGTCTCTGTAAGAATTCCATGATGAAATGGTAACAAGTTGGAATTTAACTTAACAGTTTTGTGAATGGGATAGAGTTTTCAACCTCTTACTGTTTCTTGTTGTAAATAAGAACATTACTATGTATCTTTTAAACTGTTTTGGAGCTTGTGATGGTTTGTATATCCTTGGACCAGGGAGTGGCACCATCTGAAGGTGTGGCCTTGTTGGAATAGGTGTGACCTGGTTGGAATGGGTGTGTCACTGTGGGTGTGGGTATAAGATCCTCACCCTAGTTGCCTGGAAGTCAGTCTTCCACTAGCAGCCTTTGGATAAAGACATAGAACTCTCAGCTCCTCCTGTGCCATGCCTGCCTGGATACTGCCATGCTCCCACCTTGATGATAATGGACTGAACCTCTGAACCTGTAAGCCAGCCCCAATTAAATGTTGTTTTTTTATAAGACTTGCCTTGGTCATAGTGTCTGTTCACAGCAGTAAAACCCTAACTAGTACAAGTTGGTACTGGGAGTGGGGTATTGCTGTGATAGGCCTGACCATGCTTTTATTTGAAAGAATGTGGATTTTGGGACTTTGGATTTGGAAAGCAGTGGAATGCTTTAAATGGGGCTTAATGGGTCATCCTAGTAGGAATATGGAAGACTTTGTTGCTGGGAGTAATTTGAACTGTGTTGACCTGGCCCAAGAGATTTCAAAGGAGAAGAATTTTAGAATGTGGCATAAAGACTGGTTTTGTGGTATTTTGGTGAAGAATGTGGCTACTTTTTGCCCTTGTCTGAAAAGTTTGCCTGAGGCTAAGGTGAAGAGACTTGGATTAATTGCATCGACAAAAGAAATTTCAAAAAAGCCCAGCAGAGACTTTGTTCTCTGGTTAAGTCTTATGAAGAAAAGTTTGAACAAGTATAGCAAGCTTAGAAAGGAAAAATATAAAATATATGGTTTGAGTATTAAAGGAGTACCAGGAAGTGAAATGGAGCAAAATCTTGTGTTCTAGGAGATAAAGATTAAGGGAGTGGGACCTTGGGGCAAGATCCTACCCAGCTAAATTAGATCCAGGCATGGTGGTACACACCTTTAATCCCATGAGACAAGCATGCTGATCTCTACATTCAAGGTCAATCTACAGAGCAAGAACCAGGATAGCCAAGCTTAGGCAGTGAAGGATTTAGAAAACATAATGATAATGTAATAATACAAGGGGATCATGTTCTAGTTCTTGTAAGCAGCAGAACTTGGCAGCTTCAGCCATGTGCCTCTGGCTCTAGAATTAAGAATGGAAGGAACTACTGGGAAAATTGATGCTGGTTAGCTGGAGCTAAGGAATTAGCGGTGATTAAGAAGAGACCAGCATCGTTGAGGTGAAATCTTCTGGAAATTGTTTTCTGGGAGCACAAAGAAGCTGTGTTCCAGAGATACCCAAGGTTGTACCTCATGCTGCGGCTGGACTTGGTAATGTGTAAGAGTCACTCAGGTGGTACTGCTTGTGAAGGAATGAAGGGATCATGGAGAGAAGCTGAGGCTTAGCACTGTGAGAGGCCAGGGAAGCCCATTGGAGAAGGTGAAGCCTCAGCTGTAGTTGATGGCCCAGGATTGAAGGGGTCATGCAAAGGATGTGAGGCTTGGCACCCTGAAGAGAGCCTATGAGAGGCTATTGGTGAAGCCTAGTTGGAGTGGAACACCCCAGTGTATTGGAGATGTCAGTACCATGGGATGATCACCAAGAACAGAGGCCGTAATGGAGTGGATCAACCTGAGCTTAGAGTGCTACAGAGGACAGAGATGGAGAAGTGATGCCAGCCCTTAGGAGGAGTCCAAAAGATCAAGTGGAATCCCAGACACTGAAAGAAGAAGCTGTAACATTGAAATTGCCTTGGAGACTCAAAGATGTTAAAGATGCCAGAGCCATGGGATACATGCTGAGGAAAGCTGCTAACAGGGAGTGGAACCAGCCCAGGAGGAAGCAGTTTGTTGCAGTCAAAAAAGATGAAAAAGGAGTGGAGATCTGAAGACCACTTTGACATCAGACATGGAGATGCAGAGTTTGGAGTTTGCCCAGCTGGTTTCCTGCCTTGCTTTGGGGATTACAGTTAATTAAGTTGAATGAATCTCAGAAGAGACCTTGAACTTTGGACTTTTAACATTGTTGCAACTGCTATAGACTATGAGGACTTTGAAAGTTGCACTAAGTGCATTTTGCATTATGCTATGTTTAAGTATGGCCCCCATAGACTCATGTTTTTGAACAAGTCTATGGGGACCAGGGAGTGGAATGTGATGGTTTGTATATCCTTGGACCAGGGAGTGGCACCATCTGAAGGTGTGGCCTTGTTGGAATAGGTGTGACCTGGTTGGAATGGGTGTGTCACTGTGGGTGTGGGTATAAGATCCTCACCCTAGTTGCCTGGAAGTCAGTCTTCCACTAGCAGCCTTTGGATAAAGACATAGAACTCTCAGCTCCTCCTGTGCCATGCCTGCCTGGATACTGCCATGCTCCCACCTTGATGATAATGGACTGAACCTCTGAACCTGTAAGCCAGCCCCAATTAAATGTTGTTTTTTTATAAGACTTGCCTTGGTCATAGTGTCTGTTCACAGCAGTAAAACCCTAACTAGTACAGAGCTTTAATGTAATATCATACCTATTCAACATCTGTGACATCATAGTAAATGTGTGTTCTTTTTAACTTTGCCTATTCTTGGGGATGTCCTGTACGTATAAGAGAAAATACCTAAATACCCCAATAAGTGACTGGGAGAAACTTAGCCGTTACTTTGTAGATAGTGACAAAAGCAGATACATACAAATAAATAGGAATATTTACAGCACATATATATAGTATATAAGCAAATGAATTAAAATTCATATTTCTATTTCTCATTTATATCGAGAAAATTTCCATCTAATCCTAGATTTTATGTATATTTGAAAAGGACTCTTTAAATATTTTCCCTGTTTTCTTTCCCATGTATGTGGTAAGCTCATGGTTACTTGGTTTCATGCCTAATTTACCAAATGAGAAGTGACAAATCTGAACTAAAAGACAAGGGAGATAGAATTATAATCATCCTCTAAGACATCAGTTCCAACTGACTTGAACTTTTGGCAAAATTTTTATATGAATTATTAATTGTAATTTCTAAAGTAATTTTTAGACCCAAGACAATGCTATCCACGTTCTTTGATATACATTAAGGATTCCTTATACTTTATAGGCTATATGGACAGATAAATGTATGTAGAAGTCAGTATTTTATATTTGCTTGCCTGTATTTGTCATTAAATTATTATAAGTCAGAAGAGTGAAAAGTCTCCTTTATAAATAAGAGCTCATTGAAGTATCTATACAAGAGGATTCTCTAGTTGCTGTTAACAACCTTCAGGGGCAGGTTCTATCATGTACATTTTTTTTCTTACACTTTTAAAACACTCTTTGTTTTGGAATAGTTTGATTCACAGCTTTCAAAATGGGATCACAGAGTTCCCATGAACCTCAACTTTTCAAACCAATAATCTTGGTACATTGTCAAAACCAGGGAGTTTGCATAATAAGAATGATGCTCTCAAGTCTGGTACATAACTTACAAGTCTCTTTCCCCTTAGAAGTGCAGTTTTTAAAAAATGGATTGCATGTCTATTTATGTAACAATCACCACAAAGAAACGTCTTCACTCTATCCATTAATAATCAGTGGTACTTTTCAAAATTCCAGCAGCCATTCACTGATTTCACGGTCTTCACGATGTTATCACCATGGAACCAATGGTATGGAACAAAGGCATATAATATGTGGTCTTTGACACATATTCATCTGCAAAGTGGTTTTTAGACTCATCGCAGCTGTTTTACTAATAGTGTCTCCTTTTTCAGCATGTTTTTTTTTTAAATGTCCTATAGATAACTTCTGCAGTTAAGGCTGAGAACAACAGATAGAATGATATTTAAACATTCAAAAGGATAACAGCACCCTGCTTTGCATTACATTTTTATGAATGTGATGCATGTACACAGGGTTGAGATTTTATAATATAATCCGCATCCTTCTCTATAACAGTGTTTACTGCTTATGTTTAAAGACTCACTAATGTGGCAGGGGGTGCTGGAGAGATTCCAGTAGTTAAGAGCACTTGCTGCTCTTACAGAGGACCCACCTTCAGTTTCCAGCACCCATATCGACTGTTGCTATAGCTCCAGGGAATCTCTTGCTCCTGAGGGAGCCTGATTATACACACCTACACACAATTTAAAACAATACAAATAAATCCTTTAATAATAATAATAATAAAATTTAAAATACTCATTCGTGATCTAGTGGTAGCATTTAATTCCACACAATATATCTGCCAGTTGTAGATGATGGAAGCAACTTAGAACAAAACACATAAAATTGTGATGGAATTTCTTGATCCTCTTAACAAGAACTCAAGGTGGAATCTGTCGTCAAGATTTCAGTCTACCATGTGCACACTCAGTCAATTGTCTGGGCTGGTACTGCCATCAGGCCTACTCCAGCATGTAGAAAAGATATGAATACAAATGGTTTTAACATCTCTTAACCCCGATTTAGAAATCCCAGAAGGAAAGAAGCTAGTTTCTCTTTATGTCCTCTGTGCAAAAAATTAGGGAAGAGTGTAGCTTGAATATGTGCCCAATTCCAGACTAGTTTATAGAAGGGAGGGAGGGAGGGAGGGAGGGAGGGAGGGAGGGAGGGAGGGAGGGAGGGAGGGAGGGAGGGAGGGAGGGAGGGAGATGATGCATGATAGTCAAGTGAGGGAGTTAAGAGAAGCAAGGCCTGTTACCACAGCAGGATATGTTGAGCAAGCTCACATGTCTACAGCACCTTACTGTAAGAATTTTCAGACTAGGTCCTATAATAATTTTAAGGCTATCTCAGGTGAGATCATGAGCCAACACTGAGACCAGGCTGAAAGGTTCAGTTCTTAGCTCCTGGTTCAGAATTGTCCCCACCTATCTGATTTTGGGCGTCTCCCTACCTTCCCTTGAGTCACACTTTGAGTGAAGATGGTAATTTGTGGTGTTATAATGTGGAAGTCAAATTAGATCACTGACAGAGAAATAATAAACTAGAAACTTTAGTGCACTCCACAGCTGACAGAGTAAAAAAGACCATCATACTAATGAAAGGCATATATTAATGATGTATTAAAGGAAGCACCCTGACAGAGCAGGGAGAGAGGAGGTGAGTAAGGCTCCAAAGCTTTGTGAATCTGCATTCTGCTTTGAGTGTGCCACAGTTTGCAGGGCATTGACCTTTCATCTCCTGCTGTTTGGACTGAGTATAATAAAGCTAATGGACCCTCTTCAGGCCTATGTGGTGAGTTCCATCTTAATCAGCTAGTGGAAAACTTCCCTTTCTGATGAGTATCTTTAAAGAAAAGATTGCAGGCGGGGTGGTAGTGGGAGTGGTGGTGGTATAGCTGAGTGGAAAGGTCCATGCTTACTTAGCATGATGGGGCCAGTTCTTAGTGCCAAAAATAATCTAAATGATTGACATCACCTAAAAAGATGTGTCTTGTAGACAGCTGCCATAAACAATTTCACCAGTGATAGAAAGGCAAGGCAGAGAGCAGTCTACAGGGGCCTGTAATCATTTCTCTCCAAATACACAGATATTGGGGCAAATATTCTGAACAAAGAAGAAGAGTTTCGAGAGGCTGTGCTCAAGGAACAAATCAAAAAAGCAGAAGCCAAAGTGTGGGAAAAGGTAAAGGAGCTCAGAGATAAACCCAAGCCATGTTTTCCCATGCTGCCTTTATTTACACCTGTAAATTCAGAAGGGCAGGCAAGAGATAGACCACAGCGTCCCGACAAACTGGAGTCTTGGCCATGTTCTTTGCCCTCTGGATTCTGGGCTTCTTCATCTGTAGGAGGGATAGTAATAACTCCCTTCTCAAAGCACTGCTGGGAGGGTTCAGTCAAGGAACGGACTTGACACTAGGTGAGGCTTAGGAAGAAGAGGGTCCCGTCAAGAACCTTCTTCCTTCTAAGTTTCTCTCTGCCTGAATGGCTCTGGCCACTTTGTTCTCATTCGACTGAAACTTAAAGAGGGGATCTTTGTTGTAAATTGTTTATTATGGGCTTTTCTATTTATTCGGGACTATTAATATGTGTACTATGTAATAAAAACTTCTAAACTAAATGCCCATTTCCCCAAATGCCTTATCTTCTCTGACTCTTCTTATTTACTGTCTTTAAAGTCCTTGGGGCTTCTAGTCACCATGGTGATTCCTACAGAATCTAGAAGTAATAAAAATCCGATGGTGAAAGCCATCAGTTACTTAAATATCCCAACATATTTTATGAATCGTATACTGTTTGAATATAAGCTGACCCTGGGCATGCGTATTTTCTTTAAATCTAATCTAAATTATTTTCTTTCTTTTTTCCTCTCTCTCTCTCTCTCTCTCTCTCTCTCTCTCTCTCTCTCTCTCTCTCTCTTTGTTTTTGTTTTTTGAGGCTGGCCTTGAACTCAGAAATCCACCTGCCTCTGCCGCCCAAGTGCAGAGATCAAAGGCATACACCACCACTGCCTGGCTCTAAATTCTTTTCTCAATGTCTGATGAGAACTCAGGAGTGTTCATGCTCCCTGCTTAGTTCCTTTCAGCTTTATGTGTCTGTTCCCTTCTCTATGGTTTCTAGACTAACCTACTCAGCTGCATATGCATATACATTATAGTTTCCCTATCTTTAGTAATTCCTAAAGCAGCAAAGGAAGGCCAGGTCTCAGGGTATTATATGCACCAGACTAAGGCAGCTACTGTGGGAAGTGGGGGTAGAAACATTGCCATTAGGGACTCTGTGGTGGGTGCTAACTTCCATTAAGCAAGAACACTTAACTTAGCAACTCCTTCAATAGTGACCCAGCTTCTCCCTCTCTGCTTACCTTGAAATATTAATAGACACATGAACCTTTTGTTTCTAAGGCTGAACTGCTCCAAAAACAAGCCGTGGATCAAGCACTTGAAGATGCAGAAGCCAGACACAAATTTGAAATTCGGGTTCTGGAAGAGCAACATCAAAAAGACTTAAAGGTTCTCTCTATAAGGACTTGTCCATTGTCTTTTTTAAAAAGCATTTAAGTCAGTAAAGAGAAAGTGCTTCTGTTAGTTGACAAGGGAGGAGTGGGTGGAGTAGCCATTGATAAAGTTCAGATGAGTGTTTCATAAAAGTTTGGAGGGAACCTCAGATATGAGCTCTGTAATAGCCCTTTCACAGCACGCGTCACCGTTGGAACTAAATAACTGGGTGTATGATTGGCTGTTTAATGTCTGGTTCACTGACATGACCATGGCCTCCACAGGGGCAGTCTGTCCTGTCACTCTGCTAGCCCTGTCCAGTACTGTGCCTTGACAAACATAGCAGGGACTTAAAAGATTAAATCAATAGATCAACCTGTCCTCTTCCTTCTGGGCTTTTGGTTTCATAATTTTTCCTAAATTTGGTTTTTGTTTTGTTTTGTTTTGTTTTTGAGCCAAATTTGAAGCAAGCTTTAATTAAGTGCTGACCAGGATGATAGTCTCTGGCCAGGTCCATCCCTGGGTTCTTAGGAAATTCTGATGAGTCACATTTTTCAGAGGCTTCAAAAGGCAGCCCATGGGTTGGTGAGATGACTCAGTAGGTAAGAGCACCCGACTACTCTTCTGAAGGTCCAGAGTTCAAATCCCAGCAACCACATGGTGGCTCACAACCATCCGTAAGGAGATCTGGCGCCCTCTTCTGGAGTGTCTGAGGACAGCTACAGTGTACTTACATATAATAAATAAATAAATCTTTAAAAAAAAAAAAAGGCAGCCCACAAGGATACATATTTACCACCAGGTCCAATCAGAAGCAGACATACATCTAGATGTATTTCCTGTCTACCTACGTAAAGAGGGACGTCTTAGCTGTCTCTGAAGTATTCCAGTAGGACTAGTGGTCAGGAGATAAGAGGAACTGTTTTTTGTTTTGTTTTGTTTTTAAATTTTCACTCTTATATGTATTCATTGTGAACAAAAATGTGGTACATAGTGACACTTCAGCATACACATGCATACATTGTATCTGTAAGTATTACCTCCACACCCTCTCTTCTCATTCTCATGCCATTCCCATTAGTTTTCTTTGTTTCTCTGGACAGTTTTCTTTTACTTTCCTATCATATCTACATACATGATTTTATGTAGCAACATAACATCCAGGAACCACACATGACAGAAGCATGATATTCCTGTCAGAGACCAAGTTAATTCATAATTATCTCTAGTTGCGTCAGTTTCCCTGACAACAACAACAGAATCCATTGTGTGTACATACCACATTTCCCGAATCTGCTTCTCTGTGGTTAGACACTGAGGCTGGCTAGGAGGAACTTTGTAACTTACAAACTGGTCAACATTGCAAACAGAGGGATTCACTGCTTAATTCAATATCTCTGTCACAAAACCTGTGCAAAGGACCAGAGTACAGAACCGTCTTCACCTTTGTACGGAACTGTCTCCAAAGGATAGGCAGGAGGACTAGATGCATGGGCAGAGCAGGAAAGTGGCAGAGATCCCAATAACATGATGGATAAGAAGCTTAGGAAACTTCAGGACTACAAACGAAACATTCATGATTCCACAAGGAGCACCTCGCATATACTAATTGTGTGCCGATAAGGTTAAAAGAACTGTCTTTGTCCTAGGACCAACAGGGAGAGGGAGCTCTGCCACAGTCCCTACACAGGATAATCCCTGCTTGGCCTCAGCAGCCCACTCCTGCCATGTTTGGCATGGTTACTGGTCAGGGTTGGCTCTGTGAGCTTGCTGCCCAACTTCAGTAGAAACAGGAAATTATAAATCAACATGTCCATAGTGAAAACAATCCAAGAACTCGAGAGCACGATGCAAATACTAGAACATTTTATTGTACTCTTTTTCTGAAATAGGCTAAGTGTTAAAGACATTTATAAATATTATCTTTCAAAATGTTTTACTATTGAAAATGTGATTCTTAAGAGACAAAGCCTTCTGCAGTGAAAACCAAGGTAACATTTCTAAACAACCAAATTTTTTTTCTATAACTGTTTTCAAAATTTGCCACTGGAAGCCATTCTGTAAAGATTCTTAAAGTTGGAGTCTATTGTTTCCTTCTCTTTTCTGTTTTTTTTTTTCTCTTTTTCTGTTTCTGTTGTTTGTTTCTCTTTTGATTTTGGGGTATGTGTTGTGCATTGTGTGTGTGAAGATACACATGTACACATGTTTAGTATGTAGATATAGAGCCCAGAGGACAACTTGCTAGAGTCATTTCTCTCCCTTCTACTATGTGGGCCCAGGGATTGAACTCATCCTGTCAAGCTTGGTAGCATACTCCTTTGTCAGCTACGCTATCTTCCTGAACCCAGGTTGTCTTTCTTTATTGTCATATTGCCTTTAGACAAGGTTTCTTCCTGAACTGGAAACTAGCTGATTTGAGCAGGTTGACTGGCTCAGCGACAGTCCAGGGTTGACCTGTCTGTGTCTCCCAATACTGGGGTGACAAGAATGATCGATCAGTCGTGCTCCAGCTCCTTTCTTGGATGCTGGAGGTTCAAACTCAGGCCCCCATGCTTGCTCAGCAAGCACTGTTAACTCTCCTCAGTCTCCTCCCCGGCCCCAGATTCTGTTTTTTGGGGTCTCACTACATAGACTGGCCTCAAACTCAAGATGCTCTTCTTGCCTTCTGGGTGCCAGGATGTGTTACCACACCCAGTTTTCCCTTACTCTTAAAGTAGCCAAAATGAGGAGTTGAAACTTTTTCTCCTGGGCTAGAGAGATGGCTCAGAAGTTAAGAGTACTAGCTGTTCTTCCGGCAGCCCTCAGTTCAGTTCCTCGCACCCGCATTGTGGCTTGCAACTGTCTATAACTGTCGTCCCATGGGATCTGATGCCCTCTTCTGATGCACAGACATTCATGCAGACAAAAACCCAGATACATAAAATATATGAATAAATCTTTGAAAAAAGAAAAATCTTTTTCCCTTGAGGACCCTGGATTCTAACAGTTTTTCAGTGCTGGGGATTAGACTCAGTGTGTCTCTTATGCTAGGGCTAAAATTGCTCTATCACTGACCTGTACACATGCTTCTTCTAATCAATAATTGTTATTATTGAGATAGTTTTTTTTAAGGAGCTGCAAGTGACTGCATGTTTCCTTGCCATTTGGAGTCCTCTTGCTGTGTAGCCTCAGCGAGGACACCCTGGATACACATTCAAGAAGCCGCTCCCTCAAGACCCAGAAAAGGCACAAAAAGAGGTTGAGAAAATTCAACCAGGAGACCCCTTGGTGGTTTTAGTGCTTTATATCTGAGTAAGATTTCACTTGAAAATGAGGCTTTTCTGCTCTAAAGAGGAATGAATGAGGGGAAAGAGTGAAGGTAGAAGAGAGGGGAGAAGGTTAGACTGATGTTTTCTTACAAAATTGTGACATTTTCTTGAAGGACTCCAACATCTTAGGCAATGATGAGGGGACACATGAAGTAACTCAGTTCCTTAATATTCTCTGACAAGACTGGAGGAGACAAAGATTTACCTCTTACTGAAGGTTTTGAAAGTTCAGAACGCAACAACTGGTCTTCTTAAATATATTTCTGATACAGCACTCACTATGCAATTATAAGGAACAAATATCAAATCTTGGCTGCTAATGCAATACTTGGTGTCGTCCAGTGTACAGTGAGTCCTCTGAGAGAAGAGACCCAAGAGTATTTGTGTTTGCAGTGTCTTTGCCCAGCAGAGCGCTGGCATCCTGTGGAGTGAGTAGGCATGTCCAAATAGTGACAGGTTTTTCCTTTAGGTACTTTTGTGAGACTTCACAAATAATGGTTTGGCTTCCGCTTCCTTTCTCTTGGTTGAAAATATTCCATAGGTCCTTCTACCTAACAACAATGGAGTTCTTGTCTCCCTCATGAATGAGGAAGGGTGGCTGCCCTAATGAAATGGAATGTGGAACAGCAGTGGGGACTGGAAGACAGGCTCCAGTAAATTGTTGCTTGCCTGAGCCTCGGGTTCCCTTCATGGCTTTTACTTCTGCCATTTTCCAATATCATATCTATATTTCCATGTACACTGACACTGTGACAATAAAAGCATTAGTTGGAACTGTAGCCTGGTGATAACCTAGCATCTGTAAGACCCCAGGTTTGGTCACTAGCACTGAAAAGAACAGAAAATTAAAAACAGTCAGAAAACTGTTTCTAAACTATTTCCCTTTCTAACCTATTTCCCTTTTTGCACACCCCCCATTCAATGTGATCTTTCGTGTGTGTGTGTGTGTGTTTGTGTGCACATGCACGCAGACATACACACACACACACACACAGTTTGAATATTTTACTTAAATTTAAAAATTCCGTATGATTGATTCACACCTACTTTGAAATCACCTATTTAATAGGTACGCATCATTTCAAGTAAATGATGGCTCTTGCTTCTTAGTCTTCATTTAAAGACACCAAACCTGGAGGATCTAAGCCCAGTTTTCCATTCCCTTTCTTTAAGGCTCTAGAAGATAAAACCAAGGTGAATATGATTCAACAGATGAAAGAAGAGCTGAACAGAGAGCACACAGCTGCAGAGCAGCGTATGGTCCATCGGATCCAGAGAATTATGATGGAGTGTCACCAGGAGAAGATGGAGGCTGTGAAGAGAGCCAGGGAAGAAGAGAGAAAGATTGCGCAGAAAGCTATCAAAGAAGAGAAAAGGTACTCCAGAGAACACATCTGCGAGTTAGCATCTGACTCCACTAAAATCCACCTAGAGAAAGAAAGAAGGCTAAGGCATAGAACTGAACAGTGCCCAACATTTTCTTGGTTCTATTGTGGGATATATCAAACACTGATATTCACGAATGTAGGAGAGAGGAAGTGGGAAGGAGGTGGCGGGGAGGAGGGACAGAGAGGTTGAGTTAAGGAAAATGGCAGCTCAAGTATCTAACAGTGAGCCTAAGGGACTGAGAGTTGCCAACACTCATGGAAAGTCCTGTGTCTTACTCTCAGTCATATTCCATCCTCCTTCTCAGCAAACAGTGATTCTTCTCAATATTATGTTTCTCATTTTGTATCTCCAGTATTAAAAGGCTGAGAAGGATCAACAAACACCTTTCCATAAACACTCAGGGATCATTGTTTCCAACCGGGTTCATGTACTGTTGCGGATGTGTTAGTTCCTCATCTTTCCTTTGTAAACTAATAGCTGAATACATTAAAATATTGACTTTACAGAAATATATAGAGGAAAACACACACGTTCTTAATTACTGCTTCTTGCACATTCTTTTTCTCCCCCAACACACTTCATATAACAAGGACTATATCCTTGATGTGTTCACACACATACACACACACATACACACACAGACACACACAGACACAGACACACACACACACACACACACACACACACACACACATCCAGAAATAAACTCATTCTTTGACAAGAGGATGGTGTTATTTATTTATTTTTCTCTTTCTCTAATGAGTGTTATTTTTAAAAGACTTTTAATATGTAGGGTGTCACAATACACTGAAATAACATGAAAAACAGCTTTGTTTGACGCCATACATAAAAGAATTTTGCAAATGAATGTAAACCTAGTCCAGTCTTTTCGCCAAATATATTTTGTTTGGGAAAATATTTTTCATAAAAGTATTTGTGTTGAGATATAATT
This sequence comes from Mus caroli, assembly GCF_978045245.1. Taxonomy (NCBI): domain Eukaryota; kingdom Metazoa; phylum Chordata; class Mammalia; order Rodentia; family Muridae; genus Mus; species Mus caroli. The sequence continues at coordinate 119,720,382 of NW_028227261.1, forward strand.
AATTTATTGTTATTTTGTATTGACTGATAAATGTGTTTTTAAATCGTCTTTTAGCTACTAATTCTGTTAACGTCAATAGATAAAACTTATATATAAATTATGACTTTTGATTTCTCATTAATTTTAAGTAAAAAAGGATTTTGGTTCTGTAATCAGAAACTTAGAGATAATTTATAATTAGATATAGCTCATGTTAAGTCAAGATGAAACATAAAGCTAGCCTATGAGTATAAAGTTTTCTTCCTTTTATCCTAAAGGTGAAGAACTAGGGTTTGGTGGCTTTGGCCTATAATCTCAGCACCCAGCACTTAGGTAGATCAAGAGCTGGAGGTTAGGATCAAAGAGTTTCCTGTGAGAATTTGTTTCTAATAATGTCAGAACCTACATCCAGAAAGCCTTACCAACATAGCTGCCTAACATGAGTCAAACAAGGGCAACAATAGGAGTTCAAAGTAGACAGGAGAAAACCCACAAAGTGCCACCTCCACTCTGAGAACTACAGGCAACCGAGGAAGGGTGAGAGCAGGAGAGAGAGTCCTCCCCAGGGAGGAGTATAGCAAGTGGTTATCCAGTACCAAGTGGTCAGCCGAAACACATGTACAAGTAACAGTCTACATATCGAGCAGGTTCTACTTAGGAATACACACACACACACACACACACACACACACACACACACACACACATAAATATATATATATATATATATATATATATATATATATATATTTAAATACACATATGCATGTAACAACAATTAATGAAAAGGACATAACTTAAAAGAGAGCAGGGAGTGACGGGAAGAGAAGGGAGAGGTGATGTAATTATATTATAATCTCAAAAGTAAAAAGGAGTTGGAGGTCAGCTTGAGTTACACAATTGGTCCAAGTCTGCTCAAAGTAACAGAAACCAAACATTAATGATACCGTCTCAGAGAAATAGAAATCAGCTGAATTGATATGAGGAAATGACTCTTTGTGGGTTTAGAATTCTAACCCATCTATTAAAAACAAAATATTTTTTAAGCACAATGGACAGAGTGAACTCAGAATCTCCGTGATGCCATTAGATATTACATTAGAGGTTTTGCCCCAGCCCACAGCAGAGAAGCTGATGGGCATCCTCTGAGAGCTATTTTTTTAATTGTTTATTGATATCTAATATAGTCTGAAAGCTCATGTATACCAGGATAACTCTTCTGTGATCATGGTCACGTCACTGTGTTTCTAGTGGCCAGTCGCTCTAACTGGCAAATGTGTATGATCTCTTGTAGCAAGGCCCTGGAGGAATTTGTAACCACTGGCGTAACCGTCATTAAAGACAAGAAGACAAGCCTGGGCCAGCTGATCAAAGCAAAGGAGCACGAGATGACCATCTACTACGGCATGGCTCAGAGGCAGAAGCAAGAAGAAGTACAAGAAGTGCTTCAAGAGGCGGAAAAAACACACCAGGCCACCCTTGACAATATGATGGGCAAACTGGTCAATACCCAGGGAGAACTGCTGTCTGTGGCCAAGCAACTGGGGATCATGACAAACTGGAAAGATTTCCTGGAGGAGGAATTGCAGGAAACCAGGGCCGCGTTTCAGAAGTATATCAACTACACCTTCCCCAGGCTCTCCCCAGGACACGCTGACTTCATTCTGCCGGAAAGAAAGAAAACACCTTCTATTCTTGCTAAGGAAAATGAACCGAGGACTGATTAGAGCTCATCGGCTGAAATGTCACCACAAAAGACGGTGTTTCCAGATGAAATAAATGTACTCAAAACCGGTTGTTGCTATGTGGTCAGAGTGCTGTTGGGCTGTAAAAATTATCAACTGCCTTTTAAAATTATCATTACAGTTATAGTTATCTGTGTTTTTCTTTTCGCTTCTTTCTCGTCTTTCATTCTCTTCTTTCTCTCCTTCCTTCCTTCCTTCCTTCCTTCCTTCCTTCCTTCCTTCCTTCCTTCCTTCCTTCCTTCTTTCCTTCCTTCCTTCCTTTTTTTCTTTCTTTCTTTCTTTTTATTTTTTAGACAGGATTTCTCTGTATAGTCCTTTGTAGACTAGGCTGGTCTCAAACTCAGAAATCCACCTGCCTCTGCCTCCCAAGTGCTGGGATTAAAGGCGTGTGCCACCACCGCCTGGCTCCTTCCTTCTTTTTTCCCTCCCTCCCTCCCTCCCTCCCCTCCCTCCCTCCTTCCTTCCCTCCCTCCCTTCCTTCCTTCCTTCCTTTTTCAAAGTAACAAAATCTTGTGTGGCATTTTCAGACATACTCATGTCCTGATGTTCTTTGCTCTCTTCTCTCTCTCTCTCTCTCTCTCTCTCTCTCTCTCTCTCTCTCTCTCTCTCTCTCTCTCTCTCTCTTTTCTGTACTGTGAATGTTTTCATGGAAAACTAAAATATTCCAAAGCATATTCCAAGGCAGGCTGAGCACCACCTCCACCTGCAGAGTGGAGACAAACTCATTGGGAAGAGAAAATGGTGTTTCAAGGCAATGGAAGCACACTCCTGTACCCTACCTGACTGGTTTCTGCATCAGACCTGTAAGCATGTTCACTCTTGTTACAGTTGGAAAGAAGGAAAGAACATGTCATGAGCCATAACCTGCAGAAGCGAGATTAGTGTTTGCTTAACAAAAACATCAAGTTTCATCAAATAGATTAAGGCAAATTTTAAGTTCTTGGCCTTGCATATAAATAATTCAGAGAGGATTCACTTATATTTTCTTGTTGGGAAAGAAAATTGTCTATAGAAGTTAGAGTTTGAGAGTCCTATATACCTGACCCTTGTGTCCTGTGATTCAAAAGCCCTGAACCAAGACTTCCAATAATCACTAAAAAGCAAAAAGAATATCCAAGCCTATAGCACTTTTCTAAGACTCTATTTACTGAAAACTAACATTTTTAAATTTATGTTTTTAAATATATTTAGAATTTTATACATGAATACTGTATTGTGGCATTTCTACCCCTTCCTCTCTCCCCTCCAGCCCCTTCTGTGTCCTCCCACTCCCTCTCAAGTTCATGACTTCTTCTAGTGTTGCTTATATGCACATATGTTTAGGGATGACCATTTTGGACCAGATAACCTATCAGGACTCATTCATCTACTGGTCCCATTTGACTGCCTGTAGCTCTTCACCTAGGGGTGGGAACCTTATGAAGTTGGCCTCTATCCATGTTGGCATGTCCATGGGTATGGTCTTGGCAGGTCTTATGCAGGTAGCCATATTGTTGAGGGTTTAATGGGAGTAACATCCATGCCCTGCCCAGAAAAAACCATCCCACAGCAATTGTCCTGGTCCTCATCAGCCAGAATCAATGGAGCCAAGTTATGACTGACTGACAACTTCTGAAACTATGAGCCAAGATAAATCTTCTCTCCTTTTCTTGGTTTTCTAGGGCATGTTGTGCCTAATACTTAGGTTGTTCAAACATTGGCAAGGATGGGACTTAGCTTGCAGATTATAGGGCCTTGATCTATATAATAATATCACACATGTCTGTGTTTATGGAAGATTTGCTGACAAACTAGTTCTCCCTTGAAACAGAGATGACTAGACTGTTCAAGTTAACTTATAGGAAAAGTGTTTGGCTGGAGTAATTGCTTCATCTATTCTAATAATCACTGACTCTCTGGGGCCTTATGCTTCTGATGAACTAATCACAAAAATTGGCAGAAAACACTAGAACTTCTACATAGCTAAGATTAGCTCAGGGCTCTGTAGAGGGTAGAGAGCAAACACGTCTCCTAGAAGTGAAGCCCAGGAAGTGCTTTTTAAGTGTGCCAACGGAGTAAGAAATAGTTCATCAGGGGCTGGAGAGATGGCTCAGCAGTTAAGAGCACTGGTTGCTCTTCCAGAGGTCCTGTGTTCAATTCCCAGCAACCACATGCTAGCTTACAACCATCTGTAATGGTATCTAATGCCCTCTTCCAATGTGTCAGAAGGCAGCAACAGTGTACTCATATAAATAAAATAATTCTTTAAAATAAGAATTAGTTCGTCTTTTTTTTTCCCCCGAGACAGGGTTTCTCTGTGTAGCCCTGGCTGTCCTGGAACTCACTCTGTAGACCAGGCTGGCCTCGAACTCAGAAATCCGCCTGCCTTTGCCTCCCAAGTGCTGGGATTAAAGGTGTGCAACACCACCGCCCAGCGAATTAGTTCATCTTAAAAAATATAAAGAAATACACTAACCAGGGCTCTGGCTGCAGTGACAAGAAAGTTTGGGATCACAGACATGTGGCTCTGCACTTTGTTTCTTCATGCAGGGTCATCAGTGAACTTCCTGCCATTTAGAACCCCAGATTATATCATCTGGAAGCAAAACATGCATTCCCCCCATATCCCTAGTCTGTGTTCACAGACAAATATGCACAGGCATTTAGTACTATCAATGGCCCTCATCTTAATATTCTAACCAAATGCAGTTGGATTGTGGCCAGCACCTACAGATATAGTCATGAAAGAAAGAAAGCTGAACTCTCCATGAACTCTTCAGTTCAGGGTCCTCTTACCCCTCCCATCCAGAGACTGTTCCCGGAGCACTCCTGAACTTTTTACCCCAAGGTACCCCCTCCCAATTGGAAACTGCTCCAGGAACATTTTTTAGATAAGGGTCTCCTGGAAAAAACCTAGTCCTACCCCTCCTAACTGAAGACTATGCCAAGAACATTTTTGAGATAGGGGCCTCCTGGTACTATCCCAGAATGTTCCAATAGATCGAGTACATTGCCAAAATATAGGACACGACCCCTTGGTTATGTAAAGCCCCTTGGCAAAGCCCCCTGGTTACGAAAAGTCTCTTGGAAAGTCCCTGAGAATAACCTTTGGCAGAACTTTTTAATGACGCACTTTCCCATTTGTACTTTCCCTGCCCTGTTCCCCCTTACCCTTCTCCTATAAAAGCCTGTGAAAAGTTTGGGCCAATGGCCGAATCTCCTCTGCACCTTGCTGGCTGCATGAGTTTCGACCCCAGATATCTGGTATATGTGCTTTTTTTATGTGCCTTCTTGTCGTTGCTGTATTAAATCTTACTCTCTATACATCTTAAGTTCGGTCTCAGTGTCTTCTTGGGGGCGCGGCTGACCCAAGGCTTGAGTAAGTGCCTCCCTTTGGGAGTTTTGGAGTCTTTCATTTGGTGCATTGGCCGGGAATCAGCGCGATCACCCAGAAGTCCTGAACCCACTCAGGGGTAAGATTTTTTTATTCTGCTTTTCTGTTTGGTCTGGTATCTGTGTTCTGTATCTGGAGGCCAGGTAGGCCGTTCTGCTGTTTGGTGCGATCGCTGTTTTGGTTTTGCGTGACGCTCTGTGCTCAGTACGAGCACCAGAGACCGTGCTCCGGGAGCTGGAGACCAAGCAGGTCTCAATAGAGAGCGCGGGGTGGATAGGACAGACGTGTCTGGTGTCCACCGTCCGATCGCCCTGGGGGACGCCCCAGGAAGACAAGGGGAGGGCCAAGGACGCTTGGCGGACCCCTCTGAAGGCCGAGAGACCATCACTTAGGTGGAAGGTCTAAGCCGGCCGGCCTTGGAAAGGCCATCTGAATCTGTAAGTTGCCTGTGGGCGACGCGAGGTCGCTGCTGTTTTTGGTTTCTTTTTGTCTGAGTCTTGTGTCTGCTCTTGTTGTTTGCTATTATTCTGGAAATGGGCCAATCTGCCAGAACGGGAGTAAATGTAAAATCTCACCCCCGTCAGGACAGTGTTCTTTCTGCCAGGGCGGGAGTGAATATGGAGTCCCACCCCCGTCAGAGAAAGGGAGTCGATGTGGAATCCGACCCTGTCAGAAAGTGGCGTTTGGCTGGTTGTGTTTTGGTCACGTGACAAGACTGTGTGTGTGTGTGTGTGTGTGTGTGTGTGTGTTAACCCTTTGTCGACTGTAGACTTGGACTGACGTCAGGACAGAATTTGTTAGCAATGGTTTTAAAAAGGAAAGAAAACCACCAGGCCGGTCCTCCCCAGGCTGCTCAAAAGAGCTCTGAGATTGCAGAGCTGGGCTAAGAATTTCTGGCTTTGGCGGCGCAGTTGGGGCTTTGATAGCAGCAGTGGCGCTGAGGTTCTGGCTTCTGCAGGCACGGCAGAAGCAGAGGCTGTCTGTGCCCCGAGTTGTGAGATGTTGGTGAGGCGAGTGCGGCGGCCTGCCGGTTCCGCCTGGCGCCCTGGACTAGCCATGCAGCCTGCCACAGCTGGGGAGGGGCCAACTGTGGCCGCCGTCCCTCCTTTGGCTTCCCCCTGGAATCTGCCCGCACTCCCTTGTGTCTGCGCGCCCGCCGTGGGGCTCACAGAGAAGTTCCCCCGCCCTGCCGCGCAGGCGCCTTGCGTTTCCAAAGTTCGGGAGGCCGCCGTTGCCTCCAGCCAAGAGAGCTCCGTGGATGCCTGTGTGTGTGGGGTGGCGGACGCCGCCGCCTCCGGGGGCTCAAGCCATGCCGGAAAATAAGTGGTTAAATTGCCCCTCATTTGGCTCCTCCCGGGGTCTGCGCACAGGTGCCCGCCCACACTCCCTCCCTTGTGTCCGCCACCCGCGCCGCCGCCGCTGCTGCCCCTGCCCCCACCGCAGCCACTGCCGCCCCGACCGGTGGCGGGGCCGTTTCGCGGGAGGAGGCTGCTGTCTGCGCTCCGCCAGGCCCGCCGCCGCCTCCAGGCCATGCGGGAGTGCAGTGCAGAAATAGTTAAATTGCTGCCTCTGCCTGCCAGTGTTTGTTTGCCACTCCCAGGAGTTTACGCTGCATTCCGGCGCGCAGCGGAGACTCGGCCGCTGGGCTCCTCACATCAAAGGATCTGTTTTCAGCCTTTGCCTGCCTCCTGGGTGGGAGAAAGGCTCATTCTCCTGTCCCCTGTATCCTGTCTCTTGTAAACAGAAAAAATTGTGTTCATTTTGAAATATCAGTGGTCTGGTGCAGCCAAATAGAGCTGCACTCCCTTCTCTGCCCCATGTGTTTTCTCTTCTCAGGCACTGCCCTGAGCTGTGTGAGTTTGTTCTAAGCTCCGGTGAGGGAGACCACTCACTTGGGGCTTCTTCTATCCAAGGTAAGGAGCACCTATGGGTCTAACTGCCGGGCTCTGATGAGGTCTCGTCTCTGTGGGACTAATGCCCCAACAATCTGACCTAACAGTAAAAAGAGGTAAACTATGAAAAAAGTTAAGTGACAGAATATAGATGTAATAATTAGATAACATTCAAAGTAAGCAAAGACAAGAAAGAGAGACATTATATGAGATCTCCATTGCAGTTAAGAAATAGGAGCAAAGAGAGATAAATGACAAAGACTAGAACCTAGCAAAGTGACACTTGCTAATAATGCTAGCACTTAGAAATGATCTGTAAGAAATAAGGAGCCAGAAAATTTTCAAAAAAAGATAAGAGAAATGAAATGCTGGTCACAAAAGTCAGGGAGACTAGAAAACTTAGTACCTGGCAACAAAGAAAAAAGCTTTTGGCTAAAGATCAAAGTGTTTACTGTCAAGGAAAGAAGAGCACTGGGTGAGAGACTGTCCTAACAAAAAGAAGAGGAGCCCCCCCTCAAGACAAAACCCTTCACCTGCTCGTGGCTAAAAGTAAGGAAATAGCAGAAGAGGTGCTAACACAGAAGCTGAGACCTTAAAAGAGACCGGTGGTCTACCTGTTGATGTAGCTAAAAAGAGACTGTGTTTTCATATTCCTCCACTAACCAATGCAAAGCAAGTTTAAAAGGTTCCTGGACACTACAGGCCTTTGCAAACTGTGGATTCCAGGTTTTGCTGAATTAAAAAGATAAACAGCCTTTCGTATAAGAAATAAAGAACAACCTTGGATGGCCTTAGATGCTATTGAGACTGCCCTAATGTTGTCCCCAACTTTGGGACTCCTAAATGTGACTGAGAACAAAAGTATTGCCAAAGAGGTTCTTACTCAGAGATTGGGACCCTAAAAGAGCAGTGGCACTTGAAAAATTAGACCTGGTGACTGAGGGATGGCCTGCTTGTCTGCACATAGTGGCTTTTGGTCAGGGACACATGATTCAATTGTTTCCCTGACTGATGGACACATTATTAGAGCTTTTTGTTGACAGAACAAGTGACCTTCGCTTCCCCTGCTAACCTGCTGAGTCTTCACCTACTCATCACTCTGACATTCTGGCAGAAGGAACTTTGGCTCAGAAGACTGAACTCTTGGCACTAACCCAAGCCCTGCGGTTGGCTGAAGGCAGAGACATTAAAACAAAGAAAAAATTCTGGCCCTCCTAGAAGCTCCTGAATGAACTGGGTGAGTTGGGGTATCGGGTATCAGCCAAGAAAGCTCAGCTATGTCTTACCGAGGTGCCGACGACGGAAAGCGGTGGCTCACCGAAGCCAAGGAAAAGGCTGTGATGCTGATCCCAACCCCCACCACCCCGCGCCACGTGAGTTTCTGGGAACGGTGGGCTTTTGCAGACTCTGGACTAAAGAAAAAGTCCCATTCACCTGGACTGAGGAACACCAAGAAAGCCTTTGACAGCATAAAGGCAGCCTTGCTTGCAGCCCCCGCTCTGGCTTTGCCAGATCTGACTAAGCCTTTTACCCTACACGGATGGCAGTAGCCTCATGGTTAAAGGTAAGCGGAAGGCGGGGACAGCAGTGCAGCAGTGAACAAAAAGCAGGTGATCTAGGCCAGCAGCCTCCCTAAAAAGACTTCAGCCCAAAAAGCTGAACTTGTGGTTTTGATACAAGCTTTATAAATGACACTGACAGCAGGTATGCTTTTGCCACTGTATGGAACAATATACAGACAAAGAAAGCTGTTGACATCTGCAGAAAAAGACGTTCTCAAAATGGATAAATGAGACTGCTCACATAGTCATCAAGAAGATTATTAAAGAAAAATTTTCCAAGGTTCAGAGTGCCAAAAGCAATAGTGTCAGATAATGTTGCCCAGGTAAGTCAGGGTGTGGCCAAGTATTCAGAGGTCAAAAATTACATTGTGTGTATAGACCTCAGAGCTCAGGATAGATAAAAATTAGTTTAAAACTCTAAGACAGACCTTGACAAAATTAATCGTGGAGACTGGCATGGACTTGGTGTTCCTTCCCTATGCCCTATCTCTTGATTCAGTTTTACTCTGTTTAAAGTCCTTTATGAAACTCCTATGCCCATCATAGTCTCAAATGATGTGTTTAAACCTATGTTGTTATAATAATGATCTGTATGCTAAGTTAAAAGGCTTGTAGGTGGTCTGGTCACAACTGGTTACAGTGAACGAGCTGGATACCCCAAGGACATCTCACCAGTTCCAGCCAGAGATCTGATCTACGTGCACCTGCGTCATGCCCAGACCCTAACTAAATTAGTTATTGAGACTGGCGGTAAAGACTGGGTGACCCTCCTTCCCTTTGTGCTTCTCAGAGTCTGAAACACACCTGGACGTTTTACTTCTTTGACTGAGTCTAGCAGGATATTGGATCCCTGTGTTGACTCTCCCTCACCCTCTGCTCTGTTTACCCATTTAAAGGCCTTGGAGGTTGTCAGAACACAGATCTGGGACCAGATCAAAGAAGCTCATGCACCCTGGACTACAGCAGTTCGGTCCTTGTCAGATGACATCGCACCGGCACTCTTGAGCCTCGGTGGAAAGGACCATATCTGGTACTGTTAACAACTCCACGCCTCCCACGTCAAGAAGGCTCCTAGCCAGGGTAGAGGCAACCATGAAGACAACTGGACGGTGGCAACTACTGACAATCCTCTTAAACTTCGCTTGTGTCGTGGGGGCCACCCTAAGCCTAGGGAACGACAACCCTCTTGCCCCGATTCAACAGTCATGGGAAGTGCTTAATGGGGAGGGAAACATTGTATGGGCAATCACTGCAGCACATCCCCCTTGGACTTGGTGGCCTGATCTCACACCTGACATTTGTAAGTTAGTAGCAGGATCTCCCAATTGGGACCTCCCTGACCATACTGATCTTAGTAACCCACCCCCTGAACAGCGGTGTGTTCCAGGTGGAATAGGGAACACGTATGGGTGTTCAGGGCAGTTCTACCGAGCTAATCTTAGAGCTGCACAGTTTTATGTTTGCCCTGGTCAGGGTCAAAACAAAGAGCTTCAACAAAAATGTGGGGGGGCATCAGATTATTTCTGTGGCAAATGGACATGTGAAACGACAGGGGATGCCTACTGGAAGCCTTCCTCTGACTGGGATCTAATCACGGTAAAACGAGGTAGTGGTTATGATAAGCCATATCAAGGAGAAAGAGATCCCCATAAATATCCAAACTATGGCAACCTCCATCCAAATGAGGCCGCCATAGGAGCTTATGGGTGTGCTACTGAAAACAGCCCCCCAGGACCATGCAAAGGTAAATACTGCAACCCCCTACTTATAAAATTCACTGAAAAAGGAAAACAAAATCGTTTAAGTTGGCTTAAAGGAAATAAGTGGGGTTGGCGTGTATCCAGTCCACCGAGAGACCCTGGGTTCATTTTTACAATCAGGCTGACTGTGACAGAACAGGGTCCCCCAATAGTACCAGCTCCACCAACTCCACAGCCCAAAACAGTGAGACCTTCCCTACCGACCTTAGTTTCCCCACCGCCCTTAGACACAGAGAGCCGTCTGGTCAGTCTAGTCCAAGGAGCTTTTTTGGTGTTAAATAGGACTAATCCTAATATGACTCAATCATGTTGGTTATGCTATGCCTCTAGGCCCCCTTATTATGAAGGAATTGCTCAGATCAGGACTTATAATACTACTTCAGATCATTCTCAATGCCTTTGGGGAGAAAACAGAAAGCTGACTCTGGAAGCAGTTTCAGGAAGTGGACTCTGTTTAGGCCAGGCGCCTCAGGATAAACGGCACCTTTGTAATCAGACCCAGAACATCCAGCCTAGCAAAAGTGGTCAGTATCTGGTGCCTCCCATAGACACAGTATGGGCTTGCAATACCGGTCTCACTCCTTGTGTATCTATATCTGTTTTTAACAGTTCCAAAGACTTCTGCATTTTAGTTCAGCTTATTCCTAGACTCCTGTATCATGATGATAGCTCCTTTTTAGATAAGTTTGATCATCGGGTCCGCTGGAAAAGAGAGCCCATTACCTTAACCCTGGCAGTACTTTTGGGATTGGGAGTAGCAGCGGGAGTAGGTACAGGGACCGCTGCCTTAATTCAGACCCCCCAATACTATGAAGAATTACGTACAGCTATGGACATTGATCTTAGAACTATAGAACAGTCTATAACTAAATTAGAAGAATCTTTAACTTCCCTATCTGAAGTAGTGCTGCAAAATAGGAGAGGATTAGACTTATTATTCCTTGAAGAAGGAGGACTTTGTGCTGCCCTAAAAGAAGAATGTTGTTTTTATGTTGATCATTCAGGAGTAATCAAAGACTCTATGGCCAGACTTAGAGAATGCCTAGATATGCGTAAAAGAGAGAGAGAAAGCCAACAAGGATGGTTCGAAAGCTGGTTTAATAAGTCCCCCTGGCTTACCACTCTCCTCTCCACCATAGCAGGACCCTTAATTATACTTATGCTTTTGCCCACTCTCGGCCCCTGCATTCTTAATAAGTTAGTGGCTTTTATCAGAGAAAGAATAAATGCAGTGCAAGTTATGGTATTAAGGCAACAATATCGGGTCCTTCAGGAAGCCGGTACTCAGCTCTAGGATTAGAGCTTGTCACTAAAAGAAGGGGGGGATGAAAGAAAGAAAGCTGAACTCTCCATGAACTCTTCAGTTCAGGGTCCTCTTACCCCTCCCATCCAGAGACTGTTCCCGGAGCACTCCTGAACTTTTTACCCCAAGGTACCCCCTCCCAATTGGAAACTGCTCCAGGAACATTTTTTAGATAAGGGTCTCCTGGAAAAAACCTAGTCCTACCCCTCCTAACTGAAGACTATGCCAAGAACATTTTTGAGATAGGGGCCTCCTGGTACTATCCCAGAATGTTCCAATAGATCGAGTACATTGCCAAAATATAGGACACGACCCCTTGGTTATGTAAAGCCCCTTGGCAAAGCCCCCTGGTTACGAAAAGTCTCTTGGAAAGTCTCTGAGAATAACCTTTGGCAGAACTTTTTAATGACGCACTTTCCCATTTGTACTTTCCCTGCCCTGTTCCCCCTTACCCTTCTCCTATAAAAGCCTGTGAAAAGTTTGGGCCAATGGCCGAATCTCCTCTGCACCTTGCTGGCTGCATGAGTTTCGACCCCAGATATCTGGTATATGTGCTTTTTTTATGTGCCTTCTTGTCGTTGCTGTATTAAATCTTACTCTCTATACATCTTAAGTTCGGTCTCAGTGTCTTCTTGGGGGCGCGGCTGACCCGAGGCTTGAGTAAGTGCCTCCCTTTGGGAGTTTTGGAGTCTTTCAGTCATATATGGACCTTGGACTTATTATCTAGCCTGTTCAGATCTATCTTAATCTACCTGGTCTGATTTAACAGAACAATAACTGGGTAGTTTATAAACAGCAGAAATTGATCTCTCCCAGTTTAGAGAAGTCTGAAATCAAAGCATTAGCATATTGAACGTCTGGAGAAGGGAAGATAGCTCTCTAGGGCCTTCTCCATAAGAATGATAATTCCACTTAAGAGGTCTCATCTTATACGACATAACCATCTCTCAGAGGCCTCATTGCCTAACACCATCCTGCCACATGGATTTATATGGAGTTAGAGAAGAAACAACTATGAACAAGACTTGAGAGCAGTCCTCATTCCCAAAGCAACTATCAGAAAGGAGAGGCATCTCCCCCAAGGCAGTGACTGTCCTGGTTAGCCTTGACTGACAACTTTGCACAGCCTAGAGCCATCCAAGATGAGACACCTTAGCTGAGAAATTGCCTAGATCAGATTGCTCTCTAGGGAATTGTCACCAGACGGGAACACACTGTAGAGTATCTCCCTCTGACACACATCCTATAAGACTAAGAGTCTTGGCTTTCAGGGAGAAGTCATTTTCCACACAATATACCCCTCATAATTCCTAGATACCCTTGTAAATGAATATTCTGCCCCAGTGCATATGAATGATAATATATAGTCCAGGCATCATAGGCTGTGTGACCTCAGGCAAAAATCACCTTATCTCTCTGCTTCATTTTTTAAAAATCTATGGAACATAACAGCACCTGTCTGAAATGACTACTTATAACTACTGATTTACAAATTCAGTATAGGTTTCCTATGGCCATTATAGTATCTAATCAAACATGCTTATCTGTCTTAATCAGCTTGATTAATAGGGGAAGTGACTTCTTTCTTGGTTTTTTTTTTTTTTAACTTCCTGAAATATTAGTCAGCTGTAGTAAGACATGAGCGTCGGTCCTCAAGCTCCTCACTCTAGACAAGCTACTGTGGAAACAACAGAGCTGTACAGCTTAGGCTTTGCTGAACAGCAAGCTGTAAGGGTCTGTGGCAAAGGGTGTGAGTGTGAGACCTCACCTTAGTGGCCTGAGTGACCCAGGGAATTTCATGTTTCCTCCCTAAGCGTCACTTTCCTCTTTTGCAAAAGAGCAGCCGCCTCACAAGGTTGATAAAGAGAGAACGGAGGTAGTCAAGCTTGGATACGTGTTTGAGTGCTGATGTGTGGGGCAGAGCCTGCTATCTGTCTTAGTTAGGGTTTTACTCTGTGAACAGAAACCATGACCAAGCCAACTCTTATATGGATAACATTTAATTGGGGCTGGCTTACAGGTTCAGAGGTTCAGTCCATTGTCATCAAGGCAGGAGCATAGTAGCATGCAGGCAGATGTGGGGCTGGAGGAGCTGAGAGTTCCTCCTCTTGCTCCAAAGGCAGCTAGCAGAAGACTGGCTTCCAGGCAGCTAGGATGAGGGACTCAAAGCCCACATCCACAGTGACACACCTATTCCAACAAGGCTACACCTCCTAATAATGCCATTCTCTGGGACAAGCATATACAAATCATCAGACTATCTTACACATCGTCATGAAGCAGTAACATTGGAGAAAGTGCCAAAAAGGTGATGGCTCAAGGGCAGAGCAGGCTAGAGGTCCAGCAGGAGAGATTGCACATCCTGGAGAGATGTACAGTCTCCTGGGAGGACTGAGATAGACAAAGGCATGTTCAAGGAGAGATGGGTTGTTTTTAAATAAAATCTCAGAAGTTCCTTTTACAGATAGGATTTTCACCTGATGTGTTTGAGGGCAATCACTGAGCTTGCCAGTCTTCCATAAAGGCTCCCTGGGGGTGGGGGGAGGGGAATACTACTGAGACCCTTGAAGGTAAACACTGCTACTGTGAAGTGTGCAACTTCACCTGATACACCTGTAACACAACCCCTACACCAAAGCTCAGAGAAAATGCAGAAGAGGGAAGAATGATTGTAAGAGCCAGAGGCCCAGGGTCCTGCTGCTAAGTATTGTCTTCTAGACATGCCAGCGAAGCTTGACCCACAAAATTCCAGCAGTATGGTTGAAACCATGAACAAATCCAGTGTAATGAAAACACCTCTTGGTGTGCCAGTGAAGACAGGGGAAATTCCAATATCCCTGTGCATAGGTGAAGAGCCATAGGAGGTCAATAGCCACGGAGAGGAGAACCAGTCTCCTCCACAGGTGATCTCAAACATGGGCTATCTGATCCCAAGAATCAGCCCCAGGCACATGCACAAAGGAACAAAGCTAAATGGACTCAGTAGGCTGTTAAACGTGTGTGTGTGTGTGTGTGTGTGTGTGTGTGTTTGTAAAACAACAGTAATACCTAAAGAACCACGAACTAGGAAGCAATGATGGGAAGAGCCTGAGGCAGAGGGAGTGATGTAGCTACACTGCCCATGTACTTGGTTCTCAAAATAATGTGAAGAAATCCCCTAAAAATAAAACAAAAGATTGATATTCCCTGGCCTGAAGACTTACGTCAAAGCTACAGTAGCCATAACAGTATATTAACTAATATACTGATAGGCACATGGATCAAGTGAATAGAAGAAGGTCCAGAATAGAGCACATGAATGGAGTGTGATGCCTCTAACAAAGGAGTCGCCCATGGTGGGACACCTAAACTTAATGAGAAGCGGAAAGATACATAGTACTATACCATCACAGAAATTAAGTCAGACTGACCATAAGCTTTTCTGTAAATCACAACAGTTATAGGAAATATCATAGAAAAGACACAAGATTACTTTTTTAAAAAAAAAAAAAGTTTTGACAGGTTTTCTATGTAGTCAATGATGGCTTTAAAATTGCAGTCCTCTTGCCTCCGCCTTTAGAGTCCAGAGCAAGACATGTTCTACCACAGGCATCATGAAGAGTGATTTTAATCAAACACCAGAGGCATGATAGAAAAAGCTGATGGGCTAAACTGTGTTAACTATGCTGCTCTCAGGGATGCCCAGTTGACCGAAAGAAGAAACAAGACAGAAAAGGCAAGGCACAGGTATAGAGAAAAAGTCTGCATAACATACATATGATAAAACATACTACCTAATATACAAGATCTCTTAAAACCCACCAGCCAGAAGCAAATAGCTACTTAAAACTTGGGAAGAGTGGGAAGGGAAAAGGGAACATTTCCTGGAAGATGGTCCATAGATGGCTCAGAGACAGGTGAAAGATTCTCAGTCATTACACAGCAAAGAAAGCAAAAGACACCATCGCAATGGCCCAAACCAAGAAGGATGGTAGAACTCCCGAATCATCTTTATTGCTAATCAGAGTGCAAATGATACAGCCACTTTAGAAAGCAATTGGACAGCTTTCTTTTCATAAAACTGAGCATATCTCAGCCATGTGAGTATCTAGACAAACAAGACAAATCTTTTTTTCTACACAAAACCCAGTGTGTATGTGTGAGAGAGGGAGGGAGATGGGAGAGGAAGGGAGGAGGGAGGGAGGGAGGGAGGGAAGGGGAGAGAGAGAGAGAGAAAGAGAGAGAGAGAGAGAGAGAGAGAGAGAGAGAGAGAGAGAGAGAGAGAGAGAGAGAGAGAGAGAGATCATACCTATAATGTCAACATTCAAGAATCTGAAGCAGGACTATTGCCACAAGTTTGAGGCCAGCTGGTGATTTACAGTCTAGCCTGGGCTATGGAATGAGAGTCTCTTCTATAAGACACCAATAAACTACATATAAATTATAGATAAGTGGGCAAGCAAACTATAGAATAGGACTACAACTGAATATTACTCAGCAATCAAAAATAAACTATCAAGCCACAAACAAACATGCAGAAAATTTATTTTTGTCTTTTTGATTGTGAAGGATTATGTCAAAAAAGAATTTAAAATTAGAATTTCATATCTGAAAATAATCCCTGAATATATTACGTGTGAAACAAATGTTTTATCCTGAACCATATCTATCCAAGGGTTGTTTATAATATCAAAGTTTGAGAACATGTCAAATAACCAGTAGCAGAGGACCACTTCAGCCAATTATGATACATATATTCAGTTACATGATATATAAGAAGTAGGGTCCCTGATAAGACATGAAGATGTCTGAGTCTTAAGGCTGGATATAAAATAGGCTTGGAGCACCATGAAGGAGAAGCAATCACGAATCAGTGTGAACACCGCTGACCTAGTCCAAGACGACATTAAGTTTCTTTCAATGGAATCATAGGCATTACAGGGTTTTGTTTATGAATGACATATAAAGAGGAGTTGTAGAGATGGCTCAGCCAGTAAACTGCTTGCCTCACAGGCACAAAGACCTGAATTTGATCCTAGAACTCACATTTTACAAAAGCTGAGGGTGTGGGGCACACATGCAATCTCAGAAGGAGACGGGTGGATTCCTGAGGTTGGCTGGCCAGCCAGCTAGCCAGCTTGGTGAGCTTCATGAGGTTTGGGGAAAGGTGTGGGTTATGTTTCTCCCTCAGAACTAGTGATTTGGGGGCTACCAAAAGGGATTGAATAATCCTGACAAAGAGGGAAACTGGTCGGTTCTGGCCCCTCTTGGTGAAAGGTTTTACAGTCCCACCAAACAGTTCCTCCTAGTGTAAAGAGCCCACAGGGCCTTTGTCTTGGAGAAGCAGGAAATGGATCATGTTAAATGTTTAAGAGAAAGTCCATTAATCTGCCTAAAGCCTCACTTCCCTACTTATCTACCCACTGGGGCTCTCTCTGTCTGACTCCTTGTGGGTGCCTCTTCTGGAGTGAACAAAAGCATAAAGTGTTGCATCTCCCTAGAAAAAAAATCTGTCTCACAACACAAGATAAGAAACTTTAACGGTCTGAGTGACAGATGAGAGTGAGAAGTGTGAAGGAGAAGAGACCAGGGATGTAGGCATACACCAAGCAGGGCATGCCTACTGTTAAATCAATGTTGGTTCATTCCAATAAAAACATGGAGGTGTTGATACTGGAGGAAAAGATTGGCATCATGGATGCAGAGCTGAAGTCCAAACCAGGTGTTCAGGTGACTTGCTCTTGTCTTCCTACCTGCAGTCTTTCCTGTTACCTTTCTATTGCTGTGACAGACAACATGCCCAAGACAACTTAGAAAGGAGATCATTTAACTGGGGGCTTTCTTACAGTTTTCAGAGGGTGAGTCCATGACCATTATGATGGAGAATCATGGTAGCAGGCAGGTAAGTATGGAACTTAAGTAGTAGCCAAGAGGTTATATCTAGTCCACAAATTGCAGGCAGAGGGAGAGCTAACCAGGAATGTCATGAGCTTTAGATACCTCAAAGCCCACTGCCATTGACACAAATGAAAAGTTTTACTATGGAACATCAGGATACAGACTTCCTTTCAGAAAGAGAACATGAAAGCATTCTTTTGACAAAACTATAAACGTTGAATTCCAAGAACCCCAGGCTTTCTCATCCTCTTCAAAAGATGTATTTTGCATGTTTTCACACTATCAACACAAACAGCGTCTGCACATCAAACCTTTGTTTTAGAATTCATGTATCATTGTCTTAAAACTGAGGTGTAGCCAAAGTGACTTTGTCGCCTGGGACTTGAGTTCTTGTCTCTTGGGAGGCTGAGGGAGAACCCTACACCCCTCTTCTCAAGGTGTCATCCCAGAGGACCCATTTCAGCTGCCCTTCCCGCCCTCCTCCGTCCGCCCCGCCCCCTGGCCACACCCCATAGCCAGACCCCGCCCCAAGCCTCTGGCGTCGCGTTCCGTTTCCACGGTTACGTGACTGCCGCTTAGGCTCTGGGGCTGGCCCGGAGAGCCGCGGCCGGCTGGCGTGCGGGCCAAGCCCAGCGCCCAGGGAGCTCCAGGCCGTTAAGTCTCGGGTGTACCGGCGAGAAGACGGACGTCAGACAGTTACAGAACTAGTGTTGGTAGTAGGTAACCTACAGAGTGGGTGGGCAGGCATCTCGCTCTGCGCAAGCGTGCAGGAAGGAGCGGGGTCAACCTGGCTGTGTGGCCCGCAGATCTGACGTCCCCACAGATATGCTCGCTGATGGCTGGCATTGCTTGGCCAAGCTGCGAACTTTTCTAACCACAGTAGACTCTAAGTTCAGGAGAAGGTGATAACAGCACTCCTTTTTCAGATGAGCAAATTGGCTTCCAAGGAGGCGAGGTACTTGTCTCTCCGGAAGATGTGGTTGGACCTTTGATAGTCCAGTTCTGCGTTTCCCACCTCTCAGAGCACTCCTGGCTTTGTTTCCTTTTACCTGCACGCTCCCCTGGGTTGTTACTGATACTCGGGAAAATCGGGAGCCCTGACTTACATACCTAACTCTTCCCTAGTTTATAATAGATGAGAGTAACAGCTAGGAGTTCTTTTTTAGAGGTTCATAGCTCTCACGTTTTCATTATTTACTTTTAATGTTTTTGTTAGAGTCCATAATGCCAAGGATGGAATAATCCGAGAAAAAAATTTCTTACAGTTATGAAATTGTATTACAGTTCTGAAAGGTCCGTTAGAGAATATATTGATTAGCACTTTCTTTTACAAGCTGTAGTCTTGCTGCCTACACAGGGGCTTGGGTTTTTGTTTGTTTGTTTTTCTTTTTTTTTTTTTCTTTTTTCTTTTTTCACCCAAATTCTCCTAAGCTTGCTTTTATTTATTTATTTATTTATTTGTAATTTTTTTATGAGACTGGGTCTCACTTCATAGCCCTGGCTCACTCGCTCACTATGTAGACCAGGCTAGACTCGTAGAGATCTATCTGCATCTGCCTCCTAAGTGCTGGGATTTAACACATGTGCCACCATCCCTAATTAATTTTTTTTAATGTCACAATATATATTTTTGAGGGTGGCATGATTTAAATTCGGGGAAAATCCCAGTTACTCTCTGTCATTAGAGTCATTTAAAATGGGAAAAAAAATCCCAGGAAGAAACAAGATTATAATTAAAAACTTAAATAGTAATAACTCAGTAGACAGTGTGGATATTCCAGATCTAATAATGGAATCTAACCAGGAAAAGTGCATAAATGAAATTACTAAAAGAAAGTTATTGCTTCATTTAGCCACAATGCCTCCCACTCAAGCAGAGAGTGTGATAAAGAATATCATACGAGAAATAGGACAGGAATGTGCAGCCCACGGAGAGATCGCTTCAGAGACGGTGGTTGCTTTTATGGTAAGATCGATTAGTTTTGCAAGTCATTGTGTTATAAACAAATTTTAAACTGTGGTATCGAGTTTTTGTTTTTCTTTTTTGTTTTTTTTTTCCTTAAAAATTCTTGGGAGCGGGGTTGGAGAGATGGCTCAGTGGTTAAGAGCACTAGAAGTCCTGAGTTCAATTCCCAGCAACCACATGGTGGCTCACAACCATCTGTAATGGGATCTGATGCCCTCTTCTGGTGTGTCTGAAGACAGCTACAGTGTACTCGTATAAGTTAAAATAAATAAATCTTTAAAAAAGATCTTTGGGTGCTTTCCTGATGCTTTTTATTTGAAAACATTGAGGTCGTCAGATGTTAGTAAAAAGGCATCTTTTCAAAGTCTGCAAAGCGTCTTTCGTGACTGATTTAGGTGATTTAGGAGATCTCGTGACCCTTAGAGACCTCAGTAATATTCCGCTGTGAAGTTTTTAACCTGTCTTTTTGTTCAAATGTGCCTTGCTTTGGTTTCTGTGCTGCTCTTTGGTTAGCAACACATAAAGAGAACACGAGATACCATTTCCTGCTCTGAAATGGCAACTGTTGCTTTCAGCCTCTTTGTCATGTATTTTTTTTCTAGCCCATATTCACCTTTGATGTCTTTTTCGCTCTCCAGCCTATAAGGAAAGCAGGAAAGAGGGAGAGTGGTAAGAAAACTAGCTGAACATCAAGGAAACTGGTTAAAAAACAGAAATGAATTAATTTCATGATATGAGTAACATGAGTTGCTGTGCTCTGTTTGTAGGTGAAAGCTGTCGTCCTAGACCCCAGCAATGGCTTTAACATGGATAGGACCCTCATCAAGACTGACGTGCAGAAACTTGTTAAGGTGATTGACAGGCCTCGTGTGTGGGATTGTCTATTTTCAGATTTTTAAATAGCACACTATGTTTTCCAGCCTGTCTTCAGCAAGGTTATAAAGAGACACAGAGGGTGGCGTAAATAAGTGAGGGGTTATTTTCTAATAGATCAGTGTCTGAGGTACTTAGGTTGTTGCTGGCCTCCTGGGCTCCCTCCCTTGGCTTTCCTCCATGTCCGAGTAAGTGCCACACCCCCTGATGCAAGAAGGGGAAAGACAAAGGCAGAATAGTCATTCCAGTCAGATCCTCTCAGAAAGTGACAACTGTCACTTTCTCTTTTCTTTTTTTTATATATAATTTTATTTGTAATTCATTTTTTACATTCCATATTCCATTCCCCACCCCTCCCCATCTACCCTCCGACTGCTCCACATCCCACAACTCCTCCCTACCCCACCCCACCCCACGTGGATGCCCCCACCTCCCACTCCACCTGACCTCTAAACTCCCTGGGGCCTCCAGTCTCTTGAGGGTTAGGTGCTTCATCTCTGAATAAACACAGACATGGAAGTCCTCTGCTGTGTGTGTGTTGGGGGGCCTCATATCCGCTAGTGTATGCTGTCTTTTTTGGTGGTCCAGTGTTTGAAAGATCTCGGGGGTCCAGATTAATTGAGACTGCCGGTCCTCCTAGAGAATCACCATTCTCCTCAGCTTCTTTCAGCCTTCCCTAATTCAACCACAGGGGTCAACTGCTTCTGTTCATTGGTCGGGTGCAAATATCTGCATCTGACTCTTTCAGCTGCTTGTTGGGTCTTTCGGGGGGGGGCAGTCATGATAGGTGCCTTTTTGTGACCATTCCATAGCCTCACTAATAGTGTCAGGCCTTGGGACCTCCCCTTGAGCTGGATCCCACTTTGAGCCTGTCACTGGACCTCCTTTTCCTCAGGCTCCTCTCCATTTCCATCCCTGTAATTCTTTCAGACAGAAACAATTATGGGTCAGAGGTGTGACTGTGGGATGGCAACTCCATCCCTCACTTGATGTCCTGTCTTCCTGCTGAAGGTGGGCTCTATAAGTTCCCTCTCCCTACTGGCATTTCTTCAAAGGTCACTCCCTATGAGTCCTGGGAGTCTCTCACCTCCCAGGTCTCTGGTGCATTCTTGGGGTCCCCCCCCCCAACCTCCTATTTCCTGAGGTTGCCTGTTTACATTCTTTCTGCTGGTCCTAAGGGCTTCAGTCCTTTTTCCGCACCAAGTTTCAGACCAGGTTCCCCTTTACCCCCCACTGCCCCCCACCCTGTCCACATTCCCTCCCAAGTCCTTCTCTCCCTCCCTCCCTCCCCACTTGTGATTGCTTTCTTCTCTCTCCCAAGTGAGACTGAGGCATCCTTACTTGGGCACTTCAGCTTGTTGAGCCTTTTGAATTCTGTGGACTGTATCTTGTGTATTCTGCATGGATTTTTTTCTTTTTTCTTTTTCTTTTCTTTTTGGCTAATATCCACTTAAATGGTGCTGGTCTAACTGGCTGTCTGTATGTAGAAGAATGAAAATAGACCCACATTTGTCATCTTGCACAAAGCTCAAGACCAAGTGGATCAAGGACATCAACATAAAACCAGATACACTGAAACTAAATAGAAGAGAAAGTGGGAAAGAGCCTTCAACTCATTGGCACAGGGGGAAATTTCCTAAATAGAACTCCAATGGCTTATGCTATAAGATCAACAATTGATAAATGAGACCTCATGAAACTGGAAAGCTTCTGTAAGGCAAAGGACATAGTCAATAAGAAAACCTACATATTGGGGCAAAAAAATCTTCACTAACCCCATATCTGATAGAGGGCTAATATCCAAAATATATAAAGAACTCAAGAAGCGTACCACCAAAAAAACAGACAACCCAATCAAAAAATGGGGTATAGAACTAAACCGAGAACTCACAACTGAGGAATCTCGAATGGCTGAGAAACACCTAAAGAAATGTTCAAAGTTCTTAGTGATCAGAGAAATGCAAATCAAATTGACCCTGAGATTCCACCTTACACCAGTCAGAATGACTAAGATCAAAACCTCAGGTGACAGCACATGTTGGAGAGGATGTAGAGAAAGAGGAACACTCCTCTGTTGCTGGTGGGATTGCAAACTGGTACAACCACTCTGGAAATCAATCTGGAGGTTCCTCAGATTGGAAATAGATCTACCTGAAGACCTAGCTATACCACTCTTGGGAATATACCCAAAAGATGCCCCATCATGCCACAGGGGCACAAGTTCCACTGTATTCATAGCAGCCTTATTTGTGATAGCCAAAAGCTGAAAACAATTTAGATGTCCCACAACAGAAGAATGAATACAGAAAATGTGGTTCATTTACACAATGGAATATTACTCAGCTATTAAGAATGAGGACATCCTGATTTTTGCAGGCAAATGGACGGACCTGGAGGGCATCATCCTGAGTGAGGTAACTCAGACCCAAAAGGACATGGATGGTGTGCACTCACTAATAAGTGGATATTAGACAACTGTCACTTTCAATCACGGAGTCAGGGCTAAGTTGTCTGCCGCAGTGTCTCCACCCCTGTCTCTCTCTCTCTCTCTCTCTGACTGAAGGTTTCCTTTTGTTTGTAGTTCTGGCTGGCCTAAAACTTGTGTGGGTCCTCCTGCCTCTGTTTTGTGAGTGTTGAGATGCTGGGTTTTCAGGAGTATACTGTCATGCTCTGCCCGCTTTCTTTTCGTTTTGACAAGTATACGTCAGTTGGTAGACTGCTTGCCAGGCATGCATTAAAAAAAAAAAAAAAAAAAAAAAAAAGCCTTGTGTTGGATACCCAGGCATTCCCTGGATAAAGTCAGGTGTGGTAATCTGAGCAATGGGGAGGTGGGGACAGGAGGATCCTAAGTTAAAAATCACCTCGGGTACATTGTGAAGATAGAGCCTGGGCTACAAGAGGCCAGTCTGGGCTCCATAAGACCTTGTGTCACAATTCAAAACCCAAACAAACAAACCAACCACTTGAATGTTTCAGAAAAATATAGTAGAAGCATTCATGCAACGTTCTCTTCCAGCTTTGTGTGGCACGGCTACTGGACAATAAAAATCCATCCCTGGACACCATTAAGATGCAGGTCTACTTTGATATGAACTATACAAGTCGAGGTAACATAGATACCTATTTTCATACATCTTAAAAGTTTTAGATATTGCAGCTTAGGTAAGAAAGGTTTAATTTGGTTGATAACAGGCTTAATCGTTTAATGACATTAATTTTTGTCTGTCTTTTGAATTTTTCTGCCTTTGATTGGTTAGGCAGCCTTCTGCTGTTATTCATAGAATGCCTGAGGTAATCAGTTTACACAAAGGATAGGCCTGTGTGGGTCCAGGTTTAGAGTTTTAGCACATTGCTCTGTCAGCCCCGTTGCTTCTGCGCTGGCCTGGAGGCACATCTTGACAGGGCATGTGTCATGACTGAAATGCAAATGAGGAGACGAGGTAGGGGGCTCCCCAAAAGGTTACCTGCAGTGACCTAAACACCTTTCTTCCAGTGGAGCCCACCTCCTCAGGCTCCGCTCAACAGTATATAGTATAGAATAGTATGGGCTGGTTGGATACCAAGCCTATAAGTGAGTACAACCTTTGAGAAACAGTTCACTATGTTTAAATATCTGATAGTGTTGAAAATCCAGATGAGGAAAATGCCAATTGCCTTTACGAGTGCTAAAAGTCGATTTGAAACTATATGCTTATTTCCAAGTTCTTCTATTTTTAACCTTTATGGAACTAATATGTAACAACTAGAAACTAAGCCACTGAAGTTAGAATTCTTAATTTTTAGATCTTCTTATTCTTGGTTTTGAATATTATCTCATAATATTTTAATTATGCAACTACTCCAAAGGAATGTGGGAATTTAAGTTCAGAACATATTTAAGTATATTTACTATTTTATATTATATTTAATATATATGTATATATATATTGTGTATATATGGCATGTTACAAATGAGGAAAGGAAAATGAACTATTTTCTATAATTCGATAATATTAACCATTTGGTGATTTTATTTTTTTTCTTTCTATGCAGTAGACATTCAGTATGTAAAATATGTAAAATAATATCTTACTTTTTTGCTTAATAACAATGAAATCCCAAAGGTGTGAGTGGGGGACCATAAAATTAAAGAAATTTGATTTCTTTTCTTTTTTTTTTCATTTAGTAAAACATTCTCAGTTGCTTTTGTGGTGAAATTATAGATATGAATGCTGCATTGTTGAATTGTGATTGAGAGATTTCACTAAGTTACAAGAATTGTTCTGGTGGTCAAGGTGGTCTCCAGTCACAGCATGACACAGGAAGATAAAAGAAGAATAAATTATTTATATATTTGCTGCCTAGGGGTTGTTTTGTTTTGTTTTGTTTTGTTTTTGGTCAGCTTAACATAAGCTAGGGTCACCTAAGAGGGGAACCTCATTTGAGGAAAAGGCTCCATCATGTTTGCCCATAGGCAAGTCTGTGGGGCGTTTTCTTGATGAATGGTTGATGTGGGAGGGCCCACCCCTGGGAGGTAGATAGCACCACTGTTGGGCTGAGCCAACCCCAGTGAGCATGCCAGTAAGCAACATTCCACTATGTCCTCTGCTCCATTCCTGTGGCTAGCTTCCTGCCCTGACTTCCCTCAATGATGTGAAAAACTGTGATGTCTGAATTAACCCTTTCCTCCCAAGTTGCTTTTGGTAATTGGTGTTTATAGAGCAATAGAAACCCTTACTAAGACAATGCGACATTGTATTATCAGTAATATTACTCAGAAGACATTTACTAGGACTAAGACAAGTATAACCAAAGAAGAGTATATAGACTCCATATATAATACTGCGCTACATGTCTTTACACACTTATGTGTGTTTACACATATGCTTTGACAGAATATTCTATTGACTTTCTGTAATAACATTTCCTACTAGATTTCTGTATTTAGACTTCTTGCTGCCCTCTGTTTTCATTCACCATTATACCTTAAGAAGTCATGGTTTGGGGATTTAGTTCAGTGGGGCTCAATCCCTGCACTCAAGGGAAGGTGGCAGGGAGTTTTGTTTTCATGAACTTGACATACACGAACCTGTTTTTCCTGAGCCCTTATCTGAGGTGGATTTTAAGTATTGAAGATGCGAAATAGTGTTATTTGCTCATTTTAGAGGACTTTCTTGAAGAACATCATCGGGTCTTAGAATCCAGATTAAGCATTGTTAGCAGAGAAATCACAGACAATAGAGCAAGTGCTAGGGAAGAGCTGGAAAATCTCTACAGAAAGATCGTCAGCTATGTGCTACTGCGCTCTGGGCTTGGATCCCCCACAGACATCAAGATTGTCAGAGAGGCAACAGGTAAAAACTAGAAATGATTTCCATTCCATAAGCAGACCTATATGCCCACTGTATTCATGTGTATAGTTTGTGCATGTGTGTCCATACCTTTGCATGGATGGGGGCTTGTGTGCACATGTGTGTGTGTGTGTGTGTGTGCGCGGGCCGGAGGCTGGCCCTGAGAATCTTCCTCTGTATGTCTACTTTATTTACCAAGCCAGGGTCCCTCACTGAACCCAGAACTCTCCATTCCAGTTTTGGCCAGTCTAGCTCGACAGCTTGCCCCAGGATCTCCAGTCTTCCCTCTATAACACTGAAATTTCATAGGAAGGCACTGCACTGGCTCAGAGTTGGTTTCCATGGCTCCTGGGGGTACAGACTGTGGTCATCATGCTTATGTGGCAAGCAAGCCCCTTACCCATGGAGCCATCTCCTTAGTCTTGGCCATTGCATTTTATAAAATTGTTAAAGATTGAAGGAAAATCAGCACACAGAAGTAGTTCAAACTCACCCAGGTTTCTAGAACTATCTGAGTATGTATGAAGGCCTGGGAAGTAGAAAGGCACAGGTAAATCAGGGGTTCAAAGCCACCCTGAGCTATGTATTGAGTTTGAAGCCAGCCTGATTCCACAGGACTCCTTCCCTCCCAAAACAAAACCAATATATAGTGGAGGGAATTAAGCAAGGTATTCGGCCTTCCTATTACAGTTTTCCATTCTTATTTTAAAGTATAGATTTATCTACTCAGAGCCTTAATTAGAAAGATTATTGTCTCCAATTGATGAATTAATAAGGACAGAAACATGGGGTAATAACATTATTTTCAGTAGCTCAGACCTGGTATTTGGTAACCTTTGCTATGCATGCTACAGAAGGTATTCATAAGTATAAATTGTGTAGGTAACACTAGAAAGGCGCATCCCTCGACTTTGTACAGAGAGAGCGAGGCTTTAAACCTGAGTTCTGCCAGCTTTGTCCCACCAGCACGTTTCGGTCCATTGAGGTGTGTCTCTCCTGTGTTCTGCTTCAGCGGCTCTGCAGAGCGTTTTCCCTCAGGCTGAGCTCGCCACATTTCTGACCCTCAGTAAGAAGGACAAAGAGCGCCAGTTGAAAGAGCTTACCATGATTGTTACCGGAATTCGCTTATTTAACAGAGACTGTGGGAAAGGAGGAGAAGGCATTGATGATTGTAAGTGCATCTTTAGGCTGCTCTTCACTCAAGGTTCTGCATGCTTAAGGCGCCACTTCACAGTGCAGCAGGCACCACACCCCGCCGCCTACGCAAACAACTGCTCTTCATTTTCGGTACCATGGAGCTAGTGTTGGGGAACTGAGTCAGTCACTGGAATGAGGGCGCAGCCCAGAATCCAGCGTTGGAACGCTGTGCCAGCCAAGGGGAGGAAAACTAGTTTAAAAGCAAAGATCATCTTGGAAAGAAAATTGTGCTGTATATTTAACGGGATGAAAAAGCCAAAGAGGGCCGGGCGGTGGTGGCGCATGCCTTTAATCCCAGCACTTGGGAGGCAGAGGCAGGCAGATTTCTTAGTTTGAGGCCAGCCTGGTCTACAAAATGAGTTCCAGGACAGCCAAGGCTACACAGAGAAACTCTGTCTCAAAAAACAAAAACAACAAAAAACATAAACAAAACAAAAAAGCCAAAGAGGAGACATGCCAAGATCTGCAGAGTCAGAAACGACTCCTGTGCTGGCCCTTACACAATGCCTTGTTGTTTATTTATTTTTAGTTTTTAGGCAGGATCTCACTGTGTAACCGTGAACAGTCTGGAACTTGCTCTGTAAACCAGGCTTGCCTCAGATTCACAGAGATCCAACTGCTCCCAAATGCTGGGATGAAAGGCACGCACCACCACACCCACAGTGCATCCTTTAAGTTTGCAAATCCTTAGAAAGTATCTAATAAAGGACCTAACTAACGGTAGAAGTCGTTTCATGTGAACTTTACACTTCTGCAGACCCGTTGAGAAGGAGTCACTGCCTTTACCTAGATCACTACATCAACACCAACAGCAGGGTCAGCCAGTCAGCCACCCTGGCTGTCTTCTCTCCTGCCTTCCTAACTTTTGGGGGCTGGGAAACCACAGAGTTACACCTCCAACCCTATGAGGGTTTTGTTTGTTTTTATTTTTAAAAGTTATCATAAAAATTCAAGTTCCAGGGTTAGAAAGCTGGCTCAGTATTTGCTACTCTTAAAGAGGATTCGAGGTTCCATTCACAGCACCCACATGGTGGCTCACAACCAGGCCATGCACTGGAACATGGGATCCAGCACCCTCTTCTGGCCTCTATGGGTATTGCACACACATGCTGCACAGATCTATATGTAGTTAAAGTACTCATACACAAAATTTATTTATTTACATTAAATAAATGTAAAAATTACAAAAACCAAATTCCCACCAGTCAGAGAGGGCCTGCCCTTACTAGACTGCTCTGTTTATTTTTTGTGTCCAGATGCCAAATACAGGATACAGCACCACAGTCTGCCTACATTTTCATATAATTAGTGAGAAAAGTAGATCTGATTCTGCCTTTTCATATTATTATGACAGTGGGTTTTTTGTTTTCTGGGGGTATTTTTTTTTTGGTCTGGATAAGTTCTTTTCTGCATGGGGTGGGGCCACAAAAGACATTCCTTTATTATTATTAATCTGATAGAAAAAAAGCTGACTCAATTTAATGTTTAAAATACAACTATTTTCTGGGCTCTTCCCCCCCCCCCCATGCCTGTGCTCTCTCACCCTGACACACAGTGCCGGCCATTCTCCACGAAGCGATCCCAACCACCACACAGCACATAGACTCCCAGCTTCAGATTGCCCAGGACCAGGCGTTTCGCTACACGGCCATCCTTGAGAAAGTAACCAACAACCCTCTCATGGCCAAAGAACTCCAGCCGTATATGTTAAAGGAAGCACTGTACAATGTTCGGCAGTATGAGGTCTTCCTGCAGACTGTTTTGGTGAGCTACTGTCACAAGATCTGGCATCTTCCGCTTAACGAAGTCTCCCCCGAGAACGGGGTGACTCCCAAAGGTGGCAACCTCAGGAAGTTCACGTTGCCTTGGTGTGACCAGGGCTTAAAACAGAAACAGCAAAGTTAGGTTTGGTCTTAGTGGGACTGTGTTGGTTCTCTTCAGTAGTGGGCAGTAGGATTGGTAACACGCGGAAAGCACTGGTGTGTGTATTTGGAACATTTGTAACTGAGGGCGTGCGTTTTGCATTGTTGGCAGGGAGCCAGCACAGACAGGGTCATTGCCGCTTGGAAGTTGGGGGCGGGGAGGGCTTATCACATGGTATTAATAGTAAAATTATAAAATATGAATCCAAGTCACGTTGCCTCCACAGTCAGATATAATTACTTGTGCTGAGGAAGTAGAGATGATGATAAAACAATTAGCAGCTCAACTGGAACAACTGAAAATGGCAGTAAAATCTAAGACGGCGGTCCCAACGTCCCAAGTCTTCGTGAGTATCTGGCATCCCCTTCCTCCTCGCTTCTGTGGACCAGGCTCTCAGGATATCGCCCTAACTGGCCCAGAGCTTGCTCTGGAGACCAGGTTGGCTTTAAATCACAAAGATCCACTTGCCTCCTTACCTGAGTGCTGGGAGGGAGGGAGGGAGGGAGGGAGGGAGGGAGGGAGGGAGGGAGGGAGGGAGGGAGGGAGGGAGGGAGGAAGGAGGAAGAAAGGAGGTGTGTACCACCACACTCAGTGACTTTGTCTTTTTGTTGTTGTTGTTGTTGGATATTTTCTTTATTTACACTTCAAATGTTATCCCCTTTCCTGGTTTCCCTTGTGAAAACCCTCTATCCCATTCTCCCTCCCCCTGCTTCTATGAGGGTGTTTCCCCCACCCACCTACCCGCCCACACCCCACCAGCCCACCCACTCCCCACCCATTCCCAGCTTCCTGACCTGGCATTCTCCTACACTGGGGCATGGAGCCTTCACAGCACCAAGGGCCTCCCCTACCATTGATGTCCCTCTGTGTGTACTCTTTGGTTGGTGGTTTTATATATATATATATATATATATATATATATATATATATGAAGGGGCAGGTCACACGGCACATGTAGAGGCCAGAGAGCAACATTCAGAAACTGGTTCTTTACTTTCTTAGTGGGATCCTGGAATCAAGCCTGGGCTATCAGGCTTGTGAGTGTTTTTACCCACCTTGATAGTACAAGCCTTTTCTCGCCCGTGATCAAACCCAGCTGTGCACAAACAGGGCCAGTGCTCTACTGCTGCGCAAACTCCCTGGCACATGGTTGGTTAGTTCTTGTTCTTGTTTGTTCTTGTTCTTCTTGTTCTTGTTCTTGTTCTTGTTCTTGTTTGTTCTTGTTTGTTCTTGTTCTTGTTCTTGTTCTTGTTCTTGTTCTTGTTCTTGTTCTTGTTCTTGTTCTTGTTCTTGTTCTTGTTCTTGTTCTTGTTCTTGTTCTTGTTCTTGTTCTTGTTCTTGTTCTGGTTCGTTTCATGAACCAAGGTTAGTAACAGCCTGCTGTTTGATGAGGGCAGTCACTACTGAAAGGAAATCATGATCTCTAGGAACGATGACCGTGTAGCATCTGTGGCCACAGAAGCAGTCCATTGTAGTGTTGAAGTGTGTTACGGAGTTGAGAAGATAGTTCAGTTGGTAACGGGCCTGCCACCCAGTCACACAAGCACCCAAGTTTAGATCCCTAGCACCTGGGTAAAAAGCCATCTGCAATGCTGTGTAGACAGAGCCAGGAGGATTTCTGGCCTATCTTATATTGGCCAATCAGTGAACTCCAGGTTCAGTGAGAAATCCTGACTTAAGAACTAGGGTAAAGAGCGATTGAGGAGGATACCCAGCATCAACCTCTGGCCTCTACAATCTCTCACACACATGGGGGGGGGGAAGGGGGGGCAGATGGAGCGGGAGAGAATGAGAATGTGTTCCTAGTACTCTGTCAGAAATCGAGACTAGCACAGATGTGATACAACTCACGTCTTATCTGAAAGGAAGACCCCCCTTTTTTTAACCATGCAATGACTTTCTGATCAACAGTACCGTTTTATAGGAAAATGCGCTAACCCTGATCTGAACAAGGTAGTTGTAAAATGTCCATGCGTTTTACATGTGTGTGGACCATTTGAAACCATGATAGCTTTCTGCAGGCGTTCTCAACATTGGTTTTATAAAGTGAGAACTTTATGTGAGGCCTGGTTGATTTCTGTTTTTTTTATTAATGTTAATTTCTACTGTGAGTAAGATATTTTATTTCACTGACCTCAAGATTTAGCTTGCAGCACCCTTGACATGCCAGAAGATGCACGTGTAGGCTTTCTAGGTTCTATTGATTCATGATAGGGCCACATAAATCTACTTTAGTGGGTTATTTAGTTGTTGAACAAAAATTTCCAAGTCTATTTTCCTTCTTGGCCTTTTGAGGTAAAGTGATACTATTTCTTAGGAGATCAAATGTGTTTGGCTGCTTCTTGAGTAAATTAATTTAATAACAGTTATGCCAAATGAAATACTTGGAAAGAAAGCACTGGTTCTCCTCCTCCTGACTCACGAGTCTGCTCTGGTGTGATGAGACTAGGACATGTAGACAAATGAGTTTCTTTGCGACGCCTGCTTGCTCTTAAGAGCACAGCGAAGGCTCTGTCACATGGTCACTTTATCCATGCCCTCTCCCATTAGCCCATCTTCATTGCACTGGCGAGTCTGTGGATGAGCTTCCAGGATGAGACGGTTCTGATCAGCGTTCTCAGTAACTTGACCACCAACCTGGAGCTCTTCCTGGGCACCCACGAGCTCCTCTTTCCCGAGAAAGTGATGCTGGGTCTTCTTGATGGCGTCGTCGTGAAAAGCGATTTGACGAGGATAGAGGAACACATGGGTAAGGCACAGACGTGCTCTCCTTCTCTTTAAGGTGACCGTTAGCTTAAAGTCACTCTTGTTGGCTTCAAATTTTCATGCTCTAGCTTTCTAAAATACTAAACATCTTAAGTATGAAAGACTGAAATTCATTATAGAAAACATGAAAAAAAAAAACCCAGACATTGTAACACACATCTTTAGTTTTCAGTGTGTAGGTGGTAGAGGCAGGAGTCAAGGCCAGCCTGAGCTACAGGAGACCCTATCTCAAAAAAATAAACAAAACAAGAAAGGTGTGGGGAGTATGAAAAATACAGATATGGAAACTGAGTATTTTACTTCCAGAAATTGTTATTTAATCCTTCATGTCCTGGTTTTGTGTGTTTAATGCATTTATATTGCAGGAGTGATGGTTTTGTAATTGATGTACTGAGAAAAACCCTTGCTGTTTTTGTTGCAGGTAAAGCTCCATTTTAAAGAATGATACTTGCTACACATCTTCTTAGTGTCACATTGAAATTTGTGAGCAAATTTAGTGACTCTTATGCCCTTTAAAGATATATTGATATCCTTCCTCCCTCCCTCTCTTTTTGAGACAGAGTTTCTCTGGGTAGAGTTAGCTGTCCTGAAACTCACTCTGTAGACCGGGCTAGCCTCGAACTCACAGATCTGCCTGCTGCTACCTCCCGAGAGTGCTGGGAGTGCCACCACTGCCCGGCTGATTTGTTGATTCTTACAGAAAGGTTGACATGATCAGTCAGCTTTTAATCTTTTTATCAGCCTTTTACTTTTTATATATTAAAGACAACCTAAAATTCATGAGAAATGTCAAAGTAGAGCTAGAATGAAGCACTCAAGAGCTTCTTCTAAAAAAATGAAGTTAGATCATTTACTAATTTCTTTTTCAGATTCTATTTTGGTAAAAACTAGAAAGTAAAAATGTAGCAGTGAGTTGGTTTCTTAAATTATTAGAATATATAAAAACTGGAAGCTAAATAGGATTCCCCAGCTCCTCTCAGTGGAAGTTTTTACTACTTATGTACTTTCATTAAAACAATATGTCTAGGGCTGGAGAGATGGCTCAGTGTTTAAGAGCACTGACTACTCCTCTGAAGGTCATGAGTTCAAATCCCAGCAACCACATGGTGGCTCACAACCATCCGTAATGAGATCTGATGTTTTCTTCTGGGGTGTGTGAAGACAGCTACAGTGTACTTTTTTTTTTTTTTTTTTTTTTTTTTGGTTTTTCGAGACAGGGTTTCTCTGTATAGCCCTGGCTGTCCTGGAACTCACTTTGTAGACCAGGCCTGCCTCGAACTCAGAAATCTGCCTGACTCGTGGCGTCTTAAATGAAGGTCACATAACACTCTTGGTCACCTAACAGTTCTTTCTGCTCATCTCCTTGGGTAATTTACTGTGTAGCAGCAGGACCACTGCGTACCCTGACAGAAGTGCTCTGGTCGGCCTTTCCCTTACCTGCAGAACAGGTTTTTCTGAAATGTCTCTTCAGTGTTCAGTCTGGAGCAGAGGTCTACTTCTACCTTTGTCTAGCAAGTTACTGACCTGGACGGTCCCTGAGGCCTTTCCTCTTCTTTACATGAATATCACCCCCAATAAGTCTGATTTTTGTGTGCACCAGGGGAAACTTTGTCAATTCAAAAAGGTTGAGATGATAAGAAGCTAATGTTTAGAATGACATACTGCTGATGTATTTCGGAAATTGCGTCTTCTCAAAGAATGAAAACCGTTTCCTGTTCTCTCTCATTGTAGAAGAAAGAGTGGAGTTGGCAGATTTCAGAACACAGGAATGGCTTTTTCCAGAAACAACAGCAAACTTTAACAAACTGTTAATTCAGTATCGTGGGTTTTGTGGCTACACATTTGCTGTGACTGATGGCCTTCTCCTCCCAGGTATTCAGTTAGAGATAAGAGTCTGCCCTCCCCATGCCTGTTCATACGAGTGCTCACTTATTGTCTGTACTGTGCGTCCTTTAACATTGTATGGACGCAGATGGTGAACTAGGGAGGAGATGCCAAGAGGACCTGACACCGTCCTCATCTGCAGGTGCTTCCAGGACAGCATGATAGATTGAACAAGAGACTGTAAGGAATGAGGGCTGAGAGACGTAACAGGCTGACTCTCCCTGATCTAAGTTGCTTCAGGCCAGAAATGTTTCTAATTGTGGGTGTGGGAGAGTCTGAGACTATTAGGGGATGGCACCTAAGTTTAAACACAAATCTGTTGATGTTTCATAGATGTTTTGTGTACAGTGTACTAAGAGTACACTACTTTTAGTGCACCAAATATTTTACTGTGACTTATCACATGAAATTTCTGCTCGGGGGGGGGGGGTTGTGAAGGAGCTCAAATTGTTTCCGATTTTGGAGCATTTCGTATTAGGGATGCTCAGCCAGCATTATATGACATGGACTCTGTGGTGCCTTGAGAAGGGGTTGATTCTCCTGTACTGAGGGAGCCCAGTTTAGCAGTGAAAAGATAGTGTCTTTAAAAGAGTTACTGGAAAAGACGTACGGATTCAACTGATGTGTTCACTTAAAAATATCCGTGGTTGCTCTGCAGCTACCTGTTACTAACATAGGTTAGGATTTCTCTGTTACAAGTTCTTCTATTGTGAATTATATCTATATCATATGTAACGTTATTATTTTACAAAATAAAGAGTAAATTAGATATTGGGAGACAATACATTATAAATACATTATAATTCAAAAAGTTCTGTGTGCAGTGGAACTGGCAAGTAGCTGAAGGGGGCTAGCCCTCGTCAACAGGACATACATGGGCAGAGGAAACCTCAATTAAAGAATTGCCTCCGTCAGGTTGGCTTCTGAACATGTCTTGGAGGCCTTGTATTGAGTAATAACTAACGTTAAGAGGTCAAGGCAACTCTGGACCGTGCCATCACCAGGCGTGGGCTGTGTGAGAAAGGTAGCAGGGAAGCCATAGAGAGCACACCAGCAAGCAGCACCCCTCCATGGTCTCCCACCTCACTTCCTGCCTCCAGGTGCCTGCCTTCAGTGATGGACTGTCAGCTTGGAAAAGGAAACAAACCCTTTCCTCCCCCAAGTTGGTCCTAGGCTGCGTTTTATCAGAGCAACAGAAAGCAAACTAGGACAGACTACAGCAAAAGACAATTGAAAAAGAAAAAAACTGCTTAATATTTACTTTGTAACATTAACCCACCCTTCACTTTTTTCTTGATCTCTTTGTTGTTTTTCAATGTTTTATAGTTGGTTGGTTGGTGGGTTTTGTTGTTGTTGTTTGTTGTTTTTGTCACAAAATTGCTAGAATCCTATGTGTGCATGGTAGAGAAAACAAATTGGCTTAATTCTGTATGTTGGCATGAGGAACAAGCACACTAGAGACATGACAATAGGGCAGTGACCAACACAGCCCCGAGTTCCCACCGGCTGTATTAGTAAGAACACCGGAATGTAGCAGGGTTGCCTGCCTGTGTGTTCCAGATCCCCCCTGAATAAATTAGCACAGGGCAGGTCGGTTTGCCTCTGTTTACCGTATTACCTCTACTCTGCGTTGTTTGGGAGTGCAGACTATATGGCTTACACCCCCTACTCCCAAGGATGCTGGCTTTCCACACTGTCACATCTGTCCTTTCCAGATGATGTCATAACTACCAGAAGTCTTGATCACTCGACCCCAACTCATGCTTTTAGTTTTACTACACCTTCCCTATTCAATTTCTATTAAAATATTAAAATACCAATCTCATTCTCCTTTGTTTTATCATGCATTTAACTTGCTTGCTTATGTGATTTTTTTTTTTAGTTAGTTTGTTATTCCCATAACACTGGTCATTCTGACTTTTTATATTTGTGATTTGTTGGGAGTGGGCACTTGTATTCCTCCTGTATCCCTCTCTACCAAGAATAAAGCCATCAATTATTTGTTAGAGGAATAAATAAAACAGTATTAACATTTCCTACATAATTTCCACAAGACATATGGATAGTAAATAACCCACAGTCTTTGTAGGATCTTTTTATAGTGGAAGACATGCAATTCTGTATTGAGGAAACAATGTCATATTTTTCTAGTTCTTAATAGAGTCATTTTTTAAAATAACCCATTAGGAACTGTGGATGTGGCTTAATGGGTAAGAAGCATTAGGGGCTGTGGTCCTGGCTCAGTGGTAAGCTGAGTAAGTGTGAAGGACCTAAGTTCAGATCCCTCCATTAAAAAGCTGTTTGGCTGTGCACAGTCCTATAGCCTTTGCATAGGGCTGGAGCACAGAAACAGATAGGTAGGGCTTGTAGGCTGTTAGCGAAACTCAAGATTTAGTGGGCCACTAGAGAGAGGTGCTGGGAACTGACTTTGGGTCCTGTGCAAGAGCCCCATTTAATTTTTATTGCTAAGCCATTTCTTCAGCCACATAAAATGTATTTTAAAGTTACACTTACATAGTTTAACATAAATTTCACATTTTTAATCATTTAATAATGTTTTTAACAAAACAAAAGTAGAACTAATATGTTAAAATGTGCGTGTATATGTATGTGTGTGTGTATACATGTGTGTGTGTGTGTGTGTGTGTATCCATAGCGACATTGGTCCTATGGCTTACCACAAAAACAAAATTGCTTGGCTCATGCCTAATTAAATTGTTGTTCTTAACTTTCACAGGAAATCCAGCCATTGGAATTTTGAAATACAAAGAAAAATATTATACTTTCAGTACCAGAGATGCTGCATACACATTCGCAGAAAATCCAGACCATTACATCCATATGATTAAAGAGAAAGCCAAGAAGAATGCAGAGTTAATTCAGCTACTAGAACTTCATCAGCAGTTTGAAACTCTCATACCGTATTCTCAGGTAAACATGGCATTCTCTTGAAAATACCCGGGTTTGTAACTCCTGACTTGATTAAAGTGGCATCTCAGTATTGCTTACTGTGTATTTTTTTCTGACAGGGAAGTTAGCACTTGCAGGAGCAGGGTGTCGGGTCTTCCTCTCTCACTTAGAACCTTACTTTTGAGACAGTGGCTCTTTGAGTCAAAAGGTCACTGTTAATTCGAGGCTTACTGGCCACTAAGCTCTGAGCATCTACAGGTCTCTGTCCCCAGCAAATGCTGGCATTGTGGCATGTGTGGCCGTGCGTAGCTCTTGTGTAGGTGCTGGGAATTTGAAGTCAGGTCTACTTGCTTTCACCCACTTGGTACTGTTGAAGGGTGCAAGAACGAGATCATTTTCTCTGCCAAGAATTGAAAGGTAAGAAAAAAGTGTTAGCAGAAATCTTGGGGAGCCCCAGCGGAGACATCATATGATGCCCAGGAAATCGAAGTTCCTTTGTGGGGCTTTTGGTTTAACTAATAAAAGAATTAAAGCTGAACATGTTGGCACACCCCTTTCTTTAATCCTGGTTCTCAGGAGGCAGAACCAGGAGGATCTCTGTGAGTACAAAGCCAGCCTGATCTATCTATTGAGTTTTAGAGTAATCAAGCTATGGCACCAACTTCAACAAACAAGCAAGCAAGGAAGTAAACAAACAAACAAATAGAATATACATATATGAATTAAAAATGGATGCAAGAAGCTGAGACGATGGCTCAGTGTTTAAGTGCACTCTCTGCTCTTTCAGAGGACTTGGGTTTGTTTCCCAGCACCCACATGACAGCTCACACCCATCTAAAACTCCAGTTCCAGGGAATCTAGTGCCCTCTTCTGGCTTCTGTTGGCACCAGGTGTACCTGCACATACACACATGCAGCCCAAACAAACACATTCTTTTGGCTGGTGAGATGGTTCACCAGGAAAAGGCTTCTGCCCCAAGCCTGAAAACCTGAGGAAGAAGAGAACTGACTCCTGCAAGTTGTCCTCAGACCTCCTTGTGTGTACCATGGGATCTACACGGGAGCACACGCACAGTAAATGGGCGTATACACTTTTAAAGGGAAAGAAAAGTCAAATGGAAACTCAGGGCCATTTATTTGTGTTTTAAAGGAAAAATCAGGGCAGGCAAACTGTAAGCCTCACAGCTGCCTAAAGGAATAGAAAAGATAGACCTGGAAGTCTGCCTTGTATGACCAACTGTGTGTGTGTGCGCATGAGTGCATGCATATGTATATGTATGTCTTTTAAAAAAGGGGGCAAGGAATCCCAAAATGTTAGGTAGGGTGTTTAAAACTACACTTAGGTTTAGGCCAGTACCAGAAAGGAAACAAAACAAAACAAACAAACAAAAAAGGAAGGAAGGAAGGAAGGAAGGAAGGGAGGGAGGGAGGGAGGGAGGGAGGGAGGGAGGGAGGGAGGAAGGTAGGTACATTATCCTTGTTTGAGGAAAGGCAGACAGGCCCCCTGAACCTCCTGCTGGCTCTTGGCCTATACTGGGGGCAGGAATTCTGGGAAGATACATGATCTTAAGGTGACCCACCTTCCTAAGGGACCTGTTGTGTTCAGAGGCCTTGTTTCATTGGTGTTCTCCATCCCCTCTGGCTCTTAAAGCCTTTCTGACTTCTCTTCTTTTTTTTTTAAAGATTTTATTTATTTATTATCTATAAATACACTGGAGCTATCTTCAGACACACCAGTTGAGGGCATCAGATTTCATTACAGATGGTTGTGAGCCACCATGTGGTTGCTGGGATTTGAACTCAGGACCTCTGGAAGAGCAATCAGTGCTCTTAACTGTTGTGTCCGGCCAGCAGATCACAGCCTGGGTTTTAGCCTGGAAAGGCATTTTGGAAACCTGGAAAAGAAGAGGGGCTAGGCGGCGAGAGAAGGGAATGAAGCTAAGACAACATTCTGATCAAAGCTCAATTTTACTATTTTCAGACACTCAGTTATAAAGGAAGGGGGAGGGAACCCAATTTCCCGCCAAGTAATCTCAGGGTCCAGTAGCAGGACGAACACGTGTGTGCTTCCAAGCAACAAAGCAGCAGGGTCCAGCAGTAGGCGTGGCAGGATGAATGAGCAGGAAGCTCTGCCCTTGAGCAAGCAGGTTCAAGCAGGTGGGGGAAGGGAGACCACATCTCCTCCCATTAGTTAACAAAAAAATAAAAAAAGAAAAGGCTGGCCTGAGGCAGAAAAATTATCTATGCGCAATAGTTCTGCCTCAGTTCTTAGGGCTAAAGAAAAAACCTGTTTCCGTGGGATTCCCTAACTTTTCTAATGGTAAACTGTATCTGGCTAAGACTGTCCTTATTATCTTAGTAAACCACTAACAACAGAATAGTGCTGGGCTGTAGGCGCTGACTTTATAATGCTAATTAGTGCTGAATAGGTAACTACCTGGTTGTATTTTAAGTAGGGCGTTGGAACCCTGGCTAAAGAATAACACTGAGTTGATATTCCTCCGCAATTTTGGATGACAGGCAGGGAAACAGGGAGAAGGGGCAAGACTGGCTGGCTGGCTCCTTAGTACAAGGCCAATTGGCTATTTTATTTGGGTGGGAGGCAGTGAAGGGCTTGCCCTTTCGACAGTACGGTCTCCAACCTCTCTCCCCCCTATTAATTAAGTTTAAATAGGCAACGCTTAATTGAGGTGATCAAATGATTTTCTCATCCGTAGATGAGTGGGCCTTTAACCTTGGCTTGGGTGGACATTTACCCGATTCCTCCCGTGGGTGTTATAACGACTCACATCTGTGGCTCTTGGTATCTTTTGGGGAGGGGAGGCAGAGCCTTAGGTATTTTTGGTTTTTAGCTGGAGTCAGATACCAACCTCTTTTAAATCAGGTGTGTCACACAGGGAACTCAGAAACGGTCAAGCTGGACCTTTTCCCGCAGTAATCTCCTGCGCCAAGCGGTAGCCATACTGTATTCATATGATTATGAATCAGTACGCGCAGTTCTGAGTGCTGCACGGTCTCTATAGGAGACTTGTCAACCTCAGATTTAGCAAGGCCTAGACAAGAATTATGTCATTATTAACACCACTAATTGTGGTTAAAATAGGAGCTGGAAGTCTTTCTTCTTCATCTCTGTTATTTCCAATAGCCTGAGGAACTAAGGACACCTTGCAGTAACAGCAAGGGTGAAAAGCCAGAGGCCAGCTATGGGACTAAGCCCGTCTATCAAAATAAGAACTAATCTCTGTAAATATTTGAAATTTCTACTTTTCTAGCTCTCTTGGTAAATCTAAATTCTATTTCAGACTGAAAGCCACGTGCTGGAATGTCCTTGGAAGGAAGATAATAGTCTACCTGTGTGCTCTTGGGGGAGGGGTAGGCACGCCTGCAATTCTGGCTGGAGAACGTAGATTGACCTACTTGAAAAAAAGAAAGAGATCTAGACAATGAGAGAGTAGCAATGCAAATTTTCTTTTTGGAGAAGTCAAGGTACTTTATTCAGTTGCAAATTTTAAAGCTAAGGCTAGTCTCTGGCCTCCTGTGGGGGAGCTGGCTCAGAGAGTAGCAGGAAAACAGCTTTTCTGGGAGCTTTAGTTTTTAGCTGAATTTTAAGCAAAAGAGGAATTTTAGTCCTTAAGGTGATACTTATAAGAAGATTTGGAATGTGTGTTTATCTGACTAATTAATCTCTCTGGCAGCCACCGTGTTCTATCTTTATCTCTTGAAAAAACACAAACTGAGCCCCTTTTTTAGGTTAGAACCGGATCTGTACCCTTCCATTCGTTAGTCAGGGTGTCCTTTTATTTTATCAATGGAATAAGAATTAGAAGTAACTGGATGCCAGTGGCGATCCACTGCAGACTGACCTTTAATATCAGTTTGCAAAAAGTTTAGGACAAATAAGGCAAGATGAGCCTTTGGTGACCTTGGGGGAAATGCTCTGAATTAACTTTGCTAGGTAATTTAGAATATAGGAATCTCTAATAATTGAACTGAATATTAGACCAGTCTAAGATTGAGTTAGAATGGCTGGTCACACTGAAGAAAAGTGAAAAATCATTAT
The DNA here is from genome assembly GCF_978045245.1 of Mus caroli. Lineage (NCBI taxonomy): Eukaryota > Metazoa > Chordata > Mammalia > Rodentia > Muridae > Mus > Mus caroli. The sequence continues at coordinate 119,760,781 of NW_028227261.1, forward strand.
GACTCTATTAAATGACTAATTTTACTAAGTCTGAATATACAGTCTCTGATGAACTATTGTCATAAAGTTAAAAGGCTAGAAGCTAGTCTAAACTGGAAAAATGACAAGTAAGGATGGATCTAAAACATGAATTTAATCTTTTAGTCCTTTTAATCAGGACACTGAGTTAACTTACCTGTCAGTTTGGCACACGAATTACTAATATGCTTTTGTAGCGTTTTGTGGAGAGAACCTGTTTTTCCCTTTCCTAATAAGGTAGCTGTTTTAGGATCAATCTATAAGCCAATAAGTAGATCCTTTTAAGATACTAAAAAGCATTTATTAAATTTGACATTTTAATCTCAAATTTTGAAAATAAAGGTATGTTTTAAATAGTGTGCATGGAAATGCACTAAATAGTATATATGGGGATACAATTTTTCTCTTTTGTCTTTTAAGAGGTTAAAGTTTAAAATTTTACAATATGTAACCTTTTGAATTAATAACTTTTTGGACAAAACATTTTAAATACTTAGCTGTAAAGGGGCAGTGACTAATTGCACTTTTAATCATTTTTTTAAGGAACGGTTGTAACTAGAAAGCTTGAAAAGTTATTAAGAGTCACACGTGTATAATTTATTTATTTATTTATTACCTAGAAATATGTATAAGCAATTGTAAATTTGAGAATTAATAGTATCTGAGGGACAAACAATTTTAAGCAATTATGAGCTCAGAGACATAGCATTGACTACTAATATACAAATTAAGGTTTGATTGTTAGCATTTTAAAACACCATCTACAGCACACAACCAGATTATTTGTGCTGGAATAGGGGCAACTGTGTGTCTTAAGACTCCGCCCCACAGCAGCTAGTTGGGCCCACGTGGGCCAATGATCGGCTGGGAGGATGAGAAAAATGACTTTACAATAATGTTTTTTCTGGCCAAAGAATTGTCTTGGGCACAACTAATTTCTAATTACCAATTAACAACAATTATAAAAGCTTTCTTTATTTTTTGTAAAACCTTTTGTAGTAAACTAAAACACTAAATAATAAAAGGATACTGTCTCTGAATCTTTTGGGTGAGAGCAAGGATTTAAGGTAAATTTCTCTTGAGAAGCATTAGTTAATAAAATACTTTTCACTTAGGAAACAATATATACTGAAAGATTAAAACTTTTGGCTTCTTGTATAGAAGCAGAAACAATAAACATTTTTTTACATAATGTAAAGCTATATTAGTCATACGTAGAGGCAAAATTTTTTAGTGATTACCCGTTTACTAGAAGCAAAGATCTTTGAATTTAAGCATTATTTTAAACATCTGAATAGATCTGTAACACTGTTAAAAAGAAATTTTCTTGAACACAGGAAAAAACCTTTTCAGTCATTGTTTGCAAAACAAAAGAAGGGCCACAAGCTTCTCTGGAGCTGCCCAGAGCCCTGAATTGACTCAAAGGTAAAATACTTTTTAATCTGAGCATCAATCTTAAATTTGTAATCAAACTGCAAGCTGCAGTCAATGGAACAATGGCAGTTTTAACCATAATTTTTAAGTTTTTTGTGCAAGGTTAGGATAATACCTACAACTTTGGGAAAGCAAAACCTAAGTTTAAAACAATTTATCACCTTTAAAATCAATATTAGAAGCATTACTATCATATTATGAAGTTTGGATGTCAATTAATATCTATGAATACCTATTAAAGCAAGCTTTAATGCTTTAATAAAGAGGCATTGCTTTAAATCTTATCTTAAATTTTACTATTTAGGATAGGAATCACATTAATCATTATCTAAACTAGAAATATCTTAGAGACCCAGCCTCTAGGGCTGCCTTAGGCCACGTGTCGGAAGGACTCTAAACTTGAGTTATCAAATTTAACATTAACCATCTGTAGCAATGTAACAATTATTAATCTTAACCAACAACTTATGAGCTGAATGCGAAAACATGCAGAACACATTTTTAATAAAAAAGAACCAAATGAAGCAGTTAATTTTAGATCAATCAGAATATTAATTTTTGTAGCTACAATCATAGAATAAAAAAGCACTTTACCATTGTCAAACACATTAATCATGAACCATTTATCAGATTTTTTACTCTGAAATTAAGAGGCTGTGCACTCGCTGCTTTTTCTTAAAACAAACATTTTTTCCATCAGGGTCCCTCCTGCCACGTGTCTGGTTCTTGGCTGAAACACGTGGCAGCTCTTGGCTTTGCAGATAAAGTTTTTTATACCATCTTTATTATCTAACATAAAACATAGAACATTCATTCATACAGATTGGACACGAACATACATGAATTGAACACGAGAACAGATTGGTGCACCAGACATTAAACAAGACACAAAAAGGGGGCAGAGTACTCCTGCTATTTGGGACAATTTCCTCCCTCATGATGCAGTTTTTATAACTGCGGCAATCTGCCTGATTATTAATTTCCTTTTAATAAACCCTTTCCTTTCTCACACCTAACAATGTAGCTTTTTCGAGCCACGGCCTACCACCTGTGCCTAGCTCCTCTTAAGCTTCACTGCTGAACCTAAGTGAACCAGCGATCGGGCTTAACGCTGTCTCAGCTTAGCCCATACCTTCTCCGGTATGAATTTCCTTTATCCTTTAATTATTCCATGGAGCTCCAAACCAGCAGTGTCTCTTCCAAAAATCCTTTGCCGTTTCTCAGTCCCGCGTTGGTTCGCCAAATGTTGTGTCCGGCCAGCAGATCACAGCCTGGGTTTTAGCCTGGAAAGGCATTTTGGAAACCTGGAAGAGAAGAGGGGCTAGGCGGCGAGAGAAGGGAATGAAGCTAAGACAACATTCTGATCAAAGCTCAATTTTACTATTTTCAGACACTCAGTTATAAAGGAAGGGGGAGGGAACCCGATTTCCCGCTAAGTAATCTCGGGGTCCAGTAGCAGGACAACCACGTGTGTGCTTCCAAGCAACAAAGCGGCAGGGTCCAGCAGTAGGCGTGGCAGGATGAATGAGCAGGAAGCTCCACCCTTGAGCAAGCAGGTTCAAGCAGGTGGGGGAAGGGAGACCACACTTAACCACTGAGCCATCTCTCCAGCCCCCTGACTTCTCTTCCATCATGTTCCTGAACCGTGGGGAGGGGGGTTTGATGGAGATCTACAGTTTAGGACTGAGTGTTCCAAGGGTGAGCACGGTGTACAGTGCACTGCTGTGGTCTCTGTACTCGCTCCCATTTACTGTAGGCAGAAGATTTTCTGATGAGGGCTGGAGAAGACACAGATATGAGTGGGACACAAGATCACTAGGAGTCATTTTATTGCTGGGTTCCTTTAGCACCGTGGTTCTCAACCTGTGGGCCATGCATGATCCCTTTGAGAGAGATGTATCAGATGCCATGTGTATCCCAGATATTTACATCACAATACGTAACAGTAGCAACATTACAGTTATGAAGTAGCTATGAAATACTTTTATGATTAGGGGTCACCACAACATGGAGAACTGTTTTAAAGTGTCACAGCATTAGGAAGGTTGAGAACCACTGCTCTAGCAGACAGTAAGGCTTCTTTCTCCTAGGTTCCTGGTTTATCTAGTATCAGGTTCCTGCCCACCTGAGCAGTGTTAGGCTTGGTTTCCATCTCATGGAGGGGGCCTTAAATCCAATCAGATGTTGTTTGGTTGCCCCCACAAGCCTTGTTCCTCTGTTGTGCTAGTACATCTTGCGGGCAGGTCACCATTGCAGATCGCAAGATTTTTAGCAGAGTTTATGTAAACTTTTTTACTTAGGTAGTAGGCAGAGTACTTTCCAGTACCACAAATACTAGCCAGTAGGGGTGAAGGTTCTATGTGGGCACCAGGTGGAGCTTCCCATGTTCAATGAACTGTGTAGATGTTATCCGAAAGCACATATTCATTCTCTCATTCTCTCTCTCATTCTCTCTCTCTCATTCTCTCTCTCTCATCCTCTCTCTCTCAAAGGGCTTCTTTGCTCTAAGATTATTCTTTTATACTTACACAGTTTTAGTTTATTTTTTTTATTTTAGACCTTAATCTATTTCAACATTCTAAAGACTTCTAATTTTATTTTCTTCATGTAGTGAGACCATTTTCCTAATATAATTTACTAGGTAAATGATATAACTTTAATAATTAGGATGTATTTATACTATATTAACAATTTTTACTTGAAACAGGTTTGTTTCTGGGCTTTCATTTTTATTTACTTAGTTTTCCCATTATTGAAAATAATTTCTTTCCCCAAATGTTAATATATCCTTATTAACATTTCCCCTCCCTCTACTCCTCCCAGTTTCTCCCTACCTCCCCTCCTATCTGGATCCACTTCTGTCTTTCATTAGAAAACTAATAGGCTTCTAAGGGATAATAATAAAATATAATAAAATAAAACAAAAACTAACCGATCAGAGTTGGACAAGACAAGCAAACAGAAGGAAAAGAGCACAAGAGAAGGCACAAGAGTCAGAGGCCCGCTCATCTGAACACACAGGAATCCCGTAAAAAGATAAACTAGAAGCCATTATATATGCAGATGGCTCTGTGGATGTTATCTTAGGCTCTGTGAGTTCATGTGCACGCTGATCTGTTGATTTAGAAGGTTTTACACTGTCTCTGTCTTTTGTTCCATCAAATAACTTCCTGGGAGTAGGGGTTATTTGATGGAAGACGCAAATGGGCTGCGTGCTCCAAGGTTTCTTACTCTCTGTGTAGTGTCTGGCGGTGGTAGGTCTCTGTATGGGTTCCCATCTGCTGCAGGAGGAAGCATCTCTGGTGATGACCGAGTAAGGCAGTGATCTATGAGTACAGCGGAATGTCATTATGAGTCATTCTATTGCTACCTTTTGTTTTTTTAAAGAACAGTAGTAGTTGGTTTTGTACTAGTTCCCCGGGCTATCTGGATTCTGGTTTGTGGTCACACAAGCAACGCTAGGTATGGTTTCCATCTCATGGTGGGGCTTTAAATCCAATCATATATTGTCAAGTTACTTCACAAGCTTTGTACCACCATTGGCCTAACATTTTTTTTTTTTTCAGTCAGAACTGCATTGTAGATCAAAGGGTTTGTGGCTGGGTTGGTGTTTACAGGCTTCTTCTGTTAGCCCACAGAGTACCTTCCCATACCAGACACATGAGGGTGAAGGTTCTCTGGAGGATCCAGTTCTCCATGTTCACTGAGTTGTGTAGGTGTTGTCTTCAGCAATGAGGCCTCACTGTCAGCTTGTGGAGAACAACCTGTAGTCTTGGCAACAGCATTGGCAACAGCCTGGGTTGTATGGGTGATTTATATATCTCCACTCAAACGGCCCTGAATTTTAGCTGTCTCTCCCATATTCTTTTGTTCATCTCTCATTCTCACCTCTCCCCATCCCATTTGATCCTCCTGCCCCAGCTCCCCCATCCATCCATAACTATTCCATTTCCCTTTTCTATTAGATATTTTCTTTATTTACATTTCAGATGTTATCCCCTTTCCTGGTTCCATTTCCCTTTTCTAATGAGCTCTGTCTATACCCCAGTGGTGTAAACCAGACCTCAGTAGCTCTACAGAGCATAGCTTGGTTACCACTGACTTAAAAGCTACTATTAACTTATAAGAGAACCATACCATATTTGTCTTTCTAGGTGTGGGATACCTCACTTGAGATGAAATTTTTTTTTCTAGTTCCATCTATTTACCCACAAGTTTCAGGATGTTATTTTTCAATGGCTGAGTAATATTCCAATGTGTAAATGCATGACATTTTCTTTGTCTATTCTTCTGTTGGGGAACATCTAAGTTATTTCCAATTTCTGGCTTTTATCAACAGAGCGGCAGTGAACATAGCTAAGCAGGTGTCTCTGTGGTAGGATGAAGTGTTCTCTGGGCACAGATATTAGTTGGTTACTTCCACTAACTTTGTGCCACCATAAATGGTGCTGTAGCTGGTCCTTGAGATAGACCTATTTCCATCTTTCTGAGGAACTGCCTCACTTACTTCCATCATGGCTGTACAGGTTTGTACCCTCATCAGCTCCCTTTACTCCACATCCTCATTTGCATGAGTTGTCATTTGTGTTGTTGATTTTGGCTGATCTGACAAGTGTAAGAAGAGATCTCAAAGTAGTTTTGATTTGCATTTTCCCTGCTGCTGGGTAAGGATGTTCAACATTTCTTTAAGTGTTTCTCAACCTATGAGTTTTCTCTTGAGAATTCTCTGTTTAGATCTGTACCCCATTTTTAAGTGGATGTTTTGTTTTACTGAGATGTAGTGTTTTTCATTCTTTATACACTTTGGACATTATCCCTGTATTGGGTACTAGTTCATAAAAATATATTCCTATCCTGCAGGCGGCTGCTTGGTCTGAATGATTGCATCCATTCTGTGAAGTACTTCTCAGTTTCATGAGGCCCATTTATTAATTACTGATCTTAGTTCCTGTGCTAACAATGTTCTATTCAGAAAGTCTTCTGTGCCAATGAGTTCAAAGCTACTCCTCACTTTCTCTTCTGTCAGGTTCAGTGTATCTGGTTTTATGTTGATGTCTTTGATCCATTTGGGGATGAGTCTTATACTGGGTGAAAAGTAAGGATCGATTTGCATTGTTCTACATGCAGCCATCCAGTTAGACCGGTGCCAGTTATTGAATATTATTTCTTTATCCAAGGTGTGGATAAAAATATCTTGTGTCCCCAGGTGTGTGGAGTCATGTCTTGGTCTTCAATTTGATCCCATTAATCAACATGTTTGTTTTTGTGCCAATACCAGGCTTTTTTATTACTGTATCTCTGTAGCACAGCTTGAAATCAGGAAGACTAGTCCCTCCCATAGTACTTTTTGTTCAGGATTGTTTTTCCTGTCCTGAAGTTGAAAATTGCCCTTTCACGATCTGAGAAGAATTGTTTTGGAATTTTGATGGGATTGCATTGAATCTATAGATTGGCCATCTTTACTGTGTTAATCCCGCTGACCCATGAGCATGGGAGATCTTCCCATCTTCTGATATCTTCTTTAACTTCTTTCTTCAATACCTTGAAGTTTTTGTCATACAAGTCTTTCACTTGCTTGGACAGGTACCAAGTTTATAGTATGAGGCTATCATGAAAGGTGTTATTTCCCCAATTTTGTTCTCAGTATATTTGGCATTTGTATATAGGAGGACTACTGATTTTTGTAAGTTAATTTGTACCCATCTACTTTGCAAAAGTGTTTATCACCTGCACTTATGTATACTATTATATCATGTGCAAAAAAAGACACTTTGACTTCATCATTTCCAATCTATATCCCCTTGATCTACTTCAGTTGTCTTATTGCTCTAGCCAAGACTTTAAATACTATATTGGTTTCTGGACTTTCTAATATGACTCTCTGGTCTGCTTTTCTTTGTCTATGCTGATACTGAATTGGTGTAATTGTGACAACTTTGTGGTATAGTTATCCCTTGATCCCTTGTTATCTATGGGGAATTAGCTTTTTTAACAGTAGAATCTGAAGTCCCTTGGATACCTTTTAAATATATACCTCTCTCTCTCGTGTGTGTGTGTGTGTATCCCTTTTCTAATGAGCTCTGTCTATACCCCAGTGGTGTAAGCCAGACCTCAGTAGCTCTACAGAGCATAGCTTGGTTACCACTGACTTAAAAGCTACTATTAACTTATAAGAGAACCATACCATATTTGTCTTTCTAGGTGTGGGATACCTCACTTGAGGTGAAATTTTTTTTTCTAGTTCCATCTATTTACCCACAAGTTTCAGGATGTTATTTTTTAACTTTTAGCTTTTTTAACAGTAGAATCTGAAGTCCCTTGGATACCTTTTAAATATATACCTCTCTCTCTCTCGTGTGTGTGTGTGTGTGTATCACACACACACACACATATAATTTCCCTAGATTATTTAAAATACCTATTGCAATGTGACTGCTATGTAAATTGTGCTATCCTGTATTGCTCAGAAAGTAATGATAAGGCCAAAAAAATCTGTATCTACTCAGCTCTCATGCAGGTTTCCTTTGAAATGTGTGAGCAAAACCCCCTTTACTTCAGATAGAGTGTCAGCAACAGATCCAAAAAAAGTGATTCTACTTATATCTAGCATGGGGAAGCACTGAGCTCATTGGGATTGCTTGCAGGTGTGTGGGTGAGAATGTGTTAGCTCAAAGGCAGTGGAGTCACTGAATAGTCCACCCCCTCCACGAGTGACAACTCATAAAGGCACCATCCCTTGAGCTCTCTGCACAGCTTAGCTGCAGTGGAGAGTGTTCTCCCTGTCAGTGACTGCTCTTATAGCCTGCAGTGGGATAGCGGGGATCCGTATCATATTTAACGTGTCTGTCCTCACCTGGCATGCTGCCAGCTATTAAGAAGGAAAGCCAACACCCCATCTCCTCATGCTTTCTCTCACTTGACCTACCAAGAGGCCAACGTGGAGGATAATCTCTACATATCACTTTCCCACTGTAGATCCTCCCTTACACTGCACGTGCTAGACATCTCGTCTAACTAGACAACTAAGTCTTACGCTGCACGTGCTAGACAGCTCGTCTAACTAGACAACTAAGTCTTACGCTGCACGTGCTAGACAGCTCGTTTAACTAGACAACTAAGTCTTACGCTGCATGTCTTAACATTCACATTAAAAAACATGTACTTCCGGGATTATGATATATTCATTTTCTGGGCCATCGGCTATTTTGGGTGCATCTTCATACTGGCATGGGGTGGAGCTGTTCATCAAGGAAGCATACTGATCCATCCATACCATGCAGAGAAAGATGGCCACCTCAGGATTTTCCATAAGGATGCTCTACTCTGAGAGAGCTCTGCTTGGTTGCAGGTTATGTTGTAGAGAGCATTCAAGGAGCAGCAAGGAGGCGCACTATCTCATACAGTTTGGAGAAGTGTAATCCTATTGGGGTTGTCTCTGGGTTTCTTCCCTTCATTATGTGTCCCTCTCCCTGTCAGTCTGGATTCAGGCATCAGTTGTGTTTCTTGTGACATTTCTTGGGGAGATGTCTGTTTATCCTACCTAGGGCTCTACCAAAGGACTGAGTGAATGATTAAATCCACATCTATCTCCAAAACCAGTTGCATTGCCCAAAAGCTCACTTCTGCATGGGTGCTGACCCCAGAAGGCTGCTTGGTCTCCTCCCCCAGCAATTATTTACTGAGCTGGGGGGTTGGGTCCTGTAAGTCTTCTAATTGTATGGGCTTCCCAAGCCCTGGAAGTGTTATTAGCTACCTGAGTCTTAATGAGTTTCTCTCCAAAAGGAAACATCTCAGTTTGGAGGAAATGGCCGCACATCAGTACATAAGTGGTTTCCCCCAAGTACATTTCTACAGAAATGTATGTTTTGTCATCTGCCGTAAATTTTCAAATGACTCAATATAAGTTTACTCATTTGTCAAAGAGCCCCAAAAGGTTTTTGATTTTTAAATTGGAATTGCATGAATCTAAAGACACATTTTAGGGGAAGTTATTTATTGAATCAAGTATTTCCCCTATAGTTACTCTGTTAGTCATCCCCTACTCAAACTTTGTGACTTTTAGAGACAGTTTATTCTTTTTTTTTTTTGGTTTTTCGAGACAGGGTTTCTCTGTGTAGCCCTGGCTGTCCTGGCACTCACTTTGTAGACCAGGCTGGCCTCGAACTCAGAAATCCGCCTGCCTCTGCCTCCCGAGTGCTGGGATTAAAGGCGTGCGCCACCACGCCCAGCTAGTTTATTCTTTTCTCTAAAACTTTAGTCGAGACAGGTTCTCACCAGAGAGTGCTAACTATAGTAGATATAGGTTTTAAAACTATCAATTTTCTTCAGATGTGCTAGAAGGCTAAAAAGAAAAAGTTACACAAAGACCAATACATCTTGCTTACTTTAAATTAAAAATTAATTTCAAAAAATTTTGAAATAGCAAAGAACATAACATTGAAGTTAACCAGTTAAAGTCATTTTAATAGCTAACTTTTTAAGGCTTCATTTTTAACTGTGAGTGTGTGTGTATGCATTCATGCACACATGTGTGCAGGTACCCATAAAACCCAGAATCACCAGGTTTCCAGAGTTGAAATTATGTGTGGTTGTGAGACACCTGACAGGGGAGCTGGGAACCAAACTTGAGTCTTTTGTAAGGGTAGCACATGCTTGGCCACTGCGATGCCTCTTAGTCCTATAACTAGCTTTGTTATTGGAAAATCCCTGTGAAAGGGACGTACAATGTTTTACCATACTACAGTACAGCAGGTAAACAGCTGTTCCTCAGCCCAACAGTAAGGTAACAACCACTCACAAGTCTCACAGCTGCCTGCGTGTGCCTCTCCCGTCTCTGACTTTATTATTCTCTCAGCATTTATTTGTTGGTTAATATTTGCTCCTTGACTTCTCCTCCTGTCCATGCATGTATTAATAAATGGCATATTTCTCTGAAATAATGAACTTTGTCCAACTTTCTCCCTGTTGGATTTATGGTTTGAGTATGACATGACCTCTCTCAGCTCATGTATTCCAATGCTACAGTGGCACTGTTTTGGAAGGTTCTAGAAGCTTGAGAGGTGGCGGCTCACTGGAGGAAGTGGGTTACTAAGACTGGACTGTGAGGGGGCTTACACTTCCTCTTAATTTAGAAGAATTTTAATTATGTGTGTGCATGTCTCTGTGTGGGTACATGCACATGAGTACAGTTGCTCACTGAAGCTAGGAAAAGGTGTCAGATGCTCTAAAACAGGAGATGCAGGAGATTTTGAGCTACCCAGTATGGCTGCTGGGAACTGAACCTGGGCCCTCAGCAAGAGCAACACGAGTCCATAACCACTGAGCCATCTCTCTCTCCAGCCCTGACTCACGGAAAAGGTAGGCTAATCTAGGGGCTCTCAATTCTGCTTAGTCACTCCATTTACAAACAATTCCTATGCTGATAACTCAGTGATAACTTTCTATTTGACTTGGTAAATTGGAACATGTTGTCACTTTTTTTCCCTAAAAAAAAAAAACCTTTACTATACTTGGTACTGTTTAATATCATGTAAAATTAAGATGAACATTATCAAATTCTGTTAAGAACCTTAAAGGAGTTCTGGTTGAAACTGCCCTGTGTAAATAAATGAGAGAATAGTTTTATGATCTTAATTCTCTATACCTCAAACTTGAATGTAGTTTTATAACTTCCTAGAAATGATTTGTAAACCATTTTGTTAAATTCATTTGCAGGGATTTTATGATTTGTTGTTATTTTTAGATACTGTGGATATTTTAGAATTTTTTCTTTCATATGCAAATTAGCTTAATTTTATGTATTGACTTCATATTCAGAATCCACGTTAAACTCCCTTGTTAAATTTGAATCTGTCTGTGGACAATTATATCTTCAAAAAGTGCTAGCTTCTTTTTCTACTATTTAAGCTTTTTACAAAATAAATTACTGCTTAATTTACAGCGGATGTTAGTAGATAACGGAACATCATGATGAAGAAAGAAATCAATTAGATGACCATAAATAAATCCAGGGAGAAGTAATTTTAAAATAGCTGTGTACAAAATGAGGGATTGGAACCGTTTTTTTTAAAAAGAAGATTCAATTCCAGGGGGAAATCTAATTGCTGTTGCAAAAAAGAATATGCATGAAATAGAAATTGGTGTCGGTAACATCAATAAAGAATACATTCCCCAAATGGATTTAACTGGATGTAAAATTTTGGCAACAATATAATGTACTAGATACTTAGTCTGAGGCTAGCACCTAATGAGAATAAACAAACAAACAAAAACTTGTAGAAGAAATTGGATGGTACCTGGATAAATAGGTTTCACATATGTTGTAAAGTCTCACATAGGGAATTTTCTACAAGCATTCCACTTTTGTGTCAGGGTGGCAGGGAATACACAAGAAAGTACTCATGAAAGATGGCTAGCTCTTTGGTGCTTGGGACATTACTATGTATTTATGGATTTCTATAACTACAAAGTATTGGTTATGGAAGGCGTGGCCCTTGGCCTCTATAGAAAGTACCCACTAGGCTCCTAGTTTGTTTCTGTTGCTGTAAAGCTTTCACATCAGCGTAGAGGAAGGAGAGCAGGCTTACTTTACCTCACAGTGCCATGGTTACAGTCTGTCATTACAGAACTTAAGCCACTAGTCACATTCATACGCAGAGTAAAGGCCTGAGAAGGAAGTGTGATGATGCAAATGACAACTCCCACCTCAAAGGGTAAGATAGTTGATGTGAGTGACCACATTATCACAAGTTCCCTGTCCCAACATGGAAGCAGTTTCATGAAGCTGTTCTAGGAACAAAACAAAGGAAGTCAAGTCCAGAGCCAAATGATCGTGGGCAATCTTTAGCCCTCTTAGTACCAATATCCTGCCCCCTCTTATTTGTAGCTAACATCTTTGTGACTATTAACTAGGTGAAGCCTGTGGAATTCACAGACACCTAGCAGCTGTCCATAACCCAAAAGGCTGAGGGTCATCAGACAGCTCTGAGGTCTCTAGCAGAGACCTCCAGTTTGCTAGACTTGTAACATCCCAAACTCTTCCCGGTCACTCAAGCACGATCTTTAATCAGGAGAAGGCTCAGCTGGAGGTGCCGCTTCTATCCAGACACACTCTGTAAGTTCCTCCTGCTGATATAGCATCACATTGTGTGTGTGTTTGCACGTGTGCATGTACATGTGTGTGCACACATAAACTGCATCTTAGTGGCCATGTCCCTAGGACCTCAGTCCTAGGATCTGGTAGAGAGGCTGAATAATAGGTAGAAGAGCTGGTAGAGCCATTAGGAGAAGAAACTATGGGACCATGCATAACATTACAATCTATTAGTCATTATAATTCCAGTCCCCCCAATCTATATTTGACAAAATATTAAGAATAATGTGCTCAACATTTAAATAATAATACTGCCTGGCCTAGTGGAATGACGATAACAGATGAAGAAAACAGACATTTTAAATAAGTAATTTAAAACTATGACTATATGTTTACCGCTGCACTTACAGTTACTTGTATCCCATGATGTCTTTTAATTTTAGTCCCCCCCCCCTCGCCCCGCTTGACTTGTAACCTCCCATGGAATGACTAGCTCTAATTCTTAGGAAAAATTGGTCTTTCAGTCTAAATTACCTCTTACCTGTAGATACTAAGTCAATGGTCTTAGTATTTTGTTATGACACTGCATTTAACTGGGAAAGGGAACTGTGCAGGCAGATTATTAGAAGAAATTCAGTAACAGTATAGTACTTCTTTTAACAAGATTGTCTTTTTTCATGCAACAAATATAACAGTGATGGAGGTCAGATCTGTTAGAAGTCAGAGTCATATAGGTCTTATAAGCATAACCAGATCCTACTTTGTATTTTAATGGTTAAATGTGAAAATGAGGACTGGAGCCATGGCTAAGCAGTTAAGAGCACAGAGAACTGAAGTTCTGAGCACAGGGAAGGCAGCTCACAACCACCCGTGGCTCCAGCTCCAGGGGAGTCAACGCCCTCGTCTGGCCACTGGAGGGACACACGTGCATAGATACACACATAACTAAAAATAAAATAAACTTTTTAAGAACCATCAAAAATGTGAATAAAGTAGTTCTCTTTTAAAATAAGAAATATAAGTAGGAGTCACATTAGTATTATTTATTTTATTAGCAAAATACAGATATTTAAAATTGAAAATTCTGGCTGACTGTACTATAAGATACTTTAAATATCAGCATGTAAAGTATGAAACTGTGAAAGTTGTCATTAGAAATTGATATTTTTATATAATTTGGATGAGAAGAATTATCCCAAATCTTTGGACATTTTTGGCTGGAATAAGGAGCCAATGTGTTTGCTAACCATCCAAGGACACCACAGGGCCTGCACTGTTTCCTTGTTAACTATCTCAACATTTGTCGCACTAACAGAAACTTACAACCTAATTGGTTAGACCCAGTTAATATATTATTCTTTCTCTTCACAGGAAAGAGTTTATTCATTTCATATGTAGGCATTTGAATTTAAAACATAGGCATCCCCCACATGGTGCTTCTTTTGAAAGATTTAAAATAAAATGTTATTAATTTAAGAACTAGATTTATTTCATCTACAAAGACTGGGAAAGCATTTGACTCTTTTAAACATGAAAACTAGATTTCGGTGAGGTAGGCTTTCGAGTAAGCAGTCCTAACAAAACCATGACGAGTTTGGCCAGAGAGAAGCTCAGCTGTTCGGAGCACAGGCAGGCTGCTCTGCTAGAGGACCTGGGTGGGGTCACAGCACTTTCACCATGGCTCGCAACTGTCTGCAACTCCAGACGCCCTCTTCTGGCCTACATAGGCACTTCCATATGTGTGACATACATTCACACAGACACATAAAGCTGATATTTCTGGAAGTGAAATAATGATTTTTTTTATGACTTTTAAAAATGAAATATAAATTTATATAATATATATTTTTATTTAGAACCTGTTTGGGAAGGAAATCCTTATGAAAATATCAAAAAATATGATATTAACATCTTTAATGAAACCTTTATCTTATTCCAGTGAATGCTGTTTATATAAACAAATAGTATTTTAAGGTTTTATGAAGGAAGTAGACCTAAGGACAACAGCTGTAATATGTATTACAGCATTTCAGCATACCCACATGTATCAGTAATAAAGCCCCATAACCAAACTCAAGTTACAAAGAAGGAGCTAACTTGGCTTCTGCTTCCGGGGGGCTAGAGTAGGAGAGACATGGCGGCGAGCTGTAGGAGGAGGAGTCTGGCTGATGGTGTATTGGCACGGAGGAAGCAGAGAATGTGAACTGGACAGGGTGGAGCTATAACCCCCCAAAGCCTGCCCCTAGTGGTGAGCTTCTTCCAGTGAGGCTGCAACTCTTAGAGGTTCCACAACCCCAAACAGCACTGACAATGGGAGACGAGTGTGCAGATGCATGACCTCTGGGGGACTTTTCTAAGTTTGTAAGGCAGCATGTTTAACAAGCTTGTTATTATATTACCAAAATATGCTTATTAATCCCTATATGTGCGTTTTAATAGGGAATACCAAAAGTAAAAGTAGTTTTAGCACATAATAAAATAGCAAGTGAGAACAGTTTGTTATACATCGTTGTGGACACAATGCATGAAAACATTACCTGGCACATATGACACAAGTGCAGGATATCAGGTGCACCTAGCAAAAAAAGAACATTCATATTCTTTTTATGCCCTGTCTATACTCCTTTAGGATGTAAGAGAGCTTTAGCAGCGTTGGGGATCAAAGGTAAAGTGTTTCCTGTAGACTTACCTTTGTTAAATAGCATAGTGGATATGTATTTCTGATGAAAAACTTGGGTTTTTTTTTTAGGGGGGGGGGGACACGAATGGTGGTGCATACCTTTAATCCTAGCACTTGGAAGGCGGAGGAAGGTAGATCTCTGTGAGGCCAGCCTGGTCTACACAGCAGGACCTTGTCACAAACAAACATGTGAACAAATGAGATGAGGAAGAAAGAAAGTCTCTCTCTCTGTGTCTCTGTCTCTTTCTATATGTCTCTGTCTCAGTCTGCCTCTGTCTCTGTCTCTGTCTCTCCCTCCCTTCTTCCCTCCCTCTACCCAGTCCCTTCCTCAGAACGTCACAGAGGTAGAAGCTGACCGAGCTCCCTCGACTGTGCTATTAGCTTTACAGAAAGAAGGCAGAGAAGCACAGAGCACATTTAACACTTCAGGTTAAGAGAAAGTATAGACGCTATGATTCTTCATATGCTGCCTTGGATCCAGGGTGTGCTGCTTTGGATAGTTCCATCATTGTATTTTGGGGGTGCTCTCTCAGAGGCAAGAGTGCTTAGAATGCCTGGGTTGTCAGCCCTTTATAATGGTGCCCCCCTCAAGAAGAGCTGTGCCCTGTTTTATCTTACTTAGGAATGGGGTACAGATGACTCTAGAGAGTACTAATTCTCTGACCATAGAAACAGAAATAAAAAGGCCCAAGGTAACAACATGTGAGCTGTGCTCAGTATTTCACACAGGCCAAGTGACAGAAGGGGAGACTCATTTACAGTGTTGCACGGTGGCCCTCAGCATAAGTCTGCAGAGCGGCAAGGGTGTAGGAGCAGAAACACAGCTCCAAACAGTCGTCTTTAGTTACCTAGAGAGTTCCTCAACTCAGGCCAAATCGGGATCTGTGGCTTTGACACTGTTTTAGGTTGTGTTCTATGGCTGTGATAAAACACTGACTAAAGCCATCGTGGGGAGGAAAGGGTTTATTTGGCGTATTCCCATCATCAGAGAAGCTGAGGGAGGGCAGAAGTAGAGTCAATGGAGGAAAGATGCTTACTGTTAGCCATGGCTTGCTTATCTTGCTTTTAATACAATCTATGACCAGGAGTGACACCGCCCCCATCAACCATTACAATAAAATGTCCTGTTGACTTTCCTATAGGCCAATCTGATGGTGGCATTTCCTCAGTGAGGTTCCCTCTTCCTAGATGACTCTAGCTTATGTCAAATTGACAAAAGCCAGGACAGGGGCTTAACAAGGATTTTTGGACTAATTGGTGTAATAAAGACACTTTAATACAGGCTTGAGCATGGAGGTTAATGCTTAAGGAGGAAATAGGTATTCAAGTGTAAGTACGGACTTCTCATGGGAGAGTGGCTTTTACAAGTGAGGGTTCTTACTGTAGCAGGGAATGTCTCTCTGCATGTTACCTTAAAATAGGCCATGGCAATCTTTTCCTTTGGCACAGATTTGTTCTGTGAGGAAATGAAGAAGGAAAAGACAAGGTCAGAGACAGGGATGAGGAAGGGGGTTGTCCTCAGTATTTGTCTCTAGTTCTGGTTTTACCTCTAGAACTTTTAAATTAAAAGAAAAATCAATGTCTCTTCTGAACTCACATGCAGCTTTTGAAGCTCTTATTAATTTTTATAAATTAACAATGCCATCGTTTCTTTAGATAATTCTATATTCCCATTCAAATAAGCCACCTAGTTGTAATTTTTTTTTAATTATTTTATTGTCATGGACTTTTAGTTAAGAAAACAAAGCACTTTAGAGAATAGATATTCCCCATACAGGGAAACATAAAGTCGACTTATCTATAGTTAAATGTTCTAAATTTGTTTACACTTGAAAGCTGAGTTATATATTGATCAAACATAAAACCATTGGAGGACCAAGTATCTGTCTGCCTTCCCATCAAAAAAACCCTTTCCTCCCTTCCTTAGATCAGATATGAAAGAGAACAGCTGCTAGCAAACTTAAGCAACCAAAATGCCTTCAGAGGCCCGAAAGGACAAAAACCACCTCAGAAACCAAGACTCCTTCACAGCAGGCAGACAGAATGGATTTCTTAAACCAACCACTGAAAGCAAATCAGAAATGGCAGAAGTATTTATCTACCAAATAGGATCCTTAAACATCCAGCTCAGAATAAACAAACCAAGAGAGAGATCAGAAAGAGCTCCCGAGGATCTGCCTGAGGAGACAGTGCCAGAGGGTTTGGCCACAGAGGTCCAGACATTGCAATTAGCTGAGTGACTCCTCCTGTGAAAAGTAGATTGTTCTTGGGTTGCTAAATTCTGGTGCCATAGATAATGAAGTAAAATAGAACTCTTAACCTCAACGGGAATAAGAGATAGTTTGTCCTGAAACGAAATATGAGTGGACTATGGTCTAGGAGCACAGACAGATTTGGGTTACCCCAAATTCCATGTTCCAAAGTGTAAGCAGTTTCAGGAAGGTTTTATAGTTTTACAGAACACAGAAAGTCTTAAGACAAGTGCTTTCCCAATCCATCCGTAGAAGCTGAATGGGGCAAAGCAAAGTAGGAGAATCTCTCCTCTAGGCCTTACAGGCTGTCTGATGACATCCAGCCTTTTGGTGGGTGAGAGGTATTTGTTTTTATATCCCAACAACTTTACCTAATTAATTGTCACAAAGATGTTATATCACATACAGACAGGGCAATAAAGATGGTCCAAGATAATTTGGCTCTGATCTGTAGTATTCCAGCTTTTCTAGAATTATTCAGATACTACTCAGTTATTCAGACAGGAAGGCTCAGTGGCGAGCACACCTTCTTTCCATTCATGTATGCTAATACTCAGCTCACTTTCGTTACTCTTACACAGTTCAGGATCTCTTTCATAGGGAGTGGTGCCACCCAAAGGGGGTTGGGGGTGGGGAGTCTTTCTGCATCAATTAACCTAGTCAAGATAATCTTCCATAGACTTACAGGCCAGCCTGATCTAGAAAAGTCTTCATCAAAGCTCCCTTTCCAAGTGATTCTAGATTGTATACGTTCACAATTAAAACTGACCACCACAATTACCTATGTATATTCCCTTTTCATTTATGTTAATTAGTCCTATTTGCTCTTCCCTCTGTGAAAGACTTGGGGTTGAGATCAAGGGCATAACCGAAATGAGTAACAGCAAAGAACTCAGCTTCTTCGGCTTCTTCAGGAAGCAGAGTGCAGAGTCTCTATGCTTAGCCATATTATAGTGTTACAGCTTTGATTACAAGATACATAGAGCACAAGATACTAATCTGTTAATGCTGTTTCCCTACTGGATAAAGAGCATATTTTTACATTACTAATTGGACCTCTTCCCAGAAGATAAATGACGTCTGGCCAAGGAGGTTCCTGTTGGGATGTGAAGGCAAAACTCTGCAAACATCACCTGGCAAGGGCATTGGCCTGGCCTGATGTTAGTTAGTTCAGCCGATCTTCTTCACTGAGTTTTAAAATTAAGACTTAATAAAACGTCCAGGCTTTTTAAGTGGGGGTAAAAACTGGACTGGAAACAAAGAAAACCAAGGCAAGCCATGCACTCTAGTCATTACCTAGCTAAGAGCTAGAGTAGGCGCTATGGGCCTTGTCCAGTGAGCCTGCATTTACCTCTCACATAATTTTTTCTCCTTACTCCATTGACAAGCAACCTTAGCAGTACTGAGAAGAAATGGCTAGAGTGGGTGCCACTGTCGTCTTAGAGTACTTTCGCATTCCTGATGTGGTCTGTTGTAGGGTCCCCACCCCCACCCCTATGGAATTTAGCAGGCTAAAAGTCCCCATTATATCATTTGCTGAGACAATATCAACTTGTTTTTGCATCTATTGAGAGACGATTCAGCATTTGCTCTGTAGTCTGCCCGTGTTGACAATCACTACATATTAATTTACCTTCAAGATTAAAACAACTTTACTTTCAGATTGAGCTGACTTTGCCCAGTTCTGTTATATTTAATATATATTCCTACAACTAATTTAATATTATAAGATATTTTTCAGGTACAGCAGTCTCTTATTCTTATATCAAATTTAATGACTTTTATTTTTCTAGGAATTTTTTCAAATTATTCTCATGAAGATTTTATGATAGTCTTTCATAACTGGTCTAATCTCCACATGAACTATTGCCCCCCAACCCCCTTTAATTACTTTTTTTTTTTTTAAAGATTTATTTATTTATTATATGTAAGTACACTGTAGCTGTCTCCAGACACTCCAGAAGAGGGCGCCAGATCTCGTTACGGATGGTTGTGAGCCACCATGTGGTTACTGGGATCCGAACTCTGGACCTGTCGGAAGAGCAGTCGGGTGCTCTTACCCACTGAGCCATCTCACCAGCCCTACTTTTGGTTTTTGAGACAGAGTCTCACTCTGGAGCCTTGGCCTGCCTGGAACTTGCTATGTATAGCAGCTGGCCTTGAACTCACAAAGAACAGCCTAACCTGCCTCTGTCTCCCAAGTGCTGGAATTAAAGGTGTGTGCCACCAAGTCTGCCCTTTCTGATGCCGTGTGTGTGTGTGTGTGTGTGTGTGTGTGTGTGTGTGTGTGTGTTTAACGAGCCATGCTCTCGTGGAGCCTGTGTTTGCCGTGAACCCACAATCCTCTTGCTTCGACAATGCTGCTTTAAATTTCCTTGTGTGCTAACTTTAGCCTTTTCCTCTCTGTTTTGACTCTCCTTGCCAGAGTCCTGTCTTGTTTTATCATTCTTAATATTTCTTTTACTCCCGTTAAACATTTCTCCTTTGTGGGTTTTTTGGTTTTTTGGGGGGGAGTTGAGACAGGGTTTCTCTGTGTGTCCCTGGCTGTCCTGGAACTCACCCTGTAGACCAGGCTGGCCTCGAACTCAGAAATCCACCTGCTTCTGCCTCCCAGATTCTGGGATTAAAGGTGTGCACCACTACTGCCCAGATCCTTTGTGTTTTTTAAATCCACAGTTGTTCTCCAGTGACCTTCAGATACCCATGGAAGTGGGATTTCTCCCTCTATCTCCCATAGAGTCCTTACTGTCTTATTTAATTACCATTTACTTCTATTCTAACAATAGAATTATCTTTTATCTTAACTATCTTTTTATTATGTTTTTATCTACTCCACTATATCATGAGAGATTTCAGTCTTGCTAGATGATCAGTGCATCTCAGCTGTTATGGGAAGTGACTGTCCTTTCCTCCTCCTTACTACCACCTGTTCCTCTCTAACTATCTCTGATGCCACTGAGCACAACATAAGCAAATGTTCTTAGCCCAGGATTACTAATAGTTAATATCAGGTGTCCTTGGAGAAAGCCAATATATTCACATCAAGACAAAAACCAAAAAAAAAAAAAAAAAAAAAATTTGGGTGATCTCTTATGGATGTTCAAGTTCAAAACACATCCTAAAGAGGGTCAAATACATGTGATTTATGCCTAATATTTAATAACTAGTTTTGCTTCCTATTTCCACTTACACTACCCGCTGTGAAGAGTAGGAAGAGACATTTGAAAGCTTGATGATGTATGATGCCTTTTCCCTCTAAAATACCCTTGCACAATAAGCTCACGAATCACGCACAAAGCCGGACTCTGCAGGAGCACAATTACACAGGCCTGCCGACTGTGTGTTCTTCCTTGCTGGCATTCACAAGCATGTTCCATGTTCCCAAAGTGTTTCCTTAGTCTCTTGGCAGTCTCAGCTGAGTAATTTTAGTTACCTGTACATGGCGTTTACTTTGTATAACTGCTAACTACAAACTTGTGTTTCTTTAGATGAGAGATGTTGACAAGCATTATATAAAGCCAATTACAAAGTGTGACAACGGCACACAGACAGATACACACATATTGCCACCCACGACCATGAGAACATATGAGTGGAACGAATGGGAACTAAGAAGAAAAGCCATAAAACTGGTTTGTAACAGTGCTTCCTAAATTGTTTGTAAGCTGGCAGGGGGTGGGGGTGGGGGTGGGGGTGGGGGTGGGGGTGGAGGTGTTTGATGTTGTTACCCGTAGAGTTGGTAAGTTAAATTGTTTATATAAAAGAAATAAGTCCTACAGAGTTCCCTGCAGACATAGAAGTAATTAGCATGATTTATAAGTTTCCAGCGTCCTGTATAGTAAGGTTGTCTTCTAATTTTAGACCTGTATAAACATATGGAAGAGTGAACCCACTCTTGACTAACACCCTCCAGGTACTAAACAAGGACACTTGCTCTTTCCTTCACAGTTTTAAAAGCATTTTCCAGGCTGGGGAAAGTGGCTGAGTGGCCATTGCCACTTTTGCAGATTTCCTAGGTTCAGTTCCAGGCACACACTTGGGCAGCTCCAGTTGCCAGCTCCAGCTCTGACATTCTCATCTGGTCTCTGCAAGCCCTCAAACAAGTACACAGATGCATACACATAAGTGAAAAACCAGAATAAATCTTAAATATAAAAGAACACCTTTTCTCCAGCTCTGGTGGTGCAAGCATGTTCTTTCAGCTACTTGGAAATCTGAGACCTGCCTAGGTTAAAGGACACACCTGATTTGAAGGAGGTTGGTATCTGACTCCAGCTAAAAATCAAAAATACCTAAGGCTCTGCCTCCCCTCCCCAAAAGATACCAAGAGCCACAGATGTGGGTCCTGACAACACCCACGGGAGGAATCAGGTTAATGTCCACCCAAGCCAAGGTTAAAGGCCCACTCATCTACGGATGAGAAAATCATTTGATCACCTCAGTTAAGCGTTGCCTATTTAAACTTAACTTATAGGGGGGAGAGAGGTTGGAGACCGTGCTGTCGAAAGGGCAAGCCCTTCACTGCCCCCCACCCAAATAAAATAGCCAATTGGCCTTGTACTAAGGAGCCAGCCGGTCTTGCCCCTTCTCCCTGTTTCCCCGCCTGTCATCCAAAATTGCAGAGGAATATCAACTCAGTGTTATTCTAAATTTGTTCGGTCAAACTTAGCCAGGGTTCCAACGCCCTACTTAAAATGCAACCAGGTAGTTACCTATTCAGCACTAATTAGCATTATAAAGTCAGAGCCTACAGCTCAGCACTATTCCGTTAGTGCTTTAAAGACAGTCTTAGCCAGATACAGTTTACCATTAGAAAAGATAGGGAATCCCACGAAAACAGGTTTTTTCTTTAGCCCTAAGAACTCAGGCAGAACTATTTAGCATAGATAATTTTTCTGCCTCAGGCCAGCCTTTTCTTTTTTTATTTTTTTGTTAACTAATGGGAGGAGATGTGTTCTCCCTTCCCCCACCTGCTTGAACCTGCTTGCTCAAGGGTGGAGTTTCCTGCTCATTCGTGCTGCCATGCCCACTGCTGGACCCTGTTGGCTTTTCTGCCTGGAGGCACACACATGTTCGTCCTGCTACTGGATCCCGAGTTACTTGGCAGGAAATTGGGTTCCCTCCCCCTTCCTTTATAACTGAATGTTGGAATTAAAAAGGCGGGCTTTGAACATGAAATCGTCTTGGCCCCATTCTTTCTTCTGCCCCGTCTAGATTCCTCTCTTTTCAGCTCGAACTGCCATTCTCAGTTGAACCGTTCGTGTTGTGGACTGCGGGCAGGCCGCAACACACATGCCTGCAATCATACCATACACATCCTCCCCACCCTCAGCCTCCCCATCCTCCTCCTCCTCCTCCTCCCCATCCTCAGCCTCCTTATCATCATCCTCACCATCACAGAAAAATGTATTATTTATTTGTGAAATGGAAAATTAATAGGCAAATATTAACTAAATGCCTGATTTTTTGCATTTTTTAAAGAGAAACATTATTCCCTATTTTCTCTTTCTATCTAGGCTAATTTGCGCCAGAAAATTACTCACTCCGTCCAGACTGACCTTAGTCACATGAGAAGAGATAACACCTCACAGGTGTATCCTTTGAAAGAGGCTAGCACCCAGTCCAAGAGAGAAGGCAGCACCCGAGTGCCCAGGCCCCAGATTTTCATAGCTGGCCTTCGTGGGGGACAAAGCAAAACAACCCATGGGGTGAAGGTGAACTTAACCAGAGCAGTGGACGAAACCTAGAGATGGACATTTACAGGAAGCTGCTCCTTAGTGGGACGGATGAAGGGTTTAAAGTACTGTGCGTGTATAAAGCTGATTTGCAGGGCTGGGACAGTCACTGGTTGTGTGACTGTGCCCTAGGGCACCGTATCCTGCCTGACTATTATGCAAATGTAAAAGCAGTTTCTGTAGTACATTTTTCGTTTTATTAAAATTGACAAGTAAAACTCTGTCTGCTTATTTGTTTCATATTTTAGACAAAGTTTACAGCATTAAGATTGACATTGCAATGCCAGCTAGATAGTAGTATGCCTATAAAACCCTACAAAATGTTAATCCCTGACACTCTGAAACACAAAGCTCTGCTTCGTTGCTATTTAGTGGTGACAGATTTCTATATCATGAGCCTTGATATCTAGAACAAGTGAAGCCTACATTCATATGCTCCCTTTTAAAAGCCAGAGAATTGATATTTATATTTGAATTTTGGGCTCCTTGAAAAAAATCAGAATGTCTGATAAGACTGGCTGGCATTCCAGCTTGATCCTTTCACCTCTGTTGATAGACTTTTCCTAAGATGTGAGTAGATAGAGAAAAACTCAAAGTGAGAAGAATCTCAATTATACCTTGGAAATCAGCAAATCTGTTGTGGTTACTCAGGCAATGCAGAACGTGCAGAAGTGAACACTGAAAACCAAGACTGCGAACTTAAGTGGAGAAAAGAACACCCACACCCACCTTCAGTCTTCCTAAACAGATTTTTAAAGGAATGTTAATGCTTACTGAAAACACATCAAAAGTTTGTGGTAAACCAATACAAGCTTGTTTAGAATTTAACATAAATCAGTTTGCCTTGCTTTGAGTCTGTGATCGACAACTTATAGTGATGTGATCTCAATAAAGCCATTTTCCTCTTAAAAATACCAAGAGCACAATGATACTCAAAAGTGGGAAGAGAAAATCTGTGCAAAGCAGTAGTTGTAAAACAATTAGAATATGATAGAGTATTTTAATCTTCAAAGCTCAAGTCTTGAGTTTCCTATTTGTGTGCTCAAATACATGTAAAAGAAACGGAATAATTCCACATGTATGAAGTATTCCAACCACAGGAAAAAGTGATTAGCACTAGTGAGCACACATGCAGCTAAATAAAGGCCTAATATTATTCCCAAATGAGATAAATGAATGTCAAACTACAGAATCAGCTCTGGGGCTGAGAGTGTAACTCAGTTCCAGCCTATTTGCCTAGTGTGTGTGAGTTGTCTAACTCCTTAAAAAAAAAAAGGTCTGGGGGGGGGGGCACTTTCTACATCATAGTAATATATGATAAGGAATTAAAGTTTTCCAGTCGTGTTAAGACGTGAGATATATTTGTACGTACATTCATAGTTATAGAATGGTTTATAACATACACCCCAAAACTCTCCAAAGAGAATTTTTCAAAACGATAATGCTACTCAAGGTTGAAGCTATTAGGTTATTTCAGAATCCTGTATCCCTATTACTGTCGGGACTGATGCTATTTCTGTAGTTTTTAAAACCAATACCTATCTTTTGCTGTGTGCTTGACAGCGTCTCACTACGTGGCCCAGACTGCCTCTGATTGCAGATTTTCCCCGTCTAAGCCTCTCAAATATGAGGATTACGTGCGTGTACCACCAACCCCACATCAATATAGATATTTTGAACACGAGCCATTTCAACCCGGGGTTATTTTCTAATAACATTCTCTAGTCACAGTAACCATTAGAGAGGTTAAGTGCCTGTTAATACAATCTAATATTTCTGAGGTCTTTTTGTTGCCCGAAGATCATGTAGTTAACCAAGTCACGCTAGACAGTGACAGTAAGGATGATGAAGACAGACACAGTACTTCCGAGCAGTATGTAATATATACTAAATTTATCCAAGAGGTAACCATGGAAGGCCGTGATGGAGTTGAAAGTTATAAAAGTCGGGGCTGGTGAGATGGCTCAGTGGGTAAGAGCACCCGACTACTCTTCCGAAGGTCCAGAGTTCAAATCCCAGCAACCACATGGTGGCTCACAACCATCCGTAACGAGACCTGGCGCCCTCTTCTGGAGTGTCTGAAGACAGCTACAGTGTACTTACATATAATAAATAAATCTTTAAAAAAAAAAAAAAAAAAAAAAAGAAAGTTATAAAAGTCCGAGTTCTCGGAGCCTCTCTGGAATAACGGAGAGCATTTCAGAATCCTTCTTGCAGCCCCATCCTCTCGGAGGGGCTGGGCCACCTTGACACCGCCCCCTCGGCCGACCGGAAGCTGCGGTTTTCAGAGCCCCCGCAGGACCGAGTCTCCCAGACTTGTCGCTCCGGCACGCCGCGCGGCTTCCGCCGTAGCTCCCGCTTCCTCCTCGCGCGTGTGGTGCGGCGGGCTCTCTACGCCGGCGCGTCTCTATGGCCGCAGGAGGGGCGTCAGTTCCGCAGACTCTCTCGGCACCATGGCTCCGGCGAGAGGTGAGACCCGGCTGCGGGCGGTCGCTAGGGAACGGCGGCCCGGGGTGTGCGGGCCGGCCGGGTCTGGGGGCCGAGCCCTCCCTGCGGGGAGCGGCTGCGGGCTGCACCCGCACACCGGTGCCGTGAGCCGCCAGGGCGCCGGCCAGGTCCCTGTCTGGAGTGAGGCTGTGCTTCGGAGCCCTGGGTTTGAGGGCGCGCGCTGCTCCTCCTGATGGCGAGCCGTCTGGCCAGGGCCGTGGTGGCTGTCCTTTCAGGTTTTACGTAAGCTGGACCCAAGGCTGAGGTTTCATTCTATAGCACTGTGGCTAGGACAGGCCAAAAGGCGGTGACGATTTTGTATTTATTTATTTTTATAGCAGGAACCAGCACTACATAGTCTCATTCTATAGCCCACGTTGGCTTCAAACTCGGGGAGATTTTCCCGCCTCAGTTTTCCAAGCGCTGGGATTAGTGGTCTGTGCCCTCATGCCTGGCGACAACGTCGCCTTTTTTTGTGTGTGTGTGTTTGTTTGTTTGTTTGTTTTTTTGTTTTTTTCACCATTTCCCCAATGAGCACTGGCTTTAAGTCTAAATAAATGTTGGACAAGCATTTAAAGAATATCCTTTTGCGTGGATGTGAAATTATTTATCTTTGGGGGAGGGGGAATTGACATTTAACATCAGGCGCCATGTAAGTTTTCTGTGGTGGTGGATTGTCCCATATCAGATGAGTCCTGTAGCATCCGGGAAGGGAGTAATAGGAAAAGTAGGGCGATTGACAAATGAACACTTAAAAGATGCAGCAGGCAGATCGGTACCCCCAGGGGTTGTTTACAGATTTAGACTTCTTGCCAGCACATCCATTGTTACATTTGGGTGTGTTGCACCTTTTATCCTAATGAAATACAGTTTCTATACCTCCTTGCCTAGAGTCATCTTAACGATTACTCACCTGCTACTTCCTGGAATGTCCAAGCTTTCAGGTATGACAGTAATAGTTCCCATAAAACGTAACTGGAAAACAAAAGGATAACTCCAGACTGACTCTTCTGGGGGATATTCCCCACCCAGAAACAAATGCCGTGGAAGGTAACAGATTCTCGGCAAAGGGGGTGCTGGATGATCAGTGGGCCAGATTTCTAGTTAATGGCGTGGTATGATTTGAATTCTTAGGATAGTTTAAAATAGCTTCGTACCATGAATTTTTATAGTACCTGGGAACGTTGACATTCCTAATCAATTAAGTTTCATACTGGAAAATGAAGAATTGTAGAAGAAATGTTTTGATCTTATGGTAAACTGAAATGTAAGTGGAAATCATGGTTACAAGGATTGGTTTTAAAAGTTGAAATGTGCTTCTAAAGTGGTATTACAGACCAAAGTCATCTATGTTTTATAGTATCCAAACTTAGACTTCTCTACTTTGATTAGTAATTATTTTCAAGAATTACATTTTACAGACCTTTTCATTATGGGTGTCTTAAAAAAACAAAACAAAACACCATGATATGGCTTATGCCTATTAATCCCAGCACTTAGCCGGCAGAGGCATGCAGAACTGTATGAGTTAAGGTCAGCTTGCTCTACATAGCAAGTACCAGGCCAGCCAGAGTTACATAGAGAGACCCTGTCTCAAGGAAAGGAAAAAAAAAAAAAAAGATAGTATGTTTTCTGGAGTTAAACATCTTTAGTATTTAAATTATCTTGCTTTTTTGAACCAGGAACCTTTAACACAGCCCCCCTCCCCAAAAAGTGATTTGAGTTTTCACTTCTTAGTTATGAGAATATTGATAATTTCATGTCATGGATGGCAGTCTTTCTGTAGAGAGCTGTTAATCTCCACCATAGCTGCTGAACCCTACAACTATAGGCAAGATAATTAAGGCAGATGAGCATAGCTGTCTCCTAATTACACTTTATGGACGCCAAAATTTTAACTTACTATTATTTCCATGTGTCTTGAGATAGGACTTAAACATTTTTCCATTATTCTGAACCATCATATAAAAATATGGATGGTGTAGTTTTACCGACGGATTAAATGTTATTGCTCCATATTTCTGGAGTCATAAACTCTTTCATAAGAAAGTTTTAGAACAATGGAAGTATTCTAGTACTTCCCTCAGTGCCCTTTACATAAGCATTGCTGGTCTGGCAGATTGGACCATTTGG
Organism: Mus caroli; assembly: GCF_978045245.1. Classification (NCBI taxonomy): domain Eukaryota; kingdom Metazoa; phylum Chordata; class Mammalia; order Rodentia; family Muridae; genus Mus; species Mus caroli. The sequence goes on from NW_028227261.1 coordinate 119,788,612, forward strand.
GAAGGAAAGATAGTTATAGGACATATTTCTTCTTCTCTGTTGTACTACTTCTTTGGTTTAATTTTAAGAACTTGCTTACAACTTACAAATCCTGCTTTAATTCACCAAGGAGGAAACAGTTATATTGAAGATACTGCTTCCTTCGGTTCCTGTGTAATCATATTTAAAAGTATCTGTTTGAAACCCCTATTTTATTTACCTGTGATTAGGCTTCCAAAGGAGTGAACAAAAGCATGCTTAGCACATAAGGCGTCAGTCAATAACTAGCATCCAGGAGGAGTCACTTGGCATCCTTAGGATTAGGTATAACCTGTGAACTAAGACCAGTGTTCCCAGGGGGACACCTGTGACTAATCCGATGACAAAACACTAACTCTGAACACCTAGCAGTTCAAATGTAACTCCATTCTCAGTAGATCTCAATGACAAGGATTAGATTCAATTATAATTAATAAAAAAAGTTGTGGGAATTGGTTTTCTCATATAAATCTAACACAATACTCTAAATTTTGTCATGGAAAGAAAACAAAGAGTTCGAGCCTTGGGTGTTGGCAGTTTCAGAGCAGGAAGCAAGAAAGGGGAAACCGGACTCCCCAGTGCTTGTAAATTTACCAAAGGTGTTGGACTGACTGTCTTTGGCCCCTGAGTGATGAATGCTATATCCTGCATTTCAAGTTTTACAGAGGATTTTCTAAGTACTCTGTGTTAACCAATTCACTTTGTTCTTTATTTTAAATTCTATGTTAATGTCGTGCATGTGTGTTTGTGTGTGTGTGTGGGGGGGACAGGGTCTTAGGATCTGACCCACGCCTGTTTATAAAGTCGCATCGTCATGGATTAGATTGTTGCAGAGCAGTACTTTCCTAGGGACATTGGTTACTGTCCGGGATGGAATCGGCCTGCCTCTGCAGTTATCTTCGGTTGCATTTTTTGTCACTCAGGTATCCTTTTGTTCGTGTTCTGTTGTCTTCAAGAGCATATTTAGAGGCTAGCGGAGGAGCGCAGCTATCTGCCTTATACCCAGGTAATGAGGAGAGGGTGTATACCCTTTCTGACTGAGGGTAGAGCAGTGTAGGTGAGGTGGTGAGGAAGGGAGGCAGGAACAGCCTAGCCAAACAGATACCACAGCAACCTAGTCAGTCATTGGAATGACAGATGTAGCCAGACAGGCCTCAAGTCCCTTTTCTAATGTCTAAGGTTTAGAATGTATTACAGTTGCTTTGATACTTTATTTTCACAGGTTTGTAATCATAGTTATACATGCATATATATTCATTATATATGTTCATATATATTTAAAATAAACTAAGATTTGCATGCCATGTAATTGCATAGTTAGTTGGGGGCACTAAACAGGATCTTTGCCTAATTTGTATGGAGTTTTAAAGTCAGCAGTATTTTATGTTCATGTTGGAAAGTATTACTTGGAAATTGAGTTTTTATATGTCATATTTAAAAAAAAAATGGTGCTAGAAGTTGGAAAGCCTTAAGGATTAACTAGTTGATTAGCATTACACACACACACATATGTATATATAATATATGTATATATGCACACACTAAATAATACTTTTGTTGCACATATTTTGCAGAAAATGTCAGTTTACTCTTCAAGCTGTACTGCTTGACGGTGATGACTCTGGTGGCTGCCGCTTACACCGTAGCTTTAAGATACACAAGGACAACAGCTGAAGAACTCTACTTCTCAACCACTGCCGTGTGTATCACAGAAGTGATAAAGTTACTGATAAGTGTTGGCCTGTTAGCTAAGTAAGTAACGCTACTTCCAGGAAGTTAAATCCTTCTGTCTTCCAGCTACTGTTGAAAATTCAAGCCACATTTTTCTGTATTAGATTGTTCTAGAGCAGTACTTTTCTACTCCGGACAGTTTTTGCCTCCTAGGAAGTGCAGTTTTGGTTGTCACAATAGGCATGTACTAGCCTCTGATGGATAGAGGCCAGGAATTCTAGCTGTCATACAGTGCCTACAACAGCCCTTTAAAACACGGGCATGTCTAGCCCCAGTGTTGATGATGTTGAAATCGAAGAACTCTCTTTTAATACTAACTTGAAAGTAGAGCTTGGCAATGGTGATATATAGGCCAGATGCAGTTTGTCCCATGTGCTCTTTGATTTTCTGTAAAAGGAACTAACTATATTGTTCATGAAACCTAAAATACATGTTATTTGACCCTTACGGGGAAAAAGATTTAGAGGGATATAATGATAGTCATAAACATTTTATGGTGTTTCCTGTGTTAAGTGCCAGGTGCTGTGTAGTCATTTCATTTAATTTTTAAACACTTGGACATAGTATGTTTTACCAGTGCCGCATATGAAGTGCCTCAAGGTTATTCTGCTGACGTGTGACAGCACTGGGCTTTGAGTCAGTAACAACACCATCAGTTTAGCTGAAGGTGCAGGAAACAGGAGGGTAACAACAAGGATTCCAAACAGGACAGAGCCAGTTTTACTCCTGGCTTTATGTGCTCGTGTCTTCCCTGAAGCTTAGTTTTTTTCATTTTTTTTCCACTGGAGGAGATAATACAGGGTGCTAAGAATTAAATAGGAATTAAATAAAACCCTGTTTGTAAGTGACATGGGGTTTATGAGGTGAGTATCTAACTATTTAAAGCATTGGGCCAGGTGAGAGTTCATGTGAGAGCCATGTATACGGTGAGTGAGTTCATGTAAGTGCCATGTTTACAGGTGAGAGTTCATGTAAGTCCCATGCATACTGGTGAGGGTGGGAAACAGTAAGTGATGGCTTTTATGCAGAAACAGGTAAATTACATTGAAACATTTCTAAACTCGTCTCATGAATCTTTGTTGAACAGTTTGCAGGTGGAGGATGTACAGGGATGAAATCGATGTGACCCCTGTCTTCTTGAAACAGTTTAGTGGGTGAGACAGAAAAACAAAGCAAAATAAAATAATAAGACAAATGATTTCCAAAGTTCATGTGAAGAAGGATACACTAGCAGTGGTCTGGGGAGCGAGAAAAGAACAGAAAAAGGAACTTGAGGTGGATGGTTAGAAGGGTTAAAATATTTGAATTTCAAATTTATCTTACGGGCAGAGGCACTCATGTACAAGTGTAGTAAAATCCTACACCATCCATGGAATAAAGTTATTTTTCCAGAAATTTATCTTTTATTCTGTCATTCTTCATCTGGATGATCCCAGCTGGGAGTTCTTACTATACCTCTACAAGGCAGGGTTTCATTGACAAAAGTCAGTATTTAAGATTCCAGAACAATCTCCGCATATACAGCACTTTGTACAGCCTGACAACTGAGCTTCCTTTTGGAAAAATACAGGGTCTGCCAACGTCAAGGGACAGAAGCATTCTAACGCAGGCATCCAGATACAGACTGTTTTATGTTTTTTTTTTTTCTTTCCTTTTTTTTTTTTTTTTTTTTTTTTTTTGGTTTTTTCGAGACAGGGTTTCTCTGTATAGTCCTGGCTGTCCTGGAACTCACTTTGTAGACCAGGCTGGCCTCGAACTCAGAAATCCGCCTGCCTCTGCCTCCCAAGTGCTGGGATTAAAGGCGTGCGCCACCACGCCTGGCTTGTTTTATGTTTATTACCACTTTTGTCTTGGGCTGGCTTTGAACTTTCTATAGCTCACAGTTCTCTTGCCTGGAGCTCCTGAATGCTGAAATAGCAGGTGTCTGCTGCCATGTATCAGAACGCAAATTAGAGTTTTGTAAGTGTTACACATGTTAGAAACCAGTATTTAAAGATTAGTAAGCACTTGTTATAACTTAGCAAGTTTGTCTTATTTTCTGCAACTTACCCACATACACCCCATAAATAAAATTCATTTTGTGTTAGGTAACTATTTTAAAACCAAAAAAATATTTAGGTTTAGTAGTATAAGTTCTGAAAAAATATTAAAAATAGCCAGATACTCTCAGTGCTGCTGTTTCTTTGTATGCATATGAAAACCAGTAATTGTTTAAAAAGTGGTTAGTGAGATTGTCCATTGTGTAAAGATGCTTGCTGCTAAGCCTGACAATCAGAGTTTGACCTCTGGGACCCATAGGGGATGAAGAGAACTGATGGTCCTCTTGATGTGCCTACACACACACACACACACACACACACACACACACACACACACACAGGATATATAAATAAATGTAAAATAATTTTAAAAAAATGGGTCATTTTTTTATTTCCAGCACTCGGGAGACAGAAGCAAGTGGGTCTCTGTGGGTTCCAGGTTAGCCTGGTCTATATCTAGAGTTCCAGGCTAGCTAGGGTTACATAATGAGACTTTTCCTCAAAACAAACAAACAACAAAAACAAAAAAAAATAAGAAAGAAAAGAAAAGAAGCACAAAGTTCAAAACCAAAATCACAATGACAAAAAAAAAAAAAAAAAAAAAAAGCCCAGCCCGACCACCCCCTGGGGGATAGGAGAGCAGGCCTGGAGGGGCGCCAGAGCTTAAATGTACTTCCTGCTTCTCCTGAGGACACAGTTGAGTTCTCAGTGCCCATGCTGGGCAGCCCACAGCCTTCTGTGACTCCAGCTGCTGCTGTGTATGTGATGCCCTCTTCTGGCATCTGTGGGCACAAACAAAGGTGGCATTCACACACAGACAGACGAAGTAAGAATAGTCTGACGGGAACTAGAGGACGGCTGCCCTTGCAGAGGACCCTGATTCAGTTCTTAGCACCCACACGTCAACTTAGAGCTGTCAGTACAGCTCTAGCTGATGGTCTCTGTGGGCACCAAGCACCACTCTGGCAACACACTGATACACACAAAGGTTGGACAGCAGTGCTTTACTGTGATGGGTAAAAGTCAGAAAACATTTGTTCCTTGCAAGCTTTCTGAGATGTTGTCTCAAACAAAAAAGCCAAAAGTGATTCACATTTTGAATTTATATTTGCTTGAAAATTGGTTGCCATAAGGTTAAAATAATTTTTCAGATGTAAAAGAGAAATTATTTTTCTTGGTGTTCAAAGTAGCAACAGAATTTTCTCTCTGGAGATAATTATTAAAATGTTTGGAACTACTATTTAAATGAGAAAAGGGTGAAGAACAGTGTCTTCCTCTTTGTCTGCTCTTTATGACGAGGTGCCGCAGAATGGATCAGTACGTAACCTCATTTTATGTGTGTTTCAGTTTAAAAGCTAAGGCTACAGTTATGATCCTCAGTGCCCACTAAAGGCTTGTGCTGTGGTCTATTGAGGGCCTCATCCCCAGCTTGGCTCTAGTGAGTGTGGGACCTGGTCTCTTCTCTTGTTTACTTCTCGGCCACAAGGTGAACAGGTGTGGGGTACTGTGCTCCTCAGGTAATGAGCTGTCTAGCCCCGAGCAGTGGGGCTAACCGAAACCTCCAAAATTTGATCCAAAATAAACCCTCACTTTCTAGAGGTGATTTTGTTACAGTAAGGAGATGCTAATGCATGAATTAAATGTTACTGATTAATCGACATTAAAGTCATGGCTAACTGTGACCCTTGTGTAAATGACGCCTGTTTACTGTATGCATTTTCTCCATATTGCATATATCCCTCAGACAGAACAGTAGGTCCTTTTTACTCTAGTACTGTATTCAGGGCCATTTTGAACAGGAGCATCACCAACAATCAGCGTTAGAATGTGAGAAGTGCAGCACTAAGCAGGCAGACTGACTAGACAGATTATAGCCTGCAAGTGGTTTACTTCCTACTGGTCTTGTCCTGACCTGAATTTACCGTTTTGTTTGTTTGTTTTTTAAAAAAGGATCCCTTGTTCCTTTGTAAATCTCCCCCTCCCTCTATTTAGATACAGGAATGTGGATATTATTACAATGTTGCTGCTATACTAACCTTTCGAGGCCAGTGGTTCTCAGCCTGTGGATTGAGACCCCTTTGGGGGTCAAAGACCCTTTCACAGGGATCAAATATCAGATATTTACATTTGATTCAGAACAGTAGCAAAATTACAGTTATGAAGTAGCAATGAAAAAATTTCATGGTTGGGGGTCATCACAATTTGAGGAACTATATTAAAGGGTCCCAGTATTAGAAAGGTTGACAGTCAGTCGCTGAGCTAGGCAGACAGAGCTAGGGAGTGTACCCCTGTGCAGACACACTTACGTATGCCCGTTTCTCTGCATGGTACCGTAGTGACGTCAGAAGGGTTATGTTCAGCACCACCAGTTTTCACATCCCCTATTACCCGTACTTGTTCCTTCCGCAGTGTTGATGAGCTTAGCTTCTGCTCTCCTCAAGATATTTACTCATTTGGTTAGTCTTGAAATAGGTAGTAGATTAAAATTTTCTGAGCTGAAACATTAGGTGGAGTTTGAAGAATCTTGTGGGAGAGGGGGAGGAAGGATTGAAGGAGCCTGAGAGGTCAAGGGCACCACAAGAAAACATGCAGAATCAACTAACTTGGGCCATAGGAGCTCCCGGCGACTGAACTGCCAAGCAGAGAGCACACATGGGCTGGACCTAGGCCCTCTGCACATATGAAACAGATGTGCAGCTGGGTCTTCCGTGGAACTCCTAAAGCAACAGCAGGGGCTGCCTCTGACTCTGTTGCCTGCCTTAGATTCCTTTCCTCTAACTGGGCTGCCTTTGTAAGCCTCAGTAGAGGAGGAGCCTAGTTCTACTGCAGCTTGATCGGCCAAGGAGGGTTGATATCCGAGGAGGGTTGATATCCGAGGGAGGCTTCCCCTTCTCTGAGGGGAAAGGGAGTGGGGTTGGGAGGAGGTAAGGTGAGGTGGGGGCTGGGAGGAGAAGAGGGAGGGGAAGCTGCTGCGATTGGGATGCAAATAAAGAATTATACTAATTAATGGAGAACATTTCTGGGCTGTCCTGATGTTTCCACAGATGGCAAAGGGTGGTGACCCACATTTGACCCTTGGGCCCCCAGGGTGGAGGGGTGAACTAACTCATAGGTGAGCATTGTGGCATGCAGAAACATGCATGTACACACACCCAAGTAAACAAATGTGATAAAACTTAGGAAGTTTCTAATTCCAAACTCACTGGTGTCCAGGAATCTCTATATGGCTCTTTTGCTTTAAGTGTTATGTAATGGATGATGTGTGTTGTGGGTCCGCTATTCCTCTGAAATATAAGTTTCTTATACGTTTGAAGTAATGATATCTGTTTTACTTAATTTAGGATTCCTCCATTCTTACCGATTTTAATCGTAGTTTTCTACTTTGCTTGGAATATAAAATACTTATTTCAACCAGAAATCAGAACTTCAAGAAGAAAAAGAGAGAGACGTGAGGGAGAGTGCATTGATGGGTTCTTTGACCACGCTCATGTGGTCTAATTAGTGAATTTCAGTTATGTGCACGAAGCTGCTAGACACTGGGGATTATGCTAGACACTAACTATGTGTTCCACTTTAGTTTTTATACTTGTTTCATGATCATTTTTCACATAAATTCTTTACACCAGAACACAGAAATCTCTCTCCAATGTATGCCAATCATCACTCACAGACATTGGTGTCTTTCTTGTTTTCTCCTACTCCATAACAGAAGACACAGTGCTTACTTACTGGGGCAAGGCCACCTGAGATGGCTGTGAGGAATGAAACCAAGCTGGTGGGAGGGGCCACAGCAAAGCTTAAGCTGTGGCAGTTTACTGAGAGCAATTAGACTTTTATACCTTTATCAGACACAGACCATAGTGGCAACAGCCAGGATCAATACAGCAGTAGTTGCTAGTTTGTAAACAGTGGTGTTTACAAACTCTATAGGGCACACAAAATAAATGTCGGAGACAATTGTCCTCTCAAGCTTCCATTTAGGTCACAGTCCTGGCAGGGAAGTCACCGTGGCAGTAGCTAGAGGCAGCTGGTCAGTTGTGTCTACACTCAGAGGAGAGCGGTGAGCACAGGCTCACGGTACCCAGCTTACTTCCTTACTCTTAGCACATATGAGAATCCCTTCTGAAGGAATGACCATACCTACAGTAGCTGGGGCTTCTCACCTTAATTAACACAATCAGGATTTTCCACAGATAAGCCCACAGGCAGTTTAACCCAGAAAATCTCCCATCGAGACCTACTTCCCAGGTGATACTAGATTCATCAAACTGACAGTTAAAACTAACCATCATGCCTGACTTGATCCCTTGTTGTTGTTTGTTGTTGTTGTTTTAATTTTACAGAGGAGAAAATAATTGAAATATTGTTCTTTGTACTCTGGTTAAGATGTTCGTCAAGTAAATAGTATATATACTATATACTTGATATAATGGGCAAAAATTTTGTTGCCATCCCCAGAACTTAACGCAGTCGCTCCTGCAGCATTTAAATATAAAAATATTTGCAGATGTTGATTCTAATATTAATAAACACCACAGGCACGCTGTGATCACTGTAAACATGAATATGGTCCTTTCAGGGCCCTCTCAACAGCATTTAGGACCATTTTGATAAAGTATGTTTTGAGGAATATTGATACTTACTATAAAATAAATTTTTTTATATTTAGAAGAAAATGGGTGGTTTTGGGTAGATATATAAGCCAGATTAAGCAGTCTTCTTTGGGTGGTGGTGGGTGGGGTGGGGTGGGCTTTAAGACCATGTATAACCAATAACCAATAGGCTTTTTTTTTGTACATTACAGATATAGTTTACTTTTTATTGAGGTTAATCAGTTATTTAAATTTATTGTAGAATTATACAGATTTGACACATTTTGAGAGTGTTTATATAAAGATTTATTACCCATTTAATCAGCACTGAGTACATCTATAAATAAGAATCGCTTTCAGATCCGAGTTGTAGAACCAATATAGCCTTCTCTAATTTGCACTAAATGTATAATTTGAAGGACAATTTAAAGATATGGTATGTTCCCTGATCAGTGACAAAGGTATTGAGGTTCATTGGACACAACAGAGTTGAAGTGGCAGAGGGTTAGGTAGTAGTTTGTCAGCAGTTCTGACTCCTGATATTCTTTACTTAATGGACTTAAAATTTCTTGGAACTCTCACCAGAAGATTTTGGCCATAATCCTACTTAATTGTTATACTTTTTTTCCCTAAGTAGAAATGTGTTTTTTTTAAAGTGGGAATAAATTATAGGTCTGTTTCTATTAATAAATCTAAAACTAGTCGGGCATAATTCTTAGGCATGCACTCTGAATTGCATCAGAAAGTTAACTGTGTGTGAAGGATTCTCATTAGCAGAGTACTACAGACATGGTGGTGCATGCCTGTGATCCCAGCACATGGGAGGTGGAGCTGGGAGGCTCTGAGAGTAAGATCCTGCCTCAAAACCAGAAGGTTGAGGATGGAGCTCAGTGCATTACCTGCTTAGCATGCCCCAGCCTGGCTTCAGTACCTAGCGCCAGGTTGTGAAAGGCTGCTTAGTTTTCTGCCTCACCATTCCTTCGTCTCCTCTTTTGTTTTTGAAGAGAAACTGGCAGTTTGGGTAGATTTAAAGCCTCACTAAGTGAAAATGTCTTGGGGAGCCCCAAGGAACTGGCGAAGTTGAGTGTGCCGTCACTGGTGTATGCTGTGCAGAACAACATGGCTTTCCTAGCTCTGAGTAATCTGGATGCAGCAGTGTACCAGGTAAGCCAGTTAGTGATTCAAAACTGCTCTGTGGGACATGGTAGTGCATGCCTTTAGCCCCACCATTCCATCGCTCTGTGAGTTCAATGCCAGCCATGGCTACACAGCGAGATCCTGTCTCAAAAGAAAAATACAGGAACTGAAAATCTGGGATTTGAGGTCATTGAATTTTGTTTAAATGGAGAGTTTTTAATTAACCGTCTACATTCACAAGTATTTTCTTAATTCTGTCAATGATGAGGTATTTCTTCAAAGCCTGTTGCTTTGTCTGTAGGTGACCTAACGCTGGGTGAATGTATTGCCTGTTGCTTTGTCTGTAGGTGACCTATCAACTGAAGATCCCCTGCACTGCTTTATGTACTGTTTTAATGTTAAATCGAACACTCAGCAAATTACAGTGGATTTCAGTCTTCATGCTGTGTGGTGGGGTCACACTCGTACAGTGGAAACCAGCCCAAGCTACAAAAGTCGTGGTAAGAGACAAAATCTATACCACAGGTAAAAATAGGACACTTCTCACACAGCACCTGTTCTGTTCCCTCCAGTCACTCGGATGAACGTAACGTGTAATCTTACTTTTGATTTAAAACGTGCTTTGCTTTATAGTTGGGCTTCCCTCCCCCTTTAGAATGACATAGTTACTGGGGATCATAATATGGTGGTTTCAATGAGATGCCTCCCATAGACCATGCACTTGATCAGCAGTTGAGGAAGGCTTAGGAGATGTGGCCTTGCTGGAGGAAGTGTGCTATTAGGAGCAGGCTTTGAGGTTTTAGAAGCCAGGCACCATCTCCAGTTCAGTTCTCTCTGCAGTGCTTAGTGCTTCTGCTCAACATGTGAGCTCTCAGCTGTTCTGCTGCCATGTCTCCTCCCTGCCTTCCCCACTGTGATGGTTATGAACTCTTATCCTTTTGAAGGCTGAAGCCCAAAGGAAACCACTCTCCTATTAGTTGCCTTGGTCATGGTGGTTTATCACAGCAATGGAATAGAAGAGTAGCTAGTATTTTGGCTTTCTGTTTCTACAAGGAAAGTACTGAAATATATTAATGACAGAAGATACCCTTCCGTATATGCCTCCTGTTTTGTTTGTCTTTTATGGATAACAAAATCGTATGAGTAGCTTTTCTATTGCTGTGATAAAACACCAGGACTAAGGCAATGTATGGAAGCATTTATTCAAAGGCTTTGAGTCCATGATGATGGAGTGTAGGTAACAGTTGTAGGCAGTGTGGCTGGAGAAGCTCCAACTTGAAGCTTGAACTGACATACTTCCTACCTCAAAGCCACATTTCCCAAGTCTACCGAAGACTGCTACCAACAGAGGACTACGATTCAAATATCTGAGCCTATGAAGGATGTTCATTTAAACCACCATTAAGAAATTAAGTCCAATCAGCTGAGGTAGCTTGCCCAAAGATAGTTAATAGGAAACCTGTGACTAAAACTGCAGGCTTCTCGTGCTGTCATGGGAATTTCTAGATGTTTTAAGTCATCTTTTGGAAATGTTGGGTAAGGCTTTCTCCATCCAGTGTTTACTCTCCTTCAACCTACAGTCCCTGGCAGTATGCCTACTGTCAGTGATAGTGATGTAAGTGGACATGTTCTGATGAGGATAGGAAAACAGTTAGAAGGCAGCCCTTTATGTAAAGGTTTCAGCGCTGACTGGGAAGGTACTTAACTGAATTTTTTTTGAGTGCTATAGTCATTGTTCTTTATGTCATAACGATGAAAATACTAATTTTTTAGGATTGACTTGTAAATGTTCCAGGGTAAGGTCACATCCCTACTCTTCAGGTGTCCTCTCTCCCCAGTTAAGCTTGTTTGTTTCTGTGGTCTGGTTTCTAGGGAGAAACTTCCCGAGCCCTGGCTTAGCACTGCCCAGTATTTTGCTTCCAGATGTATTATTCTGTCGTCGTTCCATAGTATGCCCTAAAACTTGATTCTATTTCCAGATCCTGCCTGGATCGTATTGGACATAGCTTGCTACCATTCCTTTGTTTCTAATATTAGAGATCTGTGAGCTCAGCATACGATCCATTTGTGGTTATATTCAATTGATATTATATAACACCTTGTTTGAACTTGTAGTCTAGATAGTTTATACTAAACCAGTATCTGCATTTAAACCCATCTCGTCAGACGAGAAAGTTGTCTTTTGTGGAATACCTACCATGTGGATAGGAATTTTTGCATACATTCATTCCTTACCACCTTGTAACAGTGGGCTACCTTTTGGGTTAAGAATTATATTAAGAATATTTTAAGAACTTAGAAAGTTGGAGCTCAGACTCTTAGGCCTGGCTTTCCAAATTTCTGTTTCTTTCCTACTTTTGTTATCCTGAGATTGAAGGCTGTAACTTGACAAGAATCAGGAACCACAGAGCATCATCAAAACCCTCGAGAGTCCAGAGAAGGAAACGGTCTCAATTTTCAACAATGGTCTGAATTAAATAACTGGATTGTTTGCTGTTAGCTTTGCCAAGATAGTCTGCTATTCATTATGGAAGAAGACTCCTTTTGGGTCTTTTTCCTCCGTCTCTTCCTCTAACATTTTGTGTATTTGTAAAGCTGGCTCACCATTCACCTGTGTTAAAAGTGGAGCTGGTTTTTTTTTTTGTTGTTGTTGTTTTTTTTTAATGGGGTTGCAGGAAATAAAAGGGCTTTGGAATCCAGTTTTGTTTTGTTGTAATTTTTTTTTTTTCAGACTACATTTCTTTGAATGTGAGAGAGTAAAACAAACTGGTCTAGGAACTTAAAAAATTTTGAAATGGTTATTGTTATGCACTTGATTTTTTTTTTTTTTTTCCTTTTCCGATTCCTGTCCCTTGCTAGCTTTCTTTTGACTGTTAGGTTTTCTGGCATGGAGAGTCTGTGGGCTATACAATCTTTAGACCTCTTTTAGTTTAGCTTTATGTTTTTCTTGCTTACTAAAATATTTGGCTTTAAGTTTTATGGGTCAAGTACTTGAGGGTATCTTAACCAGATGGTTCTAGTTTGAGCTAGCTAATGCTGTAGTCAACTGAAGGCTTGACTAAGCTGGAGGATCTGTTTCTATGGTGTCTGATGGCTAAGCTCAGTTGTCTGTTTAGCTAGGATGGGATTTTAAAAATCAGATTATTTGAATTGTTGAATCATTGAGACGACCCATCCTAAATATGGATTGCTACCTTCTGGCTACCACCCAGGGAAAAGGGAAAGAGGAAACTTTGATTGTGCCTGCTTGCTGTCTGCTGGACTCTGCAGTCCAGACTTATGCTTTGGTTCAGGGGAGAAGCAGAGATTAAAGTGAACAATTAGGTCAACTATGTAAAGCTTTATGTTCAAGAAATGCTTTCAACTTAAATGCTTTGGTTAATTTGAAAATTGGTGTTTTCATTCTGTTTGCTCTTGCATCATTCTTATATAATAGCTATATCTGATGTGGAATGTACTTCTAGTAGAAGTATAATGTGGGCTTTTTGTTGTTGTTGTTGTTGTGGTTAAGACAAGGTCTTCATATACCTCCCCCTGGCTGGCCTCCTTCCCGAGTGCTGGGATTAAAGGTGTGTATCACTAGGCCTGGCAACATGTATATTTGTAGTCATCTGTTGGGATTATGGGATGAATTCAGTTTGCAGTTACTAAAAGTAACTTCTAAAAACTTACAATTGCAGGTAGCGCAGAATCCATTGTTAGGCTTTGGTGCTATAGCTATTGCTGTATTGTGCTCTGGATTTGCAGGTAAGTTGTATAAAGCACTGTTCTATCATGTAACTTTCTTCAAGTTTTATACTTTTGATTTTTAATTACCCCCCACCCCCACCCCCCCGAGACAGGGTTTCTCTGTGTAGCCTTGGCTGTCCTGGAACTCATTCTGTAGACCAGGCTGGCTTGGACTCACAGAGATCCTTTCATCTCTGCCTCCTGAGTGCTGAGATGGAAGGCATACACTACCACCCAGCTGCTTTTCCTAACAGTTTTAACTTCTTTCTTATTTTGCTTGGTGCCAGCTATTTCCTCCCTCCCCCAGGAAATATGTGACTTGACTTATTTCAGAAGTGCAGTTAAGAATGTACTTCTGTCATTCTTGACCGTCTTGGTTTAGCCAAGAACTGAGAGTGAATGGACTCTGATTGTGAAGGAACGTCCCAGTTCCCAAAGTTCACGATTTCAAGCTTGTCTCTGCTGCTGTAGGCCACTGCTCCACCAGCTCAGAGGGTCTTTTACCTATAACCTCAAGTTCTTCCTTTGCTTCAACAGACTAGGAACTATGGACTAGAGAGGAGGTGGGTGAAGTTTACCTTAGCCAGCATACTATCAAAGAAGAACAGCCAAAAAATCAAGAAAACAGGAAAGTTTGGAGTCATTTAGGGACAATCACTCCTCTAATGAATTAAGAAAAGATAAGAAATATATGAATCGTAATGTAAGAATGAGATGTGTTGCAGAAATAGCTCCAAAAGGTATGAAACTCAAGAGCGCTTTTTGGTAAAGACCGTATTAGTGATATTTGTATATCTTTTTATTTCTCCCTATTGCAAGAGTACCTTTTTCTTTTCTACTAGGAACACAGGAAGGCTATAGAAATAAAATACTTTTTGAAATAAGATGTTTTATAGGAGAAGAGAAAAGGCTGACTTTAAAAATACATACAACTAACCATAGTACAAGGATAAACTTTTATTCTTAAAAATCAATGTATAGAAACAAACATTTTAATTACTGAAAAAAATCTTTTGATTTTCAGAAATACTTTTGAGCAACTGAGGAGACAGAGGTGCTTACTAGTCCTCCTGTCCTTAAGTGACAGGTGACAGATTAGTTACGTCTAAGTTGGAATTATAATATCTATTTTATGTTTGTTCCTCTTGTCTGGCTCTTTCCAAAATAGTCTCATTAATATCAATCGTATTTTTGTGGGGTCTGGTAGCAGGGCCTGAGAGATACAGGCAGGCAGATTCAAAGCCAGCCTGGTCTACATATAGTGAGTTCTAGGCCAGCCAGGGCCACATAGTGAGATCATGTCTCAAAATAAAGATTAATATAGAAATCTTTCTTTTAATTATACTTTTTAGTTGGTAAATTATAGTTCCCACCCCTCTAACTGATAAAATGTCTTTAAACAAAATCTCCAACGTCCCTGTTTAACATGCCTTCATTCAAATTTAAAACTTGAAATAGTGGTATGTGACTTTTTAGGGGTAAAAAAAGGTTTTTACCCTTTTCTCTAAGAAAAACAATTTGAATCCCACCCCTATCCCCAGCTGCAGGAAAAATACATATACACACAAATGTGATGTCGTCTATAGACATGCTTCAACGAAGAACAGCTATACTCAGAAAGTTGTAGTAACTTCTAGTCATATCATTGAAAAGTCATGATCTGAGTGATTATACAGCTACTTTGCACAGCAAGGCACATCATTCCTACATTTATTAAAGGGGTATGAGTAGGATAATGCACTCTAATAGTGTAGCTTACAGATGGCCACAGCCAACCTTTTATTGGTATTAAGGAATAGAGCGATTTGGTAAAGGGAAGAAACTGTTCTTGATTGTTTAACAACCTTTTGTCAAGTATAGCTTATAAAGTTTCCTCTTAATTATTCATCTATATTTTTCTAAAAGCAAATTGTTAATGTTCATTATATCAAGTCATAAACTATATAACAAGTCTGTATTTAACTAATGTTAAGAATATTCCCCAAATAATACTCTGGGGCATGTTCTAAACAGAAGACTATTAGTTTATTTAATATTTCCATGTCATTTCTTTTCTTCTAGGAGTTTATTTTGAAAAAGTTTTAAAGAGTTCAGACACTTCCCTTTGGGTGAGAAACATTCAGATGTATCTGTCAGGGATCGTTGTGACGTTAGCTGGTACCTACTTGTCAGATGGAGCTGAAATTCAAGAAAAAGGATTCTTCTATGGCTATACATATTATGTCTGGTTTGTCATCTGTAAGTATCCAGGAATAAAAGGTCTTGGTGGATTGTTTTAGTTTTAATTTTAATTTTTTTGAGACAGGGTTTCTCTGTATAGCCTTGGCTGTCCTGGAACTCACTCTGTAGACCAGGCTGGCCTCGAACTCAGAAATCCGCCTGCCTCTGCCTCCCGAGTGCTGGGATTAAAGGTGTGCGCCACCACGCCTGGCTTAATTTTTAAGTTAGATATCTGACCTAAGCAATTTAGAATTACTCCTCTGATACCTGAATACTAGTTTGGAATATGTATGTAACTTTGTTTTTAATGACATGCTTTCCAAAAGAAATTTTACCTTCACAATGAAAAGAACCTAATTAATGTATTAGTAATAAGTGTATGTAATTTAGTGGTGGTGCACACAGTCTTCTAAGCATCTACGAAACAGTGTTGTATAGTCAGCTTCAGTACAGCTTCTCGGATGTCTGCTTCTGAGGGGAGCTGCTCCTTTCCCTAGGTAAATGAGTGCGTCATCTCTGGGAATGAAAACCATCTCAGCTATAGAATGCTTTAATGATTTTAGTGTTAAGACTTTATTTTTTTGTGTCCCAAGTCCTTGCTAGTGTGGGAGGCCTCTACACGTCTGTGGTGGTGAAGTATACAGACAACATCATGAAAGGCTTCTCTGCAGCCGCAGCCATTGTTCTTTCTACCATTGCTTCAGTCCTACTGTTTGGATTACAGATAAGTATGTCACCGTTTGTATTAAGTTGTTAGCAAGGAAGAACCTCTCACTTCATGGTCTCTTTCAATTCTCATTAAAAGTAGTCTTAATTTTGTTACAGTTTCTTCCATAGTTTGCAGCTCTGGGAAGGTGATTAAACAGCATTCCTGTGTCCTAGAGCTTAAGTCTGAAGGTTCTATTCTAGGCGATGCTGAGAGGGCCACTCTGTTGTTATTTAACAGTTAGGACCATCTTCCCTTAAGTATTAAGATACAGGATGCCCTGGGTGGGTCAGGCTGTGCATTTGGTCCCATGTAACTATGGCTTCTGCATTGTGGATACAATTACAAATAGAAAATATTAGGTAGAAACTATATGTCTGAATGAGTATATTTGTCATAATTCCTCAGGCATATAAATAATTATATAGGATAAACATTATAGTAGATATTTTACATAACCTGTGCATGGCTTGTAGGGAAAGGTATGCATATGTAGGTTATATGTAATGCTGCACTGTTTTATACAGGAGACATGGAGATTTCAGTATCAGAGGGGAGCACTAGATCCAATCCCCGTGGATCCTTGGGGAGCACTGTGGTGTGAATAGGTGCTCAGGGAAGTCATTCTTTTCAGTAGCAGCTGACTTGTGTAGGCCTATTTTGAAGCTTCTTTTCAGTTTTGCTTTTGTATCTTTTATTCACCTGGTGTTAACAACTGCCATCTCTGAGGCTTACCTTCTCTCTGCTAACCTAGGCCCAGTCCAGGAAGCTTCTAGCTGCTGTACAATCTTATCTAGGCCTAGAATGGTTTCAGCCTCTGAGACTGACTGCTGAATAAGCTCACCCCTTCTAGCTCTTTCTGAATCTGGTTAGCTGGTCGGCTCAGCTGGTCTGGCTCAAACTCCTCCCCGAGCTGACTGACTCACTCTGGATTCTCTCTCAGTCTCTGACTTTTTGCTGTGCTTGGCCTCAAACTAGCTCTGGCAATCTGTTCTAATCTGGCTCCTTGTCATCCTGTCTTCATCTTTGTCTAGCTTTCTTCAACCTGTGTCTGTAAAACTCTCCTGGTAAACTGCCTGCCCCCCAGCCCCTCGTTCCCTCTTTCTCTGTGCTGCCACCTAAGCAGCTTCCCTTTCCTCTGTCCTGTTGTGTTTTATCAAATCTTTCTGATTCACCACTTTGCTGCCACTCAATTAGACATCACTTTCAAATATGGCTGCTTCCTTCTACAAACTAACTTTACCTTCATTGTTTGGGATTAAAGGTGTGTCCTGAAGCTAAACCACACCACACCTAGAAACAGGTTTCCCCAGTAAACAATACAAACTCGGGGTTCTCAGTGTGGTCAAATGTCCTGTAACCTTTCCCTCTTTTTGTCTAAATAAGAAGGAAAGGTTTTAAATCTAACAGTACAACTATTACAACAGAAACCATTATCAATCCCACAGTCTTAGCAACCTGAATGTCCTTATGAGCATCCTCCATTGATGTGAGGAGCCTTCCTAACTGCAGTCCTGATCATCTCTCCTTCAGCAGCAGTCCATTTCAGCATTAAGGTTTGCCAGTCTTAAGGTCTTGACCAGTGTCCTGTCCTTTTTCAGCCAGTTTGTATAACTGTCCTCATGCATGGAAGAGGAGCTTCTGCATCGTCTCATTGCTGTCTTTCTGTGTACTGGGATTTTTAACACATTTCCTGACTTCCAAGCTGATGTTAAAACATCTTTAAAGTATATGAGTTGATCTAATTCATCAGTTTTTTCTACAATCTGATGTCTTTCCGCTAATCTCATTTGCCCTTTCTGTTTATCAATGTACAGTTAGATCTTTATGAATCTACATATAAACTAGACATTTAGGGATTCAAATTCCATGCCCAGCTCCATGCCTGAAAACCAGGCTTTTTACCTAGTGTCTTTGGGCTGTCTATCTTGATCCTCCATTTCACTCAGTACCATAGGTTCAAACCTAAGCATTTCCTGTTCTTCTACTTTCTCTTGTCTCTTAAGCCTTTGTATTTTCATGGCTATTTTTTCAATTTTTTTGGAGAAGAAATATATCAAGAATGCAACCGAAAGTAGGGAGGGGTTTATTATGGCGGTCGCAATTGCAGTGAGTACTGTGATGGCTTTTTCAAGTAGTATTTCTATCCCCTCATGTCCTACCCTTGATCTCAAGAGACCTGAAATGGAGTTTCCTGTTTTTTAATGCAGGAGGGGATCTGTCTATATAATTAAACTTGTCTTTTGTGGTGGCTTACTGTGACTCACTGTCTCAGGCTCCCACCAGTTTGGAGTCTTCTTGTGTGTCCCGCCAAAGCGGAAGAACTGATGCTTCCTCTGGAGATGATCACAGGCATATGTCTCTGCGGCTTTCTTTCAGATGTTTCCTGTCCTCTGCAGTGTTTCTCTGCTTCCTGTAACGTTGGTGGGCTTTTTCTTCTCCAATCACATTGGGTACAATTGTTTTTTAACAAAATCCCAATCGTTCAGTTTTACCTGTGAAGACTTGGGAGCCGGATGCTGGGGTGAAAACCTAGCTCAGAGGGGCAGAGAAGGCACCCAGCCAACCTTCCTTCTCAGCCAGTGACACAAAAGGAAGAGAACCCGTTCTCCACCCTGTCTTCAACCCTCCAAACTGAAGGTCCCTCCTTTCTACTTGCTGTGCGTCTCAATACCCATCCTCCTGACTTCTTCCCACTCTCGGTTTTCTTCTGTGTTCGCTCCTTGTCAGCTGGTTGCTTCTTTCCTCTTGACCTGTGGTTGACTGTTTAATCTTGTTCACAGTAAACAGAAAGCTCTTGGAATAAAGGTGTGTGCTAGGGCTAAGTCTCATCACAACTAGACAGGTTTTTCGGGGTTCACAGTATGATGAGATATCCTGCAACACATTTTCCTCATGTCTTTCTGTTCTGAACGTAAGTGTGCACTAGTTTACAGTGATATGGTGGCACCATTGCTATGCTAATCCCTCTAATGTTTTCTTCCTAGATGTCATATATATCTAGCTTTTCAATTACTTAAGGAGCAATGTCTTACTGTTTCAAGTTGGTGTTAAGCTATGTAGTATTTTCTTCATTGACCAATTATTATACTGTAAACTACTAAGGAAAATCTGTTAAATGCTTATATTGTGTAGCAGGAAAACACTTTTCATTTTGGAATTGACTCATCTGATAAACAGGAGCATTATTAGTAGAAAACCATTTTATAGTATGGCCCAAATCTTGCCTGTTGTAATATTAGCAGCAGCCTTGGGGAAATCATATAATAGTGTCTCACACTTGCTCTGTCATATGTGAGTAAGGTCACAGGTCTCCTGGTAGGGTTTGCTTAGAGCAGTCTTTAGCAAATGACGAGGAAGCTGTACAAGTCCAAGCCCTTAGCATTTTAGATGTTCTTTGTACCTGAGGTGAGTGAAGTTTTAAGCGTAGTTGTAGCACATCCTTATGTGTAACATAGCCTTGTGTCTTTGCTCCTGAGAAGAACCTGGGAACAATATAAACTGTTTGTGTCTTAGCAGTCTTCCAGGGAACTGTGGAGGCATGAAGATGTAAACCACCTCACACTTTGACTTCAAAGCTGGTCTTTTTAATAGGTGGACTGAAACAGTAGCTTGATGCTATTTCTTTACATGCCTTTTAGGGGATGAAGGCTCTCTCATGTAGCTCACACTGATCTGAGACTCACTGTGTGGCTGGTTACCTTGACCTCCTGAACTGCCTGCCTTGGGATTACAGGCATGCAGTACTATGCTATCTACATGCCCGTTTTTAAAGCTGTGAATGCTGGGCCATTGTAATATAGTTCATATTCATAGTCTGGTTCTAAGTCACATGTAGAGCTGTGGCATTAGGACTCACTCATATGCAGCTTACATGTTTAGTTCATAGAAAGATACCCTGGTCAGTCACTCCCTTCTTTTCTAAGCAGGCCCACACTGGTTTGGCTACCTGTCCCTGCGCCCTGAAGATGTACATCACTGTGCCCATTTTATGTGAGTGCAGGGGAGGCCTCAGGCTTGTGCAGCAGGCACTTTAGCCTTCACACACATTTTGTGTATTCTAATTTTCAGGAGTAACATGGACGAGTCAAGTGTAGTGGGAAATGTAATGATCACCTTATCACTGATCCAGAAATTTTCAGTGGTTTGAGTCATTGGATTTTGAAAGCTGAATTGTGTGACTGTCTTTTATACTAAGTTTTCTGGGATCATAACTAAACCACATTATATTGCATTTTATTTTTCTATTCATATATACTTATATTTACCTATTCCCTTTAATTATAAATCATATAGGGGAACTAATATATCCCTTTGTTGTATCAGTCCAAGACAAGCTTAATTATATTTTTGAAAAGTATGTTACCATTCCCTTGATATTTCTTTTTCCTTAAAATAGACAACCTTTCATAAAACAGCACTCATACAACTTGGTAGGCAAACCCACCGTGACAAGGATTTTAGGACTGGGGAGATGTCTAATCAGTAAGTGCTTGCACGGCAGGCATGAGGACCTGAGGAGCTCTAGAACTTACATACAGATGCCCAGTGTGGTGGTACATGCTTGCAGTGTTGGTACTGGGGAGATGAAACTCGAATCCCTGGGGTTTGTTGGCTACCTAGTCTAACCTAATGGGTGGGCTCTAGGCTCCTGAGAGACCCTGCCTAAAAAGAGATGGGTAGCATTCTTAAGGATGATACCCAGGATGTGTGTGTGTGTGTTCGAGCCCTACACAAATTCATCATTTTCATAGTCTTTTTCTTCTTCTCTTTTCAGCACTTTCATTTGCACTGGGAGCTCTTCTTGTATGTGTTTCCATATATCTCTATGGATTACCCAAACAAGATACTACATCCATTCAACAAGAAGCAACTTCAAAAGAGAGAATCATTGGTGTGTGATTTGAATCTCAAGAGATTCCTATAAGGACTTAAACTGTTGATAATAAATTAGAGCCTTAAGTCAACCCCAGATGGTAGCTTAAACAATGTCAACAAAATAATTGTATGGCATAAGAATCAAGAAGAAAACTCTGAATGAAACGTTAAAACAGATTTAATTTGGGTGTGTTTGCTGTCAAGTTACATTATTTCAAAATGAAGGACTTTATATATGAGAGAGAGAGAGAGAGAGAGAGAGAGAGAGAGAGAGAGAGAGAGAGAGAGAGAGAGCGAGCTTGTACACAGAGCATGGAGGTGCCATGGTATCTGTGTGTGTGTGTGTGTGTGTGTGTGTGTGTGTGTGAGTGTGATGTGCACAGAGCTCGGAGGCAATGATGCAGGACCAGAAAGCATCAGGTGAAACTATAATATTCAAGCAACGAGGTTTAAGACCGTGTCTGAGGGTTACAGTGCCAAAGCCATTTCTGTACACACTGTTCTCTTGTTCAGGTACCTGGAGAGGAAGGCTAGCCTTCTTCTCTAGTCCATGGATAGTACTTTGTCCCCATAGCAGTGAAGATCTAGCTTCTCTTCCCAGAGTGAGGAAGGAGTAAGACAGTTGAACACACCTCAGGGTGGATCTACTTCATAGCTCAGACACTGACTTCTGGGTGAGGACTGAGAACTCTAGTGATGCATTAGTGCCATTTACTGTCTGGTTCCTATTTCTTTGCTGTCAGCTGATATACTTTTCAGAAAATTTTATAAGCTGCTTTTATACTTTCTTTTTTATAAAGTATGGTTACCTGTTGGGCTCTCAATTTGTGACTTTCAGTGATTTTAAAATATTTCTATAATGTTAATGGGGAAATCCAGCAATAAACTTATTTCTATCACTTTTGTGCAGTTACTTTGTTTTATGGTCATGTCATTATGGTAAAGCAGGAGTATCAACATGTTTTTTTTTTTTCCTATGTACGAAATTATATCACATCAGGGCTTTGTTTGCAAGTAGACTAGAATCTCTTTCTTACAAGCCTTGAGCAAAAAAATGATTTTTTTGGGAAGAGTTACAGGATAACAAATCTTTTCAGAGAGCTATATTTTCAAGGCTTAGTCCCTGTAAAATTTTACTCCAAGCTTAAATACTCATTGATCTAGGAGAAAGTTTCTCCAGAGAAATGCAGAGGAAGAGTGGGCATAAAACAAGTCCTAAATGTCCATGTCCATTCCGCGGTTGGTTTCTATCGGAAGTTTAATGGTACTCTAAGCAGAAACTTAGCAAGTCACTTACAGATGCAGATAAATGCTTTCTACAGTAAGAGGTAGACCACACCTGTCAGTTCAATTTTTTTTTTTCTTTTTTTTTTGAGACAGGGTTTCTCTGTGTAGTCCTGGCTGTCCTGGAACTCACTTTGTAGACCAGGCTGGCCTTGAACTCAGCAATCCACCTGCCTCTGCCTCCCAAGTGCTGGGATTAAAAGCGTGCGCCACCAGTGTCTACTCCAACTGCAGAGGCTTTGGCCCATGCTGACTCCTCTTCATTAGAACTGTATTACTACACGCCTTTAATCCCAGCACTCAGGAGCCCACCTACACAGTGACCCTCCAACAAGACCACACCTCCCACGGCTACTTCCCACGGGCCAGGCATATTCAAACCACAACATGGTTCCAGGTAGCACCTGAGAGAGCAGGCCAGCTTGCCTGTACAGCACTGCAGAGCTGACACTGGCGGGTGAGTCTGCCCCAAGGGCAAGAATGTAGGAGGAGCTCTCCCACCACTTGTCTGCTGTGAGCTGGCGTGGGTGCAGCGGTGACACCTGCTCCCTTGCCACTTGCAGCAGCTGGGAGAGCTAGCCCTGCACCTGTCATGGGAAGCACAGCTGTGCCTACCCTGGTGCAAGAGTTAGGATGGGCCTGCCCTGAAGGCAAGAGTGATTCGAGCACTGGTCCCACTGGGTGTGATACCCCCTTCCCTCCTCTCCCTTTGCCACCTTGTGGTGGTTGATAGAGCTGGCCCTGCCCCCTCACTGGCTATAGCACTATGGAGAGCAGTCCCTGCATCTCACCTGGCAACACGGTGGAAATGGTTCTGATGGCAGAGGTAAGGGTGAGTCAGCCTCCAGGGTGTGAGAGCAGGAGAGCTAGCCCAGCTCCTTACAGGCGGCAACACTTGGGGGAGCTGGCTACTGGAGGCATGGAGATGGGTGAGCTGGCATTAAAGTAAGAGAGCTGACCTGCCGCCTGCTGATGGCAGCATTGGATGGTCTATCCAGAGCATTACTGGAGAGTCTGTTCTGGTGGTGTGGATAAGGAAGAGCCAGCACACTGACCAGCTGTGCTGCCACCCAGGCCCAGATCCAGAGCTGAGAAGGCCCACTCCAAAATCTGTATCATCTGCAAACAGTTGGGACATATGAAAGGGCAGACCTTGCTGATCCAAAGCTGTAGGATCTCTATGACACAGGGCAACAACAGGATAATTGGGAGAATGTGGGTCTGTGTTTTGTCCCTCTGCTGGGCAGGCTGAACATAGAGCGCTAGTCTGTGTTTACCGTTGTCCAGTGTTGGGCTCCAGTGAAGCACCAAGAAACCACTAAGGGGGTGGGAAAACAGCCTAGGATGTGGGAGGCTGAAGCTGGGCTTCCCTGACTCCTGGGGCCTGTGATCAGAAACACAAGACCTGAGGTTCCCAAACTCCTGGTCATCAAGGTGCTGCTGGGTAGAGGGAAGTTGGGAATAGAGTTGGGGGCACCGTGGGCTGAGGACAACAATGAGCCCAGAGTCAGGGGAAATGGGGAACTCCGGCTTAGTTCATTTGCAATTGTCTTTAGCTTAGCAGTGGTTGTCTGGGAGCACAGAGGGGCCCTTCTGTGGGAGACTTAGACTGTGGCTCTGTAGGCAAAGACCTTCTTCATGACCCCCCACAGTGGTTCTCGATGGAAGAGAGAGTTCTTGCTTCCAAACTATTTATTGATTGTTCTTTGTGGAAAATGGGTACATACCACAGAGATGAAGTACCTTTTGCAGGATGGAATGCCCAGTAAGCGAACCTTATTGGCTCAACCCTTGGGGTCTCTAGATACCTCATTAGCATGGAGAACTCTGCTCTGGGCTACGTGACCGACGGGATGTGGGGAATGTGGTCATGTGTTCCAGGCCAGGAATCTAGTAGGGAGCAGGGAGATAGCTACCATCTCAGGTGGGTGCCATTGATGCCAGGTCTTGTACCTACTCAACCCCACCAAGTTTCCTGGCTTGACCCACTGTCCACAGAAGAAGACCCAATGAGAACGCAATATTGATGGTGTCACAGAAGCCAGAGGTCTCAAGCCAGACCAATGACTCATTGCAATGAACATTTGCTGGTGAAGCTGTGTGGACAGAAGGATATACTGTGGGACACATGGTGACATACTATAGCCTCCATGAGATGTTTTCTATGCCTTTTGTTGGGGTTGTTGTGTGTTTTTTATTTTGGAGGAGATGGGGAGATGAGTGGGATTGGGGTACATGATGTGAAACTCACAAAGAATCAAAAAAAGGTAAAAAAAAATCTCACCACTCAGGAGGCATAGGCAGGTGGATCTCTGTGAGGGTCAGCTTGGTCTACAGAGTGAGTTTCAGGATAGCCAGGGCTACACAGAGAAACTCTGTCTCAAAAACAACCCTCTCCCCCCAAAAAACCCCAAAACAAACACACTACTACACACATTCTGGGACAGAATAATACTTTAAATTCTATTCTGAACAGCAAGGTATCTGATAACAACTAGAACTTATTTGCATAAAAAACATATTTATCTAGAAATTACATTCTACATACAGGTGTAATTCCAAGAAGTTTCATTCCATTGGCTAAGACAGAACGGACGGCTTTGAAAAGGTGAAGTCTGGCCTACAAAATAAAGAATGATTAAATGCTCAATAATATGTTAGCCATAAGCAAAAAAGAATGGTTTTAGAAGTAATTCTAACTTAAAGTAGCAGTATTGCTTCACAGTCCTGGCATACTCTAGGCAAGGGGAATACACTCTAGCATCTCCTGCAGAAAGAGCAGTGTGGAGACGATGTGCAGTGGAGAGGCTGAGTTTGCCACTTCAGCAGCCGGTGGGAGATGTATTTGATAGTCTACTGTTTGGGAAACACTGATAATAACACTGATATTACAGCCCCAGTCTATCCATTACCTAGGTCAGAAAGTATACTGTTGTAGTTAAATAACAGGAGATAGGTCAGAAAATTCCTAAAGCTTAGTACTAACATTTTATAATATTAGGTTCAGCTGCCACATGGTTACCTAGAGGACATTCAATTTCACATACCCCAGCCACATCAGGAGGACTGGCTTTCACCTGGAGTGTTTTATGTGCCACAGCTGCAAGGTGACTGAAATAAGCAAGAGAGAAATCACAATGAGGACCAACAAGAACTTCCTGTCCCAGGAATCCTAATCCAACACTTTAAAGCCCAGAGTCACTAGAGCTATCTGAAGTTTGAATCAAATGCATTTGCTTGTCAGTAATACAGCAAAACACTAGAGCTTCAGATTTGAATTTTGCATCTACCAAATTGCAAGTCTTTTAAGATTGTGATTCCAGCATTTTAAAGATGCATGCTTTTCGAATAACTAGTACTTCCTTACAAGTATGACATGGCGTGCCCGTTCCCCTGTCAACTGAGGTGGGATAGAAACTAGTTATTCATTCAGTGTACACACACTGGGCACTCCTTGAAGCAATCTTCTGTGAAGGCATGGCAGCAATGAGCCATGAAATGCACATGATTGTCATTTAATTATTAAGTGACATTTCACTTTTTGGTTTTGCCTTTATATGTAAGTAGAAAATTAAAAAAAAAATCAACCCAAAACAAACACAATCAAACCTATTTAAATCTAAGGGAATCGGGGGTAGGTCTGCAGTAATTAGGAGTAGAAACAGGAAGATTAAGTGAATCCCAGGTTAGTCTGCACTACACAGTGAGATCCTTTCTCAAACAACACAACCTGGGAGGGAAGGTAAAAAGTGTAATTAAGAACAAAGCTGCAGTATTCTCTCATGTCAGTAAACGGTGAGTAAAAAGCAAAATGTCCTTTCTTTAGACTTGCTTCAAGTAAAAGCATTCAAACCTCCATGAAATTTCAGCCAGTGGCTTTGACTAATTCATTCGCTCCCTAAGCTTTATGTGATTTTGTTGTCTCTCTTAGAACAGTAACATCAACCAAGCACCCTGAAAACTGTCCAAGGCCCAAGGCTTGCTCTCATCATTAGAGTTGTAGTTTTTGCTCAACTCTGGACCTTCCCCTACTTCCCAGGCATTTGCTTCTCCTGGTTAACACCTGCTGCTTCCTCCCGAGAAGATGAGATTTCCCCAAAGTGTATCCGTTTCCTGACAACCCACGTGTCCCTTTGCTGTAACTTCCTATGCCACTGTCCATTACTATGATACTACTTTATATCACTGAATAAACAAAATGAAATCTAGTCGTCAGAGAAGTTAACAGTTTCTACAACTTAAAGCAATTTCTAAGGCAGGGGATTTGTTTATAGGAAACCTTTTGATGAAAAAAAGAAATAGAGGTTCCAGCAGTTTTCCAGGACCCGAGTTCAGTTCCCAGCACCCATGTCAGGCAGAACACAACTGCCTGTAAGTCCAGCTTCAGAGGGTCTGGTGGCCTCCAGAGGAATCACACATGTAGTGATACCATTTGTATGACAACAGCTCTTATATTCAAAGAGCCTGAAACTTTGGCTGAACCTTATAGTCAAGTTAAAACAACTGGAAGTCACTTAAAGTCTAGATATCCATTTGTGTATTTACCCTGTTTATTTAACCTGCCTTTAAGAGAACAATTTCACAACCAACCTTACTTGTCTATGACTTCCCAGGTAATTATTTTTTACCAGACTAAGCTATGTTAAGCTATGCATTCATTTTAAATGATGCATGCTTCCATGTCCCTGACCCAGAGGGTAATGCAGGCTGGAAACAGCAGATATGACAAAAGACTTTATATAATAAATATCCACAATAAATGCTGAAAAGAACATATGGATATTGCTCGATAATGCTGTGTTTGCA
Source organism: Mus caroli (assembly GCF_978045245.1). Classification (NCBI taxonomy): domain Eukaryota; kingdom Metazoa; phylum Chordata; class Mammalia; order Rodentia; family Muridae; genus Mus; species Mus caroli. The sequence goes on from NW_028227261.1 coordinate 119,815,752, forward strand.
GTGCTGCTTGCTATTCTGAGTGCCTCTGGCTAGCTGGAGTTAGGTGATGTTTCCTCCTGTGTAAAACTCGGTTAAAGACTTCCTTAAAGTATCTTATATTTCTTTGCCATGTGATGCTTTCTCTTCTGTTAAGTAGAGAGCAAAGCCCTTTGTTAGGGACAGACAGGACAGCATCAGACAGGCCCCGGTGCAGACTCCTGCAGGAGAACAGTTTATGGGTCGGCTGAGTTTACAGTAACTCACAAGCTACAGATAGACGCTGCGGCGGCGGAGGCAACGCGGTGAGAAAAGCTCAGGCTCACTCCTGGGTAAACCCTCCAAGGGAAGGGCTTTCATTTCTTTCCTCAATGTAGCACCTATCCAGATTGGTGACTGAGTTTATCATCAAGGTGAACTAGCATGCATGCCTGTGCACAAGCGTGTGTACACACATACACCACACACACACACACACACACACACACAGAGGCACACACACACACACACACACACGAATAAAAATAAATCTTAAAAATATTTTTGAAAGGAAATAGGGAGATTAGAAGCTTACCTTAGAGTTAGGAGGTAGCTAACAATGTGCTTCGGCTGTAGGTCCTGAGACGACATGTAAAGTACCTCATCGAACCTAAAAGATGAAGGGCACAGGCCCGTCATTTGTTATGTGACGCTAGCCTCTTAGCTTGAGTGTTAAGAAAATGTGCATTTTTCTTTCATATTGCGGCAATACACTTTGTGATGATATGTTTAAGACTCGGATTAACCTTGAACACGAGCTTGATCTGTGCCTTCAATCTGTCCCCAAAAGGCTGATTCCTTTTGGGCTTACCTAGAGGCAGGAGGCAGCCCATGAACCGAGGACTCTAGAAATCAACAATGCTCTTAATTTAGTTAAGACTGAATTTACTATCAGACTTGTTAATAACAGACCTTCATACCTGAGAAGATGCTGGAGAATCGAAACAGACTGCGGCTCTTGTAAACAAGCAACATTCAAGTCATTGAGATACCCACATCCAAAAGTCTCTTCCAAACTGTTACCGAAGTTTAAACAGATGAGAGAGGATCAGTCAGCTATTCATGGGCACATGCGGCAACTCCTAGCTTTAGGAAAACTTGGGGAAACGCTCATTTTCTCAAATATTTTCAGTGTCACTTAGAATGTAGGTGACAGGATATTCTTTGGCAGAATTACTGAGGATGAAGTAAGGCCATGTGAAAGCTTTTGTTTTGTTTTGTTTTCTTTTTTTTTTCGAGACAGGGTTTCTCTGTATAGCCCTGGCTGTCCTGGAACTCACTCTGTAGACCAGGTTGGCCTCAAACTCAGAAATCTGCTTGCCTCTGCCTCTTTTTTTTTTTTTTTTTTTTTTTTGGTTTTTCGAGACAGGGTTTCTCTGTGTAGCCTTGGCTGTCCTGGAACTCACTCTGTAGACCAGGCTGTCCTCGAACTCAGAAATCCGCCTGCCTCTGCCTCCCGAGTGCTGGGATTAAAGGCGTGCGCCACCACGCCCGGCCTCTGCCTCTGCCTCTGCCTCTTAAGTGCTGGGATTAAAGGCGTGGGCCACCACTGCCCGGCGAAAGTGTTTCTTATAATGGGTGTTTTACACTATAAATGAATGTTTAACAACAAGAGGGCCGCTGTGTTTTGCCCAGATCTGAGTAAGAACTGTTGATAAGAGGGCCAACCACTAGTCTTAGAACCACAGCAGGTCCCCTCCAGCCCCGTCTCACCTACAGAGGCGGGCATGGGTGTACTGCAGGAAGACTCCAGTGTCCCCACGACTCTGGAAAACACGATCCCAACTGAACTGATAGTCGGATAAGAGCGCGCCTCTGAAGTCCTAGGAGGAGAATACACTGTTACCCTGGGTTTGCTACACAGGACACACAAAGGTCTTAGAGGATGGCATCCTGACGCACCTGGATGATGACAGCGGCAAGCCCCACCCTCTCTGCTGTCTCCTGAGGGTTCTCCAATTGTTTTGTGGCTGAAAACAGATAAGGGCCGATGTTTTAACCCTGTGCCATACCGGTCAGGAATAATCAATCAACCTGAGAAAGGAAAATCTGAAACACACAGTCAAAACTCAGATGATAATGGCTGCTTTACCCTCTAACTTGGGCTAATTTACCTAAGTCAGTTCTCCTGTTTACATCAGAGTGAAGAAACGTGAGCTAATTTGTTTTAAGAAATATCCCTCGTAAGGTATTAGATATACTGCAGTTACTTTTCCAGCGATAAAGATTAAACAGTTACATGAACTTTAGTCACATGGATCCATTTGCGACACAAGGACCTGGGCTAGAAGACAGCTTAGCTGGTAAAGTGCTTGCCCAATGCAGTGTTTTGAATGAGCATGGCCCCACAGGCTCGCACTGGAATGTGGGTCCCCAGTTGGTGGTACTGCCTGGAGATGATTAGTTCATCTTTGAAGGAACTGAGTCACCGAGGGGCGGGCTTTGAGGTTCCAAGTCATTCAGTTTCTCTCTGCCTTTTGCTTGTGGATCTCCAGTTACTGTTCCAGTGTCACCTTTGCCTGTCTGCTGCCATATCCCCACGTGACGGTCATAGCTCTAACCATCTGGAGCCCCAGACTAAATGCTTTCTTTTGTATGTTGCTTTGGTTATGGCGACTTATCACAGCAATAGAAAACTATGACAGCTCGAAAGCACTAGGATCTGAGTATGAACCAGAACCTATGTTCAAACAAGCTGAATGTGGTGGCACATGCGTGTAACCTGTGTTAGGGAGCCTCAAGGGCCTGCCAGCCGAGCCTGTTTTATAAAAAGTGGACAGCATCCGAGAACTCCTCTTGCCTCAGCATGAATGTATGCATGTGAACACCTGCATACACACAAGACGTATAAATGTGATGCAAACAGTGCACAGGATGCCTCTGACACCAGATGACAGTGTCAAAGCTGTCCATGGAAGGAAGACTAACGTTACAGTAACAAACAACTGGACTACACTTCAAAGTCACTTCTGATCAGGCTCAGGGGACGTCCATGAAAGCATGCAGTTGGTAAGGAGGATTTACTCTTAATGGAAGCCATGTTCTGTAGCATCCTTGATTGAACCTCATTTAAGACATCTTCCAGAAAAGTGACATCTCCTCTTCGAGTCTTCATTCCCTTTACTATCCCGAAGGGTACATGCTGGCACCTGAAAAGGACAGGCATTCATTAACAAAAGCTAAAAAATTGCAAATGACGTGAGTATACCTTAGTACTTTTTCAGAAAATAATTCAAACTTTAAACCTTTGTAGTAGAGATGTAAAAAATTACCAAATAAATAGGATGCAGCCAGAAATGGCATACATGGTGGTGATTCAAGCATTTGGAAGATGGAAGCAGAAAGATAAGGAGTTCAAGGCTAACCTCTTTGGGGGATCCTGTTTCAAACAAAAATTTTAACAGGTATTTAAAAAAATACCTGTTTAACAGGTATTATATATAAAATACAAATATAATTGTCTCACTATTCAAACTCTGGCTGTTCTGGAACTCACTATATAGACCAGGCTGGTCACAAACTCACACAGTTCCTCCTGACTCTGTCTCCTGAGTGCTGTGCCACCATTTATTAACTTTTAGAGACCTCTTTTTTCAGTTTTATAGTTCATTTTTTGCTTTGGTTGTTTTCTTGATTTTTTTTAAAGGTCTTATAGATTCTAGATATTACTCCTCTATCATGTATGGCTGGCAAAATTTTCTCCCTCTCTGTATACTTTCTTTACTTAACTGTTTCCTTTAATGTACACATGCTTAATTTTATGAAGTTCCATTTGTTAAATGTTACTCTTATTTCCTGAGTGACTGAAGTGCTATTTAGAAAGTCCTTATATTTGCCTTAAGTCTAATTTAAAATATAAATCTTAACTAGTTTCCCTACTTTTTCTTCTAACAATTTTAAATCTTACTTAAAGGTCTAGGATCCATTTAGAATTGATTTTTGTGTACTGTGTGAGACATGACTACTTTCATTATCCTACCTGTAGATATCCACAATATTTATAATAAGTGAGATAACACAGGCTCAGAAAAACAAACACTACTATGTTCTCTCCTGACTTCTAATGTTTACGTGTGTGCATTTTCTAGAAGTCAGTTATGTGTAGAGGCTGGGAAGGGACCCATGAGAGTCCTGGCAAGGGGTAGGGGCAGGGACAGTAAAACACATCTGCTATGAAAGTGAAAAGAGTAAGAGTAGGGGACGAGAATTTAAGTGGTGGATAATTGAGGGAAGAGGGACAACCAAACCTAAGGACGAAAACTATATGTAAACCAATTACTTTGTAAGTTAATTAGAAAATAAAATCATTTTAAAAGTTTGAATGGCAGTACTCTATGTGTATGCATAAAACTGTTTTCAGAGCCATAAGTTCATTAAAAAATCTCAGTGCCAGGATGGATGCCGCCTTATGACTTATTATTCAGGAAAGCTCCTTGGTTGCCCACAGTCTTAGGTAAGATATACTATGCATCAGTTCCAGGACATTGAGAAGTCATGCTGGAATGGACTGGAGGTTTCCTCCCTGCTGGCTAGCGTTCATGACAGCAGACGATGCTACAGGCTGGGAGAGAGGAGGACTCAGTACCTTACCCACCTGTGGACCTTGCATGCTAGACCGCTGGCCTGCCAGGCAACATGTGCCCATTGCTGTACCCTGGCATGACTGTCACTGGGGTACCTAACTGCTTCCTGAGTTGACTCGAGTCCCACTCCACAGAGGGGAAGTCGTCATACCCGCTAATGTATACGTAGCTAGAGCTAACAGCATGGTCATACCTGCTAATGGATACGTAGCTAGAGCTAACAGCATGGTCATACCTGCTAATGGATACGTAGCTAGAGCTAACAGCATGGTCATACCTGCTAATGTATACGTAGCTAGAGCTAACAGCATGGTGGTTAATAAGCCTTAGTGAAGAAACTACTGGGGTTATTTTGACAAATGGAACTACTCATGAAAGTGCCTTCTGTCAGCTTTGGTCAGAGAAACTTCTTTACCCAGTGGGCAACAGTGAATTCCGAGTAACTACAGAGTGGCTGCTGAGTGCCGAGTCCTGAGTGTGTCACCTAAATCACCCCTCCTAGGTTCAGTGAACATTTTGGAACGAGGGTGGGTGGTGTGGGTGGGCAGGAAAAGTATGAATATGAGTGTTGTAGAACGATGTCTTTTAGGTATGGCAGGGACAATACATTAATGAACTCACAGTAACTGTGAACCTGCCAGTCTGCCCTGCCCCTCCATCCCCCATTAAAACACTCCCTCTTTATGAGGCCCTACACCTCCCTGAGGACAAACAGGCAGTGACTAGTTGAAGGGAGAGAGATTTTTGTCAGTACTATTGCCCTCAAAAGGTCATCCATGCATCTATCAATAACACGCCACCCAGGAGCTTTAAGCAACCTAACAAATCACTGGCAAATAAGTAGGAAGACTCACGGGAAGGGGCCAGCGGGAGTGGGAGAAGAGGGGCTCAGTGGGAATATGACAACATACAATATGTACACTGCATTAAGATATCATTATGTATAACTAATGAATTGTAAATTAAAAAAATAAGATGTAAGTTTTTGCAGTCCACCAAAGTTTCATTTTACTGAGATAATAGTTTGTGATTAAATTATGAGTTGCCTTTATAAGGAAGAAGAAATGCATATTAGTAACTGAAAACCAAAACACTGACAGCAGACATCAATATATAAAATGATTAAATACATTTATCAAGGTGTAAATTAACACAAAATCAATCTGCCTTTCTATACCAACATCCTGAAAAGAGAACTGAACATAAATGACTGTAGTTATGCTCTGAGGATTGGTGACATAAGGAGTTAGTGGCCTTGATCAGCAAGAAGAACAACAAGGATTCTACCTTTCCGCCCAGTCGTATCCCATCATCTCCAGCAGTTGGAACACTTGCTGAAAATGCCTTCTTTGCCCTTTGTCTGCCTTAGAAAAAAAATTAAATTTAAACAAAACAAAGACAAATTAGTAAATAAAAGTAGGCTGGTCCTAAATAAAATTAACATCATTATTAGACTAAAGTCATTGTTGATATGTTTTAAATAAACACAGTAGATGCTGGAGAAATGGCTTAGTGCTTAAGGGTACTTGCTAGCTGCTCTTCCAGAGGACCCAAGTTTGGTTCCCAGCATCCACACTGGGCATCTCACAACTCCAGCTAAAGAGGATCTGATGCCCTTTTCTACCCTGGGGGTATACACATGCACCACCATTCACACCCATGCACACACGCACATGTGCACACTCACACACAAATGTGGGAAGCAGCAAACGCCACTACAAGATGGCGCTGGTTTCAATAAGCCGACGCCCATGAATATGGGTAAACAACCAATGTGCACATGTGCCATAGAGTTTTTTGCCGAGTCACTGCCTGACACGAGGCATGTAAATGAGGTACTGAAAGCATAACCAATCAAGTATAGACACGCCTCTCCTAGGCCTATATAAGCAGCGCCAGTTCTGGGGCTCAGGGTCTTTCGCCTGCGCAGTCAATGCTCTCCCAATAAACGTTTTGCAGAAGGATCCTGCTGTGGTGTCTTTCTTGCTGGCGAGTCAGGCGTCTCACACACAAACACAAACTCTCATTCATTCTCTCTCTCATACACATAAATAAAAGTTAAAATAAATCTTTAAAGTAAGCACACTATAAGAGCATCAAGGTTGAATGGGAAAATAAGGTCTCAACACCTTAACACAGAAGGACACATGGACCCTGACTCTCAGAGTGTTCTATTTCATTTCCTTCTCCCTCAGGGGTTAGGATGTCTATTTCCACAAGACCAAAGCTAAGCTGCAATAAGATGGTGGAAACTTCTTAGTCTAGAGGGTGGCAGCACATGCAAAGGCAGAAAGTACTAGAACCCCAGTTAGCAATAAGAAGAACCAACTCACAATACAAGGGCTTGGTTGGATCTCAAGGGCAGTCAATATGCTGGGTGAAACAAAAATCTTGGGTGGACAGTTCCATACTGCATGACTCCATTACACACCACCCTCAGTGACAGTTTTTATAATAAAGATCAAAGTAAGGGCTGGAGGGGACAATGATTAGCTGGTGGCTCATCAGCGAGTCTGCTTTGTTACAGAGCAGTTCCATGTTCTAATGTGGTCGTGGAGACACAGATCTGAACATGTGATACAGTTCCATAAAACTAGCCTATAGATAATGCATGAATACCTCATGAGATTTGCATGTTTCTACAAATGCCCATCTGATTTGACATGGCACACCATGTATGTATAGAAGGGTGCACAGAAACACTGCTAGCCTGAAATTTCTTGTCTTTAAGGTATTACAAGATTTTTAATGTAATTTTTATTTTTAAAAACATAATTCTAACATATGCTTTATTTTATGTATACCAGTAAAGTTTACATATTAAATAAGACTATAATATAATGAGTTGATACAGTTTTTAAATTTTACTTAAAATTTTTAAAAGATTTATTTATTTATGTATTTGAGTGTTTTGCCTGCATATATGTCTATATAGCACAGGTGTGTAGTGTCTGGCCTAACATTATGCTGAGCGGTTTCTCTAGTCCCTTGATGCAATTTTAAACAGAAGAGGAAAATTTCCAGGTTACTAATTCTTCCACACAAACCAAATTACAATAATATTTTTTCTAAGTGCATCAACAGAACAAGCACAACTGTCTTTCAATAACTCATATATAGTAATTTCATATAATCACCTTCTTAATTTTGGTAAATTTTTTCACTATGAAGCAATATAAATGATTTTTTGAGTCTTTTTAAGAATAAGTTTAAAAAAGAATTCACTCTCTTAATAAACTTAGTATTTTATGTAGTTAGACAAAATTGTTTTTGTAATTTTTTTCAACATATTTTTCTTTTTTTCTGTGTGTGTGGGCACATATGTGAGCAGGCATTGTGCCAGGACTCACATGGAGAAGTCAGAGGAGAAGTGTGTAGTCCACTCTCTGTCATTACCTGGGTTTTAGGAATTGAACTGGCATCATCAGGCATCCAAAGCAAGCAAGCACCTGACGCACTACGCCATCCCCCTGCTCTGGTTTCCTGTCTCTCTCTCTAGTTTCATGAGGTAGGGTTTGTATTGTGATTACTTACGACATAAATCATTGTGTCAAAATTGTACTTGTCCATGCGATGTATAGCAGCTGCAAGGTCCCTGGGGAGAAGAGGGAGGGTTATAATTACTTTTACTTACTTTGTAACAGTAACTAAAATCTGTGTAATTCTGTAGCCTAGAGCATGTAAATTATCCTTGTAGCCAGTATGCTTTGGTAACAAGTAACAACAAAATTAGACTTGAAAAATAAGTCCAAGGCCTTGGGAGATGTAATTTAAAAATCAACTAAAAATAAACAAACAGGGAGAAAAATAAGCATTAAATCCTATCTTATAGGTGTTATATAATTAACCAAGCCTCTCCTGAAAAGAAACATCTAATCGTTACTTTTTGGCAATATACTTTCTCAAATAACACAGTAACAATGTAAATGACAAAAAAGCCAAAGAAGTACCTGCTTTCTAGTTTGTATGATTAAAAACTTTCGGCCCAGCCTATAACCCTCCAGAGACTTGAGGTCCCAGGGAGTAGGGAGGTCTAGGGGGGTGGGGGTGGGGGTGGGGGTGGGGACAGCCTCTTGGAGACAGGGGGTGGGGGTTGGGAGAGGAGTAATGGGATGAGCAACTGTCCAAGGATAGACCAGGAGAGGGATAACGACTGGACTGTAAAAAAGATTAAAGAAAAAAATATATATATATATATTTAAAAAGATGAATTCTTTAAGGGTCACTAGGAAAATTCATCGGTTGCTTCAAGTTACTTATAATAATGATGGTATTCAATAGCAAAAATACCATTACATTATAAAAGTACTCTGTAAGGCTGTTGGCATAGGTCAGTGGTACATGCTTGCCTAACATACACATAATCTTGGGTTTATTCCTAGTGCCACAATGATAACAAACAAAAGAAATGTATATAGTGGTTTGTGAGCGACTTGAAACTCGGGCCTGGAGGCACTGGAACCTTTTGCCTGCACTGGCTGGCTGGCTGCTTCTCCGTCCTGCCTTGTCTTCCACGTGTGCATACAAAGTGCATCTCTTCTTCTATATGAGCAATGAGTGTCCCTTCCACAGGGATGCATGCAGGAGCCCACCTCGTCCTCAGCCTATTCTTTCACAGTACGATGAGCTTTGCCATTTACATGCGTGTAGAATGGTCTTTAATGCATGAGATCATCACCGAACCCTGGCTCGGTGGTTTTTAGAAAATATTTCCTGACAATGTGCACTTATTAAAACCCCTCAACATATGGTTATGAAGGAACATGGAATGACTTTTTCAGCTGTAAACAGATCATAATATTGAATAAAATGTGAATATAGAGTCCCCGTCTTCTCATATTAAATCTTCCTGGGATTGCAACTGTCAATAACTAGAAACGGAGTAAATATTCCTAAAATATCCAAGTGACAGGTTTCTATTTTGCAACTAGGCCTTTTGTAACGGTTGCGAGGATAAGCTGATAACCTGCACTGATCTTAGGATCTGAGATGTGTGAAGTCACATGCGGCTGTGCTCATCGTCCTCATGCTACAAACCTGGTTGCATAGAGAGAGGTTCCATCACTTCGCATCACAGTGCAGACAGAAGAGAGGTCTCCAGTCCCAGAGAGATCTACTACAACATTTCCCTTTCTAGAAAATGAAAGAGGCAAATTCTAAGTCAATATATTAATTCTACTTTGGGGGTAGAATAGCGATAGCATTTTTGGCAAAGCAGAGGCTATTTTTTTTTTTTTTTTGCTCACAGAACAGTAAGTAGTGTCAGTTCAAGCTATAAGCAACAGTAGTCAAAACCACCAAGTTGGCTGGAGGTGGTGAAAATTAAAACTCCAACGACAGTTTCTCACATGTGTTAGGATGCTCACATCACGGCTGAGAATGTGAGGTGCATCGTTCATTCTCACCACAGCTATCTATGTGTGCTGATGCACCTGACCTTGCTGGTCCACAATGCACATATGGAAACAACAACATGAAAACACAAAATTGTCATTTGTCAAGTCTCTCAAAAAGGAAGGGATTCTACTACATGCCAGGCAACACTGCCAACAAGGATGCGCGACCATTATCTGACTTTATACTGTTTTTCCTGCTATTCCCTAATTTCTCTGCCTCACTCATTGAAAGCCTGTTACAGCAAACCTATTCATAAGTTGCCTTAAATACTTTTGAAGGCAACATCAAGCCACAAAAGTGTTCTGCTTCCTGTCTTCACGGCAGGATCAATTGATGTAACCTGAGGCAGGCCACATCGTCTTTATACTTCATACTTTAGCAGGTGCCTCCCTTACCGCTGTGAGCTGAGAATTTTGGCAATGAAAATGCTATACAGCATGTGACAAAGCATCTCATTATTTGACATACGTTCACGCCATCCTTGCACTCATGACTCTTCCATCTCGGCCTCCTGCTTACAGATTATAGGCGTGTTTCCCCATGCACAGCGTGGAAAAGTACCTTTTCGGCTACAGAGTCTCCCCATGTGGCCCTGACTGTCTGTCATGGAAGTCAGAGAGAACGTCCTGATTCTGCCTCCCCAGTGCTGAGAGGAAAGGTCTGCACCACCGACCGCCCCTAGCAAGAGGGGACAGATGGCAAAGAAGCTCAGAGACTATATTACTGTCACACAGCTGACTAATGCCAGCACACACAGCACATGGGGCTAGGAGAGGTGGTGCAGCACTTGAGAGGCAGAAGCAGGAAGATCTCTGAGTTTGAGGCCAGCTTGGTCTACAGTGAGTTCCAGGGCAGAAAGCGAGTCACAATCTTAAAGAAAAAGGAAGAAAGAATAGTAACTCGATCATACGCTGTTTTCTGTAGAAGTCCTTTGCTGTCAAGCAACTTTAAGACATCTTGAGATTTTTCACGATAAAATGATTCTCCTGAATATTCATCAAAGTATATTCCAAGACGCTAAGATTTAGAAATACAAGAAAAATGTTAGTTATATTGTTTTACACTAAGACAAATTTAAAGATGTCTTACCAACTGTCACAAAGATCAGAAAAATAAAAGTTAAACTTTCTAATGACACACACATACCATATTGGCCATGATTCTGGTGTTCACTATAGTAGTCACAGGTATTTATGGCTTTGTAACAGAAGTCAATAGCACTGAGCATTTACTCTGGTAGTTCCTTAGTCACACTAAAGGTGCTCATGCAGCCAGGGGCACCTGCTGGGCCCTGTGCGACTGAGGATGGTTACAGAACCAGAAGTCTGCATGATCCAGTAGAGCCCTGGAAAGGGTGTCTGTCAAGCTCCTCTAGCTCCACTTTCGTGCAGCTGCTCACTGTGCCCGAGTACTCCAGAGCCCCCTTTGCAGCACCCAGTACTATCTCACAAGTTAAGTTCCTTGCGAGAGTAAGGGCTATGAGTAGTGCTGACCTGGCACTGCTCTGGGGTGTTTTGTATTTTAGCTCTCTACCCCAAGAACAACATTCCACTGAATTTTCAACTAAACTAGAATCTATGCTTAAGTAAGAGCTTGCACAGCAGGCTGTAAGCAGCAGCACTAGCCAAGCGACCCAGGAAAGGGAGCACAGAGACTGCAGGGTACCTTGTAAATCTGGGTGTACTCTTCAATGCTCAAGTCTCGGAATCTCTGCCACAGTGACAGTGCCTGCGTGTCACCCATTTCTAGTCGGTGGAAGAATTCGTGTGCCAATTTTGTTACATTTTTATCATCTGTTGCTTCTTTATTAACTTGTACATAAACCTAAAAGTACATTAAATACATTATTATATGCTGTTATCGCCACAGAAAAGAAACCAAACACAATCCAGAGTCCTCATGGAAAGTTAACCAAGAGGCCACATGACAAAGAATTTTTCAACTCTTTCATTAAGCTGACAGTTTGGGATATTTTTTTGTTTGTTTAAATCATCTTACCCCTTTTGAAAGTTCATGAGAAAGGCTAATCAAAGTAGCATGGCTTAACCCAGAAAATAAAAGATGAGTGGAAGATTTCACAGCTACTTAAACATTATTCTCATTGTTTGTCTTTATATATATTCCGACTGCACTTTCCCTGTCCCTCCCTTATCTGTTTCTCCCCCATTACCAACCTCTATTCCTCTCTACATATCCCAGATTCAGGGCTTCTGCTTCAGGTTTGTGACCCATCCGTGTGACTGCTGGACTGGAATCATCTACTAAGTTCTGGTTTAGAGTGTATGAGCAGGTACACACCTGAGGGCGATGACTCCCTGGTCCCTGAATTGTCAGTAGCAAAGAGCTGAGCTGTGGGGGGTGGGGATCCTGGAGCCCACCCGACCATCCCTGGGCACCCCAGCCCATTCTTGTGCACATGTGGTTCAGGAGCTACTTTTTTTTTTTAATTCCAATTTTTATTAAGTCAGGTATTGGTACCAGGATCTACTTTTAATGAAATGATTTAAAGCTATTCTTTTAGTCTACAAAAGACCAGCTAAACAGGTAATGATGGCAAACAGAAATACTTCTTAGAAAGCTTAAGTACACTCTAATCTCAACTCTTAAGCATTACAAGGAATAGCAGTTAGGGGGTTCTTAACACAATCCAACCTTGGTTTAGTTCTATATCCAACTGGAAAGGGGTTGATGGTTTACTGAGGGGTCACTTCTAATGCAGTTTAAATTGTTTTTTTTCCCAATATCCACAACATACTATTAATATATAACAATAAATATTAACAGTATAGTTCAATTAAGGTTGCAGTTATACATATAGACTACAAGGAATTTTTCCTAGAAGCTGTAAATAACTCACTCCCACCTTGAAACATGAATGAGTCCAGAAGGCTGCTAAACTGACTCTATACAAAGACAATAGAAATTGCTAAAAACTCTACAAAACAATAAGGCATCTAAACCTTTATACAGTAGAACACCACAGCAACAACATTTACACAGAAACCGATTTTACTGTTGCCAAAGACAAAATGGGTGTGTGACAAGGAGCTCCTAATCCCAGCACCCAAAGGCAAAAGCAAGCAGACATGAATGAACAAATGCTATTAATACACTAATACAGGAACAGACAGTTATATCCATGAGTGGTCTCAGACAGTCACTTCAAGTCACACACGCCTCATATATACACATAATGTACAAACAAATATCCATAGAATCATGCTCATTTCCAGACTGTATTCATTGCAGGTCTGGCTTAATAGAACAATCAATCTCCAGTTCTATTCTATTTTCTGAAAATGATGTAACTCATTACTTAGGACTGCATAATGTTCTACTGGGGACACACACACACACATACACACTGATTGATCTACTAGGCATATATGCTTAAATATGATACTCTGAAAGAAGTGGGGTTATCTATGAGCAGAAAAGGATCTACTGAGAGGAGAGAACAAGAAGCGCCAGGACAAAAGGACCATTACAGTATGCTTTCTCTCATGCAGCGTGCAAGACCGGAGCAGAAAGGGGGTAATTTTATTTTAATAAAAATAAAACAAGTAATCTATTATACAGTCAATCTATTGATGTGAATGTTTCAAGAAAAAACTATTAGAAATATTTTCCTAAAAAATATAAATCAAAATGAAACAAAAACCCCTCCTACATTTTAAAGTATCTGTTAAGTGGTGATAACCAAATCACTCTTTGTATATGTACAAATATTTTATTAAAGTATATAACATAGAAATATTACTCTTTTACAGTTTGCCTATAAATAACTAAAACTGTAATAGTCAACAGTTTAGAATTAGTTTCCTTTCATTCACACATGTAATATAATTCTGAAATTTAAATTTAAAATCAATATAAATCCTTTATTTTAGAAAGTATGAATTTCGGAGACAGCTTTTTTTTTTTTTTTAGGTACATTTACATTCCAGAGAATAAAAAGGAAAATTTAAAGTGTGGTTGCTAGTAAGACAGCGTGCTGTAGTATAGTGTTGTTGAGAATAAAAGTACAACTTTTCTTCAATCATCAAAATGTAAAAATCAGTTGTTTATCTAATAAAGAACAAACTAAGCACATCTAACTTCCTTAAGAGGGTTATTAACCTTCCCAAGAGTTCTGATGTTGGAATTGGCAAACACCATATGACTTTTGGTTTGAAATTCCACTAAGCTCATTACTGCCGCTCTCCGGATGGCCTGCTTTATTATACAGTAGCACAAAATAAGGGAAGTGGAAACACTCTTGCATCCCAATCCTTTAAAATACATCACTGGAACCATTAGTCACTTGGGCACAGTTAACTTCTTGGTGCAGGGTTTTTAATGCCACCCTCTGATCATTTTTAGCAGTGCTGAGTTGTCAAGTTGACAAATGCAACAGATGATTAGCATAAGGTTGGCATCTTAGACCCATTAATGCATATACTTGTGTCTTCTGTCTTTGAATGCAATTGAATGTTTACCTCATTAGAAACTCACAGTTATAATATGAACAAACAAGCTCACTGTTTGTTTGACACTGAGGCTGTGTCATGCCTTAGGGTGTTATTGTTCTTTTAAAGAAACAACAAGAAACACACACAGCTAACTGATGCTTCTGAGACGAGCCATCAGAAACCCTGTGAACTAAATCTGAGCACACTGGGAAGCATCCTAGGCACGTATAAGTAAAGTAACTTTGCAGAGGATGCTCCACAGTGCGGTGATGAATAAGCAGACAGGCTCTGAGGGGCTAGGGAGACACCTCAGTTGGAAAAGTCGATGCCATGGGTTATTCCTGTTGGCTGTGATAAAATGCCCACATACAAGCACCTTATGGAAAGAGGAGCTTATCATGTGGTTCACTGTTCATGGCAACAGGAGCTGGTCACATTGCCTCCACCGTCATGAAGCAGAAAGATGACAGCTTGTGTTTAGGCAGAGTTCTCCTTTTTCTGCAGTCTAGGACCCAACCCCACAGAGCAATGTGGATGTTCTAGGGTGGATGCTCACATGCTTAAATAACCTCTCATAGGAACAGTCAGAGGCTACTCCCTCACGTGTGCCAGGAGGCTCCTGTCCTAGGATGATTCCAAATCCTGCCAAGTTGACGATCAGCACTAACCATCACACTACAGATGCAGAGGACACACACACACACAAACAAACAACAAAAGACAGATGCCACGGCATATGTTTAGGATATTGGAGCCAGGCAGATCTCTTGTTGGCTAGCCAGCCTATTCTAACTGGTGAGCTCAGCAATAAGGCTACGTGTGTGAGACGGCTTACTAGTGTGAAGATCTGCACTTCTCATCTGTGAAAACACAGATACATTAGTCATTTGAAAGTTGTAAGGATGAACCAAGCAGTGGTGGTGCACATCTTTAATCCCAGCACTCAGCAACCAGAGGTAGAGGCTGGTGGATCTCTGTGAGTTCAAGGTTACATGGTCTACAGAATGAATTCCAGGTAGCCAGAGCTACCCAGAAAAAGCAACAAAATCAAATCAAATCCTATACCACAAGCAACCTTTTGTTCTCTGCCTCCTCCCTGGATCAGAATTTAAACTCTCAGCTACTGCTCCAGGGCCATGCCTGCCTGCCTGCCTGCCTGCTGCTATGCTCCCTGTGATAATGATCATGGACAAACCCTCTGAAACTGTAAGCAAGCTCTGAATTAAATGTGTTCTTTTATAAATTGCTTTGTTTGTCGTGTTTTTTATGGCAATAGAAAAGTAACTAAAATAGAAACTCCCAAATAAGTTTGAGGCAAGATTGTATCTCAAACTCGGATGGACATGCTTATTCTAGCCCTTCTAAAAGTAATTAAAACAAAGAAGTTATGGAGAGATGTTCTCCCATAGGACATGAGTTCAATTCTCAGCACCCACACAGCAGTTCACAACTGTAATTCCAGATTCAATGTAGCCATATGAAATAAGTCTATTCCTATTTTTCACTATTAATATGACTTTCAACTGGGCTTATCAAGGATGGGTAGCCAAACCTGGCTTGTTGGGGCACAGGTTATAACTCCTAAGTCTAGTAACATTATGACAGGTTGCTGCTATATTCCACAAGAATTTTTCCATGAATTTGAATAAGCAGTATGCAATGAAGCATGTTCTAAAATCTGTATCAAGCAAGATGGATTGGCTGATAAAAGCCCTTGATATTCATGGTTGATGATGTGAGTTCAGTTGCCTGAACCCAAAGATAGAGGAAAGGAGAGTCAACTCCCAAAAGTTGTTCTGTAACTTCCATACTCTGCACATGGCAAATGTGCTACACATGGCATACATGCTAGTAAAACAACTTAATATCTCTAGCAAAAAATTATTAAAGGTGCCATATTGATGAGGATAGGCAATAGAAACAAATCAGGACAACTGACCCACTGACAACTTGATACACTGTACTGGCTGGTCCTCTGTAAACGTAACACAAGCTACACTCACCTGAGTGTGGGGAATCTCAGTTGAGATACTGTGCTCATCGGAGTAGCCTACAGGCAAACCTGTGGGATACTGACTTGACTGATGGCTGACAAGGGCAGGAGGTCCTAGGTATATAAGAAAGCAGACTGAGCAAGCAAGCCATAGGGAGCAAGCCAGTAAGCAGTACCCCTCCATGCCTCTGCATCACCTCCTGCCTGGGCTTCCTCAGTAATGAACCAGGTAACCAGAATTGATTGGCAGAGTAAAACAAGAATGCTTCAACTGAATGATTCTGGTCTCTTAATCACAGCTGATTCCTCAAAGCCACTGACCAGAAACACAGATTGTTAATTCAAAATATTACAATAAACAGTCCTCCTGATATTCTCTGAGGAATTCTCAAAACTTCCTTCTGAAGCTTCACGTGCAGGCCTCCATTAACAACACCTTTCTCAGCTTTATCTTCTAAGTTTCCACAATAGCTTAATGGGCTCCAAGTAGTCAATGGCTTTTCTAGCTCAACATTTCAAACACTCCCATAATCCTTCAGCACACACGGTCAGGTCTGTCCCAGCAATAGCCCACAAACACGCCTTGAATTGTGCCTTCTACATTGCTAGGTGCCATGGAGATGCAGAGTATTCCTTCCATGTGGCCCTTCTCACTGCCGAGGGAAGTACAGCACTTTTAGTCGACCTAACCAGAGTTTGGAGGCAACATATTCCTCACTTGGGTATGGTACTCTGGCCCATATACCATGTGACTTGGAAAGCTGCTAGCATTGGGTAGGACCTGGATGGAACAGGAGGCTCTTCAACAGCCCTGACTGCTCTGCATGCTGTTTCACCACAGGACCATAGGATCAAGCTGAGCTGCTAGGACTTGAAACGTCAGCTGCAGTTAGGAATGCTGTCCGAGCCTATAGGGGATACTCCTGGAATCAATTTCTGCCCTAGCTATGTTCTATGGCTGTAATAAAACACCCTAACCCATGGCAATTTGGGAAACAAAGGGTTTATTTGGCTTACTCATTCCAACCACAGCCCAGTGCTGAGGGGAAGTCAGGGAAGGACTTTAAGGCAGGAACCTAGAGGCAGGAGCTAAAGCAGAAGCAATGGAGGAGTGCTTACTGGCTTGCTCCTTTTTGGCCTGCTCACTTTGCTTTCTTATAAATCTCAGAACCACTTGCCCAGGGTGGCGCCACCCACATGGACCATTAATCAAGAGAATACCCCTCACACTTGCCTACAGGCAATCTCATAGAGGCATTTTCTTAGCTGAGAATCCCTCCTTTCAGATGACTCTAGCTTGTGACAAGCTGACAAAAATCCGGGATAATAGTTTTATGTACACACTTCTCTCTCAAAACAATGCACCTAGGAACCTGAGAATCTCCTCTGCCCCCAATCTGAATTGGTTTGCACATCCACCTCTCCTGAAACAACAGGGTAAGTTTCCCTGCCCTTGACAACAATCAAACTTAGATACTTTCTATTCAAGTATATCCAGAAGTGAAGTACAGAAAAGCTTATCTACCCTAGGCTGGTTTAGGGTACATGTACAGTGAGGGAAAACTGTGTCCTCAAGTCAACCTTTAGGGGGAAATCCCTATTATGGTTATCTAACCAACTTACATCAAAGAGATGCTGTAAAGGATTGGTCTGGAGTTTCTCTTCATAGCCAAACAGCTGGAAACCAGTTCCCAGCAGACCTATCAAGATAATGAATGAATAAAAAAAAATTACAAAATAAAATAGTAGAGAAGAGTCATGCTGAGAAACAGTATAATTCTATAAGGAGACGAACTTCTCAGACCTGCACTGCACCCTGACTGCAAAACCAGCCTGACAGGCTACTCCCCGTCCCTCACCTCCCCAGCACCATGGACTGTGTGCCTTCTGAAATAAGAAGCCAATGCTCATTTTTTCTAAACGAGAGTCAGCACAGAGTAGAATGCCACTGCACATGAGAGTATGCAATATTCTAGATCCTAGAGAGCAGTGAGAAAGGTGACTAAAGTTCTGTGTACTTTAAAAGAAAAACAAATGTGATTATGATTCAGGGTAATGGAAGCAGAATGTGGAAAGATGCGAAGCGTGGACTAAAAAGATGGGGAAAGTAAAGGCTGCTCCATTTAACATTCAGTCTGATACATGTTGAAAAGCTAGTTCTGTGCACAGCCACCATGTGCCAACTCTCAAATGGGAGAGCTGGAAGAATATTAATTCTACAATGATGGCTGTAATGGGATGTTGGCAGATCATTAATTACAGAATTCCTTTCTTGGAAAATACTACTGAAAATCCTGCAGCCAGAATCCGATGACTGCTTGTCACACACAGCTGTTGCTGTGACTTGTTTAGACCAGTCAGAAGAATAAACAGTGGACGATATCTAGGAAGTCTTGATTGTTGTACGCTAGTTTAAACCTTTGACTACCAGCTGCTGTGAACTGACAGCAGATTTTTGAAAGAGAGGGCATGCTCTCTGTGTCTTCTATAGTGAGCAGACTATGAACAGGTTTAAGTTCTATTTCTAAGGTCTGGAAACATTTTTTAGTAACTGAAATAATACTATTCATAAGAGAAGGTTATGATGAGCCTCTTATGAGAAAGCTTCTTTGGAAACCAAGGCTCACAACATCATCACTTAGCTTTGCTATTAGTACTATAAACAGAGCCATTCGTCACTGAGCGGATACAAAAATAATTAAGGCATAGCCTGTACCCTCAGGAAATTAGCACCTTGTGGAGAAAAGAGCACATAGGGTGCTACGACAAAAATCCTAGCCGAGTGTAGAGAGTATCTCTTATAGGCATCACCTGTCAACAACAAGCTTATGGCCAATGAGCTGAGAAAGAAAATAGGAGGTGGGACAGCTGGTAGTGGATAGAGAGCAGTACAGGGATTTGCCCAGGCACATGGAGGAGGACAGAAGCATGGGAGGTGAACAGAGGAACCAGCCACATGGCAGTTAGAATAGCATATGGGATGATAATAAATGAGCTAGCTGGAGGACAACTAAAGCTTATAGCCAAGCTATCTGTAAATATAATTGGAGTCTCAGAGTTGTTATTTTGGGAGCTTGGGGACAGAAGGATAAAACCCCACTTTTACAGAGAAGAGCTGCCTTCTAGGAATGTGGTGATATGCAAAGGCCATATCTCTGTCATAGAATATAGCAGTATAGCGCGATCTTAAAGACTGTACTCAGTGTGTAAGCAGTCCTTCCCAACATTAACAACTTCACCTGCCTTGTCCCCCTTAAACCTTCATGTCGGGTTATATGAACCACAGTGTTTCTGAATAAACATGACTTATGGCATGTAACTCCTTGGGGCCCACCCTTTTCCTCCTGTTTCCTTTCCACCTCCACCTACTCCGATGGAGAGTTCAAGAGAAAGCTAAGGCATGGCACTTTGTTTCCTCTCTGGGCTACTCACTCATACAGTAACAGATCCAAAGTCTCCTAGGACGGGCTGGGGGTGGGAGTGGGAGGATCGTGGTGGGGTGAAGAGGTGGGGAGGTGTTGGAAGTCATGAGATTTAAGGATGGCTAGAGACTTATTCCTTCTCTGTGTATTCATTCCCACGTTTTTTTTTTTTTTTCGAGACAGGGTTTCTCTGTGTAGTCCTGGCTGTCCTGGAACTCACTCTGTAGACCAGGCTGGCCTCGAACTCAGAAATCCGCCTGCCTCTGCCTCCCGAGTGCTGGGATTAAAGGCGTGCGCCACCACGCCCGGCTTCATTCCCACGTTTAACCAATAAAAGCAAGCTACTCTTCTTTACTAAAGGCTTAATGTATGTGTTACGTATACTAATTTATAAGGTACTGCTCTAAATATGCCAATTCATTATATGGTGAGATTTATATAGAATATGTAAGTTCATAGGCAGATACAGGTTAGTGGTAGTACATGTTCTAGGTATGCATGAGACCCCAGGATCAATTTCTAGCATCACAGATATTTTATGAAATAGGGATTGTCTACATTTCATACAGACGACAAAGTGACATAGTACTTGAAAGATTAAGCCATATAATAAAATGAAAAGCATGTCAAAGATACTTACCAAACTGCATGCCCCAATCTCCAATGTAATTTATTCTTGTTACTTGATGTCCTAAAGCTTCTTTTAGATTTGCTATAAAATTTCCTAGTCATAGATAAAATATAGTCTTATATTAGTTTATCCATTTTTGGCTTTAAAACTTTGTACTTCTCTTTTATCAAGTTATAAGATAGAAAACCCCTTTTAATAAAACATATTTCTAAATAAAATTTTTATATTTAATAAAACTCAGTCTTTCCTATTAAAGCATTCATAATGCGTCTTCTTGTATAAGATATGAAGTAAGGAATTTCTTAGAGATGTTATCCCAAAGGGTTCCCATAATTTTCATGAGAAGAGAATTTTCATCAGCATCACTATGGGCACTTAGAAACAAATTAATTGGTATTCTTAGCTAATCCCAAGGGCCAAAGAGAACAGAATCTCAGTAATTAACGAATATGGTATTCAGGGGGCTAGAGAAATGGCCCGGCAGTTAAGATTACTTGCTCCCAGATCAGGAAGCTCACAGCTACCTGCAACTCTAACTCCAAGGCATCAGATGCTTTGCATTCGTGTATACCTGTGCTCACACACACAGACACACAGACACAGACACACACACACACCTCAGCCTCTGGAGGCACCTGCACCACATGAGCGGGCTCCATCCTAAAGAAAACTATGTAATTGGTGTGTGTCCTAAGAACGTGACCTGCACACGGTTGTGTTTTTCCAAGTAGCTGACGTAATCTTTTCAAGCACTGAAGAGCATCCTCCACAAGCCTGTCCCTAGGGGCACATGCTGTTCCATAGCCTTTATCTGCATTTCCTGTTGATACAGCCTTGATGTCCAGCATCTGTTCTACTCAGCCTTTTACCTGCCTTCATATACTGCAAAAGCTGGAAACCTGAAGGATCTTCTTCCCCAGTTACCAGTGTCTTATAATTAGGTTCCAGAAACCCTCTAAGATTGGACAGTAAGGCACACTTTGTATGTGATTTGGCATAGGAGTCACTTCTATTTTTTTGTTTGTTTCCCCCCCCCCACCCCCCACCAACAAGCAGCTATGACCCTCTGGGGCATTTGTTTTGTTTTTCTCCTGCCTCTTCAGTGGTACCTGCTAATACAGGTTCTAGCACCATGTCCAGAGCTCTAAAACAAACTGAAAGACAGGCTATGTCATGACCCCTGTTGTCTGTAATGGACTGCAGAAGACATGACATGCACAGTGGCAGTTTCTGGATCATGGCAGTGGCACTAGGGCATGGAAGCAATGGCAGAAGAGGCAGGTTCTCCTTTGGTCACCAACCTTGGTCTATGGGACACTCCTCAGAGTCACTCATGCCAGCACAATTAAAAATCTCTTTAGTCCTCCCAATAACTTTGCAGGTCATTCGAGAGTCTATAATAAATCATTTTCTGATTTAAATATTGTGGCTTGTTGGCAAACAGTCATAATCCTAGCACTTGGGAGTTTGAGGCAAGAGGACTGCTACAAGTTCATGCTCAGTCTGGACTACATAGTAGCTCTAGGCCAACCTGGGCTACAGATGAGACCCTGTCACAAGGCAACAAGATCCAAAGTATAAACAGCCTAATGTGAATTACAGCATCTTCCTTCTTTGTAAGCATCTCTAGGTCTACGGCTTCTAAGTTTACATAGTCCAGCAGGAAGGATCTCTTTTTCAGCTGCTTTGTATATCTACTTTTCTTAGAATACTGTTCTATCACAAATACACCTAAGTACCTGTATTAGATCCCAGCCACAAATACTTTATTCATGTGATCTTAGGAAAGTTACTTCTTACGAAGTAAGAATTTCTTCTACACAAATCTTAGCTAATTGTTCTTACCAAACAGAGCTACATTAAGTGGGGGAAATGTACATCATATTTGTAAACTGTCATGTAATGTTCAAACTCACTGAGGAACCGTCTCTGTCTCCACTGCAGACCCAAGCACGTTGGCTCATTGAAAATGGGCTGGTTCCCTAACTGTGACAGGGAGGGAAGAGTAGCAGTCCCTGAGTATAAACGCTGTCCTTGCAAAGAGCTAGAAGGTAGATCATCTCCAACAGAAGTTTATCCTGTGATGTAAAACACTCATAGGAAAGAAAGAGAAGTTGGAGTTGAGTGACACAAAACCCAGCAGGCTCAATGGGAAACTAGAGCTGACCACTCAATGTCCCAGGTTGGTTCAGCAGGAAGTGGGGAGGGTCTGATTTGGCATTCCCTCTCGCTGTTGCTGCTCGTTCTTACACTTGCAAGTCTCAGCAAGGAGACTCTCAGTTGGGAGCTCTATTAGCTGGCTGTCTTCAAAGAATTTACCAGTTGAGTTTTGGTTGAATGTTTGAGCATCAGACTTGACCATGTTTGGGTTTCATGCTTTCCTCTCTCACCATCCATTTTGTCTCTTTCTCTCACTGTCTTGCTATTTATTCTCTTCCTCACTATATACTTAATAAATGAACACCAATTCTAATACTGCATGATTCTAAGCTGACTTGTGAATTACAGTACTGCAAAACAATGTAAGTAGGTAGAAGGCAGAACCTGAGAGATGGCTCAGTGGCTGTGTTTGCTATGCTTGGTGCACTTGAGAGCATGAGAATTCCGTTCCCACACGCGCTGGGTGGCTCATAGCCACCTGTAACTCAAACTCCAGGCGGTTCCGGTTCAACACCCACTTCTGGATTCTGTGGGCAGTTCATGTTCTCTCTCTTTCTCTCTCTCCCTCTCTCTCCCTCTCTCTCTCTGTCACAAACACACACACAACACACACACACACTTAAAAAAGCATATTATACACTGAAGCTTTACAATTATGAAGTAGTTTTAGTATTCCTAAAACTTCTTATAGAAATTTTTAGTCTTGAAAATTACTAAGCGCCTAGAGTGAATTATTTAAAACAAAAAAATCTGTGAACAAAAAAATTTGAAATATTTCTGCCAATCCCACAGAAATAATTTGTGACATTTTTTATTTTTTAACCTCTTTTTAGTTTTCCATAAGGATAACAGTCAAAAATTACAACACATACTATTGAAAACTGATTTCTATGTCTTTTTCCTGTTGAAATAAACTTTGGTTTTTAATCTATAAACCCATTTTCCAATTTAGTGCAACATTTACTTAGGATTATGCTCATATAAATTTACATTTTGGGGAGCCTTCCTTTCCTTCCTTTTGATTTAAACTCTTGACCATTACACTGCATTCTTCTCCATGTCACCAAAGGCTTGTTTAGTATTTCCTGTTGAAGGGAACACTTACCTATGATGGTGGAGCGCAAATGTCCAACATGAAATTTTTTGGCAATATTAGGTGAACTGCAAAAATTGCAAGAATATTTTCTTATTTCAATAACAAAAATTTTGAGAATGAACTAGATAATGCATAGATAATGCCATAAATAGGGAGCAGGGCTTTTGACAATTCAATAACAGTGAGGATTAATTAGGATTTGAAAAGAATCACCTTATTTCTGACCAACAATTATTGATTGTATAATCCATAATGTAGTCTTGATATTCAGAAATGGCACACTTATGAAACAAATTATTTTAAGATTAAGGAGATAAAAGTGCTGGAGAGAAACTCTATGTTCTACAATACTAAACATTAAGCTAAGGTTTAATTCTTTGTATAAAAATAAATGTATTTGTCACATTAGTATGCAAATTAGCACATAGTATTAAGTTTTATGTAAATTACTGTTTTAAAATAAATTACAATATCACTAAATATTAATTTATATTCCTGTTTTATATTTTATTTACCTATGCACCCAAGGTTTTATAAAAATTCTTAGGCAGGGCCAGTAAGATGGCTCAGTAAAGATGCCTGCTGACAAGCCTAACCACCTGAGTTCCCACATGTTCAGAGGAGAAGTGACTCCACATTTGCCCTCTGACCTCTATGCATGCACAGCACACAAATGTTCTCTCACACACATACAAACAAATAAATGCAAATAAAAAAATTTAAATTTCTTGGGAAGAGAGGTTGGAGTAGAAGTTTCAGAAGGCCTGTTCAGGATCAAACACATCATGACTCTGCGGTGTTTCCAGCAAGGCTTGCCTGTGCTGCCCTGCAAAACTTCACCACAGCCTTGGCTCTGAACACACATGTGAGCTCTGTAGCGCACAGCCTGCCCACCAGGACGAGGACTGTCCTTAGTGCCTTGTCCTCCAGTATGAAGGGTTGTTTGAAGTCCTCTTTCTCTTTGTCACACACAGTTTTAAATGCTATGATTACATTGCACAGACTGCACCAAGATCCGTGCCTGCGCTATGGGCAGGGCAATCATCTCAGCAGCCATCCTCAGTTATAAACGGTTTTATGTCTTCCAGTGTCTGCCCTTAGACTCTAAGTGTAGAGTACATGTGCAATTTGGAAAACCCTTTCTCTGACTGTCCAATTTGTAATCATACCCAAATTTTTAAAAAGTACCTGAGGAACAAAAGTGAGGTAGTAAACACGAGACATTTCCCATAGCCTTTTAAAATGTCAGAGGGGAGACAGCTCAGTGAGGAAAGCTGCCTGACTGAGCAGCATGTGGCCGTGTCTGGATCCAATCTTCAGAACCCGTGCACAAAGGCCAGGCTTGATGGTATGCTGCTATAACATCAGTGCTGAGGAGGAAGAGAACAGTGTCCTCCTGACAGCTAACTGACAGCCATGGTGGCCTAATGGGTGAGTTCTAGGCCAAGTGAGGGAACCCGTCTCAAAACCAAGGTGGATGCACTTGAGGACCATCACCACCTGAGGAGACACCGAAGGCTGACATCTGGCCTTCATAGTACATGTGTATGTGCATGCATGTGCACCCATACTGTCCCCAGAAGTAATGCAGAAGAAGAAAGGGACTGTAGGGAGCCTTATCTTTCTAAGTGGGGAAGTAGTTCATTAAGATTCTTCTTTTGGAAGATAAATACTTTTGGTAATTTCTTTAACTGCCAACTAGTCAGCTATACTGTGACAATGCTAGTTATTAATGTTTCCTCTACAGTTTTGATTATTTCATGACAGCTTAAGGATTAGATGGTTTTATTTATAATGTATTAGAAATTTATCTGAAGACTATGTAGAAACAAATTAAAAACTTGGGGGCATGGTGGTACACGCCTTTAATCCCAGCACTCAGGAGGCAGAGACAGGCAGATTTCTAAATTCAAGACCAGCCTGGTCTACAGAGTGATTTCTAGGACAGCTTGAGCTACAAAGAGAAACCCTGTTTCAAAAAACAAAAGAAAGGAAAAACAAAACAAAACAAAAAAAAAAACCCTCAGGGGTTACTTGGACAGTGTATCTCTGGCACAGAATGACAGCAATCTGTATTTGTATTCCCAGAGCCCAGGTAAAAATTGGGTGTGCTATCAGGTGTAATCCCAGTGCTTCAATGGCAGACAGGAGGTAGATAAGGGAGAATCCCTGAAAGCACACAGGCCAACTAGTGTAGTACAGAGGCAAACAAGAAACCCTGTTCTCAGACAAGGTAGGATAGACATACACCCATGGGTGTTCTGTGACCGCCACATGCACAACACCACATTTATGAACCTGACCTACCTCACATATACAAAAGAAACTAAAAATTAAAACCAAAAAATCCTCAGTTATTTTTCTGTTAATTAAAAAAAATCTAATTATAATTGCAAGGCTTTGTTCTTTAGTTATCCAAACTATGTTAAAGCTCTTTTTTTTGTTGTTGTTGTTTTGTTTTTGTTTTTGTTTTTGTTTTTTAGAAACAGGGTTTCTCTGTGTAGCCCTGGCTGTCGTGGAACTCACTCTGTAGACCAGGCTGGCTTTGAACTCAGAAATTTGCCTGCCTCATGTTAAAACTCTTAATACAGTAGTGAACTGCTTTATAAATTAACTAAAGTGAAAAATGAGTTCTTAAAAAAAACAAAACAAAAGAAAAACAAATAAACCATAGTAATTGGGCTGGCAAGACAGTAAAGTGGTTGCCAAGCAAGCCTGGCAATCCGTGTTCAATTCTCAGGTTCAATTCTCAGAAGGGAGAACTGACTCCCACTCGAGCTGTAGCATGCACCTCTCTTGCAGGAACAAGTCTTTGAGTTGCAACCCCACTCTGCATAAACGTGGAGTGGTGGCGCACGCCTACAGACTCAGGAGGTGCAAGCTCAGAAGTTCAAGGTCATCACTGGCCACACCTCCAGTTCAAGGCCAGCCTGGGACACTGGAGATCCTGTGCAAAGAAAGGAAAAGGCAAACCCATATGGATTCATAAACTATTGATTTTTGTCATTTTTATTCATGATTTGGTGACTGATCCACAAAGATCCTAACAAGATAACATAATGACGCTCATTTTCAACTTTCCATGCCTAATTCAGTGAAGACTCTATCACCGACATATAATCTTCTCCGTCCTGTCAGCTGGGCCAATCGGCACAGAAGAGCAACAGTCACTCACCTGAATTCAACCACAATCCTCTTCTGGGGTAGATCTGAGAAAAGTTCACTTTTTAACCCATATTTACAGCCATCTTCAGTAACTTGTTGCAATACTGCCTGAAAAAACAGGAGTGGGGCTTACAGATAATAACTAACTAACTAACTAAATATTCCCAACCAGTGTATTACTGACAACCAAATGTTGTTAACTAGTTCCTTCTTAGAACTGTATAGAACTGTCAGCAGCAGCAGCAGCAGCAGCAGCTCTAGTATCAATCTCACTAAGTCCTCTCAGAGCACTTACAGTGTGAGATAGTGAGTGTGATGGGCTACTCCAGGACTAAAAATTTAATCCACTCAACAGTACAGTAACCATTGATGGCACTTAAAGACCCGGAACTTGAAACTTTGTGAGGTTAGGCTAACTGCCAAAAGTTCCATGGGACGAGTAATACCTGAGCCAAGAGCAGGGTCAAATCAGTTACTGAGTGAAGACTATGTTATAAAGACAGTGAGGAGGGTTTCTATATTACCTAGAAAGAAGAGCAGAGGTTAATTTCCCTAAGGTCATAATAGCTCAGGTGATAAGAGCGCTTTTCTTGAATGTACAGATCTTTGTGTTCCAACTCCAGCACTCCAGAAATTCAAGGTCATCTCTGGCATCACCTCTAGTTCAAAGCCAGCCTGGGACATAGGAGATTAGAAGTCAAATAGCAAAACTTCTCCCAGTCAAGTGAATGCTAAATTACTACGTGCCTGCTATTGTTGCTTCTGTGCTAACTCAAGACACCAAGTAGAGCTAGCGAATATGTAATTACATAAGAATATGTACTCAAATGCCTGTTGGCTCTACAGATGGAAGATGAAACCTGACAGAAGCTTCTATAACATAGTCTAAGCTAACGTTTATTTAGTAACACAGAACTACAGCATAGTTCAGAGTTCATTTCTGTACAGGTTACAATGAATGCATGGTTTCATGCAGGTTTCTATTTGTTTTTAAAAGATTCTCTTAGTTATGTGTAATTTTAATTTTTTTATTTGTATGAGTGTTTACATGTACACTAGAGAACCACACGGTGCCTGTTGCCTGCAGAGGCCAAAAGAGTAGGCAGGGTCCCTGGGAGCCTGTGCCACAGACGGTGCTAGGAATTGGATCCTCTGAAAGAGCAAGTACTCTTAACCTTGGTGCCATCTTGCCAGCCCCCAATTTTTTATTTGAAACTACTGTTATAAAGTATTGTTTTTACTCTTGTTGGATTTGTATTGCCAACTTCATCTGGGGCAAGAATTTTATTATCAAGAATTAGTTAAAATAGTCAAGAAATGAGGTAAGGCAGGTGGTGCATGCTTGTAAACCCAACAACTCAGAAGGAAGGCCAGGACAGGTGAACCTGAGTTACTGGCTAGGCTACAGTGCACAGTAAGGCCCCGATTCACTGTCTTGTTTTTTAACCCATGAGTCTAAGTAATGCTACCTGTACATTCTCTGGTGTGTGGGCATCCAGCGGAGCATGTTCAACCTACCAGGGGCCACACCTTTGAAGAAAACTAACTTTCTCTTTTCTAGAAGCTATCAGTTACAAATGAACATTTTTTTTAACTTCAAACTGTCTAGGAGGTGCCATTGTTCCATTGTGTTCTACTAGATAAGAGCACTAGAATCTAATATATTTACCAATATGCATGCTTGAGTGTAAGCTGTACTCATGTAAATACTCATGCATAAAAGGTTTTAATCAGAAATGAAGTCTTTGAGCTTTCTGTTATTGGAGCTCAAGGAACTCGATTGATATTCCGACTGGCTGCTACTCTGTTATTGTCCTTCCTATGCTAGACTTGTGTCTTTTCTCTTTTCTAACTCTATGCATTGACTGTTCTCTTTTGCCTGTCAACGGGACTCTAAGGAATTTGCCACTACCAACTTGCCCGGTCAGTTCATTAGTTGTAAAGTCACTATTTCTATGAGTTTATAAGACAAATACAGCTTGATGTATTCACTACCTATAGGCAAAACTTATTTACTGATGTCACAAAACAGTTTCTCCTCCTGTTAGTAGAGCATGCAAAATTGGATTTGTAAATTTAAAAAAATGTGATTTTATTCACCAGGGATTTTTGAGATATACCTAAGAAAAAAAGGTTTTATCTATATTTTAAAAAATGCAAATAGAGGGCTGGAGAGATGGCTCAGTGGTTAAGAGCACTGACTATTCTTCCAGAGGTCCTGAGTTCAATTCCCAGCAACCACATGGTGGCTCATGACCATCTGTAACAGGATCCGATGCCCTCTTCTGGTGTGTCTGAAGACAGCTACAGTGTATTCATACATAAAATAAATAAATCTTAAAATATATATAAATCTTTGATTTTTTTAAAAAATGCAAATAGAGCTTGATTTAAATCATCTTTTTCTTTTCTCCCTATTGACTGAGTTATGCATCAGTAGATGTTACAGATTCTCCCACAAAGGACTTCAAGTTATTGGCAAGTGTTAAGTGTGGAACCCAAATAAGAGCACTTTACACCATCATGGATTTTCCACCTCACCTAGCTCTGGAAATATTTGTAGTAACTAATACAACTGATAAAATTCTACAGATTTTTAACTGAAATAAAGTAAAAGTTCATGGCCATTGAAACATGTATTTTTCCTGGAAGTATACACCTTATCTCTTTCAGCTAAAGTACCATTAAAGGTAAAATTCTACCCCCTCCCCCTCCAAACTAAGGAAAAACAAAAGAAGGACAATATTGCTATCAAGGGCTAAAAGTATAGAAGGCATATTTGGCAAGATTCATTTCTACTTCCATAAATCAGAAAATAACTACAAAAGCATCATTTAAAAGTGATGAATGATAAAGTCAGTGAATTGCCATGGAATGATTTCAAAAGAATTCTGTGCTTGAGGCTGGCTTTGGCTGTATGTTGGGGCCCTGCAGGGAAGTGTAGTAGACCCTGGGAGACAAGTACACTAGCAGGCTGTAGGTACGGCTTAACACACTCAAAATAAATGTCTCATTTGTGGGGTGGATTGACTGTTCTTCCAGAGGCCCTGAGTTTAATTCCCAGCAACCACATGGTGGCTCATAACCATCTATAATGGGATCCAATGCCTTCTTCAGGTGTGTCTGAAGACAGTGACAGTGTACTCATATACATAAATCTAAAAAGAAAATCCTTGAGAGAGTCCACAGACAGAGATGTAGCAGAATTTTACAAGAGTCAGCTGGCCTTTACTCTGGAGGGATGGCCACTTAGCCTTGAACATAAGCAGTAATTCTTGTGTCAGATTTATGGGAAGTTCTTCCTTGGGCATTTCAGAGCCTTTGCCTGACCTTAGTCATAAGACGTTCCTGGCAAACCTGGAATTCTTATAAAGGCTGTGCTTGCTTAGGTAGTTGCTTGAGACAGCTCGTAGATGAGATAAGAGATTTTGGTGTGTGGGAACTTCTGGGCAGCTGCTCTGTGGTCAGTCGAGCACAGTCCAGCAGATCCCCTGCTGCTTTTGCTAAGCCTGTTACATCTTTCTCCAATTGTGCCTTGTAACTTACAACACTGACAGAGAACTTTTGGCTTTATAATCATTTTGCAATTCAAGACTACCATATTTACTAAGCCTCAACAAGCTTTAAAAACATGGCCAAACGTATGCCAAAAATAGGCCAAAGTATGCATTATAATGTTAAAACATTGAACAAAGTAAACAAGGGTTTTGCTTTAATATTCACGGTTTTAGTAAAGGAAAAAGCTAGCTCATGATTTCTCCAGTTGATGCCTTATGCTTCCAATAAATTATAGATTACTAGAGAGTAGAAACCAACGTATTTCTCTTAACATAGAGCACATTCATTCATTCATCAAACAGTTATTCATCTGGTATCTATGATGCATTAGCCATTATGTGAAAACATGGAGACAGAATGGTGGGAAAGACAGATGCTATAAACCCTGAAGTGAGTTAGAGTTGAAAGCACAAGTGGCTTTGGTCAAGTAAGCCTAAAATAGCAGAGGCCACTTCTGTAAGGAAGAGCCTAGCAGAGCTGCAACAGCCCTAAGGTCAGAAGGTGACTGTCAGGGGCTAGGGAAGTAACCCAGTGCTACAGAGCTTGCTTAAGCATATCAAAGGCTGTGGAGTTGAACAATGGCAGTTAAAAAAAAAAAAAAAAAAAGAAAAGGAAAACCACCAAGAAAATAATATAAAACTTGAAGCATATTAACTTAAGGCTGCAGTCCAGACTAAACAAGTTCCAGAGCTGGAAGATCAGTGTGGCTAACACAGCGAGAAAGCACAAAGACTAGATTATATACCATGCTTACCTTTGTTAATAATTCTCTGTTTATTTTGAAATTTAGAGTCCTTGGACCAGCACTGATGGCTGTCACCACTGTATCACACTTAAGCTGAAAAATAATGAATCATGTAAAGCAGGTTACATTCTAGAACTGACCTGATGAGACACATGGTTCTAGCAGCATGAAACTGGCTCACAAGACAGCAGGTCAATCAGTTCTCAGGCATTACGGCGGGACCAGGGGCTTAGACAGGGTTTTCTGTCCCACCATTCTTACACAAACATTTCCTTTTTCCTCACAAAAATGCTGTTCAGTCTCTCTCCCCCTTTTCCTGTTCCTTTACTTTAAATTTCCCCATCTGTCATACAGTGAACACTTTATCTTTTTCACCTTTATGAAAGCCACAAGCAGGACATCGTGTCAGGACCCACTGCTACAGCACTTGCACCAACGCACAGATTGAAGCCTTAGAGACTGCTTGCCTGCGTGTGTTCATTCAAACCCTTTGATAGTCTATGCAACTCAAGATGCCTGCTGTCACTAAAGAGCACCAATCTCTAGTTCTGAGAACTTAAAAGACATGGAGTGGTTAAGTGTTGTAATTAATTTTACTCCTGGTATATATCCTGTCTTAAAAACAAAACCAAACAAAACCAAACCAAAAACCCCAAGCAGGTGATTTTATACTGAAATTAGCATTACTCTGTCACCAAAGCTCCTTTAGCAGTAATTTTTAATACCCATGTTTTCCCAATAGTCATTTCCACTGTTTCAAGTTTTTAGAGTTCTTTGAGCAACATATAACCTTACTAATAAAAAATTAAACACAAACAAAAACTTTTCCAACATGCTTCATGTCAGGGTCTGGAGCAAACAGTTTAGATTTGGTCATTCACTCACTGGACTCAACCTATGAGAAAGAACTTAGAAATACAGAACGTGTACGAGATCATGTAGCTGCAACTTCTCTGTGACCTTTCCATATACATTATTTCTCCTCATATTTTTAATGTTCTTCTCAAAAACTTATTTTAAAAAATTGCAACCCACTGTTCTAATATATCATGCTTGTTTTCCTAGATTCAAGCCTTTATCTAGGGGTCTGGGGAGATGGCTCGGATCTTAGGAGCATTCAGGGGCTGGTCTTTCAGAGGACCTGGGCTCTGTTGCTAGTACTCACAACTGGCTGGAACTCAAGCTGCAGGGGAGCAAGAAAATCTGTCTTTAAAAGCTTATACAGTTTTGCTGGGTGATGGTCACGCACACCTTTAATCCTAGCACTTGGGAGGCAGAGGCAGGTGGATCTCTGAGTGCAAGGCCAACCTGGTCTACAGAGCGATATTCAGGGCTACACAGAGAAATCTTGCCTTGGAAAACTAAAACCAAACCAACCAAGCAAAGAAAAATTTATACAATTTCAATCTATAAAATATAATTAACATTTTAGTCCTGTGACTAATAAGAAACAAAACCAACTAAAACCTAGTCACTTAGGAAAGGAACCTGACTGTTCATACTGTCCCACGGCCCTGTGTGTGAAACACTTTGACTGATGACTGATGTAGGAGGGTCCAGCCCACTGCAGGTGGCACCGTCCCTAGGTAAATGGGCCTGAGCTGTATAAACAGGCAAGGTAAGCAGGGGCCCGAGAGGCAAACAGCAAGCACTGCTTCAGGATATCTGCTTCAGTTACTGCTTAAGCTCCTGTCTTGTCTCCCCTCAGTGATGTACTGTTACCTAGGCAAGTAAACCTCTTCCTCTCTAAGTCATTTTTAGTCATATTTACCACAGCGACAGAAAGTAGACTGCAACCAAAGGAATTCTTTACAACTACTTTGAAAACCATTAAACCTCATAGCATACAATGAACTATAATATTTTTCAAGATGTCTTAAGAAAGAAATTGTATTTAGTTCATTATAGCTGAGGCTGCCTGTAGAGCTCTGCTCTTCTTTAAATGCTAAGCTTATAATTTAGAGATACAATACCTTCTCTGCCAATCTCCTGGCGTGGTCTTGAGTGTCTAGTTGTGACTTGTGATTGTTGTCTTCTAGTAAGGAATCCACAGAAAGCTGAAAATCTGCCACTTCTCTAAAGATTAACATGAAATGGGAAAGAGTTGTTATAGGAACATTGCCTGTGTGTTCTTTATGAATACGTTTGAAATGAAAAGTCAAGAAATAGAAAACTTTTTATTTACTTATAACTTTTCAGTCTTTGGTTATTTTATAAACTTCTTGCCTGTTACCTAAGTGTATCTTTGACACAGACAAAGACACCTGGCGAGTGAGGCGCAACTAGGAAGCAGATTCATGAAGCTCAGGTCTTTCGACAACTGCTATGAGGCAGTTTCTCCATCCCAAATGCTTGTACATAGCCTTCCAAGTAACAAGAGCAAAACGGGCTGTCTGCTTGTGTGTTTTCGTTTATTTGTTCGTTTGGTTGGTTGGTTTGGTTTGGTTTGGCTTTTCAAGTCAGGGATTCTCTGTAAGCTTTGGCTGTCCTGGAACTCACACAGACTAGAGATTCACCTGCCTCTGCCTCCAGAGTGCTGGGATTAAAGGCATGTGCCTGGAAATGTACCCAGTCTTTGAAATAGTATTTGTAGTTTCATTGAGAAAAACAAAACAAAAAAATCAGGTTAACCTTACCACATGGAAAACAAGACTTAAATCTGGAAAAAAAAAGACTTCACAGTTTAGACAGGTACCTGAGAATGACTCATCATATCACTACAGAGTTTTCTGTGGGTGTGACAATTCAGATTATTTAGTAACTGCACAACCACATCTACTGACATCTTCTGGTATTCAACAGAGAGCCAGTGAAGAGCGCTAAGCAAGTTATGTCATTGCTTGTCTAGCCCATGTGTCACTCTCGTAAAAGAATATACATGGGAGGGCACACGGGGCTGACACAGAGGAACACCTAAAAAGACCTGTATGGCTTCTTGTCAACATCACATTACAGAACTTAAACTCAAATGACCATTATGAAGTTTCTTGGGAGGTGGGCACAAAATACTAATAAGCTATATACAACTGAAACCTTCTGGAAAGGGAAACCCCAATGGAGTGTCACTGGGTACAGCAGCCCCAATACAGGGCAGGCCCATGCCAACACAAAACAGACCCTGAGGTCTTCTTTTGTGATTTTTGTTTCCTTTTGGTATTTTTTTGTCTTGTTGGTTTTTGTTTGTTTTGTTTTTGTGTTTTAGAGAGACAGAGATAGAACATTAAGTTGGGGGAGCCCCTGCTCACCATGGGACATGGGAAAGGATCTGGGGGAACTGGATAGAAGAAAAAAACGTGATCAAAATGTATTATATGCAGTTCCATCCAATACATCTACAAAACACTTCTGCATGAAAGCCTCAGGGTTGGAACATTGCAGAAGGGGCAAAAAGAGAGTATGAGCCAGAGGGTCAGAGAGTTCGCTGTGAGATTGTCTCCTAGTAATGTCAGAAGCTACACACCTAAAGTCTCACCAACATGACTGACCAAACAGGGGCCAAATAAGGATGACACCAACAGATATGACAAACTGAACAGAGAAAAGCCCATGAGGTCTTAACCCTATACAAAGGACTGTAGTCAACTAAGAAGAGCTGGGAACGGGAAGGTGGCCTTCCCTAGGGAAGAGTACAATACCACAGAACACATTTTATTTAAAAATATTTATGTATACATATACACTTACCAGCACCATGCAGCCGAGCAGGTTATATTTAGGAATAGATATGTATGGACCTATACTTATTTACATGCTATGCAATAACTAACAAAGGGGGGGCATGAGACTGAAGGAGAGCAAGGAGGGAAGTAAGGGAAGACTTGAAGAGAAATATAATCAAATTATAATCCAAAAAATAAATTGCATTGTATAAAAAATTAATTAAAAACCCAATGAAATTTCCTGGGTCTAATTTTTTTCATTTTGGTTTTGAGAGACACAGTTTTTTTATATAGCCTTGGCTACTCTGGAACTCACTCTGTAGACCAGGCTAGCCTTGAACTCAGAGATCTACCTCTCTCTGTCTCTGGAGTGCTGGGATTAAAGGTGTGCACTGCCGTGCCTGGCCATTTTCTGGGTTTTAATTCATCACCTAGCAACTTAGTACAACATCTGTTTACCAATCCAAACTGATGTTTGAGCTGTAACCACAAATTCAAGTTTACCTACCAATTTATGTCTGCAATACTAGACATTGTTCAATCTCTTGGTACCTCAGTAAAATGATGATAACAATGGTATGTACTTTATAGGGTTATTGAGAAACGACATCTTATAAATTATGTTAGTCATATGATCTGATGCTAAATAGAATATCAAACATGACCAACACTCGCACCTTGGGGTAAGTTTTCTCTTTGTCCTTTCTATACTAAAATGGTTGGCAAGTGTGCTCTTGTGTTTTCTAAGATTATTCTTTGCTGGGTATATGATGACCCACTCCATTTTTGGAAAACAAAATCTAATTGTAGAAATTCATCTAAGTCTTTGATAATTTAGTCAAGTATTTGAACCAATCAATGGGCAACTAAAGAAATTCACTTAGAAAACAGGAATAAAACATAAAGTGGCACAGAAGCAACAAAAAAGAGATTTTTAAAAGTCAGAGAAAAAAAAGAAAAAGTAAAAGTAATGAGCTCTACCGTTATTGAGATGATAGGGATTTGAGTAGATCAAGGACTGAGTTATACTTCCTTGATGTAGTCCTAGCGTTCTTTATAAACCATTAACTAGGACTTCAATCTTACAAGCGTGGCTCTCAAACATCCAGGAAGACTCAATTAAGAATCATATCCTGCTAAAAAAAAAAGTCTTTTAACAAATTATTAACAGAGCTGGGAGTGGTGGCGCATTTCTTTAATCCCAATGCTATGAAGGTAGAGGCAGGTGGATCTCTGTGTTTGAGACCATCCTGATCTACAGACTGAGTTCTAGGACAGTGAAGGCTATAGAGAAACTGTGCTTCAAACAATAACAAAAGTGAATAGAAATAGACATGTGCTATTTTTATTTTCAATTGAAATGATTAAGGTGAAGCCATCCGGTCCCCATGGTATTTTGTGCCTGCCTGATCACTTCTCAGCCTTCTACCGCCAATGGCCACATTTATCTTGCTACCGTTTCTGAGACTGTCCATGACACTGGCTATGGTCCAAGAAAATTATGTAGTGCCTGCCAGCATGATACTGCTGGATCTTGTAAAGAAGTCAGACGTGGCTAGTAAAACACACACACACACACCCAAACACACACACCCACACACACTCACACACTCTCTCTCTTTCTTCCTCTTCTTGAACAATGATGGCTTTGTTCTTAAAAATAATACCCCCCTGACCTTAAGCTCAAGAGTGTTTTCAGAGTCACAAGCCCTTCTTGGTCTGGCCATCAATAAAAAGAACTTCCAACTGGGTTAATCAGCATGGTTGTCAATACCTACCTTGTGTGGATCGTTTCAAAATCAAGGGGAAAGTGTCCTGAGTTTTTCTAACTACACTGCCTGGTACACTTTTGTTTTAAAGCAGTAAGTTAGTGGGAAAAACAAGCCTTTTAAAAGATGCAATAGCTATACTTTGAAATCTAGTAGTTACAAAGTAACCCAACGCTGAGGACTGGCCCTATGCACACAGTGGTGGCACTCACTGACTGACATACAGATTTCTTTAAAGCAGGTCTTCTACTTTCTTTTTCTTTTTTCTTTCTCTTAATTATTTCTTCTTCTTCTCTCCTCCTCTTCTTCCTCCTCCTTCTTTTTTTATTTTTATTTTTTATTTTTTTGAGACAGGCCTTTACACAGCTCTGGTTGTCCTGGAATTCATTATATAGGTCAGGCTGATCTTTGAACTTATAGTGATCAGTCTGCCTCTAACTTCTAAGTGCTGAGATTAAAGGCACCTCCCCCCACCACTATTTTCAAAACTAAAAATAGTAAGATTATCAGTGGTCTCTAGTCTGCGCCTTTTCTTTCTATTTATTTCTTCTTTATCATGAAAAGA
This sequence comes from Mus caroli, assembly GCF_978045245.1. Taxonomy (NCBI): domain Eukaryota; kingdom Metazoa; phylum Chordata; class Mammalia; order Rodentia; family Muridae; genus Mus; species Mus caroli. The sequence continues at coordinate 119,852,961 of NW_028227261.1, forward strand.
AGAATACTCACCTCTCCCTCTCACCTCAAAGTTCTAACAAAATTCAGGGAACAAAGGATACATTGATACTGAGAATTTTATATTCCATCTTTAAAAACCTTAGAGCTAAGAATCTAGTATGTGGCAAGCTTCTTACTCCTAAGTGATAGAGGACTTCTGCAGGAGCTCAAGGACTCTTGCATATGTCTAGACACCCTCCGTGCACCCCCTATTGTAAACCACCTCTAAATTGCTGTAACTCCTGCTACAATGCAAATGCATCATAAATATATTGTTATCAGTGTATTGTTTCAGAGATAATATGAAAAATAACCTTGTTTAGGTTTAATGCAGACATGACTTCTTTTTTATGAACATTTTGACCCCGTGGCCCAAGATAATACATCCATGGGTAGACTACATTTTGTCCAAGCACTAAAATATTTTGCCAAAATGATAAGATGATGAGACTAATATAAAAAAAGATTATTTTTCCCTGTACCTAAGAAAACACTATGAATTTTATATAGCCCTAAGCAATAATTCTCTATCACTTGGGAGTCTTCAAATGAAGTCAAGCAAAACAACACAACCAAAGAGGTAGAACGAGTATGGTGCACTAGAATTCAAGCATCAGATGAGTACACAGTCTCTAATACCCCATCAGATCAGACTGACATAGTTACTGCTAGCATAGACAAATATGAGAACAATTAACAAAAGGATAGTTACATGCACAACAGAATACTTAAAATAGAACTGGAATTTTACGACCCTAATTAGAATAAGTTGAATATAATGAATCCTAACTTTAAGGACGACTCTGTAAATTTAGGAGTTGAATAAAATTGGATTGCCAACAAATTCAACAATTTGAGATCACTACAAGCGTACTTAACTCTTTTTTTGAAACTGGAACAGCAGATATTGACTTGATCAAGCTTTCGGGTGGAAGAGCCAATACTCTGGAAAGCTAAAAGGAAAAAAAAAAAAAGAATAAAACAGGATAAAATTGTTGATCTATCTATTCCAGAGTGAATGGAATACTACCAGCGATAAAGAAATGCCATTAACACATTTAATAAGAAGAAACCTCAAATACATCATAAGTAAAACCCATATTAAAGAAGGTATTAAGTATGACTCAACATATCTGATATTCTAGGAAACACAAACTCTCTGACTGAAGTAAGGGTCTGTGGCTGCCAGGGCTTGAATATGATACAATGGTTTGATTATAAAGCAGCAAGCAGGAGACTGCTTGCCCTTCAATGGATTTTATATTTGTCAATTTAAACACATATATTAAAAAAAGAAGGTATGAATCAATGAGAATCAAAAGATGATTTTCATTAAAAGAATATTTACTGAGTAGCTAGTCTGTACCAGTTAGTATTCTAAGCATCGTGGCTATAAAAACAAACAAAACAGATTTAAAAATTATGGCATTTAATAGAAACAAGTAAATATTAAGGAAAAAAAATATCTAATCCCCAGGCCCAAACTCTATTAAAGGTTTACTCATCAGAGAAGCAGCAAAAAAATAAAACAAAATTAAGGAAAACGCAAAGCAAAGGCCATGGGATAACTCAGTGATAAAGCACTAGCCACTTGCCCTGATTTGGTATGAAGGAGGAGCAAGGCTTGGTCCTTAGCACACAAATAATAAGTAAGCAGAAATGGGTACATTTATATTTTCAGGAAGCTTCTTTCATGACTATGTTAAATTTAGTGGTACAGACATTTCCAGGTTTTGAGTAATTTTTGGTGAGAGGCACACACACACAGACTCACACACACATTATAGGATTTAGTTATTCCTTGGACACGTGACACACGAAAGAGAAAGAACTCTGTTAGGCAGCCATGATTACAGATGATTACAGAAAACCACAAGTAGCTGAAATGCAGAGTTGTGAAGCCCAGCCTCGGAACTTTGGTGCAAGCAGTATACTTGAGAGATGACTCCTGGGGACTATGGGGGTGCACGGAGAGAGGGACAGGGAAGGAGTTTATAGGAGATTGAACCACCAGAGCTGGAACACTGCCTAATGCTTGCTATGGTAAACTGCTCGCCAAGTGAATGCCAGGAGGACCTGGGTTCAGAACCCTAGCACACTTTAAGAGCTGAGTGTGGTGACACATGTTTGTGACTTTACAGTGCTGCAGAGAGTTGGGGCATTAGGGATGAGAAACAAAAGGGCCTAAATCTGGGTATGAGATGACCAGATAAAGAGGAGAATGGCGGGGTGGGGAGGGGGGAAGGGTATAAGATAAAAATACACTGAATGATTTTTTTTTTTTTAACATAAAAAAGGAGGACAGGGCTGAGCCAGTTCCAGCAGGCCAGTTGGCTTCCTTGAGGAACATATGTAAGACAATGTTGCCCAGTTATAGGAGCTAAACTGTAAATAAAGAAGGGTTGTTCCTATGTTAGGAAGGAGGCCACTCCAGACTGTCCCACGGACAAGGAGTTCTGGCACAGGTAACCAAGAAAAACTGCAGCTAAATGTATTGGTAACGTGAGTGAGAAGTCCTGAAAAGCAGCGGTGTCTGTGGTAGCTGACTGACTAAAACTTCCATGACTGTGGAGAGTTATGGATATTGCAGATCTGGGACCTGATGAATTTCATTAGTGTCTCCCACCTTTGGACCTAATATCCTGCTACTACTAGCAAGAGTTAACATCCTGACAAACAGATAACCTTTTGGGGGTGTACTAACAAAAAAACCTAGTTTTCCACCAAGCAGAGGGGTCAGAGTGTTGTCAGACAGCCGCCGGGGTCTATAGAAGAGTTACCCCCATCTTGCTGTAACCAGCCTCACTGATGGTGCCATCAATCTATTTTTTTAAATGCTTTGCTTTACTAATATCACTCTTTGTTCTGTTGCTCCACGAAACTGCTTCCATACTGGAACTATGGAGATTGGGGAAACGTGAACCCATGTTGCTGGTCCAGTCAGTCAAAGTTGGCTGCAGCATATGCTATTCTTTCTTCCCTCTGAGTGGAGAGCCGGAGATAGGTGTGGACAGTGGTTATGACAGGTGTTAATTTCCTGCCATGGTAAAACTAAAAGCTGGTCACATAAACACAAGAACAAAGAAAGCAGAGGCTAACTAATGGCTTACAGAGCCTGCCAAGAGCTTAAGAGCATTAACACCTGCAAGGTCTAAGGACCGACCTTGCCTTCTTGGGATAAAGGTCAGGCAGAGAGTCGTGGTTAACAGCTAGAAAGGGCAAGTAAACATAGAGAAGGGTCTTCAAAGCATGGCCACTTCCTTAATTGAGCAAGCTGTGCATAAAAGCCTGGTGAGCCAATGGGGCGTGCACAGCCAATGGAGAAAACCTGAGACACCTGCACCCTTCCCCACCCTCACACAGCCACAGACTCCCCAACTCTGGATCTCCCTTTCCTCATGCCAGAGAATAGGCCTGCCTTAATAAAAGGAGTTTCACTCTCTGCCTCTCAGTCTTCTTTCTCTCTTGTGTTCTGGTGTGTTGTCTTTCCCAGACAGTCAGTTGTTTTTTGTTTGTACCATGCAATGGACTCAGCCAACAGCAGAATTGCCATTATACCTGCAGCTCCCTGGCTAACCAACCTAGCTAAACGGGTAAACTCCAGGTTCGGGGAGAAAACTTGTCTTAGAAAAAAAAAAAAGGTGGACAGTGACTGGAGGAAACACAGGCAACCTGTGGCCTGTCCTCATGAAGGAACATACAAACACAGACACACAGATAACACATTAAAGTCGTCTCTGTAGGCTGGAGCTTAATTCCCACAGAACTACCTAAGAAGTATATGCACCATCTTTCAGAATTGTCTAAAACAACCCAGCCACAGCGGGCCTAAGTCTGTGCTAGCACTAGCAAACTCCAGGCAGGATGGGCTGCGCTGAACACGCGAGGAGTACAGGTCAAGTGTCTTTCTCCACCTTATTTGAGGCAGACTCTCACCGAACCAGGAGCTGGAGCCACCTGTCTCTGTTTCCACCTCTCAGAAGTGTGGTTTCAGACTTCCTTAGCTATGCAGGGTTTTCAATCTAGGTTCTGGAAATTCAAACGCAGGCACTGATGCTTGTATAGCAGGCGCTTCACCCGCGGAGCCATCTCCGCAGCCCTTAGCATGACTTTTAAATCAGCTATTTTATCCAATGGTCTCCAAGTCGGGATTTAGAGCTTTTCCTCGGGAGAGCATCGCCTACAGGTTTAGTAAGCTACAAAATTTCTTATTCGAGGTATATCCTACCAGGTTATTCATGAGAGCAAATAAAGGGCATAAACGAAGGAGGAACATTAATTTCTACAGGGTCTAATCATGGCCTCTGGACAGTCCGCCCCGGTTAAAGCATTAAGAACGGGAAATGAGAAGACAGGGAGCACTCGGCTCTCGAGGGTCTTCCCACTCCGCAGCGCAGGGAGGAGGCAGAGCCGGCCTAGGCTGCACCCTCCGGCCCTGGCTCCCGCGGGCTCGCCGCTCTGGACAGTACCTGACAGGCGATCGACCTACGAAAGCCACACGCCATGCCTCCCTTTCCCGCACGCCCCGCCTCCGCGCCGGAAGTCGCCTCTGCTTCCGCCAGGGCGCGCGGAAGTGTGGAGTGCGCACGCACACGGGGCCGCGGACTATGGCCACCTCCTCCGTGTCTAAGGTACGTGGGGGTGGCGCTCGCCTCAGATTCGAGGTGCCTGTTTGGCAAGTCCGACGAGGTTTGATGGGCATCAGCTCTGGCTCCGCGAAGAACAGGACTCGGGCGGCTTTGCCCAGGTCCCGGTTCGAGGCAAGCTTTGCTTTGGGCAACTCGGCCTTGGCGCCAAGGCTAGGAGAGCGACTGCCCCTAGAATGTGCTGCGTCCTGCCGCTTCCCCCACCCTTCCTCCTCCATAAGTTCACACTGTGCTTTAAGTGACCGAGATACAGATGGAGGCAAAATTAGATTTCTGTTCCCAGAAATACTAATAAGCGGCTGATCTTGAATTGGCGCATTAGCAAGGAGAAAAGTTCTAAGAGAGGAGGGACGGACCAAGATTTCTGGGAGACCAGGGAACTTCTTGGAGAAAGTGACAGTTTGGCTAAGATCTGAAAAACAAGAATCTTGGCAAAATATAAAGCATTAGTTTGGGAGAGCAGAATAAGATGGTCTTTGCCTTAGAATGTAGAAGGAAAATAGCTTATTAAGTAAAAAAAGAGCAGTTTAACCCGTCGAGAGAGAAGCATTAGGAAAAACCAGAATAAAATGTAATTCAGATGAGTGTTTTGAGGGATTGTGGACTACTCGATGGCAAGGGAGTACTAGTCAAATTGTAGTTTGTAAGAGGAGAAATCCTAGGCTTGTATTGCCCCCTAGGAGCCTGTGGCTACAACTGGAATTAAGATAACTTAAAATTAAGTTTACCATTAGCAGCTATATTTCAAGAATATCAAACAGTGCAGCCGTTGGAAAAGAAAGTTCTATTGGCCTGTGCTGCTATGCCTTGTAAAGTAAGACTTGACTTCTGTTCTAAGAACAGAAGGACACTCCTGAAGGAATCTGAAATAACAGACTTCTGAAAGGTTTCGTGATTGGGGCTGTAGGGGAACACTGAAGTGGGCTGTCTTCTTTTATAACAGGTCTGTTAGAGGTGATGTTAACATCAGAATGAGGCAGGCAGGCAGGCAGGCAGCAACACAGCAGAGCCAATGAGGGGAACTCTGGCTCACAGTGCTTTTATGGGGTGAACACGCTGGAGGACCTTGAAATGCTCTCTGGTTTTGGCGCACAGCCCACTAGGTTGTTGCTAGAGGTAAGGAGCGAATGACTCCTCAGTTTGTGAAGTTTAAGTGATAGATACACACATTTTCTAGCTGGGCATTCCTGAGGGGAGATGGAGCAGGGAAGACAAGGATATAAAGGCAAGTCACTTTAGTCCAAGAAACGCAACTGCCGCTTAAAGAAATTGTCACAGTTCAACAGAAATGGAGACACTTTACACCTGGTACGGTTCTGGCTGAGGGTTAAGACATTTGAGAAGTGTGTTAATGATGAAAGGTAACGGTGCACCAGACATTTAATTTTGATTAAAATGGTCAATGACAAGCAGTACCCTCAAAGACTACATTTCAAAGAGAACAGACACTGTGGTTTAATTAATTTTTTGGAGACATGTTCTCTCGATGTGCCTTTATCGGTTTGCAACTCTATATGTAGATGAGCCTGAACTTGAACTCATCTGCCTTCCTGAGCCTGCCAAGTGCTAGGATTAAGGGTGTGCACCACCTTACCCAGTTCCTAGATAAAGACTTCCTGTGTTTTTATTAGCTTTATTTCTATTTTTATTTTTCCTTGGCTACAAAGTTCCAGATGTTTTGAGTGCCCTAACTCCTAATCCTGTTTGTTGCTTAAGACTTCATTGCGTTTTCTTTTCTGGTGGTGAATGTAACAGTGTGGACTTTGTGCACACTACACAAAAGCTTTACCACAGCTGCTTCTCCAGCCCTTCCAGAGATGGAGAGTTTTTTTTTTTTTCCAGAAAGCAATCATTTCTATAAAACTTGGAGATGATAGTTTTTTCAGAAAAGCACTTTTCTTTTTGCCCTAACAGAAATATCTGTGTTGATAATCATGAAAGAAATATTATATAAATAAGAACCTTTAAGGACAATTTCCAGAATTCATGGAACTGCAAACGTTTATTTTCCTCCTTAAACCTATCAAGTATTGTTGTTTTTTTTTTTTTTTTTTTGACATATTTTTTGGCTGATGGTTAAGGTGGTTAACCACGTTACTGTTCATTAATGTTTGTTGCTTATATTCATATCCTTGTGCTAATATTTGTTATACTACTATCCATTCTATAACTGTTTGGCTGTAACGTGTATATGGAAAGAATGCAGTAATAAGCTTGTCATGCTACCATGCACTTCTTAGAAATATGTACAATATGTCCATATACACGTTACATGGCTGTAACGTGTATATGGAAAGAATGCAGTAATAAGCTTGTCATGCTACCATGCACTTCTTAGAAATATGTACATAGACCTTTACTAGTTGCAAGACCATGAGGTACAGCTTAATTTGGAACATGTAACCCACATGGCTACTTTATATTTTGCAAAGCTGTTTAACAGTAGTCTGAGATGACTTTTTTTTTTGTCATATTTTACTTCTTGTAATCTTTCATTTTCTATATAAATGGAAGTCTTAAGAGACTATTCATGAAATGTAACTTTCATTTTGGCAGAATACACTGCAACTAGAAACTTAGCTAAGTTTCAGTGGTCACAAATAATAATAGCAAACTTAATGTAGCTGGAAAATTACTTAGCAAGTATTTATTCATTCTGTGTACTGGTCACCTAATGTATTTATTTGTTAGTACATTATAAACATCGAGGAGGTGGTTATATATAAAGTACATCTGTGCTGTAAGTGTGCTCACAATTTACCAGGAAGATAAAGCAAAGATGTTTGAGTCCTGAGATCTCAGGAGAAGCATTTCTGGCGAGAGAGTCCAGGAGGGTCTCCTGAGAAGACGAGGGCTTGGTTTGTTTTGATTTGGTTTGGTTGTATAGCTAGGCTTACACACACTCATGTAAGGGATTTTCTGTCTCCACAAGCACTAAGATTGCAAGTGTGGAAACCACGCCTAGGTTTTCTAACTGTATAAAGCAGGCTAGCCTCAGTCATGACAGTTCTCTTGTCTCAAGTGGATTACAGATGTGAGCGATGAGCTTTGAGCCAAACTGAAATGGATAAATGGAAAGGAGCTTATTGATTGAGAAAAGGTGTCAGATGAAACATCCTGGTTGTAGATACTTAGAGTTAATTAAGCAAAAAATCCTCTTGGAATGAGTGTTTTTAACTTAATCCATTTTAATGCACATCATTAATGTTTATGAAACTTGAACTTAAAAAAAAAAGGTCTATCTCTTCCTTAGGATGGGTCCTAAAAAGTGTGAGAACTTACTGGATTGAGGAGGACGAAATGGATGAATTTTTCAAGACTATTCCACTTCTGTATTTCTTTTCTTTCTTTTCTTTTTTCTTTTTCTTTTTTTTAAAAAAGATTTATTATTATACATAAGTACACTGTAGCTGTCTTCAGACACACCAGAAGAGGGCATCAGATCTCATTATGGATGGTTGTGAGCCACCATGTGATTGAGATGGAAGAGCTATATCTCCCACTCCAGTTCCCCTTTAAAGAACTTGCTTGTTGATAGAGTATGTGGGTAATTAAATCTGCCTGCTCTGTACCTAATTTGACTTTATGCTTTATTCCTCCTTCCCTCCCTTCTTTTTTAAACAGGGCTGCTTTGTGTTTAAACCAGACTTCAAAAAAAGAAAGATCTTTGTGCCAATAGGTAAAGTACCATAACATCCAATTTGTTTATTTTTCTTCCCCTAGATCTTTTTATTTCTTTTAAGATTTATTTATTAATTATATGTAAATACACTGTAGCTGTCTTCAGACACCTCAGAAGAGGGCATCAGATCTCATTACGGATGGTTGTGAGCAGCCATGTGGTTGCTGGGATTTGAACTCAGGACCTTTGGAAGAGCAGTCAATGCTCTTAACTGCTGAGCCACCTCTCCAGCCACCCCCCACCACCCCCCCAGGTCTTCTTAAACTTAAGTGATAATAAGTAAATTTCTTTAATGTTGGAGATGATTCAGTATACCAGGAGTAGTTTAAAGAAAAGGTTATTCCTTCATTATGTATGAAAGACACATACCATACAATGACATCTGAAACCACAATATAACAATATAGCAATATAATTATAACAGTATATTAGTATATTAAAGCAATTATTATGTGCTGAACTGTTCTAAGCACTTTAGTTTGTTTAATCTCAGCAACTGTGGGGAGTGTAGTATTATTTCCATTAATATATATGAAGATTCCTGACAATAGAAACACTTCTCTCAGTCTTAAAATGCTGTAAACATCAGAGAGTTAGGATTTGAGTCCATCCGCTGTGACTTTGACCTCATGCTCTAACCGTGGCTGTATGATACCCTCTTTTAATGTGAGGCAAATGTTTGCATAGAACTTTACATTGGATTGCAGTGATTACATAAGGTTTATTTACAGTTTATAATATCAACATGTCATGTGTACAGTATAATTTGAGCATTGTTTCAGAACTGTTAATTTTTCTTTCATTGTGCTGGCTTAAGATTAATGTTTTATTACAGACAAAAGTGTTTGGGAATTGACTGATTGAAAGAAATGGGATGAGGGAAATAAATCCCACTGTTTAGCAGCTACCTTCACCTTTAGTATTTGAAGCAGATTGACTGGAGAAGGTTTATGTTCTGCCCACCATATATCCCCTGACTTGAAGATATGTAGATGTATCCCTAAGCAAACACTGGTGAATTCTCCCACCTGATAGTGTGTTATGGAAGACTGCACACGTAACAAAACAGTTGGTAGAACTGGGTAAAAGATTGAAAGAGAGCCTGGCAGCCGTGTGGCAGGGCTGAGCATACACACTGACATAGAAGCTGAGCTGAGGGGGAAGCCTGGATAGCAGTGTCCATCTGCAGCTCTTCTCGCTGTTGCTCACTGTGACCTGACTTCAAGGACCGAGAGAAGTGATGCCCATAGGCTGGTGTCCTGCTGGTGCCTTCCCAGCTTCGAGGATCATCTTCACTGTGTACTTTGGCTGTGGTAACTCAACATGTGAACTCATGCCTTAGTTTGCTACGTAACATTTTATCACCATCCTACCAACCAATAGAATACAGTGACTTTTTTCTGTTTAAGGCAACCTTTTGCTTTATCTTTTACAATCTCTCTTTGTTTTTTGCATCTTAATATAATAACTTTGCCATCTTGATATTTTAATGGCAAAATTAAGACACTTGTGAAAACTAAGTCAGCTCTTATAAGGAGGAACATGTATTCTAGATTACCAATGAAAGGCATAGCACTCCCAATAGGATGCCAGAGTGAAAGTTCTGCCTTATAGAAAAAAGCAAACATCGGAGTGAAATACTGATTGGCAGAAAGTAGGAAATGGTGAGGAACATAAGATATGTGAGTGAAGGAACAAGCTACTACTGTTTTAAAGTATGATTTTAAAATAAATATATCTAGGTATGTAGGGCCTGTGCTGTCTTCAAACTTGGAGTACTTTTGCTGAATGCTGGCCTTTATATTTGTCTTTGGCCTGGATATGAATTTTTATAACCATTAATTTTTTTTTCTTTTTACCAGCTCAGTCTATACATTTGACTTAATTCAGTTACTCTACCAGTGTTAATTATTTTGAGAAGTGCCAAGCTGACTATTAATTTCCTAGCATGTGGGTTTTGTTTGGTTGTTGTGGGATCTTTTGTTTTTATGTGTGTATTTTTGCCTCTGAGAGTACGTCATTGTGTGCATGCCGGGTCGCTGCTGCAGAGGCCTGAGGATCGTAGCAGCTACCCTGGAAATGTAGCCGCAGGTGGCTGAGCACGGTGTGGCTCCTGGGCCGACTCAAGCCCAGACCCTCTGCAAGAGAAGCAAGTGTGTTAGCTGCCGCACCTCTTCTCTTCTCTAGCCCGTTTGTACTCTAGATTCTGTTTGAATCCAAGAGGAAAATTCCTTGGTGACTGTAGGATGAGAATTGGTATGGAAATAGAACAAAGTTCCCAAACCGATGTTCAACTAAGAGAGCATCTGAGATGAACCGGAGGTGGGGTAGTCAACATATAAATACATTTCTGCTGTGTCCAAATTGGAGGTCCCAACCCGTTGCACGTTATGAAGTCACTTTAGTAAACCGTGAAATAGAACACATTTGCTCTTAGAGGATAAGAGTAAAAGTTGTTTTCTGGGACTTTTGTTTTTATGTCTACTGGAAATATATTTGTTAAATTTTCAAAATAATATATTCCTTGCTACACATTTTTTTCAGAATTATTGCAATAAGAATATTTTGACAGAAAGGCTGACAGGAGAGAACAGTTTTAAATATATATAAGGTAATACACATTAGAGCAGAGATAATTCTCAACTGTTAGGAGCATTGGCTGCTTTTGTAGAGAACTGGGGTTGATTCCCAGGCCCCACATGGCAGCTGACAACTATCTGTTATTATCTATACTGTATGTAACTATCTGCTGTTAGCTCCAGTCAAGGGGATTCAACACTCTCTTCTGCCTTTCTTGGCAATGCATGCACCTTTTAATAGAATTGAATTATAAAAAAAGAAAAGGGTCTGGTGAGATGGTTTAGCAGTTAAGAGCACTGGCTTCTCTTCTGGAGGTCCTGAGTTCAATTGCCAGCATCCACATGGTGGCTCATGACCACCTATAAAGGGATCTGATGTCCTCTTCTGGCATGCAGGTGTTCATGCGGACAGAGCACTCATACATAAAAAAATTAAATGGAAAAAAAGGCCGATGATGGTGGCTCGTACCTTTAATCCCAATATTTGGGAGGCAGAAGTAGACAGATCTCTAAGTTTGAGGCCAGCCTCCTCTACATAGCGAGTTGCAGGATAGCCAGGATTACCTATACAGAGAAACCCTGTCTTGAAAAGCTAGAGGGGGGCGGGAGGGGAAGAGAGGAGAAGAGAGAAGAAAAGACAAAAAAGAAAGTAATACTTATTAAGTCAGGCTGGACTAAACTATTAGGACAAAAAAGTATGAAAATTATTTGATAAAGTTAAAGATGATATGGATGAAAACCTTAATGTTTATATAAACCTTGAACTGAAAATCAGCAAGTCAATGCTTAGAGATTCTTAGTAAGAAATAGAACTCTAAAATTTTAAATGTCCTTTATATTATGGTAAAAATTGAGATTTAAATTAAATATAAATGATAAACTATATTGTTTTTCTCCAAATGTAAAGGAGACATGTATATGTAGATACATAGTTTTTTGATGCATAGAGGCATAGAAAATGTTTTGAGCAGAGGCAGGCGGATTTCTGAGTTCGAGGCTAGCCTGGTCTACAAAGTGAGTTCCAGGACGGCCAGGGCGATACAGAGAAACCCTGTCTCGAAAAAACCAAAACAAACAAACAAACAAACAAACAAAAAACTCCCAAAAAAAAGAAAAAAAAAAAAAAGAAAATGTTTTAATCCCCTCTCCCATGCTGTTTGTCTCTATGTACAGTCTCTTAATTTTATTGTGTTAAAAAAATTGACTTTCTGGGGTTTTTTTTTTTTTTTTAGAGGATTATTTTAATAATGAGGAACTTGACTCTGAGGACAGTAAACTTCGATTTGAAACATATAGCTTGCTATGGCAACGGATGAAATCTGAAACAGAGGTGAATAATTTCCTTTTTACATTTCTGTAATAAAATAGTATGAGTCTTGTATTTATTACTTCTCATATCTAACGGTGTATAAGAGTATACATAGAAAATGAGAAAGTACAATCAAACACAGCCTATATACCACAAGTAAAACAGGTGTCATGTTCTAAATGTTATGCATGGCCTTCGTCGCTGCAACACGATCGTTTCTAAGAAAAAGAAAATCACTGTGGTGAACTCTTAAATTCAGTTAAGAGGTTACACAAGTCTGAAATGAAGCCATTTTGAAATTTGTGCTGGCATCCAGCTTTTGCTGTGTTTTGGTTTGGTTTCTTCTTGAGACATAGTCTTAAGCTCAGGTTGGCCTGGAGCTTACTGAATATTCTGGCTGTGAATATCATCAGTATAGTAAAGGCAGCAGCTCCAGTGCCAGCAGCTCGTTCGGCTTAAGCGACACGCTGCTATAGTGTCTTGCTTTTGAATGAGAGTTGCACACAGTTTTTATGTGGGTGCTAGGAATTCCAACTTAGGTCTTCTGCTTGCACAACATGCACGTTTACCCACTGAGGCATTTTTCCAGTGCACCTGCTGTCCAGTCTCTTACTGTTTCCCATCCATCTTTACTACTTTACACTCCACAGAAGAGGGTATTGAATTCACTGGGGTTGGAGTTAACAAGGAGGGAACTGAGCTCCAGTCCTCTGCCAGAGGACTTTAGCTGCTGAAACACTGTACACAAGATCTTGTCTAGGTTTCTTAACGTAGGTTACAGTAACACTCCCTGAGCTGCATCCCTGACATCCTGTCGTTGAACCTGCCACTAGCTTTGTTGGTTTGAGTCACAGGAACATGCCTCCTCTTCAGGCAGATGCAGCTCTCTCAGACTTTGGGGTGGGTTTCATATAGCCCCTCACCAACACCTCCTCCTTCATCCTCTGCCTGCCGTGTCACTCTTGTGGCTCACTAGGTGTCCTCTTTCCAGTCCCAGTCCTTTTATCTCATGGTGGTTGTTTCAGTGGAGACCTTTACCTCCCCGCAGCGCCTTTCCTCACATTGGATCTTTAATGCTAAGCTGTGCCAGTGGTCCTTTCTCCAAATGCTTTCTTCTTTGTTTCTACAGCTTGTTCTTCTCACTTACCTTTGTCTCCTCTCACCCTCTGCATCAGCAGACAGTGCCTTGGTTCAAATGAGTTCCCTCTTCTGCTTACAGTGCATGGTTCCACTTTTATCTCTTCACCTTTTTCCCTAAAAGAAAAGGCTGTTGTTGATATCCACAACATGATTAGTGAGTGGTAATGGAATGAGTAATTGAGAGATTTTTAAATGAAGTAATCTAAAGCATTAATCTCCAGAAAGCCAAGGAAAACCTTTTTTAAAATTTTTGAAGCTGTTACTCATTTTTGAGGTCTGCTTCCTAGCCCTGTCAGAGATAATGTTGGCATTCTAATGATGGTTATCTGGGAGACTGTCTGCATAATGAGACCATCTTTGGTAGCTAGGTATCCTTCACTCTCATAATCCTGTAACTTGGTGTCCTTATCCCTCCCTGCCTTAATCCCCAAACTTCAACCTGTCCCATTTACCCACAGTTTTTTTCTGATTGTCACTTTCATTCAGCTCTTTAGCCCTTCTATTCCCTCTCAATACACTGTGTGCTTGCTCACTGTGTGTTAAGATACCTGTGCCTGTCCCATTCTGTCCCCTTCCAATACATTGTTTCTGCTTGTTGTGTGTTAATACAGTCTAGGTTTCCCCCTCTTCTCTTCCCTTTCAATACAGTTTGTGCTGGCCATTGTGTGTTGATATCTGTGGGGATTTTTTTTTTTTTTGAGTTTTTCGAGACAGGGTTTCTCTGTGTAGCCCTGGCTGTCTTGGAACTCATTTTGAAGACCAGGCTGGCCTCAAACTCAGAAATCCGCCTGCCTCTGCCTCCCGAGTGCTGGGATTAAAGGTGTGCACCACCACTGCCTGGCATCTGTGGGGTTTTTTACCCTGTTGCTCTATTGCTGCTTTATCTCATCAACTAAAATTACTGAACATTCAAAGGGAAAAGAAAAATTAAAAACTCCTACACCAGGAAAGAAAAGAAATACAACTACTAATAACTCATGAAATTTTGTTTTCTTTGCAGCAATTACAGGAGGAATTAAATGGAAATCTGTTTGATAACCTAGTTGACTTTCTGCAGAAGTCCCATCCTGAATTCCAGAAAAATTCAAGAGACTGGGGCTCTCAAATGAAATTCAGAGAAATTCCAACAGCTGCTCTTATTCTTGGTATGTATGCATATTTGTGCATATTCTTGGTATGTATGCATATCTGTACATATTTTTAAAGCTGGTTTTGCTATTGATACTAGTGGAAAATATCTTGTTATGATAAAACTCCTATAAATTAAAACAACTATGGTTTGATTTACATACTTTGTAAATGTTTATTATATATTCAGGTATCTGTAGATAAAAAGAAATTGATCTAGCTACATTACTAGTAGAAGAACTGAGGAAAACTACAATTGTTTTTTTTGTTCTTCCTGTGTGTTTCTAGGGTAATGACATTTGAATTCAATAATAAAACACTAGTGTGTTAGTGGATTTAATTATTTCTACCTTCTTAAAACAACATTATCTTCAATGAAATTTATAATACTTATTTCTTGCACTTGAAATCTTAATTCAGATTCTTTTAACATTAATTGCATAGAGAAGAATTTGTATAAATTGTATATAAATTATTTCCAGATTATGTTATAATTTTTTAAAATATTTATCAATAATATCTAATTTAGAGCAAGCATATTTCAGGATAATACAAAATATCTGATTTATTAACAGTATTTTTTCAGGTTACCAAGAAAACCAGAATAAATAAGACAAAGAAAAAGCACAACATGTAGACACAAAAGTACAAAGGAAAACTTATAAACACAAAATCAAAGATCAAAATATATACTCAAAAGACCAATAAGACCAAAAAAATGCCTGAACTCATCAATATGAGACAAAAAGTCTCAGAAGTCTGGAGGCCATCTACTGCTGGGTGTGGGGCCTGCCTCATGGTTAACATGCCCAATGAGATGCCACTGAAGAAAACTAACTTTCTTCTGGGGTGTGTGTATGAATATTAAACCTTTCTCTATAGCTTTATCCCCCACCCCTTTTTAATGGGTATTTTCTTCATTTACATTTCAGATGTTAGCCCCTTTCCCGATTACCCCCTTCCCAGAAACCCCATTTCCCAGCTCCCTTCTCCCTGCTTCTATGAGGGTGTTTCTCCACTCACCCACCCACTCACTCTCTCCCTGCACTCAATTCCCCTATACTGGGGCATCTAGCAAACCTTCATAGGACCAAGGACCTCTCCTCCCATTGCTACATATGCAGCTGGAGAGCCATGTGTACTCCTTGGTTGGTGGCATAGTCCCTGGGAGCTCTGAAGCGTCTGGCTGGTTCATATTGTTGTTCTTCCTGTAGGGTTGCAAACCTCTTCAGCTCCTTCAGTCCTTTCTCTAACTCCTCCATTGGAGACCCTGTGCTCAAGCATCCACCTCTGTATATGTAAGGCTCTGGCAGGGCCTCTCAGGAGACAGCCATATCAGGCTCCTGTCAGCAAGCACTTGGCATCCACAATCGTGTCAGAGTTTGGTGAATGTATATGGCATGAGTCTCCAGACAACTAACTTTTCTTTGCACATGGGTACTACTTGCACATAGCTTCTTAGCTAGGGTTGGAAGCTAAGGGTTGGCTCATTACCACCTCTACCTCTCAGCATTGGGGCCCTGTCTGGTTTGAACCTGATCTACCACAATCTCTGTGAGATGCATGTGTCAGTCTTGTGTTAGAAAGTCATTGTTTCCTTGGTGTTATCTCCTCTGGCTCTCACAGTCTCTCTGCCTCCTCTTCTGCATGCTTATTGAGCCATTTAATATTGAGTGTTCCAAAATCTCTCACAATGCACATTGTCTGCTTGTGGGTCTGGGTCTCTATAATAGGCCCCCTCTACAGCAAGAGGAAGCTTCTTGGATGATGAGTGAGCAAGGCACTGATAGGAATCTGTTTATTATTGCATTTAGCAGAACAGTAAGTAGTATTGGTTATCCTTTTGGCATAATGGCCTGTTTTCAGGATCTTGGCCACTGAAGCAGTCCAGCACAGGTTCCCTCTCATAGAGTGGGCCTTAAATGCAGTTAGATAGTAGGTGGTCACTCCCATGTTTGTGTCACCATTGCAACAGCATATCTTCCAGGTGAGGCAACCGACATAGATAGGATTCGTAGCTGGACCTTTCTCTGGGAACATACCGAGTACCTTCAAGAAGTCTCTAGTTAGACATCAGCTTGACTTCCTGAGTGTTTTGTTCAGCAATAGAGCCTTACTGTCATTCTGTAGAGAGAAACCAATAAATAGCGTTGGCAGGAGCATGAGTTGTTTGGGAGTCTCTTAGTTACTGTTTGTTTTGTTTTGGTGAAAAAGCATCATGACCAAAGCAACTTATAAAAGAAAGCATTTGGTTGAGAACTTCCCTACAGTTTCAGAGGATTAGTCCATAATCATCATGGCAGGAGGCATAGTGACAGGCAGGCAGGCAGGCAGGCATCTTGTTGGAACAGGAACTAGCTGAGAGCTTAAATTCTGATCCAAGGAGGCGGCAGAATGAAGGCGCCTGGTTCTGGTGTTGGATTTTGAAGTATCAAAGCACACCCCCGGTAACCAGTGACACATCTACTCTACAAAGCCATACCCCAAATCCTTCCTAAACAATCTGCCAACTGAAAATCAAACATCGAGACATATGGGTCTTTGGCGCCTGTCTTAGTCAGGGTTTCTATTCCTAAACAAAAAAACATCATGACCAAGAAGCAAGTTGGGGAGGAAAGGGTTTATTCGGCTTACACTTCCATACTGCTGTTTATCACCAAAGGAAGTCAGGACTGGAACTCAAGCAGGTCAGGAAGCAGGAGCTGATGCAGAGGGCATGGAGGGATGTTTTTTACTGGCTTGCTTCCCCTGGCTTGCTCAGCCTGCTTTCTTATAGAACCAAGACTACCAGCCCAGAGATGGCACCACCCACAAGGGGATCTCCCTCCTTGATCACTAATTGAGAAAATGACTTGCAGCTGGATCTCAAGGAGGCATTTCCTCAACTGAAGCTCCTTTCTTTGTGACAACTCCAGCCTGTGTCAAGTTGACACAAAACCAGCCAGTACAGGGCCCATTTTTATTCAAACTATTACAGTTTCCATGGGGCCATTTTGGCCAATAAGTCACGTAAATTTAGCCTATTCCTGCCACTGGATGTTTCACTTGGTGGCAAGAGACATGTAGCTGGGACTCTGGTCTTTCTCATTGTTTGGTTATTCCATTTAGACTTCTTCCAAATATGTCTCTATTGTAAGAAGCTTTTACAGTAGTGGGTTTCCAGATGACTGCTCAAATGGCACTTAGTGTTAGTTGACTCCTCCCCCCAATCTTCCCTTCTTCATCCTTCTCTCCTTCACTCCACATCTAATCCTCTCCCTGCAGTCACTCCCATGTCTCCCCAGAAGTCTTCATTCTGTCTCTCCTTCCAGGTGGGGATGGGCTAGAAGGAAGAGCTAAGAGGGCCCTCTAATCAGGGTTTGGTGGCGTCCCTAGGGAATGGAGGTAGTGTGTGAGGAGAGGCATCTGCAAGGAGCCGGCTACAGGGCTGGAGGCGAGGCTGTGATTAAGGTCAGGAAGGAGAGTCTTTTTTTCATTGTTTAAATAATGTGTGGTGTTGGGAGTGAGACCAGGAGTTTTATGCATGCTCAGCATCTACCCTCCCATTGAACCACACCTGGTTTACGTTT
The DNA here is from genome assembly GCF_978045245.1 of Mus caroli. Classification (NCBI taxonomy): domain Eukaryota; kingdom Metazoa; phylum Chordata; class Mammalia; order Rodentia; family Muridae; genus Mus; species Mus caroli. The sequence goes on from NW_028227261.1 coordinate 119,871,013, forward strand.
TTTCATTCTGAAAATAAAATAGAAATTAGTAGTGTTCCAAACATGTATATTGATTTTGCTTCCAATATGTTACTTTTTGTTTGTATGCTTGTTTTGTTTTTGACAAGGTCTCACTGTGTAGACTTGGTTAGCTCAGAATCTTCTATGTAGACCATACTGGTCTCAAATTCATAGAGATCTGCCTACTTCTGCCTCCTGAGTGCTGAGATTAAAGTATGCTATCACACTTGGACCCCAACTTGTTACTTCTTTAGAGTTTGTTAACACTGGGCTCTAGTATTTAACATTTTAATGCCTTTTAAATTCTATTTTTAATACCCTAAGTCTTCTACTGATATTTAAGACATATTTTAAATTATACTTGATGATAGTGTGTAATGTTTTGGGGTAGGGATGTATAGGATCCCACTGTCCAAAAACTCAAAAAGCAGTTACTTCATGCCTGGCACTTGACTTTTTATTTGTAGCCTCTAGTGACTTAGGGTGGCATTACCCTCTCCCCTCACCCAGTATAGAGTAACTATTGAAACTCTTTTTCTCTCCGAATATAAATAAGTTTTAGAAAGTTTCTACAGTAGTAGAAACCATGGCCTTTCACCATAGTCCTTATGTACCTGTCTCCATCCTCCTTCCTTCCCATCCCCATACCATTTATCCCTTCCTCCGTTATTCCCCATCCCCATACCATTTATCCCATCCTTCGTTATTCTCCATCCCTATACCATTTATCCCTTCCTTCGTTATTCCCCATCCCCATACCATTTATCCCTTCCTCCGTTATTCCCCATCCCCATACCATTTATCCCTTCCTCCGTTATTCCCCATCCCCATGCCATTTATCCCTTCCTCCGTTATTCCCCATCCCCATACCATTTATCCTATCCTTCGTTATTCCCCATCCCCATACTATTTATCCCTTCCTCCGTTATTCCCCATCCCCATACCATTTATCCTATCCTTCGTTATTCCCCATCCCCATGCCATTTATCCCTTCCTCCGTTATTCCCCATCCCCATACCATTTATCCCATCCTCCGTTATTCCCCTCCCCCATTCATAGCATCTGCATCTGTCCCCCTTTCCTGAACCACCCCTTCCCATGTCCTCTTACTAGTTTTCTGCCGTCTGTGGTTACTCCAGTTTAAATGAACATATCTAAAAATCCAAAGCTGCATCCCATATGGGAGAGAACATGAAACACTTGTCTATCACAGTCTGGGTGACCTCACTCAGAATTATTACTTCCAGCTTCATCCATTTACCTGTGGATTTCATATCTTATTTTTAAGTAGCGGAATGATATTACATTGTGTATATGAACCACACTGCCATTATTCATTCATCATTAATGGACATCTAGGTTTTTTTTGTTGCTTTTGTGAGTGAAGCAACAATGAACATGGACGAACAGGGTTCTCTGTAGTATGAGGCAGACAGAGTCCTTTGGGAGGACTATAACTAGATCATGTGCTAAATCCATTTCTAGCCTGTTGAGGAACCTCCAGTGTTGAGTTGCATTGTGGCTCCAGTTTGCTCTCCCACCAGCAGGGCGTAACTACTTCTTTTTCCCACATCCACTTGCATTTCTGATCATTTCAAAATCATTTTAATTTGCATTTCTCCAATAGCTAAAGGTGTTAAACATTTTAAAAAATACTTCCTGGCTATTGATATTCACTTTGAGAACTCAATATTTAGTTGTGTTCCTCAATTTTAGTTTAGGTTGATTGCTTTAATGCTTAGTTCTTATAGACCCTAGTTACTAACCCTGTTAGATTTATAGACTTTCCATTCTGTAGGCCGCGTCTTCATGTGAATGGTGGTGTCCTTACTGTGTACACGTTTTTTAGTATCTTGAGGTCCAGTTTCTCAAGTGTTGGTCTTAGTATTGGTGCTAGGGTCTGTTCCAGAAAGCCTTTTCATGTGATAAGTGCAGTCCTTACTTCCTCTCCTCCTGTCAGGCCTATGTCAGGCCCTTGGACCATTTGGAGGTGAGTTTTGTGTAAGATGAAAGATAAGAATCTAGTTGTAGAACCAAGAGATTGCTTTTGGTCGGGTGGCCATTTTCACAGTATTGAAGGTCTGTCAATATAGGAGGTCTTTCTGTCTTTTGGTATCTTCTTTGGTTTCCTAAAATTTTCATTGTACAAGAGTTTTACTTCCTTGATTAAACTAATACTAAGATTGTTATTGACTTAGTTATTTTGAGGCAACTGTGAGTGTCTTTTCTGAGAAGGATGGTTGGTCATGTATAGGACCGGTGCTGATTTATGTTTGTGATGTTTGTGTCCTGCTTCTTCGCTGACTGTGTTCATCAGCTGTGGGAATGTCCTGTTAGGGTCCTCAGGGTTTTACCTATACACAATCATACCATCAATAACAATATTTTGGCTTTTTCCTTCCCTGTTGATGTCATGATTGTCACCTACCCTTGTCATCTCAGCCCGAATTGGCTGTGGGCTAGTCAGGAAGTAAACTGTAGCTCCTTCCTTTAGATCCCAGACTGAGAGGAGCCAGGTGTGGTGCAGTCTTCTTGATTTCTATTGCAAATCCTGCTTTTAAATTGTTCTTACCTGGTGCTCTACTTGTTCTCTAAAATCCTCATTGCTAAATTGTTAATGATGGTGATGACATGATATCGTTTATTATCTCACAGGTGTGAATGTCACCGATCATGATGTGATACTCAGAAGTCTAACAGAGACCCTTCAGAATAATGTCACACCATATGTAGTCTCACTGCAAGCTAAGGATTGTCCAGGTAACATAGAAATGCTCACCTCTTACCCCTCCCCCCACACTTTGTGCATGTCTTACTCATTTCTACTCATTCTCTTAAATCTATGTTTTTCCCACTTGAAAAGGCCATTGATGGTTAAACAGTAGTCCATATGCAGAGCCAGACCTGAGAGTATAAACGGTTCCATCATGAAGCACACACAGTATGTGACTCAGACTTGTGTGCATATAAAGCCATCATATCATAAGCCGTGCACATGGTCACACTCACCTTTGTTGCCAGCTGTACTGAGAATAGAATTAATGTACTTTGGTTGTGATGAATTACAATTAATATCTCAAGGATGTCTTTTAAAAATGATTGCAAATGAAGATTTATAATCAGTAAGATAATACATATAACTTTTATTTTTAAGGACCGTGACATTCTTTTGTCGTCAAAATAATGGAAATATATAATATTCTAAAAATAATGTATAATTTTCTGCCTATATATTTTCTTAGATAATACTTGTAGATAATATACATTTTGATCTGATCTTAGTATGAACTAGTGAAATATACTCATTTATTTTATCTTATTTAGAAAGGGTCTCCTGTAAGCCATAGAGGCATTGAGTGTACCATAGAACAGAAGATGACCTGAACTTCAGGTCCTCCTGTCTTCAGGGAATTTAGGCATACCTGACTACATTTGTGTTTATTTAGTTCTGGGTGTCTACTTTAGGACTTTGTGCATGCTAGGCAATTACACTATCAATGGAATGTGTCCAACAGTAACAAAATTGAATATTAAGGACAGGGTACTAATGTGTAATGGTATTATACTTAGCATATTTTTAACTGTATTGATGAAATATAGAAAAATATACTCCACGTTAAGTATTGCAATCTGCTAATCAAAGGTTTCAATGGCTTTAATTTTGTTTTAAAGATGGAGGTAAGTTTCCTTGCTTTTTATATTCTGCAGATGTGAAACATTTTTTACAAAAGTTTACCTCACAGTTGATGGACTGCTGTGTAGATAGGAATTCCAAGGAGGTGACAAGTGGTAAGGCCCTGAAGAAGACATATTCAATGGATACCCTTTGTAGTTGGTATTCGGCGGTCACACAGGTAAAGGAAACTGACTATCCGGTTAGTTGGCGCGTAATTACTTTACTTACAGCTCTCTGCTAAGAAGCATGTTTGTGAGGCAATCATAGCACTTTGACGGTAGCTATTTTTTCTGAAGCTTCTAGAATTTGAAAGTGTTCTAATATGTAGACTAATTCCTGGTAAGTGCTTGGATTCTTTTTTTTTTTTTTTTTGGTTTTTCAAGACAGGGTTTCTCTGTATAGCCCTGGCTGTCCTGGAACTCACTCTGTAGACCAGGCTGGCCTCGAACTCAGAAATCCGCCTGCCTCTGCCTCCCGAGTGCTGGGATTAAAGGCGAGTGCCACCACGCCCGGCGTGCTTGGATTCTTACGAGGACATTGTATTTGTAGGAGAGTTCCGTGTAATGACAAGAAAACATCTGCAGTTGGTTCTCTTACAGATTATATTTTGGTAGTAATAACCGTAACTTCCTTGCATTACTTCTGATAGTCTTGAGGATTTCCTTCTGTTCAGTAGACACATACCACCTTTTCATGCTGTCAGCTTATTCCTTGAGTAATTCTATAATTTTTAAAATTTAGTTTGATCCATGCTTGGAAATCTTGGGGAAATGTTACTGTATAAATAAGTATATTGAACAAAACAATATTTTATAAGTAAAGTATATTCAAGACAATTATAAATTTCCTTCTACTATGACCATCTATTGCAAATGAATGACATAGAGACCCCTGAACTTCTGTGGTACAACCATAGTCCCAGTTATATTGCTGGGTCACCAGACAGCATGAGTACTGGGTGACATTTTCTATTCAGTGTTTTTGTTGAAATCATACATATGATTTTACTTTGCTTTTTATAAGGATGCTTATAATAATACCTTAATTTGATGTAAATTTTAGATTGTTTTAAGAATTAAAGTCTTTGCAATTTAAGTCCATTATCTTTAAGTTTGATTTGACCAAGTATTTAAAGTCCATTTCAAGATTGAAAGTTTGTAATAGTACATTCAGTGTGTTTTTACATCGACGATACAACTTATTTTAGTGCATAAATGTGTATCAACTGAAAAAATTAGTTGTATCGAAAAGTGTCTTTTTTCTATGTTTTTCAGTAGAAAATCCCTTTGATATTTGTTGTATAGGTCTTTCTGAACCTTTTTCTTAGTGTTAACCATGTCTAGAAACAGATTTTGCTAAAGTAACTGTTAGAATGAACTACTATTTTTATTTGGGAAAAAATAACAATTACTGTAAAATATAAAGAACTACGTTAACAAGTGGCATTGTAGTATGTTTGACTGGGAAGGCTTACTTTTAATCCCTCTGTTTCACATTGGTTTAAAAGAAAGCAGACCCAAAAGTGACAATCAAAAGGAGGACAGCATCTGGCCACTGGCGGTCCCCTCCTGTGGTGCTTATCTTAAAGAGCATGGAGAGCTTCACCAGCAGAGTCCTCCAGGACTTCATAACTATCAGCAGGTAGCCCGACACGCCCATTTTTAATGCAATTGTCTTCTTTTTCACTTTCATTTATTACTGCGTGTGTGTGTGTGTGTGTGTGTGTGTGTGTGTGTGTGTGTGTATGTACGTGGATGTGGATGTGCTGGTGTGTGTGTAATGGTTTCTGTGTGGAGGTTAGAGGTCAGCTTTGTAGGCCTCCAATCAAATTTAGGAGCAGACACCCATAAGGCATTGCATACATTTGGTTTTGCTTGGCCTTCCCTTTTCTCTCACTCCCTGTCTCCATCCCTGCTTAAACTCTTCCTAACACGTGACTCTTGGCTTTTAGGCAAAATTTCCTTTTTCTTTTCTGGTTTTTGTGAGACAGGGTTTCTCTGTGTAGCCCCAGCTATCCTGGAACTCTCTTTTTGACCAGGCTGGCCTCAAACTCAGAAATCTGCCTGCCTCTGCCTCCCGAGTGCTGGGAGTAAAGGCGTGCGCCACCATGCCCGGCTTCCTTTTTCTTAAGACATTACTTTTATCTTAGAAAAAATGATACTCATTTTAAGACCAACTTAATGAAATTCAAAATCTGAATTCAGATTTTTGTAACTGAATCTTCAAAGATCTCCTAGCAAACTATTTTCTTGGTTTTTGATATAATGTTGAAAATCTAAGACAGGTTCATCCTGTTTTTAGTTAACATATATAACTTAGGTAAATAGGTATAAAATGTCATTTATAAGAGTTGTCTCGAGCCAGGTGTGGTGGCACACGCCTTTAATCCCAGCACTAGGGAGGCAGAGGCAGACGAATTTCTGAGTTCGAGGCCAGCCTGGTCTACAGAGTGAGTTCCAGGACAGCCAGGGTTACACAGAGAAACCTGTCTCGAAAAAAACAAACAAACAAAAAGAGTTGTCTCCTTACCTGTCTGTTAAATTGGTAATCCTCTAAGTTGTAATATTCTGTCATGCCTTTTTTTCTTTCTGCGTTTTATCTTTAGAGGCTCTGTGTTCCATATATGTTAACTTGCTAAAAATGTTTTCTGTATGATGTTATCTTATTTTTATATAATATTTCCAGTGAGTATTATTTTAATGTAAGAGTTTTTTAAAGCAATCTTATGAGACTTAAAATTGAAGTAACTCGGCCTATGTTACATGCCTTTGAAATTTGTTTCCAATGTATATTTGTTAGAGTATAGTTAACTTTCTTTTGCATATTCTGTATATCAACTAACATACTAGACATTCTTATGATTTATGAGTTGTAGATACATTCACCACCACCATCCATATACCAGTGCTGGGTCTAGAACCCAGGATTGCATGAATGCCTGAGCAAATTCTCTACCATTGAAGTGTATCCGCAGGAGATTATGTGCTGCACGGTGTTTATGTTATTTATTTAATTTAGATTTTGTGGTACTATGGCCCTCGAAAGTAAAAACTTAGGACAGTTATAAGAGCGTATAGCATTTTATTTCTATGACTAGAAAAGAGCTCTATGCAGCCAATTCTGGAAAACAGTAAGAAATGGGAGCGAGTGGTAAAATGATCAGCCATGATACCAAGAAGTGTGACTTGCAGAAGCCCTCACAAATGATGCCATTGCACTGTAGAAGTAGAAGCCCTTTGTTTGTGTTTGGTTGTGTTGATGTGAAATCATGTTGCGTATGTTTAGGATAAGAATGTAAGGAAGAATACAATGCTCCTGCGTGATGTTCATTAGAAAGATATCTTACATATGTATAAAGAGAAGTATGTGCGAAAAGGAAAGCAGGAAGTTGATGGAAAACCATAAGGAAGACTACATGAGGCTGGCTCAACATTGGTGGGCTATATTCAATGCTAGTGGACACACTGTTGTATAGCTTTGGTAGTCTAATCTCAGGGGGAGCATTTGCTCTTTCTGGATCTCTGTTCTTATTTATAAGAAAAGCATCCATTAATGGCTTGATTTCAGGATTAGAATCTGGGAAGTGATTATTTTATTATTAATATTTTTTATTTTTAAAAAAATGAATGACCTGGGAAACTTAATATTGTAAAATAATACATTGAAATACACTTGCTGAAGAAGCTTCTTCTGTATTTTCTTTAAAAACTAGTCAGCATCTGCATGAGTTTCCTCTAATTCTGATCTTTGGGATCGCCACATCTCCTGTTATTATCCACCGACTGCTTCCTCATTCAGTGTCATCTCTGTTGTGTATAGAACTGTTCCAGTCTCTGTCTTGCGACCAACACCTGACAGTAGTTCTTGATAAGGTAAAAAGAAAAAGTGTTTAACCAATGACAGAGTAAAACCAAAGCTACCAGACATATATTATGTATAATAAATGATACCAGTACATTTATTTCTATGTATCTCAGACTTTGTTCAACTTATGTACATATTTGAATGCTCTTACTTAATTATGGTTAGAATTATGTTTTCTCTTTGCATATAGTTGCCTTCTCAGATAAAAAATAAGCTTTATGAAAGCTACAATCATTTGTATATATTCATTGTTGTTTTTATGACTTAGTTGAAGAAATTAGGCTTTTAAAATGAATTAGGGGTCAAAATACAGCTCACTAATAGAGCACTTGTCTGCAGTGTAAAGGGAGGCCCTGGAAAGTAGGAAGTAAATACTAACGAGTAGTAAGGCACTGACAGGAATAAATACAATTTTATAGAATTTATATACTTCACAGTATTACCAGTATGGTTTGATCTTATATCTTGTATAAAATGATCTAAAGCTTTCAGGTTTATTTTGATTTGATAGGTATGCGTGTTTGTCCACATATATGTATGTGCACCACATTCATGCAGTACTGTGGAGGTCAGAAGAGGGTGTTGTATCTCTACAACTGGAGTTACAGATGGTTGTGAGCCATCTTGTGGATGCAGACAATGACCCACAGTCCTCTGGAAAAGCAGCCAGGGCTATTAACTTCTGACCCATCTCTCTAGCCCCAAAAGTTTTTGTGGACTTTGACAACTGTCATGTTGCTCTTGACAGTAGCTACTAAACTTAGACTATAACTGCTATAATGTTTCTGTGTAATAGCAGCATGATTACTACTGACTGCCACGCAAATCCGTTCTCAGTTCCATTAAGATACGTTTGTGATGGTTGTATTGCGTAGTAATGACAACCTGTGTGTTCACCTATGAACTGCTACTACACTTTGCTACATACAGAGAGCAATCTCATTTATTGACATGTTAGGAAAAAGTCTGTCACTTTGAAATTAATTATAGTCAAATGCAGTTGTTCTTGTGCGGCTATACTTTTGGTAAAAAAAAAAACTGCTAGTATAAGGTTTGATTTTCAGATGTTAAGCATCACTGTAGACCATTGAACACTAACTAAATACAAAATTTCTCTGTATTTTCAAAAAGAAAAATCTTCATTTTGTGTTATTTAATAGGACATAGCTTGCTACTCTTTACTAATTTGGGTTAGTAGGGAGAAAAAAATTTTATCTGGTAAGAAAATGCTACATTTTTTGGTATCTTCTAGTGGAAGACAAAGGGTTATATATTTAATATGCATTATTTGAAGATTAGGAATAAGTTTGGTAGACAACTTTGATTTAGAGGGTAGTTTGAGGATGGGAGTGGTGGTTCTTGGGAGAGAAAGGCAGGCAGATCTCTGATATATTTTTTTAAATTTCTACTTTTATTTTTATTTTTTGGCTAGATAGCCAGTCAGGGATAGCCAGTCAGGGATAGCGGATGAGACCCTCTCTCAAACAAACAGGGATTGTAATACAAATTGCTTTTTGGTATTTTCAGCTTTAAATAAATAAGGTTTATGATTTGGTTGGCATTTGACTGTAGAAAAAAGTATAGCTCTGATTGCGTTCATATTTGTTGTGTCACAGTATAATTCTTAGTCTAGCTATTTATTTCACGTTCATGAGGAGGGCCGACCAAGAACTCTTACTTCCATCTTGTCTCTTTCAGCTGCTTCTTACACCTCAGTTTCCCTTTAAACTAAGTAAAAAGGCATTACAGGTTCTGACCAACATCTTTTTGTATCACGATTTCTCAATTCAAAGCTTCATCAAAGGAATTAAGGTAAGAAAATCTGATGAGTTTGAAAGTTTGCTGTCTAATTCTAATTAGTTAACATTATTTCAGATTGAGTAGTGTAATAACTAAGGCATTTTAGTAGCAAGATCTAGAAAAGGGAAATTGCATTTTTTTCTAGGTTTTACCTTTCCTTTCTTATGCTGAAGTCAACTATAGAAGACAGAATTAGGATTGTCAGTAATGGATGCATTCTAGCTAGTCTTAACCATTGAGAGTGGCAGAGACAGGAAGGACTTATTTTTGTTTAGGACTTGATGAAATTGTGGTGTTTTTTTTACCTAAGAAATGCCATTAACCTTTGATGGGCCAGAGAGTTAACTCTTTAGCTTTGTGTCTTGGTGTCTTTTTGAGTTGGTTAAATGATAATATTAATTACTTCTCTTGACAACTCCCTAGGTTGTCAAAGTATAGTCATTGTGAGTATATGGCAGTTGTCAGTGTCATTAAGACCTATGCGTTGTAACCTTTATGTGTAAGTTACATATGTATATGTTATAACATTTATGTGTGTCATGGTTTATATATTCTTGGACCAGGGAGTGGCACCATTTGGAGGTGTGGCCTTGTTGGAGTAGGTGTAACCTGGTTGAAGTAGGTGTGACACTGTGGATGTGGGCTTAAGACCCTCACCCTAGTTGCCTGGTCAGTCTTCCACTAGCAGCCTTTGGATGAAGATGTAGAGCTTTCAGCTCTGCCTGTCCCATGCCTGCCTGGATGCTGCCATGCTTTCACCTTGATGATAATGGACTGAACTTCTGAACCTGTAAGCCAGCCCCAATTAAATGTTGTCTTTTATAAGACTTGCTTTGGTCATGGTGTCTGTTCGCAGCAGTAAAACCCTAGCTAAGACAGAAGTTGGTACCAGGAGTGGTGTATTGCTGTGAGAGGTCTGACCATGCTTTTATTTGAAAGAATGTGGATTTTGGGACTTTGGATTTGGAATACAGTGGAATGCTTTAAATGGGGCTTAATGGGTCATCCTAGTAGGAATATGGAAGACTTTGTTGCTGCGAATAATTTGAACTATGTTGACCTGGCCCAAGAGATTTCAAAGGAGAAGAATTTCAAAATGTGGTATAAAGACTATTTTTGTAGTATCTTGGTAAAGAATGTGGCGACTTTTTGCTCTTGTCTGAAAAGTCTGCCTGAGGCTAAGGTGAAGAGACTCAGATTAATTGCATTGACAAAGGAAGTTTCAAAAAAGCCCAGCAAAGACTTTGTTCTCTGGTTAAGTCTTATGAAGAGAAGTTTGAACAAACATAGCAAGCTTAGAAAGGAAAAATATAAAATATATGGTTCTACTCTTAAAGGGGTACCAGGAAGTAAAATGGAGCAAAATCCTGTGTTCTAGGAGATAACAGATTAAGGGTGTGGGATCTTGGAGCAAGATCCTACCCAGCTAAATTTAGATCCAGGCATGGTGGTACACACCTTTAATCCCAGGAAACAGGCATGCTGATCTCTGCGTTCAAGGTCAATCTACAAGAGCAAGATCCAGGACAGCCAGGTTTAGGCAGTGAAGGAGATGGAAAACAGAAAGCCAGTGACAATGTAATAGTACAAGGGGGTCATTTTCTAGTTCCTGCAAGCAGCAGAACTCGGCAGCTTCAGCCCTGTGGCTCTGGCTCTAGAGTTAAGAATAGAAGGAACTACTGGGACAATTGATGCTGGTTAGCTGGAGCTAAGGAATTAGCAGTGATTAAGAAGAGACCAACATCACTGAAGTGAAATCTGGGAATTGTTTTCTGGGAGCACAAAGAAGTTGTGTTCCAGAGATAGCCAAGGTTGTACCTCATGCTGCAGCTGGACTTGGAATGTGTAATAATCACCCAGGTGGTACTGGTTTTGAAGGCATGAAGGTGTCATGAAGAACAGCTGAAGCTTGGCACTGTGAGAGGTCATGGAAGGCCATTGGAGAAGGTGCGGCCTCAGTTGCTGTTGATAGCCCAGAACTGAAGGGGTCATACAAAAAAGATTTGAGGCTTGGTAACATGAACCTATGAAAGGCTATTGGTGAAGCGTAGTTGGAGTGGAACACCCCAGTGTAATGGAGATGTCAGTACCATGGGATGATCACCAAGAACAGCAGCCGTAGTGGAGTGGATCAACCTGAGCTTAGAGCGTTACAGAGGGCAGAGCTGGAGAAGTGATGCCAGCCCTTAGGAGGGCTGATCAAAAGATCAAAAGATCAACCCAAAAGATCAAGTGGAATCCTAGACACTGAAACAAGAAGCTGTAACATTGAAATTGCCTCGGAGACTCAAAGCTTTTAAAGATGCCAGAGCCATGGGATACATGCTGAGGAAAGCTGCTAACAGGAAGTGGAACCAGCCCAGGAGAAAGAAGTCTGTTGCAGTCAACAAAGATGAAAAAGGAGTGGAGATCTGAAGACTGTTTTGATATCAGTCGTGGAGATGCACAGTTTGGAGTTTGCCCAGCTGTTTTCCTGTCTTTCTATGGGGATTACAGTTAAGTGATTGGATGAATCTCAGAAGAGACCTTGAACTTTGGACTTTTAACATTGTTGAGACTGCTATAGACTATAAGGACTTTGAAAGTTAGACTAAATTCATTTTGTATTATGCTATGTTTAAGTATTGTCCCCACCACCCCCCAGACTCATGTGTTTGAACAAGTCTATGGGGGCCAGGGAGTGGAATGTCATGGTTTGTATATTCTTGGACCAGGGAGTGGCACCATTTGGAGGTGTGGCCTTGTTGGAATAAGTGTGACCTGGTTGGAGGTGTGTTGCTTCGAGTGTGGGCTTAAGACCCTCACCCTAATTGCCTAGAAGTCAGTCTTCCACTAGCTGCCTTTGGATGAAGATGTAGAACTCTCAGCTCCTCTTGCGCCATGCCTGCCTGGATACTGCTATGCTCCCACCTTGATGATAAGGGACTGAACTTCTGAACCTGTAAGCCAGCCCCAATTAAATGTTTTTTATAAGACTTGCCTTGGTCATGGTGTCTGTTCACAGCCATAAAACCCTAACTAAGACAATAAGTTAATGTGACAACCTTCATCTTTTTATAGTGTTTGAAACTCATAAGATTTTTTTTGTTTTGTTTTTATTTTGTTTTGCTTTTTGAGATAGGGTTTCTCTGTATAGCCCTGGCTGTCCTGGAACTCTCTTTGTGAACTAGGCTGGCCTTGAATTTAGAGACTCACCTGCCTTTTCCTCTTGAGTACTGGGATTAAAGTTGTCTGCTACCACCTCCTGACCCAAGATATCCTTCCATATGTAGTCTTCCTGCATATAATCACAGTGGTTTGATTCACTGACTTTTTTTTTTTTAAAAGAATTTTAAATCAAGACAGAATTTACCTTAGCAATTCATGAAATTAAATGAAAGAATAACCTCTAAAATTTGTTCTGCCATTCATTTGTTTATTTATGAAATACTAGGTACTTAAGGAAGATACTGTGCTGAGCCCTAGATGTACAGAGAAAAAAGAAATCTGTCTTCAAAGTGTACATTGTCCAGCAGAGGTGGAGTAAACCCAAAATTAAAATTCTGAGTCAGCCATGCCAGAAAAAATCCATCCTTAGAGGTTTATGAAAGAAAAAGCAAGAATAAGGCAAGTTTCAAGTCAATATACTTAAAGAGGTAATACAGATCAGAGCAGAAACAAATGAAATGGAGATTAGAAACTCCAGGAAGAGGCAAAAGTTGTTTCTTTGAAAACATGAGCTCGATAAGCTCATAGCCAAACTAAGCACCCAAAAGACTTGAGTGAATTTGAGATGAACAAGATATACTGTAACTCATACCGCTGGGATAATTAAGAAGAAAATATGAAAACTTAATTCCAGTGAACTAGAAAATAGAAAAAGATAAATAATTTCTAGAACCAACTAAGCGATGAATAATAAGTTATCAATGGGGAGAGATAGCAGAATCAATCAGGAGACAGCCCCGGCAGGCAGCAAAGCTATCCTTGGTAGAAAAGGATATTCTGGAAGATGATCATCCCCTTTACTGGACTAATCCAAGGAGGGCTGCAGGAGGGACTTCAGGTGACCCTCCAGGGGACTACCAAGAGTTTTGCACAAAGGATTGTGGTGAACTTTCAGAACAGCTTCAATGGAAATGACATTGCCTTCCACTTCAATCCCCGGTTTGAGGAAGGAGGGTATGTGGTTTGCAACACGAAGCAGAACGGACAGTGGGGGCCTGAGGAGAGAAAGATGCAGATGCCCTTCCAGAAGGGGATGCCCTTTGAACTTTGCTTCCTGGTGCAGAGGTCAGAGTTCAAGGTGATGGTGAACAAGAAATTCTTTGTGCAGTACCAACACTGCGTACCCTACCACCTCGTGGACACCATCGCTGTCTCCGGCTGCTTGAAGCTGTCCTTTATCACCTTCCAGAACTCTGCAGCCCCTGTCCAGCCTGTCTTCTCAACAGTGCAGTTCTCTCAGCCAGTCCAGTTCCCACGGACCCCTAAGGGGCGCAAACAGAAAACTCAGGACTTTCGTCCTGCCCACCAGGCACCCGTGGCTCAAACTACCATCCATATGGTTCACAGCACCCCTGGACAGATGTTCTCTACTCCTGGAATCCCTCCTATGGTGTACCCCACCCCAGCCTATACCATACCTTTCTACACCCCCATTCCAAATGGGCTTTACCCGTCCAAGTCCATCATGATATCAGGCAATGTCTTGCCAGATGCTACGAGGTTCCATATCAACCTTCGCTGTGGAGGTGACATTGCTTTCCACCTGAACCCCCGTTTCAATGAGAATGCTGTTGTCCGAAACACTCAGATCAACAACTCCTGGGGGCAGGAAGAGCAAAGTCTGCTTGGGAGGATGCTCTTCAGTCGAGGCCAGAGCTTCTTTGTGTGGATCTTATGTGAAAGTCACTGCTTCAAGGTGGCTGTGAATGGTCAACACATGTGTGAATACTACCACCGCCTGAAGAACTTGCACGATATCAACACTCTAGAAGTGGCGGGTGATATCCAGCTGACCCATGTGCAGACATAAGCAAGGTCTCTGGCCTAGGGATAAGGGCTGGGGCACCCTGCCTATGTCTTGTCATCTCTCCCCTGTCTCAGCCCTGGCACCATCAAAAGAGATCATCACTTACAGGAATTCCAGGAAGGTGAAATTCCCAATTGACTCCCCTCCACAAAGGGGGTGTCCTGGGCTGTGTGGCACATGGCTGTCAGCCCATAGTCTGAGCCATTGCCCCCAAGCTAGCTATATACTGAGGGAAGTGACCCTCCTGGGTTTGCTCAGATCTCTGATCTTTCCCCCCTCTGTGGCTCTTTTCCTTCACCCCTCCAGGAGAGCCACCTTGATATCATCCCACTGGCCTTCAACTGACCCACAATGTCCACAGTAACTTTCCCCCATTCTCTCCCAGTATCCATAAAATAAAGAAATAATGTTGCTTGTCTACACAAAAAAAAAAAAAAAGTTATCAATGAAGGAAAGGCCTGGACCACGCAGTTCTCTTGCCAGATATACTGTGGTTTTAAAGAATAACTAATACTGCTGTTTCTCAGACTACTCCATAAAATACAAGAATATTTAGTAAAGGTAGTAGTATCTTGACACTGGCACCAGGTAAATACTTAATCACAACATCAAAAAAACCTACATATTGCTGGCGTGATGGCACATGCCTTTAATCCCAGCACTTGGGAGGCAGGGGCAGGCAGATTTCTGAGTTCGAGGCCAGCCTGGTCTACAGAGTGAGTTCCAGGACAGCCAGGGCTACACAGAGAAACCCTGTCTCGAAAAACAAACAAACAAACAAAAAGCAAAAAAAAAACAAAAACAAAAAAACCCTATGTATTAAATTCTGAGGTTCGTATAGATTCAAAGATTATCAGTAAACTCGCAACCCAAATCAACCAATATAAAGATCGCACACTGTGACCAAACTGGCTCGATTTGAAGGCTACGAGGCTGGTTGCTACTGTACAATTTAATGCAGGCAATGTAGCACATCAGTGGAGTCACAGAAACCACGTGACAGTCTTAATAGGCACACAAGGGGCCTTTGACAAGGTGGAATTATTTTGTGTAAAAGAGCCAAGGAATCTAGGAATAGACCAAAAAAAAAAAAAATCACAGTAACCTGTAGCCTCCCAAATATTTCAAATTTGTTTCTAGAAGAGCATGTTGAATTATTAATCCTGTAGAGAATCTTATTTTCTACTGAATAGAATATGTTTTCTCCATTACTTAAGGAACTATTCAGTAACACTGTGTGCTAGTTAGTTTTTGTCCATTTGTTGTAAACTTACCTGGGAAGAAAACCTCAATTGAGGAAACTCCTTCCTCACATTGGCTTCATCTTTGTGGCTTTTTCTTCATAGTTGATTGTTGGAAAGTCCAGCCTTCTGTGGGCCGTGGTGTAAGTGTATGAGGAAAGTAGCTGACCATGAGCCTAAAAACAGATGGTAAACGCCGTTTCTCCCCATCCCTACTTCTGCTCCTCAGAGAGCTACTGCCCTGGCTTCTCCAGGCATTGCTCTGGGGTTGGGATATGTAAGCCAAATAAACCCTTTCTTGTCAAAGTTGCTTTTGATTATTGTATTTATTAGTGAAATGAGGGATACAGGTTATCCGGAAAAAAAAAATCAGTCTTGAGAAACATGCTTAGAATTAAAAAAAGTTTGATAATCTTATATTTCATCTTATAAATTATACTAGAATTTTAAAATAAATTACCTTAGGAGATGACAGTGAGTACTTTAGTAGTCAGTGTGCCATTTTTTTTTTCTCGAATGGGATGAAACTGAATTTGAAGGTACAGATTTTCGTTGTTTTTATCAGTCGGTACAGTTCCTACCACTGCAGCATTATGTTTCTTTGAACAGATAGATCTGGTAATATAGTAATTTGGGGTGAAAACAATTAGATCTTTAGGTCATATGCATTCATTTATGTTGTTTCCTTTTGGTATATATTCCTGGGATTACTTTTCCTGACCTGGTCCATAGAACTGTAGCCTTGAAAATATTAAAGTTGTATAGGTACTGCTACAATGTTATTATGACAGGATTATTTAAATATTTATTTTTGTTTTATGTGTATGGGTATATTTCCTATGAGTATGCAGTGCCTTAAAGGCCAGAAGAGAGTACTCTGTTCTGTGGAACTGAAGTTATCAGTGGTTTGGTAGCTGCCTTCTGGTTGCTGACAACCGAACCTGGTAACAAGTGCTCCTCATTGCTGAGCCATCTCAGACTTCAGCCCCCACCATACAGACTTTAGCCCTCAAGAAATAGTCTTAAGGACAGGCTTTACTCCCGGCTCTCAGGAGGTAGTGGCAGTCAGATCTCTGTGAGTTTGTGGGCCAGCCTGGTCTATACTGTTCCAGGACAGCCAGAGCTGAAACCCTTTCTTGAAAAACCAAAACAAACAAAAGCAAAAAAACCAATCAAACAACAAAACAAAGGCCTAAAATTTAGCAGGTAGAGTGTAAAACATTGACTGCCACACTAATAAAGACCTTCGTATTTCTTTCAGCTTTCTCTACTAGAACATTTTCATTCCCAGCCCCTAAGTGTTCTGTGCTGCGATCTCTCAGAAGCCAAAAAAAGAGTAAATCTTTTCTCAGTTAGTCAATGTGAAAACATCCGGCGCCTTCCTTCATTTAGGAGGTAAGATAAGTATATTTAATGTGTCTTGTATTAGAGACTAGAATGAAATAGACTTCTGGCTTAAGTTGTTTTTGAAGTTAGGAATGAAATAATAAGCCTTTCATTTTGCAGTATAGAACCATGCTGCTTTTAAGGACAGAATTTCCTTGCTTGATTCAAAATTTTGACATAAAATTTTTTTATTGATATTTTATATAATTTGCAAGTTCTCCAGAGTTATCTTTGAGAAATAACTCTTCTTATTTCTTGGGTATATGGCCTCAATGACTTCACTGGTTATCATGAAGGTGATCAAAAACTGATGTCCTGAATGAGTTTTTGAAAAGAAATGAAAAAAGTATGGAAACCAGTCTAGCTAGTAATTTTTTCTAACATGCCATTCAATTATATAAAGTTCTAACGTTCCTCTTTTTTCTTTATGGGATACTAAAATGTTAGGTACGTGGAAAACCAACCTTTGGGAAAGCAAGTGGCACTGCTGACAAATGAGACCTTCTTAAAGGTGGGATGTTTGTGTGTGTGTCTTACTGACTTGTTCTTGACTCCGTGCAAAAGAGTGTGCATTAATAAAGCATCCATTAATTTTATTAAAAATATCTGTATGTCATAATACTTAGATGATGCGGTACTCCTCCATGATAACCAACCTGACAAAGCCTTGTTTAAAAGGTTTTTTCCAAGAAAAAAAATTCTCTGGTGTTCTATTTTGGAAGCACTTTTATATCAACTGACAGCTGTATTGATTATATATCATATGACATGATATATATATAAATAAAAGATTGTTATAAATAAAAGCATGTAGAAGCCAAGTAGCATAACCATTTATTGCTGAGTAGATAGGATTGATTTTTTTGAAAATTTATTATTTATTACTAATTAGCACCAATACTAAATTACAGTGTCAGTTCTTATGTGTGTAAAATACAGCCAGATTGGATATTGAACAATTGTCTGGACTGTATCCTAAATTTGATTTGCCAAGTTTTCATGAATTAAGAAGCGTTAACTTGTAGTTCTAAATCCTCATCAGTTTTCTAGAGAGTATGTATCCATGAAGTCTTTTTTTTTTTTTTTTCTGGCTGTCCTGGAACTCACTCTGTAGACCAGGCTGGCCTCGAACTCAGAAATCCGCCTGCCTCTGCCTCCCAAGTGCTGGGATTAAAGACGTGCGCCACACGCCCGGCTCTATGAAGTCATTTTTAAATTTTATGTTACTACCATGCATATTTATTATTCTGCTATTTTTTAGGAGAAAACTCAATCATTGTTGGAAGACCTGCATGTTTACCATATCAATTACTTCCTTGTTCTGAGATGTCTTCATAATTTTACCTCTTCTCTTCCCAAGTACCCACTGGGTCGACAGGTAAGTAAAATGTCCTCCTTGGGAGTCAACAAAGTCAGAATAATAGTACTTTCTTATTTGATTTCTCTATTACTCAGGCATCAGACTTTGAGATGAAGCCAGCTCTTACAGTAAGAACAATCTATTCCAGCTGTTCACATTACTAATAATAGAAAATAGCTTTGTTCTAAAGTTAGAGCTGGAAATAGCCACGTGAATCCCAGTGCATTGTCTCCTCTGTACTTGTGCTGTAGTGTATAGCCTTGCGAATTTGGCACTCTGTCTGTCCTGTGCATAGGGAGAGCTAGTTCTCTACCCCTGGGGAAGTGGGAGATGGAGACTGTTTGAAAGTATTTGGCGGTTAACTTTGCATTGTACCAAGAGTTAAAACAAACACAGTACTTCTGCTCTTTGCAAAATCATGCTGATGTGACCTTTTTATTATATCCCAAACCTACGAGCCCTGTGTGGGACGCATGTGAATGGAAGAATAATTAATCTCCAGATCTTTAGATCAGAGTTTAGAGATTGACTAGAACAATGGCCTGTGTGAGGTTCTGCTAACTTAGCTAGTAAACTTTTAATCAGTTGTTTATTCCATCTCTAATGATACTTTATGACTTATTGGTGTCTGACACTCTCAATACAATTTGACTTTTATGTAAATTATATTTCTGTAGTGTCTGATCTAATATATGTCAGGAAGCCTCTTGTAATTTAATGATTTTTTTTATTAATTACATCAACATGATGATTTTGCACACCTAGTGGGCTATAAACTTGGTACGTGGTTTTTATTTCTCATAAATCCTATCCTACATTTCTAGATTAGGGAGCTGTATTGCACATGTTTAGAAAAGAAGATATGGGATTCGGAGGAGTACAAATCATCCTTGCAGCTGCTGAGGTAACTTGTGTTGTTCTTTTTTGTGTGTCTGCTTTAAGCCTGCCAGTAACGCCTTCCTCCAGAACTCCCATCTGCCCAGAAGCTTCCTATGTAGCCTCTATGTAAGAATATTCAAACACCTTTGAATTGTGGTAGAAGGAGGCCATGGTGTCAAGGGGTCGAGTGTTGGCACCCTTTAGTTAGATTTATAAAGTTTTAGGGATTGGAATCTGGAAGATATCAATCATGAATGAACAGAATGAAAGAGACTTAGGGAGTTCAAGAAAGGCTTTGATTGTTTGGCATAGATTCCTATCTGAATTTAATTTTGGGGTTTCTTGTGAAGAAAAAGTGAAAGTACTCAACTGGTTTACTCTTTCAGTAGGTCTCTCCTGGTTCTCATTTTCAGTATTTCCTGAAAAATAGATTAATCTTCAACAAGGGAACTCAGTAACATTCTGAAATGTCACATATGTGATAAACCTTGCAAAACTGTTTAATGGTTTTGGTTGTACTTTGCTATTGCATTTTAAGACCCTGTAGGTATCCATATATGTATCCTTTATTTTGGAAGTCATCAGTCTCCTTGAGTCCTTCCTGTAGGTAAGGGTCACCGCCATGTAAATCCCCTTTGACCATGTAGCTGCCTGTGGAAGCATATCTGGGCCATGCCCATTTCCACCGACTCTCTTCCCTAGGGACGTAGACTGGCTGGAGCCCAATCTTTGGAGATTTCATGGCCTCTGTTCAGGACGAACAACTTACCCACGGAGTCCCCTTTAAGAGAAAGGGACATTTACTGTGGTTTTGGGCCCTCTTAGCCTTGTTGGTGTTGGCCTCCAAGGTTTGGGTGCTGAACTCAGAAAGAAGGTCTTGCCAGTCTTGTAATTTTCACTTTCCAATTTGACTCAGTTTCCCTAAGTGATTAAAAGCTAACAAGTTAGGGATTAGAGAGGGTGCCTCAGTGCTTGCTGCTCTTGGAGAGGACCTGGGTTCAGACCTCATTGTGGCTGGAAGCTCGCTGGTGAGCTAGCCTAGCCCAAAACCTCAGGGTTTGGGTTCAGTGAGAGACTCTGTCTCCAAAACTAAGGTGGAGGGCTGGCTTTTCAGTTGGCTCCACAAACATCGCAGCTTGAGCAAGTCATTGATAACCATATAAAGGAGAGACCTGACATTCACAAGTTGTCCTGTGGCCTCCACAGGTGCTGTAACATTCATGTGCACACACATGTGCACTAACACAAACACACCTAAGTAATGGAGACTTAAAAAATGGTGTGGAGCTGGAGTAATAGGACCCCTGCTGTCATCCCTTGCATATATCCTACATACATACACATGGGTACTTCTACCCACACACTCATGTGCATTGTCCTAGTCACTGTTCTATTGCTGTGAAGAAATACCAAGGCCATGACAACTCTTATGAAATAAAGCATTTATCTGGGGGCTTGTTCACAGTTGCAGAGGTTGACTGCATTATCCTCTTGGTGGGGAGAGGAGGAAGCATAGCAACAGGTGAGCCAGCAGTAGCTGAGGGCTACATGCTAGTCTCTAGGCAGAGGAGAGGCAGAGATCATGACAGAGGGCACGCAAGAGAGCACCAGTACACTTGGCACACACAAGCAAGTGCCTAGGTCTGGCATGTGCTTTGGAAACCTCAAAACCCAACCCCCAGTGACCTCCTGATCCTTACAATTCTTTTAGAGTTCTACTCCTCGGTAACTAAGTGTTCAAATATATGAGGGGTTGGGGCATTGTCATTAAAGTCACCATGTGCATTCTCCTCACACATGCAGATAGCAGTCACTTCCATAGTGAGAAAGGGAACCAAAATGGGAGGTAGGTTTTTATCAAGGTTTAAACTTTCCTCAGTAGGTACAAATGTGGAGGTAAACACAGTATTTCTGTTGTTTTCTATTCATTTTGAGATAATGCCTCCCTGTGTAGCAGAGGCCCGGCCTTGAACTCAGAATCCTCATGCCTCTGGCAGTGTACATGCCACACCTAGCAACCGGAACTTGTTAGAAAGAAGTCTGTTAACTGGATTTATTTTTAGTCCTCATTCCCTGCATGCACCGTAGGAAGTTACTTACTTTTTGTTGCTGTGATAAATCACCATGACCAAGGCAGTGTATAGAAGGGAGCAGCTGGGGTTTACTTTGTGGTGGTAGCAGGCAGCATTGCAGCAGGTGGCAGGCTTCAGTCTTTGTCAGGGTTTTTGGGGAGGAAAGGGTTTATTCAGCTTACACTTTTCACATTGCTGTTGATCACCAGAGGAAGTCAGGACTGGAACTCAAGCAGGTCAGGAAGCAGGAGCTGATGCAGAGGCCATGGAGGGATGTTCTTTACTGGCTTGCCTCCCCTGGCTTGCTCAGCCTGCTCTCTTAGAACCAAGACTACCAGCCCAGGGATGGTCCCACCCACAAGGGGCCTTCCCCCTTGATCACTAAGTGAGCAAATGCCTTACAGTTGGATCTCATGGAGGCATTTCCTCAACTGAAGCTTCTTTCTCTGTGATAACTCCAGCTGTGTCAAGTTGACACAAAACTAGCCAGTACATGGAACCACAAGGATTACAGAGCTGGCCTCCAGCTTCCGGTGCTGTGTTGTCTCCAGCAAGGCTGCACTTCCTCTGCCTCCCCAGACAGCACCGCCACCTGATACCCAAATGTGCAAACACATGATCATACAGGGGACATTCTTACTCAAGCTGATCCAAAGTCTAAAAACTAGAATACAGGCCGGGCGTGGTGGCGCACGCCTTTAATCCCAGCACTTGGGAGGCAGAGGCAGGCGGATTTCTGAGTTCGAGGCCAGCCTGGTCTACAAAGTGAGTGCCAGGACAGCCAGGGCTACACAGAGAAACCCTGTCTCGAAAAAACCAAAAAAAAAAAAAAAAAAAACTAGAATACAATTATTAGTGATTTAGGTGCACTGTAACTATGAAACTGAAATTTCTTACTATATGGAAAATAAATCCCCAAAGAAATTTGATTTTCACTGAAAAGTTTTGTTTTTGAGGCAGGGTCTCTCACTTTGTACTCCTTGCTGGTCTGGCTAAGCAGACTCAGGCTTGCCATGAGTCACTGCGACTCCTCCCCCAGCGCTGGGGTTACAGCTGCAGGACACCATGCTCAGCAGTACCTCTTCCCCCTCGCCCCCCATTTTAAAAATGTCATTAAATTGGTTTTGTGTGTTTATAAATTTAGAATAGAAGGTTTCTGAGACTTTGCTAGTCCAGGATGGCACTGAGGTAAGCTGGCACTGTTAGGGAGTAAGCACGTTTACCCCAAGTCACCTCTCCAGCACCCCGGCCAATTGATGCCTTGTGTTTTAACTATTATTGGAATCGGTCATCCCTCTCTTCTTAGGTAGTCCCAAATTCATAAATTCATTGATGTGGAAAAAACTTACTCATCAAATTTCGGGTTTAGTAATCTGGTTAGAGCCCATAAATGTCAATCCAGTAGGGTACAGTACCTGGACTATAGAGGTAGTGTTGATAACAGTAACTACCTTTTATTGAGTGCCTGCTGTGTGCCAGTACTGTCTTAGACACCCTGAGCGCACTTTGCAGTCCAGTGCAGTACACCTTTCTGGCAGGTCAGCTAGCCATGTTTTCCCTGGGAATCTGAAGCATAGAAAGGACTAAGTGACTTGCATGAGATTGTTTCACTGCTAATAGGTTCATAATTCAGACTAAAAGGTGTTTGTACCTTCAGATTTTATTTGCCAAGATCAAAAGTGGAAGTCGGGGCTATAAATAAAACAAAAACAATAAATACCAAGTATAGTTTCCATCTTTTTATTAAGTTGAGCTCAACAGCACTGAGGATCAGACATAGCAGTTCTAACAAGGACTGGTAAAAGTGCGGCCACCACCAAAGAGAAGTGATGGAGAAGCTTGCAGCTTCGCAGCAAATGTCTCCCCTCCTATAGACTTGTAAGGCATGTACAAAACATCAGAGACAGTTTCTGTTGTTTGTATAAAGTCTGAAAAACAGGTTTTCCTAGTTGACAGAATAGGAGCTTAAATGTAAATCTTCAAAATCTAGCATATTTTCTTTTGCATTCCAAACAGAAAAGAAATGTATCTCATTTAGGGAAGTCTTCCACTTTCAGAGGTTCTAAACGGTTCCAAAATGAGCCAGGAGTAATAGCTTCTGTGGCCTCCAACACCTCACTCACCACGACCATCTCAGCACATAGTACAGACAGAAAAACGAAACACTGTTCAGTCTACATGTCCTAAGTGTGTTGTTAGGAGCTTACTGCAAAACAAACTCATACATTGAAGTTGTCATGGATTCTACTCTCAATGTGGAATTCTAGGTCTGAATTTAGTGCTTAATTTCTTGTTGGCACCTAGGGGCGGGGGCATGTATGTGGAAGTCAGAGAACGACTCTCTGGGTAGTTTTCTCCTTCTACCATGTGAGTTTCCAGGGATCCAACTCAGGTTATAAAGTGCCTTAACTGTGGAGCCGTTTCCCTGGCTCCTTTCCCTGGCTCCGGCTGTTGACATAAGTCCTGTCTTAGTTAAGTCCTCTTGCTGGGATGAAACACCGCTACCAAGAGTAACTTGATGAGAGGTGTGCTAGTTTTCTAGTTGTGCTACACCTCCTGTCACTGTTTGTCTAGAATGCTGGCAAAGGATGAACTGGTGAGCATACTTCAGCGCTGTATTGAGGTTTTGAATTCCTCTACTGAAAAGCAGCTTGGCAACGCAACACAGAAAATAAAGGATTTCCTGACCCAGTTTCAGAACCTTGATGGTAAGTGTAATACCCCGCCCTGACAGTCCTTTAACCAGAGTGTCATCAAAACTCCTCAGTGTCAGTCAGCAGACCAGTCTCTGAACGTAACATCTTAACAAGTACAAACAGGCAAAAGTATTTTGCCTCTGGATTTGTTTTAAACAATGTAGAAAATCAAATGGAAGAAGAACATTTTCATTCTTCAGATGAGAATGGGTGGCAGACAGTTCTCATTCTCTGGATAGACCATTCTGTACTCTTTCCTTATCTGGGGTGCTGTGAGGGGCTTGCCTCACGGCATCATGGAAATACCTGCTTTGGAATGTTTGTTTGACTCCCTCCTGTGGCAGATATTCCTTTGTCTTTAACCTCCTTTAGTTATAGCAAACTGTGTGGAAATCTCTCCTCATACCCCTGTAGCTCCTATGCAGGGGGATCTCTGACAGGTGCTCACTTACAGAAGATTAAGGCAGGTGAGCAGTGCTAATTTGCTTCCTCCAACTTATGTGTGAGAGGTAGCACCACAGCAATGACCCTGAACCATTTCACAGAAGTAAAAACAAAAGTCTACAAGTTGAGATCATTCCAGCTACGAGAAACTAAACTCTGAGAAGAAAAGTAAACTGCTTTATACTTCACAGCTATCGATACAGCACCCAGACTAGAGCCAATCTCTCTTGGCTTCCAGCTCAGTGAGTGTGTTTATGTGTGTGTGTGTGTGTGTGTGTAAAATCAGATCACAGTTGCACTCTCGCCAATGAGAAGCAACTCTTAAGGACATAAAGAGACTACAGGTACCATAATTTTAATTAGAGTTTATGTAATGTGACCTAGTGAACAAATCTGATGATAAATTAGCACTAAGTGATTATCATTTTTCAAATGGAAAGGCTGAAGATTAAAATGTTTGACAACAGTATAAAGAATAGTGTTTTATGAATCAAGACAACACTATCCTGCTGATTTGTCTTTATTTCTTGGTTTAAAAAACCAATTGTTATTAATAACAAAGTATACTTAAAATTTTCACAAGAAGAAATATTTGGTTATTTGTCACCTATGGTCTCTTTACACTGTTGGCATATTTATTTTAATTTAGAGTTAAATTGGAGAGGGTTAAATCAGGCTGGGTGTTATAATCAGTTTTAAGGTTCTGCTACACAGTAATGGAGTGGAATAAAGAATTTAGCTAGCAGTTATCCTAACCTTAGGTTATAACTTTCTAAAATCAGGAGTTATCTTCTGGTTCTTTAAGAATATATATTCTTTAGCTAATTTTTATATCATATTTGAACCAAATCATTGTCAGGTTCCCAAGTCAGAGAGAGTATCACACCCTCCTGAAGCATAGCCATACATTTATATCAGTTAGGAGGATCTCTTCCTAGAGTTACTTTTATAGCTTTTATATACCTCCTTCCTTATGCCAAACAGTAATGAATCAAAAGCAGGACATTGGAAGGTTGAGCGCAGGTGTATCGGAATGTAGCTGATCGTGCTTCTAATCAAAGGGAAATAGTTTCATGTTTGTAAGATATTTTTATATAGGCTTTTGTTCTGCTGGCTAGAAACGCTTGAGTTCAGTAGCTAGTGATTGAAGATCTCACTGCTATATAAACAATGTAATATGTATTGCCTTCAGCTTCTGAAAGGAACATCATCTGCCCATCTTGCTCATGTTTTTAAAAAGTATAAATTTGACTGGGCGTGGTGGCGCACGCCTTTAATCCCAGCACTCGGGAGGCAGAGGCAGGCGGATTTCTGAGTTCGAGGCAAGCCTGGTCTACAAAGTGAGTTCCAGGACAGCCAGGGCTATACAGAGAAACCCTGTCTTGAAAAAAAAAAAAAAAGTATAAATTCTACTTCCAGTGTCTATTCTCTGTTGTATTCAAAGCAGAGAGCAAAGAGGAAGAGGATGCCTGTGGATCACAGCCAAAGGGGCTGCAGAAGACAGACTTGTATCACCTTCAGAAGGTAGGTATCTTTCTCTTCCTTCCAGCTGCATTGGAGGTGGTTACTTTGTTTTAATTTGTGCTCTCCTTATCACTTTCATATCTTACTTCACAACCAGGAACAATACAGACACACTGAAGCTAAAAACTCAGACATGCTGATGCCATCTACACTGTAGGAAGGGGTTGGTTTTCTGTGCTAATTATAGAATTAGAAGGCAGGAAAGAAGTGTTCCAGGAAATCTCGGGTAACTCCTGTGGAGACAGTGGAAACATATATACCAGGGAAATCGAAGTCCCTTTTGGAGGTCCTTAGTCTAGTTCATGAAAAAATTAACAAAGTGCTCAAACAAGTGGAGCAGCAATTTCTTAGGTGTGTTGTTTTATTTTAAAGCTTCCCTCCAAACAAAGCAGGCAAGCTGTACATATAGAAGCTGCCAAGAATAAGGAAGGTAGGCTGGCATAGCAGCAGGATAGCTTTAGAGGATAGCTTTAGAGACTACAGAAGCCCAGAGGATTAGGACATTTCAAAAGCATACTTAGGCTTTGCCAATGTGCAAAAGAAAAAAGGAAAAAAAGGAGCAATTATGCCTGAGTCAGTACTCAGAAAGACTTGCAAACCCAGGCAGCCATCATGGAGGTTCTTTCTTTACTAACACAAGGGATGTTGAACAGCCTTTCCAGGGGAGCCTCTCAGGCCCTCCACTGACTTAATTCTCAAGGGAGAAGACAGCAGCATGTCTCCACCTAGAGGTGGGTTCCATTCTGTACTATAACTCTGTTCTTTGTCTTACTGTCATCCTAGAGTATACATGCGCACAGTCAGTCTACTAGAAAACAATTCTGAAGCCTTAAGGAAGACAACAGAAGTAACTGTAAAGGGGACATGGGAATGTGATTTACAAAAAGAATATGATGTACTTATCTCTCTCTAAGTCAAATATTTTTGACCTCCCCCGAGCCCTGTAGTGCTGAGAAACAAACCTAGGTGTCTCTCCACTAGCTAGAGCCATACCACTAAACTACAAATCTCAGCCTTTCTCTTTTTTACTGAACACTCGTAGGGTAAAAAGGCATTTGATAGTCAGATGACCCTTCTTGTCCCATTTTACCAAGTTAGAATGTACCACAGAATTTCAGTCTGGGTGAGACTACACTCATAACATCTATTGTTCCTGTGGACCAAAGCTGTGGCTTGGCGTTTTCTTCTTCATGTTCCTAATGAAAATTAATGGTTTCTAAACATGAGCACTCTTGTAAAACTGAACAGTGAAGTAAGCTGCTCTTCTTCCTTTGAACATTCACTGGTCTATGTTTAAAGCAAAACACAGAGGGGTAGCGTCTTCCCAGATTCTTAACAGAAAACAAAGCACATTTTGATCTAGTTCTTTGCACTCTGTATAAGGGCATCAGCTGTCACTCCACATGAGTGGAGCTCTCAAAGTGGTTTTGTTCCCAATTCAAAGATGTTATATTTTTTACCCACTCCCTACTATGTCCTGTAGTCCTTACTAGAAATGAAAGCGCTAAGGAGAACTAAGAAGCCAACCAAGTTTGAAATGCTCAGAGAAAATGTTATGGACTTCATCGACAACTTAGTGAGGTGAGTCTAAAGCTCCGCCCGCTAAGCTAACAGCAACCCTGTTCTTCCAATGACACCAGAGACTCACTGCCCACAGCCAGTCCAGGGTGTTTCTCCCATCTTAGTGGTTTTCTTCATCTTCTGACCTTGTTACCTAATCAAATGACTTGGTTTATTTTTTCTGTTGGTTTAGGAAGGCAGGTTTAAACTTCATCTAGCCAGTTAGGCTGGGTGAGGAAACACAGGACGCTTCAGAGTATCCTGTCAAGTTTGCATTGTTCTTAGTTTTTGTGCCTGTAGTAGGATCTGGGTCAGCCCAGAAACAGACATTGTATACTAGTCATGCTACTGTTTATTGTGAGTGTTTTATCAGGACAACTAAGTATCAGCACCAAATCTATACTGCAGTATCTACTCAGCAACTATCAAAGTCTCCTATCTAGTTTGTTTATCAGTCTTTCTTGGGGAGCCTGGACCATTCTGGGTATTTCCCAAAAGCCAGCTTTATGTGTGTACATGAAATCAACCATCCAGGTGACCTTATGGAAACAGGGACAGATTTAAAAGAATGTAAGTACACCAGAGATGACTTAGCTAGTTACAAACAGTGCAGAAGTAGAGGTCCAGCCTGTAACCCCAGCATTTGAGGCTAGAACAGGAAAAAAAATCTCCGTGCATTGCAGGCTAACATGACCCTGAGACCCTGCCTCAAAAGGAGAGTAGTAAAGGTGCTGTTTTTAGATGAAGTGAGTTGAAGGCAGTTCAAACTGGTCAGGAGATGAGGCTGTGGATAAGAATGGTTTGTTGGGGGAGAGGGGGTAGTTTTTGGTGACTACCATGAACTTGACCATCCTGATGAAAGTGGGGATTTTCATTTCCCAGGACAGTGTTAATCTTAGTTACTGAAGAAAAAAAGTAATGCTAAGAGCAACAAAGTATATCAAAAAGAGAATTGGGTTGAAGGCCTGGTAAGGACAGAGTCGTCAGTGCTGACAGTCACATCACTATGAGCCTCTCCTGTTCCTGAGGCTTCCCTTATGTCCAGCTGTAAACCTTGGCATCAGTTCAATGTTTCCAGGCCCAGTACCAGGCCTGTGAGTTCCAACAAATCACAGCAGGCACCCTCTGACTTCTTGTCGAATACATCTGACTCTTTTACCTTTCACGAGCTGCTGAAATAATGCTGAAATAATTGAGATTTGCTGTGAAGTCACAACACTTTCCACAGTGAGACTCGGATTGATCCCGAGATTGTCTCTCCCAGGAGGAAAGAGGGGAAGATTATAGATAGGTTGTTCAAGCGAAAGGGGAAGGAAACAGAAGAGAAATGAAGCAAAAGCCCAAAGAGCAAATGGGACTTCTGTGTCACAGGAGTCACAACCTCTGTCTCTATTTTCCATGGGACCTAGAGTACAGATGTCTGACACAGCTTCTAGGTCTGAACAGAAGAAAGACATTTAAAAATAAATGTTAGCAAAATGCCAATTCGAAACCTATGCTGGTTTACAAGTGGGGAAAGCCCAGCATCCAGAGGCAGAATGAGTAGGCTCAGGAACTCTTGGAGGGATGACAGGCCTGCTGAGTGCATGCTCTTCTTCAAAGTCACTGAGCCAGCAGCAGGACAGAAGCTTATGGGGCTTTCTTAAGGAGTAGCATCCTCCCTAGGAGGTGAGAAAGCAAACTTGGGAGTGGCGGTAATGTTTTTAGTGGCTACACTGAGGTACTGCTTTGAAAGGGTATTAAAGTGGCTTACAGGCTGTGGTCCACCTAATCCAACAATGGCTGTCTCCGGACAGAAACAAGAACCCAGTCCAGTGGTCATTCAGTCCACACTGCTGACTCTCTCAGTTTGCGTTCAGAGTCCTGAAGAGGTAAACTATTAACCCATGAAGGAACCTCTCAGCAAAGGGATGCATGAACTTGTCAGTGAGAACAGGGCAGGTCTTCCCACCTCAAATGATCCAATTAAGAAAAATGCCTCACAGAAGTGCCCTGCTGCCTGGGGAAAACATTAATTCCAGATACCACAAATACAAATACAGTTTTAAAAGTAGTATTGACATATAAAACTAGGTGAAGCTATATGGGATCCATTACTCGGTGTTTGTTTGGGTGCTGATTTCACTGTTTATTAAGCAGCAAATACTCATAGAAGATTGACAAAACTGTGGAATTGAAAACCAACCTGTACGTGTGTGTGTGTATGTATGTATGTATCTAAAGCTGGCACCTGATTTCCCGGTTTCAGAGACTACCTTCTGCCTCCTGAGAGCCAGCCTCTGCATGAGATAGTGTACTTCAGTGCTGCCAACACACTCTGTGAGCACTTAAATGCTGCTCCAAGAATCGCTCTCCACACTGCACTCAACAACCCATACTATTACCTGAAGGTAAGAAGGAAGCCCAACTCGTCCAGTTACTCACATTTTTCTAAGGAAAAGTTCCTATATTTTAAAGTTGACTCAGCGATAGTAGCAGTCAGTCAACTGAGGCTGTGTGCATTTGCTCCCATGTAAACTGCCTTTCATGGGATAGCCAGTAAGATGGGATTTGCCACTAAGCCTCATAACCTGAGTTTGGTATAAGGAGACGACCGACTCCTAAAAGTTGTCTTATGTTCTACACACTCATGACCACACACCAGAAGAGAAATCTGAACAAATCATAGGCAGAAAGCTTTATAATGGAATATCTTACTCTTGTAAAAAATGAATATCTTACTCTTGTAAAAAATGAATTTTTTCCCCAGACATGTTTTTTTCTTTTTGTTGTTGTTGTATCTTTGGCTGTCCTGAAACTTGCTCTGTAGACCAGACTGGCCTCAAACTCAAGAGACCCACCTGCCTCTGCTCCCTGAGTTCTGGGACTAAAGGCTTAGACTACTACTGCCGAGCAGAAAAGGGTTCTTCTGTAGGTAACAACAGTTGGTCTGTGGTCAGGGAATAAGGCCTAATGAAAATATATAAAATTCCAAGTGCATATTTTAAATGGAAAAAAACACCCTGGAATTTCATCGTGGATTTTAAAACCTAACAACAATCTATTCTGGGAGGATCTGCATGGTACTGCTGCAGAAACTCCTAAGACAGCATACAAGGGAAGAAGCAGCTGCCTAAAATCCAGAAAGTTACAAATTTCAGTTTCAGATGTTCAAAACTACCTTTGTTTTGACAGATAAATGAACACTGTATTATTAAGTAGGTGGATAGGATTTTTGAACACAGGTGAATGTGTATGCTCGGGAAGTTGGAAGTTTTCCTTCCAGAAAAAGATGCTTCAGAAGGCACTTTTGAATGGATGTGGTAGCACGTTTGAAATTCTAGCTCTCCAGAGGTTCAGGCAAGAAGATCACCAAGTTCAGGGCCAGTATGAACTTACTGATACTTTGAAAAAAGTAAAGTGGACAGTCAGAATAGCTCAGTAGATGAAGGGGCCTCTGATTACCTAGTAAGAAGCTTAATAGCCTGAGCTTGACCCCCTGGACCCCTATAAAAATGATTCCACAAATTTGTCTTCTGACCTTGGCAAGTGCCACACAGGACATGCATGCCCACACACATCATACATATACATACACATAGTGATTATATTTTTAGTTAAAAAGTGGTTCCAAAAGATATCCCAAACTACTACCAGTTCCTTGCAAGATGGGATACAGATAAGGTGAAGTATGTGGAGGATACTGAATGGGAAGTTACTGGCCAGTGGTCTTCAATGATGTAGCTACCAGGAGCTTGACAGTTTCCTATTTAAAACCTAATTATGTGTTTGGGTATGTGCTCATGTGGGTAAAGTACCTATAGAGTCCAGAAGAAGGGATAAGATGTCCTGGAGCTGAAATGAAAGGTGTTGTGAGTAGGGAGCCTGGAGCCCAGCTCTGGTCCTCTGTGACATACAGCAGCAGATGCTATTAACTCTTGAGCATCTCTCCATTCTTAATAATTTCATGGTTCAATAACAGGAGTGTCTGCTCAGATAGCTCAGTCAGCAGGTGAGAGCATCTGCCTGACTGAGATTAATCTCTGAGACTCCGACCAGAGAGGGAAGAACAACAGTCTCCAACGCCCAGGTGCTTCATCCCCTTTGCACAACGAATGAATCCAGTTTTTTGTAAAGAAAAAGAACTTTTAATGTATGAGCTACAAACGAAAATATTTAGTGGTAGAGTTACAGAAACTGATGTGGTCTTTGATGCATTTTGTGTATGAGATTTTGTTTCTTAATAAAACTGGGATTTCAAGTAAGTTAAACCAATACTGACAGTTTCTATAGGGCTTGTGGTGTGAGGGCTGATTGTCTCCAGCTCTTTGCTGGTACTCTCTCCCGGTCTGTGCAGATGACTGTGTTTAAGGGGCAGCATCTGTTCACATGGATACACTCATGCACAGAAACAAAAATAAACCTGGGGGGTGAGGGGGAAGCTCTGCACTGCTGGTTAGGCCATGTGGAGACCCTGTTTCCAAAACAATAACAGAAAGTGCAGTGCTGAGAGCAGTCTTTTCTTTGGGAGATCACATTTACTCTACCCTACTCTACCATTACCAATGACAAGTGTTTACTAATGCCACATATAACTGCTAGAATTGCCTTTATAACAAATGTTGGAAGTAGCATTTTATTGGGTAATCATTCCCAGAGATTTCTAAACTTTTACAGCAAACTGAAACATGTGTTATGAAGGCTCTACAAATAAAAATGAGATTTAAAAAAAAAAGTCTTATGGGGAGAGTGGCTTAGAGCTAGAGGGATATGGGATATAGCCAAGACTTGAAGTATGAAGAAAGGAAATGACAAGATTCTACTTTCTGATTTAGGAGTTCAACTAATAGCTTTTTGGTTTTAATAATTTCTAAGATTTTAACTTTTAATCTGTTTTTAGAATGAAGCACTGAAAAGTGAGGAAGGATGTATTCCAAATACTGCCCCTGACATCTGCATAGCATACAAACTGCACCTGGAGTGTAGCCGGCTGATCAACCTCGTTGACTGGGCAGAGGTGGGTCACAAAGAACAAGTTAGGTGTTGAACTAGCTTTCCTAGCGTTTTTGTGTGCTCTCTCTCTCCCTCTCCCTCCCTCCCTCCCTCCCTCCCTCCTCTGTAAAGCACAAATGCTGCTGTGCTTCACAAGTTCCTAAGGAAGCTCCTATCCTGTGTTTTTAAAGCAGAAGCCAAACAAAGGATTCAGTTCAGCTCAGAGCAAGCCAACACAGGTGTGGTGGACACCCTCACTCAGCAGGAGAAATTCTACTCTGGAATACATGGCAAGGCAGGGGACATGTGCATAGCTGCCAAAAGTCCTAGCTGACATCTTCTCGACATCAAAGGACATGCTAAATGAGAGTCTTCCAAGAGAAATGCATTTTCTTGGAGTAAAAGATTAACAGTAGAGGGAACAGGGATTTCTCTGCTTTTAAAATTTTGAATAAGTTATGCTTTAATCCTCTAACACAAATGTATAGTCAGTTTTATTATTTTTAATGAATAACTGGCAAAACTTATTAATGTCATTAGTCATCTTCAATTTGAAATCTGTTGTGAAAGATTTACAGCAAGTCCTAAAACCTGATTAGTTCCAAAACTATCTGAAGGGTACAGAAAAAGGTGCCTAGCAACAAGTTGTATTTTCTTCTGTCTTGTATACTCAAAAGGCTTTTGCAACAGTTGTGACAGCTGCTGAGAAAACGGATGCAAATTCTACAGTCTCAGAAGAAATGAGTGAAGTTATTCAGTATCCTTTTAAAACCAGTTCTACAGTGACCCAGTAGCAGTATTTTAATGTTCTTGTTTCTTGAACTGGCTAGGTCATTTGCTTAAAAGATAGAACATTTGCTTAAACAAAGGGCCTTGAATTCAAGGCCCAGCGCGCGCGCGCGCGCACACACGCACACACACACACACACACACACACGTTAAAAAATAAATTTAAAAAAAAAAGCACATCTAAAAATTCTTAAATATGTATTGCTTCTTAACCATACCATCTTAAAACAACCTTAATTTCTAAGTATTCTGAATTTAGTCTATTCTATTCTCAATTTATTCCAGTTTTTACTAAGGAAATTGTCATTATTGAATTATCAACTTTTAAAACATACTTCTAGAAGTTTGGCAAGGGGGCGATTCTTAACACAAATAGTGTTCAACACTTTTCCATCTGTTTGTGATTCATTTGTCATTTTTGTGAGACACGGTATCATGTAACCTCACCTGACTGCCCTCAAACTGCTTCTGTCTCAAGTGCTGGGATTACAATAGGTGTGCACTGTAACACACAGCTCCATTTGAACCTTCTATTCTGATTGCATTTAACATCTTCCAATAGGGTTATATAATTTAGTAGTATTTATTTCAACCACTTATTTCAATTTACCAGCTACTATTTCAACTTTGAAATTTCATTTTAATCTTTTTGTCAAACAAACTAAAAAACAAAACAAACACCCTGATTTTCCTTAGCTAAGGCCTCTAGTGCTCGGTTTATTAGAGCTGTTTCTGAATTAGAACTTTTAGGCTTTATAAAACCTACGAAACAGAAGACGGACCATGTTGCAAGACTTACATGGGGAGGCTGTTAAACAGTAAGTGAGTGAAGACAAGAAGAGTTCCACGTCCAGCTTAAGACGAAAAGCAAATCTTGCATATTTGTATCAAAACGTTTTTGGAGTACTTCAAAGTCTAACAAATGTATAAAGCCTTTATATGTTATCAGTATACATTGTTTCATTCTTGCTTGTCTAGTGTGTAAATGCTAGAACTTCTTACGCATAGCTCTCAGCAGCACCCCAAACACCAGTACACTGTAAAGTTAGACACTGTAAACATCTTTCAGGTGTTTTCATTGCTAGAAAGGCTCTAAAATCGCCTCTGCCTCTCCATTTCTTGTAATCTTGGCAACTTACCAGGCCCAAAGCTATTTGGATTTATACTTAATAAACATTCACACAAACAGTCACGGAGACTTAGAACCAGTATGGGCCTTCACAAACTGCTCCCCTAACTTACAAAACTCAGAAATGTAAAGGTCCAGTGAAATAATATCATGATATCTTTCATGACAAGAACTTAAGAATCAGACACCTAAAACTCATTATTTAATGTTCAACTCTCAAGAGAATTGTACCAAAATTGTTCACAAATGATTCAGAGAGCCCATGTCCAGAAAAAAATTTAAAAGCCTTTGACTTGTGTTGCAAGTATGTGCAAGATTATGATCCTTTCTCCATGCCCCCGATCCCGGAGTGCTAAGATTATAAGGAATATACATTATGCCCAGATGAGAAAACAGGTCTTTAAGCAACACAACATTTTGTGCATATAAAATACAGAGGAAGTGGTGTTAATTGTCTGAGGCATGTTTTCTTTTCCTAGGCATTGCCTACATCTGTGTGTGTGCACACTGACTTCTCATACTATCAAAAGGACCTGTAGGACTGAACTCATTTGTGTGATTTCTTGGTATCCTGTAAAAACTCAGTCCTTCATTGAGGTGCCTGGCACTTACTAGACATTTTAGAAACAAGATCAGTGTTTCCTTGTCCTTTAGGTAGCAAAGCAGACCACTGTTACTCATACAAGCAACAGCAGGGTGGGAGGAGGAGGAGGAGGATTGCCGTTGTGGATTTACAGAGTGGTCAAAGCAGACCTCACTTGAGCAAAAGCATAGGAATGAAAAAAACTACCCAGGAGGACTTATGGGTGACCCCACTAGGCAGGCAACAGCAGTAACCAATATCCTAAGATGGGGACACCAAGGCAGAGACAGATAGAATGGGTCAGGGGGTTCAAACAATAGGAATTGAATGAGTAGGGCAAGAGTGCAAGTAGTGAAGCTTGTTTTCTTAGGTCAGAAGCAAAAGAGATAAAGCCTTTCAATGATCAACGCGTGTGAGAACAGTGAGGCCTGATGCAGCAAAGCAACCACTAGTTAGCTGACCAAGAGCAGCGGGGTTGGTGTCACTGTAGATAAACTACAATTAGATGCACATTTAGATCAGCGGGCTTGCTATGGCACTACTGCTCGGTGGTGGAATCTCTAGGAGCTAAGGTATAATGGGAAGTCTCTGCGAGTGTGGCAGCAAGGAAAATGGGAGGATCCAACAGTCCTTTTTATTCTTCTGCTTCCTGGCTGATGAGCTAACAGTTTAGCTCTAAACTGGACTCTAGCCATGTCTGCTGCCTCAACTGATCATATACCGAAACCTTCAAAATGCAATTAAAATAAACTTCCTAACTAGATCAACCTGAGTATTTTATTGTAGTTATGGAAGGCTAAGTGAAAGAAACAGCAGCAAAAATGAGTTTGGCTTTGGATAGAACAATCAGGAGATACCTGTTAGAGACATTCTGGTGAAATGCTACACAGTAAGGTGAGCAGAATCTTGTTATTAGAGATCACCAATGTCAGCACTGAAGAGAGGCAAGGAGATCAAACTCCAGTGTTGAGGTTTATGCTTCTTTGTAGATAAAAATTCAAAGCCGGGTGTGGTGGCGCACGCCTTTAATCCCAGCACTCGGGAGGCAGAGGCAGGTGGATTTCTGAGTTCGATGCCAGCCTGGTCTACAAAGTGAGCTCCAGGACAGCCAGGGCTATACAGAGAAACCCTGTCTCGAAAAACCAAAAAAAAAAAAAAAAAAAAAAATTCAAGAGAACATTAAAAGTGAAAGAAATCAGGCAAGTAT
The DNA here is from genome assembly GCF_978045245.1 of Mus caroli. Taxonomy (NCBI): domain Eukaryota; kingdom Metazoa; phylum Chordata; class Mammalia; order Rodentia; family Muridae; genus Mus; species Mus caroli. Next base: position 119,907,208 of record NW_028227261.1, read on the forward strand.
CTTAGAAGCCAACTGAAGACTTTGAAGCCCATACATTAATAGATTAAACAATGCAGTAATCTTAGGTAACTTGGTTAACTGACCTAGCCAAGTATCAAACTGTACAGTAACCTGGGAAAAAAACATATGCTAATACTTTATAATACGAATACGGACTCCATAACATCACTTTACATTCTTAACCAAAAGGCTTCCCCTAACACTAAAACTAAACATTAATAAAGTTCACAAGTGAAGAACTTGCTGCTCTTCTAAAAGACCAGAATTGGGTTTATAGCAACCACATCAGATTGTTCAAAACTACCTAGCTCCAAGGGATCTACCACACTCTCTTTGGCCTCTGTGGGCACTTGCACATCCATGTGGACACATACAAAGTGTTGAAACTTTTAAATCTGCATTCTAGTTTATAACGTCAAAAACGACAGGTCATGTTAATGACAGCACAAAGAAATGCTTAGCTTAGTCTTTCCAGAAAGTTGTAATCTTGGTTGAATCCTTGCGGGGGAAGAGAGGAGGGGTTGGAGTACTAAAAGCATTTGGAAAACAGAGAAATACAAATGCAGACAGCGTCTACCTCAAGTGGCCAGCACTGAGGTTAGAGAGAAGCATGTGTGTTTAGACAACTTCCGAACACAGCTTAGCGGTTTATACTTGAAAAACTCAAGTAGGAAATGACACTAATCTTTCAACTTGTGTGATGAATGCTTTCCTAACAAGTGGGGGGCTATATTTGAAAGATAACGTGAAAGGGGAGAGATACCATTAACACTCTAAAATGCACAGATACATCCCAAAGTACCAATAGTATTGAGGCTGAAATCTAAGTGTGAGATTAGTTCACTTTACATCCAGCTGCCCCATTCTATAACTTGTGTTTCTGGTGTACTAATGGATTTGGAACTGCCTGACAATCTTGTGAAAGCCATAGAGCACACTCTGGGAGCTTATTTTTAAATGAGGTTATTAGTAAGTTAAAAATGAAATATTGTATTTTAAGATTAGTCTAATGACAGGAAGTATGCTATTAAAATTCAAAGGGAGCCAGAGAGGTAGCTCAGCAGTTAAGAATGTTTGCTGCTCTTGCAGAGGACTTATGGGATTTTGGTTCCTAGCCTCAACATGGGCAGCTCAACAACTGGCTGTCTTATGGCCTCAGGCACATAAACGTATACAAATAAAATCTTTTTTTTTTTTTTAAATTGAAAATAATTCACTGAGCAATACTGAAGGGGTGGCCTTTAACCCCTAATCCTGTCTCAAATACCAAGATGACAAGTGTGTGGTTAGCACTTTCAGCTTTCTCACTTCTTTGTATACATTTAATTTAGTCATTCACTGTGATATTATTTAATGTTTTATGTATGTGTGCTTGCCTGAGTGTATGTGTGTACTGTGTGCATGGAGTTCAGAAAAGGCATAAGTTGGTGAGCTGTTATATAGGTTCTGGGAAACAAACAAGGGTCTTCCAAAAAAGCAACCTGAGCTCTTCTGAGCCTCTCTCCAGCCCTTAAGATGTTAACCTTTTCATCTCAACAGTACCTAGGATTTTCTAAATCTTAACAAGGCTTGTCTAGATCAGTTTAGCCTGTAAGCATGTCTGTGAGTGACTGAATTGCCTTAACCAATTAGGAAGAGAGCCAACCGGAAAGTGGGTGGAACCATCCACTAAACTTAGTACTATACATTTACTGATGGCTCTCTGCTCTTACTTGTGGCTACAAGTTCCTGCTGTTTTGATTTCCCCACAGTGATAGACTGCAACCTGGGATTTTAAGCTAAAGTAAAATAAACACTTAATACCCTAAACTGCTTTGTGCGGGGTTATCACATCATTCAAAAACATCAAAACTGGATTCAAAGGAAAGGTCTACAGCTGTTTTAGATCTTGTTATATAACATGCTGTTATACAGCAAGTTACAGAAGCAGTTTTGAATCATAACTTAATTTCTGAAAACAGCATTTAAAAGGTAAATAATGCCAGAAAACTAACTTTGTGTTGATTTCTAGAAAATACTTAGCGTTTAAACACTACTTTATTCCAATACTACCCATGTGTACAATTCGGAAACAGGCAGAATAGAAGTAAATGTTTTATTTTTCCAACTAAACTCCAGTGCTACAAGGGTAGTAAAACAATAATACACTGGGGGTGGGGGTGGGGGTGCAGCAATAAACATTTGTTAAAAAGACGGATAGAATAAATAAAACTACCAAAAAATAATAAAGAAAATCATATAAACCCATTCTGAAACCCCAAGAAAAGTCCTGAAATACAGAAATGCCCTCCTCTTCCTCCTCCTCCTCCTCCACTATCTCACAGAAGTACTGTAGACTAACTGCTTAAATGTCCTGGGATTACATTCTAAGTTATTAATAACTGGTTACAGCTTGGTTGTAGTGCACAATTAAAATCACACTAACTTCATCTGACGTGTCATTCTACAGTTTTATTTACATAACCAGTGAAGGGCATGTTCTAGAATGCCAGCTTTAATCCCTTTCAAACATTAATATAAAGAAGCCAAATTGTAATGATACAGCAAAACGAGGCCACTGGTCTTAATACAAGTAGCAAAGGTCCACATTCAGGTGGTAATGACATCACGGAAATTTCCAAAACCATTTGCTGCTGCCTAAGAGTGGTTGCCACTGACGAAAGCTTGAAATAACCTGTATTCACAGATGGGTACTGGCATTGCTGCATGTCATAGTTGGGACCTCCTGCAACAACTCAACAAGGAACAAGGCAGCCCACAAATGCAAAAAGCGTGATTCATGAAACATCTGGAGGAGAAAAGGAGTATTAGTATAGAGAATGGGGCAAAATGACAACAAACACAATCATTCTTTCCTAACACCACCCCTAGATATAACTTGTAACATTTTACTTCTGTTTTAAACTTTCTCTCCATACTTTTTATCAACTCTCTTCTTAAATATGAAAACATGGTCTTTTCAGTTTATAGTTCAAAGGTCAGATACTTACAACTAGCAGGCTGTTCTCCATATCGCCGCATTATCTGATCATGCGTAAACTTCACAAAAGCATCATATTGTTCTATAAATAGAGGTATATGTAAATTACATGACTTGCAAAATATTCTATCTAATGAATGTATCAAAAATATAAAGCAATGTGAAAACTTTCCATAACTTAAATAGTAATTGTAAACAGCTCAATAAGTGTTTTCCACAGGATAAAAACTAAAAATTTAATTAATACTGTAGCTGATCTATACAGCTAGCTCATCCCTGGTGTCATGAAGGTGAGATATGGGCTTTAAAAATGTTAATTTCCTGGGGCCTAGCAAACACAGAAGTGGATGCTCATAGTCAGCTATTGGATGGATCACAGGGCCCCCAGTGGAGGAGCTAGAGAAAGTATCCAAGGAGCTAAAGGGGTCTGCAACCCTATAGGTGGAACAACAATATGAACTACCCAATACCCCCCAGAGCTCGTGTCTCTAGCTGCATATGTAGCAGAAGATGGAAGAGAGGCCCATTGGTTGTGCAAACTTTATATGCCTCAGTACTGGGGAACGCCAGGGCCAAGAAGTGGGAGTGGGTGGGTGGGGGAGCCGTTGGGGGACTTTTGGGATAGCATTGGAAATGTAAATGAAATAAATACCTAATTTAAAAAAAAAAAAAAGAATGTTAATTTCCTTTTTTACTGAAGTTCTCTGGTCCACATATACCAAGACTTATACCAATGTATAGAAAGAATATACCACTGTAAAAACACCTGTGGGAAATAATTCTTACAGTGCGTTTCTAGGTGTGGTGATCTGAATAAGAATGGACCCCAGAGTTTCATATATTAGAATGCAAGTCAGCAGGGAGTGGAACTCTGAAAGAATTAGGTGGCCTCATTGGCAGAAGTGTGCCACTAGGGGTGAGGTGGGGGAGATGTGAAATTAGGATGTACCTATCTGCATGGCGCCATGCTCTAACACTAGAAGCAAGCTCCCAATTAAATGCCTTTTTTCATAAGAGTTGCCTTGTTCATGGTGTCTCTTCATAATCCCCACTCTAGAACAGTGACTAGATATTCTAAAATAAACTCATTTGTTACCTGCAAGTTTTGTATTCAGTATTTCTTCATATTCTTCTCGAACTTTCTCTTCCCGTTCTTTCAACAAACGTTCACAGATCATTCCAACCTGCCTTAGAGTAAATAAGGGCTGTTCTTTTTTTAATGGTGAGGATGTTGCAGATGAAGTCCCTATGTACAACATGAATAAAAGATCACCTGATTTAGAACCATGACAGAATACCTCCTGAATGAAAGTTTCATTGAGAACTTCCCCATGTCATTTAAACTTATTATCTATGATAAACAGGGCCAAGTATTAATTCTGTCAGACTGCGATTCTGGAGAAAGGAATGTTATCTAGAGGAAAAGCCTAAAGTCGAGTGGAGAAAACTTCACAACAAAATCCTTGCAATGACGGTGCCCATCACAAAACTTTCAGACTCCATTCCAGCACATGCCTGTTCAGAACATTTAGTTATTAGAGTAACATGATTATATTATAAAGACACTTATTTTATTGTTAATGCTTATTGTTTATATTTTAAGACCATACAGTAAGTCATATCCAATTGTTCTACCACTTCAATATTCTTCATTTTCCAAACCCTAGTTTCCTTTTAAAAGAGAATTATATCTAAAAAAAGGAAAATAGAGAATTATACTTTTAAAAAGAGTTGCTGCAAGGAGAAATCTGTACTGCAGATATTTATCCCTTACTAAAGGAACAGAATTGATTCTAAATTTTGAATAGTGACCATAATCCCCACTTTTGCTAATATAATTTAATTCACCTAAGTTCAGACACTCAAAACTCAAGAAAACCAAAGTTCCAAAAACAGCTCCAACACCAGTGTTTGTCAATTTTAAATTAGCAAGAATATTCCTTATATGCTTCTGTAACTAAAAGGTTTTTAAGAGAAAATTCTCTCAGTGGCAACTGTTAAGACAGTAAGTATGCGAGGATCTGTATTACAAACTTTAGGATACTAACAAGTTGACTCATGAACCAAATTTCAGATTCATTTCTGGGACCTCTTAAAGGAAAAAGCTCTGATCATGTTTATTACTTTGAATTGTATGCTTTTTTTTTTTTAAATCTCAGTTTGTTTTTTGTTAATGATAACTGCTAGGACAATCTGCAGAGGGAAAAAAGTTCACCTGTATTTTATGGTTTCGAGTTCTGAAAGATAATATTAACAGCCACTGATATTATCAAGTAGTGACATACTTCATAGAAAAAGACATTCATCCTCTATTTAAGGTACTTTGATCTTAAACATTCCTGGCTTAAAGATCATTATCTTTCGGATAACCCAGGATTGTGGTAGCTATTCACTGCATCCATGCTGTCAAGTGCTACATATGGATACAAGCACACTCATGTCACAGTTTGCTAATCTTGCTCTGTGGTGCCTTTATCTATCTGCACTGACTCACCCAAATTAACCCAACCACCAAGGCTAGCCTAACCTTGAAATTCCAAGTCTTGTTAAGACTGGCAAATCCCTAAGAATTAAACTAATATTAGTAGAAAAGATCATTATAATTTTAGTAAGAATCACTCCTTTGGCACACCTAGCTCCAGCCCCAACCCGGCAGCATCCCAATATTTAGCACTGAACAATTCCCTATCAAGTTTTAATTGATTACCTTATATCTTTGATTTTATGTTTCTGTTTTGAATTGTACCAGGAAAACAAGTGCTTCTGTTTTAAAGATTTATTATTATATGTTAAGTACACTGTAGCTGTCTTCAGACACCAGAGGAGGATGTCAGATCTCCTTACAGAGGGTTGTGAGCCACCATGTGGTTTCTGGGATTTGACCTCGGAACCTTCGGAAGAGCCCTCAGTGCTCTTAACTGCTGAGCCATCTCACCAGCACCCCCCACCCCCATTTTAAAAAAAGATTTATTGTTATATGTAAGTACACTGTAGCTGTCCTCAGACACACCAGAAGAGGGAGTCAGACTTCATTATGGATGATTGTGAGCCACCATGGGGTTGCTGGGATTTGAACTCAGGACTTTCAGAGGAGCAGTCAGTGCTCTTAACCTCTGAACATCTCTCCAGCCCCAAACAAGTGCTTCTGAAGTAAAAAGTATTTTGACAGGTTATTAACTAAAGTAAAGGTAGGATGGTTCTTTTTTGGCCAAGTAACTTCAGCATTACTAAGTCAGACTTAGAAAAGTAGACTATTCTCTCTAAAGGGTAAATATGGGTTTTAAATTGATACACAATTTTTAAAAAACAACAGAAAAAAAGAAATCCACACATTAAGGAATCTAGCCCAATGTGACCAATGTCTACAAGTACATGGATAGACATTTGTGTAATGGTCAGAAGAACTTTTGAATATAACTGCTAGATCAATAATTATAAGAAATTCACAAAATGGCAGTGTTGGGGTACTATTATCTAACAGAAAAGCATGTGGTGGGACAGGAAAGATAGTGTCACAGTTAAAGGCACTTGTTTTTGCAGAGGACTCAGGTTTAGTTCTCAGCACCTACACGACAGGGCTCATGACCATCTGTAACTCTAGTTTCAGAGGATCTGACATCCTCTTTTGGTCTCCATGAGTACCAGACATATAAATGGTTTATGTTGTACATACATGCAGATAAAAGCACAAAAATGGGTATTTTTAAAGCATATAGTAAACACTAGTAATTTTTTAAATCCAAGTTATGTCCACTTTAGGGATGCTAAAGGTAGCTGCCTGTGGTTGGTGGGAATACAGGTAGTGAAAACTTTTAAAATAGTACACATTACTTTGTGTAACTACTTTAATCTTGGAAAAATCAGGTGCTTTAAGTCGTGGGCAGTTTGCATTTTCCCCATCATTTCTAATGTAATACTTCTTATACTTATTAAGGGTTATTACCTGGTGATGCTGGTCCACTGATGAGAAATGCGTGTGGCTGTGAATCGGAAGTACAACCTGGATCTGCCTGCTGAAAACTAGCCTCTAAATGTCTTCTCTTCTGCATGCGTTTATATTCCTGTTTTATGTTGTACAGAATTTGTTCTAAAAGGAAAAATTTGGAAAATCAAAAATTTCATACTAAAGAAAAAAAAAATCAAAAATATTTCTTCCAAATAACAAAGAACTGTTTCCCTATGAACCCACTGGTTGAGCACAAGCTGTTCAGAAGTAGCATATCCAACCATCTTCTAGCCTCTCCAGGCACAGTATGGGACATATACTCCCAGATACACATATACACGTAAAATGAAATAAATCTTTAAAAATATATATATACATGCCATCTGGAATTCAACAAAGTCAAATCCTATTTGTGAAAACTAAATTTAAGCTTTTTACTCAAAAACAGTGGTCAGATAATCTAACTTTCTTCAATCATTTTACTCAGAGTAAAAACTCAGAGCCCATGTATCTATTTCATATAGAACTACTTAAGTTAACCAGTATTTCCAGTAACGAGAAAGGAAAATTATGTATATTCAAGCATAAGTCTAAAAGGACAAAGGACAAGAGAATTAAAATTTTATCATGAATCAAATTGTCATTAATATGAAGCATGATAAAACCCGAAACCATTCTAGCATTAACAACAAAGCATTCTGCACCTTGGGGAGAAAAGCGCATATGAGATAATATGATACAGCGATACACAAGAACCACTGTCCTACAATGCAGCCATCTTTTACATTGCCACTGAAACATAAAATTATACCCAGCAGGTCATTTCTGAGCCAACGGAATTAGTTCACTTTACCACTGTTTGTAACGAAAAATAAGGGACCATTTGATCTGTAGGAAATGCCCCCCCTGAGGTTTCCACCCCCCTAATCACCTGTATCTACAGATTTTCTCAGTAACTTCTTTAGCTCAATGTGCAACTAAATTCCAAGAAGTTTATTATTAATCCCAATTGAAAGCAAAAGTGAAAACATGCAATAAAAACTGCACAAAGAGTGAATTCCCATATTCAACTCAGTAACAATCCTGCTCAATAATTAATAACTGGTACCTTTCATTTCTAATCTTCAGTAGTCTCTTTTCTTTCTCTAAATATTCAAAATTCTAAAGGATCATTGTTTTTAGGTTTTATTTTTAATATGTGTCTGCCTTTTGCCTATATGTATTTAACTGCATCATATGCATGCGATGCTTGTGGGAGCCAGAAGAGGGCATCTGACCTCTTGGAACTGGTGCTAAGGACAGTTGCTAGGCAACCTTCAGAAAGACTAGAACCCTGTATTCCTGCAAGAGTTAACAGGTGCTCTTAACCACCAGGCCATTTTTCCACCCCTCCTTTGACTTTTAACACTTTAGATGCTCAATTCCATTGTAACTAAAAGAAAAACTCAAATGATAAAAATTAATTTAGTCAAGATATCATTAATTCTGTCATTTAAAAAGGTTTGTGTTTATATACACACACATCCACAATGCATGTGAATGTATAGTTCAGATACAAAATTACATATGATTAACTTATGGATAGCTGTGTAGGTTTTAACTGTTTACCCTTTTTCAAAATGCTAACTTTTTCAGTACAGTTGACATGGTCAATTTCAGTCTTTTTTCCACTTAAGTAAACAGTTGTCAGTATGAAATAAAATTATGGACAGGTAGGTTTGCCTTAATATGAATAGTTTCCTAGCATTCATCCAGAGGTATCTGATAAACGTGGAATATCTTGTTGCCAACAAGCACAGTATCTTCATTAAAAAACGAAATAACCCTTCTTATAACAATATTCTAAAAGATTTTAAGTTAATGATATTTTGAATGAATGACAAATGCCATTCAAAACATGGTAAAGTTTATTTACAGCCAGAAGCTTCAAAATGTACGACACTAGCTTGGAGTGGCTTGACTTTCACATCTACCACCTCTTTGTGACTTTTACATTAACACTACAAAGCTGTTGCTCCTCAAATTAATCTGTCTTCTTCTATGAGTGTTTCTCAACCTTCCTAATGTTGTGACCCTTTAATATATGCCTCATGTCTGGTAACCTGCTACCATAAGATTACTTTGTTACTACTACATATCTGTAATTCTGCTCCTGTCATTAATTGGAATGTAAATACCTGATATGTGAGATATCTGGTATGTGACCCCGCACCCAAATGGGTCACCACCTACAGGTTGAGAATCACTGTATCTAGTTCTAAACTTTACTACGAAATTAATGAAGGCCATACTAAACTGTACCATAAAGAGAATGCTTGAAACAAAGCCAAGACTAAAATTCAGTAAAACTATTTACTTTAAGCCCCAATCCAACACAGCATAGTGGTACAAAACCTTTAATCCCAGCACTTGTGTGAAAAAGGCAGTCTACCCAGTGAGTTCCAGGCTACACAGTAAGCCAGTCTCAACAGGCAAACCAAACAATTGAGGACAAGTATAGCTTAGGTGACTTAGTTGCATCCTAGCAGATACACAACAGTATAGTATATTTTTAAGTTATGATTTATCAAGTGAAATGTAATATAAAACCACAACTTTCACTACTCTTATGTCTCTATATCTCACACACACCCCTACCTCTGTCTCTCCAGGAGTCTTCAAGAAGCCAATACTCACATGGTATCACTACATTTAGCCTCCTGTATAAGTGGACTTCACAAACACAAACAGTGCAAACATTTTTTAATTGTACCCATTCTATGAAAAATACATTTTTTTCCTGTCATCATTCTCAAGCAGTATAGGACAGTAACTTTTTGTCTTCACTGTACTAGACATGCTTGGAATTTGTGCACACTGCATCAGTTTCTTCTTATTGTTGCCTGGTGATAATTCATTTCTCCAGTTCCTGTATTGGCCTTTCAGACTGTTTCCAATGAAAACTGCTAAATCCAAGTCCTAGTCTGAGGCCGTTCTCAGCTCTGTTTGGAAAACAGTAAAGAAAGTACCAAAGTTTCCCAGAGTGTTCTTTACCATTTCACATTATTACCAGCTACACCTGTCTTGCCAACACTTCATACTGTCAACTAAAGAATTCAAGACTTCCTAATGTCATTGCCTATACTGTTGTGTATCTTCTAGGATGCAACTAAGTCACCTAAGCTATACTTGTCGTCAAATGTTCTAATACCAACAGCACATGGTCAACAATGTTATGTAGTCAAGTGATCTGACTTGCACAAGATCTTGGCAGCACAAGTTGAAAACCACTAAATTGGTCTGATAGATTTCAGTTCAGGAGGTAAACAGCTTTGAAGCTGATAAAGACCTCCTCCCAAATTTTCCACACCAATATTCTACATTACTTCTATCCAGACTGACTTAAGTTCCCACTACACTAACAGTCTTTTTTTTTTTTTTTTTTTTTTTTTTTTTGGTTTTTCGAGACAGGGTTTCTCTTTATAGCTCTGGCTGTCCTGGAGCTCACTTTGTAGACCAGGCTGGCCTCGAACTCAGAAATCCGCCTGCCTCTGCCTCCCGAGTGCTGGGATTAAAGGCGTGCGCCACCGCGCCCAGCTACACTAACAGTCTTAAGATAGGCATCTATGTTCAAGGGAGTGTTCTGTTTCTTTTTTTTAAGGTATTAATCTAAACCAGTATGAAAGTGTTGCTACACATCACACTAGCAATAATGTCCTATTCCACACAAAGCCACTGAAGGTTGCTACAGTCAACACCCATTTACTCTGTCCTGTCATAGCTTCTATTATCTATACTTCCAATTCCATCACTTAGAAAAGTTCTACCAGGTAACAATATTTTAGCACTAGGTAGTCTGTTAGGGACTAGGATAATAGTTGAGAATTCGACTACATTTTATCCAGTTGCTAAGGTAGTTTTATGCTGCTCACAGTACTTGAAGCAGGATCTCAATATGCATTCCAAGCTAGCCTCAAACTCAGGTGACCATCCTTTGTCAACCCAAGTGCCACCACACCCAGCACTATCTCATTTTAAAAACAAAAAAGGTTGGGCATTGTGACCTAACCCCAGCACAATTGGATCTACAAAGGGAGTTCGAGGACAGTAAGAGCTATGTAGAGACCCTGTCTCAATAAATAAATTAATTAATTAATAACAAAAAGAGAACAACAGTTCTCCTAAAGTCACCCCTAATCTATTTTCATTCTTAATTCTTGAGGTGTTGTATTAACAAAAATGAATGCTAAAGGCCAGTGCACACATACCAAAATAATTTGACAAGTGAGCAAATTTCTGACAATGGCAAAATTCCCCCAAAGGAGACTATCTAAAATATTATAGTGCTAGAGGTTCTTACTAATCACCCAGGAAGAGTGTGAGGGAAGGGACATGAAGAAGTAATACCCTGGGGCTCTTGCAGAGGACTGAGGTCCCATTCCTAGCAGCTACTCAGAAACACCCCTAACTCCAGCCCTAGGGTGTGCGATGCCCTCTTTAACTTCCATGGACACTGTATGTGTGTAATGCACACTCATAAGCACTCATACACAGAAATAGTTCTTAAAAAAAAAAACAAAAAAACCGTTAAGTACCCAGAAACATTGTTTAAATTTTTCACTGCAGTAGTTGTTAAAACTTAGTTGAATTAATACTTTGCTCATAAAATATTATAACTACAGGGTCACAGAACAGTCTTAAAAAAAAAAAAAAAGGTACAGAACTGCAATTCCATTGCTTCTAAGAAACCTGTGAAATGCCAAGTGAATATCCCAACAAATAAACTCAACATTTTAAAGCTTTGTGGTGGAGGGCCTGGTGAGATGGCTCAGTGGGTAAGAGCACCCGACTGCTCTTCTGAAGGTCCAGAGTTCAAATCCCAGCAACCACATGGTGGCTCACAACCATCCGTAATGAGATCTGACGCCCTCTTCTGGTTTGTCTGAAGACAGCTACAGTGTACTTACATATAATAATAAATAAATAAATCTTAAAAAAAAAAAAAAAGCTTTGTGGTAATACATTAACCAACTAAGTGTATTAATCCTGAAGCCATTTTTTAAAGTTGGTATCAGCTTTGACCCACATCTGCCCTAAATATCCAGAGACCTATCTTAGACTCTTAGTGGATCTCTCAGCTACGTATACAAAGTTGGGATGAACTGAATTCTAAAATTGCTATATTCAGCAATCAAAGTATAGAGCAGACACCTGCAGATGCCACACATGTTGAAATAGGCTGGAGTATTTCCCTTCTCTTCATCTTTTTAAAGTTGATAGTCTTATTAAAGACATCAAATCAAAATTTATCAAATTTGCACATATGCACAGAGAAACTTTTGTAGATAGATTAATAGCACTGGACAGTATTAAGGTCAACAGTATTGGACACTGTTAAACACAAGGACAACAAAAACCACAGAACTCTGATTAACGAATTTAGTTCCCATCGCCAATCCCATTATCTAGCTTCACCAAACAACTCTGCAAGGAGCCCGGACTTCACTTTCTATCAGTTCATACTTGTCATGTTTCCTTTCAAATAGTAAAATACTGTCAGTACTAGGCTCTCTGAATGATTCTTTTATACTTCACCATTGCCCTGTGTTTATGCATCCACAGTTATAGTACACTTGCCACAGTGCACAGGTGAAGTCACAGAAACCTTCTGGAGTTGTTTTCTTTCTTTCTACCACATAGGTCCCAGTGAACAAACTCAAGGGCCCTTGGGCTTGGCAGGAAACATTTTTACTGGCTGAGCCATCTAATCAGCCCCGAATCTGTTATTTTCAACCTTTCAAAAGTATTACTATCCCCTTTTTCCTGGCCTATCTTAACAATAGGAAAAACATACCCAAGTAACAAAAGAACAAAGCCATTCAAAAGCAGATGACCATTTCCTTGGTAACTGACTGCTAGAAGCATCTCTTCATGAGGTTAGCTTGTTTCTGTGAGGTTTCTGGGATCCACCCCCCCACTCCCACCCCCCACCTTAGAAAGCTAAAATGAATAATGCACTGGGATGTTCTTTAATGGCTATAAGCCTAAGGCTTTTTTCTTGCCCCCGGCCCCCCCCCCCAAGTATTAGGATCAAATTTAGGGAGATCTATGATTAGACAAGCATTGTACTATCACTGAGCCAACATGTCAATTCCGACTAACAGGCTTCTTAAATGCACAATTTTAACTGGAGCTACACATTTCTAAATATCAGGTTTACAATCCATAGCACAAAGACCACTACTAAAAACATGTATTTGCCAAATGCACTGAGAAGCTAGAAGTAATTTAACAGCTGTCTAAATAACCACAAATATTAAAAGACACTTCTGGCTCAATAAAATGGCATCTGAAGTTAGATACTGCCTTCTCCAACAGACATTATCATTTGTTTGCTTAGAACCATTTGTATTTCCTTTAAACCAGCTGGTGTCTCCATTTGGAGGCATGTATCTATGTCTAATGAACAATCTATTCTCCATTCACAAGCTGTAGTTTCCATTTTTTAATGGAAAGTTTCCAACAAATACAATGAGTTCTTACAATGGAATTTAACTCTTCATCCAACTCAGTTCCTAAAACAAACTTAATGGTACCAAGCAAGCTACAATGTACACATTAATGTTAATTCCCTGACTCACAAAGTCAGCATCCACAGAAGGCCACTCACAAGACCACTGATTCATAGTATAAATATGAAAACAATGTGTTAGATTTGACTGACAGTTCTGGCAACCTCTTAACAATGGCACTTACTATCAAAACATCTTCTTTCTTGAAAATGCCAGGACAATCTTTTGGTTATATAATAATAGACTGACAGACAGACAGACAGACAGACAACTAAAAAATAACTTAGGTTGCCAAATAAAAAGCCCAGTGCCAGTATTGGAATACAACCCCTTAAGCTGTTTGTCTGGGGTGTCCTAGAGACCTCCAAAATGATACAGACTACTGTTAATGTTTGAGGTTGCGCTCCCACTCTTGATGGCTAGGATTCTATTGCTGAGGCCATCGCATGGTCACAGGGCATGGACCAGGCTGGGACTGACAAGAAGCTTCCACAGTGCCAGGAGTTTGGCAGGCTACTATCAAAGTCATCCAACAAGGCTTATCCAATTGTGACCTCTCTTGAGCTCCATAACAGGCCCATGAGTGCAAAAGTGGCACAAATGTCACGGGGTAAATGTCCAGCTTTCTGGTTGGGTTTATGATTTTTGCTTGCTCCAAGACAGAAATGCATGCTTGACACTGTAAACCTGGCCAACAACCCACGGCTGGAGCATTCATGGGTCCAGGGGTGAGCTCACTACTATCTGTTATATGGACATGATATCAAACTACCCTCTATATAAATAAATACACAGATACACATTCAGAGGGCAGTTTGAGGCAGAAAAACTGTAAGAGCCAGTGTCTTCTGGACATGACATGCTGAAACACTCATGAATTTACAGCAATAGTGGCTGCCCATCCACAGTAATACACAAGACCCCATTCTTAGCTGAGGACAGGTGATGGCATCTGAGGGAGGAACAAGCAATTTTCTTAAAACTCTTAGTAGGTCAGCCATGCTCTAATGGATGACCCCAAATCTATGAGTATATATAGGCAACACAAATTGGGACTTAGTTATTTTAGGAGGAAGGGAGGGGGAGAGACATAACACAAAATTGAGAAGCAGAAAAAGGTGGGTAAGATGGGTCTGGGAAGAGTTAGGTACTTAGAAAAAATACATCTTTAAAATCTTACTTAAAACAGGGCAGGGTGGCACATAGCCTTTAATCCCAGCACTAGAGATGTAAAAGCATGCCAGGAGTTCCTGGCTAGTCAAGGATCTGTGATAAGACCTCCCCCCCAACCCCCATGCCCTTGACACTTTCATTCCCCCATTCTCATTTAAATACTTCTCTCTCCCAACCCACCCCCACTCACCACCCATCATCCTTTGATACACTAAAACGTTATTTTAAGCATCATTCGATTAAAATCCTAAACCAAACCAGTGTACACAGACCTTTTTTTTTTTCTTTTGTAAAAGACCAGACAATAAATGAATTCTGGGAACAGACTCTCTCCACAAGCTTAGTAAGATAACCAAGATAACCTGCAGTGGACTTTAAACTTTAAAGGCCGGCAGGCATAACTGTATCCAAATGACTATTTTTCATGGCACTGACATTTGAATTTTTTGAATTCTCAACATGATGAAATGATCATTTTTTTGTTCTTTTTTCAGAGATTTAAAAATGTTAAAAAAATTCTTACCTCCCAGACTGTACAAACACATGGCCATAGGTTGACAAACCTACCTTAGAGTACAGTTATGAATTAGTAACTCAGGTATACCAAAAATCATGTTTGAGATAGGATACATGAAGAGGGGCAAGAACAGAAGCCACTGTTAATTAACATAATAAGAGTTTCAAGTCTCAAGAAAGCAAGCTAGACTTCCATCAACTAGTCCTCTTCTTTAGTATTAAATTTCAAGTTTGAAAAATATTGATTTAAATAGAAGTAGTCATATTAAGTTTGGAATCACTTTCCTGGAATGTCTAAAATAACAGCATTTAGAACAGTGCCCAAGTTCTTGAAGCTACTAATATGCCACTTCAAGAACACTATCAGAAGAAAACATGAAGTACCTGAAATAGAATAATAATAAAGACAAATCGCATATAATATATATTCTGTATAAAATTCTAGGTCTTCATTAGTTTTAGCTTAAAAAGGTTCAACCACACACTGTGTGATTAAAAATTACAGCAAATATGTACATTTTAGCAAATTTAAACTTTAACAATCTTCCCTCATTTTTCAAGAAGCTAATCTTTTACATTAATATTCAATTGAAATACCAACTTAATACTTAGCAAACTAAAAACATCAACTGGCATGTGATTTTAGGTTTGTTTCTTTCTCTTTCTTTCTTTCTCTCTCTCTCTCTCTTTTTTTTTTTTTTTTTTTGGTTTTTCGAGACAGGGTTTCTCTGTGTAGCCTTGGCTGTCCTGGAACTCACTCTGTAGACCAGGCTGGCCTCGAACTCAGAAATCCACCTGCCTCTGCCTCCCAAGTGCTGGGATTAAAGGCATGGACCAGCACTGCCCGGCTGATTTTAGGTTTCAAGACGTGATCAAACTGTATCAGCTGGCTAAAAGACTCAAAACCATCCCAATCATTTTACAATGTGCTGGTTGAGCTGTGAGGGAATGAGGAGTGGAGAATATTAAACACTACACTATAGCACTGACATAACAGATTGGAAGATCATTACGGTTTCTAAACAACCTCCCTTAAGTAAAGAAAGGTGTCATAGCTCCCTGCTGTTTGGGTATTCAAGATTATTTTAACTGCATAGGGATATACTGTAACTCTCAAACTGAACACTAGCTCCCATAAAATTTATTGCTAGTTACAGCTATTTTGAAATGGCTTCATTAGTAGATAGGACACCATTTCAATGTTCAAATTTAGCATTTCATTAAAAACAAAAAATGTCTGCCCCAAGAATTCATTCTCCAGCCCCGGCGGTGGTGGCGCCCTCCTTTAATCCCAGCACTTGGGAGGTAGAGACAGGTTGATCTCTGAGTTCGAGGCCAGCCTGGTCTACAAAGTGAGTTCCAGGACAGCCAGGGCTATACAGAGAAACCCTGTCTCGAACCCCCCCCCCAAAAAAAGACTTCATTCTCCACTTTTTCCCCTTGCTTTACAGTAATGACTAAAGCAGTGGGTTCTCAGCCCTCCTGACAAGCCCACCCTTTACCACAGTCCCTCATGCAGTGATGATCCCACCCACATGATTATCGCTGCTACTTCATAATGCAATTTTGCTACTGTTATAAATCATAATGCAAATATCGGAGCGTTCCCCTGGGGGTCGCGGCCCACAGATTGAGAACCATTCCTCTAACAACTCCGTCATGAGTGCCTTTATACACATATGTGTGGGAGGGACACTTTAGGTATGATCGTTAAATAAACTTCTTGGAATTTCTACGAAAAGTGACTGCAACTCTTAAAACAGCTTTTGGCTACATTATATCAAAAATTTAAGAGCCAGACTAGGTAACTGAGGTTCACCATGGATTTGGGTATGAATATTTAAATGTGACATTTTAAAAAACACACATGGTACAGTCAATTTCATATAGATGTTACCAAATACAGAACTCTATAGTTCCCATCTTTTTTAAATGAGTTACTGAGAAAAAAAATAAACTAAGCAAAGGCTTTAAGGATGATATCACTAAGGGCTTACACAGACTCACAAACCCTTGCATGCCACACACAAAAGAAACAGACTTACACTTCAAGTCCATTAAAGTTTATCCTAAGATTGTGCCGAAGGCACACAAAGATTTCCAAATGCAGAGGGGGTTAAAATCCCTAGGTACACATTTTGTGTACAAAAGCAATCAAAGGTCCATCCAGCAGACACTTTGAGAAAATGTTTCAAGACTTCAAGTCTGAAGTCCACTGGAATCTTGATTTATTCGTTACTCTCGAGGCTAGGCTGTTTTCTCCCAACATACTTCATTGGGATAACTAAAGCATTTACAAATAAACCAGTCAGTCTCGATTTGAAGTACACCTTCCTTTTCATTAAAAGTTCAAGATCTCTTAAGGACTGGACGCATAGTGAGATCACATTACAGTACTCGGGAAGAACATTTGCTTTGTTGTTGACCCTGCTAGGGAAACAGGTCTTGACTCAGCCAAAGTGGCGTTCTTGTGGGTGATTAATGACAGGCCTACAACTCGCCCCAGTGACATCCATCCCCCTCCAAACCCCACCCCTTCTATACTAAAACCAGCCAAGTCTAAAATGGAGGAGGGGCTGCCTTCTCGCCTCAAACCACTCAGTCACTGAGTTAATAGCTGCAACCAATCGATTCAGCCCAAGAGACCCGGAGATTCGGGTGAAATGTGACCCTTCTCTCGCCTGACTTATGAATAATATCACCCTCTCTGATCATTTCCGCTGGGTCTCTACATAAGGAAACGATTCCAGGGATCTAGCCCCAAATGATCTGCCTCACAATGAGAGACCCCCACAATGCCGGCCAACCCGACTCGTACCCACCCAACCTGCCGACACCACCCCCACCTCGGTTCAGGCCCTTCCCTTTGTGTCCGCACCCAAGCTCCCGGCCGCAGCCCACCCCGGCAGCCCCGGGGCCGAGACCCACCTGTGGTGAGCCGGGAGGAGACGTCGCCGAAGGGGGAAGGCTCCATCCGGAGATACTTCTGCGGCGAGGCGGCCGCGGCCGAGGCGGCGGCGGCGGCGGTGGCGGCGGCAGGGGAGGCGGCAGCCGAAGCCGGCGCCGACAAAGGCGCGCACCGCCTCCGCTTCGGAGATGCGGGGCTCAGCAGCGGGTCGAAATCCAGAGTCCTTTTCAGAGTGGCTCCGCACGCCATGGTGGCGGGCGGCCGAGGCTCGGCTCGGGCGGGGCCGGGAAGGACGGGGACAAACGGGCCCTCCGAGGTGCCCGGTGGGTGTGGGGCCCGGGACGGCGGAGCCGCGACAGGGCAGGCGGGCGAGGCGCGAGGGTCGCGCCGCCGGCTCGGGGCCGCTCCCGAGAGGCCCGGCCGCCCCCGCCGTGCGCTCGGGCTGAGCGCGCCGGGGCTCCTGCGCGGAGACCCGCTCCCTTCGGAAGTGGACCCGGCCAGTGGCGTGACCCAGACGCGATCTCCGACACGCCGGTGCAGTCGGAAGCTCGTGAGTGGCGGCCACGCGCAGGAGCTGCGAGGTAGCCCGGCCGTACAGAGCTAAGCAATGCACTCGACCCTCTCTTCTCCACGGAACAACTCTGCCACCCGCCGCCGGCCCCAATATGGCGTCAATAACAACGCCGCCGATTCAAATCCTGCGGCCCCAGGGCGCCTGCGCACCGGGGGCGGGCCCGCCAGAGTGCATTCTGGGATTTGTGGGGTTTCGCGAAGGGCAGGAATCGTCCTGAAAGGCGGTTACCCAGAAGTCACAGAAACTACGACTCCCGTCATCCAAGGCGCGCGACCCAAGTTCCGGGTTGGAATTTAAATACCCCCTCAAAAGTAAGAGAGTTTAAAAAAAAAAAAAAAAAAAAAAGACCTAAGGCAGAGAAAGGAGAGCCTGTGAGACAGTGAGGAAGAGGAAGCGAACCCATTGGAAAAGCAAGCTAAGCACTTTAGAGACCCTGTTAAGATTTGGCATAGTGACTTAAACGGGATATAACAAAGAGCCAGTCTAATATTTGGAGAGAGATTAATTTAGCTGTCAGGAGCGCCAAAAAAACCAAATCTGTCACATGGAGGGGATAGGAAATAATGAAAACACCAATTTGGGTCCTCGAGACAGAAAGACAGTAATAATATCAGATTACAGGATCTTTGAAGTCTATGCTTTGCGCTTCCCAGATAGCTACTTGTTTATGCTTTTTAAATTCTGCAAAGCCGAAAAGGAGCACAAAGTCAATTGTGTACTATGAGCAGAGAGCGATTAACACCAGAAATTTGTTGAGTTTGGAAGGCTGGGTGGGGTCTAGAAAAAGGCAAGCAAATAAATATTTGTCTAGGGAGCAGGACCCATCTTTATAAGCAAAGTGGGAAGAAATATTTCGAAAATTTGTTTTTTCATCAACTATATAAAATAGGGATGGACTACAGCACTGATGAAGTAATTTATGTAGATGCTTTATATCTTCTGCCTGTGGATGCTAGCTCTCCACCAAGATTTCAAGACTATCGTATGATTATAAGTTTTAATACGCCTAATGCTCACTCTTTTCTGCTTACTCAGAAATCAACATATGTGGCTGCTTTATCGTTGTTTTGGACAATACCTCTCTCTATATCCATTTGTTTAGAATTGTTCACCGCCACAAAGATCAGCTTTCTTGACCACACTGTCACGCTTATTTTAATTTAGAATATAGTTCTTAGAAAGCTTATTTTAATTTAGAATATAGTTCTTAGGAAGTATCTTTTGAGGAAAACCAGCATTCTATGAAACAGTCACCTAACTAAGACTTGTACTAAGGAAGTGTTTATTAAGTTCTAAACACTCCAGGAAATCTGTTATTGTGCTGAAACTGACTGGACGTTCATTTTTTATGTAAGAAAAGAATAAGAAAAGTTCTTGACTTTTTTTTTTCTTTTGGAGATAAGATCTGATATCAAGTTCACTGTGTAGCCAAAGATGACCTTGAACTTTTGGCCCTCCCCTCTGCCTCCTGAGAACTAAGGTTAAGATGATAGGCATGTACCATTGTACTTCGTTTATATATTGCCAGGGGTCAATCAAGCAACCCGAGCAACTAAGCCTCTCCTTGTGTCCACTAAGATTTGACCATAGGCGGCACGGAAGTTAAAAGGGAGCCACGAGACAGGACATTGAGATTGTGTGGAAGAAGGGGAAGGCTAATAGAGTATTTGTGACATGAAAGCAGAAGGGTAACTGCCAGGGGCAAAAGGATACATGGCCTGGAGGAATGAACAGAAACGAATCGGGTATGAGCAGGCCATAACGCCAATTGCATTGTGGGCTAATGTTAAAAATAAACAAGAGCCGGGCGTGGTGATGCACGCCTTTGATCCCAGCACTCGGGAGGCAGAGGCAGGCGGATTTCTGAGTTCGAGGCCAGCCTGCTCTACAAAGTGAGTTCCAGGACAGCCAGGGCTATACAGAGAAACCCTGTCTTGAAAATCCAAAATAAATAAATAAATAAACAAACAAACAAGAAGTTCAGTAGGATAAATAAAAGCAATTGTGTAGAGGTCAGGAAAAGAGCAATAGTAAGGACTAAGCGTCAGCCACTCTAATTGTCTGCGAATGTCAATACAGCTAGCATAGTTTGCTCATTTATGCTTCTGTCCTTTGTTGTTATTTTTGAAATTTGTTAGTTTTTTCCTAACTGTTGTATGGCTACGAAGAGACACTATGATCAAGGATACATATAAGATAAAGCATTTAACTGGAAGCTTGCTTATAGTTTCAGAGGGTTAGTTCATAATCATCATGGAAGGGAACATGGCATGGATGGAGTAGTAGTAGTGAGAGCTTATATCCTGATCTGGAGGCAGGAGGAGAGACAGAGAGAAAGAGAGACAGAGAGACAGAGACAGACAGAGAGAGAGAGACACACACACAGAGACAGAGAGACAGACAGAGACAGAGAGACACAGAGAGAGAGAGAGAGAGAGAGAGAGAGAGAGAGAGAGAGAGAGAGAGAGAGAGAGAAAGAGAGAGACTGGGCCTCTTGTGATACATCTCCAACAAGACCATACATCCTACCTTCCTAAATAGACCACCAACTGAAAAACAAGTATTCAACTTGTGAGCCTTAGTGCCAATTCCTATTCAAACCACCATGCTAATTACTTTGATTTGGGGTTTGCTTTTGGTTCTGTAGCTCTAATGGTACCCTGTGTGCATTAGGTATTTCCCTTTCCTGGTACCAGGGTTCCCTACAGGGTGACATTCAGTTTTGACACGGCTTGTATAGTAAGTTTTTCTTCCTGTATTTTTAAAGGCATTTTTTATTAGATATTTTCTTCATTTCTTCATTTACATTTCAAATGCTATCCCAAAAGTCCCCTATACCCTCCCCCAGCCCTGCTCCCCTACCCACCCCTTCTTGACCCTGGTGTTCCCTGTACTGGGGCTCTTTCTATATTTTTAATCGGTGTATTTATTGTAATCTGGATTTCCCTTAATTCTTTTTTCTCTCTGGTTTAAATTTAAACATGCCTGGGGCAGTTTTCCTTGGAAATTTGGGAACTCCTATCAGCAACAGTAATTCTCTCTGTAGGCTTATGTGGCCTACTGGAGGGTCAGGAGTTCAAGTTCATCCTTAACCCAGAGGCAACTTTCTGGCTTGAAAGTGGAACTCTTTGAAAGGATTAGAAGGATTAGGTGGTGAGGCCTTGTTGTCACTGGGAGAATGCCTTGAGGTTTTCTCTTTTCTTTTTTTTTTTTTAAAGATTTATTTATTTATTATATGTAAGTACACTGTAGCTGTCCTCAGATACTCCAGAAGAGGGCATCAGATTTCATTACGGATGGTTGTGAGCCACCATGTGGTTTTGATTTGAACTCGGGACTGGGATTTGAACTCGGGACCTTTGGAAGAGCATTCGGCGCTCTTAACCACTGAGCCATCTCACCAGCCCAAGGTTTTCAAAAGAAGACATTCAACACAGTGTTTCTTTCTCTCTGCCTGCTGGTCTGTATGTAGCTAGCTCTCAACTACTACTCTAGCATTTTGTCTGCTACACTCCTGCCATGATGATGATGGACTAAACCTCTGAAACTGTAAGCAAGTGGCTAATTAAATGCTTTCTTTTATAAGAGAAAGCCTTGGTCATGGTGTCTCTTCACAGAAAAGGCATGGTGACTAAGGCCATAACCCTTTCTCAGTGCTTCAAGCTTGAAAATGTTGTCTATAAGCCTTCACATTATCCTCACCACATTGAAAAA
The DNA here is from genome assembly GCF_978045245.1 of Mus caroli. Classification (NCBI taxonomy): domain Eukaryota; kingdom Metazoa; phylum Chordata; class Mammalia; order Rodentia; family Muridae; genus Mus; species Mus caroli. Next base: position 119,929,570 of record NW_028227261.1, read on the forward strand.
AAAAAAAGTCTGTCAAGGGATCTTTTGCTCCCACACTTAAAGGCTTTCAGAGAAAAACCTACAAAAAGTAATTCTAGTTGGGCAGTGGTGCCACACGCCTTTAATCCCAGCACTTGGGAGGCAGAGACAGGTGGATTTCCGAGTTCCAGGACAGCCAGGGTTATACAGAGAAACCCTGTCTTAACCCCTGCCCCCAAACACACACACACACACACACACACACACACACACACACACACACCAAAAAAAAAAAAAAAAAAAAAAAAAAAAAGGGAAAAAGTAATTCTAAGGCAAGAAATGAAAATAAATACAACTCTTAAAACCCATTCAGTTTTAACATAATTTTGGGGTTTTTTTGTTTTTGTTTTTGTTTTTCGAGACAGGGTTTCTCTGTGTAGCCCTGGCTGTCCTGGCACTCACTTTGTAGACCAGGCTGGCCTTGAACTCAGAAATCCGCCTGCCTCTGCCTCCCGAGTGCTGGGACTAAAGGCGTGTGCCACCACGCCCGGCTTAACATAATTTTGAAGTGAATTTTGAGTTCATGCATCAAAAAGAAAGAGAAAATTAACACAGTAAGTTAAGTCAGGTTACATGAATCTAAATATATAGTGCAATTGAAGGTTCCTGTGACCTCACAGCCAGGCTGGCTCTGCTGGTGAGTACAGGCAAGTTTTAAAGGCTTTTCACACTTTTGTCACCATGTAGCAATTCTCTTCTGAGAAGCATCATTTTGCCCAGTCTGAGCAGAGAGCACACGGCTTTTACCCAGATCCAAGACTCTGATCCTTGCTTGGTACTAAACTTTCTTACTTTTTAATGATTTTTTTATTTCCATTTTTCTTTTCCTGTGTATTGTTGTGACTGTGTGAGGATGCTGGATGCCCTGGAACTGAAGTTACAATTGTGAGCTGCCATGTGGTGCTAGGAATTGAACCTAGGTCCTCTGGCAGAGCAGCCAGTGTTCTTAGGTTGCTGAGCCATCTCTCCAGCCCCAGTATTAGGCTTTATAACAACTTCTGATATAATCCGTAGAATCTGATTCTGACAAGGCATTCTTTGATTAATGTCAGTAAAATCGACATAGATAACGTAAGACCTAACCACTTGGAACTTCCAAGATCCTCTTCATACCATAAATCATTTTCAAACAATTTTCTTTTTCTTTTTTAAAGATTTATTTATTTATTTTCTGAATATGATTTACACTGTAGCTGTTCAGATGGTTGTGAGCCTTCATGTGGTTGATGGGAATTGAATTTAGTACCTCTGCTCACTCTGGTTGTCCCTGCTCGCTCAGGACCAAAGATTTATTTTATTATAAATAAGTGCACTGTTGCTGTCTTCAGACACACCAGAAGAGGGCTTCAGATCTCATGATGGATGGTTGTGAGCCACCATGTGGGTGCTGGGATTTGAACTCAGGATCTTCAGAGGAGCAGTCAGTGCTCTTACCCACTGAGCCATCTCAACAGCCCCCTCAAACAATTTTCTTGCATGAAATAAAATAGTAAAAACGAATGCAAATGTAGAAGGAGAGGAGAAATGTTTGCTAACTTTTCATGCTGTTTGAGTAATGTTAAGCCAAGCATCAGGAAGAACAATTCTAATTCAGAAACCCCTTCAAGTCTATGTACAGAGCAAGCACTGCCTAGGACAGAAAAGGAAAAAAAACCCAATCATTGTGAGAATGAGTGTACTTGGGGAAGAATACAGTCTGTAACTCCTTCACCAAAGGTTTGCAGGCTACTTGAGCCTCCTCTGAGAACTGTATTTGTAATGCACAGTATTTTGTGTTCCAAATAAGATGACTGATTTTTATTTTCGTTGTTGGAATGTGGTAATTACTTTTAGTTGATTGAATAGATCGTAAGATAATTAGAACACAAAGAGCTGCTAGGACTGTCCCAATACATTTGTAAGTTAAAAATGTAAGTCAAAACTGTATTTAATGGCCGGGCGGTGGTGGCGCACGCCTTTAATCCCAGCACTTGGGAGGCAGAGGCAGGCGGATTTCTGAGTTCGAGGCCAGCCTGGTCTACAGAGTGAGTTCCAGGACAGCCAGGGCTATACAGAGAAACCCTGTCTCGAAAAAAACCAAAAACAAACAAACAAACAAACAAAAAAACCAAACTGTATTTAATGGCCCTAACCCACCTATCCAGCAGCTAGCTAACACTGTATTATGTGAATCATTTGTTCCTGTTCCCAGTCATATGGCAAACTCAGAGTATTGTACTACAGGAAAGGTTTTTAAAAAGTAAAATGTCTACTGAACGTATAACGTTATTGCCCCACCATTCTAAAATCAAAAACTCATATACTGAATTATTCACTTCTGATAATAATTTCAAGAAGATGACACCCCCCACCCCCCACCCCTGTGCAGTTCCCAGTCCTAAAACAAAATCAGGCTAGATCCTTAAGCTAGACCCATACCTTTTTGGCTGCTTCTAAAAATTGTCAAGAAAATCATCCACAGTCATGGATTGTCTGCATCCTGTTTTAATATCTCCATCAGAAGCTGATTTCTCTTTGTACAATGTCCTAATACACACATGCATGTGCGCACGTGCATGCACACACACACACACACAGAATAAGCTGTGATTATTAGCTAATGGGACTTTTAAACCACTGGATACTCTCTGAGAAGTCAGACTAAGATTTTGTGAAGATGTTGCCTTAAAATTTATATACTTCTGTCAAGTATGTATTCACAAACATCTTTCCCATTGCGCAGAAACTATATCTACTCTTTGCCTAAACAGATTAACAGAATTAAATAGGAGAGGGAAACTGAAAGCATAACACACTTGTTACAAGAATACAATCACTGGGCACCACAGAAAGAGATTATAAAAATAACTGCAGTTTCAAGGAGCACAATAGCCCTGAGACGCCTGCCTGTCAGGACAATTAGTCTTGCTATAACTCAATTGCACTGGAAACACTGCTGAATTATAACAGGTACCATGTCATCGTGGAGTGACCAGATTTCAGACATTAAAAAAAAAAAAAAAAAAAAAAAGACGAGTTAAATTTGAATTTCAGGCAAATAAGGAATAATGTGTTTATACTACAAGTGTGACAAAATATGTATTTAGCTGAAAGTCAGATTTGACTTAATGTTTGTATTTTATCTTTCTGCCCTGGATAAACAGCAAAAGATGGTGAACGCATAAGTCACCAAGAAAAGCACAAACTAGGTTTCATATTCAATTCAAGAGGTGTATAAAAATATATTAGAAAATAGACCATTGATACTATTTATGATTTTAAAAATTACAGTTTTCAGTTAACTTGCACAAAGTTAACTTGCACAAAGTAGTTTGGGCCATGAGTGTTCTATTACCAGCAATAACAATAAAAAACAGCAAAATCGGGGCCTAGCAAACACAGAAGTGGATGCTCACAGTCAGCTATTGGATGGATCACAGGGCCCCCAATGGAGGAGCTAGAGAAAGTACCCAAGGAGCTAAAGGGATCTGCAACCCTATAGGTGGAACAACATTATGAACTAACCAGTACCCTGGAGCTCTTGTCTCTAGCTGCATATGTATCAGAAGATGGCCTAGTCGGCCATCACTGGAAAGAGAGGCCCATTGGACTTGCCAACTTTATATGCCCCAGTACAGGGGAATGCCAGGGCCAAAAAGTGGGAGTGGGTGGATAGGGGATTGGGGAGGGGAGTGTATTGGGGAACTTTTGGGATAGCATTGGAAATGTAAATGAGGAAAATACCTAATTAAAAAAAAAGAAAATAAATAAGTGAGTCTGCTAAAAAAACAAAACAAAACAAAACAAAACAAAACAAAAAAACAGCAAAAGCTTTGTGATGAATGCAAGCTCTCCCTCTTCACTTTGGTGGGCACCTCTGCGCCCTGAAGGTTGTTCGTGACCCCGTTCAGACCCCACCTCACAGCCACTGCAGATGTCATTTCCATTTTCCTGATATCCTGATATCCACTGAGTCACTGCATCCCGTTCCCTTTGTCTCTTGTCCCTTTGCTCCTGTGCTTGCATGATGCCACTTGATGAGACTTTTTCAACAGTAAGATGGTCCTTTCATTTGTCTTATATTCTAGGCTTCAGATCACAAGGCCATCTCAGTGATGTGGAGACAAAGGGGTTTATACCCTTTCTCCCAGAGGCAGCTGTCTAACGTAAACTCACTAAAAAAGACTTGTCTCTGGCCTTTGGAGTCTTTGTTGGGGCTAAGGCTTCATGGCATACCCAAGAAATGATAGATGAAACTTAGGTCCCCAAATTTTCTTTTTTTCCACCTAGCAAATATTCACCAGCTACTATATTCCAATTAAAAATGGAGCGTTGTCTTAGTCAGGGTTTCTATTCCTGCACAAACATCATGACCAAGAAGCAAGTTGGGGAGGAAAGGGTTTATTCAGCTTACACTTCATACTGCTGTTCATCACCAAAGGAAGTCAGGACTGGAACTCAAGCAGGTCAGAAAGCAGGAGATGATGCAGAAGCCATGGAGGGATGTTCTTTACTGGCTTGCCTCTCCTGGCTTGCTCAGCCTGCTCTCTTATAGAACCCGACTACCAGCCCAGAGATGGTCCCACCCACAAGGGGCCTTTCCCCCTTGATCACTAATTGAGAAAATGCCTTACAGCTGGATCTCATGGAGGCATTTCCCCAGCTGAAGCTCCTTTCTCTGTGATAACTCCAGCTGTGTCAAGTTGACACAAAACTAGCCAGTACAAGAGTCTTACTCTTCTTGTTTGTTTGTTTGTTTATTTTGATAGTTCACAATTGTCAATCCAGAACTTAAAACACTTTTTGTTATAGAGGGCATATTTATTTATTGAAAAGAACATCAAGCAGTCTGACCTGAAGGTTCTCTGAATATTTCAGGGATAATGAGTGTCAGGAGTACGGCCTGATTTCTAGCTCCTTAGATCCACCCTGCCTTTTGGGGCTCAAGAGATGTTCATGATCAGATTAATTAAATGGCTGTCATGGCAACTTATTTTGGGATGTGAAGTGTGGGTGCACCTAAAAACTATTTTAAATGCAGAATAATCTTTTTTGTTTTAATTATGCAGGAATAGCCAGTGTCTTAAACACTATTTGCAAACACTGAGGCTGGTAAGATGAAAAGTCACTGTTCTCCACTCAAGGAAGTTTGCAGCTTTAAATCAGAAGTTTTAAATCACTGAGGTTGGGGAGCAGGGTGTGCTTCTCTGCCCTGCTTAAATAGATGACTTAGAACCTTTCCTGGCAACATCTAAGGAGAGTAAACTGTGCTCACAGAGATCTCACCATGACTCAGGTGTGTTCCCAGTCCATCCTAATAAAATTCTACAAAGCACAAGTCACAGCTTACTGGTGGCTCATGCTAAGTTGAATAGTGTAACTATGAGTTAAGAGTTGAAGCCATTACCCAAACTCATAAAGCCAAAAAGGTGTGCTCAACACCCTGGACTTAGGTCTCAAACACAACTTTAAGAGAAGAGATACATTCATTTAAACGTCGGAAAACATAATATATATGTAGCAAGTGGTCAGCAGTAAATATTTTAAAAGTGTGTGTCTATATCCTCTAGAATATTATCTAGGACTGCTGTACTAGGCCCTATTTCCGCCTTCTAAGTGTCAAGTTTTTAAAGATGACTGATTAAAGATTTGTTTCATTTCTATTAATTTCTTTTTTTTTTATTTTTCTTTTTTTTTTTTTGGTTTTTCGAGACAGGGTTTCTCTGTATAGCCCTGGCTGTCCTGAAACTCACTCTGTAGACCAGGCTGGCCTGAAACTCAGAAATCCACCTGCCTCTGCCTCCCAAGTGCTGGGATTAAAGGCATGCGCCACCATGCCCGGCTCTCTTAATTTCTTGACCCTCAAAATGTGGCCCATAGACCTAAAGCACTGGCCATACCTATGCATATGCCTGGTCCTACTTCATCAAAACCTGCACTCTAACAAGAGTGTCTGGTGCCCAGACTCTGATTGGTAGCATATGAAATCTGAGACATTCTGCTGAGGTTAACTTGGCCATCTTCTTCGTGGCCAATGTGCTGATGCCATTCTGTCATGGTTCTCAGGTGTACATTATACTTCTTTGAGTCCTCAGTGATACTAAGATAGCTAAGACACGGCTCTTGTGATAGACAGTAAAGTAAAGTTTTAAAAAACGGGCTGGACCAATATCAAGAAAATCTGTGCACAAATGTCCAGTACTGGCAGAGTCTACACACACACACACAAATTTTGAACTTGCACACCAGAGAAAGCTGTTTTTGCTTCTCAAGGGATCTTATAGGAAAATAGAAACAAGCAGGGAAGGATCACTCACACTGCTGAACACTCTCGTTTTCTTGTATCCTTCTACAGTGCTCCAGCAGTGCTGTGAGAGAAGATAAACTTAAGGAACTAGGAGATGGCTCAGTCAGAAAAGTGCTTGCTGTGCAGTCATAAGGCCTGACCTCTTATCCCCCCAACATCCACAGGAAAATCGAGGTATGCAGGACATACCTGGAACCCTCAGGTTGTTGAGAGAGGCAGAATCCTGGGTCTCTGGGGCTAGCCAGTTTAGCCAATCCATGAGTTTGAAGTGCCTAAAATATGAGGTAGAGAGTAGTAGACAAAGACACCTTAAGTGGACCTCTAACTTTCACATTCATAGGCATGCATTTTCCTTTTTCTTTTTTCTTTTTTTAAGTTTATTATTATATGTAAGTACACTGTAGCTGACTTCAGACACACCAGAAGAGGGTGTCAGATCTCATTAAGGATGGTTGTGAGCCATCATGTTGTTGCTGGGATTTGGACTTAGGACCTTCAGAAGAGCAGTCAGTGCTCTTAACCACTGAGTCATCTCACCAGCCCCCAGCAGGCATGCATTTTCACATGTGAAAAATACACTTCTTAAAATTCACTGAACATTTGGTGGCATAACTCATCTGCATGCTTAATGCTTCCATTAGAGCTAAACATAATCAGGGCACAGTCTTCCTGGTGCTCACCAGCGAATACAACCAAGTCTGTGGGCATGAATTAAACTGGCTTGCAGGTCAAGAGGAAAAGGGCTAATTTTGCCCCAGTGTTCATTCTTTTGTAAACCTTGTGACATAAAGACCTCCTCCAGCGTGGCATACATGTGGTGCACAAATATATATGTAGGCAAAAACGTATACGTGTTTTGTTGTGTTTTGTTTCACATGGGGTCTCTCTATGAAGCCTTGGATCTCCTGGAACTCACTATGGAAACCAGGCTGGCTTTGAACTTTGTATGTAAACCTCATAGCAAGGATATTCCTTTCAAGACGTTTTAACTCTGAAGATGCCGATAGTAAATTAGATAACATTTTAAGAAACATTTAAGAAAAATGACTTCACAGTACAAAGTCCATTTGTATAATGGAAAAGGTTTCTAACCACTGGCATCTTGGCATCCATGTAAAAAGTGGAGCTTGGCTACACATGCCTGTATCACCAGCACCAAAGGGGAGAGACAAGCTGGTCTATGGGCATGGTGAGCATCCATCCTAGCCAAAGTGGTGAGCTGTGGGTTTGGTGCACACATGTGCACATACTACACACAGAGAAGTTTTTAACTTGATTATCAATGGGAACGTTATGTTTTTCTTTTAATCCCTGATCTCTTCTGGTTTACACCCAGTACAGTCTTTGGTGTTAGTCACAAAAGACATTTTGCTGTTGTTACTGTTGTTTTTGTTTGCAAGACAAAGTTTATCTGTGTAGCCCTAGCTGTCCTGGAAACCGTAGGCCAGGCTGGCCTCAAGCTTGGAGATCTCAGGCCTCTGCCTCCTGAGTACTGGGATTAAAGGTGTGTGCCACCACCGCCCTTACAATACCAACCAGCCATGAAAGATTTCTCTAACAGCTTCTTGTGAGGGTAAATCGTGATGGTATGCATTATTGGCTTAGGAAACCCCAGGAGATTACTGAGGCACACCTCTGTGTGTGTCTAAGAGCAACCCTTGGGATTATCAGAGTGTGAGGATTCTAACAGAAGGAGTGCACTAGTGCTTGGGTAGGTTCAGTATTAGGTGACCGTGAAGGGACAACGGAGCTTGACGAAAGGAGGCAGGTCACCTGAGATGTGTTCCTGTAGGCTATCTTACCAGTCTTCCCCCCTGTATGCCTTTTCCTCCTACTCTCTACCTGCTATGGAGAGACCTCTTTGCCACATTTTCCTCCTGTTGCTGTGATGGTCTGCCTCATAATAAATCTAGGACCATGGATTCTAAGTAGCCATGGGCCTCATCCTCTGAAACACTGGCCAAATTGAGTAGCCTTTCCGTTAAGGGTCATACAACAACAAAACCAACTCACTTCCCTCTGCAGTAGGCGTCAGGGGAACAAAAATGAGCCACACGTGAAGGTGTGAGGGCAGGTGGGTGTTACCTTCATGTTTGGGCACCATGGTGCGTGCCACGCTGCAGGAGGCCAGAGAGAGAGAGAGAGAGGGAGAGGTACAAATGGCTGAGAGCAATTGTGTGGTGCTGGGAGTTGAACACACATCCTTTGGAAGAGCAGCAGGCACTCTCAACTGCTTCATCCCCTCCGCCCCTGCAATCGGCTTTTAATATTTCTTCATTGCATCTTCAGTTTAGGACAAGTGGCTTACTGTTATAATAGGGACATAAAATTTCCTTTTGAAATATCTATTTAAGTTTAAGAAGTGAGCTGTAGAAAACACAGGGGAAGCTGGGCATGGGGCTGCATGCTTTTAATCTCAGCACTTGGGAGGCAGAGGCAGGTGATCTTTGAGTAAAAACAGAGAGACAAAGAAAACCAGCAATAACAAGAACAAAATAAACAAAACTGTAAGATAACAGGACATAGCTTACATAGCCTTGGCAAAAGTTATTTCTAAATGAAATGTGGGAAAATTCTTTATCTTTCAACAGCCCAGGAAGGCAGCAACTATTCCTTACATAAGGATAGATCTGAGTTTTGTAGTTCAGTAGTCCTCCCAAGGCTGTTGTATAAGAAGCCGAGAAGCTAGGATTCAAACCTAGAAGTATCTATCTCTAATATCGGTACACTGAATATATTGTCTCCCTTACACCATGACCATAGAGTTTTTCTCCTAAGGCTCGAACACTGGATTCTTGATTGTACTTCATGATTTAACGGAGCAGTCTGCAAAGTGTGTTCTTTTCAGACAGTCTTCCACATAAAGGGAGCTTCATCAAATACCAAGACTCTATTGTCTCTTGTATCCTGTGTTCCAAGGGAACACATTGAGTACAGAAGCAGACAGAGATGCCAGCTCGCTTCTCTTATGCCAGATATTAAAAAGACTTAGGGAAACAGCTATTTTTTCTCACTGACTCTTTTTGGGTTTTGAAATTAAAGCTTTTAATAATAAAAATCATGTAATCTTTATTAAGATATTAAGTTTGTTTATCCTTAAATGATTTACATTTTTAAATTTTTTCTCTCAATATAGATGTTTTGCCTGCATATGTAACTGTGCATCATGTGCCTGGTACTCAAGAAAGCCAGAAAGGGGCATAGGATCTCCCAGAACTGGAGTTACAGATGGCTGTGAGCCACCATATAGGTGCTGGGAATCAATGCTGAATCCTTTGGGAGAGCAGTCAGTGCTCTTGGTGATTATGTCATTTCTCTGGCCCCCTCAAAGAATTTTGTGGAAATTTAAAACATCTATTCTAATCTTTAAAACAGTAAAATATCTATCTATCTATGTATCTATCATCTATCTACCTATCTCTTATCTATCTCTATGTCTATCTCTCTTTCATTTAAGTAAGTTAAGTAAGTTCCATGGTATTAATGAGAGTGTAAAGATGTCCTAGGTGGGCTGGAGAGATGGCTCAGTGGTTAAGAGCACTGGCTGCTCTTCCAAAGGCCCTGCATTCAATTCCCAGCAACCACATGGTGGCTCACAACCATCTGTAATGGGATCTGATGTCCTCTTCTGGTGTGTCTGAAGACAGCGGCAATGTACTGTTGCTACATAAAAGAATAAATAAGTCTTTAAAAAGAGAGAGAGAGAGCTCCTAGGTATGTGCTACATTTAGCATAAGAAATAAATGAGAAGCATTTAAGATGACTGCTATATTAGTTGGCTTAATTCTATCATACCACACTGTTTATATATCATGTTTCTATATATCCCATAATTGCATATAATTTGTCAAAAATATTAGATACAACTGTCTACTTTCAAAAGAGGTAAGAAAAACTTTTAAGACGAACTGAGTTTGGGAAATATGCAGTATGGTAATATTAGTAACTTTCCCCCCTAGTGTTTCTACCCTCCCTGTCCCACCCTTATCTATTCATGTGGATAACCACTGAGCCGTCTCAGAGGAAGGGCATTGCCAAGTGCATGGCTGAAATGTTTGATTCTGAAAAGCTTAGCCCCCCCCACCCCACCCCCATCCTTAACTCATCAGCTCAAAGGAGGGACACTGGGATCCTGGATCTTTGGAAGGATGCTAGGCACCCAGCAGGGAGCAGCTCTGGCCTCAGTAACAGTCTGTTTGGAATCAGTTGCAGATCCTCCTTAAGCGGGGAAAGCAGCTCAACTAATCTGTACTAGAATACTTGGAGCTTAGGACGTACCGATAGTCTCTCCTGCAAATCAGCAATAATGCCGTAGTCCACAGAAGCTGCAGCTAATTATCCTGATGCTAGGTCGGCCCACAACTGAGTTTCCTTAGCTTAGGAGAGGAGTCGGAACATCTGGATATTTTCATATTAAGGAGGGCACTGAGGGAACTCTGATAATAGGTCTTTGTCAACTTGCCACAAAGTAGAGTCACCTGGGAAGAAGGAGCTTCAGTTGAGGAGTTACCTCCATGACACTGGTTTGTAGGCAAGTCATTTTGTTGATTAATGATTGGTGAGGGGCAGGGGCTGGGGGTGGGGAGCTGGGCCTCTGCCTCTGTTCACCACTGCAAGCACTGCTATCCCCGTGCTTGGGATCCTGCTTGTAAAAGAAAGCAAGCTGAGAAAGCCACAGAGTGAGCTAGTAAGTAGCACCCTCCATTATCCCTTCTTCAGTTCCTAGTTCCAGATGCCTTCCCTGCTTGAGTTCTGGCCTTGGCTTCCGTCAGTGATGGGGTTTTACGGGGGCATGTAAGCGAAATAGACCCTTTCCTCCCCAAATTGCAGACACAGAGATACAGACAGGGACAGGGACAGGAACAGGGACAGGGAGTAGTGCTCTCTCTTTCTAGGCCATTATCTTTTTTTCTGTTTTGCTGTTTCCCTCTTCAACCTTCCTTACCTTAACCTGGAGGACACATGAGTTTTCTGAGCTTTGCTCTGTAAAGAGCTTGACCGGCTGTAGGCAGAGTCCTCGAGATGAACCCCAGAGGTTGAAGGAATCACAAAGGTGTACAATCTTGTGAGGTATGTTAGCCTTCGTTAGCTTCTCAAAGCAGTCACTGATGTTTGAACTGGAATCCAGGCTGCTGCTTATTTGCTTTGTAACCTTGAGCTTGTCACAAAGCTAGCCTCTACTGACATATGTGTGCAATGGGGATTTTATAGTACCTAACTCATATCAGGGCTGAGATGAGACACAAACGAATATTTACTAACATTGTAAACGAAGCAGACCCTAAAGGAGTAAGAACCCTGTTTCAGGAACTGCCTTGTATTGAGAGGTGAGTGAGGCACCTTTGGTGATAGAAACCCATGGTTTAGATAACAGCTTGTGATTCTTCAGCCCTCAGTGAATCAGCACCAACTTTTGGCATAAACTTTGTGTGGGAAGGATTGTCAAAAGAGCTGCCAGATGCTAGAATATAAGTGTACAAGTATTCTCTTGTTCTGAGAAAGATAAGGATCTGAAGGTGATGATTGGAGGGGCCCTGAAAGTAAAAGACCACAATCCAGTCCCAGGACCAATATCCTCTTAGCTTTAGACTCTCTAAGCCTGGCTGGGTCAGCCAGGAAACAAGGATGTAGCAGTCAGACAGCAGACACCAGATGCCTGCTTTATCATGTTCTAGCTGAGTGCTCTTGAACAACTTACTAGGCTATCATTTCCTCTTTAGCTTTATCTACCACTGAGCAATGACATCCCTTACCCATAATAGATAATTAGATATATGCAAAGCACATAGTAAATGCTCAGTAAAGAGTTTCTCTAGAGGGAAAAGCCGGAAGTTCTGAGATGGGACTTCCAAAGAGCTGAGTGGAGCATAGGTCTACATGTATGATTGGATGAAGAATCCTGAAAGGAAATAAAATCGAAGGACTAATGCAATAAAGACATGCATCCCAGCTAGTTTTATGTCAGTTTGACACAAGCTAAGTCATCCTATGGGAGGGAACGTCAACTGAGAAAATGCCTCCATGAGATCTACCTATAGGGCATATTCTTAATTAGTGGTTTATAGGTTTGAATATGCTTGACCTATAGGGAGTGGTACTGTTAGGAGGTGTGGCCTTGTCAGAGGAAGTGTGTCACGGTGGGGGTAGGCGTTGGAGGTCTCCTCCTATGCTCAGGCTCCTTCCAGTGCACTGTGGAAGAGAGCTTCCTCCTAGCTGCCTGCTGATGCCAGTCTCTCCAGCTTGCCTTTGAATCAAGATGCAGAACTCTCAGCTCCTTCCCCAGTACCATGTCTGTCTGCATGCTGCCATGCTTCCCTTCATGCTGATAATATATTACACCTCTGAAACTGTAAGCCAGCCTCAATTAAATGTTTTCCTTTGTAAGAGTTGCCTTGGTTATGATGTCTCTTCACAGCAATGGAAACCCTAACTAAGACATTTTGGATGATGCTACCCTAAGCAGGTGGCCGTGGCTTCTATAAGAGAGTAGGCTCAGCAAGCCATGGGAGCAAGACTGTAAGTAGCATGCCCCATGGCCTCTGCATCAGTCCTTGCCTCTAGGTTCCTGCTCTGTTTGAGTCCCTGTCCTGGAGTCCTTCAATGATGGACTTCAATGTGGAAGTGTAAGCCAAATAAACCATTTCTTCCTCAACTTACTCTTTGGTCGTTGCAGCAACAGAAACCCTAATACAACACAGTTGGCCCATTGTGCAATTTTTGCTTTCATGTCCTCTATTCATTACTATTGCTTTGATGAAACATCATGACCAAAGCAACTTATTAAAAAGTTTAACTGGGCTTGTGATTTCAGACAATTAGAATCCATGATGGCAGGCAAAGACCTGGCTGCGAGAACAACTGAGAGCTTATATCTGAGCCACAAGCCCAAGGCAGAGAGAGAGAGAGAGAGAGAGAGAGAGAGAGAGAGAGAGAGAGAGAGAGAGAGAGAACAGTGAGAATGGTGCAGTCCTTTGAAACCCCAAAGCATACCCAGTGCCACACCTCCTCTAACAAGGCCACACCTCCCAATCCTTCCCAAACAGTTCCACCAAGTGGGGACCAAGCATTCAATCATGAGAGCCTGCAGAGGTCATTCTCATTCAACTTACCACAGTCACCTTCAAGACTGAGAATCACAGAGTTGTTAGGTCGCTCCTGGGCTGCTTAGGAGCCTGGGAAAGGGGGAAGTTAGAAACAGACCAGTCTTCCTAAACTGTCTCTATCCCCCAGTTCCGCATATCATAAAGGGCAATGTGTGACACTGCTCATCCTAACAGAAATGTAACCAAGCTAAAAGACGTATCTCGAAAGCCTACAGGCTATGAATGGACCAAAGCCACGGTGCCTGGGCTCTTCTGCTTCCATGATCTATCACGGTTTTTCTTTCTGCACACCTACTTTCTCTTGTTTATGACCTGTGGAACTGAAAGTAGCTGACTCAGCCAGTTTCACATTAACTTTTGTTTTGTTTCTAGGTTTTAAATACAGCAGACCATCCTAAGGATATAGTTCAGTGGTAGACTGCTTGCTTGATATACACAGGGCTCTGTGTTCAATCTTGAGTAATATAAAAAATAAAAAAAGGAAAAGAAATCTCATCTAAGTACCACAGATGATTGGGGCATGGTGGTACATACCTGAAATCCAGGCACTCAGGAGACTGAGTGAATCTCAAGCTAGCCTGGGCTGTGCACAAATAAGAAATAAGACAACAATATATTCAATAACCAACCAACCAACAACAACAACAACAAAAAGAGGTTATTTTCTTAAATCCAAAGGCTCAGAAGAGGTAATTTCCTGCCCTGGCTTCTGTTTTATCCCCGACACTGGTGTTCCCAATTAAAGTTGTGTGTGTTAATTATATGCAACTCAAAGTTGGAGACCAGAAACAGGAGAGTGGAGAAACAAACATCAGATAATAAGAGGAGAGCCTGAAATGCTCAACGAACACTGAAAAGACACGTGTCTTAATTAATATTCAAATAAATGTAATTAGAATAACAAACCAAACCTAATACTTTTTAGGCTATCAGATTGGCAATAATAAAAAAAAATATAGGTAGGTCTGTCAAGATACCTCAGCAGGTAAAGGCACTTGCCAAACCTGATACCCCACGTTGGAAAACGCATGGTTAAAGGAAAGAACTGACTCTACATGTTGATCTCTGACCTCCACAGAGTGCCACAGCATATATATATATATATATATATATATATATATATATATATATATACACAATGCTCTCTCTCTCTCTCTCTCACACACACACACACAAAATCAATCAATCAATCAATAAGTTCATATAAACCTGGTTGCAAAGTTGAAGAACGGAAAATATCTTGTTGGTGTGCTATCGAGCATTATATTTTGGGATTTAAAATATGTATAACATCAACTCAGGGAGTTCACTTATAAGAATTTACCATAAGAGTGTATTGACTGGTTTTGTGTGTCAAAGTGACATAAGCTGCCATTAGAGAGGAAGGAGCCTCAGTTGAGGAAATGCATTTTCTCAATTAGTGATCAACGGAAGCAATACAGCACAGAATAGTGGATCTGGGTTCTATAAAAATGCAAGCTGAGTAAGCCATGGGAGGCAAAGCCAGTAGCACCCTCCATGGCTTCTGCATCAGCTCCTGCCTCCAGTTTCCAGCTCTGCTTGAGTTCCTGTCCTGACTTCCTCCAATGACAGATGGTAAACCCTTTCCTTCTCAACTTGCTTTTTGGTCATGGTGTTTTATTGAAGCAATAGAGACACTGACTAAGACACAGAGTATGCACAGGCCTCTTAAATTTTCACAAAAGCCCTTCAATGGGAAGAGGTATTGTGGTACCAAGGACCACTCAGGGATCATTATAAAGGGTGAGATACATCCTTGTGTATTATGTATATAATGGTGTCAGGCATCATGGCATATGGGAGATGGATGATCCTCGGGAGATGAAGGATGAAACTCAGCACGGCGCCATCTTTGTAGACACTGGGCCATAGCCTTCCAGAGACTGACCTCATGGTTTACTTTTCTTACACATTTAAACAGAGTAGAACTTGTGACCTACATTAATTGGGAACACCAGTGTCGGGGATAAAACAGAAGCCAGGGCAGGAAATTACCTCTTCTGAGCCTTTGGATTTAAGAAAAGAATCTCTTTTTGTTGTTGTTGTTGTTGGTTGGTTGGTTATTGAATATATTGTTGTCTTATTTCTTATTTGTGCACAGCCCAGGCTAGCTTGAGATTCACTCAGTCAATGAATTCTATTGGCTGATAAGTAGAGTTGGGGACAAGGGCCTGGAGGAAGGATCTGCGATAAGCATAAGGTTAGATTCTGTTGGTGGAGAGGGAAAGTACAAGGGGCTTCTCTCATAGTGATGTGCTCTAGCCACTGCAGGATTAGGGCTGAAAGGATGCTCAGGATATTGAGCGATTCAGGTGGAGGCCAGTTCCTAATAAACAAGAAACGGATCACCAGTTTGTTTGACCCTGTCCCTCCAGCATTCCAGGTGCTCAGGCATCATTTGCTTTCTTCCAGTGAAGAACATGGGCCTCCGTGATTAACAATTCTGGTTTCTCCAATGCTTTTTCTAGGATGGGTTTCCTACATAGACGTCCTAGGGCCAAAACTAAAACAAAAAGAATGGATAAGAATCTTACTTTTTAGGGCTGGTGAGATGGCTCAGTGGGTAAGAGCACCCGGCTGCTCTTCCAAAGGTCTGGAGTTCAAATCCCAGCAACCACATGGTGGCTCACAACCATCCATAACAAGATTTGACTCCCTCTTCTGGAGTGTCTGAAGACAGCTACAGTGTACTTACATATAATAAATAAATAAATCTTTAAAAAAAAAGAATCTTATTTTTTAAACATATGAAGTGTATGATGTAAACAATTCATAGTATATATACTATATTCCAATCTTAAAAACAAACAAAATCACCCCCAAATCCACCAAAAATAACTTGAGTATTTTCCCAGTGGTATATAGACACAATATGGCAAGAGTAGATGTCCTGCCCAGAGCCTGGTTTGTTAGAAGTTCTGTGTGGTAGACACAAGAAAGGTCAGGTCCTTCCAGCCCCTGTAAGTACATTAGTGGTCCTTTAGTTGGAGAATTTGGTTTACCTATAACTAAGTGCCTTCTCTTCTTTTACAGAGGAATTTATAAACTTGAACTGAACTCTTTGTAAAAGCCTAGAAACAATACATAGTTATATTTACATATGAAAAGAGGAGGCAAGCAAATGATGGCCATCAAGGGATATGGCTGAATGAAGGCAATAACTGATTTCTCTACCGGTGAAATGAGCCAATTCACGCCAGATTAGATTGTATTAAATGCAGGGTTACTGGAAGATACTCTTGGGCAAGTTCACTGGCTTTGGGGATCTAGATCAGGGAAGTCCCCAAGGGTGGAGCAGAGAAAGAGCATTTATAGAGAAGAGAAGGAGGAGGAGGAGGAGAGGAGGAGGAGGAGAAGTGTGTGTGTGTGTGTGTGGGGGGGGCAAATGTCTGAATTATATAGGGAAGAGCCTCTGGGGGAAGGGCAGTCCAGCCTCTGCCAGGGAAGTGCCATGGGAAGGGAGAGAGAGGAGTTACAGTCAGATTTGGAGGCTAACCTTGGAAAGTAGGCGGTGGCCTAGGTTACTTCCAGAAACACACATGCTGGCTCTAAATCATAGGTTCATGTAGGTGCTTAAGGGCTATTTTAGAAGAACTTGAATGTATTGGGAAACTAAAACTCTCAACAGGAAAGTTTTTAAAAGACTTCTTGAATGATTCTTTTCTTGATAGGAAAATGTTAAGTGTTCAGCACCACAGTGGGTTTCAAGGAGGAGAAATATGTCTTGCTGTGCAGGCAAGTTCATAGAAGCCTCTCTTTCACACCCTGTTGGTTAGTCATGTTTATTTGGCACAGAGAGAAAGCAATTTCAGTAAAGAGCCTTTGTCATTTGCAGCAGACAGTTTACCGATAGCAGGTTTGGAGTGGTGTGAGCATCTAGTGGATATTCTGTTAGAAAGGAAGCACTTATTCACAACCATGCTTTTTCAAGCCTCAAACACCTGGACAGGCAAACTCTTTGGGCACAATGTCGGATTTCTTCTCCTTTCAGAATGTCATCCCCTGCACCAAGCAACACTCTAGGGACTTTAAGCATTGCCAGCTCATGTCACTGCCTTCCAAAAATATTTATAGTAAGGTTGGGGATAAAACAGCACTCATCTTATAGCAAAGAGAGTTGCTGAATGGATTTTTTTCATCTGAAACCTGCCAAATCCCTGATGTTAAAATTGGTCATTCCTTATGACATTATTAAGATACAAACAGTAGTCATAGACCCATAGTTACATATGATATGAGGAGTCTGAAAGATCAACAATATTGTTCTATGACTAAGAAATGGCAGACTCTTGTTCTTCCTAAACCTATGACTTATTTATTCATTTATTTATTTTTAACCACAGCTAGGCAAGTTTCTTTTAGCCTTCAGCCCCACATCTTCAGAGATGCCAAACATTCCCTCCCTCCATCCTTCTCACATTCCTCCTTGGAGACTCTACCCAGCTTATAACTCCGGGAGGGATGGATTTCATGTCATGTGATTATGCTCCACCAGTCTCAGCATCTCCAACTCAAGGGTGAACATATGATCTAAGCTGGGTTGATCAGACTTTCTCCTAGGAATCTGGAAGAGAGACAAAGAGGCTGAGTCATTTTGCCTGTGAGGAGCCAAACTGCAAGGTCATGCCCAGCTGGCTTGCTACATCGTGCCAGATCTTCATGATCCTGAGAGCCAGAAGAAGCTGAAAAACCATGAGTCAGCATGATCTTCAAAGAATAGGCACAAAGATGTGTCAGATAAATCCCAGAGACAAACAGGAAAGTAATTTACCTCAGGGAGGAGGAGCAGGAGAAAGCCGTGTTACATTTATCTTGCTTCTATAATATCCAGAAACTGTATTTTCTACATTGGATTATTGTAACCACATCATAACCAACTAACAATCTTTTATTCAAACTCTGTGGACTTCTATAGCATTCATCTACTTCTTCCTGAGACTCTTCACAATTCATATGGAAGCTTTGCATGGCTGCTCATGTGTGAAATTTCAGCCCTTAGGAGGCAGAGGTAGAACTGGTGCAAAACCAGTGACAGGCTGGTCTACAGCGTGAATGGTAGGACAAACAGGGAGCAAAAGGAGATCTTTTTGCAAAAGCAAAGTAAAACAAATGACCTCAAAAACATGTACACACACAGATGTAAAGACAGGCTACTCTCGTCGTTACTTTGGGTGCTGAAGTCTTATCTCAAAACCTAGAGTAGAGCCCACTGACTTACCAAACACCCTATTCATCACAGCACCGGGGACTATGATGTGTCCTGCAACCCCAGGTAGAAGAATCAAGGTGATATGTTTCTTCCAAAAATGAGTACCCCCACTGGAATGTTACTTGAGAAAAGTGACTTACTGGATGCACAAAAGAGTTAGAAAGATATAATATAATATAATTGTGTACATATATAATTTGTTCAAGGAACTCAAAGATATGTGAAGACTCTGAAAACATAAAAAGTTGGATAAAACAAAGAGAACAATTCAATGTATGAAAATGAAATTAAATAAAGATAGAATTTCAGAAGAAATGCCAAATTGAAGTAAAACAGTGAAAAAATTCAATGGAGGGGCTAGAAAGATGTCTTAGTGGCTAAGTCACATATAAAGGCAGGGCAGAGAAAATCATCTGACTTCTCAGTGGGGATTTGGGGAGCCAGAAGAGTTTTGCCTGCCTGATATTCTACAAGTCTGAAAGAACACAGATGATAGCACAGACTACTGTATCACACCAGAACTATCAGCTATAATAAAAGTGGAATTTTTCCATAATAAAACAGATTTAAGGGATTTGTGACTACAATGATAGCGCTATAAAAGATATTAGAAAAAATATTTTCATCTGAAGAGAAGGTTAAACTTTATTCCAAAAGTGACATGGAATAAATAAAGAATTCCATAAAGGTTAATCAAAAGAAGTCTAAGAAAATACATCCACAACAAAAATAACAAGAATTGCTAAGTAATAACTTTAAATATCAACAGTTTCAATTCCCTAATAAAGAAACACACACTAACAGACTGGATTAGGAAATGTAATCCATCTTTTTTCTTTTTCTTTCTTTCTTTCTTTCTTTCTTTCTTTCTTTCTTTCTTTCTTTCTTTCTTTCTTTCTTTCTTTCTTTCTTTCTTTCTTTATTTTTTTTTTTTTTGGTTTTTTGAGACAGGTTTTTTGGTTCTCTGTGTAGCCCTGGCTGTCCTGGAACTCACTTTGTAGACCAGGCTGGGCTCAAACTTAGAAATCCACCTGCCTCTGCCTCCCGAGTGCTGGGATTAAAGGCGTGCACCACCACGCCCAGCTGGAATCCATCTTTTTGCTGCTTCCAAGAAACACACCTCACCTCACCATCAAGGGCAGGCACCACTTTAGGGTAAAAGGACGGGAAATGTATTCTAAGAAAATGGAACTAATAAATGATAGACATACATATTCCAGTATCTGATTTAAACCCTAACTACTCAGACGACTAAAGAGACAATTCATATCATTAAAGGAAAGAATCTACCAAGAGGATACAATTCTAAACATTTATGCACAAAACTCAGAGTAAGCACACTGAACATAGTATGTTATAAAAGAAATATTATTAGATCTAAAATCACAGATTGACCCCAACACAGTGATAGCGGATGACTTCAAAATCCCACTCTCACCATAGACAGGTTATCCAGACAAACACTAAATAGAGAAACTCTGGAGTTAAGTGGCATCATAAGTCAAATAGATCTAACAGACATTTACAGAACATTCCATCCAAACATGAACAATATACTTTCTCCTCAGTGACCCATGGAACTTTCTCCAAAATGGACCAATATTAAAACATAAAGCAGGCCTCAACAAAGGTAGGAAAATTGAAATAATATCCTGTATTCAACTTTTCCACAAAAGAACCGAGCTGCTTTTATCAACAATAGAAACTACAGAAAGTATGGAAAAGGAAACCAAACAACACAGTAATGAATGAAAATTGGACCAAGGAAGAAATCATAAGGAAAATTTAAAAATTTTCTAAAATTGAATGAAAATGAGAACACAACATACAAAAATCTATGGAATATAATGAAAATAGTCATAGAAAATTTATATTACTAAGTGCCCACATAAAAATTTGAGAGACCTTTTATTAATAAAATAGTGGTGTACATAATTGGAAAAACAAGAACAAACAGTACCTAAAAACAGTAGATCGAAAGATATAGTCAAAATCAAAGACAAAATTAATGACATAGAAATGAACATCACGATCAATGAAGGGTAGGTCCTTGGAAAATGCTAACAAGATTGACAAATCCTTGGCCAGAAAGAGAGAGAGAGAGAGAGAGAGAGAGAGAGAGAGAGAGAGAGAGAGAGAGAGAGATATTACCCAAATAAAATCAGAGATGAAAAGTGAGACACTACAACAGACACTGAGAAAATTCAAAGACTCATAAGGACATATTTTAAAAATGTATATTCCTGTTTGGTTTTGTGTTCTTGTAGGACTCCTAACTGTGGGATTGTGGGTATCTGAGATTTTGCCTGCTCTTGAGACTTTTTTTTTCCCTACCTCCTGGGTTGCCTCATCCAGCCTTGATATGCAGGTGTTTGTGTCTGGTCTTATTGTAACTTCTTATGCTGTGTTTGGTTGGTATCCCAGGGAGGCCTGCTCTTTTCTGGAGAGAAACATAGGAGCAGTGGATTTGGGTGGGGGGAGGGGTTGGGGGCTGGAAGGGTGGAGGGAGGAGGAGCTGTGTTTGGGATGTATTGTGTGAGAGAAGAATAAAAACGTCTATATTACACTATAGTGGAAAACCTAAAAGAAGTGAATGTATATGTACATGATATATGTGAGAAATCAAGATGAAGTAAATAATTTAAATATACCCTTTGCTAATGAGAAAGAAGCACTAGATAAAAAATTTCCCAATTAATAAAAGCCCAGGATCAAGTAAATACAGTATAGAATTCTGCCAGACCTTCAAAGATCATCAGTACTCCTCAAATTATTTTCTAAACTAGAATAGAAAGAACTCTTTCAAACTTTCCAGTATTACAAAGCCTAATACCAAAACCAGATCAAGCAAAATCTAAAATCATAGGCCAGTGTCTCTGATGAACATTCTCAATAAAATACTCTCAAACCAAGTTCAGAAACACAACAAAAAGATTTTCCACCATGATAAAACAAGTTGGTTTTCTTCCCAGAGGCGCAGGGATGGTTCCACATATGTAAATCAATTAACATAATCCAGAATGTAAATAAATTGGCAGAAGCCACAAGATCATCTCATTAGATGCAGACAAATTCTTTATCAAAGTCGAACATTTCTTCATGATAAAAGTCCTTGGGGAATCTGAGGATACAGGGGACATATCTAGAGATAACTGAACAAACAGAGGTAATATACAAGCCCATACCTAAATCATGCTAAGCACAGGAAAAGTCAGGGCATAGTCACTAAAATCAGGAACAAGACAAGGATGTCCATTCTCTCTATACCCTATCCAATGTAGTGCTTGAAGTCTCAACTAGAACAAGAGGAGTAAAAGTGATAAAGGGGACTAAATAAAATACAAATAAAAAGGAAAGAAACCAAAGTTGAACAGAATCCCTATCAACATTCCAACAAAATTCTTTACAGAAATTGAATAAATAATCTCAAAAGCCACACAAAAACCTCATAAAACTAAAAGGCTCTGAACAAGTAACCTACAGAATGGGGAGGGAAACTTTACTCTCTAAGTATCTGAAAGAGAGTTAGTATCTAGACTACACAAAGAACTAAGAAAAGCAAAATATTATGAAAACAAGCCAACTTAAAAAAGGAACTAAACAGAGAGTTGTAAGAGACAAAATGTAAATGACTGGGAAGTGGTTTTTAACGACTTTAGCATCTTCTGAGACTTCATCTTACTCTGTTCAGAATGACAAATACAAAAACCAAATGACACCAAATGCTGGCATGAATATGGGAACACTTAGGGGTGTAAACTGATGCAGACACTATGGAGATCAGTGTGGCATTTCCTCAAAAAGTTAGCAATATAGCAACAAGAGCTAAATATGATTGAGCTATATTACTCTTGAGCATGTACCCAAAGGATTCTATAGAGATACTTGCTCATTCATGTTCATTGCTGCTCTATTCACAATAGCCAGGAAGTGGAAACAACCTGGATGTCCGTCATTTGAAGGCTAATAAAGATGTAATACATTTACGTACTGAGATATTATTCAGCTGTTAAGAAAAAAACAAATCATGAAATTTGCATGTAATGGATGGGGCCAGAAACAAGCACTCACAATTTAGACTCACACACATAAACATCACAAATTTTCTCTCACATGAAGATGCTAGCACTGTATCTTTAGAAAAGTCTGTCTCATTTGGAATACCCACAGAGGTCAGGAAATAGTAAGGAGCAATGTGGAATTGACTTAAGGGAGGGGAGATATAATTCAGTAATATATGGGAGGATAGTCAACTAATGGAGAAGAAGGGGTTAAATGATGCAGGAGATGGGAGGACAGGGTAGAGGGGGACTATGGGAAGGTAGGTCTAACACCAAAGACTTTTTTTTGAAAAGATCACATGGAAACCTACTACTTTAGAAGTTTCCCAAAATTTGTACGTGTATCGTAAAAATCTAAATGAGGTTACTCTATAGTGAGGGGCAGGGAGAGAATGCTTCTTCTGGACTTCACAGATGAGCAAATAAAATGCTCACTGACAGAAGTGGGTTATTTATTTTGGAATTGCTGGCTAATTGGGTTCCATTTACAAAAATTGACTCTAAGACTCTACACTTGAAGACCCTGTATACTTGCATCAAAGAACACGGACCAATCAATCTGGTACTGGCCCGGAAGCTTCACCCTACTAGATAGTTCCACCGTGCTGGAATGTGCTATGCATACCAGCAGAGAAAGGCAGTCATCACTCTCACCCAGCTTTGAACCCTGGAAACTCCAGCTGGCCTGGCAGGAGGTGGTGCAATCTGGTGCTTTAGTGGCATGGATGTTATCGGAATAATCACATAGTTTGTGATGGAACCCATACTTGGCATTGTTATGAGGGCCAACAACCTGTGGCTATGTAGGTCATAGGTCATAGGTCGTAGAGGAGAACCTACTACTATAATTTTGCTAAATGGAGATAGTATTAAACTAACTCCTAATGACATCTTTATACCTATAAACGAGTGCATCTCTTAATCCTCATCGGAGAAGCTGCTTCTTGCAGTAGAAAATGATTAACAAAGACTCCCATAACTGGTCAGTGTGCCCAGAATAGGATATAAGCAGAACACTCAGCTCTGAGAGGGACATCTACATCACAGCCCCTTCTACAAGGCTCAGGGATCATCATGGAAGAAGTGGAGGAAAGACTGATTATAAGAGTAAGAGGGAGTGGGTGTTTTCTGAGCACAACAGGGAAGTTGCATAAATGAACTCACGGTGGTTGTGAAAGTAATGAACTGGGCACGTTCAGTTTTGACAAAATCCCAGCATTGGGGTGGGGTGGGGGGAGTGGTGATGAGCTGAAGAGCTATTGGCAATTGGTGGCTGTGGGGACAGAGAAAGTCAGTTCTCTCTAAGGGTGTGGCTCCTGCTATGTTAGCCACACTCAGGGGACAGCCTATAGCAGAAAGTTCTGGCAGCCATAGTTAGGTGGTTTTTAAAAGGACAGCATTACATTGGGTAAGTAGAGAGATGTGAGTTGACCTGGGAAGGTTGTTATATAGCATAAAGTTCTCAAAGAATTAATAAAAATGCTACTTTTAAAAGCCCACAGAAAATGGCTGGTGAGATGGCTCAGTGATTAAGAGCACTGGCTACTCTTCCAGAGGTCCTGAGTTCAATTCCCAGCAACCTCATGGTGGCTCATAACCATCTGCAATAGGATCTGATGCTCTCTTTTGGTGTGTCTGAAGACAGCTACAATGTGCTCATATACATAATAAATAAATAATTAGCAATAAATAATAATTTCATAATAGTAATAATGAACAAATATGAATAAATATAATGAAAAATGAATACATAATAATGAGTAAAATAATTCATAATAAATAAATAACTCATTAAAAAAACCCACAGAAAAGGGCTGGAGAAAGAACTCAAAAGTTAAGAGCATATACTACTCTTGCAGAGGACCTAACTTTGATTCCCAATACCCATATCAGGCTATGAAGAACCACCTCTAATTCCAGCTTCGGGTCATCTGACACTCCTGGCCTCCTCACCTCACCTTAGTGTGCACATAAATAATTAAATTTATAAGAACAGGGGGCTGGAGAGATGGCTCAGAGATGGTTAAGAGCAGTGGCTACTCTTCCAGAGAACCTGAGTTCAATTCCCAGCAACCACATGGTGGCCCACAACCATCTGTAATGAGTTCTAATGCCCTCACCTGGCATGAATGTGTACATGCAGATAGGGCACTCATACATAAAATAAATAAAAATAAATTTATAAGAGCAAATACATAATTAAATTTATCAGAAGAAATCTTTTTAAAAGCTCACGGGAGGATAAGCAGCTTTTGGCTTCTCCTTCCCACTTGTCTAAGCTCTGCGCACTGAGGTTTCAAGACAGCTGCAGCTGTGATGCAGCCTCTCTCTGGGTCTCCCTCCAGGGACAGAGATTGTATTGTGATGTGTCACCTAGAAACACATTTCAGAACTTTTGAAGTCTTTCCACATAAAGTTTCTAAGAGCAGATTGAACCTGGTTTCTCCTGCATTATGTTTTATTCTGTTTATTTTTTGAGTGTTTGCAATTCAGGGGATAACCTCAGGACATCTCTCACCGTAGGCAAACTCTCTGACAGTATCAGATTCATAGCCCACTCTTTTTTTTTTTTTTTTTTTTTTTTTTTTGGTTTTTTGAGACAGGGTTTCCTCTGTGTAGCCCTGGCTGTCCTGGAACTCACTTTGTAGACCAGGATGGCCTCGAACTCAGAAATCCTCCTGCCTCTGCCTCCCAAGTGCTGGGATTAAAGGCATGCGCCACCATGCCCGGCTCCACTCTTCTTTTATGTGTAATGGAATCTGCATTCATGAAAAGCTCTCTAGACTAATACAGTCCTTTCCTGCTTGGTCTTCTAAAGTATAAAATGATGGCAAAATGATTGAATAAATGAGGCTTCATCCACGTGTGCACCACAAAACAGATATCAAAAAGGATAAATGTGAATAGCAAATAACATGAAAAGACGTTTGTGTTTCAAAGAATAAGAAAAAAAAAAAAAACCCAGGGCTGGAGAGATAGCTCAGGACTGCTCTTCCAAAGGTCCTGAGTTCAAATCCCAGCAACCACATGGTGGCTCACAA
The DNA here is from genome assembly GCF_978045245.1 of Mus caroli. Lineage (NCBI taxonomy): Eukaryota > Metazoa > Chordata > Mammalia > Rodentia > Muridae > Mus > Mus caroli. Next base: position 119,955,309 of record NW_028227261.1, read on the forward strand.
CCATCCATAATGAGATCTGACGCCTTCTTCTGGTGCATCTGAAGACAGCTACAGTGTACTTAGATATATTAATAAATAAATCTAAAAAACAAAAAAACAAAACAAAACAAAAAACCAAAAAACAAATAAACAAACAATCAAAAAAACCCCAAAAACCAGAAAGCAAAATTTGAAGTATTTTGCTTCAAATTGAAGTAAAATTGGAAATATGTTTACATATGGACATCCTTTTTCTTGGTAGTTCTTAACAAGGTAACTAAGGCTGTCAGGACCAGAGCATAGGTCTAAATATGTAAGCCAAAATCTATTTCTGTCTTGGATGATTTTGGCTTAAGGAAAACTTGCTGTCTTGTTTCAGGTCCAGTCTTTGCCTGATTTACCTGACTCTGTGCCCTGAGCCACGGCACACCCAGCTCTCAGGCTTCCTGTCTGCATTTGCTCGGATCTCACCTGGAGAGCTTTGGTTTAGTACTACACAGTTTCAGCATGTTGGTTTGTTACCTCCCCCCCCCCCCCCTTGTCTACCATTTCTAAAGTTTTTGACAAGGTGAAGGTTCTTCTCCAGTGTGCTAATGACTGGAGAATATCCTTCCAGAGTGAGTTGGGATGGAAAGACATCATATCTCTGGCACTCACAAGGGGAAAACCAGGCAACAACTGGGAAGGCTTTGTTTGGTAATAGAAAGCCCCTTTATAATGCTAGACTGAATCATGACAAGTTTTCTTACTAGCAGATTTGCATGCCAGCCTTTCACTGCTTTGGAAGAGATCCATTGTCTGAGTAGTTTGTGTCTTCCCAGTACACTCATATCAAATCGTCACTTGGAAGTGCTTTCATCAAGGAAACAGGAAGTTCCACCTTCCAGCATATATCTACTAGGACTTCCTTTCTCTGCCTCGTTCGCAACCAAGGTACAAGTGTGTGACCTGGTTTTTATCATCACACGTGGTCCTGCAAGATTGTAATACAGAAGAAAAAGCAGGTGTCACACAGGGGCAGAGACACAGAAATGGCAGCTGCTGTTAGGTTGGCTTTCTGGCAGGGGGCTGTTGGTGCAGTTATAGGGTAGTGCTAGTGGTGCTTTTTGGTGCAATGTCCCAGTACTGTAGTGTGGGTATGATTTCTTGCCATGTAGGTTTGAAGCATGACTCTCTGTCCCTTATCGATTAATGTACATGTTAACACTGTTTAATGCCATCATTTCAGTTTTACATTAGCAAGAATGTAAATTATGCTGTCTGCAAGAACAAGGAAAACTTGAATAATAGGCTTATTTAATGTGAGGCTAAAGGAGTCAGAGGATTAATTTTTCTTATTTAGCTCTCGTCATCAGATTGTTGATATAAATAGGATAATATTAGGCCTGAGAGATGCCTTAGCAGGTAAAAGTACTTGACACAAAAGCCTGATAACCTTACTTTGATCCCCAGAGCACATAGTAGTAGACTAGAACCAATGTCTGAAAGATGTCACCCCGAGATGGCATATGGGGGCACTTAATGAAGTAAAAGAGGAATCTATAGGATGACAAACCTAACTTTTACTGGCTCTTGCTCCTACCTGCACAATGTCACAGTCTCTCAGAATCACCAGCTGCCTCCCTTTTATTGGCAGTTGCCTGGGACGACATTTGTAGGTGTTGGCTCAGCACCTAGGTCCATGCCAAGCATGACAAATACATGCTTCATTGCTGTGCTTTCACTCTCTGTCATCCCTGGAGACCTAGCATCGCAGCCAAGGCCAACTCGTCATACAGGTTTCCCTTATAAAACGGCAGCATGAAGAGTTCAGATCTGGAGCTGAGCTGAAGGATGATGGAGGATGCTGCTATGTTTCCCATGTCTTGATGCTTTCTCCAGCATGCTTTCTGCCCTATTCCCCTCTTACAAATAGGTTCATGTTATACCAGGCTCTGTCTGCAGCCTTAGAACTCACCCTTGTGAACAGCTAGCTATCTATTTCTTGTTCTGGCCCTTCCTATCAGCACCTAGAAGATCAGCATAGCACCACACAGGTAGTAGGAAAGAGGTTGGCGGATGACTTATGAGATCTTTCCTTGAGCATCCACACGGTGTAAGAACTGGATAGCAACCAAGATACAGCCTGTAGCTAAAGGCAGTCATGTAGATAAGAGACAGGTATGGGTCCCCTCCATTTGGGAGAAGTTCTTTCTATGAGGGTGAGGTTCTTTGTGTTTAGTTAATTCATGCTTGCCTGCTGTCTAGTCTAAGAGATTATCTAAGGCACTGCAGGTAACTTCCAGTTTTGTAATCTCTGCTATGCAAATAGGAGCCATGCAAATCAGACTCATGCAAATAAGGGCAATCCCGGTTGCTCAAGCTTAGGTCTGGTCAAAGGGCAGGGTCACAGCAGGCTACATTGCAGAACTGTGGTATCGGGTTACAGGATATGGCTAGATTTTGAGATCCCTGGACAGTGCCTGTGAAGATTCCCTAATGGAGGACAGGCTCCATTTCTTGATGTCCTATTAGTAGGCTTCCCTCCACAGTATGGCCTGAAACAGTCAGTTGTCCTATGAAATTTGTGCCAACACAGCATGCCTTTGGAAGAAGACCCACTTCTGGCTGACTTCTTTCCCTCCGCCCCAGGATACTTGCCTGTTAACAGAATCCAGGCGGCTTTGTCAAGTGGATCCAGAATGTGATCAAGGAGCACCAGGACTTAGGAAAATGGAACAGAGAGTTTCTCAGCAGCTACTGCCAGTTTTCGCTGGGCACCAGTACTGGCATTTATTTTAATGACTTTAATCAGGACATTTTAGTCACCCATACTCAGAAGCCCAGGGTTTTAGAGACCAACAGAGGATTCAGAGTGTTGTAATCTTGCTTTGCAGAAATGGTGGGTGGAAACAGCAGGAAACACTCCTTCTTACTCCTGCTTTTCCCTGCTTTGCCATTTGGCATCTGTCCATCTGTAATTATTTTAACAATTCCAGTTTATGGTTCATCAAAGACCATAAAGCAATATTATACCCACAGATTGAGTTCTACAAACAACACTCAATATCTCTCCTCTAGAAAATGATTCGAAAATGCCTCGGAACTCTACAGGAACAAGATTTCTACTGCTCTTTGGCTGTGTATTTTGATTCCACGGGGAGGCACAGTTTGCTCCTCTGGACTGGACTCCTGCAGCTTCGTTTCAGTTCACCAAAAGCCGAAGAAAAGAATCACTGGTGAACGTGACAGAGACGTGCAGGAATGGTCTGAGGAAGACATTTCATAAGCTGCCGAACTATCACAAAAGGACTTACAGGAAGAGACTTTCCAAGGAATATACAATCAATTTACGTTTGACTTCAGGCCGGAGACGTGTTCTGGGGATATTTGAGGAGGAGAAAGTATCTTTGAATCTTGGTTACTCTGTTTACTGAATCCTAGAGCAGAATGGAGAGCCATTTTGAGGATGTGGTAGGAAGACAAGCTGCACGGAAAAAGGAAGCAGCAGAGATGGAGGAGAAATGTAGCCTGGGGTATGTGCAAGGCGTGGCTTGACTGGGAGAGAAGATGGCCCCTTCGTCAGTGCCTGCTGACATCACCGGGATGCAGTGCTTGCCCCCTTACATGTTTGATAACTAGATCTACAAATCATCCAGAGAGATATACAGATTCCATTTTGAAATACTTAATTATGCATGCTTAGTAGCAACATATTTTTTATGTATGTGAAAGAGACCATCAGATTATTCTAACAGTGGTTATACTTCAAATACAGTGGGAAGAGAGTTAGGGGCAGGATGAGGGAAAAAGACTGAACCCGTCCAATTCTTCTTGTGGGATATGAATAGTTTCATCCTGCATGTACTAAATATGCATTACTTACACAGTGTAAGTAGATCTAAGATGATGTATTATTTTGGGTAAAGTGTATAAAATACAATTTGAGTCTAGGCATACTGATGGATTTCCCCAAGTCTTATGCTCTTCTTCCTTCCTTCCTTCCTTCCTTCCTTCCTTCCTTCCTTCCTTCCTTCCTTCCTTCCTTCCTTCCTCTCTCTCTCTCTCTCTCTCTCTCTCTCTCTCTCTCTCTTCTTTCTTTCTCTCTCTCTCTCTTTCTTATTTTATGTCAGCAGCGTGGAAGGACAGAGTGCAAAATGTATGCGAAAGCTAACAGTTTCTGCAGTTCTCTGACTATAAAAAGTTGAGTAAATAGTTTGCTCAAATACCAGCCTCGTCATCTTATTTCCTGTGAGCCTGACATGAGAAGCCTGGGCCAAGGCCTCCAGTTAGTAAGAAGATCTTCCAGTCTCATGATGGAAGGGGGAGGGAAGAACCACCAGCTCTCTGAAGCCTTTCTCTCAGCTTTCTGCACAGACAGTCCTCAATCAGGATTCTGCTGTCAGGTTTCCAGTACTGTCCCCATTGGTCCAGAACTACTGCGATCACAGTCCTGAGCCCTGGTGCAAACAGCTATCTTTAAGAATAGGCAGGTCTACTAGCTCAGGGTCTTTATGTGATGGCTAAGGCCCAGGGAAAGGTACCTACAGTGCTCTGGGATCTGAGATCAAGGTCATCTGCGTGAGTTCAGAGAAAAGATGCAGAGTGGGTGTCTGGAACTTGAGTCAGGTGCCTATTTCATAAGATTTTAGAATAGGAAATATGTCCTGTGGTTTCTTGTGGGTAGGGAATAGGCAGGTAGGTGAAAGGGTGCTGTGGGTTGATTTCCTGGAGTGACACACCATGGGGGGCGGGGCTTATCCTTAGGGCAGGACTTAATTGGGCCATCTGGACAAAAGAAAGAAGTTCCAAAGCCTAGGCTTAATCCCAAAGATGGAAGGAGAAAGACCACCAACCCAAATCATTATGGCCAAATTAATTAAAGCAAGATTTTTATATTTGTCTACACAGGCTGCCTCCACTAAGGTGGGTTGAAGAAGTCAGCATTGCATGTGAGGAAGACAAGGCTTTTGTGGCTCAGAGGTAGGGGTTTCCAAATGGGGGATTTGGTGGACAAACTAGACGGGGTTACAGGAGCAGAATATAAGCATCACAAGTTAGCCATGATGACCTCCTGAAACAAAGATATGATCGCAAGGTGGTTATACAAATAGGAAGCCATAACCAGGTAGTCACAGATGGTCATATAATCTTTGCAAACAAAAGTAGGGTTGCAAGATGGTTATACACAACGTTTGGAAACAAAGACATGATTGCCATTCCCGGAACAGGCAGTACAGTACCATTTATGGTTAAGGTTACTGGGGCATACGAGGCTCCTGTCTGCAAGGACAACATAGCATAAGTATCAATGTCAGGGTCTGGCGCCTGTCCATGGGATGGATTCCTAATGGGACTGTCACTGAATGGCCATTCCTTCCATTTTTGTCCCTGCCTGTTTTGTTTTTAGACAGGAGCAATTTTGGGTCAAAAGTTTTATAGGTGGGTTGATTTCCTTATCCCCCCACTGGGGTTCCTGTCTGACTACTGGAGGTGGTCTCTTCAGGTTCTTTCTCCCCACTATTGGGCATTTTGGCTAAGGCTATCCACATTGAGTCCTGGGAGCCTTCTTCATCTAAGGTCTCTGGGACTTTCTAGAAGTTCCCCTCCCCCAACCCCCAGGCAGACCAAGTTCCTCTTTGGAGCTGTCAAAATCTCAACCAGTGGCTGGGGATGTGGATCAGTTGGTGCTTGCCTAGCATGCTTGAAGCCCTGGGTTTGATTTTCAGCATGACGGTGAATGCCTGAAATCCAGTATCCGGGAGGTGCACTCAGGAGAAACTTTCAGGCCAGCCTGGGCTGGTTAAAACTCTATCTTGAAAAGAAAAGACAAAAGACCAGAAAAGTGCTAGTTACTTTCCCCACAGTGGGAAAAGGAAGTCCTTCAGATCTCCACCATGATAATTATGAAATTATAAAGGAACTGAGATGAGATAAAGCAGCCCTTGCTGCTTCTTTGGAGAAGCGAGAGCCGGTGCCAGAGACAGAGCTATGCTTGTATCCATTTCTGCATCATTGCACAATCGTCTTCAGACATGCAAAAGTCGGGAGAAGCATTGCAGCCAAGTGAATGAGCCAACTGCATTGGTACGGAGTCCAAGGAATACTGTACTTAGAATATAAAATTGCCCCTGTGTGCCAACAGTTCAGGCAAGGAAGGGAACCTAGCAGATAATACCTGGAATTCAACAGAAAAGCAAGCTGAATAAGATGTAAGCATTAAGAAGTTTGCTTATTTTATTTTGCTTTATGTGTGTGAGTATTTTTGCCTTTGTGAATGTATGTGCATCGGATCCTGTGAAATAGTTGTGATCTGTACTGTGGATGCCAGAAACTGAACCTAGATCCTCTGAAAGAAAAGCCACATGTTCTTAACTGCTGAGCCATCTCTCCAGTGCAAGATCTAAGTATTTTTAGATGGCATCTAATGTTGTCCTTTTGCTTCGCTTGTGTGCTTGCTTGCTTTAGCTCTGCTGAGGAGATGAGGAGGTAAATAGCCAACTCCCGGGTTCTAAACAGCGTGTGTTTAGATGACACAGAGGGTCACCATGCAGGTAAATAGCATTTGGAACTTGCTACCTCATCCTTCCCTCTTGAGCAGATGAAAGCCAAAAACTACTATAAAAAGTAATTTGTGTAATTCCCTCTTGGGGCAGGGAAATATTTGCATGATGACAAAGTCAAATTCAAAATGTCACCTAGCACTCTTTCCTGATGTTGATAAAGAAATTCACACGGCTTTTAGTAACTCTAGCTTCTTCAGAGCAGAGCAATAATCAAATCCAGTTGTCATGAAGCAGGATCACACATCAGTGCTTATTTTACAGGAAAGCAAAGGCAGGTCAAGGGTTACATATTTCATCAGCTTCACAATCACAGAAATTGCTCTGGCTAAAAATTATCTATAGGAATTCTGCCATTTATACTTTCTTTTTTGCTTCCAAATTGTCACCCCTAAATGTGTGTGTATGTGTGTGTACATTTGTAAGCTGCTTTTATCTAAAGCATGCTTCCTTCTGTTTGTATCGCTTTTATCCTCATTCAATATTTCCCATTTTCTATTAGTTAAAGGGGTGCATATAAGGTGGTGAGCTACTAACTCAGAAGAGAAACAAACAAACAAAATAAACATACAGTATGGGATGGAAGATCTGCCTACCCAGGTAATCAAATAAATCCAGTATTTGGGACTCAGTAGTAGAACACTTACCTATCATGGGAAAGGCTTGGGGCTCTATTCCTAGACTACAAAATGAAAGAAGAAAAGAAAAGAAACAAACTTTCAACCAAATTCATTCAGATTAAACAGCCAGATCTCTATATTACAACCACAGTGAAGTAAGGATGAGCGCTAGTTTAATGGCTTGATAAAGGCTATCAAAGATCAAGAATTTCAGGATGTGTCAGTTGCCAGAAGAAGGTGTGGCACTTGACCTGGTGCAAGAGCTAATAGGAGCTTACGTGCTGCTCACTGCTCTAATCATTTTACATACATTAACTTATTTACCTCTCAAAACATTACCATTAGACATAACCATTCTTATTCCAAATCTTCAGATGAAAAAACACTCAACGATACTTATAATAGACACAGAGATGGACTGCCAATCCTCCATCAAAGGACTTTGTGTTAGTCACCTCCACACCTTCATCTATCATCTCCTTCAGGCTTTGTCTCAACTGTTTAGCTCAAGGTCACAGTTTTCCCATGAATGATAGGGACAGAGGCAAAGCATAAATCTCCAGCCACCTTAGCCCAACATGGGACAATTCTGGTAGGTCATAGTCACACAGACCTCCCTACCTGTTAGCAGAATCTCTATGAGCCTGTCTGGCATTTTACCCTTAGCTAGGGATTCCTCAGGCCTCTTGATTTTAGTGGAGACTGTTTCCCTCCTCAGGAAACCTCCACATGCAAACAGGATGACTGCTTTCCTCAGTCATCCTGTTCCCTTCTTCCTTTCACAGGTATTGATCATGAATGAATATTTTCACTTCAAACTCTATCTCAGTATGTTACTTCAGAGGCATTCCATCTCAATCCCATGACGGTAGAGATTGCTGAGAGTGGGAACTGGAAAAAAGGCATTGCAGAGCCAGATTATGGTTCTTAATCTCCAAGGCTGATTCTCCCTTAACATATATATATATTCGTATCACTAGTCAAGACTCAGCAAAGGAAGAAGTAATAGTGAAGGTGGAAATAGCTCATGTTACTTAAATGTGTCTAATAATAAGATGGGTGCTTTGTATGTGAGGGAGACTCTATCAACATCCTTGATTTACCATAGAAGAACCTGAGGTTCATATGCTCCAGGAGAATCTCAAGATTGTAGTAGATGCGCCCTGTCCCTGGAGCACAACATCAGGTACAGTGTGATACCCTCTCCAAATTCTCCTGATCCCCACTGCCCCTAGCTTAGAGGAATTTGCACAGAGGTGAAAGCTACAGGACATAAAACGACCCAGGATAGCCAAACCAGCCCTGAGTAATAATAATACTGCTAGAGGAATCGCCATCCTTGATTTCAAGCTGTACTTCAGAGCATGGTACTGTCATACGAACAGGAACATTGATCAGTTAAGTAGAATTTAGGACCTAGATATTAGCTGAGGCTCCTATAGCCACTTGGTTTTGATGGAGAAGCCAGCAATATACATGGGAGAAAAAATGCATCTTCAATAAATGGAGTTGATTAAACTAGATAGCTACATGAATAAGAAAATAAAACAAGACCCTCATCTTTCACCCTGCACATAACTCAACTCCAAATGAATCAAGGACCTCAACATAGACCTGTACTCTGAATTTAATACAAGAAAAAGTAACTAATACGCTTCAGCTTACAGGCACAGAAAAGCCTTTATGAGTTGGTTATTGCAGGCATTAAGACCATCAACTGATAAATGGGGCTTCATGAAACCAAAACCCTTGAGCACAGGCAAAGGCACTAACATTATGCTAAAGAGGCAGTCTGCAGAATGGGAATATTCCCTGGCAGCTTTACATCTGACAGTGGGTAAGTACCTAGAATATACAAAGAACTGAAAAGCACCAATCACCAAGAAAGTAAATTGAAAATTAAGAATTGGAGCATGGAATAACTCTCCTGGGCATATACTCAGAAGAAGTTCCAACTGGTAATAAGAACACCTTCTCTACTATGTTCATAGCAGCCTTATTTATAATAGCCAGAAGCTGGAAAGAACCCAGATGTCCCTCAACAGAAGAATGGATACAGAAAATGTGATACATTTACACAATGGAGTACTACTCAGCAATTAAAAACAACGGATTTATGAAATTCCTGGACAAATGGATGTATCTGGAGGATATCATCCTTAGTGAGGTAACCCAATCACAAAAGAAGTCATTAGATATGCACTCACTGATAAGTGGATATTAGCCCAGAAACATAGAACACCCAAGATACAATTTGCAAAACACAAGAAAATCAAGAAGAGGGAAGACCAATGGGTGGATACTTCATTCCTCCTTAGAATAGGGAACAAAATACCCATGAAAGGAGTTACAGAGACAAAGTTTGGAACTAAGATGAAAGGATGGACTATTCAGAGACTATCCCACCTGGGGATCCATCCCATTATCAGTCACCAAACCCAGACACTATTGCACAATGCCAGAAAGATTTTGCTGAAGGGACCCCATTATAGCTGTCTCGTATGAGGCTATGCCAGTGCCTGGCAAATACAGAAGTGGATGCTCACAGTCATCTATAAGATGGAACACAGGGCCCCCAATGGAGAAGCTAGAGAAAGCACCCAAGGAGCTGAAGGGGTCTGCAACCCTATAGGTGGAACAACAATATGAACTAACCAGTACCCCCAGAGCTCATCTCTCTAGCTGCATATGTAGCAGAAGATGGCCTAGTCGGCCATCACTGAGAAGAGAGGCCCCTTGGTATTGCAAACTTTATATGCCCCAGTACAGGGGAAAGCCAGGGCCAAGAAGCAGGAGTAGGGGTAGGGGAGCAGGACAGAGGGAGGGTATAGGGAACTTTTGGGATAGCATTTGAAATGTATATAAAGAAATTATCTGATAAAAAAAAATTAAAAAGTAAAAAAAAAAAAAAAAAAAAGAATTGGAGCACAGAATTAAACGAAGTGTTCTCAAAAGAGGAACTATAAGTGACTGCTATTTTTTTTTTAATTTTCAACACCCTTAGCCATCAGGGAAATACAAACTAAAAGCATGTTGAGATTTCATCTTACAGCAGTCAGCTTGACTAAGATAAAAGGAAACCCAAAACCAATGGTCACAAACACTCTGTGGATGTGAAGGAAGGGCGAACACTTATTCACTGTTGGTGGGAGTGAAAACTGGTTCAACCACTGGGGAATCAATGTGCAAAGTCCTCAAAATATTTCTTTATAGTTAATACATAAAGATATTCAATTAGAAGGACAACTATTTTTCTAAGGTAATATATTATTTGAAGGTATCTGGGGATAGTTATTTTCAAATCCCTTTCTCTAGCTGAGAAACCTGTTTGGGACAAACATCTATGAAGGAGGAGAAAATTGGGAGAATATTTAAGTTGGGGGGATAAATATGTGAGTAAAGTGTTCACATTAATAGTCAGCGAGGTATCTTACTTTAGCTACAAAGAAAATAAGTTTTTTTCAACTTATTAGTGGTGCATGTCAAAGCGTTATACTCAGGATATTGTGATGTCTTTAATTTACTTCAAAAACGTCACCATGAGAAGTGATGAGTTGGGGGAAACTCTGAGACAGACGTCAGACCTCCCTCTGTATTTGCGACGACATCCAAATGGTTTACAACCCAAGACTTGGGAATCAAATTCAGTTGGGAGACAGAAATACTGAAGAGGACTCAAGCTGAATGAAGATGAGATTGAAAAAATGCAATAGCACAAGTAGAAAATTCAAAGGAAAGACTTAAAAGTAGAATGAACCAAGCAGAAGAGAAAAATCAGATCTTAAAAATGAATACATACAGGATCCAGACCAAATAAGCATGTAACATGAAAAACAACAACAACAACAACAACAAAACAAAAACACAGGAAAAGAACATAAAAGAAATGTGGGACATGAAAACAAAAAACCTTTGACATGCACATGTCAATAATAACTCTAATGATCTCAATTCTCTAATCTATAGTCTACTGACTGTTTCTGTTGCTGTCAAGAGACAGCATGATCATGGTAACTATAAACTAAAACATTTCATTAAGGCTGGCTTATAGTTTCAGGGGTTTGGTTCATTATCATAATGGTGAGAAGCATGGTGTTTTGCAGGTAGATATGGTGCTGGAGGAGCTGAGAGTTCTATATCTGGATCTGTAGGCAACAAGAAGAGACAGCTATACTGGGCCTGTCTTGAGCATCTGAGACCTCAAAGCCCATCCTCTAGTGACATGCTTCCTCCAACAAAGCCACACTGGCTTCAGCAAGGCCACACCTCCTAATAGCACCACTCCTTATGAGCTTCTAGAAGACATTTTCTTTCAAACCACCATACTGACTGAATGGATCATGAAACACAATCCTTCTATTTACTGCCTACAAAACATTTAAATGAGCCTAGGCACCTGCTTCCATTTATGCCTCAGACAACTTCCCTGTCAGTCAGCAGTGAATTCACGGTGCGTAGTGTTCGTTCATATTTAACTTTTATTTACCTTTATCTCTTTTTTGTACTCATTTTTCTGTTTTGTTTTGTTTTTTTTTTGTTTTTTTTGTTTTTTTTTTCGAGACAGGGTTTCTCTGTGTAGCCCTGGCTGTCCTGGAACTCACTTTGTAGACCAGGCTGGACTCAAACTCAGAAATCCGCCTGCCTCTGCCTCCCAAGTGCTGGGATTAAAGGCGTGCGCCACCACGCCCGGCGGTTTTGGTTTTTCGAGACAGGGTTTCTCTGTGTAGTTGTGGCTGTCCTGGAACTCACTTTGTAGACCAGGCTGGCCTTGAACTCAGAAATCCGCCTGCCTCTGCCTCCTGAGTGCTGGGATTAAAGGTGTGCGCCACCACACCCGGCTTTTTTGTACTCATTTAGCATGAAGTTTGGGATTTCATTAGTTCTAGTCTCAGCTCCATGACAATCTCACCAAATAGCTCCCTAAGGAGTCACATAACTTCAATTTCTATTTTCAGATGACTCACTAATTTGTTATGTAGTTACAAGTTTTCAAAGAGTGCGAAATGTTAGCACACCTATAGTCCACCTATAGTCTTTCATCTAGACCTGGGTATAAGTGCTGGTGCTTTAAAAAAAATAATGCTCCCTTTCTAGATGGAATTTTCTGAATTTAGCAGGTTACCATGCCTGACTGTTTGGTATTATATGGGCACCATGGTTATTTTATCCTTTGCAAGTGACAGAAGTAGAGGGCTCTCTCTGCACCCTTACCATGTTGGCAGTCAATGGAAAAAGGGACTTCAAAACTACTGGGTGCCTACTGTTTTCACCGTGTGGTCCAAACAGTTGAGTACCCACTGATACTGTACTAGCAAAGGCAACAGTCTTCAGATGGAGTCAAGATCCCTTTTGGTGGCTGTACTGGTTAGTTTTGTGTCAACTTGACGCACACAGCTGGAGTTATCACAGAGAAAGGAGCTTCAGTTGAGGAAATGCCTCCATGAGATCCAACTGTAAGGCATTTTCTCAATTAGTGATCAAGGGGGAAAGGCCCCTTGTGGATGGTGCCATCTCTGGGCTGGTAGTCTTGGTTCTATAAGAGAGCAGGCTGAGCAAGCCAGGAAAAGCAAGCCAGTAAAGAACATCCCTCCATGGCCTCTGCATCAGCTCCTGCTTCCTGACCTGCCTGAGTTCAAGTCCTGACTTCTTTCAGTGATGAATAGCAATGTGGAAATGTAAGCTGAATAAATCCTTTCCTCCCCAACTGCTTCTTGGTCATGATGTTTGTGCAGGAATAGAAAACCTGACTAAGACAGTGGCCCTGCCCCTAACACTATCCCCATCTGGTAGGCTATCTCCTGATTAATTCTTAACTTTTATTTATACAGGTTCATCTTATCAACTCAGTAACAAGTAAGAGGCATCTGGAAAGAGAGATGGTAAATTGGGAAAATCCCCCTATGTTTTGTTTTGTTTTTAAATAAGAATTGCCCCCACAGACTCATGTATTTAAATGCTTGGCCATAGGGAGTGGCACTATTAGAAGGTGTGGCCTTACTGAAGTAGGCGTGGTCTTGCTGGAAGAAGTGTGTCACTGTGGAAGTGGGTTTTGAAGTCTTAAATGCTCAAGCTATGCCCAGTGAAGCTCAAGTCAGTCTCTTTCTGCTGCCTATAGATCAAGATGGAAAGCTCCCCTTTTTAGCACCATGTCTACCTGCATGCTGTCATGCTCCCATCACGATGATAATGTACTAAACCTCTGAAACTGTAAGATATCCCTATTTGAATGTTTTCCTTAAAAAGAATTGCTGTGGTCAGGGTGTCTCTTCACAGTAATAAAACGCCAACTAAAACACATTCCACCTGACTGGCCCATAGGCAAATCTATGGGGCATTGTTTCAATTAATGGTTGATTGGGAAGGCCAAGTGGCCCTGTGGATGGGACCATCCCTGGCAGTTGGTTTGGGTAAGCCTCTAGACAGCATTCTGCTTTGGTCTCTCTCTGCAATTTCCTGCTTTAGCTTCGTCTAAGATGGACTGTGACCGGGACATGTAAGCCAGACAAACCATTCCCTCCTTAAGTTGCTTTGGTCATGGTGTTTAACATAGCAATAGAAACCCTAACTAGGACATTACCTTATCTTTTCATACTCAGCCAAGCAGAGCTCCCCTTGAGCCTATATAAACAACCTTTTCTCTGATGTTTTGCTCTCTTCTTGTTACTGCTCTGGCTTGCCATTAATTTTCACTGATATCGTGCAGACAGCTTTTCGTTATTGGGTTGTCACTCCAAATAAATAAAATTCTCTTTGCTTCACTCACCCTCAGTGATCCATGCACTTTGTTCTTTTTGGTAGTGACATATGAACCTGGAAGGGAAGGAAGGAAAACTGCTCCATCAGAGTGTTTGGCAGATATTTGGATGGTTATTAGCATTCTACATTTTTTCAGGTTGTGCAAAAAAAAAGTGAAAATTGTTAGGGAAAAAAATCCTTAAGCTTTAAATACCTCTCAAGTTCTTGGGTTTAATCTAAGTGGCAGTAGCTGCTGTGTGGCATGAAGTGTCACAATCTTAGGATCTGAAGGGAGCTGATGATGCCCTGGTTTTGCAAGCCATTAAGCCTTACATAAACTCCAAGCCAAGTATTTATTTATCTGTTCACTCGTTTATTCTTTCATTCACAAGATTTATTGTATACTTGCTATTAGAAACAGCATATGATTATTAAAGCATGGAAGAACCTATGGAGAAGACAAATGGATACATGTGTAAACTCCCACAGTGGACTTTGTTACAAGGGCATAAACAAAACACCAGAGCCTACTTAGCCACGTGAGTCTTTGTGCCTAGAAGCTATCGAGTGACAACTGGGGTGGGTCTTGAATGGCATGTACGGTTTTTCTGTGTGGTTGTGTGCTGTCTGGCTTCACAGGGACAACAACACAGGCTCTTGAGAGCAGAATGAGGTCTAGAAGTCTTAGTCTATATTTCTTGGAAATAAACTTATTATTTTTTTAAAGTGTCAGCTAAGAGCTGGAAGAACGCCACCTAACTTCTCATTTTCCTACAGCAAAGAGAATGAGATACACTGGTAGAAAACAGAATATTTTTGTAGGATACTTAAATGTTCTGTCTTAAAAGTAGGTGAAAAAATTTAAATGACTTCAAAGACATTATATTTAGCAGCTAAATTTATTCCAAGATGTATCTAGTATGAAAGTACAATTCCCAAAGGTTGTTCTGAGACTTAGTTTGTGTTGTTCTGGAATCCACTGTCTCAGTCTGAACTTGTGATCTTCCTGCCTCAGATTCCCCAGTACTGGAGTGACGGTAATGAGCCATCATGCCCAGCATCCAAAAAGGCTTTTTAAAAATCAGGATTATGGGTAAATAATGAAAAATAGATACTAAAATACAAATGATAACCTAACCCATTGGGAACACTCATAGACTGCTGTATTTTCCATATAAATTGTCTCCCAATTATAAGCTTGGTCCCCAGGTTCTTTTGGGAGGAGCTGGGACTTTAAGAGCATTTCCTTTAAGGCTTAGTGGGGGCAGGAAGTCTTTAGGTCATTGGTGTGTGTCCTGGATAGGCATGCCATGATCCTAGCCCATCTTGGCTGTATTCATTAGTTGCTTGTCTTGTTGCTGTGACAAAATGCCTGATAGAAGCAACTTAAGGGAGGAAAAGTTTATTTTGATTTATTGTTACAGGCAAGGAGGTACAGTCCATCTTGTCAGAGAAGATGCTACATCAGGAGGAAGAGGTGGCTACTACAGTCAAAGTCAGGAAGCAGAGCTCAACTGAATCCTTGTGTTCAGCTCAGTGTCTCCTGCTAGCTCCCTCTGAGGCTCTTGCCTATGAAGACCGCATTTAGGGAGGGGTTTTCTACCGTAATTAACCTAATTTAAGTAATTCTTACAGAAATGCCCAGAGAGTTATCTCACTGGTGATTCTAACTCTCACCAGGTAAACAGTCAAGATTAGTGATCATACTGTCCATACAAGCTATTTGGTCACATTATGCATTAATGCATAATACATTATCCCATTATAGATTCAAAACAGGGCCAACCTTAATTGTGGACTAGAACTTCCAAAACAGTGAGTCCAAATAACCTCTGTTCTTTGTAAGCTGATTGTCTCAGTGTTTGTTATTGTCACCTGGAGCTAGATGATTAACACAACAAACAATAACTTCCTAACTTATACTACTGGTACATATTTATAGTTATTTCCTTGGTTGTCCCCAAAGTATGTTTTATAGATTTCTTTTTAAAATGGCAATCCTATATTTTTAATGAGTGTCATGAGCTTTCTGTATCATTTGGACAGCCCGGTATAATTTCTATTTCACATTATACCAAGTAGATCAAGATCCTGAAGTATCACTTAGGGTTGTGTAAGTATAAATAGATGCACAAACAAGATGGGACCAATCTGCTGAGAAAAACTATCAAAAGAAAGGGCTGGAATTCACAAAGTTGTCATAATCTAAGTATCTTACTCTTTCAGATCAAGTCTCTTGAAAAGGTTGGCCTATCCTTTTCTTTTCTTTAAAAAATGTTAATTTTTTAAATTTTAAAAATTTGAGATGATATAATTATCACCTTTCTCTCTTTACTTTCCTTCTTCTCTTGGAGCTGTTTTCCCTGACTTACATTTTTTATTGAAGATGGATTCTTCTCTCATATCATACACCTCAACCACAGTTTCCCCTTCCTCTGCTCCTCCTACCTTCCTCCCCCACCCTCCTCCCTCCCAGATCCCCTCTCCCTCCATTTCCTATGAGAAAGTAGCAGGCCCCAAGAGACAACAACCAAACAGGACAGAACAAAATGGAGCAAGAAAAGGCAGAAGCCCTCACACAGAAGATGGATAAGGCAGCCAACATGAGGAAAAGAGTCCCAAGAACAGGCAAAAGAGTCAGCAACACACCTGTCTCCACAGTTAGGAGTCCCACGAAAAATGCCAACCTAATAGCCAGGACATATATACAGAGAACTTGGTGAAGATCCATGCAGGCTCCATGCTTGCTACTTCTGTCTCTGTGAGCCCAATTACACCTTGCTTAGTTGATTCAGTGAGCTGTGTTCTGGTGTCCTCCATCCCCTCTAACCCCTTAATGTTTCCTCCTCCTCTTCCACAGGATTGCCTGAGCTCCAAGAGGACAGATCTTATGGAGAACTGTGATTTAGACTCTCTGTCCACATAACTGGCTGCAGATTTCTGTATCCACTCCCATCTGCTGTCAAGGTAAGCCTCTCTGATGACGACTGGACAAGGAACCAATCTATGAATATAGCAGAATATCATTAGGAATAATTTCGTTGATTTGTTTTAAGACCAGTTATGTTTGGCTCTATTCTATGTCTCTGGGCTATCTAGTCTCCCAATTCCTGGTCATCCAGGCAGTGTTAGGCATGGGCTACCTGTTGTGGAGTGGGCCTCGTTAATTCAGATATTGGTTGGCCACTCCTATAAGTTATGCATCTTGTAGGCAGAGCAGATTTCAAAGGTTTTGTGGCTGGCTTTGTGTCCATGTTTCTCTGTTGGTAGCCTGCAAAGAACCTTCCCTGACCAAAGAAACTAGAACACAGGGATGAAGACTCCAAACAGGCGTCTGCTCAGTTTATCCACATTCAATGAGCTGTGCAGGTGTTCTCCTTGACAATGGGGCCCCATTTTCATTTTGAGGAGAGCATCCCTCTGTCCTAGCATCAGCCTGGATTGTTTGTAAATCTCTATTGGACCCTGTTGGCTAGCGACTCAACTGAATTCAACTCAGCACTGGAAGCCTTGCCTGGTTACACGAGATGGCCAGATGAGAATCTGTATCCCTCATTACTAGGAGTTCTCACAAAGATCACCTTCATCGATTCCAGGAATAGTCCACTACACAAGGTTTCCAAGTGGCCTCTCCCAGAAGCTCCCAATTCCAGCCATTTTCCCCTGCATTCTCTTCTTCCATCCCATCCCCCCTCACGTGATCACTCCTGTTTCTGATATGATATAATCACATACATATAATAGACATTCATAACACACATGTATAGTATATTTCACAGATATGCATATATAAATATACATGTAAGATAATCACAGCATTTCTCCCTTCCATTTTCCCCTTCGCTGGAAGCTTTCAATACACTTTCCTTTTAATGTATGCTTAGTGTTTTAACTATGAAATGCTGTGGAGATTTTCTTTTCTGGTCTTGTCTATTCTGTGTTCTTGTATTTGTGTGGGTGTGTTTTTCCTTAGTTTGGGGAAGTTTTTTTCTTATGATCCGGTTGAAGATTTGGTCTATGTGGTTGGCTTCATTTCAGCTTGGGCCATTTTCAGTGTTTCTATCGCCTGATGGAATTCCGCTCAAGTTTTGGATTGTGTTTGTTATTTCCATTAGCCTTGTTTGTTTTTCCTTGGCCATTACACAGACCTTTACTCTCCGGACACTCTTTCTCCTTGATTCCAGGAGTTGTTTCTTTGTATGTTCTTTAAATTCACTGAAGTCTTAGAAGAGGTTTTATGATTGTTCTTTTAACTTCTGTGGTCTGGAGTTCATCTAGGTAATCCTCACTGGCAAGCATTTCTACAGGACTGGGAAGAGGCTACTGGCTTGGCCTTTCATATTGTTGTGTTCCTTAGATGAGATCTGTGAATGTGGGCTTTGCTGGTTCTGGGTTTTTAGAAGAGAAGATGTTGGGGGTGTGTTGAGTTAGGTGGTTAGAGGGGGTTTGTGTTCAAGGACTGGAGTGTGGGTATCAGAGTGGAAAGGTTGGATGTAATATGTGCAGTTTGGAGTAACAGGCAGGCTAGAGCTCCTTTGCAATGAAGATAGGAAAGGCCAGACTAAGTTGAGGGACTCAGGCTAAATCTGGTAAGTTGTAGAAAGATGTGGGTGGGGAGCTCTGGGGTGCTCACCAGGATAGACACCGGAGGAAGATGTAGGAAATCTGTTTATGAAATTTGGTGGTGGAAGTGGCCCAGAAGGGACCTGTGGTGGTTGTAGGTAGGGTGGGTCCTGGTGGAAACCTTGAGTTTAGATGCAGAGCAGACATGGTGGTTAGATTAGGTTGGAGCACAGGCTGTAGGACCTGTGCTAGATTTGGCAAATCATGGAAAAATGAGGGTTGGTTGGTTGGTCATGGTACTCACTGTGCTAGATCCTGGGGCAGGATGTGGGAAGTCTGTGTACAGTGTGGAGTGGTGGAGGTGGCATAAAATGGGTCTTTTTTTCCCTCAAACGAAGAGCCCTAGAAAGAAACTGATCATAAAACAAAAATACTAATACATTATATTCAGATCTTCTTGTCATTTCATAAATGTACTTGGATGTTTAAATCAGGTGTTAAGTGAAGCCAGAACATTGTGATGCTTAAAAAAAGCATTTCCTCTCTTCACTATCCTTTGTCAGCTCCTTTGTCCACACCACAAACTCAGGGCCTCCTCTGATTAAAGCGATTGGCCCAAAGGTGTCCTGACTCCTGAGGAAATGAGACATGCTCATTTCTACTAATAGAATGAAAGCAACAGTAGCAGGGAGAAGACTTAGTTATTGTATAAAAATGAATTTGAGAATATATAATACGCACTCCATTAAAAATGATCCCCAACATGCAGAAACATTTTAAGTAGATTTTTTTTCTAGAACTATGACTATAATCTGACAACCAGATGGTCCATATTTTTCTAGTACTTTCCTTTCCTTTTAGCTACAACACAGCCATCAAAATTAGGAGATTAACATCACTACATTGCTACCACCTAAGATTCAGATCTCATTTATATTTCACCAGATTCACTCATAGCAGAAAGATCCAGTTCAAAATCATATGTGACCTTTAATTTTTTTTTATCATTTTAGTTACTTTATCAAATGACATTAAATAAACTTAAGTTTTACATTAAATAGTAAAACTTAAGTTTTAACTACTAAACAGCACTTTGAATGGTGAAAACACAGTATGTTGTCATACTCAAATACTTTACTTAAAAAGCACAATTCCTGACAAAGTTTGGAGCTGAGACAAAAAGATGGACCATCTAGAGACTGCCATATCCAGGGATTCATCCCATAATCAGCCTCCAAACGCTGACACCATTGCATACACTAGCAAGAGTTTGCTGAAAGGACCCTGATATAGCTGTCTCTTGTGAGACTATACCGGGGCTTAGCAAACACAGAAGTGGATGCTCACAGTCAGCTATTGGATGTATCACAGGGCTCCCAATGGAGGAGCTAGAGAAAGTACCCAAGGAGCTAAAGGGATCTGCAACCCTATAGGTGGAGCAACATTATGAACTAACCAGTACCCTGGAGCTCTTGACTCTAGCTGCATATGTATCAAAAGATGGCCTAGTCAGCCATCACTGGAAAGAGAGGCCCATTGGACATGCAAACTTTATATGCCCCAGTACAGGGGAACGCCAGGGCCAAAAAGTGGGAGTGGGTGGGTAGGGGAGTGGGGACTTTTGGGATAGCATTGGAAATGTAAATGAGGAAAATACCTAATAAAAAATAAAAAATTTAAAAAAGCACAATCCCAGCTCATATATATATATATATATATATATATATATATATATACTTGCCCTTCATTCTCCTTAATAAGTGGCTTATCCAGTCATTCTCCTCTGTATATGTAGCCAGCTTCTGACACATTGGAGGGTATCCTCCTACTCTTCCTGGACCATGATTCTTTACTCCTGGATACCTTCCCCAGCCCACTTGGATCCTATCATTTTGAGCCAGGCTGCCCTGCAAGAACACTATCCTACTCCATTCCAGCTTTGACCCCAACATTAAGAAGGCCTCCTATGTGGATACCTCCACATTCCACTATGGCTCAACACTAGCCATGGACTGCTATAGCTCTGTCTAATAGGTTCACTTGTTATCTTACCACACTCCATCTAACACTTTTAGGGTCCAAGTTATTGGGATAGAGAGGAGAAGAAAGAAAAGCTCAAAGGTCAGAGGACAACTTGCAGGGGTTGGTTCTTTTCTTTCACCAGTGGGTTCTGCGGATTAAATTTAGGTCATCAGGTTTAGCAGCAGGCCATCCTGAAATTTGCTTTGTAGCTGAGGATAACCTTGAACTGTGGTCCTATTCTCCATCTCCCAAGCACTGGATTACAGGCTTACCATATACCTGGTTTTCCAAGTGACAATTTTAGGAAGTAGAAAAAGGCACTAAAACTAATGCAAAAAGGACTATGGAATGCCAAGGTCCTGAGGCGGGAGTCGGCGGTGGGCAGGGGCCACTGCAGCAGAGGGCTTGCAGCAACTGTGACTTCGTTCACTTGCCTGCATGTTTGAGGAGTCCACTCAGAATTTCCTGGGCTAAGAATAATGCCTCCAGCCTTGTGCTTATCAAACTGTTTATGTTAATAAGCCATCCTTTGGTGCCAGTTGTTTTTATGCGGATTAAGGACACGGGTTTGCAGATGAGTATATGAGCTGAATTTTAATTTTTCCCGACTATTGAATGGAAATGTCTTAGATCTTATTAATATAGAAAAAGCTCATCACATTTGCCCTGACAAACAAAAACCACAACACTGATTGAATTTGACAGTTTCAGGGATGTATAATGTGCGTTCTGATTATTATAACATACCCTATTTAATGTTCCTCCCCATTCTATTACCACCCACTTCCCCACAAAGTTGATTTCCACATTTATAAGCTGTTGTTGCTTCTGAGGCCCACTAAGTTTAACCAGTGTGTGTGAACTCTTCACTGGAACCCGGTGGGTTCCTCTGTGGGTACTCAACTCAAAACAGGAACTGCCCTTTACCAGAGTAGTTCATCAAGGAGGAGTTGAGTCCTTTAAGCCCCTCCTCAATCTATAATTGACCATTGATGGGGATAGTCTTGGGTAGGTCCATAGCTGGCAGGTCATGGCTGCCTTGATGTCACGACTGCATTGGCTGTGCCATGCCCAGAAGATAGACAATTGCTCTTTTAATTTCTTCTTTATTCTCAATCTCCATAAATTGACTAGCTAATAAATCTGCCTACTGAAAAGGGAACCTCAAAATAGACCAAAGCGACTCCGCCGAACTTAGTCTACAGGTTAGAGTGAGGACCACAGAGGCAGACAGCTTCTGGGACAGGCGGGAGCCACAGAGCCGCTGAGGCAGCACCCTTTTGGGGCCGCAGACATCCGGCACCCTCCCAGTCGGAGGACAGTGACCTGCCCTGCAGGGAGCGCCATCTTGGCTCCGGGACTCCGCCGAGCTTAGTCTCTACAGGTCAGAGTGGGGACCACGGGGGCAGACGGCTTCTGGGACAGGCAGGAGCCACAGAGCCGCTGAGGCAGCACCCTTTTGGGGCCGCAGACTTCCGGCACCCTCCCAGCCGGAGGACAGAGACCTGCCCTGCAGAGAGTGCCATCTTGGCTCCGGGACTCCGCCGAACTTAGTCTACAGGTTAGAGTGAGGACCACAGAGGCAGACAGCTTCTGGGACAGGCGGGAGCCACAGAGCCGCTGAGGCAGCATCCTTTTGGGGCCGCAGACATCCGGCACCCTCCCAGTTGGAGGACAGTGACCTGCCCTGCAGGGAACGCCATCTTGGCTCCGGGACTCCGCCGAGCTTAGTCTCTACAGGTCAGAGTGGGGACCACGGGGGCAGACGGCTTCTGGGACAGGCGGGAGCCACAGAGCTGCTGAGGCAGCACCCTTTAGGGGCCGCAGACATCCGGCACCCTCCCAGTCGGAGGACAGTGACCTGCCCTGCAGGGAGCGCCATCTTGGCTCCGGGACTCCGCCGAACTTAGTCTGTACAGGTCAGAGTGAGGACCACAGAGGCAGACAGCTTCTGGGACAGGCGGGAGCCACAGAACCGCTGAGGCAGCACCCTTTTGGGGCCGCAGACATCCGACACCCTCCCAGCCGGAGAACAGTGACCTGCCCTGCAGGGAGCGCCATCTTGGCTCCGGGACTCCGCCGAACTTAGTCTGTACAGGTCTGCTGACAGAGGATACTCAGAATCCCCAGAAGAACAACCTCTGAACAGAGACAACTATAACAACTCCAGAGATTACCAGATGGCGAGAGGTAAAGGTAAGAATCTTACTAACAGAAACCAAGACCACTCACCATCATCAGGACCCAGCACTCCCACTTCGCCCAGTCCAGGGCACCCCAACACACCTGAAAAACTAGACCTGGATTTAAAAGCATATCTCATGATGATGGTAGAGGACATCAAGAAGGACTTTAAAGAACTACAGGAGAACATGGCTAAAGAGTTACAAGTCCTTAAAGAAAAACAGGAAAACACAACCAAACTGGTAGAAGTCCTTAAAGAGAAACAGGAAAACACATCCAATCAGATGATGGAAATGAACAAAACCATACTAGACCTAAAAAGGGAAGTAGACACAATAAAGAAAACCCAAAATGAGGCAACACTGGAGATAGAAACCCTAGGAAAGAAATCTGGAACCATAGATGCAAGCATCAGCAACAGAATACAAGAGATGGAAGAGAGAATCTCAGGTGCAGAAGATTCCATAGAGAACATGGGCACAACAATCAAGGAAAATGGAAAATGCAAAAAGATCCTAACTCAAAACATCCAGGAAATACAGGACACAATGAGAAGACCAAACCTACGGATAATAGGAGTGGATGAGAATGAAGATTTTCAACTCAAAGGACCAGCAAACATCTTCAACAAAATTATAGAAGAAAACTTCCCAAATCTAAAGAAAGAGATGCCCATGAACATACAAGAAGCCTACAGAACTCCAAATAGACTGGACCAGAAAAGAAATACCTCCCGACACATAATAATCAGAACAACAAATGCTCTAAATAAAGATAGAATACTAAAAGCAGTAAGAGAAAAAGGCCAAGTAACATATAAAGGCAAGCCTATCAGAATTACACCAGATTTTTCACCAGAGACTATGAAGGCCAGAAGATCCTGGACGGATGTTATACAGACACTTAAAGAACACAAATTCCAGCCCAGGCTACTATACCCAGCCAAACTCTCAATTAACATAGATGGAGAAACCAAAGTATTCCACGACAAAGCCAAATTCACACATTATCTCTCCACGAATCCAGCCCTTCAAAGGATAATAACAGAAAAAAACCAATACAAGGACAGGAACCACGCCCTAGAAACAACAAGAAGGTAATCCCTCAACAAACCTAAAAGAAGACAGCCACAAGAACAGAATGCCAACTTTAACAACAAAAATAACAGGAAACAACAATTACTTTTCCTTAATATCTCTTAATATCAATGGACTTAACTCCCCGATAAAAAGACATAGACTAACAAACTGGCTACACAAACAAGACCCAACATTTTGCTGCTTACAGGAAACTCATCTCAGAGAAAAAGATAGACACTACCTCAGAATGAAAGGCTGGAAAACAATTTTCCAAGCAAATGGTCTGAAGAAACAAGCTGGAGTAGCCATTCTAATATCAGATAAGATTGACTTCCAACCCAAAGTCATCAAAAAAGACAGGGAGGGGCACTTCATACTCATCAAAGGTAAAATCCTCCAAGAGGAACTATCAATCCTGAATATCTATGCTCCAAATACAAAGGCAGCCTCATTCATTAAAGAAACTTTAGTAAATCTCAAAGCACACATTGCACCTCATTACAATAATAGTGGGAGACTTCAACACACCACTTTCACCAATGGACAGATCATGGAAACAGAAACTAAACAGGGACACAGTGAAACTAACAGAAGTTATGGATCAAATGGATCTGGCAGATATCTACAGAACATTTTACCCTAAAACAAAAGGATACACCTTCTTCTCAGCACCTCATGGTACCTTCTCCAAAATTGACCACGTAATTGGGCACAAAACAGGACTCAACAGATACAAAAACATTGAAATTGTCCCATGCATCCTATCAGATCACCATGGACTAAGGCTGATCTTCAATAACAAAATAAATAATAGAAAGCCAACCTTCACGTGGAAACTGAACAACACTCTTCTCAATGATACCTTGGTCAAGGAAGGAATAAAGAAAGAAATTAAGGACTTTTTAGAGTTCAATGAAAATGAAGCCACAACATACCCAAACTTATGGGACGCAATGAAAGCATTTCTAAGAGGAAAACTCATAGCTCTGAGTGCCTCCAAAAGGAAACTAGAAAGAGCACACATTAGCAGCTTGACAACACACCTAAAAGCACTAGAACAAAAGGAAGCAAATTCACCCAAGAGGAGTAGACGGCAGGAAATAATCAAACTCAGGGGTGAAATCAACCAAGTGGAAACAAGAAAAACTATTCAAAGAATCAACCAATCAAGGAGCTGGTTCTTTGAGAAAATCAACAAGATAGATAAACCCTTAGCCAGACTCACTAGAGGGCACAGGGAAAGCATCCTAATTAACAAAATCAGAAATGAAAAAGGAGACATAACAACAGATCCTGAAGACATCCAAAACACCATCAGATCCTTCTACCAAAGGCTATACTCAACAAAACTGGAGAACCTGGATGAAATGGAGAAGTTCCTAGACAGATACCAGGTACCAAAGTTGAATCAAGATCAGGTTAATGATCTAAACAGCCCTATATCCCCCAAAGAAATAGAAGCTGTCATTAATAGTCTCCCAACCAAAAAAAGCCCAGGACCAGATGGGTTTAGTGCAGAGTTCTATCAGACCTTCAAAGAAGATCTAATCCCAGTTCTTCACAAACTATTCCACAAAATAGAAACAGAAGGTACTCTACCCAACTCATTCTATGAAGCCACAATTACTCTGATACCTAAACCACAAAAAGACCCAACAAAGATAGAAAACTTCAGACCAATATCCCTTATGAATATTGATGCAAAAATCCTCAATAAAATTCTTGCTAACCGAATCCAAGAACACATCAAAACAATCATCCATCCTGACCAAGTAGGTTTCATCCCAGGGATGCAGGGATGGTTCAATATACGGAAATCCATCAACGTAATCCAGTATATAAACAAACTCAAAGACAAAAACCACATGGTCATCTCGTTAGATGCGGAAAAAGCATTTGACAAGATCCAACACCCATTCATGATAAAAGTCTTGGAAAGATCAGGAATTCAAGGCCCATACCTAAACATGATAAAAGCAATCTACAGCAAACCAGTAGCCAACATCAAAGTAAATGGTGAGAAGCTTGAAGCAATCCCTCTAAAATCAGGGACTAGACAAGGCTGTCCACTTTCTCCATACCTATTCAACATTGTACTTGAAGTCCTAGCCAGAGCAATTCGACAACAAAAGGAGATCAAAGGGATACAAATTGGAAAAGATGAAGTCAAAATATCACTCTTTGCAGATGATATGATAGTATATATAAGTGACCCTAAAAATTCCACCAGAGAACTCCTAAGCCTGATAAACAGCTTCGGTGAAGTAGCTGGATATAAAATTAACTCAAACAAATCAATGGCCTTTCTCTACACAAAGAATAAACAGGCTGAGAAAGAAATTAGGGAAACAACACCCTTCTCAATAGTCACAAATAATATAAAATATCTTGGCGTGACTCTAACTAAGGAAGTGAAAGATCTGTATAATAAAAACTTCAAGTCTCTGAAGAAAGAAATTATAGAAGATCTCAGAAGATGGAAAGATCTCCCATGCTCATGGATTGGCAGGATCAACATTGTAAAAATGGCTATCTTGCCAAAAGCAATCTACAGATTCAATGCAATCCCCATCAAAATTCCAAATCAATTCTTCAACGAATTAGAAAGTGCAATCTGCAAATTCATCTGGAATAACAAAAAACCTAGGATAGCAAAAACTCTTCTCAAGGATAAAAGAACCTCTGGTGGAATCACCATGCCGGACCTAAAGCTCTACTACAGAGCAATTGTGATAAAAACTGCATGGTACTGGTATAGTGACAGACAAATAGACCAATGGAATAGAATTGAAGACCCAGAAATGAACCCACACACCTACGGTCACTTGATCTTCGACAAGGGAGCTAAAAACATCCAGTGGAAGAAAGACAGCATTTTCAACAAATGGTGCTGGCACAACTGGTTGTTAACATGTAGAAGAATGCGAATCGATCCATTCCTATCTCCTTGTACTAAGGTCAAGTCTAAGTGGATCAAGGAACTTCACATAAAACCAAAGACACTGAAACTTATAGAGGAGAAAGTGGGGAAAAGCCTTGAAGATATGGGCACAGGGGAAAAATTCCTGAATAGAACAGTAATGGCTTGTGCTGTAAGATCGAGAATTGACAAGTGGGACCTCATGAAACTACAAAGCTTCTGCAAGGCTAAAGACACCATCAATAAAACAAAAAAACCACCAACAGATTGGGAAAGGATCTTCACCTATCCTAAATCAGATAAGGGACTAATATCCAACATATATAAAGAACTCAAGAAGGTGGACTCCAGAAAGTCAAATAACCCCATTAAAAAATGGGGCTCAGAACTGAACAAAGAATTCTCGCCTGAGGAATACCGAATGGCAGAGAAACACCTGAAAAAATGTTCAACATCCTTAATCATCAGGGAAATGCAAATCAAAACAACCCTGAGATTCCACCTCACACCAGTCAGAATGGCTAAGATCAAAAATTCAGGTGACAGCAGTTGCTGGCGAGGATGTGGAGAAAGAGGAACACTCCTCCATTGTTGGTGGGATTGCAAGCTTGTACAACCACTCTGGAAATCAGTCTGGCGGTTCCTCAGAAAATTGGACATAGTACTACCGGAGGATCCAGCAATACCTCTCCTGGGCATATATCCAGAAGATGTCCCAACCGGTAAAAAGGACACATGTTCCACTATGTTCATAGCAGCCCTATTTATAATAGCCAGAAGCTGGAAAGAACCCAGATGTCCCTCAACAGAGGAATGGATACAGAAATTATGGTACATTTACACAATGGAGTACTACTCAGCTATTAAAAAGAATGAATTTATGAAATTCCTAGCCAAATGGATGGACCTGGAGGGCATCATCTTGAGTGAAGTAACACAATCACAAAAGAACTCACACAATATGTATTCACTGATAAGTGGATATTAGCCCAAAACTTAGGATACCCAAGATTTAAGATACAATTTGCTAAACGCATGAAACTCAAGAAGAATGAAGACCAAAGTGTGGACACTGTGCACCTTCTCAGAATTGGGAACAAAACACCCAGGGAAGGAGTTACAGAGACAAAGTTCGTAGCTGTGATGAAAGGATGGACCATTTAGAGACTGCCGTATCCAGGGATCCATCTCATAATCAACTTCTAAACGCTGACACCATTGCATACACTAGCAAGATTTTGCTGAAAGGACCCAAATATAGCTGTCTCTTGTGAGACGATGCTGGGGCCTAGCAAACACAGGAGTGGATGTTCACAGTCAGCTATTGGATGTATCACAGGGCTCCCAACGGAGAAGCTAGAGTAAGTACCCAAGGAGCTAAAGGGATCTGCAACCCTATTGTTGGAACAACATGATGTACTAACTAGAACCCCGGAGCTCTTGTCTCTAGCTGCATATGTATCGAAAGATGGCCTAGTCAGCCATCAATGGAAAGAGAGGCCCATTGGACTTGCAAACTTTATATGCCCCAATATAGGGGAATGCCAGGGCCAAAAGAATGGGAATGGGTGGATAGGGAAGTGGGGGGGCGCTATGGGGGACTTTTGGGATAGCATTGGAAACGTAATTGAGGAAAATATGTAATAAAAATAAAAAAAAAATAGACCAAAGCTTAAAAATGTATGAAGCCTTTTTCTTTTCTTAGGGAATAGGAAGATGGCTTAGGTCTTCTGTTTTCACTTGGCAGCCAGGGCAAGGATGTGGTCCAGCAATGGCGGGGGTGAGGGGGGTGAGGGAGGGGAGCAAGCTTAGCTTTACTATATAGCCATGTAAAAGCAGAAGCCTATCAATATTTCCCTTGGCTTCTTAATAACTAGAAGAAAATTAAATGCCCATGTTCAGTCTTCCATCTGCCACATGTAGGTTATCATCTTCATTCACTTACCTCAGAGACTGTAAGGGCTGGCTAATGAACAGGGTGTTGGAGCAACAATGAGATAAAAAGAGAACTCAGGAGCCCAGAGACACCATTGTTTCCTTTAGGAGTGAGCTACTCACATGGCTGGTTTTCATTTTGTTTTGTTCTGTTTCTCTGTTTGCCTTGCTCACTGGATAAATTATTATTTATATTTACTATTAATTACATTCATAATAGTATGTTTGCCTTAACAACAAAGAAGACATTGTGTGTGTGTGTGTGTGTGTGTGTGTGTGTGTGTGTGTGTGTATTTCCTGTGTGCCTTAAACTCTGAAAGTTGGAGTGGAAAAATCCAAGTAAAACCAAATTATGGCAAGGTCAGACAGTGGGAAACAGCAGTGAGCCAGGTCAGCCTTCTGTTGTTGCTCTGATGATTATTTATTTGAATGGTGACTTTTCACCATAAAATTGTGAGAGAGCAGATGAGTAGTTTCCTGTCTGAAAGATACATCTCAGTTTTTAAAAGGAAAAGCTCCACGTTATCTGACTTGTTACAGATGGCAGTCCTGCTAAAATCATGATATTCCATTTAATGAATTTTTCCTTTGGGCTCCTTACTGAGAAGGATATTAACTTTGTGTTGTCAAGAACATAGTATATAAAGTCATTTCCATTAGTTTGTATTCAGTATAGGTGAGTTAAATAAGATAACACATGAACTCAAGAGATAACTATGAATGCTTTCTTATTCCTGAAAACCCCACATTTATGCACACATGATGCAATATACACTATATTGGTCAAGAGCCATGTGTTGTTTAAGTCTGTTGAAATCAGATTCTGGGAGCATAAAGCAGCATCCTGTCTCCTCCAAACCTTCCTGTCTTAGGCCAGATTAGACCCATGGCTCTGTAATAGGAAGAGAGAAGAACAGCGGGTGGCCCAAGAGTAAGAACATTACACCTCTGAGAACAGCTGGATGGTGAACTCTTCCCAACAGAAGTACTATTGTTTATCCCATGGTAGAAAAGAGAATGCAGTGGGAAGAGAAGGTGGAAGTTCCCATAGGAAGCTCAGCCATGCCGAGAAACCACCTTACCTTCTTAGCCAATTTCTGCAGGATGTTTGTAATCCCTCAATTTTATTACATCATTTTTGCTTGCTCTTAGTCAGTCATCCCTGTTGGATGTTGTGACTTGTCAATTCGATTACGGTCTGCTGTCTATCTGCTACTTATTTCCATCGACTTCTCAATATTTATTCTCTTATGTTTGTTTGCTGTATACATCATAAGCTCAGTCACTCAGAACCAAAGCCCTGCTATCAGAGAGCACTCTCTGGATCTCGGAGAACATACTGCACCCTTAGATGGTCATGCTTTTGGAGGTGTTATCTATGATCTTGGAACAGCAGGAAGATTTCATTTTTTTTTTTAAATCAACCAGAGCTGTCATCTAAGTTTAAAAGGCCAAGGGAAAAATGAAAACCACAAAATAACACCACACAGAGTGATAAGTGAGGTGGCTTTGTTTCCAGTTGTTGGCTTTAGTTCTGGGAAAGGCTTCCGGTTGTCTACTGTAGGAAGAGTTTCAGACTATTTTCAACACATACAAACCACATGAGATTTCTATTATTACCCCAGTCTTAGCTATCTTTAGGATACAGAACTTTCTGTCTCCTGTTGTGCAGAGTATGGCTCGGTATATGGGTCCTCCATTAGAGCATGCTTTGGGACCATTGCCTCGGAGGGAAACTGCTCTAGACCCATCGTTGCATGTTGAATGCTTGTGGAGGGCAAACAAGGCTCCCTCCTGGGTTTCCTCTTGTAGGTTGTTATTAACTGTATCAAAATCTAAGGTATCAGTTGGACAGATAAAACAGAGAACTGCAAGACACAGGTGCTCTTGTGTTTCTGGCAGGAACAGTGTGGTTGCTGCTTGTACTTCAGATTGCTTTTGCTCCCTAATGCCATTGTCTCCCATTTAAGGAGGAGAAATGGAGCAGCTCAGAGGATTTCCTTGAGATTTAAAGAAAACTCATGTGTTTCATGTAATGATTAAAAAAAAATCACTATATGTCATGGTAGGCTTGTGATTAAAGTTGGCTAATTTCTGTTTTCTTTGGAGGCTGGAGAGAGGTCTCAGTGATTAAGAGCACTAGATGCTCTTTCAGAGGACCTGGGTTCAATTCCTAGAACCCACTTAATGCTCATAGCCATCTGTAACTCTAATTTCAGAGAATTTGATACTCCCTTCTGGTCTTTTTGGGCACTAGGTACTCACATGGTGCACAAATATATACATATAGGCAAAACACCCATATACACAACAAAAAAAATAAAAAATAAAATGGCATTTTGTTTATTCTAGTAAAGTCATCACCCTGAGAACTATTAAGTACAGAAAAGTCACACACTCACTCTCTCACACACAAAAGAAATGCACATGCAAACACACACACACACACACACACACACACACACACACACACTCACACAGAGAAGTTTAAAGAAGTAGATAAATAAGCACAAATAATTCACCTTATGTCAAGTTTGTTTTTTCCTCAGACACTTTATGCATGAACCAAGATTTCAGGAACTTTTTCAAGTTTAGGTTCATTGGCAATAATTTCAATAATCTCCATATTATTTCAGTAAACATGTAAGGAAGACACTGAGTAGTGCAAAGTCAGAGTGTAGATGGGGGTCACTGTGTCTCTTTCAGCACAGGATCAAACCCAGGCATTTTTAGGATCTCCAGCTGTGTCCCTCATCACACTCATCTTAGGAGGCAGTTGGGGCTTACAAACATCAATTAGGCTCTTTGTAGTATGGGCTAAGTGATTTCCTAGGCTGGGTTAAATGAATTACAATAATCAGTCTTAGAGATGATGCTGCCCAAGGTTATCTCCTTACTTACACAGAAAGGGAAATCCAAACAGGGGAAGTTGGGCAAGAAGTGGGCTTCCACATTGGTCTTCTTCCTAGGTGTCTGTTATCCATCTCTGAGGATTTTTCTTGTCCTTGTCCTGCTGCCTTTGGTCTTTTCAGCTCTGTTTCCCCAGGACCTCATGACTCCTCTATGTGCCTGCTTTTGATCATGTGGTTTCTTTCTCATTCTGTTCCCAGATCTCAGTATGGACTATAGTGTGTGTGTGTCCAGGAGGCACCACATTTGATGGTCTAGAGGTTACAAGGCTGTTCAATGGAGAGATCCTGCAGACAACTGAGTGTTTTTGTTTTTGTTGTTGTTGTTGTTTTATTTGTTTGTTTTTGGTAAAAGTATCTTTTATTCACCAGAATAGTTGTCATCTCAGAGTCTTACTGCCTCTGTCTGCTAACCTAGGCTTAGTTCTGGAACCTTCTAGCCTTCGTACAATTTTGTCTAGGCCTAGAGTGTTTTTAGCTTCTGAGACTTGCTGCTGAATAAGTTCACCCTTTCTAGCTCTATTTGAACTCTGGCTTTCTGGTCAACCCAGCTGTTCTGACTCAAACTCCTCTCCAAGCTGACTGATTCAAACTGGCTTCTTTCAGTTTCTGACTGACTTGGTTGGATTGGCCTCAAACTAACTCTGGCAGTCTGTCCTAATCTTCTGGCCCTTTCTCATTCTCTGGCTTGTTCTGTCTTCACCCACATCTATCTTGTTCTCTCTCTGCAACCTGTCTCTGTAAAACTCTCCCAGTAAAAACTGCTTCCTCCTCCTTCTCCTTTCCCCCTCTCTTCAGTAGCTTCCCTTTTCACTCTTCTTGTGAGTGTTGGGCATATCCTATTCTGTCAAATCTTTCTCTGATTTGTCTCTTTGCCACTCAATTAGTTATCACTTTCAAACATGGGTGTTTCCTTCTACAAACTAACTGTACCTTCATTGTTTGGATGAAAGGTGTGTACTAAGGTCATGTCTATATTCTAGCCAAAGGGATTAAAGATGTGTGCTAAGGCTGAGCCACGGGACAACTAGAAACAGCTTTTTTTTCAGTAAATAACACAATCTTGGGGTTTACAGTGTGATCAAATATCCTACAACACTTTTTGAAGGCTGTTATTCCTTTTCTTTCACTAATATCTATGCATTCCTTCACTGATTAATCATCTGTCCTCTACCTACCACTGTGCAAGGTATTGCTCTAGATACTGGAAACTATTTATTTTAGTAGAAAAGATGGATATAGAACAAACCAACATACAAATGAAAGTTGATTTGTCAAATGAATGTAAGAGAGGATGGAACTATGCTAGATGGAACAAAGGGAGCAGGCCTCACTGGGAAGCTTGTGTTACAAGGAAAATTGAGAATTAAGTAGAGAATAAACCCAGGGAGGGACACTCCAGGATGACAGGATGCTAGATACAAAACCATTAAGGTGGGAAAAACATTGCAGATTCAAGAGACACAAAGGACAGTATAGTTAGCTTTTGAGTGGCTGAAGCAAGATGATCATATGCTCAAGGCTAGAAATGGGTACGTTAGCAAGACCTTTTCAAGAAAGGAAGAAAGGAAAAAAAAAAAGAAAATTAAAAAAAAATCAACTAGTATATGATATATAACCTAGAGACACAGGCAAGGGTGTAGCTTCTCAGGCTCTGGTGGATTTTCTATTCTAACATGTGTTCAAAGGGACGCCAACAAAGCATGATATTCAGGGAAGTGTCACACGTAATGGTTGTTTTAGCTCTGCTGCCATATGAAGAATGAATGGGACAGGTAGAGTTGAAGAGACTAGTTAGGAGATTTCCTTGGAAATCCAGGCAAGATAAGAACTTATCCAGACAGTGAAATACCAGTGAAGATAGACAGGTGACTTACATTATATTTTCAAGGTCAAATTAGAGCACCAAAGAGCTCATAGTACACTATGACCTCTGAAATGGAAACTCTCTCAAATTACATGCAATGTATAGCTGTAACTGTAACCTCTGCCAAGGTTTTACTAAAAGACTGAATATTTTCCTTTTCTTTATTGTTTTTTGAGACAGGGTCACTCTATGGAATCCTGACTGCCCTGGAGCTTGTTGGAGTCTGGGATCACTGCCTAAAGAACTCAGACATTGCTCTCAGTCAAATAGGGATGCTTTATTGGATGCCACACCCCAAGACTTACTGATCAGGGCCCCAGACCAGACACAGCAGCTGGCTGAGACTTTGAGTTAAAGTCCTATAGGGCTTTTAAACCTAAAATCTACAAGCATATGTGCTGAGACATTCCACCAATCAAGATTTAGGGATAGGGGAGTTTCTTGGAAACATGCCTTTGTTGTATACTTATCCTGTTCCCATTGGATGGGGTATTCAATTATGGCAGAGGACTTGCCTTGCCTAACATTCATGTCTTAATTTGCCAATCAGGATGTGAGCTACCCATGTACACGTCTCTTTTTACCAAGCAGGATGTAAGTTCCCAGGAAAGTCTTGGAAATGTAAACTTTACTTGACCTCTAATCAAAATGGAAGTCTTATTCCAAATGACTTCTTATATTGGTGCAAGGTCTATGCCAGGGGCAGCTTATGAATTAAAAAACCATAAAAGCCCAAACACAGGTGCAGGAAGCATTGCTGTTCTGTTGGTTTGGGTCCCAGCTTATTGGGGCTAACTCTATAAAGCAGTTCTAATTGACTTCTATTATGGTTGGTTTCCAAGAACACCAAAGCAGAGAACATCCTAGTAGCAGCAGTAACAACACATGATAAAGTGTCCTTATGACATCAGTAACAGCACAAAATGGCAGGCTTGCCAGGTAGCAGTTACCTAGGCCTTGTCACTTTACCTAGGCCTCAACAGATCCCACTATGTATACCAGGATGGCATCAAATTCATAGAGATCCTCCTGCCACTGCCTCCTGTGTGCCAGGATGTAGAGCACCTCTTGGCCTTGAATAAGTAAGAGCACATTGTATGTTTTCTCTTGATGGTCCTAGCACATTGGTGGTACAATTGTGTCCTTGTGGTTGGCACATTGGCTTACCAGTCACAGTTGTGCCCTTTACAATACTGGAGTGAGTATTCTCTTAGTTGTGATCATTTTGTCTATGCTGCTTATATCTATTTATGTAAGACAACAAGCTGGTACAATTTCACTAGATAGGAGTGTCCTTAATAAGAGGGTCCCACCAGGACAGTGCTTGGATGTTCTGTGAGTTTAAATCAACACAGTGCACATAGCACTGGCACCATGAGGCCATGTCAATGAGAGATGCTAGGTGTTGCACAAACTTATCTCCGGAAGAGTGTCTCCTTACAAAAAAAAAAAAAAAAAAAAAAGCCTTCCTTTCCATTGAAGCAGTTCACTGAAAGTGTTACAACCAATGTCAGAGCAGTATGAATATATGGACGAACTTAGACTCCAAAGAATTGAAAACAAGAAAAATGCCTCTCAAAATTCCAACGCTGTGCTCCAAACTCCCCCCCACCCATGTACATTGTCTAGTTGTTGGTCTCTGTGTTAATTTCCATCTACTGCAAGAAAAAGTTCTTCTGGTGATCTATGGGCATAGCAATATGTCACTAGTAGTCATTTGATTGCTATAGCAATAAATAAATCCTGCTTTAGCAGAATAATAGTAGTAGGTTTTCCCCTAAGCCTAAGCCATATCTAGTCTCTAGTTCTTGGGCATTTTATCAGTGCCAGGTATGGCTTCCACCTCAAGGAGTGGACCATAAATCCAATCAAAATGTGTCTGGTCACTCACATTACATCATCAGACCTTCAAGGCTCAAGGATCAATGCCAAAGAGGAGGTGGCAAGATTGTAAGAGCTAGAGGTAGTAGACAACTCCATGGAGACAGTGTCTTCTAGATACAACAGGACCGATACACGTATGAATTCACAGAGCCTGTGACCACATGCACAAGACCTGCACAGGTTCAAACAAGACAAAAATCCTAGTACCAAGAAGGAGGAATGACTATAAGGTCCCACCCCAACCAAGAAGTGATTTGCAATGGATACATGCTAAGAGTGGGGAAAGAAAAACAGTGTTTCCCAGTGGAGTGTCACTGTGTATGTATATCAACTACATTCCAGGGCAGGCCCCCTGCCTGGGAGGAGTTGGCAAACACAAATTGAACTCCATGATTTTTGTACTCTATGATTTTTGTTTGTTTTTATGTTGGTTTGGTTCAGTATTTTTGTTTGTTTTGACTTTTTTTTTTGGGGGGGGGGAACAAAGAGTGAAAGCAAACATGAAGTTTGGTGAATAGAGATGTAGGGAGGACCTGGGAGGAGTTGGGAGAGGGGAAAACATGATCCAAGTATAGCTTTTGAAAAAATTTAAGTTGAAAAGGAATTGGAAAACAAAAGAATTCCAACTTGTTAACTGTGACTAGAGAAGTATTATAGATAAAACCCTTAAATGGGTTGTTTTGCGGCTGTGCTTTTAGAACATAGAAGAACAAAGGAACCCTGCACTGTTCTGTGCAAGTTTTTAAGTTGAGCATGTTTGGCTGTGTACTCCATTTTCCCAATTCTGAATGTTGGGAAGGCAGCAGACAGGGGTTAGAGAAATTCTAAGGCCAAGGTAGAGTCTTATACCTTTGCCTTGTTGTTCGAGACACAGTTAAGGATCTCAGTGTATGACACCATCACAAATACCCGAATGATAAGCAGAGCCTGTAGGAATTTGTGATGTCTCTATAATGGAGGCAGGTACTGAGTCTCCTTTCTGAGGGCTTTACAGATCAAAGAAGACAAGTGAGCTGGGAAGAGGTGACTGGAAAGCCCGGCTAAGAAGGAAGCCAGTACTCAAAGCTGGCGTTCATGCCTTTTCTTTATTCTGAGTGGTTCTAACTCTTGTGATGAAAACTCAATCCGACTCTTCATTAGAAAGCTTTCCCAGAATAATAATCTCACGGATAATCAACAGATCTGTTGTCACTACCAGAACATAATGGAACACTTTGTAGAAGCAACACTAAAATATAATTCATTGATAGCAAATCATTCAGGGGTCTTGGCTATCAATTCAAGGAAGAAAGAAGGAGAAAGAAGGGAAAAAAAGACAGCAAACAAGCAAGCATGCTCTTTCTTATTCGACATGGTACTATGGAAGGAGTGAGTTTGGTCTTTTTAATTCAAAAAAATTAAGATTTTTATTTTATCAACTGTTTGGACTCTACCGTACTCTTCTGCTGGAATGCAAATGCCGTGAGTTTCTGCTCTCTGATAAACCAGCACGCTGTGGCCACTCAACACGGACTAAGTACCTGGCGTCAGTTGAATTTCCTGAGCCTAGATTGTTTCATATCACAAGGAGAACTTGAGTGCCTCAGAAGGTCATCAGGAAGACAGTGAAGGCACCTGAACAAGGAAGACCGTCGGTTACTAAGAAGACAGTCTGGTTACTGAGTCCTGGATTAGCTAATTGTCTGCTACCTTCCACTACAGCCTGTTCTTGTCTCTTTCAAGTTTTGTTTGTTTGTTTTTTAAATTTTGGTTGTTTGTTACTAGATTACTGATGAAAAATTTTTTTTGGGGGGAGGGGGGGTTCCAGACAGGGTTTCTCTGTGTAGCCCTGGCTGTCCTGGAACTCACTTTGTAGACCAGGCTGGCCTCGAACTCAGAAATCCACCTGCCTCTGCCTCCCGAGTGCTGGGATTAAAGGTGTGCGCCACCATGCCTGACTACTGATGAACTTTTTATATTTCTGCCCTACTGATGAACTTTTTATATTTCTGCCCTAGCAGTACCACATTTACAGAGACACTAGCTTCACTAAAGAATGCAGACAATTCTTCACTAAAATCTATTAGCAGGGGGCAAACAAAACAAAGCAAAGCAAAACAAAACAAAACCCCTAGAATTCTGTTACATCTGCTGCCGTTAGTCAAACTTTGTTTTGCTTTTTTTTTTTTTTTTTTTTTAAATACAGTGTGCTGTTCTCTAGGGACTTCTGTGCATCTAAACAAATGTTCCGGGCCAAGGATAAAAGGATGCCCTTTTATCTCCATGTCTGCCTGTCACTCTCAGTTTCTGGTTACAGCTGTGCTCAGCTGCTCCCGGTTTTTAAATAAACCGCATGCTTCCTGAGCTGCTCGCATTCCCACGTCTGTTTCCTCTGCCTGGAATCCTATAACCTTGCACTGTCCTTATGTATTGTCATTTTATTTTTTATTTTTTCTCCTGTGTACCGTGGATAGAACCAAAGGTCTCCCGCGCTACCACTGAGCTGTGCTCCGGCCCCTAGGTCTCATTTAGAAAAGGTTCGGTTTTAAAGATGCCTTTTCCAAGTCTTTCAGAATAGCTCTGGACTCTCATCTTCAACGTGCATCTTCATTAGAAGTTTTACATAAATAACAATCAAAGCCAAAATTCATTTCCACACTATCATTTCTGCATCTTTTTGCTTTAAGAACACTCAAAGGTACAGTGGTATTTTTTTCAAACTAAAGCCAGAAATTGCATCACTACACAGCTTTGCCATTACACTGTGACGATGTGTCCCTAACATGCTTATTTAGATTATTCCTATTTAATTCAAAATTATTTATTCTGTATCTTATTTTCATGTAACTGGGTGAATTGCTCCCTGGAATCACAAAAAAGTAATTTTAGAGTAGCTAAGAGGATCTACCCACTATTGCACTCAATAAGCAAGTGTAAGCTGAAGTACAGATAGGCCTTGCTCAGCTCTGCTCAGAACCCAAGGGCTTCCTGAGACCTGAACACCTTGAAAACCTGGGCTTGCTTTTGTTGCTGGAGACATTTTATTCAATTTTACTAGTATCTATAGTATTGGGTTGCAATGTGATGATCTCATACATGCATAAAATATACTTTGATTATGAGAACCCCTCTACTTCCATTGCACCCTATTTCTCAGGTCACTTTTCTCTTTCTGATAATGCCTCTTTTGGTTATCGTATCGTATCGTATCATATCATATCGGCACTTAATTTCCACAATTCTAAGTGAGTGTCAGTTATTCCATTTGGTTCTTTTAAAAATTATTATTATTAAGCTATCATTAATATAACTGATATTTTGCATATCAGTGTTTGCCTGCATGTATGTCTGTGGACCGTACATGGATCTGATGACCTATGACAAAAGAAGCCAGAAAAGGGTGTGAAATTCCCTGGAACTGGAGTTTCAGATAATTTTGAGCCACCATGTGGGAATTGAACCTGTGTTCTCTGGAATGACAGCCGGTTCTCTTTACCACTGAGCCATCTCTCAAGCCCGTCCACTCTGTTTTTCATTTGAAATGCACTAATCTATTCCAACAGTGGAGTACAAAGTCCCTACACAATACACGGACAGTAGAAAATGGTATCCAGCATGTCTTCCTAAGAGATCAATGGTGGTTTTGTTTCTAACTACTTTCTTCTGTATGTTCTTCTATTTGACTAGCCCTACATTTGAGATTTTGACTCTCCAGAGCATAGCTATTCAGACACTGTCTTTAAAGAAGTAAACGTGGCTTTATATTTTCAGGTTAATTTTCCTTAATAGCTTCAGAGGTCAAGGTAATGTTGACTTTTCTCAAAACGTTTGCATGATTGCCTTGAATTAAGTTAAAATGTGGTCATTTAATACATTCTTTTTAACAAAGCGCTAATGTTGGAGGGAAAAAAACCCCTGCCCTGTGGGTTTAGTTTCATATACACCAGAGTCTTTCAAAGAGGAACACACATTTGGAGCCAGGCGGAATCCTATGCCGAGTTAAAGAATTCAGTTAGCTGAGCACAGTTGCCAAGGCTTTGGGCAGTGATCCTGGAATGAGAACACTGGCAGGTGGGCCCATTCCTAAGTCTCAGCGGACTCTGCACTTTGCGCTCCAGAGTGTAGCTTGGCACTCTCCTCTCTTCTATTGGGGAAACAGATGAATTTGCTGTTGATGCTTTTTTATACTGTGATTCTGGAACTGCCTGTAAAATTGAGCTTTCATGTATATACATTTTGATCACATTCTTTCCCCTCCCTTATCCCCCAACTCATTTACCTCAAATTCATATTCTTTTTCTTAAAAAAAACAAACAAACCCCAGCACAGACACACAAAACCCCCAAAACATGATGAAAAATATATAAACTACCCTATCCCAAAAGAGTCTATCTTGTGTTGACTAGATATTCCTGACCACAGGGCCTACTTTGGGTTGTGGTTGATATAGCCAGTGTTCCTCCACTGAACGAAGCTGACTTTACTTCTCTGCCATCAGCTGACAATTGCAAATAGCTTCTTGGGTAGGGGTGGGGCTTTGTTCCCACTTCCCCTTCTCTGTGATAGGTCTTGGACTAGCTTGAAGTTCTGCATACTGTTCCAGTCTTTTTGAATTTATGTGTGTGTGGCCTTGCTTTATCTGGAAAATAATATTTCCTTGGGGTTGTTCCCACCTCTGGCTCTTAGACTCTTTCTCCCTCCTCTTTCATATAGATCCTTGAGGGAGGGTTTTGATATAGCTATCTCATTTAGAGATGAGTTCTCCAGAATCTCTCACTCTTTGAATATTTTCCTGTTGGGGTCTCTGTGTCAGTGACTATTTACTAAAGAAGCTTTTCTGATGAGGGATGAGGGATGAGGGATGAGGGATGAGGGATGCTCTGCTCCATGGGTATAACCCTATGTCACTATGAGTCATTTTACTTGCTATGCTCCTAAACAGAATGGAGGTAGTAGGTTTTCCCATGACCTATCTAGTAGTTCTTGGCCACTTTAGCATTGTCAGATGTGGATTCCATCTCATGGAGTAGGCTTTAACTGCAAGCAAAAGGTGGCTGTTTACTCAGTGATACTTGTGCCACTACTGCATATATCTTGCAGGCAGTTTGATATGGCAGCTTGTAGTCATAGCTGGGTGTGATCAATGACTGCTTCCCTCCTGCCCCCCAGGAGCTTGTGTAGCAGCTTCCAGCACTATGAGTTCTAGTCAGGATGGGTGACACTTCCAACTGAGCACCAGCTCAATCTCTCCATGTTCAGTGACTCAAGGGTCAGGTTGTAGAGGATAACCAATGGGATTGGCAAATAGTTTGTGATGTTTGGCCAAAACATTAAAAAAAACCTGTAACCCATTTCTGGTACTGGGTGGTTTTATTTGTTAGTGTTTGACATCTAGTTGGGGCGTTATCTCACCCACTGTATGATAATTCCAAAAACATTTAACTCGGAGCTCATCATTCAGAAGGTAGTAGAGTATGTAACTGCCAGTTAACTCTCTGTGGAGATCTGTGGGATTCTGGCCCAGCTGGAGTTGCGCTCTCTGAAGGGGAGGGGATGTAGGATCAAGGTGGGCTGCTCGGTCTCTTCCAGTGGGGTGCAGTGGGCAGCTAGAAGTTGAAGTTGGGATCAATGAATGGGAAGTGACTGTGGTAGGCTCAAGCAGCTTCCAGCAATGAAAACTTTGACAGTGAATTAATTCTCTTCCCCAAAGTGTTTCAGTTCTATAAGACAGATGAAACAACTTGCATGCTTTATTCCTACTGTTCTCAGATATGAGAGTACCCGGACCTTACCAAGTTTTCTGTCTTGTGGCACAGTCCACTAACCCACACTTAAGCATCATGGTGAGGAGCATGACACCAGGCAGACAGGCATGGCACTGCAGTTGCAGCAAAGAGATTACATGTTATCAACACACGTGAGGCAGAAAGAGAGAGAGAGAGAGAGAGAGAGAGAGAGAGAGAGAGAGAGAGAGAGAGAGAGAGAGAGCACTAACTCAGAGTGTCATGGGGTTTTGAAACCTCAAAGCCCACCCCTAGTGACACACCTCCTTCACCAAGGTCATACCTTCTAAACCCTTTCCAAACAGGTCCACTAACTAGGAATCAAGTACCCAAACATATCAGCCTATGAGGGCCATTCTCATTCAAAACACCACACATATGTATTTTAGGGAGTTTTATAGTACTGGAACTAAAGGTCTTTTCAAAAAGCGTTTCCTATTAATGATCTCTCCCCAGTTTTCTTCCTCTGCCTTGCTCTCCCATTCACCTCCCCATTTAATCCATTTACTCTGATTTCCTGGAAATTTCATTTTTTAAAAAGTAAATAGTATGTTCAGTGCTTTAAAAATATTACTGTACCCAATATTTTCACATCTCCCAATCCTCTATCTGTTCTGAGACTTAAACCCAGGACCCTACACATTCTAGAGAAGTGCTCTACCATTGAATTATATTTTCTAAACCCTTAGGCTTGTTGGTATTGAAATCTCACCAGGTATCTCAGACTGGAACTCCCTATTAGCCCTCCCAGGCTTGCCCCAGATCTTTCTGTACCAGTTTTGCATGTGCTGGTATTTCAAGTCACCATTCTCAGCTTGTAATCTTCCTTTTATATAAGGTTAAAAACATTAACATCTTGATTTTTTGGAATGCTTTGAGAAATAGTTTAAAAGTTGGTAGTTTTCTGACATTTACTTCTATGTTTTTGAATAATATGCTGTCATTGCTTGTCTTAGTTAGGGTTTGACTGCTGTGAACAGAAACCATGACCAAGGCAAGTCTTATAAAGGATAACATTTAATTGGGGCTGGTTAATTACAGGTTCAGAGGGTCAGTCCATTATCATCAAGGTGGGAACAAGGCAGCATCCAGGCAGGCATGGCGCAGGAGGAGCTGAGAGTTCTACATCTTCGTCTGAAGGCTGCTAGCAGAATACTGACTTCCAGACAGCTAGGATGAGGGTCTTAAAGCCCATGTCCACAGTGACACACCTACTCCAACAGGGTCACACCTTCTAATAGTGCCACTCTCTGGGCCGAGCATATACAAACCCTCACATTGCTTTTCCTTCATAGGGTCTCATATAACGCATGTTTGCCTGGAACTTGCTCTGTGACTGAGGATAATCCTGTTGCTTTCAGCTCTCAAGAGCTAGAATTTAGAACTGTGTATCTTCATGCCTTGCAATGTCTGGTTTATGTGCCTAGCATTAAATCCAGAACTTTCTACATGCTACAAAAACTCTCTGCCAGCTGAGTCACGCCTCAGTCCTTGATAGGTGATGTTGAAAGAAGGTCTGGGGCAAGAAGGATATTTAGAAGAGGAAAGGAGTCTTCACTTGCAGAGTATAAGAAAGATGGATCGAGATAAATTGCCCTATTAAAAATGCATGTTTAAAGATAAACAAAACCCAAAGCACTCCACTTCCAAGTTTACATTTTTTACATGGTAGATATGTGAGGGAGTCAGCCT
Organism: Mus caroli; assembly: GCF_978045245.1. Classification (NCBI taxonomy): domain Eukaryota; kingdom Metazoa; phylum Chordata; class Mammalia; order Rodentia; family Muridae; genus Mus; species Mus caroli. The sequence continues at coordinate 119,998,002 of NW_028227261.1, forward strand.
TGACAAGAAATAAAATATAAATCTGGCTTAAGTTGTCTAAGGGACTTATAACCTGGAAATTCAATGTTACAGGATAGACATGTAACGTCATCTAAATGACGTCTGCTTGAACAAAGTTGGGTACAATGGTGAAGTATAGATTTTAAATAGCTTGTGTGAGGCATGGACTTTAATTCCAGGAAAGGAGGAGGGTGGGAGTCCAGGGCTTTGGTGGGATTTGAAGACTCACAAACATGTTTTATTTATTCAAAGCCATGGCTGCTATGCAGGCACCTAGAATCACAGTACACACAGGGAGCACAAAGGTAGCCACTAACCTTGCTTAGTGTTCTATTGTTGTGAAGGGATACCAGGACCAAGGCAGCTCTTGCAAAAGAAAGCATTTAATTGGGACTTGCTTACAAAGGTCTATCACTATCATCATGGTGGGGAGAATGGCAGCAGGCATGGTGCTGGAGGAGCTGATAATTTTACTTCCATATTTGCAGACAGTCAAGAGAGCCTCTGGGCCAGGCTTGGGCTTTTGAAACCTCAAAGCCCATCCCCAGTGCCACATGTTTTCTAAAGGACACACCTGCTCCAACAAGGCCACACCTCCTAATCCTTTTAAGTAGCACTATTCCTTAGTACTAGCATTCAAATTTTTAAGCCTGTGGGGGCCATTCTTATTCAAACCACCATATGCCTATCTACAAACCCAGACAGGTAGGCTGGTGATGGTTGAGATTAAGCCTAAGACAAGGATCAGGCCTTTGACCTCAAAGTCACATGTCCTGGCTAGTCAATATGACACAAACTAGAGTTATCTGAAAGGAGGGAACTTCATTTGAGGAAATTCCTCAATAAGATCTGGTTGTAAGGCCCCTTCTTAGTTAGTGATTGATGAAGGAGGCCCCGCCCATTGTGGGTGGGACCATTCCTGGGCTGGTAGTCCTGGGTTCTATAAGAGAGCAGGCTGAGCAAACCATGAGGAGCAACACAGTAAACAACACTCCTCCATGACCTCTGCCTCAGCTTCTGTCTCCATGTTCTGATCTGTTTGAACTTCTGTCTTGACTTTCTTTGACAACAGTGATATAAAAGTGTAAGTCAAATAAATCCTTCCCTTCCCAAGTTGCTTTTTGGTCATGGCATTTTGTCAAAGCAATAGTAAACCCAACTATTTATATAGAACCCACACAACAGTGGCATTCTACCAGTAATAGTTATATAGCAAATTATATCACCATTCACTTTTGAGGTTCGCTGGACATCTGGTGTGAGCTGTTCTGTGCTTGGTTACTTTTCTATTGTTGTTACCAGAACCAAGGCAACTTTTAGAAGAAAGAGTTTATTTGGGTTCATGGTAAAAGATAAAGTCCATTACAATCACAGCAGGGTGATTAGAGGAGCAAGCTGAGCCATCACATTTTAAAATACAAGCTAAACCAGGAGATTGAACTGGGACTGACTGGAGGCTTGAAAGGCCACATTTTTCAACCCTCCTCAAACTGTATCACCAACTGTGGATCAAACATTCAAACACCCGGGACTATGGGAGACATCTAATTCAAACCACCATATCCATTATCGGCCATGTTTTAGCTGATTCCTCCTGGATATTCTAGTCAGCACTGTGTTGTCTAAACATAAACTGACCCTTACATAAACGGTTCCCTGCACCTTGACATAACACTGAAAGGACTCTGAAGATTAGGGAAAACTGAACATTCACCCTCTCACCATCTTCCCTTTATTAATAAAATCAATAAGCCATTTGGTAGTGGCTCACACTTATAATCCCAGCACTCAGGAGACAGAGCCAGGCAGATCTTTTTGAATTTGAAGCCAGCCTTGTCTACAGAGGGAGATCTAGGACAGCCAGGGCTACACAAAGAAACCCTGTCTTGAAAAACCAACAGGCAAACAAACAAACAATTGATTGGTGTAGTGTTATGTCTTTGAAAATCCAGTGGTGGTCCTGTAGAGGAGTTTTCATGGAGTTGTATGTAATATTATCAGGGAGGATTTTGATGTTCTAGAATGGCAGGGTCTGATGTCAGTATAGTGTTGGAAGAGGAAGGACAGCTTTCTGTCGAGGGAAAGCAAGAAGGTGACAGTCTGGATGCCTTCACCTACCTCTGGATAGCTCCAGAGGTAGCCTGATGGCCATGGAATCCAAAAGTCATGAGATAGTTGGTTAGGAAGCCATTTAGCTTGCTACCATGAAAACGCTACTGAGAGATGATAATTAGAAGAGGCCTTTCAAAGCAGGTTTTGAATAAGAAGCTGGTTGGATTGACTCAGTTATTTTATTTTGTAAGACTTCAAGCTCTATTATTAACAGAAAGTATGTTTCTTACATTTTAATCATAATTGTTCCTGTGATTTTGAGTCTGTAGAGCTATAGCAAATCCCATTTCCTTGTCTTCGATGTCTACTAATACCAGTTAGATTAAGTGTCCCTGTGGGTATGGGCTTTAAGACCCTCATCCTAGCTGCCTGGAAGTCAGTATTCTGCTAGCAGCCTTCAGATAAAGATGTAAAACTCTCAGTTCCTCCTGCACCATGCCTGCCTGGATGCCACCATGTTCCTGTCTTGATGATAATGAACTGAACCTCTGAACCTGTAAGCCAGCCCCAATTAAATGTTGCCCTTTGTACTGGCTGGTTTTATGTGTCAACTTGACACAGGCTGGGGTTATCGCAGGGAAAGGAGCTTCAGTTGGGGAAGTGCCTCCATGAGAGCCAGCTGTGGGGTGTTTTCTCAATTAGTGATCAAGGGGGAAAGGCCCCTTGTGGGTAGGACCATCTCTGGGCTGGTAGTCGTGGTTCTATAAGAGAGCAGACTGAGCAAGCCAGTGGAAGCAAGCCAGTAAAGAACATCCCTTCATGGCTTCTGCATAAGTTCTGCTTCCTGACCTGCTTGAGTTCTAGTCCTGACTTCCTTGGTGATGAACAGCAGTATGGAAGTGTAAGCCGAATAAGCCCTTTCCTCCCCAACTTGTTTCTTGGTCATGATGTTTGTGCAGGAATAGAAACTCTGACTAAGACACCCTTAAAGAGTTTCCTTGATAATGGTATCTTTTCATAACAGTAAAACCCTAAGACAGCCTGGAACTCACTATGTAGACCAAGTTGACTTCAAACTCACAGAGTCAGCCTTCTTCTCTCTCTTAAATTCTGGAAATAAAGGCATGAACCACCTCCTTTAGTTAATGTTTCTATTGCTGTGAAGAGACATTTATGACCAAGGTAACTCTTATCAAAGAAAACACTTAATTGGGGCTGGCTTTCATTCCAGAGGTTTAGTCCATTATCACCATGGTTGGAAGCAAGGTAGTTGTGCGGGCAGACATGGTGCTGGAGGAGCTGAGAGTTCTACATCTTGATCTAAAGGCAGTCAGGAGACTGTCTTCCACAGGCAGCTAGGAGGAGGGTCTGAAATTTCACACTTGGTGGATCCTGAGCACTAAGAGACTTCAAAGCCCATTTTCCCAATGACACACTTCCTCCAACAAGGCCACACCTCCTAATAGTGCAGTTCCCACAGGCCAGGCATTCAAACACAGGAGTTTGTGGAGCTATATTCAAACCACCACACCTGGCTTTATTTTATTTTATTTTATTTTATTTTATTTTATTTTATTTTATATGTATATGGGTATTTTGCTTGCATTCAGTGCCCACACAGGGTTAGAAGAGGGCTTTGGATCACTGGGACTGGAGATGCTGATGGTTGTGAGCCACCAAGTAGATGCTGGGAATTGTACCCTGGATCTCTGGAAGAGAAGCCATTGCCCTTAAACGCTGAGCCATCTTTCCAGCCCCTTGCCTTTCTATAATACATTTCCATTTGAATGTGGATAGAATTTGTGGCTATGTTACATTACAAAGCATAACTAATATTTTAAATTAATAAACTTCTAGATGAGAGGTCACGCAAGTAGGCCTTTGCTAATGAAACACATCAGTTATAACTGGATCTAGAGTCAGAAACAGAGCGGTCAGAGGGACTTGCCAAAACAGGAACATGATTCAGTGAACTCTTTTTGGCTCTAAAGATGGAGTGACCCTCATGGAAAAGCACACAGGTAGCCTCTAGTAAGCAGAGAATAGACCCTGGCTGGTATTCAGAAGAGAATGGGCAACCTCAGTCCTACAAGGAGCAGAGTTTAGGCAAACCCACATAGATTGGAAGGATATTCTCAGCAACTCATGAGACTCCAACTCAGCCTATACCTGAGGTAAAAACCCAACTACTGGTAGATTTCTGACCCACAAAACCAGGAGCTATGAAATAGAATTTTTGTTTATTATTTCTATTTTATTTTATATATTTTTTGAGACCAGAGCTTTCATTTTATGAGTGATTGAAATCCTCAAGATGAACTGGATGCTGCAACAGCTGCCCTCTTGGGTTTAGGTGGTGTTCCTTCACAGAATCCATGTCTGAATCTTCGATAGACAATTTTTAGGTGCCTCATCTGACCAGCCCCGGTAGTGTTTCGCCTCTTAGCCTTGGCACTCCAGTTTCTTTCTCTTGCATTTGGCAGGATAGCCACATTTGCCACAATTCGACTCCTGAAGGTGGTAGGCCTTAGAGCCACAGGTGGTGGCACAGCGTGGGTGTCTTATTTCGACGCTTTCCAAAGGATGACATTCCTTTCATCATCTTGCTTCTACCAGTGAGGCCAAAGAGACTGGAAGAGAGAATTTTTATTTCTTAATTTAATTAATTTAAAATTTTCCAAACTTGGTCTCCTGATTTCTTGTTTTCTTTGGTGTTTGGTTTGGACACAACCCTTTGATCTCTAAGGCATCCTTTAAGAATAAGCACACATTTAAGTTTGTGGTCATTTGTTGCACAGCAAACAAACAAACAAACAAACAAAAAATAAGAGCAAAACCAATCCAAAACCAAAAGCAACCAAATATATTCTGAGTCTGTGTTGTTTAGAAAGCAGAGCCCGAGGCTGGGACTTGTGATCTCCTATGTTGTTAGCAGTGTAACTCTCTAATATAGCAGGAGTTAGGGAAAGGTAGAGTTAGACAGGAGGAGAATGCAGCATGAGTGTTTATTAGGGGCAACTGATTTTTTGATCTTGGAGAGCTCCTCTGTCTCTGTCTCTCTGTCTCTGTCTCTGTCTCTGTCTCTGTCTCTGTCTCTCTGTATGCATGTGTATCTGACAGTACTCCCAGGTAACAAAGGGGACGACACTCTTAGTTTGCTCTTCTCTCTGAACTTAGCTTCTCCTCACTGGGTGTTTATTGCTGTGTACTTCTTGAATAACACACACGAGTGTATCTTTGGGGTCTTGCACACTAGCATCAATAGGGAAGACATAAGGCAAAGGTGAATGGGAAGCATCCAGTGAGGAATGGACATGTGAAACTGACTGCCACTGGCTGAGCTAGAGCAGGATGCAGAAGGCGGCAGAAAAGGGAAATCTAAGAGGCTGAAACAACACCTCGGAGGGGGCTTCTTGGTGTTCCCTTTTATGTGGAAAAAGCTGAAGAAGTGATCAAAATTTTATTATTTTTTGTTTTGACCGTATACTCTCTTTGACAGAGCTCACTAGCTACACTTATGAAATCTATCACAATATTTGCTGTAAACAGGACATCTAATCTTGCTCTCTGGGGAGCTTCCCTCAGCAAAATGTTAACTATCAACTCTCTTCACAGAGAATATGACCCTTTTCTCCCCTTTTTTATTTTTCCAGACCTTGTCTCCTGGTTTCTTATTTCCTTTGGTGTTTGGTTTGGAGGCAGTCTGAAGTGTTAGATGCAACCCTTTGATCTCTAAGACACCCTCTAAGAGTAAACACACATTTATAATATCAGCTCTTCTGAAGTTCAAATTACACTGGCCTCAGCCTACACTTGCTTTGCAGCATCTCAATTTCCCCTTTCAACCTCTGCCCAGGGAACAGGTAAGCTTGTTTCTTCTAGATAGCAACATTGTTATTATTAGTAGGAGTATCACAGAGAAACATTTTCCCAGAAGTCTCTCAGTGGATTTCTTCTTATAGTCTCTCCGCTAGAACAACAGGGCCTTTTAACCCTGGGCTGCACTGAGGCTGGAAAAGGTGCTCTCTGGCCTTTCCATAGATACCTTATAGTAACAGGGAAGAAGGGGAAGGGATAGCTATAAGAAGGGCAACCCAGCATTGAGTTTTCCTCTTTTGGTCACTTCTAATCATCCTATCACCCTGGGACTTTGCCTCACTAAAATTGGAAAGGATGAATCTTCTTAAGACCATACATACACACCAATTACAGGACAGGCAATTAAACAAAAAACCAAACCAAACCAAACCAAAAAAAAAAAACCCAAACCCCAAAACAACCAACCAACCAAAACAAAACAAAACAAAAAACAAAACAAAAACAAAAAACCAAAAAAAAAACCCAAACCCAAAAACAAACAACCATAACAAAACAAAACAAAACAAAACCAAAAAAAAAAAAAAAACAACCCCCCCCCCCCAAAACCAAAAACGTGTTTCTACACAGAATGTGTGCAGGTCCTACCAGAGGCCAGAAGAGGGAGTCAGATCCCTCCCTGGAACTGGAGCAGTGGTGAGCCACCTAATATAAGTTCTAGGAATCTAACTCTGGTCCCGGGAAAAGCAGGAAGTGTTCTTAGCCCATGGGCTGTCACACTACCTGAAGGCTTTCTATTCATAGTTCATCTCACCTCTTACGTGCTATTATGTTTACTGTTAAGTTCAGAGGGAACCCCTCACCCCCAGCCATTGACTAAGAAGGGGGCAGGCAGTCCACTTACCTTGACAACTTTAAAAGGTTTTAGGTTAAGTAGCTGTTGTTCTTTAGGTTAAGCTACTTTTTATACTTAGTACTTGTTTGACTTCTAAATCAGTTGACCTTCAAAAATGTCAGAAATCAATTGTCATCCTCTGGGCAAACCCAACTGACCTGAGTGGCATGCTGTCCCCCAGAGTCCCATTGTCTGGCCTCCTCTCTGCCTGCCTTTACTAGACCTTCAACAACAGGAGCATGCAGTTAGATCCCCTCCCTTCACCCAGTCCCTTGCCCACCAAGTCCTTTAGGGTACTCCCAGCTGCCCTAAACAGCTTGGTATCCCCCTGGAGCTCCCTTGTCTGACCACAAGAAAACAGATTAAAACTCTATTTTATAAAGATGATAGATGCCTTTAAAGAGAACATGAATAAAATCCCTGTCTTAGTCGGGATTTCCATTCCTGCACAAACATCATGACCAAGAATCTTGAGTTGGGGAGGAAAGGGTTTATTCGGCTTACACTTTTCACATTGCTGTTCATCACCAAAGGAAGTCAGGACTGGAACTCAAACAGGTCAAGAAGCAGGAGCTGATGCAGAGGCCATGGAAGGATGTTACTTACTGGCTTGCTTCCACTGGCTTGCTCAGTCTGCTCTCTTATAGAACCCAAGACTACCAGCTCAGGGATGGTACCACCCACAAGGGGCCTTCCCCCTTGATCACTAATTGAGAAAATGCCTTACAGTTGGATCTCATGGAGTCATTTCCCCAGCTGAAGCTCCTTTCTCTGTGATAACTCTGTAATTAAAGAAATACAGGAAAATAAAATCAAAGAGATGAAGGAAATGAAAAAAAACTGTTCAAGACCTGAAAATGAAAATAGAAGCAATAAAGAAAATACAAATTGAGGGAATTCTGGAGATTGAAAAGGTAGGGAAGAGAACAGGAACAACAGACATTATAAGCATCACCAACAGAATACAAGAGATGGAAGAGAGAAGCTCAGACATAGAAAATATCATAGAAGAAAATCTAAAAAGTGTCTGACCCAAAACAGTCAGAAAATCTGGAATACTAAGAAGAGACCTACCCTAAAAGGAATAGAAGTAGAAGAAAAAGACCCCCAACTCCGAACCAGAAAATATTTTCAAGAAAATCATTCTAATATCTAATAAAATATATTTCCAACCAAAATTAATAAAAAAATGGGGAAGGACACTTCACACTCATAGAAGGAAAACTCCAAGAAGATAACATCATTTTAGATCTAACTGATGTATCCATTTCTTCTATGTCATCTCAATTCTGAACATCTATATCCCAAAATACAAGGGCTTTTAGAGTCTCTGTTGAGAACTTGAGTGTAATTCTGATAGGCCTGACTTTGTATGTTCCTTGCCTTTTTCCCTTTCAGCTTTTGGTATCCTTTCTTTGTTCTGTAGATTTAGTATTTTGATTATTATGTGGCAGGGAGGTTTTCTTTCCTGGTACATTCTAATTTGTGTGCTGTAAACTTCTTGTTTGTTTATAGGCATTTTTTCTTTATGTTGGGGAAATTTTCTTCTATAATTTTGGTCATGGTGTCTGTTCACAGCAGTAAAACCCTAACTAAAACACACGCCAATAGTCAAAATCAAATTAAATGGAAAGAAACTTAAAACAATTTCACTAAAATCAGGGACAAGACAAGGCTGCATACTCTCTCCCTGTATACTCAGTATAGTACTTGAAGTTCAAGCTAGAACAACAAGATAACTAAAGGAGTTCAAGGGGAAACACATTGGAAATGAAGAAGTCAAAGTATCATTATTTGCAGATGATATGATGATATACATAACTGACCCCAACAATTCTCCCAGGGAACTCCTATAGCTGATAAACACCTTCGTGAAATGGCTGAATAAAAAACCAACTAAAAAAAAAAATCAGTAGTCCTCCTGTATACAAATAATAAACCTGTTGAGAAAGAAGTTAGGGAAACAACACCCTTCACAATAGTCACAAATAACATGAACTATCTTGGTGTACCTCTAACCAAATAAGTGAAAGATCTGTATGACAAGAACTTCAAGCCTCTGGAGAAAGAATTTGAGGAAAATATCAGAAGTTTGAAAGATCTCCCATGCTCATGGATTGGTCAAATTAACCTAGTGAAAATGATCACCCCACCAAAAGCAATCTACAGATTCAAAGCAATTCCCATTAAAATTTCAACACAGTTCTTTATAGACCTTGAAAGAGTAATTCTGAATTTCATATGGAAAAGCATAAAACCTAGAATAGCTAAAACAGTCCTGTATAATAAGAGAACTCCTGCAAGTATCAGCATATCGGATTTCAAGTTGTACTGCAGGGCAATAGGAATAAAAGCTGAATGGCAGTGGCATAAAAACAGAGAGAGGAGTCAGTGAAATTGAATTGAAGACCAGAAATAAACCCACAGACCTATGGACACTTGATATTTGACAAAGAAACCAAAACCATACCATAGAAAAATGAAAGCATCTTCCACAAATGGTGCTGCTCTAACTGGCTGTCTGCATGTAAAGGAATGCAAATAGGCCCATATTTACCCCGCACAAAACTCAAGTCCAAGTGGATTTTAGACCTCAACATAAAATCAGATACACTAAGCCTAATAGAGAAAGTGTGGAATACCCTTGAACACATTGGCACAGGAGACAACTTTCTGAACAGAACATCAGTGGCTCAGGCTCTAAGATTAAAAAATTAATAAATGAGACCTCATGAAACTGAAAAGCTTCTTTAAAGACATTTTCAGTAGGACAAAATGATAGCCTGGGAGAAGATCTTCACCAACCCTACATCCAACAGAGGATTAATATCCAAAATACATAGACTCAAGAAATTAGGCATCAACAAACCAAATAACCTAATCAAAACATAGGGTTCAGAGGCAAACAGAATTCTCAACAGAGGAATGTCTAATGTCTGATAATAAAGAAATGGTCAATGTCTTTAGTCTTCAGGGAAATGCAAATCAAAACAACTATGAGATTCTATCTTACACCCTTCAAAATAGCTTAGATCAAAAACTCAAGAGACAGCACATGCTGGTGAGGATGTGAGGCAAGAGGAACACTCCTCCATTGCTGGTGGGAGTGCAAACTTGTACAAATTGATTTGGAAATCAATTTGATGTTTTCTTAGAAAACTGGGAATATTTCTACCCCAGGACCCAGCTATACCACTCCTGAGCATATACCCAAAATATGCCCCACTATACCACAAGGTCACTTGTTCAACTATGTTCATAGCAGCTTTATTCATAATAGCCAGAAACTGCAAACAATCCAGATGTCCCTCAACTGAAGAAAGGATAAGGCCAATGTGGTACATCTACACAATGGGGTACTGTTCAGCTATTAAAAACAAAGATATGATGAAATTTTGTGGTCAATTGGAAGGAACTTGAGCCCAGGGGGCTCATAGAGACTTAACCACCAACCAAAGAGTATGCAGGGGCTGGACCTAGGCCCCCTACACTTTTGTAGCAGATATGCGGCTTGGTCTTCATGTGGGTCCCCTAACAATTGGAGCAGAGGTGGATTGTCTCTCACTCTGTTGCCTGCCATTGGATCCCCTTCCTCTAGCTGGTTGGGCCTCAGAGGGAGAGGATACACTTAGTCCTGATGGGGCTAGATGCCCCAGGGTGGGGTGGTAGGGGGGGAGGGGCTTCCCCTTCTCCTCAGAGAAGGGGAGGGCGTAATGGGGAAAGGGATTTGTAAGGGCCGAGTGGGAGGAAGGGAGAAAGGGTGGTTGCAATAGGAATGTGAAGTAAATAAAAAAAATTATTGAAAAAAAAAGAAATCAATTGCAAATTCATTTGGTAAATTGTATATAATGTAGTCTAGATTAAGTTTCCACTGTAAATAAATTTGCTCCTTAAACCTTCAAGCCTTTCTAATTTTAGTTCTTTTGGATAGAAATCTTTCTATATCAAGGTCTTCCGCATGGCTCCATTGCATGTGTGGAGGCCACTGGACAACTCACAGGAGCCAGTTCTTTTGTCACATCTTGTGGATCCTAGGCTTGGTGTCAAGCACCTTTAGCCATTAAAAACCACCCTTACACTGCTGTCCTCTGAGCCAACTACTGCCACCATCAGGGGTTTGGTTGGGCCTGCTTGCCATAGATTGTAACAGCTGGGCTTGTTGACTTCTTTCTTTAAAAGAGGGGGTGTGGAGGTGTCCTGGTACCTTCAGTGAGGTAGCCAATTATTCTTCCCACCATTTGTATACAATTACTCTCTAATTACTTGTGGTCTTGCGGTCTCTAGGAACAGCTGGAGGATACAGGCCGGGAAAGATTAGGGGAGGGACCTCCATGTACACAGTCATGGTGGAGCTGTTTGTTATCCATGTTGGGCACAGACCTTCCAGTGCAGCTGCTTTCAAACTCCCCATGCTCCTGCCTGTTACTCTGTAAGTTAGCCTAATGAACTCACTGAATCCCAGAATGAACTTTGCTGGAATTACACCTTGGATTGAGACCATAGTAGGTGGGGTAAAAATTGTTTTTGTTCCCCTAAGGGAAGGAATTTAGCAACACACAGACAGACCATAGCACTGGAATTTCACGCTTCAAAATAAAATTACAGTAATTGCTAACCTAAGGAACATTCATATTAAGAGCTATGTTAGCTTCGTGGTGGTACATGCCTTTAAATCCAGCTCTTGGGAAGCAGAGACAGGAGGATTTCTGAGTTTGAGGCCAGACTGGTCTACAGGGCACAGAGTTCCAGGATAGCCAAGGCTTACAGAGAAACCTCATCTTGAAAAACAAAATCAACAAAATAAAACAAACAAACACCTATATTAAAGGGCTGGAGAATGGCTGCTCTTCCAGAGGACTCCATTCCTGTTTGGCAGCTTATAACTCTAGCTCCAGTTTCAAGGGATCTGAATCTGACACCTTCTTCTGGCCTCCATAGGTAGTAGGTATACACATGCTGCATGCATATATGTAATTAAAGCACCCATACACATAAAATAAAATAGAAAACATTTAAGGAACTATGTTAAATACTTTTTGTGCATTATATTATTGACTCTGCTTAGAAACATTTCTAGAAGTTTCTAAATATTCTTACATTTAAATACTAGGTATACACATGCTGCATGCATATATGTAATTAAAGCACCCATACACATAAAATAAAATAGAAAATATTTAAGGAACTATGTTAAATACTTTTTGTGCATTATATTATTGACTCTGTTTAGAAACATTTCTAGAAGTTTCTAAATATTCTTCCATTTGAGATGTCAAGTGAACCCTGAAATCAGGTTGTAAATTCATTTTTATTCTAGTTTTCAGTATGATCTTAGCTGCCTGACACCTTAGTAGAGTTGCAAGGAAGGGAGGGGACAGGGTTTTACGGGGAAAAAAAAAGCAAGTTCAACACAAGATATGTGATAGGATATAGAGTATTCACAGGTGTGGGGCAGTAGACTATATCAGGAAACTTGGTAAGGTTGAGTCGGTTCAGAGACCCTGGCACCAGCCAACCCCTCTGAAGACAGTAGGCGTCTCCCTGCTCCCAACCAAGGTCCCTGGTCCAGAACATGTGACCACATTCCCCACAAAGGGATGTGACCAAGGTCACGTAGCCCAGAGCAGAGTTCTGGCTAATCTATCTAGAGTCCTGAGGCTTTAGCCGATTAGCTTCCCTTCCGGGACATTCCTCCCTGCAAATTTAACATCTGGTCCACCCCATGGAGGTGATAAGCAGACATTTTCTATGCTGAACAGTCAATAAATATTTTAGAACCAAGAATTGTCTCTCTCATCAAGAACCACCGTGGGGAGGAGCATGGAGAAAGCTTTCGGCTGCAGAGCTGCTGGCCCCAGGTTCCCAATTCCCAGTGACTTCCAGGAGTTTGGGAACCTCTGGCTCTGGGCTCCTCCTAGAAGGCCCATGGGCCCCTTTGTTTCCCAACTCTACATGGTTTCCAGCAGCTACTAGACACCCAGGAGTCAGGGAACCCCAGCTTTGGCTTCAGCCCATGTCGTTTCTCACTTGGGCTGCATTCCCCGACTCCCTGAGTGGAACATTGGTTTTCCACGAGCCCAGCACCCAAGGATGGCATAGGGTAAATGCAGTCTAGTGTCTCTCACTTCTCCTGCCCAAGTGGCATTCCCACACCCCAGGAGCAAGGGGGAACAATATGGGGACCACACAGGCAATAATACCATCTTCTAAAAACACCAGTCTGGTGCCTGGCAAATACAGAAGTGGATGCTCACAGTAATTTATTAGATGGAACACAGGGACCCCAATGGAGGAGCTAGAGAAAATACCCAAGGAGCTGAAGGGGTCTGCAACCCTACAGGTGGAACAACAATATGAACTAACCAGTACCCCCCAGAGCTCGTGTCTACATATGTATCAGAAGATGGCCTAGTTGGCCATCATTGGGAAGAGAGGCCCCTAGGTCTTGCAATCTTTTTATGCCCCAGTACAGGGGAATGCCAGGGCCAAGCAGTGGGAGTGGGTGGGTAGGGGAGCAGGGCAGGTGTGGGGTGGGGTGGGAGGAGGGTATAGGGAACTTTCGAGATAGCATTTGATAGATATTTTCTTTAAAATATCTAAAACAAAACAAAACAAAACAAAACAAAAAAACCTCAAAACCAACCAACCAACCAACCAAATAAAAAAAACCCCAAAACACCAGTCTGTGCCTAAACAAGACCTGAACATGGTAGACACCAATAGACATGATAATGTGGAAGAAGGATAACTCACACCGTGGTTTGAATAAAAATGGCCCCATAGACTCACAGGACTTGGCATTATTAGGCGGTGTGGCCTTGATGGAGGAAGCATGTCCCAGGGGGTGGGCTTTAAAGTTTCAGAATCTCAGGAGTTAGGACCAGCACCATTCTCTCTCTCTCTCTCTCTCTCTCTCTCTCTCTCCTGCTATCTGTGGATCTGGGTTTAGAAGTCTTAGCTACTCTCCAGCAGCACACCTGCCCGCGTGCAGTCATATTTCTAGCCATGATGACAATGGACTAAATCTCTGAACTGTAAGCTAGTCCCAGTTTGATGTTTTCCTTTATAAGAGTTGCCTTAGTCACAGTGTCCCACCACAGCAATGGTGACCCTAACTAAGACAGCTCATGAGCCTCAAGCCTAGACAAAGAGCCACAGGCAACTAAGGAATGCTGAGAGTGGGTGAAATCGTCTCCCCAGAAAGAGCACACCAATTGTCTTAGCTGCTTTTTAAATTATTTTTGATAGAACAGCATGACCAAGACAACTTATAAAAGAAACTATTTCATTTGGGGCGGATGGTTTCAGAGGGTTAGAGTCCATGATGGTGGAACAAAGGTGTGGTGGTAGAAATTGCTGAGAGCACAGGCCTCATCCGGCCGGATCAGCACCAGGGGAGCTAGAGCGCAGGGTCGGCTGACACCCGCCAGCTACCCACGACCCCCGCCACAGGATTTTGAGACTGCTGGTGAGTGGAACACAGCTTCTGCTCCAGTCCAATCACGCGGGACCCGAGACTGCTCTGGTTGGGGAGGCAGAAATCCGGCCTACATAGGGCCACAAGCCTCTTCCGGTCAGAAAAGCACCTGGGAAGCTAGGGCGCAGGGTCCGCAGACACTCGCCAGCTACCCACAACACCCGCCACAGGATCTTAAGACTTCTGGTGAGTGGAACACAGCTTCTGCTCCAATCCAATTGCCCGCGGGACCTGAGACTGCATTAGTTAGGGAAGCAGAAAACCGGCCCGAGTAGGACCACAGGCCTCTTCCTGCTGGACCAGCACCGGGGTACCGCCAGCTACCCACGACCCCAGCCACAGGATTTTGAGACTGCTGGTGAGTGGAACACAGCTTCTGCTCCAATCTTTAAACAGTGACAACGACAACAACTAACCCCAGAGATTACCAGATGGCGAAAGGTAAACGTAATAATCTTACTAACAGAAACCAAGACCACTCACCATCATCAGAACCCAGCACTCCCACTTCGCCCAGTCCAGGGCACCCCAACACACCGGAAAAGCTAGACACGGATCTAAAAGCATATCTCCTGAGGATGATAGAGGACTTCAAGAAGGACTTTAATAACACACTTAAAGAAATACAAAGGAACGCTGTAGAAGGTTCCTTTGGTAGAAGACAATAAAGAGGAAGCACAAAAATCCCTTAAAGAATTGCAGGAGAACACTGCTAAAGAGTTACAAATTCTTAAAGAAAAACAGGATAACATAATCAAACAGGTAGAAGTCCTTAATGAAAAACAGGAAAACACATCCAAACAGATGATGGAAATGAACAAAACCATACTAGACCTAAAAAGGGAAGTAGACACAATAAAGAAAACCCAAAATGAGGCAACACTGGAGATAGAAACCCTAGGAAAGAAATCTGGAACCATAGATACGAGCATCAACAACAGAATACAAGAGATGGAAGAGAGAATCTCAGGTGCAGAAGATTCCATAGAGAACATCGGCACAACAATCAAGGAAAATGTAAAATGCAAAAAGATCCTAACTCAAAACATCCAAGAAATACAGGACACAATGAGAAGACCAAACCTACGGATAATAGGAGTGGATGAGAATGAAGATTTTCAACTCAAAGGACCAGCAAACATCTTCAACAAAATTATAGAAGAAAACTTCCCAAATCTAAAGAAAGAGATGCCCATGAACATACAAGAAGCCTACAGAACTCCAAATAGACTGGACCAGAAAAGAAATACCTCCCGACACATAATAATCAGAACAACAAATGCTCTAAATAAAGATAGAATACTAAAAGCAGTAAGAGAAAAAGGCCAAGTAACATATAAAGGCAAGCCTATCAGAATTACACCAGATTTTTCACCAGAGACTATGAAAGTCAGAAGGGCCTGGACAGATGTTATACAGACACTAAAAGAACACAAATTCCAGCCCAGGCTACTATACCCAGCCAAACTCTCAATTAACATAGATGGAGAAACCAAAGTATTCCACGACAAAACCAAATTCACACATTATCTCTCCACGAATCCAGCCCTTCAAAGGATAATAACAGAAAAAAACCAATACAAGGACAGGAACCACGCCCTAGAAACAACAAGAAGGTAATCCCTCAACAAACCTAAAAGAAGACAGCCACAAGAACAGAATGCCAACTTTAACAACAAAAATAACAGGAAACAACAATTACTTTTCCTTAATATCTCTTAATATCAATGGACTCAACTCCCCGATAAAAAGACATAGACTAACAAACTGGCTACACAAACAAGACCCAACATTTTGCTGCTTACAGGAAACTCATCTCAGAGAAAAAGATAGACACTACCTCAGAATGAAAGGCTGGAAAACAATTTTCCAAGCAAATGGTATGAAGAAACAAGCTGGAGTAGCCATTCTAATATCTGATAAGATTGACTTCTAACCCAAAGTCATCAAAAAAGACAGGGAGGGACACTTCATACTCATCAAAGGTAAAATCCTCCAAGAGGAACTATCAATCCTGAATATCTATGCTCCAAATACAAAGGCAGCCACATTCATTAAAGAAACTTTAGTAAATCTCAAAGCACACATTGCACCTCATACAATAATAGTGGGAGACTTCAACACACCACTTTCACCAATGGACAGATCATGGAAACAGAAACTAAACAGGGACACAGAGAAACTAAGAGAAATTATGAATCAAATGGATCTGGCAGATATCTACAGAACATTCTATCCTAAAACAAAAGGATACACCTTCTTCTCAGCACCTCATGGTACCTTCTCCAAAATTGACCACATAATTGGTCACAAAACAGGCCTCAACAGATACAAAAATATTGAAATTGTCCCATGCATCCTATCAGATCACCATGGACTAAGGCTGATCTTCAATAACAAAATAAATAATAGAAAGCCAACCTTCACGTGGAAACTGAACAACACTCTTCTCAATGATACCTTGGTCAAGGAAGGAATAAAGAAAGAAATTAAGGACTTTTTAGAGTTCAATGAAAATGAAGCCACAACATACCCAAACTTATGGGACGCAATGAAAGCATTTCTAAGAGGAAAACTCATAGCTCTGAGTGCCTCCAAAAGGAAACTAGAGAGAGCACACATTAGCAGCTTGACAACATACCTAAAAGCACTAGAACAAAAGGAAGCAAATTCGCCCAAGAGGAGTAGACGGCAGGAAATAATCAAACTCAGGGGCGAAATCAACCAAGTGGAAACAAGAAAAACTATTCAAAGAATCAACCAATCAAGGAGCTGGTTCTTTGAGAAAATCAACAAGATAGATAAACCCTTAGCCAGACTCACTAGAGGGCACAGGGAAAGCATCCTAATTAACAAAATCAGAAATGAAAAAGGAGACATAACAACAGATCCTGAAGACATCCAAAACACCATCAGATCCTTCTGCCAAAGGCTATACTCAACAAAACTGGAGAACCTGGATGAAATGGAGAAGTTCCTAGACAGATACCAGGTACCAAAGTTGAATCAAGATCAGGTTAATGATCTAAACAGCCCTATATCCCCCAAAGAAATAGAAGCAGTCATTAATAGTCTCCCAACTAAAAAAAGCCCAGGACCAGATGGGTTTAGTGCAGAGTTCTATCAGACCTTCAAAGGAGATCTCATCCCAGTTCTTCACAAACTATTCCACAAAATAGAAACAGAAGGTACTCTACCCAACTCATTCTATGAAGCCACAATTACTCTGATACCTAAACCACAAAAAGACCCAACAAAGATAGAAAACTTCAGACCAATATCCCTTATGAATATTGATGCAAAAATCCTCAATAAAGTTCTTGCTAACCGAATCCAAGAACACATCAAAACAATCATCCATCCTGACCAAGTAGGTTTCATCCCAGGGATGCAGGGATGGTTCAATATACGGAAATCCATCAACGTAATCCAGTATATAAACAAACTCAAAGACAAAAACCACATGGTCATCTAGTTAGATGCGGAAAAAGCATTTGACAAGATCCAACACCCATTCATGATAAAAGTCTTGGAAAGATCAGGAATTCAAGGCCCATACCTAAACATGATAAAAGCAATCTACAGCAAACCAGTAGCCAACATCAAAGTAAATGGTGAGAAGCTTGAAGCAATCCCTCTAAAATCAGGGACTAGACAAGGCTGTCCACTTTCTCCATACCTATTCAACATTGTACTTGAAGTCCTAGCCAGAGCAATTCGACAACAAAAGGAGATCAAAGGGATACAAATTGGAAAAGATGAAGTCAAAATATCACTCTTTGCAGATGATATGATAGTATATATAAGTGACCCTAAAAATTCCACCAGAGAACTCCTAAGCCTGATAAACAGCTTCGGTGAAGTAGCTGGATATAAAATTAACTCAAACAAATCAATGGCCTTTCTCTACACAAAGAATAAACAGGCTGAGAAAGAAATTAGGGAAACAATACCCTTCTCAATAGTCACAAATAATATAAAATATCTTGGCGTGACTCTAACTAAGGAAGTGAAAGATCTGTATAATAAGAACTTCAAGTCTCTGAAGAAAGAAATTATAGAAGATCTCAGAAGATGGAAAGATCTCCCATGCTCATGGATTGGCAGGATCAACATTGTAAAAATGGCTATCTTGCCAAAAGCAATCTACAGATTCAATGCAATCCCCATCAAAATTCCAAATCAATTCTTCAACGAATTAGAAAGTGCAATCTGCAAATTCATCTGGAATAACAAAAAACCTAGGATAGCAAAAACTCTTCTCAAGGATAAAAGAACCTCTGGTGGAATCACCATGCCGGACCTAAAGCTCTACTACAGAGCAATTGTGATAAAAACTGCATGGTACTGGTATAGTGACAGACAAATAGACCAATGGAATAGAATTGAAGACCCAGAAATGAACCCACACACCTACGGTCACTTGATCTTCGACAAGGGAGCTAAAAACATCCAGTGGAAGAAAGACAGCATTTTCAACTAATGGTGCTGGCACAACTGGTTGTTAACATGTAGAAGAATGCGAATCGATCCATTCCTATCTCCTTGTACTAAGGTCAAGTCTAAGTGGATCAAGGAACTTCACATAAAACCAGAGACACTGAAACTTATAGAGGAGAAAGTGGGGAAAAGCCTTGAAGATATGGGCACAGGGGAAAAATTCCTGAATAGAACAGTAATGGCTTGTGCTGTAAGATCGAGAATTGACAAGTGGGACCTCATGAAACTACAAAGCTTCTGCAAGGCTAAAGACACCATCAATAAGACAAAAAAACCACCAACAGATTGGGAAAGGATCTTCACCTATCCTAAATCAGATAAGGGACTAATATCCAATATATATAAAGAACTCAAGAAGGTGGACTCCAGAAAGTCAAATAACCCCATTAAAAAATGGGGCTCAGAACTGAACAAAGAATTCTCACCTGAGGAATACCGAATGGCAGAGAAGCACCTGAAAAAATGTTCAACATCCTTAATCATCAGGGAAATGCAAATCAAAACAACCCTGAGATTCCACCTCACACCAGTCAGAATGGCTAAGATCAAAAATTCAGGTGACAGCAGATGCTGGCGAGGATGTGGAGAAAGAGGAACACTTCTCCATTGTTGGTGGGATTGCAAGCTTGTACAACCACTCTGGAAATCAGTCTGGCGGTTCCTCAGAAAATTGGACATAGTACTACCGGAGGATCCAGCAATACCTCTCCTGGGCATATATCCAGAAGATGTCCCAACCGGTAAAAAGGACACATGCTCCACTATGTTCATAGCAGCCCTATTTATAATAGCCAGAAGCTGGAAAGAACCCAGATGTCCCTCAACAGAAGAATGGATACAGAAATTATGGTACATTTACACAATGGAGTACTACTCAGCTATTAAAAAGAATGAATTTATGAAATTCCTAGCCAAATGGATGGACCTGGAGGGCATCATCTTGAGTGAAGTAACACAATCACAAAAGAACTCACACAATATGTATTCACTGATAAGTGGATATTAGCCCAAAACTTAGGATACCCAAGATATAAGATACAATTTGCTAAACGCATGAAACTCAAGAAGAATGAAGACCAAAGTGTGGACACTGTGCACCTTCTTAGAATTGGGAACAAAACACCCAGGGAAGGAGTTACAGAGACAAAGTTCGTAGCTGTGATGAAAGGATGGACCATTTAGAGACTGCTGTATCCAGGGATCCGTCCCATAATCAGCTTCTAAACGCTGACACCATTGCATACACTAGCAAGATTTTGCTGAAAGGACCCAAATATAGCTGTCTCTTGTGAGACGATGCCGGGGCCTAGCAAACACAGGAGTGGATGTTCACAGTCAGCTATTGGATGTATCACAGGGCTCCCAATGGAGAAGCTAGAGAAAGTACCCAAGTAGCTAAAGGGATCTGCAACCCTATTGTTGGAACAACATGATGTACTAACCAGAACCCCGGAGCTCTTGTCTCTAGGGGCATATGTATCGAAAGATGGCCTAGTTGGCCATCAATGGAAAGAGAGGCCCATTGGACTTGCAAACTTTATATGCCCCAATATAGGGGAATGCCAGGGCCAAAAGAATGGGAATGGGTGGGTAGGGATGTGGGGGGCGCTATGGGGGACTTTTGGGATAGCAATTGAAATGTAATTGAGGAATATATGTATTAAAAATTAAAAAAAAAAAAGAAAAAAAATATACTGTTGCTGGATTACAATGAAAAAAAAAAAAAAAAGAAATTGCTGAGAGCGTAGATCTTGATCCTCAGGTTGGAGGGAAGAAAAGAGAGCTAGAGGTAGATACAGACAGATTGAGAATTGCTTTGTTTTTGAGACCTCAAAACCTGCCCCCTGTGACACACTTCCTCTCATAACTCGACACCTCCTAATCCTTGAACAGTCCCACCAACTGGGGACCAAATATTGAAATATATGAGCCTTTGGAGGTCATTCTCACTCAAATCACCAAACTCTACTCCCTGCCCCACACAGACACCCGGCCACATCATAATACAGAAATGTATTAAGCCCAACTTCAAAGTCCCTGAAGTCTTTCACAGCCTGTCTCAATACAGTTTAACTGTCCAAAATCTCTTCCAAGACTCAAGGCAATCTGTTAATTGTAATTCCTGGTAAAATAGAAAAGCAAACTACATAGTTTCAACACACAAGGCACAGACTGTGCATTACCACCCCAAAAGGAACGAATGCTACAGGACCAACATGGAGGAGGGGCAAGTCCCACGTCCTGTAGCTCCATATCTGATGTTAGAGGGCTCATGTCTCTTCCCTTCCAGCTTTGCTGACTGCAGCACGCTCCTCTCTTGGCTCCACTCCCTAGAATCAGCTTTCCTTGGCAGGTATCTCAGGGCTCTGGCATCCTGAATGCAAGTCAAATTTCACTTTCACCATCCCATTCCCTGCATGCAGAGAATGTCCCCCCTGCCCCCCATCTCAGTGGCTTACCTTCCCTCTGGAGGAAGATTTCCCAACCCCTTTACTTGTGCATCCTTCCTTCATGACCTAAAGCCACATGCCTGTGGATGACACTGTCAAGCACACCTGCCCACTGGAGAGGAAGCCCTGTCCCCTGGAACCACAGTTACAGAAGCTTTCCTTAGTCGGTGCTTTTTAGAAGCAGAACATTCCTCAGCTCTTTCCAGTTCTCAGGTTGGTTGCTCTGCTGGGTGGTGTCTTACCCCAAGGACTCCCTCCCTTTATTCTATTTTAGACCGGGCCTTTCATTTTATCTCTTTCAGCACAAGCATTTGTTTTAATATTAAGTTTTCTGGTGCTCTTTTTCTCTTGTATTTTTCCGACACCATTTGCTCTTTTTCATTATAGTTATGTATATGAGTGATCGAGTGATTATTAGTAACCATAAAACCACACAAAATTGACCCTGTTGTTGAAATCTGTCTTGAAATCCACCAAGGAAATCATCCCAACACATTTCAGCTTAGCCCCAGGCAGATTCTCTTTTTTTTTTTTTGATTTTTAATATTTTTATTACATATTTTCCTCAATTACATTTCCAATGCTATCCCAAAAGTCCCCCATAGCGCCCCCCACTTCCCTACCCACCCATTCCCATTCTTTTGGCCCTGGCATTCCCCTATATTGGGGCATATAAAGTTTGCAAGTCCAATGGGCCTCTCTTTCCATTGATGGCCGACTAGGCCATCTTTCCATACATATGCAGCTAGAGACAAGAGCTCCGGGGTTCTGGTTAGTACATCATGTTGTTCCAACAATAGGGTTGCAGATCCCTTTAGCTCCTTGGGTACTTTCTCTAGCTTCTCCATTGGGAGCCCTGTGATACATCCAATAGCTGACTGTGAACATCCACTCCTGTGTTTGCTAGGCCCCGGCATCTTCTCACAAGAGACAGCTATATTTGGGTCCTTTCAGCAAAATCTTGCTAGTGTATGCAATGGTGTCAGCGTTTAGAAGCTGATTATGGGATGGATCCCTGGATACGGCAGTCTCTAAATGGTCCATCCTTTCATCACAGCTACGAACTTTGTCTCTGTAGCTCCTTCCCTGGGTGTTTTGTTCCCAATTCTAAGAAGGTGCACAGTGTCCACACTTTGGTCTTCATTCTTCTTGAGTTTCATGCGTTTAGCAAATTGTATCTTATATCTTGGGTATCCTAAGTTTTGGGCTAATATCCACTTATCAGTGAATACATATTGTGTGAGTTCTTTTGTGATTGTGTTATTTCACTCAAGATGATGCCCTCCAGGTCCATCCATTTGGCTAGGAATTTCATAAATTCATTCTTTTTAATAGCTGAGTAGTACTCCATTGTGTAAATGTACCATAATTTCTGTATCCATTCCTCTGTTGAGGGACATCTGGGTTCTTTCCAGCTTCTGGCTATTATAAATAGGGCTGCTATGAACATAGTGGAGCATGTGTCCTTTTTACCGGTTGGGACATCTTCTGGATATATGCCCAGGAGAGGTATTGCTGGATCCTCCGGTAGTACTATGTCCAATTTTCTGAGGAACCGCCAGACTGATTTCCAGAGTGGTTGTACAAGCTTGCAATCCCACCAACAATGGAGGAGTGTTCCTCTTTCTCCACATCCTCGCCAGCATCTGCTGTCACCTGAATTTTTGATCTTAGCCATTCTGACTGGTGTGAGGTGGAATCTCAGGGTTGTTTTGATTTGCATTTCCCTGATGATTAAGGATGTTGAACATTTTTTCAGGTGTTTCTCTGCCATTCGGTATTCCTCAGGTGAGAATTCTTTGTTCAGTTCTGAGCCCCATTTTTAATGGGGTTATTTGACTTTCTGGAGTCCACCTTCTTGAGTTCTTTATATATATTGGATATTAGTCCCTTATCTGATTTAGGATAGGTGAAGATCCTTTCCCAATCTGTTGGTGGTTTTTTTGTTTTATTGATGGTGTCTTTAGCCTTGCAGAAGCTTTGTAGTTTCATGAGGTCCCACTTGTCAATTCTCAATCTTACAGCACAAAGCCATTACTGTTCTATTCAGGAATTTTTCCCCTGTGCCCATATCTTCAAGGCTTTTCCCCACTTTCTCCTCTATAAGTTTCAGTGTCTCTGGTTTTATGTGAAGTTCCTTGATCCACTTAGACTTGACCTTAGTACAAGGAGATAGGAATGGATCGATTCGCATTCTTCTACATGTTAACAACCAGTTGTGCCAGCACCATTTGTTGAAAATGCTGTCTTTCTTCCACTGGATGTTTTTAGCTCCCTTGTCGAAGATCAAGTGACCGTAGGTGTGTGGGTTCATTTCTGGGTCTTCAATTCTATTCCATTGGTCTATTTGTCTGTCACTATACCAGTACCATGCAGTTTTTATCACAATTGCTCTGTAGTAGAGCTTTAGGTCCGGCATGGTGATTCCACCAGAGGTTCTTTTATCCTTGAGAAGAGTTTTTGCTATCCTAGGTTTTTTGTTATTCCAGATGAATTTGCAGATTGCACTTTCTAATTCGTTGAAGAATTGAGTTGGAATTTTGATGGGGATTGCATTGAATCTGTAGATTGCTTTTGGCAAGATAGCCATTTTTACAATGTTGATCCTGCCAATCCATGAGCATGGGAGATCTTTCCATCTTCTGAGATCTTCTATAATTTCTTTCTTCAGAGACTTGAAGTTTTTATTATACAGATCTTTCACTTCCTTAGTTAGAGTCACGCCAAGATATTTTATATTATTTGTGACTATTGAGAAGGGTGTTGTTTCCCTAATTTCTTTCTCAGCCTGTTTATTCTTTGTGTAGAGAAAGGCCATTGATTTGTTTGAGTTAATTTTATATCCAGCTACTTCACCGAAGCTGTTTATCAGGCTTAGGAGTTCTCTGGTGGAATTTTTAGGGTCTTTTATATATACTATCATATCATCTGCAAAAAGTGATATTTTGACTTCATCTTTTCCAATTTGTATCCCTTTGATCTCCTTTTGTTGTCGAATTGCTCTGGCTAGGACTTCAAGTACAATGTTGAATAGGTATGAAGAAAGTGGACAGCCTTGTCTAGTCCCTGATTTTAGAGGGATTGCTTCAAGCTTCTCACCATTTACTTTGATGTTGGCTACTGGTTTGCTGTAGATTGCTTTTATCATGTTTAGGTATGGGCCTTGAATTCCTGATCTTTCCAAGACTTTTATCATGAATGGGTGTTGGATCTTGTCAAATGCTTTTTCCACATCTAACTAGATGACCATGTGGTTGTTGTCTTTGAGTTTGTTTATATACTGGATTACGTTGATGGATTTCCGTATATTGAACCATCCCTGCATCCCTGGGATGAAACCTACTTGGTCAGGATGGATGATTGTTTTGATGTGTTCTTGGATTCGGTTAGCAAGAACTTTATTGAGGATTTTTGCATCAATATTCATAAGGGATATTGGTCTGAAGTTTTCTATCTTTGTTGGGTCTTTTTGTGGTTTAGGTATCAGAGTAATTGTGGCTTCATAGAATGAGTTGGGTAGAGTACCTTCTGTTTCTATTTTGTGGAATAGTTTGTGAAGAACTGGGATTAGATCTTCTTTGAAGGTCTGATAGAACTCTGCACTAAACCCATCTGGTCCTGGGCTTTTTTTGGTTGGGAGACTATTAATGACTGCTTCTATTTCTTTGGGGGATATAGGGCTGTTTAGATCATTGACCTGATCTTGATTCAACTTTGGTACCTGGTATCTGTCTAGGAACTTCTCCATTTCATCCAGGTTCTCCAGTTTTGTTGAGTATAGCCTTTGGTAGAAGGATCTGATGGTGTTTTGGATGTCTTCAGGATCTGTTGTTATGTCTCCTTTTTCATTTCTGATTTTGTTAATTAGGATGCTTTCCCTGTGCCCTCTAGTGAGTCTGGCTAAGGGTTTATCTATCTTGTTGATTTTCTCAAAGAACCAGCTCCTTGATTGGTTGATTCTTTGAATAGTTTTTCTTGTTTCCACTTGGTTGATTTCACCCCTGAGTTTGATTATTTCCTGCCGTCTACTCCTCTTGGGTGAATTTGCTTCCTTTTGTTCTAGTGCTTTTAGGTGTGTTGTCAAGCTGCTAATGTGTGCTCTCTCTAGTTTCCTTTTGGAGGCACTCAGAGCTATGAGTTTTCCTCTTAGAAATGCTTTCATTGCGTCCCATAAGTTTGGGTATGTTGTGCTTCATTTTCATTGAACTCTAAAAAGTCCTTAATTTCTTTCTTTATTCCTTCCTTGACCAAGGTATCATTGAGAAGAGTGTTGTTCAGTTTCCACGTGAAGGTTGGCTTTCTATTATTTATTTTGTTATGGAAGATCAGCCTTAGTCCATGGTGATCTGATAGGATGCATGGGACAATTTCAATATTTTTGTATCTGTTGAGGCCTGTTTTGTGACCAATTATGTGGTCAATTTTGGAGAAGGTACCATGAGGTGCTGAGAAGAAGGTATATCCTTTTGTTTTAGGATAGAATGTTCTGTAGATATCTGCCAGATCCATTTGATTCATAATTTCTCTTAGTTTCTCTCTGTCCCTGTTTAGTTTCTGTTTCCATGATCTGTCCATTGGTGAAAGTGGTGTGTTGAAGTCTCCCACTATTATTGTATGAGGTGCAATGTGTGCTTTGAGATTTACTAAAGTTTCTTTAATGAATGTGGCTGCCTTTGTATTTGGAGCATAGATATTCAGGATTGATAGTTCCTCTTGGAGGATTTTACCAGCCCAGGCTACTATACCCAGCCAAACTCTCAATTAACATAGATGGAGAAACCAAAGTATTCCACGACAAAACCAAATTCACACATTATCTCTCCACGAATCCAGCCCTTCAAAGGATAATAACAGAAAAAAACCAATACAAGGACAGGAACCACGCCCTAGAAACAACAAGAAGGTAATCCCTCAACAAACCTAAAAGAAGACAGCCAGAAGAACAAAATGCCAACTTTAACAACAAAAATAACAGGAAACAACAATTACTTTTCCTTAATATCTCTTAATATCAATGGACTCAACTCCCCGATAAAAAGACATAGACTAACAAACTGGCTACACAAACAAGACCCAACATTTTGCTGCTTACAGGAAAATTTATTTATTTATTGTGTCTACTTCCCTTTTTAGGTCTAGTATGGTTTTGTTCATTTCCATCATCTGTTTGGATGTGTTTTCCTGTTTTTCTGTAAGGACTTCTACCTGTTTGATTATGTTATCCTGTTTTTCTTTAAGGATTTGTAACTCTTTAGCAGTGTTCTCCTGCAATTCTTTAAGGGATTTTTGTGCTTCCTCTTTAATGTCTTCTACCTGTTTAGCAGTGTTCTCCTGTATTTCTTTAAGTGTGTTATTAAAGTCCTTCTTGAAGTCCTCTACCATCATCAGGAGATATGCTTTTAGATCCGTGTCTAGCTTTTCCGGTGTGTTGGGGTGCCCTGGACTGGGCGAAGTGGGGGTGCTGGGTTCTGATGATGGTGAGTGGTCTTGGTTTCTGTTAGTAAGATTATTACGTTTACCTTTCGCCATCTGGTATTCTCTGGGGTTAGTTGTTATCGTTGTCAGTGTGTAAAGATTGGAGCAGAAGCTGTGTTCCACTCACCAGCAGTCTCAAAATCCTGCGGCGGGGGTCATGGGTAGCTGACGGTACCCTGGTGCTGGTCCAGCCGGAAGAGGCCTGTGGTCCTACTCAGGCCGGTTTTCTGCTTCCCTAACTAATGCAGTCTCTGGTCCCGCGTGCAATTGGATTGGAGCAGAAGCTGTGTTCCACTCACCAGAAGTCTTAAGATCTTGTGGTGGGTGTTGTGGGTAGCTGGCGAGTGTGAGCCGACCCTGCGCCCCAGCTGCCCTGGTGCTTTTCTGACCGGAAGAGGCTTGTGGCCCTATGTAGGCCGGATTTCTCTCTCCCCAACCAGAGCAGTCTCAGGTCCCGCGTGATTGGACTGGAGCAGAAGCTGTGTTCCACTCACCAGCAGTCCCAAAATCCTGCGGCGGGGGTCGTGGGTAGCTGGCGGGTGTCAGGCAACCCTGCGCTCCAGCTACCCCGGAGCTGATCCGGCTGGATGAGGCCTGTGGCCCTACTCAGGCCGGTTTCTGCTTCCCTAACTAATCGCCCCAGGCAGATTCTTAAGACAAGGGCTGAAACTAGTCATGTTCTTTGCCAAAATATCATATGGTCTCTAGCTCAGTTGCTAATATCATTCCCCTCTGAAACCTCTTGAGCTGGGCTACATTATCTTCAGCACTCTCATCTTCCAGCCTTATACTTGAATGGTCCATTAATCCCTGCTCACAGTGCTCAACTACTTTCCTAGCAGAAAATACCAATCTTTCACTTCCGTCCCAACAACAGCATGGCCAGGCCTGTCCCAGCAGTAGCCTGCTTCTGGTGCCTTCTGTCTTGGTTACTTTTCTATTGCTGTCATAAATCACCATGCCAGCTTATAAAAGGAAGCACTGAAGCAAACAAAGGCATGGCAAAAAGATCATTGATTTTAAAATTGGAGGGAGGGAGGGAGGGAGAGAGAAGAGAGAGAAGAGAGAGAGAGAGAGAGAGAGGAGAGAGAGAGAGAGAGAGAGAGAGAGAGAGAGAGAGAGAGAGAGAGAGAGAGAGAGAGAGAGCACAGTTCTCCTGCCTCAGTATCCCAAGTTGCAGGAATACAGGCATGCTCCACTTTACCTGGCTGTGATTCATTTGTTTATCTGTAATTATTTCAAGAGTGAGTATTTCAGCCAGGTGTGGCGGTGCAAGCCTTTAATTTCAGCACTCAGGGGGCAGAGACAGGTGATTCTTCTTTTTTTTTTTTTTTAATTTTATTAGATATTTTCTTCATTTACATTTCAAATGCTATCCTGAAAGTTCCCTATATCCTCCCCACCCCCAGCCACCCTGCTCCCCTACCCACTCACTCCCATTTCTTGGCCCTGGCATTCCCCTGTTCTGGGGCATATAAAGTATGCAAGACCAAGGGGTCTCTCTTCCCAATGATGGCCGACTAGGCCATCTTCTGCTACATATGCAGCTAGAGACACGAGCTCTGGGGGTACTGGTTAGTTCATATTGTTGTTCCACATATAGGGTTGCAGACCCCTTCAGTTCCTTGGGTACTTTCTCTAGCTCCTCCATTGGGGGCCCTGTGTTCCCCCGATAGCTGACTGTGAGCATCTACTTCTGTGTTTGCCAGGCACTGGAATAGCCTCACAAGAGACAGCTATATCAGGGTCCTTTCAGCAAAATCTTGCTGGCATATGCAATAGTGTCTACATTTGGTGGCTGATTATGGGATGGATCCCCAGGTGGGGTAGTCTCTGGATGGTCCATCCTTTCATCTTAGTTCCAAACTTTGTGTCTGTAACTCCTTCCATGGGTATTTTGTTCCCTATTCTAAGGAGGAATGAATTATCCACACTTTGGTCTTCCTTTTTCTTGAGTTTCATGTGTTTTGCAAATTGTATCTTGGGTATTCTAAGTTTCTTGGCTAATATCCACTTATCAGTGAGTGCATATCAAGTGACTTCTTTTGTAATTTGGTTACCTCACTCAGGATGATATCCTCCAGATACATCCATTTGCCTAAGAATTTCATAAATTCATTGTTTTTAATAGCTGAGTAGTACTCCATTGTGTAAATGTACCACATTTTCTGTATCCATTCCTCTGCTGAGGGACATCTGGGTTCTTTCCAGCTTCTGGCTATTATAAACAAGGCCTCTATGAACATAGTGGAGCATGTGTCCTTATTACAAGTTGGAACATCTTCTGGGTATATGCCCAGGAGAGGTATTGCTGGATCTTCTGGTATTACTATTTCCAATTTTCTGAGGAAC
The DNA here is from genome assembly GCF_978045245.1 of Mus caroli. Classification (NCBI taxonomy): domain Eukaryota; kingdom Metazoa; phylum Chordata; class Mammalia; order Rodentia; family Muridae; genus Mus; species Mus caroli. Next base: position 120,027,019 of record NW_028227261.1, read on the forward strand.
CACCAGACTGATTTCCAGAGTGGTTGTACAAGCTTGCAATCCCACCAACAATGGAGGAGTGTTCCTCTTTCTCCACATCCTTGCCAGCATCTGCTGTCACCTGAATTTTTGATCTTAGCCATTCTGACTGGTGTGAGGTGGAATCTCAAGGTTGTTTTGATTTGCATTTCCATGATGATTAAGGATGTTGAACATTTTTTCAGGTGCTTCTCAGTCCTTTGGTATTCCTCACTTGAGAATTATTTGTTTAGCTCTGTACCCCATTTTTTTAATGGGGTTATTTGAATTTCTGGAGTCCAGCTTCTTGAGCTCTTTGTATATATTGGATATTAGTCCCCTATCAGATTTAAGATTGGTAAAGATCCTTTCCCAATCTGTTGGTGGCCTTTTTGTCTTATTGAGAGTGTCTTTTGCCTTACAGAAGCTTTGCTACTTTATGAGGTCCCATTTGTCAATTCTTGATCTTACAGCACAAGCCATTGCTTTTCTGTTTAGGAATTATCCCCCTGTGCCCATATCTTCCAGGCTTCCCCCCACTTTCTCCTCTATAGATTTCAGTGTCTCTGGTTTTATGTGGAGGTCTTTGATTCACCTAGACCTGAGCTTTGTACAAGGAGATAAGAATGGATCAATTCACATTCTTCTATATGATATCTGCCAGTTGTGCCAGCACCATTTGTTGAAAATGCTGTCTTTTTCCCACTGGATGGTTTTAGCTCCCTTGTCAAAGATCAAGTGACCATAGGTGTATGGATTCATTTCTGGGTCTTCACTTCTATTCCATTGATCTACCTGTCTGTCGCTGTACCAGTACCATGCAGTTTTTTTTTTTTTTTAAATCACAATTGCTCTGTAATACAGCTTGAGAAGACAGGTGATTCTTTGAGTTCGAGGCCAACCTGGTCTACAGAGCAAATTTCTGGATACCCAGGGCTATGCAGAGAAATCCTGTCTCAAAATAAATACATACATACATACATAATAAAAACAATAAAAAATAAAGGAAATAAAAACAAAACAAAAAGAGTGATTATTTAACGAGAAGATGTATATGTAGACTTATATTCATGCCCAGAGAAGATCTTGAGTTTCAGAATGCCATTTCCCACCCCAGCCTACACACTTGGTGTCTCCTTGCCTCTCTTTATCTTTCATTCTGCAACCTATGGTCAGCTTTCAGCTTCAACAGGCAACACTGATTCATTCCTATTGGTTCCATGTGCCTTTGGGTAAAATTTAAAAAACGTCATACTGTGACACAAATGATTCCATTTGAAAACAGGGAGAATTGCTAATTCCTTATATGGACATTGGTTAAAATTTATGTGCATTAAAAAAACAGCATACTTTGGAGTTTTCCAGAAAGAAGGTGACTCTTTCACTGACCCAGATACCAGGACTGATTAGAGCTTCAATAATTTTTGAGAGGTTGGAATGTTGCAGATCCAGACGCTAATTACAATTTATCTTGGCCTATTTTTACCCCTCTATTAGATATCCCTTTTCCATTTCTATGTGCTATAACACCTTTGTGCCTATTGGGTGAAACCTCTTGAAATATATTAACTTAGCAGACCGCAGGCTTCTACTAACTCAAAAGCTAATGGTGTCATCAGATAGCACTTGAGGCTTGCAGCAAATGGGTTTCTGCTTTGTTATAAGCTACCTGCCTGATATTTCCATTGATGTGTTTGAAAAAAAGCATCTTGATTTGTGAACTCCTTTGTTCCAGCCTGATGGAAACATGGAACTTGGGTTAATCAGATCCCCTTTGGATTAGTCTTTTCTGAACCAGTTGCATAATGTTGAAAAGTGCTATCTTCAGACTGATCTCACCTCTTTTTCCTTTCCCATGACTAAAATATAGGGCGCTTGTGTGATCTTTACTGAGTCAGCCCCTGTAGGGGAGGGATTAGTTTCACCATCTCAAAACATCCTAGGAAAAGCTTAGCTCACTCACATGCGGTGACTTGTAAAGAAGGGTCCTTCCCAGGTAACCGTAACACAGGCTCAGGCAGAGACCGATGGGATTATTAACTTTAGGCGTCGAGAAGTTTATTATGACAGACAACTTGAAAACTGGATGGCAATTTATAAAGTTTATGCGAGTCCAGCAGGCAGAGAGAATAGCAAAGAATTATCAGCAGTACAGCATAGAACAGGGAGGGAGAAGGAGGAGCGAACCCCCCCTGGTTCAGCATCGAGTTGAGTGTACACTATCAAGACAGAGGCAAGGCTGAGAGCACTGGTTTATAGATTTGTACTTGCCTGGATTTTCGTTTCTTTTCCTACGTGCTGCTTTGGTCAATAAGTAAGTATTTCAGTAGGTGAGCCAGTAAGCAGGAATCAATAGGAAGGGAGATGGACGGGCGGAAGTGACATCCGGGCTGCTGAGTTTGATAGGCTGCCGGCAGGTTTCTGTATGGTTTGTTTGACAAGCTTCTGATTGGTGCGTAGAGGGGCCTACAGGAAAGCAAGGACCTGTGGCGAGGTCATCTGAGAGACAGTGGGGAATCTAGGAAACGCAATATCTGGATCTTGGGGAGAACCTCGGAAAGTGAGTCTCACCTACCAGAGCCTTAGCATTCCTACTGTATTGCTGTGCATTCCAGCCAATGCTGCCAAACTATTAGTCCGATGCTTTGTTAGCCTCTGATCTAACCTTCAGACTGGGTCCTATTGAGATAAAGGTTTACTTAAAGAGGCAAAGCTATATAAGTCCTCTAGCCTTCCCCAGGGTCCTCCAGCTTTTCTGAGACACGTGAATGTGACTGAAGAGTTAGCTGCTCTGTTGCTTCTTACAAGTGACGCCCTACTACTGCCCGCTGCCTGCCCTCCCCCATCAGCCCCCAAGGGGCAATCTAACTCTTTGAATCGATTTAGATTTATTTTCAGAAAGTGGACGATTTCATTGGCGGTTTATTCCAGTGTTTTGTGATGGGAGAGCCCAAACCCAACAGACTAATTTTCAGTGAATTCCGAGTAGCAATTAATCTATCACTATTATGTTATTCTTTCGTCTCTAGAAAGGCATCAATTCCGTATGTGAGTCTATCTCTCCTGCTATTAAGATAGGAAAATAGACGAGTAGGTTTTCTGTTCAGTTTTGTTTTACACCCTAAATACATCAGGAGACTGTGAATTTCTGTCTTCTCTTATTTCCCGCTGGCACAATCTGAGTGACTTGTCTTTCACATTTGATTTTTTAGTATTAAAACACAGAAGGAACTAAAGAATTAAAGAGATACTGATACAGTGCAGAATAAAAATGAAGAACCTCCTCGACTGGGCAGGACAGTAGAGCTGGCCCTGGTGGTGTAGCTGGCTGGAGGGTGTGAGCTCTTGTTGGCTACCACAAGCCAGAGAACTGGCCCTGCTCCTCTCTTGGGCAAAGTAGGAGAGCTGGTGGCCCAGGCAAAGGAGAACTGGTGGGCTGAACAGCAGAGCCACCACTAAGGCTCAGACCCAGGGCCTTGAGTTGGTCCACCCTACCATCTATCCCATAGATAAACTGCTGGAGTTTGTAAAGCAGCTGGTCCTGTAGGACCAAAGCTGTAGGATGTCCATGACAAAGGGCAACAGCACGACATCTGAGTGGAACCTGGGAGAGGATCCAGTACTGACAGTGCAGCAGGAGCCAGAGGCCTTGAACACACCAATGACTCATTGCAGTGGACATTTGTAAGTGAAGCTGTTGAGGCAAAAGGGTATAATGGGACATGCCACAACACATTGCAGACTCCATAGCAAGATTTTTTTTTTAAAAAGTTATTCTTTTGCTCTTTTTGTTGTTTTTAGTTTTATTTTTGTTAGAGGTCTTAGGGTCAGGGCCCGGGTTCTGTTGTCCTACAAGTGAGGCTCAGCCATTTACCCTCATTAGGCCAATTAAACAAACAAGCTGATTGACAGTCAAGGGCAGAGGCTATGTGTTCAATGTCGCTAGCTACATTGGAAAAAAGAACAAGGAGGGGTAGCAGTGCCACAATGCAACCCAAGTCCACCCTTTGGGTCCTAACATGAGATTCAGGCTTCGGGTCAGTGTAGGGTGCCTATCACCGTTGTCTGGGCTATAAGGTGATCTGAAACATTTTCAGAACTGTGTGAAGTGTCTTCCTGGGAGGCAAGTTCCTCTTCTGGCTGTCACCAGGCTTCAGTCTTTTCCTTCTCCCAGAAGAGGAAACCTAGGGAAATTCCAGTTTCTTAGAGAACATTGTTTTAATAGCCTGATAGTAATAGTCTGACAGTCAAAGGGAGGGGACATGGTGTCTTTTAAGCATCTCTTCATTCATGCCAGGACAACTACAGTTAGAGGTCCTCTAGCTGGTTGCTACATAACAAAGATGTTTATAATTTAACAAAGTCTATACTTTAATTTCTAGTGTGAACAGAGGAGTACAGTTTAGTGAATCAATAAATTCTCCCTTCCTTCCTTCCTTCCTTCTTCCCTTCCCTTCCCTTCCCTTCCCTTCCCTTCCCTTCCCTTCCCTTCCCTTCCCTTCCCTTCCCTTCCCTTCCCTTCCCTTCCCTTCCCTTCCCTTCCCTTCCCTTCCCTTCCCTTCCCTTCCCTTCCCTTCCCTTCCCTCCCCTCCCCTCCCCTCCCCTCCCCTCCCCTCCCCTCCCCTCCCCTCCCCTCCCTCCCCTCCCCTCCCCTCCCCTCCCCTCCCCTCCCCTCCCCTCCCCCTTCCCCTCCCCCCCTCCCTCCCTCCCTTCCTTCCTTCCTTCCTCCCTCCTATGGTCTTAATATGTGGTCCAGGCTTGCATTGACCTCAGGATTCTTACACATCAGCGTACCAGATGTTGAGATGTAGGTATATGACACCATGCCAGGTCACACGTCATCACAAATCATCCCCCTCCCAGGCATGGTGGTGCCTTCCTGTAATCACTCAGGAGAAGGAGGCGCTAACACAGCAAGTTTGAGACCCGTCTGCACTGTGTGGGGGAGTTAAAGCAGTTAGAAGTCAGAGATATAGGCTGGGAGAAGCACCTTGTTAGGATGTCACTGTTCCATGTGTGGCACCTGGAAGTCACAGCAGCCGAGGTTCTCACAGGTGCTGAGGTGGAAGAGCACCACCAGAGACAGCATGATATGGCTGTGGAGTGGGAGAGAGAGCCACCATGGGGAGCATGGGGGCATGTGTGTGGTAGATCTGAAAGAAAGGAGGGAGTCCATGGCTGTCTAGCCAGAGAGACAGAGAGTGCAGGAAAAAAAACCCTTCATTTTATATCTCTCCTCTAGGGTGGGATCTGTTGACACAAAAAACCCACAGCTCTCATCTGAAAGTGAGTAAGAGATAGTTTATTCTGTTGCCATTTTGAGTGATCACAACCAAGGAGCCTAGATTCAGATTTGACCCAATTTCCATGTTCTGATATGGAAGCGGTTTCATAGACTTACAGGACAAAGAAAGCCACAAATCAAGGCAAGTTTAAAAGACATTGGTGGGTGCATCAGAGGGCGGTTATAGCTACGATGCTATCTGATGACAGTTTTAGTTTTTGGGTTAGTGGAGGCTAGTGGTCTGATAACAGATTCTAAAGGTTTTTATGTTAGTCACAGCATGTTAGTCCTGGCACAGAAGTGGGCAGGAAGGGCTGTTCTGGAGGGTAAGAGCTAGCCTAAGACAGGGAGGGTAATTAGACTCTGGACCTGCAGCAGTTTGGTCTCTCTACAGTATCCTAGTTCTAAGCAGTCAGTCTTTGCAGACACAAACCCCAGGCATGCTGTGCAAGCTCTCTTACCACTGAGCTTTATCCCTTCCCCTGAAAGCTAAAAGTTTGAAAAACTTGTATTTTCAACTGTGAATTTGATGGCCCTGCAACACATCGAGCTTTTTCTGATGGGATCAGTGCTCATATTAACATGTGTGGTATACAGAATCCACTATACAAGAAAGTACAATACCTAACCAACATGGAGGACAAGTACATAGTTGAAAGATATGTTTGAAATATAAGGTAGAGCGGTATATCTCACTAGAACAGAATGAAGAAGTCTGTGATTTCAGATTCACAGAGCAAGCCAGCTTTATGAAGCAGCTACCTGCTGAGTTTTGGCAGGGTGTCAAAAATTACCCACCATTCCCCAAAAGCCTATTAAAACAAAAGAAAAACCCCGTTTTAGAGATCTAAGATCTCTTAGAGAACGTTCTTCATGAACCTTTGAACAGCAAACTATAACAGATTAAAAGCAACAACAGATATAAAATTCTAATTGAACGCAACAATCCATTAAACAAACTTATAAAAAACGTTCAAAAAGTCATTACAACCTTTTAAGCAAAAATAAGTTGAGCAACCATATTTGCCTCATGTTTGTGTGTATGTATATACATAGGAAGCTGATATTTAGAGAATGACACGGAAGAGACAATTGCAGGGCAGAGATACAGGGTGGAGAGGAGCGGGATAGAAGGGAGGGAGGGGGAAAGAAAGGGGCGTGGTTCCTGATGGCTTCTGTATCTGTTCTATTCTTGAGGCCTGGTCATGCTGCTAAGTTGAAAGTTCTGGGATTTCTGTGTAGACTTGCTTTCTTTTTTTTTTTTTTTTTTGGTTGTTTGTTTATTTATTTATTTATTTATTTATTTATTTTTTGGTAGACTTGCTTTCTACTAAAGCTTTCATTAAGGGGGTTCATGCAACGCTCCTAAACTCTTCACGAAGTGGTTTAGGGGTGGAGGAGATAACTTTGAATTGTTTTTATTCTAGTCAAGCGCAGTAGTGAGAGGGGAGTGTGGTGTAGAACGAGGAATTTGCTCTTTAAGGGACTCAACAGTTATTTCGGGAAACTCATGCCCTTAGCCAAGAGCTAGCCTTTAGCATCTTCTGCAGGCCAGTGATGGTTTGTCTTTGGGCCTCCATCACACTGGCTCAGTGAAAGCCTTTCTTGAAGTTTCCCTGTTCATTTCTGGGTTAGGAGTGCCATAGGGGATTCTGATTCCATGGAATCTGTGACAGAGCCCAGAGTGACTTCTCTCAGCCATCGAGAGCGAGGACAAGATAGTGGCCCTTCCCCAGTCTTATTTTCATCACAGAGACAAAATCTAAAGCATATTTTGATCGAATCTTTCTATTTGGGTCTCTTGCCATGTTGATAGAAGGGGGTGGGATGTTTTAAAATTTTTTTCCTTTTATTGAAAATAGGTTCTTTTCTTCTCATATAATATATTCTGATTATGGCTCTCCTCCTTCTACTCTTTCTTTTTTTAAATTTTTTAAAAAAATTATATTAGATATTTTCTTCTTTTCATTTCCAATGCTCTTTCCTAGTTTCCTCTCCGAAAAGTCCCCTATACCCTGTCCTTGCCCTGCTCCCCAATTCACCCACTCCCAATTCCTAGCCCTGGCATTCCCCTGTACTGGGGCATATATAATCTTCGCAAGACCATGGGCCTTTCCTCCCATTGATGGCCAACTAAGGCCATCCTCTGCTACATATGCAACTAGAGACACAAGCTCTGGGAGACAGGGGGTAATGGTTAGTTCATATTGTTGTTCTTCCTATAGGGTTGCAGACCCCTTTAGCTCCTTGGGTACTTTCTCTAGCTTCTCCATTGGCAGCCCTGTATTCCATCCAATAGATGACTGTGAGCATCCACTTCTATATTTGCAAGGCACTGGCATAACCTCACAAGAGATAGCTATATCAGGGTCCTGTCAGCAAAATCTTGCTGGCATATGCAATAGTATCTGGGTTTGGTGGTTGTTTATGGGATGGATTCTCGGGTGGGGCAGTCTCTGGATGGTCCTTCCTTCTGTTTCAGTTCTGAACTTTGTCTCTGTAACTCCTTCCATGGGTATTTTGTTCCCCATTCTAAGAAGGAACTAAGTATCCACACTTTTGTCTTCCTTTTTCTTGAGTATCATGTGTTTTGCAGATTGTATCTTGGGTATTCTAAGTTTCTGGGCTAATATCCACTTATCAGTGAGTACATATCATGTGTGTTCTTTTGTGATTGGGTTACCTCACTCAGGATGATATCCTCCATATCTATCCATTTGCCTACGGATTTCATAAATTCATTGTTTTTAATAGCTGAGTAGTACTCCATTGTGTAAATGTACCACATTTTCTGTATCCATTCCTCTGCTGAGGGACATCTGGGTTCTTTCCAGCTTCTGGCTATTATAAAGAAGGCTGCTATGAACATAGTGGAGCATGTGTCCTTAGTACAAGTTGGAACATCTTCTGGATATATGCCCAGGAGAGGTATTGCTGGATCTTCCAGTAGTACTATGTCCAATGTTCTGAGGAACTGCCAGACTGATTTCCAGAGTGGTTGTATAACCTTGCAATCAAGGGGGTGGGATTTTTTCGATTCTGACTCTATGGTGGCTAAAGACAGAGTGATGTATTTGAGCCCTCTCTCAAGTCCCTTTCCATCTGTATTTGTAAAAATCTGCTGTCTGTGCAGGGCTCCTTTGCCTATAAACATGCTCTCCCAGCCTTCCCTTGATCACACCAGTATGGCAGTGGAATTCAGGTGAGATTCAATGGCCAGGGAAGGACCTTGGGAACCCCATTGTTTCTGCCAACACATCTCCTTCTGCTGTGATGAGCCCCTGCACCCTCAGTCCCTTTCCTTTCTACCCCCTCAGCTACCCTCACCTGCTAAAGCCCTTGCTTCTCCAGGCATGTGTCCAGCTTGCCTCCTTCTCTCATAAGCCATTCTGCACACAAATCCTCAGACGTTCCTCTAGGGATGCGGGCCTCAGCTCATGGTTCCAGCTACATAGCAGCGTTTGTTACTTCATTTTTAAAAGCCCTTAGTTCGCTGTGTCAGTGACTTGTCTTCCCCTGAGAGTAGGGGGTATATTCTATTTCTCTGTGTCTTCCATGGCCCCCATGATACTCAGCATTAGCTGCTATTACTACTTTAATGGGTGCTAGGTTGGGATTGATGGAGATGGTATGAAAAGAAAAGAAAACCAGTCACTTCTGGAGGCAGAATTGTTCCTTCACTCAGAACAACTGAGGGACCACAGGTTCTCTGTAGATGCGGTGCCATGAGCTTGGAGATTTACAGAGTGGTAAGGGTTGGGTCTGATTGAAGAGTCTGCCTGCAGTGCAGTCTCAAAGAGGAAGCGTCCACTCTAAGAGGTCTGTTGATCCTCTAGTCAAAAGGGCCCAGAACTTAACGGCCCATACATATCATACCTTGGTGAAGTCAACTCTCTTATCCAGAGCTTCTCAGCCCACCTGAGGCTTTTACATCAGTAAGCCTTCAATGGGTGTAGAGTGATCCAGTCAGTAGCTCTCCCTCAGAATTTCTGTTTGTCATGCTTTGCTGAAAGCCTCTAAGACAAATTAGCTGCCTTCTGTGTATGCTGACCACAGCTCAGCATAGTGTTAGAAGGCCTCATGCCTGTTTGTTTAGGCTGGTTAGGAACCTTCTCTTTGCTCTCTTGCTCCCTTCTGCATTTACTCATTGGCATACTTACCATGCAATCTGTTTTCTATAGAAAATTTCAAATACACATACAGTGAAGTATACTGCAACCCCCCTCCCCTTTGCCATTCTTGATTATCTACCTCTCCAACTATTTTCCCTGAAGGAGATATTTAAGGTAAGTTCCAGATACAGTATCATTTCACTCATTCATAGTTTATAATCTACATCTAACTGCTAAGAGCTTTGTGAAAGGCATAGATGCAAAGCTATGGTCATAACGAACAAAGTTAGCAACTTGTTTCTAATGCCATGTGATACCTGGATCATGTGCATTTTGCCCAATTGTCCCCGAAGTATCTCCTTAAAAATCTCTTTCCTAAGTCTGGTCTGTAGTTGCATTTGATTGATATGTTTAATTAAGGTCTTTTGGTTTGTTTGTTTTAAATCAATGAACTGTTTTCCCTTCATCTCCACTCAGGCTGTGTTTTTCTTTTAGGGTCAGCTTAGTTATTCTATTTCAGGAGTCAGCTTCTAATTGATTCTACTTCTGTAGTCTTTGTGACATGGTTTTGTAACCCCCAGATGCCTACAGATTGACGGGTTTAAAGGCTTGATTAATTAGGATTTTTTTTTTCTTTTTCTGTCAAGAATATTTGATTGAGGGCCAGCAAAATAGCTTAGTGGGTAAAGGTGCTTGCAGCTAAGCCTGGTGACCTGAGTTTAATCCCTGGGAATCTAAGGAGAGAATGGACCTCTACTCTTCAGAGTAATTGTCCTCTGATCATCTGTACACCAAGGCTTGCTTATGCACAACCACCCAGGAGACAGAGTGACCCCTTTATGCTCTATCTCATGGAAACTTCTCTTGTCTTCCCCTTTTGACTTGTTTCTCAAAGTAGACTTTGGGTAGTTTCAGATCCCACAGAGCCTAGCCTCTCCCTGCTCAGTCCTTAGTAACTGAAAAGTGAGAGGCTCTGCCCAGGTAGCTAGGGACCAAGCTGGTTCCTTTACAATAAACAGACATTTACTAGGCAGATGATGGAAAAGATATTCCAGGGTGCGGACTCAAGGAAGTCCCAAAATCTGCTTAACCCTCAGGGGCTGGGTCCTGGTTAAGGGCAGGCGAGGTACTGGTCATAAAGCGGTGGCATTCACCTTAGGTCTGGTGATTGTGCGGGCAGAGAAAGTATCGAGTAAATAAACCCTAACAGAGCTGAGGCCAGACTTCTGTGGTCGTTATGTGAATTTCCGACATATTAGGAGCCAGCCAAGGGATTTTAAGACTTTTAGGCTAGGGTTGCTGGGGAAGAAATTTTAGTTACCACCCTGTGGCAGGGCATGGGTCCTCTCCTGTCTCACCAACCCCACGTACTTACTCAGCTCAGAGAAGGGTAGGGCGTTGCAGAGGGACAGTTCTAGACTGAAATTAAACGCCAACTCTAATTTGGCTATGTGACCTTAGACAAAGCGTCTAAAATTTTTGCCCCAGTTTCTTTTATCTAGAAAGTGCCGAGAGCAGTTACCTCACCGGCCGTTTGTGAGGATTATACACTTGATGGTTCCTTTCTGCAGATTAAAGCATGTTCTGATTCTGTTCGGGCATTTCGGGATCTCTAATGAGGTCATTGAAAGAAAATGGCACACAAAGAACTTTATTGATTCTGTACAGCAGAGGGCAGTCTAGCAAAATTACCCAGCGCACCCCTGTCCTGGGAGAACACACCTGTCTCTCCATCTCTTGCTGCTCGGGATCCAAGAACCCAGGCTTTTGGGCAAGCAGTGTTAATTGAATTTGTTTCATCTGCAGTACCACCGAGCTCAGTTGGAGGTTCTGAAAGTACAAACCACAGCCCTAGCCACAGAATAATTGGAAAGCGTCCCCTGGTGCCACACACGGAGAATGGAGTGCCTCGGTGGTTCAGCCCACCCCTGGTCAGAAGCGCAGGTCCTGCATCGATTCATCTTCTGGCAGTGAGACTGTTGCTTCTGACAGGGTTTTAGCCACAGCTGCGTTCAGGTTTCCTGCTGAGAACACACTCAGGACACCCAGTGAGCTGAGTGGGCGAAGGAAACATGGGCTGGTTCCTGTTCTGCCGGGCATGAATGTCCTGCCTGAATTTTGGTTCTGCTCACTCTGTCTGACAGCCTGCAGGCTCAGGCTGGATTTGAAGCTTTTTTTAGGCTCAGCAAATGAACAGAGTCTTGCTTTTTCTTTATTCTGTTTGGAACCCCCAGGTTTTCCCTAGTTAGTGTTAGAACCTTTGGTCCTTTCTTCAAAGAGCTCTCTCTCTCTCTCTCTCTCTCTCTCTCTCTCTCTTAAACTTCTGAAATGTGATCTAGTGAGAAGCTCAGAGGCAATGTATAAAGGAAACACCCTAGTAGCTATCACCTCCTTAAATAATAGGACACTTCTTAATCTCAGCACAACCTCTTCCGTGTCCTATTCTGGTTATAGCTTGCCTTCTTGAGTTTAATGTGATTGTTTCTAGCTCTGGCTTTTTGGAGGTCATACTTTGCTGGTTTCTTTCATGATGCCTGGCTGGTTTTGTGGAGCCCCACTGGACCCATTTTTTTTTTTTTTTTTTGGTGGATTTATAGTACAGATTCCATGATTAGAATGCCTAGCAATGTGTTCATTCTGTGGTTACAGCACATTTGAACTCTTTGTGTGTGTGTGCGTGTGTGTGTGTGTTTTGTCTCTGGTTAATGACGCCACTTGTTCAGGTTGCTTGGTATCCAAACTCTTCATCAAGGAGAAGCCCTGATTCCAGTTAGCATTGCTGGGAGTGTGAGGCGTTAGGAGATGCTAGGCATCAGGGAGCTGACTGTGTACTTAGGATGTCACTTCTGAATTCATCGCTGAATGGGTGGGCGTCTTTGGAGGCTGGGATGTTTATCAGGATTCTCAAAGAACTCAAGACAGCAAAGAAGCAAGAACTTCCTGGGCAGGCCGAAGGGAGAAACTTGAAAGGGTGTTGAACTGGAGATCAAAGAGCCCTTCATGCTGCTGGCTTTTGATGTTACCATAACCACAGTAATTAATTAACTTATCTTCAGAGCTTGCTGCGTTTCCTCACCCACAGTCTCCTCATCAGTGATGCTGTGCTCAAGGCCAATGCTATCATCATTAGCAAGTTCTGCAGCTGGCAGGGACAGGGCCATAGGTTGCAGGCGGCTTCTAGTGCTGCTGTTGGGAAATGCCATTCCCCTAAGAACTTTGAAGCCCACTTAAGAGTCTGTAAAGCCAGAGAAAGTTAGAGATCAGAGTCTTCTTAGAGGTTATCTAGGCCGACTCTGGGGCTGCTGGTCTGCTTGTTGGACAAACTGGAGTTTTAGCGGGAAAAGGTGGTTGTTTCATTCCAGAAAAACTAGTCAGTAGTTGCTGGGTATAATGGCACCAACGTTTAATACCAGCACTCAGAAGGCAGAGGTAGATGGGTTTATGTGAGTTTGAGGCCACCTTGGTCTATATAGTGTGTTTTAGGACAGCCAAGACATAGTGAGACCATGTTGTGAAACAAACAAAGGACTAATTGGTTCTAACTGTGGGCTTTTAACCCAGCCACTTTATTCCCAGACTTAATAGTTCATGAATAAATGCTCAGGCTGTAAGTTTGGCTCAGTTTCTCGACTAGCTCGTCTCTCAATAATCCAGCTTATTCTAGTTTACATTCTTCCTCTTTTTACATTTATGTGTCTGTCTCTTCTTCAGAGTTCAGGGTGCTCTCTCTCTCTCTCTCTCTCTCTCTCTCTCTCTCTCTCTCTGCTGGAACTCCCACCTTCTATTTCCTGCCTCAGATCATTGGCCATAGGCATTTATTTATTGTTTTTGGACAGGTGAAGCTTTTATTCAGTGCACAAGAGATTTTCTCTATGGCTGGTGGCCAAGGCATGCTTAGGAAAGGACTGTGTTCCTCTGTTTATGGTGCCTTTTGTTCTAAGTCCTATGCCTCTGTTTTATAAATCAGTTAGTTTGTTCTCCTTGCCCTGAGTTTATGTACTTTGCCACGGAAACCTTGACAGAGGGGCCAGTTCAGTCTTCAATAAACAAGATCAGAACAAAAGACTGAGAGGTAGCGAGAGGGAAATGGGGAAGCATAGCTATGCTCACCTGCAGTGACAGACGAGGGGAATGTCCTCAAAGGGAGAGGAAATGAATTAGGGAAATCAGGATGCCTTCAGTCTTGATTTTGGTGGTATTTACATGAGTAAATTCATCAAGCTATGCAATTCTATTTGCGTGCTTTCTTCAGTCGAAGTTACACTTTAGAGAGGCCCTTAGAGAGCTTTGGTTTACACTGGCAGTCTGTGCTCTCACTTCCAGCTTCTTTATGGTGCCAGTGTCATAGGACCACCACAGGGTCTCCTTAAAAAGCAGCCAGTGATCTTAATCACTGAACCATCTTTCTAGCATGTGGTAGTTTATCTTAAATTATAAAAAGCTGTTTATATGTATAATGTGGGTGTGAGTGTGGGCACACACAATTGGAGGTCAGAGGACAGCTTTCAGAAGCTATTTCCTTCTACTGGGTCTTGTGAGGATCAATTGTTAAACTTGAGAATGTCAAGAGAAAGAAGAGTTCCACAATTTTTGAGCCAGTCTGAAGCAAGCTTGAATTAAATACAAGCTAGGATGATGGGCTCTGGCCAGGACCACTCTAGGGTTTCCAGAAAGTGGGTAACAAGTCACATTTTTCAGAAGCTTAAAAAGGCAAAAACATAAGGCCACCTTATTTCCCATCAGGGGCAAGCAAAAATCTTGCATATAACCCTGCTATATCCAGTCAAGCACATCCTGTGTGGTTGGGTCAAACAAACTTGTTCAGGGATTAAAGCCTTTGGCTTCTTATCTCCTAAGAATTGCAGCCCCCAGCATTCCAGGAAGTTAGCTGTCCTTGGACAAGTAGGGCTTACAGGCTACTGTTGGTGGTTTCTGTTGTTGTTGTTGTTGTCGTTGTTTTGTTTTCACTGTTTTATTGGGTTCTTATACTTCTATATCCCTTCCAACACTTGTTCCACTCTAATTTCTTCCAACCATACAAAACTAGGTAGGAAAGTAAGAAGGTTAGAGGGAAAGCGGGGCATAGTCTTCTTTAGACTACTTCCTGCTAATTAGGGACATTGTGTTTCTTGGGGCCAGGCCAATCTTTGCTTTCAGGATATCTCCAACTTCTTGTCAAACTGCAACAACAGCAACCAGAAGCAGCCGCCTCCTTCTTTGGAGAGCCTCCGGCTTTCTTGGACTTCTTCATTTACATCCTCTCCAGAGTCCCCAGAATTAAACTATCTGCAGTTGGCAAAAATCATGAGACTCTTAGAGCATGAGACAATCATCGTTAATCATAGGACAATCTGAAGGAGCCCCATATCCCACACCTGGGATTAAAACAAAAATACATTTCCTAAGCATAATTGGGTATAATTGTCACAGTAAGCTCTCTTTGGCCCTTACACAGACTCAGGTTGTCAGGTTGGCATGACAAGTACTTTTATTTCCTCAGCTATCTTGCTGGAACTATTTTATATTTCAGTTCCAGTAGTCTCATAAAAAGGACTGGGTGTGGTGGCACATACTTTTAATTCCAGCATTCTACAGGCAGAGGCAAGCACATC
This sequence comes from Mus caroli, assembly GCF_978045245.1. NCBI lineage: Eukaryota > Metazoa > Chordata > Mammalia > Rodentia > Muridae > Mus > Mus caroli. The sequence continues at coordinate 120,042,024 of NW_028227261.1, forward strand.
TCTGTGAGTTCCAGGCCAGCTATGGCTGCATAGTGAGACTATGCCTCAAAAAACCAAAAGGAACAATTATCCAGTGTCATATCCTTCCTCTAAAAACAACTATCCAGGAGTGGAAGTGTGTGCCTGTTATTCCAGTATCCTGGAGGCAGAGGCAGAAGGATAGACACAAATTTGAAGTCAACTTGTTCTATATAGCAAGTTTCAGACCATCCAGGACTATAGAGCAAGACGTTGTCTACACAAAACAACGACAAACAAAATTGAGTATTTTCACCTTTTATATACCTTTCATTATCTTTAAATGGGCTTCACTATTTTATTTTATTTTTATGTTTTTAGTGGTTATTTAAAGTTCATACTGGATTCACCAGTTATGGCAATTAGGCTAACATAACTGGAAATGGAAACTTGCCATCTAATATTGTCTGAAGATTGTATATTGCTTTACATTTTTTATTTTAATACAATAGGGTGAATTTGAGGTAGAAAGACAGCAATTCAGGGAGAACTGAGAAAAGAAAGGAACCTTTCACCCAGGGTTTGGTCGAAGGCGCTTGACAACAGAGAAACAAGAATTCTTAGCACTATTAACAATTCCCAGGGGCCTTTCTGTTTTCTCAACTACAAACCTAAAATTTTCTAGGCTTTTTAGCAGAAACCCCATTTGTAGAGACATGACACACACCACATCCCTTGTGCAAGGCTAGCAACTTCTAGTTTTATCTTATCAGCTTATAGCTCCAAGAGTTCTCTTCAGAGCCTCCCCATAGTCTCACTTATCACAGCAGAGAGAAAACAGGGTAAAGGTTTCTTAGCAACCTTTTGAATGAACTTGAGAGCCATGAAAAAGGCATTTATGGCTAAGATAACTCGTGGGGAGACCACACCTTATTTGGTATGTCTTGCTTCCCGTGACTCTCCTTTGAGGACCACACACCCGTACTTGCATGTCTGTCTGTCTTTCTTTCTGTCTTCCTTCCTTTCTTTTTTTTTTTCCCCTCTGTCTTTCTGTCTTTCTTCCTTTCTGGCTTGCTTGCTTTCTCCAAGTACTCATGCTTTAAATTCATATTAAATAACATTAATAAAATATCCAATTCTTCTTCAAACAGGCTTGGAATTCTTTCTTGTTTTGAAATCACAGACTCATGCTTGGCCTGCATTTAGGTTCCTTCAAAATTTAGGAATCTCCTCAGGATGCTGAGGGTGAGCAGGCGGATCTGTGCCTCTGCCCTCTTTCCCACTGATAAACCAACTAATAATAAATATTTAATTCAATATCAGAACTGCCAGGCCAGGTATGGTGGTACATACCTGTAGTGCCAGCACAAGGGAGGGTAGAGATAGGAGAGTCAGGCATTTAAGGTCATGTTTGGCTGTAGAGTGAGTTCTAGACCAGCATGACCTATATGAGGCCTTTTGTTTTGGGGGTTCTGATGTACTCCATGCAGGCAAGCAAGTACCAAAGAATCAAATGAGCTAAGGAAGGAGGATCACAAGTTCAAGGACAGCCTGGGCTATAGGTTTGGGTTAGATATAGTAGAGCATTTGTTTGGCAACAAAACAATGCAAAACAAAACAAAACCAGCCACACAAACCCAAAACACCCCATTCCTCACCCTAAAACACAAGAAGCACTTTCAGGTTCAACAAAGTAATCCTACCAATAAAAGCAGAAATGTAAGAATTTTGACTTTGTAAGAGTTACAAAGATCTGAGAATGATATCTTTATTAATTTGAACAGTGTTCATGGCTATCCTTAAATCACTGAAAAATTTCAAGACTCTTTCTAGTTATTTTCTCTATTTCCACAGACAATGGAAACTCTGCATTCCTATAACAATTACTATTTTCTGACTTCCTGCAAACATCTTCCCCCCATATCCTTCTTTACAGCAATGCCTTCAATTTGTAGGTACCGAGAAACAGTTCTAACGTCTGTAGGAAACCGGTAGAGGAGTAGAGTGGAGTGGGAAAGAGAGAATGTTCATTATTTTATGGCACAATCTTGGCACATCGTCTTTGTAGAGATGAGAAATAAATGCTTATAATTAAAAACCTCACAGCCTCTTCTCAATCCTATCCCATCCCCTGGTAATGCTTGCAGCTCTGCAAAGGGTGCAAAGTCACGCCATTTGACTGAGGAGGACTGGGGTTCTCTGGCTCTCTGTGGTGAGGATATTATTGGGTAGAGGGAGAAGAGGATGCTGAATTCCTATGACTTCTCAACATCGTATTCTAATATTTTCCATATTTTGAAAGACATACAATGGGCAAAGTCCAAGTGACTGAAGTTACTCCCGTGAGGAGAATTTGTGACTATCCAAGATACTGGCTTTTAGGGTTTATATTTCCTGATAATCTTCCCTTCCGACAAGTTCTCAACTAATGTGAGATTTATTTAGTTATATTTCATTGTATAAAATCTTGAATACTAATTCCAAAATCTTTTTTAGATGGTTGGTTGGCAATAAAAAAAATTAACAAAATAAATTATTAATGAAAATTAGGGGGAACTTCCACACTGTACGTCATATGTAACTAAGAAAGCTGGGATTTCATTTCATGACCTCTTATTCTCATTAATAAAATATTTTTTAAATGGACTCAGCAGGAATCTCCAGGGCAATTTTAGTAGAATTTCAAGCTGAAAAATCTTTACTGCCGCTGAAAGGGAAATGGAGAAAAGGAAGAGAGAATGCTCTGCCATTTTTAAGCAGTCACATGGCAGAAGGGGACATGGGTAGCTTAAGAGAAAGAATGAGGAAGTCCATCCTTTGGGAAAGACATAGAGAAGAAATAGTTATGTTTTTCTGAGTAACTCAGAAAAGTGGGCAGGCTTAGAAGGGCTGTACATGGTGGGTCTGTAAATGACTACACTGAGCTCCAGTGATTCTGCAAGGGCAAGATCATTATCTCATTAGGGGGATAATGATTCCTCCCATCTCCTTAGCATGGCTGGAGGTAAACCAGAATTCCTGGGAGATGATCCCCTAGAAAGGTGGTTGACAGAACCAAATGGGGAGGAGTCAAAACCATGTGACGTTCTAATCTTTGGAGCACATCAGAGTGTCACGTCTCCACCTGGAGACAGAGCCCTGGCAACACCTCTTCCTGTGAGACTTTAAGTCCTAAGGAGCGGCAGTTGTGAAGCTTTTCTTTCTAGCATTACAAGGGAAACATGAGGTAGAATCCAAAGTGGATCAGGAGGAAAGGTCCATTAATTGTCTGCAAGTCTGCTAATCCCAGTAACATCCTACTTCAAGAACTGATACCCTAAAATCATTTAATGTGTACACCATTTCAACAATGAAGATCTATGGGTCCAGTCTAGAGCTGTTATCCTGAAGAGAGCAGAGCCTCAGTCAGAATGAGATCTGCCTCCAGCCAGGATGGTACCAATGGCACTTCTGACTTTTGGCCTAGGACAAGATTCGAACTGCTATTCTTGCCCAATCATGGTTTTGAGGATCCACACTACTGTTATTTACTCAGTCCAATGTCTGTTGTTGTTGTTTTGAAAAACAAAACAAGAACCAGTGTGTTTCCTTGAAGTACATCTTGGATGGCTAAAGACCGCAAATGTCTTTCACAAGAGGGCAAATATTTGCACAAGCAGGAAAGATACTATCTGAACCCAATTCCAGTTCATTCTACTGAAACCCCTGACCCAGCAGCTGCAGGAAGTTGTAAATTCTAAACTATGAAAACATTCTTTGGCTTTTTAATACATAAACATTTTATTATTAGAATGCAACATGAAAATGTTACTTGGTTTATAAGGGTGTCTTTTGGTAGGCTGCTGGCTAAAGTATTTAAACGGTTGTTCTGGTTTATATAATTACAGGCTGATACGTCATTGATATGAGGTTCCAATCGTGTTGAAGATTGTAGACTAGAATGTAAACGTTTTCTCATGGAAAAAAAAAAGGTTTTGGAATAAATACAACAACAACAGAAGAAAAGGTTATCCTTCTAATTAGCTGATCATAACTTGGCAGCTTGCTGAGTTCTTTCCCAGCTGTTTCCAATGTCTCATCAATTCCTAAGCCTGGGTTTATGTTTGTGTGGATATTGTGGACTGGGGCCAGAGTGAGCACACAGGTCCATTCTCCTTCCTCTCTCATATATATCCATTGCCTTTGAGGATAGACCTTCATTGTTTGAGGCCAGTCAACAAGTTTCCAAGAAGTGCCTTTCTGTCTCATTGTGTAAGATAGCACTGACTGCGGGTAAAGAAAATGAGGGAGGTGTTTTGTTTTGTTTTTGTTTTTAATCTTCAACCTGAGGTTGGTAAAATGCAGCTATAGAAACTTCGTAGGTACAGTTGAGAATGGTTATCTCGTTTTGGTTTTCTTATTTTGGTGGGATTTGATGACATGTCTACAGAAGGGCTCATAAGCCCCCTCCCTCACCCACTTTTTCTATTGATTCAGAACAGAATGAAAGAATAAAGAATGAAATTTAGCATGAAATTAGATTTCAAAGTAACCAATGGAAAAAAAAAGATTTTTTTTTTCAAATGTTCTGACCAAGGTACAACATGAAAGATTGGGAATAACTCCTGTATTTCTATCACTAGGATCAAATATCTTTTAGATTTTAGATAGGCATACTTGAGGCATTCTCTAGAATATCTCGAGGCAATCACTCACTGCCTAAATAAGCTGTAGGGACAGAGAGTGACTCAAATTTTCTTCCTAGCAGTCCCCTGATCACCAATAGCCATGGTGGGGGTGACATTTTATGTCATATTTACCTGTGGGGTGGGGACACCAAAGATATGAGACACAAGACATCAAATGTCTCGAAGTATAAAGATGAGCTCATCGTAATGGTGTCACGCTTAATATTTTAAGTAATGAAAAAGAATACAAACTGTAGCAAGACAATAGGGTCTGGAGATCAAGCATCAAGATTAACAGGCAAAGACCAGTTGTCAGACTGAAAACACTCCCCTGCCAGGATTTCAGACAACAAATGAAGCATGGGCAGGCCAGGTGGTAAAGAACAGGAGCTCTTGGGCTTCATCTGAGGAACAGGTCATGATCAACAAAGCACATCATATACACATCTGGGAGTAGCAGCAGGTGCCATGTAAATGTCTGTAAATGTTCATGTTCCTCCGAGAGCTGTGAGAGAGCAGTGACACAGGCCACAGACTGAGGAGTTCCTTACATGTTTTGGGGTTCCTACTCAGGCCAAAACTTCAATGCAGAAAAGGAGTTTAACACTAGGTTGTTAGCAAAGCCTAGTTGGTAATTTTAATTAATGATATTTTAACGCAGGCTTCCTTAAGCAGTGTTTATGAGAAAATAAGATGTACACTACACCAGTGACAGGAGGGTCTGAACTTCTCAGGGAAGAGCAGGGGAAAAATAAGGTCTCCCCAACTGTGTGCATGGCTGCTACAGGAGAGTTAGCAAGTCACAGTCTTAGCATTATCTACACGTAGCGGTTCAGTGGCTTGAAGCTCCCTCACCCCCCACTTGATAAAAGAGATATTTGAGGTGGATCCAGTGAAGTAGAATTAAATTCTGATAAGGTATAACCAGGACTCACTAAGACGGCACAAAGCATTTCCTATGTCCTTGTAAATGAATGTTTTGGTGAAAGTTCCTAAAAAAATTTAGGTCCATGGCTGGGAATGGAGAAAGGCCTCCACCAGTTTAATTGTGCTGGAATTCTTCCTTCACTGCTGCCAAGGGCTTTAGGCAGATTTCCCATTTTTTTCTCCTGCTGTCTTTTTATGTTCCTGAAATTTCCCTGCCTTCCTATACTGCCTCACCTCAGGGACCACTGAGCTGAGGGCTTTATCCTCAGCTTGCTAGCCCACTTCTGTTCTTGGGAGTAATTTCCATGTCTTAGCCGTCTCAATTTCTATTTTTAAAATTATTTTATTATTTTTAAATATTTATTTATTTATTAGACGTAAGTACTCTATAGCTGTCTATAGCTGTCTTCAGACATTCCAGAAGAGAGCATCAGATTTTGTTATGGATGGTTGTGAGCCACCATGTGGTTGCTGGGATTTGAACTCAGGACCTTTGGAAGAGCAGTCGGTGCTATTAACCGCTGAGCCATCTCACCAGCCCTCAATTTCTATTTTTATCCACATGTTCCTGTTCTAATTCTTTCTTGTGCACTACAAGAGCCTGGATACTGACACAGGTTCCTAGGGAGTCTGATCCATGCTTCTTATATCAGCAAGCATACTGCATACCAACTGTGTGTTAGACATCATCTTAAGCATTTTCCTGTGCTATTCTCATTCCCTGCAAGCATCATTCCTAGGTGTGGTAGTTTCCGTAGGTTTGACCCCCATACATTCATGTGTTTGAGTGCTTGGCCTACAGGGAGTGGCACTATTAGGAGGTGTGGCCTTGCTGGAGTGGGTGTGGCCTTGTTGGAAGAAGTGTGTTACTGTGTGGGTGGGCTTTGAGGTCTTCTGTGCTCAAGCTCTGCCCAGTTTGGTGTTCCAGTCTCCTTCTAGATGCCTGCAAAAGACAGTCTCCTTCTGATCAAAATGTATAACTTCCTCAACACCATGTCTGCCTGGCTGCAAGCTTCCCGCCGTGATGATAATGGGCTAATTAAATGTTAGACTTTGTAAGAGTTGCCTTGGTCATGGTGTCTCTTCACAGCAAGGGAAATCCTAACTAAGACACTATGGATATTTAAAAATGAGCATAAAGGGCTTTCATGGAGTCACACAATGACTTAGGGTATTGCTGTGAAGGAGACTTTTTCACACTGGACAGACTTTTAGATATATGTGAGACCTCAATGATAACATACTTCCTCTAACAAGGCCACACCTCCTCCAATAAGGCACCCTTCCTAACAGTGCCACTGCCCAAGGTCCAACCACATTCAAACCACCTATTATTCAGAAGAGTTTTAATTGTACATCGACAACATTCAGTAAAGCTGTTTCTATGGTTCATGGTATGGACCAGTCAAAATGATCAAGTTCAGTTAATTCACCCATTAGTCAAAATAATAGAAATCATATTAAAATCTTATTTTATTAAAAGCAAACTGTTTGAGTCAATCTTTATAGAACAACAATACTTCTGAGAAACCAAGCCACTTTGTTTAGTTGTTTGCTTACGTGCAGGTAGAAGGTGATTTCCAGCATAGCTATCCTCACCGTGTTGGGGGGCCTATGTGCTTATGATAAGACTAAAACAGTATGTGATATCCTAATATCACAATAGATTAGAAGCTGAAAGAAATATGGTAATATGCCTGTCCTCCATAAACCTAGACAGTAAAATAGATTTGCAAAATACAAAAGTATCACTCCTTTCATAAAATAATTCCTTGTTTAGGAAATGTAATGTTTAAAAATATTATTTATGAAAAATATATTTACATGTAAACATGCAAATTCAGGTTTTTGTATTTATTTTATGATGAATTAGTAAATATTGTAAACATTTCTCAGTTTTAATATGAGCTATGGCAAATATCAATAGATACACAGCACACAAACAAAAGCTTATAGGGAGGGGTCTGTTATGAATGACTGTCCTCATCTGTCTCCTCACAAAAGATCATTGCATCTGGGCTTGTTGACATGCCTCTCCCTCCAGTATCCAACTGCTGCCTACCAACTAGCAAGTCTTCACATAGCTCCGGGGAACAAGAAGAGTGTATATATAGGTCAGGTAACACCAAAGCAGGGGCTCTATCTATGCAGCTATGAGGAAGCCCCCATCCCTGATGGATAAGGCTTTCCAGGTACAGCTAGTTGTGGGAAGAGTGCCTATACCCCTGTAGTGGCTATTCCTGGTTGTCAACTTGACTATATTTGGAATGAACTACAATCCAGAATTAGAAGGCTCACCAGTGACCCTTATCTGGAGGCTTGGAGATCCTTATCTGGATCTTGGTATGGAGATCTTGAGCCATAGTGGCTATGGATTCCAGAAGATTAAATCTCCGAGTTTAAGGAGATTTAATCTGGGCTACACCTTTCATCTGGGATTAAAGGTGTGGTGGAACACACCTTTAATCTGGGCTACACCTTCTGCTGGAGACAATATAAGGACATTGGAAGAAGGGAGTCTAGCTCTTGCTCCTTCGCCTGCTTGCTGTGTGAGACTGAGTAACTGCTAGATCCTTGAACTTCCATTCACAGCTGCTACTGAACCATTGTTGGGAATTGGGCTGCCGACTGTAAGTCATCAATAAATTCTTTTACTATATAGAGACTATCCATAAGTTCTGTGACTCTAGAGAACCCTGACTAATACAGAATTTGGTACCAGGAGTGGTTCTAGAGTAACAGAAGTACAAGGATGAATCTTTTAAAATACTGGAATTGGCTTGTTGAGCCACCAGCACTTTCAACTACTGAAACCTCTCCAGATTCTCTCCCTCCTGGGAGCTCAGAGAATTTTGAAGACCCATGGTTGAAACTATATTTCAAACTTAAAGAAGCTAATGCCCTTGATTTTCTTAATGAATTAGGTGATTCAGTGCACAAAGCTTTCTACAAGATGGGGAAAAAATCAGAAAATGATTTTACTGGCTGGCTGCTCTTAGTTTCTGGGGAAAAAATGATGAATGAAAGGAAGGAGTTGTGTGATAAAATCGAAAGGCTCCAGACACAAGTAAACGATCTAAAAGTTGCTAAGTGTGTCCTTGAAGAGAATCTTCTCTCTTGCAGCAATAGAGCTCAAGTTGCAGAAAATCAAACTGAAACCCTCATTATAAGGTTGGCTGAACTACAGCGAAAATTTAAGTCTCAGCCTCAGAATGTGTCGACAGTTAAAGTAAGAGCACTAATTGGCAAAGAATGGGATCCTATAACTTGGGACGGGGATGTGTGGGAAGACCATGTTGAAGCTGAGAATTTTGAATCTTCAGATTCTCAAGGGTTTGCCCCACCTGAGGAAGTAGTACCCTCAGCCCCACCCCTTGAAATAATGCCTTCCCCACATGAGGAAATTAATTTTGCAGAGTCTGATAAACCAGCAATGACTTTCACTACTGATGTTTCTCAAGGCCCACCAATAGTTTCTTCTAGACCTGTAACCAGACTCAAAGCAAAACAGGCTCCTAGAGGGGAGGTAGAAAGTGTAGTCCATGAGGAAATTCGCTACACTACTAAGGAGCTTAATGAGTTTGCTAATTCATTCAAACAGCAACCTGGTGAATATGTGTGGGAATGGATTTTAAGGGTGTGGGATAAGGGTGGAAGGAACATAAAACTAGAGCAGGCTGAGTTTATTGACATGGGCCCTCTGAGTAGAGATTCTAGGTTTAATACGGAAGCTCGCATGGTTAAAAAAGGTGTCAAAAGTTTGTTTGAATGGTTGGCTGAGGTGTTTATCAAAAGATGGCCTACTGGAAATGACTTGGAGATGCCTGATATTCCATGGCTTAGTGTTGATGAAGGGATTTTAAGACTTAGGGAAATTGCAATGCTAGAGTGGATATATTGTATAAAGCCTAATTGTCCACAATGGGAAGGTCCAGAAGATATGCCCTTCACCAGCTCTATAAGACGCAAATTGGTGAGAGGGGCACCAGCACATTTGAAGGGTTTTGTCCTTTCCCTTTTCCTTGTGCCAGATCTTAGCATTGGAGATGCTTCTGCTCAATTAGATGAATTAAATTCACTGGGTTTAGTTGGATTCCGAGGTAACAAGGGCCAGGTGGCAGCATTGAATCGTCGGAGACAAGGTGATTCTAGTTATTATAATGGACAGCGTAGACAAAAGAATGTTTATAATAACATACCCCATAATGGTCAGCACAGGAGAGGTGAAACTTATAATGGCATGACTCGCTTGGACCTTTGGTACTGGCTAATCAATCATGGTGTTTCCAGGAATGAAATACATAGGAAGCCTACTGCATATTTGTTTGATCTGTATAAGCAGAAAAATTCTCAAACAAATGAAAGAAAGGCTACAGTAGTTCGTGGTAAACAGCAATCTCGGCCAGTGAGTCAATTTCCAGACTTGAGCCAGTTTGCAGATCCAGAACCCCTTGAATGAAGGGGTGGCCAGGTTCCCCTGAGGAAGGATCCTGATAAGACACCCAAAGGTTTTGCTGTTACCCTTTCTCCAGTTCTTCCCCAGAGGGACCTACGGCCTTTTACAAGGGTAACTGTACACTGGGGAAAAGGAAATAATCAGACTTTTCGGGGTCTGCTGGATACTGGTTCTGAGTTGACACTGATCCCAGGAGATCCCAAGAAACATTGTGGCCCTCCAGTTAAAGTAGGGGCCTATGGAGGGCAGGTGATTAATGGAGTTTTGACTGATGTCCGACTCACAGTAGGTCCAGTAGGTCCCTGGACACATCCTGTGGTGATTTCCCCAGTTCCAGAATGTATAATTGGGATAGATATACTCAGAAACTGGCAGAATTCTCATATTGGTTCCATGAACTGTAGAGTGAGGGCTATTATGGTTGGAAAGGCCAAATGGAAGCCTTTAGAGTTGCCTCTGCCAAAGAAAATAGTGAATCAAAAACAGTATCGTATTCCTGGAGGCATTGCAGAAATTACTGCCACTATCAAGGACTTGAAAGATGCAGGGGTGGTGGTTCCTACCACATCTCCATTTAACTCTCCTATCTGGCCAGTGCAGAAAACAGATGGATCATGGAGAATGACAGTTGATTATCGAAAACTAAATCAGGTAGTAACTCCAATTGCAGCTGCTGTACCAGATGTAGTTTCGTTACTTGAGCAAATTAACACATCTCCTGGCACCTGGTATGCGGCTATTGATCTGGCAAATGCCTTCTTCTCAGTACCTGTCCATAAGGACCACCAGAAGCAATTTGCTTTCAGTTGGCAAGGCCAACAGTATACCTTCACAGTTTTGCCTCAAGGATATATTAACTCTCCTGCCCTGTGTCATAATTTAGTTAGAAGGGATCTTGATCGTTTGGATATTCCACAAAATATCACATTGGTGCACTATATTGATGACATTATGCTGATTGGACCAAGTGAGCGGGAAGTAGCAACCACTTTGAACTCATTGGTAACACATATGCGTATCAGAGGATGGGAAATAAATCCAACCAAAATTCAAGGACCATCTACCTCAGTGAAATTCTTAGGAGTCCAGTGGTGTGGGGCATGCAGAGATATTCCTTCTAATGTGAAAGATAAGTTATTGCACCTGGCCCCTCCTACAACCAAGAAAGAAGCACAACGTTTAGTGGGTCTATTTGGATTCTGGAGACAACACATCCCTCACTTGGGTGTGTTACTTAGGCCTATTTACCAACTGACTCAGAAAGCTGCTAGCTTTGTGTGGGGCCTGGAACAGGAGAAGGCCCTTCAACAGGTCCAGGCTGCTGTGCAGGCTGCTCTACCACTTGGACCATATGACCCAGCAGACCCGATGGTACTTGAGGTGTCTGTGGCTGATAGAGATGCTGTTTGGAGCCTCTGGCAGGCCCCTGTAGGTGAATCACAGAAAAGACCTTTGGGATTTTGGAGCAAAGCTCTACCATCATCTGCAGACAACTATTCTCCCTTTGAAAAACAGCTCTTGGCCTGCTATTGGGCCTTAGTGGAAACTGAACGTTTGACAATAGGACACCAAGTTACTATGCGACCTGAATTACCCATTATGAGCTGGGTACTATCAGACCCTGCAAGTCATAAAGTGGGACGCGCACAGCAGCAGTCTATTATCAAATGGAAGTGGTATATACGTGATCGGGCCAGAGCAGGTCCTGAAGGCACAAGCAAGTTACATGAAGAAGTTGCTCAAATGCCTATGGTTTCTACTCCTGTTACAATGCCATCTGCTGCCAAGCATGCGCCTATAGCCTCATGGGGTGTTCCCTATGATCAACTGACCAAAGAGGAAAAGACTAGGGCCTGGTTTACTGATGGCTCTGCACGCTATGCAGGCACCACCCAGAAGTGGACAGCTGCAGCATTACAACCCCTTTCTGGGACAACTCTGAAAGACACAGGTGAAGGGAAATCTTCACAGTGGGCAGAACTTCGGGCAGTACACATGGTATTACAGTTTGTTTGCAAGAAGAAATGGCCAGATGTACGATTATTCACTGACTCGTGGGCTGTAGCCAATGGATTGGCTGGATGGTCAGGGACTTGGAAAGATCACAATTGGAAAATTGGTGAAAAAGACATCTGGGGAAGAAGTATGTGGATAGATCTCTCCAAATGGGCAAAGGATGTGAAGATATTTGTGTCCCATGTAAATGCTCACCAAAAGGTGACTTCAGCCGAGGAGGAGTTCAATAATCAAGTGGATAAGATGACCCGTTCTGTGGACAGTCAGCCTCTCTCCCCAGCCATCCCTGTCATTGCTCAATGGGCACATGAACAAAGTGGCCATGGTGGTCGAGATGGAGGTTATGCTTGGGCTCAGCAACACGGGCTTCCACTCACCAAGGCTGACCTGGCTACAGCTGCTGCTGATTGCCAGATCTGCCAACAGCAGAAACCAACACTGAGCCCCAGATATGGCACCATTCCTCGAGGTGACCAGCCAGCAACCTGGTGGCAGGTTGACTACATTGGACCACTTCCTTCATGGAAAGGACAGCGTTTTGTTCTTACTGGAGTAGATACTTATTCTGGCTATGGATTTGCCTTTCCTGCACGTAAGGCCTCTGCTAAAACCACCATTCATGGACTGACAGAATGTCTTATCTATCGTCATGGTATTCCACACAGTATTGCTTCTGACCAAGGAACTCATTTCACAGCCAGAGAAGTACGACAGTGGGCCCACGATCATGGAATTCACTGGTCTTACCACGTTCCCCATCATCCTGAAGCAGCTGGCCTGATAGAAAGATGGAATGGCCTTTTGAAGACACAGTTACAGCACCAATTAGGTGGTAACAGCTTGGAAGGCTGGGGTAGAGTTCTTCAGAAGGCAGTATATGCTTTGAATCAGCGCTCCATATATGGTACAGTTTCACCCATAGCCAGGATTCATGGGTCCAGGAATCAAGGGGTGGAAAAGGGAATAGTTCCACTTACTATCACTCCTAGTGACCCTCTAGGAAAATTTTTGCTTCCTGTCCCCATAACTCTAGGTTCTGCTGGCCTAGAAGTTTTGGCTCCAGAGAGGGGAGTGCTCCTACCAGGAGCTACAACAAACATTCCATTGAACTGGAAGCTCAGACTTCCCCCTGGTCATTTTGGGCTTCTAATGCCCTTAAACCAACAGGCTAAAAGAGGAATAACCCTGTTAGGAGGAGTGATAGATCCAGATTACCATGGGGAAATTGGATTACCTCTTCACAATGGAGGTAAGCAAGATTATGTCTGGAGTGTAGGAGATCCCTTAGGGCGTCTCCTAGTACTACCATGTCCTGTGATTAAAGTCAATGGGAAACTACAACAGCCTAATCCAAGCAGGATGACAAAGAACGCAGACCCATCAGGAATGAAGGTATGGGTCAGTCCTCCAGGAAAAGAGCCAAGACCTGCTGAGGTGCTGGCCGAAGGTGAAGGAAATACAGAATGGGTAGTAGAGGAAGGTAGTTATAAATACCAATTAAGGCCACGTAACCAGTTGCAGAAACGAGGATTATAAAGTAATATGAATGCCCCATTGTAAATTTACAAATGCGTTTGCAATTGTACGAGGGATAGTTATATCATGTTAGGCGTATTCACAACCTTGTTATTGTTTCATGTGAACATGAGATATTATTTGTGTCAAGTTGACAAGGGGTGGATTGTAGTGGCTATTCCTGGTTGTCAACTTGACTATATTTGGAATGAACTACAATCCAGAATTAGAAGGCTCACCAGTGACCCTTATCTGGAGGCTTGGAGATCCTTATCTGGATCTTGGTATGGAGATCTTGAGCCATAGTGGCTATGGATTCCAGAAGATTAAATCTCCGAGTTTAAGGAGATTTAATCTGGGCTACACCTTTCATCTGGGATTAAAGGTGTGGTGGAACACACCTTTAATCTGGGCTACACCTTCTGCTGGAGACAATATAAGGACATTGGAAGAAGGGAGTCTAGCTCTTGCTCCTTCGCCTGCTTGCTGTGTGAGACTGAGTAACTGCTAGATCCTTGAACTTCCATTCACAGCTGCGACTGAACCATTGTTGGGAATTGGGCTGCCGACTGTAAGTCATCAATAAATTCTTTTACTATATAGAGACTATCTATAAGTTCTGTGACTCTAGAGAACCCTGACTAATACAACCCCCAAGTTGAAAGACCCCCGAAGGGAGACCCTCACTCAAGTCTCGGGACAGCCGGGAACCCAAGAAGACACTGAGACCGAACTCAGAATATAGGAAGGAAGATTTAATAAAGGCACAACGAGTAAGCACATGAACCAGAGCTCTGGGGTCGAAACTCATACACCAAGCATGGTGTAGAGGAGAATCGACCAGGACCCAAATTTTTCACAGGCTTATATAGGAAAAAGCCAAGGGGGGAGCAGGGTAGGAAAAGTACAAGTTTGCGTAACTAAGGGGTTTTTGCCAAGGGTTTTTCCAAGGGGCTTTCCAAGGGGCTTTCCGTAACCAAGGGGTCGTGTCCTATATTTGGCAATGTACCCGATCTATTGGAACATTATCTCAAAAATGTTCTTGGGGTTGTTCCAGGAAGCCTTTATCTAAAAAATGTTCTTGGAACAGTTCTCAATTGGGAGGGGTAGGACTCTGGGGCGAAGAGTTCAGGTCTTCAGTTGGGAGGGGTTGGACTCTGGGGTGAAGAGTTCAGGAATGTACTCTGGGGTGAAGAGTTCAGGAGTGTTCCGGGAACAATCTCCAGATGGGAGGGGTAGGACTCTGAGTTGAAGAGTTCAGGTGGCCAGTAATTTTCCTCTTTCAAAGTAACCAATGGTTTAGGCGTTGTAAAGAACCCTGGGAATCATGCCTTAGCTTTTCAGTGAGACCTTACCAGAAGAGGTAGATGTTGCCTAAGTCCCCCTGAGCAGAAATTTTAGCAACCAAGTCATTACTAATTTTTCAGTTTGAAAAACAAAAACAAAAAAACAATCCCCAGGTCACAATCTATCTGTGGTGTTTTGAATACGCTTGGCCCCATAGTCTCATATATTTGCAAGCCCAATCATCAGGGAGGGGCACTATTTGAGAAGGACTAGAAAGATTAGGAGGTTTGGCCTTCTTGGAGTAAGTGTGTCAGTATGGGTGGGCTTTGTGATCTCAAAAGTCCACCAGGTCTACCCCACTAAGGAACTCTACTTTCTTGTGGACTTGCTCTCCATTGTTTTTTCAGCCTGATTTCATATACGACTCAGAACTACCTGCCCAGGAGTGGCATGGGTAATCTGTACCCTTCCACATCAACCATTAATCAAGAAATTGCCCCATGAATTTGTCTATGAGTCTATCTGGTGGAGGGGGTGGGAGGTGTTTCTTAATTTAAGTTCTCTCTTCCATTATGTGTCAAGCTGACAAGAAACTAAATAGCCTACATTTTGAATGATCTCCCCAGATTGCAGAGCTTCCCAGAGGGGCATGATCCTGCTGCCAGGATTGTGTGATGGACACCAGACTCTCTGGTGCTGAACAGCAGGGTAAATCTAGGGTGAGACAATTCAAGTTTTGGTGCTGGGATCTAGCAATACAGTATGTCAGGAGCTCAGGAAGCAAAACTTCAAGCAGTTGGAAACCGTACAAGGAATATGGCTCAAAGAAGATAGAGAAAGAGGCTGAGGTGGAAGAGGAGCACAGCAGTGAGAATTTTGGTTTAAAAGCACATAAATTTAGAAAGCACATAAATAGGAATGTGCTTTTGTTTTAATTCCAGGCATGGGATGTGCTTAGGACTGTCCACAGAGCTGACTATGATTTGCCTCATGCTCTAGCACGGGGATGATTTTGTCAGCTGCAGATAGCTTCTGCAATTGTGTGACATTGAAATTCTGGGGACTTTTCAGAGGATATATAAATGCTAAGGCCCTGGGAGCGTGGTGGGTTACTGGTTGGAGGGTTAATGATTGTTGTTGAGGGTTGTGGTTGCTGTTGGTTTTGGTTTGTTAAGTCGTAGTGAGCAAAAAAGAAGCAACATGAAGAAATTATATGTCTTGATGGTGAATATCAAACTTGCCCCAGGGAAGTTGATGCCCCAAATCATCAGGAGGTAGTCTAACAATAGCATCTCTCCCTTTCTGAACCCTGATTTAATTCAGGGATCTCTTTCCTTTTCTCTCTATCCTCTTTCCTCTCTCTTATCTAGTGTTAGGGGTTTTAACAGGTGGAGGTAAAGGGATGGAGAAAAGTAGAAGAATTAAAAACCTGCAAAGTAGTCAAAGACAAGCTACAGAACCCTGTCTGGGTTCCCACAGTCTTTCCTGGCCTTAGTTCCAGAGCCTTCTGAAGCTTGGCTGCCTTTATATGCCTGGGTTTTGTGAATTGCCCCTGTAACTTTATTAGCATGAATATTACCCTTCCATTAAAGCTGCTCAAGTTGATTCCTATGATCAGATCTTCCCTAAGGTTCTCAGCTGCCATTCTTGTGACAGCTAGATATTCTTGTTTAAAGGTATAATTGAAAATATCCCAGAAAGAGTTGAAGATAGTTTATCATAGGAGAAGAGACAGGAACAGCAATGACACCCTTCTTAGGATTCAATAGTGTTTACTAAAATCACTGGCTTCAGAAGAGCAAGTGAAACCTACATTGTTGTGTCTGGCCAGTAGATCACAATCTGGGTTCTAGCCTGGAAAGGCATTTTGGAAACCTGGAAGAGAATAGGGGCTGGGCTGGGCTGGTCTCTGCTCGTCTCTGCTCAAGGTTCAATTTTTACTATTCCAGCACTCCGTTATGAAGGAAGGGGGAGGGGCCCAATTCCCACCAAATAATCTTGGGGTCCAGTAGCAGGGTGACCACGTGATGGCTCCAAACAGCAAAGAGGCAGGTTCCAGCAGTGGGCGTGGCCGAACGATTGAGCGGGAAGCTCCACCCCTGAGCAAGCAGGTTTCAGGCTGGGGGAGGGGAGACTACACTACATGTGGTCAGTCTGCCAATGGAACCCAGGAGAATCTGCCTTTTATTCCTTACCTAGTTACCTAGAGTATACTCCAACTGGAGTGTTCGTGTATGAGTACAGTTATTTCAGCTAACCATCTTAGCATCACCATTCTGAGTCCTATAAACTCTGTCATGTTTACCATCTTTCCCTAAGGACTGAAGGTGGAACATTGAGGACACTTAGTAAACTTTTCCCAAGCAAATAAATGATTGCTTTAAATTATAAATTTAAATTTGCATGCTCATAGAGTCCAATCTTGTTAAGATTTTAATTTTGTGTTTTAAACTCAATATGCAGTCTTCACTGAGAGACAATTTTTTTTTATTACAAGCTCTTTTTGCATCTACAAGTTGTGTTACTAGAAATTGTGTTAGTTGATTCTTTTCTTGGACTAATCCTTCTATTTCCCCCTTTTTATAATTCCTTGGTTTTCTATTTCCTAGTGATAAGATGCCATCATACCTCAAAATAAAAGTAGTAGGAAATTATGAAAAGAATTTCCTAAGACTCTAATGAAGCAATTAAGACCAGATCACAGAAGGACAGGGTTCTGGTGAAGTGTCTTATGAATTCTGGGGTCCCCTTGAGCCCAGTCTCTGCTCCGCTTCTCTTCATCCCTTTGCTTCTGCCACACCCAGTTCCTCATTTTGTTTTTGAGATACACTTGATTTATTTATTTCACTTACACAATTTTTAAAAATTGATTTAAAGTTACTGTACAAAATAGGTTAGGCTGTTTCTATTCATGAGTGTCTTTATAGTTTGTTGTACCGTGAACCTCTCCAACACAGCCCCTCCTTATCTTCTGTGTGCCTCTGCTCCCCTCTTGCAGATGTGTGAAGCAATGAGTTTAACTGGGGTTTCTTTTTTTTTTCTTTTTTTTAAAAAAAGATTTATTTATTTATTATATGTAAGTACACTGTAGCTGTCTTCAGGCATTCCAGAAGAGGGCATCAGATCTCGTTAAGGATGGTTATAAGCCACCATGTGGTTGCTGGGATTTGAACTCCAGATCTTCGGAAGAGCAGTCAGTGCTCTTAACCACTGAGCCATCTCTCCAGCCCTTAACTAGGGTTTCTTATAGGCTTGCAGGTGCATAGGCAATTTACAAGCTTTTTGGTTTTGCTTTTTGAGACATGGTCTCACTAAGTATTCCTAGCTGGCCTGAAACTCATTGTGTAGATAGGCTGGCTTTGATCTCTCAGAGCTCCACCAGCCTGTGCCTCTCCAGTGGTAGGATTAGAGGCATGAACCATGATGCTCAAGGTTAGCTTCTTAAAATGCATCATCATCATCCCATATATGATTCCATAACTAAATGTGAGGGCTGTGAAAATTTTCACAATAGTCAGTGGCCTCTGGATGTGCAAAGAATAAAAGTTAATTAAAAATTAAACATGTAGTGACTCTGGGGTGCTCCTGGCAGTGATCCCTGTTGTGCTCATGAATTCACTGCAGCCCTGGCTCTGGGGCACAGACTTTGTACACCACACAGTGCTAACAAATGATGCCTGAAATACCTTGGCTCAGGTTCAAGATGATAGTTTGTCGTGAACTGCAATGTTTTCTCTGTATGCACAAGGTTTTCTGCTCCTATAGAAACATGGTCTAATTATGGGAAACAAAGACTTTCAATATTTTCCTGCTGTCATTTCTCATTAGTGTGTATCAAAATAGTAAATCTTTGGACTGCATTGTGTTGGATGTTTGATTTTTAAAAATTGCCGTTTGAATTGCTGGCTTTAAGTTTCACAATAATCATTAAATGAATTTTGATTTTAGCTTAAAACAGAATTTCCAGCAATTCCTAAACTGGCTTTACATGTATGTCTCCATTTTATAGTATGTAATTGTGTGAGATAGAATTTTCAACATTGATATTATAAAATTAAGCCATTGATGAACTCTGAGAAACATTAAAGATGGTCCTGATGTATTACATATGCAGCTGAGATTTAATTCTCATGTGTGCATAATTATCACATGTGTGAGTGTAGGTGTGCATGTTTGTATACATATGTCTGTATGTGTGTGTGCATGTGTGAGTGTGTGCATGTGTATACGTATGGAGGTCAGATGATAACTTCTAGTGTTCATTTTTATCTTCTAATTTATTGCAGACAGGGATATATCATGATGGGAATGGAAGTGTACTTGGTCCATGAGGTCCCAGGAAGTCTCTTGTTTCCACTGCCCATTTGTTTGAACACTGGAATTGCAAATCTATATACTATCATGCCTGACTATATATGGATTCTGGTGAATCAAATTCAGCTCCACACACTTGTGTGGCAAATACTTAACTCACAGAACCATATCCTTAGTCACAAATTTTATTCCACATGTATATATGATTAAACTATATATGTCCAGTAATTAAATATTTGTGATCCATTATCAGTAAATGTTTGATTTGTATGTTTACTCTGTATTCTTATATATCCAGATATGATGCCTAGTTTTATGTCACTTTGACTCAAGCTGAAGTCATCTGAGAAGAGAGAACCTCAATTGGGAAAATGCCTGTAAGGAAATTAGTGATTTATGGGGAAGGACCCAGCCCATTGTGAGTGGTGCCATCCCTGAACAGGTGGTCCTGGGTTCTATAAGCAAGAGGACTGAGCAAGCTTGTAAACAGCACCCCTCCATGGTCTCCTCCAGGAGGCTGCTCCTGCCTCCTGGTCCCTACCCTGTTTAAGTTCCTGCCCTGCCACCCTGCCATGTTGAACAGTGATGTGGAAGCGTAAGCTTGCTTTTGACCATGTGTTTCATCACAGCAGTAGTAACCATCATGAAGACACAAGAGTTGCATACTTTTCTCAGGGGGGGAAGGGGGTCCCATGTGGGGAGAATTTAAGGAGCCTGGTTCTGTAGCAGAGTTGAATTCTTTGCAACAGTGTTGAATGCTCATCCAGGCTGCACACAATGTTGCTGTACAGCCTGCTACTCTTTGGAATATATTCAAGAAACCTGTTTTCTTAAAAAAAAATTAAAACCATCTACTCCATAAGTTTTTCTTATCCACCCAAAATGCAGTTTATAAGAGAATTAATAAGATTTCAATGTGCAGAATAGATTGGAAATCGTGCGTCAGTCAGGAAGCCAATGGGAGCCAATCACTGTGGCTTGGCTATAAAGCAGTAGTCACTGAAGCTTCTGACACCGACTGAAATGCTCAAAAGGAGAAGCAGCGTTAGAACTCCTTCTGAAGGCTTCCGTGCTTTAACCATGCTGTAGGAAGAAATGCATGTGCGACTCAGGAGCCTGTCTAAATGTCTAGTTTATACATCTGAGTGTTTGCCTGTATGTAAGAGCATACACCATATGCATGCCTGGTATTCAAGGAGGCCAGAGATGACATTGGATTGCTTGGAACTGAGTTACAAAGGATAGTGAGCTACCATGTGAGTGCTGGGAATTGAACCTGGGTCTTCTGTAACCGCAGCCAGTACTCCTAACCTCTGTGCCAGCTCCCCAGGCCCTAGTTTCTGTATTGCTAAAGGTTTTGCACTTCCATTCCGAGTTTGCTGTTACTCTGTCTAGATGGAATGTCCTTCATTCTTCAGATCCACTCTGTTGTCACTTCCTAACGTCCATTGAACTTATAGTCTTACAGAGACAACATCTTAGAGAAATCGCTAAGTTTTCTTTCTTATCTTTCTTTTTTTGCAGATGTCTTTTGTCATTTCCATCTCCTACCAAGACGTCAACTTCTAGAGGACAAGACTCATGGACCTGCCTTTGTGTTCTCTGGAGTACCTCATCCATGGCTGTCACCTAGACAAGAGTTGAAAGTCATGTGACATGGGTTTTGAGGGTTGGTTTTAAATGAAGGTGGAATTTTTACTACATGCTCTTGGTACCTGAGAAAACACTAGATGAGGTGTTTTATTCATACACAGTGGTCTGCCAAGTTGTAAAAATGTAAATTATTTCAGTTAAAGGTGTGAAAATCACATACTCTGTGTTTACACCTGTGGTTTCTAAGCTGCCTTGCCACTGTGAATAGCCAGTACGATTCTCACTTTCCTGAGTATATAAACACTAGGATTATAGGGTAACTGTTCAAATGACTGTTTCTGAGCTGAGTCCCACCCATTTGGAGTTCCCCGGTTCTTTTTTTGGAGTTTGAATGATATGGGATTTAACTGTGTGGGCCTAGTGTGGCAACAGTAAGTTTGCACAATTTCAAAAGATTCATTAGTCAGACCTAATGACTGCATCCTTCGAAACTTGACTAATGAGAACTCACTCAGAGAGAATTGGTACCCAGGAGAAGGTTCATGACGTACCATGCGAATGCTTTGTCTATGACTCCAGCAGAGGAAAGGGAGGCAGCCGGGGCATCCTCTGGGCTTGTGTTTAC
The DNA here is from genome assembly GCF_978045245.1 of Mus caroli. Classification (NCBI taxonomy): domain Eukaryota; kingdom Metazoa; phylum Chordata; class Mammalia; order Rodentia; family Muridae; genus Mus; species Mus caroli. The sequence continues at coordinate 120,063,382 of NW_028227261.1, forward strand.
TTAGTGTTTCATATATAGATTGTACACTGAAGGGCTTTGCAAATGCAGCGCAGTCACCTGCCCGTGACAGTGCAGCCCTGGCCCCTTCCTGGGAGAGCATTAACCAGTGAAGACAGATGTGAGGTTGGGCACTCAGTGAGGCTCTCTGATCATCTATTCGCCTTTGGGTTCAGAAAGCCTAGCCCTTTTATATATGACTAGGAAAATCACAATATACAACATTATTCAATTAAAATTCAAACAATTCTTGGAACCCAGCAATTACAGAACTGAGTTCCTTCCTATACTAAAGGAGGGTGGTAGGGGGTGGGATACTCTCCATGCCCTCTGTCCTCTGTAGGAAGCCTGAGCTGTTTCTTTTGTTCTCAGACCTGGGAAGCTCCAAATAAGCACAGAAAATCTCACAGCAAACTGGTTTTTGGAGTGGAAAATGGCTGGTGGTCTCGCCGTTTTCATGATCATAATTATTTGTTTGTGGTCAGCTGGGTATGTTATGGAAGCGGCAGGCCAGGGCAAGGAAGCGAGTGTTGCAATCTCTCCTGCAATATGGCAAGACCGTGGTGCTCATCAGTGAGCAAACACTCAGGACTCACCTGGCTTTGTCAGCTTCAGCACCGTTTTGTTATCGGCTTATCAGAATCAAATGCATAATTGTTGCTGCTTTGGGAGAGCAATTGCTGTAGCAATTCTTATTCTAGATTCACTGACATGTAATTTATAAGTGTTGTAATACTTAAGGCATATGATGTGATTATAGCTGTCAAGCTCATTAACTCTTACTATGTGTGTAAGTATGATGATCTCATACTTCTAGTATGAAGGCAATCTTATAAAGTATTTTAAGCAATTGTGTATGTAAAATTAAAGTCTTACAAGTGGAATTGTCAACTCTTGTTATCAGGATGTGCTTTAGACTTGAGAGCTTTGAATTGGGATGCTCAAACTATAAAGAACTTCATAAGTGGTCCCTGTCTAGTTTGGTGTTAGATAAATGTGTACAAAACTCTATGGGAAAAGAATTGGAACCTGAGGAGCACTGACCCAAACCTTCCTCTGGATTCAGTTTTTGTGGAATTGTGATTCAGAAAACTTGGTTGAACTGGATGCCGCTCGAACCTCTCAGTGTTGGGGAAGACTCAGGAGAGGGCTTCTGGGTCCCCTGATGTGGCTTCCTGTGTCTGTTATGGAAGCTGTTGCCTGATATGCCTCCATAGGACATTGTTTCTCCATAAGGAGCCAGGGGTCAAATTCTTTTAACTGTGCCTGGGCGTAGGGGTGGTCTGGTCTTACTGTGTGTGACTGACTGGAGAGATGATCCACACAGGTCAATGGGTGTTGAGTTTTAGTTGTCTTTCTGCTACACAGGCTACACTAGAGGTGTCTACACTAGAGGTGTCTACACTAGAGGTGTCTACACTAGAGGTGTCTTTCTTGTCTGGTTGATGATATCAACTGGAAAGTGACAACTGTATGATTTACTTCATAGAATTCAAACATAAGTTTGTAGCAGAGACGCTCAGGTGGGAAAACTTTACTGTTAGTCCTTCTTTGTTTTATTATCAAGGCATTTCCTGTTCTCTTTTTTGTTTGCAATGTATTATACCAGCTTGGGTTAGCTCAGTGTGTCTGTGACTGACTCTGAGTAACTGGATCTGGCACAGCCTGTCACCCAGCTCCTGCCAGAGTGTGATATGAGGATGGTGAGCTTAGGTTGGTCTGGGTAATATAGGAAAACCGCATAGTTCCTGTATGTTCCCGTTCTTTGCTTTCCATAATTTTCCATTTTCCTGGCTTATTTTGTCTAGATCTTCTACTTTATCTTCAAGTCCGCTGAAATTTCTAGTTGGGATATTAAGCTTTTCAATCCCATCTTCACATCACCCTGTGTTCTCTTCAATCTTTTAATCACTTCATTGAATTCACTTTTCAAATCTTGATTTATCTTTGCTAGTTCTTTCAGATGTATATTTGTGTTTTCTTGGACATCATTTAAGTGTGCATTATTAGCCTCTTATAGTTCGTGTCTTCTTTAAAATTTTTTTTTTTTTTTTTTGGAGACAGGGTTTCTCTGTGTAGCCCTGGCTGTCCTGGAACTCACTTTGTAGACCAGGCTGGCCTCGAACTCAGAAATCCACCTGCCTCTGCCTCCCGAGTGCTGGGATTAAAGGCGTGCGCCACCACATAAAGTTTGTGGTTGTTCTTTTCAGTTCTGTATCGTTGGGTTCATCTAGGTAGCTCTCCTTAGGGGACACTTCTATAGGACTAATGGGTTTGACAGGAGAGAGACAGGCTGTCAGGGCCATTTGTGTTGTTTTTGTTTTTGCAATTTGACCTGGGCATGTGAACTTCTCTGGCTGAGTGTCTGATGTGCTAATCAGGCCTTCCTTAGATTGAGCCAGTATGGGGATTGGGAGACCCCGTGCTAGATCAAGTTAATCTGATGGGTGAGCTGTTTAATTGGACCAGTGAAAGATGGCTTCCAAACCCTGAGGTCTAGTGCTAGGCCAGGCAAGAGAGGGTTGTAAATGTTGGACAGTGTTTTTATTCATAAGCATCATGTAAGGCTGGGTCATTCACTGTGTAACACCTTCCAGTACTGTGAGAGAGAGTCTGCAGTGAGGCTGCTTCCAGGTTGGTTCTTCTAAGTGCTGGGTCCGCACGTGGGTCCGCACGTGGGTCCGCACGTGGGTCCGCACGTGGGTCCGCACGTGGGTCGTGTCTTCAGAGGCAGGAACTTAGTCTTTGTAGAAGGCAACCACAGTCAGCAGCACTAGCCTTTATTATTTTGGGGGTCTTTTGAATTCTTCTAATAACCCAAAAGGCGGTTTCTCATGTCTGGTCCCGGGGGCTTTGTTAGATAGCCTATGGCTCACAGGGGAGAATTATCACACCAAGTGCCAAAATTTCATTTAAACTACACACACACACACACACACACACACACTATATATATATATATATATATATATATATATATATATACATATATATATATAATATATATAAAATATATAATATATAAAATATATAATATAATATTATAATATATAATATATTATATATATTATAATATTATATTATATATCATATATTATATATTATAATAATATAATCTCTCTCCATCTCTCTCTGTATTGCCTGGCCTCTCTTTTCTCCCATTAAATCCTCCCCCATTCTCCCCTTCATGGCTTCTGTACCTTGCTCCTCTCTAGATCTCTTCTACTCCTCCATGGTCTATTTTTACTTTCCTTGTTTCTTCAGTTACTCCAGGTTATATACTCACATCTAAAGGTTCAGAACTTTGACCTACAAATAAATGGTAATATGTATTCTTTTTCCTGGGTCTGGGTTACTTCATTCACTGTACACACACACACACACACACACACACACACACACACACTCATTTATCAGAAAACATTCTTTTATTTTTTTTAAAGTTGAATATAATTGCATTATGAAAATATGCTATATTTTCATTTTCCATTCAACAGTTAAAAGACGTTTCAGTTGCTTTACTTACCTATTTATTTCTAGTAGACACTGAACATGGCTAAACAAGTATCCTTGGGGTAGAAAGCAAAATCCTTTGGTTATGTGTCTAGGGGCAATATAGCTGGGACATGTGGTAGATTTATTTTTAGGTTTTGGAAAATTCTCCATATTGGTTTCTACAGTGGTTGTATCAGTTTGCATTCCCCCAGTCAGTGAATAAGGGTTCCCTTCCTCTCCATCCTTTCCAACATGTGCTGTTAGTTGTTTTGTTGATCTTGGCCATTCTGACTGGGGTGAGATAAATTCTCAAAAGTAGTTCTCACTTGCATTTCCCAAAGGATTATGAACTCCTTTAAAGATATGTCTTAATCATCTTTATTTCCTTGTTTTGAGAACTCTGTTCAGATCCATGTCACCCATTCATTTTTTTAGATTTATTTACTTTTTTCTATGTGTATGACTCTTGAGTGTTCTGCTGAGCATGCATGTGTACCACATGTGTGCCTGGTGCTGGAGGAAAGCAGAAGTTATTGGATCTCATGAAATTGAAGTTACGGGTCGTTGGAGCCACCATGTGGGTGGGTTCTGGCAACGAAACCCTAGCTCTCTATGAGGCAGAGTTGTTTTCAAGGGCTGAGCCAGTTCTCCAGCCACCAGAGCCTGTTTTTAATGGGGTCATTGATTCTATTGACTTTTTAGGTTTTTTTATGTATTCTGGGTAGTAGTAATGTTTTCTATCAGATGTATACCTGAAAAATGTTCTCTTTCAGTCTCTGTACTTTCTGTTGCTATGCAGAAACTTTTTAGCTTTATGAGGTCCCACTTGTCAATTGTGACTTAATTTCTGGGCAAAGTGAGTCCTATCCAGAAAGTCTTTTCCTATACCTATATCTTATAGAGTACTGGCTATAGTTTTGTGTGTTTGTTTGTTTTGATTTGGTTTTGTTTTGTTTTTTTCCTAGCAGTTTTAGTCTTTGATCCACTTTGTGGGTTTTTTGTTTTGTTTTGTTTTTGTTTTTGTTTCTGTATTTTTGGTGCAGGTGATAGGTATCAGTTGTGGCTTTTTTTGTTTGCTTTTGTTTTAGATTTATTTATTATGTATACAGTGTTCTGCCTGCATGTACATTTGCAGGGCAGAAGAGGGCACCAGATCTCATTATAGATGATTATGAGCCACTATGTGATTGCTGGGAACTGAACTCAGATCCTCTGGAAGAGCAGCCGATGCTCTCAACCTCTGAGCCATCTCTCTAGCCCCAGTTGTGGTGTTTTAATAAGTGTCCTCTATCATCTCAGTCATGTGTGTACTTGATCCCAGTTGGTGGTTCTGCTTTGCGAGGTTTACGTAGTGTGGCGCCGTGACCTTGCCTCAGGAAGTAGGGGGTGGGCTCTGCGTTTAAAAACATCACGCCACTGTCAGCAAGCCCTCTAGAGAGGGCTTTGTGTTCTTGGACTGAGACCTTAGTTCTCATGCTCTTGCCACTTGCTGCCATGTTTTTCCCACCATCGTTGTCTCAACTCCTCTGGAACCAAGATGAATTTGTGCTTCTATAACGTGTCATGGTCACGGACCCTTATCACAGCAACAGGAATGTAATTCATATATAAATTTAATTTCATTCTTCTACATGTGGACATGTGCCCGGTTTCCCCAGCACCATTTGTTGAAGAAACTGTTTCTCTGGTATATGGGTTTTTGTTTTTTTCATCTTTGTGATGTGCTGTCATATCTGAGTCTTCCTTTTGTGTGCATGTCTGTTTTTGTGCATGGCGTTTTTATGCTGTTTTCTATTACGGTGACTCTGTAATGGAACTTGACATTTGGAATGGTCATCCCTTTAGAGTTTTTTTTTTTTTTTTGCTCAGGATAGCTTTGACTTCTGAGTCCTTTTGATTCTATATGAATTGTAGGATTTTTTTGTACTTTTGTGGATTTTGGTTGAGATTGCAGTGAATCTATCTGTAAATGGCTTTTGATTAAATGGTCATTTCCACAATATTAATTCTATGAATCCAGGGGGTGTTGGAAGTCTTTTCATTTTTTAGTGTCTTTTTACCTCTTTCTTCAGAGAAGCAAAGATTTCATTATAGAGGCCTTTCCCCTCTTGCTTCAGTCTATTTCTAGTTACTTTGTTCCTGCTGTCTGAGGCTATTGGGGAGGGAAGAGGGTCAGTGGCCTCTTGGTGAATGTGTTGTTGGTGCGTAGTGAAGCTGCTGACTTTTGTAAGTGGCTTTTACATCCTGTCCCATTGGTGATACTGATCATTTCTAGAACTTTTTTTGGTGGTATTTTGGGATCTCATGAATAATACCATATCATCTGCAAATGGCGATAACCTGACTTCTTTTCCTAATTGTATCCTTTTAATTTCTTTCTATTGCTTTATTGCTTTAGGTAGTAATGATAAACACTGTATTGACGAGGGCTTATAACAGTGGACAGCTTCGACTCAGTCTTGACCTCCATGGAATTGCTTTGCGTTTTTCTCCATGCAGGGCAATGCTGGGTGTGGACTTGTCTTTTATAAACATTATTATGTTGAGGCATAGGCCAACCCATCCTACCCTCTGGCACTTTTATCATGAAAGTGTGTTGAATTTTGTCAAGAGCTTTTTCTGCATCAGTTGAGATGATTCTTGTCTTTAAGTCTATGTATTTGAGTGCTTAGACTTGACTTACAGTGTTGAACCACCACAGAATCTCTGGGATAAAGCCAAGTTGACCATGGTGAATGAACTGATTTATGCCTGGATTCAGGTTGATAGTGCTTTATTGACAATATTTTTATCTATTTTCATCAAGGATAATGGCCAATATTTTTCATTTCATCCAGCCTTATGTTTGTTTTCTTTTGCATTGCTCAGATATTTATTACTATTCTCATTGAGCTAGTTTTCATGGCTTCCTTAAACTTTTTGAATTCTTTGATAAAATTTATGATTTTTTAAAAAGTTCTGTGTCCTGGGGTTCATCTAGGCAATTTTCATTGGAAAATATTACTATGGGGAGATGTACTGTCTTAGCCTTTATTTTGTGTGTGTTTTTCTGATGAGAATTGGGTGTATGGGCTTCATTTCTGATTCTGTAGAGCGGAGCTTTGCTGCTGCTTTTGTTGTTGCTCAGCCTTGATTGAATTCAGGTCAAGAATGAGATGTTGGTAGGTCAATCCTTCAGTGTCCCTCAGTGTCGATTTTGTATTTGAGGAACACTGTGATTCCAGCTGAGTGGTAAGCAAGAAAGACTGCAAGTAGATGAACTTCAGGATCTACTTTTGCTGGCATGCAAGTTGTGCTGCCCAAGCTATTCCTTGGAACTGTGGGGATGGTGTGGGTGGGCTGGGGTTTGTGGCATTCACTAGATTAGGGCGATACATAGGCTGTGTGGCTGAGGGAAGGCCTGAGGACTGGGGATAGTGCAGGGAGACTAAGTTCCAGTGAATCACCAGGCTAGATGGGGACTCGGATCTTCTTCCTGAGTTAGGCCTAGAGGCAGGATATGCTACAGGCAGGCTAGGGTCTCAAGGATTTGCCAGACTGAACTGACATACAGGGTCAAGCTGGGAATTGTTCATAATTCCCAGGTAGGACTGCATTTATTGAGCCAGCCCACAGATGTGTGACCTATGGTATGTCTGGGGACTGGGAAGGGTACAGGTCGGTTGCAGTTCAGGAAACCCTCTAGACATGGGCAAGGCTTGGGTCATGTGATGTGAGTGGGCTAGAGTCAGACAGGCTGATAACATTGGGCCGGCACAGAGGATGAATGACCAAGGCTGAACTTGAGAGATAGGGATGGTGCAGGCAGGATCAAGCAGACTGGGCTGATCCACAGGCTATGTGACCTGAGATAGGTCTAGGGGTTAGAGAAGGTGCAGGTGGGATAGGGTTCAGGGAACTCAACACACTGGGCCTGGGTGCAAGATGAGTGCCTTGGATACATTCCAGAAGATGGATATGGCTGAAGAAGTTTAAAGTTGGGTGAGCTGATGGGGCTAGGCTGGACACAAGATGTATTATTAGGGCCAAGCATCGCAGTTAGAAACAGTGAAAGGGAGAATCAGACAGACCACTCTACAGGATATGTGGCTGGGACAAAGGCCAGGGACTGAGAATTAGGGGCTAGTAGTCTTGCCTATTAGGTAAAGGATGGTGTGGTTTGCGAGGTAGAAGGCTGATGTACGTGCTATGAGGTGGGTCTCTGGGATCAGAAGAAAGATTGTGATAGTTGGTAAAGGAAAAAAAAAAGATCCAGAACTTGTGAAAAAATCAGAAACATGTTTCCTAGAGATAATTTCTATTTGAGTTTTGGAGCTCGGCGTTGTACATTTTCAGTGTGTATTGCTCAGATACATATGCAGACCTAGCTTTAAGCAGCTCAGTTTCTCAGCATAAGCTACTTCTTGAGCTGGCAATGATCTCTTTTGAAGCACCACAGGCAGAATATTTGCAAAAGGAGAGGCTAAGGACATCCCAGTACAAATTCCAAGTTATAAACAGGGGCCAAAGCAACAGCAGTGAGGGCCCCACACGCTTCAGGCAGCATCTTAGGTAGTCTGACTGTAGCACCTGGCCTCTGAGAACTCTGAGTGCCAGAAACTCCATGACCTGGAGTCTCCTGAAGCAGACCCAGAAAGGAAGGCCTTGGTGTCCTCCCAGGAAGTAATCCCAGCAGTGGCTGAAGTTGCTAAGCAGAATTTTCTGGTGTGAATGGTAAAATCATTGGATGCCATTGGAGAGCGGCCACGGCTCACTGTTTAATGACTTCCAGAAGGATTACAAAGGATTTCAAAGTAAGCTTGGAGCTATTGAGAGCAAATAATGTGCCAAGAATATGGGAGTAGTTTGGGTTTTGGAGCCTGAATACTACTTTGTTAATTTAGGGAAAAATACAGCTAGTTTCTAGATGTGTTGGAGGTCTGTTGTTTCCCCTAATGTCATTTGTCTTGTTTCAGCAAGATATACATCACACACACACACACACACACACACACTACCACCACCACCACCACCACCAATGATAAAGGGGATATATATATATATATATATATATATATATATATATATATATCAGAAGATTGGTAGAATCAGGAAAATAATTGTAGATTTGTTTGAGTTGTTCAGTAGATGGGAGGTGGGGAGTAAAGTAGATACAATAAAAAACAAAATAGAACAAAACTAAAAAAAAAAAAAAAAAAAAAAAAAAAAAAAAAAAAACGAAACCATGAATTGTGGTTCCTTCCCCAAATGCCAGGAAGTATTAAATAAACTTTCTTTTGAAGAGATGACATATGTTTCCCTGCTATCTGAATTTGGAAGGGCTTGTTATTTGTTTTGGCCAATAGAAAGCAAGAAGACAATTTGTTGAATTTAGAGCCTTTTCTTACTTCTGCTGTTTCTCTTGGAACTCCACTGAGCCACCAAAGAAGAATCATGGGCAGGCCTGCTAGGTGGCTGTCCAGGTGCCCTAGAAACTGAGATCAGATTATATATGCCCTACTCGAATTTACTAAGTATTCTATCAACCAGTGGTTTTTCAGACTGCGCCTTGACCTAGGACACTCTATTACAAGCAGTTTTTTACTCCACTTTGAGGGAGAAGAATGACTGTAGACCCCGAGTGAACCCTTAAACTGCATCATCTGTCAAGCATCACCATCCACCACAGACTTGGTAACTTATTCCTAAATGTCTAAAGAGAATCATCTGAAGTCAGATATGGCAGTGCACACTTTAATGCTAGCACTTGGAAGGCAGGAACAGGTAGATCTTTGTGAGTTTGAGGCCAGCCTGGTTTACACAGTGAATTCCAGGATGGCAGTGGCTACAGAGAGACCCTGTCTCAAAAAACAAACAAAACCAAAACCAAACCACAAAAACCCTAGGCAAAAATAACAGGAAGGTAAAGAAATATGAGAGCAGGAGAAATAGTCTTCCCCAGGGAAGAACATACCTGTTGTTTATCTAAAATCAGGTAGTCGGCCCTGAAAACATATATACGAATAACATTATACCCTGAAAACAAACATACAAGTATTATTATACAGAACAAGCAGGATATTTTAATGTATTTTACACACACACACACACACCACCACCACCACCACCACCACCACCACCACCACCACCAATTATTGAAAAAGACCTTGAATTTGAAAGAGAGCAAGAAGGGCTATATGAGAGGATTTGGGGAAGAAAAGGGAAGGAGGAAATGGTGTAATTGTACAGTAATCTCAAAATATAAACGAAATAATTTTAAACAATACATGTAAAAAGACATCACTCAGTAACCCAGAGCCTCGTGGGTTTTGCCTTGCCCAGTTTGGATAGGCAAGGATGAACATCCAAATGGATGACGTCCATGGGTGTCATCCTTGTTCAGCTCGTATTTGGGCAGTCACGTTGGTGAGAAATTATGGGTGTAGCTGTTGATATTAGTGGAAAAAATTTTCATAGCAAATTCTCTGATCTGCTGGGTGTTAGAATTTCCATCTTGTCTTCTGTAATGTCCCCTGAACTTGAGGTATGGAGGTATGAGGTTTTGTAGATGTATCTGTTTGGATCGGGCTCTACAACTCTGCATTTTGATTCATTGTGGTTTTCTGTAACGGTCTCCATCTATTGCAAAGAGACATTTCTTTGATGAATGGTTAAGACTACACTTATCTGTGGGTATAAGGATAAATGTTTAGATTGTTGTTAGGGATTCTGCTGGTTTAATGACCATAACCATGATTTTACTAGCACTGAGTAACTAGCTAAGATCCTAGTATCAAGCATGGTATCCTTCTGTTGAGGAGGTCTTAAGTCCAATTAGAGAGTTACTGATTACTGCCAAGATTGGTGTGATGCTACTGCACCCTTAAGGTTACCATGCAGTCATGATAGTTTTGTTCCATTTTTCTATATGTCTGTTTTTGTGCCAGCACCATATGGTTTGTTTGTTTGTTTGTTTTTGTTTTGTTTTACTCTAGCTCTCTAATACATCTCAAAATCTGGAATTGTAATCCCTTCAGGATTGTTCTTTTGCTCAAGAGTGCTTTGGGTACCTGGGGTCTTCAGTGATTCCATATGAATTTTAGAATAGTTTTTTTCCTACTTCTGTGAAGAATGAGATGGGGATTTTGATTAGGATTTACACTGAATGTATAAATAGATTTAGGTAGAATGGTCGTTTTCATGGATTCTACTAATCCATGAGCATGGGATGTCTTTCCAATTCCTAGTGTCTTTATCTCTTTCTTTAGAAGTTTAAAGTCCATTGCAGAGGTCTTTCACTTTCTTTGTTAGGAATTCCTAAGATGTCTTATGTTCTTTGAGGCTCCTAGGAATGAGAGTATGCCCATGATTTCTGTCTCTATGTGTTTCTTGTTGATGTATAGTAATATTGATTTGTGGAAGTTGATTTTTTTTTGTCTCCTGACACATTGCTGAATGTATTCTAGAAGTTTCTGGTATAATATTTGGGATCTCTAGTGTATCTCTGTCCATGATTTGTGTCCCTATAATTTCCTTCTCTTGCCTTATTGCTTCAGCTAGTACTTTTGGAACAATGTTGAAAAGGAGTCAGGGTAGTGGTCATTCCGGTCTTGTTCCTTACTTTACTGGGATTGCTTCAAAGCCTTTCTCCATTTAGGATGACGCTGCCTGTGGCTGTATCATATGTAGCTTTTACTGTGTTGAGGATGTTAGCCCTAGTTCTGTGTTCTCTGTGACTTTTATCATGAAAATATATTTGACTTTATCAAAGTTTTTTTTTTCTTCCACATATTGAGATGGTCGAGTAATCTTTAAGTAGTGTATGTAGTTTATCACGTTCATTGACTCAAATATCATTCATTGTGGGTAATCTTTTTGATGTATGTCTGTATTCTGTTTGCAGGTCTTCTATTGAACACTTTTTAGTCTATTTTCAAACCTTTAGTTGGATTTTATGTTGTGTCTCTTTACTTGGTTTTAGTATTTGAGTGATACTGGCTTCATAAAAGAGTTTGTGTGTTTGAGAGTGCTTTCTTTCTTTCTTTCTTTCTTTCTTTCTTTCTTTCTTTCTTTCTTTCTTTCTTTCTTTCTTTCTTTCTTCCTTCCCTCCCTCCCTCCCTCCCTCCCTCCCTCCCTCCCTCCCTCCTTTCTTTCTTTCTTTCTTTCTTTCTTTCTTTCTTTCTTTCTTTCTTTCTTTCTTTCTTTCTTTCTTTCTTTCTTTCTTTCTCTCAGCAGTTTAAGAAGGCTTGGTTGCATATCTTATTTGAATAACTGGTAGAATTCTGCCGTGAATCCTCTGGCCCTGACTACTACTACCACTAGTATTCCTATTCCTCCTCCTCCTCCTCCTCTTTTTCTTCTCTTTTCTGTAAGAATTTTATTACTATTTCAATCTCATTTATATGAGTCTGAGTCTGTTTTGGCTGTTGATTTCTTGATTTAATTTTGGTGGCTTGGATAAGACTAGACATTCAGCCATTTCTTTTTAGTGTTTTTTTTTTTTTCCAGCTTAATGGAGTACAGGTCTTTTTTTTGTTTGTTTGTTTTGTTTTGTTTTTTTTTTGTTTACAGTATTCTCTTAATATTCTAACTTTCATTGGTGTCTCTTGAAATGTTTCCATTTTCCATGTTAATTTCTCCTCTTGTTCCTCTCTTTCTTTTGGTTAATTAGGCCAAGAGTCTGCCATTCTTATTTATTCTCTCAAAGAACCAATTCTGAGATCTGTTGTTTTTTTTCCTATTGTTTTGTTTTTTCCCAGTTCATTGACTTCTGCTCTAATTTTTATTATATCTTGCCTTCTATTGCCTTTGGCTTGGGCTTGTTGTTGGTTATTCAAAATTTTGAGTTGCATTATTAAGTCACTCATTTGTGCTTTTTAAAAATGTTTTAACATAGGCACGTAGAGTTCTAAATTTTCTGAATAGGGCTGCTTTCAATATGCCCCAGAGATTTTGTATTGTTTTTTCATTTAGCTTCAGGAAAATTTCTATTTCCTTAACTCATTCTTCATTCAGTAATGAGCTGTTTAATTCCCGTGAGTTTGTGTATGCACTAAGCATGTTTTTCTCCCTGGCAACTTTAAGTTTTATTGCTTTGTGTCAGGTAGCACACAAGGACTGATTTGTAAATACCTGTGTCCCAGGATGTCTCTGTATTAGAATAGCTCTCACATGCTGCTAGAGAGAATGAATATTCTTTGACTTTTGGGTAGTATGTTCTGTAGATACCTTTAAGTCCATTTGATACATGATGTCAATTAATTCTGATGTTTGTCTATTTTTGTCCAGGGGATCTATCTTTTGGAGAAAATGGGATATTAAAATCACCTACTATTAGTGGATAGATGTTCTCTCTGTAAATTGAATACATACATGCATAATATATATACACCTACACACACACACACACACACACACACACACACACACACATATACTACATTAATGAAATTAGGCACCGCAGGTTTGGTCCATATATGTTTATGATAGCCATGTTTTCTTGGTTAACTATTCCCTTAATTGGAATGAAGTGTCATTCTGATAAGTTTTAGTGTAAAATATATTTTATCAGATATTAGGTTATTAAAGCCTGCTCGCTTTTTTGTTCCCATTTTGTTGGAGTGTTTATGTTCACCCTTTACTCTAAGGTGGTGTCTGTCTTTAAAACTAAGATGTGTTTCTTGCAGGAAACAGATGGATTTTTGTTTTTTGGTAACATTCAGTCTACCTGTGTCTTTTGATGGGAGAATTGAGACCACTGATATTTGAATTTATTATAGAAATGTGTGTGTTGATTGTAGTCATTGTGTTGTTGTTTTTAGTGTTTTGTGGTGTTCTTGGTGGTACTTTGTGTTGACTAATTATGTTTTTCTATTTCTTTCCACAATCTCCTCTCTTCAGCTTGAAATACCCCTTCCTGTGTTTCCTTTAGATTTGTTTTTTTGTTTGTTTGTTTGTTTTGTTTTGTTTTTTTGGATTGAAAATGTTTAGGCTGATGATGCCATGGAAAGTTTTTCTCTTTCCCTCAGTTATGGCAGATGTTCTTTACTAGGTGTATTAGTCAGTGCTGGCTGACATAGTCTCTTAAGGTTTTGAATGCATTGCTCTAGGCTCCGAATATTATATTGAGCAATCAGCTGTTATTCTGATGGGGTTCTGTGTATTTACTAACTATGACATGCTGTGGAGAATTTCTTTTCTGTACCTGTCTGGTGTTCTGTGTGCTTCTTTTATCTATATGGGTATGCCTTTCCATAGTTTGTGGAAGTTTTCTTCTGTGATCTTGTTGAATACCTAGTTTATGTCACTGATTTGCCATTTTTTGTCCATTATCTATTATGTATCTTTTGCAACATTTGGTTTTACTATGGTATCCCACATTTCCTGTATGCTCCCCCCCCCCCCCCCGTGTGTGTGTGTTTAGTTTTTCATATTCTTTACTTATTTGGTCTAGACCCTCTACTTTATATTTGAGTCCTGCTATTTTACCTTCTGCCTGAATCATTTTAGTTATAAGTCTTTCCTTCAAGCTTTCTAGTTGGGCTATTGGGTTTTTCAGTTTTGTCTTCCTTCCAGCTTGAGTCCTTTCCCTCCCTCCAGTGTTTCTGTCTCCTGACTGAATTCCACACTCAAGTCTTGGGTTATCTTCATTATTTCCATCAGCCATCATTCCTACATTTAGTCTCCTTAGTCTCTCTTCCTTTATTTCACTGAGCTGCTTATCTGTCTTCTCTTTAAACTCCTTGAATTCTTTAATAAATTTCATGATTGTTTTGTTTAAGCTTTGTGTCCTGTGGTTCGTCTGTGTAATTCCCACTGACAACATTTCTACAGGACTGGTGGGTTTTTCAAGAGAAGACACTGGCTTAATCTTTCAGACTGTTGGTATTATTTTCAATGAGATCCAGGCATTTTTGTTGTTGTTGTTAGTTCTAAGTCTGATATGGGCAGAGCAGGTTGAGGTAAAAGAAAGAGTGGGAGGGTTGGGCCTAGAGGTTGTAAATGGCTTGAATAGAATTGAGTCAGGTCGACAGAGTGGCCCAGGCTGGTAAGTACTGCTCCATGCCTTGAGTGTGAAGGTAGATCTGGTTGGGTAGAAAGTTATGTTGTAGGAGGAGTCTGTGGGTTATGAAATAGGTAGGAAGGGTCATGGTTGAAGCCTAGAGATCATTTGCCATGCAGGAAGGGAGGCTATCCTAGGCTGGAACACTGGGTGTGGCACCCAGGCTCAATCAGGTGTACTGGGGAGAAGACTTGGATCAGGTAGCCAGAGAGATTCAATTGGCTAGACTAAAAGAGGAGGTGGGTTGTCTGGATTGGTGGAGATGTTGGATTTGGTACAGAAGGGACTTGTAGGTGGTTGTTGGAAGGGTGAGTTCTGGTGAAAGCCTAGAGGTTGGCTGACATGGAGGTGGGGTAGCCAGACTAGTCTGTTATACGGGATGTGGGACCAAGCTAGAACTGGCTAGTTGGGGAGGAAGCATGGATGAAGAGGTCAGAGTGGCTCACTGGGTTAGACTCTGGAGAAAGAGATGGGAAATCTGCCTGGATAGAAGGGTTGTATGTAGTATCATGTAATATGTTTTAATCCTGTTTTCTTCTAACCTCTCCCAGACCCATCTCACTTCCTTACCTCCTCTAACAATCCCTTTAACAAAAAATGAAAATCAAAACAAACTTAATGTAACAACAACAACAATAACCCAACATACCAATAGCAAAACATAAAGTATACATGTGTACCCTCCTGCCTCCCAGACACAAAACAAACAAGACCACAACCCAACCAAGCCAACCAACCAACCAACCACCACCACCACCAACAGCAAGAGCTGGGCATCTATTCTATGTTGGTGAACTATTCTTGTTGTTGGTCAACAAGTGTGTCCTAGAGTGTGGTTGATTTTCAGGAATTTTTTTTAAATCATAGCAACAGAAATGACACTAAAACATCTTCTATCACTTTATTTGACTACACAATTTTATCTTGCTGTCAATGCACCCAAATCCAGTCTAGGTTAGATCAGCCTCTCTATTCTTTGTACTGGATACATTGGAAATGTAATTGAAGAGAAACTGTCTAAGTTTTATTGTTTTTAGGGGTGGGGAAACCTTTTCTTTTTTAAAAAAAAATTAATCAATTTTTTATACTCCATATTTTATTCCTCCCTCCCCCATCCACCCTCCAACTGTTCCACACCCCACACCTCTTCCCCACACCCCTATCTCCACGTGGATGTCCCCACCCCCCACCCCTACCTGACCTCTAAACTTCCTGGGGCTTCCAGTCTCTTGAGGGTTAGGTGCATCATCTCTGAATGAACACAGACCAGGCAGTCCTCTACTGTATGTGTGTTAGGGGCCTCATATCAGCTGGTGTATGCTGTCTGTTTGGTGGCCCAGTGTTTGAGAGATCTCGGGGGTCCACATTAATTGAGACTGCTGGTCCTCTTATAGGTTTGCCCTTCTCCTCAGCTTCTTCAGCCTTCTCTAATTCAACAACAGGGGTCAGATCTTCTGTCCATTGGTTGGTTGGGTGCAAATATCTGCATCTGACTCTTGCAGCTGCTTGTTGGGTCTTCCAGAGTGAGGTCATGCTAGGCCCATTTTTTGTGAGCGCTCCATAGCCTAAGTAATAGTGTCAGGCCTTGGACAGGGGAAACCTTTCTTATTGTGCAGCAATGGATATGTGTGTAGCCTGATGTAGGTAGGGGCTCAAGGGATTTTGAGATTGCTGGGTGCATTGTTTAGGGAGGTGTGGTGTGGTGTGGTGTGGTGTGGTGTGGTGTGTGTGTGTGTGAGTGTGTGTGTGTGTGTGTGTGTGTGTGTGTTTGCATGCTACGAGGAAGCCAGATCTGCTTCATTAGTCACTTTTCCATTGCTGTGATAAGACCCACAACCAAGACTACTTACAGAGGAGTTGTTTGGGACTTACAGTTTCAGATGTTTTCAAAGCACCCTGCCAGCACTAATTGGCCAAGCCATGACAGAACTATCAGTTAGAAAAGTCTCTGCCCCACTTTTCTTTTCATTTGAAGATGTTTGTTGAGAAAGATGAAGAGAAATAGTTACATCTCAGAAAGCTAATGTGGGCTGAAGTAGCAAGAAATGGTGTGGCGAAATTGTAGATCACTGGCAGGCTGCATCCAGCTTTGGCCATTCCTCCTCACGTGCTGAGCAGTGGACAAGTTACTTAGCCATTTTCAGATTCTTGATATGTTAAGGGTGGCAATAATATGCATCTTAGACAGCTATATGAGATCTAAAAAGAGAGTGATAATATCTATGTATGTAAAAATTCATGAAACCAAATATGTACCCAGTAAATGGCAAATACTGTCATACTGAAGAGTTAAGTATGGGGTTAGCCATGACCAGCATGGCTTTAGGGATTGACCTGAGTGGAGCACTAGGGGAATGAAGAAAGAACAGACACACAGTCACATGTACAGTAAATCTGCTGCTAGGTGGACTGTGCACACTCTGATGGAATAGCACCAACTCTGCAGAACCCCAGAATCTCAGTGCATTTATTATGTGCAGCACAGGGGAGGGGTTTGTTACTCCCTGGAGGAGGCCTCCATAGGTGAGAGGTGGCAGGCTGGAAACATCAGGGAGAAAGCTGTAGTTTCTAGGTTTTGTACACATTGGTCAATAATTCATGAACATTCATACTTTCACACACTGCAAACATTCTAACACAGACCAGAGGACAGCTTTGCTATCCCTTTGACCACACCCTGGGGATACTCTTCATCAAATTCCTGCCAACTTCACCAAAGCCTCATGAATTGGTTCTTGACACGGCTGTGCCCACGTCAAACAATACACAGCCACTCAGAACTGCATGCACCCCTTCCTTCCACTGTCACCTAGGGCTCTCTCTGTTTGCCACAGGGTTCTGTTCAGTTGTTTTACATACTCCTAGGCAAATGCATTTCAAATTCTACTCTACTCATTGCCACCCAGTCTGAGGACTCATCTGTTTCTCCTCTTGACAATGCTTTCTCCCACCATTCTTGGGTCAGGGAAGCTGTTATCTCAATGCTTGTAGATTCTCTTGATCTCCATTTTGAATATGGTCAGGTCCAAGACTATCAGATCATATGCATTTGCTAAATCATGTAAACCTGACCAAACTGCTGACTTCCCTTCCTTAGCGTGAACCCAAACAGGAGTAACAGAAACAGTAAAACCTGTAAGGTACTCTTTTCATGGTTACCTTTAGAAAGATTTCTTTTTTATTATGTGTGTGTATGTTTCTGCCATATAGCGTGCAGTACCTACAGAGGCCAGAAGAGGGAGTTTGATACTATGGCTAAACCCAGAGCCTCATGAACACTAGCTAGGCAACTGGTTTGCCACTGGCTATATGCCCAGCCTCAAATTATTATTTTCTTACGGAAGATATTAATTAGCACTTTCTTGTTTTATGTGACGACTGTGTCATTTTTAAAATATTCTATATAAAATGAATAAGCGGAATGGATAATGACTTCTGAGGAAAAGCGAAGCTATATTTCTTTACTTCCAAATGAATTATAACAGCAAGAGTCCAGAAGCTGTAGTTTTTATTTTTTTTTTTTGTATACTTAATAAGTTAATTAGTTAATTAGTTTATCACGTGTGTATGTGGATATTGAGGTTTGTTCTCTCTTTTCACCACGTAGGGTCTGGGGATTGAGCTCAGGTTGCTTGTTTTGGCAGAATGTACCCTGCGCTGCACCTTCTCATCAGCCTAGAAGGCCTGGTTCTAATATAATCACGTCCTGCTTTTCTTTCTTAATTAAAGACTGTAGGTATGTTTGTGCACACATGTATGTATGTCTGTGTGCGTACATATGTGTACATGTCTCTGTGTGTGCTGTAGTACACATAGAGATCAGAAGACCGTTTTTCAGGCAAGGAATGGTATTTTCTTCCACTTGACTTGAGGCAAGGTCTCTCTGCTTTCTCCTGCTCTGCCACCTGGGAGTTTTTGACCAATTTCCTGTCTCTGTCTTCTGTCTTGCTATAGAAGTACTGGGATTACTGATGCATGTCACTATATCTAGATTTTTATGTGGGTTCCAGGTGTGAAACAAGGTCACCAGAGTTGTACAGCAAGTACTTTAACCCAACATAATCTTTTACAAAATGATAGAAAGTCAAATGAGCTAATTTCAAAAAAATAATGTTTACATTAGAAACAGCTTATTTATTTTCCCCTCTTGAAATGTAGACAAAATAATCAAATAAATGCATTAGCTTATTTGACACAGAACATGGAACTTAATAAACATTAGTTATTGATATCATAAGGATGTGTTTTGCATCATTTTATTATCATATAATCATTATCTATCTTAGTGGATTTCATGATAAAATTTTCACACATACACATATAACATATTTTTGATTATGTTCATCCTCACTACTTCCTTTTTGTCGTTACCATTCTTGCTGAACCCTTCTTTCCGACTAGTCCCTCTTCTAGAGAAAATATTTTGTGTTGCCATTTTGTGTTGCTACAACAGAAATCCTAAGACTTGATAATTTATAAGACTGGAAGGTTACTTCTCTCTGACTGCAGCATCTGGAAGAACGGGCCCTGCACCTTGCTTGGGCAGCAGAGTAGAGCTGACTCTGGTGGTGGTGTGTGTGTGGGCCCTCAGGACCAGCTCTCTTGCCTGCTGCAAGTGGTGAGGGGTAGGGTGGGCAATGGAGGAATATCTCCCCCCTACCCATGCGCAAAGGATGTACTGTGTGACATAGTGTGACACACTGCAGCTTTGATCACAAGATTTTGCTTTTTGGTTTGTTTGTTTTGTTTTTTATTTTTTGTTTTCTTTTGAGGGGGAGGTGAGTGGGATTGGGATGCATGATATGAAATTTACAAAGAATCAATAATATATATATATATATATATATATTTAAAGAAGGTAGTTTATTTCTCTCAATTGCAAGCTCAAGATGTGCATGTATTATTTACATTAACGATTAACCCCTAGTGACCAGTGTCACACGAAGAGAGTAATAAGAGGAGTGTGTGCCCTGTGGCCTGGCTTAGGTTAGTGGTCTTATGAGTCACTCTCATCAGTGTCATTGGGTCTAATTCACCTCTTTTTGAATGCAGGTGGAGCTACCACTGCGATGCTGATTTTTGTGAAGACTCTTGTGGGGAAGACCATCACGCCCGAGGCTGAACCTTCCGACACTATAAAAAATGCAAAGGCCAAGATCCAGGATAAGGAAGGACTTCTGCCTGATCAGCATTGTTGATCATTGTTGGTAAGCAGCTGGAAGATGGCCGTACTTTGTCTGACTACAACATTCAAATGGAGTCCACCCTTCATCTTGTGTTGAGATCTCATGGTGGTGCTAAAAAGAGGAGGAAGAGGTCTTACACCACTCCCAAGAAGAATAAGCAAAAGATGAAGAAGGTTAAGTTGGCTGTGCTGAAATGTTATATGATGGACGAAAAATGGCAGAACCAGCCAACCTCATCGAGAGTGTCCTTCTGATGAATGTGGTGCTGGAGTTTTCATGACTAACACAGGCGTTACTGTGGCAAGTGTTGTCTGGCCTACTGCTTCCACCAACCAGAAGACAAGTTGCTGTGTAATGTCTTTTGTCTGTGTGATGTCTTTTGTCATCAAAAGAAGGAACTGAAAAAACCAAACCAAACAAGCAAACAACAAAAAATAACACAAAAGAAAGAATAAGGGCACACGTCTCCTGGAATCCAGATGGAACTCTCTATGCTTCCCATGTCTTCTCTTCCCCTTTCTGCCTGAATATGTGACTGCCCAAAGGCTGTTGTCCGAACCTGCTTGTCCCGTGCCTGTGTCTGTCCTTGTGGGTCATGTTTCTGTGTCTTCCTGTTGTATGAGCTGTATGTGTCTGTCCCTAACAAAAGGCTTCTCTCTGTATTTATTGGATGACATAGATAACATCATAGTGTGGTGTGGGGGAGGAATGGGATAATTTACAGAAATCTATAACGGAGATTTACAAGGGATTAAGACACGGACTCCAGCTGATCTCAACTGGCCCAGATAAGAAACATCATTGTTTATCAGCTAGTATCCATGCTTCAGCCTTTATGGTAGATTTTAGGAAGTGGCTTTCAGTTTCTGTATTTGCTACTTTCAGCAAATGATTTATATGCATCATCTCTCTCAGGGGCATGGAAGAGCACATGACATAAAATTACAGCTAGGTGTTAGCTCAGGTTTAAAAGATGATTGTATGGAAAATCCAAGGCACGTAAGTTTGATTGTTACATCAAACTCAGGTTAAACAAACAGTTTGAGTACATAGTAGGCCAGCAGTCTTAAGCCTTAAGTGACTTCAAGGTGTATTATTACCACTGGCTGTGATGTCCAGCAAAAGTTTCAGTCTCTTGTGTAAGGGATATTTTCTCAAAGATTAGGCTTACAAGGAGTAGGGCTTGGTGAGGCCTTTCTTGATACATCATAAAGGAGTAGAAGGAAGAGAACAAGAGAGTGTGTGGGCTTCAAGTTCTTTGTGTATGTGCATGTATGCATGTGTGTGTACATGTGTGTATGTGTGCATGTGAGTTCATTTGCAAGTGCGTGTCTATCTGTGTGTGAATATGTGCATGTGTGTGTGTGCATGTGAGTGCATATGCATATTTCATGAAGGTGAAGGCTAGAAGTCAACATTATCCAAAGTCAGCTGTCTTTCTCAGTTCTTTATACCTGAGTTTTCGAGACAGGGTTTCCCATTGAATTCAGAGCTTATAGATTCAACTATGATAAATGGACAATTATCTTCAGTGATCCTTCAAATTCCCAAGCTCTGTGTTCACTATCACGTTTTTTTTTTTTTTTTTTTTTTTTTTTAACATGGGCGTCAGGGAACAGAACTCAGGTCCTTATGTGTATATATTAATACCTCTACCAACTAACCCCTCTCCCCTATTTCTTCAGGTTTTTAAAATATAATCAAAATCAATCCATTAAGCCCCCAGACCTAAAAACCTTCCACTGGGCCCTACCCATCTCCCAGCACTGTTGAATTGTGGATCAAGTTTTAGTCTGTGAACTTTGAGGATACAAATCACATCATTGCCCAGATTAAAATAGTAAAATACTTTCCTATGGACAATGGCTGTTGAAGAATTTGTTTTGTACATTTTATAATTTCTATCATATATATTTGAATGTTTTTATAAGTTGAAAGTATAGTTATTCTGGTCACATCTGAAGGCAATATACTTGGCTACTCTTGTTTACTAGGTATTGGCATCAGGATCTTGAGCATATGACTAGAAATTATTAGAAATATATTTGAACAAACAGTTGATAGTGTCATGGTTACAGATATTATTATGTGAAAGGCACTGGGATAGAAAGCTAAGGAGCTGGACACACCGTTGACCCTTATTTGACTTACCATCCAGGATGTCCTTCTACATTGAGAAGTTGCCCAGTATGCTGAAAAAGGGAATTCATTATATTGGCCCATATCTAGGCTTGGAAACACAAAGAGGAAAAATAAATTCAGCCCAGTGAAATTAGATTTACTTTCAAGTGTGTAATTTTTTTCTTGAAGAACATAATTCTTAGAATTAAAAAAAAATCCAGAAGGTTGAAGCAGAGGTATTTTGTAGTGTGCATGTGTGTGGTGTGTGGTGTGTGGTGTGTGTGTGTGTGTGTGTGTGTGCACGTGTGTGTTGTTGTTTTATGAGTCAGTGGTTGATGACTGAAGTTTGGAATGTGATAGGACTTACAGGTTTTAGAGAGTATGGTAATAGGGCTACTGCACTAGTATGATGGACTTTTAACAGACTGTTGAATAAGTATCAGGATGCTAAGAGGCATCTATGAAAATGCCTCCATTTCAAGGAGTAAAGAAGCCCAAAGAATTTCTCGTTGGAGCTGGGGAAGAATTAGGTAATCCAATCAAGCTTAATTCTTTAAATTCATTTTGATTTCTCTCTCTTTGAAAAGAAGGTGTCTTATTCTGTAGCTGAGGCTTGCCTGGAACTCTCAGTAAGTCTCTTACCTCTGTTTCTCAAGTGCTACTTTTACACTTGTGAGCCGTAACTAGGTATAACTTGGAAACAAAATTGGCATGAGTCATCTTTTCCATAATTAACTCATCAATCCTGTTACCTCGTCAAAGTCAATATCCTTCCTTTTATTGTTTCTCGGCTATTGTCTTTTGCTTAGGGCTGTCTGTTGCATGATAACTCAGCAAATGAAAGCAGGGGGAGAAGAAGCTGAAATGAGTAGGGGAAAAGAAAGGGCATTAGTTTCTGGAACCTTAAGAAAAGTTTTGGGCCCTTCCTGGGTGTTCCCTGACCCTGGTGCATCAAGTCTCTGCCAGATGAGGTGCATCTGTGGGAAGAGTCTCAGTGAGGGGTAACGGGGAGGAGGGCAGCACTTAGGATATAAATAACCAAATAAATGGATGATACATTTACAAAAAGAAAAGAAAAGCAAAGCTTTGGGGACATGGTGCTACCAGCCCTCTGGTGTTTGGAGACTAGAACAAGTACTGCCATCAAGTTTGTTTCAGTGCAGTGAAGTCTCCAGTGTCGCTTCGGCCAGAGTGAGTGCTGCATAAATATTATTGGTGGATAAAGCAATAAGTCAAGACTGCCCAGGTCTATGATATGAATAAAAAGGAAAGTTTCTGTGAAATTCTGTGATATAGGGCAAGTTTAACTTTAGAGACCTCCAGGACTTGTCTCACTTCTGGTTTCTGATCCCTGAATTATCTTTCCCATGTTGGGTATCAGAAAGATTTGCCATGAAGTAGCCATGGTGCCTTGGTAAGTTTTTCTAATCTTAATGGTATTCTCGGGTTGCAGGAATGTTCTGTCTGCTCCCATTCTGCATGATTCTGTGAGGGATGACTTCTACCACCCTGCTTGATGGAGAGGCACAGAAAGAAACCTCTTTGGTATTCTATGGTGTTTGCGAAGAGATTGGCCCTGTAGCTTGGGCTGTGCAGTGACTACTAAAGAGAGGAAGTAGGATTTTCTGTGATAAGTGCACCTTGGTCTCTAGTCTTGAAGACAACCCCATTAATGACTTTCCTGTTATTTAGAGCTCTGACTATCTTCCAAGTATATTACCAGGCTCTCATTCTCATGATTTAATTGTCACATTGTGCACTTTGTAACAATAAAAAAGGGAACTATGTGCAGTGCATGAATAGGAAGTGGTTTCCTTAGCAACGGTTGCAATGTGAATACTATCTCAAATGACATGGGTTTCCCCCTCTATTCATTACACCTAAATGTAGTCCCTAGCCTATTCTTAATATTCTCTTCTCCTTAGAATTTAGAATCATGTACTCATTGAGAATCTATTATAATTTGGAGGGTAAATCGGGATTTTATGCACACATATAACACATGGTATCTGTACTGTTGTTCAGGTGTTGTATTTGAGTACATTTATCTGGCTTGGAAACATTCAGAAAATCAGGTGACTTGTGCAAGTTGCCCTCTTTCCCAAACCTGGACATTTTTACCCTTGTGGCTGGTTCTTCTTGATGTCATTTTGAAATGCAAACACTCCAGTGACTGTCCCAACTTGGGATCCACCTCATGGGTGGGCACCAAAGCCTGACATTACTGATGCTATGTTGTGCTTATAAATAGGAGCCTTGCATGGCTGTCCTCTGAGAGGTTCTACCAGCAGCTGACTGAGACAGATGTAGATGCGTATGGCCAACTATTAGACTGAGGTCGGGGACCCCCATGGAAGAGTTAGGGGAAGGAATGAAGGAGCTAAAGGAACCCCTATATGAAGACCAACAGTTTCAATTAATCTGTACCCCTGTGAGCTCCCAGATTCTAAGCTACCAGCACAGGTTGGTCCGAGGCACCTGCACATATATAGCAGAGGACTGCCTTGTCTGATTGGAGACGATTTACCTACTTCTGTAAAAAGACTTAAGGCCCCAGGGAAGGGGGATGCCCAGGAGGTAGGGTTGGGAAGAAGGAGAGCATCCTCTCAGAGGCAATAGGGAGGGGGGACCAGGAGGCGGGCAACGTTCGAATGTAAATAAATAAAATAATTTGAAAAATGCAAACTCTCAAAACTAGGAAGAATACAAGATGTAAATGTTGAGGGAAATCAGATTTTATTGGAAGTGGTAAAGACTGAGAGTGGATGCTGTTGTCATCTTATAATGTAATGGCTAAACCCTGAATCAGCCCCTTTTTCTTTCCTTTTTCAGGCAAAGCACCTGTAATGTAGAGTAACCACTAGAATCTTCTACTATATGTCTTTTAAAATGATCAAAAATTTTATGATGTGTCCTGGAGCTGGAGTTACACGTTGTGAGGTGCCTGAACCTGGGGCTGGGAACCAAACTCGGGTTCTCTGGATGAGCATTAAGCACTCTTAACCCATAATGCACCACTCCAGTCTGGCCAGCATTGCAGAAGCTTGCATGAGAAATTCTGGGGATGAAGATACCTATTCAGTTTCTTTAGGAATGGGATCGGAGTGAACTTGGAAAAACAGTATTTCTGGTCTTCTGTTGTCCACTAAATAATACTGATTCTCATTCCCTCTCTCGTTCTCTCTCTTCGGAGACAGAGTTTCTCTGTGTAGCCCTGGCTGTCCTGGAAATCTTGCTCTGTAGACTAGAATGGCCATGAACTTAGAGATCTGCCTGCCTCTGCCTCCCCAGTGCTGGGATTAAAGGTGTGTGCCTTCACTACTTGACTGTATAATGATTTTTGTAATTATATTCATCTGAACGACATAGAAATAAGTGATGAATTAAATTTTCTCCTTGGACTCATTGCTCATATTTTAAAAACATACAACAACTATGTAATTTTAATGGAATTTCTTCTATAATTGTTTTTCTTTCTAGATGCCATTACTGCCCCAGGTCACTTTCTGTTGTGATAATACACTGACTAAAACCAACTTGGGAAGGGAAGAGTTTATTGCATCTTACAGATTACAGTCCATTCTTAAGGGAGGCCAGGGTGGGAGTTCCAAGAGGGTTCTTGAAGTAGAAAACACCGAAGAACAGTGTTTTCTGTTACTGCCTTGCTCCTTGACTTACATTCAGCTGCATTTCTTACACAGCACAGGACCAACCTGCCTGGAATTGTATTGCCAACAGTGGTCTGGGCCCTTTTCTATCAAATGACAATTAATAAAATGCATCAGAGATGTGTCCACAGGCCAAGCTGATGGAGGCAATTCTTAACTGAGATTACCTTGATCTGGGTGTGTCAAGGTGACAACAAAGATTAAGTATCACAAGTCTACTCCTTGTCAGCTTGTCACACTAACATATCACTATAACAGTTCCTTTCTTGTCTCCAAGGTCTTATGTTACTATCCCAATGTAAAATACACAAAAGCATTAGGTCTGCAAATAAGGCTGGTCCTTCACCAATAGCTTCTGCTGGCCTCTCTTCAGGAACTGTGCTGTCAAGTCTCAGCAACATCTCAAGACCCCTTCATGCCTTCAAAATCAGTACCATGTTGATGACTCTTTCATAAGGCCAGGTTTGATTTCCAGTTTGAGATGCAGCCTTGGCCTCCCTGGACCACAGCTTCGTCGTGCTGATTCTGAAGAAATACTTTCTATAAAATGTAACATCAGTAATGCTGTTCTATCAGTCTCAGCTGTTTGTCCAGTCCCAGCTAGTGAGCATCCACTGTGCTAGTAAAGCTGCGGTGGTGCTCAGTTCCTGTTGATCACAGCGGAGTCTTCAGCCCCAACTAACTGCCAACCAGATATTAAGTATATCATACAAATGGTTCTAAAAGAGTTGCCACTTTCCTCTAAAATGTCAAATGCCAGGCCTCCATTGTCTACCCCAGCCAGGCCATATCCCACCATGGAGAAGGGAATTGGTCAGGAAATCCCAGTCCTATCCATAGAGCTATTGGCAATTATTAGCTGTTGAAAGAGAGA
Organism: Mus caroli; assembly: GCF_978045245.1. Classification (NCBI taxonomy): domain Eukaryota; kingdom Metazoa; phylum Chordata; class Mammalia; order Rodentia; family Muridae; genus Mus; species Mus caroli. Next base: position 120,089,764 of record NW_028227261.1, read on the forward strand.
GTCAGTTTTTTCTAAGAGCGTAGCCCCTGGTAAGTCAAAATGAAGGATTACACATACAAGAACTTGGACAGCACAGATGTTTTGATAGGTGTCTTGGTTACAGTTCTGTCACTGTAAAGAGACTCAACTCTTATTTAAAAAAAGCATTTAACTGGGGACTTAATTATAGTCCTAGAGGGTTAGTCTATGATCAGGAAGCAGACAGCCATGAAACTGGAGCAGTAACAGAGATCTCTATCCTAATCCACTGGCAGAGACAGAGATAAACTTTGTCTATCAAAAGCCTGTCACAGGCTTTTGAAACCTCAAAGCCCACCTCCTTCAAGAAGGCCAGACCTCCTAATCCTTCCTAAACGCTCCATCAAGTGAGAATCAAACATTCAAATATAGGAGCCTATGGGAACCATTCTTATTCAGACCACCACAGCTGGACCACAGCTTCCATGAGCTCACTCAGAGGAAATACTTCCTAGAAGATCATAGGTAAATAACGTTGATTTTTTTATTAATCAAAGCTGACTCTTCAGCCCTAACTGACCAACAACCATAGATTTTTAATCCAAAATATCACACGAAAGACCTTGACATGACCTTTGCTTCCCTCTGAAATTTCATGCCCCCCCATAGTCTACATTTCTATCACCATTATATTCTAAACACTCACAACAATGGCTTACTAAGATCTGATGACTCAGTAGCTTTCCCAGCCCTGAGTTTCAAATGCTCCCACAATACCCCTCCCTCCGAATACCATAGGCACAGCAGTACAGCACAGCAACAAATCTCCTTTTCTGGTACTTATTTCTACTATTATTTGTGTTTCTGTTATTGTGATAAAACACTATGATAAAACACAGAGAACTTTGAGAGAAGAGAGTTATTTAATTTAGACTTTACCCAGTTGAGACTCCCTCAGATTACTCTAAGCTGTGTTAAGTTGATAGTAGAAGGTAACTAGAACTCACCTTTAAAAAAATAGAAATTCTTAACTGTGTTGAGTTATATTTGAGTACTCTATTTATGTTCCTTTGGTGTGTGTGTGTGTGTGTGTGTGTGTGTGTGTGTGTGTGTGTGTATGCATGCCATTGCTATCTTTGTTAAGTTGACAGTATAGCATAGTTTGAAGTCTGGTTATACTTCCTCTTTGGCTGTGTTCTTTCTGCTTAGCATTGCTTTGGCTATTCATGTTCTTTTGTGTTTCCACATAAAATACAGTTTTAAAAGGATTGTTCTGTGAAGAATATCACTGGGTTTTGATGGAGATCATGCTGAATTGGTAGATTACTTCAGGTCAGAGAACAATTTTTATATTACTAAGTATGCCAATTCAGAAGCCTGAAAGATCTTTTCATAACTTTATGTCTTCTAAAATTTGGTTTTGATGCCTTGGGGTTAATCCTGTGGAAAACTTTATCTATCGTCTGTCTCTCTGTCTGTCTGTCTATCTATCTACCTATCTATTTGAGTAGATAATTTTTCTTCAGCAAATTATTATTGGAATATCTATATAAAGGCCAATAATTTTTATACATGGATTTTTGCATCCTTCTACTATAATGAATCCATGCATCGAATCTGAAACTTGTCTGTGGGGAACTTTTAAATATAGAATTATGCTGTCTGTAAGTAGAGATAGCTTAGTTTCTTTCTTTCAAATTGTATCCCTTTTATAGTTTTCTCATTTCTTATTGGCCTAGCAAAAACTTCAAGTACTCTATTGAAATAGAATGGAAAGAGTCTGAATCCTTGTCTCATTCCAGATTTTAGAAGAACCTCTGTTATTGTTCTCATTTAATATAATGTGTTACAAGTTTGTCACATATTTAAGATTTTGATGTACATTACATTTATTCCTAATTTCTTCAAAATGTCTACCACGAAAATACATTGAACTTTGTTATGTGCCTTTCCTACATTATGAGATATCATATTATTCCTGTCTTTAAGTCTGTTAACATGATATACTATATTGAGTTTCATACTGTCTCAGGCTTCTATTATTGAGATAAAAGTATCACGAGCAAACGCAACTTGAGGAGGAGAGGATATATTTGTCTTACTTGTCTCAAACAACTACACCGTTGAGAGAAACTGACAGGAACTCAAGTAGGTCAGGAACCTAAGCCAGAGGCCATGGGGGAATTCTGCATACAGGCTTGCTCTTTTAGGCTTGGTCAATTTGCTTTGTTATACACCTGCTCAGAGATGGCACTCCTCACAGTGGACTGGGTCTTTCCACAGTAATTATTAATCAAGAAAATGTCTGACAAGTTTGAATAAAGGCCAATCTGGTGGGGGCATCACCTCTTCTCAGATGAGTCTACTTTGTGCCAAGTTGGAGAAAAACTAATGAGCATACATTTAAAGAAAATTGCATCTCTGGGATAAATCAAACAAATAAAAATTTCCAGGAACTAAATAAAAATGAAAACAACACAAAACCTCTGGGACATGTTAAAAGCAGTTCTAAGAGAATAGTTTATGGCCCTAAGTGCCTACATTAAATATCAGAAAGAGCACAAGTAAGTGAATTAATGATGAAACTCAAAAGGTTGAGAAAGAAATAATAAACAAAACTCTAACCCAGTGTATGAGGCAAGAAATAATAAATATCAAAGCAGAAATCAATGGAATAGACACAAGACGATAAAAAGATTCAACAAACCTATGAGTTGATTCTTTGTAAAGATGAGTTCCTGTGAGTTTCTTCCTGCTGTGAACATCAGGGTTCTGGCCTCTGTCTCCTGGCCACATCCCTTGTGCCAGGGCCATCAATCAGCAATCTGAGATCCTGCCTTAGTCCAAGAAGCCCAGACCAGTGTATGTCCCAAACCTGGAGGACCATCAGCCTCTCCCGACCTGCCGAATGGAGAAAAGGAACAGCAAGAGGCAATTGAACATATTAATGAAGTACAAAATGAAATAGACAGACTTAATGAACAAGCCAGTGAGGACCTTCTGAAAGTAGAACAAAAATATAATGAACTCTGACAACCATTTTTTTCAGAAGAGGTCAGAATTGATTGCCAAAACCCCAAATTTTTGGATAACAACATTTGTCAGCCATCCACAAGTGTCTGCACTGCTTGGGAAGGAAGGCAAAGTTTAAAGGACAGAATTTGAAGACATCAAATCTGGTTAAAGAATAGATTTTTATTTTGATGAAAATTCTTACACTTTGAAAGTAAAGTTCTCTCCAAAGAATTTTATCTGAATGAAAGTAGTGACCCATCTTCAAAGTCCATGGAAATCAAGTGGAAATCTGGAAAGGATTCGACAAAATGCTCAAGTCAAATGCGGATAAGAACAGCAGGAAGAGGCAGCATGAAGATCCAGAGAGCTCCTTTACCTGATCTACTGAGCATTCCGATGTTGGTACAGATGAGTTAGGAGAGGCCATCACAGATATATTTGGCCAAATATCTTTCAGTACTATTTGGTTCCCCATAAAGGAGAAGAAGAAGAAGAAGAAGAAGAAGAAGAAGAAGAAGAAGAAGGAGGAGGAGGAGGAGGAGGAGGAAGAGGAGGAGGAGGGGGGGAGAGGAAGAGGAGGAGGAGGAAGAAGAGTAAGAGGAAGAAGAGGAGGAGGAGCTGTAAGGTATTGATGAAGGAGGGGATGAGGATGAAGAAGGTGAGAAAATGAAGATGAAGGGGAGGAAGGAGAGGAGGATTGTCTTAGTCAGGGTTTCTATTCCTGCACAATCGTCATGACCAAGAAACAAGTTGGGGAGGAAAGGGTTTATTCAGCTTACACTTCCACACTGCTGTTCATCACCAAAGAAGTCAGGACTGGAACTCAAGCAGGTCAGAAAGCAGGAGCTGATGCAGAGGCCATGGAGGGATGTTCTTTATTGGCTTGCCTCCCCTGGCCTGCTCAGCCTGCTCTCTTATAGAACCCAAGACTACCAGCCCAGAGATGGTCCCACCCACAAGGGGCCTTTCCCCCTTGATCACTAATTGAGGAAATGCCTTACAGTTGGATCTCATGGAGGCATTTCCTCCACTGAAGCTCCTTTCTCTGTGATAACTCCAGCTGTGTCAAGTTGACACAAAACTAGCCAGTACAAGGATGAAGGTGAGAATGACCAGCACAGAAGACTGATGTATTCTAGCCTTCTTTTTAGTTTTGTAATTTTCTCCAGTTCCTGGGAGCAAGTTGAAGTCATTTTCCTCCCTGTCACTCTTGTGCTCAGTCACCCTATTTATGCGGTCTCTCGACACCATGGTGCTCAACTTATTTTGGGGAAAATAACTTGAGGAAAATACAATTTCCACTTTTCTGTTCTAAATTCATTTATGCCCTTTCTTGCCTTCAAAACTGTGGATTCAACACTACCACTGTGCTCTGTGGGAAAAAGAAAAGCCCTTCAGCTACCTTGGCTCTGCTGGAGGCTGGAGGGGCTGGGCCCTGTGTACACACAATTCTAGCTTTTTTCCTTTGTATATTGTGCTCAGAGATTACACTATGTTTCTTTGTGAATACAGACAGTATTTCCCAATGTATATCTGTCTACTTTCTCCGTTTAATGAAAAAGAAAAAGGGGGAAGGTATAGAAGGCCAGCAAAGATGTGTTTGAGGTATCTGGGGGGAGGGGTGTTAAGTGGGCATTTGACAACATGGCTTCTACTTTAGCATGTTTAATTGTGATGTCTAACAGACGTTCTTGCAGTTTTAAGTGACACTTTTAAAATAAAATTCTTTCCTAACAATGACTTGCCACTCAATGGGGGTGTTTTATTTGGAATTTACATTCTCTGTTGTAACTTAATTTTAATTTTTTTTATTTCAAGTTTTTTAGTTTTCACAGGAAGGAAAAAGGTGATTATTTTAAATAATGAAGTATACAAGTTACTCTGTTACATTAAACTGATGTGTATTCAAAGGAAAAAAACACATAAGCACAATCCACAGATCCTTGGCCCAACTAACCAAAAGAAAGAAAGCGATGACCCAAATAAACAGAATCAAAAGTTAACAGGGAAACATAACAGACATCAAAGAAATCAAAGTTAGTTTGATTTATCTAAACTAACAAACCAAGAAGAGACCAATAATATAAACAGAGACATAATACAGGAGGATATTGTAATAGTAATAAAAAAAAAAAAAAAAAAAAACAACCCTTTACAGCTTAAAAAAGAAGTCCAGGGCTGGATGGATTGCAAAGACAATCTATAGCCAATCTTCCTTAAACTCCGTATTAGTGGTTTTCAACCTGTGGGTGGCAACTCTTCTGGGGTCACATATCAAATGTCCTGCATATCAGACATTTGCACTGTGATTCATAACAGTAGAAAATTATAGTTATGAAGTAGCAATGCTATACTTTTATGGTTGGGGGTCACCATGTTAGGAGGAGCTGTATTACAGGGTTGCAGCATTAGGAAGTTTGAGAACCATTTTTCTATATACACACACACACACACACACATGACACAGAGGAGCACTTCTAAATTCCTTCTGTGAAGCCAGTAATACCGTGATACCCAAACCAAGTGAAAAATATAACACACTAAAACTATTAGCTAATATCTCTGATGAAAATAGAGTAAAAATAGTAAAATTCTTTCAAACAGAATATAAACATACATCAAAAAGACTGTATATTGTGACCAAAATGTCTTTCTCTCTGAGGATGACTGTAAAGGGATGGTTAAACACATGCAAGTCAATACATTTAATAAACTACCTAAGTGTATTGAAGAAAATCACACGATAATCTCAATGCATGCAGAAAATACTGACAAAATCCAATATCCTTTCATAATAAAGGTCACAGAGAATGTAGTACTAGAAACAACAAATCCCCACAATGTGAAAGCGACACACAAGAAACTCAGACATCATCTTACTAAAGGGAGAAAAGCTTGAAGCAATCCCAGTGAAGTCAGGAACAAGACAGGGATGCCCTCTGTCCTGACTCTGTTTCAACACTGTGTTAGAAGTACTAGCTGGAGTAACAAGGCAAGAGAAGGAAATTCAAGGGATGCAAATCATGAAAGAAGAAGCCACAGTATCCCTACTTAAAGATACCTGTGGTTTGAGTAAGAGTGACTTCCATAGGAGTTGGAGTAAATTTGGTCTTGTTGGAGGAAGTGTGTCACTAGGGCTGGTTTTTGAGGTCTCAAGAGCCTAAGTCAGGCCTAGTGCCTCTCTCTCTATTCCTGCTGCCTTTGGATACAGATGTAGAACTTTCAGCTACCTCATCTGACGGCATGCCACCATGTTCGGTGCCATGAGGGCAATGGATTAAACCTCTGAAACTGTAAGCAAGCACCAATTAAATGGATTATGTTAATAAGAGTTGCCATGGTGGTAGTATTTCCTCATAGCAATAGAACACTGAGTAAGGCAATACTATACATTAGAAATCTCAAAAATTCTGCCAGAAAATGTCTAGAAATAAGTAAACAAATTCATCAGTGTGGTAGGATTCAGAATCAGCTTGCACAGATCAATCGCTTTCCTATACATTACAAGAAACACACAGAGAGAAGGAGAGCATGGATGCACATCCATTCCCAATAACCTCAAAGAAAATAAAGTACATAGGTATAAATCTAACCAAGGAAGTGAAGAATGTTTACAATGAAAACTGCAAACCTCTAAAGAAAGAGACAGAGAAAGAGGCTAGAAAAGTAGACAGACATCCCATGCTCATAGATTGATAGAATTAACATTGTGAAAATGATCATCTTCTCAAAATCTAGTAACAGCTTCAAAGCAAGCTAATCAAGAATCTCCATCTCATTTTATGCAGAAACAAAAAAGGATATTCTAAAATTAATATGGAACCACAAAAGACTCCAGAGAGCCAACATAATCCTGAGTGAAAAGAACAATGCTGAAGAAATTATGATTCCAGATCTTAAGATACATTACAGAGCTATATTAATAAAAATTAATTATATTAATTAATAACATATCAATTACATTAACAGCATATTAATTATATATTAATTATATCAATAATATATTAATTATATTAACAATATATTAATTATATTAATAATATATTAATTATATTATACCATATTAATTATATTAATGATATATCACTTATATTAATAATATATTAATTATATTAATATGGCACAAGCACAAAAAAAACCATATAGATCAATGAATGGGACAAAATTGAAGACCCAAACGTGAGTACATGTAACTTCAACCACTTAATATTTGACAAAGATGCCACAGATATAAGCTGGAGAAAAGAAAGAATCTTCAACATATGGTGCTGGAAAAATTGTATGTCTGCATGCAGAAGAATAAATTTAACCTATAATTGTCATCTTGTAAAAAAAATAACTAATTCCAAGTGAATCAAAGACCTGAAATATTGAAATGGCTAGAAGAAAAATATAAGCAGCACCCTACGTATTAAAGCAAAGGACTCCCTGAATAGGACTCCATTTGCCCAAGAACTAAGGCGTTATAACAATTGACAAGGGGGATTTGATGAAACTAAAAGGTTTCAGCATATCTAAAGAAACAATCAGTCAGGGATTAGGAACCCCACAGAGTGGGCGAGAATCTTTGCCCACTATATGTCTGATAGAGGATTAATATAAAAAATATAGAGAGGACTTGAATTGAGAATTCTAAAAGGAACGGCTAGAAAATATCTCCAAAATGTTTACTTTCCCTTAGAACTAGGGAAATGCAAATAAAAACTTGTTGATTTCCTAACACCTCAGTCAGAATGGCAAAGATCAACAGAATAACAGACAAAACTTCTGGAGAACACTTATTCATCGTTGGTGGGCTTGTAAACCGGTGTAACCATTATGGAAGAATGAATGGTTCTTTCATTCTTCAGTGTGAAGAATTTCAAAAAAGTTAAACTGAATCTACCATACGACCCAGCTATATCACTCCGTGGCATATGCCCAAAGGACTTGACATCCTTCTCCATAGATACTTGCTAAGCTATGTTCAATGGTACTCACTATTCACAATAGGAAACAGAAGCAATTTAAACATCCTTCAACAAGCAAATGGATTATGAAAATGTGGCACATACACAGTATGGAATACTGTTCAGTGGTAAAGAGAAAAATGAAATCATAAACTTTGCAGGTAAGTGGATGAAAGAAGAAAAGATTGTACTGATTGAGGTAACCCACGTGTTCTCTCATATTGGAGTCTGTTAGCTCTAATTCTTCAGATGTGAAAACACAGCTCATAGTAAGTACGGAAACCAGGAAAGTAAAATGGTTCTACTGCCAGGACAGGGTGGGTAGACAGGGGGAATAGCAGGGCACAAGCATTCTGATCAGGAAGATGGGATAAAGCAGTTCTCCTCAGGGAGGTAGAGCAAGATAAATACAGAAGTAGGATAGGAACAGGGTAGAGGGGAATAATAGCAGGATATAAGGGATCTAATATGGGAAATGGGAAAGGTGGGACCCTTTAGGGAGGGCAGAGGGACATAAACCCAGGAGGAGAAAGGAAGTGAGTGAAATAACAGCAAGGATGTATAAAATGGCCATAAGAAGTGATACTATTTACCCACATTTAAAAAATTAAATATTTACCTTAAAATATTTACCTAAAAAACCTCCAAAACTATAATGCTAAATTCCATGTATAAATATACACATACAGTTTTAATTTTTTTTTTATTTTTAACCTAGATTGGCAAATGTTCCCTCTAAGAGTCAAAGTGCCCTAAGAGAAACCACCCCAGTGCCAGATATAAGATATCTTCTTCTGACTTGTTGATCAGGGCTGTCCAAGAGACTCCCAAAACATATAGTGTTTTGCTGTTGCCCTTTGTTGGTCCCAGTGGTGGACTTTAAGTTGCTATTGCTGAAGACACCATGCACTTTAGAAACAGGGCTCAGAGAGATCCATGTCTTGGAACTAAGCTGCATACCCACTTCCTGAGGACTAGCTTTCATGGCACCAGAAGGCAGCACACAAGCTTACAAAGGAGAAAGGCAACTAGTAGCCCTGTCCAGGTATGATGCCTATAAGTCATATCTTTGACCAGTTTGGCATGATAACCCTCTGGGTGCAGTAGTGGCACATATTCCTTGGTGGCAACCAACAACTCTCTAATTTGACTTAAGACCTGTTCAACAAGAGAGAAAGCATGCCTTGTTTATATATATATATATATATGCAATAACAAATAACAATTGATGCAAAAAGACGCCATGAACTTGAAGAAGAGTGGGAAGGAGGTATATGGGAGGTTTTGGAGGGAGAAAAGAGAAGGGAGAAATGTGATTATATTTTAATCTAAAAATAAAAGTTAAAAGGGATCTGATTATGCTGAAACTCATCTTTATGGGAATAGCCATAAACATTTTAAAATAGCTATGCGATATTTTTACACTCTCAGAAAACAAGCAGCCTCCCCAATCCTGTTCACAGCAAGATCCCCCCTGACTGCATAGTGTATTCTCTCCTTAATCCTGGATACACAATCTGAAGTAGAACATATACCACATGTATTCTGTCAGCTTCTGATTTTCTGAAATTGGCATCTATTTCAAATTTTTATTTTGAGCTACATCTAGGAAGAAAAATACTCTTAACAGTTTCCTTTCTTATTCTCATAATTTTCATTTTTAATACCTTTCTTTCCTAAGATTTTAAAGTAATTCATTTAAAAATAATTCTGTTTTATATGCATTGGCATAAGGGTGCCGGATCCCCTGGAATGCCATAACAGACAGCTGTGAGCTGCTATGTGGGTCCTGGGGATTGAACTTAGGTCTTCTGGAAGAACACCCAGTGCTCTTAACCACTGGTTCGTCTCTCCAGCATCTCTTTCCTAGTTTTAAATATTTTCTTTTCTTAGTTTTCGATCCTTTTATTTTTGATTCTTAAAACATCCCCCTCCTTTCAGGCACTGTTCTCCCTATTTCCCTTTGTCTTTCCTATGTCTTCCTAAATTCCATCCTACATGTCAAACCTATCTCTTTCTCGCTACTCTTTTCCTCCACCTCAACTTGCTGTTACTTCACCATCTAATCTATGGTGGCGATGAGTTGTTTGTGAGCCTGAGAAAAGCTCCGTTTATTACACACAAGAACACCTTTTGCTGGACACCCTGACTATGGAAGTGTTCAAAGAAGATGGTTCTAGATCAAAGTATCTAAAACGATCAGCAAGCTCAGCAAGGACCGGCTTCTCAGTTATTTATTCTTTTCTGCATTTCCTGGTTGCTCTGAGAAGGAATTTCTAAAGGCCTGTTCTAAACTGACACAAACACATGGGGGCTTCTGTCGCTATCACTGCACCTAATGGGTTCTTCAAGGTCACCTGTAACCTGGGTTTTGCCAGATTTGATGGTCACAGTTGCATCTGCCTCTCACTTGATGTTCTTAGCTGTTTCTTTGGTGGCCTTCTACTTTTCTTTTTGCTCCTGATCGAGTCAGCTCAGTCTCCCTGGCTGGTACTGATACCTTCTTTATTTAATATACATGTGCCCAATATCAGCTCCTGGCCTATTCTTTTCTCCACCCAAATTCTCTCCTTGGATTGACCAATCGTACCCTGAGCTCTTCTAAACGTGAATCACACATCTGGACTTGCCTCTAAACTCCACATTTCTGACAGAAAGAGGCCTAGTCATGCAGAAATCCCCTCTTGAGAGATTACTTGACATTTCATTTGGAATGGACTCCTAAACTGAACCACACCCAATTGGATCAGAACCCTTTTTCTCCTCAGCTTTCATCCTCCCAACAGGCCTTTCTCCAGCATCTAATTCTACTAAGTTGTCCTCAATGGTCCTCTACCCGACTGCTCAGCCAAAGCCCGCCCTCAGATTGGCTGCAGCATCACTTAGCTCCATTTAAAATAAGGTAGAAGTTTGTCCACTTTCTGCAACTCAGCTGCCTTGCTCTTGTCTAACCTCCTGACTTCTCTAAGCTGCAGGTCTACAACCATTTCCAAAGGTATTCTCTGTTAGCCTCTTGCCCTTGTAGTGGCACTTTCTCTACACATAGTAGCTGGGATAATTTTCATAAATATAAGTCATTCTCTTTGCTAACAACAACCCCTTACAGTGCCCTTACCCCAGTGATAACCCCATGCCCAATCCTTACATTTTCTAGTACTTTGCTTTCTCTGTGGTTGGACCTCTTGAAGAGCTTAGACATTTTTATGTTTCCTGGTTCTCCTTGCCTAGGTAAAATAAGAGCAAATAATTAAGCCAGGTGTGCTGTCACACAACTTTAATTCTAGCACTTGTGATGGATCTTCAAGAGTTTAAGGCCAGCCTGATCTACTGTATAGGTGAACTCTTCCTGTGCATCCCCCTTACTTTCAATAAGTCTCAAAGCTTACAATCCTGGGGATGATGCTCAGTTGCCCATGGTCTGATAGGCACTACAGAAGAAAGCTATGGGAAGTAGTGTGGATTTGGATAGGAAGAGGCAGAACTGTGGGAGAATAAATAGAAAAGCAAATCACAAAGGGAGGTGGGTGGTTTCACAGCGAGGCATAAAGAGTAGTCTTTTTCTTATTTTGTAATTCATATTGTAAAATATTATAAACTGATCTGTTATAGAAAGAAGAGTAATGAAATGATATTAATTAGCATCATATTAATTATGCTAAATAATCTTTCTGAAAAGATCTAAAAATGGTTTAAAAGGAGCTAATGATGTTATATTAATGGGCAATGTGTCTATAATAAACATTAATTATATGGTATTAAACCAGTCCATAGAGCTTTTGAAAAGTACAACACGCTAATAAAACAGCAGAAAGCTAATTGCTACCCTTAAACTTTAGAACTGGAATGACTTAATGATAAGAAGTACTTCAGCAAGGAAAAACATTCACAAAACACTTGGTATGACATAGTGTTGCAGTGTAGGAAAAATACATCTAAAAGTCAGTAAAACCAAAAGAATTATTCAGACCTTGTAACCCAGATAACACTGTCAAATCCCCTCATTTTTCACGTAGCTCATTGTGTGGATTCCAGAGTCTTTTGTAAGTCAGCCACTAGAGAGCAAACTTCTTCCTTTTATCAGGCTGCAGCCTTGCTATTCTTATTTTTTTTTTTTCTTTTAAAAAAACATCAACCATATACATAGGCAGCTTTCTCAGGACCGCATTATCTGGCTATAAAATCTGATGATATGGCTTCTAGGTGCCTGGGGCTGTGGTGTGGGGAACGGAAGAGGGGATTTTTAAGGCCATTTGTATTTAAAAAAAAATGTAAGAAAGAACAAGTAAGATGTGGTTATGTCGAGCCACCTTCCTGGGGTGAAAACGAAGCCTGCTGCTAATGGAGCCCAGAGTCTTATATTTCATCCCATGTATAAAATAAGACAGACACTGTTGGCTCTGACAGGCATCTTGGGCCTTTTTTTTTTTTTTTTCTAGTCTAGGTCTCCAGAGAGCTCAAAGAAATGATGCTGTTTCCAGATGAAGTGCGGATGGATTACACTCTGTTACGTCTGCGGCTTTCAGCTCCAGAGGCTCTAGCTAGGAGAGAGAAAGCTGCTACTTTAAGAACATTTGCATCACTGGGCTAACCCTTCGCTGTGGGTGTTTCTTCCACAGGTGAGTATGGTATCCATAACATTACAGTGCAAGCTGCTAAAGACACCTGAGAACAGAAGAGCACACAGAGGTCTTCATTACCAGGCTCCAGAGTCCATCCCAGCCTGCTTTTTGCCTGAATTGAGAGATAACCAAACAGGCCATATCTTTCCTTTTCTGGTGGCTCTTAAGTAGTTGGCTGGAGGGATTCTTTGCAGAACAAAATTATTGTAATCAGATTTTTATCACTGCTGTGATTTTCTTTTATCACCTGGCTTTGGGCATTGGAGTGTTACTATCCTAGAATTAACATTACAAAATTACAAAATTATGACAGATTCCAAAACCTTCAAGGGAACACTTCTCTGAAATCTAGTGGCTGCTCTGGTTAGGCTGATTCTGTATGTTGAAAGGCATGGGTAAACCTGTCTCTGTGTAAACCATTTGTCTTAGTAAAGTCTCCGAGTTTACAAGGTTTAGCCTAACATTTCATACTCCAGGGCATTCATGTGAGAGTTCTTCTGTGGGCCTTGTCTCCTACATCATCATCCATGAGCATAGATGCATGCCCACAGGCCCCAGTATAGTGGTAGTACCACTACCTCCCACTACATGAAGCCTTCTCAAAGGCACATCGATCCATGAATACTCACTAGGTGAGGTCTTGTGTTTACGGGGAGAAGCTGAAATCCTTACCCACTACAGAAGCACGCGGTGCACCTTCTCTAAAGTGCTGTTGGGAGCAGGCAAAAGGACGACTGGTAGCATTCTTAGAGTTTTTGTGTCAAGGGTGACACCTGCATGGGTGGTGGATTCTTCAAATGAGAAATGGACACTTAACCAGGGCTTAGGTGACAAACCTACCCTGGAGCCAAACTGCCACATGTCTAGATAGGCAACTTTGAGCAATTTATTCAACTTCTCAGTACTACCGAATTATAAGATGCAGGGAAATATCACCTTCCTATGTTCCCTTTAGGAAGTTAGACTTGACTGCATGTCCACAGGTATGTAGGGGGTCAGCTAAGTTCTTTACTGCTACACCAAGGTATAACTTTAATTTTTTTCAAGCCTTATTTTTAATGATAGTTCTTAAATGCTTTAACCTCCCTTCTAGGCCCTCACCCACCAGAGGTAGTAGGAAAGAAAGGATATGGGGGAAGTGGACCTGTTTAGAAACGGTTCTTTCGAGCAACTTCTGTTTGTGTTGTCTGGAAATTGACAATTCAGTTTACAGGTTAGCAGTGGCAGCTTGATCCACTTGCAAATACTTCACGGATACACCAGCAGTCCAGTTCAGTGGAGTCAGGAAAGCAAACAGGAATCAGCAAAGGTGACACTACCTAGTAGAGACAGCTAGGCCTTAGCCTCCGCACAAGTCAGCAGGAGGGATCAGGAGAGACACCAGGAGTGGCTGTGCCTCTTCCAACAAAGTGAAAATCAGTGAAGACTTGAGACCCACATGCGTAGTACAGCTAGCTCTATAAACAAGCCTAGATTAGCCTGTCACTGTCCTTTGAGTCCTATTTATACCCTCCCAACATCAGGTGACCTCCATGGGTCTTGCCTCAGCACATGCATCTAAGTTGACATCACTCTGTCCATCAGCTGGAGTCTGAGGAAGTGGCAAGGAACTGCAGCACATCACCAGAAGTTTTTTTGGAGTCCTGACAAATGCAGCTCAATTACGCAATGTAAGGCGGACAGATACATGCGTGCTGTTAGCGAAGAATCCTTCATCACATGTCCTTCCATGTGTTTGTTTTAACCTTTGTCTGCTTCAGCTAAACGTTCCTTCATGTGTTTTCTCCAGCAAAACACCATCCAACCAACTTTCCAAAGAGCCCTGAAGTTTCCATTTCACCAAGGAGTCTCCAAGGAAGAACCTGGAACTAAACCTGAGGGAGCCTCTGTGGAATAAGAGAGTTACAGAAAATAGCTTTTCCATGGTATGTTTTTGCTTGGCCCAGTTTCCTGCAGAGGAGGAGGGAGAAGGGAGAGAGAATTTTAATAAAGAAGACCGGAGAGAATTATGTTTAGCTTCTATCACTAAGATGCTAAAACATGGCAGAATTGCTTCCATCGCCTCTGTACCTTGGGATTGGGGTAGAGAGACTTGAAGGATTAACAGCTCCAGAGCCTACAGTCCAGCACTCCCATCCCCATGTCTCTAAGGCTTCTGCCGGGGTCTGGGAGGGGCCAAAGGGGAAGTGTTACCTAACAGAAACAACAGCTTCACTTAGGTCAGACGTGATTGTTCCTCGGTACATTCCAGAGAAGCCACTCCTTATGAGGTTAATGGGGGAGGGGGGTGGGGGTGGACATTTTTATCCAAATCACCATATTCCACTCCCTGGCTCTCATAGGTTTGTAGCCATATCATAATGAAAGTTACATTTAGTCCAACTTCAAAAGTCCCCGTAGTCGATCACAGTAGCAGCATTGTTTAAAACGTCAAAGTTCAACCTCTCTTCTGAATCTCATGCAAACTTTTAACTGTAATTCCCTGTGAAAACAAAATGAAAAAGCAGATCACATACCTTCAACATATAATGGCACAGGGTATATACATTCCTGTTCCAAAAACATGGAAAGGGAGCAATATGAAGAAATACTGGACCAAAGCAAGACTGAAAACCAAACCAAACCAAAGCAAACTCCAGACTGCATCCTCATTTCTGATGTCCAAATACTCTTCATATCTCTAACTCCTTTCTGTTTGTGATGGTTTCCTTCATAGCCTAAGCGTGGCTGTTCTGGGACTTGCTCTGTAGACTAGTCTGGCCTCGAAAGGCATGAACCAGCACCACACCTGGCCCTTAGCTTTTCTTTAATTTCCTTTTTACAAGTTGGAAGCCTAGCTAGCTGGGGTCTTGCTCTGAGATCACCATGTCTGTTACTCCACCTAGCACCAGGCTCATCACACATCCTGGTGCCCCTTTTTTTCTCCTCCAACAGTCCACTTTGTATTTACCTTTGCTCAGCTTGCTCCTTTTCATTCTGGATCTGAACAAGACTGGTGACTAATAGCCACAAAACAGTTTATAATAGGTTATTTGAAAATGTCCTCTGCTAAAGCTGATAGTCTATAGCTCTTCAATTTAACCTAAGGAAGGTTTTTTTTTTTTTAAAGACAAGGAGAGAAAACAGCAGCATTCTTCACCAAGATACCACAAGAATGATCTCTAGGCTACATATTAATATTCTCTTCCAAGTCTCTTGAGCCAGGCAGGCATCCACAATTCAAATCACTCTCAGCACCACTGTCTTCCATGCTTATACTAGTATGACCCACTAAACTCCATTTAAAGGATTCAACTGCTTTTCTAACCCAAAGTCCCAGTGTGTTCCACACTTCTCATCATATTTTGTAAACATCCTCTCTTACCTCCTGATTGGATTCATTAAAAATCTGGAGGAGAGACTAGGAAGGACTTCCAGTAGAGATAGGAACTCAGGAAAGAGTCAGGTATGGGAGAATGTGCTATCAAGCCAGCTACAGAGGAAGAACAGCCTGAGAGTGAAGGTGGGGTAACTAACAAGCCATGTGGCAGAACTTAGATTAGTATAAACGGGATAATTAAGTTATAAGAGTGAGTCAGGAACAAGAGTAAGCTAGTCCCAAAGCTATATTAATAAATATGTCTCTGTGTCTTTACTCAGAGCTGGGGCAGGCATATAGAGTATATACAGCTCTACACCATGACCGCAGCAACTCTTATAAAGGAAAACATTTAATCGGAGCTAGATTACAGTTCAGAGGCTTAGTTCTGTTATCGTCATGGTGGAAAACATGGCAGCATGCAGGCAGACATGGTGCTGGAGAGGTAACTGAGAGTTCTACAACTGGATCAACAGACAGCAGGAAGAAATTGAAACAGTGGGCCTGGCTTGAGCATCTGAGACCTCAAAGCCTACCCCCAGTGACACATTTCCTTCAACAAAGCCACATCTACTCCAAGAAGGCCACACCTTCTAATAGTGCCACTCTCTAAAGCCTTATGGGGACCATTCATGCAACCCCCCCCCCCACTTCTGTATGCTCAGGAGTATTGAGTGGGTGGGTGCTGTGCAGCGGGAAACACAGACTGACAGAGTGAGAGCCAGATTTAACAGCTTATTATTTCTTCTTTTACCTGTTTAACCATCTTGCTGGTACCATAATTATATTTTAATTTTTAGTTAGATACCTGATTGTTAGTTTCTTTGTCATTATTGTTTAATTTTGACTTCAGCCTAACAGTGTGGCAACATTTGTCTGTCTTCTGGGTATTTTTTAGGTTTTGGATGTTAATGTTGGTTATTTTCACTTGATTCACTTTTTTTGACATATCATAAGTCTTCTCCATTTGAAAAGCTTTATAAAATGGCTTTTTAATGTAAGTTTCACATGGTCAAACCTGTTATAGAATTTGTCATTTCTATTTTATTCTGTAAAATTCTTTCTGAGCTCTCTAACCTCCATTCTGCTCCTAGGACAAGTATCTCTAGATTTTTATTGTCAGTTTTGTTTTGGGTACATTACAATGCTGTCAGCTTTCAATATCCATTGACTCTGCACCTACAGATATAACCAAGTTAAAAAAATTAAATTGTGTCTATCAAGGTCAAACTCCTTTCTTATCATTATTCCCTAGACAATATATCATAGCAATCATTTTATGATGTTTGTATTAAATGAAGTTTAATATATAATCCAGTGATTATGTAGGAGGTCTTATGTATTGACTATATGCACATTGAGCAGGATTTTATTTAAAGGATTTGAATGTCTTTGGAAAGGAATATACAAAGTTTCCTACAAACACAGAAATGATTGTACCTCTAATATTTGTATCATTTGCTTATGCTTCTTTTCTGTAAATAAAATAGAATGTCCTTTATGAAACATAAAAATATTAAAAGGCTAACATAGTAACAAAAGGACAACATTTTTTCCTTTCTGTGCCCTCACTTTTACCTTCATTCGCTGAGATCATGGCATTTTCCCAGGTTAGCTCATGCTGCTTGGGTTGGCCCTGACTTTCCTTTACTGTCCACCCTGGAATTTCTTTTGTGCATTTTTTGTTTTTTTACAGTGGGCCTTGTTTTCCAGGTTTTGTGTTCTCTTTTTTTGTATCTGTACTAGCATCTTTTAGTAGCTTTCTAAGAAAAAGTGCAAGGGAGACAAATTCCTAAATGCTGCCTGCCCAAATGTGTTTACTGTCAAGGGAGTGGTGACTAGAGGCAGCAATTCTATAGAGTGTATTTCAAAGAGCTAGAAGAAAAGACTTAGAAATTTTTACCACAAGAAATGAAAAATGGTTGAAAAGATAAGTATGTTTAAATGTTATTTAATGGGTGCACATATTGAACATTATATGAGATTCTGTTTATACACAACATGTTTTACATGTGTCTATCTTAAAAGGGTTTTACTTATTTGATTGTACATTTTAACTTTCAATTTTATTTATTCTATATCCCAATTACAGTTTCTTCTCCCTCCTCTCCTCTCAGTTCCTCCCCTCACATCCCCTCTTCCCCCAACAAGAAATGTTTTTATCTTTAAAATAATGAGATAATAAGTCATGATCTGAGAGGAAATATTTACAAAGTATGTATCTGATAAAATAATCTATTCAAGATAGAAACTTCAAGAAAGCAAACAACTCAATTTAAAAATAGACAAATGGTCAGAAAATAAGACAGCTAATGAAAGAAGACATACAGACACCATTATGTAACGTAGTTAAGTACATAACGTAAACATGATATGTCACAAGGAATAACAAGTCACTGCATATATGTGATATTGTAAAGTCCAAATCACAGATGCCACCAAATGCCAGCAAGGAAATGGAGCAACAGGAGTGTTCATCCATTGCTGGTGGAATGTCAGACACAGTCACTTTAGGGGGTGAGTGTTTCATTTCTTATAAAATTAAACATACTCTTAGTGCATAACCCAATCCTGCTTCTTAGCTCTTACCCAAATGTTTGTTCAAAGCTGAAGTTGTACAAAACCTTCATATAAATATTTACAGCAGCTTGAGTTATAACTGCCCGAACTTGGAAGCAATTGTCTTCTAATAGGTGAGTAGAGTAAAGAATCCATGGAACCCCCACACAATGGAATGTATTAGTAAAATAAAGAGGTGAAAAATGAGAACACACGTGCATATCCCAAGTGAACAAAGTTAGTTTGCAAAGACTGCACTGTTCTCACTATACAATACGTTGGGAAAGATAAATTGTACAGATACTGAAATGTTTGACGATCATGAGGAGTTTGTGGAGGAGAAATGGAGAAGAAGAAATGGATATTCAAACAGTGAAACTATTCCATAAAGTATTACGATATACATACCTATATATATCATCTATGTCTATAACTATAACTAATTTGCCAGATGATATGTACAATATCATTATAGATGTGACCAAACCCACAGATGAGCACATCTTTTAGTGTGTCTAATATTGATGACAAAATTCTTCATTCATAAATGGATTATAATGAATAGGTCACATTAACATAAGATAGTAAAGTTATAGTAGGGATTGAGATAGTAATGAACACAGGAATGAGAGTGTGGTCCTTTAAACATGCTCAACCCAAGGAGTGGCACTATTAGGAGGTGTGACCTTGTTGGGGTAGGTGTGGCCTTGTTGGAGGAAGTGTGTCACTGTGAGGGTGGGCTTTGAGATCCTCCCCTTAGTCACCTGAAAACAGTCTGCTCCTAGCTTCTTTTGGATGAAGATGTATAACCTCACCTCCTCCAGCACCATGCCTGCCTGGATGCTGCCATGTTTCCTGCTTTGATGATAATGGACTGTAAGGACTCTGAACCTGTAAGCCAGCCCCAATTGAATGTTGTCATTTATAAACATTGCCTGGACATGGTGTCTGTTCACAGCAGTAAAACCCTAAGACAGAGAGCTATGGCACTCTTAATTTTTGTCCAGTTTTTTGTGTGTATGTGTTTGGAGAGTGTACTGGCTAGTTTTGTGTCAACTTGACACAGCTGGAGTTATCACAGAAAAAGGAGCTTCAGTTGAGGAAATGCCTCCATGAGATCCTACTGTAAAGCATTTTCTCAATTAGTGATCAAGGGGGGGAGGGCCCCTTGTGGGTGGTGCCATCTCTGGGCTGGTAGTCTTGGGGTCTATAAGAGAGCAGGCTGAGCAAGCCAGGAGAGGCAAGCCAATAAAGAACATCTCTCCATGGCCTCTGCATCAGCTCCTGCTCCCTGACCTGCTTGAGTTCCACTCCTGACTTCCTTCAGTGATGAACAGCAATGTGGAAATGTAAGCTGAATAAACCCTTTCCTCCCCAACTTGCTTCTTGGGCATAATGTTTTGTCCAGGAATAGAAACCCTGACTAAGACAGAGAGTGACATGGAGGAGGATCTAGAAGGAATTCTCAAATAACACTGTATTTTCATAAAAAGGAAGTCTTTTAACTTCTCTACTGCTTATCTGAAGCTATATATTGGTGAGTGCTTTCTTCAGATCAGATCCTTTACTTTGCTGCTTGTTTTCCAATTCTTCAATTGGGTTTCTCTCAGTTTCTGCAACATTTTCTCCTGCTTTTGATGTTGTCTCAGTTTCCTATGTGCCTCGCACCTGTGCTAGGTGTTTTTTTTTTTTTTTTTCTTCTTATGTTGGAAGCTTTCCTCCAATTTCTGACAAAACTTATCTATCTGTAGCTAAGAACTGAAACTGAACAGCTCATTGGAAGCTTTGTGTACATATGTGGGGCTGGCTGATGTGAACAGTTGCGCCTAGAGCTTGTTAGAGCTTCTCGTGTACATAGGGTTCCAAGAAGGATGCTCCCCTCCCCTGGTGGACAACACTTTGGAGTTGGTAGTGGAAATACTCCAGAGAGGGAGGGGTAGCTATTTCATCATGCAGAGTAAGAGTGAGAACCTGGTTTAGGAATACCTTACCTGTTCTTTAAACAAAATTTTCAACGAATCTCCATCTTCAGCACAACCTAGTACCCAAGGCATCTTGGTTATTCACATTCTGAGCTTCTTTTAAAGTTCTGTGGACAAGCCAGTGCTTAACTGATATCAGTTGCTATTACTGTTACATTTGTTTGTTGCCATACACAGCACCATTGTTTTTGTTTGATAATCTGTTTTGATTTTTCTGCTAACATTTGTCCTACCCCTGTCTGCTTTCAATCTCCATGTAATAAGAGTGATAACAGTTGTTGAAGTAAGTAGAAAATTGTGCACCCCACTCCTAAGATATCCATGTTGTATTTCTGGAATATGTGACTGTACTATATTTGGAAAAAGAAGTTTTTACAGGCATGATTAAATCAGGGATTTTGAGTTAAAGATTACCCTGATTATTTGGGTGACTCTAAATGCCAGCACAAGTATCCTTATATAAGAGAGACATAGAAGAGAAGGCAAGGGAATCATGTCGGCAGATATTAGAGTGATGTACTCTCAAATCAAGGGACTGCTGAAGCTACAAGGTGCGGGAGAATGGATTCCCCCCTTGGATCTTCAAGAGGCCTGCCAACACCTTGCCTTTGTACTGCCAGGCTCCAGAGTTGTGAAAGAATATGCTCCTGTTGCAAGTTACCTAGTTCATAGGAATCTCTTAGAAAGTATAATGGAATCAATGCAAATATCTTCTAGTTTTATAAAAGACAGGACTTAAGTTTTAGATTTTTATTCTCTTGATTAGCATAAGCAAGGGGGACTTACTATCCTTGTTGAGCTTGGAAGTGATTCAACATGATTTAATATTTCTCCATTGTTTGGAACATTGGTGTTGTCTAGTTAGTTCCCATGCTGGTGAGTCACAGTGGACATTCTAGGGATGCAGACCTTTAAAATGGTTACTGTGGACTGGGGCTCAATCAGCAAAGTGCCTGCTCCATAAGCATGACAGCCTTCGTTCAGGTTCCTTGCACCCATGGACAAGCCGGGTGCAGAGTTGTATTCCTGTAATACCAGTGCTGGGAGAGCAGAGCCAGAAGGATCCTGGAGGTTTGCTGGACAACCCAATGCCACTCATCTGATGAGCCTCAAGTTCAGCGAGAGACCCTGCATGCTGGCTAGTTTTATGTCAGCTCAACACGAGCTAGAGTTATCTGAAAGGAGGGAACTTCAATTGAGACAATGCCTCCATAAGATCTGGCTGTAGTGCATTTTCTTAATTAGTGATTGACAGGGAAGGGTCCAACCCATTGTGAGTACTGACATCTTTGAGCTGCTGATCCTAGGTTGTATAGGAAAGTAGGTTGAGCAAGCCATGATGAGGAAGTCTGTAAGCCTCCTCCACTACCTCCGCAGTACCTCCTGCCTCTAGATCCCTTGTCCTGTTTGAGCTCCTGCCCTGACTTCCCTCAGCAATGGACTGTTACCTGGAAGTGTAAGCTGAAATAAACCCTTTCTTCTCCAACTTGATTTGATCACAGTATTTCATCACAGCAACAGCAACCCTAACTAGGAAACTCTGTCTCTAAAAACATGCCAAGCACGAACAGGAAAGATCTCACTATTGATCTCTGGCTTCCACATGCATTGGCACATTCATGCATGCACACATCCACATATTTTATTAGTTATTTGAACTTATTACTCAGTGGTTCATGGATTTGTATCCTTTGATTTTTTTTTTGTTTTTTTCTTCAACACAATTCTACAATATAAATGAAAAACTAGCAAACTAAATGGCCTTAATTTTGTTTTTTTGTATGTGTCACGAAAACACTTGCATGAAAGGATTTTTGTTTTTTTAAGTTTACTTACCGGGTTGGGGTAATGGGATCAGAAGATAAAAATGCTTGCTGCACAGGCCTGATAATCTGGGTTCAATCTTCAAAATGCATGTAAAGGTGGAAAAAGAGAATTAACTTCACTAAGTTGTTCCCAGGACACATATAATGCTGCATGCACACACACACACACACACACCCAAGACATACAAATAAATACAGTAAAAGCTTATTTCTTTTCTTTCAAGAGCTGTGTGAGAATACTGCTTTCATTCCAGCCTTTCCCACAATGAAAGCTTTATTATCCTTCCTAACATTATCTTATATTATGATGTATATAAGATCATACATACAAAGGGCCTCTGACTTTAATTTGCTTGCAGTGTGGACATGTCTCACTTGTTCATTATATAAAGACATAGTTTTCTATTTGTAGCTTGCTTATATCCTTTACTTATTTTTGATCAAGATTTTAATATTCTTTTTGTTAGAAAGGTATGGTTTATACATTTAAAAATGTACATTAAATTAAAATATAAGTATACCACTTCCCTGGCTTTTTTTCCTCTAACTCTTCCCATTTTCCCTCCCCTTCACTCCCCCTCAAATTGTTGGCCTCTTTTTCTTTTCTTTCTTTATCATTATCATGTATAGATATATAAGTGTAACCCAATGAATCTGTTATTGCTGTGTGTGTATGATTTTAGGGCTAATGATAGAGAAGGGCCCAGCCCATTATAAGTGGGGCCATCCCTGGGCTGGTGGTTCTGGGTTCTATAAGAAAGCAGGCTGAGCAATCAATCCATGGTGAGCAAGCCAGTAAGCAGCTCCCCTCCATGGCCTCTGTATCAGCTCCTGCTTCCAGGTTCCTGCCCTGCTTGAGTTCCTGTCTTGACTTCCTTCAGTGATGAACAGCAATGTGGAAATACAAGCCTAATAAACCATTTCCTCCCCAAGTTGCTTTTGGCCATGGTGTTTTATCACAGCAAATGATAACCACTTTGTAGTAGATAACCAAGTATCTGTGGAGTAATATGTCAAGTCTTTGGATATATGCCAAGGAGTGGTATATCTAGGTCATATGGTAGATTTATTTTAGGTTTTTTGAAGGTTCTCTTCTAATTGATTTCCAAGGTGGCTATGACAGTTTGCTTACCGGCAACAGTGAATGGGGGTTCTCTCTTTCTCTCACACCCTTTCTAGCATCCATTGCCAGTTGTTTTGCTGATCATAGCTGTTCTGATTGGAGTGAGATGAAATCTCAAAGGTGTTTTAGTTTGCATGCCCCCAGTTGCTAAGCACAATGGACTCACTTGGGGTACCTCTTAGCCACCTTTGTATCTTCTGTTCGGAATTCACTGTTAAGATGCACAGCTCATGTTTTAATTGGGTCATTTGCTTTTAGGCTCTTTGTATATTCTGGATATTACTCTTCTGCCAGATGGACACATGGCAAAGATTCTTTCTCTCACTCTCTTTCCTCTTCACCCACTTGATTGTTTCCTCAGTTGCGCAGAAATGTTTTAGCTTTCTGATAGATTTTAATGGAAGGGTTTCAAGTTTTTTTTCTTTCATTTAAGGTAGGTTGGTTATTGGTTTGTCCTATATACCTTTGTCTTTATCACTATATTATTGCTCTGAAGCGACACCGTGGCCATGGTAACTCTTATAAGTGAAAGGATTTATTGCAGCTTACTTATAGTTTTAGAGACTTAGTCCATTATTATTATGGAGTAGGGCATGGTGCAGGCATGGAAGGCATGATGCTAGAGAGGTAGCTGAGACCTACATCCACACCTCCAAGCAGAGAGAAAGGCACTTAGCTTAACAAGGACTTTTAAAACCTCAAAGCCCACTCCCAGTAACACACTTCCTCCAACAAGGCCACACCTCCCATTCTTCTGAAAGTGGTACTTTTAAATAATATCACTCCCTGGTGACTAAGCATTCAAATACATGAGCCTATGGGAGCTGTTTTTATTCAAACCACCAGAATTGCTTTTATTATTTTGAGGTTTTGTGCTGGTTAATTTTATGTAAATTTGGCATAAGCTAGAGTAATTTGGAAAGTGGGAAATTCAATTTAAAAATACAGTCACTAGATTGACTCGTATTGCATATTCTTGAAGGATGACTGATACGGTAGGGCCTAGTTCACTAATGGGGATGCTACCTGGGCTGGTGTTCTTGGATGCTATGAGAAACTAGACTGAGGGCGTCATGAAAATTCAGCCAGCAAACAGCATTTCTCCATAGTCTTTGCATCAGTCTTCCTTCTAAGTTTCTTTTGGGTCCTTCTCTGACTTCCCTGGATGATAGTCTAACAAGCTGTGAGAAGAGATAAACTCTGTCCTCTCCAAATTGCCTTTTCTTGTGGAGTTTTATCACAGCAACAGAGACCTTAAAACAGATATGTTCCCTCAAGTCCTATTCTCTACAGGACTTTTATAGTAAAATAACTTTTGATTTTCTCAAAGGCTTTTCATATATCAATTGAGATAATTATGTGATTTTTTTGTCTTTATGTACATTTATATAATTTATTATATTTATTTTTGTATGTTGAATGAACTCTACATTTTCAGGACAAATCCAAATTGGTAGTAATCTTCTTGATATGTGCCTGCTTTTAGTTTGCTGCTATTTATTTTATTCAGGAATTTTGTACTTATGTTCATCATGGGTATTAGGATGCAGTTTTTCCTTCTTTATCTCTTCCGATTCCTTTTTATCTTCCTATCTTGTTATATTTATTTATTTATTTATTTATTTATTTATTTATTTATTTACTAGAATAATACTGAACAAGCTTGGGGATGATTCTTTTGTTTCTACATTTTGAATAATTTCAATTATTCAAGACGTGCTGTCTTGGACAGTCACATTATTTGTGCTTTTGAGATTTGGCCTGGGCCTGTGGACATCTTTCCTTGGCTGTGTTTCTGATAGGAGAATCTGGCCTGTCTGAGATTGCTGCAGTACAGTGAGCGACAGAAGTTAGCTCTGCTGAAGCTGGTGCAGGAGCTGTTAGTTGGACCAGGTAAAGATCTCTCCTGAACTGAGAGTCTGGAACTAGGTCTATAGGTATCAAGATGTCAGAGGGTGGAGGGAAATGGGCAGAGGAGAGGAGGCAAAGGTGGTTTCTGAACAAAACAGGTTCAAAATCCAAGGGTCTGGAGCTTGGTCTCTGGGTGTAGAGATGGCAGCAGGCAGAAGTAGTGGTGAAAAAGAAGCCATGATTTATACTGTGAAGACATTGTGAATAAAGCAGGCTTGCTCTCTGGGTCTGGAACTAGGTCTGTGGGTGGGTAGACGGTGGCAGTCAGAGGAAACACGGGAAAGGGAATAAGGAACTTACCCAGCTAGCAAAGGCAGCTCACAAACTGGCTGTGCGTACTTTTGCCATACTATCTCAAAGGTTTGGCAAGTTTGCAGTTTGCCATTTTGATTTTATAACACTGTAGAATATATACAAGTTTCATATTCTTAAATGCTGTTTTTACATTTACTTATTTATTTTTGTGTAGGGACATGTGCATGGGACAGCGTACTTGTGAAGTCAGAAGACGGCCTATAAGATTTGGTTCCCTTCTACTGTGTGGGTTCCAGGGATTGAATTCAGGTCTCCAGGCTTCATGGCAACCACTTTACCTTCTGAACTATCTTGCCAAATGGAAGCTCAGTATTTTCATTTGTCAAATTGTATTAGTGTTTCCTTTTATCATCTCTTTTCATTGTATATTTATAATGTTATTCCCTAAACAACGATAAATTTTTTTGTAGTGACAATGTTTATATTTATCTCTGGAGTTTCAGTACTTGACATAAATATAAAATGCTTGTGAAATATTAAGTATTTAGTTTTAGTGTGTTACATAAAGTGGTACTCTACTCCTCTCCCATTATAGTCACTAATTGTCCTAGATTACTTATTACATAATTATTCCTTTCTCTAGTAATCTGTGTTAGGGTCTCTATTTCTAGTCTACTTTGCATCTTATAATTAGATAAACCATCTTCAAATTCCTATCAGTTCTGTTATTTCACAATTAAAATAACATTTAAAATGTATGAAAGATTCAATTCATGCTTTTTTATGTTTGACTATTCATACCTGCCACTTCAATCTTGTAACTTCCCTGTGGCTCATCTATGCAGATTTGACATCTTGATTATAGTATTCTACAAACTCAAATTTGCACTTTACATAAAATTACATTCCTGAAATGTCTTTTTTCCCCATTTTTGTGTTTAAATATATCAATGTCTGACGTGGTTATAAAAATAGAGTAGATGAACCCAATACCCACTCCAAGTTGGTTTGGCTATGGGAACAGATGATGTCAGGCCCTCATTTTTAAAACTGAAGGTTCCATGTTTTGTGTAGAGATCATGCCGACCTCCAAAGCTTACTGAAAAATGTCTTGAGAGATCAGTAAAAGCAGACTTGCTTAGCTTTCAGTATGCTTCAGGAGTGTGGTTGGTTTCAGGATGGGACTTATCCATATAACTTATTCACAGCAGCAAAGAAGAAAGCACATATGTTTTTTACTGACTTGCCCAGGTATAGTCAGAAAGCTTATGGGGAATGAGATGGTCTGAATGAGAAATGGCCCTCATAGTCTCATTGTTTAAATACTGGACCCTAGTTGGTAGAATTGTTTGGGAAGGATAAGGAGGTATGGCTTTGTTGGCAGAGGTATGTCACTGGGATGGGCTTGAGGTTTCAAAAGACTCACACCATTCCTATTGCTCTCTCTCTGCATACTGTGTGTAGACCAAGATGTAAGTTCTCAGCTGTTCCTGCTGCCATGCCATCACAGACACTAACCCTCTAAAACCTTAAGCCCAATTAAATGCTTTCTTTTATAAAATTGCCTTGGTTATGGTGTCTCTTCACAGTAATAAAAAAAGCAACTACTGTAGAAGTTGGTACCATGAAGTGGGTCATTGCTAAGAATGTGACCATGTTGTTATTTAGAAAAATATGGAAGTTTTTGGAATTTTGAACTAGAAAAGGGATTGAATGCTATAAACAGAGCTTAATGGGCTGTCCTAGTCGTATCTTGGAAGATGGTAGTTCTGAGAGTAACATGGACTGCGGAATACTAACTCAAGACATTTCGAGGAGCAACATTAGCAACTAGGATAGAGACCATTATTTGTCCAAGAATGTGACTGTCTTCTGCCCCTGTTCTAAGAATTTTCCAAAGGCTAAATTGAAAAATTAATGAACTTTTTTTTTTTTTGACAGAGAAGATTTTAAGACAGTCTGACATTGACTCAGTTGTGTGGTTATTAGAAATTTCTTTTTTCAGATCTACAATGAAAAGAACAACTGTGGCATTTAAAAACCAAGTACGTCTAGCAAATTGTATCTTATATCTTGGGTATCCTAAGTTTCTGGGCTAATATCCACTTATCAGTGAGTACATATTGTGCGAGTTCCTTTGTGATTGGGTTACCTCACTCAGGATGATGCCCTCCAGGTCCATCCATTTGCCTAGGAATTTCATAAATTCATTTTTTTTAATAGCTGAGTAGTACTCCATTGTGTAAATGTACCACATTTTCTGTATCCATTCCTCTGTTGAGGGGCATCTGGGTTCTTTCCAGCTTCTGGCTATTATAAATAAGGCTGCTATGAACATAGTGGAGCATGTGTCCTTCTTACCGGTTGGGACATCTTCTGGATATATGCCCAGGAGAGGTATTGCGGGATCCTCCGGTAGTACTATGTCCAGTTTTCTGAGGAACCGCCAGACTGATTTCCAGAGTGGTTGTACAAGCTTGCAATCCCACCAACAAAGGAGGAGTGTTCCTCTTTCTCCACATCCTTGCCAGCATCTGCTGTCACCTGAATTTTTGATCTTAGCCATTCTGACTGGAGTGAAGTGGAATCTCAGGGTTGTTTTGATTTGCATTTCCCTGATGATTAAGGATGTTGAACATTTTTTCAGGTGCTTCTCAGCCATTCGGTATTCCTCAGGTGAGAATTCTTTGTTCAGCTCTGAGCCCCATTTTTTAATGGGGTTATTTGATTTTCTGGAGTTCACCTTCTTGAGTTCTTTATATATATATATATATATATATATATATATATATATATATATATATATGGATATTGGATATTAGTCCCCTATCCGATTTGGGATAGGTAAAGATCCTTTCCCAATCTGTTGGTGGGCTTTTTGTCTTATTGACGGTGTCTTTTGCTTTGCAGAAGCTTTGCAATTTTATGAGGTCCCATTTATCGATTCTCGATCTTACAGCACAAGCCATTGCTGTTCTATTCAGGAATTTTTCCCCTGTACCCATATCTTCGAGGCTTTTCCCTACTTTCTCCTCTATAAGTTTCAGTGTCTCTGGTTTTATGTGGAGTACAATTTGCTAAACACATGAAATTCAAGAAGAACAAAGACCAAAGTGTGGACACTTTGCCCCTTAGAAAGGGGAACAAAACACCCATGGAAGGAGTTACAGAGACAAAATTTGGAGCTGTGACAAAAGGATGGACCATCTAGTGATTGCCATATGCAGGGATCCATCCCATAATCAGCTCCCAAACGCTGACACCATTGCATACACTAGCAAGATTTTGCTGAAAGGACCCAGATATAGCTGTCTCTTGTGAGACTGTGCCGGGGCACAGCAAACACAGAAGTGGATGATCACAGTCAGCTATTGGATGGATCACACGGCCCCCAATGGAGGAGCTAGAGAAATTACCCAAGGAGCTAAAGGGAACTGCAACCCTATAGGTGGAACAACAATATGAACTAACTAGTACCACGGAGCTCTTGACTCTAGCTGCATATGTATCAAAAGATGGCCTAGTTGGCCATCACTGCAAAGAGAGGCCCATTGGACTTGCAAACTTTATATGCCCCAGTACAGGGGAACCCCAGGGCCAAAAAGGGGGAGTGGGTGGATAGGGGATTGAGGGGGTGGGTATGGGGGACTTTTGGGATAGCATTGAAAATGTAAATGAGGAAAATACCTAATTAAAAAAATTAAAAAAAAAAAAACAAGTACAGTTGAGAGAAAAACAGCAGTAGGAGATTTAAAGTTGCAGTCAAGGCTTTTGCTGAAAGAGCTAAATAGATCAAGGAGAGGTCTGATTTGGAGTAAAAGGAGGTGGACTCTAAGAGCAAGCCCCCACCCAACTAAGCTATAAACTTGTGAAAAGAAAAGACCTAAAGAATTGTCTCCTTCTCAGAAGCACAACCAATGGCAGCTGCTGCAACTGTGATCCCAAGGGTCAGGCTCCACCCA
Source organism: Mus caroli (assembly GCF_978045245.1). Classification (NCBI taxonomy): domain Eukaryota; kingdom Metazoa; phylum Chordata; class Mammalia; order Rodentia; family Muridae; genus Mus; species Mus caroli. Next base: position 120,119,281 of record NW_028227261.1, read on the forward strand.
CGCAAGCAGCTGAACTTGACATGTTGTCCATGTGGTTCTGGCTTTAGAGTCATGAAGGAAGCCCAAGTAAAGAGCTGTGAATTCTTTCTTCATGGTTAAGGAGAGCCACTGAGGCCAAAAATTTGACAGGGCACTCCCTGTATGGAGTCCCCAAGAGGCTATTATGTGGAGCTTTAAAAATAAAGCCTAGAGTGCATTGGAGACCCCATTTTAGAGGTGCCAGAGCTATGGCATATCTGCCAAGAGAAGCTCAGAACACAGGGACTGGAATCAGCCTGAAGGAGAGGAATAGCTTGTACCCAGCAAAACTGCAAGGGCAGAGCCATCTAAACTATTAGATTTGAAGGATTTGAAGTTTGCCTTGCTGGCTTTCATTCTTAGCTTTGATTCAATATATGTTTACTATGTCCCATTTCCTCTCTTTTTCAATGGTAATGTATATTCTGTGCCACTGTATGTTGGAAGAATGCAGTTTGCCTTTTGATCTTACAGAGTTTGATGACTCTTCTTGGTTATCAACCTGACTACAACTGGAATCTTGACTACAATCCAGAAATGGAGGACACATCTGTGAGAGGTTGTTGTTTTGTTTTTCTTTTTTTGTTTTTGACTGGTCTAAAGTGGATGGATCAACTTTTACTCTGGATTTTTTGAAGTAGTAAGACACACACTTTTGATCTGATCTTGAGACAGGAAGTCTTACCTTTAATCTAGGCTATAGCTTCTGCTGAAATCCTATATAAGGACATGGAAAAAGGAAGTTTTACTCTTTGCCTTCTTGCTTCTCTCTGCTCTCTGACCCTGGATTCCCTTGTTATCAGATCTATTTCTTCCCTGCACTAGAGTCTATTTCTTTGAGATTCTAGCTTATACTGAAGACCAAATGAGACATCAAGTCTTGTGGTCTGAACACCTACTAGTTTCTTGACCTTTCTATTCACACCCAGTCATTGTTGGATTAGCTGGATTGCAGAATGTAAGTTATTCCAATAACTCCAGTATCTATCTGTCTATCTATCTATCTATCTATCTATCTATCTATCTATCTATCTTTCAATTTATTCTGTATGCTATCTTTCTCTAGAGCAGCAGTTCTCGACCTGTGTGTTGGATTCCTTTGGCAAACCTTTATCTAAAAAATATTTACATTATGTTTCATAACAGTAGCAAAACTACAATTATGAAGTAGTAATATGAATAATTTTATGGCTAGGTGTCACCACAGCATAAAGAACTGTATTAAAGGATTGTGACATTAGTTCGGTTTCTATGGAAGGCAGGGAATTGAGTGCAGTGGTTGAGTAAGAACTGTCCCTAAAGGCTCATACACTTGATTTCTTGGTCCCCAGTCAGTAGAACTGTTTGGTAAAGATTAGGAGGTGTAACCTTGCTGAAGGAGGTGAGTCACTGGGGTGGACTTTGAAGCTTCAAAAACCTAGTGGCATTTCTAGAATGGAATTTCTAGAGGAAGCTCTATGCTCCCTCTCTGTGGATCGAAATGTGAGCTTTCAGCTTCGACTTCAGCACCATGCCTTACTACCTTGCCACGGACTAATCAGCCCCACTCAATCTGTGGGAATCAGGAGTTCCGGCAGATGGGGCAGATGGGCATAGAGTCGGCGGGAATTGGGGTGACAAGCAGACTTGACACAAGGGAGTGTGGATCTGAATGTAATTTGTCAACTCGAGCATCGAACTTTTTATACAGAAGAAAACAGGGAAGTTAGGTGACAATGAGGTTACTGGATTCTTACATAAAACAGAGGAATGAAAACATGGAAGGACTGACAGGAACCAACTGGGATAAAATTCAGTGTTAACAACTGGGATCAAAACCAGCTCCACCTAAGGTCCACTTAATCTTAGAAGCCAGGGTCAAGGGCTTCGTGCCCTTGCCATAGTTCCTATTCTAGTCTATTGTATAGTCCACCTTCCCCCTAGGCCATTGTAAATACTTGTATATGGGTGTAACTCAGCTATCTATAGTTCTAAGTATCTACTCTGGTTCCTTCTTAGATCACAAACTCCCTTCTTCCTAGATAGTGGTAAATTTCTGTGTAGGGCAGTGACTTAGCTATCCATGCCCAAGGTTGGATCAAGGACTGCCTAGAATCTAACTTAGCTATATGTCAAAAAATCAATCCTTAGGAGCACTTGTGATAAAGCAATATTAAGGGAAAGCACACAGATCTGTTTACCAACTAAAGCAAGGACATTGGATAATTCGTTATACAGGATGCCACGATTCCAGGAGACTAAGTTTCCATGAACTTTTCGCCTTGGGACAGCTCCCAGGTTTTTGGGGCCTGTCGCGCTTGTCACTACTGGAGTGGATGTAGCAGTCCCTGCTGCCATATTTCCCACCATGATGAACTCCTACCTCTTTACTTACTGCCATTAAAGTAAGCCTTCCCACAATCCCTCCTTCTATAAGTTACTTTGGTCGTGGTGTTTAATCACAGCATTAGAAAAGTAACCAATACAGAGAACAAAAGTGCCAGTAATCCAGCATCAAAGATGGAGTCGGACTTTTAAATTTTTAATTATAGAGACCCAATCCAAATCCTACCTTCCTCCCTGTTCCCAGTTACTATTTTTATTCATGTCATTTAACATTTATTATTTCATACTATGAATGTTGACTTGTGGAAAAAAATAATGACTTTAGAGTCATATAGACAAAGTATAGTCAAATTTCATAGAGCTTTGATGTGGAGTTTGCCCTATTGGGTTTTGGCTTTGCTTTGGTCCAGTATTTCTACTCTACATCAGTTCCTTTCTTTCAGAATTGCAATGTGTATTCTGTGTCACTCCTGAATGTTTAAAGCACATAATTTGCCTTTTGATTTTACAGGGGATTACAGTTAACAGATTGCCTTGAGTCTGAAAAGTTGAGAGTAAAACTGTACATGAAAAATAATTATAAATAGAAAGCCTGGCAAGAGGCTGTGCTTGAGGGGACTCGGAAGATTCGGCTCCCTTAGCTTTAGGTGAATAGTCTTCTTTTGTACATTCTTCTGTATGAAAAAGGTATCATTGGTGACATTCACATTTGTTGGTTTAGTGTCATGAGTTATTACACACTCGTGGATAAGTTCTTAGAAGCACTAATAGTTGAACAAGAGGCCCCTCTATGCTGCTTGTATTCAGACTCTCTTGTCCTCTGCTGTCTGATGACTTCATCCCTCGGCTTTAACACCCTGTACAACAGCTTTGCTTTGTGGGTTTTCCTAAGGATAGTCCTCTATAGGTCTTGATCAGGGCGATGTTGATAACAGAAGGATTATACTTTGTTTTGTGGTAAGAAGAGATTCTTAGCAATGAATCAGGATGCTAAGTCTATTTTTTGATGAAGATTAAATCGGAAGGCTTCCCTTAAAAGTAAATCAGAAAAGAAGACAATTCAAAGAAGAAAATATGATCTGTGGCGAAATGTGTAAAACTTGAATACTTTTTAGGCCCCGCTTGTTGCCTGACTTTTAGCCTAGTGGTGAGGCATTTTGCTTTTAACATATAGCTCCTTCGTAAGTGCCTGCTGATATAAATTTATGGGCTAACTGCCAGAATCAGAAGTTACTATGGTTAATGCCAAGCAATGTTTCTTAAAAATAAACCTTTGAAAGGGAGCACTTTGAAGCGAGAAAACAAGCAGGGTTTTGCCGAGGAACCAGTTGAAACACTGAACGACTCTGTTTGACTTCAGTGCATCCACGCGAACGCTTCCGTGATAGTGCGTAGGTCTTGGACGCGCGCAGCGGGTGTGCTTCAAAACCGCTGTGTGCACAGTTGCTACTACTGCTCCTTACATTTTTGACTTAGTCTAAGACTGAAAATGCTTCTACAAGCTAGGAGAGGAAGACGCAGAACAGATTGCCTGGTGGCAATCTGTTGTCAGATGTCACCGTGTTCTCATCTTAACCTCTGGCAGAAAGTAACTGTGGGCTAGTCTGTTCATTGCAGAACAAAGGAGGGTTTCCAGATAAAAGCCCAGTCCATCTTACAACACTTCTCACAGAATAGAGAAAGCAGCTAAGAATGCATCGACTTCAGCTCCTGAGCCATCTTCTCCGTCTGTGATGACTTGTGATGACCAAGGGAGGAAACTCTCCTGCCTGTCACCTGATGTCTAGCCACTGTGGTCTTGTCAACAGCCAGGCAGTTTGCTTATTTTCCAGGATAACAAGGAGAAGCCTGTGAGAGTTGGTGAAGAAAACACAGGCTTAGCAGCAGCTGGCAGTCGGCCAACATGCAGTCGTGCTCTCCAGAGAATTGAAGCCATTTTTATCCTCCTCCATAGGCCTGGGGGATTGGAAACAGTGGCGCCGTTCCTGGAAGAGCAGAGCAGGTTTACAGCATCATCTTCTGTCTTCTGTGACAGTGCCATGTAGCATTGTTTAAAGTGGCTAACAGTCGTTGCCTTCACCTTTATGTGACAGATTTATCTGCATCGACCAGACTTTCAACTGTGAATTATTTCTCACTGTGTCTAAAATGATAAGACTAGTTATTTTTTTGTGTGTTCGACCTTTGCAGGGAGTTAGGTGACCATCCCTTTGCTCCGTTGGTTTCACTGTCTCTAATTCCCAGGCATTTACTGTCATCCAAATTGGATTTGATAAGCATAATTCAGATTCCCCACATTTATTCCCTAATACGCTTCTTCTGCAATCAAGTCCCACTTGGCTATACTAGGCTCCTCTTGTTCATCCTCTCTCTCTCTGTCATTCAAATGGATAGAGATGCATAGTGATGCATAGAGATGCAGTGGTGACGGGGAGGGGGTGAGGCTGCAGCCTGATGCTCAGAAGCCCCACTCAGAACAATAGGCAGAGAAAGGCAGTAGTAGTTTTATAAAGAAGGAAAAGAAAAAAGAAAAAGGAACCCTCTAAATCTAAAATAAAGGAAGGTGTTTTTTAAAAAAGCATACAAACAAATTTCATGGCTGTCCAAGGATGGGCGGGGGGGGGGGGGGTGTACAGAGTCAGGTGACACTTTTTAAAGAACATGTGGCTTTTTTTTTCCCCAGCCAGAATAATGATCAGGGGCACTTTAGGAATTGCATTGTTGTGGATCAAACTCAGGGCCCTGAGTATGCTACTCAAACCCTCTACCCCAGTCATGTCCTTAGCATACGTGTTATATCCAGTGCTGGGCAACCTGCAGACCTCACTGGGAGCATTTGGACTGTTGGCCCTGTGAGGACTGTCCCCATCCAAACCTACAGAGGGGTCCTTGCTGCTACCTCCTATAGACCTGGGGCCAGTTCACGTACAGCAGATATGGAACCCTTTGGAGCTTCAACATTGTGTGAGCAGGGTCCTCATCTGGATTTGCCATCTTAAGTGGGCCCTGTAGCTCTGTGAGGTCTCCTGGAATGGCAGAAACTTTAGGGTGAAAGCCCGTTTAGTTGTGTGTCCCTGATCTGATCACATTTTAGACACACACACAAATTTATTTTATACTTGTTTTTTGAAGCATTTGAGGGTTAAAGAACATCACTTAAGTAAACAGTTTAGTTGTCTCAGTGAGGGGTTTGCTTGGAAGATGTCTGTTGGAACATAGTTCCAGAATGGATTCCTGAGAGGGGAACTCAAGAGTATTTGTGAGAAAATTCCAAGAAAACAAGTGTTGTGGCCTCAGTTTCTTCAAAAGCAAGGAATTGTTCTTGGAATGTGTTTTCACGCGCCCCCCAGGTGTAGCGGATAGGAGTGAGTTTACCTCAGATTGCTCATTACAACTGGCTATGTATCTATGGAAAAACACGTTTTTGCCACGCACAGCTTGTCCTTATGATTGTACACAGCTCGGACTCACAAGAACTTTACTTCTGTGACTCTTCTTAGCCCCCAGAGTATAAACCGTCTGATGCTCTGAATAAGCTTGGCTGTTGCATGAGACTTCAGTCTGTCTCCGATTTAGGTTCCATTTTCTCAGGTCCCACCACCAGTTAGATGGGTAAACAATGGGTCTTATCATGTTTCTACTTTGTGCATGACACTGTCCCCCTTCTTGATTCTGGTAGCTTAACGATGTCCAGAATTTATACCTTTGGGACTCTAGCTTACTGAGGCTTTTCATGAGTAAGGTGTCGTTGAGCCTACTGCAGTCTTAACCTTCAGTGTTATTTGCCTTTGCCATTTAGTTGTTAGGAGAAGAATATAACATTCAATTTGGGCAGTGTGGGTTCATAGGTCACAGCTGTTGTGATAGGGCCTTCCCTGGGTTCATTCATGTTGGGTGTGTGAGTGTGTGTTGGTATGGGTGAGTATATGGTTATCTTTTACAAATCCAGCAAGACCAAAGACAGACTGATTCTTAAAGGAGAATGTGCATGTAGGAATCATACCATGTTTCTAATATGAACACCTGTAATAACAATACTCACCTCTTTTTAAAAAAGTTAATTTGATTTATACGAATACACTGTCACTCTCTTCAGATACACCTGGAGAGGCATCTGATTCCATTGTTGGGAGCCACCATGTGGTTGCTGAGGATTGAACTCAGGACCTCTAGAAGATAGTCTGTGCATCTATCCAGCCCAATACTCACCTCTTACAAGCAAGCCAGTTAATATACAAAGTTGAAGATATTCTCTGCCATGTCTCCCCTAAAGTGGGTTGGATGTTTACTGAGTAATAACAGGATAATTCAAGGAGAAACTGGCATCAAGACTGAACATCAATGGCCATGGTTTGTCTTCTTAGTGAGTGAAGTTATAGTAGCTATTATATGAGAATCAAAATAGATTCCTTAAAACCATTTTAGAAACTGCACGAGCAACTTTGATTTTAAAAAGTACTAAAATATTACAGATGTTTAGAAATTTGTTTAAATGAATATTTGCATTGACACATCAGCATGCTGTCTGAGTAAAGTGGGCTCAGTGTTGACCTGGACTTTCCCTCCAGGTGCTTTGTAGCTAGTTTCTTCACATTATTGCGTATAGGCTTCGTCTCTTTCTTTTTTAAATCTTTTAAAAAAAGATTTATTTTATTTATATGAGTACACTGTAGTTGTCTTCAGACACACCAGAAGAGGCATTGGATCCCATTACAGACGGTTGTGAGCCACCATGTGGTTGCTGGGAATGAACTCAGGACCTCTGGAAGAACAATCAGCCAGTGCTCTTAACCTCTGAGATATCTTTCCAGCCCGGTCTCTGTTTTTCTATCGCTACTCTCCTCCTCAATTCAGTCAAGCCTGAGACATTTAGCACTGCATAAGAACATTACAAGGACAGAAACTGTTCTATTCTGTTCACTAGGCTAGCCCCGCATGAAAGATAATGCCTAGTACCTAATCAGCTCTCAACAAATGCATGTTAAGAAGTGAACGAATTTGCAAAACACAAGAAAAATCAAGAAAAAGGAAGACCAACGTGTGGATACTTCATTCCTCCTTAGAATAGCGAACAAAATACCCGTGGAAGGAGTTACAGAGACAAAGTTTGGAGCTGAGATGAAAGGATGGACCATCCAGAGACTGCCCCACCCGGGGATCCATCCCATAATCAGCCACTAAATGCAGACACTATTACATATGCCAGCAAGATTTTGCTGAAAGAACCCTGATATAGTTGTCTCTTGTGAGGCTATGCAGTGCCTGGCAAATACAGAAGTAGATGCTCACAGGCACCTATAGGATGGAACACAGGGCCCCCAATGGAGGAGCTAGAGAAAGTACCCAAGGAGCTAAAGGGGTCTGCAACCCTATAGGTGGAACAACAATATGAACTAACCATTACCCCCAGAGCTCGTGTCTCTAGCTGCATATGTAGCAGAAGATGGCCTAGTCAACCATCATTAGAAAGAGAGGCCCCTTGGTATTGCAAACTTTATATGCCCCAGTACAGGGGAACGCCAGGGCCAAGAAGTAGGAGTGGGTGGGTAGGGGAGCAGGGTGGGGGGACTTTTGGGATAGCATTTGAAATGTAAATGAAGAAAATATCTAATAAAAAATTGAAAAAAAGGAAGTGAATGGGGTATGGGGTATTAACAACCCAGAAGATGGAGGTGGAGAGTTTTCTGTTTTCAGATATGCCAAGGAAGGAAAGGGTCAGATAATCACATATCTCATATGAATTCAACTATTTTATTATTTATTTATTTATTTTGGTTTTTTGAGATGGGGTTTCTCTGTATAGCCCTGGCGGTCCTGGAACTCACTTTGTAGACCAGGCTGGCCTCGAACTCAGAAATCCGCCTGCCTCTGCCTCCTGAGTGCTGGGATTAATTATTTTATTTTTATTAGATATTTTCTTTATTTACATTTCAAATGTTATCCCCTTTCCTGGTTTCCTCTCTGAAAACTCCCTATCTCACCCTCTCCTTCCCACTCACCAATCCACCCACTCCTGCTTCCCTGTCTTGGGATCCTCCTACACTGGGGCATGGAGACTTATCAGGACCAAGGGCCTCTCCTGCCATTGATATCCAACAAGTCCATCCTCTGGGGCTGCAAACCCCTTCAGCTCCTTAGGTCCTTTCTCTAGCCCCTCCATTAGGGACCTTGTGTTCAGTTCAATGGTTGGCTGAGAGCATCCACCTCTGAATATGTCACACACTGGCAGAGCCTCTCAGGAGACAGCTATATCAGGTTCTTGTCAGCAAGCACTCGTTAGCATCCACAATAGTGTCTGGGTTTGGTGATTGTACATGGGATGGATCCTCAGGTGGGTCAGTTTCTGGATGGCTTTTTCTTCAGTCTCTGCCTCATACTTTGTCTCTGTATCTCCTCCTATGGGTATTTTGTTCCTCCTTCTAAGAAGAACTGAAGTATCCATACTTTGGTCTTTCTTCTTTATGAGCTTCATTTGGTATGTGAGTTGTATCTTGGGTATTCCGAGCTTCTGAGCTAATATCCACTTATCAGTGAGTGCATACCATGTGTGTTCTTTTGTGATTGGGTTACCTCACTCAGGATGATACTTTCTAGTTCCATCCATTTGCCTAAGAATTTCATAAATTCATCGTTTTTAATAGATGAGTAGTAATCCATTGTGTAAATGTACCACATTTTCTGTATCCATTCCTCTGTTGAGGGACATCTGGGTTCTTTCCAGCTTCTAAGTATTATAAATAAGGCTGCTATGAACATAGTGGAGCATGTGTCCTTGTTATATGTTGGGGCATCTTCTGGGTCTATGCCCAGGAGTAATATAGCTGGGTTCTCAGGTAAAACTATGTCCAATTTTCTGAGGAACCGCCAAACTGACCTCCAGAGTAGTGTACCAGCTTGCAATCCCACCATCAGTGGAGGAGTGTTCCTCTTTCTCCACATCTTCACCAGTATCATCTGCTGTCATCTGAGTTTTTGATCTTAGCCATTCTGACTGGTGTGGGGTAGAATCAGGGTTGTTTTGATTTGCATTTCCCTAATGACTAAGGATGTTGAACATTTTTTTTTTTAGGGGTTTCTCAGCCATTCGACATTCCTCAGTTGAGAATTCTTTGTTTAGCTCTGTACCCCATTTTAATAGGGTTATTTGATTCTCTGGAGTCTAACTTGTTGAGTTCTTTGTATATATTGGATATTAGCCCTCTATTGGATGTAGGGTTGGTAAAGATATGTTCCCAATCTGTTGCTTGCTGTTTTGTTTTATAGACAGTGCCCTTTGCCTTACAGAAGCTTTGTAATTTTATGAGGTTCCATTTGTCAAGTCTTGAGCTTAGAGCATAAGCTATTTGTGTTCTGTTTAGGAAAATTTCCCCTGTGCCCAGGTGCTCAAGGCTCTTCACCACTTTCTAGTCTATTAGTTTCAGTGTCTCTGGTTTTATGTGGAGGTGATCTCTCCAGTATTTTGTTTTTATTTTTGTTTTTGTTTATGTTTGGGAAGCACTCAGAGTTATGAGTTTTTCTCTTACCACTGTGTCCCATGAGTTTGGGTATGTTTTGCCTTCATTTTCATTAAATTCTAAAAAGTCTTTAATTTCTTTCTTTGCTTCTTCCTTAACCAAGTTATCACTGAGTAGAGCATTGTTCAGCTTCCATGTGTATGTGGGCTTTTTGTTGTTTTTGTTGCTATTGAAGACCAGCCTTAATCTGTAGTGATCTAGGATTATTTCAATCTTCTTACATCTGTTGAGGTCTGATTTGTGACCCATTATATGGTCAGTTTTAGAGAAGGTACCATGGGTGCTGAGAAGAAGGTATATTCTTTTGACTTAGGATGAAATGTTCTATAGATATCTGTTAAATCCATCTGGTCCAAAACTTCTGTTAGTTTCACTGTGCCTCTGTTTAGTTTGTGTTTCTCTGATCTGTCCATTGATGAGAGTGGGGTGTTAAGTCCCCCATAATTATTGTGTGAGATAAAATGTGTGCTTTTAAAATGGGTGCTGAGAAGAAGGTATATTCTTTTGACTTAGGATGAAATGTTCTATAGATATCTGTTAAATCCATCTGGTCCAAAACTTCTGTTAGTTTCACTGTGCCTCTGTTTAGTTTGTGTTTCTCTGATCTGTCCATTGATGAGAGTGGGGTGTTAAGTCCCCCATAATTATTGTGTGAGATAAAATGTGTGCTTTTAAAATGGGTGCTGAGAAGAAGGTATATTCTTTTGACTTAGGATGAAATGTTCTATAGATATCTGTTAAATCCATCTGGTCCAAAACTTCTGTTAGTTTCACTGTGCCTCTGTTTAGTTTGTGTTTCTCTGATCTGTCCATTGATGAGAGTGGGGTGTTAAGTCCCCCATAATTATTGTGTGAGATAAAATGTGTGCTTTTAGCTTTAATAAAGTTTCTTTTATGAATGTGGGTGCCCTTGCATTTGGAGCATAGATGTTCAGAATTGAGAATTCTTCTTGGTATATTTTTCCTTTGTTGAATATCTTTGTTCCTTATCTTTTTTGTTGACTTGGTTGGAAGTCGATTTTATCCATTATTAGAATGGCTACTCCCACTTGTTTCTTGGGGCCATTTGCTTGGAAAATGTTTTTTCCGCTCTTTACTCTGAGGTAGAGTTTGCCTTCGACATGGAGGTGTGTTTCCTGTACACAGCAAAATTCTGGATCCTGTTTATATATCCATGAAGAGAAGTGGTGGTCTTAACCTGTACACAGAGGTATGTAGGCACTCCTGGGAGATCAGCTCTCTCCTGGAGATATTTGTGTATGTAGTTCTGTGGCACAGGATCAGCTCTGGGCGCAGACAGAGAAGGGAAGGCTCCAATCCTAGGCAGCCCCTAGGTTCCCGTGTCCTGAGGATTCTGGGTGGGTTCCTCTGAGCAGCATGGTGGTCCTACCTGGGCTCACTGGCCTGTCCACAATCCTGGGAGGCTCGCTGGATCCAAATTCAACTACTTAACCTATGTTGGGAGAGACCAGAGGGACACCTGCTACACTGGTGTCAGTGAGGTCCTGAAGTAGGGTTAAGAATGATGGTTTTCTTTTTGTGTAATTTTAATACACTGCCAAACTTTAATTCAAATTAATCAAAATTCACAATCAAGGGCTGAGCTTGGCAGAACATGCCTTTTTTTATTATTAGATATTTTTTTTTCCAATTTATTTTTTTTAATTAGGTATTTACTTCATTTACATTTCAAATGCTATCCCCAAAGTCCCCCAGACCCCCCTCCCACTCCCCTACCCACCCACTCCCACTTCTTGGTCCTGGCATTCCCCTGGTTCTTTTTTTTTTTTTTTTAATATTTTTATTACATATTTTCCTCAATTACGTTTCCAATGCTATCCCAAAAGTCCCCCATAGCGCCCCCCCACTTCCCTATCCACCCATTCCCATTCTTTTGGCCCTGGCATTCCCCTATATTGGGGCATATAAAGTTTGCAAGTCCAATGGGCCTCTCTTTCCAGTGATGGCTGACTAGGCCATCTTTCGATACATATGCAGCTAGAGACAAGAGCTCCGGGGTTCTAGTTAGTACATCATGTTGTTCCAACAATAGGGTTGCAGATCCCTTTAGCTCCTTGGGTACTTACTCTAGCTTCTCCATTGGGAGCCCTGTGATACATCCAATAGCTGACTGTGAACATCCACTCCTGTGTTTGCTAGGCCCCAGCATCGTCTCACAAGAGACAGCTATATTTGGGTCCTTTCAGCAAAATCTTGCTAGTGTATGCAATGGTGTCAGCGTTTAGAAGTTGATTATGGGATGGATCCCTGGATACGGCAGTCTCTAAATGGTCCATCCTTTCATCACAGCTACGAACTTTGTCTCCGTAACTCCTTCCCTGGGTGTTTTGTTCCCAATTCTGAGAAGGTGCACAGTGTCCACACTTTGGTCTTCATTCTTCTTGAGTTTCATGCGTTTAGCAAATTGTATCTTAAATCTTGGGTATCCTAAGTTTTGGGCTAATATCCACTTATCAGTGAATACATATTGTGTGAGTTCTTTTGTGATTGTGTTACTTCACTCAAGATGATGCCCTCCAGGTCCATCCATTTGGCTAGGAATTTCATAAATTCATTCTTTTTAATAGCTGAGTAGTACTCCATTGTGTAAATGTACCATAATTTCTGTATCCATTCCTCTGTTGAGGGACATCTGGGTTCTTTCCAGCTTCTGGCTATTATAAATAGGGCTGCTATGAACATAGTGGAACATGTGTCCTTTTTACCGGTTGGGACATCTTCTGGATATATGCCCAGGAGAGGTATTGCTGGATCCTCCGGTAGTACTATGTCCAATTTTCTGAGGAACCGCCAGACTGATTTCCAGAGTGGTTGTACAAGCTTGCAATCCCACCAACAATGGAGGAGTGTTCCTCTTTCTCCACATCCTCGCCAGCAACTGCTGTCACCTGAATTTTTGATCTTAGCCATTCTGACTGGTGTGAGGTGGAATCTCAGGGTTGTTTTGATTTGCATTTCCCTGATGATTAAGGATGTTGAACATTTTTTCAGGTGTTTCTCTGCCATTCGGTATTCCTCAGGCGAGAATTCTTTGTTCAGTTCTGAGCCCCATTTTTTAATGGGGTTATTTGACTTTCTGGAGTCCACCTTCTTGAGTTCTTTATATATGTTGGATATTAGTCCCTTATCTGATTTAGGATAGGTGAAGATCCTTTCCCAATCTGTTGGTGGTTTTTTTGTCTTATTGATGGTGTCTTTAGCCTTGCAGAAGCTTTGTAGTTTCATGAGGTCCCACTTGTCAATTCTCGATCTTACAGCACAAGCCATTACTGTTCTATTCAGGAATTTTTCCCCTGTGCCCATATCTTCAAGGCTTTTCCCCACTTTCTCCTCTATAAGTTTCAGTGTCTCTGGTTTTATGTGAAGTTCCTTGATCCACTTAGACTTGACCTTAGTACAAGGAGATAGGAATGGATCGATTCGCATTCTTCTACATGTTAACAACCAGTTGTGCCAGCACCATTTGTTGAAAATGCTGTCTTTCTTCCACTGGATGTTTTTAGCTCCCTTGTCGAAGATCAAGTGACCGTAGGTGTGTGGGTTCATTTCTGGGTCTTCAATTCTATTCCATTGGTCTATTTGTCTGTCACTATACCAGTACCATGCAGTTTTTATCACAATTGCTCTGTAGTAGAGCTTTAGGTCCGGCATGGTGATTCCACCAGAGGTTCTGTTATCCTTGAGAAGAGTTTTTGCTATCCTAGGTTTTTTGTTATTCCAGATGAATTTGCAGATTGCACTTTCTAATTCGTTGAAGAATTGAGTTGGAATTTTGATGGGGATTGCATTGAATCTGTAGATTGCTTTTGGCAAGATAGCCATTTTTACAATGTTGATCCTGTCAATCCATGAGCATGGGAGATCTTTCCATCTTCTGAGATCTTCTATAATTTCTTTCTTCAGAGACTTGAAGTTTTTATTATACAGATCTTTCACTTCCTTAGTTAGAGTCACGCCAAGATATTTTATATTATTTGTGACTATTGAGAAGGGTGTTGTTTCCCTAATTTCTTTCTCAGCCTGTTTATTCTTTGTGTAGAGAAAGGCCATTGATTTGTTTGAGTTAATTTTATATCCAGCTACTTCACCGAAGCTGTTTATCAGGCTTAGGAGTTCTCTGGTGGAATTTTTAGGGTCACTTATATATACTATCATATCATCTGCAAAAAGTGATATTTTGACTTCATCTTTTCCAATTTGTATCCCTTTGATCTCCTTTTGTTGTCGAATTGCTCTGGCTAGGACTTCAAGTACAATGTTGAATAGGTATGGAGAAAGTGGACAGCCTTGTCTAGTCCCTGATTTTAGAGGGATTGCTTCAAGCTTCTCACCATTTACTTTGATGTTGGCTACTGGTTTTCTGTAGATTGCTTTTATCATGTTTAGGTATGGGCCTTGAATTCCTGATCTTTCCAAGACTTTTATCATGAATGGGTGTTGGATCTTGTCAAATGCTTTTTCCGCATCTAACGGGATGACCATGTGGTTTTTGTCTTTGAGTTTGTTTATATACTGGATTACGTTGATGGATTTCCGTATATTGAACCATCCCTGCATCCCTGGGATGAAACCTACTTGGTCAGGATGGATGATTGTTTTGATGTGTTCTTGGATTCGGTTAGCAAGAATTTTATTGAGGATTTTTGCATCAATATTCATAAGGGATATTGGTCTGAAGTTTTCTATCTTTGTTGGGTCTTTTTGTGGTTTAGGTATCAGAGTAATTGTGGCTTCATAGAATGAGTTGGGTAGAGTACCTTCTGTTTCTATTTTGTGGAATAGTTTGTGAAGAACTGGGATTAGATCTTCTTTGAAGGTCTGATAGAACTCTGCACTAAACCCATCTGGTCCTGGGCTTTTTTTGGTTGGGAGACTATTAATGACTGCTTCTATTTCTTTGGGGGATATAGGGCTGTTTAGATCATTAACCTGATCTTGATTCAACTTTGGTACCTGGTATCTGTCTAGGAACTTCTCCATTTCATCCAGGTTCTCCAGTTTTGTTGAGTATAGCCTTTGGTAGAAGGATCTGATGGTGTTTTGGATGTCTTCAGGATCTGTTGTTATGTCTCCTTTTTCATTTCTGATTTTGTTAATTAGGATGCTTTCCCTGTGCCCTCTAGTGAGTCTGGCTAAGGGTTTATCTATCTTGTTGATTTTCTCAAAGAACCAGCTCCTTGATTGGTTGATTCTTTGAATAGTTTTTCTTGTTTCCACTTGGTTGATTTCACCCCTGAGTTTGATTATTTCCTGCCGTCTACTCCTCTTGGGTGAATTTGCTTCCTTTTGTTCTAGTGCTTTTAGGTGTGTTGTCAAGCTGCTAATGTGTGCTCTTTCTAGTTTCCTTTTGGAGGCACTCAGAGCTATGAGTTTTCCTCTTAGAAATGCTTTCATTGCGTCCCATAAGTTTGGGTATGTTGTGGCTTCATTTTCATTGAACTCTAAAAAGTCCTTAATTTCTTTCTTTATTCCTTCCTTGACCAAGGTATCATTGAGAAGAGTGTTGTTCAGTTTCCACGTGAAGGTTGGCTTTCTATTATTTATTTTGTTATTGAAGATCAGCCTTAGTCCATGGTGATCTGATAGGATGCATGGGACAATTTCAATGTTTTTGTATCTGTTGAGTCCTCTTTTGTGCCCAATTACGTGGTCAATTTTGGAGAAGGTACCATGAGGTGCTGAGAAGAAGGTGTATCCTTTTGTTTTAGGGTAAAATGTTCTGTAGATATCTGCCAGATCCATTTGATCCATAACTTCTGTTAGTTTCACTGTGTCCCTGTTTAGTTTCTGTTTCCATGATCTGTCCATTGGTGAAAGTGGTGTGTTGAAGTCTCCCACTATTATTGTATGAGGTACAATGTGTGCTTTGAGATTTACTAAAGTTTCTTTAATGAATGAGGCTGCCTTTGTATTTGGAGCATAGATATTCAGGATTGATAGTTCCTCTTGGAGGATTTTACCTTTGATGAGTATGAAGTGCCCCTCCCTGTCTTTTTTGATGACTTTGGGTTGGAAGTCAATCTTATCTGATATTAGAATGGCTACTCCAGCTTGTTTCTTCAGACCATTTGCTTGGAAAATTGTTTTCCAGCCTTTCATTCTGAGGTAGTGTCTATCTTTTTCTCTGAGATGAGTTTCTTGTAAGCAGCAAAATGTTGGGTCTTGTTTGTGTAGCCAGTTTGTTAGTCTATGTCTTTTTATCGGGGAGTTGAGTCCATTGATATTAAGAGATATTAAGGAAAAGTAATTGTTGTTTCCTGTTATTTTTGTTGTTAAAGTTGGCATTCTGTTCTTGTGGCTGTCTTCTTTTAGGTTTGTTGAGGGATTACCTTCTTGTTGTTTCTAGGGCGTGGTTCCTGTCCTTGTATTGGTTTTTTTCTGTTATTATCCTTTGAAGGGCTGGATTCGTGGAGAGATAATGTGTGAATTTGGCTTTGTCGTGGAATACTTTGGTTTCTCCATCTATGTTAATTGAGAGTTTGGCTGGGTATAGTAGCTTGGGCTGGAATTTGTGTTCTTTTAGTGTCTGTATAACATCTGTCCAGGATCTTCTAGCTTTCATAGTCTCTGGTGAAAAATCTGGTGTAATTCTGATAGGCTTGCCTTTATATGTTACTTGGCCTTTTTCTCTTACTGCTTTTAGTATTCTATCTTTATTTAGAGCATTTGTTGTTCTGATTATTATGTGTCGGGAGGTATTTCTTTTCTGGTCCAGCCTATTTGGAGTTCTGTAGGCTTCTTGTATGTTCATGGGCATCTCTTTCTTTAGATTTGGGAAGTTTTCTTCTATAATTTTGTTGAAGATGTTTGCTGGTCCTTTGAGTTGAAAATCTTCATTCTCATCCACTCCTATTATCCGTAGGTTTGGTCTTCTCATTGTGTCCTGTATTTCCTGGATGTTTTGAGTTAGGATCTTTTTGCATTTTCCATTTTCCTTGATTGTTGTGCCCATGTTCTCTATGGAATCTTCTGCACCTGAGATTCTCTCTTCCATCTCTTGTATTCTGTTGCTGATGCTTGCATCTATGGTTCCAGATTTCTTTCCTAGGGTTTCTATCTCCAGTGTTGCCTCATTTTGGGTTTTCTTTATTGTGTCTACTTCCCTTTTTAGGTCTAGTATGGTTTTGTTCATTTCCATCATCTGATTGGATGTGTTTTCCTGTTTCTCTTTAAGGACTTCTACCAGTTTGGTTGTGTTTTCCTGTTTTTCTTTAAGGACTTGTAACTCTTTAGCCATGTTCTCCTGTAGTTCTTTAAAGTCCTTCTTGATGTCCTCTACCATCATCATGAGATATGCTTTTAAATCCAGGTCTAGTTTTTCAGGTGTGTTGGGGTGCCCTGGACTGGGCGAAGTGGGAGTGCTGGGTCCTGATGATGGTGAGTGGTCTTGGTTTCTGTTAGTAAGATTCTTACCTTTACCTCTCGCCATCTGGTAATCTCTGGAGTTGTTATAGTTGTCTCTGTTCAGAGGTTGTTCTTCTGGGGATTCTGAGTATCCTCTGTCAGCAGACCTGTACAGACTAAGTTCGGCGGAGTCCCGGAGCCAAGATGGCGCTCCCTGCAGGGCAGGTCACTGTTCTCCGGCTGGGAGGGTGTCGGATGTCTGCGGCCCCAAAAGGGTGCTGCCTCAGCGGTTCTGTGGCTCCCACCTGTCCCAGAAGCTGTCTGCCTCTGTGGTCCTCACTCTGACCTGTACAGACTAAGTTTGGCGGAGTCCCGGAGCCAAGATGGCGCTCCCTGCAGGGCAGGTCACTGTCCTCCGACTGGGAGGGTGCCGGATGTCTGCGGCCCCTAAAGGGTGCTGCCTCAGCAGCTCTGTGGCTCCCGCCTGTCCCAGAAGCCGTCTGCCCCCGTGGTCCCCACTCTGACCTGTAGAGACTAAGCTCGGCGGAGTCCCGGAGCCAAGATGGCGTTCCCTGCAGGGCAGGTCGCTGTCCTCCGACTGGGAGGGTGCCGGATGTCTGCGGCCCCAAAAGGGTGCTGCCTCAGCGGCTCTGTGGCTCCCGCCTGTCCCAGAAGCTGTCTGCCTCTGTGGTCCTCACTCTAACCTGTAGACTAAGTTTGGCGGAGTCCCGGAGCCAAGATGGCGCTCCCTGCAGGGCAGGTCTCTGTCCTCCGGCTGGGAGGGTGCCGGAAGTCTGCGGCCCCAAAAGGGTGCTGCCTCAGCGGCTCTGTGGCTCCTGCCTGTCCCAGAAGCCGTCTGCCCCCGTGGTCCCCACTCTGACCTGTAGAGACTAAGCTCGGCGGAGTCCCGGAGCCAAGATGGCGCTCCCTGCAGGGCAGGTCACTGTCCTCCGACTGGGAGGGTGCCGGATGTCTGCGGCCCCAAAAGGGTGCTGCCTCAGCGGCTCTGTGGCTCCCGCCTGTCCCAGAAGCTGTCTGCCTCTGTGGTCCTCACTCTAACCTGTAGACTCATTTTTTTTGTTGTTTTTGTTCTTCGAGACAGGGTTTCTCTGTGTAGTCCTGGCTGTCCTGGAACTCACTCTGTAGACCAGGCTGGCCTCGAACTCAGAAATCCGCCTGCCTCTGCCTCCCGAGTGCTGGGATTAAAGGCGTGCGCCACCACTGCCCCGATATTTTCTTCATTTACATTTCAAATGCTATCGCCAAAGCCCCCTATACCCTCCCCCCACCCTGCTCCCCAACCCACCCACTCCTGCTTCCTGGCCCTGGCATTCCCCTGTACTGGGGTATATGATCTTCGAAATTCCAAGGGCCTCTCCTTCCATTGATGCCCGGCTAGGCCGATAGTTGCTACATATGCAACTAGAGACACAGCTCTAGGGGTTAATGGCTAGCTCATATCATTGTTACTCCTATAGCGTTGCAGACCCCTTTAGCTCCTTGGGTATCCACTTCTGTATTTGCCAGGCATTGGCATAGCCTTACAAGAGAGAGCTATGTCAGGGTCATGCCTTGTACCTCAGCACTTGAGAAGTAAAGGAGGTAGATCTCTGAGTTCCTGGCCAGCCAAGGTTACAGAGTGAGATCTTGCTTATGAAACCAACCAAACAGCAGCAGCAGCAAGAACAGAAAACACAAAGACAACAAGAAAAGAAACAAAACAAAATCCCCTTTCTTTTCTTTCTTTCTTTCTTTCTTTCTTTCTTTCTTTCTTTCTTTCTTTCTTTCTTTCTTTCTAGCATTTAGAAATAATGCCTTTTGCATTTTTGGTTTTTTCCCCCTTTATCTTCAGCAAACAAAGCAGTGTCCTATACTTTGAGGCTCAACTATAGCAGATGTATCGAAGCCATTGTGATTTTCTAGGTGAGCTGATATACAGTGAATATATATTAATTACTCAGATAATAGGTGAATTGTTACTTACCATTGTAAGGAATTCAGCCTCATGTTTCCAGATAACTCCATGTCGTACGACAGAAGTTACAGCAGCAAATCTCTACTGGAAGAGTATGGAAATCTCTACTGGACCGGTGTGTAAAGTAGATACTGGGCATATAGCGTGCTTATAGAGATGTGCTGGTGCCGGACTGCTACTAGAGTTTAGAGAGCATGTATGGAGTTAGCATGGTGCTGTTCTGAGAGGACATGCAGATGAAGTTCTTGGTGGGGGCTTTGGCACCATAGCTTTTATTGATCTTTCCTGTTCCCAGATACACAACATCCCAGACAGTGCAATCTGTGCCTAGAACTGACCATTGCAGGGATTATCAGCCACTACAGTGTTACATTCCATGATCTTCCTGTTGTGGCTGGCAAAAATTAAAAAGACCTCATGATTGGCTTGATCAGAGTGAGTACTGCTACAATGAGAACCTAATGAATAGAATTTGGAGGGCTGTCGTCATTCCTGAGAAACCTATAACAGCAAAGCACGACCCAGTTCAAAATCCTGCACTTTATACAGCTAAAGTGTAGGACAGAAAAGGGCCAGGACACCCCGTGTCTGCCGCTGGGAGGTGTGGGGGAGTCAGAAGACACAGCCTTTGTCTCAAGAGGCTCCAAGCATGGTGAGAACAAAAGGAAAGAATCACGCACCACTTTTCTATCGAGGGAGTTGTAGTGCACATGATCAAATATAAACTGAAGACCCAGGTGTGGGAGAGGCAAGAGGATCAGAAATTCACTGGCATCTTTGGACTTCCAAGGTATTTGAGGCCACCTTGGGCTGTGTGAGACCCAGTTTCTGAACAAATAAAGTGGAAAGCAAAAACATAAAAAAGAATGCAGTAAAAACTCATTTTCTTTCCTGCAGCCTCTTCTCTCTAGAGGCAACCTTATTAACAGTTTCTTGGGCATTTTTTTTTCTGGAATACTTTATGCACAAAATTATATATTCAGCTGTTGTGTGTATGCTCTTTGAAAAGCACATATCGTATTAAAGCACACCCACCTCCCGTTCTCTCGTAAAAATCTTGCCTTTGAGCAAGGCACTTGGCCAAGGGGGTGCAGGCTGAGAGCTGAAATTTGGTAAGCCATGTTCTCAGGTGACTCCTGAGTCTGCCTGAAAGGGGAGCCATTTCTTCATGTGGAAGGTACAGTGTGTGGTCCTGGGCTTGTTTTATCAGTATAGCTACCCGCTCTCTCTCATCATCGCCCCGTAGTTTGCAGTAGTGAACAAATAACACTTTAACTAGCTTCTTATTGGCGGGCATTTCAGTTCTTTTGCTTTTTTCTTCCTCATGGGGAAAAAAGTGGAGCCAATTTCCTTGTCTGCACATTGTGTACAGCTGCGTGAGCGTGTCTGTGGATTGAGTTTGGCGCGCTGGTCTTGAGGTTCTGAGAGATGTGGTTTCAGAACAGAAACAAAACATGTTGATTTGAAAAGACTCGTGCGCCAGGGGTATTTCTTCTTTGATTTTTGTAAACAATATTCCAAATTCTCATCCTTTTCAGCCTCAGTAATTGCTTTCCAGCTGCTCTGGGAGTGCTTGCTTCTCATGGTCCCTAATCATCGTAGCGGGGGTCCCAGCCTCTTTCCCCTGTCCTCACCCTCTGTCAGCAGGACCCTGGACACCTCGGCCCATTTCCTTGCTCTTGGGGAGATTCTTAATCAGAAGACTCAATATTTACCACTTGACATTAGCAGAATGGTGTGGTTCAGTGTGCCACATTTGAAGATCTTGGCTCTTCCCCGTTAAATTTCAATGTATTTTCTGTCTCTCCAAAACAGAGAGATAATTTAATCTCAAATGAAGAGACGTCAACAGAAGACTCTGTTCACAAGTTAACCGCGTGTGGAGATCTTCCCGGAAAGGTTGTTTGAGCCTAGAATCTAAACTTTTGTCTGCCTGCTTGAGGTAGCAAGCCTCTCTAGACTCTTTTAAAGCTCCACGACTCTGCAGTAGAGATAATTTATAAGTTTGCTGTTGACATTTATAGCCAGTTAAGTAGCTAGCTATCAGCAAGTTAAATAATCACTCCTGAAAACTTGACGCAGAGCCAGTCTTCAAGATACAGGTGTGGGATGCCCATTTTTGAAACATTCCACGTTCACACTTAACATATGTAAAAATATACGAGGGGATTTCCTAGGTCTTCATCTATATTATAATTAGAGTTGTGTCTGCATGTTTTCTCATAAAGCTCTTTGCTAGTCTTGGTGCTGAATACTAAATTGGTATTTACACAAGCAAAGCACCCTTAAGCCACAGTCACTGCCCCGCCTCTCCTAACTAAAGCCTAAATCCTTCTACTTGACATATGCAAAGAACTGCAGGGAAATGACACTAGGGAACTTGAGCAACCCTGGCTAATTCATTCAACTATTCTTTCTTAAGGAAATAATTCTCTGATGGCAGTTTGTTTGGGGTTTGAGGGATGAGGTTGAAAATCAACCTCGTAGTTTCATCTTCTTACCAATCTTTTCTTTTTTTTTTCTTTTTAAACTTGTAGTGCCCAGTTCTTCCAGGATCCACAATATTCCAGTTCTCAAATTAGCCTCCAGCATCCTGACAGCATCTGATAAGAGCTGGAGGTAGAACTTAGCTGTGCACTTTAGGTAAACTACCACTCCCCAACTAGCCAGTTTCTTCCTTGACTAAAAGCCAGAATATCCTTGAGTACCTTGGCAACTTGGTCCTTACCAAAGGCCAGAGATGTGACAGGTGTTGGGGGTGGAGGGCTCTGATGTCTGATTTGGTTCCTCAGTGATTTTTTTTTTTTTTTTGGTTGCCACTTCAAGTGGGGGATGTTACAGGAGTAAGAACGGTCTATTAAGGGAAAGCTTCTTCTGGTCTGGCCTGACTGGAGATCTAACATTTTAGCCAGGGGATCACCCTAGGAAGGCAGGCTTAGTCTAAGCCACCCCAAAGATATAGATGCAATAATATTTTTCCTTTAGTGAGATACTATATTTTCCTTTCCTAGAATTTTCACCCTCTCATATAGTCTCACATGTGAATCAAGAGGCTCAATATGACTCCCTATCTTACTTTTCCTACCTCTTTCTTTTGAAGTTGATCAGAAGTCACGTTTGTTTTTCTCTGATACTTTTGGATACCTTCTTTCTTTCTCTAAAGTGCTCCTATTCTTGCCCTGATATGATGTGCGGTCATGCAGTGGGCCTCTGGGCTCATCATTCAAATACCTGGACTTTCTACCATCTCCATCCTCCTTCTTTGGGCGGTGGGTGGGGTGCTTTTCATTTGAGTTCTACTAAAACTGTCTTGAGCTTCTGTCTGGTCCGTTCTTAAATTCTCTCATCAGTGAGACTAAGAACCCCCAGAAGGAACTCCAATTTCCCCGGAATAAGTCACTCTGCAATAGTGTGAGTCAAGTGAAGTGCAGAGGCTGTGGAGAGACTGGCCTTTCTGGCCATGCAGTAGGACTTGGTATTTATGGTGTGACTGAGCAACTTCCAGAAGTGCCTTGGGAGCTGGGGACTTTTCAGTCACGTCCCATAACTAGCTTTGTTTTTCGTTATTTAAGCCATAAAGGGAAGGCGTAGTCACCAGGTCTCATTTTCTAACTCTAAGAATATCAAAGCTATTTTTTTGTTTGATAGTAATAATCTTTGTACTTGTACTGCCCATGTAGGCAAAGGCACATTTTAATGTTGGCTGACTGATGTGATCCCTGGGAGAGTCTCATTATCACTGTGTACAGCTGAAGAAACAAGGGCATTAAAAAGTTAAATGAGTTGCCTAAGGCCCCACAGGGCAGCTGCTAGGTGGGAGAGCCAGTTCAACCCCGGCTGGCTATACTGCTCCTAAAGACTAGAAGATTAGAACTGAATCACTTGAGGAAATGAGTCTAATTATTTTTTTCTTTACATAGCACGTTGATGAATCTTGTGTATAAGAACAGCATAGATTTTCCCAGGCTAGTTCTTCATAGAACTATGCAAGATTATTTGAACCTAGTCTCTGGATCCTGCCAAATTGCTTGACCATTTTTCATTATGTCTCCTTAGGAACTCACATTGAAGAAATGTGTTTATAAGTCTGAAGTCTCATGTCTCCCCCATTTTTTTTCCCCTGAAACTTCCAGGAAGTCAACCTGTGAACTGATAGGATCCTTTCTTTTATGTCTATTTGAATGGGAATTGGCTGTGAAATAGAAGTTCAAGGAATGGATTTACGGGCGTGGTCCCAGGCATTGTATCCTGAGATGTATTATAGCACCGATACAAAACCAATTCTTCACCCCTAAGCTGTACCCCTGAGTCTGTTTTATTTTTAATTTGTGTGTGTGTGTGTGTGTGTGTGTGTGTGTGTGTGTGCATGTGCATGCTCACACATCTTTGGTATTTTTTGTCTTATTAATTTTCTCCTCCTCCTCCTTGTTTTGATTTTTGTTTACTTGTTTTTTTTTTTCCTATTTGGAGGAGGGGGAGAGAAAGAATATAAAGTTGTATGGGTAGGGTGGTGGGGAGAATCTGGGTGGAGTCAGGGGAGGGGAAAGAGTATAATCAAAATATATGAAAAAGGTCTAAATAAAAATAAAAATATATAGAGAGAACGTTTATTCTGGAGCCAAAATATATGTGACCATGGCCTAGAAGCATACATTTAAGCCACCTCAAATTCCATGTTCCAACACAGTAGCAGTTTGAGGACGTTTTTATAGAAAGCAATCAAAGAATGACATAATGCAAGGTATTTTTCAAATACATTGGTAGAAGCAATAGGTAGGTTGTTAAATCAAAGCAGGAAGGCTCTGGGATAGGCTCTGGACACTGATGTTGACACTCTTAGCTATTTGATTGGTAGAAGCTAGTGTCTGCTAAGTTAATACATTTCAAAAGTTTTGATGGCCTAATACCTTAGTCAGCTTTGTAGAAGGGTCAGTAAAAGCTGCAGCTTATTTCTGGAAACTATTCTGTTGGTAACTTTTGCCCCAGAGGAGACAGTCTAATAGCAGAATGGCCAGAGAACTTCAGGTTCTTTTTAAAAAGACAACGTTGGAGTCACTATGAATTTAGAAGTTACATGTTTCAAAGGCCATTTGTCAAGTTGTCTTGCCTTGAAACAAATGTGTTTTCTGAAATGCTTTATGCTTGCTGTGTCATCTCTTAGCAGTACATATTTGTAATTGCAGGCATAGTTCTCAGAGAGCTCTGTCTTTAGAGTGCGTAGTCCTTTGCTTTCAACTTCCAGGAGAAAAACAATATTGAACCAGCCAGTCCCCCACTGTCAGGCAGCTCTGTGGGTGCCTGGGATTTGCAAAAGTACTTCACTTTGATTTTCTGTTAACTGAAAGTCACAATATGTATTAGGAACAACTTCTGGTGTGGGCAAGCCTTTCAGGGTGGGCAGTTCATATTGGAACCTGCACTGACATGTTCATTAAAAGTATCAGCCACACACAGACTTTTTGTTATGTTTGTTTGCCTATTTTCTGAAGAGAGGAAGAAAGAAAGGGTGGGCATGAAGTTGGGTGGGGTGGGAAGATGGAAACAATCTGGGAGGAGTTGGGGGAGGGAAACTGTGATCAGAATATATTGTATAACATTTTCTTTTCTTTTCTTTCTTTTTTTTCTTTTTTCTTTTGACAGTGTCTGAATGGCCATGAACTAAAAGGCTGGATAGCCCAGGGACTTTGAATCAAACCAAACATGACTGGCAAAAAAGTGGATGAAATTATTCCAAATGATATTCTTTTATATTCAATAGATTGGTGCCTAGCCCACTCACCTTCAAAGAGTCTTCATCCCAAAATAGATGGGAGCATATGCAGACATTATAGCCAAACATTAGGTGGAGTTCTGGAAAACCCTAGGAGGAGGGGGAGAAAGGGCTGTAGGCTCCAGATGGATGAGGACACCATGAGAACATGGTCCACAGAGTCAATTAAGTGAGGCTCACAGGGGATCTCAGGAGCTCACAGAGGCTGATGAGATAATCATGGAGCCTGCATGGATCTGTGCTAGGTCCTCTGCATATCTGTTGGGGTTGTTTAACTTGGTGTTTTTGTGGGTCTCCTAACAGCGGGAGTTGGAGTGGTCTCTGACTCTTTTGCCTAATCTTTGGACCCTTTTCTTTTTTACTGAGCTGCCTTATCCAGCCTTGATATGAGGGTTTGTCTGTGATCTTCTTGTAATGTGTTTTGTTGTATTCAGTTGATATCTCTGGGAGACCTGCTTTTTTTTCTGAAGGGAAATGGACAGACGAGAAGTGGCTGTAAGGGAGAGAGGAGGTGGCAAGGGCTGTGTGGGAGGAGAGGAAGGAGGGGAAAACTGTGGTTGTATGTATGTGAGAATAAAAAAATTAAAAATTTTTCAAAACTCAAAAAAACAAATAAAAAAAGTCAGCTAGTAAGGAAGTGGGAACTACCTCAAGATTAAAAAAAAAACAAAACAAAACCTTGAAGGGCAAATACAACAACAAAACAAACAAAGAGTCCACACAACCAACAGTGAGGAGAAAGCTTTGCTTGCCAAGCTGTTTAGGTGGGAACCATCTGCTGCTGCTTAGTAAATGTCAGCCCCTGGAAGCTCTCCCTGCCCTCAGACTCTCCTGCCTCACTGTGGGTCTCTTGTCCACAGCAGGTTTGCCCTTGGATCTCTGTTTGATCTAAAGCTACCAACTATCACCTGTGGTTAAGTTTGATTGTCCCGCTGGTTGAGGTCCTTCCACTCGCCTGTGGCTGTCTCTTGATTGTCAGCAGTGTGGAAGAAGCACAGTATTTAGTGGCGGTTTCAACTGTGTATTCAGAGATCTGAGATTTTAGATGGATGACTCCGAAACAACAGTCAGAGTTTTGGGAGATGACTAAATGTGGTGATTTAGATGTTTATGACAACTGTAAATCTTTTCTGTATGCTGCTTTGGAAACAGGTTTTTTGTTTTTTTTTCCTCCTTTCCCATAGGTCCCAAATCCTTGGAAATGACTGATTTGAGATGATCCAACATAACATCTCCAACTACTTATTTAGTGAGTGTCATCTGAAATCATATTTTTCAAGTTTAAAGAAATGAAACAAATTTACATTTTGAAATAATTTGTCATTAACTAAGACAATAATCGACTAGGGTGTCATCTTTCATTCCCCTTCCTACAGATCAAATTGGAAGTTTCTAATCAGAAGTTTGTGCATCATTTTTTTTCCCTTAGAGACAGAAGTTACAGAAGAAACTTAGCTTGCATTCAGAATATTTCCAAGTGACTACAGGAAAGGGAATGGCTAGTTAGCTTGTGGCCCCTGGATGGTCATTCTTCAGTGTTAGTGTGTGTCAGAAACTCGTGTGAATTTTACCAAAATACAATTTATAGGTTCTACCTTCAGAGAGTATGACCCACTAGATTTGGAGTTGGCTTTGAAATCTTCAGTTTTATTTACATTTTTACCATCTACATTTTCTTCCAACAGCTGGGATGTGTGCTTTAGAACCCCACGTGGAATGCTCAGGGAGGACCAGTATGTTTCTGTCATGCTGCATAGCTTCTGAAGAGTCTGGCTGTTGTAAAGTATCTAACGTTGTAAATAAGAAAAAAAGAGTCCCTCAAGGTCTAGGGTTCTAAACTACACGCTTTAGGCTGAACTGTCTAGAAACAAAGCCTCCGAGGAGTCCTTGAGTGTAACCTGAATTTTGGGTATAGTCTCATGGGAAAGATAGTAAGGATGCTGGATGAAGGGAAGGGAAGGAGCTAAGCAAGAGTCTCGGTTAAGGCCAGCTTTGGTCCCATCCCGCCTGGAGCACTGGGACACATATTATATGGCGTAGTCAGGCTTACCCTGAATAACCAGATCAGTCCTCTGTAGCTCACATCAGTGTTCCACTGATTTTGAGCTGAACTGGTGTGGATGTGTGTCATTCTATTCATGAAGTCATCCTCTTGCACATGAGGCATTTCTTCTAGGATCTTCCTCTAGAGCTAGTGGTAGCCCACAGCTCCTGAGAGCTGAGTGAGAGGTGAACTAGATCAGCGAGGAGAATGCAACACGGGGTCCATCGGCATCCACTACCCTTTGATGACACAGCCACACTGGACTCTCTTCACAGATGACTCTAATTCTTGGTTATTGTGGCCACCCTTGTTTCAATATTTTATGTAAATATTATGATTTTTATAATCCTCCTCTGATGATTACTTTTATAACTAGAAGGGGGAATATGGGCAATATAGACACTTGCACTTGTCTGTCATCTTGCTGCAAAGCATATAAGATATGACAGTGTCCTTTGACAATTTTGATACCGATCATCAAGAAGAAGGACATGATTCCAAATATTGACTTATGGGTTCCCAGGCTGCTGTAAAATCATAATCATTTGCAGATGACTCGCTTTCATGCTTCTTGTAATGATATTGTTTATTGGGAAGAGGTTTCTTTGCTTGGAACTTTCAGTGAGAAATATGCTCTTCTGGAAACTACTGAGCCTGTTGTCATTGGTTACTTGGCTACATTAAATAAAGCAGCTCCTTCTAAACTGCATTTCTGCAGAACACGAGCGTGTTTGTACTGTGTTCTGCACAAAACAAATTATGTGCTGACACCCTCTTAGAGAATTACAAAGCATTTTACATTATTAAAGGCTCTAAATACTCTGCAAGTGAGAAAGCTGCTAACTTTTGCTTTTAACTGTTTCCTGGAGCCTATCTGCTCATGGAAGAACCGCCTGTCATGGATGTTCCTGTCCTTCCTACAAGTATTCTTCAGAATACTTGGATCGTCGTACAGAGCTAATGTTCCATAGAGCACAGTTAAGGAATATGGGAATAAGACTTTCTTCCTCATGACATATAAGCAGCAGACCAACCAGCAGCTTTGTAAACACTGGTAAGCGTTGGAAAACAAACTCCAACAGCTTCCTGTAAGTGCCAGGCAAGGGCAAGGCAACCACTGGAATCACAGCAGCTTCTGGGGATAGTGGGTGGATTTCCATCTTTTTTTTTTTCTATACAGAAGGGCCATAACAGCAGTAATATATTTAATGAGGGCTTACAGGAGATATATCAGATCCCTTAAACCATTTTATTCACATTAACCTGTAATGACTTAATGGGCAAGAAGTTTCTAGTTCCTAGTTTTAAATGCTTATTAAATGTCTGGATTTTTTTTCTTTTTTTTCATTTTTTATTTTTATTTTTCGGAGTGACTTCTCCAAGGGGAATTATGCAATATTAAAAAGATAGAATATTAAAAATCCAGCCAAGAAATACTAGTTCTGCTCTGGTGATGAGAACTGCGGTCCAGTGCCTTGGAATTCACATGGGTCCCCACATTCTCAGTGGAGGGTTCCCTCCCAGTGTTAGCTTATTAAAAATGTCTGAATTGCTGTGGGTATGTGGCATTCAGTTCTGTGCAAGAATGACCTTCTGTGAGCTGCAGTCTAAGGAATTATGGATTATAGCAGTGAATGAATATTTATTTGGAAGAAAAACAGCAACTATTTACATCTTGTACAGCACTCTGCAGTTTTACAGGAAGCCCCCCTATCATTTTTTTCTTTTGTACTCACAGAAATCCCAAGAATGTTAGTATTAAAAGTGGAGAGAACTGGGAACCTGTTCAGTGCCTTCTTGCAAAGCCAAGAGCTTCATCATCATTTACCTCTCTCTCTCTCTCTCTTTCTCTCTCTCTCTCTCTGTCTCTGTCTCTCTCTTGCTCACATGTGTGTGTGTGTGTGTGTGCATGTGCATGTGTGTATACATGTGTGGAGCCTAGAGGTTGATATCAAGTATCGTTTTCTTCCTCTTTCTGTCTCCACCTTAGTTTTTGAGACTGGATCTCTCACTTGTGTGGAGCTCACTGATTGGCTAGACAAGTTTTACAGCAAGCCTCAGGATTCTCCCAACTCTCTCCTCAGTGTGGGGGATTACAGGTAGGTGCCAAAACCATCCCCAGATCTTTATGCAGGTGCCTTATGGCAGCACCCCAATTTATGCTCTCATGCTGTTAACTCACTGAAGTATTTCCCCAGTTGTTTCCCTTGTTCATGACCATAAGTGACAGCTTTCTTGGTACCGTAAGAAAATTCTAGAAGGAAATCATGAGAGTTTTCCCACCCTGATCTTAATTCCTTCTTGATTATTTATCCCCAGCTACCTCAGTCAGAATTCAGTCACAGGCTTCCTAACTCCTGATCTGTTATTGAGCAATAGTCATTCTTGACTCACAGGCAGGGGATCAGACGTGTGTGTGTGTGTGTGTGTGTGTGTGTGTGTTGTGAGGGCGTGGTTTCTGCTTTGGGGTGAAGAAGTCAGAGGTCATATTTCAGCCCCCGGTGAGGGGTCAGTCACACTGACCAGTAGACAGACGGTAGAGGGACAGTAGGCTTCTACATTTGGGGTTGTTGAGAAGAAACCTTGGCTCAGACTCCTGGGGGCCTGGTTGGGCAAGATGGAAAAGCAAGCATGTCTTTGATTAGGTGCGGATGGGGCCATTCCCCCCATGCCCTGCTTATGATGGCATTGCTCCATTTAAAGTGTTTTCCTGTTCTTTATCTCTAGTCTGCTTCTCTAGAGGTTTCTAGTTCAGGTGTACTATGATGCTTTAATCACAGGAGTGAATGGGGAGGGGCATGTAGAACTGGCTTGGAGGTAGGAGTCAATCTAGAACATCCTAAGTATGAAGGGAGATATATGACAACAGTAGGGCTGCAAGCTGGCAGATGTCCATTTCAGAGGAGGGCCAGTGGGTTCAGAGCTACCTGTCCTCAGTCATGCCTGTGGTCATCTGTGGTAAGAAAGAGGCTCCCTGGCAGTCTCCTGTAGAGACATCTCTGCTTTGTGCAGGGTCATGCGCCATGAACACTGTTTTCCTGCACGGGACTTCTGGACTGTTATTCTGATTGCCACCCTTCCTGGAGTACAAATTCCCTGGGCAGAGGAACACAATTTATATTCATAAGTCTTCAGCTCTCAGCACAATATCTGACACATAGCAGATTCTAATTTAAATTTAACAAATGACTGAAAGTCAGGCTTTCTAAAAGAATTGTCACGTTGACCAGAAATAGGGCTGAAATTATGTAAAATCTCAGGAAACTTTCTTCTTCCTTCTCTGTTGGGCAGAAAAGGAATGGCAGGGCTGTGCTCTTTGTCCTGATGACTCTGTTTTCTTGGTTTTGGTGAAAAGGGTGGCAAAACGAAAACCAGAATTTGGGTATTTGTACCCTCACCAAATATAGACATGGGATTCTTAACATACCTTGGAGATATTTTAACTCATGGGTGCAATTCAGAAACAAATCAATTTCTTGTGGATACACATACCCTCTGACAAAGACATTTTACTCTGAGAGAGAATAGCAAACAAAGAGAATACATACAAGCCGTGTTTTATATTTAAATGCACACAGCCTAGCAGATATTAAGGGAAAAAATAAAAAGAATAGAACAAAGGGGATTTTTGTGTTTAAAAACAAAAGGGATTTGGGACACAGGCTTCTGCTTGTTTAAAACCATGGGATGACACAGAATTCCCAACATATTCTGCTAAAGAGATGTTTCAGTGAACCTTGTAAAGTAGAAAGGTTAACTTGTAAAAAATTCAAAGCATAAAAACAGTCATATTTAGGGTGGGGCCTAAGAATGCTGATTCCTTGTTTCTCAGGGGGAATAAAGACTTGAAGAGGCCAGGAAGATTTTTGAAGCATTAGGGTTCACCATTTCCATTTATGAAGAAGTATATGATTTTTGCCAAGGAATTACACACAGCAGACTGAATCCATTTTTAGCTTCTAAATCTACGTTGGAGAGCTACCCAGTTTGGAACCATCTCGGCTGTGTTTGAAATTACTAAGGGGCCCTTAGGTGAAAGGTGGTTTGTAAATGTAAATAAATATTCTTGTTATTTCATTACTGTTCTGAGTTATGTTGTCAGGAGCACAGTCCTCTGGACCGGAAGCTCAAGCACGAGGGAAATGCAAGACAACCTAAAGATTAAATTTCACAGCTGTAAACACCCAAAAGAACTTCTGGCAGAGAACTGTCAGCTGTAAATTTACAGCCTACACAGGCAGCCAAGCTTTGTTGGAAGAAAAAATGCTCTTGAAAAATATGTTTTTCTAAAGTTTGATTTCGAAGAGAAATCAGATTTCTGTATTTTTAGTAAGCATGGGGGTAGTGAAGGGGTTGGGAAGGGAAGAATACCAGAAGCACTTGGGAAGACCTGGAGATTTTTCTTTGATTTCTTTTCCCCCTCTAACACGTCCATTTCTGCTTCTTTATATAATTAACCATCTGGGTTGAAATAGCTGGTGAAATCATATTTACGGAGTGCTAGCTGGGTTCTTGGGCCAGTGTTGGTGTTTGCGGGACCAGAGAATAGACAAATGTTGAAGGTTTGGTCCTTGCCATTTTATGTCTAGGCAAGGGGACAACCAAAGGAAAAGCAACAGGGGACCATCTTTAAAAGAATCCATCATCAGAGGTTGGAACAACTGGTTCTTCTGAGTGTGTGGATTGCAGCCAGCAGCACACAGAGTTCCAGAGGCTCCTTGTGGCCAGACAGACACACATGAATATGAAAATGCTGGGATTGGGTGGACTACACTCTCTGGTGGAGAAGCTTCAGCATCCAGAAGCTCAGGTTGTTGATTATTTACAATTGAGCAGTGAGGCAGGGCTATTGGATACAGATAAACAAGGAGTCAATGTTCCGTGGGGAGAAAGCTACACTGGGCACTTCTAACTGAACTGTCAAGCACTCACAGTTGGATCAGAAGGGAAGGTTTTGCCATCATCGAACCTCATCTGAAGGAGGCTTTTCCATTCTCACGGGGTGGAGGTGCTGTTTCTTGACATGGCTGTGCCCTTATCAACAGCACAATCGACTCAGGAATCCATCACTCAGGGGTTCCTTTGCTCAGCAAAGCTCACTACTACAAATATGACTCTCCCATATGACCTACAGCAGCTGCTCATGAAGCTGAGGCCCTGTGAGCTCCTGTACCATCCATGATTTAACGTGACTGGGCCCAGACTTGTGCAGGTAGGTAGCGACTGCTACTGTGGTTTAATGGGTAAAACAATGTGTCAGATCCAGAAGACAACATTTGCCAGCATCCTCCCTCATCCTCTGATTCTAACAGTGTTTCTGCAATGTTCTTTGAATCCTTGGCGGTCACACAGATGTCCCATTTAGGACTGAGCACTCAGAAGTCACGCATTCTCCTCATTTTAATCACTGAGTCAGTCCACTCCGGTGCCTGTAACCTCCCCCGCCACGAGCTTTTAACCAGATTTATAGTATTAGACACCAACTTCTCCTGCCGAGTTCAATCAGAAAGCAGTTGGTTGCCTCTGTCACTACCATGCCACTATTGCACTGATGGTTAAACCTTGCTTTCCAGGGTTGCTCTCTTAGCACTCGGGGTAAGGCTATTGGCGACTTTTCCTCCCCAGTAGCCTGCATCGTACCCTTTGCATTGTGAAAGCTAGGGAAGGTTCTTCAGCTTGGATTATCTATGACCTACAGTCAAAGTAATATTCTCAGCTTTGACAATCATTTAAAAATTAACATCCATGTTAAGATGTCATATGTGCATGAAAGCGTAAGAGGAAAACCATGCTTATCCACCTTATTAGATTCAACCCTAAACCCTAACCTCCGAGACAACCGCTGTTGAATCTAGCTTCTGCTTCTGGCATTTATAGTCAGAATTCTAATTAATGTGTCTACCACATAGGTTTGATTTCTAGGAACAGACATTATCTCTTAACTTCTTGTCACAATAAAGGAAGGGCTTATTATTTTATTAACACACTTCATAATCACAGTATCTAAATAGTAATATCCATTTTTTTCCACCCCAGTTACTAAAGCTATGGTAGTGTTACTGTAGAAATACGGTTTAGTGCACAGTAGCACACCACAATATGTCTCATGTTGTACAACCATCTTGGAGTTGATAATTGTTACTTTTCTATGTGTCATTTTTTTCTAAAGTTTCAAGGTCTCTGTCACCCACGTGTTATAGAACTTTCCACCATTCACAAACAAATCTAACCCATCTTCACTTTTGCATTGTGAAACTCTAGCCCGTTCTGCTAGAGTCTGGCTGGACCACTCTGCTCTGGAGAGCCACTCATAGTTTGGTACTAATCTTCCAGTTTGCATGTTTGTTGGTTTTTATTGTTTTTGTGTTGATGTCTTATTTTGTGTGTGTTGGAGCTTTTTAGCAGGGTCCTATTAAGTGATGGGAAAATAATGCAATTTTTAAGATTTGGATGTTTGAAAATGTCTCTCTCACACTTACATTTCCTTAATAGTTTGAGTACCAGATTTCACTTGGAACATATATTCGCTCACCATTCTAATAGAACCATGCATTTTTTTCTACTTGCACAAACATGCCGAAGAGAAGAATAATGTCATTCTGACTGACAAATCTTTGTGAGTGATCTGTTTTTAATTCTAGAAAGCTTAATTTTTGGTTCTCCTCATTTCTCATGCTCTCAGGAAGCACTGTAAAGGTTGTAAGATGTGAAACCTTACCTCAGTCCTTGTAGAGACTAAGGCCATCACACCTATTTAAAAGAGACATTAACAAGAGCAAAACACAGTGGGTTAGGTTTGATGATGAATGGCTAGCTAGATAGAAATGCAACTGGATAGAACAGAGTTGATGGGAGAAGTACCCAGCAAGGCCTGTCTGTTGAGGTACATACATCTTGGTATCTCTGTGTAGCATCCTTTTTTTCTGGGAATGGGGTCCCAGATTATTTCTTATTATTATTTCTGAAAAATAATCTTTAAGAGCCAAGAGATAATGATGAGAGTTACATTTCTGGGTTTTATAATTTA
This sequence comes from Mus caroli, assembly GCF_978045245.1. Lineage (NCBI taxonomy): Eukaryota > Metazoa > Chordata > Mammalia > Rodentia > Muridae > Mus > Mus caroli. The sequence goes on from NW_028227261.1 coordinate 120,153,319, forward strand.
TTTTGAGAGAGGCTGAGAACACCTTCTCCGACCTGCCTCAGGAAGAAGGACTTTAGTTTCTTGGACTCACTTTAGGAACCAATAGGAGTTCAGGGCAGGTTAGAGACAGCAGGCTTCTCTAACATACACTGAGGATCAGTAGTTCTGTGTACTACTGGCCTTTTGTCAATCATTGTGATTGACAACGTCAATCTAGAGACCTATGTGCTTTAGTTTTAGAGGATCAAAGAGTTTTAAAGTTTTTTATTTGGTGTGTGTGTGTGCCCACATATGTGTGCATGTGAATGTGTGCGTGCATGCACGCGTGTGTGTGTGTGTGTGTGTGTGTGTGTGTGTGTGTGGTACATGTGTGAATGTGGACACATGTGAACCATTGTGTGTGGAGATCAGATTGATAACTCAGTTCTCTCTACTATGGGTTTCAGACTCTGTACTCTAGCCATCCAGCTTGTGTGGAAAGCTCTTTGTACCCACTGAGCTGTCTTGGCTCAGTTCTAGGGAATCTTGTTATGAGAAAATGAGACCGTTTATAATCGGCTCCCTGCTTTCTCTTTGTAGAGCTCCTGTTAGTCATACCCAGGGCCGGGGTCCTCTGCTTTCCTCCCTTGCTGTGTGTCTTGTCCATCTCTTCATATATTTGGCTCTTCTGGTGTCTTCTCTTTATTTCCCAATGCGTACATTATTGCAGCAGCAGCAGCAGAAAAAAAATTAGGGAATTTTGCTTAGATCTCTGAGTTATGAATTGGTTTCTGTGTTTGTGTCTGCTTTCGTGGCTCTCTTATTGGAAGCATCCCTCAAGTGTCTGTCACCCTTGGCTGTCTGCTTAGATTCATAAGAAGACATTAGAAGGAGATTGAAATCTCTGTGTGTGGTGAAGGAAAGGTAGGAATGTGTGGGGTGTGCCCACTGCTCTACTTGCTAGTACTAAAGGCATTTCTGTTTTATTTGTTTCTGCTAATTCTAGTGCTGTGTGTGTGCATGTGTGTGCACACACATGCGTGTGTGTCTCTGTGTGTATGTATGTGTGCATATATGAATGTGTGAGTGTGTGTATGTATGTGAGTGAGTGAATGTGTGCATATGTGTATGTTTTGGGGTACATGTGTATGTGTTCACGTGTGTGTAAGTGTGTGAGAATATGTGTATGTGTGTAAATGTGTGTGCCTGTTTTGGGGTGTGTATGTATGTGTAAGTGTGTATATGTGTGTGAGTGTGTGTGTATTCTGAGGTGCATGTGTAAGTGTGTGTGTATGTGTTTTGGTGTGTGTGGGGGGGGAGTGTGTGTATGAGCCACTTGCATCTGTTGGTGTCTGTGTTTGTTTTTTATTTTGATTATTGAGAATTAGCCTTATAATTCCTGCCTGGGACAATATGAACTAACCAATACCCCCAGAGCTCCTTGGAACTAAACCACCAATCAAAGAAAACACATGGTGGAACTCATGGCTCTAGCTACATGTATATGTAGCAGAGGATGGCCTAGTCAGTCATCAATGGGAGGAGAGACCCTAGGTCCTGTGAAGGTTCTATGCCCCAGTATAGGGGGATGCCAGGACTGGGAATGGAAATGGGTGAGTTGGGGAGCAGTGGGGAGGGGGGAGAGGATAGGGGATTTTCGGAGGGGAAACTAGGAAAAGGGATAACATTTGAAATGTAAATAGGCAACCATCTCCCAGTAACTCTCCAATATGATGAACACAAAGGGAAAGAGGAGAGGCACCCGGTATATGTCCATATGTTCTCTAGGCCTTTTAGGAAACATGGCGTTGTTCCTTTGGCCACATACATGCGAGTCTACAAGAAGGGTGATATTGTAGGCATCAAGGGAATGGGCACTGTTCAGAAAGGAATGCCCCGTAAGTGTTACCACTGCAAAACAGGAAGAGTCTACACTGTTACCCAGCAGGCCATGGGCATCAGTATAAACAAGCAAGTTAAGGGCAAGATTCTGGCCAAGAGGATCAATGTGCGGATTGAACACATCAAGTGCTTGAAGAGCAGAGACAGCTTCCTGAGTGAAGGAGAACGATCAGAAGAAAAAGGAAGCCAAAGAGAAGGGCACCTGGGTTCAGCTGAGGGGCCAGCCTGTGCCACCCAGAGAAGCACACTTTGTGAGGACTAACAGAAAAGAACCTGAGCTGTTGGAGCCCATTCCATATGAATTCATGGCCTAATGTACACAAAAGAAATAAAATACCAGGACTACAAAGTGTTTTCCTTAATAAAAAAAAAAAAGAAATGTAAATAAAAATCTAATAAAAATATATAAAAACCGAAATTTTAATAAATTAATACATGTATGTGCATGAGTACATATGAATAATCTATCATTTTCATTTAATAAAACTATATCAAATAGTAAAAAAAATAATAATTCCTGCCTGGGGACTGGGCTTGAAGTTTGGTTGCTCAGTTGCATTTTTTGTTGCTGTTGTTCTTTTAAACCAGATTTAGGAAAAGAAATGAGGGTCCGGCTCTTTATGCTGTGGATTATCATTTAATCTCTTTTATTTCTACTTCTTGTCCTGTCCCAACTTAGAGTGTAGTGACACCAAGACTAAAGAGTTCTCTGGCCACTGTGTGAAGTGTGGGGGTGGTTTTAGGGACAGACTGTCTCATGTGGTGGAAAAGTCGCTGTGGAGTCTAATTAGGCTGGGTCTGAGTCTGTCCAGACATGGCCTCCTGCTCCTCTGACAACGTGTGCCCTGTGGTGTGGATTTATGGGAGTATGTGTTTTTAAGGAGCCTTATTTCTTTCCAGTATTAGTCTTTCAGCAGCTTGGCTACTCCCTCCTCCTTGCTGAGTCACAACCATATTTCTATCGCTCCTCTGTCGGTATTTCTTCCAACTGGTCATTTGTTCTTGTGACCCAAGAGCCTCGCCTTCAACTGTCAATTGATGGATGAGGCTTAGGACACAGGCTTGCTGTGCTCCAAAGTTCTCACTGGCCTGGTTCTGTTTACATCCAAACCAGCCGTGGGTCTCGAGCAGAGAGCACTCAGATATTCTGAGCTTCAGCTTCTCACTTGTAAAATAAAAAAAACAAAAAACAAAAAACAAAAGAGACAACACTCGCAGCACACATTAAGAACCTGGAAACTGCAAAGCATCTGCTTGCTTGTCAGTCTCTTGATCGTATGCCTGAAGGGAGAGTGGACACGTGAGAATGATGTGCAGAAAACACAAACAGGCTAAAAATGAAATGCGTGATGAATAAAACCAAGAAATGGAGAAAAAGCCTCTTTTGCAAATGGAAAAAGAGTTGCCCCCTCTCTCAGCCCAGCTTTCCTGTCTGGAGTGTGCGGCATAAGGTTGAGGCTATTGGTGACAACCTTCCACGTGCTTGGATCCATATTCCTTTCCTGTCTCCACAGCCCTTGGCCTTTGCTCTCATCCCCGCCACTGTCCTTGGATTCCTCAATTGAAGAGAAGGCTGTCTGTAGTTTTCTTTGCCCTTAGTCTGAAGCAGCTCTTAACATTTTCTATTTAATTGCAAATTTGTGTTCTAACAATATAAATTCACAGCCTCCAACACTGTCTGTTAGGCTATATTACTTGTATAAATCCAGGACAACAGTAGAGGGAAGTAAAAATGAGACGCTGAACACAGTCACAGTTTTGAGGCATGAATTGCAACATGCTAGAATCCGCGGCCTTGCAGAGCTGAGCCTTCATGATGGAACCCCGTGAGAGCGACATGCAGCATGTGAGGAAGTGCCTTGTAAGACAGTAACGTTTCTGACAGATGCAGGGAGCTGCGATCATCACTGCCCATCTGTCCGCGCCTTGCTTGGCTCATCTGTAGATTGAGTCATTGAGAGATTCAGTTTACACTCTAGGAGGATTAGCTTGTCATGCCCCATCTCTCCTACCAAATGCGACGAAAGCCCCCGGACAAACAACAACAACAATTACACAGCCAATCATTTGAAAAACCTCACGTCTCGTTGAAATAGACAAAGAGTGGTATATTTGAGGAGAGTCCCCAAATGCTACCAGTCCTGTCTAGCTGAGCTACACATTGTCTGCCCAGTGTCTGAAAATCTGCCTTGGAAATCAGCTCCCACTGCAGAATATTCACTGAAAAAAAATGTAAATTTTGCCTGGAACATTAACACCCTTGAACTCTACTATTAATATTTCATTACAAATTAGTTCAGCAGAAGGGAGTTGATTCCTCCGAACAAGGTCAGACTGGGGCTCTACTTCATCCATTTTGTGGAGCAATCCTCACACATAATTTTGTTTATGCTTCTAGCTGATAAATACAGTAAGATTTTAAAAGCTTAGTGGTAATGGTGCTCAGTTATTAGTGATGTAACTCTGTCAACATGGGACATTTCCTAAAGAAAAGAGTCCTGGATGGTCGTTGTCGTTGTTGTTGTTGTTTTGCATTTATGAAATAAAAATACAACTTTTGATATTCTAGCACAGGACAGCTGGGAATTTTACATGAAAAGATAGTCATATAAAGAAATCCTGGGACTTTAATATTTTAGGAAAGAATTAAAAATTCTTTAAAATATGTAAAAGTATTTATTTACTACTTCTGAGGTGTGTGTGCGTGTAGACCTGAGGGTCTCCCATGTGGACCTTGGGTATCAAGCTTAGGTCAGTAGGCTTGCAACTGAGCAGTCTCTTCCACCTCTAAAACATTCGTTATAATAAGATCTAGCAATATCCTTATCTGTCTTTGCTTTTCCCAGTGTTTTTATGTCCGAATCTCAATAAAGTAACAATATTAGGAAATGTTTTCAGTCTTGCCCTGCATCAGAAAATATGAAGGTGCCTCTTATTACTTATTTGACTCATTCAATAGAAACTTGTTCCATTATTTATGTTTTATAAAAGCAAAAGAGGACTGCTCGAAAACCCAAATAATAAATTATCCAAAACAAGTTAAAGAAGAGAAATCACATGAACCAAAAAAAAAAAAAATCATTTGACAAAATCCAATACTCACTTATGAGAAAAACAAAACCATAACAAACCAACCAACCAACCAACCAACCAAACAAACAAACAAACAAACAAACAAACTAACTAACATCCTTGAAGAAATGAGGACTAATGGAAAACTTTTTCAACTGAATAAAAACCACTCAGGAGAGACCTGAAGTGCAAGATAGCGTTGCTGAGCACATGGTCTGTCAGGAGAACAATGTAGCACAGACAGGAAGGATACCTATCATAAATATATTTTCTTTCTTTCTTTCTTTCTTTCTTTCTTTCTTTCTTTCTTTCTTTCTAGAAAGAGCTCTTAAACTTTTAATAATGTGCATCCATATGTGGGTATGTGCATGTCTGTGCAGGGTCCCCTACTGTCTGAGTGAGTCCAGATGCTGACAGCTGGACTTGAAACCTCTGGTTGAGCAGCATTACATGTCCTCAACTCTTAAGCCATTCTGTACCATGTCACTGACATTATTGAAGAGGAGACCCTGAACACGAAAGGCAGAGTACACTGGTATGTGATTGGTAAGAGTTCATTGGAACCTTCTAATCATAGAGGCGCTGTGGTCTTGAGGCTGTCCCTTTCTCTGTAGACAGCAATATCTACACATAAACAATTACACCCATAAGCCATAACTGTTTTCCAAAGCTTTCTTTTTATTACTGTTTTGGTCCCAGAGCGCTTACCTGTGTTATCACTGTTCATAAGGGTTAACTCAAAGATAGTAGAGATTACATAGTCAACCACGGATATGAACACCAGCAAAGATGGCCTACTGTTCTCAGTTATGGTATAGTTAATTCCTTCTCCTGTATGATTCTGTTTCAGAAACATTGAATGTTTTCTTGGGTTTTGCTGGATATTATGTTTTTTTTGTTTGTTTGTTTTCCCATTGCAGAATCTAATCTTAAGCTTATTCGTTTAGAGCTATGTTTCTAACTCAACAGCTTTACCCACTTGGAACATCTTATATGAGGATAAAATGTCAAGTCTTTCTTCTCTTCTTTGCTCATCTGCTGGCTGCAGAAATCTTCTGCATTATGAGATTTTATAAAGCCAAAGGAGGTTTTTAAGAAACCAATTACAATATACCTCACAGCAAAAAGATAATCACCTTTAGTATGATCTCTTCAAGGCATTCTAGGGGTGCTGGCATCACTAAGGTTTTAGGGCTGTTACAAAAGAAGTCTTGAAACCACACATGTAGCATGGTTTTCTTTTGTGGAAGTCAACTGTGTTACAAGAGAAGATAAACGGATCTGTTCTGCTCCCTAATCTAAGACAACTGAGTCTTACGTTTACATGCCTCTTGGGAGTCCCCAGCATGCCACACTTTAGGGGTTTTGGTTTTGCTTGTGCTAGGTAAATCACTTGCCAAAACTCTGCACTCCTGGATTGAGTTTGAGAACCACTAGAGCTGGGTCTGGCTGCTCATGTTTTCAAAATGACAAACGAAATTTATCTTCTTTTATGATAAAATTATTTTTAACTAAAAGAAACCTTTAAAATATGTGTTAGTTGTTCTTTAGCCATCAAAGAAAGGCAGGTATGTAAACCAGAAACCGGATTTAACCAGAAAGAATGTGGATAGTGATGATTTATATTCGAGTCTCTCTCACAAACACACCAGATGTTTCGTGTACCAAATCATCCCTTGGTGCTGAAATCTAGATTTTACTGACATCCAAATATTGCTATTGCAAGTGCTGAAATACTCCCAAGTCTAACATGGATAAGGAAACCAGACCTCTTCTCCAAATCAAACTCTGTAATCTCTCAGACTAGTCAAAGAGCTGTAATTGACTTCAGGGATGGGGAATGTGTAGTAACACATAAAAACACCATATGACACAAAGTTTAGGTTATCTTTAACATGTCTGTCTTCAAAAGTTTCTAAACACCACTGCTACTTGACAGGTGTAGAGTACATGATTTAAAATGTATTTCAGGCCGCTCATATCACTGCTTAGGGTGACTTCACTCTTTCTCGCTGACTTTCCAATGAGGAGGAGACAAACATCTGTGCAGCCATTGCTGTCTCTCTTGTCATGCAAGGCATGTGACCCCACGTTTGCCTCTCATCAGATTCCATAGAAACAGCAGCAGCAGGCCAGTGGTTTTATGCTTTCCTCCGCTGGTCAGTTTACTACATACTATCAATCATGGCCTTGGAGCATCCCTGAATCTTTTCCCTTTTATTGGATCTTTGGTGATGAATTCCATTTTTGGATTATGCAAATATCTCTCCTGGAGCTTCAAGTGAGAGTAGTGTATTTGTGTAACAGCATTTTTGTATAACTTGACACTTTACAGTTAGAAATGTGGTCTAGAACGAAAAGATTCAGTTTCCTGAATGAGGATTTCTGTATGTTAGTGCTAATGCTGACTTTACTTTAATGGCCTTGGGAGAAACCTACTGAGCTGTTTATCTTTATTTAATCCCTTGCAAACTGGGAAATAGCTGTCATATAATCATGCTGCCGTTGTGTTTTCAATGAATAGCACTAGGACATGACTCACAAAGCAAGTCACTCTACTCAAGGTACATGCTTCAGGTATAATTTATATTTAAATTCATGATTTGAGAATTATAGCATATATTTGGTAACTCAAGTATTCACCCAAAGCCCCCAAGTTTGGTAAATTTGGTAGTATTCACCTTGCCCAGAGACTGGACATCATGAAGCTATGTTTTCTTGGGAACAGTAACCAGTCTTCACTGTTGTTAAATCCATTCGGTGAAGAAGTGTTTCGTTTGTTCAGACAAAAGGACTTAGATCTCATTAGAGTAAAACACATGGTATCCAGGACATAACCAATGCCCCCAACTTATATATTTCTCAACCTTTTGAACTGAGATCTTTTTTATCTTCCATTCCTCTGTGAGCCTGCATATTTCCTGAGCAATGTTCAAGCAGAATAATTTTTCAACATGAGGAATAACCAAGGCGGGAGCTTTTGTTTTAGATGAAAGTACAAATGTAATGTGGATTCACATAAAAACAGTACAAATGTAGTGTGGAGTCATAAAAGCACAGACTGCTCTGGAAATCAATATGGCAGCTCCTCAGAAAATTGGAAATAGTTCTACCTGAGGACCCAGCTATACCACTCCTGGGCATATATACAAAAGATACTCCAACATATATCAAGGACATATGCTCCACTATGTTCATATCAGCCTTATTTATAATAGCCAGAAGCTGGAATGAATCCAGATGTCCCTCAACAGAGGAATGGATACAGAAAATGTGGTCCATTTATGCAATGGAGTACTACTCAACTATTAAAAACAATGACTTCATGAAATTCACAGGCAAGTGGATGGAACTAGAAAATATCATCCTGAGTGAGGTAACACAGTCACAAAAGAACTGGTGTGTACTCACTGATAAGTGGATATTAGCAAAAACAAACAAACAAACAAAATACCTATGATATGACTCACAGACCATATGAAACCCAAGAAGAAGGAAGACTAATGGATGGATGCTTCAGTCCTACTCAGAAGGGGGAAGAAAATAATCATGGGAGGTAGAGAGAAGGAGGCAGAGAGGAGGGGGAGGAGAAAAGGGGCAGGATTAGGTGTGGGAGGAAACAGGGTGTGTGTGTGGAGAAGTACAGAGGATCAGGAATTTGAATGGAGGTGTGTGGCAATGGGGATGGGGAACTTGGGGTAGCCACTAGAAAGTCCAGGATGCCAGGGACCCAAGAGGTTCCCAGGACCCAACAGGGATGACATTATCTGAAATACCCAACAAAGGGGAGAGAGAACATGTAGAGATCATATCCCGAGGTTAGGCATGGCCGCCGGTTAAGGGATGTGGCCACCCACCCATCTAAAAAAAAAAAATTAAGCCAGAATTGCTCCTGTCAAAAGGAAATACAGGGACAATGAGTAGAGCAGAAACTGAAGGAAAAGCCATCCAGAGATTGCCCCACCTAGGGATCCATCTCATCTGCAGACACCAAACCCAGACACTTGCTGATACCAAGAAGAACTTGCTGACAGGTACCTGATATGGCTGTCCCCCAAGAGGCTCTGTCAGAGCCTGACCAATACAGATGTGGATGCACACAGCCAACCATCGAACTGAGCATGGGGACCCCAATGGAGAAGTTAGGGGAAGGACTGAGCTGAAGGGGTTTGCATTCCCATAGGAAGAACAGCAATATCAACCAACCAGACTCCCCAAAGATTCCAGGCACTAAACCACCAACCAAAGAGTATACACATGGAGGGGGTCCATGGATCCAGCTGCACATGTAGCAGAGGATGGCCTTATGGCATCACTGGGAGGGGAGCCCCTTGGTCCTATGGAGGCTCCATGTCCCAGGTTAGGGTGATGAGTGGGTGTGGGAGCATCCTCAGAGAAGCAAGGGGGAGGAGGGGGAGACACGATGGGGGTGTGTGGAGGGGAAACTGGGAAGGGGGATAACATTTGAAATGTAAAAAATAAAATAACCAATTAAAAAAAAAAACCACACACGCACCCAGACACCAAAATCTAAATCAAGGAGAAACAATTTGTACCTCTGCAACTTGTTTAACCAATGGATATTATAAACACAGGTGCATTGTTGGTTGTCTCTGTGCCCTTAGCACTTTAGTGGCATTAAAATAATTTGTGCTTTTGTTTTCCCTACACAATCAGTTCTTCAAGATGCTGTTGGGATGGACTGTGATTTCTTTAGCCTCTGAATGCCTGGCAGTACACCATGACCAGTTAAATAATAAATAATAACAAATGCAGACTTTATTGACTTTTGAACCCTTGAACCAGTCAACTTATCATGATATTGTGGCAAGATTGACGGCATAAAATTCCAAAACTGACTGAAGATGCAGATAGATAAATCTCCCAGCAGGAAAAATTGCAAACCCTTTTGAGCAAATAAAAAATGATGCTCACTTACGCTGTTTAGGGCCCAATAACCCAGGTTTATTTAAATGCTGTAAAGTACATGCCTTCCGACTCTAACGAGCTTCTCCGTAAACGTGACTTGTTAGGAAAAAGTGTTGTTGAATTTCCTTAAAGACATGATGCCACAGACTCTTCGTGTTGAACATCATCTGTATGCTAAAGGACAGCTCCTCTTGTTTGGAGTGCCCTGGTGAAACTTACTGCACATATATCTTTTAACAACTAGGGCAGTTTCTTCTGTTTGTACTAAAATTGGCTCCTAACCATTGTCAGGGTATTAAAAAGATTTTATGTGGACATATTAATCAGTCTACAAGGGGTAATACAGTTGGTACTAAGAAAAAGAGTGAGTCACAAGGTGGAGAAAGAAGCCCCAGGTCAGAGATTCCAATGTGCAGTCATAACACTCAGCCTTAATGAGAGGTACAGAGTTCTCCCATATGGCCACAGACTGCAGAATGATCGTTGCTAAAGGTTCTTGACAGCTGATTTAGATTTGTTTCCTGAGTTAATTTGCTCATTCCTGGAGAAGTGCAGCAGATGTGCAGTCAGTACTAAAAGTCTTTCCCAGATCCTGAGGTGCTGATGTCAGAGAACTCTGGTGAGTTTTTCCAGGGGGGTGTGGTCTTTTCAGCTGTGCAGAGTACAAGCAGCAGCTACGTGAGGATGGTTGCTTTTGACTGTTTCAGATTCTGCCTTCAGAATTTATGATTCTGGGATTGCCAGGTTGTTACAAGTTAGGATAAATGCAAGTCTTATTTTGCTTGTGTGTGTGTGTGTGTGTGTGTGTGTGTGTGTGTGTGTGTGTGTGTGTGTGACATAAAGAGAGTGACATTGAGTGTCTTCCTCTACACGTCTTTACCCTAATTGTTGGGACAGGACCTCCCATCAGACTAGAGCTCACTGGTTTATATAGAATCACTGCCAGGCAAGCTGCAGCATCTGGCTGTCTCCAGCCCCAGCACTGGGTTTCTGGTGTAAACCACCATGCATATACTTTTGGGGAGAAATGGGGGTCTGAACTGAGGTTCTTGTGCTTGAGCAGTAAATATTCTACCCACAGAGCCATCTCCATCTCTGGAAGTCTTATTCTTAAGGCCTCAGGAAGTCAGTATTCTGGGATATAGCTCAGTTGGATAGAATTCTCAAAGCCTTCGATTCCGTCTTTAGTATTACACAAAGCAGGGGCACACACCTGTAATTATAAAACTCAGGATTAGAAGTCCAAGGTTGTCTTCTGATATTTTATAGTGTGTCTGAGCTAGGTAGGATGCTGGTGGGCACAGAGAGGTCAGTTTTCAGGATGCTGTATGGAATCACTTAAAGGGCCAATAACTAACTGAACAATGTCTCCTGTGTGCTAGATTCTACAGATTTAAAAAGAGAGGATTTGATCATTGTTCGCAGGAATTCGTAGAACCTTCCCTTAGAGCTGATTGGAGCTTTCACAACCGCTATCTCTTTTAATTCATTAAGTTACCCTGCAAAGGATATTTTAAGTAAGAGCACTGAAGCTCAGAGAGATGAAATGGTTTGCCTGAGATCTTCAGATAGAGTCAGACCATGCCCTCCCTTAGCAGAGTTTTGTCTCTTGCTTTGGCCCTCTTCTAAATAGGGGCATAGGCGTGTCTTTTGAGGTTTTATTCCCCCTTTCCCTAAATTAAGGTGAAGAGGCTACTTGGTCGAGTGTCTCTTTCTTATTCTACTTCTTTTAATAGATTTAAGTGAATTTGGTTACAAAGAATCAGACAGAGCTGGAATCCCATTGATCCACCAATCCCTTCAAACACTTTAGGACTTTGTTAACATGGCACTTCTCTTCTGGTGGCAAGTGTGTCTCCAAGAGCTTCCTGCTAATTTTCATGACTTCACAGACATACTATCTGGGATTCCCGTTCGGAAGACCCTTTGTCCTTTCTTCCTATGGCTTGTCCTTTTTACTATGTATGTTCCAAAGTTTGTTTGTTTGTTTGTTGTTGTTGTTTTACCAGTGTCACAGTAATTAAAGAATTGGTTTCTAGAAATCTCCAAGTCCTTCTCATCCAAAGTCCTCTTTTCTGGTGGGAATATCACAAGCAGTCCCCAGGGGCCTGGAGAACACCTTCCACGAGGGACTGACATTATCCTCCTAGCTTACTATGTGTTAAATCTTCCTCCTTTAAAAGCAGCCGTATTTGTAATAGCCAGAAGCTGGAGAACCCAGATGCCCCTCAACAGAGGAATGGATACAGAAAATGTGGTACATTTACACAATGGAGTACTACTCAGCTATTAAAAACGATGATTTTATGAAATTCCTAGGCAAATGGATGGACCTGGAGGGCATCATCCTGAGTGAGGTAACCCAATCACAAAAGAACTCACATGATATGTACTCACTGATAAGTGGATATTAGCCCAGAAACTTAGAATACCCAAGATATAAGATACAATTTGCAAAACACATGAAACCCAAGAAGAACGAAGACCAAAGTGTGGACACTTTGCTCCTTCTTAGAATTGGGAACAAAACCCCCATGGAAGGAATTACAGAGACAAAGATTGGAGCTGAGAGGAAAGGATGGACCATCTAGAGACTGCCATATCCTGGGATCCATCCCATAATCAGCCTCCAAACGCTGACACCATTGCATACACTAGCAAGATTTTGCTGAAAGGACCCTGATATAGCTGTCTCTTGTGAGGCTATGCTGGGGCCTAGCAAACACAGAAGTGGATGCTCACAGTCAGCTATTGGATGGATCACAGGGCCCCCAATGGAGGAGCTAGAGAAAGTACCCAAGGAGCTAAAGGGGTCTGCAACCCTATAGGTGGATCAACAATATGAACTAATCAGTACCCCCCCCCCCAACCCCCGGAGCTCGTGTCTCTAGCTGCATATGTATCAGAAGATGGCCTAGTCGGCCATCAGTGGAAAGAGAGGCCCATTGGTCTTGCAAACTTTATATGCCTCAGTACAGGGGAACACCAGGGCCAAGAAGTGGGAGGGGGAGGGGAGGGGGATTTGGGGGACTTTTGGGGTAGCATTGGAAATGTAAATAAAGAAAATACATAATTAAAAAAAATAATGAAAAAAAAATAAAGTCTGTATTAGGATTTGTCAAGGCATTGTGCCAAAATAACAAAAAAAACAAAAACAAACAAAAACAAAACAAAACTTCAAATGTTAAAACAAAAACAAAAACAAACAAACCTGTTGCCTCCCCCAGCCTGAAGCGGGCTGGTACTGACCTTGTCGCCACTGAGGTGGGGGCCACCTGCCGTGCAGCTTTCTGACTTGGCTGGCTTTTTTTGAAGGGTCAACTGCCCTGAGATTCTGCTACCTGCGAGGAGAGGCTGAACCTGTCTTCCTGAGACATTCCTTTATAAGCAATAGCCTGGCGAACAAGTGCTGACAGCATGGTGACAAAGCACCAAGGATGGACTGGCGGGGGTGGGGGGGGGTGGGGGGGGATGGGGGATGGCCTTCCCCCTTTTAAGCACAGTCTCTTAGTAAACTCGCCGGCCTTGATCAGAGAAAACTTTGTCTTGTCCTCATGCTTCTCTCCCAGTCTAAGTCTCTTTCAGCCCCAGCCTGCCTTCCAGGAGTACCTGATTCATGTAAGCCGCTGGGCGGCCTCCTACTACACAAACCAAAACAAATCTACAACATTTTGCTTAAATCCTAACTTCCAGTTCATCAAACTAGGTGCTCATTTGTAAACAGGGTCATTATAATTCTTACTAGTCAAGCTAGGATGAAGTCACAGTAGATCTGAGTGTCTTTAATCTGACATGACTAAGACCTTTAAAAATGGGAGATTTGTGTCTATGTGTCACCTACAGGAAAACTCTATGTGAAGATGTAGGCAAAGGTAAGGGTCAGGTAACATAAGGTAATGAGTGCCAAAAGTTTTCAATTCTCCAGGAGAGAGCCTAGGATAGTCTCCTTTCCAGCTTCAGGGTAAACCCATCCCACCAATACCCTCATTTTGTACTTATAGTATTCAGTAACATGTGGCAGTAAATCTCTTCTAGGCTGTCTGGCATGTGGAGCTGTTATGGAAGCTCTCATTGACCAATCTTATCTAATAATACTGGCAAGGTTCTTTTCAATCAAGATGATAATCCCTTCATTCTGACCTTTATCAGAAGAAGGTCTTTCTACAATGGACCAAGTCATTTTCAAGTAACCCAAACCTTATGCAAATGACCTGGATATTGGCTATCATTTTTGCTTATATGTTTTCCTAAGGTCTTGTCCATAATGTTCACACAGAACTTTGTTAAAAATATAGAATTTTGGGATATGCCACAAAAGTACAGAATCAGAAGCTGCCTTTAAGGACTCAAGGGATTAGCATGTATTATTATTTGATGGTCATAGGTTTAGAGGAACCAAGAGAAATTAGATTTATTAAATATTCTGATAGGCAGGAATAACCAAAAAGATCATTAAGTTTTGTTTCATTACTAGAATATATATATATATATATATATATATATATATATTGTCTTTGTCTTTCAAGATAAGATCTGATCAGAAATTTCTAGAACATTCTTCACAAGAAAACAACAAGAACTTAGGATATGAATCATATATATATATATCCTGATCTTATAGAGGAATAAGATTATATATTGTATAACTGTATTTCCTCAGTTAAATATATGTGTTTAAAATGATAAAATTCTACCAAAATAATTATTCTAATTAACACATAAACAAAAGTACCACATAGCTACTCTAAAGAAACCACTCAAAGAGTTGCCCAGTCTCAAATTCTACATATTTCAGTGAACTCCTATACAGGGCAGAAATTCTGAAATAATGAATCTTCACCTATGGTTTTACACTTTTACTGTCTGTCTTAGTCAGGGTTACTATTGCTGTGATGAAATGCCAGAGCCAAAAGCAACTTGAGAAGGAGAGGTTTTATTTGGCTTATACATCCTGAGTCTGTCCATTGTGGGAAGCCAAGACAGGAACTCAAACAAGGCAGGAACCTCAAGGCAGGAGCTAATGCAGAGGACACAGAGGGGTGTGACTTACCGACTTATTCCTCATGGCTTACTCAACCTACTTTCTTATAGAACTTAGAATCACCAATCTAGGGGTGATCCCATGCATAAAGGCCTAGGCACCACATGCACAGTGAGCTGGGCCCTCCCACATCAATAACAAATCAAGAAATTGACCTACAGGCTTGCCTACAACCTGATCGTATGGAGGCAATTTCTCAATATAAGTTCCCTCCTCTCTAGCTTGTGCTAAGTTGACATAAAACTAGCCACTGCACTACCTGCTTCATCTTTAGCCATTTATCCACCACAAAAGAAAGGAAAAAAAAATCTATGGCAGAATTTTTCCTTCCTCATCACCCACTACTACACTCTCTTGGTCTTCTTTCTAAATGCTACATTGTATTCACATTTACAGCTGTAAATATGTATTTTCTGTATACATAGACAATGTAGTCTGAGATTCATATATGAAGGAAGGCATACAGGTTTTTGTTTTTCTGAGTTTGGGTTGTCCAGAACAAGGTAAATGTTGTGGGAGAAAGATGTCAGAAATTCTGGAGACAGACAACCAAAATGGGTTTTGTGTGTGTGCCCCTGGAAAAACCAATGGCTAAGATCTTCAACGAAACATCACAGATACGTCAAAGCACGGAGGCAACTAAGATTAAAAAGCTAGCCTCCAGAATAATTTTAGTTTTCAGCCCACATTTTCGTGCCAAGAAGACTGGAAGAAGCCAGTGTTTTGGCCTGACACAACCATGCAGGAGGGCCCAGTCTTCTGAGTAATTAGCTATGGTTCTCAGACTTGGCCTTATTTTTTAAGTCATTTTTCTCACACAGAATGTCAAGCCTAAAATAAAATTCACATAAATGTCAGTATTGTCAAAAAATATCTTAAAGATAGGAATACCTTCGTTATTTTTGTAGTTGATGAGTGTTGATAGGAATGTTCTTTAAAATACGTCAATTAGTTCAAGACTTTATATCAAGAGTAATTTTAAAATTACTTGTTGTTGTTTTGTTTGTTTGTTTGTTTTTTGAGACAGGGTTTCTCTGTGTGATAGTCCTGGCCATCTACACTTTCTAGACCAGGCTGGCTACTCACAGAAATCCACCTGCTTCTGCCTCTGGAGCGCTGTGATCGAAGGTGTGTGCCACCATGCCAGACCATGTTGACTCTATTTTAGGGATGAAGAATACACAGCAGTCCATGTGAAAACTTAGGTCCATAAAATTACAACCAACCCTGAAAACAATGAGCACCAGGCCAAGCCACTGTTACCTTTTCTGGCCTTTTCTGGCCCTTCCCTTCTCAGCCAACCAACCCTTTAGATAAAATGGATCGAGTGATTGACTGGTGTGTCACTTTGAGTAATGTTGTTCTTTTAATTCTGTGAGCAGATTGAGGATGACTTTCTGTGAGCAATATCTATTTCAGTATAATATGGGCATAATATATGTTATGTGAAATCTTGTGTCTGTTTCAAAAACATCTTCCTTTGACAAAGCCTCCAGGTTTCCCCCTTTCTGACCTCTGTATTGACTCCATAACTAAAATGGATTTCCATAATAGAATAATTGTAACCCATTTCAAACAACTATGAACTGCAATTCTCAATATTATCTCTTAATTCCACAGATTAGTCTTGCTTTGAATTAAAGTGATTTTGCTCTTTATCCAATTAAATCAGTGTTTTGTAGGTTTTATGATCAGGAAAATGTCAGCACATGTGGAGTGGTTATGTCTATAGTCATGAAAACACACAATCTGTAACTGCATGTCAGAATTTCCCTAAAAGAACGGTTACTTTAGCGTAGCATTCCCAGGAGACACGTTTATACAGCATCAGAGTCATTTATGCAACTGGGAACTCTGGAATAATTTTGTGGCCCTGGGTAGTTATCCTTAAGTCTCACCTTGTGAGTCAGAGGCTGAGTTAGTGAAGAAATAGATAGAGAATGCTTATGATAAAGAGTGATTGGCTATTAGATGCTATGGAGGTACCGTAGTAACTAAGTTTCCTTGAAAGCACGAAGACCTCACACAGAAAGGGATAGATATGGTGGTTTGTGCTTATAATCTGCACACATGCACACACATAGCTGCTCACATGTGCATACATAAAACACATCATTAACTATGAATAGAATAACACCCAGGGTGTAATAAACATTTTTTCTCATTGCTATGGTCAAATAATTCATAAAAAGTAAATTAAGGAAAGAAAGTTTTGGCTCACAGACTTAGGGTAAAGCCTCCCACAAGGAGGAGAAACTTCCAGCTTGTGTCTGGAGCCTTCACAGATACCACAGTAGTACCACAAACATCTGCATTCCCCAAAAACCACACATGGAACTGCATGTGCCTCTCAACCTTCCCGCGTTGATGTACTCATTCCAGTCATCTTCTGAGGATTGAGAACACATTCCTCAGAAGGACTTACCAACTTTCAGAGCACAAGCCTAAGACATTTCTCCAGATTCATTTCTCAATATTTTGTACTGTAGCCCCAGAAACCTATCATAGATGCTCTTATTAATTTATATTTAATCTCCTTGTTGGATTTATGATTTTCTCTATTATTTCTGTGAAATCTGATGTGTACTACTGAAAGACCCCCGGAGGGAGACCCTCACTCAAGTCTCGGGACTGCCGCGAACCCAAGAAGACACTGAGACCGAACTCAGAATATAGGAAGGAAGATTTAATAAAGGCACAACGAGAAAACACATAAACCAGAGCTCTGGGGTCGAAACTCATACACCAAGCATGGTGTAGAGGAGAATTGACCACGACCCAAATTTTTCACAGGCTTATATAGGAAAAAGCCAAGGGGGGAGCAGGGTAGGAAAAGTACAAGTTTGTGTAACTAAGGGGTTTTGCCAAGGGTTTTTCCAAGGGGCTTTCCAAGGGGCTTTACGTAACCAAGGGGTCGTGTCCTATATTTGGCAATGACTCTGGGGTGAAGAGTTCAGGAGTGTTCCGGGAACAATCTCCAGATGGGAGGGGTAGGACTCTGAGTTGAAGAGTTCAGGTGGCCAGTAATTTTCCACCTTCACTACCTGCAAAACACACTTGACTAGTAGTTGCACTTTAATGTGACACAGTACCTGCTGCTACTGAGTGAGTTGTGTTCCTACAAGTGTGTGCATGTGTGTGTGAATCTGCTTATTTCAATTATATTTACTGTAATTGCACAGTTTACTAACATTATATTATTAATGTTAAAGAGAATTGTAGGTAAACAAGAAAACTGAGAAGTTCTGGTACCAGCAATCCTGGCAAAGAAAACAGTCTGAAAATCCTTCTAAAACTTTCTCCATAAGCTATACAACATGCAATAAAATGTCTCAGAAATGCTTAGCTATGTTTATAAAAATGAAAATATTTAGGTCCCAGAGATTAAAAAAAAAGAGGAACTTTAAATCAAATAAATGTGAAGCTTAGCTGCTGCTCAGCTTTCCCTGGAGGTTGGGGCATGAGGCTCTAATGCCTATGAAGAAGAGGACATGCAGGCTGGTCCTCCATAGGCAGGGGGTTTGAAAGAAAACTTTCCTGTAAAGCTTGGGGTTTAAAAGCTTATACACTTGATGAGAAAACAAATTTTAAAATATTCTACACACCAACAGGTGGCAGTGATAAGACTGCCTGTGGAGAAAAAAGAAAAGTCTAGAAGAACCTGGAACCCAAAGGTTGATATTATAATATCTACATGGATTTGGCTGCCTTTAGCCAATGCAATCAATAAACATTTCTGTGAGCGGATGATATCCTTTATGTATTAAACAGAAACAATCTTAAAACTACTTTGGAAGAAAACTCCTTCACATCTGTGGCAGACTATTTCCGTAGACCAAATCTTTCTGAAGAGAAATTCCCCAGACCAGACTCCGAAACAGAGGAGGAAATAATCTTTCATGAGAGTCACCTGGTACGGTAAACAGACCGAGCCCCTGAGAGCTCCAGATAATAGAAAGTCTCAATAGTAATGATAACATTAGAACATTTAAAAACACAAAACCCGAGAGCTGGAAAGATGACTCAGAGCATTCAGTGATGTTTTCGAGGACCTGAGCTAAGTTCCAAGCACCACACAGATGCTCATAACTGACAGCCTGTAACTCCAGTTGCAGGTGATTCAGCTTCCTCCTCAGTCTCCTGCACATGTAGAGATTCTTGCACACATATTAATAAGCAACAAAATAATTTGTTTAAACAGTGAATATTCTGAGGCTAGAGCCATATCTAGGTAGTTAAGAGGACTTATTGCTCCTGTACATAGATTCAGTTCCCATCACCTACTTGGCAGCCCAGAACCACCTGTAACTCCAGTTCCATAAGTTCTGCTACCAGAACCCAGTGCCTTCTTCTAGCTTCTGTGGACACAAGATATATATGTGGTATATATACATACATTCATACATACATACATACATACATACACACGTGCAAAATTCTCCTACATATAAATGAATCAAATATAGTCTTTGATCTCTACTGTGGTTCCAGAGTGAGAAGTGCACTGTATGACTTAGAAGAATGCTTACTGCAATTGAATTTGAATTCTTGCTGGTATAGCTGTGTTGGCTAATAGATTACAAAACATAGGCTAGTGGTAGAAGAGAGAATTGCCTTCTCAGAACTCAGAGAGATTTGTATTCATTTAGATTATATCATGACTTGTACCTCTATGGCCCTAAGATTTTTGGCACCACTAAATGAAGCACCAAATACAATTTACAAAGAACACTGCTTGAAAAGTTGGACACAATCACAAAGAGTTAGCTACATGACCTCAATAAGAAATTTCACATAGAAAATATCAGAGAGAACTTTAAAAATACGAGGCTAGAAGAAAAAGATCCAACACAAATCCAACAAGAGTTCTGGGAAAAGAGAAAGTAAGAAAGCAATACTTAGAGCTGATGAGAATTTTTTATATCATTGCAAGGGCATGATTTGGAGGCACACACATACAAGATTGGATAAATAGAGCACAAAGAGCTGCAAACAGACATGTCCTAACAAAACCCTAAACAACAGAGAAAATAAGATTTTACAAAAAGCCAAATGAAGAGAGCATTAAATAGAGAGCTGAGTGTTTAATGTGAACAGCTGAAACCAGAAGCAAGTCTGATAACCTAAATTGCTGAAAGAAAATGTATGTAACCTCAGAATTGCTAGGCTTAACAGTCACTCAAGAATGAGGGCATGATAGAGACACTTTACAAAATTAAGATAGAGAACTGAGAGATGGATCAGTGGTTAAAGCACCGAAGGACCCAGCGGAGCCAGAAGAAACCCAGAGGACTCAGGTCTGAGATCTAGGTCCCATATGGTAGCTCACAACTGTCTATAGCACCAATTCCAGGGGATCCAATGCCTTATTTTGTTCTCTGTGGGAAGAGGTGTATAGACATGCATGCAGACAAAGTGCTCATACACTTAAATAAAAAAGCTCAAGATGGAGTCTCCCAGTTACAGAGCTTCCCATGAGACCTTACAGTGCATGCCTCATCAAGAAGATTAAACCTGAATGAGAAGTAATGGTGACCCAAGTATTTTGTACAATATGAACAGACATAAACTATATAAAACAATAGGAATAATAAAGATAAATTGAGAGCATGGCTTAAAAATTAAGGTGGAATTTAAATAATGGGCAAAAATGTCATGTAAGAGTGAAGGAAAACATGACTTAAAGTATTGGTGATTGTGGGAAGAGTAAAGAAAAATTGATTTTTGTAATTTGTTCAAACATACATAAAAGTAAGCTTAATGTATTTTAAAAGTTGAGTTCAATTATTAAAAATAACCACATTCTAAAGCATTTTGAAGAATGGAATATGATTGAGTTGAAAAGAACAAAAAAAGGAAATTTATTAAAAATTTGTTTAACAGAAATTCCAAAGTCGTGTGTTGACAATATAAGGACATATTGTATTAAGGCGATAAGCCGGGTTAGATGCAATATTGGAGGAGAATAAAAATCTAGTTATGAAATAACTAAAGGGGAGTCACCTAAAATTGATAGAATAGAGCTAAAATTAAAAGATAGGAAATGTATCTAGGCTGTAACAACATAAAGAAAAGTTAAGAATTAAAATCATTATTATATCATGGTTAAAAAAACAGTTTTCATGAAACCAGGTCAATTAAGGGTTGGTAGGTATCCAAAATGTAAAGTGGGAACTTTATAGCATTTTTAAGGCTAATATAGTTTTGGTAGCAATATTGGAATAAGTATGTGAATAGGATGTGTAGGTTATTTTCAAATGGAGATGAATATGAAATATTTCTTTAACACATGCAGAATAAACAATAGAACTGTAAAATATACACTCACAATCTTAGGATTTCAGGATCCTAGGACAACAGGAGCTTGGTCACACCAGGATCTCAGGGTCCCAGAGGAAGCTTGACTCTCAAGAACTCTAACACACCCAGAGTCTCAGGTTCACAGGATCCCAGAATCATAGGATCAAAGAGAAAGCTGAAATCTAAGGAGTCCTGAATCAACCGGGATTATAGGAAGGACAGACTCCAATCGGATATATTGAGGGCAACAAGCACTTGAGATAATCAGCCAGCAGGAGGCAAGCATAAGAACAGAACCAACAGAAACCAAGATTACTTGGCATCATCAGAACCAAACTCTCCCAACATAGTAAGTCCTGGATACACCATCACACCAGAAAAGCAAGACATGGATCTAAAGTCACTTCTCATGATGATGATGGAGGACTTTAAGAAGGAAATAAATAACTCCCTTAAAGAAATACAGGAAAACAAAGGTAAACAGCTAGAAGCCCTTAAAGAGGAAACCCAAAAATCCCTTAAAGAGTGACAGGAAAACACTACCAAACAGGTGAAAAATTGAATAAAACCACCCAGGATCTAAAAATGGAAGTAGAAACATTAAAGAAATCTCAAAGGGAGACAACTCTGGAGATAGAAATCCTAGGAAAGAAATCAGGAACCATAGAAGCGAGCATCAGCAACAGAATACAAGAGATGGAAGAGAGAATCTCAGGGGTAGAAGATTCCATAGAAAACATGGACAGAATAATCAAAGAAAATGCAAAATGATCCTAATCCAAAACATCCAGGAAATCCAGGACACAATGAGAAGACCAAACCTAAGGATAATAGGTATAGATGAGAGTGAATACTTTCAACTTAAAGGGCCAGTAGATACCTTCAACAAAATTATAGAAGAAAACTTTCCAAACCTAAAGAGATGCCTGTGAACATACAAGAAGCCTACAGAACTCCAAATAGACTGGACCAGAAAAGAAATTCCTCCCGACACATAATAATCAGAACAACAAATGCAATAAATAAAGATAGAATATTAAAAGCAGTAAGGGAGAAAGGTCAAGTAACATATAAAGGCAGGCCTATTAGAATTACACCAGAGACTATGAAAGCCAGAAGATCCTGGACAGATGTTATACAGATCTTAAGAGAACACAAATGCCAGCTCAGGCTACTATACCCAGCAAAACTCTCAAATACCATAGATGGAGAAACCAAAGTATTCCATGAGAAAACCAAATTCACACAATATTTTTCCACGAATCCAGTCCTTCACAGGATAATAAAGGGAAAACTCCAACACAAGGAGGGAAATTATGCCCTAAAAAAAATAGCAAGAAAGTAATTCTTCAACAAACCTAAAAGAAGATAGCTACAAGAACAGAATCCCAACTCTAACAACAAAAATAACAGGAAGTAACAATTACTTTTCCTAATATCTCAATATCAATAGAATCAATTCCCCAATAAAAAGACATAGACTAACAGACTTGCTACATAAACAGGACCTAACATTTTGCTGCATACAGGAAACCCACCTCAGGGACAAAGACAGACACTACCTCAGAGTAAAAGGCTGGAAAATAGTTTTCCAAGCCAGTGGTCTGAAGAAACAAGCTGGAGTAGTCATTCTAATATCGAATAAAATCGACTTCCAACCCAAAGTTATCAAAAAAAAAGACAAGGAGGGGCACTTCATACTCATCAAAGGTAAAAATCTTCCAAGATGAATTCTCAATCCTTAATATCTATGCTCCAAATGCAAGGGCAGCCACATTCATTAAAGAAACTTTAGTAATGTTCAAAGCACACATTGCACCTCACACAATAATAGTGGGAGACTTTAACGCCCCACGTTCATCAGTGGACAGATCCTGGATACAGAAACTAAACAGAGACACAGTGAAACTAACAGAAGTTATGAAACAAATGGATTTAATAGATATCTATAGAACATTTCATCCTAAAACAAAAGGATATACCTTCTTCTCAGCACCTCATGGTACCTTCTCCAAAATTGACCATATAATTCATCACCAAACAGGCCTCCACAGATACAAAAATATCGAAATTATCTCATTCACCCTATCAGATGACCACAGACTAATGTTGATCTTCAATAACAACACAAATAATGGAAAACCAACATTCCTATGGAAGATGAATATCAGTATATTCAATGATAACTTGGTCAAGAATGAAATAAAGAAAGAAATTAAAGACTTTTTAGAGTTTAATGAAAATGAAGTCACAACATACCCAAACTTATGGGACACAAAGAAAGCAGTTCTAGAGGAAAACTCACAGTTCTGAGTGCCGCCAAAAAGAAACTGGAGAGAGCATGCACTAGCAGCTTGACAACACATCTGAAAGCTCTAGAACAAAAGGAAGCAAATTTACCCAAGAGGAGTAGACGTCAGGAAATAATCAAACTCAAGGCTGAAATCAACAAAGTGGAAAAAAAGAGAACTATTCAATGAATCAACCAAACCAGAAGCTGTTTTTTTTTTTTTTTTTTTTGAGAAAAATCAGCAAGATAGATAAACCCTTAGCCAGACTAACTAGAGGGCACAGGGACAGTATCCTAATTAACAAAATAAGAAATGAAAGGGGAGACATAACAACAGAACCTGAGGCAATCCAAAACATCATCAGATCGTACTACAAAAGGCATATTATACTCAACAAAACTGGAAAACCTGGATGAAATGGACAATTTTCTAGACAGATACCAGGTACCAAAGTTAAACCAGGATCAGATTAACAATCTAAACAGTCCCATAACTCCTAAAGAAATAGAAGTAGTCATTAATAGTCTACCAACCAAAAAAAACAAAAAAACAAAAAAACAAAAAAAAACCCTCAGGACTAGATGGGTTTAGTGCAGAGTTCTATTAGACCTTCAAGGAAGAACTAATTCCAATTCTCCTCAAACTATTTCACAAAATAGAAACAGAAGGTACTCTACCCAATTCATTCTATGAAGCCACAGTTATTCTGATACCTAAACCACATAAAGACCCAACAAAGAAACAGAACTTCACACCAATTCCTCTTATGAATATCTATACAAAAATACTCAATAAAATTCTCTCAAACTGAATCCAAGAACACATCAAAACAATCATCCATCATGATCAAGTAGGCTTCATCTCTGAGATGCAGGGATGGTTTAGTATACGTAAATCCATCAACCTAATCCATTATGTAAACAAACTCAAAGACAAAAACCACATGATCATCTCGTTAGATGCTGAGAAATCTTTTAACAAAATCCAACACCCATTCATGATAAAAGTCTTGGAAAGATCAGGAATTCAAGGCCCATACCTAAACATGATAAAAGCAATATACAACAAACCAGTAGCCAACATTAAACTAAATGTAGAGAAACCTGAAGCAATCCCACTAAAATCAGGAACTAGACAAGGCTGCCCAATTTCTCCCTACCTATTCAATACAGTACTTGAAGTCCTAGACAGAGTGATTAGACTACAGAAGGAGATCAAGGTGATACAATTTGGAAAGTAAGAAGTCAAAATATCACTATTTGCAGATGATATGATAGTATATATAAATGACCCTAAAAATTCCACCAGAGAACTCCTAAACCTGATAAACAGCTTCAGTGCAGTAGTTGGATATAAAATTAACTCAAACAAATCAATGGCCTTTCTCTACACAAAGAATAAACAGGCTGAGAAAGAAATTAGGGAAACAACACCCTTCTCAATAGTCACAAATAATATAAAATACCTTGGTGTGACTCTAACTAAGGAAGTGAAAGATCTGTATGATAAGAACTTCAAGTCTCTGAAGAAAGAAATTATAGAAGATCTCAGAAGATGGAAAGATGCTCACGGATCGGCAGGATTCATATAGTAAAAATGGCTTTCCTGCCGAAAGCAATCTATAAATTCAATGCAATCCCCATCAAAATTCCAACTCAATTCTTCACTGATATAGAAAAGGCAATTTGCAAATTCATCTGGAAAAAGAAAAAATCTAGGATAGCAAAAACTATTCTCAACAATAAAAGAACCTCTGGTGGAATCACCATGCCTGACATTAAACTGTACTACAGAGGAATTGTGATAAAAACTGCATGGTACTGGTACAGTGACAGACAGGTAGATCAATGGAATAGAATTGAAGAATCCACACAGCTATGGTCACTTGATAATTGACAAGGGAGCAAAAACCATCCAGTGGAAAAAAAGACAGCATTTTCAACAAATGGTGCTGGCACAACTGGCGGTTATCATGTAGAAGAATGTGAATTGATCCATTCTTATCTCCTTGTACAAAGCTAAAGTCTAAGTGAATCAAAGACCTCCACATAAGACCAGAGACACTGAAATTAATAGAGGAGAAAGTAGGGAAAAGCCTGGAAGATATGGGCACAGGGCAAAAATTCCTAAACAGAACAGCAATGGCTTGTGTTATAAGATCAAGAATTGACAAATGGAACCTCATAAAATTGCAAAGCTTCTGTAAGGCAAAAGACACTGTCAATAAGACAAAAGACCACCAACAGACTGGGAAAGGATTTTTACCAATCCTAAATCTGATAGGGGACTAATATCTAATATATACAAAGAGCTCAATAAGCTGGACTCCAGAAATTCAAATAACCCCATTAAAAAATGGGATTCAGAGCTAAACAAAGAATTCTCAACTGAGGAATACCAAGTGGCTGAGAAGCACCTGAAAAAATGTTCAACATCCTTACATCAGGGAAATGCAAATTAAAACAACCTTGAGATTCTACCTCACACCAGTCAGAATGGCTAAGATCAAAAATTCAGGTGACAGCAGAAAATGTGGTACATTTACACAATGGAGTACTACTCAGCTATTAAAAACAATGGATTTATGAAAATCGTGGACAAATGGATGTACCTGGTGGATATCATCCTTAGTGAGGTAACCCAGTCACAAAAGAAGTCATTACGTATGCACAAAGTTTGGAGCTAAGACAAAAGGATGGACTATCCAGAGACTACCCCACCAGGGGATCCATCCCATAATCACCCACCAAACCCAGACACTATTGCACAATGCCAGAAAGATTTTGCTGAAGGGACCCTATTAGAGATGTCTCATATGAGGCTATGCCAGTGCCTGGCAAATACAGAAGTGGATGCTCACAGTCATCTATAAGATGGAACACAGGGCCCCCAATGGAGAAGCTAGAGAAAGGACCCAAGGAGCTGAAGGGGTCTGCAACCCTATAATTGGAACAACAATATGAACTAATCAGTACCCCCAGAGCTCATATCTCTAGCTGCATATGTATCAGAAGATGGCCTAGTCGGCCATCACTGGTAAGAGAGGCCCCTTGGTCTTGCAAACTTTATATGCCCCAGTACAGGGGAAAGCCAGGGCCAAGAAGTGGGAGTAGGGGTAGGGGAGCAGGACGGAGGGAGGGTATAGGGAAACTTAGAATACCCAAGATACAATTTGCAAAACACATGAAACTCAAGAAGGAAGACCAACATGTGGATACTTCATTCCTTCTTAGAATGGGGAACAAAACACCCATGGAAGGAGTTACAGAGACAAAGTTCAGAGCTGAGACGGAAGGAAGGATCATCCAGAGACTGCCCCACCTGGGGATCCATCTCATATACAACCACCAAACTCAGACACTATTGCATATGCCAGAAATATTTTGCTGACAGGACCCTGATATAGCTATCTCTTGTGAGGCTATGCCAGTGTCTGGCAAATACAGAAGTGGATGCTCACAGTCATCCATTGGACGGAGCACAAGGTCCACAATGAAGGAGCCAGAGAAAGTACCCAGGGAGCTGAAGAGGTCTAAAGACCCATAGGAGGAACATCAATATGGACTAACCAGTACCCCCAGAGCTCCTTGGAACTATACTACCAATCAAAGAAAACACATGGTGGATCTTGTGGGTCTAGCTATATATGTAGCAGAGGATGGCCTAGTCGGTCATCAATGGGAGGAGAGGCCCTTGGTCCTGTGAAGGTTCTATGCCCAAGTATAGGGGAATGCCAGGACCAGGAATGGGAGTGGGTGGGTTCAGGAGCAGGGGGAGGGGAGGAGGGATAGGGGACTTTTGGTGGGGAAATTAGAAAAAGGGATAACATTTGAAATGTAAATAAAGAAAATATCTAAAAAAAAAGAGTCTGAAATAAACATCATACCCAAAAGACAAGGATTATGGGTAAGAATAAGACAAAGACATCTACTCTTGTTAATAGTTAGCCCTGTGCTAAAAGTCTAAGTACAACAATAAAAATATGATTGGGGAACATGGCGGACAGCGTAGATCAGCAACAGACCACCAATACCTACCATAGAGGAGCCCTTGGATCTTATCAGGCTCAGCTTGGATGAGCAAATTTATGTGAAAATGAGAAGTGACTGAGTGCTTCCAGGCAGATTACATGCTTATGATCAACATCTAAATATGATCCTGGGAGACATAGAAGGAACTGTGAAGGTGATAGAGATTGATGAGGAGACATATGAAGAGATAGATAAATCCACAAAATGAAACATCTCCATGCTCTTCGTCCAGGGAGATGGTGGTGTTCTGGTTGCCCCTCCATTGAGAGTTGACTAAGACAGAAGAAGAGAGCCTGTGTAGGAAAGTGGAGACTTTGCCCTTTGATATATATGTACAGGGAGGGCACTTCTAGAGAGAGAAGCTCACAGGCATTCTGATAGTCAGGAATGACCTGAGGATCCCTCCTCCCTCAAAGAAGTTCATTTGCAAGTAACTCACAAGCTCTCCAGCTAAATGACCTGCCCCTTTCTCCAGCCCTGCAGCCAGTGTGAGCATCTGGCTCTTTTCAGGAGTTGGTTTGCTCATTGTTCTTGCAGTTACTTTTAGGTTGGTTTTCTTTAAATTAAATTTGATGTTTCCTTTAAAAAAAAAAAAAGAAAAGTAAAAGAAAAAGAAAATGATTGATTGGCATATGTCATTGCTTGCAAATTATATATTATAACTTATAAGATTTGACAAGCCAGAACTTACCAATTGAGTAAGTCATACTGGTTGATTCATCAATAGCATAACATTGAAAATGGTTTCTTTCCCAGTAACAAAGAATAAGAAATGCAATTTAAAGCCATAAATACAGCAAAAGTTGTGTGAAATTTTTGTAAAGAAAGCACTGATTTTTGTTCTTTTTATTTGTTTTGTTTTTGTTTTGAGACATGATCTCACTGTGTAGCTCTTGCCTTCCTGGATCTAATTATATACATTAGGCTGGTCTTGAAATCACATAGATCTGCCTGCCTTTGCCTCCTCTGCCTCCCAAGTGCTGAAATCAAAGCTGTACACTACCATATCTAGCTGAAAATAACTTATTAAAGTTGAAGGAGAAATCAAATAAATGAAGGACTGTATTGTATTTTCAGATTAAATACACTTGGTATTATAAATATCCCCCCACACACTTAATGTCTATATTCAACACACCAAAGCCAAAATATGAACCTGATTTTCCAGAGAATGTGACACGTTGAATCAGAAACTCCCAAGAGTAAAGGGGCAAGCCACTTAGGCCAATTTTGAAGAATAATAATGAGGGAAAGTGATTTTACCTGTAATTAAGGTTGATCATAAAGCTCTAGTAATGGAAAAACTAACACAGATGCACTCTTTGACAAATGAGATGATTAGTATACCTAATTAGTCAGGTATAGATGGAATGTAATCATTACCAATAGGAAAATTATAAATAATTGGAAAATATTTATAATTATTTTAATGTAAAAATTAAAATATAAATAATTTAAGTTAATATTAAAAATTCTTTTAAATTAGGTATGGGCCTTATGTGAATTAGAAGTTGATTTCTGGTCTCATTACCATTCAGGACACTGAAGTTGAAAATTGAATTTTGTAGATCTGTTCTTATATTTATGCAAGAGAACATACAACAAAGAATTGTTTTCTTTAATAAGCGTGGGTATCTTCTGTTTGACACATGGATGGCTATAACTGCACTGTCCTCTTGGTGGATGTTCCTTTGATGAGTATGTCATGTTCTTCCTTACCTCCTCAGAGCTGGCGTGGTTTGAAGGGCATTTTGCCATATGTGAAGATGGCTGCTACCTATGTGCTTCTTGGTTCCACTTGCTTGGAATATTTCTTCTGTTCTTTTAACCCGGGGTGATGTGTACCCTCAATGGTAACGTGTGTTTCTTTGATACAGCAGAAAGATGGGCTTGTTTTCTAATTCAGGCTATTAGTCTGTGTCTTTTTATTGGAGAATTAAGACCATTAATATTGAGGATTATCGATGAGCAGTGATAATTGATTACTGTTATTTTATTGTTATGTGTGGGTTGCTCGTATTTTTGATCTTCTGGTCTGGGATTATTTATTCCTTGTACTTCCTTGGATGTTGGTTAACCTCTTCAGACTGAAGTTTTCCTTCTTGTGCCTCTGTAGAGCTGTCTTTGTAGATGAATAGTGCTTAACTTTAGTGTTATCATTAGCTTTCTTTCTCTTTATATTACAACTATAGTTTTGCTGGGTATAGTAGTAGTTTGCAGAACATCTATCCAGGAGCTTGTAGCCTTTAAAATCTCCATTGAGAAGTCAGGTGTGATTCTAATGGGCCTGCCTGTGTGTGTTACTTGGTCTTTTTCCCTTGTAGCTTTTAATAATTTTTCTTTGTTTTATACATTTAGAGTTTTGATTATTGTGTATTGTGGGAAACTTCTTTTCTGGTCCTATTTATTTGATGTCCTGTCCACTTCTTGTGCCTTAATAGACACCTCCTTAAACAACCCAGTTAAAAATGGGGTCCAGAACTAAACAGAGTTATCAAAAGAAACACAGATGTCTGAGAAACACTTAAAGAAATAGTCAACATCCTTAGTCATCAGGGAAATGCATGGAAAAATTCCTTTGATATTTCATTTTACACTGGTCAGAATATTTAAGACCAATAAACCAAATGACAGCTCATGATATTGAGAATGTGGGGAAAAGAGAAAATTTATCCATTGCTGGTGGGCATGCAAACTTGTACAGCCATGCAGATGGGTATGATGGTTCTCCAGGAATCTGGAAGTGGATCTATTTAATGACCCAGCTGTACCACTCTTAGATATATACCCAAAGACTCTACATTGCACTATAGAGACACTTATTTTATTATTTACTTACTTGTTATTAATTTATTCTCATTTTTGTTCCACTCATAATAGCCTGAAATTGTAAACTTTCTAGATGCTCATCACCAGGTAACTGGATAATGAAAAGGTAGTACATTTACATAATGCAGTATTACTCAGCTGTTAAAAATGAAATTATGAAACTTACAGTTAAATGGAAGAGGATGGAAAGAAATTGTATTTAGTGAGTACCTTAGTTACTGTTCTATTGCGGTAAAGAAATACTATGACCAAAGCAACTCTTATAAAAAAAAAACATTTAATTGAGGTCTATCTGAGGCTTAATCCATTATGATCATGGCGGAGAGCATGGCAGCACATAGGTAGATAAAGCACTGGAGAGGTAGCTAAGAATTGTATATCCTTCTTGTCAGGTAGCAGGGAAAGAGGGAGAGATGGGGCCTGTCATGGTTTATGAAACTTCAAAGCCCATTCCAGTGACACACTATCCAAGGCCATACCTTCTAATCCTTTCAAAGAACTCCAGTCTCTGGTGACTAAGCATTCCAATACAGGAGCCTGCCGAGGCCATTCTTATTCAAAGTACCACAATGATGTAATCCAGATCCCCCCAAACAAACGTGTGTATTCTCTAGCTTTAAAGCTTTTGCCAGGCACACTACAATCTGTATAATTACAGAGGTTAGACATATTGTAGGTAATAGCAGAGAGGGAAGGATATTCCAATGAAGAGGAAATCAAATATATAGTTATGGAAAGCAGAGAAAGACTGGAGTGGGAGGATTAAATGAGGGGGGAGGGAAGAGGAGGATAAAAGAGGGAATATGAGGAGGGACAACTAACACTAGCATTTGAGGGGTCATATACAAACACACTACTATAGTACTGTTAACATTAATATTGGGCCTACATATATATCTATATATCCATATACCTATATATTTAATCTATATCTCTATATCTCTATATAATCTATATATCGAACCTATCTCTATCTATCTATCTATCTATCTATCTATCTATCTATCTATCTATCTTTATATCTATATCTTCCCTTGAAGCTTTTAATAATATTTCTTTGTTATATGTATTTAGTTCTATATATTTGATCATTATGTATTGTGGGAACTTCTGGTAAATAAAATGCGCACACACACACACACACACACACAAGTGTATCTAAACAGAGTCACCAAATAATGGGGGAAACAATGCCCTAACTAACTTTCCCCACTAAGTAAAATTTCCAGTGCCAGGAGTGAGTTACTCTAATGAAGTTGTTGTCTAAAGGGGCCTCCTGGAAACTCTCAAACAACTCAGGCTATTGGCAAAGCTACTGATCACTCCCCACAACCTATGGCCAGGCTCTATTGTGAAAACAACAATTAGACATCTCATTGAACATGGAGAAGTTGAGCTGGAGCCTAACTAGAGCCTTTACTCCCACCAACTAGTGTTTGTGGTACTGGAAGTTACTCTGCATTGTTTCAGAAGAGAAAGGTAAACTCCAAACCAGTTACAACCTTGAGACCTATAACAGTTACCTGCCTCATGATATGCTGGTGCAGTAGTAGCAGAAAGCCGTAGGAATAAATAGCTACTCTCTATTCAGATTTAAGGCCCACCCCATGAGATGGAAGCAGCACCTGACACTGCTACGGTGGCCA
This sequence comes from Mus caroli, assembly GCF_978045245.1. Taxonomy (NCBI): domain Eukaryota; kingdom Metazoa; phylum Chordata; class Mammalia; order Rodentia; family Muridae; genus Mus; species Mus caroli. The sequence goes on from NW_028227261.1 coordinate 120,185,318, forward strand.
AAAACCTGAGACCAGTTAGCCCCAGGGCCTAGGGGAAAACCAAATATTATTGTTTGGTTAAAGGAACATAGCAGTAAGGTGACTCCTAATCACATTCTGCTATACCCATAGATCAGTGCCTCGGTCAGCCATCATCAGAGAAGATTGATTCCTCTTGCAGTAGATGAGAACTAACACAGAGATCCATGACTAGGCTATGTGCAGAGTGTGGAACTTTAGAACACTCAGTACTAAATGGGATGCTTTCATCAACTCCCCATTCCGCAGGCCTCAGGAACCCATGCAGAAAGGTTGGATGAAAGCAAGGAAACTGTCTTCCAGACATAGTAAGCCTCTCACAAACATGAACTCACAGAGACTGTGGCAGCATGCAGAGTCCTTGTACAGGCTCAAGCCAGACGGGCTCCCAGACCAGACAGGGTCCCAGCACTGAGACGGGAAGTGAATATAAGCTCCCTTCCCTAACCAAGAAGCTATCTTCAGTTGACATCTGCTTGCAAAGGAAAAGCTAGTTTTTTCCAATGGAGTCTCACTGGGTATATAAACCACACTTGAGGGCAAGCCCCATACCCAGCAGTAAATGAACTTGGTAATTTTTAAAAAAATTTTAAAAACTCTTACCGATTGTTTGCGTGCATACTATAGTTTCCAATTTTATGTTTATATGGGGTTTGTTTTGTGTGTCTGGGTATGTGTGTTTATTGTCTGTCTTTCTTTCTTTCTTTCTTTCTTTCTTTCTTTCTTTCTTTCTTTCTTTCTTTCTTTCTTTCTTCCTTCCTTCCTTCCTTCCTTCCTTCCTTCCTTCCTTCCTTCCTTTCTTTCTTTCTTTCTTTCTTTGGGTTTTTTTGTTTTTTGTTTTTTGTTTTTTGTTTTTTGTTTTTTGTTTTTTGTTTTTGTTTTTTTGAGACAGGGTTTCTCTGTGTAGCCCTGGCTGTCCTGGAACCCACTCTGTAGACAAGGCTGGCCTCGAACTCAGAAATTCGCCTGCCTCTGCCTCCCAAGTGCTGGGATTAAAGGCGTGCACCACCACCACCGGGGTCTTTCTTTCTTTTGTAATTCTGGGTTTTGTTTTGTTCTAATTTTCCTGTTTGTTTTCCAAAGTGAGAGAGAAAGAAGAATGTAGCATTGGATAGGTGGGGAGAATTTAAGAGAAGTTAGGGAAGGGGAAACTATGATCAGAATATATTGTATAAAAATATTTTCAATGAAAAGAAAGGAAAAAGTAAGATAAAAAAAGAAGAAGAGAAGAGGAGGAGGGAGAGGAGGGAGAGGAGGGAGAGGAGGAGAAACAGCAGCACCAGCAGCTTTCCTACCCAGAGTCTGAAAAATGTAAGGATTTTTGTTTTTCTTTTGTAAAAATGTAAAGTTCTGAACAAAATGAAATACGTTTTCCAAGTTAGCTGGAAAGATAACTAGTGCTTTAGACAAGCCCAAAGAAAACAGGACTTGTTCTTTCTGCATTTATAGAAACTGCGTCAGCTTCTTATCACTATCAATAGTTCTGTTTTTGTTTTTCTTTTGAATCAGAGTCTCACTCTAGAGACCAGACTGGCCTTAAACTCATAATCCTCCTGCCTTAGCCTCCCTGTCAGGAGCTGGGCTTACACAAAGCCAGCTCTAGACATAGTCTTTTACTTTATACATGCCCAGCACAACGTCTGACATTTGAAAGTCCTGACAGTTCCTTGCATAGGGAATATCCCTAGGTGAGGATGCTTAGCATCTCGGAGCTTTAGCCAGTAAATGCATTGTGTGCAGTCACTGAGGCAGCAGTGAAGCCCCCCTAGGGAGTGAGACTTGCTTGCCAATGGAGACTGGTCCACAGTTTCTCCCTCCTGAAGTCTTCATCACTAATCACTTTTTGAAATTCTCCTGTGTGCCTGTGACACTTATCCCATTGAATAGCCTTTTACACACCTCTGTGTCTCTCTAACTATGGTTTCCCAGAGGGCTAGGACCACACACTAACTTATATGCTAAGCCTAGATGTGCTCAGTCATTGCTTGATGTATGAACTAAATCTACTTCTTTAGACTGGAATCTCTGGAATGCCACTGGCTAGCTGCTGCTTGCACTGTGCCACTTTCTTCCCTATAAAGGATGCTTTATTCTTTTCAGGAGAGTCTTTCAGCAGAGATGTCACCTTTGTGGGTTTTTTTTTTTAATTTTCTTCTTGTTTTTAAGTTTATTGAAGATGATCAGTGATCAGTCTCTATTAACAGAATCATCTGTCTTCGTCCACAGAGAGATGATTGTAGTAAACATCATGGCTCTACTAAGAGAAATATATAAATATATCCCGAAGAAATACTGGAAAAAGCAGACTTTTTAAAGCATTGTTCACTGCCTTGTATAGAAGGCCCTTGATCCCCAGCTGTTTGGGTGATGTCTTTGTCCAGAGCTCTGGCCAGTTCCACCTTCAGAATGAGACATACCCTCTGAGTCTAAATGATGCCTCACTCGCTAAGGTGTATGGATTGATGGGATGGCCTTTATGCCCCTAAAATATTTTTTTTCAATGAATACATCAGAAGTGGCACGAATGGAACAAAAAGCAAATCAAAGGGATTCATTTATAAATTTATAAATCTTCATCCTGCATTTTTATTATAGTGTCATTTTAATTGCATTGTAATTGCATTTTAATTGCACATATTTGTATAAATTGAAGAATAATCAGACTTCTGCAGTGGGGTGGTACTCTAATTTATGCATGTAGGACTTTAAAATATACACTGTAAATGTTTTCATCACGTTAGGCGCTTTAATATTGTCTTCAATTAAAAGTATATTTACCTAGAATGATGTCCTTCTTGCTCCCTTCAGTGACTGAGAGAGCAAGGCAGTGTTGGAGTCTGAGCCCAGGGACTGACTTGGTATTCATGAGACTCCTTGCTTGGAATGCCCTTTAAACGTTAAAAATTACAAGATAACATGTTTTCTAGCTTAGCCTCAGGAAATTTCTAGTCTCTTTATGTGGGTGGGACGGACATAGGATGAGTCACTGAATTAGGGTGACAGAACCAATGAATTTTTAACAATATTCTTGGCACAGGTTTTCATGGCCAAGTATCTGCCCAATGTAGGGCCATTTATTCGACAAGCATTTATCGAGAGCCTACTGGTGTCTGGCACCTCTGAAATATGATCCCAACCCTTTTCATAGCTCATTTACTAAAAAGGAGAGCTGAATTCTCTAGCCTTTATGTTTATCTCTTCGGCCAATTATAGATTGGACTGGTTCTTTGCTGCTTCAAAATATATCCGTCCGTTCAATTACACATATCCAAGACTCGCTGGCAGGCTTATTGCGAAGAACTTGCATTTTTGTGTTTTTTGGAAAGGAGAAAAGCAAGAAACTTAGAAGAGAGGACTTGCCTTGAGATCATGGCACTAAATGCCTTTGCGGGCAAGGGACCTAATGTAGAACAGGTCTCTGTCCTGTCCTGTCCTGTCCTGTCCTGTCCTGTCCTGTCCTGTCCTGTCCTGTCCTGTCCTGTCCTGTCTTGTCTTGTCTTGTCTTGTCTTGTCTTGTCTTGTCTTGTCCTGTCTGTCTCGGGGCCTTGCATGAGCTAGTGCATGAAGCATGCCTGCCATTCTGCATGCATCTCCTGTGTATTGTGCAGGGTACAGCTGCAGTACAACAATTCCTGGAACTAGAGCCCTGTTTGTTTTTTTGTTTGTTTGTTTGTTTTTGTTTTTTTGAGACAGGGTTTCTCTGTATGGCCCTGGCTGTCCTGGAACTCACTCTGTAGACCAGACTGGCCTCGAACTCAGAAATCCGCCTGCCTCTGCCTCCCAGTGCTGGGATTAAAGGTGTGCACCACCACCGCCCAGCTCTGTTTGAATTTTTTAATTACCTGAAGAACCCAAATGTAGGCTTTCATATCACACAGAGCCTGAGACTGAATTTGAAGGGTGAACATCTTGAAAGATTTGTGTATCAATGAATGACAAGTCTCTGTTAGAATCCTCAGGTGCCCCCTACCCCCCAAAACACCCTAGTCAGTCAATATTCTTGGGGGACTTTGAAGGCTGTAATTTAGGTCTTGTGGATTTTCTGGCCTAGTTGTTTTGAGGGATATGTTTTATAAAAGACTTTTCAACTGATTTGCTGTCAAATGATGTTGCAGGCATGGGTCACATGACATGGAAATAAAACAGAGGGTAAATATTGCTTTGTTTTTAAGATTTATATTTTATTTTTTTGTGCATGCGTGTTTGCCTGTAGGTGTATGTATCCACTGCACGCTTATAGTACCCAGGGAAGGCTGGAAAAGGGTGTTGAATCCCTAGGCACTGGAATTACAGATAGTTGTGAGTTGCCACGTGGGTGCTGGGAACTAAACCTAGGTCTTCTGCAAGATCAGCCAGTGTTCTTAGCCATCTCTCCATTCTCCCGCCCCCAATATTGCTTTTCCTTTTTGTCAGGGTTTCACTGTATAGATATGGCTGGTCTAGGACTCTGAAGATCAGGATATCCTCAAACACAAAGCAGCAATTTTTTTTTGCTTCTGACTCCTGAATGCTGGGATTAAAGGCATGCATCACCACACCTGACTAGATATTGCTTTTAAGTGTGCCTTGGGTAGAAGAAAATCCAAGAATGGATATTTTCCCCTTAAAGTAGGCAAAGCTTGTCACATGAGTCTTTTATTAGAGCCAGATGTGGAAGAACATTCCTACGATCCCAACACTTGCGAGGTTGCTAAGGCAAGAAAATTAAGAGTTTAGGTCTAGCCTAAGCTACACAGTGAGATTCTGTCTATGGTGGTTTGAATAAGATTGGCCTCCATAGGCTCATACATTAGAATGCTTACTCATCAGGGAGTGGCACTACTTTTGAAGTATCAGGAGGTGTGACCTTGTTGGAATAGGTGTGGCTTACAGAAGGATGTCTATCTCTTTCATGTATGGGAGTAGACTTTGAGGTTTCAAAAGCCCAAGAAAGGCCCAGTGTCACTCTCTTCCTGCTGCCTGCAAATTCAGATGTAAAACCCTCTGCTAATTCTTCAGCATCATGTCTGCCCGTGTGCCACCATGCTCCCCTACTATAATGATAATAGACTAAACTTCTGAAACTGTAAGCAAGTCCCAATTAAATGCTTTTTAGAAAAATAAGAGCTGACATGGTCAAAGTGTCTCTTTGCAGTAATAGACCACTGACTAAGACACTATTTAAAAGAAAAATAAAAGACTCTCTGTCTCTTGCAAACACCTTGTCAAAACAGGATGGTTTGCTGCCAATCACATCTTGGATCAAGCCTCTTCAGACCTTATCTAGATCTGATCCCATCCCTTGGAACATGATGCAGCCTCATACTGAGACCTGTAACTAAATGTGGGGATTATGCAAATTTTACTAATAAGAAAAGCTTTCTGAACCTTCAATAACCAAAATTAACTCTGAGTCAAACTCAACAAATCAGAGGTATTCTGGTAGTGCTTATTTAATGTTGTTTCATGAAACTTCAGCATTGGCTATGGGCACACACTGTGCCATTTGTACTAAGCATGCTTTCGTAAAATATGATGCCAACAGTATCTCTGGACACTAACTTGGTTCAGATTCAAGATCAACTTGTGGTGTGCACACAGGTTTTCTGCTTTTTAGAAACATAATAGTTAATTATAGAAAACAAAGATTTTTTTTTTGTATCCTTATTCCTTTACTGTGCCAGGGTCAAAAGAATGTAACTTTAGAATGTATTGTGTCTATTTGATTAAAAAAAGTTGCAGGGGCGTTGTGTTGCACGTCTTTAATCCCAGCACTGGGGAGGCAGAGGCAGGCAGATCTCTGAGTTCAAGGCCAGCCTGGTCTACAAAGTGAGCTCCAGGACAGCCAGGGCTACACAGAGAAACCCTGTCTTGAAAAACCAAAAAAAAAAAAAAAAAAAAAAAAAGAAGAAATTGCAGTTCAATGAATGACTTAAGTTCCATAGAAATTTGTTAGTTCTTACTTTATACTTGGCACCACTTATCCTGTTTTTGGGTCTTTTGTGTCTTGAGTGGCTGAGCAGAACACTTTCTAATGAATCCACATAAGCTCATGGTATTCTTAGAACTGTTGCGCTGGCAGAAGATGCCCGTTTGTCTGCTCCAACCATAGATGCAGTCTATTTGGTCCTGGGGTTCTCCTATGCAGACTGCTCTAGCTCTCAAATGATGTGAAAATGGACCTGAGTTCTCCTTCTTGTTCTTCCGACACTCTTTCTCAAGGCTCACACATCATGGATTACCTTGGAGTTAAAAACAAACAGAAAACAAACATTTTGTTTGATTAAATTAAAGAGGGAAGAATCGCATGTTACAGAAAACACTACATCATAATTGTATTGAGCTAGGGGCTTTGAGGAATATGAAGGAACTTAAGCTATTTTCTCTGCTTGTGAGAATCTTAGCTTAGTTAACAGGAATTGCGAATACTCCCAAAACCAAACAGCACCACACTGAGTACTATGGTTGGATACTGTTTGAAGTTGTACTGTAAAGTTTCCCATGCCAGAAGTGTGGTCATTATGTGCTATGTCAAAGTGGTAGAACCTCTCAGAGACGTGACCTAATAGAAAGTAATCTGGATCTAGCATCTGTACAAAGGAGATTTAACCCACCAGAGGAGATTGTTAAATGTAGGCTTGGCACCTTTCCAAATCTCGTTTGTTTCTTGTCTCACCTTTGACCCTTCTCTCTAATATCCCAAGCTGAGATGACCACAGCACCACTGTTTTGAATCTCCATGTATATGAGATGAATAGGCCATTTTATTTTATTTTACTTTATTTTATTTTATTTTATTTTATTTTTGACAAAGTACTGTAGTGCTTGTGTTTTGTCATATCAATGAAGGGATCAAGACAGTAAGGCAGTACCAATTCTAAGACATCAACCAGATAGCAGCTGCATGGGGGGGGGGGGCAGGACATCTTCATTAATAGATAGTCCTCCCTGACATGCTTCACTTCATAAAATTAAACCTATACTTTGTTTAACATCCTCAAGTCTATCTATTTCATAAACATTCTTTGACAAAGAAAAATGTATCTGAGTATATAGCTCGGTGGTAGAGCATTTGCCCAAGAAAACAGTATTCAATTTTTCCAACACTGAAAAAGAGTAAAAGCATTTAATTTGTATCTTTAAAACATTTTGGATTAGAAATACTTTAAAAAAAATTCTTGCTCATTTATAAAAGTGGGATATTGTTAAAAGAGTTTATTTGGAAAGGTCTCTCTTCTACCGTGAGCCTCAGACCTTCTTAAAGACAGCTGCCATTATGACCTCTCTCTGCCAACAGGTTTTATGACTACGCTATATATCTATGACTATGTTCACTCTTCTTGTTCCTCCCTCTTAGTAATTCACAAGCTTTATAATCAAATGAAGAACACCAGAAGAAACCCAAAATGCAGTCAGCCTAGTCCTTTCTCCAGAGCTTCACACCCAAGGGTTTTGGGTGAGTTATAATCATCTATGCGTGGTTAGGTAACTCTGAAGTAGGTAGTATCTGGCCTCTACTTTTGAGATATTGTTTAAAAACCCACAAGAGTTTCACTGCACTGGGAGCTTATCTAGTTGGATTAGAGGAATCTATCATAATGCCATGCCTTCTCTTGTAGTCTTTGACCTTTACTGGAGAGAGCTTCCCCGTGGTTTCCATGGTGATGTGCAGGCGCCATCCACATTCAGTTACACAGAGGATGTGGATTTGTTCCTTTGCTTTGTGCTGAAGGCCCTGCTGCTGAGCTGCAGAGTCATTAGCTAGGCCAAGGAGATGCAACTAACTTTATTCCTCTCCCTCCTCCCTTCCTTCCTCCCTCCTTTCTTCCTTTCTCCCTTTCTTTATTCCTCCTTCCTTCTCTCCCTCCTTCCTTTCTCCTTTCTTCCCTTCTTCCCTCTCTCTCTTTCTCCCATTTCTTTCTTTCTTGTATTGTTATAGGTAATATCAGTAACAGTCACAAAATTATAGACTTTTGAAAAATGAGAGTAATCTATACTTAGGGTCAGTTACTCATTTTCTGTTGTCCAGTCCACCTTCCACTTTGAAATATATCTTCATGTTCTCCCGGCTTGTCTGTCTCATCTCCCATGGGTCATACTTCCCCTGATTGGTTGTGTTGCTTAGTATAGCAAGTGTGTGAATTATTTCTGTATTCTTGAACACAAAAATTGGACCTCAGGGTATCAAATATAAAGCAATTTTGAACAGAAGGGGTTGTGGTTACTTTAAATATGTGGGAGAACAGGAACTCACAATTCTCATTTTCCCCATCCTTTAACCACGGCCCAAGGAATAGTGCACTCATTGCTTTTCTGGTGCTGGGGGAGGAAAAGGTCATGCAAAGGTTGCTTGGTTTGCAATCTCATCCTGTCTTCCTCATACTATTGACAAGGCATGGGATAGTTTATAGATTTCTGCCTCACTTTAAGGACTATTTGCTGATCTTTTTAGACACTTATCCAATCTCAAGAAACTCAAGGGAACTGATTTCAACTGTGAATTATATATTATCCATATTTGGGACAGAACAAGCAATTTGAATGTGAAGTTCCCATCAATCAGGCCATGAGGCAGGAAAGGCTTTGATTTGGATATTGTGTTTGAAATCATTTATGTTGATTTAAAATATTTAAATTTCTGAGTATTTAGTATTTAACATGAATATGATTTTGACACCCCACCTTATATTTTCCTTTTTTTTTTTCAGTTTCTGATGAAACATTAGCTTACTGTACTATGCATTTGATAATGTCCCCAGAGTTTAGAAATGTCAGAATGTCCTTGGAGATCTCATCTGTCTGATGAGAACAAGGATTCTGGGGTGTGTGTGTGTGGGGGGGGGCTCACTTCCTGAATAATCACAGGAATTCAGAAAAGAGATGAGTCCTTTCAAAAGATACACTTACTATTGACTGTTGCCACAGTTCAAGCATTAAAATAGTATGTTTAGGGAAGAGATACAAGTAAGGAGACAAGGCACTCTCACAAGGCTCTAGGTACAGCTAGCTTGTACTAGCTTGTATTGTTAGAGCTACTGGGGACTACTGTTCTATCACAATTGACTTAGCTGCCTCCTTTCAATCATGAGCTCCCATTAAAACAGATGATAAATATACACATGAACACAATGGGATTCTTTTGTTTATTGTAATGGGCAATATTGAAGCTGGCAAATCGGCTTCCCTGTAACTGTAGGATAGGAGTGATGCTGGGGTGTATGTGTGTGTGTGTGTGTGTGTGTGGTGTTATTGTGTTACAGTGTTATTTTGGGAAGTGTGCATTCCCAGGGAGTCTGGCATAGGTTGTAGAACTGGCATTAGCATTGTAGGGAAGGCATAGGGCATGCTGTCAGGAGGAGAGTCCTGCTGCACACTGCTACCTGAGCCCTATACATTCCTACTCATTGTCCCTAACCCTTCTACTTGTAAGCCAATTACAAGTATGACGGTCATGATTTTAACATATTATTCATACACATTTCTCTGCCATAGCCCTATCTATACACATTTGCTTTCCTTGCATATGTTTTCATCTTAGCATACATTTGACGTGGTCTTGTTTTCATTTAGTTGTCTTTGAAGAGTTAATGATTTTAGTTTCAAAACAGCATTTGCCGACATTTAACCAGTAGAATTGGTAGCTACCCAAGCTATCTTCAGCTTAGTTTGGGTCTCTTTAATTCACTCCTGGAAATAAATGATCCCTAGGAATTTCAATATTATCTTATAATCTAATAAGCTATCCAATATCACTAATGGCCTCTTTAGGTTTTAAGCAGTTTCTGATTTCAATGAGGGTTATGCATCATATGTAAGGATGGGGTTAATGGTTCCCTGAAGGGACACATCAGCAGCCATGTTGTAAAATGTCATGCATGGTTTGGTCTTCTGGTCATGAGGAAAGAGGAAAACATTTATTTTTCCTCAGCATTACATTCATGGTCTGAAGATTCTTGACAAATTACACTCATTATATTATCATTACTGTTACAATTTTTAGTGTTTTTGAAATAAGAATATTTATTTATTCATGCTTATTTGTTTATGCCTTATATTATTTCCCAAGGTTTTACTTTCTAAGTTGTCCTCTTCCCAAGTCAATGCAGGGTGAATATATTTCATTGACAGATTCCCATGTAGTTTTATTGCTTAGAAAATTCAGGCAAGGAAACTATCTAGAGAGATAAGATATTATTCACAGCCTTGTTTGGGTTGCTTATTTCATTTGAGGAATAATAGCTTTAATTCTTTGTGGTAAAACATTCCTTCCCCATTTCTGCATTGAAAAAGTGCTCAGTTTGAGTAAGACAATAGATGCAAATGCAGGTGTGTTTTCTTTGCTTCTATAAATCTGGGAGCTTTTTAAGAGGATGAGAGAAGAGCGAAGAGGATGGAAAACAAACAAACAAACACCAGTGTGTAAAGGTTGGACTTGAGATTCTGCCTAGAAACTGGAAGCAACTGGGGTAAAAAAACATACATACACACACACACACACACACACACACACAAAACTTTTCTTAGGCAAATGGATGGAACTAGAAAATATCATCCTGAGTGATGTAACCCAATCACAAAAGAACACACATGGTATATGCTCACTGCTAATAGTAACCCAGAAGCTCGGAATATCCAAGATACAATTCACAAACCACTTGAAACTCAAGAAGAAGGAAAACTAGCCTGGCATGGTGGCACACGCATTTAATCCCAGCACTTGGGAGGCAGAGGCAGGTGGATTTCTGAGTTTGAGGCCAGCCTGGTCTACAAAGTGAGTTCCAGGACAGCCAGGGCTACACAGAAAAACCCTGTCTCGAAAAACCAAAAAAAAAAAGAAGGAAGACCAAAGTGTGGATATTTCCATCCTTCTTAGAAAGGGGAACAAAACACCCATGGAAGGAGTTACAGAGACAAAATGTGGAGCTGAGACTGAAGGAAGGACCATCCAGAGTATGCCCCATCTGGGGATCCATATACAATCACCAAACCCAGACACTATTGTGGATGCCAACAAGTGCTTGATGATAGGAACCTTAAATAGCTGTCTCCTGAGAGACTCTGCCAGTGCCTGGCAAATACAGAGGTGGATGCTCACAGTCATCCATTGGACTGAGCACAGGGTCCCCAATGAAGGAGCTAGAGAAATGACCCAAGGAACTGAAGGGGTTTGCAGCCCCATAGGAGGAACAACAATATGAACAATCCAGTACCCTCAGAGCTCCCAGGGACGAAGCCACCAACCAAAGAGTGAGTATACATGGTTGGACTCATGGTTCCAGCTGCGTATGTAGCAGAGGATGGCCTAGTCAGTCATCAATGGGAGGAGAGGCCCTTGGTTCTATAAAGACTCTATGCCCCAGCGTAGGGGAGTGCCAGGGCCATGAAGCAGGAGTGGGTGGGTTGATGAGCTGGGGCAGGGGGGAGGGATAGGGGATTTTCGGAGGGGAAATCAGGAAAGGGGATAACATTTGAATGTAAATAAAGAAAATATCTAAGAAAAAAATCTAAAAAAAAAAAAAAAAAAAAAAGAAATGTAATATCCAATAAAAAATGTGAGATCACAGAAAAAAAATTTTAGCATGAGGAAAAAGAAAGCCAAAGGGGTGAGAACTGGAAGACTGGACAGACTGAGAGCATTATTGTGGGGCAGTGGACCGTGAGAGGAAGCCTGGTCTTCCATTGGGCCAAAGGCTTTGCAGCTCCTGAGACCCTGAAGGGATTTTTGCCTGAGACCCTAAAAGCTTTGCTTGCTTTCCGGCACCAGGCCACTGTCACCTAGCCACAGCCCCCCATAGATTTGTGGCCATCAGTCTCATAAGGGCAATGCCCCAAGCCCTTCCACATGTAGAGGAGGCTTTCCTAACATCTCAGACCAAGACAATAGGAAAGGAGATGCAACCACAGGTCGTGCAGGCTCAAGACAGAGATCTCCATGATAATAAGGTAGCTAGAGGCTGGGAGGGTGTTGCCAATAAGATTCCTTTCCCAGACATTCCTCCCTGAAAAAATGTATTTAATCTCAGGCCCACCCTGAGAAGAGGGGTATGATCTTACACATCTACTTTCCACCATGACAATAAATGGTTTGGACTGCCTCTTTTCATTGTGATCCACAGTGGGGAGCCGTGGAGAAGGCCTTCACGTACAGAGCCATTGCCTAATCTCCCATAGAAGGCCTCCTTGTGCTCCCAGCCACAACTGCCACCTAGCTTGCTGCCCATCAAGCCAAGGACTCTCCTGTGGGACCAGCCGGAACACCTCTTCCCATCCCCACCCTCCCTAGCCCCAGGCTAGATCCAACCCTTGGGCTCCCACTCTAGGGCTCAGCTCTTCTGAGGCTCTCCCAGTGGCTCCTGGATGTCCAAGAACGTGAAAGCCCCCTCTCCCCCGCCTTGTCGCCACAGGTCCTGGGACCCCCAGCCAGCTCCGGTTTTCCCACGCTTCAGACTGTGCTTCCCCATCCAGGAGCGGTGTCTCAGCTCAACACCCACATTACAGCTCAACACTCACAGGCTAGCTGGAGGCATTAGTGACGTCAAACTCCCCATGTCCACAACCCTACACACCATGGGGAGGGAGAAGACTGAAAGGTGTTCCAGTGGCTCCCTGTGGGGTGAGGGCACAGTCAGGGCATTTGGTGTTAGGCCAGTGCAGGAAAAGTTCTTGGATTCAGGTCCTAAATCTCACCTGAAACCTATGCGAACTCAGGTGAGCCTTAACGGTTCCCTCAGCGAAAGGAGCTAAGGCGTGTGGCGCTCTCACCAATGGACCAGATTCACAGCAGAAATTACCTCATATACTTTTGTTCAGGATCTCTGGGAATGTAGTGACAATAACAGCAACGGTCTCCATCTCTGTACCATGTGCTTGAAGCGGAGGAGTGAAGTGCTGGATTTCGGTTGCCATCATTGTAATTGAGGAAACAGACTCAGCAAGGGAGGATAATTTATTCAAGGATCTTGAAAATCGAACATGTTTGGATCCAGTTGCTGAAATATGCTTGATCCAAAGCCCCGGATTTCTGGTATAGCAGTGCTTCCTCCACGCGAGAAGAAAACAGTGGGAGTGGGCAGAGGGCCAGTGTCGAGTTTGATGGGTAAACCGAATATCTGGCACGTACTCAGGCCAGATCTTTCCATCAGTTCCTTGCAATGAATTCAAGGTACCACTAAAGAAAGCTCCTGTATTGGGGATTTCTGTGATGCCCAAGAGACCAAGTGCAAGGAAAGGAAGTATTTAAGCAGAGCTGGTCCGTAGGCTACCATCTTATATGAAATAATTACACACGTAGGAAAGACTCCTTTGACATTCAGGCTTACCGATCAGTAGTGACAACCAAGTCTCAGGAGGACATGGGAGCCTTGATTGGGTGGTACTTTGGAAACACACTTCATTGGCATCCCAGGCTGCCTCCAGGCTTGAAATTACCTTGTAACGGATTCTAATTGTACTCCCTACAGCCTCCAAATGCAAGGAGGGCACATCTCCACCTGAGAGCAGTTCTTTCTGGGTCTGGTCTTTTATATACAGATTTTAATTTTATTATTGGTGTATATGATACATTAAGTGCATTCTCCACACTCTTGCCTGGTTCCCCCCACCTTCCCTTTTCTCTTCTGCTACCATAACCATGTATGACTCCCTAGACAATTTTACTTCCACCTTCATTTAATACCTACATACATGCATGCATACATACATGCATGCATACATACATGCATGCATACATACATACATAGACACAAATAAATGGTTCTGTGTGATGATATGAAATTAAGGAGCCACAAATGAGAGAAAACATGTGATATGTTTGTCTTTCTAGGACTGGCTTAATTTGCTTGATATGATCATCCCTAGTTGTATTTATTTTTTCTGTAAACAACATAAACTTCCTTTTTCTTTATGGTTGGAAATTTTCATTGTGATGTTTTGTATTTTTTTTTCCTCTCTCACACAGATAGATTGGTCCCCACAAAGCCTCCACTCACCACTGGCTACTGAGATTGTAATTGGAGATGTGGTTTAAGGAGAGGAAAGGTCAAAGAATCCTCAGGCCAAAGGAGTCATGCTACATATGGTCTGATAAAAACAAACTAACTAATTAACTAACTAACAAAACCTTCCACTGGGGGCTTTTCCTTACTTCTCACAATTCATGATTTTAGGTGTTTGCCTCAATAAAGGTTTTCTGGTGTTTTTTTTTTTTTTTTTTTGGACAGGCAACATAACCACCACCAGGAAGTCTCAGTGCACAGCATTGCCTGGACTCTTTCAAATTTAAATTTAGGAAAGAAACTAGGCTCAAAAAAGCCTTGCCTCCACAACTTAGTAATTTCATGGTTAAATTACATTTTTTTTAAAAAAATAACTGAGCTGTAAGCAATGTTGGTAAGGTGTTGTAGCTAAAGGTTTTCAACTGTACTTTTAGGATGTGCTTAAATATATTTAAGTTGTCAAGTCTAAGCTTCAGATTGTGTTTCCTCCCTTACAATCCCCAAATCTTCATGCAACACTTTTAATTTATGATAAAGACTTCATTCTCTGCTATGGTAGAAAGTCAAAAGTGTGCCTCATGAGTTAAGACATATTTTCCTGAGCTTTAATTCCAGTTAATTTCCCAAACTTCACACGGTACCTAATGTCCTGTCTGCCACACGAAGCAGAAAATTATAGATGTTCTCTGAACGATTATTTAAATGTAAGGAGTTTCAACAACTCCCGGGGAGGAAGCAGTGGATGAGTGTCATGACTTGCAGTGCAATCTGAACGTGGATGAGAAAATAAAACCTCACTCAGAAATAGTAACAGTATCTTGGTTTGTAAAAAGAAAAGAAAACAAAACAAAACAACCAAAAAGAAAAAAAATCCCAAATCAAAATGGAGATGGTGACTGTCTGTTCTGCTCTCTGGTGTTTATGAGCTGTGGCTGGGTAAAATCCAGCCAGACTCCTGTTCCATCATCAGAGATTGTCTACTGTGAATAATTTTTTGATTAGGGGTCAAAAACGGAGCAACATTTATCTCCGAGGACAAAGGAAAGCCAGCTCCTGGAATTATCTTTGTGGTAAAATGTCAGCTACCAGGACTTTGAAAATAACAGGAATTTTCTGTTTTGCCACTTTCAAAATTAATTTTCTTTGCCTGAAACGAGGAAGAATAATAAAAGCCTTTTATATTAGATTGGCAAATGCCAGTAAGTTACCCTCCCTCAATTTTTTCTTTATCAGTTTGCCCTTTTGATCGGCACTGCACACACAACAAAATGCATAAATTCAGTATATTTTCCTGTTCACCAAGCATAAATTATTACTAACTGTGGTGAGAGGCTTTTTGAAAAGCTGTTTAATTTTATGGAGGGGACTTCTTTCATCTACAAACGATTCTGTTTGAAATCAAAGAAGATACTGTCTTATCTTTGTGACCTCAGGAAACTGAACTATGATGATACATTTCCATTCTGAGAGGGCAATGGGAGGCATAAACGAGGGGATTCTCCTAATCTGTTCCTGTGCTTGGCTCAGGTTCTCAGCCTTTGAAATGCTAAGAGAATTACCTTAGCATTAGTGTGTGATACGACTCCATTGCTTGTTATCTGATGACTGTGTTGTGCCTGGCTGATTTAGCTGGGGCAGGTGGCCATGGAGGTGAGTACAGAATTTCTTTCTAAAAAGCCACACATCAGACACACTAGACACACTTGTGCAAGTGCGCCCACCCCCCCAGCCCCGTCCCCCACGACAGCCCTGTAAGTATCGCCTGATAGCCAGCAACTTTGCTGATCTTTCAGCTCTCCTGAATCAAATTACAACAAAGATGCTCTCTGCTTCTCCCACCTGAAAGGGAAGAGGCAATTTGAGGAAGCATCAGTTTGAAGCAGCGGTAATGGAACTCATATCTATCGAATGATTAGAACTGTTACTCAGTGACAAGCAGCATGGAAATTCATAAATGACTTTCATGTATTAGCACATTTCCTCTGCCTTCACTCCCTCTGACATCTGTCTCCTGCCTAGTCCCTTCCTCACAGGAAATCGTGTATCCAGCCACGAAGTTGGCATTTAGCATTATGATGCGACTCTGGGCCATTTATGAATCTGCTCTTTTGTTGAAGGATTCTCCACTCTTCCATTCAGTTTATTTATTGTTTTGGAGGTGGGCAATCATTTTGAAAGACTCCGAGAGGAGCCCCTCGCTCAGGCCTCAGGACAATAGCGGACATCCAAGAACTCACGATAGACCGAGCTTCTTGCAAACCACATGAGGCTTTATTCGGGGAAAGCCAGAGCTCTGGGGACGACTCATATCCCACGCAGGGGTAGAGGAGTCGACCTCGAGAGGAAAGAGGTCCCAGTTTTTATAGGCCCTCAGGGGAGAAAGGAGAAAAGGGGAGTAGGGGATTCCCAGATCTAAACAATGTCTATTCTCAAGAAATGGGTATAGGAGGGGTACAAGGAAAGAGTCTGATGCTGGTGTAGCAACTCAGGATTGGCTGGGCTGTGGTTGCTGGGGAGATTTTCTGACTCTTTCTCAGCAACCAATATCACAAACACCTGGCAATGGGCTTCATCAGTGGGCACACACATGGGTTCAAGGAACGGTCAAAACATTGGCAGACACACAGGTTCAAGGAGTGGCCAGAGCATTGTGCACCTCTGTTTTTCTAAATCAGTGAAGCTAGTTCTGCTAACACCGCGTCTATCTTGCCAATTTCAGGGCTTCTGTGTCCTTTTACAGTCTGTCAGGATCTTTCAATTTCATGATCTGCAACTTCTGCAATATGAACATTTTAGTAATTCAGCCTCGGACTGAAGAAGAGAAACTCTAGAACCCTGGGTGCCTAAGACTGCATTGGAGGGCTGGAGAGATGGCTTAGCAGATACGAAGACAAAGTGTGGAGCAGGGACTGAAGGAAAGGGCATCCAGAGAATGCCCCACCTGGGGATCCATCTCATATATAGTCACCAAACGCAGACACTATTGTGGATGCTAACAAGTGCTTGATGATAGGAACCTTAAATAGCTGTCTCCTGAGAGACTCTGCCAGAGCCTGACAAATACAGAGGTGGATGCTCACAGCCAACCATTGGACTGCACGGGGTCCCCAGTGGAGGAGTTAGGGAAAGGACTGAAGGAGCTGAGGGGGTTTGCAGCCCCGTAGGAAGAACAACAATATCGACCAACCAGGCCCCCAAGAGCTCCCGGGGACTAAACCACCAACCAAAGAGTACAGGTGGAGCGACCCATGGTTCTAGTCACATATGTAGCAGAGGATGGGAGAAGAGGCCCTTGATCCTGTGAAGACTTGATGCCCCAGGGTAGGGGAATGCCAAGGTGGGGAGGCAGGAGTCGGTGGGTAGGGGAAGCACCCTCATAGAAGCAGGGTGAGGGTGGATGGGATAGGGGGTTTCGGGTGGGAACTGTGAAAGGGGTAACATTTGAAATGTAAATAAAGAAAATATCCAATAAAAAAAGACTGCATTGGAGCCTCCTGGCTCCGAGTCCAGCTGACTCATAGCCTAGGCACTCTGATTCAGCAGGAAGCAGGGTTTGGATAAAACTGAATCACTTGCCCAGGTGGAACGTGAGTGAGGTTGAGCTGTGACACCAACTGCTTGACAAGCCGTGGTGGCTGTTCTCTCAGCAAAGTGGAAAGGATGTGAAAATTATTCATTCTCATATGTTAGGTCTTAAAATAGTCTGCACTGTTGATACATTTTAAAAAAGCATGCAAGGAATTTTCTTAGCCTACCTGGGTGAAAGTTCAAATGACCACGACCCTTTTGCATAGAAACACAAGGTATAAAGTTCTCCAGTATTTAGAAAGGTACCAACAAGGTTGCAGGCTAAGTCCCAACATGAACTAAAGATCTAAAGAATTTTAAAATTAAGTGTTATTTAGGACGTAATGTCAGAATTCTTTGGCTCAGAGGGTCTAATTTACTTATCTCCCTTCTCCCAAGCCAAAATTAAAAAAAAGAAAAACATATGACTTTAAGGCTATGATAGCATATATATGGTTTCTGAGGTAATATATCATAACAATCGAAAGATTATGTTAAAAATCGAAATGACTCACAACAGCTTCACACAGTTACAAGGGCTGAAACCATTTTGATTACCAGGTTAGAGCTCTAGCTAATTATAGTGGCTTATTTGTAGCTGAACTTACACCCTAGATAATAAAACTATTTATGATCATTGATAATGTTTTCCAAAGCTTGTCAGATGACTTTAAAAACTGTAAGGTCCAATTTGGACGACTTTGCCTTTCCTGCTAGAAATCATCTTGGTAGACACATGATTTTTATCCTTGAAATGCCCTCACCCTGGGCTCCTAGAAGCCAGCAATGACTCTTTTATAGTATATGAAAGAGTTGGGGGTGATTGGCTGCAAGTCACAGAAACCATTTCTGAGTATTTAGACACATGGTCCAGTAGATAGTCCAGGAACATTTAGGCAGCATAAGTGGACTCAGATGTTTGTGTGTGTGTGTGTGTGTGTGTGTGTGTGTGTGAGAAGTGGGGAGTAGAGTGTTAACATGATGAAGGAAGTGTTTGACAGCCAGTTTCATTCTCAAAGGAAGCTGAGGTTGAAGAAAAGCTCACATATGACTGTAGGACATCTGGTATTACTCTGCTTCAGCAAGATCAGTGTTATATGGGGATGTTATCAACAAAAATATATGGATGCTGGTCCTTGAGCTGACCCTGGGTATTTCACACGATAGGGGCTTTCCCTGGGGTGTTTGGAGAGCAAGAGTTCCTAACTACTTTCTCCTATCGGGAAGATCACTGCTTTGCAATTTCTTCATCCTTAGACATTCTCATGAGTAACAACTGGTGCATGGAGCCCTTCCCAATCCAACACTTGTTCTCTAGCCCAGATGTGTCTTGTAAGAGAAGGAATGACTAGAAGCCTTGTTAAATTGGATGACTTGGTTCAATAATTGTAAATCCTAGAGACCATACCCGACTAGAGCACTCTTTTACAAATATTTCAGGGCCCAGCACAATTCAGTCGCTAGAGTTACTTGTCTCAGAAGACATCCTTGTGCTATATCATCGACTACATCGTCAGGGCTTGTCACATCCAGTCTTAATGATTCCTCAACGTGTAAGAGAACTCAAAAACCAGGCTTGATCTAACTCTGTGTTCTATCTCAGTACTTAACACTGACAACTCCTTCTTTCCCATGCAGTTCTCTTTGCCCCTCATCTACCATGTACTATCCTCCCTGTAAAACTGTCTTTTGTTCATATAATTTCTCTTTTTTTCCACTTGCCCTAAAGATCTCATTTTTGTTATTTTTATCCTGCAACAGTCATTCACTTCTTCTAATCTATTGATGATTACAATGTATGCCACACAATTTGAACATGATTATTATATTATTCTTTCTTAAAGCTCTCTCTGGCTGAGTCTGATGAGTGTCTGGTGTCCTGATCAATAGAGGGGAAAAGCACTGGTTTCTTTTGCATCTCTCCAAGCATTTAGTTGGTCCGAGCTTTAAGAGTATTCTGCTATTCCTACCTGCTAGTGTCGCCCAAATTTTAGTGAGTTGTGAGCTGCGGTTTGTGTGAAGGGAGTATTTCTTGGCCTCCCTGCCATGTTTCAACTGAGAAAAGAACTTTTTTTTTGTTCACAGATAAGTATACACTGAGGTAACGCCCCCTGAAGCCCACCTTCCCACTTACTCCTCCTTTTGGGTGAAGAAAATAACTAATTCAGCATCAAGATCAGTAATGATTGTGGTGAGTTATGAAAGAATAGTTTGTATTCATCAAAAGGAAATAGATATATGCCTCTTATCTGTCTCTGTGTGTCTGTGTGTCTATCTCTGTTTCTCTTTCACACACACACACACACACACATACAAACACCCACATGTACACAGGCAAACAAGAAATGGATTCCACTCTTTCTGTCCCATTGACTAGGGAAAAGGCCACTTCCTCCTTGCTTTCTTCTCATATTGGAAGGATTTTCTTATATAAATGAACATGATGTGGGAGACAGACATTCACTTTCTGTCTTACCTTTTCTACCTACAGCTAGAGAATTGTGAAGAAGCGATGTTGTATTGTGTTTTCTCTTTTTCTTTCAATGTTTATTAGTAGATTAAGTTCTATGTGCTATACCAAATGTCTCCTTTTCCATCACTCTCTATGTCTGTCAGACTCTCTGTCTATCAGTCTATATATCTGTCAGTCTATATGTCCTAAACTTGGAAGAGAAGATATGAGGGCATGTTATCTAGTCTACCTCTTCTCAAAAGGACTAACCATTGGGTAGGAGATGTTTGGGTGATTTCTTTGTTAATAAAGTCAGCATTTGTGTTCTTGTTCAGCTCCCTCCCTTTCTGCATGATTTTTCTACTAATTACAAGAATGAGAGGGAAAATGAGTGAATATCAATTTGAGTCTCAGTTTTCTCTTGCTATGATAATGAACATGACACTGTCAGGACTCTAGAGTCACAGAACTTATGCAATTAATCTTTTTCTCTCTTCCTTCTTCTCTTTTTCCCTCCTCTCTCTCTCTCTCTCTCTCTCTCTCTCTCTCTCTCTTTCTCTCTATCTATCCATCCACCTATCTATTTTTTGATTTATTGGAGTGACTTAGGGCTAATCCAACAATGGCAATCTGTGACTGCAAAGTCCAGGAATCTAGTAGTTGCTCAGTCCCACAAGACTGGATGTCTCAGCTTGTCTTCTGTATATACTGGAATCCCAAAGGAATAGTCAGCCAGGAAAGATTCATTGTGCTAGCAAGTTGAGAGCAAGCAGGAAAAGAGCAAAAACTTCCTTCTTCTATGTCCTTACATAGACCTCCAGAAAGTATTCATGGTGTGTTTTCCTGCCTCAAATTTGGATCAAAGGCATGTTTCTTCCCATTATGAGATCTGAATTAAAGGACTTTGTTTTCTAGCCTCAAGATCCAGATCAAAGAATTGTGTCTATCTACCTCAAAGGTCCCGACTAGAAGTAGATTCACCCACTTTAAACCAAGCAGAAAATCTCTCGCAGGTGTGTCCTCCATTTCTGGATTATAGTTCATTCTAGGTACAGTCAAGTTGACAGCCAAGTAGCCATCACAATGACCAAAGGCAATTCGGGAAGCAAAGAATTTATTTCATTTTATACTTTATAGTCTATCATTAGGAGAAGCCAGCCTACGCAAGAACTCAAGTGGGGTAGGAACCTGGAGTCAGGGACACACAGGCACCATGGAGGAATGCTGCTCACAGATTGACATTCAGCAGCCTCTTAGGATTCCTTGCCCAGGGCTGACACCACCGACAGGGGAATGGGACCTCCCACATCAATTCTTCATCAGAAAATGCCCCTGTAGACCTCCAGACAGGGCAGCCAGCTTGATGCATTTTCTCAATTGAGATTCCTATTCCCCAGATGACCCTATCTTGTGTCAAGTTGATAAAAACAACAACAACAACAGCCACAACTAACTAGCACAGACCCTAAATACTACCTCAAGCCCTTAAGTCTCAACCTTGAATTGACCAGATGGCAATTTTAGTTAAGATTATCCTATAATTTTAAGAAAGGATGGGAACATCAGTGTGCCTACATGTAGGCAGACAACATGGCTCCGCCAAGGAGCAGTGGGGTGAGATGGTCAACTAAGCCATCAGATTGCCAGATCTAGTGACTTCACTGACTCCAGGGAAGGCCCGAGAGTCCTGTCAAATGGTGGAAGACCTGCTATAAGATTCTTGGGCTTGTGACCAGCTGAGTTACTTGGTTTCCTGAAAATCCTTGTAGCAAACCTCAAACATTATTGGCTGCCTACCTGTTCTGGCCAAAGCCTACATTCCCAACTTCTTCTGTTCCTGGCTTTTCCCAGGAGCAATTGAGACTCAAGCCTCGAACACCAAGAATATGACAACCTTTAGAAAAGATAGCCTTTCACTGGGGCGTGCTTACAGCTCAGAGGTTTAGTCCATTATCCTGATGGTGGAACATGTCGGTACACAGAGAGACATGGAAGCAGATCTATATTCAGATGAGCAGGCAGCAGAAGAAAAGCCACTGAACCTGGCTTGGCCTTGTGAAACCCCAAAACCCACCCCCAGTGACACTCTTCCTCCAATTAGGTCACACCTAATCTCTCTCAAGTAATAGCATTCCCTAATGACAAACCATTCAAATATTTGAGCCTAAGGAGGCCATTCCTATTCAAACCACCAGAGCATCTTCGCCATATAGTGACCAAAAGACTTAAGCCCTTGTTAATCACCACCTCTCTAATGAACAGAGAGACAGGTTGTGGGACTCAAGAGGACAAGAGTGTCTTTTTAAGTATTAAACACATTATTATTTTTTGGCTTTGGGGATGAGAATTCTGTTTATCTCTATAATAAAATCCGATAATCATGAGCAAAAACATAACTGTACCATAAGATCTCAGCTCTGCACAACTGCATGTAGAACTTGTCTCTACTGCCTCCTGTTGCTCTGGTATCAAGTAGTAAGTAAAATGTGCCTTCCACCCGTTGGTTGATCCCCTTTCCCAAGGTAGCGAATGCACTCTGAAGTCCCACTGATTCTGAATGAACAGGGAAGGGAAAGAGGCTTCTTTTAAAATAAAGATGCCCAGTAAGCTTGCTTACATTCCTGCTTTCTCTGTGATCCCAGAAACCCACCTTTCTGCTTAACAACGAATGGGCTGAAGTGCAACTCTAGAACAATCTCACTCCAGGGCTTCCTGATAATTCAAAATGGAGGTCGGCCACCAGTGATTCAAACTTTGAGGTAATAACAGAGTACCCAACAAACACTTTAAAATGTGTGCACACACATACAGCAAGACTGGTGGATAGACCAACGTGTAACCTTCAGTAAATCCTTAAGACAAGGATTTGAACTAGGCTTGAAGACTCATGCTTTCTTAAAGCATGAAATAGCGACTCTGAGCACATTACTATTTTGTCTTTTTAAGATGTAGCAGTAATTGTACAAATGAGTAAAGGAAAGCATGAACATTCACACGTGTTATGACAAAGCCATGTTTTATAATGCAATAAGAGTCACATGGAGGAAAGTCAGAGCGTTGGCCTCTCTCACCATCCGTATCTGTGAATGACTGAAATGTTTTTTTATGAAAGTGTCCTGATGCTAACTTTTGGACACTTCTTTGTGGTTCTTCATGGATAGCATCAAAGGTGATATAGTTTTCAATTTAATGATTGAATGTATCCTAAACCCAGTATCTCATTGTATATATGCAAATAATTTTAAAAATCTGAAAGGTACAGTATATCTGGTTCCAAGCAATCTAGGTAAGTGACCCTCAGCTTTGGTAGTGTCTTCCTGCAGCCTCTCATGTTGATTATCCATGCTAATTCTGAAGAAGCTGGCCCTCATAAGTAGTTTGCTCCCATTGCTGTTATCAATACGTTATAAAAAAGATAATGTAATAAAATGATAGGGGTTTAGATCTTTGATGTCAGTCAGATATGTTTTGATTTGCGGGTTTAATTCATAATTGTTGTAAGCAAATTACATAATCTCTTATCTATAAAATATTATATACTCTCTGCCTAGTGGCAAAATTTTAATTAAGTAGTATACATGAAATGTCTGACATTGTGTTCAACATATTGTAGCTACTTTAAAATATTGATTGTGTAAACATATTTCTTTTGGTCCTCTTTTTTGTTGGGTTGTGTAAATGGCATAGCTTACAGATAAAGCTTTGCTACAGCCTGTCTGACAGGAGTAGTGGACTGCTCTTACTAAACTGGAGTCCCTTGAGCTTGTGTCACTGGTGGCTGTTTGTCATTCAACTCTCTTTTCTACATTTTCAACTTTTTCTCCAGAGGAGGAATGTTGGCTGCCCGCATATGGTGGACAGGTGGTGTCACATTTACCAGACTCTTTCCTAAATGTAAGTGCTTTCAAAAAGACTCAACACAAAAGCATATGATCATTCGTATACTTCCTGGTAATTACTGCACCACTTCCTAAGTGATAAAACAGTGAAGCTGAATATATTCTTCATATGCGACTTATATTTTCTGTGTTTTATAATGTGGGCAGAGTACAGAAGCTAGCTTTTGTCTAGAACTGGCAAATAGCAGCCCCAGCTCACTTGAACTCTTTTGCTAAGAGTTTGTTTCTCTTTAGACAAGCTGTATCTCATCTATGTTTGTTATGTGGCAGAGGCTAGTCTAGAACTTGTTATGTTGTCAAAATTTCTGACCTAGAATTGCTCCTGTGTAAAAGAACTGCAGGGACAAAAATGGAGAAGGGACTGAAGGAAAGGTCATACAGTGACAGGTTCAACTTGGAATCCATCTCATGGGAAGGGGTGCACCAAGATCTGACACTATTACTGATGCTATGTTGTGCTTACAGACAGAAGACTAGAGCGGCTGCCCTCTGAGAGGCCCTACTAGCAGCTGACTGAGACATATGCAGATACTTCCAGTCAACCATTAGGCTAAAGTCAGAGACCTCTACAAAGGAATTAGGGGAAAGATTGAAGGAGCTGAAGGGGAGGGTGACCCCACAGGAAGGCCAGCAGTCTCAACTCACCTGGACCCCAGGGGGATCCCAGAGACTGAGCCACCAACCAGGTAGCATACACAGGCTGGTCCGAGGTCCCCCGCACATATATAGCACAGGACTGCCTGGTCTGACCTCAGTGGGAAAAGATGTGCCTAATCCTCAAGAGACTTGAGGCCCCAGGGAAGAGGGATGGGGTTGGGAGGATGGGGAATGGGGTGAGGAACTGTGGGTGGGAGGGTGAGGGGAGCAACGGTTGGAATGTAAATAAATAGAATTAATTAAAAAAGGGTTAGGAAGGATGTAGCAGGGCAATTATATTCAAGAGACTTGTCACATTAGCCTCTTTTTTTTTTCAGCAGTGAAGAGAATACTAAAAACATTTTGTGCCCAAGAAGGTTGTAAAGATGCCAGATGCTTACAGCAGAGTCCCTGAACCTGGAGACTACTTTTTAGGGTTTCTGAATTTTTAATTATTTTTACTTAGTGTCATTTTGACAAGTTCACACATTTATACAATGCACTATAATCATATTCATTCCTTCATTGCCCTCTCGTACTCTCTCTCAACCTCTGCAAACTTTCTTCCTCTTTTTTTTTTTTTTTTTAAACAAGTTACCATCTTGTTATCATGTCTCTTTTTAAAATTCGGAGTTGCTGGCACGAGCATACGGAGGAAGCTATTCACTGGACCATGGGCAACTTACCAATGGCTACACCACTGAAGAAAATGGTTCTTTATCCCTGGTATGGTAGGGTACTGCAACACTCATGACTTGTTTCTGAAACCCTGATGAGGAGCCGCAAGGGAATGTGCAGAAAGGCAGAGGTCAGGTTGGAAATGAACTCTCTGATGGAATTACACAAATGACCACAGCAACCCAGAAGCTCAGTATGATTGTTATGTCCAGCACGGGGGAGGTGTTAGCTTCTCTCAGAAGGAGGTCCCTGTAGGCCTGCTGTCTCAGCTTATAAATACCAGGAGGAGAAAGCTGCAGTTACGAGTTTTTGTACACATTGGTCAATTATTTACACTGGTACCCCTAAGGAAGGCTCTTCATTCATCAAATCCTTGCCAAGGGAAGGATTCATCACTCCCATGGGACTGAGGTATTGGGGTTCTTGTTGTGGCTGTACCCACATCAATACTATTATATCTTCCTCTCCCTACACTGGGGGTTCGTGTGCCTCCCCCATGGCCATGATCGAGTGTTTAAGGGCCCAGTTTGTGTAGATCTTGTGAGGTAGCCACAGTTGCTGTGTGTTCTTAATTTCAGTGGCTGTAAGTAGGAGAAAGGATTTCTTAGCACCCATCCTATCTTCCAACTCTTTTTTTCTTTTTTTTTTAATTTTTAATATTTTTATTACATATTTTCCTCAATTACATTTCCAATGCTATCCCAAAAGTCCCCCATAGTGCCCCCCACTTCCCTACCCACCCATTCCCATTCTTTTGGCCCTGGCATTCCCCTATATTGGGGCATATAAAGTTTGCAAGTCCAATGGGCCTCTCTTTCCATTGATGGCCAACTAGGCCATCTTTCAATACATATGCAGCTAGAGACAAGAGCTCCGGGGTTCTGGTTAGTACATCATGTTGTTCCAACAATAGGGTTGCAGATCCCTTTAGCTCCTTGGGTACTTTCTCTAGCTTCTCCATTGGGAGCCCTTTGATACATCCAATAGCTGTCTGTGATAATCCACTCCTGTGTTTGCTAGGCCCCGGCATCGTCTCACAAGAGACAGCTATATTTGGGTCCTTTCAGCAAAATCTTGCTAGTGTATGCAATGGTGTCAGCGTTGAGAAGCTGCTTATGGGATGGATCCCTGGATACGGCAGTCTCTAAATGGTCCATCCTTTCATCACAGCTACGAACTTTGTCTCTGTAACTCCTTCCCTGGGTGTTTTGTTCCCAATTCTAAGAAGGGCCACAGTGTCCACACTTCAGTCTTCATTCTTCTTGAGTTTCATGCGTTTAGCAAATTGTATCTTATATCTTGGGTATCCTAAGTTTTGGGCTAATATCCACTTATCAGTGAATACATATTGTGTGAGTTCTTTTGTGATTGTGTTACTTCACTCAAGATGATGCCCTCCAGGTCCATCCATTTGGCTAGGAATTTCATAAATTCATTCTTTTTAATAGCTGAGTAGTACTCCATTGTGTAAATGTACCATAATTTCTGTATCCATTCCTCTGTTGAGGGACATCTGGGTTCTTTCCAGCTTCTGGCTATTATAAATAGGGCTGCTATGAACATAGTGGAGCATGTGTCCTTTTTACCGGTTGGGACATCTTCTGGATATATGCCCAGGAGAGGTATTGCTGGATCCTCTGGTAGTACTATGTCCAATTTTCTGAGGAACCGCCAGACTGATTTCCAGAGTGGTTGTACAAGCTTGCAATCCCACCAACAATGGAGGAGTGTTCCTCTTTCTCCACATCCTCGCCAGCATCTGCTGTCACCTGAATTTTTGATCTTAGCCATTCTGACTGGTGTGAGGTGGAATCTCAGGGTTGTTTTGATTTGCATTTCCCTGATGATTAAGGATGTTGAACATTTTTTCAGGTGATTCTCTGCCATTCGGTATTCCTCAGGTGAGAATTCTTTGTTCAGTTCTGAGCCCCATTTTTTAATGGGGTTATTTGACTTTCTGGAGTCCACCTTCTTGAGTTCTTTATATATATTGGATATTAGTCCCTTATCTGATTTAGGATAGGTGAAGATCCTTTCCCAATCTGTTGGTGGTTTTTTTTGTCTTATTGATGGTGTCTTTAGCCTTGCAGAAGCTTTGTAGTTTCATGAGGTCCCACTTGTCAATTCTCGATCTTACAGCACAAGCCATTACTGTTCTATTCAGGAATTTTTCCCCTGTGCCCATATCTTCAAGGCTTTCCCCCACTTTCTCCTCTATAAGTTTCAGTGTCTCTGGTTTTATGTGTAGTTCCTTGATCCACTTAGACTTGACCTTAGTACAAGGAGATAGGAATGGATCGATTCGCATTCTTCTACATGTTAACAACCAGTTGTGCCAGCACCATTTGTTGAAAATGCTGTCTTTCTTCCACTGGATGTTTTTAGCTCCCTTGTCGAAGATCAAGTGACCGTAGCTGTGTGGGTTCATTTC
Source organism: Mus caroli (assembly GCF_978045245.1). Taxonomy (NCBI): domain Eukaryota; kingdom Metazoa; phylum Chordata; class Mammalia; order Rodentia; family Muridae; genus Mus; species Mus caroli. The sequence continues at coordinate 120,212,972 of NW_028227261.1, forward strand.
TGGGTCTTCAATTCTATTCCATTTGTCTATCTGTCTGTCACTATACCAGTATCATGCAGTTTTTATCACAATTACTCTGTAGTAGAGCTTTAGGTCCGGCATGGTGATTCCACCAGAGGTTCTTTTATCCTTGAGAAGAGTTTTTGCTATCCTAGGTTTTTTGTTATTCCAGATGAATTTGCAGATTGCACTTTCTATTTCGTTGAAGAATTGATTTGGAATTTTGATGGGGATTGCATTAAATCTGTAGATTGCTTTTGGCAAGATAGCCATTTTTACAATGTTGATCCTGCCAATCCATGAGCATGGGAGATCTTTCCATCTTCTGAGATCTTCTATAATTTCTTTCTTCAGAGACTTGAAGTTTTTATTATACAGATCTTTCACTTCCTTAGTTAGAGTCACGCCAAGATATTTTATATTATTTGTGACTATTGAGAAGGGTGTTGTTTCCCTAATTTCTTTCTCAGCCTGTTTATTCTTTGTGTAGAGAAAGGCCATTGATTTGTTTGAGTTAATTTTATATCCAGCTACTTCACCGAAGCTGTTTATCAGGCTTAGGAGTTCTCTGGTGGAATTTTTAGGGTCACTTATATATACTATCATATCATCTGCAAAGAGTGATATTTTGACTTCATCTTTTCCAATTTGTATCCCTTTGATCTCCTTTTGTTGTCGAATTGCTCTGGCTAGGACTTCAAGTACAATGTTGAATAGGTATGGAGAGAGTGGACAGCCTTGTCTAGTCCCTGATTTTAGAGGGATTGCTTCAAGCTTCTCACCATTTACTTTGATGTTGGCTACTGGTTTGCTGTAGATTGCTTTTATCATGTTTAGGTATGGGCCTTGAACTCCTGATCTTTCTAAGACTTTTATCATGAATGGGTGTTGGATCTTATCAAATGCTTTTTCCGCATCTAACGAAATGACTATGTGGTTTTTGTCTTTGAGTTTGTTTATATACTGGATTACATTGATGGATTTCCGTATATTGAACCATCCCTGCATCCCTGGGATGAAACCTACTTGGTCAGGATGGATGATTGTTTTGATGTGTTCTTGGATTCGGTTAGCAAGAACTTTATTGAGGATTTTTGCATCAATATTCATAAGGGATATTGGTCTGAAGTTTTCTATCTTTGTTGGGTCTTTTTGTGGTTTAGGTATCAGAGTAATTGTGGCTTCATAGAATGAGTTGGGTAGAGTACCTTCTGTTTCTATTTTGTGGAATAGTTTGTGAAGAACTGGGATTAGATCTTCTTTGAAGGTCTGATAGAACTCTGCACTAAACCCATCTGGTCCTGGGCTTTTTTTAGTTGGGAGACTATTAATGACTGCTTCTATTTCTTTGGGGGATATAGGGCTGTTTAGATCATTAACCTGATCTTGATTCAACTTTGGTACCTGGTATCTGTCTAGGAACTTCTCCATTTCATCCAGGTTCTCCAGTTTTGTTGAGTATAGCCTTTGGTAGAAGGATCTGATGGTGTTTTGGATGTCTTCAGGATCTGTTGTTATGTCTCCTTTTTCATTTCTGATTTTGTTAATTAGGATGCTTTCCCTGTGCCCTCTAGTGAGTCTGGCTAAGGGTTTATCTATCTTGTTGATTTTCTCAAAGAACCAGCTCCTTGATTGGTTGATTCTTGAATAGTTCTTCTTGTTTCCACTTGGTTGATTTCACCCCTGAGTTTGATTATTTCCTGCCGTCTACTCCTCTTGGGTGAATTTGCTTCCTTTTGTTCTAGTGCTTTTAGGTATGTTGTCAAGCTGCTAATGTGTGCTCTCTCTAGTTTCCTTTTGGAGGCACTCAGAGCTATGAGTTTTCCCATTAGAAATGCTTTCATTGCGTCCCATAAGTTTGGGTATGTTGTGGCTTCATTTTCATTGAACTCTAAAAAGTCCTTAATTTCTTTCTTTATTCCTTCCTTGACCAAGGTATCATTGAGAAGAGTGTTGTTCAGTTTCCACGTGAAGGTTGGCTTTCTATTATTTATTTTGTTATTGAAGATCAGCTTTAGTCCATGGAGATCTGATAGGATGCATGGGACAATTTCAATATTTTTGTATCTGTTGAGGCCTGTTTTGTGACCAATTATGTGGTCAATTTTGGAGAAGGTACCATGAGGTGCTGAGAAGAAGGTATACCCTTTTGTTTTAGGATAGAATGTTCTGTAGATATCTGCCAGATCCATTTGGTTCATAATTTCTCTTAGTTTCTCTGTGTCCCTGTTTAGTTTCTGTTTCCATGATCTGTCCATTGGTGAAAGTGGTGTATTGAAGTCTCCCACTATTATTGTATGAGGTGCAATGTGTGCTTTGAGCTTTACTAAAGTTTCTTTAATGAATGTGGCTGCCTTTGTATTTGGAGCATAGATATTCAGGATTGATAGTTCCTCTTGGAGGATTTTACCTTTGATGAGTATGAAGTGTCCCTCCCTGTCTTTTTTAATGACTTTGGGTTGGAAGTCAATCTTATCAGATATTAGAATGGCTACTCCAGCTTGTTTCTTCATGCCATTTGCTTGGAAAATTGTTTTCCAGCCTTTCATTCTGAGGTAGTGTCTATCTTTTTCTCTGAGATGAGTTTCCTGTAAGCAGCAAAATGTTGGGTCTTGTTTGTGTAGCCAGTTTGTTAGTCTATGTCTTTTTATCGGGGAGTTGAGTCCATTGATATTAAGAGATATTAAGGAAAAGTAATTGTTGTTTCCTGTTATTTTTGTTGTTAAAGTTGGCATTCTGTTCTTGTGGCTGTCTTCTTTTAGGTTTGTTGAGGGATTACCTTCTTGTTGTTTCTAGGGCGTGGTTCCTGTCCTTGTATTGGTTTTTTTCTGTTATTATTCTTTGAAGGGCTGGATTCGTGGAGAGATAATGTGTGAATTTGGTTTTGTCGTGGAATACTTTGGTTTCTCCATCTATGTTAATTGAGAGTTTGGCTGGGTATAGTAGCCTGGGCTGGAATTTGTGTTCTTTTAGTGTCTGTATAACATCCGTCCAGGATCTTCTGGCTTTCATAGTCTCTGGTGAAAAATCTGGTGTAATTCTAATAGGCTTGCCTTTATATGTTACTTGGCCTTTTTCTCTTACTGCTTTTAGTATTCTATCTTTATTTAGAGCATTTGTTGTTCTGATTATTATGTGTCGGGAGGTATTTCTTTTCTGGTCCAGTCTATTTGGAGTTCTGTAGGCTTCTTGTATGTTCATGGGCATCTCTTTCTTTAGATTTGGGAAGTTTTCTTCTATAATTTTGTTGAAGATGTTTGCTGGTCCTTTGAGTTGAAACTCTTCATTCTCATCCACTCCTATTATCCGTAGGTTTGGTCTTCTCATTGTGTCCTGTATTTCTTGGATGTTTTGAGTTAGGATCTTTTTGCACTTTACATTTTCCTTGATTGTTGTGCGGATGTTCTCTATGGAATCTTCTGCACCTGAGATTCTCTCTTCCATCTCTTGTATTCTGTTGCTGATGCTCGTATCTATGGTTCCAGATTTCTTTCCTAGGGTTTCTATCTCCAGTGTTGCCTCATTTTGGGTTTTCTTTATTGTGTCTACTTCCCTTTTTAGGTCTAGTATGGTTTTGTTCATTTCCATCATCTGTTTGGATGTGTTTTCCTGTTTTTCATTAAGGACTTCTACCTGTTTGATTATGTTATCCTGTTTTTCTTTAAGGATTTGTAACTCTTTAGCAGTGTTCTCCTGCAATTCTTTAAGGGATTTTTGTGCTTCCTCTTTACTGTCTTCTACCTGTTTACCAGTGTTCTCCTGTATTTCTTTAAGTGTGTTATTAAAGTCCTTCTTGAAGTCCTCTACCATCATCAGGAGATATGCTTTTAGATCCGTGTCTAGCTTTTCCGGTGTGTTGGGGTGCCATGGACTGGGCGAAGTGGGAGTGCTGGGTTCTGATGATGGTGAGTGGTTTTGGTTTCTGTTAGTAAGATTATTACGTTTACCTTTCGCCATCTGGTAATCTCTGGGGTTAGTTGTTGTCGTTGTCACTGTTTAAAGATTGGAGCAGAAGCTGTGTTCCACTCACCAGCAGTCTCAAAATCCTGTGGCGGGGGTCGTGGGTAGCTGGCGGGTGTCAGCCGACCCTGCGCTCTAGCTACCCCGGTGCTGGTCCGGCCAGATGAGGCCTGTGGCCCTACTCAGGCCGGTTTCTGCTTCCCTAACTAATGCAGTCTCAGGTCCCGCGCGCAATTGGTTTGGAGCAGAAGCTGTGTTCCACTCACCAGAAGTCTTAAGATCCTGTGGCGGGTGTTGTGGGTAGCTGGCGAGTGTCAGCCGATCCTGCGCCCTAGCTACCCCGGTGCTTTTCTGACCGGAAGAGGCTTGTGGCCCTACGTAGGCCGGATTTCTGCCTCCCCAACCAGAGCAGTCTCAGGTCCCGCGTGATTGGACTGGAGCAGAAGCTGTGTTCCACTCACCAGCAGTCTCAAAATCCTGTGGCGGGGTCGTGGGTAGCTGGCGGGTGTCAGCCGACCCTGTGCTCTAGCTACCCCGGTGTTGGTCCAGCCGGATGAGGCCTATGGCCCTACTCAGGCCGGTTTCTGCTTCCCTAACTAATGCAGTCCCCTATCTTCCAACTCCTATGTTCTTTTTCTACCCTCTTCTACTATGGTCTGGGAGGGGGAGATATCCATTTCCTATTTAGTACCCAGCACTTACCAGTCACTTAGGCTCAACCCATTAACCTGCTCTGAATTTCTGTATCAAATTCTGTCCACTACAAGAAAGCTTCTGTGTCCGAAGCGGAGGGCAGTGCTGGTATGTGCATATACACACACACATGTAAAGGGCAGGCTGGTTGTGATTCTCCTCTCTAGCCTGTGACCTTCCCAGCCACAGGCTTCTTGACTAGGTTAATGTATTAGGCATGTATTCCCTATGGATCAGTCCTCAAACCCAGTAAGAAAGTGCTTACTTTAGTTGTGTCACTGTTAGCCCAGATAGCAAATCTTGCTTGGAGGGTTGGCATTGCACAGCATCCACAGTGGTCATTTTTATCCTCCAGTAGCCTATATGTCACCTTCCAGGACTATATTATCTTTGTATCTATCTATCTATCTATCTATCTATCTATCTATCTATCTATCTACCACCTATTATCTATCTATCATCTATCTATGTATCTTTCATCTATCTATCTATCTATCTATCTATCTATCTATCTAATCTATCATCTATTATTTTCAAATCATCTAGTATCTTTCATCTATCTATCTATATCTATCTATCTATCATCTATCTATCCATGTGTCTTTCATCTATGTATTTTCATCTATCAATAATCTAGTATCTTTCATCTATCTATCATCTATCTAGTATCTTTCATCTATCTATCATCTATCTCTTTCATCTATCAATCATCTATCTATCATCTGTCTAGTATCTTTCATCTATCTATCTATCATCTTCTCTTTCATCTATCAATCATCTATCTATCTTTCACCTATCAATCATTTATCTATCTTTCACCTATCTATCAATCATCTATCTATCTATCTATCTATCTATCTATTTTCATCTATCTATCTATCTATCTATCTATCTATCTATCTATCTATCTATCTATCATCTGTTTGAGATAGGTAGGATCTCAGATAGTCCAGGCCCTGACCTCAAAATGTAGCCAAAGTGGTCTTGAGTTCCTGTTCTCTATCCTTCTGTCTCTGCTTTCCAAGTACTGGGATGGTAGTACAGCAACTGGCTACCATTATGATTAACATGCAAAACCTACGCCTGTAAAACAGGGTTCATTGGATCCTTTGACACGATGTTTGCAGCATGTATGTAATTGTATAGGAGTGGAGAGAGCAAGTGATGTAAAGGCAGCTGTGATTCCTCCATGAACCACCAGAATTTGATAGTTTACACTGATACAGAAACACTTCTATCCCAGCAACCCCAACTATGTCTTTGGCCATAAATGGCTATTTGGTTGGATAAGAATTATCATCAAGAGAGGCACAGGACTATAAAGAGCAGATATTTCCTTTCACTGAAATATTTGGGAATAAGGAGTTCCTCACCCTTCTTTCTGCTTTGGTGTCTAAGCTCACAGGAGGCCATGAGCTCTGTAATCACTGTTGCTTCCACATGCATCACGACTGTGTCAGAGGAGATGCCAGTCCAGAAAAACACTGTTCCCACTGTGCAATGCCAGAAGCTCTCAAGTGCTATTCAGACAGACAAACAAAAACTAACTTGGGTTGGAATGTGGAAAGCTTTCGTGTGGATGTGTTTTCAATCGTTAAAGCCATTTTTCCCCTGTAATTACTGAGGCCAGGAGTTGTTTAAATTGGGGAAAAATTGTTTATTTTTGTTGTTGTTACTGTCAAGATAGCTTTCATTCTTGTAGGACACATTACAACTCCATCTTAATAGCTTAATTTGAATTACTTTGTAAAGGGCTGAATTGACACCACATTTTACTTGTAACTTAAGGATCAGCAGCTGCCCTAGGCTACTATAAAGCCAGGGGTCCATTCACCCAGGCTTAGCAAACAAGTCTGCTTTGCCTGGGGGCCAGGGGTGGGGGTGGGGGCTTTCCTATACACAGACTAGTGCTTTGATAAAGAGTTTCTCTTCCTAATGAGTCTAATGTTGAAGACAGGTGGGTTCAAGAGGTTTTATTTTACAGTTATATGCACGCGTGTGTGTCTGCAAATGCCAATCTCATGACTTAGGTGGCACAATGAGCTGTTTGTGCTCACACATATGCCGACAGCATTTGTTTTATGCACCTGCTTCTTCTCCAGTTCCAGCTTGCTTCCATCTTTTTTGCTTTTGTTTAAATGTGCAGGCGTTTGCTGAAGTGGAGCCACTCAGAAGAGCATCTGGGCTCACACGGGGTTTAAAACTGAAGCCACATTTGAACCGCTTCTCCTCTCTCGATCTGGTGAGCAATGTGAACAGCTCTCTCATATCCTGCAGTGCTGCCGTTCTTCCGTGGTGATAATCCTCAATTTGGAGCTGGCTCCTCGCTTTACGTCAGGTTCCCATGGGACTCACAGAAATGCCTATCATCTACACAGGACTTTAAAGTCCCTTTCATCCGTGGTGAATTTATTCAAACGTGGTCTCTTCACCACCCCACTTGAATGCCAGAAAGAGGTCCAGCGATTAGCTCATGGCCATACAGATACTAGGTTATGTCCATTCAATTCATTTTCCTCTCAATGCCCAGGAAAGGAGAGAACTTTTAGTCTCACCACACACAGCAATTTTTTCTTAAATGCCACACTACAGAGTCAGGTGTGTAGGATTAGGTTTACAAGTGGAAGAGATTCTGGCTTCTTTAGGTCATGACAGGTGCAGGCAAAACCTTTAGTGTATTGATCTCTTATTTATCTAAAGCAAGGTCTCTGGAGCTCAGACTTGAGACTCCTCTGCCTCCTTTAGTCTTTGGAGCGCTGGGGTTGCAGCGTATGCCTGGCAGGGCTACCCAACCTCTCCTTAAGAAGCTATTTTTTGATGGTTTCTGAAATCTGAGAGTTATTTCTCTGGAATTCTCTGGGCAGGCAAAGGCTTTAGGTCAGGATCATTTTCCAGGAGAATTCTCCAAAGAACGTAGAATTGAGGTAGCAGCTGCCATGATCTACGTGAGGTCAAATTTAGGACGGATCAGATACACCGTACCTGTCACAAGAGCCCCTTGGCGAGGTGTGACAAAGGAGCGCTAAGAAGGCTCCCAGCATCTTACTAAATGTCGACAAAAATGTGTTTCCTGGTCCTCGTTCCATTTGGGACTTGCAAGTGCCTCTGGCATTCAGTATATCACAGTAAAGACCTGCTAACGTAGGTATTATCCTGAGCTCCGAAGGAAATCTGAACTGGGAAGAAAAATGTGCTGCTACTGAATGATTAAATAAAATGAAGAAAAACAAAGACCAGATTGAAGCAATGCTTCTTCTAGGGAAAATGTCTCAGAAAGAAGAGGCAACTACCCAGAGAACAATTACCACACTGACTGTCACCGGCCTCCTTTACCCACACAGCCCAGAAACAGTCTAGAAAAATGAGATACTGTTGCCATTTTCTTCTGCTGTAAAAAAGTTGCCCCGCGCATGGTAATGTTAAACAATTTAAAGTTATGCTGTTCCACTTCTGGGGGCAAGGAGTTTAAGCTTAAGTGCCTGCGGGGTGGGCTCCTGGAAGCCCAGGACGTTAATTGCCCCATGGTCTGCTCCAGCATCTGGCAGCTGCTCTGACCACCTGCTGCGCCGGCCTTGCAGCTGCACAGCTGATCTCTGTCTCCATCTGTTAATGGATATTGTCAGTCTGGGTCTCTGTGTCTGTATGTCTTGAATTTCCCTCTTCTTACTCTTGTGAAGGCACCAGTCATAGTTTTAAGTTTCTTCCTAAATTCAAGATAGATCTCTTACCTTTAAGCACTGGTCTAAAAGACCTTATTTTTAAAGATCTTTCTACAGACTAGGGATTAAGACTTGGATGTATCTTTTTCAGAGATACAATTTTACCTTTGTGGATGTGATTTCCCCCAAACCCGTAGAAAAAGATGACTCGGTGCTTAGACCCCACTCACTCTAGGTTCTCCTATGACTAGAGAGATAATGATGTTTCTGGAGGCCAAACTGACAAATTCTTCATTATGCTTTTACTGTATATTTGGTTTTATGGCTGACTGTGGGAATCTGACAGTGATTTCTTGGGTCTCGGGAGTAGCTGTGTAATTTCTGGATGTATATCTTTGGCCACAATGCATGGGAAGACAGTCTAGGATCCGTGCCCTGTCTTTGTGCTGACTAGATTATCTTGTCATCTCTCAAGCCATGCCAGATCTGTTCATTTCAGGGCTTTACAGTCCTCCCCGGTGTACAAATTAAGAATCCGAGGCAGCACTCTGGGATTACAGCTCTCTCATTCCTTACATTTAGTTCCTGGCTCATGTTGATTCTGAAGGAAGGTAAAATATTGCAACTTGTGAGTTGTTTAAGAGCCCACTGCCCAGGCCTGGGACTGAGAACAAAGCAGAACAGCCCCCAGGCCTGCCAGGGCAGGGCTGTTGTTAAGGCATTCCTAAGAACATCTTAACTGTGAAGATGAAAAGAATTCAAGGACGTAGGCAAGGCTATCTTGTCTGAGTCCCCACCATTTGGCCGGAACCTCCCCCTCTGTCTATTGCCCCTTGGCGCCAGGTAAAAGTCATACATCAACTGGTTGCTATGTGAACAAAGATAAGCCCCCAGCCCACAGGAACAAAGTCCTGTTGCTCTGTAATCCTTCTGTTAATGTTTGAATAAGCCAATAGTGTGCCGCTATGCTGAATTCCACACCCCTAAGCCCCTCACCCCATAAAAACTCCTAACTTTCGAGCCTCGTGGCCGGCATCCGTTATCTCCTGTGTGAGATGCATGTCGGACCGGAGCTCCGTAATTAAACGTCCTCATGTAATTACAGCAAGAGATGGTCCTTCGTGATTTTTTGGGTGCACGCCGAATCGGGAATGGGGTGGGGGTTTCCCCACTAGGTCTAACAATTCCCCATCTCTGTATTTACTAATCCATCTTTTTACCCTCCTTGATCCTGCTTTGTTATTGGTCACTGCCGCCACTCACAAGCTTGTAACATTGGATGCTAGGTTACTATGTTACCTTCTTCGAGGCTTCTTTCAGATCCACCTGCTGGGGTACTGTGATGCTGATGCTCCAACTGGGTGTTCTACACATTGTACCCATCCTGCATCTTCTGCTTTAAGTCTTACTTGGTTTCCTTGTCTCCCTTAGTGTTCAAACTCTTCTTATGATTGGCTGGTCTGCGGATCCTGCTGTCAGTGATGCAGACATGATCCTGTTGAAAGCACCTTTGGGTATTCCAGCACCCAGCTGAAAACACCTCTACCCAACCAGTGCTTACCAAAACCCATATATCTACCTTGGCCAACTGCTCAGTTAGCTATAGTCAAGATAATTTTATTTTTAAAATGTAGGTACGGATATTAATAATCACTTTGCTTTAAGAAATGATATCCCACAAGGGCTGGAGAGGTGGCTGAGTCTGTAAAGTGTTGGCTATGTAAATCTGAGAACCTGGGTCTCAAGCAGCATGTGACTCTGGGTGCAGTAGCTTACATCTATAGCTCTACCCCTAGGGGGTAGTAGTTGGGGAATAAGATTCCTGGAACTTTCTGGAAAGTCAGTGTAGCTGATCAGTGAACTCCAGGTTTAGTGAGACCCTGTCTGAAGAAATAAGAGTGATAGAGGAAGTCACTTGACATGAACCTTTGGCACATGCACTCTTCCATCACACACACACACAAGCACACACACGCACACATGCACACACACATGCACACACACACATGCACACACATGCACACACACACACCCATGCATGTGCAAACACGCACACATTCAACATAAAGAACACTTAGCCAGCTTCTTCTTTCCTTGGGATCTTATCTTTCATTTCCTACTTGGCAACGAAACTCTTTTCCATTATATTCGGCAATTGCTTTTATAATTTTTACTTATAAATAAAATCTCTATTTATTTCCAAAGCCTCATACTTCCTCCATTGCCACAAAGTTCCCTAGTGTTCTGTCCATTCAAAAGGCCGTATAGTTCCTTAAACACCGTCATTTTCATTTCTCCATGAGCTTGCCCATGCTGTGTCCCCTTTCAGGAACATGATGTGCTCTGGCAGATCTGATTGTCCTGGAAGCTTCAGGCTTTCAAGGCAGGTCCTGGAGCTTCTGGTTTGCCATTCCCAAAGCAGTCTAATAAACATTGGTAATAGAACTTGGCACAGATGTCCGGCTCTGGAGTGGAATTTTAAAACTGCAATTCAACATCCTATTAGTGGTTGGTGAAGCCAATTAAAAATTTTAAAAAGAGGAGAAAGCATTAGAGTATATTGCATGTTGTAAGAGTCCAATATGTGGGCTTTTATTGCTGCTGTGTTGTCTCTGTCTTTCTGCCTCTCTATATCTCTGTTTGTTTCTTTCTGTCTCTCTGTGCCTCTGTCTCTCTCTGTATCTGTCTGTTTCTTTCTGTCTCTCCATTTCTCTGTTTCTCTGTCTCTCTCTTTTTTTGTCTCTCTCTGTCTCTTTGTCTCTCTGTGCCTCTGTCTTTCTGTATCTGCCTGTTTCTTTCTGTCTGTGTTTCTGTCTCCGTTTCTCTCTGTCTCTCTCTCTCTGTGTGTTTCTCTCTCCGTCTTTGTCTCTGTCTCTCTGTCTGTTTCTGTCTCTCCATTTCTCTGTCTCTCTGTTTCTCTGTCTCCCTCTTTTTTGTCTCTCTGTCTCTCTGTTTCTCTCTGTGTGTGTGTCTCTGTCTTTGTCTCTGTCTCTCTGTCTCTCTGTCTCTGTCTCTCTCTGCTACTTAAATGTCAGGATCTTGCCTTAGTCATCATGTATGTCTGAGACCCAAGCCAGGGTTGGTAGAGGCTCATACTCAACAAATTCTGGGTGAATGAATCATGATAAATGTTAGAGTCTTGCAAAGGATGCATGCATTTCAGGGTAGAAGAGTAATGGCCAAACACTGAGAACTGACAACTGCCCTCTGAATCCTACCTGTGTTCACAGACTAAGGAAATCAGAGTATTGACGTGAGCCTCACCTGTGTCTTCTAGAGGTTCAATTCTGATTCGACCAGTAGTTAGTCTCTACCTTGTTGCCATGTGCTATTTTATTGAGTCTTACAAAAATACTGAGATGATGATACTGTCTTTATTCGGTGAGATTACAGCACAGATAGTTCCAGGCTGCTTCAATCTAGACTCTACCCTCAAGAAAACACTATGCATGAATGTGCATAGGTGAGTATTCATTCTTGAATGCAGAGAAATGTAGGGGTCAGGAGTGGCAGTCTCTGGGAAGCTGAGCAGGAGGATTAGGGTGGCACAGGCCACTAGATCAGTTGCAGAATAGGAAGAAAAACATTCCCACACACCCCTGGCAAAGGCTGTAAAGAAGTTGTTTAAGTAGGCACATCAAAAAGCAAAGGCCACGGCTCTGTGTACAGCGGAAGCATTTGTCTTGCTGTTGGGTTGTCTTGGATGCACACTGTCAGCAGTTGCTACATGCCCGTTGACCTCATAGTCCTAGAGACTGATTTGGAAACATTGTCCCCACACTCTCCTCTGTCTGCTTTTCATTTATGTGTTGCCCCTTCCCTCAGCCCTGCTCCTGCCTGCTCACTCCACCCCAGCCCACTTCCCTCTCTCATCTGGATCCTTAACACAGAGGTGGATGCAGCCATATGCCCTGTGGCTATCCTACCCTGCTGTGCTGTTATATTGGCACAGGTTGGACTGTGGTCACTGCTTATTGTTATCATCACTAAGTCCAGTCACGCTGATGGTTATTGATTTTCTCAGCGCAGATAGATCTTGCTTATTGGGAGTGTTCCATACAATGCATACACTGACAAACAAAAACATTTATTTTTCTCTAAAATGGGGAAGTACAAGACTGCATCCCAGACTCTGCCCCGCTGAACAATTTTGTCAAGGACTTAGATCAAGACTTAAAAGAGCCGGTGATCAAATCTGCTGTTGGCACAAAGTTGGTCAAGATGGCTAATAGGCTAGATAAAAGAAACAGATTTTTAAAAGGTCTTGATAAATAGAATAAAAATCCAAAACCAGCAGGAAGAAAATGTAATTAAGAAACTTGAGGTCCTGCCCTTGGGTAAAATAAAAGTCTGCCTCAGAGGTATTTAAGATGAAGTGGGATGTAGCTGTGTATGCCTGTACCTGCAATGTTGCTTGAGGGGGTGGGATACAGAGACAACTGGATTGCTGGGGCTTGCTAGCCTCCAGCCTAGCTGAAAGCCTCAATGTTCTGGTTAAGGTTCAGTGAGAAAACTGGACTTGGAATATGGTGAAGGTCAGTAGAGAAAGACATCCACCTCTGGCCTCCATGAGAACACACTAGGGTGAGAGAAAGAGGCTGATCCTTCTGGTCCTTCTAAAGGAAGTTCTGGGGACTTTTGTTGATGATAGCCTCCATATGAGGCGACCAAATGGTGATGCTGATGGGTGTGCAGGAATAGAGGCACAGTATCCATCACTCAGCCCCAAGTAGGCACAACCTCGTTAGCAGGACTGTTTACTTTTGTCACATTTAAAATACAAATAAAAGCACATATCACTTATGTTGATTAATTGAAAATGATCAAATTTGTCTTTAAACATAACCGTTATAATAAAAGTAAGTTAAACATCATAGATATACTTGAAAAATCAGTAGTCTGCCTTTTAGTACACCCAAAGTAGGCAACCTGTGTCTCATCTTGTCAGTCAAGACAAATACATCAAACCAAACACATGCTTGTAACATTTTTGTTGGAATTGTTTTTTTTTTTTTAATGGATATGCCCAAACCACAATTCTCCAATTTATGTTGTTCACTTGAAAATATATCAGGTCTACATTATTTTTATAAATGGTTAATCTTTCATAATGGAGGTAGGGTATCATTTATTCATGTTTCACACTTATGAAATAAATAAGGATGGGATATTATGTTAGGGCAGATGGTGGGTGTTGGAGCCAGAACAGACAGAAATAATGATATAAGCAACCAGAGGCATCTATTAATAACTGGAAGATGGGCATCGGGCAAAGAGGAGAGCTTGTTGGGGCCATTAGTTAATGTCAGAGCTTTGCTCTAAGGGGCCGAAACAATTTCAGGCTCCTATCTGTTTATCATTGGTTTCTTGTCAGGTCGGGACTGGAGAAGGAAAGAGTGGAGACTGCTTTCTTCCGGTGTCTGGGGTTTGTGCAAAACCTAAGTCTCTGGGGTTACAAAGCGTGAGCCACCACGTCCCCAGAGAGCTTGCAGGATTGGAGCCTGCACTGTAAGCACATTATAAAAACATTAGGCCAACTAATAAAAATAATGACATTAAAAAGAAAAATTGTTGCAGAAAGCAAACAAATCCAGCCTCGCTGCCGAGGAAGGCACTGGCCCGATGTTGTTGTCAGGCTTAGGAGAAATTTGATTTCAGTGAATTTCATTGTCAGTGTCACCGGGGCATGAATCACCCTCCACTGGCTTTCTCAGCATTTTAATATCACAGATTTAGGGAACATGGCATTAGAGATATAAAGAAGCTCACAACGAGCCTCACCCAGAAGCCCCCTGGGCCCAAGGCAGCACTGGCTTTAACCAGGAGGCAGATTTCTGCTGTTATGGGGCTATAAATCTGAAAGCAGTTGAAGCCCCGCGGGATCGGGAGCTGTCAACCCCGAGACCAGAGCGATTGCCTTTCCACTCATGACCTTTCCTCTCTCCACAAACCCCGCCCACTGACTGAGGGTTGAGAAATGAATTTTCACACTTGAAAGCAAAGTTCTAGGGGGCCGGAGGAGCAGGGGCCCGGAGGAGCAGGGGCCCGATGAAGTCCATGCTAGAGGAAGGACCTCTCAGGAGGCGCCCAGAGCTCATTTCCTGATCCTACCAGTTCTTTCCTGTGCAACAGGGGAAGCCACCTGCCCGGGCAGAAATAGGTCTCCCTGGAAAATGTGGAGGTGGAGGCAGCCTTAGGAGACACGCTGGAGAGTTGATTTCCATGTTCTCCAAGCCGTGATCTCCCTTTTCCTTTTTGATAAGCACGCACCAGGTGCCAAGTCCTGTGCCAAACACTTCACACGAGGCGGTGAGTCCTAGTTGGCTTCTATGTCCAGGTCACAAACCATTGATGGAAGTCAGGGCAAGAATCTATCAGGAACCACAAACAAAGTTTGCTGGCTCCCTCACTGGCTCGTGCTTGGTTAACCTTTTTATATCACCGAGGACCAAGTAATGGTACTGGTCCTGTGTTAATTAATTATCAAGACAATTCTTCACAGACATCTCATAGGCCGATCCAATGTAGGCAAGGTTTCAATTAAGGTATTCCTCCTAGGTGACTCCAGGCTGTGTCGTAGTCAACTAAAGCTAGGATATGGATTAACTCTGAAATCTTTAAAAGCTATGTACTCACTTCAATTTATGAATGTATAGCCAGTTGATTCTATTTCCTCTCTTATATTTGGGTTTGGAGGTTGGAGGGCTTGTGGTAAGGAATCTTCACATTAAACATTCTTACAGGTAGGCATTCACCAACCAGAGCCTTGAGTACTCATCTGAAAATGGAAACCTCTCTCTCTCTCTCTCTCTCTCTCTCTCTCTCTCTCTCTCTCTCTCTCTCTCACACACACACACACACACACACACACACACACACATACACACACACACACACACATTTTTGAGATAGGATCTTACTTTGTATGACTGGGTGGCCTGGAACTCGATATATAGACCAGGCTGGCATTGAATTCACAGAGACTTGCATACTCTTACCTCCCTGGTGCTGGGATTAAATAAAGGTGTACCCCGTCACACCTATCTAGGACATGTCTTCTTAAAGAACTCTTTTGAACAGCAGAATTCTGTGGTTCCCTTTCTTCCTTAGCTTAAGACTGCCCCTGAAATAGCTTTTATCTTGAGCACTCATGACCACCTACACCTCTTCTAGGAGATTCCACTTGATTGGCTGTATGCTTCCTTCACACTAAGGTTAGAATCTCACGATTTGGGCAGAGCTCATTGCATCATAGTTGTGAAGAGAAAGCTGTTTCCATTGCCATGATACACCACTTTTTATGAAAAGAAACCAACTGAGTAGCTTCAGAATTTTACAGCTTATCTTTCTGATCCTGATTAGCCTATGGAATGGTAAAGGTAGGGACTGTATGCCTATTTAACCCTGAGTTCCTACTCCGTGCTTATTGGTTGGCACGTAGTGTTTACTTATGCTGAAAGGATGGATGTTAAGTGCTTTAGCTCAGTGCAGTACATTTGCCCTTGTCAATGACATGGGGATAAAATATCACATCTCAAAAGAGGTAATCCATTATTAGTGTTTACCACACTGCAGTTATGTAATTCTCTCAACATACGGATGTGCGTCCCCACTTTAAATACAGAGAAACTAAGATGCTGTGGGAATACCAATTTCCAATTACCAATGCCCTTGGAATAACCCAGAAGTATAGTGCTAAGGAAAGAAAAGCTTACATAGTTATATCTTATTTAGAGTTTTAAGACTGAGTATGGAGAAGGGAGGGGTCTGTGATTTCATACCTCGCTGAGACCTGTGTTTCAGCAGGGGAATTTGGTGTGGGTCCAGGTGGGAGGAGGCTGGGGAAGATGGCCCTCCTGAGTGGATCCTTTGGCTTTTGGGTAAGGAATGAAACATACTCATTTATTTCTCTTTGACATGGAGAGAAGGTATTTTACATAAAACAAGGTTTGAAATATATCACAGTGTGAAATAAATAAATACTTCTTAAAACAAGACATAAACATACATCTAGAAATTCAGAAATGAGGTTAGGGATGCTCACGATGAAGACTCCCTAGGAGGAAACACAAGCATCCCGGCAGCCATTGATGCTGACGGTTAGCCCAGGAGCCTGGTTAGGGGAGAGGTCAGCAGTCAGACTCAGGAGAGCTCTGAGTAACCTCACTGGGTCATGGCTATGAGCCGAGTTGTTGC
The DNA here is from genome assembly GCF_978045245.1 of Mus caroli. NCBI lineage: Eukaryota > Metazoa > Chordata > Mammalia > Rodentia > Muridae > Mus > Mus caroli. The sequence continues at coordinate 120,229,480 of NW_028227261.1, forward strand.
CATTGGCTTGATTTTGTTATGGCTAGATAGCTTCCTTATATCTTAGAGATTTCATCTGACTCTTAATAAATGTATAATCAATGAGTTTTCTGGTTTAGTTTATTGCTCCATAAAAATTCTAGACAGGCTAGTTTAAATGACAGAAAAAAAAAGCTCAACATTTTAAATAGGGATAATTAAATTTATATTAAGTAATAATTCTGGTGTATGTGTGTCTTTCTCAGCTTTCCTCCCTCCTCCATCTTCTCTAGTTCATTTGAGAGAGATTGACATAGGCTCAGAAAGACTCTCAGTCCTTACTTACTTGGGCTGTTCATCCGACACAAACCTCAACTGTGATAGGAATACAGAATTTGTTCTTGCTTTCTCTTTTTTGGGCATCGTCTTGCGGATTAGGGGGATGCGTGATTAGAGATGCTTTGAGGATTAAGAACTTTTAAACATGGGTTACACATTTGGGGGACTCCTTTCTCCATTTCTACTATCAAGTCACAGTGAGAACGAGTTGACCAACGTCCAAACAAGGCTCTGGGGTCTATTTGTGTTTTTCTGTGAAGGGCTCCTCCTTCCCTCTCTTCAGCCACAACATGGCACTATGGCGGCACGTCGGAGGTAGTGACACGGGAGACCAGCAGGTGGCACATGGGAACCACAATACTCACACCCAAGCTCTCCATCCAGCTGGAGGAAGGGATTAGGGCAGGCAGAGCTGGCTGAAGTCCTTGGTTATGGTGGTAGGGTCTACTAGGCAGGAAAACAAAGCAAGCCACATGAGCAAAATCAGTAGGAGGATGGGGTGAGAGTACGTTTTATAGAAAAGCCAAGATGTCCTTTGTTGTTGAGGTGACAGGAAAGCTAGGGCACGAGCAGGTGTGAAGAAGGGGATGGCTGATAAACTAGAACCATTTTTTAATGCTAAAACGATCATTATGTGCACATGCAATACTCAGTTGTCCTTCCTTATTTCAATCAACTATGGAAATATTCCTTAGAAGAGACAATACTTTTCTATGAGCATATACCTTAGAGGAGACAATACAATAACCTGGTCTTTTGTGTACCTGCATATATACATATATGAACGCATGTGAGTGTTTTCATGTGTTTGTAGGGGTGCATGCCTGTGGAGGCCAGGTTCACCTTGTCTTCTTAGACAGGGTTTCTCATTGGGCTGCAGCTCACTCAGTAGGGTAGGCTGGCTGGCCAGCAAGCTCCAGGGATCTGCCTGTCTCTGCTTGTCTAGCCCTGGGATTTCGGGGATGCATTACCAAGCCTGGCCTTTAAATATGACTTGTGGTGCTCAAACTCAAATCCTCCTGACTGCTTGGCAAGCACTTTACTGAATAAGCAGTCTCTCCAGTCCTAGCTAGCCACACACCCCTAAAACTGAAGAACAAACACTCCTCTCCAACATATGCAGTATGGGAACTTCCTCTCTGAAATATTATGCCCAGAAAAAAGGCAGGATCATTTAACTCAAGGCTTCCCAACCTTCCTTCCTTCCTTCCTTCCTTCCTTCCTTCCTTCCTTCCTTCCTTCCTTCCTTCCTTCCTTCCTTCCTTCCTTCTTTCTTTCTTCTTTCTTTCTTTCTTTCTTTCTTTCTTTCTTTCTTTCTTTCTTTCTTTCTTTCTTTCTTTCTTTCTTTCTTCCCTTTTCTTTCTAGCAGTCCTTTTTGCTCAAGAAATTTTTAGATGCCACTAAACAGGTGCATAGATCAGACATTTACTGATAATAAATCAAATTTATTTTAAAACAATTTTTATTTACATAAATTTTATTTTGGAGACTAAAGTGAATTTGCACACAATGAGATAGATGTCCTCGTTGCTTTGATTTTTACACAAAGAATTAGATCTTGGCTGAACATTTCCAAGTGTAAAACACAGAGCAACATTTTTCAGTTGATTTGTGTTTTGTTCTATAATAATTAATGCCAAGATTGCTGTTCCATATAAATATGCATTACAGAACAACAGAAGCTATATTTTGAGCCACTTCAAAAAATTGTTGGAAATTCTGTCCTAATCCCAAACTAAAATTAATTTAGAGGTTTTATTTTGGAGGGGGGGGTATGTAAAACTTAAGTCAGCAAACTCGCATAGCAATTTAGAAAGATCAAACATTCAAGCAAGCCAATCCAAGATATGCTGATTGATACTTACACTCTGAGGAAGGATAATACAAATTATTAAATCTTTGTTTTCCGCTATTAAACCATATGTCTCTACAAGAGCAGAACATTGTATATGCACAATAAAATGCTGGCATTTATAACATACGACAACTTTGCATGTGAGTCAAGGTACTTCAGGGATGGGCATTGGCATGGTGTGATATGATGTGCAGTACCGAGTATGCAGGTTAGGGGTTCACAACCAAGGTGATAACGAAGCCAAGAAATAAACACAGCATGGGCAAATGCTGCGTGAAATGTGCTGAATTCATTTTGAGCTTAATTCTGAATTAATTTTTGGCTGATCAAGTTCAGGAATCCTTTACTGTCCACAAGTTCTTCCTCAACCCTGTATTCAAGTAGTTATGGCCCACAAGTTAAGAATCTAAAGTGTCCATAGCAAGCTATACAGAGAACAACAACCCCCATCTAGCCAGACTAGCTCAGATGTGGGTTTCTGATGGAAGAAGGACAGTTAAGAGTGATGTATAGCTGGGTGTGGTGGCGCACGCCTTTAATCCCATCACTCGGGAGGCAGAGGCAGGCAGATTTCTGAGTTCAAGGCCAGCCTGGTCTACAAAGTGAGTTCCAGGACAGCCAGGGCTACACAGAGAAACCCTGCCTCTAAAAACCAAAACCAAAACCAAAACCAAAACCAAAACCAAAACCAAAAACAAAACCAAAACCAAAAACAAAAACAAAACCAAAACCAAAAACAAAAAACCCAATAACAACAGCAACAACAACAACAACAAACAAACAAAAAAAACAGTGATGTTAAGCCAGGCAGTGGTGGCGAATGCCTTTAAACCCAGAACTTGGGAGGCAGAGGCAGGCAGATTTCTGAGTTCAAGACCAGCCTGGTCTACAGAGTGAGTTCCAGGACAGCCAGGGCTATACAGACAAACCCTATCTCAAAAAAACAAAAACAAAAACCAAAAACCAAAAAGCAAGCAAAAAAAAAAAAAAAAAAAAAGTGATGTTAAAATCCACCATTGTAGCCTACAATGAGTAGAATCTGCACTGGTTACATGAAAGGCAAGGAAGGAATGAGAATTTAATTACCAAGTTCAAATCAGTGAAAGCTTGGCATCATGAAAGGAGCTGTTAGCTAGAAGACAAAAGAGGAAACACACAGACACAGACACACATACACACACATACTCACACACAAACATGCATGCATGCATGCATGTATGTGCACGTGCGCAGAAAAGACCATTTTGATGCTAAAGGATATGAAATCTACTTGGAATAAATACTGAGAAACACTCAATATGAGCTTATACAACACCAATTTAAGATAATTAAATTTATTCCAAGATAATTAGTTTTATTCTGTTTTTATTTCTACAATCAACTTCTAAGATCTTCATTTCCTTATAAAATATTTTGGATATTAATGAAATATTATATATCTATGTCTTATATAGCTGTTTTCTTACCAGATAATTTATCAAAAATTTAAATCTTGCTAATTTTCTTCAGACTATTTATGTAAGAGAAAAATTACAAGTCCTAGTGATGCCCTACCTGTGTCTTTACTGTGGTAATAGCCTATAATCCCCAGGGAGCACAGGACAAAGTCGGAGAGGTTCTTGAGTTGGGCAGAATGCAGAGAAGATACTGAGACCCAAACGGTTGGATGCTACTCAGTGGCAGACCTCATTTCTAAGTTGGCAAAGGCAGTGACGTCCTAGATGAAGTCTTTGAATGTACCAAATCCTCACTCCTCACCACAGAGTGTTCCAGAACAGTGGTTACTGATGCATCCAGCCGTAACTAATGTTCTTCAACGGAGATGGACCACTTTCTTCTTATATTTGCAATCCTGTCTGGTGGAAAATATTTTAGACTACTTATAATGTAGAGTGGGTTTAACTCAGACAGTGTCTGAAAGGGCTGCAGTGTAACTTTTTGTAAATGTTCAAATGCTGTGAGAGAATTTTAATAAAGATTCAAGGTAGAGTAATTGATGTCTGAATCCTAAAACTCACCACTCTTTCTGAGAAAATTGTATCTACAAAGATCAGTAGCCATGCGGGGAATACTAGCCAGTTTTATTAATATCAGAGCAAGTTCCCAATTGTAACATTATCACCCTTTCTTCCTCTTTCAAGGTGCCTTTGCTTATTGAATTGGAACATTGTATTAGGTTTAAGGACACAGGGGAGCAAAAATACTTCTTGCTAATGGCGGAGGTCCTGATTGTCTTGGTCCATACCTGAGTTTGGAAGAGGAAGAAGAAGAAGTGGGAAGGAGTACCAGAGCAGCCCCTGGCAGCCAGCCAGCCGATCCTCAGCTGCACAAGGTTAAGACATGGCGTTTACAGCAGTCCATTACTTTCCAGTGGGGTCACCTTACTCAGGCAATCGGCGGCCGATTAGCAACTCTGCCTCCTGCGCAAATGAGCAAGTAAGAGATGGGCAAAATAGGGGTTTCATGTGAAAGCCAGAGAGGAATCAGGGTTTGAGAAGATGCCCTCCTTGCCATGTGAGCCACACATTTATGTAATGGAGAGAGCACTGTCCGTCTGGACATAAACTGATAATGGCTTTATTCCAATGTGGCTGCAAATGGAAATGGGAATTTGGGTGGAGAATTAGTAACACTTATCCCTGAGTTTCTTTGTTGATAGTTAAGATTCTTAAGTTGGATTCAATTTCAGATAAGGACTCAGTATGAGAATAGGTTAAGAAGTCATAATACTCCTTTTCTATTTCAATTCGGGGACATTTCCTTCCCAAGTGTGGCTCAGAGAAGTTGATATGAGGAATATAGAACTCTAATGTGTAGTATCTAGGGGGAAGCGCTATTCTTTCTTAGCATTACCCACATTCACAGTAATTGCAACAAAATGTTTTAGGAGGGCAAATGAGGTCTATGCCAGACAAAGCAGAATCAGCCAAAGCATCAAACATCTTGCTCATGATAGTGGCATGCCATTGTCAGAGGAGAGTTTGAATCAGCAGCAGTTTGGCAAGAACAGACAAGGGAAAGAACTCCGGAGCAAGGTTTTTGAAAATGGCTGCCTCCAACTGGATGAAATTTCTCTTCTTTAGGTTGTGGTCCAGATGCCATGTGGTAGGTTTGGGAACAGTGCCACTGCCACAATTATCGACAGCACCCTCAGTATCCTGAACATTACAGTAATGGGCGAGTGACTCTACTTGGGTTGACAGCAATGGAAGAAATGGAAGAAAAATATTAGTGCAGAAGCACTGGCAGCCTGCAAGGAACTCCAAGCTGGGGCCTCATGGTGGCTGAGTTCTCATCTCTGGGTTGTCCAGATGGGGATACAAGCTATTTGTGTGATTATCACCATCCCTAGGCTCCTGCAACAAAAAGGGGCTTTGGTCATCTCCTACCTAGGAAGGGAACACTGACTTCCTCTAAGGACAGGCATACTCATTCCATGACTCATCTCCACAGACTGGCCACATGCATAGCCAGCAAGCATTCCTGACCTCCTCGTATTGCCTGCTATCTGATTCTTGTTGAACTGTCTCATTTGTCTCTGTCTCTGACTCTGTCTGACTCTGTCTGTCTTTCTCTTACACACACACACACACACACACACACACACACACACACGCTCACACATAAACATGCCTTTCTCAACACAACGACCCCGACAGTCACTGTAAATGTCCCCATCACCTCACCATCTGCCTGTCTATTGGGCTTTGGGTTTTTCTTCTAGATTAATTCCCTTAGAGCAGGGAGTTTTTGTGGACTTGTTAAAAATGCAGAAATGTGGTTTCCTGAACTACTCAGCCAGAATATCTGGCAGCTGGCCCTGGGAATTGGCATCTATGTTAGCAAAGGCTTCTGGATGATCCAGATGCACAGAAACATGGAGAAAGCTGGCCTTGGGGAGCAGCTGTGCTCCCCCGCAGAGAGCCACACTCTGTGGCAGGCTGCACCACACTGACAGACAGCAGAAGACACTGTGTGCTCTGAAGCTGAAAGGCTATTCCCCAAACATGAGCCGGCTGTGAACCGTCCCCAGTCTGCAGGTTGCCTAAATCCTGAGAGGAACATTTCTTGCATTTTGGACTAGTTCTCAGTGTTGTTTCTCTCTCCGTCACGTTCCTTGTTACTCACTGGGATAACAACTGCAGCATAAAGGATTCCCACATACAATGTATTCATTCTTTTCACAAATCTATGCAATGAACATCGTTAATATTCCCATCGCCCATGTGAAGGAATGAGTGTGCCTTGCTCAGTGTACCAGTTAGCAGGCTGTGAAGATAGTATTTGAACTCAGATTAGCCAAACTCCAAATTCTTTACTATGATCTTTCCTAAAACAGCTGAACCATAAACACAGAGCAAGGAGAGCCATAGAATCTTATTGAAATGGCTTAACCTCCTTCACTACTGAGATTCCCTTTTGGTTCTACCGACTGCCAACCACTAATAATAGGAAATACAGTGATAAGATGAAAACTGTTATGCGATGTACAATTTGCAGTGGCTTACTGAAATATTGAAAATAATACCCAAGCTTCTAATCTAGCCTTTTATTTAAGATCCCAGACCCTTGGTAACCTTATCACCCTCATTTTAAAAATAAGGAAGCAGAAATACAGGGAGGGTTGGCTCACTAGCTGTAGAGCCAGGAACAAACTTTAGCTTTCTGCCTCTCTGTCTGAAGGAATGTTATCCAACATCATTTGGAATCTGCCAAGCAATCACTCAAGCTGTCTGTGAGTATTCTATAACAGGTAGGCAAGTTGTATAGTGGGTACAGAAACAGAAAAGACACAATGCAATCTGGACTCAAAATATTAAGTATATTTGTAAAAACAAGGATTGGATATAGAACCGAATGCTTTGAAAGCCATGTTTCTCATTGTTGGCTGCAAATCAAAGCCACCCAGGGAACTTCTAAAGCCCCAGACACTTCTGGAATTAAGTACCTTTAAAAGTAAGGCACAAGCATGTCCATTAAAACAAAACAAAACAAAACAAAACAAAACAAAACAAAACAAAACGCCAACCAACCAACCAACCAACCAACCAACCAACCAACCAACCAACCAAACCTCATCCAGCCAGCGGTGAGAAGCACAGTAACAAAGTAACACACTTCACAGTAGGGGCATGAGATACTCCAGGAGTAATGGAAAAAGAGAGGCAGGCTAACACTGCCCGTGACCATGGACACTGGGCTCAGACGAAATGACTGCTAAGTTGAGGGGGTGGAGAAACCACATGAGGAAGTCCAAGAGAAAGGCAGGAGCTTCCAAAGAGAGAGGTGCCAGTGAGGCGCCTGAGGGCTGACTTCTGCAGGAAGGTCTAAGAGGTGGAGACAGGAAGAGTGCTGTTGGCATGGGTTTCCTGGGAAGCATGCATTGATTTGTAGGTTGGGTGATCTGGGAAACCACAAAGAGACACAAATCAGAACAAACACACTTAGTTCTTGAAGAAACACATCGGTATCTCAAGTCTTAAGAAACCAAACCAAACCAAACCAAACCAAACCAAACCAAACCAAACCAAACCAAACCAAACCAAACCAAACCCTTTAGTTACTGTGCTTTTATTATTATTTCAAAGGGACCCTTGTAAATTTGGCCAGTCACTGTTTAGTTTATTATTTCTAATATGTTTTAAAACTTTCCATTTATGTGTTCAACCACAAATTCCAAGGACTGTAAATCAGAAAGTAGTTACTTACTCCCATAACATTTGTCTTACTCTTGCCCATCTCACCTGGGCCAATCATTATGGTAGTTTGCAGGGTTTACAGATGATTGAATATTTTCCTTCCATGATATTGCAATAGAACCTTTAAATACTATGAAATCTAGCTAATAGGCATGAAGCTCCCAGGTCAATATCACCCTGATTTCTCTGTCTTCTATGGTCCAAGTATATGGTATCTTTAGCAGTGGAGCAATAGAATCCTGGAGGGTAACCAAGAAGAATGGCAACAGCTTGTGATGTTTAGACAGGGTATATGGGATCTCAGGGGCCAACAAAATAGGTAACTCATACAAGGCACTAGACATTTCATCTGATATTCTGGGATATCTTGGAGAGGTATTAATCTCCCTTATTTCCTTTACAGAGTAACCCAATTTAAGCTCCCCCCTTTGTTGCATTTTTATTGGATATTTTCCTTATTTACATTTCAAATGTTATCCCCTTTCCAGGTCTCACCTCCAGAAAAGCCCTATCCTATCCCCTCCCCCTGCCTCTATGAGGGTGAACTCCTGCCTTCCCACCCTGGCATTCCCCAACACTGGGGCATCAAACCTCCTCAGGCCCAAGGGCTGCTCCTCCCACTGATGTCCAACAAGGCCGTTCTCTGCCACCTGTGCAGCCAGAGCCATGGGTCCCTCCATGTGTACTTTTTGGTTGGTGCTCCAGTGCCTTGGAGCTCCAGGGGTTCTGGATGAGCTTAAATTCCTTTTATATATGAATATAAATATATTTAGGAAGCTTCTACAGTCATAGATCTCTATGTGGCATTTTCAAAGGTCTTTAGCATCAGTTACCTCTCTGCCTCCTCCTTCTCTCCCTACCCCCACCCCATGTAACCCTCCATGGTCCATCCCTCTTCTTCCTCTCTTCATATTACTCGGTTTCCATCCCCCTTTCCTTGAAATCTCCCTGATGGTCCTTACGAGTGTCCTGGTTTTGATGTGTCACCCAGTGCAAACACACGCATCCGACGCTTTAAATATAGCTTTCACACAGGAGAGGGAACATGTGGCATTTACTTTTCTTGATCTGATCTGACCTCACTCAGAGTGATTAATTCTAGATCTACCCATTACCTGGGAATTTCATAATTTCACTTTTCTTTATCCATTGTGTATATAGAGCATATTTTTGTTATCCATTCATGAACGGATCAAAGTCTAGGTTGACAAGTTCATATATGCATATAATGCCCTCCAGTTACTCTCCCTACTCCCTCCTGTTTTGTTCCCACCCCATTAGCTACTCTTTTTCTCATATTCTTGGCTTGTGGCTTTATTTTTGACATGGGCCATCAGTGTGGCCAAGGGTTTGGAGCTCTCTATTAGAGGCTCACCAGTGGGACACAACTGGATACAATGCCTCCCCCTCTCCCAGAATGGTTAGGTAGAAAGTGGTAAGGTAAGGCCCCTATGAATCCCTTCTTATTCACAGCCGACTGGCTTGTGTGATCACTGCTGGTTTGTGTTTGTGGTGGCCATGGCTGAGTTGTGCTTAGAGGGTGGCATTCCGCACCCCTTCCACCTATCCTCTGATTTTGAGCATCATACTTCCCTTATTCTGCAATGTTCCCTAAGCCCTAAGTGGGTAGTATAAATGTCTTGCGCAGGACAGAGCCCTATTCTCAGTGTCTCATCCAGCCACAAGTCTCTGCATTTACTTCTTCTGTTCACTGCAAAGAGGCTTTTCTGATTAAAGCAGAGTTTTGTCTGTGGGCATAAACAGATATTTTGAAGGCAGTTTTATTATGTCAATTTATCTAAGCATCGATAGTAGGTTTCCCACTAGGGCCTGTGACTTCCTCAATTATAAGTTTTTGGCTGGGTTTACAGTACTAGACATGAATTCCCTCTTGTGGAGTGGACCTCAATTACAATCACGGAGTGATCTGTTACCCCATAATAGTTGTACTACTTCTGTACCAATGGGCCCATCTTCTCTGGCAGTTTGGTATTGTAATCAATAGAGACCACATCTGGGTAAGACTGTTGATGCCTTTGCTACTCCAGCAGCATAAATGGTGCCATCCAGCATGATGAGAGCAGCTGCTGGGTGAGTTCCAGCTTGATTTCGCTGTGGCTTGCAGTCAAGCTATGTTGTGCCTTCCATAAGAAATGTACACATACACCTATATCTGGTGTCCTAGATATGCAAAAGAGTTTGAAGGCAGATACCCTATAAGTCTAGACAAGGCTGGTCCTAGAGGTAATGAGTCACTAAACAAACACCCCAGTGACAGCTGTGGGATGCCTCCACAAGAGTTGTTGGTGAGAGGCCCTAGAACCACACCACGCCCAAACTCAGGCTTCTTCTTTCTTTCCCAGAACTAGGAGATAAAGTTGCTATAGTTAGTCTCTATAAATTCTAAACTCTTTAAGGTGTGGTGTGCAGGTTTTTTTGTGTGTGCCCTCTAAAACTTTCCCTTCATCCCCCTCTCTTTTCTTCTCACTCTTCCTTTACATTCTAATATCAGCCCCCCTTCTCCCAGTACTCCTCCACACAAGTCCTTCCCCCCAGTCCACCTTACCCTTTTCTTTTGAGAAGGGAAAGTCCCATTCAGTGACACCTGCCACACTAACAGCCCCATCCAACACAAACTAGGCACATCCTCTCCCACTGAATCCAGACAAGGTGGTCCATTAGGGGTATAGGATCTATAGGCAGGCAGGCAACAGAATCAGGGATAGCCTCCACTCCAGTTGTTGGGGGGACCTGCATGAAGACCAAGCTGCCCATCTGCAACATATATGCAGGGGACCTAGGTCCAGCCTGTGCTCACTCTTTGGTTGGTGATTTAGTCTCTGGAAGCCCGCCAAGTGTCCAAGCCTGTTGACTCTGCTGGCCTTCCTGTAGTGTCCCTGTCCCCTTCAGGTCCCTTAATCTTTCTCTCAACTCTTCTGTAATCCAACCTGAGTACCATCTAATGTTTGGGTGTGAGTCTCTGTATCTCTCTCTATTGGCTGTTGAATGGAGCCTCTCAGAGGACAGTTATGCTAGGTTGTTGTCTACAAGTATAACAGAGTATCTATCATTAATATTGTCAGGGATTGGTTCTTGCCCATAGGATGGGTCTCAATTTGGGGCAATCATTGATTGGCCATTACCTCAGTCTCTGTTCCACCTTTGTCTCTGCACATCTTATAGGTAGGACACATTTTGGGTCAAAAGTTTTGTGGGTGGGTTGCTGTCTTTTCCTTCCACTGGGAGTCCTGCCTGGCTACAGGAAGTGGCCTCTTCAGGATCTTTATTTCCTACAGCTAGGAGTCCCAAACAGTTGCCTCCATAGATTCTTTTGTTTTTGTTTTTCGAGACAGAGTTTCTCTCCTGGAACTCACTCTGTAGACCAGGCTGGCCTTGAACTCAGAAATCCGCCTGCCTCTGCCTCCCGAGTGCTGGGATTAAAGGCATGTGCCACCACGCCCGGCTCCATAGATTCTTTTAAACCTCCCTTATACCAGGTCTCTGGTATGTCCTAGAGATACCTACATCAACACCAATCTCCGCTCTCTCTCCTGATCTCCCTACATATGATCTTCCCTGCACAGATTATTGCTTTTGAAAAACTATGGATGTTTTTATGAGGCAGAGCTAAAAATACATTTCTTTAGGGAAAATTCATTTTTGTTCTGACCAAACAAAATTATTTGTGATTTCCCAGGTCACACAATCTACAAATTCATGTCAAGATTCAAGATGTGAGCCTCTCCTTATTTTTACTGCTGCTAAAGAGATTACTGTTTGGATAAGGATATTCTCTTCTCTCTCTCTCTCTCTCTCTCTCTCTCTCTCTCTCTCTCTCTCTCCCTCTCCCTCCTCTTCTCCCCCTCTCCCTCCCCCTCTTCCCTTCTCCCTCCCCCTCCCCCTCCCGCCTCCCTCTCCCTCTCCCCCTCTCTCTTTCTCCTTCCTTCCATCTCTCCCTCTTTCTCCCTTTTCACCTCCCCTACCATTTTTCTTATTTTAAATTTAATTTTTAATCTATGTGTCTGGGTATATACATGTTTATGCATGACTGTCTGCCTGGTTCTTGAGGCTGGAAGAGAATGCTAGATCCACTAGGATTGGAATTACAGACAGGTATGAGCTACCATATAGGTACTAGCAGTTGAAATCAGGTCTACTAGAAGAGCAGTCAGTGCTCTTAACCATCATCTCTCCAGCCCTTCCCTCCTTCCTTTACTTCCGTCCTTACTTTTTTTTTTTTTTTTTTTGACATGGTCTTGCTATAATAGCGTAGAATGACTTTCAACTTAATTTGTACCCAGGTTGGCCTTAAACTTGTGATTCTCCTGACTAGGCTTCCTGAGCATTGTGCTTATACATACATAGGATATGTTTGTATTACACCGTATAGTACTATATTCAATTTTAGAAAAACCTTTGAAGGCAAGGAGCTTTTTTCATCACCGAGTTTCTGTCACCCAACCAATGATTGCATGAGTAGTTGAATGAGTGGGGTATAGTGGGTAGCTTCCTTAAGAGTTCTCATGTCTTTAATTTCTTCTCTATGTTCATGATCCTATCCTATCTATTTGTCTAAACCATTATTATGCTGTCTTCCAAGTCAGTAATGCTCAGCAGAGTATATATTAGACTCTCAGTGCTAGATGGAAACAATCTTGTTTTTACAAGTGTAGAATGAATTAAGAAATTTCCTAATTTAATATATCTCAAAGATGATTCTAATGTGCACCGTTACTGAAGAGGGTTCCACATCAACCTGCCCCCAGTCTATCATTTTTACAACCTTTTGTCATGCTGCATCAGGGAATGCATGGAACATGCCAATCAGGCTACTTTATTCTCCTGTGAGGTCCCCCACTGTGACTTTCTGTTGCAAGAGGATGCATTCTGAGGGGCTTCAAGGCCCACCACCCCATCTTGCACCCTTTGCTTTCTGGAGTTACAGTCTAACCTTCCAGTGGAGTGCGACTTCCCCCAGAGATCTTCTTATTCATCTTTGTTAGCCTTTGTGTTGCTCAGAGCACAGTAGAGTGTGAGATAGCTAATTTCAGAACATATCACAGCCTTATTGTATGGTTATTGAGCTGAACTGAGCTATTCACGGGTGCTTTTGAGAATCTGGCATCATAGATATTTGCAAACATGAGCAAAAGTTCTACTGTGGCCCTCAATTTTTTTTTTATCATTTATGTCTTTTTAGTGCTTATGAAAGATAGGCATGTAATGTGTTTTATCAAATCTCACCTCCTATTCATTCCATTTTAAGGCCTTCCCCATACTTCCCAACTTAACTACCTCGTGTGTTCTTCTTAAAAAACCCACTGTGATCATATAATATGGCCACATTCCAGAAGAAACTAACTCTCCACTCTACAGCAGTCATCAGTTACCAGTGGCTTCTCTTGGGTGGGACTTCATAACCCTTCCCTCATCCATACTGGAATTTCTGCGAGCTTGATCTTGTTCAGGAAGTTATATAAAGGAATATGAATTGAGGGTTAAAAGTTAAGTCCTATTCAAAATAGAAAATAGTGTGAGGGGTAAATAAACCTACTTGAGAATCAGCTTTTGCAATGTCATAAATGAATACCAGATAGAAGTCTTCTTCCTTCTACAGGTTGCCCAGTGTGTGTGTGTGTGTGTGTGTGTGTGTGTATTTGTGTTCTCTCGCTCATGCGCACTTTCCATCCTCTTTCCACATGGCATCTTGTCCAAGTGTCACAATATAGTATCAGATCTTCCCTCTTTCAGGGGGCAATGTCAGAGAAGCAGCAGGTCCTTAGAAGCCAGAAAGCAGAGAAAGCTGCTATAAATGGTTGCTTATGAAAAAGAGAAGTTCTGAAGTCCCTTCAGGAATCAGGTGTCACTTTGTTTCCTGTCCTTCTTCAGTCTGATCTCTGCAACCAGGACTGGCTTCTCCATACTGATCGCAAGTGACAGAGTCTTCTGGATTGCACTGGATGTGACCGGAACCGTCAGAACTCCACATGGCTTGCTTGTTTAGCAGTTGGAGCTGGAACCTGATGCTGGCTCCCAGGATTTCCTTTAACTCAACAGTACTTCCATACTTTGAACTCAGATTGATGGTAGAGCTACAGTGTACAAGCTAGAAAAAAAAATCCAGAGTCTGTTTAGAGGACATAGAGGAATATGGTTCAGGGATTTCCATAGAGAATGCAGAGGTGACAAAGACACCCATGCAGGCAGCTGAAGGGGCCTGAGGAGTCAGCTATGGGATTCTCTCTGAGAAACCTGCTGCCCTTTGAAGAGGACACTGAAGGCAGCAGGGAGATTGTGGTAGGTTCAGGTGCCAGTAAGAAACAACTGACTAAAGAGGAATAAGCAAAGGCCTCTTTTTTTTTTTTTTTTTTTTTTTTTTTGCATATTCCCTTTTCATCTGGAAACTGCAGGACATTCAGCTGAAATTCGGAGTCTTTCTTCTAATGGAACTACCTGGTAGTGGTCTGCTGTAGTAAAAGAGTAAAGGGAGGAGATTTGGTCACAGAATGCTCAAGTTAGTATGTCATTTCTTTTAGGTCATGTGATTTGGAGTAAGACACCTCTAAGGGAGGGGCAGAGGATAGGCACCCACATCAATTATAGAAATAATTGGGCTAATGCATGTGGAAGTAGACTTACACCTCTAGATGATCAAGCAGTTCAGGACATCATGTCTTATAGTGGGCTGAGGAAAAGGACTGTTAATTCTGCTAATGATTAAAACTGCATCCAAGCCCCCAATGCCTGCCCGAGTGCAGCAATAAATCCAGATTTATGCAGACTGTGTCAGGGTCTGCATTCATTAGACAATTTAAATAATTTTCTACCTTAAAATAATGATAACATTAGCAGTACCATTTCTCAACACATATGAGGCCATAAGCAAAATGCCCCAAAGACAATCACATTCAATTTATTGCATCTATTTTGCATCTTTAATGAATCTCCCATCCCCAGAGCTTTGATGTTTTTCCTTAGTAGCCTAGGTTCTGCTTTGGATACAGAGGGCAATTTGTTTGTTTCCATGTCTACAGTTTAACTTCATCAGCTGACAGGATGTGGAGAAGTTATCATCTTTCAAAAGATATTTTCACACCCACCCCCCAAATTACTAAGCACAAATAATAAAACACCCAGAATAGTATATGTAGTCTGTCTGTTGACTTCAGCAAGCAGCGTTATGAAACTCATCATACCTAAAGACCTTACTGTAAATTGATTGATTGATCCCTACTTTTGTTCTTGTTCTTCTTACAATGGATTTGGGGTCTGGAGAGTGACAGCCAAGCTCTTCAGAAGACAGGCGAAGAATTGGCCAACTATCTCTGGTTGAACAATCTCATCCTCAGAGAAGCCTCAGGGTAAACAAGACATAATAAAAAAAATGACATATAATCACCACAAACAGGGACCATGGGGCAGACTGACAGGGTTCAGGGTGTGAGTGTTCCAGTAGAGGATGTGAGTTTCCAACTGTAGCTACATTAGATTTAAGCTTTTGAATCAATGTCAGTCCAGGGCATTGATTCATTTTATTATTTCTATTTATTTATTTATTTATTTATTTATTTATTTATTTATTAGTGTGTGTGTACATGTGTTATATGTGGATGCATAAGCTCATATATGAACTTGTGGAGGGCACAGGAGGATGTTGGGTGTCTTCTACATGTTTCTACCTTTCTATTTCCTTTCACAAATAAATATTTATTTAATTTGTTTTAGACAGAGTCACTAATCCTGAAGATCACTGTCTGAGCTCGACTTCATAGCCAACAAATTCCTATGTCTGCCTTCCCTCTCCCCTCAGTGCTGGGGTAACAGGTCCCTGTGATCATGCGCAGCTTTGTGATCATGCCAGGCTTTGACTCCTGCCTGCTAGCTGTCACAACAGTTCTCTTACCCACTGAGCCATCTTGGCTCAAAACACTATTCTTACCATTAGCCCACAGGCCTATGGCATTTCATACTGCTCTTTACTTTGCCCACCCTGCTCTCTAGATTTCGTCCATATTGATCTTTCTACTTCTTGAAGGCCTCACTCTGCTCTTGTACCAGGACCTTTCCATTGGCTGTGACCTCTGTAGAAACCTTCTGCTGAGTCTTTTAAAGTCTGTCTTCTTACACCCAGTTTTCAACTGAAATACATCTTACTCAGAGATAGCCATGCTAGTAAAACACTGATTTATACTACCTGTAAATCAATGCACCCTACTCTATCACATACCTTGTTTACTGTCTTCAAAAGGTTTTATAATCTCTGAAACAATTGTCTTACTTATTTATTGACACAATTCCCCACAGACTGGAAGTGCTATAGGAGAAAGGGCTTTATCAAACTCATTGCTTTCTTTTCAGGATCTAGAAAATAGTGCCTGGCACAAGGGATATTTTTAAATTCTATTTGTTGAGTCCATGTTACAAGGGAACCTAGATCACAAAGTAGGTAAATTGCTGGACCATATAAGGCAAAAGTAGGATATATTTTGAATTTCAAACCTGCATTTTTCTCTCAAGCAAGAAAGTTCACTGATCATCTGTTGAGGAACCTAGGATTCCCATGAGCTCCATCAGTATGTCACAGGGGCCTGAGACTCTTGTCTTCAGAGACAGACCTTGTCTATCCTGCCAAAGTGGACACTTATCCTGTGATTGTATAAGTCACTCTAGGGTTCACTTCCTTACTCTATCATTAATTATTTAGTTATTAGCCAGCTCCCAGTGTCTATAATAAAGCAGGTATATGAACACTTGGAGAATTTGCATAAAGGTAGGCAGGAGCAAGGACAAAGAGAGAGACAGACTCAACTTCTCAAAGAAAGCATCCTCAATCAAACAGGGTGAGGAGGGTGAGGATGAAACCAGCCAAGGCTTCAGTGACTGTGTCCTAGGCTCCCAGGCCTGGGGTAGATATTTGATATGTGTACGGAAGCTCACTCAGTTCAGGAGAGCTCTATAAAAGCTTAAGATATCTCTATCTCTCAAAGAGATCAATACACTTTACTCAACATCCCCAGGAGTCAATTACGTAGTCAGGACTCAGCCAGGGTTGGTCTGTTTCCATCCCTCCTGGCTGTTTGTTTCTCAAAATTAATGTTCTCCAGATGAGATCTAAACCCCCAACTCCCAGGAAAAGAAAAGGCAAACAATACCACAGAGCCCCTCACTCTATGATATCAATACAGACTGAATTTAGGAGGATGGACATAAACACGTAAACTTTGCTAACCGACTTTCACCTAGTCCTGAGAATAATGCTGAAGAGAAACATCACAGGAACAGCATTATCTGAACTCGTAAGTCGCCGCGAATACAGATATGTTGTGAGGAGGGATGGTACAGGAAGGATAGCCAGAGCTACACAGGTTGTTCTTCAAAACCTTGGTCCTGAAATGCTCAGATTTCCAAAGTAAATAAACCCAGCAGCAGTGCAACCTTGTTCCTCTCTGAAGATACCAACAAGAAGCAAGATGAAACATATCACTCTGGCAGAGTGTGCTGAAGAGGAAAGAGGCCTGTTGTTTATTTGGAAATTGCCAAGAAACACAACCTACCGGAGGTGAACCTGCTGAGAACATCTGGGTATCAAATCTACAAACTGAAACAGCAGAGAGCTGGCTGAGTGTCGGATAGGTCCCTCTTCTCATCACGAGCCACATTCTACCATGAGAGTATTTGTCTGGCTAGATGAAACTCAGAACTGAAACAAACTTGCTCTGTTATCTAGTGGAAGGTACCAGGCAAGCCATTGTTGTGATCCAAATCACGTGCATGAAGACATGCCAAAAATAAAGATAGATGCATGATGAGCAACAGAAGGTCGTGATGAATAAATTAAAGTTTTGTGGGAGAAAATGTAAACCACTCTGGAAGACGACTGCAACTGCTCCAGATGCCACGGCAGCACCGTGGTCTATCACATGTCCTGATGCCGTCATTTGTCACAGGCACTCTTTCTTCACGTTCTTCTCATCTCCCATAGGCTTAGGTCTCTGGCAGACATTCTTACTCTCTTTACTAACCAACAGCCAATTTACACCATCTAGTTCTTCCTGACTCCTTTAACATGGAGAGATTCTTTTTTCTTTCTTTCTTTTTTTTTTTTTTTCTTTTTTGTAACTCTGTGATGCCTGGCAAAGGAAGGCACTGAGAATGCCATGCAGAATACTCAGCTTGGATTGGACTGCTGCCCAGACAGCATGATTATAGCAACATTCTTTCCTTCCTTTGTGTGATCTGATGGCTCAAAGGCACCATTCGATGGAACTTGTGCTTCCATCCGAGATGAATAAAGGATGAACCAGGCATGGGGTGAGGGAGAGAGAACAGGCAGTCTTAATTGCCGGTTATTTGAAAGGGTCTGACCTGACTACCTTGAATTCAATGGACTATACAAACAATCAACATGAGTTTATTATCAGTCAGGAAGTGCTTGAGGTAGAAAAATAGGGAGAGCTCTGGGATAGCAGGGCTTCTCTGTCTCTGTTTGTCATATATTTAGGGTTGGGTAACTCTGAGTATAGGGAGTTGTCTGCAGTATCCATTATAGGTCAATTAGCAGCATCTCTGACCTATACTAGATGTGGAATGTAATCACCCCAAGAGTTGAGACAATCTGACATTAAAAATATGTCTTCATATACATTACAACACTCAATCCATGGCTCCACCTGATCTGATATTCTTCCTTTCCAAGTGACATACTTGTGAGGAGCTTGCGAGTTACAGGGAGAGCACAGCATTTAGCTGTGAGGCTAAGAGTTGTAGATGGTTTTACAGAATACACAGTGTGACATCGTTTTCAAGTTATTTGGACTTAACTACATTTGGGACACTATGAAAACACCTAACCTAAAAGTAGTAAGACTAGAAGTTGAAGAGTCCCAGCTCCAAGGACCAGAAAATATTTTCAACAAAATCATAGAAGAAAATTTTCTCAACCTAAAGAAAGTGGTGCCTATAAACATACAAGAAGAACACCAATTAGATTGGACCAGAAAAGAAAATTCTCTAGCCATGTAAGAATCAAAACACAAAATCTACAAAACAAAGAATGACTATTAAAAGCTACAAGGGAAAATGGCCAAATAACATACAAAGGCAGACCTATTAGAGTTACACCCACCTTCTGAACAGAGACTCTAAAAGCTGGAAGGGCCTGGACAGACGTCTTACAGCATCTAAGAAATCACAGATGCCGAACTAGACTACTATACCCAGCAAAACTCTCAATCACTATAGGTGGAGAAAACCAAATTTAAACACTTATCTATCCACAAATCCAGCCCTACAGAAAATACTAAAAGGAAAACTCCAAACTCCAACCCAAGAAAACACAGGAAATAAATAATTCCACATCAGAAAAATACACACACACACACACACAGAGAGAGAGAGAGAGAGAGAGAGAGAGAGAGAGAGAGAGAGAGAGAGGCATACACTTACCCCACCACCACCACCAATATTAATACAACAAGAATTAACAATCATTGGTCATTAGCTCTCAACACCAATGGACTCAATTCCCCAATAAAAAGACACAGGCTAACATAATACATTTAAAAACAGAATCCATCATTCTGCTACAAGAAACATACTCCAGCAACAAAGATATTACCTTAGATTTAAGGACTAGAAAAAGTTTTTCAAGCAAACAGACCCCCAAAATAAGCTGGAGTAGCTATTTTAACATCTAGTAAAATAGGCTTCCAATAAAAATTAATCAAAAGGTATGGAAGGGCACTTCATAGTCATAAAAGGAAAAATCCACCAATATGACATCTCAATTGTGAACATTTATGTCCTAAATGTGAGGGGTACCCACCTTTGTAAAAGAATCATTTCTGGGGCTGGAGAAATGGCTCAGCAGTTAAGAGCACTGACTGCTCTTCCAAAGGTCCTGAGTTCAAATCTCAGCAACCACATGGTGGCTCACAACCATCTGTAACGAGATCTGATGCCCTTTTCTGGAGTGTCTGAAGACAGCTACAGTGTACTTACATGTAATAAATAAATAAATCTTAAAAATAAAGAATCATTTCTAAAGCTTAAACTGCACATTGAACTCCACATGGGGAGTGGAGACTTCAGGACCCCACTCTCACCAATAGACAGGTCACTGAAACAGAAACTACACAGAGGAATAATGAAACTAATAAAGGTTATGGGTCAAATGGACCTAACAGATATCTACAGAAACTATAGAGCAGCACAGGAGAATATACCTTCTTCTCAGCATGCCATGGAGCCTTCTCCATAACTGACCATGTAGACAGTCACAAAGCAAGCCTCAACAGACACAAGAAAACTGAAATAACTTTGTATCTTATCAGATCACTATGGATTAAAGTTGGACTTCAATAAGAACAGAAAGCCTACAAACTCATGGAAAACTAAGCAACTCTCTACTCAATAATCACTGGGTCAGGGAAATAAAGAAAATCATTAAAGACTTTCTAGAACTCAATGGAAATGAAATCAGAAAATACCCAAACTTATGGGACACAATGAGAGCAGTGCTAAGAGGAAAGATTGGGGAGTTCTTCTCACTAGCAGTTTAAAACTACACTGAAAGCTCTAGGAAAAAAAAAAGAAGGAAATACACCCTAAGATGTGTAGACAAGAGGAAATTAGCAAACTCAGGGCTGAGACCAATAAATTACAAAAGAAGAGAATAATACAAAACCAAAAGCTGGTTCTTCGACAAAATCAAAGATAAACCCTTAGGCAAACTAAGTAATAGAGAGACAGATGAACAGTGGACCTAGGGATGGGCTGGGTATCCCATTCTTTTATGATCATCCCAGGTTATCCCTACCCTCTGTTGGAGTGAGACTTACTCTCTAAAATGAGGGTCCAGATATACTTTCTGCCCGATGGGCCGCAACTAACTGGCCCAAAAGGAGAGTTCATGGGTGGAGGAAAGACCTCTCCAACTGAACTCTGCTGCGAGCTGAGGCTACCTGGTTTATACATGGGGAGTTTTCTCCATGAAGGTCAGAGAGCCACAGGTGCTGCCATAGTGGACAGCACAACTGTCATCTGGGCTGAACCTCTACCTCTCCACCCTCACCCTCAATCAAAGGGGGCACATGCCCCCATCAAAGCCTTGGAACTTGGGGTCAGTAAGAAAACTAACATCTACACAGATAGCAGGTATGCCTTTGCCACAGCCCACATCCACAGGACTATATACCAAGAGAGAGGACTGCTCACATCAGAGGGAAAGGCTGGCAGCTGTGAGTATTCATTGCCCAGGACACCAGAAGGGAAGAGACCCAGTGGCCCAAGGCAATAACTAGGCATATCAAGTGGCTTGAAAAGTGGCTATGCAGGAGCCTATCCTGGTTATGGGCCTGCAAGAGACACCTGCTGGGGAATGGCACTGGACTAAGAGATGGCCTCACTTAAAATATATGGAAGAATAAAGGCCTCAGATTGCTAGCCACCCTACCAACTATTACCTAGAGAAAGAAGGATAATGGCACACACAAGAAGGGAGAACTATATTTTCCAGAAAGCAAGCAAAAGACTTAAAGGCTTAATGCACACATGGATTCATTTAGGTGAGAAAAAGCTCATCCAAGCAGTTAAGGGATCTAAAGTATATATAATGGACCTCAGGTTTTGGGCCAGAGAGGTAGTAGAACAGTATAAGGTATGCCAGCAAATGAATGTTTATGTAGCCAAGAGTAAACAAGGCAAAAGACCTAGGGGAAAACAGTCTGGAATATATTGGTAGGTCAATTTTACAGAAGTTAAGCCAGGAAAATATGGTGAGTGTTTGTGGATACTTTCTCTGGATGGGTTGGGGCTTTGCCCACCAAGCAGGAAACAGCTACCATAGTAACCAAGAAGATATCAGAGTACATTTTCCTGAGGTTGGGAGTGCCCAAGGTAATTGGATTGGACAACGGTCCTGCTTTTATTTCTAAGGTAAGTCAGGGATTGGCAGAGATATTGGGGACTAATTGGAAGCTCTATTGTACGTACCATCCCCAGAACTGAGGGCAGGTAGAAAGAATGAACAGAACCCTAAAAGAAACCTTTACTAAATTGTCCTTGAAGACTGGCACTGACTGGATGGTGCTCCTTCCCCTGGCCCTATTCAGAGCCCAGAACGCCTTCTGCCATTTTAACTTGACCCCTTTTGAGATCCTGTATGGGACCCCCACTCCCTTGATCCCGGCTCTTGAACCCCTAGTGTGACTTTTCAAGCTGACATGGATCTATCACTCATTTGACAGCTTTCCAGATCAGCCACCAGGAATTGTGGCCTAAATTTAGTTCCCTGTATTATGCAGGTACCCCAGAGGTTCCACACAAGTGCCAAGTTGGTGATTGGGTATATGTTAAGAGACATCGTGCTGAAAACTTGGAAGCAAAGTGAAAAGGGAAGTTCCTGATGTTGTTGACCACCCCAACCTCTGTTAAAGTTGATGGAGTAACTATTTGGGTTCACATAACTCATGTTAGACTAGCACCTGCACCTGAAGCCAACTAGATAGCAGCCAGACACCCGAGCAACCCCCTTCTGCAAGGCCAGAGAAACCATGAGATGGTTATAGTGTATCTTCTGGTGCTGAGCCTTAGTAACCCCACAACAAACATACCAAAGTGACATGGCAAGTAGTCTCAGACACTAGGGATGTAGCTTGGTCCACTAAAGAGGAACACCTGCCTTATATCTGGTGGCTGGACCTTGTCTTTGATCTCTGACCCCTAATTGTTCTCCTGCTATTGATGACCTTTGGACCTTGCATATTGAACAAGCTTATAACCTTCATAAAAGAAAGAATAGGAGCAGTGCAGCTGATTCCTGTGCCAACAATATGAAACTCTGAGGACAGGACCTGAAGAATATGAGTTAGTTACCCAAGACCCCTGAACATAGGATTGGAGCTTGTACAAGAAAAATGGGGGACAGAATGAGGGACCCTAAGGGGACTTTCCAGTCCCAAACCATCCTTAAAAGTTTCCCCTCCTGCCTGGTGTCAAGGCTAGGCCAAGTTCCATTCTCCACCCACAGGAACATTCTTGAGTAAAAAATTCTCAGAATGTACCAACTGATAGTTACCTGACCCTCTGCAAAGTCCCAGGTAGAGTTCAAATGCGTGTCATGCTTGCTAGCAAATAGATTTAAGTATGCTTAGTCAATAAGTTTGAACTGTAACCTTTCTGATGTAACCTGTGCCTCTAAAAAGTACAAAAGCTGCATGTAATAGCCATTCAGTGTTGTTTTCTAGTCACCTGCCATGAGGTAATAATTGACAGTAGACCCCGACGCTCCGGAAAATAAACCTCTTGCTTTTGCATTGGATAAAAACAAAACAAAACAAAACAAAACAAAACAAAACAAACAAAACAAAACAAAACAAAACAAAACAAAACAAAACAAAACCACCACCAACAAAACAAAATCAGAAATGAAAAGGGCAACAATAGACACTCAGGAAATTCAAAGAATACTTAGGTCTTACTTCAAAAACCTGTACTCCACAAAATTAGAAAATCTAAATGAAATATATGATTTTTAAAAATAGATACCACTTACCAAAGTAAAAACAACATTAGATAAACTATTTAAGTAGTCTTATAACCTTGAAGAAAACAGAAGCAGTCACCAAAAAACCAAAAAGCCTTTAGCTCAGAATTCTACCAGAATTTCAAAGAAGAGCTAATCCCATTACTCCTCAATCTAGTCCCCAAAATAGAAACAGAAGGAACACTGCCAAACTGATTTTATGAGGCCACAGTCACCCTGATACCTAAACCCACATTAAAAACTCAACAAAGACAGAGAAGTTTGGACCAATTGATAAAAAATACTCAATAAAACACTGGCAAATGGAATCTAAGAACACATCAAAAATATGATCCACCATGACCAAATAGGCTTCATTCCAGGGATGGAGGGATGGTTCACTATAAGAAAGTCCATCAATGTAGTCCACTATATAAACCAACTAAAAGAGAAAAAAAATCACATGAACATCTTATTTGATACTCAAAAAACCTTTGAGAAAATACAACATCTCTTCATGTTAAAAATTGGAGAGATCAGCAATACAAGGTGCACACCTAAGCATAATAAAAGCAATATACAGCAAGCCAATAGCCAATATAAAATTAAATGGAGAGAAATTTAAAGTAGTTCTACTAAAATCAGGGACTGGACAAGGCTGCTCACTTGCTTCCTGCCTATTCAACATAGTACTTGAAATTCTAGCTAGAACAATAAGACAACAAAAGGAGTTCAAGGGGATACAAACTGGAAAGTTAGAAGTCAAAGCATTAAAAAAAAAAAAAAAAAAAAAAAGAAGTCAAAGCATTGCTATTTGCAGATGGTATGGTAGTATACATTAGTGACCCCTAAAATTTTACCAAAGTCTACAGCTGATAAACACCTTCAGCAAAGTGGGTGGATACAAAAATAACTAAAACATATTGAATAAGTGGTGCTCGTCTAACTGGATGCCTGCATGTAGAAAAACACAAATATACCCATATTTATCATCTTGCACAAAACTCCAGACCAAGTGAATCTTAGACCTCAATATAAAACCAGACACACCAAATGTAATTGAAGAGAAAGTAGGGATTAGCCTTGACTGGATTGGCACAGAAGACGACTTCCTGAACAGAACAACAGTGGCTCAGGCACTAAGATAAACAATTAATACACGTGACCTCATGAAACTGAAGGAAACTTTTGTAAGGCAAGAGACACTGTCAATAGGACAAAATAACATACTACAGAATGGAAAAAGATCTTCTCTAACCCTACAAAATATATAAAGAACTCAAGAAATTAGACACAAGCAAATGGAATAACCTAATTGAAAAATGGGGTATAGAGCTAAACAGAGAAATTCCAACAGAGAAATCTTTAATATACAATGTCATCAGGGAAATGTAAATCAAAATGAGATTCCATCTTATACCCATCACAATGGCTGAGATCAGAAACTCAAGGAGCAGCAGATGCCATCGAGGATGTTGGGCAAGGGGAACACCCCTCCATTGCTGGTGGGAGTGCAAACTTTTACAACCACTTTGGAAATCAATTTGATAGTTTCTCAGAAAATTGGGAATAATTCTACCTCAAGACCCAGCTATACCACTCCTAGGCATATGACCATAAGATGCCCCACTATACCACAGGAACACTTGCTCAACAATGTTGATAGCAGATAACTGGACTGCTTTGCCATGCCTCAGTGGGAGAGGATACACTTAGCCCCCTTGTGACTGCATGTGTCCCAGAGCTGGTTGGTACTCATGGGAGGCTTCCCCTTCTCTGAGGAGATGGAGGTGGTAAAGAGGGGAGCGGATTTAAGTGTGAGACTGGGAAGAGAGTAGGGAAGGTGGAGGCTGTGACCAGGATGTAAAGTGAATAAATAAATAAGTTGATGAAAAATATCCATTTTTATGGTAAATTCTTCCTCTGTTTTATGTGACAGATTCTTAAAACATTGCTTGACTATAGTAATTACCTGTTAGATTAATAAAAGGCAGCTATGGAGAGAGAGGGGGCGGGGAAGGCATAGTGTCAACTTAGGCAGGACAATGTTTATTCACTGTGAGGGAACATTTTGTCACTGAGTGTGTGTATGTGTCTGTGTGTGTGTGTGTGTGTGTATTTGTGTATGTGTGGAAAAAATACATACAGAAAATGGAATGGAGCCCTTTATAGGGGCAGAAATTATATATAAACTTCAGGGCAGTGGTATTATAACTGTTTTGTTAGTTTTATTGCTGTTTATTTGTTTGCTTGCTTTTTTCCTGGGGAGAGTCTTTGTTGGACTCGATAGTTCTGGGCCTATTCAAGAGGGGGTCCTCTGATCATGTAGCAGGAGACTCTTAACTTGATCGGCTGCAATGGATCAGGTGATTGCTGTTCTATATTCCCAAAGAGACTCAGAAAATAATTATTAGAGGGCTGTAAGGAGATGGTTTGATTACAGAGTAAAACTGAAAGGGTTTCTAGGAAGGCTGGGGAACAGAAAGGAACCAAGGGAGGAGAGCAAATGTGCCAGGGAGAGGGGAAGGACATAGGGCTGATTTAGGGTTAACAGTTACGAGTCCCATGGCCATGATGCTTCACTGAAAAGAACTTGCAGAAGTACCAGGGAGATACAGAACATCCAAGGAAGGGAACAGGAGAAAATAGAGGATAATGTAAAGAATTGTGTCTGGCCTAGGGTGAAAGTAATAAAGGTCCTTTTTAGCCAGTTTCTCCTCAGCATCTAAAAAGCCTTTCTGCAGACATATCAGGAACAAATGGAGCTGTAGTAGTAGGGTGAGAGCTATTGGCAGAGCGTGCATGGATCGTTTTGTTTGGGTATAGAGTGAAGTTCAGTAAGTAAAACATTAAAAAGAATCTGTAAAAACAAAAGTCTGCCATTAATAAGGAGGGAAAAGAGATCAAGGAGAAAAGCCAGAGTCAGAAGGAACCATATATAGGAAGCCCATACATAGGAAGAGCTTTGCCGTTAAATTATTGTCTGGCCCCTCTGCTTTTACGTCCCATGTCCAACCAGTTGGAGTTGGTTGGTGTGGAACCAGGATGGTGTGAGGAGGAAGGCACCGGTCCCATCCTCAGCGGCAGTCAGATCTAGTCATTTTTATCTTGGAGCACTGAAGCAGTCAAGGAGTTGGGCTGGTCCTGAAGGATGCTAAACTGATCTGAGTTGATGAGACAGAGAGATTAACTGATGCAATGGAGGTTTCAGTCCAGCTTGTTTAGTTCCGAGTCCTCCCCCATCCTCTGTTTCACGGGATGGGGGCATTGATCTACTTCAAGGCTGGACGTAAGGCAGTGAAGGAAGCAGCCAGAGTGCTTCAGTGCTTCAGGAGGGGGTCGTGATGAAGCCAACAGCTGGCGAAGGGCCAGAACCGAAGTCAGGCGGGAACTGTCCAATTTTGTGGGGAACTTTAAGAGACAAAGTTACATGAGGAAAATTTTTACATAAAGATTAAGGCCAGTTAAATGCAATTGTATAACTGGTTGGAGCAGGTACCAGAGCTCTGTAGAGGGATAAGTTAACTGTAATTAGCTGTTTGTTTACTTCAGACTCCCGCATAAGGAACAAACACCTAGAAGCTTTGGAAGAGAAGGCAGTTAAACTTAGCAGCTAAGATATAAAATTGAGCAGAAAGTATCTGATATTTTCTGATTTCACATATGATGAACTTTGTATGTTTGCTTTAAATATTAACAATATCAGCTATTAATGAACAAAAACACAGCATCTCAAGTAAAAATTGTTTTTGTTAGCTTATTAGGTGAAATTTTAATAATTGGAGCTATTAGCTTAAATGAAAATATCTAGTATTTAAAAAATGACTCAATGCACAATTTGTAACATAAAATTTTCATATGTATAGAATAAGAATATTTTATATTGTCAGGGTATGTAAAGAGACAATTTTAAGTTGTATTCCCCTGAAAGAAATTATTTTTAATTTTCAATTTTAAAATACTCCCAGAGAAAGTGACTGCCTTGCTTTCTCTTCAACAGGCACCTCTCTACAACACCACAGAACACCTGAAGGTACTGCCTGAGCCAGTGACTGCTGTGCCAAGAGTAAATAATTCATTTTACAGAGTTTACACCGAATAATCAGGATGTTTTTCTAAAATTTACTCTATTAACAGACCTTTAAAAATATATCCACATTCTCTCCATAGACTCAGTCAACAGATAAAATATGAAAGCAGTCAGTCGTGTCAAACCTGTCATAATTTACATATCAATTATTACATAATGGACTGAATTAGCAAGGAATGTTAGAGCCAACTTTTCAGCCCTTTTGTCAATGGACGAATCTCTAGGCCACTACATACTGACAGCAGTGAGCATGTTACTTAACATTGTTCTATTTAAAAATAGATTGATCACTCAGAGCCATAATTTGTAAAGCAAGATAACCAAATTAAATGAGCTTAAACAAAAATTGGCTTCGGGAACTTCTTAGACAATGTCCAAGGTATCACTTTCAAAGCCTGCATACTCCCTGTAGGCTTCAAGGTACGAGAACATGTGCTCTATCTGGGCAAAGGCTAGATTACATTCTCAAAGCACTACAGATAAGTCCAGGTTAAAGGGAATCTCCTTCATTTAGGTCATTTCACCTGAAGAATCTAAAGGCTTGGGCTATCACTTACTAGAATTATTAGTTGACTCTACAGATATAAAACCAACAGTCAGAGATAACGCCTGGATATTCTGAACAACTTCCCACGACTCTAAGTTTAACGGCAGAGTATCTGGCAGCCTCCTTTAAACAGGCCCCATGGATGGTTATGGTGCGGACCCTGAAATTAACTCCGCTAAGAGGAAGAACTGAATGCCAGTGTAAAGGTCACGACTAATTTAACTAGCATTTAACTAGCATGCAGCTCCCATAGCAGCTGGGCGGCAGCGTTATGTAGAAGGTTCCTGCTCACAACATCCTTGATAGGCATATCAAGATGGGAGACTGAGGGTAGTGTAATTGCTATCTGCCTTGCTGAGGTCTCAGACCTTTAAGACAAGGATGTAGACTCTGGGATCCTGCCCTGGGCCAGGAATCATCCCCTGTCATGTGAGACATGGGGAGTGGTTCATCTTTAGATAAGATTATTATCATTATTACTGTTATTATTATTACTATTAATTACTATTATAGTCAGGCCTGTTCAGAAAGGCACGATCAGGTCTATGCAGCCAGAGGTGTCAGGTCTACGCAGCTGGAGGCAGAAGCGGCAGAGTTCTGACAGGTCTTATTTCCCACTAATCCTTGTCCTGCAATTTATTTTGGTGGGATGGTGCTCCATCTAAGGGAACAACTTGAGCCTGAGGTTCAAGATTTCAATATTTCAGAGCCACTTTATATACCTGAGTTTGAATTTTTTTTTACATTAAAAAATTTTTAAGTTAACTTTAAATTTGTTTTACTTTATTTGTTTTGGGCTTAATTTTGGCAACATATACAGAATACTATATGATGGTAGGTAAAATGGAATTGCATTTGTATTGATAATGACTACTAACTTATATGTATTTTTTATATCTTAATTATCTTTAAGAGTTTACAATAAATTGGTATTTTTTATAAGATTAGGATTTTGTAATTTTATCCCTGTTAATTTGATTCTTAAAAAATTCTTGAATTAAAGATTCCTTAGTATCAAAATAAACTTTAAGCCTTAAATACATTGCACAGAGTCAGGAAACCTCATTTTCCTGATCCCTTTGCAGTATACTTTTACGAAATACCAGATTTTTATATGACTTGGTTTCACCAAATAGCTAAAGCATAACAAAAATAGCAAAGATATAGGTGATCAAACATATACCCTTGGGTCAGTTTCTGTTGGCTTGAATAGACCAATATAACTTTAGGAATTTATGTGTTAATCTTATAAATCTATTAGTGTTATAAGTTAATTTAATTTACAAGTGTTAAGCAAATGAGTATTGCATAAATCCTTGCTCGTGGCTTTGTCCTCATCTGGCTGGTTTCATTCTCAGGACAAAATCATCATACAAAATCCATTCTAATCCAAAATATCTTGGAGGTGGGCTGTTGCTTCCTCCATGTACAGAATATAAAATAAAACAAACCATGTTGGAGGCCTGATGTTACCTCCTTAGGCTAATGAAAGGGAGCTGCAAGGATAACCAGAGAGCTCAGTGGGGCCCCAGGGGTTTGGGCACTACCATAGGTTGATTTGTACCAAAGGGTCACCTAAACCAAGATGGCAGCAAAGTCATACGGCATGCCCTTTCTTTAACCTTAGTAATGATAGCAGCTGAGTCAGATGGCTGCGAGTCACGTGGTACTCCTAGGTGAGATCATCAGGCACACAGCTTTTTGTTTTTTAATTAAAACAGTCTATTTTCTTAAACAAGAGTTGAGCAAAATATTCAAGCTACATACAAGTATGTTGTAGCAAATTAAGATTACCTACATATAAATTTTAAAAATATTAACCCTTTTGGTTTCTAGTTTTAAGTTAAATTTTGTTTTAGATTTTAAAGGTTTTGAAAACAACACCAATGAACTTATAAATCCTAAAGCACAGAAAGCTAAATTTTTAGATGTTCTCAAGACCCAGGTGTCTTTTCCTGGGCTCTTCTCTCTTGTTCTCTCTGTCACAGAATCTGATGGCCAGCCTGACCCAAAGAGAAACTTTGGAGGAAACTTTTAAACAGACATAGTTTGGTCTGAGCAGATAGGCCAAATCTTATACCAGAGCCAGCCTTCTCAGTAGAGTAGAACACATGGAACAGTTTCCCAGTACTTTTTATACCTAAAGGACATTTGAATCTCTGTAAGGCTGAACCCAGCAATCTATACACCCATAACCAGTGTGTGTATGTTTGTAGATGCGAGCAGACAACCTGAAACACACTTACCTCTCAGCTGTTAAAGATGTGAGCAGGATTTTCCAGGCTAGGAGAAGCAGAAACACAAGTAGGTCAAAAGCATAAGGCCAAGAGGTTTGTGCTGTGCCAGGAATAGATAGAAATGTGAGGCCCAACAGAAACAGTGAACATTCTGGCCCTGAGTATCCTTGTATATTAGATCCTTGAGAACAATTTAAATGATCTGGGAATTAGGATCTTGAACCATGCTGCCTTTTCATTTTAGGGAGTGGTCTAAGTCTTCTTAGATATTAAAAATCAGAGGTTCTGATTTTGATCCATAGTAGCCATTTATTTGTCCAGGGTATATTGAGGCTAGATTTGTATTGAAAGGTGAAAAAGAGTTGCTTGTTTCAATTCTGAAAAGTTGGAGTGGATGAGGGACAAAGTCAAAGACAGGGGGCCATACCCAGTCACTTAGAACATCCTCTAAGTCTCAAAATGACCAAACACACCTAGAAAGTAAGGAGGCAGCCCTTACCATTATAATTCTAGTGTTAAAAAAAAAATCACAAGGACTCTGGAAGGTTCTCAGAACTTTCAGCCGATCAAGCTGTTCTCAATGCCAGTGGAAAGTCTCTGGTGCTTTGGACTGGAAGGTCTTAAGGCAGAAAGAAGCCCCAGCAAGCTCCCAGAACAACTATGGAGCCTCCCTGTTAGGTCCAATGGTTACCTCGTCCTGGTGTTTTGCTATGTTGCATGTGTGTTCAGTAG
This sequence comes from Mus caroli, assembly GCF_978045245.1. Taxonomy (NCBI): domain Eukaryota; kingdom Metazoa; phylum Chordata; class Mammalia; order Rodentia; family Muridae; genus Mus; species Mus caroli. Next base: position 120,260,460 of record NW_028227261.1, read on the forward strand.
AATGTGAGTGTTGTGTGGCCTCACACCTTGAAGGTCAGACTGTGTCAGAGCGAGGCAGTAAGGTGACAGGGAAAGGGCAGAAACAGAGTAAAGAGAAAAGGCTGCCCAAGAGACAATGGAGGATTTGCCTGGCTCCCCAATTGCTGGTGAGAGTATGTCTGTGGTGGGCTTGAGCTCAGATTTCCCATCTTGTTTATCAGCATCGTATGGTAGATTAGTAAAAGGCTGCTGTAGAGAGTCAGAAGGCGGAAATAAAGAATCTTGCTCTGACCTTCGGCAGGACCATGTTTATTCACTGTGACAGAGCACTTCTGTAATCTATATATGCGGATGACCAAAATACCTACAGAAGAAGACGGGATGCAGTCCCAACTTTTATACTCTGCAAGGGAGTCTGGGGAGTGTAGTTTTTCAGCAGGAAACAATCAGTTCCATTTCCTTCTCTTAATGGAATTAAGCAACATAACTAGATACTCCGGCTACCAGCTCCTTCAACAATACAGAGGACCTTTCCATGGTTTTTTCGTTCTAACAGCTTTGAGCTAAAGAGGACAGGAAATGTTTAGATGTCATTGAAGTGGTTGCTATAGGGAGGTACAGTGATCTCGCTGTTAAACAACTGACAAAACCAGGACCTATTAAGTGGTTGAACAGCATTATTGACAGAAAGCAAGCAAGTTCCTTTTCTGTTGCAGGTTTAAAAACGGTATATATCCGAATTTGTATTGCCCTGTGCATCTGCTTTTAGGCCATGCCATCCTCTTTCCTCTGACTTACTAGCCAGCAAGGAAGCTTGCAATTACTAATTCAACCTCATTGGAGATTTTCAGACATCAAAGCTCATCTCTATATTGTCTGCTAGCATAGAACTTGTCATGGAGATGACGCTTGATCAAAACTTGTCAAATAAATTTATATTTAAAGACTCTTAGGAAATTTGAGGTTAAGAAAGAGGCAATATGGAGAGCCAATTGTACAGCTACTCCAGACCCTGATGTCTTATTTGATCTGAATATGAATAAATATGTCAGCCTGGCTCACATATCTGTCTCTGGTGAGTTTGGTTTGTTTAAGCTAGTCTTCCTGAATTTCATTCACTTCAGAAGCACTGAAAAATTGTTTTTTTTTTTTTTTTTTCAGTCTGAAAAGATGAGGGGAAATCAAAATCATGGGCTTTGGTTTCTCAGTGAGTCTCTGAGGAAGCCAAGCATTGACTTTTTTCCCTCTGCCTTCTGAACACGTCTTCAGATGCGGGGGCGGGGGACTGCAGCTACGTTCCAGGACATTCTGTCTTTATCCTCACCACTTCACCTTTGCTTCGGAGCCAACTAAGAGGGAACACTAGGCTCTCCTCCTGGTCTGACACAAGATCTTTGGTGGAGGAGAGCATCTTGAAGCTGACATCCCCTCCATCTTTCAAGAGCAGTAACAGAAGTCAGTTTCTCCTTCGAGAGCAACACTGCCTCCACTTACTGTGAAAGTGAGTGGAGACAGAGCCTTGAGTGGTGGGGTCCAGCCAGGAGGAGAGGAAGGGTGATCTCCAACTGTCTTCTAAGGAAGGCACGATTCCCCAAGCCTCCAAGGCCTGGTGTGCATCAGGACATCGAGATAGTGTCTTTCCTCTGGACATCTTTATTCCAAGGTCTTCTTTTGCAGGGCTTGGAGAGCAAGCTACATCATTTGTAGAGCATAGGGTTCCTTGTACCTTTCCCATAAAACCTGTTGCCATAGATGCAGACCATACTCCTCACTGGTGGTTCTCAGCCACAGGCAAATTTGCCCCTCAAGGATATTTTGCAATGTCTAGACATTTTGTTTGTCACAACTGAAGCAGAAAAAATATACTGTCAGCATGGTTTGGTAGATATAAAAATTACAGCTAAGTACCCCACTGGGTAAAGGGCAGTTCCCTCTAAAATATAAAAGAAGAGAAACAATCAGGTCTGTGTTGAGTATAGCCTGTCTGGGTTTGCTGAACAGAAGAAGCTCCTGTGTTAAGAAAAATCAAACAGAGATAGAGAAATGGCTCAGAACTTAAGAACAATTTCTGCTCTTGCAGAAGACCCAGGTTTGGTTTCCAGCATGACACACACGGTACAAGTACATACATGTAGGCAAAAAACCCTTCATACAGATAGACTAAAAATAAATACATCTTTGAAAAACAGTTGGACTGGATAGTGGAATTCTATGGACTATATTGAGCCACAGGCCCTGATTGAGCACGTGGGACCTTTAGAGTCTGCCTGCTCACTGTAATGCAACTGTTTGTAGCAACATGGCTGACATACAGAACTATGCAAATATTAGAGAAACTAAGCAGTAGTACTTGGACCATGTCATCTATGTGAGGAAAGTGAGTCAGCTAATTTGAAGGTACAAAGAAAAGCAATGCCAAGAAATTTAAGCTAGCCACAGTGGTGCTTGTCTGCAGTCCCAGAATGCAGGAGGCGACTCAAGAGTAGGCTAGGCTGTATACTAACACCCCCACGTCCAACAAAATGACATTAATTTCACTAAAACACCTCAAAACAGCAAATGAGAAATTTAAGGGTAGGGCAGAAAATTGAGCTGTAACCTTCCTAGGATTGGCTGTCCAGGGAGTACCTAATCTCCAAAGATGTAGATTAACCACCCAAGGCAGCCCAGTTGGAGCTATCACTGTGCTGGAGGCTTTAAGTACACAGAAATGGCTCTGATTCTTGTCCTAAACTCTTCTTCTTTCCAGAGTCCCTGACACTAAAGCTTCTGAACCATCTATGTCTCTGGAGGTGTTTGCTGGAAGACAGAAGGTCAGTGGGAAGAGTAGAACTCGAGATTTCAAATCCCAGTTCTTGGTTGAGTTCATTGTTCCTCTGGTCTCGTTCTCTCTTCATGCTTTCTATTACTGTGTCCAGGTTCTCTTCTCTTCTCTTCTCTTCTCTTCTCTTCTCTTCTCTTCTCTTCTCTTCTCTTCTCTTCTCTTCTCTTCTCTTCTCTTCTCTTCTCTTCTCTTCTCTTCTCCTCTCCTCTTCCTCTCCTCTTCCTCTCCTCTTCCTCTCCTCTTCCTCTCCTCTTCCTCTCCTCTTCCTCTCCTCTTCCTCTCCTCTTCCTCTCCTCTTCCTCTCCTCTTCCTCTCCTCTTCCTCTCCTCTTCCTCTCCTCTTCCTCTCCTCTTCCTCTCCTCTTCCTCTCCTCTTCCTCTCCTCTTCCTCTCCTCTTCCTCTCCTCCCCTCCTCTTCCTCTCCCCTCCCCTCCCCTCCCCTCCCCTTCTTTCCTTTCCTTTCCTTTCCTTTCCTTTCCTTTCCTTTCCTTTCCTTTCCTTTCCTTTCCTTTCCTTTCCTTTCCTTTCCTTTCCTTTCCTTTCCTTTCCTTTCCTTTCCTTTCCTTTCCTTTCCTTTCCTTTCCTTTCCTTTCCTTTCCTTTCCTTTTCTTTGAATGGTGTGTATGTGTGTGTGTATGTGTGTGTGTGTGTATACTTGACTTATGTATGTGCATTTGATCCTGGCAATGCTTTGGCCTAGACTTGTTGGCTGGTAAGCTCTGGGACCCATTTGTCTCTGCTTCCTAACAGCGCTGAGGTTACAGATCACACCCAGCTTTTACTTATACTGTGAACTCAAGTCTTCACTCTAGCAGACACTTTACCCACTGAGCCATCACTCCAGCCCTTCCTGGTTAGCTCTCCTAAGATTAGTTATAGCATCCCAACACCTTAGTCCTAAACTTTCAATGCTTCCAATGGTTTGCCAAGTAAGGTCACTCTGCTCATAAGGGTATACAGAGATTGTCACACTCTGGTTTCATCTGCCCCAAACACCATGCTCCACCTGCCTTAGTGTTGTCTCCACTGTGGTCCTCACCCCCTTCCTCTTATTCTGTCATGTGGCACTGTTTATCCACACTGTCCCATAGCTTTGGCTCTGCTGAACATGTTGTCAGTGTAGCAAGAAAACCATGCTTGCTCCTCTTCAGCCCTGCGGTCCTGACTTGGACGGTATGGTAGTTTGAATAGGTTTGGTCCCCATTAGACTCAGATGTTTGAATGCTTGGCCTATGGGGAATAGCTCTATTAAGAGGTGTGGCCTTGTTGGAGGAAGTGTGTCACTGTGTGTGGTGGTAGCCTTTCAGGTCTTCTTCTATGCTCAGGCTCTGCCCAGTGAGGGTGATAGTCTCCTCATGGCTCCCTGCAAAGGAAAGTCTTCTGGCTGCCTTCAGATCAAGATGTGAAACTCTCCTCTGATACTGTATATGCCTGAGAGATGCCATGTTTCCTGCCATGATGATAATGGACTGAACCTCTGAAACTGTAAGCCAGCTCTAGTTTATAAATGTTTTCCTTTATAAGAGTTGCCTTGGTCATAGTGTCCTTTCACAGCAATGAAACTCTAAGAGAGATAGTGTCCTCTATTGGCCTCCTCATTACCCTGGGGATGGATAATCTCAGTCATGGTCTTAGTTCTTCTTTTACTATGTTTATTTTCGGGGATCCTCCTACTCCCACAAGTATACAAATGATTTCACATTGATGGAGGCAGATCTCAGATTGAGTATTTCCTGTCTCCTTCAGGCAGAGGATGGTTGTGATTAAAGAATTTCTTCAAAAGCCTTCACTCCTTTAGAGCACTAATGCTGAGCTTACATTGGCACCCAAATGGCTGTACTGATTAGCCATAGCAAATCAGAGATAGCCTGAATGAATTGTAGATGCAACGCAAATAAACTGTTACCATGCTGAAAAGCACATTTGGTTTCAACTCTACAGTTTAATTGAAGTTTCTTTTCTTGCGGTGTTACTATGACAGACATGTGTCTCTTCAGGAAATGAAACCTTTAAACTATTTTTTTGAGACATGGCCTCATTTCGTGACCCAGGCTGACCTGGAACCCACTAAGTAACCCAACTGAACCTCAAACTTATGGCAATCCTCCTGTCTCAGTTTCCTGAGTGCTGAGATTATAGATTTCAGGAAGGAACCATTAGCTAGAGACTTTTATGTTTTGTTTTCTTTTGTTTTGTTTTCTTTTCTTTATTTCTTATATACATATACATCATATATATATATATCATATACATATATACATATACATATACATATACATATACATATACATATACATATACATATACATATACATATACATATACATATACATATACATATACATATACATATACATATACATATACATATACATGAGATATTTTCTTCATTAACATTTCAAATGCTATCCCGACAGTCCCCTATACCCTTCCCCCACCAGCCCTGCTCCCCAACGTACCCACTCCTGTTTCCTGGCCCTGGTATTCCCCTGTACTGGGGCACATGATCTTCACAAGTCCAAGGGTCTCTCCACCCATTGATGGCCGAGTAGGTCATCATCTGCTACATATGCAGCTAGAGACACAACTCTGAGGTTAAGGGTTAGTTCATATTGTTGTTCCTCCTATAGGGTTGCAGACCCCTTTAGCTCCTTGGCTACTTTCTCTAGCTCCTTCATTAGGGGCCCTGTGTTCCATCCAATAGATGACTGTGAGCATCCACTTCTGTATTTGCTAGGCACAGACATAGCCTCACAAGAGATAGCTATATCAGGGTCCTGTCAGCAAAACCTTTCTGGCATATGCAATAGTGTCTGGGATTGCTGGCTGTTTATGGAATGGATCCCCAGGTGGGGCAGTCTCTGGATGGTCCTTCCTTCCATCTCAGCTCTGAATTTAGTCTCTGTAACTCCTCCCATGGGTATTTTGTTCCCCATTCTAAGAAGGAGCGAAATATCCACACTTTGGTCTTCCTTCTTCTTGAGTTTCATGTGTTTTGCAAATTGTTTCTTGGGTGTTCTAAGTTTCTGGGCTAATATCTGCTTATCATGAGTGCATATCATGTGAGTTCTTTTGTGATTGGGTTACCTCACTCAGGATGATACTCTCCAGATCTATCCATTTGCTAAGAATTTCATAAATTCATTGTTTTTATTAGCAGAGTAGTACTCCATTGTGTAAATGTACCGCAGTTTCTGTACCCATTCCTCTGTTGAGGAACATCTGGATACTTTCAGGCTTCTGGCTATTATAAATAAGGCTGCTATGAAAATAGTGGAGCATGTGTCCTTATTACAAGTTGGAACATCTTCTGGGTATATGCCCTGGAGAGGTATTGCTGGATCTTCTGGTAGTATTATGTCCAATTTTCTAAGGAACCACCAGGCTGATTTCCAGAGTGGTTCTACCAGCTTGCAATTCCACCAACAATGGAGGAGTGTTCCTCTATCTCTATATCCTTGACCGCATCTGCTGTCACGTGACTTTTTGATCTAAGCCATTCTGACTGGTGTGAGGTAGAACTCAGAGTTGTTTTGATTTGCATTTCCCTGATGATTAAGGATGTTGAACATTTTTTCAGGTGCTTCTCAGCCATTCGGTATTCCTCAGTTGAGAATTCTTTGTTTAGCTCTGTATGCCATTTTTTAATAGGGTTATTTGATTTTCTGGAGTCCAACTTCTTGAGTTCTTTATATATATTGGATATTATCTTATATTATCTGATTTAGGATTTGTAAAGATCCTTTCTTAATATGTTGGTGGCCTTTTTGTCTTATTGAATGTGTCTTTTGCCTTAGAGAAGCTTTGCAGTTTTTGAGGTCCCATGTGTCGATTCTCGATCTTACAGCACAAGCCATTGCTGTTCTGTTCAGAATGTTTTCCCTGTGCCCATATCTTCGAAGTTTTCCCCACTTTCTCCTCTATAAGTTTCAATGTCTCTGGTTTTATGTGGACTTCCTTGATCCACTTAGACTTGAGCTTTGTACAAGAATCAATTCACATTCTTCTACATGAAAACCACCATTTGTGCCAGCACCATTTGTTGAAAATGCTGTCTTTTTTCCACATGTGTTTTTTTGTCTTTGAGTTTGTTTATATAGTGGATTACGTTGATGGATTTCTGTATATTAAATCATCCCTGCATCCCTGGAATGAAGCCTACTTGACCATGATGAATGACTGTTTTGATGTGTTCTTGGATTCAGTTAGTGAGAATTTTATTGAGTATTTTTGCATCAATATTCATAAGGGAAATTGGTCTGAATTTCTCTTTCTTTGTTGGATCTTTGTGTGGTTTCAAACGGGTATCAGAGTAATTGTGGCTTCATAGAATGAATTGGGTAGAGTACCTTCTGTTTCTATTTTGTGAAATAGTTTGAGAACTGGAATTAGGTCTTCTTTGAAGGTCTGATAGAACTCCTCACTAAGCCCATCTGGTCTTGGGCTTTTTTTGGTTGGGAGACAATTGATGACAGCTTCTATTTCTTTAGGGGAAATGGGACTGTTAAGATCGTTAATCTGATCCTGATTTAACTTTGGTACCTGGTATCTGTTTATAAATTTGTCCATTTCATCCAGGTTTTCCAGTTTTGTTGAGTATAGACTTTTGTAGTAGGAACTGATAATGTTTTGAATTTTATCATGTTCTGTTATGTCTCCCTTTTCATTTCTGGTTTTGTTAATTAGGATACTGTCCCTGTGCCCTCTAGTTAGTCTGGCTAAGGGTTTATCTATCTTGTTGATTTTCTCAAAAAAAAAAAAAAAAAAAAAAAAAGCTCCTGGTTTGGTTGATTCATTGAATAGTTCTTATTGTTTCCACTTGGTTGATTTCATCCCTGAGTTTGATTACTTCCTGTGGTCTATTACTTTCGGGTGAATTTGCTTCCTTTTGTTCTAGAGCTTTTAGATATGCTGTCAAGCTGCTAGTGTGTGCTCTCTCTAGTTTCTTTTTGGAGGCCTCAGAGCTATGAGTTTTCCACTTAGGACTGCTTTCATTGTATCCCATAAGTTTGGGTATGTTTTGGCTTTATTTTCATTAAACTCTAAAAAGTCAAAGTTATCATTGAGTAGAGTGTTGTTCAGCTTCCACATGAATGTTGGCTTTCTATTATTTATGTTGTTATTGAAGATCAGCCTTAGTCTGTAGTGATCTGATAGGCTGCATGGGACAATTTCAATATTTTTGTATCTGTTGAGGCCTGTTTTGTGACCAATTATATGGTCAATTTTGGAGACGGTAACATGAGGTGCTGAGAAGAAGGTATATCTTTTTTTTTTTTTTTAGGATAAAATGTTCTGTAGATATCTGTTAAATCCATTTGTTTCATAACTTCTGTTAGTTTCACTTTGTCCCTGTTTAGTTTCTGTTTCCAGGATCTGTCCATTGATGAGCCTGGGGTGCTGAAGTCTCCCACTATTATTGTGTGAGGTGCAATGTGTGGTTTGAGCTTTACTATAGTTTCTTTAATGAATTTGGATGCCCTTGCATTTGGAGCATAGATATTCAGAATTGAGAGTTCATCTTGGAAGATTTTAGCTTTGATGAGTATGAAGTGCCCCTCCTTGTCTTTTTTTTTTTTTTTTTTTTTTGATAACTTTGGGTTGGAAGTCAATTTTATTCGATATTAGAATGGCTACTCCAGCTTGTTTCTTTGGACCGTTTGCTTGGAAAATTGTGTTCCAGCCTTTTACCCTGAGGTAGTGCCTGTCTTTTTCCCTGAGGTGGGTTTCTTGTAAGCAAAATGTTGTGTCTTGTTTATGTAGCCAGTCTGTTAGTCTATGTCTTTTTATTGGGGAATTGAATCCATTGATATTAAGAGATATTAAGGAAAAGTAATTGTCACTTCCTGTTATTTTTTTGTTGTTGTTGTTAGAGTGGGGATTCTGTTCTTGTGGCTGTCTTCTTTTAGGTTTGTTGAAGAATTACTTTCTTGCTTTTTCTAGGGTGTAATTTCTGTCCTGGTCTTAGTGTTTTCCCTTTATATTTCTTTGAAGAGCTGGATTCGTGGAAAGATATTGTGTGAATTTGGTTTTGTCATGAAATACTTTGGTTTTTCCATCTATGGTAATTGAGAGTTTTGCTGGGTATAGTAGCCTGGGTTGGTATTTGTGTTCTCTTGGGGTCTGTATAACATCTCTCCAGTATCTTCTGGCTTTCATAGTCTTGGGGTCTGTATAACATCTCTCCAGTATCTTCTGGCTTTCATAGTCTCTGGTGAAAAATCTGGTGTAATTCTGATAGGTCTGCCTTTATATGTTACTTGACCTTTTTCCCTTACTGCTTCTAATATTCTATCTTTATTTAGTGCATTTGTTGTTCTGATTATTATGTGTTGGGAGGAATTTCTTTTCTGGTCCAGTCTATTTGGAGTTCTGTAGGCTTCTTGTATGTTCATGGGCATCTCTTTCTTTAGGTTAGGGAAATTTTCTTCCATAATTGTGTTGAAGATATTTATTGGCCCTTTAAGTTGAAAATCTTCATTCTCATCTACTCCTATTATCCGTAGGTTTGGTCTTCTCATTGTGTCCTGGATTTCCTGGATGTTTTGGGTTAGGATCATTTTGCATTTCGAATTTTCTTTGATTGTTGTGTTCATGTTCTCTATGGAATGTTCTGCACCTGAGATTCTCTCTTCCATCTCTTGTATTCTGTTGCTGATGCTCCTTGCATCTAGGGTTCCTGATTTTTCCCCTAGGATTTCTATCTCCAGTGTTGTCTCCCTTTAGGATTTCTTTATTGGTTCTACTTCCATTTTTAGATCTTACATGCTTTTATTCAATTCCAACACCTGTTTGGTTGTGTTTTCCTGTAATTCTTTAAGGTTTTTTTTTTTTTTTTTTTGCTTACTCTTTAAGGACTTTACCTGTTTAGCAGTGTTTTCCTGTATTTCTTTAATTGAGTTATTAATGTCCTTCTTTAAATCCTCTAACAGCATCATGAGATTTTTTTTAAATATGAATTTTGTTTTTCGGGTGTGTTGGGGACTTGCTGTGGTGGGAGTGCTGGGTTCTGATTATGCTGAATGGTCTTGGTTTCTGTTAGTAAGATTCTTACATTTGCCTTTCTCCATCTGGTAATCTCTGGTATTAGTTTTTATAGCTGTCTCAGGCTGGAGCTTGTTCCTCCTGTGATTCTGTTAGCTTCTGTCAGTACTCCTGGGAGTCCAACTCTCTTCTGAGTCTCAGTGGTCAGAGCACTCTCCTCTGGAGGAGGAAGTGCGCAGAGGCCTGGGTCTTAGCTGTGCCTCCTGGCTGAAGATGAAGGCCCGCAGGTCCAAGAAGCTATGTTGCTTCTGCAGTCTATGCATTCTCCTGAGCAGGCTGGTCTCTGAGTGACCCGGGATACAAGATAGCTAGAGACTTTTAAGAAGGTACTAATAAAATCCAGTTTTACAGTGGTTTTGTCAATATATGTCAGTACCATGACCTAACAGAGAAAAATTCTTTTGAAGATGAAGAAAAATACAGGTAAGACAGTCCCTAAAGAGAAAATATGACTATTCACAATAGAGAAGCTATATGATCCAGCATTTAGTGTCCAGGCTCATCAAGTCTTGAGAGAAGTGTTTCACACAGATGGCCCTTGCTTTGTGGCCACACAAATGGGGAAATGAAGGAGAATTGTCATAATGGCAGCATGGCACATCTGTCTGCCTCTGGCACCTACCAGCAATACAGAATTTTTAAGACTCTTCAAAGGATACCTTTCCACACTTTCTTGGCTCTGACTGATTCTGGGATATCTCCTGAACATTTATGGGCCATGTACTCTCAGCTACCATGCTGTCTTCTTTCTTTCTCTGGTGGTCTACAATAGCTGCTCATGCCTGTTATGGCTGGGGAGAACTGCCAATGCTGACTCTAGTCTGTAGACTGGTCTGGAGATGTCTGTATGTGAAGGAGAGGCTCTAACTGCTGCTCCTAAGAGCATTAATCCTCTTAACTGTGTGAGGTTTTATGCTATGGAGCAATGTAGAATTCCTTCCGTACTTGTAATGAAAGAGTTAATTACTGGACACCTGAACTCTCCATGAACTCTTCAGCTCAGAGTTCTCTTACCCCTCCCATCCAGAGATAGTTCCCGGAGCACTCCTGAACTTTTTACCCCAAGGTACCCCCTCCCAATTGGAAACTGCTCCAGGAACATTTTTTAGATAAGGGGTCTCCTGGAAAAAACCTAGTCCTACCCCTCCCAACTGAAGACTATGCCAAGAACATTTTTGAGATAGGGGCCTCCTGGTACTGTCCCAGAATGTTCCAATAGATCGAGTACATTGCCAAAATATAGGACACGACCCCTTGGTTATGTAAAGCCCCTTGGCAGAACACCTTGGTGACGTAAAACTTGTACTTTTTACCTGGCTATTTCCTATAAAAGCTTGTGAAAAGTTTGGGCTAATTGCCGAATCTCCTCTGCGAGTTTCGACCCCAGATATCTGGTATATGTGCTTTTTATGTTCTTTCTTGTCATTGCTGTAGTATTAAATCTTACTCTCTATACATCTTAAGTTCGGTCTCAGTGTCTTCTTGGGTGCGCGGCTGACCCGAGGCTTGAGTAAGTGCCTCCCTTTGGGAGTTTTGGAGTCTTTCATTTGGTGCGTTGGCCGGGAATCAGCGCGTTTACCCAGAAGTCCTGGACCCGCTCAGAAGTAAGATTTACTGTTCTGCTTTGGTCTGGTGTCTGTGTTCTGTTAATTTCTGAGAGGCCAGGAAGGCCATTCTGTATGAGCGATCGCTGTTCTGGTTTTGCGTGACGCTCTGTGCTCAGTAGGAGCACCAGAGATCGCACTCCGGGAGGGAATGCGAAGTGGGTAAGGAGCAGACGTGCCCAGGTGCCCACCGTCCGATCTGCCCCTGGGAGACGTCCCAGGTGAGATAGGGGAGGACTAAGGACGCTTAGTGGACCCCTCTGTGCGAGATCGTGGGTTCGAGTCCCACCTCGTGCTTCAGGTTGCGAGATCGTGGGTTCGAGTCCCACCTCGTGCCTCTGTGCGAGATCGTGGGTTCGAGTCCCACCTCGTGCTTCGGGTCGCGAGATCGTGGGTTCGAGTCCCACCTCGTGCTTTGGTTTTTTCTTTTGTCTAAGTCTCGTGTCTGCTCTCGTGTCTGCTATTAATCTAGAAATGGGACAATCTGCTGGGTGTGTAGGTGTGGAACTGCTGCATTTGTGTATTCTGAGATTGTGGGTTTATTCTGGCAGCTGCCACTGTGGACCGTGAGGACCCCAGTGGCTGTGAGAGGACGACTGTCTATGGCCTCACGGTCCGCACCCCAAAAGAGATGTTCCAAGGGAGACCCTGGAAGGAGTGCCCAGGGTACAGAACAGTCAAAAAGACCTGGCTGTTGCCTGGCAGAGTGAAGGAGAGAGAGAGTGTACTCTCTGCCAGAGCGGGAGTGGATGTGGAATCCCACCCCTATCAGGAAAAAGAGTCAATGTGGAATCCGACCCCGTCAGAAAGTGGCGTTTGGCTGGTTGTGTTTTGGTCACATGACAAGACTGTGTGTGTGTGTGTGTGTGTGTGTGTGTGTGTGTTAACCCTTTGTCGACTGTAGACTTGGACTGACGTCAGGACAGAATTTGTCAGCAAAGGTTTTAAAAAAGGAAAAAAAAAAGAGAAAAAGAACCATCAGGCCGGTCTTGCCCACCGCGCTCTCGGCGAGGCAGTGCCAGCGGCTCGCAGCGGGCGGGCAGCGCCGGCCAGCCTGGCTGCGGGGCCATCGTGGGGCAAGACCAGCTGCCACCGGCCGACAGGGGCAGCACACGGTCCGCACTCGGCTGGGGAGCCCCAGGCTGCTCAAAAGAGCTCTGAAATGCAGAGCTGGGCTAAAGATTTCCGGCTTTGGTGGCGCAGTTAGGGCTTTGATAGCAGCAGTGGTGCTGAGGTTCTGGCTTCTGCAGGCACGGCAGAAGCAGAGGCTGTCTGTGCCCCGAGTTGTGAAATGCTGATAGTGAGTGCAGCGGCCTGCCGGCCCCCGCCTGCCGGTCCCGGAGTGGCCGTGAAGCCTGCCACAGCTGGGGAGGGGCCGACTACAGCCGCCGTCCCTCCTTTGGCCCCCCCGGAGTCTGCCCGCACTCCCTTGTGCCTGCCTGGCTGCGTGCTCCCTCCCCAAAGACAGTGCAGAGAGCACAGGGCGTCTATCAGGTAGTTAAATAGTTAAATTGCTGCCTCTGCCTGCCTGCCAGCGTTTGTTTGCCACTCCCAGGAGTTTACGCTGCATTCCGGCGCGCAGCGGAGACTCGGCGCTGGGCTCTTCACATCAAAGGATTTGTTTTCAGCCTTTGCCTGCCTCTTGGGTGGGAGAAAGGTTCATTCTCCTGTCCCCTGTATCCTGTCTCTTGCTAACTGTTAACAGAAGAAATTGTGTTCATTTTGAAATATCAGTGGTCTGATGTGAAAACTGCACTCCCTTCTCTGCCCCATGTGTTTTCTCTTCTCAGGCACTGCCCTGAGCTGTGTGAGTTTGTTCTAAGCTCCGGTGAGGGAGACATACAAGGTAAGGAGCACCTGACTGCCAGGCTCTGTTGAGGGTCTCATGTCTGTGGGACTAGAAAATGTCCCATCGATCTGACCTAGGTTATGAAAAGTTACAAAAGTTAAGTGACAGAATATAGATGTAATAATTAGATCCATTGCAGTTAAGAAACAGGAGCAAAGAGAGATAAATGACAAAGATTAGAACTTAGCACAGTGATACTTGCTAATAATACTAGCACTTAGAGATGATCTGTAAGAAATAGGGAGCCAGAAAATTTTAAAAAAAGATAAGAGAAATGAACTGCTGGTCACAAAAGTCAGGGAGACTAGAAAACTTAGTACCTGGCAACAAAAAAAGAAGAAAGCTTTTGGCTAAAGATCAAAGTGTTTACTGTCCTAACAAAAAGAAGAGGAGCCCCCCTCATGACCAAACCCTTTACCTGTTCGTGGCTAAAAATAAAGAGATAGCAGAAAGGGTGCTAACACAGAAGCTGAGTCCTTAAAAGAGACCGGTGGTCTACCTGTTAAAAGCAGCTAAAAAGAGACTGTGTTTTCATATTCCTCCACTAACCAATGCAAAGCAAGTTTAAAAGGTTCCTGGACACTACAGATCCTTGCAAACTGTGGATTCCAGGTTTTGCTGAATTAAAAAGATGAACAGCCCTTCGTATAAGAAATAAAGAACAACCTTGGATGGCCTTGGATGCTATTGAGACTGCCCTAATGTTGTCCCCAACTTTGGGACTCCTAAATGTGACTGAGAGCAAAGGTATTGCCAAAGAGGTTCTTACTCAAAAATTGGGACCCTAAAAGACCAGTGGCACTTGAAAAATTAGACCTGGTGACTGAGGGATGGCCTGCTTGTCTGCACATAGTGGCTTCTGGTCAGAGACACATGATTCAATTGTTTCCCTGGCTGATGGACACATTATTAGAGCTTTTTTTGACAGAACAAGTGACTTTTGCTTCCCCTGCTAACCTGCTGAGTCTTCACCTACTCATCGAAGGAACTTTGGCTCAGAAGGCTGAACTCCTGGCGCTAACCCAAGCCCTGCGGTTGGCTGAAGGCAGAGACATCAAAGACAAAGAAAAAATTCTGGCCCTCCTAGAAGCTCCTGAATGAACTGGGTGAGTTGGGATATCGGGTATCGGCTAAGAAAGCTCAGCTATGTCGTACCGAGGTGCCGACGACGGAAAGCGGTGGCTCACCGAAGCCAAGGAAAAGGCTGTGATGCTGATCCCAACCCCCACCACCCCGCGCCACGTGAGTTTCTGGGAACGGTGGGCTTTTACAGACTCTGGACTAAAGAAAAAGTCCCATTCACCTGGACTGAGGAACACCAAAAAGCCTTTGACAGCATAAAGGCAGCCTTGCTTGCAGCCCCCGCTCTGGCTTTGCCAGATCTGACTAAGCCTTTTACCCTACACGGATGGCAGTAGCCTCATGGTTAAAGGTAAGCGGAAGGCGGGGACAGCAGTGCAGCAGTGGACAAAAAGCAGGTGATCTAGGCCAGCAGCTTCCCTAAAGAGACTTCAGCCCAAAAAGCTGAACTTGTGGTTTTGATACAAGCTTTATAAATGACACTGACAGCGGGTATGCTTTTGCCACTGTATGGAACAATATGCAGACAAAGAAAGCTGTTGACATCTGCAGAAAAAGACGTTCTCAATATGGATAAATGATACTGCTCACATAGTCATCAAGAAGACTATTAAAGAAAATTTTTTTTCCAAGGTTCAGAGTGCCAAAAGCAATAGTTGCCCAGGTAAGTCAGGGTGTGGCCAAGCATTTAGAGGTCAAAAATTACATTGTGTGTATAGACCTCAGAGCTCAGGATAGATAAAAATTAGTTTAAAACTCTAAGACGGACCTTGACAAAATTAATCGTGGAGACTGGCATGGACTTGGTGTTCCTTCCCTATGTCCTATCTCTTGATTCAGTTTTACTCTGTTTAAGATCCTTTATGAAACTCCTATGCCCATCATAGTCTCAAATGATGTGTTTAAACCTATGTTGTTAATAATGCTCTGTATGCTAAGTTAAAAGGGCTTGCAGGTGATACAGAAAAAAGTCTGGTCACAACTGGTTACAGTGAACGAGCTGGATATCCCAAGGACATCTCACCAGTTCCAGCCAGAGATCTGATCTACGTGCACCTGCATCATGCCCAGACCCTAACTAAATTAGTTATTGAGACTGGCGGTAAAGACTGGGTGACCCTCCTTCCCTTTGTGCTTCTCAGAGTCCGAAACACACCTGGACGTTTTACTTCTTTGACTGAGTCTAGCAGGATATTGGATCCCTGTGTTGACTCTTTCTCACCCTCTGCTCTGTTTACCCATTTAAAGGCCTTGGAGGTTGTCAGAACACAGATCTGGGACCAGATCAAAGAAGCTCATGCACCTGAGACTACAGCAGTTCGGTCCTTGTCAGATGACATCGCACCGGCACTCTTGAGCCTCGGTGGAAAGGACCATATCTGATACTGTTAACAACTCCACGCCTCCCACGTCAAGAAGGCTCCTAGCCAGGGTAGAGGCAACCATGAAGACAACTGGACGGTGGCAACTACTGACAATCCTCTTAAACTTCGCTTGTGTCGTGGGGGCCACCCTAAGCCTAGGGAACGACAACCCTCTTGCCCCGATTCAACAGTCATGGGAAGTGCTTAATGGGGAGGGAAACATTGTATGGGCAATCACTGCAGCACATCCCCCTTGGACTTGGTGGCCTGATCTCACACCTGACATTTGTAAGTTAGTAGCAGGATCTCCCAATTGGGACCTCCCTGACCATACTGATCTTAGTAACCCACCCCCTGAACAGCGGTGTGTTTCAGGTGGAATAGGGAACATGTATGGGTGTTCAGGGCAGTTCTACCGAGCTAATCTTAGAGCTGCACAGTTTTATGTTTGCCCTGGTCAGGGTCAAAACAAAGAGCTTCAACAAAAATGTGGGGGGGCATCAGATTACTTCTGTGGCAAATGGACATGTGAAACGACAGGGGATGCCTACTGGAAGCCTTCCTCTGACTGGGATCTAATCACGGTAAAACGAGGTAGTGGTTATGATAAGCCATATCAAGGAGAAAGAGATCCCCATAAATATCCAAACTATGGCGACCTCCATCCAGATGAGGCCGCCATAGGAGCTTATGGGTGTGCTACTGAAAACAGCCCCCCAGGACCATGCAAAGGTAAATACTGCAACCCCCTACTTATAAAATTCACTGAAAAAGGAAAACAAAATCGTTTAAGTTGGCTTAAAGGAAATAAGTGGGGTTGGCGTGTATCCAGTCCACCGAGAGACCCTGGGTTCATTTTTACAATCAGGCTGACTGTGACAGAACAGGGTCCCCCGATAGTACCAGCTCCCCCACAAGTCCCGGCTGTACCAGTTCCACCAACTCCACGGCCCAGAACAGCAAGACCCTCCCTAGGGACTAATACTTCCCTCATGAGGATGACCTTGGCTTCCCCATCGTCCCTAGACACAGAAAGCCGTCTGGTCAGTCTAGTCCAAGGAGCTTTTTTGGTGTTGAATAGGACTAATCCTAATATGACTCAATCATGTTGGTTATGCTATGACTCTAGGCCCCCTTATTATGAAGGAATTGCTCAGATCAGGACTTATAATACTACTTCAGATCATTCTCAATGCCTTTGGGGAGAAAACAGAAAGCTGACTCTGGAAGCAGTTTCAGGAAGTGGACTCTGTTTAGGCCAGGCACCTCAGGATAAACGGCACCTTTGTAATCAGACCCAGAACATCCAGCCTAGCAAAAGTGGTCAGTATCTGGTGCCTCCCATAGACACAGTATGGGCTTGCAATACCGGTCTCACTCCTTGTGTATCTATATCTGTTTTTAATAGTTCCAAAGACTTCTGCATTTTAGTTCAGCTTATTCCTAGACTCCTGTATCATGATGATAGCTCCTTTTTAGATAAATTTGATCATCGGGTCCGTTGGAGAAGAGAGCCCATTACCTTAACCCTGGCAGTACTTTTGGGATTGGGAGTAGCAGCGGGAGTAGGTACAGGGACCGCTGCCTTAATTCAGACCCCCCAATACTATGAAGAATTACGTACAGCTATGGACATTGATATTAGAACTATAGAACAGTCTATAACTAAATTAGAAGAATCTTTAACTTCCCTGTCTGAAGTAGTGCTGCAAAATAGGAGGGGATTAGACTTATTATTCCTTAAAGAAGGAGGACTTTGTGCTGCCCTAAAAGAAGAATGTTGTTTTTATGTTGATCATTCAGGAGTAATCAAAGACTCTATGGCCAGACTTAGAGAACGCCTAGATATGCGTAAAAGAGAGAGAGAAAGCCAACAAGGATGGTTCGAAAGCTGGTTTAATAAGTCCCCTTGGCTTACCACTCTCCTCTCCTCCATAGCAGGACCCTTAATTATACTTATGCTTTTGCTCACTCTCGGCCCCTGCATTCTTAATAAGTTAGTGGCTTTTGTCAGAGAAAGAATAAATACAGTGCAAGTTATGGTATTAAGGCAACAATATCGGGTCTTTCAGGAAGCCGGTACCCAGCTCTAAGATTAGAGCTTGTCCCTAAAAGAAGGGGGGAATGAAAGAGTTAATTACTGGACACCTGAACTCTCCATGAACTCTTCAGCTCAGAGTTCTCTTACCCCTCCCATCCAGAGATAGTTCCCGGAGCACTCCTGAACTTTTTACCCCAAGGTACCCCCTCCCAATTGGAAACTGCTCCAGGAACATTTTTTAGATAAGGGGTCTCCTGGAAAAAACCTAGTCCTACCCCTCCCAACTGAAGACTATGCCAAGAACATTTTTGAGATAGGGGCCTCCTGGTACTGTCCCAGAATGTTCCAATAGATCGAGTACATTGCCAAAATATAGGACACGACCCCTTGGTTATGTAAAGCCCCTTGGCAGAACACCTTGGTGACGTAAAACTTGTACTTTTTACCTGGCTATTTCCTATAAAAGCTTGTGAAAAGTTTGGGCTAATTGCCGAATCTCCTCTGCGAGTTTCGACCCCAGATATCTGGTATATGTGCTTTTTATGTTCTTTCTTGTCATTGCTGTAGTATTAAATCTTACTCTCTATACATCTTAAGTTCGGTCTCAGTGTCTTCTTGGGTGCGCGGCTGACCCGAGGCTTGAGTAAGTGCCTCCCTTTGGGAGTTTTGGAGTCTTTCAGTAAAGGGTCACTCAATTACTAGGAAAAAAAAATACTGCTACTCACTTACATAAAAACAGAGGGGTTGTCTTTTTTTGTATTTGCTTTTTTGTTTTATTTTATTTTTATTTATTTATTTTTTTGAACAAGCCTTTTATTTCAGTCAGGTATCTTGCTTTATGAAAATATTCCACATTCACTCTCTGCTGGCTTTTGCTTTTGAATTGACTCTTTTCTTTTCTTTTCTTTTCTTTTCTTTTCTTTTCTTTTCTTTTCTCTTCTCTTCTCTTCTCTTCTCTTCTCTTCTCTTCTCTTCTCTTCTCCTTCTCCTTCTCCTTCTCCTTCTCCTTCTCCTTCTCCTTCTCCTTCTCCTTCTCCTTCTCCTTCTCCTTCTCCTTCTCCTTCTCCTTCTCCTTCTCCTTCTCCTTCTCCTTCTCCTTCCCCTCTCCTTCCTCCTCCTCTTCTCCTCCTCCTCCTCCTCCTTCTCTTTCCCAGAAAGCATTGACGTTTCTCTTTTAGAAAAATATTTATGTGATGGCACACGCCTTTAATCCCAGCACTTGGGAGGCAAAGGCAGGACGATTTCTGAGTTCGAAGCCAGCCTGGTCTACAAAGTGAATTCCAGGACAGCCAGGGCTATACAGAGAAACCCTGTCTCAAAAAAGAAAAAGATTTATTTTTTTAAAATTGTGTGTATGTATGTGTGCTTCTATAGGAGTATTGTCCATGTGTGCTGGTGCCCACCGAGCTGAGACTTTGCCATCCCACTGGAGCTGGGGTAGCTGTGATCTGCCTGACGTGGGTATTGGAAACTGAACTCAGGTTGTCAGCAAGAGCAGTATGTGTTCTTCACTGGTGAGGCATCTCTTTAGAAATGAGAGGTTTGGTGTGAGCTGAGACATTTGCTGCATGCAATGAGTAGCAATCTATGTATGCTTTGTTCCTGGCCACAGTGTAAACTGAATATATCAACCCTAAGGCCTGCAAGTTTTAATCATAAGCTGTTTTATAAGAACAGAGAAGCACTTATGTTTACCAACTGATAGAGATATCATCACCCAGGCACAAATCTGAGAGAGCTCCTAGAAATGGTACGGCAACTTCTGGAACCACATCTACTTTCCTTTACAGGCTGTGTGGTCTCTCCTACCCTATGACCTTACATGCACATGGCCTATACTGGCCAGCAATCTAAGTCAAAGTACTCTAAGAGCAATTCTAGAACAGTTCCTGTCAACTCTAATTCTTATGGGGAAAATAAGCTAGTAAATCATCTAGCTATCACAAGGGCTGGTTTGGATTAGGATTAAGTCTACAATGTTTAAATCCTTAGTTCTTGAGTTTTCTATATTACAAAACCAGGATTACGCCTTCTAGTAGTAGTTTTACAAATGGGGAAATGAGGAGACGTTACCTCTAAACATGGTCAGTATACTCTATAGGAACAGAGATCATGCTGTAAATGTCATCAGACCCCCTTTAGTATCATGTCAAAAGCTGGTGCTCACAGAGGACTGTGAAAGATGCTGAGTGACATCCCTGGGGTCTCAGATTCCAGGTTTTGTTTTTTCTTCTTTTTTCTTTTCTCAACTTGACACAAGGTAGGGTTGTCTAGAAAGAGAAAATCTCAACTGAGAAAATGCCTCCGTCAGATTGGCATGTAGGCAATTTTCTTGATAGATGTGCTGGGATGCAGCCCACTGTAAGTGGTACCAGCCCTGGCCAAGTGGTCCTGGGTTTTATAGAGATGGCAGTTGACTGTGAGCCTGGAGAGAAAGCCAGTGAGCAATGTTACTCTATTGCTTCTTCAGTTCCTGTTTCCAGGTTCCTGCCTTGATTTCCCTGGACTTCCCTTCATGATGAACTATAAACTATAAGCTGAAACACATCCTCTCCTGCCCAATTTGCTTTTGGTCATAATGTTTTGTCACAGCAACAAAAAGTAACTAGAACACTAGGTGTTAGGTCCTATAAGAATAAAGAATATTCAGGAGAAGTTTAGGTTCCCTTTAATGAATCCCTAAAATTCCTCTGCCTTTTCAAGCCTCGTGTTTTCAATCAGTGCTTCAGCCTGAGTTTACACATCTTTAAGAGAGTCATGAGCTGTGTAGCTGCATTGGTAAAGGCGCTCCCTTCTACTGGGGTCTTTATGTGTTTTGCAGAAGCAGATGGTGCCAGCTCAGGAGTCCTAGCTGGTTGTGAATATCAGAGCACTGGCAGGGCAGCCCTGGTGGCCTCAGGCAGGAAGCATAATGCTACATACCCATATCCACGTGTTTATAATTGGTCATTGAATATTCTCTATAACATGGATGAAGAGAAAGAAGGTGGTAGGTTATGAGGGGTGTTGTTAACTGTTCTCTGATAGGTTGTCAAGAATTAGTTTTCTTAGAGCAGATGTTCTCTTTTTGCAAAAATAGTCCTTAGGTAGTAGGATTGAAGTTCTACAGAAGCATGGTCGTATTATGTGCCCAATACTGCCTGTGGTGGTTTGAATATGCTTGGCCCAGGGAATGGCACTATTAGGATGTGTGATCCTCTTGGAGGAAGTGTGTCACTGTCAAGTGGGCAATGAGGCTCTCCTCTTAATTACATGGGGACAAGTAGAACTCTCAGCTCCTCCTGCACCATGCCTGCCTGGATGCTGCCATGCTCCTGCCTTGATGATAATGGAGTGAACCTGTGAACCTATAAGCCAGCCCCAATTAAATGTTGTCCTTATAAGAGTTGCCTTGGTCCTGGTGTCTGTTCACAGCAGTAAATCCTAACTAAGACACTACTTTATAGACATTAAGTCATTTAATTCTCATAACTAATTTATAAAGCAGGCAAAGTAATGCTTATTTTCAGACCAAACTAGTGAGGTTCTGAGTGGCTGACAAATCCAAGGTCACACAGATAATATGTAATGGACCTGGGATGTGATCTAAGAAATCTGACTCCTTTGTCTATGCTTTTAAACATCATTTCATGCAGAGTGATTTGTACTGAGTTACTAATGTCTTAATTGGCCTACACTTACCATGGGGCTTACTAGCATTTTCTAGAATACAAGGGAGTGAGTGGGCTAGAGGAAGCTTTGTAGAGTCTTTACTGAAGCGAAGATCTGAGAGGAGGGAGAGTAACACAGAAAATCAGGTGCTGAGCTATTCAAAGGGGGCGTGATTTGGCTTGGCCTTCCCATGAATGCCTTCTCAGACTTGGACCTTGCATCACTCGCTTGGTGAAACCCATTGCCTGAGACCTTGAGGAATTGACGGAGCATAGGAAGGAGAAAACATTTCCAGACTCAAGGTGTTGAAAACAGCTTTATTGATGCAATATAAATGATACATAAAGCACACAATATCACTGTGCTGTAATTGTTTCTCCCCCATCCCACAGCTTGACACAAGCTAGGGTCATCTGGGAAGAGGGAACCTCATTGGAGAGTACCTCCATCAGATTAGCACGTAGGCAAACCTACAGGGGATTTTCTTGATTAATGATTGATGGGAATGGCACCACTCCTGGGTCTATAGGAAAGCAAAAAGCAAGCCACATGGAGATCAGTAAGCAGTGTTTCTCCATGGCTTTGCTTCAGGAAGGAGGAAGTCTACCCCCAGGTCCCTCCTCAGTGTTGATGCTTTGAGTTTCTGACCCAATTTCCCTTCTTCACAATGCACTGGAAAGTGTAAGCTTAATTAAACCGTTTTCTCTCCAAGTTGCATTTGGTCATGGTGTTTGTCACAGCCACAGAAACAGACTAGGACAGTTATAGATTTGTGCTTATGTGTATGCCTAAGAAATGTCAGCCCAATTAAGGCAATAAGTATGGGCACCCAAAGTTGCCCTGGGCTCTTTGTATTCCTCCCTGCACCCCTTCAGCCTGTTTTCTTTTCCCAGGTAGCTACATCTTTTACTGGCGACATCTTATATAATGATAGGTTTTATGTAAATAAAATCAAATTATAGTTAATCTCTTTGACTTCTTCCCCTCAGCATGATTAGTTTGAGATCCAGCCAGGATGCTAAAGCATGAGTTCATACTTTTGAATTGCCGAGTAGTATTTCACACTATGACACTAATGGTATAAAGCATCTGTTGTGGTTTGAACTTGGAACGTCCCGTGTAGGCTCATCTGTTTGAACACTTGGCTCCTAGCTGGTTACATTATTTGGGAAGGTAGTGGAACCTTTAGGAGGTAGAGGAGGGAGGGAGTTTCTGGGGATGGTCCTTGAGATTCTAAACTCAGCCTCCATGTCTTGCTCTCGCCCTGCTTCCTGAGTGTGAATGCAGTGTGACTAGACAGCCTCCTGCTCTTGACACCTTACCTATCCTGCCATGTCTTCCTCACCGTGATGGGCAGGATTTCTCTGGAACAACCATTTTTCCTTCAAGTTGCTTTGTCGGGGTGTTTATCCCAGTGGCAGAGATAAATATTTGAGTGCCAGTCTTTAATTCCTCTTTTGAAAACACAAGGTCACAAATGCCAAATGTGGTTATGGATAAAAATATTATAAACTTTAGGTAATTTTTAAAGCAATTTGGATAGGAGATAACAGCCTAGAGACAAAGTTATCTCAAGGCCTCATCACAATTAGTCTAGGATGACAGTAATTCTACACTCTTGGTTAAATTTTGTGGACTATTTCCATTATGTTTGTACACACATTTGTCAGTTTTATTGTTTGCTAAGTATACAGTTGAATCTGAAAGAGCTAAGAGAAAAACACTTCAAACAAAACAAAACAGAAAACAAAAGTTATCCAACCCAAACCACCACCACCACCAAACAAAGGCCAAACCGTTTTTTAAACAACACCAATACATAATCCACTAAGAGTATATCAGGAGCTAGGGAGATGTCTCAATTGGTAAAGTCTTGCTACAAATGCATGAGGACCCGAGTTCCCATCCCTATCACTCGCATAAAGGAAGTCAGGAGTAGCGGCATGTGCCTGTAAGTCTATGGCTGGGGAGGCAGAGGCATGCACGTTTCTGGAATTTACTGGACAGCTAGACTTGTCCAGTTGGTGAACTTCAGGTTCAATGAGAGACCCTGTCTCAAAAATAAGGTGGAGAGTGATAAAAAGATCCTGCCATCCATTTCTGGTGTCCATATGCCTGTGTATGCACACAAGTGTAATATATATATGTGATATATATATATAATGTATAATATAATAATATACTATTCATTATGAGATTAGATTTTCAAAGCAGAGTTTATGCGAGCACTGGCTGTCTCATATCCTCACTATGCTTAGTATGGTTAGTTTTAATTGCAGACCTGATAGTTTGAAGTGTCATCTCATTACGGCTTTCATTTGCATCTCCCTAGTGATCCGTGGTGATGAGTGGCCCTTTGTAAATTTCCTTGTCATTAGTACATTTCTTGATGGTGAAATGTCTGGTTAGGTATTTTTCCTGATACATTTCTTTAATTGAATATTGGGAGTTCATTCAGCATATTGTTTATTGCTTGTGTGATTAGCAATGTTTTTCCCAATCTGTGTTTTCGTTCTTTGAAAATTATCCTTTGAAGAGCAGAAGTTATTAATTTTAATGAAACCCTGTGTATCAATTCTTTCTTTTGATGTAAAATGCCTTGATGCTTATTTTAAAGGAAGTCATTTAGTCTTTTATTATTATGGAAGATGTTAATTAACCCTTCATCAGGATAAGATAATTGGCTTATATACCTAGGCTGTTTTTGTTGTTGTTCAGCAATTACTATTCATTTTCTCTCTCTCTCTCTCTCTCTCTCCCTCTTGATTTGCATTTTAAGAAATGGTTGTATTGACTTTTCTCTTTGTAAATTTTATTTTCATTTGCTTTTATTTTTTGTCCTTCTGCTAAGCATCCATAAAAATTGCTCTGTGCTATTTCACCTGTATTACTGACAGCCATGCCTCTGCTGAATTTTCCTGAGGTCTTTTAATCAGTGGGAGATTTAGTTTTAGTGAATAGAACCATAAATTTAAAATAATTGGCGTATAGCATGAGTGCTTATTTTCTCTAATGGAATAAGGATATATATATATATATATATATAACTTAGTAGTAATTGAATATATTATATATCTTATATAGTAATATATAGTAAGTTATAGAAAAATATAATTTTTGAATTACTAAATGCTCAAACATTTAAAAAATGTCAATCAGAGCCAGAAAAGTTTAAACTGAAATATCAATTAAAGACAGTCCAAATTTATAACAAAAATTAAAATGATTGGCACCAATGAAAAATATTATTATCTATATTGAAAAAGAACCCAGAAAGAGCCAAAATTCAAACAAAGGATATTAGTTAACAAATATCAAATATCTAGCTCAAAATTAGGGTTAATAATATGTTTGCCTGAGAAAATAATACCTAGGGTTAGAGATATTATTCCATGCTTAAAAGTGATTGTTGCTCTTTCAGAGGACCTGGGTTCAGTTCTCAGGCAGATCATAAACATCTGTAACCCCAGTTCCAGAGGATCTGACCTTCTCTTGTACCCACTGCAGGTACTAGACATGTATGTCTTGCACATACATATATGCAGGGATAGCAATCATACATATGAATAAAAATAAATCTTTAAGAATATTTTATAAACCATAGTATCTAACTGTATTGTTACATTCCTTAAATAATAGGAAGCCTTTTGCTGTTATAGGGTATCTTTCATTTAAAAGATCTTTTATTTAAAAAATTTTAAACATAAAATTATATATTTTATGGGGTATTCTATGCATAGTGTAATGTTCAAATCAGAATCAGAATAAAGATGCTGTCTTTTAAATTATTTATCACTTCTTTGTAGGAAAAAAAAAAACCACTCAAACACCCTTGCTCTTATCTTTAGACACACACACTGACATTGCTATAGTCTTTCCCTTTATAGCAAAACGAACACCAGGACTTAATTATCTAACCATAACCTAGAATCCTGTGATCCACCTTTTTTGTCCCCCTTGACCTTTGCTTCTTCATTCTCAAGTGACCACCACTGCTAACTTCTATAAAGACAACTCATGTATGTACAGGAGAAAGTAGTCTCTCTGTGCTTTCTTTGTCTCACTAAGAATGCTCTCCAATTTCAGCCAGGCGTGGTGGCACATGCCTTTAATCCCAGCACTCGGGAGGCAGAGGCAGGCAGATTTCTGAGTTCGAGGCCAGCCTGGTCTACAAAGTGAGTTCTAGGACAGCCAGGGCGATACAGAGAAACCCTGCTTCAAAAAAGAATGCTCACCAATTCCATCTATATTTCCAATTCCATCT
Source organism: Mus caroli (assembly GCF_978045245.1). NCBI lineage: Eukaryota > Metazoa > Chordata > Mammalia > Rodentia > Muridae > Mus > Mus caroli. Next base: position 120,286,159 of record NW_028227261.1, read on the forward strand.
ACATTTTGGCAAATGATAGAATTTCAACCTTTTTCATTTTTTAGAGTTTTAACATTGTATTAGTCAGGATTTTCTAACACACACACACACACACACACTTTATGAAAATGCGTTATTAGAGTGGCTTATAATCTGTGGTATGGCCAGTCCAACAATGGAAGTCTCCTGAGGGAAAGGCTAAGAAGCTGCTGCTGTTCAGTAAGCAAGACTGAACATCGATCTGTTGTTCCAATCTGGTTCTGTAGTCTCAGACAGTTTCTAGAAAGCTGCTGATCTTCGGCCTATACTGGAATCCTAAAAGTGTAGATTCTAGTATCAGGAAAGCAATGCCTCAGGGTAGATGGATTTGACGGGAAAACCAAGGGCAAGCAGGCAAAATATGCAAAAGCTTCCTATGCCCATGTCTTTTCAGCAAGGGTCATCTCACCTGAAATGATCCAATAAAGTGAATTCCTCACGTGTGTGTGTGTGTGTGTGTGTGTGTGTTGCTGAGGATCAGACCCAGGGCTTTGCGCAGAATAGGGTAAATATCCTATAAATGAACTGCATCCTTAGTGTTTGATCTGTTTTTAATGTAAACCAGCCTTGTATTCCCGAGATACAGCATGATGCACCACGACTGTATATGTTATATAGTGTGATATATTGTTGAGTTGATTTGCTAAAGTTTAAATATTTTGTTATGAAAAATTATAAGGCATACTGATCAGTAGTTTTCTTGTAATGTTTATCTGACTGTCATTAGAATAATGCTAATCTCACAAAATTATTGAGATATATCTTCCTGATTTTATTGTCTGGACCGGTTGTGGATATTTGTGTTTCTTCCTTCAAAGTTTAGCAAAATTTGCCAATGAATATAATTTTCATCTTACCCCAAAATTTTTCTTTGGAAATATTTTATAAACTACAGACTCAATTTTTTTTTTTTTTAAATACAGAGCTATTCAGATAGGAAATTCTTCTTGGGTTTGCTCTGAGAGAGTGTGGGTAATCTGGTAAAGTATTGATTTATTATGGATAAATGTATTCATAATATTTTCTTAGTTTTTTTTAAAAAGTACTCATCATAGTCATAGTAATATCACCTTTCTCAAATGGCATAAGTAATTTGTGTGTTATTATTCTCCTGATGACTCTCATGAGAGTTTTATAAATGTTATTGCTATTCTTGGAGAATAAACTTTATATTTGCATTTCTATTTAAAAAATGTTCCTTCTGCAGTCAGTACTCATTACAGATGCTCCCTGACTGATGATGCTTATGGACCATGCACAGAGGTGTCTTGCACATTTCTGCTTGTCATCCTGATGGGAGATGCAGCTGGGAGGTTGCTGCCTGGTATTGAGTGACCCTAATGGTATTGGTTATCAATAGCCTGGTATTGGTTAGCATTCAAAATTTGAAGTTCAGTTCCTTTTTTTAAAGAACAATTTGTTTACTTTTTTTCCAAATTTTATTAGGTATTTTCTTCATTTACATTTCAAATGCTATTCTGAAAGTTCCCAATACCCACTCCTCCCCCGCCCCCCCCCCCCCCTGCTCCCCTACCCACCCACTCCCACTTCTTGGCCCTGGTGTTCCCCTGTTCTGGAGCATATAAAGATTGCAAGACAAGGGGGCTATCTTCCCAATGATGGCCAACTAGGCCATCTTCTGCTACATATGCAGCTAGAGACACAAGCTCTGGTGGTAATGGTTAGTTCATATTGTTGTTCCACCTATAGGGTTGCAGACCCCTTCAGCTCCTTGGGTACTTTCTCTAGCTCTACCATTGGGGGCCCTGTGTTCCATCCAATAGATGACTGTGAGCATCCACTTCTATGTTTGCCAGGCGCTGGCATAGCCTCACACGAGACAGATATATCAGGGTCCTTTCAGCAAAATTTTGCTGGCATATGCAATAGTGTCTGGGTTTGGTGGCTGATTATGGGCTGGATCCCTGGGTGAGGCAGTCTCTGGATGGTCCATCCTTTTGTCTCAGCTCCATACTTTGTCTCTGTAACTCCTTCCATGGGTGTTTTGTTCCCAGTTCTAAGAAGGGGCGAAGTCTGCACACTTTGGTCTTTGTTCTTCTTGAGTTTCATGTGTTTTGCAAATTGTTTCTTGGGTATTCTAAGTTTCTGGGCTAATATCCACTTATCAGTGAGAACATATCATTTGAGTTCTTTTGTGATTGGGTTACCTCACTCAGGATGATGCCCTCCAGGTCCAACCATTTGCCTAGGAATTTCATAAATTCATTCTTTTTAATAGCTGAGTAGTACTCCATTGTGTAAATGTACCACATTTTTTGTATCCATTCCTCTGTTGAGGGGCATCTGAGTTCTTTCCAGCTTCTGGCTATTATAAATAAGGCTGCTATGACATATAGCTAAGTTAGATTCTTCACCAGTTCTAGGCAGTCAGTCCTTGAGCTGACCCTGGGCATGGATAGCTAAGTCACTGCCCTACACAGGAATTTACTATTATCTAGGAAAAAGGAAGTTTGTGCTCTAAGGAGGAACCAAAGTAGTTACTTAGAACAATAGATTGCTGAGTTACACCCATACACAAGAATTTACAATGGCCTAGGGGGAAGGTGGACTATACAATAGACTAGAATAGGAACTATGGCAAGGGCACGAAGCCCTTGCCCCTGGCTTCTAAGGTTAAGCTAACTTTAGGTGGGGCTGTTTTTGATACCAGTTGTTAACTTTGAATTTTATCCTAGCTGGTTCCTGCCAGCCCTTCCGTGTTTGCATTCCTCTGTTTTATGTAAGAATCCAGTAACCTCTTTGTACCTTGCTGGTGTGTCACCCAACTTCCCTATTTTCTTCTGTATAAAAAGTTTGATGCTCGATTTGACAAATTACATTCAGATCCACACTCCCTTGTGTCGAGTTCCTTTGCCCACCTACAACCAGAAACCCGTTCTGTGCAGATAGGAGACCCAGAAGGGGTAAGTCTGTGGCACACAGAGACCCTACAACCTCTGTTAGAACAAACTGACTCCTTAGGGGACAAGATTCACATGATCTGAGGTTGGGAAAGCTTCTAATGAGGTAACCCTGCTTAAAATTGGTCTTTAAAATAGGAGGGGAATTTTGTAAAAATGCTGTCTTGTTTATGTTTGAATTTGTGAACCACACTTCTGATTCATCCTACATGTTTACTATCTGGTCAGTCACCCAGAAGGAAAGTTATGGAGCTTGCCTGGTGTGGGTTTGATTTCCATGATGGTTTGGAGATTAGTGAAATAAATGCCAGAACTTACAGTATGCATTTTCTTTTTTGATTTTTTTCACTCCTCTTATTGAAAAATAGAACATTTTATCATACAATATGCCCTAGTTAGTTATAGTTTCCCTTCCTTTTATCTCTCACAGTTTTCCTCTACTTCCCTTCTCTCTGGATCCACTCCTTTTAATCCCTCCCTGGCGGGGGGTGGGGGGGGGGTGGAAGAGGAGGGGCGGGAAACAGGCTTCTAAGAAATAACAACCAAGCATGAAAACATAAAATATGACAAGATTAAGAAAAACCTACCATATTAAAATTGGACAAGGTAACCCAACTCAAGAAAAAGTTCCAAGAGCAGGTACAAGAATCATTCTCACATTTAGGAGTCCCAAAATATACAAAGCTAAAAGGTATAATATATATGCAGAGGACCTGATGCAGGAATGGTTTTCTTAACCAAATGGAACTACAACTGAAGACATACACACATAGTAGACATTTTGTGAAAATTAGTTCCTAGATATAAAAAGAGAAAATGTTATTCATAGGTACATGTGGAAAAGCTTTAGTCCCAATCAGGAAATTTTCTCCTGTGCCAATGTGTTCAAATCTATTTCCCATTTTCTCTTCTATTAGATTTAGTGTATCTGGTTTTATGTAGAGGTCCTTAATCCATTTGGGCTTGAGCTTTGTGCAGGATGATAATTATGGATCAATTTGCATTCTTCTACATGTAGATTACCAGTTAGAGCAGCACCATTTTTGAAGATTCTTTCTTTTTTTCCACTGTATGGTTTTTGGATTCTTTGTCAAAAATCAAATGTCCATAAGTGTGTGAGTTTATTTCTGGGTCTTCAATTCTATTCCATTGATCAACCTGACTGTCTCTGTACCAAAACAATGCAGTTTTTATCACTATTGCTCTGTAGTAGAGCTTGAGGTCAGTGATGGTGATTCCTCCAGAAGTTCTTTTATTTTTCAGAATTGTTTTGGCTGTCCTGGAGTTGTTTGTTTGTTTGTTTTTGTTTTTCCATATGAAGTTGATAATTGCTTTTCCAAGGTCTGTAAAAAATATTGTGTTGGAATGTTGATGAGAACTGCATTGAATCTGCAGATTGCTTTCAGTAAGATGGCTGTTTTCACTATGTTAATCCTACCAATCCATGAGCATGGGAGATCTTTCTATCTTCTGAGGTCTTTCTTCAGGGAGTTGAGGTTTTTGTCATAAAGGTCTTTCACTTGCTTGGTTAGAGTTACACCAAGATATTTTATATTATTTGTGGCTATTATAAAGGGTGTTGTTTCTCCATTTTTTTCCTCAGCCCATTTGTCATTTGTATAAAGGAGAGGTACTGATTTCTTTGAGTTAATTTATATCTAAATATGGGCAGAGACTGAAGCAATGTCCAAACAATGACCAGCCCAACTTGGGATCCGTCCCATGGGCTGGTACCAGTCCCTGACACTATTACTGATGCTGTCTTGTACTTTCAGACAGGAGCCTAGCATGGCTGTCCTCTGAGAGGCTCTACCCAACAGCTGACTGAGACAGATGCAGATACTCACAGTGAAGGTTTGGATGAGGTCAGGAACACCTATGGAAAAATTAAGGAAAGGATTAAAGGAATTGAAGGGTATGGCAACCTCACAGGAAGATCAACAGTGTCAACAAACCTGGACCCCAGGGAACTCTCAGAGACTGAGTCACCACCCTAAGAGGTCTGAGGCTTTTAGCATATATGTAGCAGAGGACTGCCTTGTCTGGCCTCAGTGAAAGAGCATGTGCCTAATCCTGTAGAGGCTTGATGCTCAGGGGGGTTCAACCTCTCAGAGGTGAATGGGGGGGGGGATGATGGGAGATGTGGGAAAAGAATTTTGCAAAGGAGGACTGAAAGAAGGCAGCATTTGGGATGTAAATAAATAAAATAGTTAATTAATGAATAATAGTAAAATCCTTGGTCCCCGTGTTGATCCTTTTGGAAGATGGAGTGGATCTTAAGGAGGTGAGGCCCTCTGAGAGACCCTGAAGTAGTTTGTGGGATCCCAGCGTACCCTCTCTTACTGCTAGTCCCTTGGTTGGTTTGCTCCACCACAAGGTCCGGCTTTGATTACTACTTTCTCCAGATGCCCAAAGCAATGAGGTCACGTGATCTTGGAGTAAACCTAAAGAACCATACCAAGGACACCTATAGGGTTTTGTTAGAGTCATGAGGATCTGACTAACACACAGGTAACAAGGCTGGGTTGAGATGGTCCATGTCCGTAGTCATCGCCAGTGTTTCTTCATTTAGATGCAAGTCTATCACTGAGGATTTCTTCCTAATAATAAAACTGTGAGTATGAACTGTAAAGAGCGAGGATTTTCTTCATGTTACTATTGTTTTAGTCTATCAAAATATTGAAGAGTTGCATTTTTATTTCAAAGAGAATATGTCTACTCCACATGACTTCCACGGCTAGCTTTTTCTTGAGAAACTATACTCTCCTGTTGATTCTCACAATAACACTTGATCCTTACCTACTTCCAGAGAGTTGAACTTTTTTTTTTTAATAACAGCAAAAGTCTTTGAAACATATAACAAAATCTAATGAAAAATCAGGGAAACCAAACAGTAAAACCCAACAAAAACTCATGTTACTAGAAAGAAGTTAGACTGATTTGATATGTGTCTTAGTCAGGGTTTCTATTCCTGCACAAACATCATGACCAAAAAGCAAGTTGGGGAGGAAAGGGTTTATTTGGCTTACTCTTCCACATTGCTGTTCATCACCAAAGGAAGTCAGGACTGGAACTCAAACAGGTCAGAAAGCAGGAGCTGATGCAGAGGCCACGGAGGGATGTTCTTTACTGGCTTGCTATGCTTGTTCAAACTTCTCTTTGTGAGACTTAACCAGAGAACAAAGTCTCTGCTGGGCTTTTTTGAAACTTCCTTTGTCAGTGCAATTAATGCAATTAGTCCAAGTCTCTTCACCTTAGCCTCAGGCAGACTTTTCAGACCAGGGCAAAAAGTAGCCACATTCTTCACCAAAATACCACAAAAACAGTCTTTATGCCACATACTGAAATTCTTCTCCTTTGAAATCTCTTGGACCAGGTCAACACAGTTCAAATTACTCCTAACAAGAAAGTCTTTCATATTCCTACTAGGATGACCCATTAAGCCCCATTTAAAGCATTCCACTGAGTTCCAAATCCAAAGTCCAAAAATCCACATTCTTTCAAATAAAAGCATGGTCAGGCATATCACAGCAATACCCCACTTCTGGTACCAACTTCTGTCTTAGGGTTTTACTGCTGTGAGCAGACACCATGACCAAGGCAAATCTTATAAAAAACAACATTTACTTGGAGCTGGCTTACAGGTTCAGAAGTTCAGTCCTTTATCATCAAGGTGGGAGCATGGCAGCATCCAGGCAGGCATGGCACAGGCAGAGCTGAGAGTTCTACGTCTTCATCCAAAGGCTGCTACTGGAAGACTGACTTCCAGGCAACTAGGGTGAGGATTTTATGTCCACACCCACAGTGACACACCCATTCCAACCAGGTCACACCTATTCCAACAAGGCCACACCTCCAGATGGTACCACTCCCTGGTCCAAGGATATACAAACCATCACAATATGGTAATGATATGGCAATAATACAGTAATGGAAGCAAACACTTGTGCATAGTCATGTATGTGTGCACATGTACTGATGTAGGTATGTGTACATGTATGGAAGGAAGTTTGTACATGGGCATGTATGTGTGTGGACATGTGTGGATATGTGCTTGTATGTGAGTTTCACATGTATGGAAGTGGGCATGTGTGTATGCATGGAAATGCACAGGGAGGAATATGGATGTGCACTGTGGATATGGCTGTGTGGATGTATGTATGTATGCATGCAAGTGTGGATAGAGAGTGTATGTATGTGTGTGGATATATGAGAGAAATTGCTGTGTATGCATATGTAGATATTGGATGTATGTGTGTGTTTGTATGTGTGTGTGTGTGTGTGTGTGCACACATGTGAATGACATGTGCAAGTTCAGACAATACAATGAGGTCAGGAGTTTTCTATAGTTAGTCTCCATCTTGTTTTCTGAGGCCACATCACTCATTGTGCTTAAATTTGCCACCAGGCATGTCTAACTGGCCAGCAAACCTTAGGGATCTGTCTGTCTCTACCTCAGCATTGGAGTTATATATGGAAGCCTTGAGCCAGACTTTTTAAAAATTTTTTATTTATTTATTAATATTTATTTATTTATTTATTTATTTATTTATTTATTTATTTATTCATTATACGTAAGTACACTATAGCTGTCTTCAGACACTCCAGAAGAGAGCATCAGATTTTGTTACGGATGGTTGTGAGCCACCATGTGGTTGCTGGGATTTGAACTCAGGACCTTTGGAAGAGCAGTCGGTGTTCTTAACTGCTGAGCCATCTCACCAGCCCGAGCCAGGCTTTTTACTTGGATGCTGTGAATCTGGAGTTAGGTGGCCATGACTGTGCAGCAAACACTCTGTGCTGGGTGATGATAAGATGCTTTTGTCTTTCATAACATACAGACCCTACACTGTCTGTTGGAACAAAGGAACACACTGGGAGACAAGACTTGAGCTGAGGATGAGGTGGGGGGCTCTAATGAGGAAACCCTGCCTGAGTTTGGTCTTTGAAATAGGAGAACATTAGAAAACCATATCCTCTGCCCTGATTTCTGTTTTCAACATGAAGAAACTCTTTCTTGGATCAACCAGTCTTAAACAGAATTTTAAGCAGATCAAAACAAGAAAAGCAAAGCTGCCGTAGCTGAGGGCATGGAGTCTGCTCCCCCTTCTCCAGCTTTCCCTCCCTGGAGATGCTCCAGGCTGCACAGGTGAACAGTGCAGAGATCTCTGGGTGAAAGAATGACAAGTTAGATATACGATTGATTAAGTAAATCTGAAGAGGCATACCACCCACAGTCATTTCAGTCAGTGGCTATCATCAAAGACTTCTAAATCAAAAGAATGAGGGATAAAAGCTGTGGGTTTGAAGTAATAGATGAGTTACTCTCTATAATTATACTAGATGGAAACTTTCAGGAGAGCCCCAGGGAAGCTAAACCTACCACAGGCTTCATACTCTCCTGCCCATCTGTCTAGATCCCTGTCACTTCCCAATAGACCCAGGGTAAGATGTTGAGGACAGTCTGTGTCCTCTTCCCCAAACACTTGGTTCAAGAGCACTGATTTAGTTCCACTTCTATTCCTACACACTTCAGGGCAACCAATTTCCCTAAGGCTTAAGTCAAGGCTGGGATCAGATGAGGGGCATGCTTCCTGCCACCAGGTCAATAAGTGAAGTGATTGTCACTGCACAGACCCCTAGTCTATCTGCAGATCTTGAAGTCAGTCTGGAACTGTATTGGAATCATTCGCCCCAAAACACCTCCCCAGTGCCTCCCAACGGACAACATTTGTTTCTCAGCAACAAGCTCATTTGATGAAGTAAAAATGTTAAATGAGTCTGCACTTAGCAAGTGCCTGCCTAGTAAACAATAAAGGTAGCAATGACAACAAACACTAAAATCTCAAATCAAATGCCAACTCTTTAAAAAAATTTCCAGGTTTCTCCTTCCTTTTTAAACTCTCACAGTATTTTATTTTTGTTGGACTTTGATAGAAGATGCCACACCATGTCTCATGTTAAAATTATTTTAATCTTTGCTACTGACGTTTAAGTTTCCCAAGGAATCCATTCCAGCTGCTTTTCCTCTTTTGCTCCCTGACCCATCCAGCATAAGATTACCCAATCCTGATTCCTGCCCCATGGCATCCATACTCCTTTGCTCTCATTCCCTCTTGCCATTGTGGGTAGGGGGGTCACAATTTGCTTCTACTTACAGAAAATGGTGGAAGTAACAGGAATTTGTTCACATGATCATGTTCAGTATAAATAAATGTCTCTCTAAAAGCTCTTACAACAGGCTGACTTTAGATTTTCCCTGTTCCTTGCTGGTTTGAAGATGACTCCTACAGCTTCTGGGAAGTGAATTCTCCTAACACCTGCCTGAGCATCGAGGTAGGCCTTTACCCTGTTCTGTCCACAGGTCACACCCCAGGCCTGGTCGATATCTTAATCACAGTGTTGATGAAGACTTTTTCAGAGGATCCAGCTGAGCCACATTCAGACTCCAGAGAAAATTTGAGACAAGCAGGTGTTGTTTTAAATGGCTAAATATGTGGCAATTTGATGTGCAGCCAAGAACATTTCAATCAGATCTGATATAAAATTTTACTTTTTTTTTTGTCTAAGAAGATGCAGATCGGGCCTATGATATTTAAAATTATTTAAATCAGAACTTTAGAAGCATTTAGGGTAGTTCTAAAATCATATTTAAAAAAAAAAAACCACATCAATTTATGGCCAGAACCAGGAGAAACTGATGTATAGACATTTTAAAGCCTTTCGATAAATTTGATCCTCCTAATATGTGAAGAGTAATATATCAGTAAGAGAAAGATCAGAAATCCATTACTATGAGAGAAGGATGGCAGTGGACAGAAAATAAAGTCCAACACGGGGTGGGGGGAGGGTTTTCTAAGCAAAAAAGACAAAATAAACATGCCAAGACCTGTTCCTACTTGTCACGCTGCAGAAACATTTGATGGCTCAGGCAGGATGGTAGGAATGTTGTTCGTGTGTTAGCCTCCATGCTTCCAGATGCAGTATTTAATCGAAGTTTAGAAAGGGCAAACACATCTTTGACCCATCAACTCTACTTCTAAATATTTATTTCCTTTTTAAAATGTTATTTTTTGAGAATTTCATCTGTATATTTTTATCATATTTTCCCCATCCTCCAACTCTCCCTAAACCCTCTCCTCTTAACCCAATTTTCTGTTCATACCTACTCTAAAAGAAAAAAAAATGAAAAAAAAGCCACTGGTATTCATGAAGTATGATTTGTGTTGGTCAATGACTCCTGAGCATGGACAGCCCCAGAGTGTGGTTGGTTTAGCCATTGGCATTCCACTGAAGAAAACTTCCTCTCAGCAGGCCCCCTTATCCACAGAGATTCTCATCTCCCAGTAAAAAGCTTACTTATCACAGTATTGTTTGGATTACCACAGGATTGAGAAATTCTAAACTTTTATTCATATATTTAAAAATTATCCATTAATTGAACTGGGATGACATGTTCTGCAGTAATTAAAATCAACATATGGACTACAGAGATGCTCAGTGATTAAGAGAACTTGCTGTGCAAACATGAGGACCTATATTAGAATCTCAATTCACGTGAGAGTGGGAAGAGAGAGAGAGAGAGACTTAGAAACAGAGAGACACAGGGAGACAGAGAGCAGGGAACACAAGCTGATCGTGACCACAGGTGTCTATAAATCGCATTGGGGGAAGAGCCAGGCAGATTCCAGGAGCTCCCTGGTCTGCCAGCCTATTCAAGTGGTGAACCTTTGATTCAATGACATTCCCTGACTCAGATGAAAAGGTGATAGAACAGAATCCCCATTCCTGCCAATGCCACATCCTCCTCTGGTTTCTGCATGTGCACGTACTGCCCTCATAGAACACTATACCACACACACACACCATAAACAAAAGCAAGCAAAAATCCCAGCATACTAATTTGGAATGCTCTCTTAAGTTATACTGCTAAATAAGAAAAGAAATGCTGGCTGGGTTTGAAACACCTTCTGTATCATTTGTATAAAAACACCCACATTAACATATATGGCTGTTTCATCTAGAGGCATAAGACAGTGGCAGTGGCTGACTCTGATGAATAAGACTGTAGAATAGAGATGTGCAAATGCCTCCTCTATCTCTACCCATTCTGTTTTAATTTTGTGCCATTGATTTGTTACCTTTCAAAAAATTAACCTAAAGCTTATAAAAGAGAGCCTGAGCAAAGAGGTTTGAAAGAAAATTTATAAAATACACATCTCCAAGTAATGAATGTAAGAAAGATGCTTCAAATCCGAGGTTTCAGGATTGCTTATGTGGGCACAGGAGTGGGAGAGAGAAGTATCACACAGCTACGATAGATGAAAATTTCACAGTTGTGTCTTTCTTCCCAACCCAAATCCCCTAGGGCCATCCATTGAATATCTTATACTGTAATTTTAGTTTTTCATTTCCTTGTGTAAAAACACCCTAGGAACTTTTCTATAAAAAGGAGTTCCCTGGGATTTAAAGCCAGCATGATTTAGAAAAGTCCTCACTTCAAAGTTAGCTTCCCTGTGAACCTGCCTATGGGTGGCATCTTTCAAAATGAAATAATTAGAATTCGGTGGAAGCAGTAGTGGCTACACCTGGGGTTTGATGTCAGAATAGCAGGAAATGTGGTCTGACATCTGCAACACAAAGCTATTACAAAGACATGGCAACTGAATATGTACTTGATTAAGACGAAATGACTTTTACTTTGAGTGGAGTATGAAAATATTTCGACAACAGTATTAAGAATGATGTCACATGGTCTACAGAGCCAGTTATAGGAAAGCCAAGGGTACACAATGAAACCTGTCTCAAAGGAAGAAGAAGGAGGAGGAGGAGGAGGGAGAAGGAGGAGGAAGAAGAAGAAGAAGAAGAAGAAGAAGAAGAAGAAGAAGAAGAAGAAGAAGAAGAAGAAGAAGAAGAAGAAGAAGAAGAAGAAGAAGAAGAAGAAGAAAGATGATAAGAATGATGTCATAAAGATCCCCTGGGGTGTGGGACACGAGTATGTTGCCTGTGCTGCTCCCTAACTTCTCCCCTAAGAAAACCCCGAGAGCACACTGAGCAAGGAGTGGATCTCCGTACAGCAAACCTTTTGTCACTTACAGAAACCTTTTGTCACTTTCTCCCTTCTATTGTAATTGTTGGAGCTAGGCTCAACAGTTGTGGCTGTGCTCAAAAAATACCAAGTTCAGTCTTCTGTTCTAGCTTTGTCTAGGACTGTCTGGTAACTTTCCTCATTTCACATTGTCCTATTTCTAGGAGGGATCACCTCTTCAACTCTAATTATCCTGAGGAAGTAACCTTGAGCATATGTGTGGGCATTAAGGAATGTAAGAAGGGTTGGAGTGGGGACCCCTGTCATCTCACTGCACATCCTCAGTGATGCTGAGATGGGACTGGCTGCATGTTAGAAAGCCAGCCTTCCCAGTGTGGGCTTGGCTGAGACTGTGGTGATGATCCTGCAGCATCAGGTAGCGCGTCTCTCAAGTGCTTGGCACCCTGTGGTCCTCAGAACATTCTCATTGATTGATGCTGTTCTGAACTAATTGACCCTTCTTAAAAATGGCTATAATTACTTTTCAAGTTCTAGAGGGAAGTGGTAACAGATTTTTCTTTCTAGAAGAGAGCCAATACTTGCTTTTCACCTTCCCTTTCGCAGGCTTTTGCTTAATTCATTAGCTTGTTTTCTTGAAAGGAATGAAATAGGTAGACAATAGAAGAAACTTACCTTTATCATAACAGCCCTCAGAAAGGGTTTTGCCCACACATATTTGTAACTGCCGACTCATAAGATGTTTCAGATTAATTCTGGATTCAATTTACCAAAATGGTGTTTCCCAGTCCTCAGCAAATGACAAAGGATTGGTTGTAGGTAGTAACAAATCTGTTCACCATTGCAGTTGAGTTTCCCTGGAGGATTAGGCCCAGCCTCTCATTCTTGAGCATCACAGCATGGTCTTGACTTTCTGTATGCTGAGAATGAGAAAATGTTATATGAACTTGTCAGCCTCCCTGCCTCTGCTTGTGCTGGGATCCATATAGGTAGACTTTCTGTTATTCACAGCAGTGTTTGTAAAGTCTGCAGTGATCACTGGCTTAACAGTTCCTCTAAGGACATGGTGGAGACACTGAGACAGTTGGGAGGCTGACATGATAAATTGATTGCCAATCAAAGACCCCTTTGTCCTTGGCTGGGTCATTAGGCTGTTTAATGCTATGAATGAACTCTGACCTCTATGTCAGGGTCCCTTACATCATTGTGACTAGGTCACATTCAATGACTTGAAACTAACATGTTCTGGCATCTACTGAGGTCATCCAGGAGTGTTGACCATGCCTTAAGGGCTACAAACAGTACATCCCATTGGACACCTCACATTGATGTCCACTGTATTGATTATTGCAGCCCTGTTCACTCCTGGTTACTCTTTCCCTTTTCTAGTCTGTGTAGACTTTTGGTTTCTTAAAATATGTAGTGAGTACTTTTGCTTTTTAGCAAATTTCTGTCTAACCCCATGATTTATAATTGAGTGAGGCCCTTTTTACATTTATATCACTGCTTGGGTCTTAAAGTCCCTCATCTGTACCCAGATGCCTCCCTGAGACCCAGGACTTCCCTCTTTAAACTCCTTCATGGTCATCTCCACCCTAGAAAGTAGTTTACGTCACTATCACTTTTTATGAGGTGGAAGAGCTTTCCAATCGTCAGCTTGGATTTTCCCTAGAACCTCACTTCTGGATACACTTTAGAAAGGTTCAAGAAGACATGCGGCACCACAAGGAGACCATGCTAGTGTGCTTCCTGGCCCTAGAAAGTCACATTCAACATGAGTTGCCCATTCAGATCATTTTACCTTCAGGAACATAACACCACAGAGCATACTTTGGCACTCAGCACAGTGAGTCTTGAGTGGAGAAGTGCCGAACTCTCCAACAGAGCTGAATGTTAACTTTGTCTGCCTTCATTCAGACCAAACAGAGTAAGACTAAAGTGCATCTTTAGACATTTGAATCCCGCTAGAATTCTTGCTCCGTTATGCAACAATTTTAGTGAATGCATATTTTCAAATTTGAGAAAGAAGCAAAATTTTGTTATCTCTATTTTCTGTGTAATGTTAATCTCAATTGGCTTGTTATATATTTGAGATAGCACAGTCAGACTCAGACCTCCCACAAGGATAAAATGGTTGGGGTAATGTGAAAGAAAGGCCAAGGAAGAAAGGTGAGATTTCCCCTAGCCCTTCACATGCCCAATTTGAGAAAGCCATAGACTGCGTAGTTTGAATACAAAATATTTTCCATAGGGTCACATATCTGAACACTTGATCCCTGGCTGATGGAGCTGTCTAAGAAACATGTGGAACGTTCAGGAGGTGAAGACTTGGTAGCAGGGGCAAATTGTAGGCACAGGCCTTGAAACTTCACTGCCTTGCCCCATTTCCTGTCTATTATCTGTTTCCTGAATGTGGATTCACAATGACTAGTCAGCCTTCTGCCTCTGCCGAGGTCCTTGCCTACTACTGTGGCTTCCCTAACATGATGGACTCTATCCACCTGTAGCTGTGAGCTGAAAGCACCTTTCTCTCTTAAGATGATTTTTTTTCTGTGTATTTTGAACAGCAGCAGAAAAATAACTAGGACAATGTTATTTACCAGTGTGTTTGTAAGATATGTATATGAGAGCTTGTGTGTGTGTGCACACACAGGCACATACACACAGACACATAAATGCATTCACACACAGGCATACACACATGCATGCAAGCACATACATACACATACATGTGTTCACACATACAGGCACACACATACGAGTATACATACATGCATGCATGTACACACTGGCACACAAATATGCACAGGCATACACACACACACTGTAATTGATGACGTCAAAGTAGTGCAGTAGATTGTCAGACATGCATTTGGAACTTCATTACATTAGCATTGCAGCCTGTACAGAGGCAAGTCCCTGCTCCTGAGCTGTGTGCTGCTCCTCAAAAGCTCACAGAACAAGATCCACAGTGCAGACCTTAGAGAAGAATGAGCTTTGAGATTTGTGCTGTATCTGTTTACAACAAGATTCTGAATTTAGAGACCTGCTGTTTTCATGGTTGCTGCGGAGCATCCTGTGTGGAAATGTTCCAGGCCCTGAGAGGCAGCGGGCTCCCTCATGAATAGGCAATTGGATGCCCCTCCCTCCAGGCTGACAGGGATGCTGCGGCTCTCCTGGAATTTTTTTCTACTTCAAAAAATAAATGTGTGCTTAACTTGTAAATGTAGTTTCCAGGGCCTGAAAGAATATTTTTGTTTTGAATAACAATCATGTTTTTTTTCTATAGAATGCAGTTGTGGGTTCAGCAGTGCCCGGCTCCCAATCCTTTAGAAACAATGGCACCAAGCCATATTCTCCAGTTCATAGCACGCATAGTGATTCTCACATTAAATAGATGTAAAAGAGAAAAGCAGTTTGACACCTCAGTTTCCACAGCGGTGACACAGGCTGCAGAGGACTCTGAATTTCTCTAGCATCTGGAGCACCTTGTAATACAGCTTCATGAGTTTGTGACTCAGTTTCCCTTCTTGGTACTAAACTTCATATGATCTATAGAAGGAAATCTATAACAATGCTTAGAATCCTGCCTACCCTACGGCATACGATAAGATCTACATGGTTCCAGCTGTATCCATCACTGCTAACACAGAAGCTGGTGCTATGGAAACGTGCCCTTGTGATGGTGGATGTTAGAGTCAATTTGCCAGAAATTAAATCACCCAAATAAGGGACACCCGCTGACAAATTATCCGGACTGCCTTAACTCATAAGTGGGAGACCTATCCCATGAGTGGACAGCATATTTTGTTGGCAGTTCAGGTTGAAGCAGGCAAGGCAGTAGGATAAGCGTCCACTTCTTGCTCTCTTGGCTTTCTTTCCTTCAGCCATCAAATGGACTTGTGCTGTTGCTGCTTCCTTTGATGGGACCAGAAACAGTATTTCCAGTCTTCCATCATTGACTAAGTTGGTTCTGCTGGACCTTCCAGAGTTTCAGTGCCATACTGGGACTTCAGAGTCACCTAGCCTTGTGGCCTAAGCAATTTCCATGCTGTCATATTCCCCAGTGTAAGAGAGCCATTGGCGGACTACTCCAGCAGCTAAGAAACCCAGCCTCTAGGTACAAGAAACAGCTTCCCAGTCTCTCAGATGTGCAATAGTTGCTATTATATTTTAACATCATGATTTAAAAAATTTTTAATATATTTAATTACACACACATATATATATATATATATATATATATATACACATACATACACACATATATACATACAGTTTTAATTGGTTCTGTTTCTTTAGAGAACTGGGGTGCCAGGAATGAGGTGTTGCTCAGATACACCTTTTTTTTTTAATTATTTTTTTTATTTTGGTTTTTCGAGACAGGGTTTCTCTGTATAGCCCTGGCTGTCCTGGAACTCACTCTGTAGACCAGGCTGGCCTCGAACTCAGAAATCTGCCTGCCTCTGCCTCACAAGTGCTGGGATTAAAGGCGTGCGCCACCACTGCCAGGCTTTCAGATGCACCTTTTGTGCCTTGGACTGGTTTTGTGAAAGGAAAGTAACGGATTTGGGAGTTTGGGAAGGCAAAGACCTTTGAGTGCTCTAAGCTTAATTAGCTGCTGGAGGAACTTAGAAGAAAATGCTGAGATATATGCAGACAATGGAAGCCTAGCTTGTAAAAGTTTCAGAGGCAGGTAGAAGGCTCCCTCAGTGGCTCCCTCAGAGCCATTCATATAATACATTAAGAATAAGTAGATGGGGAAAGTTTAATGCTTTACTGGAACAGTGGATCCTGGATAGCTGGGGCTGAAGGATCATGTGATTATGAAGAGATGAGTGTTATTGAGTGGCACGCCGGGAAATATTTCCTCAGGGTCAGTGTCTTAGTCAGGGTTTCTATTCCTGCACAGACATCAGGACCAAGAAGCAAGTTGGGGAGGAAAGGGTTTATTCAGCTTACACTTCCATACTGCTGTTCATCACCAAGGAAGTCAGGACTGGAACTCAAGCAGGTCAGAAAGCAGGAGCTGATGCAGAAGCCATGGAGGGATGTTCTTTACTGACTTGCCTCCCCTGGCTTGCTCAACCTGCTCTCTTATAGAACCAAGACTACCAGCCCAGAGATGGTCCCACCCACAAGGGGCCTTTCCCCCTTGATCACTAATTGAGAAAATGCCTTACAGTTGAATCTCATGGAGGCATTTCCTTAACTGAAGCTCCTTTCTCTGTGATAACTCCAGCTGTGCCAAGTTGACACAAAACTAGCCAGTACAGTCAGTATACAGAAAGTGTGGTCTAAAGTTCAGAAGGTTGCATCTCAAGCTGAACTTGTCACTTGTAAGCATCACCCACTTGGTACTGGTTTGGGTGATGGAATTAAAGACTGCTGAGGCTTGGCACTTTGAGTGGATAGGGAAGGAAAGTAGTGAATGTAGCCTCAGTTACAGTGGAGACCCCAGTAAATAGGAGATGGCAGTACTGTGAGAATACTTCCACAGACAGTTTCAAACGTTGAGTGGAGTCATCCTGAACTTAGGAGACAAGCTGTGTGTGCTGTAGATGGCAGAGGTAGAGACCCTCGTGGGTCCCTAGTGAATCCCATATGGTGGATACTGAGCTATTTACACTACTGGAATTAGATCTTTCTCTGAGTCGATTGTAACTGTTCCCTGGTTCTTCACTTTTAAAATAAGAAAGTATATAGCTTATCTTTTATTTTATAGGAGCCCACAGTTAAGAGGCTTTTATGTGTGGAAAAAAATTTGACTGTAAGACTTTTAAAAGTGTTTTATATTACAATGTTAACATGAGACCTTGAGTAAAAAATAAATGAAAAGGGTATGGCTTGAGAGTGTTGTATCTGTGTGTCAAGTTGTATGGTTGGTTTTGTCAACTTGACACAAACTAGAGTCTGCTGGTAAAAGGGAATCTCATTGGAACAATTAGTGCCATCAAACTGGCCAGTGGTTGTCTTTGGGAAATTTCTTGATTGCTTGCTAGTAGATGAAGTTAGGCTCACTTTATTGTGGTCAGTTCCATCCCTGGGCAAATGGGCTTCAACTATATAAGAAAAATAGGTAGTTGATAAAATTTTAATAACAGAGGAAGCAATCCAGTAAGTCCATTTGTCTATGGTTTCTGCTTCAGTTCCTGCCTTCAGGTCCCTGTCCTGAGTTCCTGCCTTGGTTTCCCTTGATGTTGGACTACAAGACAAAAAAAAAAAAAAAATCCTTTCCTCCTCAGGTTGCTTTGAAGCAATGATGTATTACATCAACAGAGAGCAAATGAGGAAAGTCCCATAGCTACGGTTTTTAATAGACGTCTAAGCACATTTACTCCTCAAAAAGCACAGGACTAATGTTTTTTTTCGAGATCTTGGCTTGATCTCTTTTTCAAAACCACTGGACACAGACACAGACACACACAGACATGCACACACACACACACACACACACACACTATGAATTGAACTCATGACAAAAAAAACCTAGGAAAGTCAGCCTGTTAACTTTCCTTAAAACCTTTCCCAGCTTCCTTTCATCCACAGGAAAATCATCTAAACTGCTCAGTAAGACATAAATGACTGTTTGCAATCCAACTCTCAATTACTCCCTCCTTATCCTGTTGACACCCTCCAGATACATTTTATGCTGCAGCTCCTGCTATGCCAATGTATTATTTTCTGACTCAGGCTTTGAAAATGCAAAGAACAGCAGCCTGTGCCTCACATCCACCTCCTTTGATTTTCTGTCACACATTTATGGTCCCCAGATTAAGGGTTTGTCTCTATTCTCTGCCTTGTAAACATTTTAATTCCATACTTGCTGCCAGTTCCTGCAATGGACTTCCTTATAGCTTTATTTCCTTGAGTTATCCATGAGTTCCTTGTGGGGAGGGATTAAGTCCTGCTCACTTCTATGTTCTAGTACTTGAAAGAGAACACAGATCTAATGGTTTTAAAAGTTCATTTGATGGTTAAAAATGGAAAATGCAGAATAAAAATAATACTAAAGCAAACTGTTTTTGTTGATTTTTCTTTCTTTACATCAATGACACCAGCTATTGTATTTTAAATAATTTATAAAACAGGCTTTATTTATATAAATGAAAAGTAGCTAACTCAAGAGCAAGCCTTGTATTTTTTTAAAGATTAATTACATTTGACCAAGTATTGATCGAATATTATTGTAAGTGCTGGAGAAATTATGAAGAGGGAATAAAATCTCAAGGTTCTTTGAATCTGGATGGAAGTAAGACAAATAGTGAGCCCAGTAGTATAGAAACTCACCATAGCCGAGGTAAGTAAAAAGAGTTCAGGAGGTTTGAAAGAAGAATCTTCCAAGAGCAACAGGGGTATAGGAAGAGGTGTTGTTCATAAGTGGCTATAGTTGATATTGACTTTGATATACTAGACAGGGACCAACAAAAGAATACTTTAGGCAAGACAGGGAGTGTGTGTAAAGATTGGAAATGACCAACAGGATATCTACTGTCTACCTGGCTTCATCTTATACTCAGTGTGAGGATGCAGTGTGAGAATATAAAAGATCCTGAGTCAACTCACAGAATGAGGTACTTTGACTTAAATTGGTAGACAATGGGAAGAATCAATACTTATCTGTTATCAGATAAGTAGTATCAATAAGAGAGCGCTTAGAACGAACATCAGAACTGTTAGCCTTTGGACTGCTCAGAAGAGGAACTTCTCAGTAGCGGCAGGGGATAGAAGACTTGCTATAATATAAATGGGAGGTGCTAGAAGCAGACAGAATCGGAGGAACCTTGAAGAATCACAACAGAGGGCACAATAGTCTTATTGATGTGAAAATGAATGGTAATATATGGTATCATATGATTTAGGCTTAAAGCCTATTTGGAAGGGAATTTGTGGGACCATTAACATAATTTGAGAAATCAAGCAGTACCAATGGGAATGTTGTGAATTAGGGTATACGCACTGAGCATCTTCAGATATATCTGAGACTAAGGAGGAAGGTGAGCCTTAGGACTATGTATGTGTAGCCATCAGGATTCGCAGAAAATGTATGTAAGGAGGTTGGGGGAAGGCAGGTAGAAAATAACAAGATAGGATAGGGTAACACCCATATTTGAGATATTAAAGGGAAAAAGTAATCAGTGAAAAAATACCAGTAATACCTGAACTGAATAGGGACAGAGGGTACACTTTAGAGAAATTCAAGGAGGAGTCTTTGATTACAGAATGGGATCATCCTGGCATCTTCACTCACCACCTCGTACATTATCCAAAATTTGCCTGAATTTTCACAGCTCCTTGGAGCTCATGTTAGTGGCAACTATTTGGTGCCATGTCTGAATCTACTTCTAGACTAGAAGTTCCCTAAATCAGGACTAGGCCCTGTTTGTGTTTTCCCACACTCCAGAGTACCTAGAATATAGCTTGGGCCCAGTGATTGCTTGTTGAATGACCAACTAGGCAAGACAGCAAGATAGCTGATGAAGAGCAGGAGGGACCACCGTCCTCTTGACATCAAACCATGGGAGAATAATTTTCTGCTCTGAGCATGAAAGAAACAGTTTGTGAAAAAGAGATACAAAATGGAACTGTGAAAAAACTCTGAGTCCTCCACCATGGTACAGAACTTATCTAAATTCTTGTAAATTTAAGGTTTGTGATGTGTGAGGCATTACAGTGAAATTGTCTAAATCCAGAATTCCGTGCCTTCCAGATGTCTGAATTCAACTAGTCAAATGATTAATGATACCACTGGGCACATCCTGGATTGTCCATTTCCCAAGCACTTTATAAACATTGAGTAATCCCACAATACCCTTGTGAGATATTATCATGTTCATTTTCCATATGGTTAACTGAGCCAAGGAGGTTAAATGACTTGCTGGGAGGCCACACTGGAAGTCAATGACATAAAACATTCAGAGGGAAGGGGCTCCCAGGTCTCAGACCTGACTGTAGATTGCTGAGCTGTATCTTAAGTTTCTAAGAAGACTGACTGACAGCTAGGGGTGTAAAAGTTCACACTGACAGCTGAGATAACAGGTTAGCATGCTATCTCATGAAGGTCATGGCAAGCAGCTTGATAGTGAGAAAACTATCATTTCAGAATCATGTGGTATAAAAGGTTGCTGGAAGACAATGGAACAGATATGGTTGAAATTTCTTTACGATATCCAAAGATCGTGTCTTTATTACTTTTCTGTTGCTGTGATAAAACACCATAACCAAAGATATCTTTATAGAAGTCTATTTTGGCTTAATGTTCCAGAGGAGAAGTTCTTTTTCCAAAGTGCCACAGGGATAGCCTCTATCCCAGTTGCTGTAAGAGTTCTCACTTCTCTCAGAAGCCTCCTGATTTTGGCATCTACAGCCCGGCCTGGTCTAAGTACTACTGGCTTTCCAGGCCTTTTGCAAATAGCCTGATGATAAGCCCTCAGTTTCTTTTCTAGTTAAACGTTCCAAATTCCTCTACATTTCTACAAAGACTAACATGAGCAGGAAGAGCGCTTTCTGATCCAAACTTCTATATTATCGACTTTCCTGTGGTTGCCATCAAACACCATGAATCAAAGGCAATCTGTGGAAGAAGAGTGTTAAGAGTCCATCTTGGAAGGAGACATAGCAGCAAGTGACTGACACAGCAGCAGGGACAGGAAGCTGGAATACTCACAGTGGTTTGTTTTGTTTTGTTCTTATTAGATATTTTCGTTATTTGCATTTCAAATGTTATCCCCTTTCCTAGTTTCCTTTCTGAAAACCCCCTATCCATTCTCCCTGCCCCCTGCTCCCCAACCCACTCACTCCCACTTCCTTGCCCTGGCATTCCCCTATACTGTGGCATAGAACCTTCACAGGACCAAGGGTCTTTCCTCCCATCAATGACCAACTAGGCCATCCTCTGCTACATATGCCATGAGTCCCACCATGTGTTTTCTTTGATTGGTACTCACAGTGTTTTATCACAGACACAAAGCAGAGTAAACTAGAGGTAGGTCAAACTCCATCCACACTGACCCAATTCCTCCAACAAGGCCAAGCTTCTCCAAATAGCACTTCAGGTGCCTGAGTGTGGGAGACATTTCTCATTTAATCTACCACAGACCATTACCAAGATAAGAAGAAAAGCAAACATAGGAAATCCTGGTCAATGGGCATCTTGTGGACTACTAATACCCTCTTACCTTTCTTGCAAACATGCATTGTTCTCTACAGCTATGCTTCAATTTTGTCTTCATATACTTTTCTTATTTCCATATTTATTTTTAAAAAATTGTTTTTAATCTCTCTCTCTCTCTCTCTCTCTCTCTCTCTCTCTCTCTCTCTCTCTCTCTCTCTCTCTCTCTCCACTCCAGATTTTATTCCCCTTCTGGTCCACCCTCTGACTATTCCCCATCCCATACCTCCTCCCTGCCCCCTGTCTCTATGAGGATGTCACCACCCCCCACCACCACCCCACCAGACGGCTAGTCTAAACTCCCTGGCGCCCCCAGTCTCTTGAGGGTTGGGTGCATCTTCTCTGACTGAACCCAGACCCAACCAACTGGCAGTCCTCTGCTGTATATGTGTTGGGGTCCTCATACTAGTTGGTGTATGCTGCCTGGTTGGTGGTTCAGTGTCTGAGAGATCTTGGGGTTCCAGGTTAATTGAGACTGCTGGTTCTCCTACAGGGTTGCCCTCCTCCTCAGCTTCTTCCAGCTCTTCCCTAATTCAACCCCAGGGGTCAGCAGCTCTGTCCATCAGCTGGGTGCAAATATCTGCATCTGACTCTTTCAGCTGCTTGTTAGGTCTCTCACTGAGCCTCCTTTTCCTCAGGCTCCTCTCCATTTCCATTCCTGCAGTTCTTTCAGTCAGAAACAATTAATTATAGGTCAGAGTTTTGACAATGGAATGGCAATCCCATCCCTCACTTGATGCTCTGTCTTTCTGCTGGAGGTGGGCTTTCACAAGTTCCCTCTCCCAACTGTAGGGCATCTCCTTTTGATTCCTGAGAGCCTCTCACCTCCTAGGTCTCTCATGCATTCTGGAGGGACTGCCCAACATCCTACCCTCCCCTGCCTGGAGATTGCCTGTTTCCATTCTTTCTGCTGGCCTTCAGGGCTTCAGTCCTTTTCCCCGACCCAATACCAGATCAATTTCCATATTTCTTAACTTGATGATACCAAAGAATTATTGCATGCTTAATCTTTTACTTTGAAATTTTATATACCATATTTTGAGCATATTCTTTTCCCTCCCAGATCTTACCTACCCAACTTTATTTTTGATATGAACTCCATGCTTTTTGGGTACTTTTTGTTTTATTGTTATTTTTGTCTTACTGGTCTTAATTTTTGTTTTTTGTTTTTGTTTTTTGTGTTTTCTTTTCTTTTCTTTTTCTTTTTTAAGAGAGAAAGAAAAAAGTATACCTAACTTTTATACACATGCACAGAAGTTTGCTTGCACACATTCTATGGGATTCAAAAAGAGGTTTTACAAATACCTGATGATGTTTTTTAAAGATTTATTTTTATTTATATGAATACACTATAGCTGTCTTCAGACACATCAGAATAGGGCATCAGATCCCATTACAGATGGTTGTGAGCCATCCTATGGTTGCTGGGAATTGAACTCAGGACCTCTGGAAGAGCAGTCAGTGCTTTTAATCTCTGAGCCATCACTCCAGCCCCCTGATGAATTGTTAAGATGAACTTAAGTTCTTATAAATAAGTAGTTCTTTTAGTTGAATTTGGATTTTGTTTTGCATTCAGAATTGTTTATGTACAGACAAGTCTTTCAACTTCTTTGAACTTCAGTTTTCTGCTAATGAAGATATGATCATAAAGAGAACGGTGTTATGGGTAACTTAATGCATGTCTCCCTGTGTTTCCACATGGCAGTGCAAATTCCCATTTACAAACTCCCATGACATGTTGTCTGAGGACTTCTGATTACTGGGCACAATCATGCTGCACCCAGGGTGGTTAAAGTTTGGTAAACTCCTGCCCTGGTAATAGATGTAGCCAAAGACTGGGCATTAGTGGCCCTTTCTCATACCTTAGATGTACTCTATGCATCCTCCCAGTATCTCTCAGCATGCCTGCACTTAGGCTGCCTGAGGAACACAGTCTCTCTGGTGTAATCTCACTTTCCTTCTGTATCTTGCTTCCCCACTTTCCTGGTAGAGTTTCTTAAGATCTTCATCTAAAGAAGTATCCTTCAAACACTTTTGTCCAATTTTCATTTTCATATTTCATCTCTTTTTAACCAAGATAACAGATCCCTAGAGTTGGAAGTGACCTTCAAATCAAAAGATGCTAAAAATCACATGTGTAGCATATGTGCTGAAATCTCCATAGCCAGTGTTGCCATGTCTAACATATGTGCGAACATGCGCATAGCCTCAGATCCGTGTGGTTACAATTTGGAGGTTGCTCTTACGAGAAAGAGCTCATAAACTCTAGTTGTTTAAAGTGTCTTCCTTTCATTGAGACAGATGGATTTCCTATAATCTCCTTCTCATTAGTGTGGTTGAGACCTCCAGAAATAACTCAAGTTTAATTATGTGTTTCAGCATGGGCCTCTTTCCTCATTTAAATAATTCTGAAACGAGAGCCAGGGAGATGGCTTATGGGTTAAGAATGTCAGGATTAAAGTTTGGTTACCAGCACCTAGAAGGCAGCTCACAACCATGTAACTCTAGTTCATGGGAGCCCCACATAGCCTCTGCACGCACCAGCATTCACAGACAATACTTATACACATAGATAAAATAAAATTAAAAAGTTAAATAATTCTGTAAGAGAATCACCTGTTCTTGTGTTAGCATCCATTTGTGACATCTGGCCCCAAGTAGGAGTGGTTGTGCTAGGGCCTCTCTATGTCTAACCCCCTCCTCTGGAGGTGATGTTACAAGTGGTATGCTTATTCCTCTGCAGTGGTCCCAGCGTGCACAGCATCTTCAAGCACAGTGGCTCATATATTTAGAGTTGTTGCTTTTCCTTAGGTTTCCGCTTGAACTATGGGTATGTGAGTTTATCTCCACTGTGAGTTTCATTTTATTATTGAACACCTTTTCTTGGTTCTTGATTTTAAAATTATGCACATCTGTTGAATGAACATTTACTGTGTGGTTTGCTCTTGTCTTTGATGTGCGTCCTTCTGGGTCCTGTTCCTCTCTGCAGCTATAGTTTTGAGAAATTAATATTCTAGGAGAAACTTTACCCCCCCTTCCTCTTCACTGTTTTATCTTTGGTCCTGAACATCTGTTATGAACCTTGTTCCTTAACTTCTTTTCCTTTCCATAATCTCTTTTTCCTCGCCACTGTCAGAATGTGAAAAATGTAGATTTTAGGTTCTTCTAGACAGGGGTTTTTAACTTGGTGTGCAGCTTACTAATTTCCTTGAATGGTTGCATAAAAGCAGCTCGAATGGTATCCATCTTTATACAATCTGCTTTATGAAAATGTGGTGACTTAAAACTATGTAAATTGGCTATCTTGAAGATTTAGAGGCCAGGAGTTTGAAATCAAGGTATGAGCAGGCTGGGCTGTATTCTGAAGATGCTTTGGGAGGAGCTAGCCCAAGTTGAGGGGTTGCTTGTCTTCCTGGAAGGTGACTTCATCTCCCATTGTAGGCTTCACACCACCTTCTCTGGGTGTGTATTTCAAGGCTTCTGCCTCTCCCCACTATGGACAGCTGTGATGGTATGTGGCCACCACAATGCACTAGGATTATCTCTGTATTCCAAAATCCCTAACTAGTTACATCTTCATGGGTTCTGCAAATGAGAGAACCTAACACTAATGATGGATATAGTTCAACCAGCTTTAGAGTCTTCTTGCTAATATTTTACACTCATGAGTGAGCCTCAGTTTTATGTCTGTGATTGAGAATTAACAATTACCACTTTAGTATTATTTACAAGTTTAAATGAGATAATAGTTACAATTCAGCATATAAGTGTTTAACAAATTTAGTTACATGTTCCGCCTTCTACAGTTTCCAGGCACAGTTTTCAGAATTAGGATCATAACCTTCCCTAATTTAATATTCTGAATCTTTACTTTTGAAATTAAAAATTACATTTATTTATTATTTGTATATGGGCATATGTGTGCCACAGTGTGTCCGTAGAGGTTAGAGAACAACCCAAAATAATCAGTTTTCTCTTCCTTTCTTTTTAAAATAATTTTAATTCTTTAAAAAAAACAAAACAGGGTCGGGCAGTGGTGGCACACGCTTTTAATCCCAGCACTTGGGAAGCAGAAGCAGGTAGATTTCTGAGTTCAAGGCCAGCCTGGTCTACAGAGTGAGTTCCAGGACAGCCAGGGCTATACAGAGAAACCCTGTCTCAATACCCCCCAAAACAAACCAAACAAAAAACAACAAAAAACTCAAAAAACCCCCACACCACCCCCCAAAAAAGGGGGTGGGGGAATTGTTAGACCACATAGTGATGCTATTTTTGGTTTCTAGGGACTTCCGTATCATTTTTAGAATGTTTGAATTACTTTGCAGTTCCTTCAACAGTACAGTTTCCCCTTTCTATCTTGCATCCTGTGGATCAAACTCAGGTCAGGAACCTTGAGTATAAGTCTGTTCCCTCTGAGCCATCTCACCACCACATATTCCCATTATTCATGCTTAGAAATTAAACCACTTATCTCAGTATACTAGGGAAAATAAGTAAGGCAATAGATGTGTGAGTGCGTTGTCAGCTATAATCTACCAAAGAGTTATACATTGCTTTAAATCAGCTTTAACATTAGAGCATGCACACACAGCCCTCAGTCTAAGATACTCCTCTAAGAAAATGCATCCTAGGCAGTCTATATTCTAGTCTATATTTGTGTAGTTGCTTTAAAACAAACAAACAAACAAACAAACAAACAAACATAGTGTTCTACTTTCCTTTCAGTTACTGTGATAGAATACCCTGACAAAAAACAATTGAGAGAAAAAAGGATGTTTGTAGCTCCCAACTGCATCACCTCAGGAAAGCCAAGGCAGCAGGAACTGAAAGCAGCTTGTCTTATCACATCCACACTCAAGAGTAGTGGAAAACAAGCGCCTCACACCTATTGTAACCCAGGGAATGGTGGGATCCACAGTAGGAAGGTCTTTGTCTGCAATCAGCACAATAGAGACAACCCCAGACAGGTTGACCTGTTCCAGACAGCCCCCCACTGAGGCTCTCTTCCCAGGTTCTACATTGTGTCAAGATGAGAATTAAAAACTAACCACATATAGGATTTTAAATCCTGCTAAGTTAATTTCTGGTGGTCTTGGTTCAGCATCCAGTGTGTCAAGGCCCTTTGGGTTTGTATTTGTGAGTTACTAATATCATTACTCGAGGGTGCTTACTGTTGGGGTCACGGTACACTATGACACCCTAAGTATTTAAAATAACCAGAGTTTCAAGTTCTAAGGCACCACCACAACCACTTTCCACACCCTGGCTTACCTCAGTCACATAAAATGATAAAAGCTCCCCCATTAACTTTTATGACTGAATATACACACTAGGGTACCATTTCCTTCCCACTTTCTAGTAGTCAATGGCTAGGGTTAATAAAATCCTCAGTATGTACATTATTTGAGAAAGGACAACCATAAAATCTTTTTATTTCTACTGGAAGGTCAGAAAGATATTTGTTAGTATTAGATGTCCAGACAGTGATTCCACACTCATTTCCACCAACACATACTTAGCATACCGCAAGTTAGAAATATTCTAGCATTCCTAAAGCACGCTTGATTTCAACAGGACTTCCTGTCTTCCTTCCCTTTCATTGCTATCCTAATGACCACATACATCCCACAGCACAGACACAATAGCAGAATCTGTTTAGCAAGGATGAGTTTATAGCTCAGGAATGAAATTGAAACTCCCATCCCGGCTCCTGGCATTCATATGGCAACAGAAACTAGAGTGCTTCAGTCTGACCCGAGGGTCTGGAAACAGTACAGCTTATTAGGCAGAGCTTTTATGATATCCTCATTTGCAGAGATGTTTCCATCAGAGTAATACCAAATGTCCTCTAAACCAAGGAAATGGGATTAGCTGGGAGCTTGTCAATCTCTGTTTTTTTCAAATGTAACATTTCACAATTTGGTTATCTCCTGCTGAACCTTCGCAAGACTCCAGTCTGATGAATATCTTTCAAGTCCTATTAAGATCAAATGCAGCACTCTGTATCTTGTCAGCTGTTATATTCATGAAGAGTGATAGATCACCTTTGAAACCTCTGAGAGTGTGTAAGTAACGTGGTGTCCAGGTAAAGGTTATTGTGCAGCAGTTGAAAATTTAATGGAATCTCTAGCAATTTAAAAGCGTGTGACATTATGATAAGCCTAAGTTTTTTTCTTTTTTTTTCTCCTGGAGGTATAGACTAAAGCTGAGACAACAGTTGCCAAGTTCTAATTACCACATTTGAAATCCACACAGTTGCAGCTGAAAGGAAAGCCATCTTCCCCCTGGAAGTGAACTATCAGTTCACTTCATTATCAAAGGGAAGCGACAAGGACAGACCTTCCTCAAGCTTAAGGACACAGCTGCCCCTTGTAACAGCACATACATTCAAATTAAGTGTTAATGTTAATTCCAGACAGCAATTCAGAAAGTATTACTTCAATCAAAACAGGTTTGAAAGGCAATTGATTTAAAAATAAATCTTGAAGTGCAAAGTTGGGTCCTGAACCCAAATCAGGGGGGAAAATAATTACATCCCTAAAAGTAAAAATTTCTTACACATGAGCAATTAATATATATGACTTTTATATTCAACTCATCTGTGGGCTAACTCTTTTCTCTTCCAGGAAAGAATAACTGCTTCTGCAGAGGATCTTGAGGGAGAGTAAATGTTCCTTTTAGGTGAATAGAGAGGAGAATAAACAAAAATACTTCACTCCTATGCCTAAGAGCTAATGAAAACTGAGAATGTTAGCCAGGGATTCTCAGGACTCTGACGTAGAAATTAGCCTCAGATGCACTTGATGGTGGTAAATATCTAAGAAAGTAAGTCTCATTTGAGCCTGGAGTGGGGTTCAGGGACTGTTTGTTTTTAAAATAAGCTTTGTTTCTAGAGCAATTTCAGTTTCACAATAATTAAGAAGATAGAGAGATTTCCTACATATACCTATACATATATACAGCATCTCCTAGTCCCAATATTGCCTATTTATACATGTTACCATCATCTCAAGGCCCTATTTCAGGATAGACTCCAAAAATGGTGTTGCACAGTCAATGAGTTCGGGTGAATGCATAATTCATATATCCACCAGAATAGTATCATATGCAATAGAGTTTCACTGGTCTGAAACAAATGCTCCTGCAATAAGCTCTGAAATTGAACATGGTGTCCAGCCCTCTTTGGACAAATTCTAGCCTTGGCCCTTATGGCAAATCACATTATAAAAAGAGAAAGGAAAAAACAGAGATTAAAAAGCAATAGTAAGGAATACCTTATAGGAAACAATGTGGAGTGGGTACGGGGGAATTGAATTCACAGCAAAAAGAAAAAAAAATTGAGAGTCCTGGAAAACAGCGATCAATTATTCTACCAATTCTGCTTATAAAGTGCACACAGATCACCTGCAGACACAACACTCATGTCTGTATTATTTGTTTGAAAGCTCCATTTGCATCCATTAGTTCTGACCCATAGCAGGTCAATAAATCTACTCATAGAAACAAAAAACAAAATCAGTAAATCAGATTATTTGAATGCAGTGGACAATTCACCCTGTTCTTCATACACAAAAAATAGAGAGTTTTAGGTTTTTTTTCACTGTTGTTTGTCCATTGCAGTTCCCTATAGGGACACCAGGTAACAAATTTCCCAGTATTGGTGTTTAAGGTTTTCTTTTCCTTACAGTAGGGGTGGGGAGGAGAAGGCATTTCAGAGTTCTTAACACTAACTCAGCCAGGAACATCTGAAATTTTACCATCTTTACTTAAAATTCTGTATTTTTTAGAGGAAAAATTCCACTGAAATAAGAAATGGGAAAACAGCTTATTTGATTATTTGGGGTAATATGTATTAGAAATGAATGAACTTATTTTCAAAGAAATGCTTTTAATGTACTAGGTATTATCATCATAGATGAAAAAAATGAGAATCAGAAAATGTTTTAAAACAGCAGTTCCTTGCAAGGGCACAGGGAAATGCTGCCCCACACACTGCTGGAATAGATTCAAATCAGGACCCCTCCCCCCTTTTTTTTCTGGAGGAGAATTTGACAATGTGTTCAAAGCATGGAAATCATAGAGAAGCTTGATTTCAGAAGCTTGAGTTTTATAAATTATTCTAAAGGAATAATTGCAGATGTGTACAAAAAAAAATTAGTTACTATCTTGCTCACTGGAGCCTGATTGAAGATCTGAAGAAATTTGGAGCAGGAGACATGACTCAGTGGTTGAGAGCATTTGCCATCTTGCAGAGGATTAAGTTCAGTTCCCAGAACCCATACAGAGCAACTTACAGGCAGTTGCTAACTCTAGTCTCAAGTGACCTGGCACCCTCTTTCTGCTTCCATGGGCACTAGGCTTTCATTCAATTAACCTACACACACACACACACACACACACACACACACACACACACACACACGTATACACACACAAATATATGCAAATACTCATACACATAAATAAAAATACATAAAAGCTATGAGAAAGGAATTGTATCAAATAAGTACCCTTTATGCTTTGCTTGATTTTTGGTTTGTCCTCTAGATCAGTGATTGGCAAACTTTCCTCAGAAATGCACCTTATATTAATTATTTTACAATTTGCAAGCAATATCACATCTGTTGCCATTATTCAATGTTATCATTGTAGTGAAAAGACAGCCACAGATCATCCAGACATAAATGAACATGGCTGTGGGCCAACAAAACTATTTCCCAAAACAGGCAGAGGGTAGGATTTGGTACATAAGCCATACTTGGCTGTCCTCTGATGCAGACTTGATGAAACTCCTTATTTGCAAGATATGTCCTAGACACTTTGTCTAGTAACAAGGCACCTATGATCAGAAATGAAAAGAAAATATGAAAAGTAAGTACAGGCTCATGTGCAAGGGCTGAGGCAATCAAGACAGGATAGAACTTAGTCCTTAAGGTCAGGGAAGCAATGTCTAATGTAACCAGAAATGTTTGGAATGTGGCAGGAGGTAGTTAGTGGACAGGGCATCAACAAGAAAGACAAAATTGTGCAATGGCCTAGAAGAACAGATTTCTCCTGTGGCTTTTATATGGCTCGGGGCTTGGGACATTGACTATGGCTGGTAAAGGAATGAAAATTACAGACACATGGACACAGACAAGCTGGAATGGGGTAGTCTGGGATCTCAAATGATAAAGTCACAGCACCCTGGAAGCCCAGTGTGTTTATTATGTGCAATTGAATACAGAGGTAGGGTTATTACACACAGATGAACAAGGAGGCAGTTTTTATGGTAGACAGCTAGATCAAGGAGACAGGTTCAGTTCATCTTAGTAGGAGCAGTCTCTCTGTAGGGTAACAGTCTTCAGGCCATAAACATGGGTGGAGGGAAAAAGCAAAAATGGACATTTTCTGCACACATTATCAATAGTCATATTCAGACCAAGAGGGAAGTCTTGCCATTTTCTAGAGCTCAGCCTGGAGAGGGCTTTGCTATTTTTCCATGGATGAGGCTTTAATCCTTGACGTGAGAAGCTCCCGTGAATACATCCTTTCAGCACTTCACAGACTCAAGGCATCCTCCACTCTACACATTATAGAGACTATGTGTGGTTTCTCACAGCCGTGTAGCACTTACATAGCATAGTAAGAGTCTCCAGAGACTCAGAGATGATAGCACCTGGTACAAAATCGCCTTTCAATATATATATGAATACCAGTCACCAAGCCTAAGTGCTCTGTTGAAGTCCTAACAAAGATCAAAGACAGCTGTACATCCACAGATGTGTAGCATCTGGCTCTGTGCATTTTCAGAGGCTGTGAGATGCCATCCAGTGACCTAACTTCTGTAAAATAGGACTTTACAAAAGATAGGGCAGAGGAAAAGTTCCAGAAAGACACATCATGGAAACCAGTGGTTGAAATTTCCCATTCCTAGGAAACAGGATGGCCAGAAATAGGACGCTTAGCAGTCACCAGTGAAATTCAACATAAAAAACAGCTCACCAAGATATCGCTTACACCACTACCCAAGACAGAAAAAGGTAAGAATACCATCCTATGTTCAAGGGAATCCTCACACAGCTGTCAGCAGGTTCTCATCAGGAGAATCCATCAGGTGAGAAGAGCTTGGGGCCACAATGTCACATAGGCTCCACAGATGATCATGGTTGGTGCCAGGAGATTATTTTGCCAATAGCATTATGGCTAACATTTGTGTAAGAACACACCATGATGTTTGTGTAGTGGCAGAGTAAAGACACATTTCTCAGATTTCATCCCTGCTACTAAGTGAAAAGTCTGTATTAAAATGCCAGTCAAAAGAAAACAATGAGTATTTTGACAAACGGAATACTTCACCTACCAATGCTCTCTCTCAGAAATGAGAGAGGAAGAAATAAAAACTTGCCCAGACACATAAAGCTAAGGAAGTTGAATAGAACTGTGTCTCCCTTACAGATACCACTATAGGAAGTTCCTTCATCTGAATTAAAAGGCTGCTGATTACTAACATAAATCAGAAGAAGATAAAAACATGAATAATGTAAGTAGTGGGTGATTGCACTCAGAATGCTGCAATATTGCAAACATAGAGAACAAAAGAATGTTGTCTCTGGCATACAAGTTAAAGATAAAACTATTATAAGCAACAACAGCTACAACAAATTCTTACAAGATATAAATAATTAAACTGTATTAATTTTGACATTGGCAACAGCATGAGAAGTGACAGTGTAATGTTTTCATATGTGATGAAAGATCTTATTAACTTAACACTGATTGCTGCGGGTATAAGATGTTTTGTGTAAGCTGAGTAGTATACAAAGCAGAATTTTCTGGTAGTTGCAAAATCAAAAATAAACGAACGCAAACCATTCCACCAAAGAGAACTATCACAGAGGAAACTAGTGATAGAGGGAAAAGAAACCACAAAGTATCTACAAGGTAGTGGGAAAACACATTATAAAATTATGCAAGTCTTACTAATTTAATTGATTACATTCTTTACTCAAAAGACAGGCATTTAAAGGTACAATTGCAGTCTGGAAGTTGTAGCTGACTGATCCAGAGGAGGAGAAAGTCAGGCTAAAAAATAAGTGTAGTCAAGAGAAAGAGAGAGAATGCATCAGAGACCCACAAGGGGAGCAGAAGGTCACCTGGCAAGCATAGACAGATGGGTGGCACATCCTGTGACAGTTAATCTGCATGTCAACCTGATTGGATCTTACATTACCTAGGAGACAGACCTCTGGGAATATCCACAGGGGATGTTTCCAGGAAGGTTAAATAAGGAGGGAAAATATACTCTGAATGTGGTTGGCACCATCTCATGGGCTGGGGGCCTGGACTGAATAAATAGAAGGAATGACCTAATACTCATTTCTATTTCTTGGCTTTGGACCCAGTGTGCCCAGCCATCCTCCACTCCTGCCATTGTGTCTTCTCACCACAATAAACCAGAACAAACCCTCCCTTAATTTTATTTCATCAGGCATTTTGTTAAAGCAATGAAAAAGTTCTAAAAACCCACAAAAACGAAGCTGAACACAGATCCACCTATACAGCTTGCAATGCAGTGGGGAGAAGTAGAAACTTTTTCTAAAAGTAAATCAGATGAGAAATAGTCCTACCCCTCAGGAAAATCCCACAGCCCTCACTAACCTCAAGTCTATTTGTGATTTCTGGTGAAATAGTAATTCTTGTAGTGGAGAGAAATCCCACCACATGTCAAAGGATATAGGCACCAAGAGTACATCTTCATGGCACAAGGAAGAAAAGCCCTGCCATCAGTGGACAAGGCTATACCCTAATAACTAGTAACCCTAGAGTTTGAGGTACTAATACTGTGACCAACAGGTGATAAACCTTTGAAGTCATCCAGCTGCCTTTCACCACTATAGAGCCTAAGAACACAATCCTAAAAGGGTGCTTGATACACACAGCTGCATCTGTCAGGTAGGATACTCACATCTTAAAGCCACAGAGACAGGTCCTCTTATAGGACTTAGGTAGTATTTGCATACTATGGTTGCTTTCCATAATCCAACATATTTGTGAGATGCCAAAAAGCAGAACATTGGCCAGGAGTATGATCTGGTGTGTCTCAAGAAGGTGGAAGGAATTTGTCAAGCTCAGTCTGCATAGCTAAGTGGGGTCAAAAGCCCCTGATGCATGGAGAAGGTACTTGAGTGAAGATGGCTTTGATAAACAGTGGGCTCAGGGCAGCATGAGTACAACCTTAGGGAAGAGTGCAAGCTCAGCTGACACCATACTCTGGCAGTCTCTAAATTAAGGACTTATAAAGAAAATACTCTAATAGCTCATTTTTTAACCCTTATGACAGTTCTCCCTTATCATCTCAGTTCCAGCAATACGTATAATCCATTGTATTTAAATTTTTCATATTTATAATTTTGTCTGGTTTCACGCATTTAACTTTTAGATTTATTTTCTTTACATTGTAGGAAATGTGTCTTCTTTTCCTTAGTTTTTCTTCCTTTTCCCTTTATTATATACCTTCTACCTTTTCTCTTTCTGCTACATTTTAAGTGGAATATTTACTTTGCCTTATTGGTTTTCTTTTTAAATGCTTACACATGCTCTTAATTTTCATTTATACATTTATCTAATTTTGACTTTGGAGTGTTTTTATTATTGATAAATCTCTTTATCTTCTTTTTGCTTCATTTAAAATTTTCTAACTCTTCATCTTTCTTCTTCCTTTCCTTAAAATCAGTCTCCCTTTCATTTTCCTTTCTTTTATTTAATCTTGTTTCATCTCTACTTCTGTCTGTCTGTCTGTCTCTCTCTCTCTCTCTGCCTCTTCTATTTACCACATTAATTTATTATCTCCACAGTTTGCTTTAACTTCATTTTCCCATTTTCGGTTTAATGGTCATTGGTTATAATAATTTCAATTTTATAATTACATCCTTTTTGATTTTATGTTGGTTCAACTACAGCAATTTGTTTTCTTCTGTCTGTGTGGTATTGGGGATACAGCCTCCAAAAGCACCCTTCTCAATAAGATGGTTTCCCAAATAAAACCAGAAGGGTCATCCAAATTGCAACACAAAGTCACAAAAACATGAAAAAGGAAAGCATTATGTCTTCTTCAAAAGCTCACAGCTCAACTACAGAACCAATAGCAATAAAACAAATTCAAATTTTAAATATTTGCCTATAAAAATAATCAATCCCTTGAAAGTGAGTAGAAAAAATAGGTGAATTCAAACAGAGGGCCAGAAGTCAGAACCCAGAGAGAACAGCAAGCAAATAACAAAGATCCAGCAGCAAATAAATAAAAAAGCAAGTACACATTCTTATGAAAATTTCAATGAATCACAAAGAACAGCAAAAGCATTGGCAATACATTCAGCTATGAAGAAGAAAGATTGTCAGGGATGGAAAACGGAGTCAATAAAATGCTATATTCAAATATATTAAGTGTAAAAATATATAAACAGGTACGGCCACAGTATCAAAAATTCCATGATAGCATAGAGGCCAAACCTAAAATTCCATGGACTAGAAGAAGGAACTGGGGTAAATATTCAAAGTATAGACAATTTACTCAATGAAATTATGAAAGAAATTTCTCTAAGTCTATAGAAATAGATATCCAAATAAAAGGGGGATTTCGATACTCAATGAAACATGACAAGAGAAGTACTTGTTCTTGACATATTATAGTCAAGATCAAAAACACAAAGCAAAATCAAAGAGCTCTCAAATAAATAACAAAAGGATGCAACTCAGATCCTTAGAAAATAGATCATGTCAAACCTGAAAGCAGTTGATACCAAAAATATGATGAGGATAGGACAGAAATGAGTGGAGAACAAATAGAATTGAGCATTTATATCAATGCCTGTTTGAAAAGTCTATAAACTAGCAAAACTTACTAAAGAGGAGGAGGAAGAAGGGGAAGAAGAAGAAGAAGAAGAAGAAGAAGAAGAAGAAGAAGAGGAGGAGGAGGAGGAGGAGGAGGAGGAGGAGGAGGAGGAGGAGGAGGAGGAGGAGGAGGAGGTGGAGGAGGAAAGTAACAAAATCAAGAGACAGTCTACAGAGCAGGAGAAAAATCTTGGTCAACTACACATTCTGTCAAGGACTTAACATCTAGAATATACAAGGAACTAAAAAATTTAAACACAAAAAATATTCAATTGATAATAAATTGACTAATGAACCTAATAGGAAGTTTTCAATAAAAGAAACACAAATGCTGCCTCTGGGCACGACATGGTTACCATAATCATTAACTCACAGCATCTGGTTACCATGCAAGACCTACATAAGATTAAGTTGGTCAATATTCAGCAAGGAAGGATGAGGGGCTTCCTAGTCTCCACCTCCATCTGAGAAGTTACTGGCAGTACATAGTTCCTGGAGGACGGAGGACCATTCTCTATTAGAATATGGTGCCTGGTAGGCTTCCCATGCTCTTGTGGTTGGCCCTATAACCAGGCACATATGGGTAACACCAACTTGAGTTAGTGAGTTATAAGAAAATACATGAACTTGGGAAAGAACATGATGAGGAAATATGGGGAGAATTGGAAAGGGAAAGGGAGGTATGATTAGATATGATAATATTTCAAAGTATACATGTATGAACACATGTATACATTTCAAAACAAAAACTAAATTATTTCTTTTTTATTTTATTTATAAATTAATTTATTTTTTACACTCCATATTCTATTCCCTGCCTCCACCTCCGATCCACCCTCCAACTGCTTCACATTCCACGCGTCCTCCCCACCCCCTGTCTCCACATGGGTACCCCCATCCCCACCCTACCTGATCTCCAAACTCCCTGGGGCCTCCATACTCAAGGGTTAGGTGCATCATCTATGAATGGACACAGACCCGGAAGTCCTCTACTGTATGTGTGTTGGGGCCGCATATCAGCTGGTGTATGCTGTCTGTTTGGTGGTCCAGTGTTTGAGAGATCTTGGGGGTCCAGATTAATTCAAACTGCTGGTCTGCCTACAGGAGCGCCCTTCCCTTCAGCCTCTTTCAGCCTCCCCTAATTTAACAACAGGGGTCAGCAGCTTCTGTCCATTGGTTGGGTGCAAATATCTGTGCCCTCCGAAAGACCCAACAAGCAGTTGAAAAAACTAAACTATTTCTTACAAAGAAATATAAATGGTCAAGAAATACTTGGAAAAGAATTCAATTTCTGAGCTACCAGAGAGATGCAGATTTCTTTGTGATCTATCTTACCATACGAGCAATGCTGGTCATCAACATTATAGAGTACAAAAAACACCCTTGAATGTGAACAGGTGCAGACACTACAGAAACCCGTTTGGGCTTTTATTTTTGAAAATATAAAAGAGAGGTGCCACATGACTAGCTGGATCCACCTGCCACTACAGGTCTGCCCAGGAGAGCTGTCAGAGTTGAGTAGCGCACACATCCCTGGAGCTCCGTTGATTGGTTGTAGCTTGGCTCTCCAGTCTGGAGGAGCCTTGTGGGGACCTGAAGAGCATCCTGCCTCCCTGTGGAAACCTTCAGAGGCCACAAAACTAACCAGCTTGGAACCCTGACCAACCACCCATCTTAGGTGAATCTGTCTGTCGCCCCAGCTTGTCAGCCTGGGGCAGCCAGAAGGGTTGGATCTGCCAGCCACCCCAGCTGGTTCTGACTGGGACGTAACCTGCAGAGTGGGGTCTGCCTGAAGCATAGCCAACAAAGTAGGGTATCCTGATCGATCTCAATGTCTGGCCCACAGTTCAGCCCACCTTCCTGAGAAGTCCTGTTGTCATCAGGATTATCCAGCTAACACCAGGGAAAACATCAGATACATAAAAGACAGCTTAAGAACACAAACAGTCAGACCCATTTCAATATTGCAGTATCAGAGCCCAGCTATCCAGCTATAACAAACCCTGGATTTCCTAATGAAACTGAAGCACAAGAAGAGTATCTCAAATTCAGTCTTATAAAGACGATAGAGACCTGTAAGGATGACATGAATAAATCCCTTGAGGAAATACAGGAAAATAATCCAAACAGGTGAAAGATATGAATAAAACTGTCCAAGACCTGAAAAGAGAAATGGAAGCAATAAAGAAAATGCAAAGTGAGGCAATCTTGGAGATAGAGAACCTAAAAGAGAGAATAGGAACTACAGAGCAAGCATCACCAACAGAATACAAGAGATGGAAGTGAGAAAATCAGGTGTAGAAGATACGATAGAAGAAATCAATTTATCAGTCAAAGAAAATGCAAAATCTAAAAAGTTCATGATACAAAACATCCAAGAAATCTGGGACACTTTGAAAAGACCAAACCTAAGAATAATAGGTATAGAAGGAGGAGGACAAGAAAGAGAAGGAGGAGGAGGAGGAGAAGGAGAGGGGAGGACGACTCCCAGCTCAAAGGCCCAGGAAATATCTTCGGCAAAATCATAGAATAAAATTTCCCTAACCTAAAGTGTGGCCTCCCTTCCCCCCAGCCTGGAACCTGCCTGCTCAAGGGTGGAGCTACCGGCTCATTCGTCCTGCCACGCCCACTGCTGGAACCTGCCTTTGCTGCCTGGAGGCACACACGTGTTCGTCCTGCTACTGGACCCTGAGTTACTTGGCGGGAAATTGGGTTCCCTCCCCCTTCCTTTATAAACTGAGTGTCTGGAAATATTAAATTGAGTCTTGATCCGAATGTTGTCTTGACTCCATTGTTTCTTCCGCCCCGTCTAGATTCCTCTCTTTGCAGGGAACTGCCATTCTCAGTTGAACCGTTCGTGTTGTGGACCGCGGGCGGGCCGCAACAGTTGGCGCCCGAACAGGGACCTGAAGAATGGCAGAGGGATGTTAAGAGAAACGACTGCTGTGTGGAGCTCCACAAGAAAGGAAAGAATCTTCGTATTGGAGGAGCATCGGAGCAACGGACAGGTACACATGCTAGCGCTAGCCTAAAAAATTTCAGTTTTGTAGAGTGTTGCTGAGGATGCGGTAGGATACGAACAAGTTTGAAGCAGTGCTGACCCAACACTGGTTCTGCTTGGGGTCAGCAGTTCGTAAATCGGAACTAGATACGGAGACAGGCGGTGTGCCGCAGTTTTTTAGAAAACTGCTTAGGTGGAAGAAAGAAGGGTTCAAAATCATGGATCAGGCGATTGTGTTTAGTTTTCAGGAGTTGCTTAAGGAAAAAGGAGTAAGGCTTGAAGTACAATTAGTAAGAAATTTTTTAGATAAGATAGATAGCTGTTGTCCATGGTTCAAAGAAGAAGAAATGATAGATTGTGGAACCTGAGAGAAAGTTGGTGAGGCCCTAAAGTGAGTTAAAGTTTGAGATTAAGCTTCAGAGGCTGAGTCTCTTAAGATATTTCTAGTTTAGATAATGATTAATGTGGTTCCTATCCTAAATAGTAAAATTTAAGATAAGATATAAAGCAATGCCTCTTTATTAAAGTGTTAAAGCTTGCTTTAATAGGTATTCATAGATATTAATTGATATCCAAACTTCGTAATATGATAGTAATGCTTCTAATATTGATTTTAACAGTGATAAATTGTTTTAAACATAGGTTTTGCTTTCCCAAAGTTGTATTATCCTAACCTTGCACAAAAAACTTAAAAATTATGGTTAAATCTGCCATTGTTCCATTGACTGCAGCTTGCAGTTTGATTGCAAATTTAAGATTAATGCTCAAATTAAAAAGTATTTTACCTTTGAGTCAATACAGGGCTCTGGGCAGCCCCAGAGCGGCTTGTGGCCCTTTCTTTTGTTTTGCAAACAATGCCTAAAAAAGTTTTTCCCTGTGTTCAAGAAAATTTCTTTTTAACAGTGTTACAGATCTATTCAGATGTTTAAAATAATGCTTAAATTCAAAGATTTTTGCTTCTAGTAAACTGGTAATCACTAGAAAATTTTGCCTCTATGTATGGCTAATATAGCTTTACATTATGTAAGAAAAATGTTTATTGTTTCTGCTTCTTTACAAGAAGCCAAAAGTTTTAATCTTTCAGTATATATTGTTTCCTAAGTGGAAAGTATTTTATTAACTAATGCTTCTCAAGGGAAGTTTACCTTAAATCCTTGCTCTCACCCAAAAGATTCAGAGACAGTATCCTTTTGTTATTTGGTGTTTTGATTTGCTGCAAAAGGTTTTACAAAAAATAAAGAAAGCTTTTATAATTGTTGTTAATTGGTAATTAAAAATTAGTTGTGCCGAAGACAATTCTTTGGCCAGAAAAAACATTATTGTAAAGTCATTTTTCTCATCCTCCCAGCCGATCGTTTGGCCACGTGGGCCCAACTAGCTGCTGTGGGGCGGAGTCTTAAGACACACAGTTGCCCCTATTCCAGCACAAATAATCTAGTTGTGTGCTGTAGATGGTGTTTTAAAATGCTGAACAATCAAACCTTAATTTATATATTGATAGTCAATGCTATATCTCTGAGCTCATAATTACTTAAAATTGTTCGTCCCTCAGATACTATTATTTCTCAAATTTACAATTGCTTATACATATTTCTAGTTAATAAATAAATAAATTATGCACGTGTGACTTTTAATAACTTTTCAAGCTTTCTAGTTACAACCGTTCCTTAAAAAAAAAAATAATTGAAAGTGCAATCAGTCACTGCCCCTTTACAGCCAAATATTTAAAATATTTTGTCCAAAAAGTTATTAATTCAAAAGGTTAGATATTGTAAAATTTTAAACTTTAACCTCTTAAAAGACAAAAGAGAGAAATTGTATCCCCATATATACTATTTAGTGCATTTCCATGCACACTATTTAAAACATACCTTTATTTTCAAAATTTGAAATTAAAATGTCAAATTTAATAAGTGCTTTTTAGTATCTTAAAAGGATCTACTTATTGGCTTATAGATTGATCCTAAAACAGCTACCTTATTACAAAAGGGAAAAACAGGTTCTCTCCACAGAACTCTACAGAAGCATATTGGTAATTCGTGTGCTGAGCTGACAGGTAAGTTAACTCAGTGTCCTGATTAAAAGGACTAAAAGATTAAATTCATGTTTTAGATCCATCCTTGCTTGTCATTTTTCCAGTTTAGACTAGCTTCTAGCCTTTTAACTTTATGGCAATAGTACATCAAAGACTGTATATTCAGACTTAGTAAAATTAGTCATTTAATAGAGTCATAATGATTTTTCACTCTTCTTCAGTGTGACCAGCCATTCTAACTCAATCTTAGACTGGTCTAATATTCAGTTCAATTATTAGAGATTCCTATATTCTAAATTACCTAGCAAAGTTAATTCAGAGCATTTCCCCCAAGGTCACCAAAGGCTCACCTTGCCTTTACCTTATTTGTCCTAAACTTTTTGCAAACTGACATTAAAGGTCAGTCTGCAGCGGAACGCCACTGGCACCCAGTTACTTCTAATTCTTTTGCATTGGTAAAATGGAAGGACGCCCTGACTAATAAATGGAAGGGTCCAGATCCAGTTCTAATCTGGGGAAGAGGCTCAGTTTGTGTTTTTTCACGAGATGAAGATGAAGCACGGTGGCTACCAGAGAGATTAATTCGTCAGGTAAACACAGATTCTGTCTCTCCTCGTAAGTATCATTCTAAAGACTAAAATTCCTCTTGAGCTGGGAGTGGAAGCTCTCAAAAAAAAAAAAACACTGTTTCCTCTGAGCCAATTCCCCTACAAGAGGCCGGAGATTAACTTTAGCTTTACAATTTGCATCTAAATAAAGTACCTTGACTTCTCCAAACAGAAAATTTACATTACTACACTCTAATTGTTTAGTATTCTTCCTTCTCTCAAGCAGGTCAATCTACATTCTCCGGTTCTCCGCCCCGCCCCTAAGAGCAAACAGGTGGTTCTGCTAATCTCCCTTCCAGGGACATCCCAGCATGTGGCTTTTCAGTCTAAGATAAGATTTAGATTTACCAGGAGAGCTAGGGAAGTAGAAATTTCATATATATTTACAAAGATTAGTTCTTATTTTGATAGATATAGGCTTAGTCCCTTAGCTAGCCTCTGGCTTTTCACCCTTGCTGTTACTGCAAGGTGTCCTTAGTTCCTCAGGCTACTGGGAATAACAGGGATGAAGAGGAAAGACTTTCAGCTCCTATTTTAACCAAAATTAATGGTGTTAATACTGACATAATTCTTGTCTAGGCCTTGCTAAATCTGAGGTTGACAAGTCTCATATAGAGACCTCGCAATAACTCAGAATTGCGA
Organism: Mus caroli; assembly: GCF_978045245.1. Classification (NCBI taxonomy): domain Eukaryota; kingdom Metazoa; phylum Chordata; class Mammalia; order Rodentia; family Muridae; genus Mus; species Mus caroli. The sequence continues at coordinate 120,328,473 of NW_028227261.1, forward strand.
TACTGATTCATAATCATATGAATACGGTATGGGTACCGCTTGGCGCAGGAGATTACTGCAGAGGGAAGGTCCAGTTTGACCGTTTCTGAGTTCCCTGTGCGACACACCTGATTTGAAAGAGGTTGGTATCTGACTCCAGCTAAAAACCAAAAATACTTACGGCTCTGCCTCCCCTCCCCAAAAGATACCAAGAGCCACAGATGTGAGTTGTTACAATGCTCACGGGAGGAATCAGGCCAATGTCCACCCAAGTCAAGGTTAAAGGCCCACTCATCTACGGATGAGAAAATCATTTGATCACCTCTGTTGAGCATTGCCTATTTAAACTTAATTAATAGGGGGGAGAGAGATTGGAGACCTTGCTGTTGTAAGAGCAGGCCCTTCACTGCATCCCACCCAAAAAATAAAAAAGCCAATTGGCCTTGTACTAGGAGCCAGCCAGTCTTAATCTCTTCTCACTGTTCCCCTGCCTGTCACCCAAAATTGTGGATAATTATCAGTTCAGTGTTATTCTAAAATTGTTTAGCTAAACTCAGCCAGGGTTCCAACGCCCTACTTAAAAGGCAAACAGGTAGCTACCTATTCAGCACTAATTAGCATTATAAAGTCAGAGCCTACAGCCCAGTGCTGGTATTTCAGTCAGTGCTTTTAAGACAGTCTCAGCCAGATACAGTTTACCATTAGAATAGTTAGGGAATCCCACGGAAATAGGTTTTTTCTTTAGCCCTAGGAACTCAGGCAGAACTATTGAACATAGATAATTTTTCTGCCACAGGCCACCCCCTTTTTTATTTTTGTTTTGTTATCTAATGGGAGGAAATGTGGCCTCCCTTCCCCCCAGCCTGGAACCTGCCTGCTCAAGGGTGGAGCTACCGGCTCATTCGTCCTGCCACGCCCACTGCTGGAACCTGCCCTTGCTGCCTGGAGGCACACACGTGTTCGTCCTGCTACTGGACCCTGAGTTACTTGGCGGGAAATTGGGTTCCCTCCCCCTTCCTTTATAAACTGAGTGTCTGGAAATATTAAATTGAGTCTTGATCCGAATGTTGTCTTGACTCCATTGTTTCTTCCGCCCCGTCTAGATTCCTCTCTTTGCAGGGAACTGCCATTCTCAGTTGAACCGTTCGTGTTGTGGACCGCGGGCGGGCCGCAACACTAAAGAAAGAGATGTCTACAAAGGTACAAGAAGCTTACAGAACACTAAACAGATTGGATCAGAAAAGAAAACAAAAGAATTTGTTCTTGTTACCTTCTCAACATCTCAGATAACCTTCATATTGACCATATAATGGGACACAAAACAAGCATTAACAGACACAAGATGACTGAAATAACCCCTTGTATTCTATCAGATCACCACAGACTAAGGCTGGACTTCAACAACAACAGAAACAACAGAAATCCCACATATTCATGGAAACTGAATAACTCAATGATTCCTTAGTTAGGGAAGAAATAAAGAAATTAAAGACTTTCTAGAATTCAATGAAAATGAAGACACAATATGCCTATACTTATGGGACACAATGCAAGAAAATGCATGGCACTACATGCCTTCATAACAAAATTAGGAGAGATCCTATACTAGCAACTTAACAGCACACCTGAAAGCTCTAGAACAAAAAGAGACAAAAACATGCAAGAGGAGTAAATGACAGGAAAGGATCACACTCAAGGCTAAAATCAATCAACTAGAAACAAAGAGAACAATACAAAGAATTCAAGAGCTGGTTCTTTGAGAAAATCAACAAGATAGACAATCCAGTAGCCAAATTATCTAAAAGGTAGAGGAGAGTACTCAAACTAGCAAAATCATAAATAAAAAGGGAGAGGTAGTAGTGGACACTGGGGAAATACAAAGAATCATGAGGTCTTACTTCAAAAGCCTGTACTCTATAAAATTGGAAAATCTAAATGAAATAGAAGATTTTCCAGACAGATACCAAGATCAAGTAAAGGTCAATCAAGATCAGGTAAACTATCTGAATAATAGAAACAGTCATTAAAATCTTCCCAACCAAAAAATGCCTTGGGCCAGATGGTTTTTTGTTTGGTTGTTTTTTTTTTTTTTAATTTTAAAAATCTTTATTTGGGCTACATTAACAAACTATAGTAGACTGTGGACTTATAAACCATGGACATTTGTTTCTCACAGTCCCCAAGTCCAAGATAGGGGTACAGATTCCATTACACCCCAGGACGGCTTTCGGCTTACAGACTGCTCATTTTTCATTCTCCCTCACACACACTAGGCTGTATCTGTTTTCTTACTAGGTTGATAAACTTTTTCTCTCCTTACTATTTCCATTTTGGTGTCTTGTCTTGTCTTGACTTGTCTTGTCTTGTCTTGTCTTGTCTTGTCTTGTCTTGTCTTGTCTTGTCCTGTCCTGTCCTGTCCTTTCCTTTCCTGTCCTGTCCTTCCTTTTCTTTCCTTTCCTTTCCTTTCCTTTCCTTTCCTTTCCTTTCCTTTCCTTTCCTTTCCTTTCCTTTCCTTTCCTTTCCTTTCCTTTCCTTTCCTTTCCTTTCCTTTCCTTTCCTTTCCTTTCCTTTCCTTCCCTTTCCTTCCCTTCCCTTCCCTTCCCTTCCCTTCCCTTCCCTTCCCTTCCCTTCCCTTCCCTTCCCTTCCCTTCCCTTCCCTTCCCTTCCCTTCCCTTCCCTTCCCTTCCCTTCCCTTCCCTTTCCTTTCCTTTCCATTCCTTTCTTTTCTTTTCTTTTTCCCACATTTTTTATTAGATATTTTCTTTATTTACATTTCAAATGCTATCCCAAAAGTCCCCTATACCCTCTCCCCGCCCTGCTCCCCTACCCACTCATTCCCACTTCTTGGCCCTGGCTTTCCCTTGTACTGGGGCATATAAAGTTTGCACAACCAATGGGCCTCTCTTTCCGCTGTTGGCCAACTAGGCCATCTTCTGATTCATATGCAGCTAGAGACACGAGCTCGGGGGTGGGGGGTACTGGTTAGTTCATATTGTTGTTCTACCTATAGGATTGCGGATCCCTTTAGCTCCCTGGGTACTTTCTCTAGTTCCTCCATTGGGGGCCCTGTGACCCATCCAATAGCTGACTGTGAGCATCCACTTCTGTGTTTGCCAGGCCCCGGCATAGTCTCACAAGAGACAGCTATATCTGGGTCCTTTTAGCAAAATCTTGCTAGTGTATGCAATGGTGTCAGCATTTGGAAGCTGATTATGGGATGGATTCCCAGATATGGCAATCTCTAGATGGTCCATTCTTTCGTCTCAGCTCCAAACTTTGTCTCTGTAACTCCTTCCATGGGTGTCTTGTTCCTAATTCTAAGAAGGGGCAAAGTATCCACACTTTGGTCTTCGTTCTTCTTGAGTTTCATGCATTTAGCAAATTGCATCTTATATCGTGGGTATTCTAAGTGTCTAGGCTAATATCCACTTATCATTGAGTACATATTGTGTGAGTTCCTTTGTGATTGGGTTACCTCACTCAGGATGATACCCTCCAGGTCCATCCATTTGGCTAGGAATTTCATAAATTCATTCTTTTTAATAGCTGAGTAGTACTCCATTGTGTAAATGTACCACATTTTCTGTATCCATTCCTCTGTTGAGGGGCATCTGGGTTCTTTCCAGCTTCTGGCTATTATAAATAAGGCTGCTATGAACATAGTAGAGCATGTGTCCTTCTTACCGGTTGGAACATCTTCTGGATATATGCCCAGGAGAGGTATTGCGGGATCCTCTGGTAGTACTATGTCAAATTTTCTGAGGAACCGCCAGAATGAGCCCCATTTTTTAATGGGGTTATTTGATTTTCTGGAGTCCACCTTCTTGGGTTCTTTATATATATTGGATATTAGTCCCCTATCTGATTTAGGATAGGTAAAGATCCTTTCCCAATCTGTTGGTGGCCTTTTTGTCTTATTGAAGGTGTCTTTTGCCTTGCAGAAGCTTTGCAATTTTATGAGGTCCCATTTGTCAATTCTTGATCTTAAAGCACAGGCCATTGCTATTCTGTTTAGGAATTTTTCCCCTGTACCCATATCTTCGAGTTTTTTCCCCACTTTCACCTCTATAAATTCCAGTGTCTCTGGTTTTAAGTGTAGTTCTTTGATCCAGTTAGACTTGAGCTTTGTACAAGGAGATAAGAATGGATCAATTCTCATTCTTCTACATGATAACCGCCAGTTGTGCCAGCACCATTTGTTGAAAATGCTGTCTTTTTTCCACTGTATGGTTTTAGCTCCCTTGTTAAAGATCAAGTGACCATAGGTGTGTGGGTTCATTTCTGGGTCTTCAATTCTATTCCATCGAGCTACCTGTCTGTCAATGTACCAGTACCATGCAGTTTTTAATGACAATTGCTCTATAGTACAGCTTGAGGTCAGGCATGGTGATTCGACCAGAGGTTCTTTTATTGTTGAGAATATTTTTTGCTATCCTAGGTATTTTGTTATTCCAGATGAATTTGCAAATTGCCCTTTCTAACTCAGTGAAGAATTGAGTTGGAATTTTGATGGGGATTGCATTGAATCTGTAGATTGCTTTCGGCAGAATAGCCATTTTTACTATATTAACCCTGCCAAATTGTTAGCATGGGAGATATTATGATCTTCTGAGATCTTATTCAATTTCTTTCTTCAGAGACTTGAAGTTCTTGTCATACAGATCTTTTACCTCCTTAGTTAGAGTCACACCAAGGTATTTTATATTATTTGTGACTATTGTGAAGGGTATTGTTTCCCTAATTTCTTTCTCATCCTGTTTATCCTTTGTGTAGAGAAAGGCCACTGATTTGTTTGAATTAATTTTATATCCAGCTACTTCACTGAAGCTGTTTATCAGGTTTAGGAGTTCTCTGGTGGAATTTTTAGTGTCACTTATATATACTATCACATCATCTGCAAACAGTGATATTTTGACTTCTTCCTTTCCAATTTGTATCCCCTTGATCTCCTTTTGTCAAATTGCTCTGTCTAGGACTTCAAGTATTATATTGGATAGGTAGGGAGAAAGTGGGCAGCCTTGTCTAGTCCCTGATTTTAGTGGGATTCTTCCAGCTTCTCTCCATTTACTTTGATGTTGGCTACTGGTTTTGCGATATATTGCTTTTATCATGTTTAGGTATGGGCCTTGAATTCCTGATCTTTCCATGACTTTTATCATGAAGGGACGTTGGTTTTGTCAAATGCTTTCTCAGAATCTAACAAGATGATCATGTGATTTTTTTCTTTGAGTTTGTTTATATAGTGATTATGTTGATGGATTTCCGTATATTAAACCATCCTGCATCCCTGAGATGAAGCCTACTTGGTCAAGATGGATGGTTGTTTTGATGTGTTCTTGGATTCTGTTTTTCAAGGATTTTATTGAGTATTTTTGCATTGATATTCATTAGGGAAATTGGTCTGAAGTTCTCTTTCTTTGTTGGATCTTTCTGTGGTTTAGGTATCAGAGTAATTGTGGCTTCATAGAATGAATTGGGTAGAGTACCGTCTGTTTCTGTTTTGTGAAATAGTTTGAGGAGAGCTGGAATTAGGTGTTCTTTAAAGGTCTGATGGAACTCTGCACTAAACCCATCTTGTCCTGGGTTTTTTTTTTCCCATTGGGAGACTATTAATGACTGCTTCTATTTCTTTAGGGGAAATGGGACTGTTAAGATTATTAATTTGATCCTGATTTAACTTTGGTACCTGGTATCTGTCTAGGAAGTTGTCCATTTCATCCAGGTTTTCCAGTTTTGTTTAGTATAGCCTTTTGTAGTAGGATCTGATGATCTTTTGGATTTCTTCAGGATCTGTTGTTATGTCTCCCTTTTCATTTCTGATTTTGTTAATTAGGATGCTGTCCCTGTGCCCTCTAGTGAGTCTGTCTAAGGGTTTATCTATCTTGTTGATTTTCTCAAAGAACCAGCTCCTGGTTTGGTTGATTCATTGAATAGTTCTTTTTGTTTCCCCTTGATTGATTTCAGCTCTAAGTTTGATTATTTCCTGCAGTCTACTCCTCTTGGGTGAATTTGCTTCCTTTTGTTCTAGAGCTTCTAGGTGTGCTGTCAGACTGCTAGTGTATGTTCTCTTTAGTTTCTTTTGGGGGGCACTCAGGGCTATGAGTTTTCCTCTTAGGACTGCTTTCATTCTGTCCCATAAGTGTGGGTATGTTGTGGCTTCATTTTCATTAAACTCTAAAAAGTCTTTAATTTCTTTCTTTATTTCTTCCTTGATCATTGAGTAGAGTGTTGTTCAGCTCCCATGTGAATGTTAGCTATTATTTATGCTGTTATTGAAGATCAGCCTCAGTCCATGGTGATCTGATAGTATGCATAGGATAATTTCAATATTTTTATATCTGTTGAGGCCTGTTTTGTGACCAATTATATGGTCAATTTTGGAGGAGGTATCATGAGGTGTTGAGAAGAAGGTATATCCTTTTGTTTTAAGGATAAAATGTTCTGTAGATATCTGTTAAATCCATTTGTTTCAAAACTTCTGTTAGTGTCCATGTGTCTTTGTTAAGATTCTGTTTCCAGGATCTGTCTATTGGTGAGATTGGTGTGTTGAAGTCTCCCACTATTATTGTGTGAGGTGCAATGTGTGCTTTGAGCTTTACTGAAGTTTCTTTAATGAATGTGGCTGCCCTTACATTTGGAGCATAGATATTTAGAATTGAGAGTTCATCTTGGTAGATTTTACCTTTGATGGGTATGAAGTGCCTCTCCTTGTCTTTTTTGATAACTTTGGGTTGGAAGTCAATTTTATTTGATATTAGAATGGCTACTCTACCTTGCTTCTTCAGACCATTTGCTTGGATAATTGTTTTCCAGCCTTTTACTCTGTGGTAGTGTCTGTCTTTATCCCTGAGGTGGGTTTCCTGTAAGCAGCAAAATGTTGTGTCCTGTTTGTGTAACCCGTTTATTAGTCTATGTCTTTTTTTGGGGGGGGGGGGTTGAGTGATGTTAAGAGAAATCAAAGAAAAGTAATTGGTGTTCCCTGCCATTTTTGTTGTTAAAGTTGGGAATCTGTTCTTGTGGCTGTTTTCTTTCCGTTTTGTTAAAGGATTACTTTTTTGCTTTTCCTAGGGTGTAATTTCCATCTTTGTGTTGGTGTTTTCTCTTTATTATTCTTTGAATGGCTAGATTCATGGAAAGATATTGTGTGAATTTGGTTTTGTCATGGAATACTTTGGTTTCTCCATCTATGGTAATTGAGAGTTTGGCTGGGTATAGTAGTCTGGGCTGGCGTTTGTATTCTCTTAGTGTCTGTATAACATCTGTCCAAGATCTTCTGGCTTTCATAGTCTCTGGTGAGAAGTCTGGAGTAATTCTAATAGGCCTGCCTTTATATGTTACTTGACCTTTTTCCCTTACTGCTTTTAATATTCTCTCTTTATTTAGTGCATTTGTTGTTCTGATTATTATGTGTCAGGAGGAATTTCTTTTCTGGTCCAGTCTATTTGGAGTTCTGTAGGCTTCTTGTATGTTCATGGGCATCTCTTTCTTTAGGTGTGGGAATTTTTCTTCTATAATTTTGTTGAAGATATTTACTGGCCCTTTAATTTGAAAATCTTCATTCTCATCTACTCCTCTTATGCATAGGTTTGGTCTTCTCATTGTGTCCTTGATTTTCTGGATGTTTTGAGTTAAGATGTTTTTGCATTTTGCATTTTCTTTGATTGTTGTGTCCATGTTCCCTATGGAATCTTCTGCACCTGAGATTTTCTCTTTCTTCTCTTGTATTCTGTTGCTGATGCTCACATCAACGGTTCCTGATTTTTTCCTAGGGTTTCTATCTCCAGAGTTGTCTCCCTTTGGGTTTTCTTCATTGTTTCTACTTCCCTTTTTAGATCTTGGATGGTTTTGTTTAATTCCATTGCCTGTTTGGTTGTGTTTTCTTGTAATTCTTTAAGGAATTTTTGTGTTTCTTCTACCTGTTCAGCAGTGTTTGCCTGTAATTCTTTAAGGACTTCTACCAGTTTAGCAGTGTTCTGTAATTCCTTAAGGGATTTTTTTTTGTTTCTTCTTTAAGGGCTTCTACTTGTTTAGTAGTATTCTCCTGTAAATCCTTGAGAAATTTTTGTGCTTCCCCTTTAAGGACTTCTACCTGTTTAGCAGTGTTCTCCTGTATTTTCTAAGTGAGTTATTAATGCCCTTCTTAAAATCTTCTACCACCCTTATGAGATATGATTTTAAATCCACGTCTTGCTTTTCAGGTTTGTTGGGGTATCCACAACTCATTGTGGTGGGTGTACTGGGTTGTGATGATGCCCAGTGTTCTTGGTTTCTGTTAGTAAGATTCTTACATTTGCCTTTTGCCATCTGGAAATCTCTGGTGTTAATCTTCAAGCTGTCTCTGGTTGGAGCTTGATCCTCCTGTGATTCTTTTAGCCTCTGTCAGCACTCCTGGGAGTCCAACTCTCTCCTGAGTTTCAGTGGTCAGAGCACTCTCTGCAGGGAAGTTCTCTTTCAGGGCAGGTGTCCAGCAATCTGGAGCTCTGATCCACATCCTGAGTTCTTGGGTCAGAACCCTCCCTGTAGGCAGACTCTCCTCTGGCAAGGAATGTGCCCAGGGGTCTGGGTCTCATCTCTGCCTCCTGGCTGAGGATGAAGGCCTGGCAGGACCCTGACCAAGAAGCTCTGTTGCTTCTATCACCCATGTACTCTCAGGTGATCAGGAGGTTCTGGGTCTGGTAGGGGTCCCGGGACGTGGAGAATCCTCTGGTGCCCCAGGTTCCCCCGGCTGTGTTCATGCAGAAGATGGTGGGGCTGATCCCGACCCGAATGGATCCCAGCCTCTGGTTGGGCGGGGTTCCTTTGTCCCTGCTCCTACTGGCGCAAGACCCTCCACAATTCTTTGGAGCTGATGCTGCTGCGCTCCACTCACCCGTGATCCCAAGGTGATCCCGAGGTCCTGTGGTGTGGAGAGCACTCTTGAGTCCTTAGAGGCTTCCCCTGGGCTCAGAAGAAAGATGGCAGGGGTGGCCCAGACTGGAACAGATCCCAGTCTCTGGTCAGGTAGAGTTCCTTTGTCCCTGTTCCTGCCTACACAAGACCCTCCACCCACCCACGATACTGAGGTCCTGCTGCGTGAAGAGCACTCTGGAGGCCTTAGTGTCCTCCGCTGGGCTCAGAAGGAAGATAGTGGGGGTCAGGCCAGATGGTTTTAATGCAGAATTCTGCTAGACTTTCAAAGAAGAGCTAATGCCAACGTTCCTCAAACTATTCTACACAATAGAAACAGAAGGAACTCATACCTAAACCATACAAAGACTCAACAAAGAGAATTTTAGATTAATTTCCCTTATGAACATTGATGCAAAAATAATCAATAGAATATTCACAAACTGAATTTAAGAACACATCAAAGGCATCATCCACTATGATCAAGTACACTTTGTCCCAGGGATGCAGGAGTGGTTCAGTATACAAAAATCCATTATATAAACAAATGGAAAGAAAACAATCCCGCAATCATCTCACTAGATGTTGAAATAGCATTTGACAAAATTCAACACCCCTTCATGAAAATAGTCTTGAAGAAAGCAGGGATACAAGGGGCGTATCTAAACAAATAAATGTACTATACTATACAGCAAGTCAATAGCCAATATCAAATTAAATGGATTGAAACTTAAAACATTTCCACTAAAATTGGGGATAAAACAATATCCCCATATCTCTTCAGTATAAGGAAATAAGAAAACTAAAGGAAATCAAGGGGACCTAAATTGGAAAAGAAGTCAAAGTATTGCTTTTCACAGATGATATGATAATATACATAAGTGACCCTAAATATTCTACTAGAGAACTCCTACATCTGATAAACACCTTCAGAAAAGTGACTGGATACAAAATTAATGAACTCCATATCCTCCCTCTATACAAGCAATAAATGGGCTGGGAGAGAATTAGGGAAGCAATACTCTTCACAATAGGTACAAATAACATAAAACACCATCCTGTAACTCTAACCAAGGAGATGAAAAAGATGTATGACAAGTCCCTGAAGAAAGAAACTGAGAAAGGTGTAAGAAGATGGAATGATCTCCCTTGCTCATGGATCGGTAGGATTAACATAGTGGAAATAGCCATCTTACCAAAAGCAATCTACAGATTCAATGCAATCACTATCTTAATTTCAACACAATTCTTCACAGAGCTTGAAAGAACAATTCTCAACTTCACATGGAAAAACAAAAAACCTAGGAGAGCTAAAACAATTCTGAACAGTAAAAGAATTTCTGGAGGTATCACCATCCCTGACCTAATGCTCTAATATAGGGCAATATTAATAAAAAAACTGTATGGTATTCATATAGAAACAGACAGGCAGATCAATGGAATCAAATTGAAGACTCAGAAATAAACCCACACACTTGATTTTTGACAAAGAATCCAAAACAATACAATGGAACAATGAGAGTATCTCCATCAAATGGTGCTAATCCATCTGGTTGTCTGTATGTAGAAAAATGCAAATAGATCCCATATTTATCATCCCGCATAAAACTCAAGTCCAAATGGATCAAAGACCTCAATGTAAAACCAGATATATTGAATCTAATAGAAGAGAAATTAGCAAACAGTCTTGAACTCATTGGCACAGGAGACAATTTCCTGAACAGAACACCAATGGCTCAGGAACTAGGGTCAAGAATTAATAAATGAGCTCTCATGAAACTTAAAAGTCTCTGTAAGACAAAAGACAATGTTAATAGGACAAAACGGTAGCCTACCAAAATTGGGTAAAGATCTTCATTAACTCTTCATTTGACAGAGGGCCAAAATATAAAGAACTCAAAAGAATGAGACTCCACAAAAACAAATAATTATAGTAAAAAATAGAGTACAAAACTAAATAGAGAATTCTCAACAGAGGAATCCTGAATGGCCTAGAAACACTTAAAGAAATGTCCAACATCCTCAGTGATTAGGGAAATGGAAATCAAAACAACCCTGAGATTCCAGTCAGACACCAGTCAGAATCGCTAAGATCAAAACTCAAGTGATAGCAGATGCTAGATAGGATGTGAAGAAAGGCAAACACTCCTCCTTTGCTGGTGGGAGTGCAAACTTGTAAAACCATGCTGGAAGTCAATCTGGCGGTTTCTCAGAAAACTTGAAATAGTTTTACCTGACGACCCAGCTATACTGCTCCTGGGCATATACCCAAAATATGTTCCGTCATATCCCAAGGACACGTGCTACCCTATGTTCCTAGCAGCTTTATCCATAATAGCTAAAACCCAGAAACAACCAAGATGCCCCTCAACTGAAAAGTGGATACAGAAAAAGTGCTTCATTTACACAATGAAATACTATTCATCTATTAAAAACAAGGACATTGTGAATTTTGCAGGCAAATGCTGGAACTAGAAAATATCATCCTGAGTGAGCTAATCCAGTCTCTAAAGTACATGCATGGTATGTACTCACTGATAATTGGATATTAGGCAGAAATTCAGAATATCTGTGATACACCCCACAGACTGTTAAACAAGAAGAAAGGCCCAAGGGAAGATGCTTGACTCCCACATAGAAGCAGGAACAAAACAATCATGGGAGGCAGAGAGAGGTAGGAACCTGGGTGGGTAAGGGGGTGGCTAGGGGAATGAGGGACAGTAATCAGGCATGGGAAGGGACAGGAGAGAGTTCCGGAGGGCCAAGGGGGTGAACGGAAATATGCAGCTGCCAGGGATTGGAGATGGGGGGATTCTCAAGGAAGTCCCAGAGAGTCAATGCAGGTGACCTTAGTAGAAATGCCCAACAGTTGGGATATGGAACCTGAAGAGACCACCTCCAATAGCCAGACAGGATCCCCAGTGGAGGGATGGGAACAACCAACTCACTTATAAAACTTTTGATCCCAAATTTGTTTTTATTCTAAAAGAAGTGCAGGGACAAAGATGAAGCAGAGGCTGAAGGAATGGCCTACCAGTGACCAGCCCATTTTGAAACACATGTCATGGGTAGGTACAAATCCCTTACACTATCAATAATGTCACATTGTGCTTGCAGACAGGAGCCTAGCATAGCATCCATCTGAGAGGCTTTATCTAGCAGCTGACTGAAACAGATGCAGATACCCACAGACAAACATTGGATGGAAGTCAAGGACCCCTGTGGAAGGGTTAAGAGAAGGACTGAAGGCTCTCAAAGATATAGCAGTTCCATAGGAAGACCAATAGTGTCAACTAACCTGGATCCCTGGGAGCTCCCAGGGACTGAACCACCAATGAAAGAGCATACACGAGCTTGTCTGTGGCTTCTGACACATGTATAGCAGAGGGCTGCCTTGTGTGGCCCCAGTGGGAGAGGATGTGCTTAATCCTGCAGAGGCTTGATGTACCAAGGTGGGGTAATACAGTGATCCGCTGTCTCAGAGTTGAAGTGGAGGCAGATGGAGGGGGACAACATTTGGGATGTAAATAAATAAATAATAAGAGTGCCATGTGATATATACCCAACAGACTCTGATTCAACATACTACAAATATATTTGTACATCTATTTTTATTACTGACGTATTTACAGTAGCTAGGGATGAAACCAGCCCTATGTGGATGAAACCATGTCCCATCCACAGGTAAATGGATAAAGAAAATGTACACATGACAGAATTGTATTCATTCATACAAATAAAATCAAGACATTTACAGGAAAATGGATAGAACTGGAAATCATTATGTTAAAGCAGAAAAATAGACTCAGAATGATAAATACCTCAGCTTTATATTAGATATGGGACTTACATTTAATATAATTTGTGTAAATGTGGTTGTGAGTGTGTGTATGATCATGAAATGGCTCATAAGAGTAGATATGATGTTGGCATCCACAACAATGTCTGGGTTTGGTGATTGTAAATGGGATGGACCCCCAGGTGAGTTAGTCTCTAGATTTCTTCAGTCTCTACTCCACACTTTGTCTCTGTAACTCCTTCCATGGGTGTTTTGTTCTCCCCTTCTAAGATGGATAGAAGTATCCACACTGGTCTTCCTTCTTCTTGAGTTTCATGTGGTTTGTGAATTGTATCTTGGGTATTCCAAGCTTCTGGGCTTCTTGGCTAATGTCCACTTATCAGTGAGTGCATATCATTTGTGTTCTTTTGTGATTGGGTTGCAGAGCCTGATATAGCTCTCTTCTGAGAGGCTCTGCCAGTGCTTCACAGATATAGAAGTGGATGCTCACAGCCATCCATTGGACTAAGCATAGGATCCCAATGAAGGAGCTAGAGAAAGGATCCAAGGAGCTGAAGGGGTTTGCAGCCCCATGGGAGGAACAACAATATGAACTAGCCAGTACCCCCAGAACTCCCAGGCACTAAACCACCAACCAAAGAGTACACATGGTGGGACTCATGGCTCCAGCTGCATATGCAGCAGAGGGTGACCTAGTCAGACATCAATGGGAGGAGAGGCCCTTTGTCCTATGAAGGCTCTATGTCCCAGTGTGGGGTAATGCCAGGGCCAGGAAGCGGGAGTGGGCGGGTTGGTGAGCAGGGGGATGGGGGAGGGAATAGGGAGAAGGTGTTTTTTGGAGGGGAAACCAGGAAAGGGGATAACATTTGAAATGTAAATAAAGAAAATATCCAATTGAAAAAAAGAATAGACCTGATGGTTAATATTGACTGACAACTTGGCAGGATATAGAATCACCACGAAAACAAGCCTCTAGGCAGGCCCAGGAAGGGTTTTCTGGATTGCATTAATTAAGGTGGAAGGATATTTTCTAAATTGGGGTGTCATCATTCTATGGGCTGGAGTCATAATGAGGAGAAAGGGACTGGGTGGTAGCATTCCTTACTCGGCTTCCTCACTGTGGATGCCACGTGACCATCTCCTGTCCCAGCCACGATGAACCATATCCCCTGGAACATAAGCTCAAACAAACGCCTACTTTTTAAAGTCGCTTTTGTGGAGGATTTTGTCACAGCAACAAGACCAAAACTAATACAAGAGAGGAAGAAACCTTAATAGATGAGAAAAAGAGAGCAGAGTAGGGTACTTGTGACATGAAAATAGAAAGTGGGGAGACCAGTAGACCCAGTGAGAGCAATGATTGAGCATTAGTATCTGTTATTTTTCTCTATTGTTCTTGTTGTTTTAGACCTTTATGACTGTACTTTTCAGAGAAAGTGTCAGTGTTTGTTATTGGACACGTTTCTCTCTGAGTGTGTAAAGGGAGACGTGAGGTAGTGCAGCGTTCGCTCCTCAACATGAAGCTGGCTCCTGGTACTGCTTTGTGACAACTTCTATTTGCCATTGATTTTCATTATTCTCTTCCTTTGGTACAGAACAGAGTCTGAATGGATTTCTGCTTTAAAAAGGAAAAAGACAGTCAAAATAAATGTTTCCACAAACTAACTTTACAAGCAAACATACATACTAAAATAAAGGGGGATATGAATACCCAACACAATGGAAATCAGAAGAGAAAAATAGTAGCCACACCACAAAATATTGTCCTTAGATTAAAAACTGAAAAAGTTATTATATAATGATAAAGGGACAGCTTATACATCAATTATAAGTATACATGCATTCAACATCAAATAAAACAGTTTTGAAGTGATCTAAAGGGAGCAACAGATTTTTGATGCCCTATATGTCAGTTGCAGGATAGCTTGACAAACTAAAAGTTACATATAACAAACTGAGCTGAAAACTCCATAGAATTGTAGAATTCAAGAAAAGAAAAGAGATGATCCAAATTAATAAAATTAGAGACAGAGGGGGAGCTATTAGAACAAATGCTAATGAAATAGAAAGACTCATAAGGGCATGCTCTAAAAATCTATATTTTACTAATTTAAAAAGTCTAAAGGAAACTGATGAATTTCTATGAATATTTAATCAAGATAACACTCATAATTTAAATAGAGCAGAATTTTCCAGTAATATAAAATGGTTATTAAAAATCTCCCAACTAACAAAAGCCTAGGATCAAAATGATTCAATACATAATTCTACCAGAAGAAATAACTCCAATAATCTCTAAACTGTTTTGTCAAATTGCTCTGGCTAGGACTTCAAGTACTATATTGAACAGGTAGGGAGAAAGTGGGCAGCATTGTCTAGTCCCTGATTTTAGTGGGATTGCTTCCAGCTTCTCTCCATTTACTTTGATGTTGGCTACTGGTTTGCTGTAGATTGCTTTTATTATGTTCAGGTATGGGCCTTGAATTCCTGATCTTTCCATGACTTTTATCATGAAGGGGCATTGGATTTTGTCAAATGCTTTCTCAGCATCTAATGAGATGATCATGCAATTTTTGTCTTTGAGTTTGTTTATATAGTGGATTATGTTGATGGATTTCCATATATTAAACCATCCCTGGCATGAAGCCTACTTGGTCATGATGGATGATCGTTTTGATGTGTTCTTGGATTCGGTTTGCAAGGATTTTATTGAGTATTTTTGCATCGATATTCATAAGTGAAATTGGTCTGACGTTCTCTTTCTTTGTTGGATCTTTGTGTGGTTTAGGTATCAGAGTAATTGTGGCTTCATAGAATGAATTGGGTAGAGAACCTTCTGTTTCTATTTTGTGGAATAATTTGAGGAGAGTTGGAAAAACAGAAAAAGAGTAAACATTTTCAAATTCCTTTGACAAAATCATCATTACCCTGATATGAAATCAAACAAAGACCCCACCAAAAAGGAAATTATAGACCAACATTTTGATGAACACAGACACAAACATTCTCAGTAAAACATTTGCAAACTGAGTTTTAGAATACATCAAAGGGACTATCCAGCATGATCAAATCAACTTCATCCCAGAGGTGAAGGATGATTTGATTCATGTAAATCAATAAAGATAATCCACCACATAAATAGACTAAGGACAGAAACTGCATGATCATCTCATTACGCTCAGAAACAGTCTTTGGCAAAATCCAGCATCTATTTTTAATAAAGGTTCTGGAAAAAATAGGAACACAAGGGACATATCTCAACATAATAAAGGCAATATAAAGAAAACTCTCAGCCAATACTATCATCTTCAATAGTGAAAAATTCAAAGCATCTCCATGAAAATCAGGAACAAGAAAAGGCTGTCTACCCTTCCCTCCCATGTTCACCATAGAATTTGATGTCTTAGCTAGAGCAATAAATCAAGAGACAACCACTAAGGGAATACAAAACCAAAAGAAAAAAGGTAAAGTATTTTCAGTAGCAGATGATATAATTACATACATAAAATACTTTGAAGACACTTCCAGACATATTCCTTCACTGACAAACACACTCAGCAAAGTAACAGGATACAAAGTGAACACACAAACCCCTGTAGCTTTCCTGTACACAAAGGGCAAACACACTGAGGGAGAAATCAGGGAAATGGCACTTTTCACAAAAGCCTTAAATATATGTGGAATTCATCTAACCATGAAGCTGAGGAAATTATATAAAACCTACAGAATACTCAGAGATTGTTAGGACTAATATTGTGAAAATGATAATCGTATCAAAGGCAATTAACAGATACAATGCAGTCTCCATCAAAATTCCAATACAGTTTCTCACTGAAATTGCCATAAAGAAATCTTAACCTTTATTAAGAAGCACAAAATAACCCAGGATAGCCAAAATAATCTTGAACCAAAAAAATGCTTAAGGTATCACCCTTTCACATTCCCCCCCCCCAAAAAAAAACCATGGTACTCATATAAAAGTAGACTTGTTATCCAATGAATTAGAACTAAGTTATAAACTTATACTTTTACAGCCAACAATGCCTATCAAAATACATCAAAGAATGTATGCCAACAATATACATCAAAGAAAAGAACATCTTCCACAAATGGTACCAGTCATTCTGGTTAGCTACTTGTTGAGGAATGAAACTCAGTCCTTATCTCTGACCTGCACAAAAATAACGTCCTAATAGATCAAGGACTTCAACATAAAATGTGATATACTGAATATTATAGAGGAGAAAGAACATATTCCTGAATTAATTCACATGGGAAAGAACTTTCTAACAGAACCCTAATAGTCTACCTATTAAGACTAACAATTAAGAAATGGGATCTTACCGATTTAAAATGTTTCATTACAGCAAAGAACATCATCACTCAAGTGAAGAGGCAGTCTACAGAATGGGAAAAAAGTCTGCCAGCAATGCATCTGACAAGAGGTTAGTATCTAGAATATATAAGTAACTAAAAAAAGGTAAACATCAAAAAGCAAACAAAAACAATTAAAAATGGAATATAGAACTAAGCAGAGAGTTCTCAAAACATGAAATTCAAACAGTTAAGAAAATTTAAAAACCTATATAACATCCTTAACCATCCAGGGAATTCAAATTAAAATCACTTTGAGATTTCATGTGACCTCATGAAACATAAAAACAAGGATGGCAAATGCTGACAGAGATCTGAGGAAACTTATTCACTGTTGGTGGGAGCACAACCTGACACAGCCACAATGAACACCACTGTGGACATTTCCCACATGGCACCATTATTATGACAAGAACCTGTTCATAGATCATAGTCCCTACTACGAAAATCTACTAATATTTTGCTCCTAAATGGGTAAAGTACTAAACCAATACCTAAGGGTTTATCATTATATTAAAAAACAAGGTTCTCACTTCAGAAGAACATATACTCAGATCAGTGTCTTACTCAGTCATTATCAAAAAAGCTTCCTCCTGCAGCAGATGAGAACAAATACCTGGACTCACAGTCAGGCATTATGCAGAGAGTGAGAGACCTTGGAACACTCTGCCCAAATTGGATCTCTCCATCCAATCTCTTACTTCAGGGCTCTGGGAAGGAAGCAGATAGAGTGTAAGAGTCAGAGGGGATAGAGGCCACAGAGAAAACAAGGCCTTCTAAACGAACAGGATTGACACACACATGAACTCATAGAGACTGAGGTAGCATGCACAGGGTCTTCACACGTCTGTATCAGATGGAGTTCTACAAAGGACAAGTGGACACAGGCTCCCATTCTTAACCCCAAAGCAACCTTGATGACCACTTGCAAATTAAAATTATTTTTCTCCAAGGGAGTCTCACAGGGGAAGCAAACTAGTCTTAAGGGTCTCCACCATGTCTAGCAGTAGATGGGCAACAGACAACATAAAATGAACTCAACATCATCTTTGGAGGTTCTTGGTCAAATAATGCCATGGCAAGGCATTTATCTTTTTACTAGAGAGGGTCAAGGTACAGAGAAGAAGAGACTACAGAACATTACTTCCTCATCAGAACATATATACTTCTACCACCTCCTCAAAGGCTTGGGATCTTTTCAGAAGACAGGGTAGAGAGAGCGTAACAACCAGGGGCTCCTTGGGTGACTAACAAGAAAATAGTGTATTCTGGGCTTAGCAAGGCAACTGCACAATGAACTCACAACTCTTCTCACAAGACTTGCATGCCCAAGTCAGGCCTAATCCTAGCACAGAGAGAGGAGCTGGACGTAAAGTTCTACCCCTGGAGAAGAAGCTATCAGCAGTTGTTAGCTTCTGGGCGAGGACAGGTCAACTTTCTCTAAGTGTGTATCTTCCAATAAGTCAACCATGCTCTGCTCCAGTGGAAGGTCACACATATAGAATTATTCAAGCATGACAAAGTGGCCTTGATGGGAAAAATAGGATATAAAGTTGTGTAGGAAGGAAGGGGTGGGTCTGGGAAGATTTGGGGGAAGGAAGCTTAACTACATTGTGCATGTTACATAACGTCTACATGTTATATAAAATTCTCAAAGGATTAATTAAAAATATACAAGTAATGATATGGAATCAGTCTGTGCTCATCAGTGGATTAATGGTCACATGTGTGTAGCACATTTTTTTTTTCTGTGATGGTATCTATTCTCTTGTATGCCCACACTGAAACACACACACACACACTCGAAATACGATTTGACCTTTAAAGAAAAAAAACCCTATATTTTTTATGACTTTTCCATGTCATAACCTGGAGGATGTTATCCCAAGATAATGCTAGGCACACAAAGACAAACACTGTGTGATCTCACCTTTATTTGCAATTTAATAAAATTGAACTCTTAGAAGTAGAGAGTAGATGACAGATGACGATTGCCAGAAGCTGATGTGAGCTGAGGTAGGAAACTGGGGTCTGCTAATCAAATGGCACAAAGTTCCCATTAGGAGGAAAGTGTTTTGAGATATAATGCATAGCATAATTACTAAAATCAATAACTATACCTTTTAAGATATGTGAAAGTAAATTAAAAACTCTTACAAAAATTAGGTGAATGGTATAGTTATTAATTTTCTTGAATTGTAATTCATAAATGTATGTGATTTAAAAAGTAATCAAAACTCTCCAGGAACTGTTCTAAGGTCATGTGAGCTTAATAGGAGGGCAGTCCAGATGCAGAACATATGGGGATTCTGTATGAATTTTCCAATTGCTCTAGCCTAAAATTATTTCAAAACTGAAGGCTGACACCATTCTTTTGACAGCAGTTTAGAAAATGAAGCAGAGTTAGCTAGAGGTTGGTGTTCTAGCCACCCAGGCAGAAAAAGCTCTGAGATGAGTCCCTGTGTCAGGAGAAAATAAAAGGAGGAATGGCTGGGCCTGATAGTGGGGGAGACAGGATAACTACAGGGATGGGGACATTGTGAGATGATCAGGTTCCTTTAGAGTAGAAAGTATTCTTTTATTAATCAGAAATTAAATAAAACCAAATGTTTAATGACATTGCACAAACTCCTTTCAAGGGAGTAAGCTTTGCAAATATGAACAACATTTTTATCTATCTATCTATCTATCTATCTATCTATCTATCTATCTATCTATCTATCTATCAAAAAGGTGGGTGTTATGATACAGAAAGACCGTGAGCCACATTTTGTGTCTCATGGGAATCGCTCTTAGACAGCATGTGACATTTCATGTTTCCTGTGAAAATGGTTTAACACACATACTTACTGCCTTAAGAGAAATTCACTAGTCAATGTTGTATAAAACTCCTGCTTTCAGGGTTGGTTCTCAGTAATGCCAGCCTCAGGCAAAACTCCATTACTGTTTTTTTCCTCTTATCTTTTGATCAACTGCAGGACCCCTGATGCTATCTGCCAGGGTAAAAAGAAGGTTATTCCTCCCTAAGGAAGTCATCCCCATATATGCCTTATTGGAGAGAATAATGGCTAATCTTGGTTGTCAGCTTAATTGGATATGGATCAGCTAATAGATATGCCCCTGGGCTGAACGTCAGGGATATTTCCTAGAAGAATTAGGTAAAGTGGGAAGACTCTCTCCCAGAGTGGGCATCTCTTTCCATCAACGGCTCAGATATAAATAGGTTTGGGGAAAAGAGGACTGCTTTTGCCTGTCTGCCTCTGTTCCCTGCTGATGAGCCTGTCTGTCCAGTTGCTTCCAATGCTGCTGCTTCTATCCCTTGCTGATATGGGAACCCAGCCTTCCACAACACTCCAGGAATCCCCCAGGGCTCTAGCACTGGATTGGGTATGCTGAGACATCCAGCCTCATGAATTGAATACCTATTCGGATCTCATCCTCTGCAGTGTGTGGAGAGCTGTTATTGAACTACTGAGCTTGTATCAAGCAATATGGATCCCCATTCCACTATATGTTCATTCTATTCGGTCTTTACTTCTAGAGAACCCTGACTAATCTAGAAGGAGCCACTTGTTTGGGGATGATTTTCTTTTTCTTTGTTTCACAGTGACCCATGTAGTAGCACTTAGGTGTTTTATCTCATGTAATATTTCTAGCCGGCTTCTTTTTACAAGCTGAATTTACAGAATTAATCAATTATGCCTCCATAATCCAAATATTTTGTAATCCTCCACTCTGTGGATTGAGCGCTTCTAAGCACACTAATGCCTTTGGAAATCGGAGGCAGTTTGTCTTTTGTGTGTAGAGTGAGTGGGTGTGTCACATGGAGGCGGGAGTTTGACATCAGGTGGCCTCTTCAGTCATTCTTCACCTTAGTTGTTTTAAAACAGGCTCTTTCACTAAAGCTGGCCCTCACTGACTAGCAAGCCTGGCCAGCTAACACCAGTCTTTCTGTCTCATCTTTCGTTGTACTGGTTTTGCAGCTGCCAGTCACTGTGCACAGCTGCTTGGTGGGTGCTGGGGATCTGAACTCAGTTCCTTATGCTTGTGTGACAAGCATTTTACTCATTGATCCATCTCCTCTGTCCTGTAGTATGTCTTTAAAGGGTGTTTCTAAACAGATAAGAATCCAAATTATATTAAAAATTAAGTTTTTATATGGTATTATCAGATGCATGTTTTGCGTTATTTAAGCTACTAAAAGAAAACTTTGGAGTCCTTAATGTTTCTTCTCAAATCATCAGCTTGTTGATGAAAGAAGAAATCAGCTAAAACATGATATCCAGTGTACTGGGCTTGATGTTTAGCAATGTAGTAATAAAATCTTTTTATACACCTAGGACTGTAGATACTATGGAGAGATTAAGATAAAAAGATAAGAAAGAAAAAAATCTAAATGAAAACCGCATTTTCCAAGTCCTAAAAACTTAACAGTAAAATGAACGCCACAATAGAAAACTAGAACTGTAAACTCCAATTAACAGAAACCTAACCTAAACAGTCTGAAAGTGACCATTTACATGTTGTGGTGGTCTAAATGAGAACCTATGGTCCCCATAGGTTCATATATTTGAATATATTTGTCTCCAGTTAAAAACTGTGCTTGGCAATGAACACATGCCTAGCATATGGATGCTGCTGATGGAAGAGTTTCTGCCCCAACTCAAGATGCACTGGTGGAAGATGAATTATCATTTAAGTGACACAGTCACACCTTCACTGCTTAGGTTCCAGTTGTCTGTGAATCCTCTGAGGTTGACACACATTGGTTCTCCAGCTTTCATTTTGGTTAAAACCCACAGACCTCAGACAAATAGGTACTCCGTCATTTCTGACTTCTTTTAAGATATTGGCAAATAAAGTCCCTGGCGACTTTTCGTTTTAACACTCTCTTCAATAGATTTTATCAATAACTGTCATCTGAACCCAACAGTATAACAAGGTTGGACATCCAGACTTGGGCTGGATAACTACATTTTCTACATGAATAATACTTCTGAAAAAGACTAAAAGGCTTAAATATAACACCAGTGCAACCTTCCTTGCCTTTTCTTTTATGGCCAAAAGAAGAGGAGAAGAAAGAGGAAGAGGAGGAAGAAGGAGAGGAGGAGGAGAAGGAGGAGGAGGATAGAGAAAGAGAGATGGAAAAGGGGCTTTGTATGTTGCATTGAAGTTCTTGGATATTCACTTAACATCATAACATATGGCTAACGATTCAAATACAATATTTAAACCACTGCTATATAGACTGTTGTGCATTAGTTTATTAAAGTTTTCTACTTTCCAATTCTGAAACTGTCGTCTTTTATGATTGTAGGAGCAGTGTTTAGTCAGACTAGCAACTGCTAATATGCCATCTCAACACACCAAAGAGACGGTCATCTTGTATCTACACTGGAAGGCCAGAGCAGATGTTGGGAAGTAGCCTGCTTTGAAACCCTTTGACAAATAATTTGATAACTTTGGCAGAATTGAATCTGTTAATTTGATTCTTAGATTTCTAGGTGGTGAAATGGTACCAGATGCCTTGCAAACTGTGAGTACCCATGTTTAATGGCCCCTTATCACATCCTGTGCACTCCCCTTCAGGGAGCTTCATATTAAATTAGATGTAGCTGTTGAATGAAAGATTTCTTTCATGTTTCTGTTCAGTATGAACACAAGAGCAGAAATAAATATTGAATTTTCTAGCTCTGGGGATTGTTCATTTGATGGAGGTTTGTTTTTAGGCTAGAGGAGAAGTATGCTGGTGAAGACAAGCATCCCCTGGAGGACTGCTTGCTTTCCCATCCCTCCAGCAAGTGGTGCCTGAGGTTTTCCTTCCAAAGACTGTAGGTAAGTAGGCTGTTCTCTCTAATGCTGGCGAGTTCAAATCACGTCTTTGTTCGCTTTATCTGATGCATTCTAGTAGACTGGACGCCGATCCTATGTGATTTAATTTACTTCTCATTTCTCAAGGAATTAAATTCTCATTTGCTGGTTATGAAGTTCAGAACAGGAAGGGAAAGCTCTTGGAAAAATGGAAGTTTCATCTCTGGTCTGGATTACAGCCTGTGACATATTTTTAGATGCCAGCAGGCAATGTCAGAGTGACAGCTATTCAAACTATCATCGTTTAACATCCGTAAAGGAAAAGAGATTTCCACAGAGAGATTGGTGAACATACTTAGCCCTGGTAGACTCCCTCCCTCCTTCCTCCCCTCCACTCCCTCCCTCCTTCCTTCCTCTCCCCCGGTCCCCTCCCTCCCACCATGTCTTTCTCTCTTCTTTCCCCCTTTCTTCCCTGTTTTCCTCCCTTGTCCTCTGTCTTCCTTTTGAGTTTTTTCTGGTGCCATAGCCATGGAAGTTGAAACCATTTTGTTTTTATGGCTCCTGTAGTCGAATAGCTGGGAAGTTGAGGTCCACTCTTTGTGTTGTCAGGCTTATACTCATGAAACCCAGACTTAGATAATACATTTTGGAGTTTGTGTTCCAGAGTCACATTTACCTATCCATAAAAAGTACTCCAAAAAGCAAACCCAGAAGTGGGTATTCAAAACAGTATTTAAAAACCTCTGTAGCCATTGCTTTCTTATTGACCTATCTGTGGAATAAGAAATGTCTAGGCTGCTGGTTTCACAAACCATTTCCTTTCCTTTTGGATGGGTCTCTGCAAAGCTGCCATTTCCTCTGGCTTCTGAGAGACATGGCAGAGTAATGGATTGTAAGTGAGTTAAGAGAGTCTGGCCATGACTAAACCCTTGGATGCAGCAAAGGATCATGGAGAAATCATAGAAAACTGCTGCTGGCCCTGGGAGGTTAGACTGTTGCTAAGTCTTCAAGATGTATTAGCTTAGAAGACAAAGAAGGGGTGATAAAAAACTAACCTCATATCACTTATTAAGGCATTTTGATTTGCTATACTGAAGTACTCCATTAAATAAAACTATCCCAAGTATACCAAAGACAACTGTGGCTATAGGGGAAAGAGGAAAGAGAGAGAAAAAAGGAAACAAACAAAACAGACATACCAGCCATCAGAACAAGTGCTAGAGTTCTGAGCTGAGGTCCAGCAGAACTTGACTGCTCCAGCTGTCTCTCTGACCTGCATGGATGCCACAGTCATATGTTCTTTGTCAGCCTCTGTAATGTCTTGTATAGGAATAGAGAAAAGAGACACAATCATGAGAACAATCTGCCCTGCCCATAGTTCTTAAAGTACCCATTTTCAATGACACAGTAAAATGTTAGTTAGAATAATAACAGCAGTGCCTTTTCATTTGAGAAGTATTTTTTTCAAATCCACTATGAAGCTTATTTAGCAAGTTAGTCTTGCAGATGGACGTCAAACTCCAGAGACACTCCTGTTAGCTTTCCCACATTGACTCATGATTAAGGGATGTGTCTGTCAGAGTAGACCTGGCTATCACATGCACCTGTCCTTGAAGACAGACAGAGCTCTGTTCTAGCTTTCTGAATTGGATTTTAAATTTCTAGAAACTATCTTGCTGGTAGTCCAATTTCTGTTAAGCACTAATTTAATTTTTTTTTTCAGGTTTCTGGCCTGTGGCTCTGTGCTAATTTGTCAGACTGCCGGTGTCATATTGATTAAGTAGTTATATTCTTAAGGACTTTCCAACTAAAAGCAGCCTTATTAGTTGGACAGGGTCTGAAAGCTCAGCATGTTTGGGCTTCATTCTGCAATCTCCTTTGACAGTGCTGTTTTTGCAAATCATTTCGCACAACAGTCTTGTGAGGTAGACTAATGATGTTGTCCAGAGCTCTAGGTTTCCAAAAGGGTACATGGTGTGTTTTGAGAAAGCAGCAGGGCCAGAACTAGAATCCATAGATCCTAGAGCTCAGGCAGCCATGTCTTATCACCCATCCAACGTGTCTGCCTGGCTTTTAATTGGAGTTTAAGCGACACTGCAGAAGAACAGCATCAGTTGGACTGAAGGTGGAGACCAGCTGCTGTCTTAGGGAGATCGTATGTTCTCTTCCCTTTAGAGGGGATATAGAGGTGGGCATCTGAGAAGCCGCTGAAATCAAACTCTTTGGACTAGAAGGTTATTTAGTTTAGCTCTTTGTTTTGTGGATAAGGAAAGCCAGGCCTAGAGACACTAAGAGACTTCTCTAGCACCTTAATACAAAACTAGGTCTGTATCCGAGAGGCATCCAGCTCTTGAGATGCAGGCTTCTGCTCTCTCCTCCCTGAATTGTGTTTTGACACTGGATCCACCGTCACTTTCCATCGAGTTGCAAAGACGATGAGGAATAATTAGTCAGTGCCTGACACAGCGTGAGTTTGAGGTGTTTTCCAGCTTAAAGAACCCCAGAGCTTGAAATAGCTGATACCAGAAGGTGAGATAACAGTAAAGGGTGAGTAATGTCTTCTGTTTCTCCAAGCACTCTTGTGAGTTGTGTAACTAGCAAATGCTTACAGAACTCGGAGTGAAACAGATCTTCAAACTGTTACTGCAGATTGGGAAGCAGGGTGTGTGTAAGGGAGAAGAATATAGTGTATAGCTTTTTAGGTGAAAACGCCCAATGCTGGAAAAATAAGACAATGCAGGACTTGCTTGGAAAATGTATTTTGGTGCCAGGGTTTCTCATCGTCTTTCACAGCTTCCATTAAATTCATTTTTAGCATAAATAAATGTATGGAGAAGATGTAGAATTGTGACAAGTGAAACACTATTTCTGTATCAATTCCTAAAGGTGTATTCAAAATTACAAAATCTTCAGTTTCAAAATGTATAAATACATACTTTTATAAAATTTAAAGTATTTATGTATACTCCTATTAGAGCCATCCAACCCTGTATATGACCCATGTTCTGGGCCAACAGACACCAATACATTTTAGAGGCTGAGGAATAGAAACTAAGTAACCACTCAAACCCTTAAAATTTACTAACAGCTCAAAGAGATTTATGATGATTACATGTATAAATATTCGTGATGTTAGAAGTATTTAAAATATGAAACAACTTACTTTAAGACATATATTAATTCATTTTAAATTAGCAATAAGTCATCTAATGTCATAGTGGCCAAAGCCAAAAATTTATACTGAGAATGGAGGTTTTATATTATATATATTATATATTATATATATATAGTCAATTATTCTTTTGATTAGTAGATAACAGGGTCTCATGCCCATGTGTGAACCAGAGTGTTATCATGTGCTGTTCTTCTTAAAGTGTCTGAAGCATAAGTCCCCACACAGAAGAGAAGTGTATGTTAGTGGTCTCAGATAACTGAAAAGTATTTTTCTTTGGAACTACCATGAACCTCTTTAAGACAAAGTATGAACCATTGTGTCAGTGAGCTTTTACCATAAAGGCTGTGTCCAGGTTGTACTTGGAATGGGTCTTGACTCATATGGAATCATGCAAATACATGCATTGACCATTCAGAAAATGGTCTTGCTGGACTTCTACAGGTCTCACTTTTAGCAAAAAATCATATGAGCATCAATACTGATCACATGAAGAAAGAATTTAAACAATGGAAATCTTCTAATTTCATGATGGTGGACAGAAAATTTCTAAAATTCTGATTTTTTTTTAAACCTGAAAATTTTCATTGGCCACATATACTGAAAAAAAAAATAGAGCTCCTGCATTTGGGATTTACATTTAGTTTATTTTCAAAAAATGTCAATAAATACTAAAGTCTCAAGAAATCACAAGTTTTCTATGTATCAGTGATCCTTTAGTCAAAGTCTGTAAGTCTGTGAAACTCACCAGGAAACTGGTTTTCCCTGAGAAGATAACTAGATCATAGCTTGATACCCAGCAAGGCTAGGTGAAGAGCCCAGCATCAAAAGACTCAGGGTTCATCTAGATTTGTCCTCAAATTGAGCAGTAATATAACAGTTGTGTGTCCAAGTGAAGCCTGTGTGTGGGACTTCAGCAGGTAGGAAGATTTCTGGTAATGTTCTGGTCACAAGGGTGGGCACCCTGGTCATTGGCAGAGAGCAATCTGAGTGCTCAGATGGCCATTTGCTTTAGAATTTGTTTGCTAAGGATTTTAAGTTTGCTGGTAAATTTCCAACCCTTTACCCAAAGATACTGCTTTAACTGATTTTTTTAAAAATCCATTCAGAATTAATTCTACCTTTTAATGTACATCTGAGAAATACCAAGCATACCACAGGACCCCAGGGAGCATAAGACAGAAAGGATACGGACTTGGCTTCCAAAGAAATGTTCTGTTTCTATGAAATTCTTTACTCTCAGAGTATGATGATCTCATTAGCCTACCTATTTTATTTATAGTATTTGTCAATATCAGATGTTTTTGACTAGTTAATCCACTTTGTGTCCATGTCCACGAAAGGTTGCCCTTTTTCCTTCTTCGTTTCAATGTTATCATTCCTGCATTAGTGCTTGATACACTAGCAGACATTCATAAAAAATTAGTGAGCAGAGGCAGATATCTAAGTTCGAGGCCAGCCTGTTCTACAGAGTGAGTTCCAGAACAGTCAGGGCTACACAGAGAAACCCTGTCTCTTAAAAACCAAAAAAAAAAAAAAAAAAAAAAACCAAAACAACAACACAGCAACAACAACAAAAAGATTAGTGACCTATTGGTAGCAAATGCTAATACAAGGTACTAAGACTTAGTGATTTTGAGAAGATCATGTCTCTTTTTCAGTGAAGGCTTTACTATATGTTCAAAAGGTGGTCACTAGCTTATTCTGTTTACTTGTATTACCAGAGAAGAGATTTTAGAATATGTATTAGAACTTAGTTCCCTGGGACTAAACCCCCAATAAAAGAATACACACGAAGAGACTCATGGCTCTAGCTGCATATGTAGCTGAGGATGGCCTAGTCAGTTATCAATGGGAGGAAACGCCGTTGGTCCTATGAAGGTTCTATGCCCCAGTATAGGGGAATGCCTGGGCCAGGAAGCAGGAGTGGGTGGGTTGGGGAGCTGGGGCGGGGGTAGGGGATAGGGGATTTTTGGAGGGGAAACTAGGAAAGGGAATAACATTTGAAATGTAAATAAAGAAAATATATAATTGAAAAAAAAAAGAACTTATCCAAATCTACAATGTTCTAACCATTCCCACAAATTCTCAATGGGGCAAAATGTTTTCCCAAGAATTCCATTGAACGAACCACTCACAGCTGACAAGATAGAAAACAACTTCATGTGGATAAGCCACACCAGATTTTTCCCCATAACTCAGTGTTTGGAAATATCTGTGTGACTCTTTACCTTGAAGGACATAATGGAAGAATCTGAACAGCTTGTCAAGTGGCCCTTGACAAAATTCTCTGTGGTGAGTATCTATACCATTTGGAGACACTGTCATCAGCTTTCACTGACTTCTATCACAAAAAAAGTCTCTGCTCAAACTCCTGGTGATGGATGGTTGTCGGGTGCTTCTGACTCTGGGCTGTGGGAAACTACTGGCACCAGGCTTGAACACAGTAGCCCAGTGGGGTTGGGCAGAGTGGGGATCCTCCCTGGCTGGACTGGAAGGGGATCCTGAGCTGCTGCAAGACCGGAAAGAACACCCCAGAGACTGTCAGAGGGCAGCTAGTTTATTAGGAGGGAGCAAGGGATACACACACACACACACACACACACACCCTAGGGAAAATGGCTGTTTGGCCCCACGTGGTGCTATACTATTTTCCGGCCCTTTGTTTATACAGTCTGCAGCAGCATAGGCAGGCCAGAAGAAGGAAATAGCATCCTATTGAAAGAAAGTCCAGCCCTGGATGTTTTAGGCCTATTGGTCAGGTGAACAGCAGCTGCCCCTCATAACCCTGGCAATGCATGAGTTTATTGGTTGTTACATGTACCCGAGGACATGCGAACTGGGGAAGCCTATGCCTTGGGGTCTGCTGGCACCAGAACAAGACGTGGGGGAAGCCAAACTCCTGATGCTCTCAGGATGAGAAAATCTGGGGATTTGGGTATGCTTCCACCTCTTCTCAGCCCCAGGACAGAGCCGCATACTGGTACTGTGTCACGCACCTATGTGCTCTTGGCTTTTGACTTACAACCATATGTGTTTATGGATGATGTGCGTGCATATCTATACACATGTGTGGGTCTGGGGAGAGAGTGGCGGTGCTTGGCTGACCCAAATGATAGTAATGTTAGGTAATCTTTCTTGGTTTGATTGCTGAGAATATCACAGCAAGCTCCATTAAATATGTATGCCATGTAGTTAAAAAGAACTCATAAGATTTATTTATTTATTTATGTTTTAGGTCTTTGTGAGACTTCCATAACAAGATGCCTACGTCTCAGTGTTGACAGATGACACCTTCTTGCAGTGGAGTAGCAACATCCTCACGAGACTATTTATTTTGCTTATGAAATATAAATCTCTAAACAGTGATGAATGGCCTGGTGAGAAGAGCTTCGTTAATAATTCAATAATTTCATTAAAAGATCTGGTCCTAAATGAAGTGCAGGTGGAGAGAGACCTGATATGGCCTGGATTTAACTACTGTATTATTAAATAATAAAAAAAAGAATCACACTCTGTTTCTGTTCATATTTAGCTGCTTCATTTTGTTTAAGATAAAATCAAGGCTTTCAGCATATGAAATCCAAGAGACGAAACCATTTCCACTTGATTCCTCCTCATGTCTCAGCTGTCATTTTAAAAGTCTGCGGGAGACCAGGTTACGGCCTGCTCCATTTGCTTACAGGGTAGACTTGAGCATTATTTATTTTACCTTCTGCTATTTAACTTCCTTTTTTCTTAGTAGGTTCTTGCTCTTTAAAAATTGATGTTATTGGGAGTCAGAGACCTGGGAGGTGAGAGACTCCCAGGACTCATAGGGAGTGACCTTTGATGAAATGCCTGACAATAGGGAGAGGGAACTTATAGAGCCCACCTCCAGCAGGAAGACAGGACATCAAGTGAGGGATGGGGTTGCTGTCCCACAGTCACACTTCTGAACCATAATTGTTTCTGTCTGAAAGAATTACAGGGATGGAAATGGAGAGGAGCCTGGGGAAGAGAAGGTCCAGTGACAGGTCCAAAGTGGGATCCAGCTCAAGGGGAGGTCCCAAGAAGCCTGACACTATTTCTGAGGCTATGGAGTGCTGACAAAAAGGGATCTATCATGACTGCTCGCTGAAAGACCCAACAAAGCAGCTAAAAGAGTCAGATGCAGATATTTGCATCCAACCAATGAACAGAAGCAGCTGACCCCTGTTGTTGAATTAGGGAAGACTGAAAGAAGCTGAGGAGAAGGGCGATTCTGTAGGAGGACCAACAGTCTTAATTAATCTGGACTCCTGAGACCTTTCAAATACTGGACCACTAAATAGACATCATACACCGGCTGATATGAGGCCACCAACACACATACAGTAAGAGGACTTCCAGCTCTGTGTTCATTCAGAGATAATACATTTAACCCTCAAAAGACTGGAGGCCCCAGGGAGGTTAGAGGTCAGATGGGGTGCAGGGTGGGGACATCCATGTAGAGACAGGGTAGGGTGGGTAGGAGGTGTGAGATATGGAGCAGTTGAAGGGTAGGAGGGGAGGGGAGGGGAGGGGAATGGAATATGGAGTGTAAAAAATGAATTACAAATAAAATTAAATTAAAAAAATAACAAAAAGCAAAGAAAAATTTGATGTTATTTTTAAAGTGTGTGTGTGTGTGTGTGTGTGTGTGTGTGTGTGTGTCTATGGACATGTGAATGCAGGTGTCTGGAGAAGTTTGGGGCATTGGATTCTTTGTAGCTAAAGACCCACCGAGTACGGGTATTTGGAACCAAACCTAGGTCTTCTGCAAGAGTAAGATGTACTTTTATCCACAGAGGCATCTTCCATCCCTTCTTATTGAAGTAGGCTCTTAATGAACAAAGTATAAACCATATGTAGCAAATAGAAGCAAAGATGGCTACAACACTGTGATAGCTATAAAGAGCACATCATTTAAACCCTCTTCTGATACGCTATCAGCAGTCGCTACGCAGAACTCAAAGAAGCAACTAGTTCAAGAGCAAAGTACAAATGTTCCTGGAAAGACAGCTGGGATCAGGACAAGAATATCTATCTTTATATATTTGATTATTTACCAGTCGGTGAAAGACAAGGTCCTATAGGATGAAACTCATTTACTTTGACCTTTATTTACTTACGAAAAAATTAAAAAAACATAGATAATCAAATCCATGAATTGTATGTATAGGCACGCACATATATATATATATACATATATATATATATACATATATATATACATACATATATATATATAAATTTGTACATCTGTATCTTTAACTTGCCATCTCAATTAGAGTCTCATAATTGCCAAAGAGATGTTAATGTAAGGCAATTAAGAATTGTACAGAGAACACATGTACTCCTTATTTGTTTTTGGCAAGGCTGGCTAAAAACAACTTGTGATACTAATGGAGCCTAATAGGGAAGTAGCTATTAATTAAATAAATAGCCTGTTAGACTGAGAAATGAAGTGTCAGTGTAAGAACAGTGCACTAATATCATTAAAGAATAGTCATTAACTCACAGCCTGTAGTACTGACAAAGATATTTATATTTGATTTCAAAGATATTTGTGTCTGTAATGTCAAGTTAATTAAATTATGCCAGGAAGCACATACACACCCTCCTTCACTGTAGCCAGTCCTGTGCGGAGCATTTAGAATAAAAGAAAACATCAGACACGCTCTGAGAAGAAACACTGCATCTGGACGTGGCTAGATAGGAATAAAATTAAATGTCTAATTGTACATGCCAACATATTAGAGATGTTTTGAGATGTAAATAATACATTCCTTATCACTTTTAGCATTATTCACCAGGCCTTATGATTGTTGATTCTACTATATAGAGGGACCAGTCCTGGAGTAATGACACCCAGAGTATAAATCCAGGATTCCAGATAGGAAGCTGGTATCCAGATTTGGAATAGGGATTTCTCAATGACATCTTTGCCCAAATAGAAAGTGCCATGAAACAGAAAGAAGAAGAAAGCTCAGGGATAGGGCATTCTGGCAAATTTTATGTAGGCGAAGAGCTTGAAGTCCATGTAAAATCTACCTACATGGAGAAGAGTGGTGGTGGTCAGGTGAGGACCCCAGCTTAAACCAGCTCAGTATGAAAATTATGGGTAAGGCTGGAGAGGGATGTACACTGTTCTGACCACTTTGTATGGATTCTGTTTAATTGGATTTGGTGCAGCTGGGAGAACAACAAAAACATAGGGGTTCCGTTTTGGTTTTTGTTGTTGTTGTTTTGTTTTTTGTTGTTGTTTTGTTTTGTTTAAGGTTTGATCAGATTGGGGTGTCCAAGGAGATTTGAGGATGTTAGTGTAGGCTAGAGGCGGCAAGACTGGTTAAAGCCTCTTGTGAGAGACAAGATGTGAAGGAAAGGATGGAGAAATGGCTTGGTAGTTAGGGGCACGGGTTGCTCTTGCAGAGGACCAAGGTTCAGTTCTCAATACCTATATGGTGGCTCAGAACTATCTAGAACTCCAGTTCAAAGACATCCAAGACCCTGTTCTGGCATTCGAGTGCACCAAGAACACATGCAGATGAACACACACACACACACACACACACACACACACACACACACACACACTAAAATAAATGCATGTTTATAAAAAAAAAAAGAGATGTGAATGTGCTTTTCTAAACTGCGTTTTAGACTTCTTAGGGCAAAAGCAATGCCCTGCTTCTTCTGCTCACTTGGCCCATGATATATAATACAGAAGGTGCTGACCTTTGGATATTAGCACTGGGCCTCCTGGAATAAGTAAGGATGGCTTGTGGATAAACAAGTCAAAGAAACCTACAGAGATGCAAGTAGCGGCCATTCTACTGTGAGGTGATAAATTTTGTGATCGATTGAAGCTTAGCATAGTCCCAAGAAATCATTACCGAATTACTTGGTAATAACAACTAGAGGTGAGCCAAGTGTTTGCTCCCCTGCAATACAAATGCTGATCACCAGTTTCCTGGGATCTGGACAAATAAAACGTAGATTTTAATTAAAGTGTGACCGAATTAATTGGAAGTCACTGTATTGGGTGATACTCTTCAACCTGAATGTTATTTATTTTTTTTGCTGCAGTTTTCTAATTTAGCTTCCTTTTCTGAAAATGTAGAAATCCTTTTGGCCTTTTAATTACAGGAAAACATTGAGTTAGCAGAATTGAATGAACTCATGAAAGCCTGAATTTTTCCTTTTCCTCCAAGTACATTCTATATGCTCAAGTTGTTTCTGTTGTGCTCCATGTCTTTTTTTTTTAATTATGTATTTTTAAATAATGTAGTGGTAGGAGCAACCAATAACGTTAACCATACGGACAATTGTCAGGCCTGTTTTCTAGGGGTTTATTTCATGCTAACTATTTACAATTGAGTCATAACTCTCTATGTTAAAAAGTATTCTTTGTTTTTGTTAGTTTGTTCACCAAACAAAGAAGCCATTTAACTGAGTTGATGTCTTGTCACGTCTGTCATGTGATGTGGTGTGATTAATTCGTGGCAATTCCCTTTACCACTTAAATCCACAGAAATGTCGCCTATGTCTTTTGTTGTCGGGGGAGGGGGATGAAATGGAGTCCCTGCATAAGAGGGTCTTCTCTTTTTGTTTTTGACCCTTAACTTTGTTTTTCTAGTGACTGATTCTGCTAGGGGTGGGAATCCACAGAAACTGGAAACATATAAAGCGATTTATCTTCAGTAGATGGTGTCCCTAATTTTGTTGTCTCTCATCCCAAAGGCTATACTAACAGTAGACAAATGATCAAAAATTTGTGTTCCTTAACAATGTACAAAGTACCCTCCAAAAAGTACTTTGTGAGGATAGCTAATAAAAGCCTAACGTAAAACAAATGCTTGCATCAAGCTTGAGGGCTATGCAGGTTACCCCACGTTCTTCTCATCTATTTGGATAGAAAGGGTAGGCATTACTGCTTTTCTCCTTCAAGGTGTCCGGGCAGAACAATTCTGCTGTAGCCTCTAGCAGATCCATTTCCACACTAATATCCCTCATGACCAAGAGAAAAGTAATTTGACTCATATATTATCTAGTTCTTCCTCATCTGTGTTGAAAGCACTTAATGACCCGGTATCTTCTCTCAGCAAGGCTAAGGGTATCCTGTCAAAACACCTTGATGGATTATGTGCTTGGTGACCTTCTGTGACAGAGGCCCGGGTGCTCTGCGTGCTAAGCTTGACATCCCCACAGTGAGATGAAGATTCCCAGAGGAAAGCCTCTCCTGACTCTACCTGCTTGCAAAGGGCCCCTCCCTCCAGGAAGGCATTAGCCAAGGCTTTGGAAATAGAGGCCATACTGGCCTCAGGGGATTAGATACTCACTTTGAAAGTCTAATAAAAGAAGAAGCTATGAATAAAATCTCCCTACTATACTCGGGAGTCTCTACTTACAGGACTCTCACAAGTTTAGCTCAAGGGCAAACTTGCACATTTCTTTAAAAAAAAAAAGCCTTTGATTTACAACACAAATCAGAACATATTTACTGTTTATTTACTTATTTATTTTTAATTTTTTCTTTTTAATGGCCGCCCCTTCCCTCAAAGATAGTAAAAGAGGAAATCACCATCACACACAACAGGCTCACATTCCTAGAATTTGGAGACTGTAGGAGTAGAATAGACATCCCTCTACCATAAAGGAGTGGTGTGTTTACGCCTTTAAGCTTGCCTCAAAACAAGAGTGCCTCCAGTTTGTGCAGAAATAAAAGTAGAGTGCACAGGCAACACTGTGCCTTGAGCCCAAACAAACGTGGAAGACTTTAGTTTACAAGGAATTCTGTCACCAAGTTATAAAGCAGCATATTTAAATGCTGAAGCTGTAAAGTTCCTATGTGTGAGCTATGCCACATGGGCATTCCCATAGTCAAGGTACCTAATCAGTGCATCTTGTCCACTGATCTAGGCTGAAAGTCACATCACACCACTCCTCCAAACCCCCGGCACCTGGCACAGTACCTTGACGTGAGAAGAATTAGTGAATGAATGGTTAAACAAATGTAGAATCATTTGGCAGGTTTATCTACAAAGACTATTCATCTATCCTTATGTGTTCCATTCTACTGACTTCTTAAAGACTAAGTAAAAGAATAGACTTTACTTAAAACTATTTCTGATGAAGATTATAAAGTGAGATAAGAAGAGGAAAAACTATGAACTGAACTCTAGGCTCTGATAGAGTGTGTTTCTTCTGCCAGGTGCTTGCTGAATCAGATTTAGGGTTACTTGGTGAAGGTAGATTGGTGAGAGAGAACCAATAAAAATGTTCAATTTATTGGCCAATGTGAGGAGACTATTGGTGTAGGGCACAAAGCCAAACCAAGAGATAATGCAAACGAAAGACATTTGCTTCACACAGGTTAGCTCAGAGTGCAGCAGCTTCCTCCCTGACCAGCATATCCTTTATTCTGGATCTAAGTCACTCACCACTGAAATGTGATGGGTATTCTGATCTGCTCTGAGCCATCTGTTATTTTCTAGACAACAGATCTTCTGCTCCTGTTTTCTCCAAACTCTGCTTCATTCAATGTTTCATACATTTTAGTTTGGTGTGTACTTGTATTTTAGTTTTTGACATCTTAATGTAATTTCAGAATTTGTCCCCTCCCTTTCCCCCTGCCAAACTCCCCCATATGTCCCTTCCCACCACACCTTCAAATTGATCTTTTAAAAACTAATTGTAACATGCATACATGTGTAGGTCTGTATATACATATATATTCCTAAATCTAACCCATTCAGTCCATATCATGGTACCTGTATGTATATTTTTAGAGCTGATCGTATGGCACTGGAACAACCCAATGGTGGTGTGTGTTTTTCTGGGTGTGTGTTTTCCTGGAAAGAACTACCCCCCCCCCCCCCCCGTTCCTGTGCTCTCCTCATTTGCATATAGTTCTTTGTGCAGGGCAGAGCTCTCATGGGCTTTTCTCTGATTAGTATGGCATGTCTATTACTGTCATTCTTGCTCAGTGCATGCTTGGCCAGTCATGATGGTGAGACTTTATGGGTGTAGATTCTGATATTACTAGGAGACACTAGCAACTGATCTCTTATCTTTTGGGTACCCTCTCTCTTTCCAAATATTTCCAAGCCTTAGTTGGAGGAGTGTTTTGGGACTAGGATCTACAACTCCACATTTTGATTGGTTGTAGTTTTCTGTAATGGTCGCCATCTGTTTCATGGAGAACTTTCTTTGATGAGGGGTGAAGACTACACTCATCTATGGGTACAGGAACAAATGTTTATAGATTATTGTTGGGGACTATGCTGGTTTAGTCAAGTAAAGGTTGTAGATTCTCCTCCAGGAACCACAATTTCACTAGTACTGAGTAGTTGGCAGGGTTTCCAGTACTAGGCAAGGTTTCTCTCTCTTTGAGCAGTTCTTAAGTGACATTAGAGAACTGTTGGTTACCACCAAGGTATGCGTGCCACTAGTGTACCCTTAGGGTTATCATGCTGTGCTAGTTGTTGGGATCATGTACAGGAATCATGGCTAGTTGAGACGCTTACTTACCTTACTCCTTTGGAAGCCTACAGGTTGACATCTGGGACCACGAAAGCTAGTTCTCAGAGAGGAAGCATTCAAGGTCAGTTCCAGCTCATGGGTCCCTGGGACCTGTGTCTGAAGTACATGATGTTCTTAGAAATAGGGACTTACCTTTCACCTCTTGCAGATAACCCAGAACAACAGCAATAGACTGTATTATGGGACTCCAGGCCAACAAATCAAAAGGTTTTTCATGTCTGGTATTGGGGTTTTGTTGGGTATCTTTGGCTCTTGGAGGGAGCACGGTCAGCACAGGTGAGAAAAGTTCATTTAAATCACATATGTATGCATATTTGTAAAAGGAGTTATGTGTATTATAGGGTTTTTAAGGTAAATAAAAGTAGTGTAATTTCTTGTGGCTTTTCCAGACATGTGTATTACTATCTTAATCATGGTCCTCCTTCTTTGCATGTGCCTATGTCCTTCCATAAAGCCACCTTCCCCATTTCTCCTCTCAGATCACATGTATTCTGTTATTCTCCTTTACTCTCCTCTTAACCTTATTTTGAATTTTCCTTGCTCCCTTTCCCTAAGAGCCCCTCCTCTGCATTTCTACTATCAGATCTCTTGTATCCCACATTTCCCTTTACCTCTTCTACATTCTTCTGTCTTTACTTTCATTCCCCTCCCTAAGGATTCCCATTTTCCTTGTCAGATCACTTGTAACCTGCCATTCTTCTCTCTAACACGCCCTATTCGGACAATGGTCTCACTGTACTTTCCTGAAGATTTGGAGCTGGGGCCTCCAATGAGAGAAAACAAGCTATCTTTGTCTTTGTGGATCTGAGTTACCCCACTCATTACGATCTTTTCTAATACTGGCAAGGTCCATGATTTCTTTTACCTTTAAATGTGAATAGTTTTCGATAATATATAAATACTGCATTTTCATTATCCATTGGTTGGTTGTAGGATGGATTGTTTTCATTTTTTGTCTGTGATAAATAGTCTGGCAATGAACACAGCCTTTCCCACTCATCCTCTCCAGCTTTTGCTGTCAGTTGTTCCATCGATGTTTGCCATCTGACTGGAGTAAAATGAAATTTCAGTGTTTGGATTTGCACTTCCCTAATTATAAGACTAGTGAAAATTATTTTTAGATATTTCTTAGCCATTTTCCCCTTCTTTTGAGCATTCATAATTCCAATCACAGGCCAATTTTTCAAATAGGCCATTTTTGTTGTTCTCTTTTTTTCTTTTATTTATTCTTCTCTTATACAATAAATGCTGACCTCAGTTTCTTCCTTCCTTTCTTGATTTCTTCTTTGACCCACTCTCTGTTTGACAATGAGTTGCTTAATCTCCATGAGTGTATATATTTGTTTTTATGTTTTCTTGTGTCAATTTCAAAAGTTATGGCATTGTGGTCCAGTAGGACACAAGGAGTGCTTTCTGTCTTTTTGAATTAGTGAAATTTGTTTTGTGTCCCTAGAAGTGATCTCTTTAATATAATAATATTTTCTCTATTTTTAAAATGTCAAGTAGGAAAGGATGAACACTAAGGTGCTTTCAGGGATGTGGCAGGGAGCTGCTGAGAAAAAGGAAGCAATGAAGATGTGGACTCTTTGTAGGTCTACTCTGGGCAGGTCACAGAACCCTCTGGACTGCACCAGGCCTCTGCAGTCAGAACGCCTATGCAGACGGTTCACTGTCAGAGAGGCAGTGCTTACACTGAATTGTAGCCTGCACGCCCAGATTTAAATCTCATTTCTCATTTATTTTTCCACATCATTAAGGATATTTTGCTAGACTGAATATAAGTGAATGTGGGTTCACATCTACTGCTAATTGCTGACCTTTCTGGATTCTAATGCAAATAACAACAAAAATTGTAAGAACACCAAGTGAGACAGCACACAGAAACCCATGACTCAGATGATGCTCAACAAATGTTGAATCTTAAACTTCAGCTAGAAAAATGAAACCCAGTAATGGAGTCTCAGATCTGGATTATTCATCTTTTGTGTTACTTATGTTAGTACTCTGCACAAAAAGAATGGTGCAGAAATTCAATTAGCTGCGTCCTCGTATCTTACAACCACACTTAAAACTTAAGAGGAATTTATTCCTTCTATAGATAATTAATCATGGTGAAGAAAGGGCTAAGGAATTGTCTTGTAACACTTTACTTGAATATATTTTTAATAGCAGTATTAAAAGAGATAAACTCTAATATGACAAAAAAAGTCTTGGATCAAATCAAACTTATTATACAAAATTCTCTGGGCTATGAATTTAGTTAATGGTATTTCCATTATTAATCTCTCCATTTATAGTGACCATAGCATAAGACTGGCATTAAAACTGACTATTATCAATGTATTTCTCTTCATTTTATTAACTGAGTTTCCCAGATGAAACAGTATATCACCCATAGCCTACTTTAATTCAATTAATGCTTGCATTTTCCTAACCAGGACCATTCACACCATTTTGAATTAAGACTATTTATGCACATATTACAATCATTAGAATAATTAAGATTATTTTTGACTGGGCATCCCTTAGATTTCAGACTGTTTTATGTCATTATACCTTAATAATTTTTGAAGCCAACTAAGGTTCAGCATAATCTTTTGGTTTTACGTTTTTTCCCCTGCAATTCATATGCCATTTAATGGATATCTGCGAAAGTGTCATCACCAAGGTTCTATGTGCTTAGACCTATGTAATCTTCTAGCTGAGAGTTTTCCTTTTGATGGATAGATTTGATATATCAAGGACATAAATTTAATTATAAAAGCATTCCTACCCTTTAGCTGCAGCATGTGTAACATGTCACCAGCCTTCCCAGAAGTTCCCCTTCCAATCAATCTCATCACTTCATCAATTTTCAGTTCCACAATCCATTGAAATGAAATTTATTTTGCTAAAATCAATAAAACATTACATGGCTGCCATTTACTTTTAATATGACAACTTTTATAAATTTTTAAGTGGTGTGTTTTATTTTCACATGTCTATTAAAAAATATCGGCTGAGGTCCAATATTATATTATTTACAGGTCTCAGTAGAAAAATTAAAAGAAGACCCAAGTTTTAGTAAGCTGTGACCAAATGCACAAGCAGAGCTGAGGAAAAGAAAAAGGTATGGAAATCCATTCCAGAGAGAGCTGTGCGAGAGAGTCGTGACTCACTTAGGCACAAGGGAACAAGGGGTAGGAACAATTGTTCGGATATGGAGAGAATAACTCTACAAGTAAGAGAAGAACAGATAATAGAAGCAAGTGCCCCCACAGGGAGAGAGATGATTCATTTTTCTTGTGCCCCATCAACTCCCAATGGAAGTCCCCAATGACCATACCCAACCAAAAGCTGGGAAGAAGTATGCCTTTTCATGGCAGCTTATACATTTCAGTCTTTATGGCATAAAGTGGAGTACACAGTGGTAATTGTGCCTCTAGGGTGAAAACTACAAGCTTCTAAGTACACGGCTCTAAAATCCTTTGTGAACTGATTGAGTTCAACTGAACAAACAAGAAAGCTGCCTTCGTGGATTCTGAGGACACAGAGTTAAATAGGAAAGGCTGGGTAAGACTGAGGAAGGTAACTCTGCTTTGTAACTCTACCTAGGGCAGATCAGGTGCCCACACCCCAGAGATAGCCTGTCTCCCAGGAGCTATCCCATAACCAGAGACACGTGTGAGACTCTCGCCTCAATATCTGCCCCAGCTGGGACCCTCTCTGGAGCCCAGTGGATATAGAGCCTATACACTCTGCTGGAGCCCCAATTTTCTTTCAGTCTGCAACACAACCTGGTAAATTATTTTAACAGATCGCTACTGAGCATTTCACCATAAAACAAACAAACAAACAAACAAACAAACAAACAAACAAACAAAATATATGTTCTTCTCAGTACCTCATGGTACCTTCTCCAAAATTGACCATATAATGGGACATAAAACAAGTCTCAACAGATGCAACAAAATTGAAATGATCCCATTCACTTCATCAGATCACCACAGACTAAAGTTGGTCTTTAATATAAAAACAAAACAAAACAAAAAAACCCCAAAAAACAAAAAAAAAGAAAGAAAGAAAAAGAAAAAGAAAAAGAAAAAAGAAAAAAGAAAAGAAAAATCCAACAGAAAACCCACATACTCATGGAAACTGAACAACACTCTACTCAAATTACAACTTTGTCAGAGAAGAAATTAAAGACTGTAGAATTTAATGAAAATGAAGGCATAGTATACCCTAACTCATGGGACACAAGGAAAGCTGGGCTAAGAGGAAAATTCAAAGCACTAAGTGCCTTCATAAAGAAACTAGAGAGAGCGTACACTAGCAACTTAACAGGACACCTGAAAGTTTTAGAACAAAAAGAAGTAAGCACACTTAAGAGGCATAGACATCAGGAAATAATCAAACTCATGGCTGAAATCAACCAATTGGAAACAAAGAGAGCTATATAAAGAATCAACCAAACTAAGAGTTGGTTCTTTGAGAAAATCAACAAGATAGATAGACCCTTAGCCAAACTAACTAAAGAGCACAGAGACAGTATCCAAATTAACAAAATCAGAAATGAAAAAGGAGACATAGCAACAGAAATTGAGGAAATTCAAAAAAATCATCAGAACTTACTACAAAAGCCTATACTCAACAAAAACTGGAAAAGCTAGATGAAGTGGATGATTTGCTAGACAGATAACATCTACCAATGTTAAATCAGGATCAGGTAAACTATTTAAACAGTCCCATAACCCCTAAGGAAATCGAAACAGTCATTAAAATATCCCAACCAAGAAAAGCTCAGGGCTAGATGGTTTTAGGGTAGAATTCTATCAGATCTTCAAAGAAGACCTAATATCAATACTTCTTAGACTATTTCACAAAATAGAAGGAACAATACCTGCTTCATTCTATGAAGGCACAGTTACTTTGGTACCTAAACCACACAAAGACCCAACAAGAGAAAGAGAACTTCAAACCAATTTCACTTATGAATATTGATGTAAAAATACTCAATAAAAACTTCACAAATCAAATCCAAGAATACACCAAAACAATCATTCACCACGATCCAGTAGGCTTCATCTCAGGGATGCA
Source organism: Mus caroli (assembly GCF_978045245.1). NCBI lineage: Eukaryota > Metazoa > Chordata > Mammalia > Rodentia > Muridae > Mus > Mus caroli. The sequence goes on from NW_028227261.1 coordinate 120,370,115, forward strand.
GGGATGTTTCAATATATAGAAATCCATCAACATAATCCACTATATGAAAAAACTCAAAGGAAAAACTCACATGGTCATCTTATTAGATGCTGAAAAAGCCTTTGACAAAATACAACACCTTTCATGTTAAAAGTTTTGGAGAGATCAGGAATTCAAGGCACATACCTAAACATGATAAAAGCAATCTACATCTATTATCCTTTGTATGGATGGATTTGTGGAAAGATAATTTGTAAATTTGTTTTTGACAAATGGATCCTCATAAAATTGCAAAGCTTCTATAAGGCAAAGGACACTGTCAATAGGACAAAATGTCAACCTACATATTGGGAAAAGATCTTCACTAACTCTGCATTTGATAGAGGGAATCCAAAATAAATAAATATTTATCCAAAATAAATAAAGAACTCAAGAAGTTAGACTCCAGAAAACCAAATAACCCAATTAAAAATGGTCTACAGAGCAAAACAGAGAATTCTCAACTGAGGAATCTTGAATGGTCGAGAAGCACCTAAAGAAATGTTCAACATCCTTAGTTATCAGGGAAATGCAAATCAAAATGGCCCTGAGATTCTACTTCATACCAATCAGAATGGCTACCATAAAAAACTTGGTGGACAGCAGATGCTGGCAAGGATGTGAAGAAAGAGGAACACTCCTCCATTGCTGGTGAGATTGCAGGTAGGTACAACCACTCTGGAAATCAATCTGAAGGTTTCTCAGAAATTGGACATAGTTCTACCTGAAGACCCAGCTCCACCCACCCTGGGCATATAACCAAATGTGCTCCATCATATCACTATGACATGTGCTCCATTATGCTCATAGCAGCCTTATGTATGTTTCTAAAAGCTGGAAACAACCTAGATGTCCCTTAACGGAAGAATGGATACAGAAAATTTGGCACATTTACACAATGTATCCTACTCAGCTATTAAAAACAAGGACACCATGAATTTTGCAGGGAAATGGATGGAACTAGAAAATATTTTCCTGAGTGAGGTAACCAAGACTCAAAAGCACACACATGGTATGTATTTAGTGATAAGTGGATATTAGCCAGAAAGTTCAGAATACTCATGATCCAACTCATAGACCATATGAAGCTTAACAAGGAGGAAGGCCCAAGTGTGGATGCTTCAGTTCCACTTAGAAGGGGGAATAAAATAATTACAGGATGCACTGGGAGAGGAAAGGGGTAGGGAAAAGGGGGGCAGGATCAGGTATGGGGGGGAGATAGAAGAGAGTCCTAGAGGACTAGAAGAATGAATAGAAATATGTAGCAGTGTGAAGTGGGGGACCAGTGGGACATGAACCACTATAAATTCCGAGCCATCAGGGACATGAGAGGCTACTAGAACCTAATGGGGATGACATTAGCGGAAATGCTTACAATGTGAAGATAGAACCTGAAGAGATGATCCTGAGTAGATAGACATGGCCCCCAGTTGAGGGATGGGGTCACCCACCCATCTCAAAATTTTTAACCAGAACTGTTCCTGTCTAAAGGAAATGCAGGGACAAAAAATAGAGCAGAGATTGAAGGAAATCCCATCAGCGGACACCAACCCTGTCACTTCTGCTGATGCCAAAATGTGCTTGCAAACAGAAACCTGGCATGGCTGTCCTCTGAAAGTCTCTACCAGCATCTGACTGAGACAGATACAAATACTTATAACCAACCACTGAACTGAGCTTGGGGACCCCAATGGAAGAGCTAGGGGAAGAACTAAACGTTCTGAAGGGGATTGCAACACCATAGAAGGAATAATCGTATCATCTAACCAGTTCTCTCAGAGCTCTCAAAGACTAAGCCACCAATTAAAGAGCATGGGCTAGTCTGTGACTCCTGCTACATATGTAGCACAGGACTACCTTGTCTGGCCCCAGTGGAAGGGGATGTGCTTGGTCCTGTGGAGGCTTGATGCCCCAGAGAAGGGCATTGCTAGAGGGGTGAGGCAGGAGTGGGTAGGTGGGTGAGGAAGTACACTCTTAGAGGCAAAGGGGAGGAGGGATGGAGTGGGGATTGTGCAGGGGTACAAGATTTGATATATAAATAAATAAAATAATTAGCTTTTAAAAACAGACTGAGCAAAGTAGTGAAGCATAGAGCCTGATCTTGAGAGGGACTGCCTTGAACCATGTACCCATGGTCCTCATCTGTGAAGTATAGTCTCAGCTTCCATCCTTCAGGCATTTTCTAATCTAGTCAGAAAAACATACACATTAGGAACTATACACAAAAGAAGAGTCTGGGACAAGGTTTATATGAAAGTATAATAATCATTATAAAACCTTAGATGTCTAAATAGTACATTTCAATTGCAGAATTGGGTTTGAGTCCTCTAAAAATGGGTAATTTAAGCTGGATACAGAAGGACCTATAAGATTTTGGGGGATTGGTTTGTTGAACAAGTATTTCTTGAGCACCTATTTGAGCCAATTAGTATTTTAGATGTTCAAGGAAGAGCAGGGACCAAGGTAATAGCAAAATGCAAACAAGATAAAATCAAGAAGGAAAAGGAATCTGGTGTTGAGACAATTCTGTACTGATGTCTCCTCTTTCTGCACATCTGTGAGAAGATGCACTACCTGCCATCTCAGAACTATCTTTTCAAGAATGTCTGGAAAGCAAACAGTCTAGAAAGATGTAGCAACTCCTTCTAGAACAGGGAGTATGTAGGTCTTCCTACTGTCTGGGACAAGTTGCAACACAGTCCAGTGCGTGTTGGCCTTTGCTGGACTAGAGGAGAAGCAGCAGAGAGGGGAAGCTCTGCTCTCTACTATGCTGAGCAAGGACATACTTGCTTCTTACCCAGATTCATAGCTTCTGGATACATGCATAAAATAACGAGTTACTTAGTGATAATAGGGTTAACCTCAGACCCCCTCCAACAGTTCTTGGCAGATTTTGATAGGAGTAGAAGTTGATTGAAACATGGCTTCCTGGAACAGAAATGCTGAAGTCATGCGGACCAAGGTCAGCAACACAAAAGCACCCTCTAGACTCTAGCAGTAATGTTTGCATCCAATCAGGTGTCACCACATCTTTATACTTTATTGTTGCTGCAATCATCTACCTCAAAAAAGACAACTTAAAATAGGAAGGACGGCTGTGGTTCATGGTTTCAGAGCTTTCCAACCTTGGCTCCACTGCTGATGTACATGTGGTAAAGCACTAATTCTTTTTTGACCGGGTTATTTGAGGAGTATTTACATATAGTAAAATATTTGAAAGGCTCTACATTTTGATGAGTTTCAGGAAACATTTATTTTTGTGTATAGTCTCTCACCACACTCAAGATCTAACTCTTTCCATATTTCCCAACAGTCCCCTGGCCTCCTGTGTCACACTGCACCTTTCAGTTTCCTTACCACCACTTGCGAGGTGACTATTTTTTTAATTAGATATTTTCCTCATTTACATTTCCAATGCTATCCAAAAAGTCCCCAATACACTCCCCCCCACTCCCCTACCCACTCACTCCCACTTTTTGGCCCTGGTGTTCCCCTGTACTGGGGCATATAAAGTTTGCAGGTACAATGGGCCTCTCTTTCCAGTGATGGCCGACTAGGCCATCTTTAGATACATATGCAGCTAGAGTCAAGAGCTCTGGGGTACTGGTTAGTTCATAATGTTGTTCCATCTATAGGGTTGCAGATCCCTTTAGCTCCTTGGGTACTTTCTCTAGCTCCTCCATTGGGGGCCCTGTGATCCATCCAATAGCTGACTGTGAGCATCCACTTCTGTGTTTGCTAGGCCCAGGCATTGTCTCACAAGAGACAGTTATATCTGGGTCCTATCAGCAAAATCTTGCTAGTGTATGCAATGGTGTCAGCGTTTGGAAGCTGACTATGGGATGGATCCTTGGATATGGCAGTCTTTAGATGGTCCATCCTTTCGTCACAGCTCCAAACTTTATCTCTGTAACTCTTTCCATGGGTGTTTTGTTCCCAATTCTAAGAAGGGGCACAGTGTCCACACTTTGGTCTTTGTTCTTCTTGAGTTTCATGCGTTTAGCAAATTGTATCTTATATCTTGGGTATCCTAAGTTTTTGGGCTAATATCCACTTATCAGTGAGTACATATTGTGTGAGTTCCTTTGTGATTGTGTTACCTCACTCAGGATGATGCCCTCCAGGTCCATCCATTTGCCTAGGAATTTCACAAATTCATTCCTTTTAATAGCTGAGTAGTACTCCATTGTGTAAATGTACCACATTTTCTGTATCCATTCCTCTATTGAGGGGCATCTGGGTTCTTTCCAGCTTCTGGCTATTATAAATAAGGCTGCTATGAACATAGTGGAGCATGTGTCCTTCTTACCGGTTGGAACATCTTCTGAATATATGCCCAGGAGAGGTATTGCTGGATCCTCTGGTAGTATTATGTCCAATTTTCTGAGGAACTGCCAAACTGATTTCCAGAGTGGTTGTATAAGCTTGCAATCCCACCAACAATGAAGGAGTGTTCCTCTTTCTCCACATCCTCGCCAGCATCTGCTGTCACCTGAATTTTTGATCTTAGCCATTCTGACTGGTGTGAGGTGGAATCTCAGGGTTGTTTTGAGTTGTATTTCCCTGATGATTAAGGATGTTGAACATTTTTTCAGGTGCTTCTCTGTCATTCAGTATTCCTCAGGTGAGAATTCTTTGTTCAGTTCTGAACCCCATTTTTTAAATGGGATTATTTGATTTTCTGGAGTCCACCTTCTTGAGTTCCTTATATATATTGGATATTAGTCCCCTATCTGATTTAGGATAGGTAAAGATCCTTTCCCAATCTGTTGGTGGTCTTTTTGTCTTATTGACGGTGTCTTTTGCCTTGCAGAAGCTTTGCAACTTTATGAGGTCCCATTTATCGATTCTCGATCTTACAGCACAAGCCTTTGCTGTTCTATTCAGGAATTTTTCCCCTGTACCCATATCTTCGAGGCTTTTCCCTACTTTCTCCTCTATAAGTTTCAGTGTCTCTGGTTTTATGTGGAGTTCCTTAATCCACTTAGATTTGACTTTAGTACAAGGAGATAGGAATGGATCAATTCGCATCACCAGAAGAACAATCTCTAAACAGAGACAACTATAACAACTAACTCCAGAGATTACCAGATGGTGAAAGGTAAATGTAATAATCTTACTAACAGAAACTAAGACCACTCACCATCATCAGAACCCAGCACTCCCACTTCGCCCAGTCCAGGGTACCCCAACACACCAGAAAAGCTAGACCCGGATCTAAAAGCATATCTCATGATGATGGTAGAGGACATCAAGAAGGAATTTAATAACACACTTAAAGAAATATAGGAGAACACTGCTAAACAGGTAGAAGACATTAAAGAGGAAGCACAAAAACCCCTTAAAGAATTGCAGGAGAACCAGACCAAACAGGTGATGGAATTGAATAAAACCATCCAAGACCTAAAAAGGGAAGTAGACACAATAAAGAAAACCCAAATTGAGGCAACGCTGGAGATAGAAAACCTAGGAAAGAAATCTGGAACCATAGATGCGAGCATCAGCAACAGAATACAAGAGATGGAAGAGAGAATCTTAGGTGCAGAAGACTCCATAGAGAACATTGGCACAACAATCAAGGAAAATGGAAAATGCAAAAAGATCCTAACTCAAAACATCCAGGAAATCCAGGACACAATGAGAAGACCAAACCTACGGATAATAGGAGTAGATGAGAATGAAGATTTTCAACTCAAAGGACCGGCGAGGTGACTATTGATCTGATTTTTGGCCTTGTAACTGTATTCTAGAATTGTGTAAGTGAGGTTGTCAGGGTGTGCTTGTGTGTGTCGAACTTTGATCAAACTGTGTAGTGTTTTTGAGATCCTCCTATGCTGCTGACTACAGTAATCTTTTACTTTATAAGTGAAGATATGCCATAATTTGATTACTCATCCACCTTTTAATACTTTCCAGGAGTTTTGAGATCATGGATAAAACTACTATTGCTTCATACTTTTCTGTGGACATATATTTTCATTTTTTTCTCTCAGGGAAGTGTCTAAAAGTGTGATTGGACTGCATGCTAACTCTATGAAGAACTGCCAAACTTCTCCACAGTGGTTATACTTCTCTACAGTCCCATCAGTGATGGAGAGTTCTGTGCTCAGCTGCATCCTGGGCGGCCCTGGGAGTAGTTACACTGGACGTAGGATGGATCTTACTGTGGTCTTCATATGCATCTCTCCATATGCCAGTGACTAATGGCACCAAGCACATTCATTTGCATTTGCTGACCACTTAGACACCTCAAATTTTCAGCTACTAAAAATGCTCTAACTTTTTAGTATTGACTTCCAGGATTTCTTCAGATAACAGGGACATAAGTCCTTTACCAGGTAGCTACACTGAATGCTTTATCCTGATATAGCAAAAATTTTTAAATGTTTATTTAAAAATAAAATAATTCAATCTAATAAGCTATGTTTTATTTAGCTGAGGATGATGACTGCTCTGTCATGGTCCGTGTCACTCACCTTTGAATGCTTTAGAAGTGTAGTAAGTTTGTGTGTATTCATTTCTATTGCTCATTTAACGGATGTGTATTTACAAATGTTCATTTACCAAAAGACTTCAGTTAATTATATATCTATGGCATAGAATGTCTATCATGTATTCTACAATTTCAGACACTTGGATTGAGGGGAGACGGTCTAGTTAGTCATCATGGTGAAGTTAAATCACACTATTTTCATATGGCAAAGTCTGCCACAGCCCACCCTGGATCATGCTTCCTTTTTATTGACATATCAGAGAAGGCAATATGGTTAAGTATGGGTTTGCTGATCCCCTTTAGTTGGTGTGGCCATATAACATGCCAATAATACAGTATGTTTTCAGATTCAGAAAAATATATATGCGTAGTCAGAGTGTTTAGGTTTAATATGAGTGCCAGCTGTCATCTTAAAGATATACTGTTATAATTTTACTCATTTTTTCCTGTTCTTTCATTTTACTTTTATTTCTCCCTTATCCCTTTATTAGACAGTGTTCTCCAGAGAATGAGAACAAATTGAAACAAATTGGAGATTTTCTATTACATATATTTTCCTATATATTTCCCTAGGGAAATGTGCACACACACACATTCATGTGTGTGTATGGTTGTGTGTGTGACAGAGAGACAGAGACAGAGAGACAGAGACAGACAGAGACAGATACAGACAGAGACAGAGACAGAGAGAGAGAGAGAGAGAGAGAGAGAGAGAGAGAGAGAGAGAGAGAGAGGAAGGGAGGGAGGGGAAAGAGAGAGAGAGAGAGGAGAAACAGACATAATGGAGTGATATTATAAAAGAGTAGCTCACATGATTATGGCTCTGGAGAAGCCCCCACAATCTGCCATCTGCAAGCTGAAGGCCCAGCAAAGTTGTTATAGAGAGCCACTCCAAGTGTGATTACTAGAGGATAGCAGTATTGATGTCTGAGGGCAGAAGACAATAGCTCAGTTCAAACAGAGAGAATTTAGCCCCCTACCCACCCACAAGTTTTTTTTTTTTGGCTTGGCCTCTCAATATTGAGTCATACTTAATCATATTGTGATGGTGATCTTCTATACTCTACCAATTCAAATGTTAGTGTCTTCTAGAAACATCCTATAGACACATCAGAAATGATGCTTTAGCAGATATGTGGGCAATTGTGTCCCAGTCAATTTGATTCAGTATTCTCTTTCTCTCTCTCTCTCTCTCTCTCTCTCTCTCTCTCTCTCTCTCTCTCTCTCTCTCTCTCTCTCTCTCTCTCTCTCTCTCTCTCCTCTTATTTCCTTCTCGATGTGCTTTTTGCATTCTCCAGAACACAGCTTTATATTTCTATATAGGTTTATAATTATAACAGGCAGTTATAGCACAGATGTCTAATAAGTCTGAGATGGCCTGAAGGATAATGCAGTATCTTAGACTTCCATCCTCAGCTTTGTACATCTCTCCTAGGACATCTGACTTCTTTTGCTTTAAGTTATTGGCTGTCCATGGTTCTGATTTTCTGGTTCCTTCTGCATATCTGTTTGGATTGAAATTCTGCTGCTTGCCATACAAGCATGATTTCATTTTGAAAATGATTTCATTTTGATGGGTGCTTTGGGTTTTTCATGCAAGCACTAGCTTGTGTTCTGAACATTCTCTTCTGCTAGACACAGCACTTCAACTAACGTTCCCCAGGGCTTCGGGCACTTACTCATTCATGCTAGCTCTGAACATCCTCGTAATTAAATGCCAAAAATGGTGTGTTCCTTGGGTTGATCAGTATCAGGAATTAACAAATCACTGCCAGTAGACTAAATCTGGCCCAAGTCTGATTTTGTATGGTCTTTGAGCTAAGATTATTTTTTATATTTTTAAAGATGTTATAAAATCAAACAACAAAAAGATGACTACATGTTAGAGATTTTGCATGGCTCATTAAACATAAACCATATACAGTTTGATTCTTCTCTGAAGAACCAAATCTACGTTAATAAAGTTTAATGTTTATGTGACAAAACACTGTGTAGAAGAGCAAGTTGTGTTTCTCCATGTAGAGACTCTTAGGTGCAGTCTGACTAGCAGGTTTAACTATGCAGGCCATACAAAATTCACTTCAGAGAAATTCCAGGGAGACTTTTCAGAAGGCTTCGGCAATTCTCCAAAGCAGCACAAAAGGACTCAGGGAGTGATTGCTCATGACTGAGTGAGATGCACTAGACAAAGAGTGGTGCAAGTATGAGTCTCAAATTGAAACTGTCAAGGATACCACTCCAAATTATACAAAAGTGGAACCACTTCTCATTTGTCCTCTGGAACAACATATAGGGGACCATCACCAAGGATTTATTTATCTAATGACAGGTGATAATTCACTCAATAGAACTTAGAGGAAGCAAGAGGGTACATAATAATGGGAATAGCCCATTCATTCATATACACATACATTATTTATATTGCTCATTATACAAAAAAATTCCCAGCCTTCATTGTTCTCCTTCTACACTGTAATATTTGCAATCCATCTGAACACAACAGCAGCTATTTTAGAGAAACATTCTACACTGTACTACTTCCCTTGATTTTTATACCAGTTAGTTTCACATTGAAAGAACCTTGACTATATTCTGTCTCTAATCTAATATTCAATTCATAAACCGATTTTTACGGTTCTGAGGATTAAATCCAGGATATCACACACCAAACAAGGACTGTATCAATTGATCTATATTCACCCCTAGTAAACTTCTTACCTTATGACACATTTTCTCATATGCTTTTGTCTAACTAGATCTCCACTTGAGTGTTTCTTTTTGTCTACGCTGTGGACTCTTCTTTATTCCATTCTTCTCCACTTTTTTGCTTCCACACTTTTAACTCCATAACACTAGATAAGAGAAAAAAGGATAAAAAGGAGAGAAAGGAGAGCTCTGAATAAAGCCAGGGGTCATAAAGGCGGAGGAAGTTATCATAAGAGTACTTCCTGCTGATTAAGGGTATTGAGTTCCTTGATGCAAGTTAGATCTTCATCAAGATATTTAATTTCTTCTTTTTGTTTCTTCTTTGTGTATGACTACTTAACAAACTGAGACCAATAGCAACCAACAACAACCAACCAACAACCCACCTCTTTGTGCCCTAGCATTTGTATACCTTCTGAAAAGTCCCCAGGTTTCCAAATGTCACACAATCACAGAAACTATCTTCAAGGGGCAAAATCATGACCCTACTGGAGTATGAGGCCAAACATTGTGGCTAATCTGAAGCACCCCTTTATCTCATATTTGAGATAAAAATGAAAACATCTTCTCAATAATATTTCTATGTGTTTGAAAGACACCAGAACTCCAAAACTGTCACTACACTTGAGATATCCCTCTCTAATTTTGTGTGCCCTCCAAATCCTGCTTTCACTAGGAATCTTTCCCAGCTCTCCTCAGTTGGAATTCTTTCCTCTGGGCCTCAGGGTTCCAATGTCTGTAGCAAGGCATTTTCAAGCCAGTTCACTCACCTAAGACTCTTTGAGCTTGAGTGTAGCATAAATTTGAGGTACAGACCCCCAACTTTATCAAGCTTAGGTTTTGATTTCTGATGATAGCTTTTTCCAGAAAGACAACCTCTAGCTGAACAAATGGAAAGAGCCAGCCTTCATAGCTATGACTTTCATGCCCACAGCCCTAGCAGGCTTCTGGTGTCATTTAGAGGCAAGGCTGAAATTTGAGCTTTTTGGACACTGAAATGACAATGCCAAGGGCTTTGATCCATTCAGCCCCTGTAGGCTGCTGTCACATCACACAATAGGCTATGCCCCTTTAGCTTGAACTTTTAACCTTGCTTATGTCTCTGAATTATTATGTGCACATGTATATCTTGTTAGGGTTTCTATTTCTGTGCTGAAACATCATGACCAAAATGAAAGTGAAAGGGTTTGTTTCAGTCTACAACTTGTAGTCCATCATCCAGGGAAGTCAGGGCAGGAACTTAAAGCAGGAACCTAGAGTCAGGACTGGAGGCTGAGGGCGTTGAGAATTACTGTTTACTAGCTTGCACTCCATGACTTACTCAGCCTTTTTTATACCATGCAGGCCCACCTGCCTAGGGGTAGCACCACCCGCAATGGACTGGGTCTCTTACATCAATCATCAATTAAGAAAATGTACCACAGGCTTCCTCAACAGCTCGTCTGGTGGGAACATTTTCTCAATTGACAATTATTCTTCATAAATGACTCAGTTTCTGTCAAGCTGACATTAAACAAGTCAGCACAGTGTGTATGTGTGTGTGTGTGTGTGCATGCGTGCTCGTGCGTATGTTTGTCTTGTCTTCAAATTGAATTGTGTTCTTGTTCCAGCAGTTGTATGTTTGGGAAGCTAGTCATAAGGACAGTGTATAAGGAGAGAATCTGCTCACACCAGCTCATTCTGCTGCATGCCCTGAGGACCCTAGAACAGAATAAAGTTCTGATTAATTATGATGTTGTTATGATTATTTTTTCATTTAATTTCAGGAATTACAAAGATATCGAATATGCTTTCTATGTGATATTACTGATTCCCTAACAGCTAAACATCCAGGGCTTCTGCAAATGATTGATTTTGAATCTCTCTTACTACAGAAAAAAAATCCTAGTCAGGAAAACCTCTGGTGCCAGAGATGTGTAGAAGAAGTGAATCTGACTCAGAAAATTTTCACACTACTGAAAGTGTAGTCAATTTTCAATTAATTGGGCAGATGCAATTTTGCCAGAATGAGGACAATCAGTAATTTATTGAGTGGCACAGTAAATTGTATGCCAAATGTTACCATTTAAATGATAATTTAATGTTTTAAGAATATATTTAAGTATTCTTTGTATAACTGTAATAAATTGACTATATAACTAGCTTAAAAATTATTCTCATTGTAAATAATTTCAATTTTATTTGTTTATTTTCATCATGTGTATATGTTGACCTGTGTGCAGGTGTGCTTGTACCCATATTCACCTGTTGTATGAAGGCCAGAGGAGAGTCTTGGTCTTGTTCCTCAGGTGTCAGTTTTAAATTTTTTTTTTTCTTTTGGAGACAGATTTTTCTTTCTGACTTGGAACTCCAAGCTCCAGGGATCTGCCTGTTTGCATCTTCCAAGGGCTGGGGTTACAAACATGGACCACAATATCTAAAAGGAGTATCACCTCCCCCTCTTTCCTCTTCCTCATCCTTCTTTGATTTTTTTTTAACATGTATGAATGTTTTGCTGCATATATATGAGAGTCACTTGATCGTTTGCATGCCTGGTGCTTGCAGAAGTCAGAAAGCATCAGGTTCCCTGTAACTGGAGCTATAAATGTTTGTGAACTACCATGTGGTTGCTGGGAAAGAGACCTGGACTATTTGCAAGCCCCAGAGCCAATGTCCAGCTTCTTTTATGTGAGTTCTTGAAATCAAACCAAGGTCTCAAGGCAAGCACTTTACTGACAGCTATCGCCTCAGCATTTTAAATGCAGATGGTTGCTATAATAATGGTCCATTTTAAAGGTTAAGTATGATTTTTAAGTCAATGCTACAATGACAGAAAACCACAGGGCAGATGTTTAGAAGCCAGTTATATCAGGGTATTATTTTATTTCTAAATATGGATCTAAAGCGTTTTATGACAACCAATTGCCTGGTAATGCAATTTACTTTTGGTCATCTAAATTATAAATGCTCATTTAAATTTGAAATAACAAACGTTCTCCTTCTCTTAGAACCTTAGAGTCCACTTTTATAATGAGGATATGTATAACTGGGAAATACTGAATTAAATCTTTTTTGTGTCTAATAACCCATTTCAAGGGGAAGTACTAGTGGGTACTGCAGGGAGTCATCAAGGAGCACAAACATAGAGCAAAGGAGCAAAGTGGACTGCAAGCCTCCTACTTTACTCTCTTACCCAGAGCTGCCAGGATTTGTGATCAGCAGAGCACTGGTTGTTATGTATAGGTCTATCTTTTTCGGATACTTGAGAGCATGCCTGAGAGAAACGCCTGGTTTGGGGTCACATGGATGGAAGCAGGGAGAGGGGACCCAAGCCTCTTCTTATGCACTCCAGAGATGCGCATTGCTGTAACTGGACTAAATGGGGATGCTCTGGCTGTGTTGCAGCACTCAAAGATAGTGTGGTCTTGTGAAATCTGTATCTCTGTCTTGTCATAATAAGCCTGGCTTGAGCATGTAGCTTTAGTACAGAAGGAAGCAGATAAACAATTAGAAGTTCTTCAGCTGGCTCTTGATTTTAAATACTCTGTATAAGAAATTCCAACTCATTTCTCATATTTTGTGCAAGCTGTGTGTGATAACTGAGATATATGCATGTGAGTAGGTTGGAGACTGCAGTGGGAGGCTCAAGATGAATAGGGCAATGAAAACAGAAAGATAATTTTCTCAGATAAGCTTTGAGATGTAATAAATAAAAATCCGAGTAGACACTGCATGGGGCGGTGGGATCCTGGTGTTCTGATGTACTTAGCATTGTACTTCCTTGTGTTGACAGGCATGTTGTCCCTGCACACACTGCTGCTATTGTTGTTTAGTGCCTTGCAAGAACCTCTGCTGGGAATTGGTCACAGGGCAAATGTTGATTGATTAATTCTTCACAGCAGAAAAGTCTCTAGTTGCAAGAAGTTGCCCAAATTTTTATTCTACAATTGAACAAATAAGAGTGGGAGTATGGCGTTAGACTCACAAACTGCATAGAATATTTGCTTCTGCAATTCTCATATTGATCTAGGAGTGTGCTTAAAACATTGCTATAGCAACAATCACTATTCAGTAGGAGAAAGCAATACATTATGTACACAAAGAAAGAAATGGGGAAAGAATATTTAAGATGATACTTTTTAATGCCCTGCTGATGGATATATACTGACTGCTGAATATTACTTTTTCATAGGACACTGTCTAGAAAATAAGGCAGCTGGCAGTTTTGCACTTGCCGTAGAAGGTATCAGCCGTTCAAACACGATCTCACAAAGAACAGCCTCACTGTGACTAAGACTCTCCACAAAAATGAAGAAGATAATCACACTTGAGGTCAATCTGCTGGAAAAACAGAAAACATTCTCTTTTTAAAAGATTTATTATTTTAATGTGTGTGTGTGTGTGTGTGTGAGTGAGTGTGCGCGTGTGCTTGTGTGTGACTTGTGAATCTGTGACTTTTGGAAGACAGAAGAGATGTCAGATCTCCTGGCGCTGGAGTTATAGGTGGTTGTGAGTTAGCTTATAGGAATGTTCAGAACTGAGCTCTGATATCTATTACAAGAACAGTCAGTGCTCTAGACCTCTGAGCACACAGATACTACACCACCTAGTAGCTGAAAATTGATGCATAGGATACATCACATTAATGGCCATAGGCGTTTAGTGTAACAGAAGGCTGGAAAGGCAAATTAAAATTTAGAGAACATAGCACTGATATGGTTATCTGGAATGAGCCAGAGATGGCTAAGACTAGACATCCCAGGAACCATGAGTCAGCTAATGATGGCTGACCTGGGATATCCAGGGAACCTGTTATATGTGATGATGTAACCAATTATGTAACTGCTGGCAAAACATGATGTTTATTTGAGTTTTATATAAAAATGTCCTTGAAATCAGAGGCAAGTAACTTAGGCCTATGCCCTCACCTGGTCTTGCCTGTGTGTCTGACTGTGAACCTCTGTTTCTATATACTAGTTTGAATATGTGCCTGTGCCCACCTTGTGCACTTGTGTATGATGTCTATGTGTGCATTAGTTAATAATGTATTGCACATCTACTTATGGTTTCTTTGTACTCTCTTTAACTTCTAACACCTCAAAATGCCCTTTCCTAGTTTTGGCATACTAGGCAGAATATGCCTTTATGTATAAATCTTCCCCAGTAACAGAGGGAGTCATGCAGTAGATGTGGCCCAATGTACATGACATGCTGTGGCAGGTATTCTTGCCTTCTGGGCCCTCATGGAAAGCCGGGACAAAGTAGATAGAACTTTTTTATCATTAGAAGGTTTCCTGGGTCTTGGAAGATGCCATGCTGATAAAGGAGCATATAACAGTGAGGTAATGTAGGTTAGTTGTTCCTGGCTGCTTTAAAGGCTGCTAATGAAGAATACATATGGTGGGAAGTTTCATGATCTATTAACTATTGAGGAGAAAATAGAAGCCTGGGTGTGTGCTTTGAACTGTGAGCTCCATGAGAGCACCCTTATTAATGGTGAGGCAGAATGCGAGGAAGTCCATTAACAACTGCTACACTCTTGACTGGGAATCTGTCAGAAAGGGAGAGAGAGAGAAAGAGAGAGAGAGAGAGAGAGAGAGAGAGAGAGAGAGAGAGAGAGAGAGAGAGAGAAAGAAAAAGAAAGAGGGAAGAGGAATGGAAAAAGAGAAGGAGAGGAGGAGAAGGAGGAGAAGGAGGAGGAAGAGGAGGAAGAGAAGGAGAAAGAGAAGGAGGAGAAGGAGGAAAACAAAGGTGCTAGAACAGTTCCTGAATTTGATGGTCAGGCCCATGGGTAGAGGCCAGCCATATAATGTATGTGCTACTGAAATGGAAACTTAAGGATTCTTTGGAAAGTCAGTTGTAATGGATGATGTCTTGCTGGAGCAAACACGTGAAGGAATGTTTTCTTGAAGCAGACGTGAGGGAAAGGATGTTTTACTAAAGCAGACACGTGAAGGACCATATCACTGAAGCAGACACAGGTGAAAGATGTTTGGCTAAAGCAAGCAAGTGATGAAGGATTCTTTGTGAAGGACACACATGCATTGGTCTGCCTTACACTGTATAGTTGAGCTCCTTTTGTCAGGGCTCCATAGAGAGAGCCCCCCTCCCCCAAACTTCTCGTGATGTGCTGCAACTTCTTGCCACTTCCATAGACTCAGGTCAATTGGCAGAATGATGTCAGCTGATGCAGACTCACATGCTAAGGCAAGACGTGTGCTGAGGCAAGACTCTTGGTGAGGCAAGACCTGTGGAGGACATATGGTGTGCGGAGGGAGTATAACTAGAACTCCATGGACAATAACAGAAACTGAACTTGGCTAGTCTGACCTTGGCTTGCCTGTAGAGCTAGCTGTGCACTGCTTGTTGGTCTTACATCTTCACTGATCTTCACTTTGCTGAAAGAGGCACAGCCAAAAACTTCTCCTGGGATTCCCATCGACCCTGGTCCCTCTTGCTGATTTGTGTTTGCTATCCTGACTCTACTGAGCTGGACTGCTGGCATATCTGTGAAGAGTTTGCAAGTGGATCAAGCTACAGCTGCTGACTCCTGTGAATTGAACTGCTGCTATTCTGACAACACAGATAGGATTTGCTCCAAAGAACAATTTCTAAACAGGTCCACGTGTCCTTTCTTTTCTACTACCTGTGGTGGGTAGTGGGCTAGAAGGAAGGTTAAAGCATTTAAGAAGCTTCATTAAAAGTAGGCTTTGAAAAAATTAAATCTACACCTTCTACTCCTTACACTATGAGTAAGTCATAGTAACTGGGAAAGTAGTTCAGACAGACTACTGAGAAGCTAGTCCCTGCCTAGTCATTACCTCTGGGATGAGAGGGTAGATAGTATCTTACTGATGGCAGAGGAACTAGAGGAATTAGCACCCATTACCATCTGTCCCCTTCTAGTCATTGATTGTAGATTCTATGACCACCTAATCAGGAAAAACACTTGCTAATAATATGTATGCTAGCTGAAGAGCATCCATTATAGGACAATGCTGGTGAGTTGCCAAAGACTATAAGTGGACTTATTACATGGAATTACTACCAATATATATAGTCCCTGAGTTGGGAATGTGCCAGACCATGTCTGATTCAAGCTCCCATGGGGCCAAGTGAGAACATTTTACTATTAGAGACTTGCTCTTTGCCTATGCTCTGGGCAGTGTATTTAGGACTCTGATTGTAGTATAGGCCCTATGTGGGCCATCATATACAGAAAGTGATCATAGCAATGCATCCCTGTGCAATATACAAGCCAAGAAAAAGAAAGAGAGGAGGTGTAAATCTGAGCTGCCCAGATTGCCTCCAAGGGAACGGGAAGTTGGACTAGATCACACACAATCCCAAACAAACACCAGGAGTACAGCATATCTCTCATACCTAGAAGTGGGTAGAGTTCTTACAATCTAGAGTTGATGAGGAGATGATCGATTGCTAGTTAAATGAATCTGAGACTGCTTCCATGATACCAGCAATTTTCTAATGAACACTAAGTCAAAACTAACTAGTATGCCCAGACACATCTAAAGGATTTTCTGATGCCTACATCAGATAACCTCACCATTTTGGGTGAAGGTGGGACCAAGGAGGCTGGCTGAGTGATAGCCCAGAAGAGCAGAGGACTCAAGCTGAACTGATAGTTTTTACCACAGCAATGTGCAGAGTGCTGGACCTCATGGATACTGACGCTGACTGTACTTTAGTCCATGTGAGCCCACATTGTTTTTATGGACCAGACATATGGACCAGCAACATAGAGGGCTATGGTGGCCACATATTCAAGGTCAAAGCAGTGACTCTGCTGCTAATGATTGGCTATTTGGCCCACTAGCAGTATATAAGGATGTCTCCCTAGTATCTAAATACATTCTAGGGTTGGGCACCTTGCAAGGGCTAGCAACATTCCAAACACCAACAGGTGAGTTTAAACTCCTCAGGTTACAAATCATGGTAAAGGGCTGCCCACACCACCCCTCCAAAAATGCTGCTAGGCCTCAGAAGGCTGGTCTGTGTATACCAACATCAGCTATCTGTGGGGCATAAAAGTCACTTAAACTTTTCTATATTTAGAAGCAACTCTAGGTAAGTAGATTTTTGTTCAGGAATTCCCAGAAGAACTACAATATAAGAACTTTCTTCTCCATTGACACTGCTCCAGAAAGGAGGGTCAAGAACAATTTGTCATTACCAGGAAAGGTCAACAATGGATGGTTGTGATTTTGTCCCATGTGTATATGCATAGCCCCACAATTTGCCATGCTTTGGTGGCTATTGTAGTTGTTTTCAATGTCAACTTGTCACAAATTAGAATCAAATGAGTAGGGAGATGCACTGGAAGAATTGTCCTGATTGCCTTGATTGATGTGGGAAGGCCCACGACAATTGTGGGCAGCACATTTGGGAAGCATTCCAGAGAAAAGAGGCATTTCAGACAGAGATTTCTTGTGCCTTTTTCTTGCTTGGCCTTCCCTCTTGCTGCTCAGTTATTGGCCTTGTTGTCGCTGCTGCTGCTGCTGCTGCTTCCTTTGCTGACAGTAGAGCCAGTGTTTCCAAGCTTTCTCCATACAATAGAGACCAATGGCTCTCCAGGAAATTTCTAGGCTTCTGGAGACAGATCGGAACTACTGAGACACCCAACCGTGGGTACTGAGTAACAGCCAGTTGTCACACCCACCCCATCCCCATCTCCCACCCCCCAGTGAGAGAGAGATATTCTGGATCTACTCCAACCTTTGAAACATCCAGCCTCAGGTACCAAATGATGGGTTCTGGGCATCTGAGGTATAATTTGGCTATCATTACTCTTTTAAAGATCACTTCATCAATTCTAAGATATATATTAGAATACACACACACACACACACACACACACACAGACATGCATGTGTTTTTAGAGAACCTAGCTAAAACAGTGGCTTAGACCCTGGAGTCCTGAGCATGACCAAGGAAGTCACTCTGCACCATCATGTGATGGAGCAACATTAAAATAATGAGGGTTGTGGTGAATGATTCCAGAGTGCAAGGGACTGTCTTGTCTGTACAGAAAGGTTTTCAGTAGAAAAAATCCTTAACAACAGAGTTACAGGTTGTCTTGGGACAAGTAAAACATGCAGTCATATAGGATACATGCACCCTAGAGATAGATCCCATGGAACCAAATCCCTACAAAGAAAAGGCCACCTCACTCCCCAATACTTGATAATCTGATGGTATCAGTGGAGAACTATGGGTATAAGCCACTTGCTTCTGGCCACAAGGGCATATTTATATAAAATTCAAAAGTGGTTCCTTGTCATATGTAGTTATATAATGGATTACATCACTGGTTGCTCTGTGTTTTCTTGTTATCCTATGTCAATTATTATCACCAACCTCCTGGTCTCCTAGATGTCCAAGAAAGATGGCAACAGTGTCACTGTCCACTGATTTTATTGGACATAAACAAGGCTTGGCCAACACAGCTAGTGGATTAGAATAAGGGCTATATGGCTAGTAGTCATAAATCATCTGCCAACACTCTATGTGGGGCACTGAAAAATAGAGCATAGGCCCCGTGGAAGCTTCCAGTTGAAAAGACACTATAATACCTAAGGAAACAGAGCTCAATGGGTTGGATCACCTACAGAGATCCTAAGGAACCTACAGAGTGTGAGAAACTATGAAGTACACTCAAACCAGTAACATGTTGTCTATATTACAAATTATAAGCCAAATAGTATCCCAAGGGGTCTGCCATGACAAACTGGAAGTTGACTGAAAGGAATGCAGTGGTGGAATCAGAAGGTCACAATGGCTGATTAAGGTTTAAGCAATGTGACACTGATATGGATACCCAGAATGGGCAAAGAATAGCTAACACTGGACCTATAACAGACCAGGAGGTAGGCAGTAAAGTTTGCCACAGGATAACATGGAAAACCTTGAGACCAAAGGCAAATGCCTTTTATCTAGGTGTCCACTTGGTATTTGCCTTTGCCAGTCTGTGTGTGTGTGTGTGTGTGTGTGTGTGTGTGTGTGAACGTGTGTGTGTGTGTGTGCACATGTGTGTGCTTGTAGTCCAGTGTGCCTACTTCTAGTCAACACAAGTGCCTGTGCCTGCTGGCGTGTGTCCAGCACATGTCTGGTTATCTGCTATTGTGTCCTGTGTGTCTGTGAATAAACCGTATCATATCTGCTTCTCCTGTTCTTAAACTTGAGCTCCTTCAAGACTCCCCTTCCCTGGCTTTGGCGCTCAGACATAACAAATGTTCACAAATTTGTCCATTTATTATTTACTGACTAAACATGGTCTATGCAAAAGAAGACTGCTAGGTGCCAAGTCTATCACCAAGTTACTAGAGGTCACTGATGCCTTTAAAACATTTGCAACCATATCCTGTTTTTATTATTAAACAGGCCTTTTCTCTACAGAAAAGCTCCGCAACATATTATTTCTTTTGTTTCTCCCCGTAGAATTTAGAAATATTAGATAACTAGTGTTCATTATCCTTGTTTCAAATGAAAACCAGGCTGCCTATTTAGCATAAATTATGTAAATGGGGTACTTTCCCAACTTAGCGAAACTAATATCTCTGTCCATATATTATGATTATGTATATATAAAATTGTACATATCTTGTGCTTATGTATGTATGAATTATATATATGCACACATCAGCACAGTCACTAGTATATGAACTCTCTGGATTCACTACAGATGAGTAAATTATAAAATTATTCAAGTATGGCTTTTAAGACCAGTGACAAAAGGATTACCAATAACTTTTTATAATAAAGAATCACAGGCCTTATATGAAATCCACCAAATCAAAGTCTGACTTTTAACAAGATGCCCCAGGTGATTCTCATGCAAATAAATCAGGCATCGCTGTAACCAGTTTTAACTAATCAAAAAACAACCTAGCTGCCTTAGAGGAAATACTGTTTCAATTATCTGTGTGATTTTTATAACATTTGGAGAGAAAAATGGGATGGTCAAGATGTTGACTTATCTGAATAAATACCTCAATTTTCAAATATTCCTGACAGTGACAGTGTTATCATGATGTAGAAGATTAATCATCCAGCTCACCAAAATTCCTAATGAATTGGGAGAGATGTTTAGAAATAGGATTTTAATATTAGCAATACAAATAACTAAAAGTTTAAAATATTGACAATAAAATACTATTCGGCAGTGAATAAAAAGGAAGTCATGAAAATTTCAGGTATTGAATGGACTCAGAAAAGATTGTGTTGAGTTAGGTAGCCCAGAACCAGAAAGAAAGAAAAATGCTGTATATTGTCTCTTATCTTAGTTCCTAGCTCCAAACCTTCATGCATGAGTATACAACATAAGTACAAGGAAACCAGGTGTGAATGTGTTGTGGGGGAGAGGTCAGGCGGCAAACAGCAGGATACAGGTGATGTGAAGAAGGAAATGGAATTAATACAGGAAAGGGTTCCAACTAGGAGGAAGGAGGGAAGTCAATATAGAAGGAGAGAAGAGGGACAAATAACACTCTTTTAGGATCTCTATTTCTCTGAAGACACACGATGACCATGGCAACCCCTATAAAGGAAAGCATTTTACCGGGGCTGGCTTAGAGTTTTAGAGATATAGTCCATTATTGTCATGATGGGAAGCATGGCGTTGTACAGGCAGACATGGTGCAGGAGAGGGAGCAGAGAGTTCTACACCAAGTTTGTTTGATAAAGCCTCGATGAATCACATTATTTTGCATTAGTTAAATTGTACAAAATGCATATAATAGTATGTATTGTGCCAACAATGTTGCCCATAAAAACCATAAAGTAACAAAAACTCTTTGTACCAGACACAAAAATTCCTTTCAAATTATTGGTCAGGGTAGTGCAAGGGATTCTTCCAAACAATACAGTTTACCAGTGTAGCTTTGGCTGCCTTTCAAGAGCCTATGGGTGGGCAAATATTGCTGAAGATGCCACTCATTTAAGACACAAGACTCAGATGATTTGAGCTAGGTCTGAAATGGAAGCCTCTGCTGTAGTCAAGCTTCCACAGTTCCAGAAGTTACCATGCAAACTGCCAAGAAAGAAAAGCAATTAACCCCCCCCCCCCAGTCCAACCTAGCAGCAGTATCTATGAAGCACAGCAATGAACAGCATAGCAAGATACCCAGAAAGGTGCAAGAAATGGCACTCACATTTTGGTGGCAACAAATAGCTGGGTAATTGGACTTAAGTCCTACTCAACAGGCGTGAAGCTTGGTACTCTAAACTAGCCAGTTTCTGCAGTCAGGACTCTTAGAAAAGAATCTACCAGCACTGCTTTGCAAGACCAGCATCATTCCTTATGACATTCTAAATCTTATCATTATACTACAGTTCATCAAAGAAGTCTCTCTTCACAAAAGACATAGAAAAAAATCACAGAAAACTGTTGGAGACTTTACCATGAGAAAGTAAGCCTTTCGCAGTTTCCCACCCTAATAAACCAAATGTCCTTGTGTTAGGAGCGGTCACCTCCTCCTCCCTATCCCTACCGGACACTTAGACCCTAAAGATTTGAATTATAGTCCCCTCTTCCTTATCTCTTCCTGACTCCTAAGACTTCTAAGGACCTGAGTTATGTGCTGAGCCCAGCTTGACACCCCAGGCTGTTAAGGAGGAATCTACATTCCTGAGATAAGACTCAGGGTGCCTCTTGCCTACAGTCAGAATTCAGCCTTCATGTCCCCAGATGCCTACTTCTTTGTTCTTTGTTAATTCCCCCTCAGCCCCTCCCTACTTCCCCTCACTGTGTGCTTATAACCTGGCTTTTTCAGCCTAATAAACTTAGACCTTGACAGGAATCCTCCTTGGTCTCTCTCTTTTTCCCCCCGCCCATTTCTCTTGCAGGTTTGCAGTTCCCCTTGTACCCACGAAAAACTGGGTTCTGCTGGTCAGGAGAAGTGACGCCCAAAGTGGGGCTGAGGTACGGACCTTTTACCTTAGGTGGAGATTACGGAGTTTAACTCCCCCAGAGATGTTCGTCGAGACTAAGAAAAAATAAGCAGTTGAGGAATGCTCTCATGGCTCATGGGAAAAAGTTGTCCTCAGTAAGTGATTCATCTCCACTGAGAAATGGGAACTAAACTTTCGAAAGAGGTAGCCTTCATTAAAGGCTTAAAGACATCTCTCAGGGAAAGAGGGGTTAGAGTTAAAAAGAAAGATTTGATAAACTTTTTTATTTACATAGACCAGGCATGTCCATGGTTTATCATTGATGGGGCAGAGATACACAGTAAAAAATGGCGAAAGGAAGGCAAAGATTTAAATGATAAACTAGCTAATGAGGGTCCCGATGTGGTCCCTGCAACCATTTTTTCTTATTGGGGAGTAACTAACAGAAGCTACCTCTGTGCCTCCTCTCCCTTCTCTGGAAGAATTCCCAGAAGAAGGAGATAAAGTATTAAAATTTGAACATGAGAGAGAGAGACAGAGAATAAGTTTCAGAAAAGCAGTTATCCCCTGTTTGGAACCTATTAGCAAAAAAGAAAGAAAATGAAAATGAGCTATTTCAGAGCTCTCCTAGGGACAGAAGGAAAACGGGAGATGTTCTGCTTCCTCTCTGGCTCCTATGGAGATATTCTTACTTCTAGTTAAGATATCTGGGTCCCATTGAGACATCAAGTTCTATTCCCTCTCTGTCTATTGTCTGTCCTTGGTGCACCATTTGTTTATATGTCTGTCTATTTATGTTTGTTTTTGTTTTGTTGTTTGAATGATTGTTGTTCTGTGTTTCATGTTTAAAATAATGGCTAAAACTTTATCTGCTGGCTGTCCATCCTTAGATTTAGTTTAACTTGTTTAAGAGGCAGTCTCAATTTGCACAGCAGAAACTGATAAGTTACACTGCACTATGGCTGGGAGCCAAGTACACCTAGAAAAGCCCTGCGAGAGGCAGATTATCTACACAAGCAGCTCTTTTTTATTATTATTTTTTTTTAATTATGTATTTTCTTCATTGACATTTCCAGGGCTATCCCAAAAGTCACCCATACCCTCCCACCCCACTCCCCTACCCACCCACTCCCACTTCTTGGCCCTGGCGTTCCCCTATACTGAGGCATATAAAGTTTGCACGACCAATGGGCCTCTCTTTCCACCGATGGCCGACTAGGCCATCTTCTGATACATATGCAGCTAGAGACATGAGCTCTGGGGGGGGCGGGGTACTGGTTAGTTCATATTATTGTTCCACCTATAGGTTGCAGATCACTTTAGCTCCTTGGGTAACTTCTCTAGCTCCTCCATTGGGGGCCTTGTGATCCATCCAATAGCTAACTGTGAGTATCCACTTCTGTGTTTGCTAGGCCCTGGCATAATCTCACAAGAGACAGCTATATCAGGGTCCTTTCAGCAAAATCTTGCTAGTGTATGCAATGGTGTCAGCGTTTGGAGGCTGATTATGGGATGGATCCACAGATATGGCAGTCTCTATATGGTCCGTCCTTTCCTTTCAGCTCTAAACATTGTCTCTATAACTACTTCCATGGATGTTTTGCTCCCAATTCTAAGAAGGGGCAAAGTGTCCACACTTTGGTCTTCATTCTTCTTGAGTTTCATGTGTTTAGCAAATTGTATCTTATATCTTGGGTATTCTAAGTTTCTGGGCTAATATCCACTTATCAGTGAGTACATATCATATGAGTTCTTTTGTGAATGGGTTACCTCACTCAGGATGATATCCTCCAGGTCAATCCATTCACCTAGGAATTTCATAAATTCATTCTTTTTAATAACTGAGTAGTACTCCATTGTGTAAATGTACCACATTTTCTGTATCCATTCCTCTTTTGAGGGACATCTGGGTTCTTCCCAGCTTTGGGCTATTATAAATAAGGCTGCTATGAACATAGTGGAGCATGTGTCCTACTTACCAGTTGGAACATCTTCTGGAAATATGCCCAGGAGAGGTATTGCAGGATCCTCAAGTAGTACTATGTCCAATTTTCTGAGGAACCGCCAGACTGATTTCCAGAGTGGTGGTACAAGCTTGCAATCGCACCAACAAGGGAGGAGTGTTTCTCTTTCTCCACATCCTCTCCAGCATCTGCTGTCACCTGATTTTTTGATCTTAGCCATTCTGACTGGTGTGAGGTGGAATCTCAGGGTTGTTTTGATTTGCATTTCCCTGATGATTAAGGATACTGAGCATTTTTTTTTCAGGTGCTTCTCAGCCATTCGGTATTCCTCAGGTGGGAATTCTTTGTTAAGCTATGCACCCCATTTTTAATGGGGTTATTTGATTTTCTGGAGTCCACCTTCTGGAGTTCTTTATAAATATTGGATATTAGTCCCCTATCTAATTTAGGATAGGTAAAGATCCTTTCCCAATCTGTTGGTGGCCTTTTTGTCTTATTGATGGTGTCTTTTGCCTCACAGAAGCTTTGAGATTTTATGAGGTCCCATTTGTTGATTCTCGATCTTACAGCAGAAGCCATTGCTGTTCTATACAGGAATTGTTTGCTTGTGCCCATGTCTTTGAGACTTTTCCCCACTTTCTCCTGTATAAGTTTGACTGTCTCTGGTATTATGTGGCATTCCTTGATCCACTTAGATTTGACCTTAATACACGGAGATAGGAATGGATCAATTCACATTCTTCTACATGATAACCACCAGTTGTGCCAACACCATTTGTTGAAAATGCTGTCTTTCTTCCACTGGATGGTTTTATCTCCCTTGTCAAAGATCAAGTGACCATAGGTGTGTAGGTTCATTTCTGGGTCTTCAATTCTATTCCATTGGTCTACTTGTCTGTCACTATACCAGTTCCATGCAGTTTTTTTCACACTTGCTCTGTATTACAGCTTTAGGTCAGGCATGGTGATTCCACCAGAGGTTCTTTTATCCTTGAGAAGAGTTTTTGCTAACCTAGGTTTTTTGCTGTTCCAGATGAATTTGCAGATTGCTCTTTCTAATTTGTTGAAGAATTGAGTTGGAATTTTGATGGGGATTGCATTGAATCTGTAGATTGCTTTTGGCAAGATAGCCATTTTTACTATATTGATCCTGCCAATCCATGAGCATGGGAGATCTTTCCATCTTCTGAGATCTTCTTTAATTTCTTTCTTCAGAGACTTGAAGTTCTTATCATACAGATCTTTTACTTCCTTAGTTAGAGTCACACCAAGGTATTTTATGTTATTTCTGACTATTGAGAAGGGTGTTGTTTTCCTAATTTTTTTCGCGGCCTGTTTATCCTTTGTGTACAGAAAGGCCATTGACTTGTTTGAGTTAATTTTATATACAGCTAGTTCACTGAAGCTGTTTATCAGATTTAGGAGTTCTCTGGTGGAATTTTTAGGGTCACTTAAATATACTATCATATCATCTGCAAAAAGTGATATTTTGACTTCTTTCTTTCCAATTTGTATCCCCTTGATCTCCTTTTGTTGTCGAATTGCTCTGGCTAGGACTTCAAGTACAATATTGAATAGGTAGGGAGAAAGTGGGAAGCCTGGTTTAGTCCCTGATTTTAGTGGGAATGCTTCCAGCATCTAACCATTTACTTTGATGTTGGCTACTGGTTTGCTGTAGATTGCTTTTATCATGTTTATGTATGGGACTTGAATTCCTGATCTTTCCAAGACTTTTATCATGAATGGGTGTTGGATTTTGTCAAATGTTTTCTCTGCATCTAATGAGATGATCATGTGGTTTTTGTCTTTGAGTTTGTTTATATAATGGAGTACGTTGATGGATTTCTGTATATTAAACCATCCCTGCATCCCTGGAATGAAACCTACTTGGTCAGGATGGATGATTGTTTTGATGTGTTCTGGATGCGGTTAGCGAGAAGTTTATTGAGGATTTTTGCATCGGTATTCATAAGGGAAATTGGTCTGAATTTCTCTATCTTTGTTGGGTCTTTCTGTGGTTTAGGTATCAGAGTAATTGTGGCTTCAAAGAATGAATTGGATAGAGTACCTTCTGCTTCTATTTTGTGGAATAGTTTGTGAAGAACTAGAATTAGATATTCTTTGAAGGTCTGATAGAACTCTGCACTAAACCCATCTGGTCCTGGGCTTTTTTTGGTTGGGAGACTATTAATGACTGCTTCTATTTCTTTAGGGTATATGGGACTGTTTAGATCATTAACCTGATCCTGGTTTAACTTTAGTACCTGGTATCTGTCTAGAAATTTGTCCATTTCATCCAGGTTTTCCAGTTTTGTTGAGTATAGCCTTTTGTAGAAGGATCTGATGGTGTTTTGGATTTCTTCAGGATCTGTTGTTATGTCTCCCTTTTCATTTCTAATTTTGTTAATTAGGATGCTGTCTCTGTGCCCTCTAGTGAGTCTGTGTAAGGGTTTATCTATCTTGTTGATTTTCTCAAAGAATCAGCTCCTCGTTTGGTTGATTCTTTGAATAGTTCTTCTTGTTTCCACTTGGTTGATTTCACCCCTGAGTTTGATTATTTCCTGCTGTCTATTCCTCTTGGATGAATTTGCTTCCTTTTGTTCTAGAGCTTTTAGGTGTGTTGTCAAGCTGCTTGTGTGTGCTCTCTCTATTTCTTTTTGGAGGCACTCAGCGCTATGGGTTTTTCTCTTAGAAATGCTTTCATTGTGTACCATAAGTTTGGGTATGTTGTGGCTTCATTTTCATTAAACTATAAAATGTCTTTAATTTCTTTCTTTATTCCATCCTTGATCAAGGTATCATTGAGAAGTGTGTTGTTCAGTTTCCATGTGAATGTTGGCTGTCCATTATTTATGTTGTTATTGAAGATCAGCTTTAGGCCATGGTGGTCTTATAGGATGCATGGGACAATTTCAATATTTTTGTATCAGTTAAGGCCTGTTTTGTGACCAATTATATGGTCAATTTTGGAGAAGGTACCATGAGGTGCTGAGAAGAAGGTATTTCCTTCTTTTTTTAGGATAAAATGTTATGTAGATATCTGTTAAATCCATTTGTTTCATAACTTCTGTTAGTTTCACTGTGTCCCTGTTTAGTTTCTGTTTCCATGATCTGTCCATTGTTGAAAGTGGTGTCCATTTTGTTGTGGAATACTTTGGTTTCTCCATCTACGGTAATTGAATGTTTGGCTGGGTATAGTAGCCTGGGCTGGCATTTGTGTTCTCTTAGTGTCTGTATAATATCTGTCCAGGATCTTTTGGTTTTCATAGTCTCTGGTGAAAATTCTTTTGTAATTCTGATAGGCCTCCTTTTATATGTTACTTGACCCTTTTCCCTTACTGCTTTTAATATTCACTCAATTTAGTGCATTTGCTCTTCTTATTATTATTTGTTGGGAGGAATTCCTTTTCTGGTCCAGTCTATTTCATGTTCTGTAGGCTTCTTGTATGTTCATGGGCATCTCTTTCTTTAGGTTTGGGAAGTTTTCTTCTATAATTTTGTTGAAGGTATTTGCTGGCCCTTTAAGTTGAAAATCTTCATTCTCATCAACTCCTATTAATAGGTTTGGTCTCTCATTGTGTCCTGGATTTCCTGGATGTTTTGAGTTAGGATCTTTTTGCATTTTGCATTTTCTTTGATTGTTGTGCCGATTTTTCTCTATGGAATCTTCTGCACCTGAGATTCTCTCTTCCATTTCTTGTATTCCGTTGCTGATGCTCGCATCTATGGTTCCAGATTTCTTTCCTAGGGTTTCTATCTCCAGCGTTGCCTCACTTTGGGTTTTCTTTTTTGCGTCTACTTCCCTTTTTAGGTCTAGTATTGTTTTGTTCATTTCCATCACCTGTTTGGATGTGTTTTCCTGTTTTTCTATAAGGACTTGTAACTCTTTAGTAGTGTCCTTCTGTATTTCTTTAAATGAGTTATTAAAGTCCTTCTTGATGTCCTCTACCATCATCATGAGATATGCTTTTAAATCTGGGTCTAGCTTTTCAGGTGTGTTGGGGTGCCCAGGACTGGGCAAGGGGGGAGTTCTGCGTTCTGATGATGGTGAGTGGTCTTGGTTTCTGTTATTAAGATTATTACATTTACCTTTCGCCATCTGGTAATCTCTGGAGTTAGTTGTTATAGTTGTCGCTGGTTAGAGATTGTTCCTCTTGTGATTCTGTTATCCTTTATCAGCAGACCTGGGAAACTAGCTCTATTCTCTGAGTTTCAGTGGTCAGAGCACTCTCTTCAGGCAACCTCTCCTCTAACAGGGTAGGTGCACAGATATCTGGGGTTTTGACCTCCCTCCTGGCAGAAGATGAAGGCCTGAAACAGGACCTGTCCTAGAAGCTGTGTTGCTTCAGCCTGTCACAGAAGTTGTTTGCTTCTGTAGTCCACACTCTCACCTGCACAGACTAGTCTTTGAGGGGATCTGGGAACCAAGTTGGCTCTCACAGGTGCTCTGGCAAATTCCTCCCAGGCAGAGCGGACACCTCTCCTCTGGCAGGGAAGGTGCCCGGATGTCTGGAACCCGAAATGGGGTCCTTCTCAGAAGCTGTCCTCTAGGGACCTTGGGGGGTGTCCTCCAACTCTGCGCCCAGGTGACCAAGTGCTGTCGCCGACTGGAAGGGAGTTGTGACCCTGGTCAGACCCGGTTTCCTGCTTCTCTAATGATGTCTCAGGCCTTCACGATTGGATTGGAACAGAAGTTATGTTCCACTCACTGGTGGTCCTAAGATCACATGGAGAGTCCTCTAGGGGGCCTTGGGGGTGTCCGCAGACTCTGCACTGAAGGTGACCCAGTGCTGGCACCGACGAGAAGGACTTGTGACCCTAGTCATGCAGGGTTTCCTGCTTCCCTAATGCTGTCTCAGGTCCCGCGTGATTGGATTGGAACAGGAGTTATGTTCCACTCACTGGTGGTCCTAAGAACACGTGGATAGTCCTCTAGGGGACCTTGGGGGTGGGTGTCCGCGGACTCTGTGCCAAAGGTGACCCAGTGCTGGTGCCGACTGGAAGGGACTTGTGTCCACAAGCTGCTCTTAAAGGGGCAGGCAGCCTTTTGCTTGTAACAGAAAGTTAGCTTAAAATTGGGAACTCAGGGTTGGAGTTATTCTATACAGCATGCAGCATGAACGAACCCAGGAAAACAGGTCTTTAAAGAAAATTCAAAATAGCGATAATCTTTGGGCCAGGACTCTGTCAGAGTGCTCAGATTGAGAAAAGTTTGCGTTTGTGTTGACACAGAGCTCAGCTCGGAGCATCCTCAGCAAGGCTTGTGTGGTACTTCTTTTGTTTCGCAAACCGTGACTAGGAAAATTCCTGGGACCTCACCTCTCCCTCCCTTCCTTTTAGCTAAAAGAGCCTTGTTGTAGACCTAGCCAGATATTGTTCTAAGTAAAATTTAAATCCAAAGTTTATAAAAGGTCAATCAGGCTGTGGGATTTATCAGGATATTGCGATTGGACTTGCCTACTTTATATAAAGTTAAGGTGTACTGTACAGAGTTTGCTTATATGCATATGTATATTGTTTCCTAAGTGAAAAGCATTTTAATAACTAATGCTTTTAAGTCCTTGCTCTCACACAATGAGCTTTTAAGTTCTGGGGAGTAGCTGTAACTCCAGATAAGATTCAGAGGCAATATCTTTTAATACTTAGGGTTTTTAGCCATATTAGAAAATCGTGGTACAAAAAATCTAAGAAGGAAAACTTGATTTGCTTCAAAATTTTATTTTCAAAAGCTTCCAGGAGATGTTAATTGGCTAAGACCTCACCTTGAGGCCTTAAAGCGACTTAAACCTTTGTTAGGTGCTATCTAGTGAGATTCAAAATTACTGGTGAGAAACAAAAAGGATTCTCAGAAAGCAGAGGAAACTTCTGTGATCAATTGTTATCAATTATACTCAATGGCAATTAAATATTACCTGCTTATTTTATTTATGTGCCCACAACAAATCTTTGGCAAGAGAAAACATTGTTGTAAAATCATCCTTCTTCACCTCAAAGTAAAGTTTTAACACCCTATAAAGCCACTGTGGTGCTAATAAAGAATTGTAAGATAAATTAATATATTTTAGAAAAACTATAACAAAAATTGTGTCTTAAGAACCTGACTGAGTGTCTGTTCCTTGTTCCAAACAGCCATTAATTTGGTTATTACAGAATGTTGATATTTGATCTACTGCATACCATCATTTTAAATAAAATTGATAATCCTCATCCTAAGATAGTTAAAAATTGTTTTTATGCATGCTTCTATATCTTCTATAAATTCATGCATGCATGCATGCATCCCATTTACTGTGTTTAAAAAAACAGCCTTTCTATGGGAGAAAAGTATATGTGAATTGGATCACACACTTATTTTTTTGAGTTTCCTCCTGCTTCAGCACAGATAATTAAATTGTGTGCTGCAGATGGTGTTTTAAAATGTTGAACAATCAAACTTTAAGTTGTATATTAATAGTCAATATTATATCTCAGAGCTTACATTTTCTTAAAATTGTTCATCCCTCAGATGCTATTAATTCTCAAGCTTGCAATTGCTTATGCAACTTATAAGAAAAAAATACTGTTCCTTTAAGAAGACTGTTTTTGGTCAGTTAAGAAATTGTCTTGGGTTGCCTGGAAAAGACCCCCAGGATTTGCTTTTGTGTTATAGAGGTTTACATAAAGCTTTAACTGATAAGGATTACAGATAGCTCCTGAAAAGATACTAACTCAGGACCTTATAATTATTTGGGTTTTAGAGTTACTAATCAAGCTGTTTTCCCTAGAAGATAGTTATTCGCAGAGACAACTTAAGGACTTTGAATGATTTTCAAAAATCGTTAGGTGATATTAATTGGCTTCACCCCTATTTAAAGTGTACTACAAGGGAGTTAAAACCTTTGTTTGATAGTCTTAAAGGGAGTTCTGATCCAACCTCCCCTAGATCTTTAACCTCAGAAGGATTGCTGGCCTTACAACAAGTGGAAAAAGCTATTGAAGAGCAATTTGTCACTTACACAGATTACTCTTTGCCTTTACATCTGTTAATTTTTAATACAATTCATATGCCTACAGGATTGTTATGGCAAAAGTCTCCTCTAATCTGGATACATTTGAGGATTTCTCCTAATATCTTGCCATAATTTGAAGCAGTAGCTCAGACGGTTATCCTTGGAAAGAAGCAGGCACTAATTTATTTTGGCAAAGAGCCAGATATTGTAAAACAATGTCCTAAATGTATTACATTATCTCCAGTGCCACATTTAGAAGTTAATCCACAAGGTCTTATGCCTAATCATATTTGGAAAATGGATGTAACTCATTATGCGGAATCTGGAAAATTAAAATATATACATGTTTGTATTGACACTTGTTCAGAATTTCCTTTTGCTTCTCTTCATACAGGAGAGGCCTCTAAAAATGTAATTGATCATTGCCTACAAGCCTTCAATGGCATGGGATTGCCTAAACTTATTAAGACAGAGAAAGAGGAATCAGGGAGAGCAACCACTTGCAAACAAGATGAAGAAACTTCCTATCTCCGCCATGGGCTAAAGCAAGGAGAGCGGACCTAGAGTCAACTTGGGGACAACTAAAAATGATGACCCCTGAGGTAGAGGGACTGCTACAGTGTATTTGACAAGATTTCATCAGAGACACTGTTTTTGGCCATTCAGGCCAACTCCCCTATAGCTGTGAAAGCTTTTGTACCTTAATATATGCTATATTGTTAGGTAATTTTAAGAGTAAAGATCACCAATCTTGACAAGTCTTTTCATATTCATTGTAATTGTTGTCAATTAACTAATTGTGTAGATCCTAATGTAGATGTAACTACATCTGCTGTTATGATTTTGTTAAAGAGACCTGCTTATGTTTTGCTGCCTGTTAGAGTTAGGAAATGATCCTTAGTTTAAAAATCCAGGAATGCAAACTTGGAAAAGGTCAAATGAGCAATTTTAGGATTTACTGCTTTAATTGCAATTTTAACTTCAGTATTTACCACAGCTTTAGATCAGCAGCTGCATACTGCTCATTTTGTTAATGATATGCATAAGAATATTTCCATAGCTTTGTTAGAGCAACTTATTGTAGATAAAAAATTGGAGGCAAAGGTTAATGTCTTGGAAGTAGTAGTCTCAGCAATAGGGCAGGATATAGCAAATATTAAGGCTATAAAGGCAGAAAATTCAGATATTAGAAGAATGTTGCCTATTCAGTGACATTCAAAATTGCCTCTAGTATTGTTAGAGAGTTAGTGAAAGAAATCAGGCTTTACTATCCACTACATAGAGTTAGAAATCTCAGGGCAAGCTTAGAAACGTAAGTTTAGAATTCTTACTATAGTTATGTACTTATGTATGGCAGAACTTATTGTTACCATGGTTAATGCCTCACTACAAGCCATTCATGAGGTCAATTCTACCCTTGCTAGAGATTGTTATATTTGTCATTTGTCCCAGCCTCCTTTGTATGAAGGAATAGCCCTTTTTGGAGAGGTGATTGCCACCAATGATACTTCCTTTCTGAGATGGCATCTGGAGTCTAAAGAAGGGCTGACTCTTGGCTAAATATCTGGTATTGGTCTCTGTCTTTTGGGACCCCAGATGCTTCCCCCTCGCCCCTGTTTGAAGTGTGTAATCAAACCCTGGCTCTCAATCTTGCTTCCCAGCCTTTTGGGACCCTTCCTGGACATTCTGTTGCTTTTGTCATTTGGCCCTTGGGATTTCAACAGATTAACCAGTTTTGTTAAGTCACAGATTGAAGCTGCTTTAAGCAAGCTGGTTGCAGTTCACTACCATCGACTAGATAACTGAGACTCAGACGAAGATCTCCCTTCCACTGATGCAAAAAGAGCAGTTGCTGGCCTCCAGTTTTCTGCCCTTGCTGCAAAAGCAGAGTCCCCTTGGTTCCTCAAGCCATGGAGACAATAGAGATGAGGAGGGTGACCTCCAGCTCCTAATATAGCCTAAGAGCCACAAATTGTGGTATTACCATTGAAATAATTCTTGTAGGTACAGCCCACAGAGGTCTTGCTGAATCTGAGGTTAACAATTCTCCTTTAGGAACTGCACAGGAGTCAGACCTATGCATACTGAATCCAGTATGGGCACCAGCATGAGTTCGAGTCTAAGCACTGCAGGGGAAGGTCCAACTAGACAGTTTCTGACTTCCCTGAGAGGCACACCCGGTTTGCATAGAGGTTGGTAACTATTTCCAGTTACAACCAAAAAATCTTTCTAAGGCTCTGACTCCCCTCCCCAAAAGATACCAAGAGCCTTGAGCATGGGTCGTGACAGTACCCACGGGAGGAATCGGGTCAATGCTCCCCCAGAAGGTTAATGCCTACTCATCCAAGGATGAGAAGATCATTTAATCACCTCAGTTAAGTGTGGCCTTTTAAAATTAATTCAAAGGGGGAGATGTTGGAGACCTTACCGTGAAAAAGTAAGCCTTTCACAGTTTCCCACCCTAATAAGCCAAATGGCCTTGTGTTAGGAGCCGGTCACCTCCTCCTCCCTATCCCTACTGGACACTTAGACCCTAAAGATTTGAATTATAGTCCCCTCTTCCTTATCTCTTCCTGACTCCCAAGACTTCTAAGGACCTGAGCTATGTGCTGAGCTCAGCTTGACACCCCAGGCTGTTAAGGAGGAATCTACATTCCTGAGATAAGACTCAGGGTGCCTCTTGCCTACAGTCAGAATTCAGCCTTCATGTCCCAGATGCCTACTTCTTTGTTCTTTGTTAATTCCCCCTCAGCCCCTCCCTATTTTCCCTCATTGTGTGCTTATAACCTGGCTTTTTCAGCCTAATAAACTTAGACCTTGACAGGAATCCTCCTTGGTCTCTCTCTTTTTTCCCCCGCCCATTTCTCTTACAGGTTTGCCGTTCCCCTTGTACCCAGGAATAACAGGGTCCTGCTGGTCGGGACAGAAAACCACATCTAGATACAACCCAATGATCAACAGACTGAAGAACCCAGCCTCCACTGGTCTACGTCATAGCTCCTGTTTTGATGGCTCAGAAAACATCATGGACGAGAGGCCAAGAAGTTTGTAAGAACCAGTATTTCTGTGAAACAGTCTCTCCTGGAAATGGCTGCTAAAACAAGACCAGAGAAATGTAACTGTCAATAGACATGTTAAGGTGGAAGGGGAAATATTCATGGACAGCAATGAGATGAAGAAATAATGAGAGCTAAGAGAAGGGAAAGTAGCCTCTCTCAGGGATGAATGCCTTCATGGGTTGTCCAACCCAGAGCAAACAGCCTTGAAACCAATTACACACTGTCAACAAAAATGGACTCAGCAGGCATGCACGTGCATGCCACACACATATTTAATGTTACAATAATAAATGAGAAAGGCTATCAACTTGCGAGTGGGATGGCATGAAGGGGCTATAGGGAGGTTGGCAGCTCAGAGGGCTGGAGAGAGAAAAGGGAAATGACATAATTTTATTTCAATAGGAGGGGAGAAATAACATAATTTTATCTTAATGGTCTAAAAGTAATAAAAGAAAAATTTTAAACCTGTCCTGGCATGGTGACTCACACTTGGAATGTCAGCATTTGGTAGGGGTAAATAAGAGGGTCTAGAAGTCCAGTCTAACCTGGGCTACATACAAAAACTGTTTTAAAATCTTAGATCTTCTCATGAAGCATTTACTTGCAGTGTTCTGCCAGTCTCTGCGCATTTACTCACAATGGTTAGAGAGCTGCCACAGATTTCTTTACTCTAAGGAGGGGATGAGCATGACAACACCGTGGCTGTCAGAGGAAAGGGGCATGCTGCTTGAAGCTTCCACTTCATTAATGGATAGTGCTATGTTGAACTAATTCTAATCATAATTAATTAGGATAACAATTGCAACTATTGTCAAACTTCCTGCTTATCACTTGTAATGGCTTGTCTAATTCCAATGAATGCTGTACAAATGCTACTTTTTAAAAGAGTATAAAATGCTTCATGAATTTGTGTGTTATCCATTTTCAGGAGCCATGTGAACCTTCTCTGTGTTGTTCCACTTTCAGTATATGTGCCACTGAAAAAGAGCAGAAACATTGATTTTTTTCCCCCTTTTGCCACTACTGAGGATTGAACCTAGAACCTTACTTATGCAAGTTCAAGTGTTCTGCCATTAAGAAACAACTCCAGTCATGAACACTGCTTAACTTATCTACTATTGTGCCAATAGTCATATAGTATTCATGTTTTGACACTATATATAAATATCTTTGTACAACTGTATGATTATTTAATATGGTAATTCATTTCTATGAGATAAATTGTTAATAATTAAGTTATTGAATTGAAGCATATATAATGCCAAAAACTGTCCCTTTGAAATCTATTGACTTTTTAACTTTGATTTCAATTTTTATTTACAATATAATTACATTTTTGCCTTCTTTTTTCTCCCTCCAAACCCTCCCATATATCCCTCCTTGTTATTTTAGAGTCACACATGGAGATATATCTATATCTATCTATCTATATATCTATATCTATATCTATATCTATATCTATATCTATATCTATATCTATATCTATATCTATATCTATATCTATATCTATATCTATATCTCTATATCTATATCTATATCTATATCTATATCTATATATATATATATATATATATATACATATATATACCTAAATAGAACCTGCTCAGCCTGTATAACGTTACATGTGTGTGTGTTTTCAGAGCTGACCATTGGTATTGGATAGTCAGTAGGAAGAGATGTGCTATTCCCTGGGAAGACTACACTTCTCACTCTCAGCATCCCTCAGTTGTTTGTAGTTCCTTGTGCAGGGCTGGGGCTTCAATGGCTTTACCCCATCCACCATGGCATGTCTATTGGTGTCCCTCTTCGTCAGCGCGGGTTTGAGCAGTCATGTTAGTGAGACTTTATGGACACAGCTTCTGGTATTACTAGTCAACAAAACCTTACAGAAAACTCCTTGATTTTCTGTCCCTTATAGTCTTTCCGCTCCATATTCCCCTGAGCCCTTGTATGGGAGTGTTTAGTAGATGTATCCATTAAGACCGAGTGAACATTTTTGGAGACATTTCTTAGCCATTTTCCTCCTCATTTTGAGACTTCTCTCTTTAGGTCCTATGCCCATTTTTCAATAGGTCTTTTGATTTTGACTCCTTGTTTTTGAAGTTTTTATACAATCTGGACATTAATCCTCTATTAGATGTTTAGTTGGCAAAAAATTCTCTCCCATCCAAGGGGCTGTTGCTACTGCTTCCTCCTCCTCCTCCTTGTCTTTTCTTCTTCTTTCTTCTTCTTCTTCTTCTTCTTCTTCTTCTTCTTCTTCTTCTTCTTCTTCTTCTTCTTCTTCTTCTTCTTCTTCTTCTTCTTCTTCTTCTTCTTCTTCCTTCTCCTTCTCCTTCTCCTTCTCCTTCTCCTTCTCCTTCTCCTTCTCCTTCTCCTTCTCCTTCTCCTTCTCCTTCTCCTTCTCCTTCTCCTTCTCCTTCTCCTTCTCCTTCTCCTTCTCCTTCTCCTTCTCCTTCTCCTTCTCCTTCTCCTTCTCCTTCTCCTCCTCCTCCTCCTCCTCCTCCTCCTCCTCCTCCTCCTCCTCCTCCTCCTCCTCCTCCCAGTTGATTGCTTTTAACTGTGCAGTAGATTTCCACTTGTCAATTGTTGGCCTTAATTCTTTGAATGTCTGGTAGAATTCTGCTTGAATCTATCTGTACATCTGTCCTGGACATTTTTTAACCCTTAGAAGGCTGTTTTCATTACTATTTCAATCTTTCCTATTTTGGTTGAATACTTCTTCTTTGTTTGATTTGGTAGTCTGGCCATCTCTTAAAATCTACTGCTTTTAGTTACGTTTTCAAATATAAAGGACTAAGTTGTCTTATTAAACTAAATTCTGAATTTCCTCTTTGTATCTTATAATATTTCCCTATAATATTTGATTTTGTTAGTTTGGGTCCTTCCTTTCTTTGTTTCTTTTGTCTTTGGGGTTTTTGTTTGTTTTGCGTGTGTGTGTGTGTGTGTGTGTTTGTTTTGGTTAGTTGGGCAAAGGGTTTGTCAAAGTTGTTTAAATTCTCAAAGAACCAGTTTTTAAATTCATTTATTTTATTCAAACTTTATATTATTTCTTTGTCTAGTTTTTTAAAATTTATTTCTTACTGTTGATAATTTCTGATTTGTCCCATTTTTTTCCTTTCAAATTTTTGTGTTTCAGTGTAAACCACTTTTAATGTAGGCACTTAAAGCCACAACCTTTTCCTCAGAACTGCTTTCAATATACTTCAGAGGTTTTGCTGTATTTTGCTTTCATTTCTATTACTTCTCCTTCCAGAAAGTTTTTTATTTCTTTTTTTTAAGTTCTTTTTTTTTGATTTTTAATATTTTTATTACATATTTTCCTCAATTACATTTCCAATGCTATCCCAAAAGTCCCCCATAGTGCCCCCCACTTCCCTACCCACCCATTCCCATTCTTTTGGCCCTGGCATTCCCCTATATTGGGGCATATAAAGTTTGCAAGTCCAATGGGCCTCTCTTTCCATTGATGGCCGACTAGGCCATCTTTCGATACATATGCAGCTAGAGACAAGAGCACCGGGGTTCTGGTTAGTACATCATGTTGTTCCAACAATAGGGTTGCAGATCCCTTTAGCTCCTTGGGTACTTTCTCTAGCTTCTCCATTGGGAGCCCTGTGATACATCCAATAGCTGACTGTGAACATCCACTCCTGTGTTTGCTAGGCCCCGGCATCGTCTCACAAGAGACAGCTATATTTGGGTCCTTTCAGCAAAATCTTGCTAGTGTATGCAATGGTGTCAGCGTTTAGAAGCTGATTATGGGACGGATCCCTGGATACAGCAGTCTCTAAATGGTCCATCCTTTCATCACAGCTACGAACTTTGTCTCTGTAACTCCTTCCCTGGGTGTTTTGTTCCCAATTCTAAGAAGGGGCACAGTGTCCACACTTTGGTCTTCATTCTTCTTGAGTTTCATGCGTTTAGGAAATTGTATCTTATATCTTGGGTATCCTAAGTTTTGGGCTAATATCCACTTATCAGTGAATACATATTGTGTGAGTTCTTTTGTGATTGTGTTCCTTCACTCAAGATGATGCCCTCCAGGTCCATCCATTTGGCTAGGAATTTCATAAATTCATTCATTTTAATAGCTGAGTAGTACTCCATTGTGTAAATGTACCATAATTTCTGTATCCATTCCTCTGTTGAGGGACATCTGGGTTCTTTCCAGCTTCTGGCTATTATAAATAGGGCTGCTATGAACATAGTGGAGCATGTGTCCTTTTTACCGGTTGGGACATCTTCTGGATATATGTCCAGGAGAGGTATTGCTGGATCCTCCGGTAGTACTATGTCCAATTTTCTGAGGAAACGCCAGACTGATTTCCAGAGTGGTTGTACAAGCTTGCAATCCCACCAACAATGGAGGAGTGTTCCTCTTTCTCCACATCCTCGCCAGCATCTGCTGTCACCTGAATTTTTGATCTTAGCCATTCTGACTGGTGTGAGGTGGAATCTCAGGGTTGTTTTGATTTGCATTTCCCTGATGATTAAGGATGTTGAACATTTTTTTCAGGTGTTTCTCTGCCATTCGGTATTCCTCAGGTGAGAATTCTTTGTTCAGTTCTGAGCCCCATTTTTTAATGGGGTTATTTGACTTTCTGGAGTCCACCTTCTTGAGTTCTTTATATATATTGGATATTAGTCCCTTATCTGATTTAGGATAGGTGAAGATCCTTTCCCAATCTGTTGGTGGTTTTTTTGTCTTATTGATGGTGTCTTTAGCCTTGCAGAAGCTTTGTAGTTTCATGAGGTCCCACTTGTCAATTCTCGATCTTACAGCACAAGCCATTACTGTTCTATTCAGGAATTTTTCCCCTGTGCCCATATCTTCAAGGCTTTTCCCCACTTTCTCCTCTATAAGTTTCAGTGTCTCTGGTTTTATGTGAAGTTCCTTGATCCACTTAGACTTGACCTTAGTACAAGGAGATAGGAATGGATCGATTCGCATTCTTCTACATGTTAACAACTAGTTGTGCCAGCACAATTTGTTGAAAATGCTGTCTTTCTTCCACTGGATGTTTTTAGCTCCCTTGTCGAAGATCAAGTGACCGTAGGTGTGTGGGTTCATTTCTGGGTCTTCAATTCTATTCCATTGGTCTATTTGTCTGTCACTATACCAGTACCATGCAGTTTTTATCACAATTGCTCTGTAGTAGAGCTTTAGGTCCGGCATGGTGATTCCACCAGAGGTTCTTTTATCCTTGAGAAGAGTTTTTGCTATCCTAGGTTTTTTGTTATTCCAGATGAATTTGCAGATTGCACTTTCTAATTCGTTGAAGAATTGATTTGGAATTTTGATGGGGATTGCATTGAATCTGTAGATTGCTTTTGGCAAGATAGCCATTTTTACAATGTTGATCCTGCCAATCCATGAGCATGGGAGATCTTTCCATCTTCTGAGATCTTCTATAATTTCTTTCTTCAGAGACTTGAAGTTTTTATTATACAGATCTTTCACTTCCTTAGTTAGAGTCACGCCAAGATATTTTATATTATTTGTGACTATTGAGAAGGGTGTTGTTTCCCTAATTTCTTTCTCAGCCTGTTTATTCTTTGTGTAGAGAAAGGCCATTGATTTGTTTGAGTTAATTTTATATCCAGCTACTTCACCGAAACTGTTTATCAGGCTTAGGAGTTCTCTGGTGGAATTTTTAGGGTCACTTATATATACTATCATATCATCTGCAAAAAGTGATATTTTGACTTCATCTTTTCCAATTTGTATCCCTTTGATCTCCTTTTGTTGTCGAATTGCTCTGGCTAGGACTTCAAGTACAATGTTGAATAGGTATGGAGAAAGTGGACAGCCTTGTCTAGGCCCTGATTTTAGAGGGATTGCTTCAAGCTTCTCACCATTTACTTTGATGTTGGCTACTGGTTTGCTGTAGATTGCTTTTATCATGTTTAGGTATGGGCCTTGAATTCCTGATCTTTCCAAGACTTTTATCATGAATGGGTGTTGGATCTTGTCAAATGCTTTTTCCGCATCTAAGGAGATGACCATGTGGTTTTTGTCTTTGAGTTTGTTTATATACTGGATTACGTTGATGGATTTCCATATATTGAACCATCCCTGCATCCCTGGGATGAAACCTACTTGGTCAGGATGGATGATTGTTTTGATGTGTTCTTGGATTCGGTTAGCAAGAACTTTATTGAGGATTTTTGCATCAATATTCATAAGGGATATTGGTCTGAAGTTTTCTATCTTTGTTGGGTCTTTTTGTGGTTTAGGTATCAGAGTAATTGTGGCTTCATAGAATGAGTTGGGTAGAGTACCTTCTGTTTCTATTTTGTGGAATAGTTTGTGAAGAACTGGGATTAGATCTTCTTTGAAGGTCTGATAGAACTCTGCACTAAACCCATCTGGTCCTGGGCTTTTTTTAGTTGGGAGACTATTAATGACTGCTTCTATTTCTTTGGGGGATATAGGGCTGTTTAGATCATTAACCTGATCTTGATTCAACTTTGGTACCTGGTATCTGTCTAGGAACTTCTCCATTTCATCCAGGTTCTCCAGTTTTGTTGAGTATAGCCTTTGGTAGAAGGATCTGATGGTGTTTTGGATGTCTTCAGGATCTGTTGTTATGTCTCCTTTTTCATTTCTGATTTTGTTAATTAGGATGCTTTCCCTGTGCCCTCTAGTGAGTCTGGCTAAGGGTTTATCTATCTTGTTGATTTTCTCAAAGTACCAGCTCCTTGATTGGTTGATTCTTTGAATAGTTTTTCTTGTTTCCACTTGGTTGATTTCACCCCTGAGTTTGATTATTTCCTGCCGTCTACTCCTCTTGGGTGAATTTGCTTCCTTTTGTTCTAGTGCTTTTAGGTGTGTTGTCAAGCTGCTAATGTGTGCTCTCTCTAGTTTCCTTTTGGAGGCACTCAGAGCTATGAGTTTTCCTCTTAGAAATGCTTTCATTGCGTCCCATAAGTTTGGGTATGTTGTGGCTTCATTTTCATTGAACTCTAAAAAGTCCTTAATTTCTTTCTTTATTCCTTCCTTGACCAAGGTATCATTGAGAAGAGTGTTGTTCAGTTTCCACGTGAAGGTTGGCTTTCTATTATTTATTTTGTTATGGAAGATCAGCTTTAGTCCATGGTGATCTGATAGGATGCATGGGACAATTTCAATATTTTTGTATCTGTTGAGGCCTGTTTTGTAACCAATTATGTGGTCAATTTTGGAGAAGGTGCCATGAGGTGCTGAGAAGAAGGTATATCCTTTTGTTTTAGGATAGAATGTTCTGTAGATATCTGCCAGATCCATTTGATTCATAATTTCTCTTAGTTTCTCTGTGACCCTGTTTAGTTTCTGTTTCCATGATCTGTCCATTGGTGAAAGTGGTGTGTTGAAGTCTCCCACTATTATTGTATGAGGTGCAATGTGTGCTTTGAGATTTACTAAAGTTTCTTTAATGAATGTGGCTGCCTTTGTATTTGGAGCATAGATATTCAGGATTGATAGTTCCTCTTGGAGGATTTTACCTTTGATGAGTATGAAGTGTCCCTCCCTGTCTTTTTTAATGACTTTGGGTTGGAAGTCAATCTTATCAGATATTAGAATGGCTACTCCAGCTTGTTTCTTCATACCATTTGCTTGGAAAATTGTTTTCCAGCCTTTCATTCTGAGGTAGTGTCTATCTTTTTCTCTGAGATGAGTTTCCTGTAAGCAGCAAAATGTTGGGTCTTGTTTGTGTAGCCAGTTTGTTAGTCTATGTCTTTTTATCGGGGAGTTGAGTCCATTGATATTAAGAGATATTAAGGAAAAGTAATTGTTGTTTCCTGTTATTTTTGTTGTTAAAGTTGGCATTCTGTTCTTGTGGCTGTCTTCTTTTAGGTTTGTTGAGGGATTACCTTCTTGTTGTTTCTAGGGCGTGGTTCCTGTCCTTGTATTGGTTTTTTTTCTGTTATTATCCTTTGAAGGGCTGGATTCGTGGAGAGATAATGTGTGAATTTGGTTTTGTCGTGGAATACTTTGGTTTCTCCATCTATGTTAATTGAGAGTTTGGCTGGGTATAGTAGCCTGGGCTGGAATTTGTGTTCTTTTAGTGTCTGTATAACATCCGTCCAGGATCTTCTGGCTTTCATAGTCTCTGGTGAAAAATCTGGTGTAATTCTGATAGGCTTGCCTTTATATGTTACTTGGCCTTTTTCTCTTACTGCTTTTAGTATTCTATCTTTATTTAGAGCATCTGTTGTTCTGATTATTAT
Organism: Mus caroli; assembly: GCF_978045245.1. Taxonomy (NCBI): domain Eukaryota; kingdom Metazoa; phylum Chordata; class Mammalia; order Rodentia; family Muridae; genus Mus; species Mus caroli. The sequence continues at coordinate 120,412,440 of NW_028227261.1, forward strand.
GTGTCGGGAGGTATTTCTTTTCTGGTCCAGTCTATTTGGAGTTCTGTAGGCTTCTTGTATGTTCATGGGCATCTCTTTCTTTAGATTTGGGAAGTTTTCTTCTATAATTTTGTTGAAGATGTTTGCTGGTCCTTTGAGTTGAAAATCTTCATTCTCATCCACTCCTATTATCCGTAGGTTTGGTCTTCGCATTGTGTCCTGTATTTCTTGGATGTTTTGAGTTAGGATCTTTTTGCATTTTCCATTTTCCTTGATTGTTGTGCCGATGTTCTCTATGGAATCTTCTGCACCTGAGATTCTCTCTTCCATCTCTTGTATTCTGTTGCTGATGCTGGTATCTATGGTTCCAGATTTCTTTCCTAGGGTTTCTATCTCCAGTGTTGCCTCATTTTGGGTTTTCTTTATTGTGTCTACTTCCCTTTTTAGGTCTAGTATGGTTTTGTTCATTTCCATCATCTGTTTGGATGTGTTTTCCTGTTTTTCTTTAAGGACTTCTACCTGTTTGATTGTGTTATCCTGTTTTTCTTTAAGGACTTCTACCTGTTTGATTGTGTTATCCTGTTTTTCTTTAAGGACTTCTACCTGTTTGATTGTGTTATCCTGTTTTTCTTTAAGGACTTGTAACTCTTTAGCCATGTTCTCCTGTAATTCTTTAAGTGAGTTATTAAAGTCCTTCTTGATGTCCTCTACCATCATCATGAGATATGCTTTTAGATCCGTGTCTAGCTTTTCCGGTGTGTTGGGGTGCCCTGGACTGGGCGAAGTGGGGGTGCTGGGTTCTGATGATGGTGAGTGGTCTTGGTTTCTGTTAGTAAGATTATTACGTTTACCTTTCGCCATCTGGTAATCTCTGGGGTTAGTTGTTATCGTTGTCACTGTTTAAAGATTGGAGCAGAAGCTGTGTTCCACTCACCAGCAGTCTCAAAATCCTGCGGCGGGGGTCGTGGGAAGCTGGTGGTACCCCGGTGCTGGTCCAGCCGGAAGAGGCCTGTGGTCCTACCCAGGCCGGTTTTCTGCTTCCCTAACTAATGCAGTCTCTGGTCCTGCGTGCAATTGGATTGGAGCAGAAGCTGTGTTCCACTCACCAGAAGTTTTAAGATCCTGTGGCGCGTGTTGTGGGTAGCTGGCGAGTGTCAGCCGACCCTGCGCCCTAGCTGCCCCGGTGCTTTTCTGACCGGAAGAGGCTTGTGGCCCTACGTAGGCCGGATTTCTCTCTCCCCAACCAGAGCAGTCTCAGGTCCCGTGTGATTGTACTGGAGCAGAAGCTGTGTTCCACTCACCAGCAGTCCCAAAATCCTGTGGTGGGGGTCGTGGGTAGCTGGCGGGTGTCAGGCAACCCTGCACTCTAGCTTCCCCTGTGCTGATCCAGCCGGATGAGGCCTGTGGCCCTACTCAGGCCGGTTTCTGCTTCCCTAACTAATGCAGTCTCAGGTCCCGCGCACAATTGGATTGGAGCAGAAGCTGTGTTCCACTCACCAGAAGTCTTAAGATCCTGTGGCGGGTGTTGTGGGTAGCTGGCCAGTTTTTTATTTCTTGATTTCTTCTTTGGCCCATGCATCATTCAGTAAAGAGTTTTTAAAGTTTTATTGTGGTACAGACAGGATAAGTGGGATGCTTTCAATCCTTTTTAATATTAAAGATTTGTTTCATTTTATTTTTAATGAAATCATTATGATAAAAATAAATATAATATTTTATTATTTGTCTAAAATAGACACAAAATATGAACCTTTTTTAGAAAAGCTTTCATGTGTTGCTCATTAGAAGTCTTTGGTGTTTGGATATAATATTCTATAGGTATTTGTTAAGTCCATTGAATGAATGATATCAATTACTTCTGTTGTTTTGGTTTAAAGTGGGCTATTGAAATCACCTAATATTAATGAATTGTTGTTAATCTATGTCTTTAAATCCAGTAGTAGATTATTGCTTTTTCTGGAATTGGATGCCCAGAGATTAGTACACATATGCTTAGGATAGGGGCTTGGTCTTCTTGGCTAATTCTTCCCTTGCTTAGAATGAGGTGTCCCATCTTCTCTCTTCTGATCAATTTTACTTTGAGATCAATTTTTATCAGATCTTGGGACACCAATACTTGCTGGCTTCCTGGTCTCATTTTATGTGAGTACTTTTGTCCTTTCTTTTACTCTAAGGGGGTACCTATCTTTAAAACTAAGATGTGTTTCTTGTAGACAACAAATGAATGGATTTTGTTGATTGATCCAGTCAGTCATTCTGTATTTTGATTATAGAATTGAGGCCATTAGTATTTAAAGTTATCATTTAGATCTGTTTTTTGATTATGGTCAAATTGTTGGTTTTGGCGTCCTTTGTATTCTTGGTAGTATTTAGTGTTTTAGTAATCATGATTTGGTATTTCTTTCCGCAGAATATAGCTTCCTTTATTTTCTTTAGGTTTAGTGTTTTGGATATAAAATGTTTTAGGTTGTTTGTGTCATGGAAAATTTGCCTTTCTCCTTCAATCCTTCAGAATGTTTTGCTGGGTATATAATTTTAGCTTGACTGCCACAGTCTTTTAGGGCTTCAATGCACTCCCTGAGGCTCTTCTAAGTCTCAAAGTTTCTATTGAGAGTTCAGCTGGTATTTTGATGGATTTTCCTTTATTTGTGACTTGAGGTTTTTTCCTTGCAGTTTCAATAAACTTTATTTTTAATGTATATTTAATGTTTTAACTATGATATACCATGGGGGTTTTCTTTTCTGGCTTTGTCAAGTTGGTGTTTTATGATTCTCATATTCATATGAGTGTATCTTTCTTTAGTTGGGGGAAGTTTTCTTCTATGATCTTGGTGAAGATCTCGTCTATGCCATTGACTTAGGATTCTTCTTCCTCATCTCTGTCTGTATTTGAAGGTTGAACAAATTTGAAGGTTTGTTTTTTCCATAGTGTTCCATATTTGTGGTGTGTTCCTTTCCTGTGCTAATAAATGTTGTTGTTTGTATTCCTTGTTTCCTTTGTCTAGAACCTCTGCTTTCTCATTGAGTCCGGATATTCTATATTCTGCTTGATTAAGTCTACTTGCAATACTTTGAGTTTTCTAGTTGGAATATTGAATTTTTCCTTTTTTTAAAAAAAATTGGAAATAGATTCTTTTTCTCACATAATATCCTGATTATTTTTTTCTCTCCCTCTACTCCCCCCAGCCCCACTGCTCCCACAACTGCCCTCTCATTCAGATCTACTCCCTTTCTTTCTCTCATTAGAGAAGAAAATACAAGAGATAATAATATAATATAATAACATATAAAAAGATAAAACCAAACCAAACTAAATCAATGTGAGGAAAAATACCCAAAGAGAAGACACACAATCAATTTGCACATTCATGAATCCCATAAAAACGTTACACTGAAAGCCATAATACAGATGCAGAGGACCTGATTCTGTGCCTGATGCCTCATATAAGGTTTGATCATATTGATTTAGAGGGCTTTGATTTCTCCTTGTCCTCTATCCCCTCTGGCTCTTACACTCTGTCTCCCTCCCCCGTCACAGGGTTGCCTAATTCCTGAAAGGAGAGATTACATAGAGCCATCCCACTTAGGGTGGAGTATTCCAAGATCTCTCACTCTGTACAATGTCTGGTTATGGGTCTTCAGATTTTTTTCTCATCTTCTGCAGGAGGAAGCTTCTCTGATGAAGGCTAAGCAGGGCACTAATCTACCAGTGTAAAAAGTGGAGAGTATCTTCCTGTACCAAGAATGTTAGATCATAGGGGTGAAGGCTCTATGTAGGTACCAGCTTGACTTCTTCATGTTCAATGAGTTGTTATAGGTATTATCTTCAGCAATAATGCCTTGCTGTCAGTTTATGGAGAATAGCCTATAGTCTTGGCAACAGCCTGAGTTGTGTTCAACAGCACACATTCAAATATAGGAAAGCTTGCAGTTAAGAAGTTTTTACAATGGTCTATAAAAATTTATGTTGAATCTTGCATTTTAAAAGTAGTCCAGTTTTACATTGCAATTGAAATAGCTGTTTCAAAATGCACTAATCAGCATAGGGGGTCATGATTTTTCCATAATCAATGGAAACTTTAATTTAAAAGCACATTTTGGTCAGGGGCAGCTTCTACCAGATAGCATAAGATCAGAAGTTCTAATGTCCCCCATTCTATTCCCATTACAGCCATTGCTGTATTGAATGTACCCCAACTCATAAAGTTAGAAGATACAAACTTGTACCCTACCCCCAGGCCAGCTCCCAGGCCACCACATCCTTCATAATCCTGAGGTCAGAGGATATTAAAATCACTTCCCTGCCTCAGACTAGACAGCACATGCATCTCAGCTGTGCTGTCAGAGAACAACTGACCTCTGCCAACCAGTGAAGTTCCCACTATACATCACATACCCTGGGTCATGAGGTCAGAGAATACATTGCCACATCCTGACCCTGGTGCAATCCCTTGTTCCCTTGGTAGCATAGAATCCAATTTGTGTGGTCAGAGGCCATTCCCTTGATCCTAGACCAAATCAGTTCAGTTGCTCCATTCATAATCTCACACCACGTGTCTACAGCTGAACTTCAAGCAGCAGCAAACCAAGTTGAGATGAGCCAAATGTAGGGAATTCGGAGAAGTCCAAAGTCTCACTTAACACAGATATGCCAGAGAGTTAAAACTAATCAATTAACTTTGTGTGTGTGTGATTTTCAATGCTAAAACACAAGTAACACAAAAGACCAAGACAATTATGTCTCTACAAAAATTACCAATCCCGTAAGCTTGACTGACTTCTACGATGGATAGTTTTCTACTAACTTCACAAAACTTAGAGTCCTTTTAGTAGAGGGAATCTCATTTGAGAAAATATTGCTACCAGACAGGCCTATGACCAAACCTGCAGTCATTTTCTTGATTGATGTTAGAAGGCCCAGTCCATTGTGGGTGGTAATTCCCCTGGGTAGGGGGTCCTAGGTTTTATAAGAAAGCAGGCTGAGAAAGCCATGGGGAGCAAGTCAGTAAGCAGCATATGGTCTCTGCATTGTTTCTGTATTCAGGTTCCTGCCCTGCTTAAGTTCTTGACCCAGCTTCCTCCTATGACAGAATTAATAAGATATGGAAGTGTAATCAAAAATAAATCCTTTCCTCTTCAAGTTGCTTTTGGTCATGTCATTTTATTTAAACAATAAAAACCCCAACTAAGACAGAAATTGGTTTCAGAATCATGCAGGCCTGCTATGACAGATGTAGGTATATACTTTGGGGAGGATTCTGAAAAGAACCATGGAGCTTTGGGCTGGAAAAAAACAGAATTCTCAGAGCTCAGTGGATATACTGTGGGTTCTTAGAGAATAACTCTGAGAACAATACAGATAAGGAAAGTCTGGATTATGACATTTTAAAGGGGATCAACGACTATCAGGGGCCACATGGAATAGTTTGGATTAAGAATCTGTGGAAGTAAAGTTTTTACTGAGACATCAAAGTCTTCAGGAAAGTGTTTCTTCAGGACACAGAAGCAAGCTATTATACAAAGGCAGCGGAGGTTGCAGTTGTGTCTCATGCTGCCAGCGGAATTTTGTAGTATAAGAGTTCTGTGGGTGGTACTGGCTTCAAGGAGGACATGAGGAAAAGCAGAGGCTTGCCTTGCCACTGTGAGAAGTTAGGGCAAGCCATTGGTGAAGGTCCAGCTTCAGCAGCAGTGAAAACCTCAGGACTGAAGGGGTCATGCACAAGTATGTCTCTATGCAACAAGCTGATTTTGCAATGAATGGCTGGCTAATCCAGAAAATTCTAAGGGACTCTAAGATGCCTGACACAGAGCTTTACACTGCTGGATTTTGGTTTTGCATTGATATGATTGTTTCTGTGCCCTGATTCTTCCTTCTTGGAATAAGAAAGTTTTTAACCTATTTTTGATTTTACAAGAGGTCACAGTTAAAATAGTTCCAATGTCTCAAAAAGAATTTGGGTTTTTAATAATTAATTTATATCTATATTACAGAGTCTCCTACCTCCTCTCCTCCCAGTCTCTCCCTCTTACCTCTCCCCCAACCTCATTCACCCCTCCTACCCTTCTCCTCAGAAAATGGGAGGCCTCCCGTGGATATCAACCAGTCTTAGCATATTAATTTGCAGTAAGAATAGGCACATCTTCTTCTAGACAATGCAGCCCAGTTAAGAGAAAGGGATGCAAAGGCAGGTAAGGTAGTCAGAGTTAGCCCCTGCTCTAGCTTTAGGAATCATACATGAAGACTCAGCTGCACAACTGTTATCATGTGTGCAAAGGGCCTGGGTCCAGCCCATGCATGTTCTCTGATTGACAGATCAGTCTCTATGACACCCCTGTAGACCCAAGAAACTGATTTTGTACGTTCCCAGAAAGACAAACATGGTAAATACTCACTTATAAGTTTATAATAGTCATACAGTACAGAAAAAACATGTGACAAGCAACAAACCAAAAGAAGCTAAGTAACAAGGAATGCCCACAGGGGAACCCTGAATCTCACTGAGAAGAGGAAATAGATTAGACATTGGGACTGCATGGAAGGAGGAGACTGGGTAGGAGAGGGAATGGAGATGGGATGAAGGGGGATGAGGTGTGGAAAGGTCAGAGGGAGAGAGTACTGGGAGAGACAACTGGAAGGAGAAGGAATCTTTAGGATGAGCTAGAAACCTAGGACAATGGAAAGTCCCAGGAATCGATGAGGAAGGCTAAGACTCTTAACAATGGAGGACATTGAACCTGAACCAGCCATCTCTGTAACCAGGCAAGATTTCCAATGGAAGGAACCATTAGACCCACAATTTTTGCTGCCTACAAGATGTGCAGGGGTAAATGATGGAGCAGAATTTGAGGGAAGGGCCAACAAATGACTGGTCAGCTTGAGTCCCATACCATGAGAGGGAGCCCACCCCTGACACTATTAATGATAGTCTGCTATACTTGCAGACAGGAGCCTAGTGTAACTGTCACCAGAGAAGCTTTACCGAGCAACTGATGGAAACTGATACAGAGACCCAGCCAAACATTAAGTGCAGTTTAGGGAATCTGCACTGTAAAAGAGGGAGAAGAAGGATTGAAGGAGCCAGAGAGGTCAAGGACACCACATGAATTTGGAGTATTTTGAAAAGACTTTGGGGTTTTTAGGGTAATGGTGAATATTTTATAGACACTGAACTTTTAAAGTATTTAAATTTGTAAAGATTGTAAGATTTTTAAAATTTAAGTTTTTGGCTTGTGATATTAATATTAACATACCATTTGGGAACAAACGTGTCAAATTTGCAGGGGTCAATTGTGCTGGGTAGTTGTATATTAACTTGACACAAAGTAGAGTCATTTCAGAAGAGGGAAACTCGATTGAGAAAATGCCCATACCATACAAGCCACAGGCCGTTTTCTTGATTGATGGTGTAGGAAAGTCCAGCCCTTTGTGAGTGGTGACAGCTCTTGGCAGGTGGCTTTAAGCAAGCCTTGGGGAGTAAGACAGTATTCATCCATGACCTCTGCTTCAGTTTCTGCCTTCCAGGCTTCTGCCTTGAGTTACTGTCCTGACTTCCCTCAGTGATGTAGTGTGACCCAATAGCTTTAAGATTAAATAAACTCCTTTCTGCCCCGTTTGCTTTTGGTCATGGTGTTTTATCACAGCAATAGAAAAACTGACTAGGATACCCTTCAATGATGGCAGCTTAGATAAAATTCCAGGTAAGAAATTCCAAAAGGATGATTATAAACATAGTCTAGTGAATCAGAGGGCACAAATAAATTCATGAATAAATTCATAGGGCATACAAACAATTATCCAAATGAATTCCAAGAGAACATAAACAAATAGTTAAATGAATAAGAAAGTTAATTCAGGATAGGAAAGTAGAATTCAATGTGGAGGTAGAAATATTGAAAAAAATACTAAACTTAAAAGATCGCTGGAACAAAAGACTTCAGAAGTCAAATGACAATCTCAGGGGGAAGCATGGCTCTTGGCAGAGTATCAGGATTGAAGACAAGACAGAAGCATTGGATCATTAATACACTAAAAAACCACGGGAATGGAAAATACAAATCTTTTGGAATCTTATAAAAAGTCTCAACCTGAAAACTGTGGTCATAGAAGGAGAAGAATTCCACATCAAAAACATAGAAAATATTATCTATAAAGTCATAGAAGAAAATTCCCCAAATCTATAGAAAGAGATGTCCAACCAAGTACAAGAGGAATACAGAATACCAAATAGATGGGACCCAAAAATTAACCCCATACATCATATAGTAGTCAAATCCTAAATATAGAGTGAAAAAGACTATGGAAAACTGCAAAAGAAAAGGAATGACTTGAATATAGATGCATTAGAATAGAGCCAAATTTTCAGTGGAAATTCTAAAAGCCTTCTGGCATGGAAAATGCATTTTAGGTTCTAAAAGCTTACAGCTGCCAACACACATAACTGCTACACCAAGCACAGCTATCTGTCATAATAGAAGGAGAAATAAAAACTTGCCATCACCATGGAGGAAAAGCAAAGTAAAAGAAGCCATGACAACTAAGCAAACTCTATAGAGAATGCTAGAAGGAAGTACTATGGATGCAAGAGTAAACATCTCCTAGAAGCCAAGGAGGAAAAGAATGATCCCAGAAGAGTTAATAAATAAAAGAGGAGTATTAAACAGCAAATACTACAAAATCAATAACAGAAAGCAATGCATATATTTTAATAATAAGCCTAAATACCAGTTCCCTGATCAAAGTACACAGAGTTGAAGAGTAAATCTGAAAACGGAACTCTTTTTTTTTTTTTTTTTTTGCTGCTTCTAAGAAACATATTTCACCCTTAAAGATAGATAACAGATGGGGTGAAAGAATAGAAATACACACACACACACACACACACTAAAATTTTATTCAGAATTTGAAAATTTCAGGAAAACAGATTTGATTAAAAAATATTATGCTGAGTGACAATCCCAAGGCTCCAGATGCCATATGTTCTCTCATGTATAGATCCTATTTCCGAATTTTTATACTTTTGAATTTAAGTTGAAGTGTGTGTCTCTATAAAGGCTAAGAATCAAGAAAGAAATCACTGGGTTGGGGTGGGGGGAGGGGTTATAAAATACATGTGATATGACAGCAGATAGGCAGAGAAATAGGTGTGAAAAAGTTTCATAGAACCAGGAATGTGGTAGGAGTGGAGAGAAGGTTGACATTACTAAGAGTGTAGGAAAAAGCCAAATCAAAACCTACAGCTTTCTAAGTAAACTAAGAATGTAACTTAAACAGGTAATGAGTTTTAATAGCGGTGCCATGAATAGGTGGATAATTCTACTCCGAGAAGCCATAAGTTCTTAAACAAAATCCTAGTGCCAGGTATGTGATATGTTTCTAAGAATTGTTGACCAAAAAGGCTGCAGAGGCTCTAAGGAGGGGTCAGTAACAGACACTCAGTATGGACCTTGCATACTACAATAGTGACCTCTCAGGATATGCTCACTGGTTACAGGAGTGACATGACTATTTGAGGAACAACTTTCTGATAAGATTTGAAAACTGCCACATTTGAGGTAATACACACCCATGGCTGCCTTGGGGAGTGGGGGTGGGGTCTATTATGATGTTTTGTTAAAGGGACATGTAGTCATTTTTTTTCTTCTAAATACTCATGTTTATATTCATAGACTAATGATCTCCTTACCTTGGTCAGAGAAGCTCCCTTTTGTAGTTGGTGATGGTTATGAGAGAAGCTCAATACTGGCCAATGTGTTGAAAATAAGTAGACTTCAGAGCTCCCAGTTTCTTGTGGGATGTCTACATCACCCCACCCAAGTCCCAGAGAGCACCATGTAAGAAGGAGCAGAAAGGCTATAAAAATAGGATGCTCTTAGCTGGAAATGACAAGGCTGTTGTACTCATGAACACATAGTGTCTATGGTTACGGTTACCTGAAGAGGATCTACACAAAACTGGAACATTTAATCGTGGATGGCAAAGGGACAAATGAGGGGCTCTACTGTACCATGAGAAGCTCTTGGTAATTAATATTTGCCATGGTAAGGAGTCCTCTTTGTGAAAAAAAAGGACACAAACATAGGAGACAACCTACGAAGAAAAATGGGCTCAGTATCTAAAGAGTGAATATGACCACAACACATTATATACATATACAAAATGATCAACACAAAAAGCAGCCCTTCTGAGCAAACTTTCCCTATAGTGCAAGGCATAATTGGACAGAAGCTGTAGGGAAATCATGTGCTATATGTTGGGATTTGTGTATATTAATCCTCCATGTGGTCATTCCTTAGCATAAAAAAAAGTTTGGTAGAAATCTATACTGTTGTCCCTACTTCAGTTTCCGTCCTTCAGTACTATTGCACAGTAAAATGACTTATATCACAGAAAATAGTATATCACAGGCTGACATGTAGTCCCTTAGAGTATGTGCCTCGCATATCCAAGGCCATGAATTTAATTCCCAGCAATGGGAGTGAAAGCAAGAGTAAGTTACAGTTCTGCAATTTAAAAATGCTCGAAAAATGACTTTTCATATTTAAAAAATATTTCAGGAGGCAGATGTATTTAACTAGATTTAAACACTATACGGAATATATAAGTAGTGAACTGTGCCGTAGCAACCACTAATATGTGGTTTTGTGTACTAGTAAAAACGGAGTTAAATTGATTTATATATTTTTTAATTTTTAATTTCAAAATGTGTCCTCATGGCATTTTCATCACACTGAGAGCTGCCCTCCACCTCCATCTCCTCACCCTTTCTCCCTGTTACCGCTTTTACTCCTCTGCACTCCGTAGTCCCTCTTCTACTTTCAATCACAGGTGTATTACTTTCCCTCTCTCCCTTAAAGCTGCATTTGCACTTATCACGACTCACCCTTCTAGTTTCCTGACGTCTGTGTTTATTTCCACAGAAATACATATATGTAAAAGTGCACATAAGCCTGATGACCTTAGTTTGATCTTTTGACCCCTTCTAACTAGGTGGAAGGAGAGAACCAACTCTCTAAAGTTGACTTTCACATTCATGCTATAGCACATGTATGCCTTCAAGTGCATGTGTGTGCACATGCATGTGACTGTGAGCACACACACACACACAAACAAATAATAAGTTAATTAAAAGTTAAAAAGTACAGAACCACACTAAAAAGAGAACAAATAACTTTTCTGCGCCTCATTTTGTATATATTGCAGTTCCCTCATTTTTCTGCGAATTTCATAATTTTACCCTTACGGTTGAATAAAATTTCATTGTATATATGTATCAAACTTTTATTATCCATTCATCTGTTGATGAACATCTAGAATGACATTTTCTAGCTATTGTGAATATATTCATAATGAGCATGGGTGTGCCAGATATCTCTGGGGAAAGATATAGAATGTTTGGGGTATATGACTAGGATCAGTACAGTCAAGTCATTTAATAATTGTATTTTTAGCTTTTTGAGAAACCTCCAGACTGATTTCCATACTGGCTGTACTAGTTTATACTCTTGCTAATAAAATTAAGCTTTTATTCCCCTACATACAAGTATTTTCTGGTTTTGTTTTCTTAGTAATAACCATTATGACTAAGTCTAGTAGACTTTAAAATACTTTTAATTTGCATTTCATTGATGGCTAAGGATACCAGTCACTTTAAAAACATTTATTAGGCATGTTCCTTTATTCTTCTAGGAACTCAAATTGGTTCCACAGCCCATTTTTATTGGGTTGTTTATATCCTTGTCATTTACTATTTAAGTTATTTTTATATTCTAAGTATGAATACTATGTTTTTTAACTAGGAATTTGAGATATTGATTATTCAGAAGTTTATTGAAATATATATATATATATATATTGCCATTTTGATAATTTTGTAGTTTCATGTTTTCCTATTTTCTCTAGATATATTATTATTTTAGTGGCATTTTCCCAATTTTTTATTAGGTATTTTCTTCATTTACATTTCAAATGCTATCCCAAAAGTCCCCTATACTCCCCCCCTGCTCCCCTGCCCACCCACTCCCACTTTTTGGCTCTGGTGTTCCCCTGTACTGGGGCATATAAAGTTTGCAAGACCAAGGGGCCTCTCTTCCCAATGATGGCCAACTAGGCCATCTTCTGCTACATATGCAGTTAGAGGCATGAGCTCCAGGGGTACTGGTTAGTTCATATTGTTGTTCCACCTATAGGGTTGCAGACCCCTTTAGCTCCTTGGGTACTTTCTCTAGCTCCTCCATTGGGGACCCTGTGTTCCATACAATAGCTGACTGCAAGCATCCACTTCTGTATTTGCCAGACACTGGCATAGCCTCACAATTTATTCGGTAGCCTCTTAGCTGTGTTTACCTTTTTCTTTAGTTTGGAGGATTCCTTCAATTATCTTTGGTAGAACTAGCTTATTTAGTGGTCATGAGTTCTATTAGCCTTTTGAAAAAAAATTAAAAAATCAGGGAAAGCTATGCTTTTTTTCTTCAATTCTGGCAGGTAGTTTTGCTGGGTATAATAGTCAGGCACTAATGATTGCTGCCTTTCAGAACTTGAAATAAATTATTCCTAGTCCTCTTGTCACACATACACCACCCCCTCACACACACATCCAGTGAAAAATCTGTTCTTTTTTTTTTTTTTTTTTTTTTTTTTTTGGTTTTTGGAGACAGGGTTTCTCTGTGTAGCCCTGGCTGTCCTGGCACTCACTTTGTAGACCAGGCTGGCCTCGAACTCAGAAATCCGCCTGCCTCTGCCTCCCAAGTGCTGGGATTAAAGGCGTGCGCCACCACGCCCGGCTGAAAAATCTGTTCTTATTCTGATTGATTTTACTTGGTGATTCTCTTTTTCTACTTTCTTTTCTTTTTTTACTGAAAATAGATATTTTCCAAATAATATATTCTCATTAAAGTTTTCCCCCCTCTAATTCTATCCATATCCTCCTCATCTTTTGATACCATAAATCCACACCCTTTCTTGCTTTCTCTCATTATAAAACAAACTGGCAAATAATTAATAATAATAATAATAAACAAATAGGAAAAAATGAACAAATAAACAGAAACAAAACAAAGCTGAAGAAAAACTACAAAAAACATATATACATGGAAACAATCATGTCCACACACGAATAGAAATCTCATAAAAGCAAAATTAAAAGCACAATATAAAGCAAAAGACATTTAGGGTTTAAAAAGTACCCAGACAAAGCATTATGAGACAAAAAGAAATCTGCCACAATTCCACTGAGTTTGTATTGTGTTGGCTACTACTGCTAGCCATGAGGCCTGCCCTTAAGTGTGGTTTGTATACCCAGGAGACTCTATTGGAGAAAACCAAGTTTCCCATTGTCAGTAACTATCACTTGGAGATAGCTTCTATGTTATGGATGGGGTTTTGTGTCTACTTCCCCTATCAGCAATGGCTTAGATCTGTGCAGGCCCTATGCATGCTAATGCCATAGTCTCTGTGAGTTCATATGTGCATCATCTCTGTCATCTCTAAGAAGGCCTTGCTTCCTTGGTGTCCAGAGACTGAAAGACCTTAGAACTCTCAGTCCTAAGTGAGATGTCTCTATTAATTCCCTTCTCTCATGTCTCAAGGAACCCTGAGGAAGAGGAGGCAGATGGATTTTAATAGCCAATGGGGTGGAAGACACACAACAACAACAACAAGAACAGAGAAAAAGAAAAAAAAAGTCATTTTCTATTTGCAATAAACTATTATTTTGCATATTTAATGGTTTGATTATGACAAGAAGGCATCTTTTTTTTTCTTTTTTTTTTTTTAAATTAGGTACTTTCCTCATTTACATTTCCAATGCTATCCCAAAAGTCCCCCATACCCTTCCCCCCTCCCCTACCCACATACGCCCACTTTTTGACCCTGGCATTCCCCTGTACTGGGGCATATAAAGCTTGCAAGTCCAATGGGCCTCTCTTTCCAGTGATGGCTGACTAGGCCATCTTTTGATACATATGCAGCTAGAGTCAAGAGCTCCAGGGTACTGGTTAGTTCATAATGTTGTTCCATCTATAGGGTTGCATGCAGATCCCTTTAGCTTCTTGGGTATTTTCTCCAGCTCCTCCATTGAGGGCTCTGTGATCCATCTAATAGCTGACTGTGAGCATCCACTTATGTGTTTGCTAGGCCCCAGCGTAGTCTCACTAGAGACAGCTATATCAGGGTCCTATCAGCAAAATCTTGTTAGTGTATGCAATGGTGTCAGCGTTTGGAGGCTGATTATGGGATGGATCGGCATCTTTTTTCCTAATGTTCTCTTTAGTTTCTTTTATCTTCTCTAAATGTTTATCTGCATTAATATATCCTTCCTTAATTTGGGAAATTTTCTTCTATGATTTTATTAAAAATGTTTGTTGACTTTAACATGAAATCTTTCTAGTTCTTCTATGAAAATGGTTCTTGGATATTTTCCCCTCATTATGTTCCACATATCTTGAAAGTCCAATGAATATCTTTTAATTAACTTATCTTTGCTCTTCTTAGAATGTTCTTTTTGAGATAAAGTGTTACTGTGTAGTCTCAGCTAACCTGTATCGATTAGGCTAACCTTGAACTTACAGATATCTGCTTGCTTTTGCCCAAGTGCTGGGATTAAAGATCTCCCATGCTCATGGATTGGCAGGATTAATATAATAAAAATGCTCATCTTTATAGATTCAATGCAATTCCCATCAAAATTCCAACTCAACTCTTCATAGACTTAGAGCAATTGCAAATTCATTTGGAATAACCAAAAGCCTAGGTGAGTGAAAAGCATTCTCAACAACAAAAGAACTTCTGGGGGAAATCACCATCCCTGACCTCTATTACAGGGAAATAATGATGAAAACTGTATGGTATCAATGTTCAGAGACAGGCAGGTAGTTCAATGGAATAGAATTGAAGATCCAGAAATGAACCCACACACTTTGGTCATTTGATCTTTGACAAAGGAGCTAAAACCATCCCGTGGAAAAAAGACAGAATTTTCAGCAAATTATGCTGGTTTAACTGGTGGTCTGCATGTAGAAGAATGCAAATTGATCCATTCTTATCTCCTTGAATGAAGCTTAAGTCCAAGTAGATCAAGAACCTCCACATAAAATCAGATACACTGAAACTAATAGAAGAGACACTGGGGAAGAACCTTTAACAAATGGGCACAAGGGAAAATGTCCTGAACAGAACACCAATGGCTTATGCTCTAAGATCAAGAATCAACAAATGGGACCTAGCAAAATTGTAAAGCTTCTGTAAGGCAAAGGACACTGTCACTAGGACAAAATGGCAACTACCAAATTGGGAATAGATTTCTTTTTTTACCAGTCCTACATCTGATAGAGGGCTAGTATCCAATATATATATAAAACCTCAAGTAGTTAGACTCCAGAGAATTAAATAACCCTATTAAAAATTGGGGTACAGAGTTAAACAAAGACTTCTCAACTGAGGAATATTGAGTGGTCAAGAAGCACCTAAAGAAATGTTCAACATCCTTAGTCATCAGGAAAATGCAAATCAAAACAACCCTGAGATTGCACCTCACACCAGTCAGAATGGCTAAGATCAAAAACTCAGGTGACAGCACATGCTGGCAAGGTTGTGGAGAAAGAGGAACACTCCTCCATTGCTGATGAGATTGCAAGCTGGTACAACCACTTTGGAAATCAGTCTGGTAGTTCCTCAGAAAATTGGACATAGTATTACCTGAGGACCCAGATATACCACTCAAAAGATGCTATAGCCAAAAGATGCTCCAACATATAATAAGGACACATGCTCTGCTATGTTCATAGCAGCCTTATTTATAATAACTAAAAGCTGGAAAGAACCCAGATGTCTTTCAACAGAGGAATGGATACAGAAAATGTGGAACATTTACACAATGGAGTACTACTCAGCTATTAAAAACAATGACTTCATGAAATTCTTAGATAAATGTATGGAACTAGAAAATATCATTCTGAGTTAGGTAACCCAGTCACAAAAGAGCACACATGGTATGCCCTCACTGATAAGTGGATATTAGCTCAAAAGCTTGGAATATCTAAGATAACACTTGGAAGACCATATGAAGCCGAAGAAGAAGGAAGACCAAAGTGTAGATGCTTCGGTCCTTCTTAGAAGGTGGAACAAATAGTCACAGGAGGAAATACAGAGACAAATTATGGAGCAGAGATTGAAGGAAATGCCATCCAGAGACTGCCCCACCTGAGGATCCATCCCATGTACAGTCACCAAACCCAGACACTATTGTGGACGCAAAGAAGTGCATACTGACAGGAGCCTGATATAGCGATCTCCTGAGAGGCTCTGCCAGAGACTGACAAATATAGGGATGCATGCTCACAGCTAAACATTGGACTGAGCACAGGGTCCCCAGTGGGGGATTTAGAGAAAGGACTGAAGGAGCTGAAGGGGTTTGCAACCCCATAGGAAGAACTACAGTACCAACCAACCAGACACCCTAGATCTCCCAGGGACTAAACTACCAACCAAAGAGTAAACATGAAGGGACCCATGGCTCCAGCTGCATGTGTAGCAGAGGATGGCCCTGTCAGGAATGGCCACCTTAGGAATGGGAGGAGAAGCCCTTGGCCCTGTGAAGGCTGGATGTCCCAATGTAGGGGAATACCAGGGCAGGGAGGCAGGAGTAGGTGGGTAGGGGAACACCCTCATAGAATGATGGGGAGAAGGGATGGGATAGGGGGTTTTGAGGGCGGGGGAGAGGACTCTAAAAAGGCATGACATTTGAAATGTAAATAAAGAAAATATCCAATAAAAAAAGATAACCTTGAATTAATGACTTAATTTATTATCTAAGGTATTAATGAAAAAACAAAGGGCAAATACAGTATAAAGCAACTAGATAAATGGGGGAATGGGTAAAATTGAATCAGGCATCATAAAAACAAGGGGAAGCTGGGAGCAGTGGTGTCTTTGCTGGCAGGCCCAGGCAAGAGGAGAGAACCTACTTCAGCTGAGTCTGGGCAGGATGGTGAGTGTCCATGGCCCAAAAGAAACACACTGAGCAGGGAGTCGTCTTGTCAAAGCCTCCTGCTTATATAGGGTTGAGGGAGGAGGTGGGGATTTTGGGTGGGGAGAGATGACATAGGAGGCAGGGATGGGTGACTGAGGGTATGGGATGACTGATAGGGCTAATGAAGTTATTCTACAGTAGAGGTAGCTAGGCAAAGGTGGGCTTAAGCAGATCATGTTGAGTCACTCTAGTATGGAAGTAGGAGAGGCAGGTCTCGGGACTTGAGCCAGGCTCAGCTCTTTCTATTAGGCCATAGATATTTGGCCAAGTTAGGCCCAAAACAGTGGAACATACCTTTAATCTCAGCGTCAGGGGCGGGGGGTGGGGCAGGAAGGCAGGTAGATCTCTGTGAGTTGGATGCTGGCTTAGTCTAGATCATCAGTTTTCAACCTGTAGGCCACAACCCCTTTGAGGTCTAACAATCCTTTCATAGTGGTCACCTAAGATCATCACAAAACACAGATATTTACATTATGATTCATAACAGGTATAAAGTAGCAATGAAAATAATTGTATGCTTGGGGGGATGTCACCAATACATGAGGAACTGTATTAAAGTGTTGCAGCGTTAGGAAGGTTGGTTCTCACAATAGGTTTTACATCATCTAGGGCTGTAGAGTGAGACCTTGGCTCAAAACAAAACAAGAGAGAAAGCCACTGGATCATAGTCTGGTTCTCTGAGAGTTTATAAATAAATAAAAGTGATAAACCTTCCAACAGAATACAGAAATATTATTAAAACTAATCTGTGTGAATTTGATAACTGAAACAAACATTTTCTATGAAATATACAAAATTCCAAAACCTACTGTAAAAGAAGAAAACGACCTGAACAGCATTATATCTGTTAAGTAAATGGAAGATATAGTTTTTTAAAAATCTCCTTATTAAAAAAATCTGAAACACTTATTCTATCAAACATTAAAAGAGTAATGATTTGGCCTTTGAAAAAAGTTCTGAAGCATATTCTTCAACTCATTCTGAGATCAGTGTTTCAGGGATAGAAAACTAAATAAAGACTATATAAGAAACTAAAAACTACTATTATTCATATATACATGTATATATGAATATGTAATATACGAATATATATGTAAATAAAATACCCAATTAAATGAAGCCCTATACCATATAGAATATATATTCTAGAATATATGTATACATATATAGAATACATATATTCTAGAATATATATCATATAGAATACTGCATCATGTCTAAATAGTTTTCATACAAGATTCAAGATTGGATTAGAACCAGAAAATAAATTTCTCATACTGACAAATTAAAATATAAAGATCCTTAGACACAGGCAAAAGCAGATGACAAAAAGCAACATCCTTCTTAAAATTTATTTCCTGGAATCTAGCAAAATAACTTCCTCAAACTACAAAGCATATGAAGTTATTATACTCAATGGCAGTATAGAACAGTACAAAGATGAAGAAATTCACCTTTGTATGTCCATGTAACACTAGACAAGGACTATGAACACTCAACAAATCCAGAAAAGCTAAGGATGGTTAGAAAGGCCATAGGGAAACATTATATTAAGTTTACACACACACACAAACACACACACACACACACACACACACACACCATTTAAATGAAGTTATGCCAATTGGGATGATAATGCTCCCTAAAGAGGTGAGTATTATCTAACAAAAAACTCATATCAGGCATGGAAAACCTTTCCTTTCCCTTCAGAACTTAAAGGTAAGACCCCATTGCTGAGGGCACCGCACACTTCAGACATAAAATTTAGAATCTAGTTGGGACTTGCCTGGAAGCATCCTTTCAGAGGACTGACTCTTATAGTATCCGAAAATGCAATAGAAGCTGCCAAGGGAGAAAAGCAATTAATAGTACTCCCAGCGCTACAGCCCATGAATCACAAAAATGGTCAGCATGGCAAGATATCCCCAAGGCTACAATAGTGATACTTATTTCTTGGGATAATCAACAGCTATCTAATTGCACTTAAGGCCTTTTCAACGGGAGGGAGTTCCCTCCTGGTACTGCAAATCCATGCCTGGTAAGCTAATAGACCCTAGAGAAGAACCTATAACTGCCATTTTCCTAAGCCAGTATAATTCCCAAGTGCATTCCAATTTCCTACACGGTAGTGTAATTGTCTATATACATATCCTTCTAGCTACAGACAAGTGCCACTCTCACCCCTCATCAAAGAATCTTCTTCGTGACGCAGTTGGCAACCATTACAGAAAGCCACAAGTTGTCAAAATGCAGAAAGCATCTAACCATGGGGTGCCCAGTGATATATCTACAACATGACGTCTATACTCAAAGAGTAGACAACAGACTTGAACAGCTATTTCATGTGACTACACCAATGGCCAATAGCTTGTTTGGAAAGAGGCCAAATGTCAACATACAAATTGAAACTCTGCTGAAAACTTTCCATGGATGATCTTTGCTATTAGAATGTTTATATAGAAGGAATTAGAGGTCTCATACGTTGATAGCAGAGATTTAAAAGCATGGGAATTGTTAGTAAAGTGTCTTAGTTTGAGTTACTATTACCCTGATAAAACACAGGACTATAAAAAGCAAGTTGGGAGGAAAGGGATTTTTTTTGGCTTTTGTTTTCATATCACATTATTAATGTAGGAAGTCAGGAGAGAAACTTAAGCTGGACAGAAACCTGGAGCTGATGCAGAAGCCATGTGGGGATGCTGCTTACCAGCTTACTCCTCATGGCCTGCTCAGCCTGTTTTCTAACAGAACTCAGGACCACCAGCCCAGGGTGGCTTTATGTACAATAGGTTTGGCTCTACCTCATCAATCACTAATCAAGTAAATGTCCTAGAGCCTTTCCTACAAGCTGATCTTATGATTATATAATTTAATCAATCTATACTCAGATATTTGTCCAGAGCATAAACATAATCCAATCCAATACAAAAGCCTGTACACAAATGTTCATAAGAACTTTGTTTGTAACAGAAAACTGGAATTATCTCTACAATACCCAGTAATAGGGAAAGAAACAATGCCTTGTATTATAATTCATTCAGTGGAATAATATCCAATAAAAAGAATAAAATATTAAACACCAAATAACACAAATTAACATCAAAATAATACTTAAAATACAAGGGCATGATTTTATTTTTGTTTTGTTTTGTTTTTTGGTTTTTTTTAATTTATTTTTTTATTAGGTATTTTCCTCATTTACATTTTCACTGCTATCCCAAAAGTCCCCCATACCCACCCCCCCCAATCCCCTACCCACCCACTCCCCCTTTTTGGCCCTGGGGTTCCCCTGTACTGGGGCATATAAAGTTTGCAAGTCCAATGGGCCTCTCTTTGCAGTGATGGCCAACTAGCCCATCTTTTGATATATATGCAGCTAGAGACAAGAGCTCCGGGGTACTGGTTAGTTCATATTGTTGTTCCACCTATAGGGTTGCAGTTCCCTTTAGTTAGCTCCTTGGGTAATTTCTCTAGCTCCTCCATTGGGTGCCGTGTGATCCATCCAATAGCTGACTGTAATCATCCACTCCTGTGTTTGCTAGGCCCCGATGATTTTATTTTTATAAAATCTAAAACAATACAAAAATGAAATGAAACAAATCGATGGCTGCCTAGGGCATGGAGAACAAAAAGACATAGGGAGAGTTTCTGGGCCAATGGTCTCTACACCAACAATTGGTAGCATTTTCATAGTTGTGGATACATATGTAAAATTTGCTTAAGGTATATACTTTAAACATGTTCTGTTTATTTTAGGACATTATATCTCAATGCTGCTATTTTTTAAAAATATGACTTAGAGACAAAAATTTTTCATTAAATTTCAAAATGCCAGAACATTTTCAAGGTAAATCTCATGAATTTATACTCATATCTGTTTCTGAAGCAGTCTTTGAAAAAAAAAAAGACTCCCTTTCTATTTTATTGGCCCATGTAAAGATATTCTACATATATATATATATATATATATATATATATATATATATATATATATATATATATGTGTGTGTGTGTGTGTGTGTGTGTGTTTAATGATACAAACACACACATATGGAAGATTTTTCTATAGTGTGTACTGTGTATTGTAACGCATATCTGGAGCCATAAGAGGTGTGTGCTTTGGTGGTTCCAGGGAATACAATCAGAAAGAACTCTACAAGGAAACTGCAGACTTTGAGGGAACTTTTGAGTTCAGAAATTACAACAATTCAGGCTTTCACCAGGGAGCCCATATTTAGAAAGTGGTGTGAGGGCACATCTATTGTGGGGTGGGTGAAATCAGGGGTGCTGTTGAGTCGAGTTTGGCATGGGTGAAAGCACACTAAAACTGACAGGGAGCTATGGGTAGTCCTCGCTCCTCAGCAACATGGCACACAAGAGCACTTGCTCTTAATGTGGACTCAGAGGGAAAGCTTTGAAAGGTAGAGTCACTAAAGCAGGAGACTCCGTATCTGCATCAGTTATGTAACTCTGCATTAGTCCTGGCATATGTTATTAAGTGAGGGTGAATAACCACAGCAAGGGTGCTTTATTCAGTCTTAGAAAGTGTAGCTTCCACAGTCCCATCAAGAGAAGAATTTAAGAGTCTTATGTGCATTCTATCAAAACCGTTCATAAATTCATACTTATTTCTGTCACAAAAGATGCCCATGTTTCTCTTTCTCTAGAATATTATTTAATTTTCAATGGATTTTTTTTTTCAATGCTTCTTATTAAAATGGAAAGAACATCTTTTGTGTGCTACTTGCCACTTAAAACCTGGCAAATTCTGTCGCCTTCAATTAGTTTTTATAGAGGAGGGTCTTTGTCATAGAGCAGGAGAGCCACTGAACACGTGACAGATTAGAGGATAAATGGTGGTGACTGCTGTGTTTAAGAACTCCAAGGGACTTTCTATAGTTCCTACCAGGAAACTCCTCCAGTGAACAACAACCAATAGAAATCCTGATTTCTAACACAAACTTAACACTACCAACAAAGCAGACCAAGAGGATGAGAAGGAAAGAAAGAGGGGAGAAAGAGAAGCAGAGAGAAAAGAGAAATGAATAATCATGAGAGAGATGGTAGAGGGCAGGGGAACCTCTGCTGAGACCAGCCTTCAGATCACCTCCCCCTGAGGAGTCTCTAGACCAATACCTCAAAAAAAAGATCAGATTTTTATAACCTTTGAAGAACAAGAGGTTTTACATCACTTGATTCAATTCAACATAGCATATATGTCAGAGAGCATGGAGGGGCCAGAAATGACAACTCTTAACTCCCTGTCCTAGGGAGAGCTGCAGGGAGATGTAGCCTGATGTGGCTCTGGGATGTGGCCTTAAAGTACAGGGCCATGTATTACAGTTCGGTCACCACAAGCTTTCCACTACAGATCTCCTTTTAAGTCTTTTTCAGTGCTGGAGATTCGACCCAGAACATCACACATGCTAAACAAGTGCTCTACCAAAGAGATATATCCCCAGCCTTTTTACTTAGAGAGAGTCATGCCACGTCACCCAAGCTAGCTTTGAACTTGCTTTGGAAACCAAGAAAGCTTTGAAACTGTCATGCACCTGCTTTAACCTCTCAAGTACCTATGATTAGAGGCCTGTACCAACAGGCTGCACTACTTCTGACACCATTTATAACTTAGCCTGCTTAACCAAAACACTGGGTGATTTCCCTGATGCCCTTCCTTTCCTTCTCCCTGTCCATCTTTGACATTCTATCTTCCTATTTTGTTACTCTTTCCTTTGTAATTTCTTCCTTATCAATTTATTTTATATCTTATATCAGTCTTTTACTTCTTGGTTATCTTATGTTTATAGCACTGAAATTCAAATTTTATTCCTTTTCAGAGCATGGAGTCATCTCAGATAGATGGAGTGCAACAGGATAAAGGAAGAGTTTTTCTGCCTGTAGGCATGTCGGGAAAATTCAAGCAGGGCCAGCTCAAGAAAGAAGGTAAAGCCAAGACAAATGGATAGTGCTCCAGGTTTTACTTTCTGGGGCTGTGATAAAATACTTGGATGAAAACTAACTTAAGAAGGAGAGGATTTATTTGGCTTATATTTCCCGTTCATAGCTTAATCACCATAGGAAGTCAAGAGAAGAATTCAAGCAAGAGCTTGAAGTATAAATCATAAGGAAATGCTGCTTGTTAGCTTGCTGACAGGATGCTTATTAGTCAGTTTTACACAGCCCAGGATAGCCTGCTAAGGATGACCTCACCCTCAGCAGGCTGGACATTCATGCACCAACCAATAAGACAATCTCCACTCTTTTGATTATTTTTTTTATTGAAGTCTATTTTATCAGATATTAAAATGGCTACACTGCACTGGCTTGCTTCTTAGGTCCATCTGCTTGGAATATCTTTTTTCCATCCTCCACTCTGAGGTGATATCTATCTTTGATATTAAGGTGTGTTTCTTAGATGCAGCAGAAGGCTTGATGGATGGATCCTGTTTTCTCATCCCTTTTGTTAGTCTGTATCTTTTTATTGAGCAATTGAGACAGTTGGTGTTGAGAGTTGTCAATGAGTGGTATTTGTTGGTTCCTGTTATTTTGTTGTGGAATATCTTATATTTTTCAATCTCTTTTGACTTGCTGGTCTGGGATTATTTATTTCTTGGATGTGGTTAACCTCTTTATTCTAAAAGTTTCCATTAGCATCTTCCTGTAGGGCTGTAGACAGATAATTGCTTGAATATGGTTTTATCATGGAATGTCTTTTTTCTCCATCATGACTGAAAAATTTTCTGGGTATTATAGCTTGGACTGGCATCTGCGGTTGTGGAACATATGTCTAGGCCTTTCTGACTTTTAGTGTCTCCATTAACAATTCAAGTGTTATTCTAATAGACCTGCCCTTATGTATTACTTGGTCTTTTCCCTTGCAACTTTTAATATTCTTTCTTTGTTCTGTACATTTAATGTTTTTAAACAAATAGTATCCCGAGCTTTTGTTCCCACCGGCAGAAACATACTCAGGACAACCGGAATCTTCTGCGGCAAAGCTTTATTGCTTACTTCTCAGGAAGACCCCGACCCCAGAAAATGGAGTCGCTTATATAGCCCTCAGCCATGACGTTTCAGCACCTGATGTGGCGTGACTGCTCCTGATTCGTTGCTCGCCCATCACCCCACTATTATGCCCCGAGAATGGGCAGTGACTAGGAGTGAGTTCACTCTCACACTTGCGCACAAGGCTTGTTTACTAGTTAGGCACAGCGGAGGCCAGCGCCATCTTATAATGGTGATTGCTCGTGGCACGCACGGCTCTCCACAGCAAGTGCTCACGGCACAGCTCTCCACAAAATAGCAGCTTACGCTGGCAAAGAAGGAGAGTAAAAGGAGCATACTTCCAATGCTTGTGAGAGTGCAAACTTGTAAAACCACTATGAAAATCAAGCAGTGGTTCCTCAGGAAGATGGAATTTGATTTACCTCAAGATCCACCTATACCACTCTCAGGCACATACACAAAATATGCTTCATGATCCCCACAAAGACGCTTGCTCAACCATGTTTATTGCTTCTTTAATCATTATAGCTAAAATTGAAAACAACTTATAGATGATCCTTAATGGATGAATGAATAAAGAAAATGTGGTACATTTCTACAATAGGATATTAGTCATTGAAAAGATGAACTCATGAAGTTTATAGGTAAACAGATGAGAATAGAAAAAATCATCCTCAGTGATATAACACAGATAGAAAGACAAATATGGTATGTATTCATTTATATGTGGATATTAGCTGTTAAGACAATGGAAATCAAGGTACAGTCCATAGAATCACAGAGTTTAAGTATAGAGTCTAGTGGGGACAAATAGATCTCCTTAGGAAAGGAAAATGCATAGATAGTTAAGGGGGCTGGCTAGAACCAGGATATCAAGTGGGGAGAGAAGAGGGAGAGAGTAATGAGAAAAATAATATGGGAAGACACAGCTGTAAGTAAGTAGGGATCATTTGATGACTAGTATGGGAACCTAATACAGTACTAGTTTCCTAAAATGCATACCTATAAGAACATTCTACATTCCACAGACCTAGAGAGGTTAAATAATAAGGAAGTAATGTGGGGGCTAGGGTGATTCAAGGATCTCCCTGAGAAGGGGAAATAGAATGGATCTCATGAGTGGTGGCAGGGAGGAGTCTAGGAACAGGAGGGATCAGGTGAGGGTCATGTGGGGAGTCACTACTGGGAGAGATGACTGAAGTTGGGGAACATTTGGAGGGGTGAGGTAGAAACCTAGTGTAATGGAAACGCAATGGAATCTATGAGGATAACACTAGTGAAGTCTTCTAGTAATGGGGGACATGGAGCCTGAATCAGCCATCCTCTGGAACTAGGAAAGGATTCCAGTTGAGGGATTGGAGTACTAACGTAGTCATAAACCCTCTGTCCTACAATTTGTCATGTCTGCATGATGTGCTGGGACTGGTGCCTAGCATAACTGTCATCAAAGAGACCAGAGATATTTCATCCACCAACTGATGGGAATAGATAAAAAGTTCAACAACCAAATCTTAAGCAAAGCTCAAGGAGTCCTGTGGAAGAAAGAGTACAAGGATTGGAGGCATTGTAGGAGCCAGAGGGGTTAAGGGCACCACAAGAACATAGCCCACAGAATCGATTGACTTGGCCTCAAGTGGGCTTACAAAGATCAGGGAGGCTATCTGGGTCTTATCTAGGTCCTTTGTACCTGTTATTCATGTGAGATTCCTAACAGTAGGAGCAGGGACTATTTTTTTTTAATAAATTATCTTCTTTTCTTTTATTGGAGAATTACATAGTTTTCCCTCCATTGCGTAGGATTTTTATAGACATAAAACTCTGAGTCAACATTTTTTTCTTTCAGCATTTGAAAAATTGTCATTTACCCTGGGCAGGGACTATTTTTATATCTGACTTCTTACTTGTCTTTGGGACAAACCATTTTTCTCCTACTAGGTTGCCTTGTCCAGCCTTAATGTAAGAATATATGCCTTGCTTTATGGTAGCTTGTTATGCTGTATTTGGTTGATGTCCCTGGAAGGCCTGCTTTTGTTCTCAAGGGGATTTGGGGAGATTGGTAGAAGGGGAGTGTCGTAGTCAGGGTTTTTATTCCTGCACAAACATCATGACCAAGAAGCAAGTTGGGGAGGAAAGGGCTTATTCAGCTTACACTTCCATACTGTTGTTCATCACCAAGGAAGTCAGGACTGGAACTCAAGCAAGTCAGAAAGCAGGAGCAGATGCAGAAGCCGTGGAGGGATGTTCTTTACTGGCTTGCTATGCCTGGCTTGCTCAGCCTGCTCTCTTTTAGAACCAAGACTCCCAGCCCAGAGATGGCACCACCCACAAAGGGACCTCCCACCTTGATCACTAATTGAGAAAATGCCTTGCAGCTGGATCTCGTGGAGGCATTTCCCCAACTCAAGCTCCTTTCTCTGTGATAACTCCAGCCTGTGCCATGTTGACATAAAACTAGCCAGTGTAGGGAGAGACTAGGTGAAGGAGAGGGAGGAGAAATTATACTCAGGGTGTAATATATAAGAGAAGAATAAATTTTAAAAATTTCTATTCATGAGAAAAAAAGGTGATCTACATGAAATTGTCAAATAATGGGGAAAAGGAGCCTCAACTGTACATCTTTTGTCACTAAATGAAGCTTCTAGTACCAGGATTGTGTTACATGTAGTTTAGTTGTTAGATAAAGGAGTCCCATGATAGATAGATAGATAGATAGATAGATAGATAGATAGATAGATAGATAGATAGATAGATAGATAGATAGATGGAATTCTCCATAAGCTTATGGCAAGACTTTATTGCTGCAGACAATGCCTACATAATTCTTGAATGTGGAGAAGTCAAGAGTGTGACTTTATAGAGCCTTCATCCCTACTAGATAGTATTTTTGGTACTAAAAGGTACTCTGCACACTACCAAAGGAGAAACATAAACATCAGACTAGCTACAAAGTCTTTAACCTACAATGGTGTCCTACCTGCAAGATACACTAGTGCAATGGTGAGACCAAACACTACTGCTCTACTAAACGAACACAGCAATGACTCCTAATAAGTTTCTTCTACTCATAGATTAGAGCCTTGTTCAGCTAACATCAGAGAAATGTCCTCCTACAGTAGATGTGAACAAATACAGAGACCCATAGCTAAACAACATATAGAAAATGAGATACCTTAGAACACTCAGCCCTACAGGGATGTCTCCGTCAAATTTGTCCACCCAGAGCTCAGAGAGCCCTGTGGAAGAGGAGGCAAAAAGAATGCAAGAGTTAGAGGGGGTGAAGGACACCATGGGAACACAGTCTTCTTCTTCTTTTTTTTCATTAAGAATATCTTTTAATTGGATATTTTATTTATTTACATTTCCAATGTTATCCCCTTTCCTGGATTTCCATCTGCAAACTCCCTATCCTGTTCTCACTTCCTCTGCTTCTATGAGGGTTCTCCCTTACCCACTCAACTACTCCCTCCTCACCACCCTGGCATTTGCTACACTGGGGAATTCATTGAGCCTTCACAGGACCAAGGGCCTCTCCTCCCATTGAAGCCAGATAAGGCCATCCTCTGCTACATATGTGTCTGAGCCATGAGTCCCTCCATGTGTACTCCTTGGTTGGTAATTGCATCTTTGGGAGCTCTGGAGGTTCTGGTTGGTTGATGTTGTTGTTCTTACTATGGGGTTGCAAACCCCTTCAGCTCTTTCAGTCCTTTCCCTAACTCCTCCAGTGGGGTCCTCATTCTTAATTCAATAGTTGGCTGTGTGCATCCACATTTGTATTTTTCAGGTTCTAGCAGAGCCTTTCAGGAAACAGCAATATCATACTCCTGTCAGCAGGCACTTCCTAGCATCTGCCATAGTGTCTGAACTTGGTGTCTATATATGGGATAGATACCCAGGTGGGACAATCTCTGGATGGCCTTTCCTTCAGTTTCTGCTCCACATTTCATCCCCTGTATTTCTTTTAGACAGGAGCAATTCTGGGATAAATATTCTTCTAAGCACTACAGGACCAAAACACATGAGAGCTCACAGAGGCTGAGGCAGCACCCACTTGGCCTGCCTGGATTTGTACCTGATAGGGTCCTAGAGCTGAAAGTAGAACTGGACACACTCCCCATCTCTAACAAAGAAACTATTCCAATTTGTAACCATTTCCAAGTGAAATTTTAGTTTTGCCCAAGGAAGTCTCCCTAGGTAAACAAACTACACGGAAGAGTAGGCCCAATGGCCAGCAATAGATGGCCAACAGCAAATGAACTCAATGGCTTCTTTGGAGAGAAGTTTCTGGTTCCATAATATTGTGCCAGAGACTTTTCTTTTTCTCTGTATTTTTAACTTACTGTTTTTACAAACAAACAAACAAACAAACAAAAAACAAAAACAAAACAAACAAACAAAAACAACCAAAAGCATTTTTGTCTAGTTTTGGCCTTACAAGACCTTTCCATACATATATTCCAGATTCTGGTTTTGTTTCTTGACCGTGCAAGGGAGTAAGTAGATCTTGGTGTTTGTGCCTTGGTCTTTCTGTGCCTTTTCTTGGCTCCTTTCTTTCTGTTTGCTTGTTTTGTCCTATTCTGATGTGTTTGTTTTGTTGTATTGTCTTTTTCATCCTTCTATTGCTGTGAAGAGACACCATGACCAAGACAACTCTCATGAAAGAAAACATTTAACTGGGGAAAAACCTCAAAGTCTACCCCCAGTGACAACACTTCCTCCAATAAAGCCACACCACCTAAATCTTTCTAATCCTTTCAAATAGTGCCACTCTGTGCTGACTAAGCATGCAAATATATGAGCCTATGTCGGCCTTTCTTATTCATACCACCATACTTACCATATTTTATTATTATTCTTTAGAAGCCTGTTTGTTCTCTGAGATATAGAAAGGAGATAAATCCACACAGGAAGGGATGTAGGGAGGTACTGGGAGGAATAGAGGGTGGGGAAATTATAATCAAGATATATTAAATAAAATATCCATTTTTAATAAAAGAAAAATAAAGCTATGTGTGAAATATCATTTTATTTAAAAAGGAAAAGGCAATCCCCCACAGATATTTTCACTGACTAATCTGACTTTGATAATATTTCCATCTAGTTGTTCATCCCAAATAATTCTAGGCTGTGTCATATTGACAAATAAAATTAACTACAACAGATGGAATGGATGGGGTGAAGTAGATAGAGCAGTCTGGGGCCTTACCTGCTAGAATTGTGGCAGGGGAAGGCAAGGTGAGTAGAGTGAACTGTGTGATAAAGCCAGAGCTATAAACTAGCGATGGCATTCGAATGACTGCTATCTGGGGTCCACAGGCCAGAGCAGAGTCAACACTTCCAGGATCTCTGGCTAACGCCCAACCTTTATGTACTGGTGGCTTCACTTAGGTAGTGTATACATTCCAAGGCTGCGTACCTAACATGGGGTAGAGTTTCTTGCCTAGCAATGGCAAGGCTATAGGTTCTATTACTGGTATACTGGGTCAATCGTCATTGCTATAAGGAAACAAACAAAACAAGACAGAAAGCTTCTTGTGTAAGTTTACTACTCATGATAATAGTTATGCCTTTTACTCTACAAGAGTGACATTTGTTATACAAGTAACATAATGTAGTTGCTATTGTAGATGTAATTTTTATATCTTTCAGAGTCATTTTTAGGTCTGTTTGGGTAGCTGTTTATGTACTATGTTATTAACATTTCCTTGAATTGGGGTATATGAGACCTCTGCTTCAAAAGATTAGTATCTTGAGGAAAAGAAATACTAAAATTGATTGTGAAACACTCAACAATTTGCCTGACACAGTGCAACAGAATTTTTTAAAAATTCTATTTGAAGCCACATTTAAAAAAAATTTCTTCTCAACATCATTAAAAGAAAAAAATGATTATTTCATTTAGCCATGAAATAAAGGTCCTTACTTCTCAAGAACATTTTAAAATTCCACACTGTGACATCCTGCACAAAATTCTCAAGAGCCATAACACTTTATAATAGTTTACTTTATAAAAAAGAATCCCAGAGATGCCATGCCAATGCATTTTTTTAATACTGGCCATTTAGAAGCTCTTTGGGTTTTCAAACCTTTGAGAGAAAAAATTAAATAACAATTTGCACTTTTGTTATAAACAAGTGGCCATGAAAGAATCTATTACTACTATCTTGCTATTAGTCTGCCTAGACTGGAATTACAAATGTTACAAAATCCAGTTCACACCTTGTTGCACAAGCACCTTGTAGAATGTGACTTTTCATCCTATGCTACAGGAATTTAAATAGTGAACATCAAATCATTACTATCTCTGTAACTTTTCAAAACTCTAGTAACAACAAGCTCTAACATGGCACTTACTATATACAATCAGAATTGGAACCAAATTTAAAAACACTATGGTAGCTGGAGTCCCATTGCCCTTCCAGTCTGTACCTCAACCTGTACCTGTGGCAGATCAGCATGCCCTCATCCTACCCCACAGGCCTGCCTGTCTCCCATGAGGACTGCTCTAATTAGGGACACAGGAGGCCTGCTCTAACCCAGGACACACAGCTCCACCTGCCTCCAGGAAGGTCTGCTCCAATCCAGGACACCCAGTCCAGTTAACAACAGAGACAACCAGATGGTAAAAGGCAATCTAAGTAACATAATTAACAGAAGCCAATACAATTTGGTACCACAAGCACACAACTCTCCTGCTATAGTAAGCCCTGGACACCCTAACACACCTAAATAGGCAAGATTCTGACATTAAATCCCATCACGTGAAGATGATTTATACCTTAAAGAGGTTATAAATAGTTTCCTTTAAAAGGTATAGAAAAATACAGTCAAACAGGTAGAAGTCCTTAAAGAGGAAAGAAATAAATCTCATAAAGAAATACAGGAAAATACAATAAAACAGGTAAAGAAAATGAACAAAACATTTTAGGTCCAAACCCTAACAATGGAAATAGAAACAATAAAGAAATCACAAATGGAGACAACTCTGAAGATGGACCTAGGAAAGAGAACAGGAACTATAGAAACAAGGATTACCAACAGAATAAAAGAGATGAAAGAGAAAATCTCAGGCATTAAAATACCTAAGAAGATATTATCCATGACATTGGTCAATGAAAATGCCAAGTATAAAAGGTTCCTAACCCAAAACATCCAGGAAATTTGGAACACAATGAAAAGACCAAACTTGAGAATAACAGGCATAGAAGGGGGTGAAGATTCACAGTTCGAAGGGCCAGAAAACATCTTCAACACAATCACAGAAGAACACTTTCCTAACAGAAAGAAACAGATGGCTATAAACATAAAAGAAGCCTACAGAACACAAAATAGATTGGACCAGAAAAGAAAATCCTTCTGCCACATAATAATCAAAACAAGAAATGTATAGAACAAATAAAGAATATTAAAACCTGTAAGGGGAAAAGGCCAAGTAACATATAAAGGCAAAACTACCAGAATTATACCTGACATCTCAACAGAGACTCTAAAAGGCAGAAGATCCTGGACAGATGTCTTGTAGACCCTAAGAGACGACAGATGCCAGCCCAGACTATTATATCAAGTAAAACTCAATCACCATAGATGGAGAAACAAGATATTCCATGACAAAACTAAATTTAAATATTGTCTTTCTACTAATCCAGCCCTATAGCAGATACTAGAAGGAAAACTCATACACAAGGAGGGTAACTACACCCACGAAAACACAAGAAATTAGTCATCTCACAACAAACCCAAAAGAAAGGAATCACACAAACATAATACCACCTCCAACAACAAAACTAGTATGAATCAATAATCCTTGTTCTTTTATATCTGTCAACAGCAATGGACTCAGCTCCCCAATAAAAAGACATAGGCTGACAGATTGGATATGGAAACAGGATCCAGCATTTTGCTGCATAGAAGAAACACACCTCAGTGACAAAGACAGACAGTACCTCAGAGTAAAAGGCTGGATAAAGTTTTCCAAGGAAATGATCCTAAGAAACAAGCTGGAGTAGCCATTCAAATACCCAATAAAATAGATTTTCAACCAAAGTTATCAAAAGAGATGGGGAATGACACTTCATACTCATTAAAGAAAAAATCTACTAAGAGGATGTCTCAATTCTGAACATTTATGCCCCAAATGCAAGGATGCCCACATCTATAAAAGAAACTTTAGTAAAGCTCAAAACACACATTGAACGTCACACAATAATAGTGGGAGACTTCAACACTCCATTCTCACCAATAGACATATCATGGAAACAGAAACTAAACAGAGACACAGTGCTAACAAAAGTTATGAACCAAATGGATTTGACAGATCTCTACAGAACATTTCACCTTAAAACAAAAGAATATACCTTCTCAGCACCTTATGTTACCTTCTTTAAAATTGACCATATAATCACAAACAAAACAAGCCTCAACAGATACAAGAAGATTGAAATAATCTCATGCATTCTTTCAAATCACAATGGACTAAGGCTGGACTGCAATAACAACAAAAACAACAGAAGCCCACTTACTCATGGAAGCTCAACACCTCTCTACTCAATGATAACTTGGGCAGGGAAGAAAGAAAGAAAGAAATTAAAGATTTTCTAGAATTTAATGAAAATAAAGACATACCACTTCCAAACTTATGGGACACAATGAAAGCAGCGTTAAGAGGAAAATTTACAGCACCAAGTGCCTTCATAAAGATATTGGGGATATCCTACACTAGCAATTTAGCATCATACCTGAAAGCACTAGAACAAAAAAGAAACAAGCACACTTAAGAGGAGTAGACAGCAGGAAATAATCAAGCTTGGGGTTGAAATCAATCAATTAGAAACAAAGAGAATGATACAAATAATCAAGAAAACCAAGAGCTGGTCCTTTGAGAAAATTAGCAAGATAGACAAACCCTTAGCCAAATTACCTAAAGGACACAGAGACAGTATCCAAATTAACAAAATCAGAAATGAAAAGGGAGATATAAAAACAGAAGATGAGGAAATTAAAAAATAATCACAACCTACTACAAAAGCCTATACTCAAGAAAACTAGAAAAACTACATAAAATAGATGATTTTCTAGACAAATAACACATACCAAAGTTAAGTCAAGATCAGGTAAACTAAACAGTCCCTAAATCCATAAGGAAATAGTAGCAGTCATTAAGTCTCCAACCAAGAAAGGCCCCGGGGTCAGTTGACTTTAGTGCAGACAGAATTCTATCAGAGCTTCAGAGAAGACCCAATACCAATACTCTTCAAACTATTCCACAAAATAGAAACAAAAGGAACTGGCTGTCTACATTCTAATCCATTCTATGAAGCCACAGTTACTCTTATACCTAAACCACACAAAGACCCAACAAAGAAAGAGAATAAGAATTTTGCTTATGAATATCAATGCAAAAAATACTCAAAATTCTCACAAACTGAATCCAAGAACACATGAAAAGTATCATTCTTCACGATCTATTAGGCTTCATTACAGGGGTGCAGGGATGATTCAACATATGGAAATCCACAAACATAATCCACTATATAAACAAACTCAGGAAAAAAACCCACATGGTCATCTCATTCGATGTTAAAAACGCCTTTGACAAAATTCAATATCCTTTCATGTTAAAAGTCTTGGAGAAGAGATCAGGAATTCAAGGCACAGAGTTAAACATAACAAAAGCAATATACAGCCAACCAATAGCCAACATCAAATTAAATGAAGAGAAACTTGAAGCAATCACTAAAATCAGGGACAAGACAAGGCTGCCCAGTCTATTCCTATTTATTCAACGTAGTACTAGAAGTTATAAGTAGAACAACTAGACAACAAAAGTAGGTCAAAGGGACACAAATCGGAAAAAAGGAAGTCAAGGTATCACTATTTGTAGATGATATGATAGCATACATAAGGGACCCAAAATTCTATCAGAGAACTCCTACAGCTGAAAACCAACTTCGGCAAAGTGGCTGGATATAAAATTAACTCAAACAAATAAGTAGCCTTCCTCTTTACAAAGGATAAACAGGCCAAGAAAGAAATTAAAGAAAGAATGCCCTTCACAATAGTCACAAATAATATAAAACACCTTGCTGTAATTCTAACCAAACAAGTGAAAGATTTGTGTGACAAGAACTTCAAGTCCCTGAAGAAAGAAATTGAAGAAGACCTCAGAAGAGGAAAGGTCTCCCATGCTCACAGATTGGCAGGATTAGCATAATAAAAATGGTTATCTTAACAAAAGCAATCTACAGATTCAATGCAATTCTCATCAAAATTCCAACTCAATTCTTCATAGTCATGGAAAGATCAATTCTCAACTTCATGTGGAATAACAAAAACCCAGGATAGCAAAAACAATTCTCAACACTAAAAGGACTTCTGAGGGAATCGCCATCCTTGACCTCAAGCTGTACTACAGAGTAATAGTGATTAAAAACTGCATAATATTGGTACAGAGACAGGCCAATGAATGGAATAGAACTGAATACACAGCTATAAACCCACAAATCTATGAACACTTGATCTTCAACAAAGAAGCTAAACTCGTACAGTGGAAAAAAGAAAGCATCTTCAACAAATAGTGCTGTTCTAACTGTCTGTCTACATGTAGAAGAATGCAAATTGATCCATTTTTATCTCCTTGTACAATGTTCAAGTCCAAGTGGATCAAGAACCTCCACATAAAACCAGATACACTGAATCTAATAGAAGAGAACATGAGAAAGGGCCTTGAACACATTGGCACAGGGGAAATCTTGAACAGATCACCAATGGCTCAAGCTTTAAGATCAACGACTGGCAAATAGGACCTCATGAAACTGAAAATCTTCTCTAAAACAAAGGACACAGTTAATAATACAAAATGGCAACATACAATTGGGAAAAGATCTTTACTAATCCTACATTTGATAGAGGACTAATATCCAAAACATACAAAGAACTTAAGAAATTAGACTTCAGAAAATCAAATAACCCAAAATGGGTTAAAATGGGGTACAGAAATTGTGGTTCTTTACACAATGGAATACTATTTATGTATTAAAAACAAGGACATCATGAATTTTGCAGGCAAATGAATGGAACTAGAAAAATATGTTCCTGAGTGAACCACTGCAGACCCAATGGACATGCATGGTTTTTATTCACTGATAAATGGATATTGACCAAAAAGTACAGAATAGCCATGATTCACCCAACAGACTCTGTGAAGTTAAACAAGAAGGAAGACCCAAGTGAGGATCCTTAAATCACACTTAAAAGGGTGAACAAAATAATGATGGGAGGCAGAGGAAGGGAGGGACCTGGATGAGAGAGGGGAAGGGAAGAGGAATGGAGGGGGATGGGGAGATGAGACAGGATAGAGGCACAGATGTCCAGGAGACTGAATAGAAATATGCAGCTGAGGGTAGGGGTAGGGATGAGGAGAACCTCTAGAAAGTCCCAGAGACTTGGGATGGGGGAAGCTATCAGGACTCAATGTAGGTGAACTTAGACAAAATGCCCAACAGTGGGGATATGCAACCTTCACACCACTTCCAGTGGTCAGACAAGATCATCATTGGAGGCATGATAACACCATTCCACTTACAAAACTTTTGACCCAAAATTGTTCCTGTCTAAAAGAAATGAAGGGATTAAAAACAGCAGAGATTGAAGAATTGGCTGACCAGTGACTGACCCAATTTGGGATCCATCCCATGGGTGGGTACCAATCTCTGACACTACTACTGATGCTATGATGTACTTGCAGACAGGAACCTAGTATGGCTGCCCTCTGAGAGGCCCTACCAATAGCTAACTGTGACAGATGCAGATACTTAACAGCCAACCGTTGGACCGAGGTCCAACTCTATGGAAGAGTTAGGTGAAGGATTGAAGGAGCTGAAGGGAATGGCAATCCCATAGGAAGAACAACAGGGTCTAGTAATCTGGACCCCTAGGAGCTCCCAGAGACTGAGTCACCAACCAAAGATGATACATGGACTGGTCCTAGACGCCCCCCCCCCAACATATGTAGTAGAGGGAAGCCTTGTCTGGCCTCAGTTGGAGAGGATATGCCTAATCCTGTAGACACTTGTTGCCCTGGGGAGGGGGGTACACAGGGGAGCACCCTCTCACAGGTGAAGGAGAGAAGGCGTGGTGGACAGGAACAGGGGACATCATTTAGAATGCTAATAAATAAAATAATAAAAAACCCTAAACCACTATTGTAGTTTGAATGAAAATGGCCCACATAGGCCCATAGGGAGTGACACTATGAAGAGCTATGGCCTTGTTGGGGTAGATATGGTCTTTTGGAGGAAGCATGTCAGTGGAGTATGTGCTTTGAGGTCTCAGAAGCTCAAGCCAGACCTAGTGGCTCACTGTCTCTTCCTGTTGCCTGTGGATCTAGATACAGAACTCTCAGCTCCCTCTCCAGCACATCTGCTTGCATGACACCATGCTTCCCACCATGATGAAAATGGACTAAACCTCTGAATTGTAAGTCAGCCCTAATTAAACATTTTCCTTTTTAAGAATTGCTGTGGTCATGGTGTGTCTTCACAATAAGAAGCCTCTAAGACACATAGCAACCCTAATTTTTGTCAGTCAATGAACTTTCAATTTGTAGTCACTGCACTAAGTATGTCTTGGGATCACAGGAATCACTCTGCATTTCCGAGTGCTGCTTGTGAGACCCAGCTTTGCTGGGTGCTCTTGAGTTTGACAATCTGACGAGTTCTCAGTCTCCTGGCCCAATAATGAGTGATTCAGAATACAATGATTTCTAAGTCACTTCCTGACTCAAAAATCCCTGTTTCTATTCCCAAGAAGAAATATAAATTAAAGACCAGAGAAAACATCACCAGTATAAGGAATGCAATTGAATATCACTCCATTCCTGTGACAAGAAAGTGTACGTTGATACTGAATGAGGTGGTGGGAAATTATAAACTCTAAGATCTTCAACTGATTGAAGTACAAATAGTAAGGTAATAGTTTTGGCTTCTAGTCTGACTCAACTTTAGGGAAAGATCTTATCTAGCAGAAGAGATTCTAATTTAAATCAGTATAGGGATCTGTGGAGCCATTATGAGACTAACCTACTAGGGTCTGATCACTGATCTCTGAAGCCATCTGAAGATGAATTTTTCAAATCATCAAACTTGGAGGAGATCTAATATTTTTAAGACAACCGGATTTTTTTTATATCTCTTTGAAAGTTGAGTCCCACTAGGTGTTTAAAAATGCAATGAAACATAAAGTTGTTTCCTTCCCTGGAGCTAACAAAGTGGACAGTATAAAAATGTAAACGCATGATTGAGCCCATTCGCCAAATTCTCAGCAACAGCTTCCCTGCATACTCTGTGTGCAGACTGCCCTCACCTGTAGTCATAAATCCAGCCCAATGCAACATACTTTAAAAAAGACTGCAATCAGCCCAAGTCAGATGTTAAGAATAGGGTATTTTGGAACCAAGTCCCATGAAGTGTGCACATATTCTAGTTCTGAATACCTACGCCGAGGAAATAGAAAACAAGACAAAACAAAGTACAAAAAGTAATGTCTTAGAAGAAAGGAAGCAAGATGTCCAAGGTCGTTGGCAGGCCAGGGGATTAACAAAACAGTTAACCCAAGCAACTGACATCAGGTACAGGTGGCTTCAGCAAAGGGGGCAAGGGTGACCTTCCAACATGCTAGTTTAGGAAGTGAGGGCTGGCCAGAAAGGGCACCGGAAGTCCCGCCCTTGTCCTCCCCCCTCCTCTCCCCCCTTCCCGCCCACATGAGTTCCTGTTGTCCCCTCCAGCACCCTGGCTGTTGAAGTCTGGGCTTCGAATGGGGTGACGCGCGGTGACGCCTCAATGGTTGCCAGACACGGTGGGGTTCGCAGCGCAGCGCCTTCTGGCCACTGTTCGAAGCAGCCTCTCCTCCAGAGCCGGGGCTGCGACTGTGCGTTGGGCAGCCGTGAGGCCGAGAAGCATGCGCACCAGGGGCGCAGGCTGCCCCGCTGGGCTGCTGGCCATCGGATGGCTGATCCTGGTGGGCCTGCAGGCCTCGCAGGCATCGAATGTCACCTCCAGCGGCGGCGTCCAGGAACCCGGCGTGGCCCGCGAGGGCGAGAGTGAGAGCGAGAGCGAGAGCGAGGAGGAGGCTGAGAACGAAGGCGAAGTGCCTGAGTCCGAAACCACGGGCGAGGCCGAGGCCGAGGAAGAGGGTAGGGCAGTGAGTGACTCCTTGGGCATGGGAGGCCCTGAAGAGGCCAGAAGCCCATCCTTTTGTAGAAAAGAATTACCTGTGCCATCTTCTGTAGAGTTTTCTGGCATTCACATCAGCACCATGTTTACCCACTTTGTGCATCTTAAGGCCTGTAAAAACAAAGTGCTAATGCCGAAGGCTCTGGGAAAATAAGCGCAAATTAGAAATTGCTACAGAAATATTTTAGTTTTTCTTTGAAGAAGGAAACCACATTTTTAAGAAAGGAAGCAACCTCTCACTATGAGGAATCATGTGTGTGTGTGTTTTGTGTTTTTTTACTCTGCAGTCATCTTCCCATAGTAGGTGGGTGGTGGTTCTATTTTTCAAGGTCCAAAATGGTTGACATCCTTGTCCCTACCTGTTCTTGATAGGGGAACTTAGGGAAGTCAGATTCCTTTTTACTGTGACACACACACGTAAATGATATGCTGACAAAATTGTCCCAGTGTTTCCATAATCTTGGTGGAGCCCTCAGCACCCTGACAGCAGGCAGTGCAGTGTTTATTCTTCAAAGGATAGTGGCATCAGAAAACAAAAGGACCCAAATAAAGACATTGTTAGATTATGTGTTAACAAACCCATGTTTGGTTCCATAAACATGGCTTATTCTCCTAGCTCATTAAACAAGAGAACCTTATAAGCAGTTGTACATATTCCTGAGTAACTCTCATGTCAATGGCAATTTGGCAGACTTTTGAAGGAGGATGGTTCCCTACCTGCAACAATGACTCAGCTGACATTGTCTCAATGTCTTTTGTCTTTCTCATCTCTTCTCAATCTGTACATATAGTGTGAGTGATCACAGATAGTGACTCTCAGCATCAGAAAGAAATTGAGGTTGTTGGGGATCCTGCATTGGCAACATTACAGAGATCTTGAAGAACTCCCTGACTTTGAAAACATGAGGAAGAAAGGTCTACAGAAGAGACTGTCCTAAGCATTGCTTCTGTTCTTTGAACAGTTTAGTATTAAACTGATCAAAGGAAAATTCGAGCTGTAAAGTGCTATATAATACTTGAGCCATCCTCTAGGACTGGATGTGTAATCCTTTGCAATCAAATTCAAAAGTTAAATGCACATATTCTTTTCTTCAGTTTCTACATCAGTGGACTTTTGAAAATTCATGCAGCCTCTGAAATTGTAGATATACCGTGTCATGCCTAAGTGCTTTTGGCTGGAGAGTTCAAAACTGGAAGCAGAGGCAATACACATGAACTCTGCAGCTCTTTGGGAAATTTGCATGATCCTTGTAGCCCTGGTGGACCTGTAAAAATTGTCATCATCTACTAGCTAGTATATATTTTTTCTTCCTTTTCTTTCTTTTTACTTTTAAGTTGGCTTCAAGTTGTTTACAAAAGTAAAGGGTAGCAGGAAAAAAAGGGTAGGAAGCTTTCATAAAAATTTCAGTCTTCTAATCCCCCTAATTTTTGCATGTCCTACCTTTAGAGCACTCAAACCTGGGAAAATAATTTGAACGCACCTAAATTCTCAACTGTTATGCATAAAATTGGAATGTATCCATCATGTAAATTCAATACCAGCATCTCTAATAGAGTTTAGTTCATCATTATTGTGGTTCTTTTACACTATTGTCGAAACACAATACTTACAAAAAATATGAAAGGCATGCTTTTCTTTGGAGAAAAATGCCATTTTGCTGCATAGTTGCAAAGCATTTTCATTTTTATATTTGTAAACAATTGGGAGATTAGTCAATGCGCTTTAATCATGTTAACATCATCTATTTTCTTTTGAGTTCCCACATAGAGATGTACTGTCAAATCTTACCAAGTTAATTTAATGTATGAAAATGAAAAAGGAAGTAGAACTGTCCCTTGTGCTTTTAGAAAAGCAAGAGGGTTCAAGTTTTACAGCAGAATATTTTAGGAGAAAACTCTTTCTCTTGGAAGATGTAGCATGTGTCTTCTTCATCTTTAGAAACTCCGTATCTACTTAAGTTAGAGAAAATCCAGGCTATTCATCCAAGATGCTGTGTATCACTGAGGTTCTGATTGTATAACTAACTAGACCTTTACCACTTCTATTGCTGTCTCTCTCTATTATTTAGTCTGTTAATTTCAAAAGGTTTTATCTGTTCATTTTCCCCTTGGCCATGATCAAGCAGGAACAAAAGGTACAGAACAGGGGAAAAAACAACACTTTTCAAACTTTAACTTTGTTCATTTCTGGTGAACTCTACTGACTGTTCCCTAGAAACAGACTACATGGGGGTCTGTCTAGACTACCCCACATTCCTGGAAGATAGTCAGGCAGTGAGGGGGAAAAAGATGGGCAGAGATGTTCACTTCTTAGCTTTGCTTTATTTCATAATTGCTTGTCTCTCTAGGTAATCCCAGTCAGTCTTCAATTTGATCCTTTTGGTTTTTTAAACCTAGTTGGAGATACCTGATGACTAATGATGAAATAACAGTGCTTCCAGATAAAAGGAAGCAGAGTAGGTTAGATCAATTTAGCTTCTCCTTTATGTGCTTTATAAACACTCTGTGTCAATACGCTCTTAGGCTTATTAAAGGGTCCCATAGACATATATAGAAAATTATAAAATGAGTTTCACTCTATAAAAATACAACTGTGGTTGTGCCTGGTGGCACAGGTCTATATACCAACTATTTTAGAGTCTGGGGCAGGAGTATTGTAAATTGAAGGTCAACTTGTCATGCAAAGTGAATTCAAAGCCATCCTATATAACATAATGAAACCTTTCTTAAAAGCAAAATGAGAAGTAGGGGCAAAGCTACAGCTCAGGTTAGAAAACTGACCTAGCGTTGAGACTCCAGGTTCATGCCCAGTAGTGCAATAAAAAGAAAGTAAAAAATATGTCCTTCAGTTGAAGAAAGGATAAGAGCCCTGAGATAGCAACCTTGACAAGCCTCCTCTCCTCAAAGCAACAGTTTGAGGGTTCCGGTTTCACCATGGTGAGTGCCAGCAGTCACATTGTGCAGTAGAGTGCTTACCTGCAGGCTGTGGACCAGGCTCTAGGAGGCTCTAGGAATCCTTGCTACAGTCTTCCTCTTTCTAAACTCACTGCTGAGGTTACTGGTGGTTTTTACTCTTTCTTCTCTCATGACAACTACACATAGGAATTTTGGAAAGTTGAGATTTCAACCTCTAGGACTTTAATTTCATCTGAGGTTTCATTTGGTTAGAGTTGGCTGATCTTCAGCCCTGCCCCTTTCACATGCAAATGTCTCATCAGGCACAGTCTCGGGACCCCAGATTCAGTCTGCATGTTACCCAGGTCCTTTTTACAGGTTATTAATAACATGTTGAGGAAGACACAGGCCTTTGACACATCATTCCTTTTACATTGACACCAACCAATTAACTAGCATCGGTGGCTCTTACTGTTTTCTTATTTGCTACATTGTTATAGCATTCTCCTGAGTTACACTTGTAGGATTTCTAATTTTTAAATGGACACTCAGTACATCAAAAAATATGAAAGTTGAAAGAATCTTTGGATATTGTCTGGCTCCCATCTCCTTGTCTTTTTCTCCCTCTGAGGAAACTCAAATAAGAAGGAACTTTGTATTTTCCCAGAGTAACATAGGTAGTGAATAATAGAGCTGACTGACAGATGGTATTGATGGCTCAGAAGTCATTCTTTTATATAGGATTTTATGCCCAGGGTCCAGTTTTTACCTTATGCCTCAATATGCCAACCAGAAGTTTTCAGGCATTCCAAGTATTAAAATGTCAATTCAAATTGATCATCGTGATAGTTTAAATCATTTAACAAAGTCAATGTTAATTTAATTACACATATCAAATGCCTGCTCTGGATTCACAGTACTGTATTTGATGCTAGCAAATACAGGACAGAGTGAAAAGCCTGTGAAGCTTAATGTTTTACAGTATTGAAAACAGAAAAAATTAGGAATCTGAAATTAATAACTACAAAATGAGTGTGAATTGGGTTTACTATTGTGTCTTCAGTGGATACACAGTCCTAAGCAATTTATGCGTTGCTTTCATAATCTATTCAGTGTTAACTATCAAGTGAGATAGGCTTTGCAGTTTTTTGTTTTGTTTTTGTGTTTGTTTGTTTTTTGAGACAGGGTTTCTCTGTATAGCCCTGGCTGTCCTGGAACTCACTTTGTAGACCAGGCTGGCCTGGAACTCAGAAATTCGCCTGCCTCTGCCTCTCGAGTGCTAGGATTAAAGGTGTGTGCCACCATGCCCGGCGGCTTTGCAGTTTTTACAAAGGGCTAATTGGGTCTGACAGACTTAAATTGCTTCCCTCAAATTCACGCAGCTAATAAGTGGTGGAAGCTGCATTTTGGACTTCCAGTTGGATATGCTTCCTGTGTGATTTATTGCCTGAAGAGCCAGTGCTTTTTAACATTCTCCTTTAGCAGCCTGTTGTATATTTTTTTATGTTGCGATTTGAGTCTTAATTTGTGTTTTTGAAGTCTTGGTTACATCTGTAACTATAGGAACTCATGGTAAACTTAAGAATGATTAGGAAAATGGAAATGTCCTAGCATGGTAGCTCATACCTAGAATCCTAGAGAAGCTGAGACAAGAGGATCACTTTGTTCAAGGCCAGCAGTGCTAGACAACAAGATTCCACCCCAAAACACCACAAAAGGAAAGTAAATGTGATTTAGAACCAAGACAACTGCACTTCTCAAATAATTATATATTCAAATAATTACACATACATACACATACCTATACTATATATTATATATGTGTATATATGTGTGTGTATATATGTGTATATGCGTATATGTATATATGTCCATACACACACACACACATATATATAGATATATCCATACTAAATAAAGCATTGTAGATTGAAATATTAGAAACATCAAAATTTGCCATCCAAACCTGCAAAATGAATGAAATTTATTTGTTTATAATTTTAGTGCATACTTGATGTGAGGACTTATGTGGAGATATAAATTGCTCTGTATTACAATTTATTTTTTTCCTTCTTTATAGAAAATAGAGAAGGAAATGTTTCCTAAGGTCAAAGACTGTTGTGTGTATATTTTGTTACACCTTTGCAGTTGGATTTTAATTAACTGTGTATTAGCTAGTCAAGAAGAAAAGCTTTGTGTTATATATGAGATTCAAAGGCAAATGTAGTTATTTCTAACTTAATGAATGCTCTTAAAGGTTTAGGATTCATTTGATTTACAATGGTGATATCTAAATTTATGCAAGGAGCAACTTTACTTTCCTGGTTTTAATAGAACATTAAAAAAAAAAAATCTGTTGACCACAGGACAGTTACTCGACCCCTTTCTTTACCTCACAAGGAAGGTGCTTCTCACTTCTAAAGTTTTCATGTGACTAAATAATGTTTTTAACTTTATTTTTAGTTCAGAACAGAACAATAGTCAAAGAAGTAGAATTCGGAATGTGCACAGTCACGTGTGGTAAGTAGCACAGACCAAAGGAGCAGTAAATGCTGACTTGAAAGGTTAAATGCCAAGTATTTGTAATTTCTATACTTCTTATACGTTCCTCACGTCTCACTGCTTTCTATGCCTACTATAATTTTACACACAACACTTAAGTATTTGCTTTAAAGGAGGGTGTATTTTAGGTTTGGGGTATTTTTTGCATAGAAACTAGCATCACTAAACTAAAATTCTGCTTCACAGATGTTCAAAGATGGGAGATCTTCAGTGGATCTAGCAGATGCATTCCCACACTATTTTGGCAACCTTGCCAAGAAATAGGCTTCTTTGTAATAGACAATTACAAATACTCTGGTTCTCTAGCTTGCAAGTCATATTTTGGAAAAAGGAGGTGTTATTTTGTGAGATGAGTAATGGTGAAGGAACATGACACTGTCTATTCCATAAATAGAAATTTTAAACAAAATATCATATGTAGGATTGGGATCCAGGCTACATGTGCTATATAGACCACTGGTTCTCAAACAGCTACCCTAAATGTGTTAGAGCAGATTGTTGGGCTGACCGAGTTCCTAACAACCTGGGAGTGTGGATAGGTGTAAGAGTCTGTAGTTTGGATCAGTTCACAGGGAAGCTG
The DNA here is from genome assembly GCF_978045245.1 of Mus caroli. Lineage (NCBI taxonomy): Eukaryota > Metazoa > Chordata > Mammalia > Rodentia > Muridae > Mus > Mus caroli. Next base: position 120,456,710 of record NW_028227261.1, read on the forward strand.
CTCGTGCTAATGTTGGAAGTCCTCTGGGTTCTATACCCATCGCCTGGAATCAGCATGATGAGAAGACAGTAGATGATTAACAAATGAAATTGTTTCTCCTCAGAAGAATCTAACTCACAGCCGTGATGAGATTCTAGTCTGTACACATCTACGTCAGACTCCGTTCTAGGTGAAATATTTGATAAAATAATTACCAAAACTGACAGGTTTTTCTTTAATGTGTGTGCTAAAAATATGCATAACATGAAATGTTCTGTTTACCCACTTTCTGGTAAACAACTCAGTGGCCCTAGCGTGTCCACATCAGCACTATCTGCAGAACATTTTCAGTACCCCAGGTTAAACCCCTATTCCCAGCAGGCAGCAGCTTTCCATACACCCCTCCTCCTTGTTCTTGGCAGGCATTTTTTCTAATGCAGTTTAAAACAGAGTTCTGGTCGTAGCCTTGTAGTGATAATTAAAATGACAGTAATTGTTATAAAACAGCCCAAGTTCTCAGTTGTAATTTACCTGTTTTGTTGTTGCTGCTGCTTGAGAATTTTCCACAGCAGAGTGATTTTTACAACTTTAGTAATCTTTCAGCTTTCCCTCTCATGGTCTTGTGGAGTCAGTTCACTTCATTAACCCTCAAAGGGGTGACATCACCAAGGAGCTTGTTAGAAACGTAGGTTTCAGACGTTTTCAAGACTGGGTTCACATGTTTATAAAGCTCTCCGGATGACTTGTATGCATGGACTCATAAATTTGTAAGCCACCTGTCATCTTCAGCCTTTCCTTTCTGTAAACTGAGCTTATGATTAACACCTTGTTAGGGGCTAAAGAGGGGGCTCTAGCAGACCAGAAGATGAAGTTAGACTGCCCAGACTATTGCATTGTTCATTACAGGATGGAACTAGAAACCACTGACTCTAGGATCAGCTAGTAACTGTTTGATTTCTTATTAAAGTGTGTGACAGTTTCATAAGGAGTGTCTTGCTGGTGTGCTTAATAGTTTATCCCATCTATACTTAAGACAGAGACTTTGTCAATACAGCTATTAAAAAGCAGCATGTAAAATATGATTTTGGAATTTTTCTCAGAAGCTTAAACCCCAACTCTGAAAATTTCCATGATCAGATAAATGTTTGTAAACCTATGTATTATTTCAAATGTGATTTTATTGGCTTTAGGAAGCATATTTTATGTACTCTAAAAAGGAAAAAAAAAGGTATCAGCTTAAAACATGCATTTATAAATAAGTTTTGATTTCAAAAATATTGAAATGTAGTATTTTTATATTTTAGTCAATGGAGAATTATGTATGATAGTATTAGAATACTGTAAGCTCCCCAAAACTTCTGTACTAAAGAGGTCCTTTTAACTGTATTGGAATATTTTCAAATGTACATGTGAGCATAGATCCTTTTTCTGATGGAAATAGAATAGCAACTATGCATCTTATGAGACATTCTTGAGGAAATACCATTTTAGGAAATCAGTGGAGCAGGGAGTCTACAGAAATCTATGTGTGTTGTCATCTCAAGCTTGGGGACTTAATTTTTAAAATTAAGAAAACATTCTCAAAACAAAACAAAATTTAACTAAAGAAAGCACAGACCAGAATGGGAGAAAAGAGCCATGGCAGCTACTTTTATGTGAACATTTGCTCATTTCTTTAACTAAAGGTGTTGGTATCAGAGAAGTAATTCTAACCAATGGATGCCCTGGAGGTGAATCCAAGTGTGTTGTTCGTGTGGAAGAATGCCGTGGACCTGTTGATTGTGGCTGTAAGTTGAATCCATATGTGCTGAAGGAGGGTTTGTGCTGGGAAAGTACCTTTAACCTCAACCAGTACTGAGTACAGGGAGACTCATCAGCTGATAAAAAGAAATAATAAAAAATTAAATTCCCCGTGTCTAGACAATCAGAGCTCTAAGTAGCTGCATTTGATTTACAGTTCAGTGATGTATAGACTGTGATATGCTGCTGTTTCACTGGGCCTGGGGTCTGTATTTGAGCCTGCCCTGAAGTGGAACATTTTTGATGCTATGGCCATGACATTTTATCTGTAGATTGGTTAACCTTAAACTTGGAACTTGGAGCTGTTCGTTTCATATCGGGCTTTTCTGACATTTAAACTTGTTTAATGAGGTTTCATAACCCTAAATTAGAAGCCATAGGCAGATCTCCAGGTTCAAAGTAACATATCACTAAGTTGAATGCCTTTTCCTTTGCCACCTTGTCCTGTATCCACATGAGAAGCTCTGGTGTCTGCTCTCCGGCTTCTTTTGGTGATGCCTCTATAATCAGACTCCCAATTACAAGATTCAGTGTCTTCAGCATCCAGTTGGTTTCTGCATCTGAGGATGACATTTTACAGCAGTGTTGCATATGAGAAAGGGTCCTCAGGCAGTGTAAAGTTTTCCTTACATTAAAACTATTTGCCACTGTAGGGACATAGGATTTGAGACCTGGATTCTAACCCGGCTTTTGTTATCTTCTCTGGGATCATCAGTAGATTCCATCATAACTTTGGATCTGTTTATTCAACTGGAAAAATTAGAAAGTTAGATTTTCAGAGCCAGTCTCTCATATTATGTACACACACACAGAGAGATGTGTATTATAGTATGCTCAGTGTCTTGATAGTGTATGTCTCCTGATCCTTGGTTACTGATATAATTAAAATTGTTTACTTAGAAAAAGAGTATGGCCATATAAAGCGGTTCTATGCCCAGTGGTATTGTCGATTTTTTTCTTCTTTTTTTCAGGGGGCAAACCAATTTCTGAAAATCTTGATAGTGCTAGACTATCATGTATTCATATATCTCCTGAAAATCGTTTCAAATATGTATGGAAGCTTCTAAAGCCAGACCAAGTAAGTATTCTGTGTATAAATAATCCCATATTTATAGTGGCTGATAATATTTGGTACCAAGTTCTGATGTTTTAAGAAAGCAATTTGAAAAATGGAGTTAAAAATCATACAACATTATTATACGATTGGAATTTGATTTTTTTGTCAGACTAAAAGTACATATATCTTAAGGTCATCTATAATCATAACTTAAACTCACACATTTTATGATATATTCTGTTTTGGAATCAAGATTCTTATTGGGTTATATAGGTATGGCATGATAAATAATAAATAACATTAATTAAAGGTGTTTTAAATGCCAGATTAACTGAGTGTTAGAGCTCACTTACACAAAATATAACAACTCTATAGACTTAATAATAAATTGTGTTGTTTTACAGAAGAGTAATTATTGTATAGAAAGTGTCTTAGTTTGCTTTTCTGTTGCTGTGATAAAACACTGATCAAAACCAACTTAGGGAGGAAATAGTTACTGAAACTGTCTTAGTCAGGGTTTCTATTTCTGCACAAACATCATGACCAAGAAGCAAGTTAGGGAAGAAAGCATTTATTCATTCAGCTTACACTTCCACATTGCTGTTCAACATCATAGGAAGTCAGGACTGGAACTCAAGCAGGTCAGGAAGCAGGAGCTGATGCAGAAGCCATGGAGGAATGTTCCTTACTGGCTTGCTTCCCCTGGCTTGCTCAGCTTGCTTTCTTATAGAACCCAGAGATGGCACCAACCACAAGGGGTCCTCCCCACTTGATCACTAATTGAGAAAATGCCTTACAGTTGGATCTCATGGAGGCATTTTCTCAACTGAAGCTCCTTTCTCTGAGATAACTCCAGTTTGTGTCAAGTTGACACAAAACCAGACAGTACAGAAGCTTACAGTTCCAAGTAACAGCTCAACACTGAGAGAAATCAACACAGGAGCCTGAGGAAGAACCATGAATACTTTCTCTACATGACTAACTCAGCCCACTTTCTTAACATCCCAAGACCACCTGCCCACAGTGACTCCACACACATTGATCTGGATCCTCTCACATCAGTCATCAATCAAGAAAATGTCCCTAGAGACTTGCCAACAGTTCAGTTAGATAGAGGCATTTTCTCAATTGACAATTTTTCTTGCCAGATGACCCTAGCTTGTGTCCAGCTGACAAACACTAACTAGCACAGAAAGTACTGCCATAGTCAACAGGTTGGAATTTGAAGTCTAGAGAATCTGATTCTAAATCATATATGTATAATTAATTACAGACTAGGATAAGAGCAACTCTCCTTTTGTTAGAGTGCTTCCTTCCCTTGGCAACCTATTGTGTTTGCTAATGATCTAGCAAGTCCTACTTGTCTTTCACTGTCTCGGTTGGCATTTAAGTGAACCCAGTTAAGACCATTCATACTTTCTTCTTTAATAGCAACCTGTTATACTGACAAATGACTCAGCAGTCCTGGAAATAACAAGAGAAGTTCGTCCTCTGGCTTTTGAGTGTGACACCTTGGATAATAATGAAATGATAGCATCTGTTAAATTCACCGTCTATACAACAAATGGTGAGTATCCAGTAGTGTCTTGCTTTGATTATACCCCAAACTTACATCCATGAACATCAAAACTCCCTAAAGGGCTTTTTAAAACACAGGTCTCTAGCGACACCACACTAGAGCTTCTGACTTAGTAGATCAATATGGATCTGGCACATAAATTACAGGAAGCTGTTTTTTTTTAAAAACCCAGTCGTGGAGCTAGAGATGGCTCAGCTAAGGGCACTGACTGCTCTTCCATAGATCCTGAGTACGATTTCCAGTACTCACATGGCAGCTCACAACCGTCTTTAATAGGATACAGTGCTCTCTTCTGGTGTGCAGACCTACATGCAAACAAAGCACTCATATACATCAGTAAATGAATCTTTAAGCAAGAGAGTTCACCATTAAAGAAAATAAAGCCTAGACCTTCAACTTGAAATATAGTAGTGCTTTATTTCTACTATGAAAACGAACATACACAAATGCGTTATCATGTATGGTTTCAGAAGAAAATATAATTAAGACTTAAAAAAAATCAGAGCACTTCTTTTTAGAGTTATCCATTTGAACTCTCTCTCTCTCTCTCTCTCTCTCTCTCTCTCTCTCTCTGTGTGTGTATGTGTGTGTGTGTGTGTGTGTGTGTGTGTGTGTGTGTGTATTGAAATAGGGTTTCTCTCGGTAGCCCTGACTATTCTGGAACTCACCAGACAAGGCTGACTTTGAACTCATCTGCTTGTCTCTGCTTCCTAAGTGCTGGTGTTAAAGGTGTGATGTGCTATCATGGCTGGCTTTAAATTATGTTTTTGATAATGCAGTGTTAAAGTTCTTGCTCTAGCTTTGAACATGACTTTGAGTACTAGAAATTGTTTTTTCCCGTGAAATTTAAATGTTCATTAAGTTTAACCTATGACATCTTCTATTTCCTCTAACTTAGTTTCTCTTAGCCATCTTTAATGTTCTCTTTGTTGGTAAGAGTATTTGGTCACAAGTTCTTATGAGAACTCACTTGTGTTAGAATTCTCTAGAGAGCAGAAATGGTAGCCTCAGTATTAGGGGGATTTATTAGAGTACTTTCCAGACTGTGGTTCAGATAGCCCAACAATGGCAGTGTCCCTGTGGAAGACCGAGAATCCATTAGTTGTTCAGCCCATGAAGCTGGATTCCTCAGCTGATCGTCCAACTAAATTGGAGTCTTAAAGAAATAGGTTCTAATACCAGCAGAGCCATGCCTCAGCATCAGGCTAGATGAAGCTGACAGCAAGAGTGAGGACAAGCAGACAAAAGAGTCCTTCTCCCATGTCATTTTATGTAGCCTGACACCAAGAAAACTCTCTCATAGCTGTGCTCACCTGCTTGGCTTTTAGTTGATTTTGGATGTAGTCAAGATGAGATCCAAATCAGCCATTATATCACTAAATATTCTAGAACTCTTATTCCCAGAGAAGTTTCTTTATGTATACATCTTCTAAAAGGGGTAGGTAACTTTAAGGGAGTATGTGCATTTCCTGAAACTAATTCCAAGTCTAAAAAGTTTTTCTTGCAATCTGGAAACCATCCACAGTGCCCTTTATTGAAATGAAAATCAGCTACAAAGGGTTTTAGAGAGCTATCTCTTCTGAGGCAATGTCAAATACAGAAGTGGATGTTCACAGTCAGCTATAGGATGGAACACAGAGCTCCCAATGGAGGAGCTAGAGAAAGTACCAAGGAGTTGAGGGGTCTGCAACCCTATAGGAGGAACAACAATATATGAACTAACCAGCACCCTCAGAGCTCATGTCTCTAGTTGCATATGTAGCAGAGGATGGCCTAGTTGGGCATCAATGGGAGGAGAGGTCCTTGGTCTTAGGAAGACCATATGCCCCCAGTACAGGGAAATGCCAGGACCAGGAAGCAGGAGTGGGTGGATTGGGGAGCAGGGCTGGGGGAGGGTATAGGGGTCTTTGGAAATAGCACTTGAAATGTAAATGAAGAAAATATCTAATTAAAAATAAAATAAAAAATAAATGTTTACTAGTTAAACTTTCTTTTTTTAATTTTAATTTTCTTTATTAGGTATTTTCCTCATTTACATTTCCAACGCTATCCCAAAAGTCCCCCATAACCTCCCCACCACTCCCCTATACACCCACTACCACTTCTTGGCCCTGGCATTTCCCTGTACTGAGGCATATAAAGTTTGCACAATCAATGGGCCTCTCTTTCCAATGATGGCCGACTAGGCCATCTTCTGATACATATACAGCTAGAGACACGAGCTCCAGGTGGGGTGGGGGGTAGTGGTTAGTTCATAATGTTGTTCTATCTATAGGGTTGCAGATCCCTTTAGCTCCTTGGGTACTTTCTCTAGCTCCTCCATTGGGGGCCCTGTGATCCATCCAATAGCTGACTGTGAGCATCCACTTCTGTGTTTGCTAGGCCCTGGCATAGTCTCACAAGAGACAGCTATATCAGGGTCCTTTCAGCAAAATCTTGCTAGTGTATGCAATGGTGTCAGCGTTTGGAGGCTGATTATGGGATGGACCCCAGATATGGCAGTCTCTAGATGGTCCATCCTATTTGTCTCAGCTCCAAACGTTGTCTCTGTAACTCCTTCCATGGGTGTTTTGTTCCCAATTCTAAGAAGGGGCACAGTATCCACACTTTGGTCTTCGTTCTTCTTGAGTTTAATGTGTTTCACAATTGTATCTTATATCTTGGCTATTCTAAGTTTCTGGGATAATATCCACTTATCAGGGAATACATATCATGTGAGTTCTTTTGTGATAGGGTTACCTCACTCAGGATGATGCCCTCCAGGTCCATCCATTTGCCTAGAAATTTCATAAATTCATTATTTTTAATAGCTGAGTAGTAATTCATTGTGTAAATGTACTACATTTTTTGTATCCATTCCTCTGTTGAGGGGCATCTGGGTTCTTTCCAGCTTCTGGCTATTATAAATAAGGCTGCTATGAACATAGTGGAGCATGTGTCTTTATTACCACTTGGAACATCTGCTGGATATATGCCCAGGAGAGGTATTGCTGGATCCTCCGGTAGTACTATGTCCAGTTTTCTGAAGAACCTCCAGACTGATTTCCAGAGTGGTTGTATAAGCTTGCAATCCCACCAACAATGCAGGAATGTTCCTCTTTCTGCACATCCTCCCCAGCATTTGCTGTCACCTGAATTTTTGATCTTAGCCATTCTGACTGGTGTGAGGTGGAATATCAGGGTTGTTTTGATTTGCATTTCCCTGATGATTAAGGATGCTGAACATTTTTTCAGGTGCTTCTCAGCCATTCGGTATTCCTCAGGTGAGAAGTCTTTGTTTAGCTCTGAGCCCCATTTTTTAATGGGGTTATTTGACTTTCTGGAGTCCACCTTCTTGAGTTCTTTATATATATTGGATATTAGTCCCCTATCTAATTTAGGATAGGTAAAGATCCTTTCCCAATCTGTTGGTGGCCTTTTTGTCTTATTGACGGTGTCTTTTGCCTTGCAGAAGCTTTGCAATTTTATGAGGTCCCATTTGTTGATTCTCGATCTTACAGCACAAGCCATTGCTGTTCTATTCAGGAATTTTACCCCTGTGCCCATATCTTCGAGGATTTTCCCCACTTTCTCCTCTATAAGTTTCAGTGTCTTTGGTTTTATGTGGAGTTCCTTGATCCACTTAGATTTGACCTTAGTACAAGGACATAGGAATGGATCAATTCACATTCTTCTACATGATAACCACCAGTTGTGCCAGCACCATTTGTTGAAAATGCTGTCTTTTTTCCACTGTATGGTTTTAGCTCCCTTGTCAAAGATCAAGTGACCATAGGTGTGTGGGTTCATTTCTGGGTCTTTAATTCTATTCCATTGGTCTACTTGTCTGTTGCTATACCAGTACCATGCAGTTTTTATCACAATTGCTCTGTAGTACAGATTTAGGTCAGGCATGGTGATTCCAACAGAGGTTCTTTAACCTTGAGAAGAGTTTGTCCTATCCTAGGTTTTTTGTTATTCCAGATGAATTTGCAGATTGCTCTTTCTAATTTGTTGAAGAATTGAGTTGGAATTTTGATGGGGATTGCGTTGAATCTGTAGATCGCTTTTGGCAAGATAGCCATTTTTACTATAATGATCCTGCCAACCCATGAGCATGGGAGATCTTTCCATCTTCTGAGATGAGATCTTCTTTAATTTCTTTCTTCAGAGACTTGAAATTCTTTTTTTTTTTAATTTATTTTTTATTAGGTATTTTCCTCATTTACATTTTCAGTGCTATCCCAAAAGTCCCCCATACCCACCCCCCCAATCCCCTACCCACCCACTCCCCCTTTTTGGCCCTGGGGTTCCCCTGTACTGGGCATATAAAGTTTGCAAGTCCAATGGGCCTCTCTTTGCAGTGATGGCCAACTAGCCCATCTTTTGATACATATGCAGCTAGAGACAAGAGCTCCGGGGTACTGGTTAGTTCATATTGTTGTTCCACCTATAGGGTTGCAGTTCCCTTTAGCTCCTTGGGAAATTTCTCTAGCTCCTCCATTGGGTGCCGTGTGATCCATCCAATAGCTGACTGTGATCATCCACTTCTGTGTTTGCTAGGCCCCGGCATAGTCTCACAAGAGACAGCTATATCTGGGTCCTTTCAGCAAAATCTTGCTAGTGTATGCAATGGTGTCAGCGTTTGGAAGCTGATTATGGGATGTATCCCTGCATATGGCAATCACTAGATGGTCCATCCTTTCGTCACAGCTCCAAATGTTGTCTCTGTAACTCCTTCCATGGGTGTTTTTTTCCCATTTCTAAGAAGGGGCAAAGTGTCCACTTTGGTCTTCATTCTTCTTGAATTTCATGCGTTTAGCAAATTGTATCTTATATCTTGGGTATCCTAAGTTTCTGGGCTAATATTCACTTATCAGTGAGTACATATTGTTCGAGTTCCTTTGTGATTGGGTTACCTCACTCAGCATGATGCCCTCCAGGTCCATCCATTTGCCTAGGAATTTCATAAATTCATTTTTTTTAATAGCTGAGTAGTAGTCCATTGTGTAAATGTACCACATTTTCTGTATCCATTCCTCTGTTGAGGGGCATCTGGGTTCTTTCCAGCTTCTGGCTATTATAAATAAGGCTGCTATGAACATAGTGGAGCATGTGTCCTTCTTACCGGTTGGGACATCTTCTGGATATATGCCCAGGAGAGGTATTGCTGGATCCTCCGGTAGTACTATGTTCAATTTTCTGAGGAACCGCCAGACTGATTTCCAGAGTGGTTGTACAAGCTTGCAATCCCACCAACAATGGAGGAGTTTTCCTCTTTCTCCACATCCTCGCCAGCATCTGCTGTCACCTGAATTTTTGATCTTAGCCATTCTGACTGGAGTGAGGTGGAATCTCAGGGTTGTTTTGATTTGCATTTCCCTGATGATTAAGGATGTTGAACATTTTTTCAGGTGCTTCTCAGCCATTCGGTATTCCTCAGGTGAGAATTCTTTGTTCAGCTCTGAGCCCCATTTTTTAATGGGGTTATTTGATTTTCTGGAGTTCACCTTCTTAAGTTCTTTATATATATTGGATATTAGTCCCCTATCCTATTTGGGATAGGTAAAGATCCTTTCCCAATCTGTTGGTGGTCTTTTTGTCTTATTGACGGTGTCTTTTGCCTTGCAGAAGCTTTGCAATTTTATGAGGTCCCATTTGTTGATTCTCGATCTTACAGCACAAGCCATTGCTGTTCTATTCAGGAATTTTTCCCCTGTGCCCATATCTTCAAGGCTTTTCCCTACTTTATCCTCTATAAGTTTCAGTGTCTCTGGTTTTATGTGGAGTTCCTTAATCCACTTAGATTTGACCTTAGTACAAGGAGATAGAAATGGATCAATTCGCATTTTTCTACATGATAACCGCCAGTTGTGCCAGCACCATTTGTTGAAAATGCTGTCTTTTTTCCACTCGATGGTTTTAGCTCCCTTGTCAAAGATCAAGTGACCAGAGGTGTGTGGGTTCATCTCTGGGTCTTCCATTTTGTTCCACTGCTCTACTTGTCTGTCACTATAACAATACCATGCAGTTTTTAATCACAATTGCTCTGTAGTACAGCTTTAGGTCAGGCAGGGTGATTCCAACAGAGGTTCTTTTATCCTTGAGAAGAGTTTTTGCTATCCTAGGTTTTTTGTTATTCCAGATGAATCTGCTGATTGCCCTTTCTAATTCGTTGAAGAATTGAGTTGGAATTTTGATGGGGATTCCATTGAATCTGTAGATTGCTTTTGGCAAGATAGCCATTTTTACAATGTTGATCCTGCCAATCCATGAGCATGGGAGATCTTCCATCTTCTGAGATCTTCTTTAATTTCTTTCTTCAGAGACTTGAAGTTCTTATCATACAGATCTTTCACTTCCTTAGTTAGAGTCACGCCAAGGTTTTTTATGTTATTTGTGACAACTAGGGTGTTGTTTCCCTAATTTCTTTCTCAGCCTGTTTTTTCTTTGTGTAGAGAAAGGCCATTGACTTTTTGAGTTAATTTTATATCCAGCTACTTCACCGAAGCTGTTTATCAGGTTTAGGAGTTCTCTGGTGGAAATTTTATTGTCACTTATATATACTATCATATCATCTGCAAAAAGTCATTTTTTGACTTCTTGCTTTCCAATTTGTATCCACTTGATCTCCTTTTGTTGCCTAATTGCTCTGGCTTGGACTTCACATGCAAAGTTGAATAGGTAGGGAGAGAGTGGGCAGCCTTGTCTTGTCCCTTACTTTAGTGGGATTGCTTCCAGCTTCTCACCATTTACTTTGATGTTGGCTACTGGTTTGCTGTAGATTGCTTTTATTATGTTTAGCTATGGCCCTTGAATTCCTGATCTTTCCAAGACTTTTATCATGGATGGGTGTTGGATTTTGACAAATCCTTTCTCAGCATCTAAGGAGATGATCATGTGGTTTTTGTCTTTGAGTGTGTTTATATAATGGAGTACGTTGATGGATTTCCGTATATTAAACCATCCCCGGAATAAAACCTACTTGGTCAGGATAGATGATTGTTTTGATGTGTTTTTGGATTCCGTTAGCGAGAATTTTATTGAGTATTTTTGCATCGGTATTCATAAGGGAAATTGGTCTGAAGTTCTCTTTCTTTGTTGGATATTTCTGTGGTTTAGATATCAGAGTATTTGTGGCTTCATAGAATGAATTGGCTAGAGTACCTTTTGCTTCCATTTTGTGGAATAGTTTGTACAGAAATGAAATTAGATCTTCTTTGAATGTCTGATAGAACTCTGCACTAAACCCATCTGGTCCTGGGCTTTTTTTTTTTTTTTTTTTGGTTGGGAAACTATTAATGACTGCTTCTATTTCTTTAGGGGATATGGGACTGTTTAGATCATTAACCTCATCTTGATTTAACTTTGGTACCTGGTATCTGTCTAGAAACTTGTCCATTTCATCCAGGTTCTCCAGTTTTGTTGAGTATAGCCTTTTGTAGAAGGATCTGATGGTGTTTTGGATTTCTTCAGGATCTGTTGTTATGTCTCCCTTTTCATTTTTGATTTTGTTTATTAGGATGCTGTCCCTGTGCCCTCTAGTGAGTCTGTGTAAGGGTTTATCTATTTGTTGATTTTCTCAAAGAACCAGCTCCTCATTTGGTTGATTCTTTGAATAGTTCTTCTTGTTTCCACTTGGTTGATTTCACCCCTGAGTTTGATTATTTCCTGCCATCTACTCCTCTTGGGTGAATTTGCTTCCTTTTGTTCTAGAGCTTTTAGGTGTGTTGTCAAGCTGCTAATGTGTGCTCTCTCTAATTTCTTTTTGGAGGCACTCAGAGCTATGAGTTTTCCTCTTAGAAATACTTTCATTGTGTCCCATAAGTTTGGGTATGTTGTGGCTTCATTTTCATTGAACTCTAAAAAGTTCTTAATTTCTTTCTTTATTCCTTCCTTGACCAAGGTATCATTGAGAAGAGTGTTGTTCAGTTTCCAGGTGAATATTGGCTTTCTATTATTTATGTTGTTATTGAAGATCAGCCTTAGTCCATGGTGATCTGATAGGATGCATGGGACAATTCCAATATTTTTGTATCTGTTGAGTCCTGTTTTGTGACCAATTATATGGTCAGTTTTGGAGAAGGTCACATGAGGTACTGAGAAGAAGGTTTTGTTTTAGGATAAATTGTTCTGTAGATATCTGTTAAATCCATTTGTTTCATAACTTCTGTTAGTTTCACTGTGTCTCTGTTTAGTTTCTGTTTCTACGATCTGTCCATTAATGAAAGGGTGTGTTGAAGTCTCCTACTATTATTGTGTGAGGTGAAATGTGTGCTTTGAGCTTTACTAAACTTTAATGAATGTGGCTGCCCTTGCATTTGGAGCGTAGATATTCAGAATTGAGAGTTCTTCTTGGAGGATTTTACCTTTGATGAGTATGAAGTGCCCCTCCTTGTCTTTTTTGATAACTTTGGGTTGGAGGTTGATTTTATTAGGTATCAGAATGGCTACTCCAGCTTGTTTCTTCAGACCGTTTGCTTGGAAAATTGTTTTCCAGCCTTTCATTCTGAGGTAGTATCTGTCTTTTTCCCTGAGATGGGTTTCCTGTAAGCAGCAAAATGTTGGGTCCTGTTTGTGTAGCCAGTCTATTAGTCTATGTCTTTTTATTGGGGAACTGAATCCATTGATATTAAGAGATATTAAGGAAAAGTAATTGTTGCTTCCTATTATTTTTGTTGTTAGAGTTGGCATTCTGTTCTTGTGGCTGTCTACTTTTTGGTTGGTGAAGGATTACTTTCTTGCTTTTTCTAGGGTGTGGTTTATGTCCTTGTATTTTTTTTTTCTGTTATTATCCTTTGAAGGGCTGGATTCATGGAAAGATAATGTGTGAATTTGGTTTGTTGTGGAATACTTTGGTTTCTCCATCTATGGTAATTGAGAGTTTGGCTGGGTATAGTAGCCTGCGCTGGCATTTGTGTTCTCTCAGTGTCTGTATAACATCTGTCCAGGATCTTCTGGCTTTCATAGTCTCTGGTGAGAAGTCTGGTGTAATTCTAATAGGTCTGCCTTTATATGTTACTTGACCTTTTTCCCTTACTGCTTTTAATATTCTGTCTTTATTTAGTGCATTTGTTGCTCTGATTATTATGTGTTGGGAGGAATTTCTTTTCTGGTCCAGTCTCTTTGGAGTTCTGTAGGCTTCTTTTATGTTCATGGGCATCTCTTTCTTTAGGTTTGGGAAGTTTTCTTCTATAATTTTGTTGAAGATATTTGCTGGCCTTTTAAGTTGAAAAATCTTCATTCTCATCTACTCCTATTATCCATAGGTTTGGTCTTCTCATTGTGTCCTGGATTTCCTGGATGTTTTGAGTTAGGTTCTTTTTGCATTTTGCATTTTCTTTGATTGTTGTGCCGATGTTCTCTATGGAATCTTATGCACCTGAGATTCTCTCTTCCATCTCTTGTATTCTGTTGCTGATGTTCACATCTGTGGTTCCAGATTTCTTTCCTAGGGTTTCTATCTCCAGCATTGTCTCACTTTGGGTTTTCTTTATTGTGTCTACTTCCCTTTTTAGGTCTAGTATGGTTTTTTTCATTTCCATCACCTGTTTGAATGTGTTTTCCTGTTTTTCTTTAAGGACTTCTACCTGTTTGGTTGTGTTTTCCTGTTTTTCTTTAAGGACTTGTAACTCTTTAGCAGTGTTCTCCTGTATTTCTTTAAGTGAGTTACTAAAGTCCTTCTTGATGTCCTCTACCATCATCATGAGATATGCTTTTAAATCCAGGTCTAGCTTTTCGGGTGTGTTGGGGTGCGCAGAACTGGGTGAGTTGGGAGTGCTGCGTTCTGATGATGGTGAGTGGTCTTGGTTTCTGTTAGTAAGATTCTTATGTTTGCCTTTTGCCATCTGGTAATCTCTGGAGTTAGTTCTTATAGTTTTCTCTGGTTAGAGCTTGTTCCTCCGGTGATTATGTTAGTCTCCATCAGCAAGACCTTCGAGACTAACTCTCTCCTGAGTTTCAGTGGTCAGAGCACTCTCTGGAGGCAAGCTCTTCTCTTGCAGGAAATGTGCCCAGATATCTGGCGTTCGAACTTGCCTCCTGACAGAAGTTGTGTTCCACTCACCAGAAGTCCTAAGATCGCTTGGAGAGTCCTCTGGGGACCTTGGGGGTGTCCGCCGACTCTGAGCCCACGGTGACCCAGTGCTGGTGCCGACTGGAAGGGACTTGTGATCCTGGTCAGGCCTTGTTTTCTGCTTCCCTAATTAATGCTGTCTCAGGTCCCACTCGATTTGATTGGAACAGAAGTTGTGTTCCACTCACCAGAGGTCCTAAGATCCTGTGGAGTGTCCTCTCGGGACCTTGGGGGTGTCTGCCAACTCCGCACCCCTAGTTAAACTTTCTTGATGTGTTTTAGTTTGCAACTTGCAAACATTTATGAGGTAAAAGATAACAACCATTATGTTGAGACATCATCAATGAGATAATTTCAGTAGCAAGTACCTACTAAGAAAAGCACAAGAAGATGAGAAAAACTGGAGGACCAGCAAACTTTATAAACATTCTCAATTTGCCATAGCTTATGATGCTGTTGGTTTCTGTGCTATCTGTGGACTTGATCCGCACTGCCTGATCCCTAATAGGAACATTTAAGTATTAGCATTTTTCACATTTAGGAACATTATCTGCTGGTGTGTAAGCTAAGAGAGCACAGACTCCAAATTCTTGTCCTTTATTGAGACAATGTTGACTTATTTTTTTCTTGGAGCATCTCAGAGATGGTGAAGTACCTCTGCCACTTAGTGGCACTTAGTGCCACTTAGTTTAAGTGTGCCACTGCACACTTAAACAACAAAATGTCAGAATATTTAAGTAACTATGACAGTTGACACACCCAGACCCCTGACATTTTGCTTGTTTATATATCAAATAAACACTTTTGTTACAAATAATTGACACTCTACAGTATTGGAATGAATCAAATATAAAATAGGACTATTAGAATAGATATAGCTAATGAAAAATTCTGCCAGACGTAATGGTGCATGCCCTTTAATCTCAGCATTGAGAGGCAGAGGCAAGCAGATCTCTCTGAGTTCAAGGCCAACTTATAGTAAGTTCTGGGACAGCAAGGGCAACAGAGAGAAACCATGTTCCAGAGAGAGGGGGAGAGAGAGGAGGGGGAGAGGGAGGAAGGGAGGGAGGGAGGGAGGGAGGGAGAGAGAGAGAGAGAGAGAGAGAGAGAGAGAGAGAGAGAGAGAGAGAGAGAGAGAGAGAGAGAAGAGTCAGAGAGAGAGAGAGACAGAGACAGAGGGAGGCAGAGAAGTGGTGGAGAGGAAAAAGAAAATTTCCCTTTCCCATTTGTTTCTTTCTCCTTCCTTTATCATGTTTCCACTCACAATGACTGTTTTCCATAATTAGGCATTGTTTGAAGATTTAATTGTATGCCCCTAAGATATGTTGATCTCCTAACTTCTCAGTACTTAGATTGTAAATATACAAAGAGGTCTGTGAAGATGAAACTGTGACTGGTGTCCTAAAAAAGAGACCTTTGGAAAGGGGAGGGAGAACCAGAAGAAGAAAGAGAGGGAGAGTTAAGCAAAGGGAAGGGCAGTAAAGGAAGAAGGAAGAGAAATGAGAGAGGCAGTGGGGGTGGGGACAGGCACTTGAAAACAGATCCAGCTCAGCTACCAAAACTGAGAAGATAGCCCCAGACTCACTAGGCCCCACAATTCATTTTTAAATTATTTATAGCATCCAGAATATGAAATAAGTTTGTGCTGTTAAGTTACCCAATTTATGGTACTTTGTTTTGGTAATGATAAGCTGTGTTTATTTAAAACATTAAGCATTGAAATTCAAGTCATTTTTCATTATTTTAATTGCATTAAAATTTTCTTAGAAAATTTTAAGAGGAAATTCAGCTTTCTTAAGAAACTTAGATATGCAGGTGGTTTGTGTGGTCCTTGCAAGATGACTTCTCTTCAGGAATAAACATCTCTATACCCCTTACTCTCCATCCTCTCTCAGCTGATGTTGAGTGCTAGTGAGTGAAATCTAATGAATTTTGCATTTTCCTTCAGAACCTACTCCTAAATATTATCTCTGTTTTAAAATCTTCCACTTCGACAAATCTGAAATCCTTGATTGTTTTTCAATCTGACATTATTGGAAGAGAGATATAAATGCACCTTTGTGATTGTGCATAGGACTCGTTAAAGGGGGGGTCAATAAATTGCATTTGCACTATATGATTAATGACAAAAACAGGTTATAACCCACAGCATTAAGAGGATAGGAACAAACCAGGCGATTGCCACGCAGAGATCCTCACATAGCGGTACATAGTAAAATTAAAATGGTAAAATAGTCAAATCATAGTTTATACAAATAATCAGACCTCTTTGGTCTCTGGTTTACTTACCTGTCTGTATAACACAGTATTTATTCATATGCCCCTTTCAAAAATAATGGATTATTTTTGTGTGTTTTAGAATTTGGGGAACAAAAGAACCTTTGGGAAGCTATCAATTTCACAAACTGTATCACTGATATATACTGCCCCTTCACCAGCCTATGGAATAGCGATGCTGGCACACATCTGCAAACTGGCTCTGCCCCCTCAACAGCCTGACAACAGAAAGAGAACATCTGACTTATGAGTGTGTGTGAGAACAATGAGTGTCAACCCCAAGCTTATATGTTAAAAACCAGGGGTAAATTGGAATCCTAGGCATAAAATTTAGGTCAATGATGTTTTAAGGAGGAAATGGAAGAACGTCTGCATGACTTAGTAATAGGCTTCTTAGGTTTCTTAGACCTGCCTTAGAACAATCACCATAAAAAGTAACATTGACTAAATCATACTGAATCAAAATTTAAAACTTTGGCTTACCGAAATAATTCACTTGATAAATGACTAGACAGGCTGAAATCCCCCCCCCCCAAAAAAAAAATCCAAGAAATACAGCCAGGATAGTCAGTTTGAGAAAGTTCTCTTCCCAGTTTGTTAGCAAACTAAGTATATCCCTATCCTATTGCCAGCAATTACTCTTCTATTTATCTCAGAAAGTGAGATTATATCCACAAAATTACTTTAAAGGAACAGCCCATTTAGGTATTAGTCATTCCCACTTGTTTCTGGTGGCATCCATCACTGCATGTTTCTCTACTTTTAGAACTGCAGATGAGAAGATCCAGCAGACCAGACACTGATGCAGTCTTAGTTTTCGTGCTGACCATAGGAGTCATTATCTGCATATTTGTGATCTTCGTATTGATTTTCATCATCATAAATTGGTAGGTAAAAGGCTGGGATGCGCTGTCGCCTTTGATTGACATCTTCCTCAATCCCCATGCATTTGCAGTGAAGCTCAGACCATTGCCCCACAGGGTCTCCTGTATGCATCCTGATGCTGTCCTTTCAGGCTACCCCATCTTGTATATGGATGCTTTTAAAAACAACATCATGATTTCTTTCCAGGCATGGGAGAGCTTTCAGATAAGCAGTTTATAATTTTACAAAGCAGCTGTTTAAAAAAAAAATAGAAAAACGTGACTACCTTTGCTGCTCTCACTACCTTAAAACTTGGTCATTGTAACCTCCCAATTCCCTTAAAGACAAACCCTGACTCTATGTGTGTTATACCTGACAAATCTGAGGCTTCATCAGTGATGGTGCAGCTGGTCTATTCTAAGTGGAATTAAAATTTTGAGTAAAAGGCACTTTTATAGAATGAAAATATAAACCCGAACTTCATTTAGTTTAGTTTTTATTGTTTCAATGTCCCTATGTTTTTATCCCACCAGGGCGGCAGTGAAATCCTTCTGGGGGTCAAAAACTTCCGCAACTGAGATCCAGTCTGAGCTGAGCTCTATGAGGTATAAAGATTCGACGTCTCTCGACCAGTCACCGACAGATATACCTGTCCATGAAGATGATGCTTTAAGTGAATGGAATGAATGATGGATGGATGACGTATGAGAAACCAGAGACCATTAGAGCATATCAGATTCATTATTATCAAAATAAAATATATATTGGAAATTTTTCAATGATCTTGAATTGACTCTGCCTCAGTGGTGGCAATGCAGTGTGGGGACAGCTGTACTCAGTCCAGCTCCGTGCTACAATTGTCATATTCCCTTTTAATAATTCTTGGTATTTACTGTTTCAGATAATGTCTTAGGGACACATATATAAATGTATATACAAGTAGTTTTTTTTATCTCTTTGCTCACTTGTGAGGTCGTTTACCTTTTCTCTCCTAAATAAGAAAAATATAATACAGAAGTTGCCTTGGATAGTAAGCTTTCTTCCACTAGGGAGAACTAGGTTGGACCACTTAGGTAATTATACTTTATAATCTGCAGGGCATGTAACATATAAAACATCATTTGTAAAACAGGAGGCAGTGAGCATAATCAATAGTTGGTGACTGTGTGCCAAGCACTGCTCAAAGCAGTTTATATACATTAGATAACTGAATAGTATTTGTGTAAAAGAAATACAGATAAAGGATTAGACAAGCATTTGGAGGTAGCTGGAGAAGGGCATGAGTTTGATAGAAACTGTGAGTTAGGGACTCATTGTGACCATGAGTGACCATTGGACCACTGGACTCATGAGTGACCATTGACAAGTGCCCCATTGAGCTTAGTATGATGCGGGTGATAATAAAACACCATCATTTTTTGTTGAACCTCTCTGCAACACAGTTCAGCCAGCCAGCAGACAGAATGGGAAAGCATTAAGAATTATACTCAGCAGGCTTTTCTAGCAATCTTTTTAAAAATACATTTAGTTCATTTTGTTTAGATGGATTTGGTGGCAAGTTCATTGCTGTTATTTTAGGATTTTTGTTATATACTAGGAAGAAGTCATTATAAGTGGGTATTTATGGTGTACCTTGCTCTAACAAACAGAACAAATATAAAGTTAACCTATTTTATTTCTGTTACACAGCAGTTTTATCTGAAAGAAGTAAGGATCAACTGGTTAGAAAATTATTTTTATCTGTTGTGGGAATTCCATTGGAGACCTCAAGTGAAAAAAGATTGTTTACAACATAATCTTTTAAAAGAAAATTGTATAACACCTGCCTCAGACAGATCTTAAACACTCAGCCTTCCAGTTCTATTTCTGACTTATATGATCATACACTTTTTAATAAAGAGTCTAAAAACTACTACTCTTGAGTAGTAATTATGTTAATCCTTTTTATTAAAGTCAGAATGGCAGTAGGTCTCATGTACCTGTCAGTGGACTCTCAAGTTTCATTATGGAACAAGGCTAGTGCTAAGTGTTGCTCATGGGCCACATCTGACTGCCTACTTTCCAATGGGCATTTGCTAGGACAGTACTCACTTACTTTTTTTCGTTGAATAGGGCAGTGTGCCTAGTTATGACCAGTAAGTCATCAGCCCAAATTCCAAATTTCTGGGTCATCCTGAGACTGGAACACTGACCTGGGAAAATATTCAGAACTCTGCTGGCATGGGTTACATTGAGAGAGGACTATGTGATACACAGTCTTTAATCAGCCAACAGTAGATACCATACATTATACCTCACTATTCTAAATCAACAAGTTTTACACGTTATTTGATACAGTAGTTAATACTAAAACTATTCTAATTGACATGTGTCTTCTTTAAAATGAGTTGAGGAACCTTCTTTACTAAGGACTTAACAAGCTCTCCAGTGAGGGCATTGGTGAACTATTTCTCCAGTAATGGAACAAAACGAAACCCATGAACATATGTAGACAGTACTGTGCACTTTCAAAGCTGTCCTGATTGTCCTGCATGGGAGGAGCCAGGGATCAGTGAGTGAGTCATTCATAATGTATCACACACAGCCAGTCAGCAGTGGGCATTGACAACGGTAGCACTTCACATACATCTTCAGTATTTAGGCTTCCTCCTGTGTTTTGGATGAAAAATGTCCCCAATAGGTTCATGGTGGAAGCAGTGTTTGGAGAGGTTGGGCTGTCAGGGTATGTAGACTTGTCCTACTTCCTCCTTGATGTACTATGAAGCTGAGATGTGATCAGCCAGCCAACTTCCTGCTCCAAGCTCCTGATACAATGCCTCCCCCACCATTGTGGACTAACCCTCTGGAGCCGAAAGCCCAAATAAACCCTTTCTTAGCCTGTTTGTGATCAGGGTGTTTTATCACAATATAAAAGTAAATCCAATGGGTTTTCTTGAGATCACCCTACTCCTGTTACTACTTTTAATAGGAGTTGATACTGTCACCTTATAGTAAGCTAATGCATGGATTGCAACGATGTAGTGATTAAGTCCAGGTCACCAATCATGCACTGGTGTTTCTTAAGGAAAGAAATAAAAGAGCTTCCCCTTGGAGTTCTGTAACCAAGAATGAGCCCAGACTGGAATTTTCTACTTCCTGCTCCCTGTGTCTGCCATGCTCTGACTGTTGCATGTCTCTAAATGTCTGTTGCATGTGCCTGAAGGCAGTCCTGTGAATGTTTGTCCCTATTTCTCTGTGTGTCTATCCCTGTGAATGTCTGTCTGTTAGGTTAGCTGTTTGTCTTAAAATGTGAGTCGTGCTTATATGTGCAAGTGGTTTGAACAGAGTAGGAAATATCCCACAGAGGAAGGAATGGAATATTTAAGGAATCCTGAAAAATTTTGTGAAGCAATAGTAGGTGAAGACTCATTTAAAAATCTTCATGAAGTCACTTTTACCTTGGTTAAAAGACAGAGGGGGGGGCCTAGACAGAGGAAAGAGTGGGTCTGAATACTTTTGAGTCAGGAAGATACATACTGTGTCTGGAGAGAGGCTAATAGGGGCCAGAATACAGAAAGGAGAACAGGTTAGTGGAAGATGTGACAGAGGCATGTGCAATCACACATGTATGTGACATTCATTATATATACATATTGAAAACATTGTGTGTAATACAAAATTATATATTTCAATGCCTAAGAATACATGTCAAGGATTAAATCTCCAGAATACCTGCTATTCCACAATTAGCAATGCCATTTTGGAATTTATTTCTATTGGTCTTTTAGCAAATTGCTGATCCTTACCTCAATATGGTAGTATATGCCTTGACCTAATCTGGGTTCTTTTAAGTCCTTCTAGAAATGCAAAGTCATTATTAGTGAGAACTTTGTTTTCTTCCATAATGATTCCTAATTCATTCTCTAATTGCAGGTACGAACAAGACAAGGATATTGAGAGTTGCTCAGAATAGCCATGGTTGATGGAGATGCCTCTAGGTCAGCATTCAGTGATAAGGTGGTTGGTAGGCACAGGATGCGATTTTTCTATAATATGGACAATACATGGAATGAGGCGGATGATGTTGCTCATCCTGTAACGTCCGGCTTTCTTCTGTTCACACACCAAAGAAATGCTTTCAAATCAATCAAGTGGATCTTACATTTGTATCATGTGTTTTAAAATTAAAGTGATTTTTTTATGTCGGATCTGTTTCATACTTTAACATGTTTCTTCAGTTATTTTTCGTTATTTTATGTAGGACTGCCATTTTGGAATTTATCACATTTCAGTAAAGTGATTCATCAGCTCTTTCAAAATAGCAGAACCAATTATGCAGTTATTTAGAAGGTTTATGCCATTTTATTATCATTTATTACTTACGTGATCATTTGTATGAGAGAAAACTGGTTTTGACTGTCTCTGACTCTTGTTGAAGAGCCAAGTTAGATTCTTGAGCATGGTATGAGAAAAAAACTGTTTTGACTGTTTCTGACAATTGTAGATCGAAGTTAGATTTTGACCATCTAAATCATCACATCCTGCTTTGATTTGCTTCTTCACTGGCTTCTCTCTCCAGTTCTGTACTTCAAGTGTGCCAGATGTTACCACTGACTCTGTTGCCCTTTCCTGCTGCTCAGATTGTTTATCACACTCCCCTTTAGCTTAACTTCTCCCCCAAGCCCCCACATGACTTTGCATCTGCTAACTGCTTTTCTGTGTCTGCCTGAAGCCCCATCATCCTTAGGGTTTCAGAACCTCAGGACAGCATCCTACATGGTCCTGCTCTTCAGATTTTCACACACACACACACACACACACACACACACACACACACACACACACACACACACACACCAGCACAGCCCCTAGTCCCGGCATATGTACTTCTTGCTTTCATAACTCAATAACTGCACTCTGCACGGTGCTTTCCCCTGAGTATACAAAAGAATGTGTCCTGTGCCATGTTCTTTCCTGTGCGTCTCTAGGGCTTTATACTGTTTGTTCTGGAAGGACATGATTTTATTACTGTCAGGTGATTTCTCTTCCTTAGAGAGCACATATTGGTGTTACCTTAGGGGACTGCATACTAATACAAATGTTGCAGTAGCTCTCTGATGAGAGGGCTTAAACCTAACCCATTTGTCTGAAAGAGTTTTGAGTTTTGTCTTAGTAATTCTTGGAAGAAAGCTGTTTTTATATTTTTTGAAGAATAAGGGGAGATTAAGATACAGAAGTGAAGCTGTAGTGTTTCTGTTCTCCACATACAATTTTTTTTTAGAATAAATATATTTATGAGTGACTAGAAAATTCAGTGGGCATATGGTTAGATCAGCATAAACTTTGAAAAACTGCATTCTTTAAGAGAGAATCCTGGGCTGGTGAGATGGCTCAGTGGGTAAGAGCACCCGACTGCTCTTCTGAAGGTCCAGAGTTCAAATCCCAGCAACCACATGGTGGCTCACAACCATCCGCAACGAGATCTGGCGCCCTCTTCTGGAATGTCTGAAGACAGCTACAGTGTACTTACATATAATAAATAAATCTTTAAAAAAAAAAAAAAAAAAAGAGAGAGAATCCTACTATCATTGTAGAAAGCAGCAGGCAGCACTGCTACCTGTGAACTTTACTCATGCCGGCTTTGCTATCAGATTCCTGCATGAGGGCTTTGTTCTTGTTGAAAATGTACACTCTTGATAAAAAGCTAATGACAGGTAAGTATATATGTAGAAATATATGGACAGCCGTAGAGAATAATAGGCTAGCATATTTGTCTATAAAGTGTGATTTAAATAATTTTTAAAACTTGCTGAATTATCTTCATAATAGAAAAACTTTAATATTTATTATTTATTCTACAAAGTGTAGAATTTGAATATCCTTTTAAGCACTTCTTTTAAATGGCAGGGAAAAGTATTCAACATCTCACTTTGTTTTTCAGTAAGAGCAAGAAACTGTCAGAGACAATTTGTCTATAATATGAACAACTTTATCATGGTTAATAAAATGTCACATGAAACCTGGAGCCAAATATTATTTACCTCTATAGCTGCTTTATCTCTCATTTGCTCCCATGTCATCTGGTTCCTATTTGTCCAAATTCCCTCTTGTGTTTCAGTAGAGCTGTTTCCATCTCCCTCTCTGCCATCCCTTCCCCATGGTTTAACTCTTTCAGATAACTCTATTATCTCCAACTCATATTGATCCCAAGAGCTTCAGTTCTGCATTTATGATGTTCTTCATTGATGTACCACTATCATTTCAGGATGCAGAACACTGGAAGGCCCTCCCCAGTGATGGTATCATTCCTTACAGCAACAAGGCTAAAAATCCTTATCTCAGCTTTCTCTTTGCCCTGAAGGTTAGATGGAATGTGGATTTCCATCTGATACCTGTGCTATAGCTATCACTGTAAGAAAGAGGGAAGTGATGAGATGAGGAATCCCAAGATAGCCACTTGGACAAGAGTGGATACCCATCCCAGACCATCTTCTTCTACCTACTTATAAAATACTATATGAAAGAAGAATTGATGTCAAGTGAGAGATGGGGTTGCCATCCTATAGTCAGTCACAACTCTGATCTATAATTGTTCCAGTCTGAAAGAATTACAGGAATGGAAATGGAGAGGAGCCTGAGGAGGAGAAGGTCCAGCGACAGGCCCAAAGTGGGATCCAGCTCAAGGGGAGGTCCCAAGGTCTGACATTATTACTGAGGCTATGGAGCGCTTACAAAAAGGGACCTATTATGACTGTCCTCTGAAAGACCCAACAAGCAGCTGAAAGAATCAGATGCAGATATTTGCACCCAACCAATGGACAGAAGCAGCTGATCCCCTTTGGTGAATTGAGAAGGTTGAAAGAAGCTGAGAAGGGTGATCCTGTAGGAGGACCAGCATTCTCAATTAACCTGGACCCCTGAGATCTCTCAGACACTGGACCACCAACCAGGCAGTGTACACCAGTTAATATTAGGCCCCCAATACACATACAGTAGAGGACTGCCAGGTCTGTGTTCATCCATAGAAGATGCACCTAACCCTCAAGAGACTGAAGGCCCCAGGGAGTTTAGAGGTCAGGTGGGGTTGGGTTGGTGACATTCACATGGAGACAGGGGTTGAGGAGGAGGTATGGGATGTGGAACAGAGTATGGATTGGGGGCAGGGATAAAATATGGAGTGTAAAAAAAAAATAAAATATAAAGGGTAAAATAAAAAAACAAAAAAGAATTGAAGCATTTATTTGAGTCACTACATGATTTAATCTCTTTTTATAATCTTTTACTTTGAAAATGGTAAAAGTGGTTTCCCAATTAAAACCTGTGAAAGAGGCTAAGAGTTAAACAGCAAGGGAAGACTGAAAGATGGAAGGAGAAAGAAAATGATACTTCCCTTTCATATCCATAGATAGTTGCTTTTGTCAGCCTTGGTCAGAGATGCTTTTTATTGCAGAGGCTCCTAGCTATTCAAGGGGCTGAAAGCTAGGCAACTGTGATTGTTCAGCCGTGTATGGACCATCTATAACAACCCCACCCACCCAAGGTCCAGGAAACATCACAGAAGAGC
Organism: Mus caroli; assembly: GCF_978045245.1. Taxonomy (NCBI): domain Eukaryota; kingdom Metazoa; phylum Chordata; class Mammalia; order Rodentia; family Muridae; genus Mus; species Mus caroli. Next base: position 120,481,863 of record NW_028227261.1, read on the forward strand.
ATAAAGAATGTAATAACTGGGGGATGGAGAAGGGTGCTGTGAGATGCTCTCTGCCTCGTGGCTGTTGCACACATGAATTGATAGCAGCTGTGGAAACAGCTCCCTACACTAGAACTTACTGCAAGGAGCATTGCAAACTCCAGCAGAGTTGAAGAGTCACTACGCTGTTACTCTTGAATATATATTTTAACTGTGTGCCTAGAATTATTTCAACAGCAAGCTTTCCCAATGCCATGTGAGATTCCCTTGGGTTTAGCCGTAAACAAAAGACCTTACGAGTTTATTTACTTGTCTCATTAACTCTTACATTATCTGTGCAAGGTTAACTTTAGTCTCCTTTTCAACATGAAGAAATGAACTTAGAGGAGCTTGAAGAAGGTCATTTTGTGATGTGATAGAATTTAACTCTTATTTTCTGACATTTAGCTTTCTTCCCATGCACTATCATTTTATACTGCTTAAATGATGATATGACAATAAAATGGACAAAAGTAGGGCCATTTAAAAATTTTAATATACAAACACATGCAACCCAATACTATTATGCATCTAACTATATCTGTAGGGTAGATGTTGGATAAGATCAAATAGAAACTGTATTGATGAGGCATTGTAATGAAATGAAATAAAAGCTTCATGTTGCATCAGAAGCCTGAAAGTCATAGCTCCAGAAACTATATTGTTATTTAAAATAAAGAAAAGTCACGTCCCTATATTAGTTACTTGCAAAAACAAAAGGAGGAGAACAGGAAGTTCCCAGAAACAAAGGGTTTTGTGTAAATAGTCTGGAGTATGTGAACCTTGTTATTCTGTTTTGTTTTGTTTTGTTTTTAAGCCGAGAGTGAAATGAAAAACCCCATTTAGAAAGGTGAGAGATTATATAAACAGTCATGTAAAAAAACCAAGATACAGCCTTTTGGAGCAGGAAAATGGAACCAAGGAGCCATAGGAAATAACCTGGTAACCTGGTGCAGACAGTTAGGGAGTAATTTACATCACGAATAGATGAAGACACATTGGATGGTATTGACAACACCCAGCTGTATAAGCTGACCACAGAAAAGGTAAAAGAAGCACAAGGTACAGATCTAATTGCTTATGATGTAAAATCAAACAAAATGGAAGAGTCAGATGAGAGTGGGTGACAGAAGAGGGTTTCTAGCTAGCAATTTTAAGCAAGGAGCCACAGCTTCAAGTGGTGCTAATTTCACTGAGAAAACAACTGAATTGTCTGTGGTATTGGTCAGAACATCAAGAATCTCCCACTGGGTAAGTAAGGATGTTTTAAACATACTAAAGTGTTCTCACTAAGAAAAATTGTCTCTGTTATTAAGCTGATTAGTAATATAGATTTAACTATAATAATGTCACAAATGACTTTGTTCTGGTCTAAGGGACCTCCCACAGGGATTTTCTTTCCACAGAGGAAGATACTAGGAACCACCATTATAAAATGATTGACAAGATCAACTATTTTTGCCTTACCTGGGTAACAGAGAGGATTACATCTGTGTGATATTGACCTCAGCCACCTCTCTGTCTCCGTAGTCTTTGATAGACTTAAGTAGGGATTTGTAAGCTGTATGAGAGCTCTACTTTCAAAGAACGTTGGTATATGAATAAAAAAAAATATTTTTTGGTGGTAAGACAGGGTCAATATAGCCTTTAGCCCAATTATAAATTGTTCCACAAAGAGATAAAGTCAACTCCTGTAGAAGCTGCTTCAAGTGTGTGTGTCGGGGGAACTATGAGGGACATGGGTTTTGTCTGGGTCATGGGAACAAGGCCAAGCCTGCAGTGGCACCTGTGAAGAAAGCCATTCTCTATAGAGAGACACCAGTCAGACATGATCCAATAACTATGAACACCTTCTAGCACTAAAATACAACTTTTCTAGGGCTGGAGAAATGGCTCGGCTACTGGTTGAATGGTTACTATCCTTATAGCCCAGTTGTTAATTCCCTTCCAATCCTGTAATCTACTTTAACATTTTTCTCTTTCTTCTGTTGCTTCCACATCCTAGAAGGCAATGCAAAAATTTAGAACCCAGGTTAATTAATGTAAGAAGAGATTATCGCCTTAAGAACTAAGCCCTTCCTTTAGTAGTCATGACCCTTTTGGATAACCTAAGATAAAATATATAAAAGACCAACCTGACTCTTAGGAAATGTTACTGTCCAGGTGGCATCTTCTATGCAATGTTCTAGCTAAAGGGTAACACATGGAAAGGAAACCTCAAAGAACTGTCATCCAAAGCAGCCATCATTTCCCCCTGGAATCCCAAGCGATCATCCTATATACCAGGAGGGGAGAATTTCTGTGTGCTGCCTCAGTGAGTGACTTTATTATGATTGTTGGTTTACAACATCACAGATGGGTTCCTTGCTATGTAAGAAACTTGTTACATAAGTTTTACTCACCAGTGGGACTAGAAATCTATGGAAAAGCAAGTTTATTCTAAACCAATTAGTTTGGACAGCTCAAAGAACAGCAAAGTAGGAAGAATATTATATAAGTATGCAGGAATTCTTAAATCTGAGACAAGGAGGCTTTATAGTACCTTAAATACTTCCTTATCAAATTTTACTTCCTATATTACTGCTGTAGCTATACTGTGTCTTCTAAAATTCCTGTTTTTCATATCTGGTTACGGATGGTTGTGAGCCACCATGTGTTTGCTGGGATTTGAACTCAGGACCTTCCGAAGAGCAGTCAGTGCTCTTAACCACTGGGTGGTGGCGCAGTGGAGGGATTCCAGCACTCTGGAGGCAGAGGCAGGTGGATTTCTGAGTTCGAGGTCAGCCTGGTCTACAGAGTGAGTTCCAGGACAGCCAGGACTACACAGAGAAACCCTATCTCGGAAAAACCAAAAAAAAAAAAAAATCCTGTTTTTGCTAAAATAGCAGGTGCCTGAGACTGTATTGGCATTTGTCCGTAGATATAGGATTTAAGATTAGAGAGATGAGGAATAAAGTGTATCTTTGGCACGCAGCTTATATGTGAACTTTGGAAGACTACTCACTCTCTCAGGATTTTTTTCATTACTTATAATTACACCTAACATTTTGTTTGAATAGAACTAAAAATAATTTTATAACCACTGTACAACAAAAACCATAATGAAATCCTCAAACCTTAGTCTACTATTCCGGCAACTTTTATACCTTAACCTTTATTTTTTTCAAAGTTCTAGTTCAAAAGCAGTGCCAGAATTTCTAAATATGGTATATGGGCTTTTGTAGTTATGACATAACTTTCTCTGGATAAGTGAGATAGAGATTTGATAATCAGCAGCTTACCTAACATTCACAACCAGACTGTTCTTGTGCTAAACATAAGTAACATAAGTAAGCATGGATGTTTGGAAGCCATAGAAATGGTCTACCTCTGGTTCTGCCTAATATGAACCATTATTGATTCTACCCCACGTTCAGTTCTTTCTAGGTGAGACTCATGAATGGGAATTTTAATGGAATCAATTCTTATGGAAGGAAATCACAAGCCTGGAATGACCGTTTCTCCTTTTTAAGAAACTTATTCCTTGAGTAAACCTAATATTCATTCTTTGTTTATTTTTCAAAACTTCCATTCAGAAGCTTACAATGTACTCTTGCTATGACTTTTCACCCACATTAAACCACATGCCAGTTTTGTGTGTGTGTGTGTGTTCGTGTGTTCCCACTAACAGTGTGCGTAGACAGCCACATCTTGCTTTTCTTATTGCAGCATCCTCAAGTAATAACTTGGGAGAGTGACGCTTACTAGAACTCATCTCTGCTTTACCAATCTAGGAAAGCATATTAATCTCTTGATGTCCTTTATCTAGATCCCAACTTATCATGTTTGGCAATTACCTTACTATAAGATTCAAAGTTGTTTCCTCTTTGCTATTTCTTCTGTTGTTGCAGTTATTTTAAATAGTTTTAAAATCAAGAAGCCTCAGTTTAGCTAAAAATATTATAGTTTTGTTTGAGAATTTTATATGCAGTCCTAGCACAATGATGATGTGGTTGAATATAATGGTGTCCTCTCTGACTGCTGTTTCTTGCATGGTTGTTCTGTAATTTTTCCCCATTTCAAAGAGAATACTGGGGAAAAAACAGCTTTTTGTTGTGGTTGTTCTATTCCTATCTTGCTGGGGTTTTTGGATATGAGGCTCAGAAGTACTGCAGTCACGTTATTCCATCTTAAGGAGAAGGTTAACATATGGCATATTCAGAGAATAGAAACTGCCTTTGTTTCTTTTCAATTTCTATGACAAAACACCATTACCAAGGCAATTTATAAAAGAAAGCATTTAATTCGGGGTTCATAGTTCCAGAGTTAGCATCCATGACCATCATGGAAGGAAGGAGGCAGGCAAGGCTCTGAAGCAGTAGCGAAGAACTCACATCCTGACATAAAACCTGGAGGCAAACTGATGGATACTAGAAATGGCTTGAGACTTTTGAAACCTTAAATCCTACCCGCTAGTGACATGATTCTCCCAATAAGGCCACACCCACTTCCTAATCCTTTCCAAATAGTTCCACCATCAGAGGACCAAGTATTTAAATATATGAGCCAATGGGAATCATTCATATTCAAAACACCACAGGAACCAATGGCAAAGAAAGTGAATGCACTTCTCCATGCTAATCTTTAAGCTGGACTCTCTCTGGACTTTCAGTTATCTTGACAATGCCAGCACAATTCCTTAGTGGGTTAAGTGTACTAAGTTCTCTGATATGTCTAAAAAAAAAAATCATTCCATTTAAAATTTATTTTGATGTGTTTCTTGTTTTTCCCCAAAGAGGCATGTATGGGATACTGACTCAGTAGGTTCACTTAGAAATATGCCAAAGCAGTTGAAATAACCAAGACAATAAAAGGCAAAGGTCAAGTGTGTTAGTTACTTTCTTGTTGCTATGATAAAACACTACTACCAAAGAATCTTATGGAAGAAAGTGTTTATTTGGGTGTTGCGGGTTCAGAGGGTTGAGGTCTATAATGGTGGCTGCAGCAGGTAACAGACATGCAGCTAGAAGCTGAAAGACCACAACTCGAAATGCAAGCATCAAGCAGAGTAGGTATACCTGAGACAGCCCCTGGCTCCTGAAACCTCAGTCAGCTCCTGGCTCCTGAAACCTCAGAGTCTGTCCCTCCCCAGTGATGTACTTCTCCCAGCAAGGCCATATCTCTTTAGCCTACCCAAATTGATACCAATGGGGACCAAATATTAAGATGCCTGAGGATATGGGACATGTCTCACTCAAACTACCATACTGTACTCTTTGGCCTGATACTCTTGTGCCCATATATAAAGCAAAATTCATTTAGTCTAACTTTAACAGTCTTCAAAGTCTATCCCTCAAATGGAAACCTAATATAGCAGAAACTTCCATATATATATATATATATATATATATATATATATATATATATATATATGAAGGGAATCTAGAGGATCCCAAGTGATCTAGATGTTTGCCAGACAATGCCCCAAGTGAACCCCTAAACAACTTAGGTTGTTGCCAAGTCTATAGGTTGTTCTCCACAAACTGATGACAAGGACCTGTTGCTGAAGAAAATACCTATACAGCTCAATGAACACTGAGAAGTCTGCTGGTAACTACTCAGAGCCTTCAGCCCTGGGTTACTGTCTTTGGTATAGGAAGATACTCTGCACAGTACCAAAGGAGAAACATAAACACAAAAAAACCCTGCTACAAAACCTTCAGTATACAAAGGTATCTGGACTACAAGATAATCTCTAACACTGATGGAACAAAGCTTGTGGGAATAACCAATCAATATCTGATTTCACTTAAGGCCAACTCCAGAAAATGGAGCCCATACCAAATGTTGCTTTGGGTGATCAAGTATCCCGTCCCGCGGGATTCAGTTATTCGTGGGTGCAAGGGGGACCGCGAACCTGGAAGGAAATGGGAGGAAAAGAAAGAGAGGCGGAGACCAAGTAGAATTGTACCTATCAAGGTCTCGTTTATTAAGCTGAGGTGCCTTCTTTTTAAAGCATACATCGCGGAGAATATGGGAGGGGTCGAGGGGGAATTATACAAAGAACAAAGAAGTGGGCATCTGCTGACATGGGGGCTGAGGTCAGGTGCCAAACTTGCGGGCACTCTGCATCTTATCTCTGGAACATAGATCCTCCTTGACAGCCTTGGGTGTCAGGCTGGGCTCAGGCGTAACTCATGTCCTTGGATGTCATGGGAACTCAGGAAGAGATAAGGAAGAGGGGACCATTATTCAACTTTACAGCCTTAGGTGTTAGGAAGGGAATAGGGAGGAAAGGGGGTGGCAACCAGCTCTTAGCACAAGGCCATTTGATTTGTTAAAGAGATTTGAGAGGGGATCATCTTCTCACGGGATGGTCTCTGACATCTCCCCCTTTTGAATTAAATTTAATAAGGCCACACTTAACTGAGGTGATCAAATAATCTCTTCATCTTTAGATGAGCGGGCATTACCATGGCTGGGGGGACATTGACCCGATTCCTCCCGTGGGTACTGTCACAGACCCACACTTGTGGCTCTTGGTATCTTTTGGGGAGGTGAGGCAGAGCCTTAGAAAAATTATTAATTGTAACTGAAATCAGATACCAACCTCTTTCCAAACCGGGTTTGTCTCTCAGGGAACTCAGAAATGGTCTATATGGACCTTCCCCTGCAATACTTAGTTTGCACCCATGCTGGGCCCATACCAGATTCGCATTTTTAACGAACCAGCATGCACAATTCTGAATTTTGTGCAGTTCTCATAGGAGAATTATCAACCTCAGACTCAGTAAGGCCTCTACAAGAATTATGTCAATTGTAACGCCACAATTCGTGGCTCTTAAGCTATAATAGGAGCTGGAGGTCACCCTTCTTTGTCCCTATTGTCTCCAAAACCTAAGGAACCAGGGGGACTCTGCATTAGCAGCAAGGGTGGAAAATTGGAGACGAGTCGCTGTTCCTGTCTCGGTGGGAGGAGGATCTTCTTCGTCTGAGTCCTGGATATCCAGCTGATGGTAGTGGACTGCAACTGGCTTACTTAGAGCAGCTTCAATCTGTGACTTAACAAAACTGGTTAGTTTTTTAAAGGCCCAGGGGCCAAAAGACAAAAGCAGCAAAATACCCAAGAAAGGTCCCAAAAGTGTGGGAAGCAAGGTAGTGACCCAGGGAGAAGTAGAAAACCAATTTTTATACCAATATTCTTGTTTCTCTCTGCTGCGTTTTCTCTCTTCCAAACTAGCTCTAACTTTATCTATACTATCTTGAACTAAGCCGGTCTTGTCAGAGTAAAAACAACATTCTTCTTTGAGGGCTGCACACAACCCTCCTTCTTTAAGGAACACTAAATCAAGACCTCGCCTGTTTTGTAATACTACTTCAGACAGAGAGACCAAGGAGTCTTTTAGATTTTTTAAGCCTCTCTGTAACTCTTGAATATCTCTGTCCACAGCAAGGTGGAGCTGAGTATACTGTTGTTGGGAAGTGACCAAAGATGCAATACCTGTTCCTGTGCCTGCAGCTCCTAAGCCTAGGATTACTGCTAAGGTTACTGCAGAAATAGGCTCTCTCTTATCACGGAATAGATCTGTGTCACTCTTCCAGAGCTGGAGGAGGTCTTCTGCATGGTGTACTGTCAGCTTCGGGAGAAGCTGAACTACAACACAATAATCTCTGTCATTTAAAAATGTCTGAGTGACTATATAGGTAGTAAGTCCAGTAGAACATGCTAAATAAGTACCATTAGGTGCTCCTAGATATCTAGAGGTGGCCTCTACTATAATAGTCTGATTGCAAACCTCTAATAAGGCCTGAGGAGGAAGCATAGAAGGCCCTAAAAGGCATAAGCCTATGCCAGACACCTGACTTAAAGTGAGTCCATCATGGCTCTCGGGGTGCCATCCAAGCTTACTGGAATCATTAATTGCAACAACTGATCCGAATGTTGCCACTCCTTCGTAAAAGGGAGGTTGAGGAGAAAAGCACACCCAACATTTTTAAACACCATCTTTAGCACACAATTTAATTATCTGTGCTGAAATAGGATATGTATGTGATTTAATTCACATATACTTTTCTCTCATATAAAGGCTATTTTTTAAACACAGTAAATGGGATGCATGCATGCATGAATTTATAGAAGATATAGGAGCATGCATAAAAACATTGTTTAACTTATTTTAAGATAATGACTATTAATTTTACTTAATATGATGGTATGTAATAGATCAAACATCAATATTCTGCAATAACTAAATTAATGGCTGTTTGGAACAAGGAAAAGACACTTATATATATAAGCAAACTCTGTACACTATAACTTTATATAAAGTAGGCAAGTCAAATCGCAATGTCTTGATAAATTCTACAGCTTGATTGACCTTTTATAAACGTTGAATTTAAACCTTATTTAGAACAACATCTGGCTAGGTCTGTAACAAGGCTCTAAGAAGTGCCACACAAGCCGCGCTGAGGCTACTCTCCTCTGAGGTCAGCATCAACCTAAATGCAAACATTTTCTCAATCTGAACACTCTGTCAGAGTCCTGGCCCAAAGATTATCCCTATTTTGAAGTATCTTTAAAGACCTGTTTTTTTGGGTTAGTACTGTTTAGAATGACTCCAACCCTGAGTTCTCAATTTTAAGCTAACTTTCTGTTACAAGCAAAAGGCTGCCTGCCCCTTTAAGAGCTTGTAATTGGCCCTTAGCAGGGCTTTTTTAGCTGTGTTGGCTCTTAGCCACAGTGCAGCTAACTTATCAGTTTGTGCTATGCAAATTGAGACTGCTTTTTAAACAAGTTAAACTAAATTAAAGGATGTACAGCCAGCAGATAAAGTTTTAACCATTTATATTTTTTAACATGAAACACAGAACAACAATCATTCAAACAACAAAACAAAAACAAACATGAATTGACAAATATATGGACAATTTGGTGCACCAAAAACAGACAATAGACAGACAGGGAATAGAACTTGGTGTCTCAAAGGGACACAGATATCTTAACCAGAGCTAAGAATATCTCCATAGGAGATAGAAAGGAAGCAGGACGTCTCCCGTTTTCCTTCTGTTTCCAGGAGAGCTCTGAAATAGCTTATTTTCATTTTTTTCTCTTTTTTGCTAAAAGGTCTCAAACAGGGGATAACTGCTTTTCTAAAACTTATTTTCTCTCTCTCATGTTTAGAGTCTACTTCCTTATCTCCTTCTTCTGGGAATACATCCAGAGAAGGGAGAGGAGGCACAGTGGTTGCTTTGATAGTTACTCTTCAATAAGAAAAGACAGTTGTAGGGACCGCATCAGGACCCTCATTAGCTAGTTTATCATTTAAGTCTCTACCTATCTTTCACCATTTTTTACAATGTATCTCTGCTTCATCTATAATAAACCATGGACATACCTGGTCTATGAAAATAAAAAGTCTAATCTATTTTTTCTTTTTTACTCGTACTCCTCTTTCTCTGAGAGCTACCTTTAAGCCTTTGATGAAGGCTGCCTCTTTAGATAGCTTGTTTCCCATGACCTGAAGTGGAGATGACTCACTCACCAAGGACTTCTCGCTCTTCCGTGAGCAGCGGAAAGGGTCCTTCACTGCTTCTGAATTGTTGGGGTCGCGACGAACTTCTCTGGAACCTCCACCGATTAGGAATTACGATCCGGACCTCGCCCTCACGTCGGGCGCCACTTATCCCGTCCCGCGGGATTCAGTTATTCGTGGGTGCAAGGGGGACCGCGAACCTGGAAGGAAATGGGAGGAAAAGAAAGAGAGGCGGAGACCAAGTAGAATTGTACCTATCAAGGTCTCGTTTATTAAGCTGAGGTGCCTTCTTTTTAAAGCATACATCGCGGAGAATATGGGAGGGGTCGAGGGGGAATTATACAAAGAACAAAGAAGTGGGCATCTGCTGACATGGGGGCTGAGGTCAGGTGCCAAACTTGCGGGCACTCTGCATCTTATCTCTGGAACATAGATCCTCCTTGACAGCCTTGGGTGTCAGGCTGGGCTCAGGCGTAACTCATGTCCTTGGATGTCATGGGAACTCAGGAAGAGATAAGGAAGAGGGGACCATTATTCAACTTTACAGCCTTAGGTGTTAGGAAGGGAATAGGGAGGAAAGGGGGTGGCAACCAGCTCTTAGCACAAGGCCATTTGATTTGTTAAAGAGATTTGAGAGGGGATCATCTTCTCACGGGATGGTCTCTGACAATCAAGAACCTAAGATTAGGTAACCCAGGGTCCTAGGGTAAAACCAATGCATTATTGTTCTACTAAAGAAACAGTAATAAAATGACACCTAATGACATCCTGCTGTCATCATAGATCAGAATCTTGCTCAGCCATCATCAGAGAAGCTTCCTTCAGCAACACACAGAACAAAAGTACAGAAACTCACAGACGATATGCAGAGAATATGAAACTTGAAACACTCGGCCCTAAACAGGATGTCTCCTGTCAAATCCCTTCCTTCATATCTCAGCGGAGCCTGTGAAAGAGGAGGCAGAAAGAGTGTAAGAGCAGTGGAGATGGAGGACACCAAAAAAGCAAAGCCCTTAAATCAACAGGACTGACACACATGTGAGCTCACAGAGACTGAGGCTGGATAACTGGTGCCTGCATGAGTCTGCACCAGATGGGGTCCGGAGCTGAAAGGAGAAATAGATATCTGCACCTATCCCTAAGCCAGACGCTATGTCCAATTGAAAACCATGTGCAAATGAAAATTTAGTTTTCTCCCAGGGAGTCTCACTGGGGAAACAAACTACTCTTAAGATAGGCCCCATGCCCCAGAAATAGGTGGCCAACAGAAAAAAATAAAAATAAAAACAACAACAACAAAAAAAAAAAAACCCGCAGTGGCACCTTTGGAGGTTCCTTGCCTCATAACGTCAGATCAAGGCTTTTGTTAGTTTGTCTTGTTTTGTTTTTTTATTTTTTATCTTTTATTTATTTATCTCTTTTGCATATATATTATAGATTCCAGCTTTTGTGCTTTTATGGGATTCCTGAGTGGGTATGTCTCTGCATCTATACCCGTTTCTTGTGCTTTTTCTTGGGCTCTTTTCTTTCTGTTTCTTTTGTCCCATTTCTGTGTGTTTAGTATTATTGTTGTTGTTGTTTGTGTTCTAGTGAGAGAGAGAAAGGGCATGGATTTGGATGGATGGGGAGGTATGGAGGAATTGGATGGCAGGGGGAACCTCAATCATGGTATTTTATATGAGAAAAAAATCTATTTTCAATGAAAGAAAAATGCAAACTATATAAATTACTAGACAAGTAAGAAATGAATAGATTCATAGTTCATGTCAAATTAAACCAAGACCCAATGGCTCAAGGTATAACAGAAGAATAGTGGTAAGAAGTCACCGTGCCCAAAGGTATTTGTCTTATTTATAAACTCTCTTGCTGTTTATGACTTTACAGTTTCAAGAATGTGGTTGTCAAGGGTATAACTATTTAAACAATTCAACAAATGCCATTTTAGTATTAAAAAATAAATAATAAGATAAAAATTTAAAGAATCCCCAAAGTCTTTTACAGTCCTGATCCTGTTTCAGAGTTGAAAGTCCAATGCCCCTTCTGAGACTCAAGACAATTTCTTAACTGTAACCACTTGTAAAATGCAAAAGTAAACTGCATTCTTTCAACATGCAATGGCACAGAATATCCATTCCCACTTCAAATGGGAAGATGGCAGCACAGTGAAGAAACACTTGACCAGAGCCACAAGGCAAACTCCAACTCCTATAGCCCCATCTAGCTTTGCTGCCTGCAAGATACATCTCTTAGGGATGTTCCACTCCCTTTGTGTAGCTCTCCTTGGAAGAACTTGTGATTCTGGCACCTTTAACATCTTGGAGTCTCCAATACAACTCGAGCTTCACCTGCGGCTGCTTGCCATAGCCTTCGCGCATAGTCTCTTGCCAGTTCAGGCCTTTATGCCAGGGACTGCCCTATACCCCCACAGTTCCTGCTGTACCAAATGAGTCTGTCCCAGATGTAGTCTAGAGCTGAAAGGAGAAGTGGCTTTCCATAATGTGGAGGAAGATTTTGTGACCCTTTTGTTCATGTATCTTGTCATGATTCTAAGGCCCCACTTTGTGGATGACACTGACAATTCTGCTGCCAGCTTGGGATAGAGCACTGGGCCCTTGAATGACATTTGCAGATGCTCTAGTTGGTTGTTTATTTCTAGGAGCAGAAGATCCCTTAGACACTTTGTCTTCACAAGCTGAAAGATTAATTGCCTGTGGTCTTTGCCTGGGAGCATCCTTCCCTTTATTCCAATGGTTCCTACTTAGTGGCATTAATCTCCTTAACAGTCTCTTTCAGCACAATCCTTGGCTGTCTAAATGTTCCAGTGTCCTTTTACTTTCCAAACTGGGCATTATGTATTTTTTTTTTCTTTCTGCTCCACTTGTTTTATGTGTATGATTTTTTTTTCCTTGTAGGCTTGCAGCACAGTGATTATGAATAACCATGCAAGAGTCAGTATTAGGTGTTTTGAAATCTCCTCTACCGGAAAGTTTATTTAGTCTGTTACTTTAAAATATATCCCCAGACAAAGTATGTGTACAGAAAGCAGCTATTTATTAAAATATTATAAGAATAGACTCTGTCTCAGTTGCTAATATTTTCCTCTCCTAAACCTCTTGATCTGGTTCTCCTGCTCCATGTTTCCTTAGCCCTGTCTTCCTAGCTCCTTGGTCATCCCCTTAAACTCACCTAACAGTTTGTATTGCTTTTTTAGTCCAATGTCCTAGGGTCTACCACATTTCTCAAAAAGAAAAATTCCACATCGGTGGGTTCTTCACAGCAATACCCTTTATCTATTGCTGTGATAAAATACCATGAACTTGACAAAATGACTTTTGAAATCTCAAAGTGTGTCTCCCAGCAACATTTTCTCCTGCCAAGGACACACCTCCTTAGCCTACCCAAATCAGGGACCAAATATTCAGATGCCTGAGAATATGGCTACATCTCATTCAACAACAAACTTATGGCTTGGACTGTGGCATATGCTGCAATATGTCCAAGAGAGAAAATTCTATACCCCCTTATTAATGTGACAGTTACATCACCATCATAGATTCAGAGCCTACTTCAGTCTATCTCTGTGGCTTTTAGTAAGACCTGATTATTCTAAACAAATACTTCCAGAAATAAGGATTTCAGACTAAAGTGTAAACCAAATGCTGACCAGGGTTCTGGTCTTCCTTTTGGATGTGATCAGTGAATGTAATGTGTGGGACTGTGAGGTGGCTGAAGAAGGACAAGATGGAGAATGCACAGCTGGAGGGGAGGTTGAAGATGCTTCCATACTCAGGCCAAAGCACTCTCCTTGTATACCTAGGCTTTCACTGAGAGATTATTTTGTGTTAGGTGAAATGATAAAATATATAATACTGTTTTTTTCCTCAAAAAAAAAACCTTATTTTTGTTGTTGTATTTAATTATTGACTCTTTTATTCAATCCCACCTACTAGGCATCTTTGTTTAGTGCTCCATCCTACTGTAAGTAATAGAGAAGACTGGTAGATGAATAAAGAGATTTCCTATCTTTAAGCCCACTCCACCCCCAGCTTCTACCACAAGGACACATGACAAAGCATTTTAAGACGTGGTAAAGAGCAATAGCATAACTAAAAACCTGGCATGGATTAACTTTGAAATGCTCCTTCGCTAGGCTCAGAGTTTGAATGCTGCGTCTCTATATAGTTGTACTATTTTAGTCAACAATGGCCCCTTAAGGAGGTTGTACCTCACTGGAAGGAGTAGTTCAATAGGGCTGGGCCTTTGAAGACCTGAAGGTGAAGCATGTATCCTAATGTCAGAAAAGTTAAGTTAGCATGTTAGCGATATTCTGCACACCACTCAACATTATCTCTATCTGTAAGAAGAATGTCTTAGGTATCATGTTTTAATTCTCAGTGATGATGGATGGTGAAGAATATATTTGAAGATAGGAACACCTGCTCCTCTGTCCATGTCTACAAAGTACTAGACAGAGACATGCGTGTATATTTAGCAAGTAGAAGCAGCAGTAACTTAAATTTGCCTTCCAGTAATCAGAGTTTGTTCTACACTGCATTTTCTTAATGTATAACTATTCTCTACTTTCAGATGAATTTAGAGAACGTGTGTGTTGCTTTAAGTTTAGAATTCTCTATTAAATAGCCCGGTATTACAAGTGTTAATTCTGCTTCGAATACTGCCCGACTTACTCAGGCAATGCTCAGAATATGGAGTTCATGTTTGTTTGTGTTATTTGGAATTCTGTTTGACAGATTAAAACGTCAAATTATCCTCATGAACACAAGTTGGGATTACTATATGTCGAGTTTCTAGATTATGTTTTATCCTGGAAGCTTTAACAGCTTTTCCTCCCAGTTGTGGACAGAAAGCAATACTATTCTGGAGGGGTATCATCACGACTCGTGGTAGTATAAATGCTAACTGACATTAGCAGCAATTGATAGATCAATAAGTGGTTTGGGGGAATTTTCCTCAGGAAAAGAAGTTAGAGCTGTCACTCATAAGTTGCAAAATTGAGCTTTAGATGAGTTCACACTCCTACCAAACTTTTACTCCTAACCTAATATTTTTATAGAGAAAATGAAAACTCACAGAAAGAATGTAGAGTAAAACCTGGGGTAACCTACGGTGCTGAATTTGTCTTCCTCCTGGCTGAGCTCAGTCTTGTAACATTTTTCACTTCTCTGACATTAGGCACAGAGGAAAAAGAGGCTCTATATAGGAGGGTATAATTACTCAGTCTGATGATATACTTTATAATCTCTTCCTCTAGATGCCATTTTAAATATTTAAAAATTCTGTGTATATTCAGATGATGTGTCAAACATAGCTCTGTGTCCACGCTGTTATTAAATCTCAAGGGGTCATTGACAAAGACAAAACTAGTAACTAATGTTCACACGGCTTTCCAAATGCTCTCTGACTTCCTATTTCTGGTCCCCAAGAAGTCTATATCAGGGAAACAACAACAAGAAGAACAAAGGTGTCATGTTCAGCACCATGAAATAGGCTGTGTCCAGGAAAACAGCCAGCCACCAGTTCCTTAACAGCTGAGTTTGGAGGGGAGGGGGGATATTTATGTTCATATGATTACACACTGCTTCTATTAAAGCACTATAAATCCTAAATCTAAAATAGCATACACTCATGTCCACAGATATAGAGAAGGCATTTGATAAAATGCAACAATTCCTAATGACAAAAGCCTTGAAGAATCTAAGACTAGAAGTAACATACTCCAATACAATAAAGAATATATACGGCAGTACTATAGCCAATATTACCAAAAAGGGTAAGACTGAAAGAATTTTTCTCAAAAAAAACAAAACCAAAAACAACTCAGTTGCAAAGCTAGGGTGCTTGCTGTCTTTGCCCTTATTCAATGTAGTGATCAAAGCATTAACTAGAAAAGTAAGGCAAGAAAAAGGAATAAAACGTAGAGTTTGGTCAGTACCAGCTCCATTGCTATGGCTAAACTGGTTACCATCATAACCTTGGAGAATCTGTAGCCACCAACCCTACAGCAGTTAACAAGAGGCTAAGACTCAGAAAGGCTCTGTTGCCATCAGGGTCACCCATACACACAACCATGAGAAGCTAACTGCCTAGCCAGTAGCTTCTTCTCCCAGCCTTCAGTACTGCCCATACCAAACCTGGCAGCATGAGATGTAGGATAGATAGTCTAGGCAGCTTCATATTCATGGTGTATGCTGACTGGAACAAAATTGTATTATGGAGAAAGGCTTTGGAAGTAGTAAAATTGTTAAATTAAAATTAATGTAAAATTAAAAATAAAGCAAGACCCATCTATTCTCTGCCTCCAAGAACAGCATTCCACTATAAAAGACACACTACCTTAGAGTGAAAAGGTGGAAAACAGCATTGCACACCACAAACACCACACCACCAATAATACTTCAGAATGTATAATAAATATAATGTATAATTTATAATTTATAATATGTAATATATAATGTGCAATATATAATAACATATAATACATAATTCATATGTCACATATCATACATCAATCATACATATATATCATACATCATACACCAATACGATATATAATATATAACATATAATATAAATATAATATATAATATACAATATATAGTATATAGTGTACAACATATAATATATTCTATATATGTATACTTAGAATAATATTTAAAGTCATTTTAAACAACTACTCCTAGGAAACAAACAGGTATTGCTATTCTAATATCTAATATAATAGACTTCAAACCAAAAACAGAAAAAAAATAAAAGTCACTTCATAGTGATGAAGGGAAATCTCCTTTGGGAGACTACACTGACACAGCAGTAAGCTGCCTTCTGCTTATGCTCATGGTCACAAGCCTTCCTGAGAGAAGGCTGTCTTTCCAATGAACAGTGGTGAATTTACAACCTTATGAGTGCCCTAGATGTACAGAATAAACAAGAAATGTGCATCCAGCTCTGAACAAGACATTTATACTACCACCTCTAGGCTCAGAGAACACTGCAGAAGAGGAGGTGGGAAGTATGTAAGAGCTGGAAGGTGAGGCGACCAGCTGAGAGGGCTATTCTCTAGCCTCAGAATGAACATTTTGATTAATAAGTCTCAAAACTATGGTTAAACTAGGCTCATATAAGACAGCTCTCCCAGCTACTGATCAATGGAAGGTAAAGGATAAACAGGACATTTCCCTTCATCTCTGAAATTTTGGAAATTGGTTCTGGAAGAGGGGGAATCATGTCTGTAGTTGTGTACCTACCAGTGATCCCTCTAGGCTCAAACATGTAGCTCCCAACTCAAGGCCACAGAGATGCCCCTGAGAAGTATCAATAGGTCACAAACAAAACAATCCGCTTGAACACAAAAGAGAGATGTGTGGAGGGGGAGGGGTGAATGGGGATGGGAGGGGGATAAGAGGGAAGTGGGAGGTAAGCTGGTCAGTGCATTACATACATGTGTGAAAAAGTCTATGAACAAATTTACTTAATAAAAAAAAGAACACTGTGATTCAAAAAAATCCCTGAACATGGTGTACTTATAAAATAAATAATATAAAGGTCAAAGAGTTACCCTAGCACAATAGTAGTGAATAACTTTACTATCTAGTTCTCACCAAATGATAGGTATTCCTGACCAAAAACTATATAAATTAAATGGCATCATAATCAAATAGTCTTAACAGACATCTACAGAAGATTTCATCTAAATGCTGCATAACACAAAATATTCTCAGGAACCCAGAGAACTTTTTCAAAAATAGGCAATATATTAGTACATAAAAAGTCTCAATAGATAGAACAAATTGAAATGGTGTTTGTATTCTGTCTGATCCCGATGGGAAAAGACTATAAACGAGCAGCTGAGAAACCCCAGAACATAGGCAAGCTCATGGAGATTAGACAACATCCTAGCAGTGATAAATCAATCTTTAAAGAAACCAAGAAGGAACTTTTAAAAATGCTAGAATAAGATGAATATGAAAACACAAGGTTCCGAAACCTATAGGACATAATGAAAGCATTCCTGGGAGGGAGGTTTACAGCTCTGTTTGCAATAAGAAATCGGAGATTTCAAACAGTTTAATGACACACCTTGGGGCCCTAGAAGAAGAGGAAGAAAGCAAACTAAATCAGTAAGTAGAAATAAATTAAGATCAAGCATTAATTAATGAAATGGAAACAAGCAATACAAAAAAAATCAATGGAACAAAGAGTTAGCTCTTTTTAAAAAATAAACAAAATTTACAAACCCTCAGTTAAACCAAATGAAAGAGAGAAAAGACCAAATAATAAATTTTAAAGGAATAGGGAGCCATTAAAACATTACCAATAAAATTTTAAATGTCATCATGTCTTACCTTAAAAGCCTATATTAGAGCCAGGCGTGGTGGCGCATGCCTTTAATTCCAGCACTCGGGAGTCAGAGGCAGGCGGATTTCTGAGTTCTAGGCCAGCCTGGTCTACAAAGTGAGTTCCAGGACAGCCAGAGCTATACTGAGAAACCCTGTCTCGAAAAACTACACACACACACACACACACACACTCACACACACACACACACAAGCCTATATTATACCTAAGCTTGGAAAATATAGAAGAAATGAATAATCTTTACATGTATATGACCAGCCAAAATGAGATTAAAAATTTAAATATATCAATAAAACATTGAGATTTAAGCAGCAATTAAACACTTCCTGAATTAAACAGACCAGGCCAGATGGTTTAACTTCAAATTTTACTAAACCCTCAAAGAAAAACTAATCCTAATGCTACTCAAACTTTTCCAGGAGATAGAAAACAAAGGAAGATAAAAGACTTTTTATGAAGCTACAATTACTCTAATACACACAGATGAAGATGCAACAACCAAAGAAAATTACAGTCCGGTTGACTTAATGAAATCTATGCACAAAAATTTCTTAACAAAATATTTGTAAATTGAACTAAACAAAATATCAAAAAAATCATTTACTATAGTCAAGCTGGCTCTATCATTGAGATGAAAAGATAGTTCAGTATACTTAAATGGAAAAGTGGTTATATATTTTGTAAGTAGACTCAAAAACAGAAATTACACAGTAATCTGTGTAGATAAAGAAAAGCTTTTTGACAAAATACAAACTTCTTTCATGTTAAAAGTCCTGAAGAAACTTGGAAAGAAGAAACATTGTCCAAGATAATAGTTTATATGTGATAAACCTCAAGCCTACATTATAATAAATAGGATTCAAATATAAGATGTCAAAAAAAAAAATAGGATTTGAAACACTTGCAAAACAGTCAGGAAAAAGACAAGGGTGTTTTATTTCTACTCTTATTTACTATAGTACTGGAAATTTTGGATAAAACAAGAAAACAAGAAAAACAATTTAAAAGGATATAATAGAAAATGAAGTCAAAGCTTGTCTTTGTCTATTTACAGATACTAAGAGTCTACACATGGGATTCCTAGAAGATTCCAAAAACCAAGTAAACAAACAAAAACAAAAACAAACAAAAAAACAAAAACAAAAAAACCCTCACTAAACTTCTGTCTTAGTCAGGGTTTCTATTCCTGCACAAACATCATGACTAAGAAGCAAGTTGGGGAGGAAAGGGTTTATTCGGCTTACACTTCCACACTGCTGTTCATCACAGAAAGAAGTCAGGACTGGAACTCAAACAGGTCAGGGAGCAGGAGCTGATGCAGAGGCCATGGAGGGATGTTCCTTACTGGTTTGCTTCCCCTGGCTTGCTCAGCCTGTTCTCTTATAGAATCCAAGACTACCATCCCAGAGATGGTCCCACCCACAAGGGGCCTTTCCAGATTGATCACTAATTGAGAAAATGCTTTACAGTTGGATCTCATGGAGGCATTTCCTCAACTAAAGCTCCTTTCTCTGTGATAACTCCAGCTGTGTCAAGTTGACACAAAACTAGCCAGGACACCTTCTTAGAGTTGATGGACATCTTCGGCAAAGTACCAGGATACACATTTTTAAAATTAGGAAAACAATTCTTTTCACAATAGCCTAAAAATAGCTTCTAATAAACCAAACAAGGATGTGAAAAATCTCTACAATTAAAACTTTAAAAATATAAAATCTGTAAAATTGAATAAATAAATTGAAGAAGACACTGGAAGATAGAGAATTCTCCTTTGCTCATGGCTAGGAAGAATCAATATTATGAAATAACATGTCCTACCAATCACAACCCACAGTTTCATTGCAAGATCAATAAAAATTGCAGCAACATTCTTTACAAAAAATAGAAGAAAATCAATATTAAACGGAAGCCACTTTGCAGTGGATTGAATGAGAATGTCCCACACAGGCTCAGATGATTGATTCTTTTGTCCCCAGTTAGTGGTGCTGTTTTAGTAGGTTTAGGTGTTGTGGCCTTGTTTGAGAAAGTATGTGGCTTAGGGCAGGCTTTGAGGTTTAAAATTCATGCCTATTTCCCACTTTACACTCTGCTTTCTGCCTTCTTCAAGATGTGAGCTCCCAGATATTCCAGCTACAACGACTGCCCCTTACTACCATGATTCCCTGCCCTAATGAACTCTGGAGCCTCAATTCCAAATAAACTCTTATTTTTTTAGTAAGTTGCCTTGGTCATGATGCCTTATCACAGCAACAGAAAATCAACTAAGTCAACCCTGTAGCCAAAGTCACCTTGAGGGAAACAGAACAGGGCTCGCAGTATCACCTACCGGATTCCAAGTACTGTGTTAGAGAGCACAGTAATAAAAAGGGGATATTAGTACCAAAAGAGGAACAGAATTAAGAATTAATTTAGAATTAAGAATGCAACTGTTTCTTTGACAAAATTGACAAAAATACACATTGGACAAAGGACAGAATTGTGCTGGAAAAACTGGATATTTACAGGAAGAAAAATGAAACACTATCCTTATCCCTTGCCCTACACAAATGAACTTCAGTTGGTTCAAGGATCTCAACATAAGATCTGAAAATCTGAAATTGTTCGAGAAAACTAAGGAGTACACATCTAGATATAATCACAGACCAAAAAAGAAAAAGAAAAAAAAAACACCTTTCTGAATAAGATTCTAATCACTCAGGAAATAAGAACAGGGACAAATGGCATATCATGAAAGTAAAAAGCTTCTATACAGCAAGAAACTATAAAGCAAACTTCTTTTTTTTTTTTTTATTTATTTATTATATGCAAGTACACTGTAGCTGTCCCCAGACACTCCAGAAGAGGACGCCAGATCTCGTCGCGGATGGTTGTGAGCCACCATGTGGTTGCTGGGATTTGAACTCTGGACCTTCGGAAGAGCAGTCGGGTGCTCTTACCCACTGAGCCATCTCACCAGCCCTAAAGCAAACTTCTACAGAGCAAAGAAACTGTCAATCAAATAAAGAGACAGCCTACACAATGACATAAGAAATTTGGCTAACTATAGAGACAACAGAGGCTTGGTATCGAGGTTATACAAAAATCTAAGGAACTAAGTCTCAAGAAAACAAGCTACCTAATCAAATGTCAGCTATAAAACTAAATGAAGAATAACCAAAAGAAGAAATTCAAGTAGACTAATAAATATCTTTAAAAGTGTTCAATATCTTTTGATTTCATGGAAATGCAAATTAAAACTCTCACATCAGAAAAACATCAACCAAAATGGCTATCTTCAAGAAAATAAATGAACAGAAATTATGTGATTAAAGGGATATCCTTACCTATTGCTGGTAAGATTATGACATTTATTTAGTCAGTGTGAAGGATCCAAAAAATTTAAACTAGATCTACCATGTGACTTAGCAAACTTACAAGTCCATGTCCCTTGATGCTCTACTCACAATAGCTTGGAATCATCTTACATGTCCATCAACTGATCAGTGGGTAATGAAAATATACATGCACACAATGGAATTTTATTCAGTATCAAAGAAAAATGAAACAATAAATTTGCAGTAGAATTGACAGAACTGGAAGGAATACTATGAAGTGAGGTAACCCAGAAGCAGAAAGACAAACATCACATGTTTTTAGTCACATACAGAGCCTAGCCTTGATGTTTTAGATTTGTGTGTTTAATTCAGAGTGTGTATAGAGGTTGGGATGTGAGAGAGTTCACTTGGATTGGGGGACTAGTGGGTAAGAGAGATTATAGCAGTCTACTAATAAAGTAAAAATTGATGATATGGGAGATTAAAATTTTAAATAGGGATAGGAACTGGAGGAAGGAAGGGATGGGATTAGGTTGAGCAAAATTAAGGATGTATGGAAATGTGCCCACTGTTTTGTAAACTAATTAAAATGTAATTTCCTTTAAATTAGTATGAATGGAAGTAACCTGCATGAGTGGAAAATGCTTCCCTCAAATGACATAAGTTATTAAGTAAAAATTTCAATCCTGGGCATGGAATACCTTTCTGTAAGTGTTTGGTTGAAGAGACTCCAAAACTCTCCAAACAACACTGGCCACTGCCATTGCCCTCGACTGCCTACTCTACCAACATGATAAGCCTCTGTTGAGGATGCTACAACACACTTTGGTTGCATGGCTGAAAAGTCGATCTGGAACTGACTGAAAGTGATATAGAAACTTCTTCCCTGCTGGCTAGTTCTCACAGTACTTGAAGGTGCTGTTTAGGCTATATACTGAGGAGAATCATTAGTAGCATCCTTACCTATCTGTGACTCCTGAATGTTAGAGTTCTGGCCTGCCAGGCAAGATGTGCTAACTGGTGTAACGGCACCTTAACTGTTATGCAGCAACCAACTGTTTCTGATTGGATTTTGCTCCGCAAGAGGAGAAACACGTCAGCTGCTGTAAACCAGTCTAAAGCCTACACTAAGGAGGTCATAGGCTCTAGTCTGGTGAACTTGTTACTGATATTTTATTAAAGGGTCATCTTGCCAAACTGCTTTCCAAATCTTTATTTGCAGACCTGTAAGTTAGTGCTTCTCTAAACTTTGTTCAGAGAGGCTTCCTCTTGGAATGGACGGCAGTCAGTGCCAAGTCATAACTGGTCAAAGTACTGAGACTGAATGACTACCGAGGACTCCATTCTAAATGGGACATTTAGATCACACACACACACACACACCCCGCAAGAGTTGGGGAACATTGTAGAAGAGGAAAGAAAGGAGCTGAGAGCCAGGGGAGTGTCAAGTGCTCTTTCTGGACATGCATGCCATTGCATTCAAGAACTCACAGCAGCTGTTCTTCTCTGCATGAGACTGGCATGAGCTTTGGCATGCCAACGTATCACGGATCAGAGAAGGAATCATGAGACAGCCCCTCACCACCCCTGACTGTGGCGCTACTGGCAGCTGATGGACCCTAGAGGAGGCTCCCATTTTTCTTCAGGAGTGTGGCTGCTTGTGGTCTATTCATGTTCCTTTGCAGACAGGCAAGTTTAACCGAACTAAATGGCTTTAAAAAAAGAAGGAGGAAGAAGAGGAACAGCAGGTGGAGAACAAAGAAGATCTGAAGTTGGAAAGGGAAGGTATTCTTGGTTATGTCTGGGAGAGCAGAATGCACTATGTGGGTTGGGTATGATCTAGATACTTTGTTTGTTGTTGTTTTTCCGAGACAGGGTTTCTCTGTGTAGCCCTGGCTGTCCTGGAACTCACTCTGTAGACCAGGCTGGCCTCGAACTCAGAAATCCGCCTGCCTCTGCCTCCGGAGTGCTGGGATTAAAGGCGTGCGCCACCACGCCTGGCCAGTATGAAATCATCAACTAACATTTAAAAAAAATAAGAAAGCAAATTCTTTTAAGAAAGTTGGAAAATAAAGATACAATTTGTTTCTTCTTAACTTTGTAGGTTGAGACAATGTCAAAGCAAGCAGTCCTAAACCACAGCGGTCAAAGCCGGGAATAGCACATGTTTGTAGGGATGCCATTGGCCTGCTGGGACCAAGAGCAGGACTTTCCAGCTTCTTTTCTAGCCGCCTTTCCATTTCATGTTCTTATCTCTAAACAGTGCTTTATCACTGAGGCTGCTCATTCTGAACCTGGAGTGATCTTCCATCTGGCCCCTTGTCTGAGAAGGTGGTTGTATCAACTTCCATTTCTGATGGGAAGTGTGAGAATGGCTTCCTGGGACGCTCACTTGTGACTTATCTCTCCTTGCTCTGCTGTGCATTACAGTCTCTATTTCTACCTTCTCCGACATATCTCTGGAAAGAAAAGAAGGGCCTCTCTCCCAGACAGCTGCTGAGTTTCTCATCAGAGAACCATCAAGCCTCTTCATCTGCCACTGAGAGGGCCTAGAAATCGCCTCCATCCTTTCATCTCTCATCCCTTTGTACACAAATCAAAATTTAACTGAGTGATGTTTAAAGTCAGCCTAGACATAAAAATCTCAAAACAAGTGCATGCCTTGTTTTTGTTATTGTTGCTGTTGTTAAGTTTCCTCTGTGTATTAGTTACTTTCTCTTACTGTGATAAAACATCAGCTTTCAAAGCAACAAAAGGAAGAAAGACTTTACTTTCGGATACAGCTACAGAAGAATAGAGGTCTGCAGTGGGAAAGGCCACCATGAGGTGGGAGGAGCAGGAAGCTGGCAAATCCCATTTGCATTCACACCAAAAAGAACAAACCAAAAAAAAAAAAAAAAAAAGAACCCAAAAAACCCCAAAACCAAGCAGTGCAGGAAGTGGGAAAAGCCTTTCAACCCTCACATCCTCTACTTACTCAACAATGCTTTACCTCCAAGTGCTGCCCACTGAGGATGAAGTATTTAAACACATGAGTCTATAAAGGATGTTTTCCATTTGGATTGTCACACTGGGTCATTGGAAGCAGAAAAAAATGTTCAAAATTTGTATATGTGGAGAAGTTGAGGGAGCAAAAGGAATATGATCAAAATACATGAAAGCTGTAAATATTTTTCCCTTAATTTAATTCATAGTAGGACCACTTGTTCTCCACAGAAGATCAACAGCAAGAAAGTTCCAAGCCTACAGAAGGTTTGACTCTAGGCTAAGAAAGTATGCCTAATCCTAACTTAGCTGAGACCACTTCTGATACGCTACGCACACCTCCATGCAAAGTGATTTCTCAACATTGACACCAAACCCCATTCAGCTAGTCCACAACACGGCAAGTTGAGATAACAGCAAACAGAGATTCAAACACCCACTCAACAAAGATAAGAGTATATATCCATACCAAAGGACAAATGGTGAAATTCCAGGCCTCTGTTTCATGAGAAATCTATAAAGAACAATAAATCAAGGTGAAGTAAATGATTTAAATAGACCAATAACTATCAGTTAGATTAAAGCAGTTATTAAAAATCACCCAACTTTAAAAAGTCCAGTATCAGATGAATATATCACAGAATGTTATCAAACCCTCAAAGAACAAACGACGTGGATGTGGCAGGTTTGTGTGTACACAAAAGGACACTCACCTGCCCACACGACTCTTTCCTGTTTCACTTCGTCTTAGCACTTGGGGGTTTCCTATCACAACATCCCCTTAAGGCACAAATCTGTTGTGGGTGTTAAAGTGCATTATCTTAGTTTAGAGATTTATATTTCTGTAACAGCATAATGTGTGTGGCCATTCTTCTTTTGACCATGAATCTATGAGGCCAGAGACAAACTTACCTTTCATAGGCTGTCTATGCAAGCTAAAGTCAAGCAGGCTCCTAGAATCAAATGCATAGAATCTATGAGGGTCTTGAATCCTCCCCCCCCCTCCCCCATTGAAAATCATATTCCAGGTAAATTATCTGGGTTTTGAAATTCCCAGGTCTGAACCAGGATACAGCAAAATTTTCATTTTTTTCTATGTGGTGTGTGTGTGTGTGTTTTGACTCTTTTTCTGTGACCTTTTCATCATCAACTATTCATAAACAATAGTTGCTAAGACTAAACTTTCCACAGATTCCCCATTCAAAGGTGAGAAGACAGTCTAAAGCTAAGCAGAATTCATTGTATTGTGCGTCTTGATTTGCTGCTTAGCTAAAATGTTAAGGGCCTTGGTGGTTTAATTGGTTATGATTATAACTGTACCTTGTAACCAGAGGGGACAGTTTAATATATCCACAGAAGCCTGCTAATCTCAGGACCACTCCTCTGCCCAGGTGGCTGGACTATATAATGGATTATCCATCCAGGGAGACATTCATGATCTTTCCAGTATCAATTTACATGGTCTGATGTTCCATGTAGTTTCCCCAGCCCTCACATACCTGTGCTCTCAAGTGTCCCCCTCTGGCAAGAGAAAACAGGAAGGTCCCAACACATAAGAGTCATGACCCAACTTGGGAAAAGCAGAGCATAAGCTGTTCTCTAACATAGCCAACACAGTTCTCCTGGGATTGCCATTTGACATTATTATTAACACTCTCCCATGCCTGTTAAAGATTCAAAAAGTCAAAGAAGGGGTGTGGAACTGGTTCTGAGTGGTTTGAGAATCATTGCCTTTGGGTCTTTGGGGCAGGTATGTTATAACATCTTTGGCCTAAATAGATCACAATCCCCATAGAAATATTGATTGGTTTTCCCCATAAAGCAATGAAACTATTTCCCAATATTTAAGAACCCCTTTCATCATAAGGTTCAAGGGAATCTAGCTCTGGCAGCTCCCAGAGACATTGGTTTCCTGTGTTAGTTCCTCCACATACAAAGCAAGAGGTAACCTCTTAGCATTTGAGCCATCTCTGCCAGGTACAAAAACAGGTTTCTTGGTGCGGTGGACGGTGAGAAGGTTTTGTTTCTTCATAAAGGGAATGAATGATCTCTTGCGATAAAACCTGAATTGGAACTGTGACCCTCTTGAAGTTATAGTATGGTTCTTAGGGGTGTGTGTGTGTGTGTGTTTGCATACGCTGGTGCATGGCAATTTTGTGGACACTCTTTTATTTCAAGCCTTCTAATTTAACGACTAAATTTGAGGGGGCTACCGGCTTCCAGTTTACAGCTGGATGGGGAAGCACTATTTTCTCATTATCTTTCCAGGTGGCCCGTGAAACACAGCTCCATGTGGAACAGTAAGCCCAGCAATCACTGGAGCATGTGGCTTAGGCTGAGGTCCACTCTTACTTATATTTATCATTGAACCTACATTCCATCCTCATGACAGGCTTCCACAACTGATGATCAGCAGAGAGTTATTGCTGTCATACACATATCAAAAGTATTGGCACTGGCAGGTGGGGACCTGGGATCATCTAATAAATGTCACCCATCTCAGGAGTGGCAAATCATAAGCTACTTTCCACTAGTGTGTGTCAAAACAGTGTGTTGGTTTTGCTACTGGCAGATAGAATATGTGGTCTTGCTTTTGCCAGCCCTTATCCCTTGGCAAGAGAAGTTATATGGTAAGGTAAGGCTTGGACTATGCCTAGACCATGTTTCATGTCTTTTGCTCTAGGGTCTGCTTAGCTCTAGAGATTTTGCTTAAATCTATGGATTTTTCCTTATAGAGAGCCAATGTACATGGAGTGTGATCAAGGCATTCTTAGAGTCTATAGATACATTGACACTTTTTCTTGCTTCCAGTTGGAAGACTTGGGCCAATGCTTTAAGATATCTGACCATGCTGATATTTAGTGAGCCAGGACTCATCTTCTCCACTAAGTCATTACTACTGAGTTACCCAGACTCAAGAGCAGTTAGCCACCTGAGGAATTTCTGAACCAGACATGGTGATGTTGGGATTGGAATAAAGCAAACATTCTCTGGACCAATCTGATATTACCTTTGGACAGATAAAACCCAAGATGCTTGGCCTTTTGCTACCAGAGTTGAACCTTCTTTGAAGCAACCACGATCCCTCAATCCAATCCTCTCTGTCGTTCTGGCCAGCACTCGGCCATCCCTTTATTGGCAGCATGTAAAATTATGTTTGTCTTCTGAGAAAGTTCTAAAGCTGAGGCTATCACAGTACCAAACAATAGTTAGAGAGTTGGCCCCTGGGGTGGCCAAGTTGAAGTCCCCACTGTCTAGATTTTCCCATTAAAAGACAAAAATGGGCTGATTCTGAAGAGCAAAGTAGATACAAAGATGGCATCTTTAAGCACACAAAAAGTCATATATTGTATGAAAACAGTTTAACTTTCAATAAAAGAAATCAAATTATAAAGAAAGAAAAATATAGCTTTCATAGGGATTAGACCCCAAAGTATGTAAAGTCTGGGGACAACCAGATCAGGGTCCAAGTTGTCCAGTTTGCTCTACAAGCCATAGGCTGGCCTTCTCTGAATACTCCAAGCATTCACACCAACAAAGCTCTGTCATTCTTGTCACAGGCACCTGAAATTCCCTCAGGCCTGGCCTTCCAAGGATGTATTAACCATCCACTGATTCTCAGCTGCTCTCAGGGGTCGGGGCAGGGGGGATGACAAAAGGTCTCCCAGATCCTTTTGTAAAAGTGACTTGTAATGTCTCCAGGTCCCTGAAATACCTTTGAGATCATATCCGTGAGCCTCTTCTTTTATGCTGTCAGAAAGAGTCTCCCAGTCACATTTGAGTCTCTATGAACCCACTTCATCATAGTGTCTCAGGAGGTCCCCATCATGGAGTTGACTCTGAGCATTGCCTGTGGCATTGGCTGATATACTTCAGCTGGAGCACTCTCCTACCCATTTTAGGCTGCCTGAGTTAAATGTCTCCCCTTGATGTTAACCAGCATTAAGTATCTGGCAATAGTCCTCTCAAATGAGAATGTTGATTTAGATAATGGGCTACATTAAGTCAACTAGAACCTGGGGCATTTCTGCAAAAAAAAAAAAAAAAAAAGGCATGTCATAATTCAGGAGTGGAGAAGGGCTGAATCTTGCATCCCCCTTGCATCTGCCTTTCCTCACCACAATAGAAAGGTCCCTGGGCTTCCCTCAAAGGAATCTGTAAAGTACTTTGAAGGCCTTTGTAGATGGGTGTCTGCTGACTCTGCTCTCTCTGTCCTCCCCTTCAGAGTAGAAGGGGTTAAAACTGGAGATTCCAAGGAGGCAGATGCAAGGGAGAAAGAAGGCAGCTCTTGCCCCCCCCCCCACCCCCAGCCCCAGCCTCTGCTGCCATAGAGACAGGCATTGGTGTGGCGGAGAGATTTCCTCTGGTTCCTCAGACAAAATGAGCTTCTGAGGTTCCAGTCTGCTTTACAGGATGTCATTACATCATAATTTTTCAGTTCTTCTGCAGACACGCTTCCAACCATTGTGAACAAGAAAGGACTGTATTCGGCTAGCAGTCAGTGTAAGGAAACCAGCTGGGGTGCCCTGGATTCTCCATGACAACCTCTGTGTAATACAGATGAGAAAAACGGAAAATAAGCATATTTTCCTCAGCAAAATAATACATGTTGGAAAGTAAGTAGAAATGACACCCTAGCCAAAATTACGCATCATTTAATAAACACGTGAGCATGTAATTCTGAATTCTTTATGAACCTTGGCAAAAGTCTCACAAGAATAAGAAATTGTGAAAATGTGATCCTAAGTGATGCAGCCTTTTCTTGCCTTGTGGTTAATATGTTAAATTTTACTGCAGTGTGTTCACATCATGGTAAAACAAACAAGCTTAACACATTTTCTGGTGATTATTCATTATTTTTCTTTAAATGAGTCTCACATTAACACTTGGTCATCTACTTAGAAGATGCTGCAGAAGGCCCTGTAACCACTGTGTTTGAGGTCAAGGAAAAGCGAAACATAGTCTACAGATTTAGTAACACTTAAATTATTAGGCACATGATAGGTTAATGGGTTTCATCTTTGACTTTTTCTTCTTTCCATTAAAACATTTCCCTTGATGAGAAAATATTGAAATAATTAGATGGTAATTTATAGACCCATTCAAACAAGAGGTTACAACTAGAGACTAGAAGGTTAAACAAGTCCACAAGGAATTCTGACTTAATTTCTTTCTGTGTAACCACAAGATTTCCACCACCCTAATATCCTACTTCCAGCCCTCATCTCTTAGGACTTACTTTCCTCCTTCTGCACCGCCACCATCCTGGCTGCTGTAAGAGCCTCGTGCTGACGCTTGTGATTTTGAGTTTTTCCAGGGACACGGTTTGTAGCATATGAAAGAATCTGGGATATAAAACCAGGGAAGTTTCTCAGTCAGTACAGTGCTACCACATAAACCCAAGGATCTGAGTTTGGTTGGCTAACACCTACATAAATCTCAGGTATGCTGGTGTAATTGAGAGAGGGATGCCTAAGGCCAGCTACTTTTGCAGAATCGATGAGCTATAGGTTCAGTGAGAGATGCTGTCTCAAAAGATATGATGAAAGGCTACCAAAGAATTCCCCTCCCAATAGTGTTGTGAGTACAGGCACAATTCAGTTCATTAAAAAGATAAAAGTTCAGTTTTCACTGTCTCAACAATCAGCTAATTGGATAAATCAAGGAACAAAATCTCATATCACTCAGCTTCTGTTGGTTTTTGCATCTACCAGCCTAAGGCAGGCTAGAATCTTATATCAGACACACAACCAACAAAAGAAATTCACATGCCCAGGCCACATCACAGAAATAAGAAATATGGATGATAAAGTTAATATCTCTCTCCCAATAAAACAAAGCAAAACAAACAAAGAAAGAAAACCTCACAGAATTGAAAAGAACAGTCATGAATATAATCAAAGGTCTCAAGGAGTTTAAAGATGAAAACACCTTATGAACTTGAAGCAGATGGGAATAAATTCCTAAGCAAAGTTCAGCGAGACAGAAATGTATATAAGAATTAAATGATGGAAATAATTCAAAAGTTGAAAACTGAATTGATAAATGAGAGAGAAATAGAAAACTCAAGCTGAAGATGGAAGAAAAACACTCAATAATCCATCAAGAAGATTCGGTGGAAAGTCTAATCCGTAGAATGGATCAAATAGAAAAAAGAATATCGGGACTCAAAGACAACGTAGAGGAATTTGACTTCTCAGTCTAAGGATAAGAAAATGCTTTTTAGAAAGCATGTAAAAGGAATATAAAGACACTTTGAAATACCCCGAAAGGTCCAGATCTACAAATTTTAGGTATAGAAGAAGAATCCCAGCTCAACAGCATAGACCAGATGTTCAACTGGATCATAGTAGAACATGTTCCCAAACTAAGAAAAAAAGCATGTCCATACAGATGTAAGAACACACAACACCATATAAAAGGATCCAATACCACAGATGCCAAACCAGACTACTGAATCCAGTAAAACTATCCAATTCAGCCCTACAGAGAAGACCAGAGACAATACTTCAGACTGAAGAGGAAAATAAGGATAGTCAAGAGGCCACAGAAAGAAACCAAATGAAGCTCTAATTACTGGAACACAAAATAGACTAAGAACAGAAACAGAAAAAAGAAAAAAGAACCCAAGAGCAAATAACTTGCATCTTTCAATAACAAATTTAAATATTACTAGTCTCAACTCCCCAATCTAAACACATAAGCTAATTAAACAAATCAAGGAACAAAATCCACCTTGTTGTGGTCTATAAGAAACTCATTTTACCTTCAAAGGATAGTACTTTAAAGATTAAAGGACGGAAAAACATATTTCAAACAAATGAGAACAGAAAGAAGCATGCATCACTGTTATAATGGCTGATAAAATAAACTTCAAACTTAAAGTAATCAAAAAGACGAGAAAGCTTCATTCAGTTCAAGTGCACAATTAACCAAAGCAATATTAAAATCTAAACATATGCCAAACTCTGGACCACCCAATTTCATACTCAGCATACTACTAGATAGCAAGACACTGATAAACACCAACTTAGTAAGATGACTTCAGTATGCCACACTCTAGGTCATCTGAATCATGCTCATTTCTGATGCCCACAGTCCCAAGATACTGATATTCTCAGTTCAGTCTCACTAACCCTCTCTGCTTCCTGTGCTCCTGTTGATCGGCATCTCACCAGTCTTTCTCTTTGTCATTGGATGCCACCATCTGCCTATGAGCTTCCCTGTCCCAAATGCCTAGCTTCTAACTCTCAACTATCCTTGTAACACTTAAGAAGAGAGGACTAATGATTGTCAACTCATGGATGAGAAAATGAACTATACTGGTGAAAGGAAAAAAACAGGGCCATGTCTCTGTCTATGTACAAAGATGATGACGGCAGGAGTCATCGTCACCATCATCATTATCATCACCACCACTGTCATCAACCTCATCATCACCTTAAAATGGGAACATCAGTGTATAGAAACTCTGAGAACTTGTAAGACTGAGGCAAGGTAAGTGAAAACAAGACATAAAGAAGATAAATTTAAAGAACTACAATGATACAAGAGTGAAAGAAAACTCAGCTGTCTGGAGTCCTTAATCAAAATAAAAACTTTGTAGTGAACAAGTGCTAATGCGATAGGCGTTTCACTTCCTTAAAGATACTGGACATGTAAATGCTACTACTTCTATCTATTGTACCAGCTCCCCTTCTGCCAATGTGCCCGCAATGGGAGAAACAATAACCGCTGTCCTATAAACTAGCATCGATGGGGAAAGCACCATGGATTATCTTCATCACAGCACTCCTGTGATCATCCCAGCTTCACCGACGATGAAACTGGAGTTGAGAGACGTTCATGGCTTATCCAACAATGCACAGCAAAGAAGTGGCAGCAGGGCCAAAGCTTGATCCCAAGTTCTGTTTGACTGCAAAGCCCACAGTGCATTGCTTCCTATGGTCACATATAGCACACCAAGAAGCCAGCTCACTGTGATTATGAAAGAATTCAAAAACAGGTTACAGGGGATGGAAATGACAGCAGTGGTATGGGGATTTGTGACTAGAAGCTTTCGTGCAAGACAAGAGGTTGCAATTATGACAAATACTGACTCCAGACTTTCTAGCATCTGAGTCATATGTTTAAAAAGTAGCTGTCTTTATTTAATTTAAAAGGTCACATTAAGATTTCATTTATTTTTTTCGCAATCTTATTAGTCTTTTGAGAACTTCATACAATGTATTTTGATGGCATTTACACACTTTCTCTCAGTTCCTCTCAGAACCACATCCTGTTCCCTGTCTACCTAACACTGTATTCTCTTCTTACATATGTATATCTCTGTGTGTATGTATATATAAAATCCAACCTATGCTGTCCATACACGCTTGACTCCTGGTCCTCCACTGAAGCATGGTCAACCCACCCAAGCTAAACCCTTAAAGAGAACCAACTCTTATTCTCATAGCAGTTGTTAGTTACAATAGTTCCTCAGCTAGGTGTGAACTCTATGCCCCTTTTGTACTGGGGATTTGAATTTTCCTGGGCACGCTGTCACACTGACTGTGAGTTCCTATGTGCCCCTGCCCTGCTGTGTACAGAAGACATTGCTTTCCTGTAGCCTCTTTATCTTACAATCTTCCCACCTCCTCCTCTGCAATGATACCTGAGCATTCTCGTGTTTCTTGCTCTTTATTTCCTCACACACAGTGATTTTTTTTCTCATCCTCATTCATTTACCTGTGATCTTGTAGGTGTGTTAACCTGCACCATGCTTACTATTTTCCTGGACTGCAAATTTAAAAATAATCTATAGATGAAAACAAAGACAGTGTATAAATGGACATTGTTGGTGTAATGAGATAGATAAACCCTGTGGATATAATGTGATAGCAAATTCTGGTGCTTTAGCGTATGAAAGGCACATGATATGCTAGTGTAGAAGAGCCAGAGGCTTTAGGGAAGAATGGTTCCCAAAGCCAGTCAATTGGATGTTCTTAGGGAAACACTGGAAACAGAAAAGCTGAGGAAAGACAACATGCATTTGAGAATGCTGACCATTCTGGAACATAGAAGAAGTAAAGTGAGAGATGAGGATATGGAGATAGGTAGTTCGTTGATTTTAAAAGAGATTTAAATTTAATCCTAAAGCTTTACTTTACTCAAAAGTCCCTAGAGGAGCCATCGGAATGTCATTGTAGCAACAGTGTTTTGCTTATTAAAGTTATTTTTATAAGTATTATGGAGCTAAACTAGAGAGTAGAACCAAGAAATATAGTATTAAGTCTTTTGTAGGAATCCATGTGAAAAGTAATGAACTCAGGAGACAGAAACAGACACAGAAATGGGTGGGGTGGGAATGTCACTAGAGAAGCAAACTCAGAGATCTGATTGGAGGAAATGTGGAAAGCAATGCTGATCCAAGCTTCTCCCTGAAGTTCTTGTGGATGCCATTTGCTTGAGTGACTCAAAGGGAAGTAGGTGACCTATGGGAATAGGCGGTAGGGATGCTAAGCAGTGAATTTAAGGTGTTGGGGCCCTAAAAGCAAACAATTCTAATCCCTGTTCTTGGTCAGAAGCTAGAAATGTCTGTTTCTGTCCTGGGCAGATGCCAGGATCCCAGAAGGGAGCTCCTGATTTTTATGGTGTCCCTCTTCTCCTGAATGAGCACCCGCTACAGGTGAGGGCCTGCATGAAACTCCAGTCCCCTCCAGTTCAGAGCTTTGGAACTGGCCCCTGGTTTTTCATGATGGAAAAAGCCTAGGTTATACACCAGGCTTTCTCAGTCTTTCTCTCAAGGTATCTTCCCCTCCAGCTATGCAGCTTCTTGCTGACCTCTATTGTGGAACAAAGCTTTCTTGGACGTTAACTCAGAAGGCATAGCTTCCATCTCTCTCCTTTCTCCTAGCAGCTTGTCTTCTCTGTTGTTTTTATGCAACATCTAGTAAAATGGTTCTCAACATTCTTCTAAAGTCCATTTAAAAGATTTTTTTTTATTATTATTGAGACTATGAACTCAAAGAGGGAGCATTGATTTTCCTGGTAACATGTTTAACAGATATTAATGATGATTATCAATTTTTCATGTTAGATTTGAAATACTTGTGGCATAACTAGGCAGAGCTGTGCCATTGGCTCAGGAGGAAGACCTGGGCAAGGCAGGCAACAGTGCCACTTGTGTAACAGTGGTAGGGGAAGCCATGTGAGGGGTTCATGTGACTACAAATTGTCTTTTGAATCAGGAATAATGAACCATATTATAAAAATTATTGCCTTAAGTTATAGATGATATAGGCAGCTGCTCATATTTATACTATTAAATTCATATTTTACAAAAGATGGCAAAACATTAGATGATATGTGTGTAAAGATATTTCTCCAGGAGCAAAACTAATATACTATCAACATGTAGTTTTACACTGATCAAAAGGCATTTTAAGATACTTGTCTGACCATGAGTCTCACTAATCTTTAGTTGATCTGGGACAATGTGAGATGTGTGTGTGTGTGTGTGTGTGTGTTCACATTCCTAAAATAATTATATTATGCAGCTAGAAATGAGCAATTATTATATCCCTACACAATTCCTTCTAAATTTTGGGTTTAAATGAGTTTTGTGTAAGAGCTCAAAAGCAAGTAATTCAAGACTAGGTGATTCATTTGCTTTAGACTGCAGGCATCTTGTTAGCAGATATTTTTAGGTAAAAACTGGATAGCCTACCATAAGTGTTGGCTTAGCCAGCTGGAAAGTATCCCCTTTCATCATAGATATTATGGAGTACATAGAGAAAAAACCAAGCACTTTCTTCTCTGAGACCTACTCACATGGTCATACAGCAGAAACGCTTCCTCACAGATGTACCACCCGAGGCAGATGAGAAAGGAGCCCAAGGGAACATTTGAAAGCTAATTCTCATAGATACTATTAACAGATTACCTGTGGAATGAGTTAAACCTGATCAAATGTGTGCAACACTAAAGTTATGCCTTTAATCTTTCATGGCTCAGAAGATCAGGATCAGAATGTCCAATGTTAGCATGAGGGACTTTGAGATCATACTGAACGTGTATGCCAGCACTAGGTAAAACATGTTAGCAAAATGTGCTGTGCAAAACACCACTGAGACCTAAGGAGCCAGCTCAAAGCACATCGATTCTTCTGATAATTTTTAAAATTAATTTTAAAGTTACTACAGTATCTAGGATGTATACTCATGCTTTTGGAGGAAAGAGAAGCTGAAGAATAATCTGCCATTGAGCTAAATTCCCAAACCCTATCCATGTTTTGAATAAGCAAATAGTTTTTAAACAAAAACCTTCCAATCACAGAGGAAATAATTGGCCAATTACATAAACTGATTTCTTTTTCTTAAAAGATATCATTATGATTGTAAAAGAAAAAGCCACTAAAGTGAAGATGTTTGAGATTGACGTGGCTAAGGAAACATCATACCCAGAAAACAGAATTCTTTCGACTCAACAAGACAAGTAGTGACTTAATTTCCCCTTCATAATAGTAACTGTTCAATGGCCAGTCCACACATGAGAAGTTCCTGTTCTTTAGAGTCATCACTGAGAAACCCCAGAATGAAGGCACAATCGTATACGACACACTACCACTCACTAGCCTATCTTAAATAAAGGGTGGGGAACTTACTAGTTGTTGAAAAAATATGAAGTGAAGGGAAGTGATCTGGTTTGGAAAGCAGACTAGTCAGTGGTGTAAGAGACAGACCAGGGACCCTGCTTGTGTCTGCTCAGCAGCCCCTACTGCCTTACTGCCTTACACTCAGACCCGTCAGTTTCTACAGAGAGCCCCCACAGCTCCCTGTCTGAGGGCTTATGTGGGGTGCATAAAGCTTACCTTGCTTTAATTCTACATGGGGCAGACAGAAAACCTTGAGGACTTAGTGTCACCTAGCATATTGCCTCCACTGGTGACTGACGGGAGCTCCTAGGGAACTCTCCGAACATTCCACCCCTCAGTGATTCCATTGGATCACTCGGCCTATGACCTGTACTTCCAAGGTACGCTGCTGGGATTGAGTTTCAGATGCTAGGAACAGGAGTATGCTCAGTAACAGGAGAGTGTTTCAGACTCACTTCTATCAGGGACCCAAGAAGTATTATTGATCCCATACCAAATTCTGGTGCTAATGTTTTGCATTAGAGTATTGGTCCAGCCTCGGGTCTACTAGCACAGGCTAGTACAGTTGACAAGGGATAAGTGTCCTGCTCACTTCCTTGTTCTCTTGGACAAGCATCAAGCTGTCTTTCCCCCTATTTAATCTTCCTATCCCACGCTGGTGCACATCCTGAGTTGCAAATCTTGTTTTAATGCAGGGATGCATTTTCAGCCTCACAGGGGCCAAGCCCCTGTCTTTGATTCTCAGCTCCTGGAGTCTATGTCTAATCTCAAACACAGGTGGGCAGAGGTTTAACTCCTAGTCACTGTCTCAGCTTCAAGCTATGTCCCACTTTTGCAATGGAGGGATTCTTCTTTCTTTGTTTCTTGATCTCAGCTGTCATAGTTGATGCAGTTGCCCATTGTCTTCTTGGCATTTGACTTTGACCTGTTCTCCTCACTGCTACACCTTTAACTGAGCATGTTTAGCTCAGACAGTAATGGAGCCCCTGGCACACAGGTGTGCTAGAAAAGCCAGAGACTTAACGCCTTCCCTCCTCTTTCCCACAATTTGTGTTGAACCAAGTACTCCCCAAGAAATGTAAGGTTTGGTAGAAAAATCCCACAAATCCATCCTTGATTGGCTAACTCAGGCATATTCTATGAAGCCAGTTACCACAGTGACAGTTTGTTTGATTAAACACTTTAAAGCATCATTTCATTTCCTAGTCTATCTCCACAGCCACAGCTTCCTAAATAAGTGCTCAGTGCTCCTTTGACTCAAGGGTTGCTTTTGATGCACAGGTATCATCAACTAAAGTAAATCATAATTATAACTATGACCTGGGAGTTTAACTTCTGAGTATGCATACAGTAAAATGCAAACAAACATATGCCAAGCAATATACATACAAATATCTGTAGGACTATATTTATAATGCTCAATGCTAAAAATAACTACATGTCTATCAGTCATAAAACTACAAATGAATAATGATATATTCATACAGTGGGTGCTAACATCAAATTAAATGAACTGCTATTAAATATTACAGCATGAGTAAACCTTGCAAAGCTGTCAGGAGAGGGAGATAAGATTTGGGAGTCCACACAATTTTTAATGTAATGAATTTTTTTAGCAGTGTTAGTGCTGTATTTTAGAAAGGATACTAAAATGTAACTCAGAGAGTAAAGTATATAATAAGAGAAAAACTAAATATAGTGTTCTATAATCTGAGTAAAAGAATGACAACCTGGATTTTCTCCCTCTTGCATGTTACTAAATGACTAGACGACTTTGTTTGTGAACACATCTATTAATTTATAATATTAAATGAAGCTTAAAACCCACAATGTTCTCTTATTTGTTGATGTGCTTTATGTTAATATTAGTGGCTTTTTTCTAGACACTGGCCTAATTAGAAACATACAGTGCTATTCATGTTATGGATGTGACTCTCATTTTAATTCACACAATTAAAAATAATATG
This sequence comes from Mus caroli, assembly GCF_978045245.1. Taxonomy (NCBI): domain Eukaryota; kingdom Metazoa; phylum Chordata; class Mammalia; order Rodentia; family Muridae; genus Mus; species Mus caroli. The sequence goes on from NW_028227261.1 coordinate 120,519,667, forward strand.
TCATTTTCTTTTCAAATTTAACAACCTGAAATTAATAAATGAATGGTTTGCATTTTAAGCCATCAACATATCAAAAAAGCAACCAGGGCAATTGCAAATAACTTTGGGTTGAGATAATAGGTTTGCCTCTCCAAGTTGAATGCTTTGGGGGGTCAACAATTTCTTCAATAACCATATTAGCATATTTTAAATACCTGTTGAACCTAGAGACTCACTAATATGCTTAGTAAATGGAATTTCTATTTACAGTTATTAGCATATTCACCCTTCATCATAGTTTCAGACTCTGAAAGCATTACTAAAATCACTTTGTAGTAGCAAGACCTGAGAGCATTCTACAATAGAGATTATTCTACAATAAAGCAAGCAAAATGCCCTGCCCCTTTCTTTTTTTTTAATTAGGTATTATCTTCATTTACATTTCCAGTGCTATCCCAAATGTCCCCCATACCCTCCCTCCCCACTCCCCTACCCACCCACTCCTACTTCTTGGCCCTGGCGTTCCTCTATACTGAGGCATATAAAGTTTGCACGACCAATGGGCCTCTCTTTCTACTGATGGCCGACTAGGCCATCTTCTGATACATATGCAGCTAGAGACACGAGCTCCGGGGGCTACTGGTTAGTTCATATTGTTGTTCCACCTATAGCCCTGCCCCTTTCAAAAAAAACTTCTCCCTTTAGTCTTCTGCTCCTATTGAGGCCACATAGAGAGAATATGGTATGGAGTCACAAAACAAGGATTTACATCCTGGGTCTACTCCTTAGAAGTGAAGTTCTTTTGATCTGTGATGTTAAACTCTGCCTTAATTTCAACTGAAAAATCAGAATAATAGTACAAATTGTTGGGAACTGGCACATTTAAATCAGTGCTATGTTCTCTGTAGTATGTCTGATACAAATTTAGGTAGCTTGATTTATTTCAGTAATATTTATTGAGCATCTATTACATGCCATAGACTACCAGGGGGTATATCATCCAATAAAAATGTCTTCTGCTCTAATGGAGCTTACAAAGAGACAACCAACAAAGATAACAAGCAATCAGCTTACACAGTAAATTAGATGATAATTATGGAGAAAAGGTACATTCAGGCTAGATGAAGGTTACCAGAAGTGTCAGCAGAGACCAGGCAGATTGTCGCAAATAAAATGGTCAGGTTGACATGAGGAGATGAAGTCTAAGCAGATTGAAGGAGGCCAGGCAAGGAGAGCTATAGTGTCAGCCATGTCTGCTGACTTCACAGATCAGAAAGATGTCAGAGTGATGGGGCAGACTGTGTAAAGGTGCCAGGCCTTGTTCAGATTGCTGGGGACCAAGGACATGAGCCAGTTTTCCCTGATTAGGCATTCTGCCCTCAGGAGAGACAGTGTAAGTGCAAGCCTGAATGTATGTCCCAGAACAAAAGCAGCACTGTTATTTAGCGATAAAAATAACGGTGGGCGATGTTGCCTGAACTTCTCTCTCCAAAATTTCTGTATTAGAGTATGTAAACCCGCCACCAAGATCATACACCAGCCTTATTCCGAGCAATAAGTTAAGAAAGAAAGCCTAGACATTTCCACATCTCACTGAGATACTGCTCCAAGCTAACTGAGAATAAGGAATCCACTCTATTTGGCAAAGTAGTATTGTGTGGGAAAAGAACGGAGAGTTCCTTTTTTGCTTTTATTCTGTGCGCTCGGCATGCCTCTCCAGTCTTGCAAATTCAGAGGACTGGCATACCTATGGTATGCAGTGTGCATGGACTCTGTGTGCACATGCAATCCGCTGCAGGTCCTTCTGCCCATGCATATGTGTGAGTTTTAGGCAATGCCATCTTTTGGAGCTATGATGATATGGTCAGTTATAAATGAAACATATTAACAATCGTCTCAACAAATTATAGGAATACATTAGCCAAAGGTTTTGCTGAGATCTCCAGAGGGCATAGAAAAATTTAATTGCCTCTCCTCTTGCCTGCACCTGGCTGCTAGAGAATAACATCAGCTGCCATTTGAATAAGAAACAGTTCTCACTTCCCCATTCTCCAGGTAACTGTCCAGTCTCCACTGCTGAATTGATTTTTGTTCCAACTTTCCTGTGCATACTAAATAGGCTGTGGTGACTCATTGTCTCCCAGGTTCCTTAAGGTTCACAGACGAGCTGGATGCTTTAGTGCAAGTCAACACAAAGCGTTTCACCTCCCTGTCTCATCATGCCTAAGGCTCAATTCTCTCTCATTCTGTGCCTTAGAGACCACTGATCTAGAAACTTTCCTCTTCCTCTTTAGCTTTGCCTGGCTACATCCTGCCCTTCTACAGGAAGGCGAGGAAATGCCGTGTGTACGAACGCTAGCAACAAAGTGATTTTGTTGTTCTAGTCGTTTAGAAACAAGTTACAACTGGTAAATTATTTAAAAGCATTCTAGTTCTCAGGCTGTCCAATCAAATTTTAGTAATGCTGCCGTAAGCATCCTGGATCATATTTTTTCCACTCCTCTGTCAACTCTGCCTCTGGGATAAATACCTGAAACAATCAATTTGTAACGAGGAGATGTTTATTTAGCGTATGGTTTCAGAAATTGTAGTCTATGATCCTGTGACTGCAATTGCTTTGGGGCCTTTGGGGGCGGGGGGCGTGGCATCACAACTTTAGCAGAAGATAAGGCAGTGAAGACTCATTCTCAGTATGGCAGCTGGGGACCTGATATTCCCATTAAGAGCATGCTCTGCAATAGCCTAACTTCCTTCCACAGGACACAGCACCTCCCAGCAGTGCCATAGACTGGCGCCCAAACTATTATCACCTTGGTCTTTAGGGGATTGGCCTAGTTAATGTTAACTGACAACTTAACACAGCCAAGACTCAACTAGGAAGAGAGGTGTTAATTGAAGAATTGCCTGGAACAGATTGGCCTGTGGTTGTGTCTGTGGGAGACTGTCTTGATTGCTAACTGGTACAGGAGGGTCCAGGCATTGTGGATGGCACCATTTCCTGAGCAGATAGTCTTGGGCTATATAAGAAAGCCAGCTATACATAAGCCTGTGATTGAGGCAGCATAGTTTCATGGTTTCTGCTTCAAGTTTCTGCTTGTGTTCCTGCCATGGCCCCTCAGTGATGCCTATACCTGTTACTTATACCTAGAAGTATAAGCTAAATAAATTCTTTCCCCTGTGTGGATTGCTGACTATATGCAGGTGAGAGCAGGTACCAGATAAGGTGAGAGCCTGTGACTGGGCAGTGGAAAAAGAAGGCAGACTGAGAATTTTAGAGACAGGGACAGAGGGACAGAGAGGGAGAAGACGGGAAGGAGAGGAAGAGGTAAGATGGGACATACAGGAGAGGAAGAGGAGCCAGAATCACACAGTCCTGGGAGCCATAAGTATTGGGGGATTTCCTAGATAGATAATTAAATGATAATTAGGGTATATCTGCTCCATCTAGGTGTGTAGCTTGTGTTTATATCAATTGAGTTTTGAGTTCGTTGTGTGGGCGTTTTGTGGGTACTGATAAATTACAAGCCTCTAGAGTTTTGATATTACCGGGGCTAGGAATGTGAGCAGAATCCGCAGCAAGATGCAATGGGCGGTTGCTACATGGGGCTAACCATAGAGACCATGAGATGGCTGGGGCCAGAGAGAGTAGCTGCTAGCGTGGGATAGTGCCTTGTTTTTTTTTTTTTGTTTTGTTTTTTTTAGTATTTCCCACAATACTCCTGTAAGTTGTCTTAGTCATGGGATAGACGGTTTGGGTTTTTGTTGTTGTTGTTGTTGGGGGTGGTGTGTGTGTGTGTGTGTATGTATGTATGTATGTATGTATGTGAGTGTGAAAAGATATTCCTTTTTGTGGTGGTGTCCTATTCTAATAAAATTAATATTTTAAGTTGAAAATATTGTTAAGTATTAAATGCATTCAATGCCCAAGACATTCCAAACAACTTAACTTAGTTTAGCTTGTCATTATCAGCATGCTTTACTTAGTCTATATGCAGGTCAGTTCATGAAACATAAAACTTACAAATGCTTCAAATACTACACTGAAGCTATGAAATATAAATGATGACAAGAGTATGTATTTTTAATTCATTATTACATCATATATGAAAGGTATAATTTACATATTTACATTTTAATTAATATGCAGATTTAACTTTATTACATCATATATGAAAGGTATAATTTACATAATTACAATTTAATTAATATGCAGATTTAACTTTTGTTATCATATTTCTTTTTTTTAAATAGGACTTTTTTTTTTTAACAACAGCAACATACTAAAATTGAAAGAGTGATATGTAAGAATCAAACCAGCACACCTTCTAGATGAAATTCATTTTTACCATCCGGCAGAGACCCACTGAGGGTTGCCTATCACCATTTCTTAAGCCGATTTCTCTCTGGCTGAAATTACTGAGTTGCAACTGCGTCTTAGAGGTTCTTCCTTCCAGTCCTAAAAACAACTTCTTCAAGGTAGACACATTAGAATGAACGAGCCACTGGTCAAAGAAATACAAGTATCAAGTTGAAAGACCAAGATTTGAATCTGTCCTAGAGTTCTATTCTATTCTTTCCTTTGGCATTCCTGTCCCTTATTTTCAGAATACCTTATATCTAGTCTCTAATTGCTTTCTCAAAATCTTTAAACTTCATTCAAATACCTTATTCTATCTCAAATACCTTGTTGTTTACCACAAGCATTTCAAATTTAATGATCAAAAATGAATGAATTGGGTAAATATAAATGATAAAAACATAAATGAGCATTTCATATTCAGGAAATTTTTGTGATAACTTGAGACCTTAACACAAAGTTAACTAATAGATGTTCATTTGGTGTCTGGGTTATTTCTCACTAAGTTAAGTTGTTGATTATTAATTATTACTTACTAATATTAATTATATCAACATTAAGTATATTATATAATATACTACACAATATAAGTATCAAGTATATTAATTATATTAATATTAACATTTTAATCAATTATATTTTATGATTATAATTATGTTAATATTAAATGCATATTATATATTTCCCCAAGCTCCTACAAATAGTTATATATAGGAGCTTGGGGAAGCCCCTGGCTCTACAGATAATGGAAGGATCACTAGATTATTAGCCACCTCCATTCTTGGTTGTAGGCTCTTTGTATGGCCTGACTCAACAACTAATGCAAATTACCTCGCTGTTAATCAACTTCAATTCCCAGATTTCTTAATAGAAAAACATATTTTTTGTCCATCCCTTTAGAGGAGAATCCCATGCACAAGGACCTTTGTATTGTGTTCCCAACTGTTATATAATTATATACAGTGGTATGTGTGTATGTGTGTGTTCCACTTACCTTGGGCCTGTTGAATATATCGCACCATGGTGTAAGTATGTGCAGAGCAAAGCCATTCATCATCCAATTGATGAAATTTGGAAGTGAAGGCAGAAGAAAGGGTTAGGAACTGCCTCAATGACCAGAAAACCTCTCACTTGTCTCTTATTACTTCCATCGTCTTCTAACAGTGCCAAACTAGAAACAAAGCCTTAATATACAGGCCTGCAAGAGGGAGAGAGAATAGAAGATAGGAGAGAGGGAGGCTCTCTCAGAAAGTAAAATTTGGGCAAAATCTAATAAGGACTTCATTTCCAGTATTTTACAAAACTCTGTGATGCGGTAACTCCCATAAGCAGTTGATGCAAGAGGAGTTCTCTGCACTCAGCACGAGCCTGAACATCACCAGCTCCAGGCTGCTCTTAGTTTTAAAGAAAGTAATCTATTTTCTAATCAATCGATCGATGGGTCATCGATCAGTCAATCATACAAGGGCCTATTGAATTTTGGAGGAGAACGAACATTCACCCAGCGATTTCATCTCCTCAGCTCTGTGCTTTCCATAGCTGTAGAAAGTGCAAACTGAGTGTCAGCCATATTTTAACTTATGATTTGTCTTCTACTCTTTACTTTCCTCACACTCTGTTGTCTTTTTCTCCCCGTCCCTCTGAAGAACATGGAAACGGAAGTCTCAGAGCAGAGGGTTGTGAAAGGCAGCCATGTTTTCCTGCACGTCTGCACCATTAGCTGCCTTGCCCGTGCCCTTCATATTCTGCTACCTGATTTCTCTACAGACTCCATTTTTTTATGGTCTCCTACAACATTTCAAGTTTGAGGATCAGCCTGCAGCAGGGGTAAATTTCCAATTCTTGGTTTTATTCTTTATCCATCCTAGAGGGCACCTAAAGGCCAGCCCACTGAACGAAGATGCCAAGCCTAAAAATCATCCCTTGCAAGCGGGCTACCTGCGTCTGCTACCACATGTGGTGGGCTACGTTTCCATCAGTGTGAACCCAAAGTGGAGCCATCTTCTATCAGCAACGACGTATCCCGATGCAGAAATGAGCAGGGCTTAGCCACAAATGAGCTTTTCACTCAAATGTGAAGGTTAGGCCAGGCCCCAGCACTTGGGAGGCAGAGGCAGGCGGATTTCTGAGTTCAAGGCCAGCCTGGTCTACAAAGTGAGTTCCAGGACAGCCAGGGCTGCACAGAGAAACCCTGTCTCGAAAAAACAAAAACAAAACAAAATCAAATGTGAAGATTAGCCAGGCAGTATCCCAGCACTTGGGAGGCAGAGACAGGTGGATTTCTGAGTTCAAGGCCAGCCTGGTCTACAGAGTTAGTTCCAAGTCCAACAAGGCTACACAGAGAAACCCTGTCTTGAAGAAAAAAAAAAAGTGAAAGTTCGGGTGAAACATGTGAGCCAACATATGTAACCCTGAACCCCTGCAGCAATCCTTGTAATCCTTTTGTAAGTCCAGATTATCTGTTTCTTATCTGAGCTGCTGACAGTTGTCAGCTCTACAAATGCCAGCTTGTTTTCTTATCCATATTCGGTGTCAGGCACATATTTCTTTGCTACTTCTTCTTTCTTTCTTTCTTTCTTTCTTTCTTTCTTTCTTTCTTTCTTTCTTTTTTTAATGAAATGAATATGACAAATTTTGTTTTTCTTAGGCCAAATTCCCAAGGAAGATAGTTAGAGTAGTTCCTATCCAAACCCTACTGCGCACATTGAACACTCACACCCAAACGCGCTCTCTCTCTCTCTCTCTCTCTCTCTCTCTCTCTCTCTCTCTCTCTCTCTCTCTCTCTCTCTCTCTCCCTCTCTCCCTCTCTCCCTCTCTCTCCCTCTCTCCCTCTCTCCTCTCTCTCACCATTACATGCACACACATACACATTCATACCCAGGTCGGGAGAAGGGGGGACAGAATATTATGTAAACATCCATTTCTTAAGACACAAATTTTCCTTGTGCACATGTCCTATTCTGGGGTGGCCATGGCTTCTTTCCAGGGTCTTTCAAAGTCCAGATTGCAGAGGGCTATAGATGTTTCCCTTTGGAGCCTTCCCTAGGGATCAGCAGCCCAGTGACGCTAAACAGATTTTCATATCCTTCTGGCACATTGATTAGAATTCCCACCACTTCCTCTCAGGTTTCCAGCAGGAGGCAGACAAAATTCCAACATGAAGAACAGCTGCTGGCCAGTTCTCTGACCCTCATTGGCCCTGACTGGTCCCATAATAACAACCATAAAAATACATTATATAGAACTCATGTGTACATTTGTTATTCTCGCTGCTTACTCTTTTGAACCAAGAAATGGTCATTTGTTTCTCATATTAATGAATATGAATAGTGGCTTTCTCACGCACACATTCCTGTATAGAATTTATGTCTTCTTCATTTGTGATCATCTGACCTGCCATCGGAATTTCAATAATGGGTGGTTCTATAACATTCTTCATCCGGGAATCTCTCTGTACATTATAATAGCAACTGACAGAAAGTGCTGTGTTCAATAGTACAGTTGTATCCTCTGCTCTGCTATAGCACAATATTCCATTGTTTTCTAAGTCACTAATCGAGGAACTTCCAGGTTTATTGATCATGGTTCTCACTGCCTCGCTCTCCAGCACCCACTTACTCCACTGGCCAACCATTTTCTTCTTAGCTCCGTTATTAGAATTTGGAGGATTGTTTTGATTCCTCAGTCTATCGTAAGTCTCACCTGGCCTATCTATTTCTGTTTTCACAGTCCCCTGCATGCTGCTCTCCCATACGACCCACATCAGGTAAGACCGACCCATGCTGCCCTGTACTGTGCATGTCTCAATCTGCTCCCTCCTGATTCTCACCTAACCCCTTAAAATTATGTTGGTCAGCTTCTTCCTTTCCTACCTTTAAATTTAACTCAGTGACCTCAAGGGAGATCTTTTTCAGCATGAAGTTATCTGTAAGCATGCACACAGACAGAAATGATACCTGCTTCCGCTCACAGATTATTAACTGCTCATACAACTTCATTATATGCTTTTCAGCATGCTTTGGCAGCTGCTTGTAAAATTCATATTTTAACTCAAGTTCTCCAACAGAATCTCCAGCGCATCACAGGTCTTCTCTTTTATTGACCCACAGGCAGAACCCAATTATCAATTGTAAAATAGCCAGCTCTCCAGCAGAAACAGACTTTGTTTTTTATGAAGATTTCCAACAGGGTAGGGCTGACAGGAACATGGCCTCTGCAGGCTCCTGAGCTCTATTTACAAAGACTGGAAGCTTGATTTAATACTCTGTTGTCATGATTCCAGTTTTTTAAAAAAATAGTTATTTCTTTTTATGTGCATGAATATTTGCCTGCATATATGTATGTACACCATGTGCATGCCTGGTGCGATCAGATTCTCTAGAAATAGACTTCCAGACAATTGGGATCCACCATGTAGGTGCAGAGAACCAACGCTGGGTCCTCTGTAAGAGTAGCCAGAGTAGCAATGCTCTTAACCACCTAGGCATTGCTCCAGCCTCTGGTATTATGATTCTCTAAATAAGAGATCCTCCTTTTTCATTTGACATCAAGGTTTGTATGTGTGATTATCCTCAAAGCCAAGCAACAACCAGCTTGGGGAGTTCAACTGTCTGCCCTTGCAAAAGGATTATCCTAGCTGGGCTTTCTGACTATTAATGTCCACCCATGGAGGGTTGGGGAGGGTCACAAGATCCTCACTTGAGTATCTAACTGCTCCATACTACTTATTGTATGCAATTCCCTCTAAATGGCACATTGCATCAGAGAAGGGATGGAGTCTACGCTGGGAAAGACTGGCGGGGGGGGGGGGGGCGCTCCATCTATAGCTGTCCTTGTTAGTAATCCATCATCTGTGCTCTATAAGAAAGCCCAACAAACTCACTGGTTCTCCAGAGTGGCTTCATTTGCCGCTGGGACCTTCAGAGGAGAGGTAGAAGTTGCTGTAGCCCCTCTTGGGAAGAAATATTAGCAACACTAAACTTCACAAGTTATGTAAATCAGTTTTTCAACAGAAGGAATATGCTCTGAGAGTTAGATACAGCACTGATATATTTATATACAAGTTTTAAACACAATGAACCTCAAAAGAGTCATTGGACCCTGGGTATATCTGATATTATCAAGGATTGGGTTCTCTCTCAGTAAGGACTTTCTACCATAATGCCATCCCCATTAAGAAACTCTCTTTGAAGTCTCCCAGGCCTCTTGGTGGCATTTACCCAAATGCATTGTTCTCCCCAGACTTAGATGTCAATGTTTCTTCTCTTAGGATTCCTCATTTAGATCCAGTTTCAACCATTTCTACCTTCAGATAATTTATTCTAATCAAGTAAATGGCAGAGGCACTGGGGCTACTACCCAAGAACCTCTGGACATGAATCTGAGCTTAAATGCTTAGCCTAGCCTAATAGTGGCTAAAAATAGAAAAATTAAGCTCATAGGGTAAATAAACATGATTCTAAGGAAAGTGTTAAAGGACAAGAATACACTCACAAACACAAAATAAATAAGCAAATATAATTGGTTCCAAGGAAGAGGCACATACTCATTCCTTATAAATATATATGCAAGAAAGTTTGTACAACCTGGGGAAAGGGTACAGAAAAGGGCTCCTAGCAAATATAAGGTGGTTTAACCTGTCATGGGTATCTGTTACTCATAGGACCTTTTATCTTCCTTTAAACATAAGAAAACACACACACACACACACACATACACACATTATCCAGACCCAAAGAGTATACAACACAGTGAACTTCCATACAATTAGAGTAGCCATTCAGAATAGAAGCTGTGCCATTTTACTTGGATTTTATACTTTCACTATCAAATATATTTTGTGCACAGTTTTAGGACCATTACAAAGGAGAAGCTGAAGCTGTAGAAAAGCAAATCTGGGGATAAAAACAGACCATGTCTTTCTCATTCATACACACATATATACCACCACCACAGCAACAACAAAGACAACGCAGTGCCTCTCAGCTTGTTCTGATGTATATCTGCTTTTATAGGTCAAGGTCATTGTCTTTTTCCATAAAGCATTGCTCTTTGTTATAGAATCTAGGACCTGCAGGGCAGTGGTGGTGCATGCCTTTAATCTCAGCACTTGGGAGGCAGAGGCAGGCAGATTTCTGAGTTTGAGACCAGCCTGGTCTACAGAGTGAGTTTCAGGGTAGCCAGGGCTACACAGAAAAAGAAAAAAGAAAAGAAAAAGAATCTAGGACCTGGCCTATTGTTTTCAGATACTAGAGCAATTTATGATCTTCATTTTTAATGCTTCTGTGTTCTGCCTTGATGACATTAGCCAATGTATATTCAATATAATTTAGAGAGTAATGAGCTTGGGGCAGACTGCTTGGACCCAAAATCCCATTTTACTATAATTTTGGACATGTGCCTAACCTTATTGATGTCTCAGTTGCTTGTCTCTGGAAGGGCCGATGTGATTGTCAATGCAAAAATGCAGCTCTCACTTCAAAAGCAATAAGAGATAATTGATAATGGAGCCAATATGCGTGGTCATGACCCAGGACACAGAATTAGGGTACTCCAAACCCTGTATTCCATGGCAGTAACAGCTTCATGAGGCTTCTAGTGTAACAGAACAAAGAGACTCATAAGTAAAGATGACATAGAAATAACATGCCTCCCCATTACATGCACTAAGGACAGTCTCGAGAACTTAGGCAAAGTCAAGTCTCTGCTGGAACAGCACCCAGTCAGCTGTGGCTAATGTCTGAGGAAGAGCCAGCTTGGGATAGATGAGTTTGCTAACTTACATACATTTTAGGCTTATGCATTTTACATATGCTGCCATCCTTAAATCTTCTTAGGTCCTATTTTTAATGACGTTTCTTAATTTCTTTAACTTCCCTTGTAACCCGCCACCCTCCAGAGGTAGTGGAAAATGATACAGGGGTAGGGGAGTAGCCCTGTTTAAAAAAGGTTCTTTGGAGCAACTCCTGTCTGTGTTGTCTGGAAACCAGCAGTTCAGTTCACAGGTTAGCAGGTAGCAGCACGGATACACCAGCAGTCCAGTTCGGTAGAGTCAGGTTTAGCAACAGTGATGACATGACCTAGCAGAGAGGGCTAGGCCTCAGCCTCAGCTTGAGTCAGCAGGAGGTATACCAGAAGTTCTCTCTACTGTGCCTCTCTCAGGGAAGTGAAGATCAGCGAAGATGCAAGACCCACAAGTGTTACACAGCTCACTGTACCAGCAAGCCAAGCTCTGCCTCCATCATTCTGTGGAGTCCAATTTATACCCTCCAAACATCATGTGTCCTCCACGTGCCTTGCCTCAGCACGTGCATCTTATTAGCCCGAGTCCTTGGAAGTGACAACAAAATTGTAGCATACCACCAGAAGTATTTGGGGGGCATTTTTCTCTAGGGTGTCCCAACAAATACAGCTCAATTACACAATGTAAGGTGGACAAATAAATGTGTGTCATTAGCAAAGAATCATTCATCATGTGTCCTTTCACGTGCTTGCTTTAGCAGAACATCCTCTTTCCTGTGTCTGCTTCAGCAAAACTTTCCTTCACAAGTCTGTGCTATAGACCTCAGATGTGTTCTGATGTCATTCATAGCCTTTGGAGTAATGGGAGCCTGGGATCCATTTGTGTATTCTAAAAAGGAAAAGTAGTCACAAGGAAGTTAGGTCAAACCCTGAGGTAGGCAGTGAGTGGAGAGTTAATAGACTAAGAACAACCCAAGATAATCAGGCGCTCAACCTGTAACATTCCAACTCTCTCCAGTCCCGTTCTATCAGCCTTGTGGAATGTCTAATGGGTATGTTTTTAAATATAGGAACTTCATACAGAGGATTGAATGGGTCTGAATGCATACAGCACAGCCAGAGCATGCAGTAGATACCAGTACCGTGAAAGCTTGTGCTGTGTGGCTAGGCACTGATTTCTGAAGCACTAGTGGTGGCTCCTGCTGGAAGGAGTGTTCTCTACCACTGTGGCAGAAGAATCCTTGAGCAGAATATTCCACTTAGGACCCAGTCAGTGTCACTCTCTCAGCAAAGCTGACACATTTATGCTTCTTACCTGAGGAGAATGGTCAGGAAGACTGATGCTGACTTCCTATCCAGAACTGGCTACAGAAAATTGGTTGTGTTTCAGCACACTCTTTTCTCATGTTGATAAAGCTGGAGGATGAGAAATGGAGTAGCAAGAGGAGGTCAGTGGGACCAAATAATGAAAATCCTAATATAATTTCTAGGACTACAGACTCTAGTACTCCAAAAATCCTCTCTCCATCTTTGCCAGACCTACAAAGTCACAAAATAAAACTAAGCACACTGTAAAATATTTAGAATCTGTTGCAGTTTGGTTTTGTCTGCTAGCACAATGCTAGACCTTGGCATTTTCCATTGCTTGTAGTTTCTTTGTGGAAGGAATTAATCCCATTAGGTGACAGCTGTCCTTGATCTAAAATAACATGCACTCTCTCTTCTTTGTTTCAGATGCAAACCAGAAACATTTGTGACTTGCTTTCATAGTATCCAAAGCACTTGAGTTTTTAATTGATTATTTTTTTTAGAACAGCTAAGCTTGCCATTGGAGAATGCATTCTCTGCATTTTCAAGCAAAGCCCAATGCCACAGAAATCCTGCAGAGTCTCAGAATAAAGCAATATTATATCCCAAAGAAAGCATTGATTTCAGGAGTGGGCATGCTAACATTCATCAACAATGTCCTTCACTGCCCCCAATAGACACATATAAATGGTCTGCTGCTAGACAAGATTGTCATGGTCTGTAGCTTCCTTGCTCTCTTCCCACACATCTCGGACTCTCAGGCTATACTTACTGACCAGAGCTGCAGAGTCCCCAAGGAAGCATCCAAATTAGCAGAAAGCAACGGCTCTATGGAGGGAAGCTGAAGGCGGAAAAAAAAATAACAACCTTTACATCCCAAGCTGGTTTCCATAACAGCATCTGTCTGAAAGACATATGGGAGAACATAATCGAGATGATGATGCAGAATAGAGCCCTCGGAGTCACCTCTGCTCCTTCAACAATTCGAATTGTCTACAGCCAGATTGTCCATTGCTTACTCGACATTTCCTGAACGCTTTTTTTGGTTAAACAAATCAAAACAAAGATAGGTTAAAAGGAATAATTTCTAGTCCTCACATTTCCTAGAATCACAGCTAGGTGACTTTCTTTTCATCTTTTCATCTTTTCATCATGGCAGCCTAGAAGGAGAAAGGGACAGCAGAAATATACTCTAATAGGAGGGTATGTTTAACCCAGCTTTCTATGATGATAATGAAATAAATACATTGCAGACATTAGACTATACACACCAATTCTCCCTTGTTACTAACAATCAACTGTGACAAGTGTCATCTTCAGCCGGGAAATCATTTTAAATGTCCCATTTTGGTACAAATTTTTTCTACTACTGATGAAAATTCCCAGAAAAACAAATGGCTCTGCATCACAGACTCGAGCCTAAGCAAGAACAGGCCAAAAACTTACCATCAGCAATGTGTGCTGAACCTATTGCTTGAGAGTGTCTATGACTCTGGGGTCCTTTGTACACATTTTAAAGTTTTTTCATTTTTCTATTATTCACATATAAGGCCAGTGCTATTCCTCATTGTCTTTAGAATGCACTCTTTTGGTCCAGTGAAGTGAATTCTTTCAAGCGCATGTGCAAATACAGTATTTGATGTAGGATTTATATGTAGCCTTGTGATCTCCATTCTACCTATATCTCACAGATCCTGAGAGACTGTTGGATCTCCCTTCATGTCTGGAAGGCTAAAGATGAGACTCTTCAGGATCTATCTAACAGTATGTTTCTTAGTCTCACTTGCAACTAAAAGATGATAAGAATTTCCAGAACTTACATCCAAAGCTAAGAAAACTTACCTAATCAAGAAAAGAGAACATTTTTTTCAGTTTTATTTTATTATTTTATTTTATTTTTTAATATTTTTATTACGTATTTTCCTCAGTTACATTTCCAATGCTATCTCAAAAGTCCCCCACACCCTCCCCCCTACTTCCCTACCCACCCATTCCCATTTTTTGGCCCTGGCGTTCTCCTGTACTGGGGCATATAAAGTTTGCATGACCAATGGGCCTCTCTTTCTAGTGATGGCCAACTAGGCCATCTTTTGATATATATGCAGATAGAGTCAAGAGCTCCGGGGTACTGGTTACTTCATAATGTTGTTGCACCTACAGGGTTGCAGATCTCTTTAGCTCTTTGGATACTTTCTCTAGCTCCTCCATTGGGGGCCCTGTGATCCATCCAATAGCTGACTGTGAGCATCCACTTATGTGTTTGCTAGGCCCGGCCTAGTCTCACAAGAGACAGCTATATCAGGGTCCTTTCAGCAAATGCTTGCTAGTGTATGCAATGGTGTCATCGTTTGGAGGCTAATTATGGGATGGATCCCTGGATATGGCAGTCTCTAGATGGTCCATCCTTTTGTCTCAGCTCCAAACTTTGTCTCTGTAACTCCTTCCATGGGTGATTGTTTCCAATTCTAAGAAGGGGCAAAGTGTCCACACTTTGGTCTTCGTTCTTTTTCAGTTTCATGTGTTTTACAAATTGTCTCTTATATCTCCGGTATACTAAGTTTCTGGGATAATATCCACTTATTAGTGAGTACATATCATTTGAGTTCTTTTGTGATTGTGTTACCTCACTCAGGATGATGCCCTCCAGGTCCAACCATTTGCCTAGGAATTTCATAAATTCATTCTTTTTAATAGCTGAGTAGTACTCCATTGTGTAAATGTACCACATTTTTTGTATCCATTCCTCTGTTGAGGGGCATCTGGGTTCTTTCCAGCTTCTGGCTATTATAAATAAGGCTGCTATGAACATAGTGGAGCATGTGTCCTTCTTACCGGTTGGGACATCTTCTGGATATATGCCCAGGAGAGGTATTGCGGGATCCTCCGGTAGTACTATAAGAGGACAGTTTTTTAAGAATGCCAAGTCCAAGAGCCGAGAGGATTCAGCAAGGGGAATGGTTTAGAGGGAGCAAAGGAAAGAAAGCTCCGTGAGCTGATTTGGGATTCTGTGTTATGTTTTTTTAGTTTTCATCTATGGTTTGCAATGACTCACTCCTTCCCAAGGCAGGCCATAGAAAACAGAATTCTCTTCCTCTAAAGAGGTCATAGGACCTGGATCTATCAGTGCTGCTGTTTCATAGCTGATCATAAAGCCGTTCTTCCATTCCCCTTGTCTGATGGTAGATGACTGACCTCTACCTTAGAAAAGGTGTACCCTATTCCTAAAAGTCAGGAACACTACACAGTAAGGTTAATAAAGACAAGGAAAATGTAGAACGGCCTCACTGGGTTTCCCTGCTCAGTCTATGGACATATTATAAATCGTTTTGTCATTTCACATTTTGATCTGAATGCCCATGCTCAAATTATGCCCATGAAATAAAGTTTCCATTAAAAAACAAAGGACCCATATAGGAATCTTCAGCTATCACAAGGGGATACAGAGAAGACCTTACAGGGCATACGGGGCAGGGAAGTTCTGTACTCTTTGCCGTATGCCTCACCCTGTGCATTTTTCATCTGGATTTCTCTGTAACAGTCTTTAAAACCAGCAAGGTTAGTGTTTCCCTGGGTTTTGTACTGGGTAAGAAAATTAGCCAAACCCAATGGGAGGTTATCAGGAGCTTCAGTTTATAGATATTGGATCAGAAATACATGTAAACAGCTGATATCTAGAGTGAGTGCAGGCAGTCTTGAGACTGGATCCATAAACTGAAGGATCTCGTATCATCTCCAAGTACATAATGCCAGAATCCAATTAAGTTAAGGGACATCTAGATGGTTTCCACTACAGGACTGATGGCACGCTTGGTGTGTGAGGAAAACTACCACTACACACACACACTTAGCATCCGATTTTTATGGTGTGTGAATAGAAGAAAAACAGTTTGCTTTCCAGTCCAGGTTCTGATTTTCAGCTTTTCTTTTTAGGGTACCTGTAGCCTTTGATGGATTGAGTGTGTTGGAAGAGGTCGATTCAAAGCAAGTAACATAATTCCCTTCTACATGTGGATTCTGATAATGGCACTCAGATCAATTTGAAAGCACACTAGGTTTGTGTAGTTTTATCCTGAGGTATAAAAATGTAGGTCATAGGCAAAAAACATTTTTAGGCAGAAAAGAAGAATAATTTTCTGAAGGGCCTAAACTCATGGGTTAGAACTTTGGGTTATTTTATTATAATTTAAATTTAAATTTGTTGTGTACTAACTTGTGTGTTGTAGCCATGTTGGGTGCAAGAACTCTGTGAAAATGTTTAGGTTACAAAGGCTTGCTATCTTCTTCATTTCTGCCACATGAGGACCAAAAGTGTGGCTCTCTTTTGCCCTTCCTCTTTAAGGGAGGTCAAAGCAGATGGCAGTGTTTTGATTTTGGACTTCCCAGAGGCTGCAACTGTAAGAAAATAGATTTCTGTCCATCATCGATTACCCAGTCTGTGGCATTCTGTTTGAGTGGTATAACTTTAATTTTTTTCAAACCTCATTTTTAGTGATGGTTCTTAAACACTAAAAGAATCGTGTTAACTATTATTCTCTCTTAACCCACCACCTACCAGAGGCATTGGTAAAGAAAGGATATGGGGGAAGTGGACCTGCTTAGAAAAGTTCCCTGGAACAACTGCTGACCGTGTTGTCTGGAAATCAGCAGTTCATAGGTTAGCAGTCAGTGGCAGTGCAATCCACTCACAAACACTTCATGGATACACCAGCAGTCCAGTTCCATAGAATCAGATTAGCAACAGAGATGATTTGATCTAGCAGAAACAGCCAGGCCTCAGTCAGTAGGAGGGACCAACAGGAACACCAGAAGAAGTTCTTGGCTGTGCCTCTTTCATGGAAGCAAAGATCAGCGAATATCAGAGATCCACAAGCATTGTACAGCTAGTTGTACCAGTTGTACCAGAAAGCCAAGCTCTGTCTCTGTCAGTCTATGGAGTCCTATTTATACCCTCCAAACATCATGTGTCCTCCATGTGCCTCAGCATGGGTCTTGCCTCAGCACATGCAATCCAATCAGCCAGAGACTGGGAGATCCTGACAAATAGAGTTCAACTGTGCAATGTAAGGTGGACCAATATATGCATGTTGTAAGCAAACAAGCCTTCATCATGTGTCCTTTCTTGTGTTTGCTCTAGCAGAACATCTTCTCTCCTGTGTCTGCTTCAGTGAAATGTTCCTTCATGAGTCTGCCTTAGCCTTTCACCTATGTCCACTCCAGGAAAACACTCTTTCACGTGTTTGACCCAGCCAAACAACATCCAACATGACTGACTCTCCAAAGGACCCTTAAAGTTTCCACTTCAGAGCAGAGCAAAGTGGACCAATTTATGTATCTCCATAATCTCCTCTAGTGAGCAGGATGAAGGATAAGTGCATTGGAAAGGGTAGAGTGGAAACATCAAGATGTGAGTGGAAGGACAGTCCTCTCTTCCATTCAAACAGTGGAAATGACTCCTACGGTCAGTAAAGGTTTGGAGTAAACTCATGACATTTGAGAGAAAGAAGGAAGCTAGGTAGAAATGACTGTATTAATCAACTTGGGAACTGCAGAGAGTCATAGAAGATGGAGGGTGAGCAGTGGAAGTTTGGTGGAGCAATGCGAGATACAAGGAAATATCCTCGATCCAGGAGCACAGAAGAGCAAATCAGTGGTCTTACTTTGAGAACCTATTGCCTGATGCTTCCCTTTGCCCTATGTGTGCAGTCACAGGCTAAAATAAGAAGAGTCATGTTTTCAAAACCCTCAGGGACACATTATCAATCTTACTTAGTTAGGTAGGAGTCCTAAAGTACAGCCACATGGACCACTTCTAGGTGAATCTTTCATGCAAACTCTTACATGGCTCACATGAGAAGGCATAAGAAAGTATTCTTAAAATCTTAAGGGAGACTTCCAAAAACAGGGCAGATGTAGAAGACAGAGATTTTCTTCACTTTATTACAGACACAGGTGCACAAGAAAACGTTTCTCTACAAATTGCTTGCTACCGAGTTTGGTTTGGAAATGCTCCTCCAAGGCCCACGTGCTAAGGTTCAGTTTCCAGTGTGTGGAGCTACTGTCAGGTGATGAAACTTTTAAGAGGAGCCTGCTCATTCAGTGTGGTGGTACATATCTTCAATCTCAGCACTTAGGAGGAAATGGATGTCTGTGAGTTTGACTCCAGCCACTTCAAATAGTAAATTCCAGGACAGCCCAGAGCTACATCATGTGACCTTGTCTTAAAAAGAGGGGTTCCAATCTAAAGACATTTGAAGCTTGAGTATGCTATTGGGACCCCCTACCCCCATCCCTCTCCCTAATCACAATGAAGTGAATAGGCCTCTCACTCACATGCTTCCTCCATGATATCTAAAGATCCAAGGCAACAGAGCCAACCATGGGTAAGAAACCTTTATAAGCCATGAGGTGAAATACATTTTTCTCCCTTATATGTAGTTAATCTTAGCTGTTTTGTTACTGAAACAAAATCCCAACACAATTACTCTGTCTAGAAGCCAAAAGTGAAAGCCTGAGAGAAAACTTGATATAAATCAGAACAAGGACAAAACCCAGAGTTGATGGCATTTGCCAAATAAGATCTGAAGCTAATTTGAAGTGTATTGAGCATCTAGGAGCTCAGGATGGGAGAAGTAAGCTTTGGGTCTATGTGAAGTTGGAAGTATGAGAGCTACTCTGCATAGTGCACAACTAAAATTCTATCCTATTTGGGGAAAGACATCTATTAGAACTCTGCTAGTCCAGTTAGGAAAAAAGAAAAAAAAAAGGCTTACTATTCACCAAAACCCAGAAGCAAGTGGGAGAGCTAGTTATGATAAATTCTACGCCACATGTGTGCCATGCCACATGTAGGCATGGAAGCTGAATGTATTTAAGTAAGCAATATGAAAAACTTAAGTCATGAAATTTGCATGAGAAGCTGTTTTAGTACCATTAAAGATCTTAAAGTCTGTAGTGAAAACACATTTGAAATGACTCAAAAACAGTTGTGCTTGTCTTTCTTTCTTTCTTTCTTTCTTTCTTTCTTTCTTTCTTTCTTTCTTTCTCTCTTCCTTTCTCTCTTCCTTTCTCCTTTTCTTCTTTTTTCTTCCACATCCAGAGAAATCAAGATCTCCAGGGAAAAGTAGACCCTGAAGAAGATGAGTTCACAAATTACAAAATTACAAACCACGCAGGAATATGAATCACCATGAAGGAGAATCAAGGCATAAAATCAAGTGAAAATCCAAATCTTGAACATGATGAATTTGAGGTCGTGTAGATCTTAAAAGAATTAAATAGAACTCTTGGAAATGAAAACAGCAGCAGCTGATATAAGAAACACCAAAGAATGTAAGTTTTAGTGTGATAAGCATTTACCTGCTTTATTTTGTAGAGCGATGATAAATAATCCGAGACTAAGGGAGTCAGTGCAATATTTCCTAATGTCCTATCCGAGAATCCACACTAGGTTCTGAAGACAACAGAATCAGTTAAGACCTATCCAGCTCCTGCCCTTATAGTGCTTTTATTCTAAAGAACAAAATTCCTGAAGTCTTAACAAGTATCACAGCTAAATCAGGGTGTGATGAGAGTTTAAATAGGGAAATGGCTAAGCCCATCTACTGGGCCTGAGTGAACAGAAGCTAATCAGCAAATACTTTATGGAAATACTTGAGATGAGTTTAGAAGGAAGGATGACATGTTTAGATTCATAAAAGTGAGAGACACAGTAAGTAGAAGGTTCAGAGTAAATAGAATGTTGCAAAGCTGAAGAGAGGAATGTAGGTGTGAAGGACAATAAGCTGGGATGGACTATGAGCATCCTGTGAGATTCACAAGGATGTAAGAAGGCCATGTGGTGATACAGACTTGGGTGCCTGGGGGATGGGCTGCCTGGCTTGCATCTCAGGTCTGTAACCTATCAGTAATGAAGCCCTTTTCAAGTCAGCTAATCTCCCTGACTTTTAGTTTCTTCTATAGTGAAAGAAAAAGAAAAACTATATAACTTTTAGGCATGATGGGAGTCCATGAACATGAACACTTGTCAAGTTCCTAGAATATGTGATCATCATGACAGTAGGCTCTTATTTCTTGAAGTTTAATGGAAGATCTTCGTTGAAGTAAAAAACTCCCTGGCAGATCTGAATGGAGCCATTGAAATACTTGGCTCCAGGTACATTCATTAAGCCTTCAGTTTCTCGTGTATTTTTTTCCCTGAGACTAATTTAGGTTTAAAAGACTTGTTCCTTAAATTGCATCTTGGTAAAATCTTAAGAAAGAAATCAATAGCTAATTATAGTATGTTTGATTTCCCCTCTTTGTTACCCTCAGGGAAATGAAATATGTTCCTGCTACAGCTAGTAAGGAACTCCACAGTCATCCAAAGGACATAGAAAGGATCTCAAAAAAGAAGACTCAGCCGTGCACTTAGACTGGCTTTGCCAAGAACCCATCATGTAGATGGAGTCCCTTGCCCCGCTGTTCTTAAAAGCATGGAATTGGTGAGTCAGTATGTACCTCAGGGGCTTTCGTTCTTTAGTTGGACACACAAATTGGGACAATACAACTGGTGGTTTTCTATTTTGAGTCTCCTCCAAAGTAATACTCAAGTATACATTGAAGACATCACTTAATGACAATCCATTCTAAAGTGTCCCAAATAACCTGCCCATGCTGCTATAAATCCAGGACACACCAAAGCAGAGGGACAGTTCTGTGTCACAACTTGATAAGAGATGACTTGATGACACCCATTTCTGTAGGTCCACTCTCTGGAACTGCTCATGTTAAAAGGTGAAAGGTAAAGAAAGCTGTTGACCTAATCAAAATCTCACAAAGGCTCTGGATGAAGGCAGCATCTTTGAGGCTGAAGTTGGTCAAGGGGTAATTTCATAGTTTGCTTGTGAGATGGTTTGAGGGGAAATTCCCTGTAGTTATCTTGTTACCAGGACAAGGTTTCCAGGTCACCCCATACTGTGTTTGTAGAATGTCATTAACAAAGCTACTTTAGGCATCATCACCATCTAAAAAGAATGGGGAGAGACATCTGGATACATCCTTCTTCCTTAGTGTCCCTTTATCTGTCCCAAAAAGGACAGCAATGTAAAATAAAGAACAATTCCTTCAGAAAAGGTGGAGTGTTTTTCCATTACTACATTTGGGTAAGGTAAGAAAGCACTTGGCATAAAATATTGGCACTCTGTACTGGGGTCTTGTATTAGTCAGGGTTCTCTAGAGTCACAGAACTTATGGATAGTCTCTATATAGTAAAAGAATTTATTGATGACTTACAGTCGGCAGCCCAATTCCCAACAATGGTTCAGTCGCAGCTGTGAATGGAAGTTCAAGGATCTAGCAGTTACTCAGTCTCACACGGCCAGCAGGCGAAGGAGCAAGAGCTAGACTCCCTTCTTCCAGTGTCCTTATATTGTCTCCAGCAGAAGGTGTAGCCCAGATTAAAGGTGTGTTCCACCACACCTTTAATCCCAGATGAAAGGTGTAGCCCAGATTAAATCTCCTTAAACTCGGAGATTTAATCTTCTGGAATCCATAGCCACTATGTCTCAAGATCTCCATACCAAGATCCAGATAAGGATCTCCAAGCCTCCAGATAAGGGTCACTGGTGAGCCTTCCAATTCTGGATTGTAGTTCATTCCAAATATAGTCAAGTTGACAACCAAGAATAGCCACTACAGGTCTTCAAGCATTTGCGTGGGTAAGGAGAGGTAAAGGATGAGTGCCAAAGTCACTAGTATGTAGAGAAGGGCCACCTGTTTGGAAAAATTTGAATGTGGTCCTAAAGAAATGGAGGTACTGGCCTTTTCATTAAAAGGAGAACCAGAAAGCATGTAGCCAGAATAGTACAACTAATGCAAGATATGGAATATTCTAACATCAATTATACGCACACCTGGAGTTCTTTTTAGAAACAAACCACAAGAGAATGTCCCTTGTAAAACTTTCCCTCAAAAGCAAGGGTTTCCATAGGTCTAGTCATTCCTTTTAGTGTTTGTCCAAAGTCAGACACTGTGTGGGAGAACAAGAGAAAGGAAGGATTGATTGCCGCAGAACTAAGGGATGCCTCATGACAAAAGATGATATTGTTAAAGTTTAAAGCTTTTAATCATAGGACACTGGTATTTGGGAAAACAAGATTTTATAAAAGACATGAATAATTTCGTGTGTGTGAGTGTGTGTGTGTGTGTGTGTGTGTGTATAGGTACGTAGGTGCATTCATAACACATTGTGTGTGTGGAAGTTAGAGGACAACTTTTGGTATCAAGTTTTTACCTTCCACATTAAGTCAGGGTAATTTCTGTGCATGGGCTAGCTGGCCCACAATAGTCCAGAGATTCTCCTATCTTTGCCTCCCACAGAAGCCCCCAGACTGTAGATTTGTACTACCATGTCTGCTTTTTACATGAATTATGGGGATTTTAACTCAGGTCTTCATGCTTGCATAATAAGCATTTTAACACATGGAGCCATCTCTCTAGCCCCAATGAATGAATAATTAGTTTTTGTACTTTAAATGATTGCCTCATATTATCATCTATGTACATTTTCTAAATGACCACAGTATCAGATAGGTACAAACAAAAACAAAGACTGTAGATAAAGAGAAGTAATTCAGTCAAGGTCACCAAGTAGTAGAATTGAGTTTTGAACTCAGACACTACTCAGACACTCCCCATGGGTAAGGATTTACCACTGGGATATACTATTGCCCTAATGCATGAGCTATTCATTAGCCAAATCCTTGATAACTGCCTCTGAGTCACTTTGGATTTATAGACTAAAAGACGCTTTAGGCTTTTGTGTCTAGCTTCTGTGGTGGTTTGAATGAGAGTTGTGCCCATGCCCATAGGCTCAGATGTTTGAATACTTAATGCTCGGTTGTTATGACCTGTTTGAAAAGATGTGGCCTTGTTGGAGAAAGTATATATCACTAGTGGTTGGCTTTGAGGTTTCAAAAGACTGGAGCCATTCCCATTGTCTCTGCCTCTGCCTTGTTTTTTGTTTTGTGTTTTGGTGTGTGTGTGTGTGTGTGTGTGTGTGTGTGTGAAGATGGGAGCTCTCAGCTACTGTTCCAGTACCATGCCTGTCACCATGCTCCCTCAATGATGACTGTGTACTCTAAGCCTTTGAAACTGTAAGCCCAAATAAACTCTTTATTCTATAAGGTGCTTTGATCATGATGCCTTATCCCAGTAAAAGAAAAAAAATAACTAAGATATCCTCACTATTCTACAAACTCACTATAATGTGGTAAAACTGAGAGATGTGCTGATTTAATGTGAAAGAATTTCATTGAAATGTTTCTCTTCTCAACAGTCGTCTCATTGCCAGAGTGTATTAGAGTGCTGTGATGGTTTGTATATCCTTGGACCAGGGAGTGGCACCATCTGAAGGTGTGGCCTTGTTGGAATAGGTGTGACCTGGTTGGAATGGGTGTGTCAGTGTGGGTGTGGGTATAAGATCCTCACCCTAGTTGCCTGGAAGTCAGTCTTCCACTAGCAGCCTTTGGATGAAGACAGAACTCTCAGCTCCTCCTGTGCCATGCCTGCCTGGATACTGTCATGCTCCCACCTTGATGCCTTGATGATAATGGACTGAACCTCTGAACCTGTAAGCCAGCCCCAATTAAATGTTGTTTTTATAAGACTTGCCTTGGTCATGGTGTCTGTTCACAGCAGTAAAACCCTAACTAGGACAAGTTGGTACCAGAAGTGGGGTATTGCTGTGATAGGCCTGACCATGCTTTTATTTGAAAGAATGTGGATTTTGGGACTTTGGATTTGGAAAGCAGTAGAATGCTTTAAATGGGGCTTAATGAGTCATCCTAGTAGGAATATGGAAGATTTTGTTGCTGGGAGTGATTTGAACTGTGTTGACCTGGCCCAAGAGATTTCAAAGGAGAAGAATTTCAGAATGTGGCATAAAGACTGGTTTTGTGGTATTTTGGTGAAGAATGTGGCTACTTTTTACCCTTGTCTGAAAAGTTTGCCTGAGGCTAAGGTGAAGAGACTTGGATTAATTGCATTGACAAAGGAAGTTTCAAAAAAGCCCAGCAGAGACTCTGGTCTCTGGTTAAGTCTCACAAAGAGAAGTTTGAACAAGCATAGCAAGCTTAGAAAGGCCAAATATAAAATATATGGTTCGAGTATTAAAGGCATACCAGGAAGTGAAATGGAGCAAAATCCTGTGTTCTAGGAGATAACAGATTAAGGGAGTGGGACCTTGGGGCAAGATCCTACCCAGCTAAATTAAATCCAGGCATGGTGGTACACACCTTTAATCTCAGGAGACTGGCATGCTGATCTCTGCATTCAAGGTCAATCTACAGAGCACTAACCAGGATAGCCAAGCTTAGGCAGTGAAGGATTTAGAAAACATAAAGCTAGTGATAATGTAATAGTACAAGGGGATCATGTTCTAGTTCCTGTAAGCAGCAGAACTCGGCAGCTTCAGCCACGTGGCTCTGGCTCTAGAGTTAAGAATGGAAGGAACTACTGGGAAAATTGATGCTGGTTAGCTGGAGCTAAGGAATTAGCAGTGATTAAGAAGAGACCAGCATCACTGAGGTGAAATCTTCTGGAAATTGTTTGCTGGGAGCACAAAGAAGCTGTGTTTCAGAGATAACCAAGGTTTTACCTCATGCTGCGGCTGGACTTGGTAATGTGTAAGAGTCACTCAGGTGGTACTGCTTGCGAAGGAATGAAGGGATAATGGAGAGAAGCTGAGGCTTAGCACTGTGAGAGTCCAGGGAAGGCCATTGGAGAAGGTGAAGCCTCAGCTGTAGTTGATGGCTTAGGACTGAAGGGGTCATGCAAAGGATTTGAGGCTTGGAACCCTGAAGAGAGCCTATGAGAGGCTATTGGTGAAGCCTAGTTGGTGTGGAATACCCCAGTGTATTGGAGATGTCAGTACCATGGAGTGATCACCAAGAACAGCAGCCGTAGTGGAGTGGATCAACCTGAGCTTAGAGTGCTACAGAGGGCAGAGCTGGAAAAGTGATGCCAGCTCTTAGAAAGATCAAGTGGAAACAAGAAGCTGTAACATTGAAATTGCCTTGGAGACTCAAAGGTGTTAAAGATGCCAGAGCCATGCTGAGGAAAGCTGCTAACAGGGAGTGGAACCAGCCTAGGAGAAAGCAGTTTGTTGCAGTCAACAAAGATGATAAAGGAGTGGAGATCTGAAGACCACTTTGACATCAGCCATGGAGATGCAGAGTTTGGAGTTTGCACAGCTGGTTTCCTGCCTTGCTCTGGAGATTACAGTTAATTAAGTTGGATGAATCTCAGAAGAGACCTTGAACTTTGGACTTTTAACATTGTTGTGACTGCTATAGACTATGAGGACTTTGAAAGTTGGACTAAATGCATTTTGCATTATGCTATGTTTAAGTGTGGCCCCCATAGACTCATGTGTTTGAACAAGTCTATGGGGACCAGGGAGTGGAATGTGATGGTTTGTATATCCTTGGACCAGGGAGTGGCACCATCTGAAGGTGTGGCCTTGTTGGAATAGGTGTGACCTGGTTGGAATGGGTGTGTCACTGTGGGTGTGGGTATAAGATCCTCACCCTAGTTGCCTGGAAGTCAGTCTTCCACTAGCAGCCTTTGGATGAAGACAGAACTCTCAGCTCCTCCTGTGCCATGCCTGCCTGGATACTGCCATGCTCCCACCTTGATGCCTTGATGATAATGGACTGAACCTCTGAACCTGTAAGCCAGCCCCAATTAAATGTTGTTTTTATAAGACTTGCCTTGGTCATGGTGTCTGTTCACAGCAGTAAAACCCTAACTAGGACAAGTGCCTAGAATCTTTTAATTTCTACTTCTATGGTATATTTACACATGACTATAAATCTAAGGAATTCCTGAGTGAATTGGTGGATGGAAGCAGCCACAGACACATAGAGAAGGTGATGGCTGCTTCTTGATGAATTTTTAAAAATCAATTTGTTCATGAATGATATTTGGCTTCTTGGGTCGAAAAGCTGTATCAATGGAAACAGAAATGAAAGGCTCTGGCACTGCTTCAGGAAGTCCTGGAAAGGAAAGGATCATGGCGACGATCACAATCACGGAGAGCCAAGAGAAAATTCACGTAAATTAGTGAAAATCAGACACTGTTAGAAAATAATTTTCAAATAGAAAAAAAACATATTTAAACATGACAAAATTACTCCAGATTTAAAAAGTAACAGAATTTCTTACACTGGAGCATATTAAAATCACTTTTAACGACTTCTGTTTTGAAAAATGCCTTGCAGCAGGTTATACTTAGAGTCTGAGTGTCATAGCGCAGAAGACACACAATTCCACTGATGTAACCAGAAGTTTTAAGAGATTGAACTGAGGTGGTGAAGGCAGAAAGAGAGAGTCTTACAGATATGACTAAGATGTGCACGGCAGGGTTAACAGATCCTACATCTATTCAGAAGCAGAAGCTCCACACTGTACACATACAAAGCTCATGTGCAGTCAGAATGATACGTTCGTTCTGTGCATTCTAGAGCCATCCTAGTTTTAAATCTGTCCAATGATACCCTAACAACTGAAAAATAGAGATTCAGATTTCATATTCAGACAGGCTAAAAGAGCGTGAGGATCTCTTACTCTCCTCTCATTGGCCAAAGCCTTCCAGCTGCTTCCACAATAAGCTCCATCCTCCAAACCCTCTTCTATATCTGTTAACTCCCGTCTGCCCCACTGTCACATCCTCAGTCTGGTGAGCATCAACTTCCTACGTTAGACTGAATCAACACGCTAAAGTGGACTATGATTGTTCAGTTGTTTATTTCCCTCCTCTTGGTGACAGAAGCAGGTAGTGTTTTTCAGCCAGGAGCAAGAAGCTCCAGCATTCCTCTAGGGTAATACCCAGAGGAGGTTTCTATGCACACAGTGAGTGGTGTGTTCTAAGTTGGGGAAGGGCTTTCCTAACTCCGATTTATTAATCATGACTAAAGAAATGTTTTTAAAGTCAGCATATGGCACATGAAGTAAAAGTATCTGTTAGAAATATTAATTTAGGGCCAGAGAATGAATTAGCAGTTAAGAGGACCTAAGAGCGACTCGCCAGCTACCCACAACACCCACCACAGGATCTTAAGACTTCTGGTGAGTGGAGCACAGCTTCTGCTCCAATCCAATTGCGCACGGGACCTGAGACTGCATTAGTTAGGGAAGCAGAAACCGGCCTGAGTAGGGCCACAGGCCTCATCCGGCCGGATCAGCACTGGGGTAGCTGAAGCGCAGGGTTGCCTGACACCCGCCAGCTACCCACAACCCCCACTGCAGGATTTTGGGACTGCTGGTGAGTGGAACACAGCTTCTGCTCCAGTCCAATCACGCGGGACCTGAGACTGCTCTGGTTGGGGAGAGAGAAATCCGGCCTACATAGGGCCACAAGCCTCTTCCGGTCAGAAAAGCACCAGGGCAGCTGGAGCGCAGGGTCAGCTGACACTCGCCAGCTACCCACAACACCCGCCACAGGATCTTAAGACTTCTGGAGAGTGGAGCACAGCTTCTGCTCCAATCCAATTGCACGCGGGACCAGAGACTGCATTAGTTAGGGAAGCAGAAAACCGGCCTGAGTAGGACCACAGGCCTCTTCCGGCTGGACCAGCACCGGGGTACCGTCAGCTACCCACGACCCCCGCCGCAGGATTTTGAGACTGCTGGTGAGTGGAACACAGCTTCTGCTTCAATCTTTAAACAGTGACAATGATAACAACTAACCCCAGAGATTACCAGATGGCGAAAGGTAAACGTAATAATCTTACTAACAGAAACCAAGACCACTCACCATCATCAGAACCCAGCACCCCCACTTCGCCCAGTCCAGGGCACCCCAACACACCAGAAAAGCTAGACACGGATCTAAAAGCATATCTCCTGATGATGGTAGAGGACTTCAAGAAGGACTTTAATAACACACTTAAAGAAATACAGGAGAACACTGCTAAACAGGCAGAAGACACTAAAGAGGAAGCACAAAAATCCCTTAAAGAATTGCAGGAGAACACTGCTAAAGAGTTACAAATCCTTAAAGAAAAACACGATAACATAATCAAACAGGTAGAAGTCCTTAATGAAAAACAGGAAAACACATCCAAACAGATGATGGAAATGAACAAAACCATACTAGACCTAAAAAGGGAAGTAGACACAATAAAGAAAACCCAAAATGAGGCAACACTGGAGATAGAAACCCTAGGAAAGAAATCTGGAACCATAGATACGAGCATCAGCAACAGAATACAAGAGATGGAAGAGAGAATCTCAGGTGCAGAAGATTCCATAGAGAACATCGGCACAACAATCAAGGAAAATGTAAAATGCAAAAAGATCCTAACTCCAAACATCCAAGAAATACAGGACACAATGAGAAGACCAAACCTACGGATAATAGGAGTGGATGAGAATGAAGATTTTCAACTCAAAGGACCAGCAAACATCTTCAACAAAATTATAGAAGAAAACTTCCCAAATCTAAAGAAAGAGATGCCCATGAACATACAAGAAGCCTACAGAACTCCAAATAGACTGGACCAGAAAAGAAATACCTCCCGACACATAATAATCAGAACAACAAATGCTCTAAATAAAGATAGAATACTAAAAGCAGTAAGAGAAAAAGGCCAAGTAACATATAAAGGCAAGCCTATCAGAATTACACCAGATTTTTCACCAGAGACTATGAAAGCCAGAAGATCCTGGACGGATGTTATACAGACACTAAAAGAACACAAATTCCAGCCCAGGCTACTATACCCAGCCAAACTCTCAATTAACATAGATGGAGAAACCAAAGTATTCCACGACAAAACCAAATTCACACATTATCTCTCCACGAATCCAGCCCTTCAAAGGATAATAACAGAAAAAAACCAATACAAGGACAGGAACCACGCCCTAGAAACAACAAGAAGGTAATCCCTCAACAAACCTAAAAGAAGACAGCCACAAGAACAAAATGCCAACTTTAACAACAAAAATAACAGGAAACAACAATTACTTTTCCTTAATATCTCTTAATATCAATGGACTCAACTCCCCGATAAAAAGACATAGACTAACAAGCTGGCTACACAAACAAGACCCAACATTTTGCTGCTTACAGGAAACTCATCTCAGAGAAAAGGATAGACACTACCTCAGAATGAAAGGCTGGAAAACAATTTTCCAAGCAAATGGCATGAAGAAACAAGCTGGAGTAGCCATTCTAATATCTGATAAGATTGACTTCCAACCCAAAGTCATTAAAAAAGACAGGGAGGGACACTTCATACTCATCAAAGGTAAAATCCTCCAAGAGGAACTATCAATCCTGAATATCTATGCTCCAAATACAAAGGCAGCCACATTCATTAAAGAAACTTTAGTAAATCTCAAAGCACACATTGCACCTCATACAATAATAGTGGGAGACTTCAACACACCACTTTCACCAATGGACAGATCATGGAAACAGAAACTAAACAGGGACACAGAGAAACTAAGAGAAATTATGAATCAAATGGATCTGGCAGATATCTACAGAACATTCTATCCTAAAACAAAAGGATATACCTTCTTCTCAGCACCTCATGGTACCTTCTCCAAAATTGACCACATAATTGGTCACAAAGCAGGCCTCAACAGATACAAAAATATTGAAATTGTCCCATGCATCCTATCAGATCACCATGGACTAAGGCTGATCTTCAATAACAAAATAAATAATAGAAAGCCAACCTTCACGTGGAAACTGAACAACACTCTTCTCAATGATACCTTGGTCAAGGAAGGAATAAAGAAAGAAATTAAGGACTTTTTAGAGTTCAATGAAAATGAAGCCACAACATACCCAAACTTATGGGACGCAATGAAAGCATTTCTAAGAGGAAAACTCATAGCTCTGAGTGCCTCCAAAAGGAAACTAGAGAGAGCACACATTAGCAGCTTGACAACACACCTAAAAGCACTAGAACAAAAGGAAGCAAATTCACCCAAGAGGAGTAGACGGCAGGAAATAATCAAACTCAGGGGTGAAATCAACCAAGTGGAAACAAGAAAAACTATTCAAAGAATCAACCAATCAAGGAGCTGGTTCTTTGAGAAAATCAACAAGATAGATAAACCCTTAGCCAGACTCACTAGAGGGCACAGGGAAAGCATCCTAATTAACAAAATCAGAAATGAAAAAGGAGACATAACAACAGATCCTGAAGACATCCAAAACACCATCAGATCCTTCTACCAAAGGCTATACTCAACAAAACTGGAGAACCTGGATGAAATGGAGAAGTTCCTAGACAGATACCAGGTACCAAAGTTGAATCAAGATCAGGTTAATGATCTAAACAGCCCTATATCCCCCAAAGAAATAGAAGCAGTCATTAATAGTCTCCCAACTAAAAAAAGCCCAGGACCAGATGGGTTTAGTGCAGAGTTCTATCAGACCTTCAAAGAAGATCTAATCCCAGTTCTTCACAAACTATTCCACAAAATAGAAACAGAAGGTACTCTACCCAAGTCATTCTATGAAGCCACAATTACTCTGATACCTAAACCACAAAAAGACCCAACAAAGATAGAAAACTTCAGACCAATATCCCTTATGAATATTGATGCAAAAATCCTCAATAAAGTTCTTGCTAACCGAATCCAAGAACACATCAAAACAATCATCCATCCTGACCAAGTAGGTTTCATCCCAGGGATGCAGGGATGGTTCAATATACGGAAATCCATCAACGTAATCCAGTATATAAACAAACTCAAAGACAAAAACCACATGGTCATCTCGTTAGATGCGGAAAAAGCATTTGACAAGATCCAACACCCATTCATGATAAAAGTCTTGGAAAGATCAGGAATTCAAGGCCCATACCTAAACATGATAAAAGCAATCTACAGCAAACCAGTAGCCAACATCAAAGTAAATGGTGAGAAGCTTGAAGCAATCCCTCTAAAATCAGGGACTAGACAAGGCTGTCCACTTTCTCCATACCTATTCAACATTGTACTTGAAGTCCTAGCCAGAGCAATTCGACAACAAAAGGAGATCAAAGGGATACAAATTGGAAAAGATGAAGTCAAAATATCACTTTTTGCAGATGATATGATACTATATATAAGTGACCCTAAAAATTCCACCAGAGAACTCCTAAGCCTGATAAACAGCTTCGGTGAAGTAGCTGGATATAAAATTAACTCAAACAAATCAATGGCCTTTCTCTACACAAAGAATAAACAGGCTGAGAAAGAAATTAGGGAAACAACACCCTTCTCAATAGTCACAAATAATATAAAATATCTTGGCGTGACTCTAACTAAGGAAGTGAAAGATCTGTATAATAAAAACTTCAAGTCTCTGAAGAAAGAAATTATAGAAGATCTCAGAAGATGGAAAGATCTCCCATGCTCATGGATTGGCAGGATCAACATTGTAAAAATGGCTATCTTGCCAAAAGCAATCTACAGATTCAATGCAATCCCCATCAAAATTCCAAATCAATTCTTCAACGAATTAGAAAGTGCAATCTGCAAATTCATCTGGAATAACAAAAAACCTAGGATAGCAAAAACTCTTCTCAAGGATAAAAGAACCTCTGGTGGAATCACCATGCCGGACCTAAAGCTCTACTACAGAGCAATTGTGATAAAAACTGCATGGTACTGGTATAGTGACAGACAAATAGACCAATGGAATAGAATTGAAGACCCAGAAATGAACCCACACACCTATGGTCACTTGATCTTCGACAAGGGAGCTAAAAACATCCAGTGGAAGAAAGACAGCATTTTCAACAAATGGTGCTGGCACAACTGGTTGTTAACATGTAGAAGAATGCGAATCGATCCATTCCTATCTCCTTGTACTAAGGTCAAGTCTAAGTGGATCAAGGAACTTCACATAAAACCAGAGACACTGAAACTTATAGAGGAGAAAGTGGGGAAAAGCCTTGAAGATATGGGCACAGGAGAAAAATTCCTGAATAGAACAGTAATGGCTTGTGCTGTAAGATCGAGAATTGACAAGTGGGACCTCATGAAACTACAAAGCTTCTGCAAGGCTAAAGACACCATCAGTAAGACAAAAAAACCACCAACAGATTGGGAAAGGATCTTCACCTATCCTAAATCAGATAAGGGACTAATATCCAATATATATAAAGAACTCAAGAAGGTGGACTCCAGAAAGTCAAATAACCCCATTAGAAAATGGGGCTCAGAACTGAACAAAGAATTCTCACCTGAGGAATACCGAATGGCAGAGAAACACCTGAAAAAATGTTCAACATCCTTAATCATCAGGGAAATGCAAATCAAAACAACCCTGAGATTCCACCTCACACCAGTCAGAATGGCTAAGATCAAAAATTCAGGTGACAGCAGATGCTGGCGAGGATGTGGAGAAAGAGGAACACTCCTCCATTGTTGGTGGGATTGCAAGCTTGTACAACCACTCTGGAAATCAGTCTGGCGGTTCCTCAGAAAATTGGACATAGTACTACTGGAGGATCCAGCAATACCTCTCCTGGGCATATATCCAGAAGATGTCCCAACCGGTAAAAAGGACACATGCTCCACTATGTTCATAGCAGCCCTATTTATAATAGCCAGAAGCTGGAAAGAACCCAGATGTCCCTCAACAGAGGAATGGATACAGAAATTATGGTACATTTACACAATGGAGTACTACTCAGCTATTAAAAAGAATGAATTTATGAAATTCCTAGCCAAATGGATGGACCTGGAGGGCATCATCTTGAGTGAAATAACACAATCACAAAAGAACTCACACAATATGTATTCACTGATAAGTGGATATTAGCCCAAAACTTAGGATACCCAAGATATAAGATACAATTTGCTAAACGCATGAAACTCAAGAAGAATGAAGACCAAAGTGTGGACACTGTGCACCTTCTTAGAATTGGGAACAAAACACCCAGGGAAGGAGTTACAGAGACAAAGTTCTCGTAGCTGTGATGAAAGGATGGACCATTTAGAGACTGCCGTATCCAGGGATCCATCCCATAATCAGCTTCTAAACGCTGACACCATTGCATACACTAGCAAGATTTTGCTGAAAGGACCCGAATATAGCTGTCTCTTGTGAGACGATGCCGGGGCCTAGCAAACACAGGAATGGATGTTCACAGTCAGCTATTGGATGTATCACAGGGCTCCCAATGGAGAAGCTAGAGAAAGTACCCAAGGAGCTAAAGGGATCTGCAACCCTATTGTTGGAACAACATGATGTACTAACCAGAACCCCGGAGCTCTTGTCTCTAGCTGCATATGTATCGAAAGATGGCCTAGTCGGCCATCAATGGAAAGAGAGGCCCATTGGACTTGCAAACTTTATATGCCCCAATATAGGGGAATGCCAGGGCCAAAAGAATGGGAATGGGTGGGTAGGGAAGTGGGGGGGCGCTATGGGGGACTTTTGGGATAGCATTGGAAATGTAATTGAGGAAAATATGTAATAAAAATCAAAAAAAAAAAAAAAAAAAAAAAAAAAGAGGACCTAAGAGCTCAGTCATGAGGATCAGAGTTTGAATCTCAAGACCCACATTAAGTGACTCACAACTTCTTATATCTCTAGCTTTGCGGGATCTGACATCCTCTGCATGAAGGTGCTTATTCTGCAACACACACATACACACACACACGTTCATATAGTTCTATTTTTAAATCTAAAAATGTATACACATATATGTACATATGTATATGCATGTATGTATAACTGAAGCCACTCCTAAAGAAATGCTAAGGTAGAAATGACTGATATGTTCAATGTGCCAGGGTTTACCATCTGCTACAGGATCTTGGTGACAAGAATGAATCTCTAGCTGAATAAATCTTCGTTTCCTTCCTCATAATTAATTCATGTTAGCCAGATCCTTTAGTAGATGTATAAATCAACAATCAAATTCTGGTTGACTTGGGCCAAGGAAGCAAACCAAGCCTTCTGCTCTTTGCACGCTGCCTCGGCCTCACTGTAACATGAAACAAAAGGTAGGAAGGAGCTATCTCATCAAACTATACGAGTTGACAATCATTGCACAGTCCTCCTCTTTTTGAACTGTTATATGTTTAAGTTCTTCAGTCTATATTATACTGATTGTGAAAGGTAGATCCGAAAGTAACACTGAGATAGAAACCCGAGTCACTCCACCTTTCCAGCAACACTTTAAACCCACCAGGAGTCAACTGGATTTAGTCCCCCATTTTCAGTGCTTTCAATTGTTTACCTATGTGTGACATTGGTGGGAAATACTACTTATTGCAAAGAATTTGGCACTGTCTGTGAGTTCTGTGTGTTGCTTGCCTGCTGCTGAGTCACTAGGAGGCTCTGGGGAGAACTGGATGGCACTGAGTTTGATCCTAGAAGACAGATCATATATTTTAAAGGAATCCTCTGAACCATGCAGCTCCGCAGCAGAAATCTGATGTCTTTTTCTTTCTTTCTTTTTTTCAAGCTTTTCAGTTGCTGTGCTCTTTGAGGGTTTAGAGATGGATAAAAACTCATAGAATGGGATTACATGAAAGGACTGTGGTAGGGCCAGCTCATGAGAAGACAGTCTATCTGGCATTATTTGACCGCTCCCTCATTTTCTAAACTCCCCAGAATAAATTCCATCCAGTCCCGTACATTGAACACCACAGATGTACATGCAGTTTAACCAAGGAAGCCTCCTATTTCATCATAATGCCAACTAATAGGACTATTGCAATGTCATATGTGGGGCAGGGGAGAAGCACAGTCTATATAAAGGCCAACTGGGAGGTCAGGCCATGAACTCAGGTTTCCCAGACACCACAGTAGACTCATGGAGTCTCTGCAACTCTCTAAACTGGTAGCTGATGATAGCAGTCATCAACATACTATGTTGAGCTAAGGAGTTCTGTGGTTTGGGCATCCCACAGATAAGAAGAAACCCTTGCTAACTGGAGGTAACCCCACCCCCACCCCAACTTGTTCCTGTTTCATTGATAGTCTTGTTATTTAGGGACTGTGTAGTCTCCAGCATATCTCTGCTCCAAGAATGGGCTGCCCAGTCTCTGACCATTTGTCTGCCTTTATTTCTATCAGTGAATGGAGGTCAATGAGTGAATCCAGAGGACTGTAAGCCAGCCTCCTATCTGTTTGTTAGCACCAGTAAGTGAGATCACTAATCAGGACAGAGCCTTTTGCATTTGGCTACCAAGGACCTGGGAATCTGGGGACTGTTCAAGAATTTTGTGATTCACTCCTTCTCATCTACTAATACCTACAATAATGAGTTGTTTTAGGCCCACGTATAATCACACATTTGTAGATGGGCCCTATGCCCTGAAGAGTTGAACATAGTCAGCTCATCATATACTCACAGCAAAGAACGAAGGGCTTTGAGAGAGAGAGAGAGAGAGAGAGAGAGAGAGAGAGAGAGAGAGAGAGAGAGAGAGAGAGAGGTTCCTCTATAAGGTCAGGTGGGATGAGTGGGCAGTTTAACGCTGTAGAAACTTCTCTCTCTGAATAGTAAGGAAGCTTCTTAAACATTTCTGTACCTTAGGTTTATAAACTCTTGGTTACATTTGAATCGGCCAGGGGAGCATGTGATTCTTGAAGCATGTTCTGCTGTAAGCTTTCATGCAGGGCAGTGTGTTTCAATGAGGAAATAATTTCCTCCTCATCTCTCTATTTATAATTTCAACTTCAGAACATCAAGGTGTCTGAAGCACCTGTAGAGGTGCTCCCACTAAGATGCTTTTAACAGAGTATCGAGGAGGTGAGGACTCATTCTCCCAGGGGAACATTATAAACGGTAGTGCTGTTCCTATCTTCAAAGCAGAAAACTGCTTATAATGAATCGTATGAAGGCTTTCAGTGAGACACACCCGATTAAGTTCTACAGTTCTCTAGCATTACATATATAGCCAGATCTAGAAGTACCTGCTTGAAGTTGTGTTTAAATTCATTCATTTCTGCATTTATTTACATTTGCATAGAGAGGTGTATCTGTTTTGTTTAAAGCTTCTAGATCTGGTATCTTTGCAAACATTTTAATCCCTGGCCTGTAGAATTTTTTTAAATCTTGATTCGAAAGTCAAAATGAACACTTCCGTTTGTGCTGTGCTCTCTTGTTCATGCCTCCGATTGTTCTAGACAAAAGCTCATGTTTTTATTTTCCAAAGATGGTTCTACCTCTGCTGTCACCTGTGTACACAATTTCAGGGTCCTTGTACACCAGAGCTCAGAACACAAACTAGATTTTTTTTTTTTAAGTATAGTAAACGCCTGTTGCCTGCTGTTTGAGTTTCTCTTGGCTCACTGCTCAACATGCTTTCGGTCCATTCAAAATAATTGAGCCCTCGATATAAGGGCAGAGCTGTATTCTCAGATTGGTTTGTACCACTTCCTGTTAGACAGGACAGTTGCCAAAACAAGTCCCTTGTTCAACAGCTCTTCTCTCATAGGATCCCATCTTCACACCTAAGATGAGAGTCATGTTCTGGCTAATGACTGCTTCCCTCCGACGTGACTAACTACCTTCTAGAGAAAACATGGGAACTCTTTTTGATTGCTTTTCAGTTTTGAAAAGCTTAAGGGTGTGTCTCTATTTTAATATCCTACCAAACAAGGTAAGGATGTTCATGAGAGATGCAAGTTTATGGAAGTTGGTCACAGTGGTGGCTGTCCTGTCATAGCGTGGCTCTGAAACCCACAGTATAGTCACGAAGCTTCCTGTTGCACTTTCTCCCGACCCAGCATAGTTAAAGAATTTATTTTCATAGCCTGTTTTTAAGAATCGATATTTCTTTTCCTACTTCCTTCTGCTTAGGCATAATATAATTTGAACCAAGAGTATTTGTGCTTTGGGAAAATATGCAGCCACCCTGCCTCTACACTGAACACTGTTTTCCCTTCCACAGGACAGAGTAATGGTTGGCAAGGCTGTCATTCTGGGAGAAGAAAATTCTCAGCTGTCCCATCTTCAGGGACAGCAACTTAGCTGTGATCTTTGTTGAACACTATTTACTGAAATAGACAGATGTCCCCGTTACTCTCATCTCCCTTAAAAGCTTATTCTAGGGAGATGTTAAGTAAGATTCTGCAGCTAAGTGAGGCCTACTTCCAATATTTACATCCACTAGTTAAGGAAATACCTGTAAAATACAGAGATTGTCCCATTGCGAGAAAGAAAGAAGAAAGAGAAAGAGAGAAAGGGAAGAGAGGTACTTCTTGTAAAGTGTTCTTGCTCCAATTCCTCCGCAGGGGAGGGAACTGGACACTTGAAAAGATCCATATTCAGTGGCCAGGTGACAGTTGCTCATAGTCGCTCATGTTAAATGGGCTGAGATTTAGTAAAGCAAGCCATCAGAGGCGAGATTGTATGGCGAAGGCGGCTGTGTCTGTCTGGAATAATAATGATTTTGAATAAGGCACCAGCCAGAAAAAAAAATGTCAGATTTATAAATTCAAATAATAAAATCTATTACAATAAAAGATAAACTTCTCATCTCTTAAAATGACACAAGATTTTCATAAAGAAATTCTTGTGGATGTATGTGTTCATGAAGCATGAAAGACATAAGATAGGTGATTAGGCTGGGAACAAGCCAGACTCACACCTGAAAGCAGTATGTTATGAAATCATTTTAGGTTTCGGTCAGGTCTGGGGCTGCTTGGGATAGTTCAAAAAGATTCTCCCCCTTCTTCCGTCCTGATCTGTTTGTTTCCTGAAGGATTTCCCTCAGGCAACAGAGACAGAAGCAACAACAATAATCTTATTTACAAGGAGGTCAGAGGGGCAGAGGGCTGGAAGCCCCAGGGGCTGGAGCTCAATAAGGTCCCTGTCATTCTCAGACCAAAGGGCTGCCCCAGCCCAGGTGAATAATGACCAAGAACACTTTGGGACTGGTGACTGTACTGTTTGGGGAGCTAATTGATGTCCTTCTGTTCCAAGTGAATAATGGTCATTTCGTAGTGACTGGTAGCGTCAGAAGGGAAAAATAAGTGGCTAGCTAACAAGAAATACAGAGAGGGAGGCCCTACTTCCACCTCTGAGTTCTCTGCTCTGCCTTGCAGGAAGGGAAACTTCTTAATGTGTACATGGTGTTTTGTAAGAGTGCCTTTGAATCATCATGATTACCAAAAGGCTGGGTAGACTCTGTCATTGTGGACCGTTACCACGGGTCTGCAGAGGCAACGTAAGCTGCAGCATGCTTCACCAAGAACAATGAATGCTCCCAGCTCGGGTTCCACTCGCAGGACATTTATACTAGCTTACATCTCTAGCTATTGTCCCCATCCTACCGTTATTTCTCACCCTGCCGTTTCCCAGCTTGCCCGTATTCACTTTCCCGTTTCCCAGCATGCTCATATACAACCTGTTTCAAGGCTAGTTCCTGTCTGTTCTTCAGTAGGCACTCTGCGCCAGCATCACTCCCTCCCACTTCTGGTTGCTCTCTGCATTTTATTATTGGTTACGCTGCATCGAGGTGGTCTGGTGGTTCACGTTTTTACTAGAGATTAAGTAATTTGATGATCTAGTCTGGTAGACAATAAACAGTGCTTGAAATGAATAGGATACATGCACCGTTCATTTGTTGTAAACTCGCTGGATCTTCACTCGGTAATCTGGTAAGCAATGAGCTTGTTCAAGCTGTGCCACTTACTAGTTGCAGCCTCCTGACCTTAGGCAGGAGACTGGCTGTCAAACAGGAATAGTAATATTTCACAGGGTGAGTGAGAGGATTAAATGAGATAATGCCTCTTAGAATTAATGAGCTCAGTTCTAACCACTATTATCAGTACCAGGTACAAGACAGGGTTATAAACTTCTTATGTGGTTATCACAATCCTAACAAGTTATATTTCATTGACTAGTATAGAATATGCTTTCTATATGCCTTGTG
Organism: Mus caroli; assembly: GCF_978045245.1. NCBI lineage: Eukaryota > Metazoa > Chordata > Mammalia > Rodentia > Muridae > Mus > Mus caroli. Next base: position 120,558,935 of record NW_028227261.1, read on the forward strand.
TCCAGGCTAAAGGATGGAAGGTAGGTTGTTTTCTTTAAGTGAATTGGAACCAAACGTTCATGTAGTGAGCAAGCAAAGGCTGGAATTGTAGCTAGCACCAGGCTGTGCCTATAGTGAAATGAATCAAACTTTCCCTCAGCTACCCCATCACCTAACCAGGGTGAGTCCAATTCCTATTAGGTAAGCAGGGAAAAGCCCACAGTTATTTGACCACCAGGATAGATATAATAAAGTTTATTAATTGTTGTTTGAAAAATGAAGGAAAGAAAACCCTCATAACTGATTAGAGTCATTCGCCACTCTGTTTCTCCTATTCCATTGCAAGTTGGTGTTGTGGAGGAATCTAAAATCTAGAGCTAAAAGCCATAGGTCTCCATGAAAGAAACGCAACTTACTACTCTCTGCACACAGTATTGGACCTCCTGAAGCCTACAAACCTGCTGAAAATACAGAAGTGGAATGCTGACTGTTGAACTTGACAGGATTTAGAGTCAGGATAAAAACAAACCTCTGGGCATTTATATGTGAAACTTTCTAGACTGAGTTCATCAGGGTGGGAAGAGCTATGTGGCCGGCACCATTCCACAGTCTCCAGTATGAACTGAACAAGAAGGAGGGAAGCGGAAGGCCATTGTTCATAACTCTGACTTCTGACTGTGGATGCAATGTGGTCAGCCAACTGCCTCATGCTCTTGCCCCCATAACTTCCCCTCTGTGACAGACTACACCCCCAAACTGCAAGGCACAACAAAGCTCTCATTTCTTCAGTGACTTGTAGAGTACTTGATTATAGCAATGAGGAAAGAGCCCTGAGTGCACTACTCTTTCTGGCATGTGCAAGGATTCATCATCTTAACTTTGCCAGTGTGTGTGTGTATGTATTTAAGTACAAAATGAATATGTAGGTGGAAGCACTGTTATAAACAAAGTAATATGGACTCTGTGATCAGAGAAGCCTTGATGATTCTAGCCTTGGCTCTGTGATCTCACTAGCCTTTCCTCTTACCTATACACTAACAGTGGCTACACATCACAGAGCTGACATGCTATGTAGAAGGGTTGGCATAGCACCTGTCGAGTTAGATCCAATGTTTCATAACTGTTTCATTTCTGATCCTTAGCTAAAAACTTGGTGTAAATCTGTGTGGCTGTGTGTGGCTGTGATCCCAGCACTTTGGAAGCTGAGATGGGAGGGCTACAAGTGTGGAGCCAGCCTGGACTGTGTAGCCAGAGCCTGTTTCAAAATCAATGAAGAGAGTGGGGAAGACAGGAGGGGAAGGAAGAGAGAGGAGAGATGTATAGAAGTTAAATTGGATAAGATAGCACAGAGAATTCCAACATGGACTAATTCTAGTGGACTACATTGGTGTTTCTATCCTGACATCATTTCAAACATATATTTCAATATAGGGAGTAACATATGTCAATGGAAAACCAGTTGGGGTTTTAAAATTTGCTGTAATAATACTAAAATATGTATCCTTTACCTTTGATGTACTAACATAAAATGTGATATCTAAGAACAGATATAATTAATTTTTTGTCAGAGCATTAAGCTTTTGCATTATAAAAGAGGCAGAATAATTAATTTAGGTTACTTATTAAAAACAAAAATAACCTAGCTTTAAATATTCACTGATTCATAATTTCAATATCTTTAAATGCCTTTCTTCAAAATTGATTACATGCTTTTGTTTCAAAAAGTTAAACTTTTTTCTAGTGCTTCTTTTTATTAATTGAATTGAAATCCCAGTTTTGTAGACTATTGAAAAGACATGTATCTTTTACTAGGCTCAAGGAATACACTTTACCCTCTTTAATGTGTTTTAGTGTGTATGTTAAATTTTAACTTAGGTATTGCAACTGTTTGCTTTAATAAGTTACAAAATCATTAGAATCCTTAATTAAACTATGCATTAAAAAGCACAGTGGTGAGACAAACTAGAAACCTAGGACAAGGGAAATTTCCAGGAACCTATGAGGGGGAGCTAAGCTAAGACTCCTGGTAACAGGGGATACAGAACTCAAAATGACCATGTCTTATAACCAGGCAAGACTTCCAATAGAGGGATGGGGATACTAGTCCACTTATAAAACCTTCAACCCACAATTTGTTCTGCCTACAAAATATGCAGGGATAAAAGATGGAGCATAAATTGAGGGAACTTCTGGACCAATGACTAGCCCAGCTTAAGACCCATGCCATGAGAGAGAGCCTGCCCCTGACACTAAATCATATTTGCCTATACTTTCAGATAGGAGCCAAGCATAATTGTCATCTGAGAGGCTTCACCCAGCAGCTGATAGAAACAGATTCAGAGACCACAAACATTAGGTGGATCTCAGGAATCTTGTAGAAGAGGGAGAGGAAAAATTGAAGGAGCCAGAGGGGTCAAGGACACCACAAGAAAACCTGCAGGATCAACTAATCTGAACCTAGAGGGACTCACAGAGACTGAACCACCAATCAAAGAGCACGCGTGGGACAGACCTGGGCCCCCTAACACATATGTAACAGATGTGCATATCTTAGTTTTCATGTGGGACCCCTAACAACTGGAGCAGGGGCTGTCACTGAGTATTGCCTGCCTTTGGATCTCTTCCCTCTGGCTGGGCTGCCTTACCTAGACATAATAGGAGAAGACACACCTACTCAACCCCCACCCCCGCCCCAATGCTTTACTATTAGACTTTGATACAAGGCAGAATTCAAAGGCCTGTTATGTTTTTCATGATAATCTAGAACTTTTATTTGATTCCAGGTAATTTTAGACAATAGACATGATGAACTGCTTTCTCTTGAATAAATAACAATTAAATTACATCAATGAAATAAAATATACTGTAGGCTTAATACATTGTAAATATTACAGAAGTACTACTTTGCTTTAGGAATTTAATGACCAGAGCTACATTTAATAACAATCTTACCAGTACTTGTATACAAAATATTATACAGATTACTGACAAGGACATCACAGCAGTCTCAATGATGCTACCAGTTCAACAAACATCTAACAGTACAATATTCTTTAAGAGAGAAAGTAAGGATGTTCCATTTACAGAGACAATAAGGAGATACGTTTTCCACTTGAAACACTGGAAGTGAGACTCAAGATAATCTGGTATCTTGGTTCATATTATTACAAGAAAAGGTTTCCTCTCTAGGGGACTCTGATCGCCAGGACCCCTAGAGTTCAGTAAGTTCACACTAAGAGTGCTTTTTAAAGATTCCACAGCAACTGAAAGAAACTCTATCTGAAAATCACTGATCTGTAAACCACTGCTTCAATGTCTGACTTTTTCTTGTAAAACCTATGTACATACATTCAGTCCAAATCAGTAGATAGAATGCTTTGTGTATATTACAATAGGTGTGTTAACATTTTACTGGAAGGCCAGTGCAAAGCAACTGTGAATGGCCATTTAGGAGATTTTAAAATATCATACAAATATACAGTCAAGAGTATGAGGAATCTAATTTTGTGCATGATGTTAGTGGTCCTGTTTATGGGTATGGAATGGCAGAAATTAATGAACTGAATGGTAACTAGAGACCTAGTTCTCATCTGGTAATTGGGCCTATTTCATGCAGATGGTTTTAGGTAGCAAGAATTCCTTGGCATTTGATACCAGCTAAACCTGACAGTATCCGACAGCTTTGGAGTCATCTGGCACAGACATATGTCTACGCTGCCCAGACCCACACTGATTTTTACATGCACTTAATACATAGTTGAAAAACTAGAGGCTCTTAGGGACAGCTCTCTTTGTTTAACTGATACTGCTAGTCTAGGACTCAGTCTTTGTTTGGATGAAGTCAAACAGTTTGGGAATTGGCCCCTTTTTAAGATGAGTAATGACTGAAGAATGCATGTTCAGGACACATGTCAGAGGGAAATAGATAACCCTGATGCCAGAGTACATAAGTGATCAAATTAAAATCATTTAAAGTAATGAATCTAATTAAGGGGCTGGTTAATTAATGATACTAATGAATGCAATTCTAATGACTAATACTCACTAGGGAGAATGTTTTGGTCAGTAGGGTTAGGAAATGATATGGTCAAAGCCAAAGTGGATCCAACTTATTTTAAGTCCTTTTAAATGAAGGTAGCTTAACGCACACATGATGATATTTCACAGATATTTCTTAGAGTATCAATAAGCACCAAGTTTAGTGCTGTCAGCCCCATTGTCCCTTAGCTTATTAAATATGAGTTAGGTCTTGAAAGTTCAATACACTATAAAATCTTATCACTAAAATGGCATTTACACAAATACAGTTCTAAAAGTGAATCTTGGATTTTTTTTAAATACCTATACCTAGAATTTCCTACCAGGTCTTTGTAGCTGTGAGAAGAGATGGTACTGCCTGGTAGCTAGAGACATGTCGGTTGATATTCAGGTTCATGTAGGACGAAGCTGGCAATTCCTAGCCCCTGGTGGTATTCTCTCAATACTGAGTCCTCCTCTGTGCACAGAGAAGAAAAGCAAGAGACTGCAGCAGGCCAAATCTAGACATATCCTAGTTTGGCCCTCAGGTCACACTGATTGCAAGAATGGGTACTGCCCCGTCAGGCTGGGAACCCCAAATGGTAGAAATCACCAACAGATGCTAGCTCTCCACTTCATGCCATGCAGTTCTTGGGGCTGGTGAAAACCTGAACAAGGAGAGACTCTCTGTAGAACTTATCGGGATAGAGTGGCTTCCTAAAAGCAATACTTCTCTTTATCGGAAAAGGGCCCAATTCTGAGCACCACGGCAGAGATGCCATCAGAAGCTAGCCACCCTCATCTTTATGTTTTGGCACATCTTAATACCAGCAAGTAGAGGAGGCACTACCTTTTCCTTAGCCCAATCATACCAAACAGAGCCAGGTACTGGGCTGTCACCCTCTGTAATGAAATGGCCTGGACCAGCTGGCATGTTGTTACTTAACCTGAGATTGCACCGCTGACATGCACCACTGAAACTTACTACTGTAGGGGGCGGGTATAGAAGAAGGTCTTAGAACCACCCCCCTTACTGATTTCCATTCCCATGGACTTGATTACTAGTAGGTGCCCACCATCCTCCACACTCTCCTCTTCCTGGGAGAATCCTCTATTTTTTGGCACCTCTTACTGATGACTTCTTGCTGAACGCTGGCCTTACGGAACACCTACATGGCATTAGAATACTTAATCCGGTCTCCTAGGTGGGAAGATTCTTCTGAAAAGATTTAGTCAGAATTTTTATAAACAGGATTTCATGAAGAGCTCAACTGTAGAAGCTAAGTTCATGTGCAAGAGCGCAGCAAGTGGTATGGTTTACCCTTGGTCAGTTTCCTCATGGGGGACATTGCTGTAACAGTTGGGGGACATTGCTGTAACAGTTACAAGATAGAGAAACGCAAACACACGCACATACACATACACACACATACACATTACGATCACACGCACAATTTTACTGAGTCAGACAGTATTTCTTCTCAAGAAGAAGACAACTGGTTTTTTGGCCATCAAGGCCTGAAATCTACTTAAATCGAGAACATAACGATGCAATACACGTCAAGGAAACAGCAACTGCACAGTGGTCACAGTGTACACTAAGATTGACACATGCTGTCTGAAGAGGTCCAGTTACAGCCAACAACTGCAGGAAGTCAGAGTGTCAGCTTTAAAAGTCAATGTGCTTTCTCTTTTCCATTCTGATTATAATCCATTATCCAACTGAACAGCTGGGGTCCAGAAGATATGGAATGTCCTCATATGAAAAGGCAGGCCTAACACAGTTTTAAGTGTCCTTGAATTCTGCTCAATACTTTGAACAGTCTTCAAAATTTTCTTGTTGTTTTAACAGAAAAATAAACCTTTATGCTTATTTCAATATTAACTTTAGATACGGATATTGGAAGAAATACTAAGGTTTCTAAAATTGTCTCATGAACAGTAATACTATCTAAACAGGGGTCACCCTGCTACATCACCACTCCTGTAAGCCATAGCTCTTATGAGGGCTACATTCTGTTTTTGCTAAGCTAGACAAAAAAACAAAAAACAAAAAAAAAACAACAACAAAAAAAAACCACACACACACAGTAAACATTGACACACAACTAACAGGACAGAAAACATGTTACAAAGTATCTCTACTTTAGCACTATACTTATCGTGAAAATGTACCTTTTTTATACTATGGACAGACACAGCATCATTAAAGTTGTCGTTACAAAGGCATTACTTATTTCATGGTGGTTTTCTATGGATAGTTAGGCTTCAGATTTGGAAGCCAAAGTTTTCCCTTCTATTTCAGAGACTTTGAAGGGTCGCCGAGTAACTGCAGAGATAGACTTTCTTCACTGTAAACCCCTGGGGAATGGAGTTTAAGTACCTAAACTATTGAGATGTCAGCAAACTAAGTAAGCATGGTGACAGTCACTATTTTACTAAACATGGTAAACTTAAAAAATATATAACCGATGAGACAACAGACTTCTAAATTTTAAGCTAAAAAAAAAAAATTTCTTTTTCTGGGCAGTCACAAAAGCAGCAGGCTCACAGAGCCTCGGCAGACGTGTCTGTGGACACAGACATGGTCACCTTGGCGATCTTAACAGTGCTCTTGATGCAGCTTTCCGCGGCCCTGTGCATGCTGGCTGTGTTATTGGCGTGCTTGTGCAGGCAGTCTGAGTCCCCCATGCTGTTATCTAGAGGCTGCGCAGTGCCTTCACATGAAGGGAACATGCTGCGGAAAGCATGTCTCAGGTCCTTGCTCCTCAGAGCATAGATGATGGGGTTCACGGTGGAGTTCAGCAGGCAGAGCATACTACAGAAGGCAAACACCGTCTTGATAAGCTTGTTCATCTTCCCAAAGACATCATACACCATGATCGCAAGCAGAGGGCCCCAGCAGATGATCAACACCACCAGGATCAGAACCAGGGTTTTGGCCAGCCTAATGTCCATGCGGGCTTGGTCAGGCCGTGTCACCTGCACCTTGCCATCTTCTGAGGTGTGGATGATGATGCTCTTCTGGGTTCCACGCTGGATCATGCGGACTGCGTGGCTGTGAGCCTTCCAGAGAATGTACATGTATGCATACACAATGAACAGCAACAGCACACTGGTGACTCCGATCCAGAACATCAGGTAGGTTTCATCAATGAGTGGGAAGATGTCCGAGCAAACGGATTGCAGCTTCTTGCAGTTCCAGCCCAGGAGAGGCAACACAGCAATTACTATTGCAATAGTCCACATCAAGCAAAAGGCTACTACGGCCTTGGGCCTGGTGACGATCCTCTTATAGGCCAGAGGCCTGTGAATGGATATGTACCTGTCGATGGCCGTGAGGAACAGGCTGCCCACAGATGCTGTGAAGGAGGCAGTAACCCCACCCAGTTTGAACAGAAACACATTGGGGCTGTCTTTGCGGTGGAACACGTGAAAGTCAACAAAACTGTAGACAAAGATGACGCTTCCCAGGAGATCGGCCACTGCCAGGCTGCCAATGAAGTGGTAGGAAGGCCTGCATCGGAGACTGCGGGAGTGAAGGATAACACATAGCACCAGCAGGTTCTCCAGAACCGTGAAGGTGCCCAGGGTGAGGGACAGGACAGCGATGGCCAGCTGCTGGCTGGGATTCAGAATCATGAAGCACTCCATGTCCATAAAATTCTCCCCACACTGGATGTTGTCCTCGTTCTCCTTGAACGACGAGAGAGACTTGTTATAGAACTCTGTAATGTTGGTTGTGTCTCCTGCTGGGACCAACGGGGAGTTGTCTCCTGCCGTCATCTTTTCTTGGAAGGGACTACCCCTGAAGGAAGTTAGAGGGAATTTCTGCGGGAAGTATCCTAATTTGGATGCCATGTCTCCTTTGATATCTTCGTACTGAATGTCATTGGAGCCCACGTAGAGGAGGTCTGTGGTGATGGTACGGAAGGTGGTATCTGCAAGGCCGTCTAAGATCGACTTCATAACCTCAGTCTTTGATTAGGCCAGGCTCAACGTGACTGAGAAAGAAGTGCCGGGAGGGAACCCTAACAGGAGGGAAAACAAAACATAAAAACATTGAGTAGCAAGAAAAGTCAGGAGTGTAATAAACAGAAACACTAGGCACCACAAATTGGTATCACCTCTGAACACAGAGGTTCAGTCAACACAATAGGTCTATTTAGACAAGGGCCCCAACATTCCCCACCTCACCCCCAAATATTAGGAGATGAGACACATGGTTGTCATTTCTTGATGTCTTTGAACCAAAGTCAATGGTCTTGCATGGATCTGTATAGTCAAATGTGCCAAGCCCAATGAAATAAGAATCACTGTGCACCTCATGGGAAGAGTTGGCCCCTAGGCTTCTACTATCAAGTACATAGCAATCTGTGATGATGTGGCTAGGGACATAATCCCTGCCCTGTGGGATACCTTAAAAGAGAAATGAGACTGGACAGATAAGACAATCAGTGAAATGGCGGTATAGAACCAAGGGATGAGCTGTCCAGTTTAATTGTAAAGGAAGACATTTAAGAGGACCAGAGGCAGCTCCAGACCATGGTGGGAAAGCACTCTTCACCAGGCATGTGTCCTCACCCAGAGGAAGGGAGTTTGGGATCATGGCACGGCAGATAAGAACTTATAAAAATGTCTATGACAATTAGGAGGAAATATCAGGAAGATTAGCACAGAGGCTTATGGGATCCCAAGGTTAACATAAGGAAGGTGGTAATGATAGAGGGGGTACTTCAGGAGTTCACACCTCAGTGTGCTGGCACAGGGACAGGAGATAGCCCTCCCTGGTGATGTGCAGTGCTTTCTAAGGCCACAGTGCTGGAAATGCAGATGGCTAACATGACGGATCCTTCAACTCTAAGTTAAGCAATTTGGTGTTGTTTTCAACATATACAGCAAGAGAACAAATCCCGGCATTTATAAATGTTTAAAAGATGGCCATTTTTCTCATTAGTCTATAAAAACTGTTACAAACACAGGATGATACACATGACAGTTAAATAACCATACATTTTAATATTTTGTCATTCACTGCTTCTCTGTATAACACATATAAGAAAGCTATTATCTTTTGAAATAAAATTTGAAATTCTAGGTCTTTCTGCCAAAATACAGAGAGCCTATCTGTCAAGATAGTTCACCTATTAATATACTATCTATTCAATAAGTTATAGAGCACCCATTGCACATCATGCACTGCACCAGACACTTAACAGCATCAGGCCCACAGAGGGGTCTGACATCTAGCAGAGGACATGATCAGCTGGCCCAGAACCTGTAGGCAAGGTTGGCTGTCCCAACAGTTGACAGTACTGGGGAACATAAGCTATAGATGTCAAAGCAGACTTCCCCAAGAAAGGCTACATATGCCCAATATGCAGGACGAGTGTGGAGCAGGATAGGACACAAAGATAAAGTTTTTTAAATTAATACCTCAAGTTTCACATTTTTTTTGTAAAAGCAAAAGTAATTTGGGGCAGCCGTTAAGTGGTAGATGTGGCCCTCCTTCTGCACTCTGCTGCCTCTGTGGCCGAGCCTCAACATGGCTTACTGGGATTCAATCACAAACCTCCTGGGCAGCTTTGCTAGTCCCAGCATTGATCATTGTCATATACCTGCTGCAGGGACCTTCACAAACACGTGAAGACTGTGTGACTCTCATTTCAACCTCCCTGTCCCAAAAACCAAACCCAGACTCAATACGAGCTGCCCCTAGGGGCTCATACAACCCAGATGTCAATCATTCTGACCCTCTCATTGTCTGCTCTCCCTGAGAGCCTTCCATGGTCACGCTTCCTGGGTGAAGTTCAGGACAAAACCCTTCTGTTATCCAACAATGGTCTCTCCAGTCCTGCCCTCCCCAGCCTGGTCTCCCAGTTTGGCTGTACTACATAGGGTTTAGTTATACAATCACAGGCTCACTCTGTGACTCCACTCCTTCTACCTCTGCCTGCCTGAGAGCCCCTATCCTTAGCAATTTGCTATTCCCATTTCCTTAGCTCATTGCTTCCCATGCTCAGACTAAGTCCCAACTTTGGTACTCTCAGAATAATGAAAGATTTGCATCACAGCATTTACCTGGTCTGCTTCTTGCTCCCAAGCTCCACAGAAAGTTCAACGAGGACCTCACTGGAGACCTAATCTATCTTAGTATTTAATTCTCACCACTATGTATAGCACACTGAAAGAAGCTTAAAACAGAGTTGTCTCACAAATATTGTCTTCAAGTAGAACAAGAACATATCTCTTCTACTGAGTGAAAGAATCTCACCGAGAAAATGGGAAAGGGACATACATGTGACTGGGGTCAAGGTTTCTTACCCAATAAGCCCATACACGTTTATTCAAAGTAGAGTTCTATTTGGATGGGAGTTATTAGCGTTCCAGGTGAGGTGGCCATCTGGTCTGCACTCCCGAGCTGTACCATATATAGGCAGTAACAGCCATGGGGGCTGTACTCATGAGCTGTGACATAGGCAGCTGTACCCAGAGAAACAAGGCAGGCAGTGATAGTGAGTGACCTCGGTGCTCTGTGACAGGTGAGCTGAAGGGCAGGCTCAACTGCCCACTCACCTTGTCAGGTCAGCAGGATAGTGGCTCCAGTGACACACCAGAGGCACTGTCAAACAGATGGTAAATTTTCCTGTCACTCAGGAAAGTGAGCTTTCTCCCTTCATCTAAGCAGTTCTGCACATTATCCCTGGACTGCCAAGGAGCAAGGCCCACATGAGAGTCACTGACTCCCTAGCTAGAAGCAGGAGCTGTAAGATATTATGCTCATGGTGATACTGAATATAATTCGTCTGCCAAGTCCAAAAAACTCTGGACAGTTTTCCTAGGGGCAAAGGGCAGTTGCAGAAGCTGTAGGCAGGAAGGATACAGAAATGGGACCAAAGTCCAGGACCTAAGCTTGGTGCTTGGTGCTTCTTGATTTCTCTACTCAAACAGCCTCAGCCTGGTTGCAAGCAACTCTCAAGTATCCCTGTTTCTATTATAGCTCTCTCCCTCACATAATCATTTCTTCAATAACAATGTCTTATGTATCTTACCATAGGAGTCAACTAGTATACTTTGCAAACTTGTTTGCTGAACAACTTAATTTACGTATGAAAATCTTTATCCATGATCAAAGAGACATTGTGACATTTCCTCAAGACAGTGCTTAGTGCCCAACTCTGGAAGGTCACTCACTGACCTTAAGATACACAGACATATTGACACACCTTCCTCCTGACCCCTTCTCTATTAAATTGCTCCCATTCAAGTCTTCTGTGGGCTAGAGATTTTCCTAGACTGGAGCCAATGCTACTTTAGCACCAGCAGGGTTAGCAAGCTCCCCTACCTGATTCTTCTGTCATCAGCCTCCTGACATCATTTAAGCACAGATTTACATAGCTACTGAAATAGCCAGAATGAGGTTTCCAAACAGAACACTGAACTTTATAGCCTTCGTCAGATCTGGACAACAGGGAACTAAAATCTCTGGGAAATGCTCACCTGAACCTTGTAATAAGACGGCAATGGAATTTCATTCTGAGATAAATTTTTTAAATGACTTAGGACTTACTTCCTTTTCTCAAAATTAAAGAAAATAAAAATAGCTCTGTAACCCTTTGTCTGGGCAGCCTTATCCTGAGCATCCGATGGCCACACCCTTCTGGCATCTCTTCTTGGCCGCTAGTTCTTCACTTTTCCCAGTTGAAGGCTAACTTTGAAACTTTGTAGATAATGCTGCAATGAATTTACACCAACAGCCTTATTTTTCTCATTGCTTATGCTACTGTGAGCAGTCCTTCTAGTCATCTTAACCCTTAGCTTGGGCTTACTGTGATAGCACCTCCCCCTTGGCCTCTATAGTCAGGTGTACCCATTATGTGTCATTAATGCCCTCCCACACACACACATACACTTTTAAACACACAGAAGGCATGTGATGAGCAGGAGACCCTTTGAACCTTTTACTCATATTAATACATTTTATAGGTGCTAATATGTATTTAGATTTACAAGGTTCAAATTCAAACAGTACTAAAAGATCTACCATAATACCCCTCTCCCCCGAGTCTTAGAAATGCATCTCTCAGAGACATAGAGATTCTTGTTAGTTTTTATAGAGGTAGTCTATGCATATCGGAGTGCGTGTGCATCTGTGCACCTCTGTGCGTGTGTGTGTGTGTGTGTGTGTGTGTGTGTGTGTGTTCGCGCGCGTGCATTTACCACCTCTGTACATCTTTGGAAAATGTTTGCATGTACTGTATAGCTTTCCATTTAGCAGCACACACCAAAGGCAGCTTTATGCTCGTTCAATAAATCCCTCCTTCTCTAACTGCCCTAAGGGTTTGGTAGATGAATGTGATCAGCCTCCTATGGATGGGAGGCTTGGGGTTTTTACCATCTTTTGTTACTGTAGCTAATGCCTCAATGAATTAATGCCAACCACCTTGTTTTTCACATTGTGTATGCTATTGTGAGCAATCTTTCCAGTCATCTTAACCCTTAGCTTGGACTTACTGTGACAGCACCTCCTTCTTGGCCTCTATAATCAGGTGTACCTCTTAAGTGTCATTAGACCTCCCTTACCCGCCCCACACACACACTTTAAAGCATACAGAAAGCTTATTATGCATAGGAGACTCTTTGAGCCTTTTGCATGGATCACCACATTTTATTACTGCAATTGCTTATGAGGTAATTCTTGTATGAAAGGCACAGAGAAGGTAAATAATATACCATTAACACATAAAGTAGGTGGGAGAACTTGGGCTGAGCCTGGGGTGTGGACCTCATTTCATGTGCTGAAAGTACCCATCAACTGCCCACTGGACGGTGTGGGTCCCAAGCCCCTGCTTTGAACTCTCATGATCCACTTGCTAAGCTCAGACCTAGTTCCCTCAGTTTCCCTACTCATTCTAATCAACAAAGCCCTTGTCTATGGAGAGAAAACTGCTCCAGAAATTGGAAGACCAGGACTGTCTGGCCACATCCACTCAAGCCATTGATGGGTCTAGGCCTTAATGTTTCATCTACAAGCTTGGGATGGTAATGATGCCTAAATCACAAAACTGTTATGAAAATTAACTCAATATAAAGTGTTCTTAGCCCTGGCACAAACACCAAGTCTTCAATAAGCATTACTATCCTCCCTATTAGTGCTACTGATGATGGCTCATCACCATATTCTACATACTAACTGCATTTCAAGAATATATAATATAGACTAATTACATTATATACTCATATTTCAAAAAATGCATTATCTTAATTCACTTACAGGCTGTTTACTTGGTTGTATCCTTGTATCAACACATAAGTCTAAGGCATAGAGAAGATACAAACACGCCGAGAAGAGCCTTAACAGCACGTCAGATGTGCTTGGGCACTTGAGAAACTTTACCTACATTCTGTCAGTAAACTAACACAGTGACTCTCAGGCATGTATTTCTTACCTGACTCCCCAGGCAAAAAGGAGGGCATTAGGTAGTTAGTAAATTATCCAGAACACAAATGGGAACCCATATCTGAAGGACTCCAGGAGCTCGGCTCTAACATTGTATCTGTTTTGAGGTTTAATGGTAAGTTCATTAAAGCTATTGTGCATCGTATTTTCAAATCTTATCTGCTCTTTAAAACATAAACAAAGGCGATACAGTGCAAAGTGAAGGCAATACAATAGTTGTTGATGATAATCCCAGATCTCCAGGTAAATCTGCCTACTGGCATGGACCCAGGGATTGAAGCTGTAGACGGCACTGGAGAGAGTTATGATGCTTTAGGGATGGACAAGGGACCAGAACTCAAAAATGTCCTGTGATTTACTGAATTTATATTCACCACATAGGACCACAATGCCTATGCTCATGCAACCAAACACTTTCGTCTTAACAACAGCATGTAAAATCTAAGCCAGAGTCTGGTGGTCATGAGCTGCCATGTCTGTCTGATATGAGTCAGGGGAAGAGTGTAAAATAAGTGGACTTTGTGTATTTCAGAACACTACTGTGTACAGGCTATTGTAGAGGCTAATGAGACGCAAAATGTCCTGCATCTCAGAAAGTCTTTCCTTTATTTCTACATTTGGATTATTGCAGTAATTTCCACCTTATTTTTGCATGGAGAGTTTTCTTTGAGAGTTCATTTGTAATATAGCTTAGGCTTGGGGGGGGGGGCAAAGCTACCATTAATTTTGTTTTTGTTTGCTAATGGGAAAATCGTAATTGGAAATTCTAACAGGATGTGTAGATGTGCCTGTTAAAGAAGCAGTTGGGGCTTATTACACAGTCATAGTGAAAAAACGATTGAATGGCAGCTAAAATCTCCTAACGACTTAATATAGAAATCGTGCCTTTGTAGTAACAATAATAAAAATGTTTAAATGTGTTAAATCTATTATTTTAGAAAAGCCTCCTTTGATTCCCAGGTTAGTACCATCTGTTCTTGTCTCCCCTCTCTGCGCACACACCTGCATCTCTACCCCTCCTCCCTGGGGTGGGGGGCGGGGAACATGCACATTATTAACAAGCTGACTATGCTATCAGCAAAAGGAATTTGATGAGGATGGTAATGGAGAGAGTCTTTTAAAAATATTTATCCAAGGTCCATATCCCTAATTCTATATAGCATATCCCTAATTCTATATAGCATATATTGTTTTATATCTATAGCATATAATGTTTTAGAAAACATTCATGTGTAAAGTTGGATGTGGGAGTCCATGCTTGTAATCCTGGCACCTGGGTGGGTGAAACCGGTGGATCGTGAGTTCAACATAGGCTCTCACAGCAGGACCCTGTCACTAAATTAAAACAGCAAAATCCCAAACGATATCTCATGCTAGCCATGTGTTCCATAGGCAGAGTGTAGAACAAGCCTGAAACCAAGACCTCCGGGGCTGCCAAGTCTGTCTGTATAATTTGACAGCAGTTACTCTGAGGACCTGCTTGGGTTTTGTGGTTGTTTTGTTTGTCTGCTTTAAGAGGGGCATTACAATAACTTAGGTGTCTGTCACTGATGCGACTGGATCTTGCAATTCTGACCTGAGTACTATCTCTGGGATAACAGGTAATAGGCTGCTGTTTTCTCATTGCAGGTTGTATGTCCATAAATATAGAGAAGCTCTAAAAGTATCAGAATTGTTGGGTATGCCCTAATATGGTTATAGACTATATTGGCACAGTACCAATATTCCCTAATATCCCAAGCTTATAAATGCTAAAATGAGACAGTAGCAAGCTCATGATATCTAATCTGACAGGGTTAAGACCAAATAGGGCAGTTTGGATCCATGTTGAAAATCTTGCTCTTTCCTTAATTACTTCCTTATTCCGGTTGCTGCTTGGGTGGCCTTGTGGAAGTGTCACATGAAGGGTTCAAAAGACTCAAGGTCCTCATGGATGTATTCACTGTTTCTCCATTTACTCCTGAGAATAAGTCTGCTTTCTACTGATTTGCTCAAGAAAAGTGCCTTGATCATCTACTTCTTTAAAGTTAGCAGGAGACATTCTAGTTGGCTACTATAACTGTATTGTGTCTAAGTCATGGTCTCCATGGCCAGAGCAGCAGCAGCACCCAGGGAATGATGCTCTGCTTCCAATTGAGCAGGCGACAATGACTAGGCTTACCAACTACTCTCTATGGTTTGGAACTACTGAAGCGGTTTGGGCTTCCTCTCCATCATCTTCTACAGCTGTGTAAATAAAGAGTTAACTTAAGAATCCTGATAATTCAGTCAGAAGTAGACAATATTTCTTCCCTGCATTATTGTCTGCTCCATTTCCCTCTCTCTCTCTCTCTCTCTCTCTCTCTCTCTCTCTCTCTCTCTCTCTCTCTCTCACACACACACACACACACACACACACACACACACACATGTAAATATATATATGTATTCCATTCCATTGTTAATGCTTGACTAGCTCTGAAAGCTTTAACTTTTAATATATTTTGTAAAAGAAAAATTGAGCGTATGAAACACACCATTTTCACTGCTCTATTCTTTACTAACAAAGGTATGAGGGTTTTTTTTTTTCCTTCTTAAAAAATATCAATTAGTATGAACTAGTGACATTAAGATACTTTCAAGGCTATATTTCCTTACAAATCTAATGTGAAATGTGCCCTATTATTTAACACTTACTGGCTTGTTAAAATTTAATTGCAGGGCTCAAGAAAGAGATGCCTTGAAATTACATAGGTTTAAGCACTGTGAGGTGACAGTGCCCCAGGAAAAGCCTTCCACACAGGTGAACCGGCAATACTGTGAATCGACTTGACTTGGGAGATAATTTCCATTTGCCATTTACTTCTGCTCTGTGGCTTAGATGTTTGCTCCTACTAAGTGCTTTGACCTTTCCTGTGAAAGAGAGATATTTTCCAGAGTCCGGAAAGAATATGGTTTTGGAAGCAGCCTTTTCCTAGAAAAGAATATACAGTTTTCGAGTCAATAAAAACTTCACAGGGTTGTCTTTATGCATGAGACTTACTCATTAAAAGTAGAAAGTTATATATTATTCTAGACCATAACATATGAAGAACCCAGGTACTGGGCTCTTATCTTTACAATTCATTATCAAGGTCTTCACAGTAATGGTTTAAAATCCGCTACACGATGTCAATGGTGTAGCGTAGCTTTCAGTTTTTCTTCCTTTCATCTGCAGATGAAGTGGTGTTTTCACTTTGAATAATCCATGAGCATATAAATTAAGTCTAAAGAAAAGCCAAATATGTTCTTTGGCTTCAAATCTTAGATTCAGATGAATAAATACATATTAAAGCAAATCTGAATTTCCCTAAATTCTTGCCTAAGAATAATCTGAATGACACATTATTTTTCTTTAGTATTTATGTGGCACAAATAGTATTATAATCCCCATTCTGCATACGGATAATTCAGGTTCAGAAGGCAAAAGCTTTGCCTAAAATGTTCAAGAGCAAATGTTCTAGGGAAGGTAACATGGAACTTCAATCCATAGTCCTTACTCTGTAGTCCACAAAATGCATTGGCCGCCCCTTCTTCCTTCCTTCCTTCCTTCCTTCCTTCCTTCCTTCCTTCCTTCCTTCCTTCCTTCCTTCCTTTCTTTCATAGAAGAGTTGATCTGGGCAAGCGACATCAGTTATAAGCAGTACCTGATAAAGGTTACTCAGTGAATGATTAAAATCTGAAGGGACAGAAGATTCAAGGACAGCAGCGAGGTTGCCTGAGCCACCTGCAAAGCATCCTTGCCCTGTGTTCTTCAGAGACAAGCATAACAAACAACTGCATGGTATAGTTCCTGGTTCTGGAGCAGTACCTTGGTTGAAATACAATGAAATAAACACAATCTAAGTCGATACCATTTTTAATTAGGTATGAGTGGATGTTTTTGCGCCTCATTAGTCAATTTACAGGGCTGTTGATTGTAATGACACTTCTACAGCATAGCTGGGATATATGAAGCGGCCTCCTTCATGTCTGACACCTTTCTCATCCCCTCTCACTTCAGAACAAGACATGGTGGCTGTGAGTGAAGAAAAAGCTCGAAGCAGCCACTCCCTATGGGCAGAGATGCAGTGGAGTTCTCTTAAACCCAGAGGAAACCCCTAAGACCAATTCCCAGGCTTGAAGCTGAATCAACATAGACAAATCACGTAAACTTGATGCTCCAGCAAGATGAATGCCTGTTAGACTTTTAGCATGTGTCAGTATCAGCTGTGTGACTGCAGAATGTGGCCGATGGATGCTACATGCCTTCACAAGGCTCAGTCACTACACTTCAGGCATGTAGTCTGTGCCTTGCACAGACATTACACACAAAGTCAAGAACATTTTCCACGACATATTACTCTGAAACGTTTCACACTTGTGTAATAGCTATGGGTTGAGTAAAGAAATCAAAGAATACAATACTCTATCCTAGGTCACACATCATAACACCTATCCATATATCTACCCCTTGCCACAGTTAAAATAATGAAGGGAGAGTTCTAAAGAGTATGAGCTGTGCCTTGAGAATTCCTCCCAGAAGAAACTGTGGGCAATGCTGAGCCATCTCTTGCAGCAGTCCTTCCCTACAAGACTCAAGACCTGGCTGGCCCAGGACCTGGTACACAGCAAGCTAGTGAATGGATGCATGTATTAGCAACAGTGTGCAAATCTAACTTAACAGAGTGGCTTTCAGGGGCAAATAGTTGCCCTCATTATAATAAATCCAATTGGCCACTAGGAGATTTAACATTAGTCTTGGTCTCATACAAGTGTCCCCCTGAAAAGATGTAACATGTCAACATAAAATGTATCACTAATGATCTATCAAGTGACTCTTCTCACAGAATCAGACTTAAGTTGTATACTACAGTACGTGGAAATCATAGGCAAAGATTAGATGCCTCCTTTTTTCTCTGATTCTTGTTTCCTCTGAATTAAGATGAATTCTAACAATTAACCTGTGAAAGACATCCCTATAATATATCCAACCTTGAGTGGATCCTAATACATGCTTCTGATAAACCTTTAAGACATATAGAAGTGTTCTTACATTAGACTTCTTTTCATTTCCCAAGTGAATGCTAAGCGCTGATCTTTCCCAAATGGACTGTCAAGAGAAGTTATGTGAAAACCCAGCCACTAGATAGAGTGGCTTTTATCAGCCCATGGGAATCCATTTGTTATTCTATTCACTGGAAACAGCTCTTGCTTTGGTTGGGCAACTTCTCCTGCTACAATATTTCATAAATTTACACCAGAACTAATTAAAATATAAGGAAGAAAATATGTTATGGAGGTTAAAATTGGTTATTACTACTGCCTACAAAAATTAAATTTCTAATTACTTTTCTAAGGTAGAGGCATTGAGAAAATTCAATATATTAATAAAAATTAATTGTGAATATTTGGAATTTTGCCTCAAGAAAGTAATTAGGTATTAGTAAAGAAAAATTCTACTGAAAACAAATATGTTTGTGCCAAGAGATAAACGTAAAATGGGAGGCTCAGAGCTCAGCTTCAATTCTAACAACAAACTCATTTCTGTTTTATGAAATATTTACCTAACTTGCAAACATGAAATTATCAACACAGATCATAACTAACTCTGAGATGAAAATTAATTGAAACTAATTTTTTTATTATTGGGATTAATATGAACTATTTCACAAGAGAAGCAAATGTTAGTTCCAATAATCATATCCACTGAGAACAAGCAGAATTTCTAAATAATTCAATTCCCTTCCTACTATTTTCTCATTGGAATAATTTTAAATGAATTATGTTGTCATTTAAGTCCAAGACTTCCTTTAAAAATGTTTTTTAAAACTATACATTTAAGTCTTAGTTACTTTAGTTGAAATGGCCAGAACATTTTCAGTGCATACTAGCAACACAGGAGATGAGCCAGAGTGAGCTCACAAGATGCAGGCATGATTGTAGAAGTACTAGCCTTCAGTCACAATGCAAAAAACAACAGGAAGATGTGGTTTACAAGCATGCAAAGTGGAAGAAAGTTCAGAATCTCTATGGTGTTGTGCACATTCAAGGTCAAATTCATTCTGGGATTTGTGTGGCACAATTACAACATTCTGAACTGATCCGGAACGGATAGCATTCGGAAAGAATGGTATGAAGATAAAGGACTAGGTTGGTAAGACAGGTGCAAGGGAGCAGGATTCTCAGCCCCTGCGCACCTTGAGAACAGTCTGAGAGTCACCACATGCTTAGCACACAGGCCAGTGGTATTCTCCAAGTCAGCAGCAGGGCAGCCTCGGAGAACTAATGAGTGCAAATTCAGTTTGGATCGATAGAGTTAGACATGCTAGAGTCGGCCACATTGTGCTGCTAACAAGACCTCCAGGAAATACTTGTGAAATTTAAGAACCACTGCTTAAAGTTATGAGACCCATGAAAGAAGACCAAATGCTGCAAGGGGGAGCTGTGCTTTAAGAAGACTGGAGTCTGTGTGTGTGAGAGGACAGACTGTTGGTGAGTTCAGGTGTTGAGTGCACGAAACAGGGTGTGAGAATGTGCACAAGGTAAGAGAGCTCCCTACAGCAAAGGGCGCCGGCCGACCTGGGTACTCCTGTCCATCTGGAACACAGGAGCAGCTGTCTAGCCAGCAAGTGAGAGCAGGGTTGGGGAACCCCTCAATGTTTTGACTACAGTTCAGGGCTCCTCTAGACTTTCTCTGCAAACTTCCTGCTACATATCTTACCCGGTAAAGTATCTTCAAGATGCAATAGACACTGACCCAGTAGACAAACCTAATTTAGGAAACTCTTAGCATTTTCTCCTAATTCTATTTACAAACCTCATGATTGGCTTGACAGGACTGCTACACATTTCTTAGACAACGTTGAGAAGAACATTTTAACAGCTGAGGATAGAAGAATTTTTAGAAAGTCAAAGAAATGAACACCTCAGCTCATTTTCTTATATGGGAAACATTTGTGTCTGTTCTTTACTCCCTAACCATAAAGAGATGCATCACAGGAAATGAACATGGAGACTTTGCAGAGGCAGAGACTCACTGTAGACTTTTGCTACTAGCATCTAATAGCAGTATAACCTACAACTGGTATCTTTCTTAAGTACCTAGGAGCTATAAGCATGTTGGAATATAATCCAAAAATATTCAAATGTATAAACTCTGAGCAACCATTTGCCGATTATTACAATGAAGATGAATCCCAGGTTACTTTATCATTATCCCCTCTTAGTTTTATGAGAAGTTAAATATTACTTCTAAATGTAGTTGAACATTCTCAAAGCCAAATTCCCACTGAGGCAGGACTACAGCATTCTTGGAAAATACTTTTTTTTTCCATCTCAGTTATGTGTAAACTACCCTAGCTTTCCCTTTTATCTCTTCATGTGTACTTACTTGCTCATTACTTGTGCAAGGGGTAAAGAAAATATGCAAACTCTGGCTACTGACACATTGAAAGGAGTTGATATTTTAACCAGCCACACATATAGTCACACAGCATTCAACTGAGTGTCTCTTACAAGAATAGATAGATTTGATTTTTAAAGAATGCTGTATGAAAAGCAAATATGAATGGTAAAGACAGAATACCAATTTACTTGCTATGGGAGTCAGTACTGTAAAATTACCAAATACAAATGTCCAAAAAGGCAGAGACTTAGGACACAATTTTTAAAGATTTTTAAGTGTACTAGGATTTCTCAGCAGTCTGACCGCAGGACTCATTCCAACTCCATTATCACACTGACTACAATTCTCTTGTTTAAAAGTAGGGCTCCAAAGAATGGCTAAAGAAGTGGTAAAGGGTGGAGAGAGGCCTTCCCATTGAAGCACAAACTTTGAAAAACTAAACATCCCAGTTACGTTGTATTTTAATTATATTTAAATACCCATATACAGTTTGTGAGAGCATTTGTCAGTATATTAAACCACCACAACAGATTGCCTGGCACAGTTCTGAGAGATGCCTCTGCTTTTCTTTAAAAAGCAATAGCATGGAATTTGCTAGTAGGAAAAAAGTAGCTATTACATTATCAAATATAGGAAATTATACTGCACCTTCTCTCCAAAGTTTAAAAAAAAAGATAATTTTAAATGCTACTTAGAGTTAATAAAGAGTAATAAGGGATCAAGTCAAAAGGATCAAATCTGCTCAGCTTTCCTAACTAGAGATAAGAGAGCATGCAAACGAGAGCAGGAAGGCAACATTAGATAATGCGATATCCAACTGTTGAGGGGGACTCTCCTTTGAGTTAGAAGAGGGGAGATTAAACTCAGCCCATTTTCCCCTCCAAAATTTGCAAAATCTCGTTTATGAAACATATTCAAAAGTACAAAATACAATGGCAGTGATGCAGGCAATGCAACGAGATACAAACAGATGCTTGCCTGAAATCCCAGGGTTCTCATAGGAAGAGTTCCAACACGTTTATTCAAAACTAAATGACAACAAGACAAAGAAAGCAAGACTTCAAAAGGACTCTTAAAGTGTAGGTGTAAAAAAAAAAATTCTCTCCAGTTGAGGCCAGAGCAGAACTCAGGTCACTACCAGGACAAATGTCAGGCCCATTTGCTCACATTTGGGGAACAAACAGTTCTTCCTTAAAAAGAAAAAAACAGGAAAACAACAACAACTTTAAAAACTCAACTACTGTAGTCCTCAAGAATTTCATCGTCACTTTCCAATTAAAGTCTGTCCCAACATTGTTCAATACTCATCTATGAGGAAAAGTCCTCAAACTTAGGGAAAGAGCCAGTCTGAGACCAAGAACGTTTGTACATGCAACTAGATGTCCTAAGAAAAGTCTGTCTCGGAATGTGCTCTAGTGTGCCAGGATACCCTGTTGGGGGAAGAAACATGACCCAGGAAAGCTTTTAGTAGGTATTTTCTGCTCTAAATTACAGGCAATTACGCTGATTTCATTCAAGGAACGGCTCTGATGTGTTATTATCTATCTATCATGAGCACACCTATTATCCACGTGTCAGGCTCAAGGAAAACATTCATGTAACATTAAGCCACTGAATCATGGTGAGAGGTGATGGCCAGCACTAGAGTTAATCCTCCCCTTTCACTCACCCATATTCCTTATTGTTTGAGCATCCTTGTAATAACATGATAACATTTGAAATAGGAAGCGAATGGGGGCTATTTTAACATGTACTTTGTGATTTTCTGCCAATTGGTATAGTTCTAATATCCAAAAAATTTGAATTATCAAGACTGGCAAAGAGCTGTCTTAAACTCATCAGAAGCATTGGTGTTTATGATATAATTATAATCAAGTGTGGTGATGATCCTCCTCAGCCTAGAGTCAGACCTTAGGGCCCCTAGAGTAATGCACAAGATTATTAGGGCACAGAAGACCAGAGCAGATCTGCACCTATCCTGGAAACAAAGCAGCCTTGTTTCAATTCAACATGAATACTTCCTTTTGCTTCGAGTCTTCTGTGTCCATCTGTATAGTTGGTTTGAACTTGGACATTTTCCCAAAGTTGCAGTACTCATTTAAAAATCAGAATGGTATTTTCACATATTTAAAAAGTCACTGTACCTAAATTTTTACTTGACCTACAACAATGAGAAAGTTTGTTCGTGCATATGTTAAAAAAAGTGTGTCTGCACATTCAGTTTTGTAACTTATGCAGTATAGAGCTTGAGAGCATTGATATTCTGGATAACATTTATCACTTCTTTTAATCCAAGAAATATTTTAGAATCTGAAGTGAACTTTATAAGACAAACCTAATCTAATCTCAGAACATACAGCTAAGCGAATTAAATAGTTATTAAAGAATTAGCAGTTCAGTGGGGAAGTGTTGAAGTCCCAACCCACACAAGACAGAATCTGTACATTTATAACATAAAGTTAACATTTTTATAAGAACAGGATTGGGAAAGAACTGGAGATCTGGAGAAGAAGATACAAAAATCCAGAGTTCAAATACATAAATGATGTTTTATTTCCTTGTGTCCTTTTCATTATTTACCAGCCAGTAAAAGAAAAATAAGCACAACTCTGAAAATACAGGTATGCAGTCTGTGACTCAGCCCTGGTGGTTTTTCAAAAACTCTGCAGTCTTGGTTTACAGTAAAAAAGCAGAATTATAAATAATTTAAATCCAGAGGCTGGTTTCACTCTACCAGACCAGTCAAAAATGATGACTACCAAAATAGGATAGACAAGTCTTCAACTGGGAAGACCTAACATCCTTTAAAGATGCTGGGAATCCAAGCTCTGAACTGTGCTCATTATGCAACTAACTAATGTACTTACCCCCAAGAATAACAGGCAGCATCCTAGAGGAGAGACTTCATCTCACTAACCAAGTTCGAGAAGCGATGACCAAATTGCTTTTTACTAATTACGTATTATTAGGTATAACTAAATTCAATTTGCTAGTTTTTTCCTTGTAAATTCCCAAATAGCTAGTTATGGGAAATTATTTATCAGGCCAACTGTTTTCTGGGAAGAAGCATTTGGTAAGTGCCATGAACTCTAAACTGCTAGTATAAGCTCTATTTCATAATACTTTCCTCTTATGTAGTAAATCCAACTCTAATTTCAAAGACCAATACACAAGACAAACCAAGGAACCTGTCTAAATATTCTTGTGGTTAATGCTAATTCTAAGTCAAAGCACAGGAGAATGCCATAGATTGTTTTGGAGAGTTTCACAGGCTTTGCTTTCGTAATTAATAAGCTGACAGAGCATACTAAACACTTATCAACACAATCAATGAGGCTGCTTCCTTCTTGAGAAAACAGATAAAACGATTCATGGAGTTTTCCTTCAGAATTGTCTGTAATACATGTCACAAATATCATGGTTCTTTTGGAAAATTTCATTCCGAGCAGTTTCATCTGGATAACATTTAACAATTTCACTATTTTAACATTTTGAAATGCCAAAAAGAACACACTGATCCTGCAGTGAGGCTTATTAGAGAGGAGCAGTCTCACAGGCAAGCCAGAAAGGAACACAGTCCGCTGGGAGATGGGTAACAGGGGGGAAAGCAGAAAACACTGGAGAGCAAACAAAGCCAAGCCCTGCTCCACCATGAGGTCTGATTTTCCCCAGAATTAAAACTTTACATATACAATTCACCACCTATGGCTTAATTCATTAAGTCAACAACATCCATTTCTATACACAGCCACTGATGCCATTAAACGTAGGGGCAAGAATATCAGATGTGTCTTCTTAACAATGAGCACGCAAGCATAGTCATTTTGAAAGGTCACAAGTGAGCATTCCCACCATGTGGCATTACTGCACCCCCATGTAGGATCAGGGACACAATGAAAGCTACCCCAGTAGACACTTATACATACATACATACATACATACATACATACATACCTCAGCCATGGCTGTTCCTTGCTTGAAATGGGAGACATCTTTTGAAGCAATAAAAGAGCCTGCTCACAGTAAGTTCTCCTAACGACCTAAAATGATTAGTTTGTTTTTTTTTTAAACCATATCAACATGAAGCCTCTTTCGAAGCTAGAGCAACTGCTAGTGTACCTAAAAACAACAGCCTGCAGTATGTGCTGCTTAGCATTCTAGAGGTGCATGCATTCTGTTCCTGTGTGGATGTAATCAGAAAAAATATATATATATATATATCTTTTCTCTCAGTTAAGAAAGTATTCGTGGCCTTTCCTTTGGATAAAATCGCTCGTAACTGAGTTAGCGAAGGTGGGGTATGGAGGGAGGGGAGGCAGAGAAAAATCGATCAGCAGATCTATCTCCCTTTCAAATTGTCAAAAGCTGGGATTAGAAGACCAGCACTTTAAATCAGACAGTCCTGTGGGAACCTTGGAGGTCGGCTACTCCTAGTTTCTCAATTTTCTGCCAAACAGACTGATGTCAGGAGTGACCCCACAGATAATCAGTACCCGCGGAGTCTCCTCTGAGCATGTGCATCTCCCCATTGTTCAAAGGAATTAAGTTGGCAATAAAAATGAGAAGTTATGGGACCCAGAGAGGTATCTTTCAACATCCTTAAAACCAGTAAATCTGCTCTAATCTCTTATTAGATTAAATGTCCAAGGAGATTTAATATGCCAAGAAATAAACAAAGGCAGGAAGAGCTAGTAGCTCCTATTTGGAAGAAAAATTTTAAAGATAGGAAATAGGTTTTTTCATAGATAGGTTATTAAATTTTTTTCTCACCTCTTTGAAACCTTTGAGAGATAAACCATGTACTACAATTAGAAACACGCATGTTGCTTTAAACTTTGAAATGACCAAACAACAGTTTCTCACATCTATCATAGCAAACATTTGCATTCAGGAAATGCTCCATTTGTGACTTGTAAGCCTTAACCAAGAAACATCCTTTTAAAATAAAGCGTCAACTTTATTCGTCTGGTGCCAGCTCTTAGTTTCATGTTCCTATAACATTCAATCACAGGTATCAATACTATATATATTAGCTTTTCCTTAAACAGAGATGGCTGCTATAGCTATCACTCTGTATCAGAAGTTCCTTATTTTACATAGATTTCTTTACATGACACTTAGTATTTAATTGAGTCGTTTTCTACATGTGGTGCAGAGACTCTGGAAGACTTAGTTTCTGATACGGCTAAAAGACGTCAAGCATCAACTCAAGTGCCTGTTTTCCAAACATGCACAATTACACATTTTCTACAAACAGACATCAGTGTATGCAG
This sequence comes from Mus caroli, assembly GCF_978045245.1. Classification (NCBI taxonomy): domain Eukaryota; kingdom Metazoa; phylum Chordata; class Mammalia; order Rodentia; family Muridae; genus Mus; species Mus caroli. The sequence goes on from NW_028227261.1 coordinate 120,585,069, forward strand.
AGCTAGGTGCATATCCAGTAAATTGTAAATGGTAGAAGCCTCCAGAAGTAGCTTAGACCACAGGTAACAAGCTGGGACTATACAGCTAAGTAAACACCACATTAGCACGATTTGCTCTCCTGGAACACGGAGCAAGAACTCCGCGTAGGACACCAGGGGACCACTGGCCAGTACCGAGGGGGCGGGAGACGGAAAAGCTATTCCCAAACGCCACTGTGCCAGGTCTTACCCTTCGCATCCCCCGGTCCACGGGCCAGAAGCTCCCTCGGCACCTGTCGCCCAGCCAAGGGGCTGGCTCTCTGCTACAAGGAAATTTGCCCCCAGACTCTATGAGAGCTCTGCAGACAGCCCAGGCTCCCGCCTGAGCCAGGGGAAGGCTCTGGCGCCAGGGGAGCCAGAAGGAGGCGGAGGCGGAAAAGAAGTGGAGAAGGTAGAGGCAGCGAGCGAGCAGGGGAGGCGGCGCGGGGCGCGGTGGGGCGGGGTGGAGCGGGGCGTGCCCGCGGCGATCGGTCAGTAAGTCAGTCGGTCTGCGCGCCCGCGTCCCCGGCCTCTAGCACCCGTGCGCCACGGCCCCTGGGACTGGCGCCCCTGGGCTCGGACAGGCCCGCTTCGTTCCCCGGTTCTCCCCGGCGTCCCGCTGACCGCGCTGGCCGGCCTGGGGCCGCCCGCTTGGGCCAGCCCGAGCGCCCGTCGCCGCGCCCTGCTTGAGGTCCCTGCCTCTCCCTCAGCTCGCGCGCTGTCTCTGGCTCGCTCTCGCTCCAGTCCCATTTATGAAGCGTGGTCCCATCACGTGTTAATGAGCCTTTGTCCTGCCCTGGCAGCGGCGGCAGCAGAGACTCCGCCAAGGGATCTGCGCGGGGAGGGACCGGCGCGCGGCGCCCGCGGCTCCAAACTTTGCTGCGCGGTACCCGCCGCGGCGCTGGCCCGGGGGCTAGGAGGGACGGCCCTGGCGCTCGGCGCCCACTGTGTCATCCTCACTCTTTGCCACCACCAACGACCCCGCGGCCTCACCCTGCTCTGCTCCCTGGCGCCCTCCCACCCTGGCGTGGCCAAAGGGGACGCGTGCCTCACTGCCCGCGACCTCGGGGCCGTTAATCACCAGGGCTGCTCATTGCCAGGACCTCACTGGAGGTCACGCGCCGGGCGGTCGGGATCGGGAAGCAGGGCGGCAGGAAGGCTGGCCAAGTGAGGTCTCCGCCCGACCCTCCCCTCCGCGCCGCCTCCAGTCCTCAGCTACCTGGCCGCGGCCACCAGCCCTCCGCCCTCGGGGCGCACGGCGTCGCCTGGGCGCCTCCCGCGCTGGCCCGCGCGACCACCCGGGCGCGCCCAGCCTCCAGCCGTGGCCGCACGAGCTCGGCTCCGTGGGCGCCCGGCGCCCCCTCCCCAGCCCTGGCTCTCCCCGCACCTCCTGCTCGCGGGGAGATGCCGCCGCGGCGGGCGGGGGCTCTTGTTGGGCGGGAGCCTGGGGACCCGCGGTGCGCCCGGCCGCCGCCGCAGGAATTAGGGGACATGCTCGTTAATTGGTTCCACTCCGCCGTCTGCCTCTTGTGTGCACGGATCAAACCTTAATTGGTCTTTACATTTATCACGGCGAATTGCAACCCTATACACGAGCGTCAGCCCGCAGCTTCAGCCGAGGGGGCCATTCTCCGCCCGGGCCCCGGGGACCAGGTGATTGTGGCTACAGCTGAATTGCGTTTTAGACCTCGTTCTCCCTGGAGAGTTGGGTCCAGTCGACTCGTAAGGTTTCCACCTGACAGAGCCACATCAAGTCAGGTCCAAGGGCCCAGCTGTAGGCACAACGTTAGGTTCCTAGGCCCTCAAGGTAGCAGCTTGGCATTCATTTTAAGCCTTGCTCAGATTCGAGGACGTCTAGCCCAAACAGCATCCTACAAGGCCTCTTTTTACCAATTCTCCCTGACATCCTACCCCCACCCAGAGCCAAACGCTCAGTGTATCTGGCCCCTGTTTTGAATCTGGTGACAAGGATCCCAGAGGGTGAGCCTAAAGGAAGAAGGAATATAGAGGGTGTAGAGGAAGCTGCAGAATTCGGGGAGGAGAGACTGCTCTGAGAAGCAAAGCCTGAAATCTTCCTACCTACAGGTCGAGCCGAAGAAAGGCTTCCAGCAGAGCGCTAGCTGTCTGTCGGAATATCTCTGAGACTGTTTTCCACTAGAGAGAGTAGTTTCCATTTCCATGTGAGGAGATGGCCTTTTGAGACAGAGTCCGCAGCTGAAGCAATCAAGTTGTAGGTAAATATAAACAAAGATCTGACAGACCAATCCGTAGAGGGAGAAATGCTTAGGAGAGATGATTGGGTGGATGTGGGATACCATTTGAGCCTTAAACCTGCTGCCTAGGTACAGTCTCTTCTTTGCCTCCTTCCACACGTCTCCAGCATAAAGGCAGCTCTTTCTAAAGATTTACAGGAGAAAGAGGCTTCGTCGTCTGCCCCTTTCTTTCAGAGGTCGAAGTTGCTATTTTAGCCTCACCTCAGATTCCTAGCAGAAGCAAACATTTGGGGGAGACATTGCTTTTCTTGGGACCTCCCAGACTCTAGAGAAGTCTCAGAACTACCTGCTAGCCAGGAAGCAGGCAGTTCTTGCTCTGCGTGATCAAGTCAGGGAGCCGGGCTCCTCAGTAATTCCAGACAGCAAGCTTTCGTGTGAGTGTTGGTGCTATTTATCCACTCGGGTGGCTCAGCACTGTTGTTCAGCATCATTCAGGTGTTCAACACAGATAGACCCTGGTAGTATGTAAAGGACCTTCTTCCCCATATTGACCCACCATCTTGGTGGCCCATATCATATCTGGAGGAAGAAGTCATTTAGTCATTTGCAACCTGTGGGAGGTACTCTACATAAGTCTTTTATCAACACCAGCTTTTACTTCTTCTAAGATGGCCCCTTATAAAGATGTTGATGCTTATTCATGTCTCAAAATCATTCCAAATCTCTGATTGGTGGTGTACTTTTTCACTGAATCCTATGAAACACTAACACTATATCTATCTATCTATCTGTCTGTCTGTCTGTCTGTCTGTCTGTCTATCTATCTATCTATCTATCTATCTATCTATCTATCTATCTATGCTGGGAGTCTGTTGGTTGACTGGCTGAAGTGATCTGTGGATTGAAACTATCAGTATTAATCTAACCAGAGAGAGATCACAGAAGCTATTACTGTTTAGCTAGTTATCCTTCTGTTAACTTGAATGGGAGGCCTAGAGTCTGACATCTGGAAAATTGTACCAGCAGTATTCAGAGTTCAAAGATAACAGTCAATAATGGAATCAAACTTTGACTTGTGACCTGGTGTTTTATTACCACAAAGGGATGCCCTGTTAAAACAGAGAGAATTATGCTGTTTGGAAAGTGCCCTTCCCGGGGGTATGCATACATGTTTTTCAAGTTCTGTCTGCCCTAAGCTCATCAGCCAGGCAATGGGCTGCTGTATGTTTCCTTCTGAGTTGGGGAGCTAAAAGAGAGGCAGGCAGCTGACCGTGGAAAGGCCAGGTATTCTCTGATGCCTTGGACTTCAGTTTGCAAAGATCACTTTTATACGGGAGGAAATGATCTACAGCCCACATGCCCCTGGGTGTATCTTGTGCTCCGAGAGGAGACATCAGGGATGGCAAAGGCAGAGCTGTCAGTATCCCTAATAGGGATACTATACTAAGGATACATGTAAACATGACACAAAATGTAAATGACTCTTGATCTCTACAAACCAAGGTTGAATTTCGAATCCACGTCCTTCTGAGGAAAGACCTGTCAACTCTTTAGCAGGCATCACTAGTTCCTTCAGACTCTCTGGTTTTTCAGATCTTTATTCTTTTAAAATTATAACAGGGCTGTGATGAGCCAATTTGCTGCTGTTCTGTGTAATTTGGGTTATTCATTCAGTGGGATGTAGAAGATGAGAACACAGTTAAAGTGGCATATTTAAACTTCAAAGAAAGATCTCAATTTGCAACAGTCAGTGTGCTCCTAGTTACACTAGACACAGAACATTAAAGAAGCAATGGCTCTCTCTGAGACAGCCGTTGGATCCCAAAGAGGCTGCACATTGAGGTTTCTCCTTTAACTTGCTGTGGTTCATCAGACCCCCCCTCCCCCTTTCAGGGTGATGGACAGTGGTTCCCTTATTCAGGACCTGGCAAAGCAAAAACATCATTCTTTTTTAGAGTTTGGGGCCCAAGTTTGGGCCCCATGTCAATTCAGCATATGCAGGGATGATCATTCCATAGGGCTAGAATGCTGGGTAATTAAAGATATTTAGGGACTGATCTGGCTACACGATTTCATTCTAATTCAGAGAGTAGCTTTAGAATTCCACCAGCTGTTGCTGTCTCTCCTAAGAAGTGTTAAAGCATTTTGTATTGCAGTGGCTCTGCCTTGCTTGGTGGCCTGCAGCCCTGCAGCCCAGGTTCTGGCAGCTGCAGTGTGAGGTCTGAAATGCCTGCTTGTGATATGTTCCACCAGCAAGGCAGCAGCCTAAAGAAACACCCACACCGCTTCTGTGTGCATCTCAGAACCACGGGCTGCTGCTGAAGAAACTGGAGGCTCTCTGTCATGCCACCATCAGACTGCCTTCAAGTGGAGAAGCTGGTTGTCGGGATGAGTCATGAAGGAAAGGAAGGAGTGGAGAAGGAAGGATGAGGACCCCCTTGATCTCAGGATACTCTATTAGATGCAAAGGCTGTCATCTTTCCACACAACTCAATGCGTGCTACTTAGGGATTTTCTTTTCTCTTCTTTCTCTTCTTTTCTTTTCTCTTCTTTTCTTTTCTCTTCTTTTCTTTTCTCTTCTCTTCTTTTCTTTTCTCTTCTTTTCTTTTCTCTTCTCTTCTTTTCTTTTCTTTTCTTTTCTTTTCTTTTCTTTTCTTTTCACCTTCTCACCTTCTTTCATTAACACGCCAGATGAGCAGTTGCAAGGAAAGCCAAGAAATGACAGGATGGCATTTTCTTCTGCTAATGTGTTCTGTTGTGGTTTTGTCACCAAGCAGAGGAGCAGTGATGAGGAGATGGAGCGCCCGTACCTTCAGACCACATGAGAGTCATGCTCTAACAGAATAAACAATACAGCCTTTGCTCCCCTAGATGAAGCTCAGACGAACCTGTCACCGATGCTCTATAATTAAAAAGGCTAAAAACATATATCTAAACATTTATGTTCTAAAAACTCGGGATAAGCAGCAGTATAATACTATAAAAACAGCAAACAATAGCCGAGAGTGAAGACAGACACTTTTTAGTCATGCACAGCCCTCCTTGAATAGGCTTAGTTACTTTTCTATTGCTGTGATAAGACACCATGAACGAAGGCAACTTTGTTTTGCCAAGAAGAAAGAGTTTATTTGGGGCTTACAGTTTCCAAAGCATGGTGACTATGGCAGGAAGCCTGGCATCCAGCAGCCAGGCTGGGCACTGAGCAGTGGCTGAGAGCTCACCACCTGAAATAGAGTTACGAGGCAGAAGAAGAGACAGCAGGACTGGTGTGAGCTTCTGCAACCTCAAATCCAGCTGCCAGTGACATACCTCCTCCATCGAGGCCACGGCTCCTAGTCCTCACCAAATACTTCCACCAAATGGGGACCAAGTCTTCAAACACATGAACCTATAGAAGCTGTTCTCATTCAAACCACCATACTCGTGTTCTTTGTGGTTTCTTTGTTTCTTCATTTTGTTTTGACAAGTTCGAGTAGGAACTTAGAAAAGAAAAGAAAATGACTGCCCTTCTTGAGAAAAAAAAAAAAGAGTAAATGTAATAATGGATCTAACCCCCCCATCTGGCGTCTGGAACTTGGGCTCTCAATAAAAATTGAGAATTTGCAAAAGCCAATGCTGTGTGTTCATTTCTTTGTCTAAGTATATCTGTCATTGAAGCAAACAGGTACAGCTTAGGCCTTATGAAGGACAAGATATAACAAATGGTTTTCTAAGTTTTTGTTTAGAGAACTATAGATTTAGACAGAGGTAGGTGAGATTCAAGGTCTTCTACCCCTTCTCTATGCTGATGATGGCCCAGACTCTTGCTTACCAGGTAGAGACCTCTCTTTTCTAAGAGTTAGAACTAACTCTAATCTGCCCTTATGGTCATTGACAATGTCAAGTAATATAATAAACACGGGAATCACTGGGAAAGAACTCTGGAGAGATTGTTAACTGTCAAGTGATTTCTTCTTGGGAACAAAATTGCATAGGTTATTTTAACTACTGTACTTATTGCAAGAAAGAACAATAAATAAATTGTGACTCTTTGAGCAGGGGAGGGAGGGCTTTTATGAAGACCAAAGAAGAGGCCATGATGTGTGAATAACCAATCTGGTAGCTCTTGAGCGACAGTATGGGCTATACTTGGCAGATGATTAAATGTATGGAACGGAGTATCAGTTTATGGCCCAAGGTTGTCACTCTTCAGGATGGGGAATGATTATTATGGTGTCATTGATAATGTCTCTCAAAAGCCATGTCTTAAGAGCTAACCCTCAAGGGTTATAAATAAGAATGTCTGAGGAGTCGGTTATGAGGGTTCTGCTTTTGTAGAACAGACTGAGAAAATACTGCCTTGCCCCTCTACCTTGTGAGGCTATGGAATTTGCCCCTTTCCCCATGTGCCCATCTACCTGTGGTTATTGCTACTATGTGCTAGGCTACAGACTATTGCCTGCTAAATGCTAAGTCTTCAACTCAAGGGGACAGAGTTTGCTCATAAAAACTGAGAAGACATATGATTGATTATTCCTTAAAATACATTTCTCAAGGCTGAATACTCAGTATTAAGACTGCACAACATATGTCTGTGTGGAAATTGACTAAAATGATGCTAACTTCCTCTCTGTGTTGAGTGTGGTTCCCAGGTATCAGAAAGCCAGCTTAAATATAAAACTTCAATGTCTAAATCAATTTAGAAGATGTTCATAATTTCCCCAATAAGATCTCATGTAGAAAAAAAATTGAGGTGACAGTTTCTTACTGTGAAAGTTATAAAAGAGCGTATGGAGAAAATGGACCATTGCTAAATGTCATTTTAGACAACTTTGATTCTGAGGTTTTCTGCCGTTCAGTGTTACAACTATGTCCTCAATGCTCCGATTTCTATCCTCCTCTGCACTCTCCAGAGGAAGTCTTCTTTCCTATCCCAGTATCTTTTATTACTATGGAGTTGGGGGAGGAGAACGAGAAGAAAAAAAGAAGAAACAGGTGGGAAGCAGGAAGGTAGAATTTCCAGAATATTTATCTCTTGTGCCCCTTAAATGCTAAAAAGGAACATTTATGATGTCATGTGAAACCTTTGGCCTGACATGTTGCATGATATGAAGCAATGGTGGTTTGAACTCCTGCAGACAATTCCCTGCACATTTTAAGAGGGCAAGCCTCTGCCCAAAATATTTCAAAGAAATGGATGAGTGTAGGGAAGGGCCTGAAAGATAGAATATGCTGACACTGAGTGAATATTTAACATTTTTCTTTCTAAAGTGGTTCACAGATAATATGATGTCGAAATAGCAGGTTCAGTGTCATGGCAGCAATATACTGAGTTCAAATCTCAAGTTGTCGATGTCAATTTTAAGGCTTTTATTATTTTTTATTGATTAAATGTAACATTTATGACAATGAACATTAAAACATGCTTATTATAAAGAAAAACAACCATAGAAATTTGAATGCAAGTTCTACTCTAGTCTCCCATCATGCAACTCTTTATAGCATTATACAGACATAACCCATGGCATGAGTTCCTGGGGTAGAATTCTGTGATCAAACTTTTCTGCATTGCAGATATTAAAGGAAAATACCCAGTGCAAACCTAGTGCTTTAAATGGATCTGGTTGATTAATTTAAGTACACATCTGGATTCAAATGAAATCCTGAGCTGGTCCCATCTCCAGGATAGTGTTGAGCTAGCTTAAAGATGGTAGACCACAGGCAGTGCCATCTGCCACAGACCTTACAAGTGTGAAGGACAAGGAGAAATGCTGTTATTGTAATTGGGAATGTGTGTGTGTGTGTGTGTCTTGCTGTTCATTGTGCTAACAATAACCTTGGATTCCCATATTTTCAGGACAAACTTAATCATTACAGTAAATTTCATAACTAAAATATCCATTACACTTTAGATTATTTTCCAGTATCTCTTCTCCTGAGGTAACAATATTCTTTTCTGACTTTAAGTTTACAACACATGAAAATCCTTTCTCCACAGTGTGGACTATATTACAAGACTGGCACTCAGAGAGGACTGGAGAGTGTGAAGCCATCACTAGGACATCAGCCCCACCCCTGGATGCAGGCTGTCTGAGCTCCCTGCTTTGCTCATTGCAGGCTGAACACCTAGACCAGTGCCTCATTCACTCTTTAAAACATTGATTGCATTATTGAACCCTAGAGAAGCAAAAGTACCCTCCTCTTTATATTTTCAGGTTATAGAAGTTACCCCAATGCTCACCCTACAGTGGTACTCAGGTCTCAGAGACCAGAAATCTTTGTTCCAACTTCATTGAACCCAGCCAATAATCTACTCAATTGATCACCAAGAACTACTATTGTACTGGATCGTTGTCAGACAGGAATACTGCCCATACTTGATGATCTAGAAATAAGGAAATTCTTCCAAATGATGATCTAGAAATGAGGAAATTCTTCCAAACGTAGCTCATTTTCCTTAGCTTTTTTTAAAAAAAGAAGTATATTATGTAGCCGTCCTTAGACACACAAGAAAGAGTGTATCAGATCCTGATACAGATGGTTGTGAGCCACCATGTGGTTGCTGAAAATTGAACTCAGAACCTCTTGACAACTCTTTAAATCCAAGTTTCTAATAGGTTTCCAAACGTCCTTGTTTGGTTTCAACTACTACATTTTCTAGGAAGAGCAGTCTATGCTCTTAACCACTAAGCCATCTCTCCAGCCCCTTTCCTTAGCTTGTGAAGAGACTTACATATGTGTGTGTGTGTGTGTGTGTGTGTGTGTGTGTTAGGTACACACATAGGGAGGTCAGAGTGAAACTTTCAAAAGTTCATTTTCTCCTTCCACCGTTTGCTTTGTTTTCATGTCTGGGGTTCAGGCTTTGTGTTTTGCAAAGTCAAATCTATCGTTTTTGTTTCTTTCTAACAACGATGAAAGGTGAGGTTCCGGTCCTGCTTGATGACGTGGATAAGGCTGCCACACAGTGTACGGAGAGAAGGCTTCATCTGACAGTGCTCACTCGTGGATGCCCTGGAGTGTTTCAGCCATTTCCCTTCACCGTGTGCTGCAACTAGTACTTGTTGCCAGTTTTATATAGCGAAGGAGACTACAGGCAGCAACAGACAGATGACTTGGCAGCATTCCCAGCCTTTTCTGCTTTTCCAAAGGCACATGTTTGAAATGCTGGGTGTCCAGCTCCATAGCTAACATATCCCAGAAAAATCACCACTTAATCAAAAAAGATCCATACTAGAATACTGATTGAGACTGAAGAAATAGGGAATAATGGACCCTCTTTGTGTGTTTCTTTACTTCCCCGCTTTGGGCAAATATCCCCCTGAAATTCTGTATCTTTCCAGTCTTGCCCAGTTGCATCATGATAGAGCAATTCATGCTGAGGAAGGAGGTGGATACAAAAACAAAAAGATGAGGTTCCAGGCCTTGGGGATTTACAGTGTGGTAGGGGAAATAGACACCAATGCTTATCTATGCACATAACAGTTGCCCTTGGGGTACAGAATGCTGCAGAAACAGAAAGGGGGGAGTAACTAATTCTTCCAGAGTAAGAAAGAGTTAGCATTCTCAGAGACCATTAGGAAAGGATGCCCTGGAATGAGATTTGATATTGCCTAAAAGAGTGACCATAGGTGTGTGGGTTCATTTCTGGGTCTTCAATTCTATTCCATTGATCTACCTGTCTGTCGCTGTACCAGTACCATGCAGTTTTTATCACAATTGCTCTGTAGTACAGCTTGAGGTCAGGCATGGTGATTCCCCCAGAGGTTCTTTTATTGTTCAGAATAGTTTTTGCTATCCTAGGTTTTTTTGTTATTCCAGATGAATTTGCAAATTGCCCTTTCTAAGTCAGTGAAGAATTGAGTTGGAATTTTGATGGGGATTGCATTGAATCTGTAGATTTCTTTCGGCAGGATAGCCATTTTTACTATATTAATCCTGCCAATCCATGAGCATGGGATGTCTTTCTATCTTCTGAGATCTTCTTCAATTTTCAACAAACATTCTAGGCATAGGCACTCAACATGTATGTATGCCTCTGAGGTTTAAAAATGGCAATCAGCAATTGGGGACTTAAGAATACTCACAAGGTGGAAGGCTAGAAAATGTAGCAGTTGAAACCAAACAAGGACATTTGGAAACTCATTAGGAACTTGGATTTAAAGAGTTGTCAAGGGCACTATAGCAGAAGATAGAGTGCAGAAAAGACAGGCTGAAGACAGAGACTATTTGCACACTTCTAGGAAAGTGCTAGAGAGAGGTGGCCAGTGGCTCATCTTTGAACAATGGCCTTCAGTTGATGTGAAAACCCCCATGACCTAGGAGACAGTAGTGCTTGAGCATACTGCACAGACAATATGTTCAATGAAGTGCGCAGACAGCAGACCACAGAAAGTCATCAGACATCAATCACTAGAAAACTGGGCTCTTAATGCAATTTGACACTTAAAACATGGCGTCTCCATTGAAGAACTAAAGTTTGTTCCTCAGCAGGACCGCTTGCCTCACTTCCACCCGCAGAGAAGTATCTGTTTATTCTCATTTGAGAGTTTCTTGACTTCAAAGGTGCCAGGTTCAGGCATTAGTCATTCTGAAAGTGGCTTCTCTCACCTTCCAAGTCTCCCATCAAACTTGCTTCCTTTTGTTCTACCTTTAGTGTGCAGATCCTCTGACGGTTTCGATTGTTTGTCTGTTTGGTTTGTTTCATTTTCCCCTCCAGTCTTAGTCAGTCATATCCTTTATCTGATAACTGGAACATTGTGCTAAAAGTCAACTCAAGAAGTTTATAATAATAGCCACAAGTAAGAGTGCATAGTGCTTCCTAGTTAATATGCACACCAGTCCCCTTCTTTTTAAGCAGGCAAAGCAGATTTTCGCATAGGAAATTAGAGACTTTATTCGGATGGCATATGCAAGTTGGACAGCTAAAAAGATGAACTGGGACTTTGGTCTTCACTAAGTGGTCTGCTCTTTCCTTGACAGTGTCCTGCTCCCCATGAACCATTTGCAATTCAGATAACTCATCTGCATATTTGTTCAGTCCACATCTACAGAAAAAGAGTTCAGAACTTAAAAAATAATGGCATTTTAATATAAATGGCACTTTGTCACTTACAAAAATATTAAGTTGCTCTCGCTTAAGTTTACAATTGTGTTGACTTGACAGTGTGTTTTAACAAAAGAAATTTTTTTTAAAAATTGGCCCTTGCCTTAATGGAAATTTTCTTTTAATGACGACTTTAAAGGCTCATGAACTTTGAACTAATTAATTCCTTCATCTGCCCATCCAGCCTCCTCTTTTTGACCTTAAGGATAGAGTGTGATCTGGCTCAGAGCAGCCATCTTCAGTAGACTTTGGGAAACTAACATGATTTATAGTGACAAGTCAGGAGAGATTTATTTATTTATTTTTGAAATGTTATATTGTGACTACAAAGAAAAGGATAAAATATAGCTTCTGTCAGCAACTCAAAAATTCAAGATCGCCTGGCTCCTCTTTGCTGGATCCCAAATCTCCTATCTTCTGAAATTGTTCTTTCTTTCAGTTCTTTTTTTTTTTTTAACCAGGGTCCCAACCCTTTCTAAAAGGAAGGCTTTGTACAGACACACCAATCCCTGTCAAGGTTTACTTAATTATAAGCAAACACTGGGAAGTAAATAGAATCAAATGAATGATAGGTAAACAGAAAAACTGCATCACCTACAAATATAGCTGTAAACCAAAGCAAATAAAAATGACAACAACAACAACAAAAAAAAAATAAAGTAAAATAAAACAACCCTACGGGTAGAGGGTGATCTGGCTCAGAACAGCCATTTTGAGTACACTTTGGAGAACTAACTTGTTTTCTAGTGACAATTCAAGAGACAGTCAAGGATTATATAATGAATAAATAATTATGAAAGTATGATGTAGTGAAAGATTGCTTAATTTGAAAACCATAAACACCAGATTAAAAAAACAAACAGAGATGGGAGCAGCCAAGCAGACAATAGATATTGAAAAAACTGTTACAAATTTTCAAACTTACTAGGACTTTGAAAAATGGTTAAAAGAATTGAAGTACTTAGGGGCATTAAGTACACGGGGAGAAGGGTGTTATGGGGACGTATACACGGGGAGTGTTATGGATAGCCAGGCCAAAAGCCTACAGCTCCTATGGGGCCAGCAACAAAGAGCCAAGTGTTAATCAGAAGGAAACTTTTGCTGGTCCAAAGAAACTCAGCCTAAGGTTCAAAGATTAAAAGTCTAATTACAATGCCCGGGCTAATGCCATAAGGAAATAACACTCTCCGGTGCCTGGTTATTAAGAGAATCAGTGATCCTGGTTGCTCCCAGCCCCATTCAGTCCTGCCACATACACAGCAAACCCAGCAACCATCAGTCTCTTCCAGAAACAGGAAGCGACAGATCTGAGAATATTGTGGCTTTTAAGCCTTTCTTGGAGAGCTAGGGTCCTGGAAACTCACTGGCTATTTAAAAGAAAGAGACAGAACCCATAGCAAATCTTGTCAGCCACACTAGGGGATGGGGATCCTGAGAAGGAAAAAGCATTCTCTCATTAAACGAATAATTATACCTCCCTTTAACACTTCTTAAGCTGATTCTGCCTACCTAGGTCGGGTTACACCTTCCTGAAGAAGTGGGCTTGCACCTAAGCCAGAAAACAGCTGTCCCTAATGACTGCCACAAAGTCCTCATCAAGGTTACTCCACAGATGGTAATCTCTGATGGGTCAATACTTTTAGTACTTAATGAGAGGATTAGAAATACAAACAAGGAGAGTAAGGAAGCCAGAGGTTATCAGCAATGGGAAACAGTTGGTGGTGCTGGAGCTGAAGAAGCAAGGAGAACAGAGAAAGCAGGGCCTGGAAGAGTGTTGGGCCTGGAGCCTCAGTTCTCTGTGTCTTGCAGTGCTGTAAAGGGCTTAGCACTGCCAGAGATGCTGTTGCTCAGGGAACCAGTGAGAAAAGGCAGCATGGGTCCCTCCCCCTCCTGCTGTACCTCCCATAAGCTAATTAAATCAGGAGGCATCCAGCAATGGAGCTACTGAAGACAGAGACAGATCCTCAGTCCTCTAGAAGGATCCGAGGGGCAGGTAAATCTGAAACAGATCAGCAAGGTAGGCCAGAGACTTGTATAAAGAGAGTAATTGGTAACACACCAATAATCAAAGAGGTACAACTGAGAAATATCTAACTAGCCTTGGGAGGGAAAATGTTTTGGTATAGGAATTCTATATTCAATTAAACTGGTATATGTGCAAATGAAATAAAAACAGTAACACCGTCAAGGCCGGGCCTCAGCTAGCAGTCTTCTGGAGAATTCAGGAGTACAAGACAGAGTCCTTTACTCTGCTCCCTGACTTACAATCATGCTAAAAAAAAAAGAAAAAAAATCAATTTGTAATAAACAGTGCTGAGATTTCTCTACCAATTTAGATTCTACTGGTTGCAGGGCTATGAAGCTGTGAATTAACTGACAAGGGACAGGCTAATAGAAAAAAAAAGTATTACAGATGCAGGAGTACCCAAAAGAGTTTTGGGTAAGGTTTGTATGCCAGGCTGCAGAAGGGAAAGAGGTAAGGGCCATGTAAGGCTCTGATGAGGGCTTCACACAGTGCTTTTCGCTACTGTTCAGATGACTATGGTCAGCATCTCGGAGGTGTGTTTGTGGCATCTGGCTCTTCACTCTTGTCTCATGAAGGAAGCTGAGGCAGAGTTCATTCCTCCTCACCTCAGATGTCCTCACTATGAAGTCATCTCTATACATAGTTTGATGGTCTGCTGGCCCCTTTGGAATGGCTGTGAAAGAAGAAGACAAAGTGCTATAGGAAGGCCTCAGAGGGGAACAGAGCGGGCTATCCTGACCAGGGACACTGAGCCTGAAGCATGAGTGACCAAGAGGCATCCTGGGAATAATGTTGGGCAAGCATGGCATAGAGTCCATAGAAGTGTGATTTGCATGGCAGTCTCAATGTCAGAGCATAGTCTAACAAGACCCTGGCGTCTCTCCATCTATCAGCCTATTTCTCTAGGGATCTGATTCTGGGAGGAGAAAGCCCCATCTATAGAACAGTTCATCTCCCAGAACAAGATCTCATTCAGTTCTACCTTGTCAGAGCCCCTCACAGATTGAAACTGAAGCCCAGACAATGGTGGGACAATAGTGGACAGGACCACACCCTGACTAGGATGGCTTATATACACAGCCTTAGTCCTCTTAGATAGACACATCCTTGGTCTTCTATTCAAACTGTGATCTTACTTCAGGACCCCATAGATGGGTGACTGCATCTTTTTTGCCCCTCTTCCAAATATGGCTACATTAAATAAATCTCATCTTCTGATTTCCACTATTAATTTTGACTTTTTGAGGTAGACTGTGATGCCAAGTTGAGTAACAAAAATAACACATCTCAAAGGTCTACAAAAAACTTCACAGGAAACTGGTATCATTACTGAAATAAATACATTTGTCATCTATTACAGAGCTGGTACCAGGGACACCTAAGCCAACAAAACACTCGATTTCATGAAGCCCATGTGCAAGGAGGTTGCAGGTGAACAGCTTTTGATAGAGCTGTGTGCTGAGGTGAGAGGGGCCGGCCCTACCTGACAGATACGGGAGTGGGCAGGTACCCACTAGTGTGTTGGATAGTTGAGTTGATGTGTTGATCTCAACACGTAGAGCTTCTTACCCTCAGAACTGTGCTGTTACCATGAGAAAGACCCTACATGATGGGTCACTACTAAATTTCACATAAGCAACCTTGCTAATGAAAACGTAGAAGAACTGATTTCTCAGCGGGTTTGTGGGGAAGCCTCTACAGCAGGAGCACACTAATCACACACATTTATTTAATTAGTACTTCATGGCACAGGAGGCTTTAGAAACGAAACAGGAAAATGGCTGTGTTTCCTGCTAAGTCTGACGAAGAAGCAGTTGCACTGAGGTATCATTAAACAAAGAGGGACTCAGAAGGTTTGCAAGTGTGCCCTGAGGTCAGAGAGGTTTATGATTCCCAGCGAGGTCAGATCCGTCCTTTTCATGTTTTAGAGTGGGGTGGAAGAGCAGGAGAAGATTGAGGATGCCCAGTATCTCCTCAATGCCAAAGTGTTAGACCATGGGGCTCACTATCTGAACCTATCAGATTCAACCCCACAAAACTCTGCTGTTGACAGCTATCTTGGTGGCCATTGTTCATCCGTGTTCATCCGTGTTAGATCATGGTAGGGGAAATAGTTCAGGAACACTCAGTCTTCCAGGGATTTAAGGAGTTACTGATTAAGTGTTTTATCAAAAATCTAACTTTAAATTACTTATTCAAATAAAGATATGCAGTCTCTGCCACATTATTCTGTACAAAAAGCCTATTCATTGATTGATCAAGATTCTCTCCTTTGATCAAGTCTCTCAGCCCCCAGATCTCCGCGACCCAACTCAGGCTTCTACCTCTGTCCTTGAAGAGCCCAGTTCTAGGGAGGATCCCACATATGCAGTTTAGCCAGAATTCACCCCCACCCCAATAATGAATCAAGCTGTGCATTCCCTGCTGCCAGCTTTCCATATGTGACCATTCTGGCCTGCTTTCAATGTAAGGTCCGGTTAGCGAAGAATTCGTCCAGCCTCTTAGTAATTTTCCAACCACTCACTCTCATTTTTGTTTGTCTGTGCTGAGTTAACCCTCATTTACTTATTTACTGCAAAGACTACATTAGAAATAGCTCCCAAACTTAGCAAAATAGGCCAGATAAAGTATGCCACACTGTTTTAATGTGTCAGGGTGATTTTATTTAAAACAGAACACATTTTAATAGAGATTCTTAATAATCCCATGGGGCCACAGGCTGTGCCCCAAGCCAGATTCAGTCACTCATCCTAAGTAAAGGAATCAAAGGAGCCAAATTATTGTGGAAAGCAGAAAACGGAGATTCACTCAATGTGACCATGTTAGAAAGAGGAACAAAGAGATCCAAAGAGCCCCCCAAATCAGTCTTTGGGGTTCAGGAGTGACAATAAAGTTTAAACAAAGGGCCAAAGATATATATGTATTTAAGCAGTCTCAGGGAAAGTGTGGCCCCTCCCATACTGATCCATCTTTGTCTGGGCCATGAGTTTAGCCCTAAGGTGGTCTGACACATTGTTAGAGCTACTTGAAGTCTCTTTCTAAGAGATAGCTTCCCCTTCTTACCGATGCCGTTTCCTTCTCCTACCAAGAGATTCTTTGGGGGGAAATTTTCCATTTCTTTGGGTCTATTGTTTCAAGAGTCTGCTAGTCGTACTGAGAGAGTCAAGTGTCTATTTAGAATACTGTCCTTTCTGTCAGGCCTGTTACATTTCCCCACATTCTGTTTTCACACCATAACCTTGAAGTGAAACATGCTGGTGTCTGAAACAAGTATAATAGACAAGATGAAAGTTTGGAGCCAAGGTGAAGACACATTTTTACTTAATGCCAGGCAGCCATGTATAAGAACCACTATTTATTTATTTATTTATTTATTTATTTATTTATTTATATGAGCGTCTTTATTTATTTATTTATTTATTTATTTATTTATATATATGAGCGCTGACTCTGCCTCATGCCAGGTGCAGCACACTACCCAGGAAGCACAGTAGTGCTGGCCCTGGATGCATGAATTGAGGGTGAGCCAGCTAGAGGGTGTAAGTGTGGGAGAGCTGGCCCAGCCACTCATGTGGTAGCATGAATGAGGGAGAGATGCCTACCTCACCCCCCTCACCACCTGCAGCAGGTGGAAGAACTGGCCCTGGGGTCATGAGAGCAGGAGAGCTGTCCCTGTCCCTCAGTGTCTGCAGCACACAGGACAGTGGGTGCTGTACCTCACCTGAGCAGCACAGTGTAGCTGACCCTGGTGTCAGTGGTGTGTGGGGGTCAGCCCCAAGGGTGGGAGCATGGGAGAGCTGGCCCTGCAACTTGGATGCTGTGCAGAGGCACGAGAAAGAGAGAGAGAGAGGCCTCATACCACTCCCAACCCTCACCCCAACCCTATCCCACTACATCTATGGCCAGGGTCATGAGAGTAGGAGAACTGGTCCTGTCTCTAATTAGCTGCAACACTTGGGAGAGGGGTCCTACACCTCACCTGTGCAACAAAGTAGAGCTGGCCCTGGTTGTAGAGGTTGGTGTGAATCAGCTCGGAGGGCCTGAGATGGGGAGAGCCCTGCCCATAGCTCCTGCAGCATTGGATGACCTAGCTGAGGGTAGGAGAGCCCATTCTCACCAGAATGAATATGGACAAGCTGGCAGGCTCAGTAACTCAGATGCTCCTCAGACCCAGATCCAGGGTTGAGTTGGCCCCCACCCCAACATCTACCCCATCAATGAACTGCTGGGGCATGGGAAGGGGTTGACCCTACAGATCCAAAACTATAGGATCCCCATGACATAGGACAACAACAAGATATCCAAGAGGAGTCCCAATGAGTCCCAAAATTGATAGTGTAGCAGAAGCCTGAGGCCTTGAACCAAACCAGTGACTCATTGAAAATGACATTTGCAAGCAAAGAAGTGTGGACAAAGGGTACACTGTGGGACACACTATAGCTTCCACAATGATATTTTTATTTTATTTTCAGGAGGGAGGAAGTTCTAAGAGTGGGGGGCAGGTATGAGGAGCTGGGGGGATGAAAGGGATTGGAGTAAAAGGTGTGAAATTCACAAATATCCAGCAAAAAGTAAAAAGCAAAATAAAATAAAATGCTGTTTATAGCCTACAGGAAGTCATCATAGTTTATTGGGCAGAGATTTCCCTATCAATTACCGAACATAAAATAATGGCATATTATTGGCACATTACTAATGATGTCTTAAATCCAGCAAAATGTATTTAAATTTTTGATTCTGGACCCTCCTAGGATTGATATATTGAGATGAAAAGAAAAAAGAAAAATTGGAACGGTTAATTTTTAATAACCTTGTGGCTTTTTGTTGCTTTTGGAGGAGCTGGCACAACAACTGCATCTTGTTTCAAGACAGCATCTCATCATGAAACCTAAGTTGTCCTAAAACTTAAGATCCTCCTGCCTCAGCTTCCCTGGGATTACAAATAAATAACTACCACGCCCAGCATGACTTGATATCAATTCTGACAACTCCGCCTTGTCTCTGAACAACATTCTCTAAAGACATCAGTGATTTACCATCTGGTGATTTGCTCTCCATTGTCCCATTACACTAGGCAAAGGTATTGATCCTAATTGGTCTGATTTGATCCCATGTTATGGGTGGGCAGGAGACAGGTGTCAAAAGTTCATGCCAACAAACCACTTAGGCCCAGTTTGAAGCAGCTGGGGTATCGAAGGAGTAGCTCTTAAGTCAGACACACTTGGCCTGTGGATGATGTTCTAGCATTTCAAAAATGGTGTTCAGGTTTCTTTGTCAGAAGCTATGCTTCTGTGACCATTGCTACTTAGTATAGAGTATTTATAAGTATAGAAATTGTATTTCCTGCACTGGGTGGGGTTACTTAAACTCCTCAGCCTGTCCCAGTGCTAGGTCTGCTCTGCCCATTCTCAGGTTGGCTCTGGCTATAGCCATGGACTCCTAACACCATTATCCTGTCTCCTTCATGGAGACCCTCAGACTGCAGAGACTACACAGTGCCGAGCAATACCACCTATTGATAATGTTGCATGTATTATCCTAACACACTTTCAACTCTGTGACTTCTGCATAATACGACCTTTAGATACATGGCTATAAATGTTTTTAGTCACAGGTACGTAGAGCATTAAATGTACTAAAATCAGTTTAAAATCGTTACTTAGAAAGCAGTCATGTACAGGAATATGTCAACACACACTGATTCTAAACTGACTCCTGATTTTGTTAAAGCAGTTTACTGGGTGGCCAAAACTGCGAAACACAAACAGACAAAAAACATAAAACAATCTTTTTGACAAAACATAAATCTTGTCTTAAGTTTGCCATAAAATGTTTTTCAGAGTAAATAATCTCTGTAAGAACACCCTGTTGCTTTAGACATAGGAATTAGCTCCTTGTTTTCATTGGTATCTTTATATTAGGACACTAAAAATTTTGAGATGGGTGTATTTTATTTTATTTGTTCTTAAACTGTAGTTTTTATAGTTGGGGTGAGGTATTAATTTCTTTATTATATTTAGCATTGCTCTAAATGTGTGTTAAAGACAGACTAAACTTTATAAAGAAAGAAAGGTCCTATTATATGAATTATATTATTAAGTTTAAAATTGTCAGAGATCATAGTTAGTCATATGTATATCACACTGTCTGAGGAACCCTTCCCCTCTTCCTCCCTCTCTTCTTTCCCCTCTTTCCCTCTCTCCCTCATTACTATTATAAAAAATTAGAAGGAACTGTTACGATACTTCCATGTCTCTGAGACCTTTAAACAACCAGGGACGCATCTCACATAATGGCTTAGCCTCATCCTGACAGGTCAGCTCCACCTGCAGAAACAGAGTATGACTGTGTATCCAAATCACCCAGGCTACTTCCAGCCAAGCCACAAAACATGGATGTAACTTCCTGGTTGTTACGTGTGTGTGTGTGTGTGTGTGTGTGTGTGTGTGTGTGTGTGTGTGTGTGTGCATCCTTAGCCCCCCCACACAGCCTCTCTAGTCTCTCTAAGCATGCTCAATCTTCATCCCATTGAGACCTCTCACTGTTCCAGTAAGGCAGTCTCATCCTGTTGTGGCAGTCTGCCTTTCTCTGCCCCTGTTTGCCTTTTAACTTCCTCTGGGCAGAGAGCCCTCCTTTCCCCTTCCCTGGGGTCATGCATCTGGGAGCATGGACACCCTCTAAGCTCACTATACAGGTGAAAGAGCCACCTGTCTGACGAAGACCTCTGGTCTTTTGTGGCCTCTGCCTCCATGAGCAGTGCAAGTCTCGTGGTCAGAAGACCCCATTGTTGGGACTTTATTGGTGCTTTGTGTAAACCCAATTTGACCCCAGTGGCTTTTGCTCTCTTCCAAAAGAAGACATCTTCCTCATCCATCTTCCTCTGACCCCTCCTCCCAGACTTTCTGACCTCCAGGCTCAGGGCCCTTGGTCCTTTAGATGCTGACACCCACATCTAAGTTCTGCAGGACAAGGTGACTCAGTAGGCTCTGACTCAGAGGTGCCCAACCAGAGCCCAGAAGCTCCAGGAGTCTCACTCGTCCAGATCACAAAGTCTTAGAGGTCCCAGGAACCTCGCAAGTTTCTACTGAGTGTATGGCTTCCCCAAACCTTAGGAGCTGAAGGACACTCACCTCCCAACTCTCATTTTCTGCTTTCCCCAAAACCTAGGGTACTCCTCAAGTGAGTTTGGCAGAAATTCTCATTCTCTTTGGGTCCTATTTCAATCCTCTGATAGATTGAGAGGCACAAGTGTCTATTTAGAATAGACACTTCATTTCTTCTGGGCAGAGAAGAAAATTTTATTTTAAGGGACATGAAAAGGAAAAGGAAGCACAAAAAAGTCACAAAATATATACATAATAAACTGTATAGTTCCTGAAAATCAGCTTAGTTATTAATTTAAGTTGTCCTAAATTATCTTGCCTTTAAGGAGGCTTTTATTTTCAATTAAATTTATAACTATTTGTAATTAAACTTACAACTAAATTTAATTGCCATAGATATAAGGCATGTTCGTGCAATGTGACTTCAATCAATTTTCAATTATTTCTCCACAAAGCTTTAAGAAAAAAGACAAGGGGGCTTTGGAGTTTTATATACAGATCTTGGCTTTTGTGAACTGGTAAGATAAGAAATACGCTTATTTGAATAATTTTCAAGTTATTGAAATAATGTGTGAGGGTTTTTTTCTTCTGAAAACAGAATAGTTTTTGGTGAAATACATATGTAGACAGAGCCATTAAGCCATACTTTGTCTTCTCTGTCTAAAATCTTGATGAAATGTTCCCTGCTGCTAAAAAATCAGAGTGTGCACTGAACAGCTAAGCTCTCTCCGTCAGTGAATTAAAGACTCTTTTGTTGCAATGTAAATGCAGTAGTTTGCAGTGCTTTAAAAACTCTGTGAGCAAAAACTGGGTGACTTTACTACCTTGACATTTCTGTGACATTAAGTGCGGAACTAAACTCCCAAGTGAGGCCCAGAGCCACTTCCTGCAGAGGGGAGCAGGAACCCAGCCCTGCACTTCAGCTCACTTCAGAATGGACAGCCAGAGAAGCAAGAGCTGGGGCAGTGCTTTGGAAGGTCATGGTAGAGAGAAAAATGTACAGCAGGTGACCAGGCCTGGTTTGTTTGGATGTTAGACTGAATCAGTTTGGAGCTAGGATCAGTTTGAAGAGGAACTTTCTTCTTCCAGAAGCAGGAGGCGTTTCAAAGGGAAGACATGACTCTTGGACTGAGAATTGGCCATGGAATGAAATGAAAGTCTGCTTGATTGTACTTGACTGTCTCTCTGTGTGTACGTGTGTGCCTGTCTGTCTCTGTTTTTCTCTCTCTTAGGAGCATGTGTGTGTTTGTGTGTGTGTGCATGTGTATTTGTGTTTCTTTGTTATGTGTCAAGTCTTTACCTGGAGTGATACAACACACTTGTCTATTTGCCTTCACCTCAGAGTGGAAGCCCACGATAGAGCAAACTATGGATATCAACTTGGTGAACCATGAGTTTTATTGAGGTTACTCACAAGAATATGGTTGAGGGGTTACTTAGAGGAACAGAACCATCACCAAAACCAACCCCAGCATGGGTGGCAGCTCACAAACCCTGAGAATCTGGATCATTTTGCATAGCCCACAGGGACCTCAACATGTTGCAGAGTGTCCTTTTCGGGCACCTAGGCTGATTTCTGTTTCTTCCAGGCAGGTGGTCTGTTCTGAGAGTCTTTAGTCCAGTATGGTTTGTCTGAGAGTGACTTCTCAGCAGCTTAAAGCTGACTCTGGAAGCGAGGAGGGGCTAGTGAATCTGGTCAGTTTCAGGGACTTCCTAAAGCTATTTTGAGTAGCTTAAAGAGCTTCCACTGCAGAATAGAATGTTTCAATCTCAGGGGAAGCTCTTATACAGCAACCTTATATGGTCTCAGATTCTCAACTGGGAAAAACAAATCCTATTTACCCTTTCCAAAGGGAGAGAACCCCAAGAGAAAGCCCTGAACTGGAAATAAAGCTTTAGGTTTAAGAAGTTCTTTTTGTTGTTGTTTTGTTTTTTTTTTAGACAGGGTTTCTCTGGGTAGCCCTGGCTGTCCTGGAACTCACTCTGTAGACCAGGCAGCCCTAGACCTCAGAAATTGGCCTGCCTTTGCCTCCCAAGTGCCAGGGGTTAAAGGCATGCACCACCACTGCCTGGCTTAGGTTTAGAAAGTTCTTAATCCTCTATAAATAAAAGACTCACAAAGCCACTGGAAAGGGCATACTGATTTGGTTGTAGTGAACTTATTAGCCCACAATTACACTTTCTTTTTTTCTCTTAGTTTTGTTTATTACCAAATCCCTTCATACTTAATGAAATTGGTTGTGCATTTGAAGTGATTTTGAATTAAATGTGTGCGTTAAATGTAATGATGGTTGTACTGGCTGGATTTGTGTGTCAACTTGACACAAGCTGGAGCTACCACAGAGAAAGGAGCCTCCCTTGAGGAAATGCCTCCATGAGATCCAGCTGTAAGGCATTTTCTCAATTAGTGGTCAAGGGGGGAGGGCCCATTGTGCATGGTACCATCCCTGGGTTCTATAAGAGAGCAAGCTGAGCAAGCCAGGGGAAGCAAGCCAGTATGGAACATCCCTCCATGGCCTCTGCATCAGCTCCTGCTTCCTGACCTGCTTGAGTTCCAGTCCTGACTTCCTTTGGTGATGAACAGCAATGTGGAAGTGTAAGCTGAATAAACCCTTTCCTCCCCAACTTGCTTCTTGGTCATGATGTTTGTACAGGAATAGAAACCTTGACTAAGACAATGTTATATCTTCTGGGAAGAACTGAAAACAGGAACTCTAAAGAACTGATCTTTAATCTGTTTTTCTGGGTGTAGACAGTTTTGCTTGTTTGTTTGTTTTTCTACCAGCCTCTACCATCAGAATTCCTTTCATCTTTACTTATGAAACAAAGCTTCGATTTTGATATACCTGCATTATAGTGTGACTTTTTTCCTCTCTATTCACAACCTATCTCTACAGTGCCAATTCCTGGCCACCACATAGGAGTGGAGTGACATTCTCACTGTGGCATCTGCTGCTTGTAACCAGGTGGGTTTTGTTAGGTAGCTTGTCATCCAAGCTGCTGACAGATGCTCTCTCAGCATGCTTTAGTCCTTTGCAGTCCTCAGCAGCTTTGTTGGGCAGCAGGAAGGGTCAGAAGCACATGAAACAGCAGTGGATGGTGTAAACTCTGAGACTGGACTCCTGTGAGAGTCAAGGATAGGCTCATCAACTTGCTCCCTAACTCTGAGTCTAATCTAATGCCAAAATGTGTCCTTGTAATGACAGGATGAGAAGCCTTCAGAGATGTGAAGGCACTGGTGGGGAGGAAGAAACCGTGACAAAAATAGGGACTTTTATAATTTGTCTCTCCTCCACACTCCTGAATTAGCACGGATGGGAGAGTTGACTTTAGGGCAAAGCTATTTCAGATCCTTTCTGCTCTCGTCCATTCAGTGCAAATAAAAATGCCAGCCAAGTTTGAACCTAGACACTTAGTGCACAGGACACGACAGAATGGTTTTAAAAAGCAAGAATGTATACAAGTATTTCACTCGATGCCGAACTGAAATAGCCAGTAATGCTGATAAGGATGGAAGATAATCTGCCTATTTTATTGTGGAGCAAACAAGTCAGATACAGTTGTGATGTATGATATAGAAAATAATCGTTTTCCCTTTCTGAAAACAGCCTTTCAAAATACGCATTCAAATTATAAGATAAAAACTGATTTAGGATTTTATGTATACATATCCTCTGTAATAAAACTTGTGAAGCAAAACAATCTCAATGTGCTAGTATTCAGAGTGCTATAAGTTGCCAGGCAGTGGTGCTGCCTTACAGCGCTTGAGGATTTGAAGCCAGCCAAGTCTACAGAACAAGGCCCAGGACAACCAGGGGCACACAGAGAAACCCTGTCTTGACCGTTCCCCCCTTAAAATCCAATAGAGTGTTGTAAGTGTACTGTGACTTCATACTTAGCCAAAATTCATTTTGTGGTATATGTACTTTCTACTTTGCTTTTTGAAAAAGTGATCGGTTTTGTCTTAAATATAATTTTAAACCACGAATGTTTCTATACTTTACAATTTTGTTTCTAAAATTTTAAACATGCTTTTGCTTTAAACTTGCTATCAGAAAAATTGTCAAGAGGGATCTACTCAAAATTATCTCCTACCAATATAGTTTGAAAGATTCCAGGGTTGTCCCAATAGAGTACATGAAGTAATATGTTCTTTAAACCAAATACCAGAGTGAAACAAATAAAAACATTTACCATCATAGTTACACATGCATATAGAACATTTATTTATTTTTGAGTGTGTGCATGTGTGTGTGCACATATGCATGCTGTGTCCTAGTGTGAAGGTCAGAGGACAATTTCCAGGAATTGAGTCTCCCTTTCCACCATGTGGGTTCCAGGGATTGGTTGTCAGGCTTAACAGTAAATACCTCTACTCACTGAGCAATCACCACAGCCTATATTTACTTTTGTGTGTCTTTATGTAAATATAGTTTTTATACTCTTTATCAATAGAAACTGCTAGAAATAGTATCTGGGCTATAGGAGTGAACACCTCTGCTAATCAGATGGTGGCTTCAGAATAATCTAGTTCCATTAAAAAAAATAAAAAAGAAAGAAAAGAAAAGAAAACAACAAAGAAAAAAACCAGGGTTTTTGAAGAAATGACTGGTTTCAGGTGAGGGACAAGATAAGTTGGCATGACATTTAAGAAAACTAGGAGCCTATTAAGCTCTATTGAAGACCTGTCAGAGCTCTCAGAAGTCACATGGGAATAGAGCCAGACAGTTGGTGCTTAAATAGAAGAACATCATATATAGTCCAAGTCTTGAATTTATACTGATACTCAGAAGAAAATTCACTGAAAAATAAAAAGTCAGTGGTCAACTGTAGAAAACATGTGTCTTGGTTAGGTTTCTATTGCTGCTAACAAAACACCATGACCAAAACGTAAGTTGGGACAAAGGGATTTATTCTGCTTACATTTCAACATCACCTTCATCACCAAAGGAAGTCAGGACAAGAACTCAAGCAGGGCAGTAACCCAGAGACAGAAGCTGATGCAGAAGCCATGGAGGGTGCTACTTATTGGCTTGCTTCCCAGGGTTTCCATAGCCTGCTTTTTTTGTGGAGCCCAGGACCACCAGCCCAGAGGTGACCCCACCCACAATGGGTTGGGGACTCTCCTCCATTGGTCACTAATTGAGAAAATGCCTTACTGCTGGATCTTATAAAGGCATTTCCTCAACTGAGGCTCCTTCCTCTCTGATGACTATGTCATCAGCTTATGTCTATCTAGCTTTTGTCAAGCTGACACACAAAAATATCCAGCATGATATGAAAATGTATTATTTTGAAAGCATGTAAGTAAAGGGAGTCAGGCATTTTTTTCTGATATGAGCAAAATAGACACATATAAGAAATTTCTTTCTACAGAATTCCAACCATTAAAAGGAATATCCTAATTGGAAATGCTGCTACTGTGTTTGTTGGAACATGATCAGAAGAATGGCACATGGTGAACAAGGCCTTGGGAAACTTAAAGAGGCTCCAGGAAAAAGGCAGAGGACCTTTTGCCTCAGGTGCATTTTGTTCCCTGGATTGTTCTTGGACCTGGATTTCATGTCTTTTTTTGTTAAAAATTTACATTCAATTTATAAGACATGTTTATTCTCATTGTATGTCAGAACATAGCTTTAGAACCCAATCTGGTCAGTGTATCCTGAACCTGGATATGTTCTTCTGCCTTGCTTTCATGCTTTCTCAGACATAATCTATGGTACTTACCAGACAATTGTGTTTAAATTGGCCTGTCCTTAGCAAAGTTCTGGGGGAGGGTTGCTCTGTCAATATGTAGTATGTGCTTCTGGGTGTTTGTTTACATACCTTTCTGACTATGTTTTTCTGAAATCAAGCAATATTCCTTGGGTCATTGCTTTCTTTGTTACATTCATGTATAAAAGTACACTGAATCTGAAGTCAGGTTGTCTACAGCATCAGACTCTAGTCTACCTGTTCTTTTGGGTCCTCAGATCCCAGGTCCAGCAGACAAGATCTACACAGGTCAATGAAAGTGTTGGTCAGCTTTCCATGACTGTGATAAAATGCCCGAAATAGCTTAAAAAGAGGAAAGGTTTAATTTTGGCTTACAGTGTGGAAGTTCTAGCCCATGATCAGTTGGTTCCACTGCTGTGGGTCTGTTGCCAGACAACATAGTATGTTGAAGATGAAGAGACAGAACAACTTGGCCTCATGGAGGACAGGAAGCCAAAGGGAGACAGGAAAATGTTCTTTCAAGCACTTATTGGCCTCAAAATAGGGATTCCAAATTGTTTAAATAAAAATTAATGTTAGAATTTTATGTGCCTAACAACAGCAAGTTCAGGGTGCTCACTCAATTTCATACTTCTTTCAAAAGATACTAAACTATTTAGAGCATTGCAAATATATTTGTTTTATATGGTACCACACCTAGCCAAAAATCTTTTTGTGATGCAAGCACTTTCTAAGTTGCTTTAAAAAAAAAATGTGTCCTAACTTGCTTGGCTAGGCTCCACTTACAGTTTGGGACCAAGGCAGCAACACATGTGCCAACACAATCTTTAATGAACAATAGCTTGGTAGTGATTACTGTGAGATGTGACCATCACAGAGAGACAGCCATGTATTGTTTACCTCCCAATGGTAGCACACGCCGCTGCTAAGCACCAACTGTTCATCACAAAACTTCAGCTTGATCCAACTGACCTCTATAACTGCAGAGAACAAACTACAGGACGTGCATAGAATATACGTACTTAATAAAGTACCATTCAGAATAAGTCAACAAAACGTAGATCTCTCAAAGGTAAAGAGGAAGTTCTTTTATGCCCTTCTGTGCATTGAAGTTCTTTTGCACACATAAAATGCAGGGGAAACAGAATGAGGGAACAATATAAAATAGTGAGATTTGAGACAACAGTTAAGTACAGTCATATACCTATACCCCCTTTTAGTGCTGATTCAACATGTATTTTAAAATGATGAATAAAAAGGAAAAGGTCAAATATCAACAAGATATTTAGTAACAGTAAGAAGTATTAATTTTTTTAAATGTGATCATAGCATTGTAATTAAACTTTTAATGTGTGTATATGTGTCCGTGTGTGTTTACACATGTGTATGTGGGTGCATAAGTATACATTAACATGTATGTTTTTGCCTTCTTCTGTTTTACTTGCATTTTATTTGTGCAAAAGAACTTTGGTGCACAGAACAGCACACAAGAACGTTCTTTTTGCCCTAGGAACAGGATGACAATATTTAGAGTCGTCCTTAGGAAGATCATTTATCTCCTTTGAAGTAGATTGTCCTGGAGCTCTCCATCAGGCTAGACTGTTTGGCCAGTGAGCCCCAGAGATCCTCCTGTCTCTGCCTCTCCCGAACTGAGATTATAAACATACACCACCCTCACCAGAAAGCTGACATGCGCTGTATCAAACTCAGATTCCCATGCTCATAAAACAAAACATTTTACTGACTGGCCTGTCTCCCCAGACCCATGCCTAGTTTTTAAAAGAGTTCTTTAGTAGTTCTATATTGAAATGCATGCAGATGAAGTTTGCTTCAAAACCATCCAGGTGATCAGCAAGATCAACGAGATGCAGATGACACAGACTATGTGAGAGTTGATTACTGATGCAGAATGCCTGTCCTTGAAGACTCTATTTTTCCCTCTCAATTCTTGTAGATACTTAAATTTTTACCTAATTTGAAGTTCAGCAAACACTGTGGAATTGTTCTCTTGATGAACTCTGTGGGGTCTGAGGATTGATCCGAGGGCATCAGACGTGGCTGCAACACCCTCACTTGGCGAGGCATCTTTACTGCCCTGAAATGATACTTTAGGAAAGGAACTTTTAAGTAGTCGTTCATTTACTCTCCAGAAAAGAAAAAATATATATACTCTACCATCATCAAAGAAAAATTAACATACCTATATTGATCATAAAGCCATTAAAATCTTCATTCCACATAGCCATGAATACACTCTTCTGCTCTCAAAACAGAGATGAACTTGGCTGTTGTCAGCTTTTTCTTACTGAGATAAAGAATGCTATTATAAATTCAAAATATATGATTGGGTCAATGATGAAATAACATGAGATTTCCGAATACCCAAAACAACAAAAAAAGTAAAACTGCGAATTAATAAAT
This sequence comes from Mus caroli, assembly GCF_978045245.1. Taxonomy (NCBI): domain Eukaryota; kingdom Metazoa; phylum Chordata; class Mammalia; order Rodentia; family Muridae; genus Mus; species Mus caroli. The sequence goes on from NW_028227261.1 coordinate 120,613,647, forward strand.
TGATGGTTGTTTATAATATAGTTTAAACTTTTTAATGTTTCTTTCATTTAGCAAGACTGAAAGCTAAAAAAATAATTATTTCCATTATAGTCAAAATAGAATAAAATTGTATTAAGTGCAACTACAAAATAAAGGATCTAATCTAATAAAAGAAAAAGGTGGGCAACACCACCAAATATCTCTGCAATACCCAAAGTTCACACCTAAGGGAGCTTTAGATGCAGCATACATAAAGCTAGTTGATGTGAATAAATAATTGTTTTTCCTAGGATTTGGTAGCAAAAGAAAAATATTTTTATTCATTCATTCACTCATTCCATACTTATTATGTCTCAACCACAGCTGAATACAAAGGCAACAAGGCCCACATTCTTTTGGGGGAGATAGGAATCTACGCAGTGGCTTTTAGGAAAACAGATCTTGAGATAAAAGAGGCACAAATTATTTACTGGAAAGTTTGGAAGAGGGGGCATGGAATCCAGTAGAAAAAAATCAGAAATATTTTGTAAAGAAAAAAATAAGAACTAAGCCTTATTCTGCTCAAGGAACATAGCAACAAAATGACTCCTAGTGACATTTCTACGCACAGAATTGTCACGTAGCTGTCATCAGAGAAGTTTCCAGGCTGTGGGAATCAACGTGAGACCCACAACTTGACAATTACGGAGACTGGGGAACTTTGGGACAGGGTAGTCTTTATCAAACCCCTTCCCTCGATGCTCAGGGATCTATGGGGGAAAGGAGGAAGAAAGTCTCTAAGAGCCAGAGGTGATGACTCACAGCAAAGAAACAGTGTCTTCCAAGCACAACAGGGCTGGTGCACATATAAACTCACAGAGACTGTGGCGGTAGCCACAAGACCCTCACAGGTTCTAACCAAGAAAAATGTTATGACTGAAAAGGGAAGTGAACACAAAATCCCATCCTTAACCAGGAATCGATTTACAATTGATACTTGCTGAGAAAGGGGGAATCGGCTTTCTCCAGTGAAACGACATTGAGGATATCAGCCACACTCCAGGTATTCTTCATAGAGTCCAGGAGTCGTTAGGTAATACAAAATAGACTCCGTGGCTGCTTAAAATTTTTTGTTTATTTTTCTGGTGTGCTTGTCTGCACACCCTTTGTTTGTTTGTTTGTTTTTGTGTTGCTGAGTTTCTTTTTTCTTTGTTTTTATATATTTTCATTTTTTATAGATTTGTTTTCGTTTGAGAGGGAGGATATGAAGTTGTATAGGTAGGGAGTTGGGGAGGATCTTGGAGGAGATGGAGGAGAAAGAATATGATCAAAACATAGTGCATAAAAATTTTAATAAATAATAATAATACTTGGGCAATCCAGGAAGCTACCCTTTGTCTAGACTATCTGTGCCGAGCCTTCATAAACCCCAAACAACTGGGACCCTATTCTCTTTTGTACACTATTAGTCTTCCTCCCCTGAGATTCCCACCACTAGTCTTAACACTGCTTCCCCCAACCCTGACTGTCTTTCAAGCGACGCTGCTCATGCCCCTTTGGTCACTTCCAGCCTGAGTTCCCAGAGCATCCTCCTCTTCCCTGACTTCTGTCATTCCTGTTGGATCCAGCATGTAGATAGTTGCATATGTCCATCAGTGTCCCTGCAAAGATGTTTTGATAGATTCTGGTAGATGATGATAAAGCCACAGGAAAGGGAGTATCATTCTCTAATTCATGCAATGCGGTCATATTGGTTGGTAGCAGGACTCTGTACAGACAGTCCCCCCAATATGTGCACGCTTCTATGATTATCTTCAATACCCCATTCACCCATGTGATTTCAGAGTCACTCCCTCGCCTGTGTCGCCAGCAGCACTTAGGCAAGCTCATCTAACACATCTAAGCCCTGTTTTCGTCCCAAAGCTCCCATTTCCTGAAGCACCCTTCCTGTGGGGTGGATGCCGCCCACTCGGGCTCTCCCGTTTCTTCCTTCCGTTAGTCCGGGTCATCTTTTCTCCTGTCCTGATTCACTTGAATTCCACAGCCTTTCAATAGAGCCACCCTCTTACACACGTTCTCAACATCTTTGCCCTCTGTCCTTTCACATTCTCTAGGGAGAAAACAACTCTGAAGGAACCCAGCATCTGCCTTCTCTGGGCTGGCGCTCACGCAGCCACCATATGGTGCCCACCCACGCCATCCTCCAGTGTGTTCTCCCTCACTCGCACAGTCCTAGCGACACTGGCCTTTCCACAGATCCTAGGAGCTCCAGCAGCTTTGAAGAGAGAACTGTTCTCTTTCTTCTTGGAATGCTTTCCCTCACAACTCTAGGCATGGCTGGCCCCACCTGGCCTTCACACCTCAGCCTAATAAATAATAATTAGCAGCTCCTGTTTACAGAGCACTTGCATTGCACTGAGTGATTTATATAAATCTGTCCAAACCCAGGGCTTTTAGAGTAGATGGCATTATCATCTTTATTTCGTCGTTAGAGAAATTAAGAATTAGAGGCCATGTAAATTATTCAAGCTCACACTGGATTTAGTACCACGCTAGTAAACAGAGAACCTGAATAATGTGTTTCTCTGTTTTGTCTCCATTCTTTCATTCTTCAGTCTCCACAGATGCACCCTTCCAAAGGCACCATACAATAACTTGTAACAATTTTTCCAGTTTTCAATTATACATATATTCACTGCTATGGCCCATTTGGCTTTTATTTTTAATTTTTTATTTGTGTGTGTGTGTTAGAAGACAACTCTGTGGTGTTGGTTCTCTCCTACATTTACATAGGTTTCAGGAATCAAATTCAGATTTCCAAGCTTCTGAGTCATGCCTTTACCTACTGAGCCCACTCACTGGATCCTTCCTTGTGCATTCGTTCCTTCACTGTTTCTCTCCTTTTTCTTAGATGTGAGCTACACAGGCGTCCTCTGCCCAATTCACATTCTGTTGTGCCCCAAGGCTTAGCAATGTGTTCATCCAAGAACAAATATCAGCTCATACTTGTTAAATGGACAGAGAAAATTGAAGATGAGGCCAGAGCTGACAGAACGGGGCATTTTACCAGAAACTGTCTTCAACAAAGACACAGAAGAAGCTGCAGGTCATTACCATGATTGTAGCACGATGATGCTCACCCTGTGTGTGCACTGGGGACATAAACAGAGTCAAAACCTGATAGATCGAATTGTGGCACAGACCTGTAATCCCAACACATGGGAGACAGCAAGTTCTAATCAGGCTACAGGGCTTAGTGAGACCCTGTGCCTAGACACCAATGGCCAGGAATACAGTCAATGGTAGAACATTTGCATGTCACAAGCAAAGCAAAGCCCTGGGCTCATTCTCTAACACCACACACACACACAGACACACGTGCACATGTGCACACACAAGGAGGACTATTATGTAAAACAGAAATGTAGAAGGCCTGAGGTCACTTTTAGGGCTTCTGGGGAGGGTGGGCTAAGGCAATAGAGGGCTGTCCTCATTCAGCCCTCATGCTGGGGCCTGTTGAAGCTCAATAGCCCTTCCCAAACAACTAAGACCGATACTAATAGAGCATAAAATTCCACCATAGAAACATCTGAAGACAGGCAATTCTCCCAGATAGGTAGGAGAGATGAGATAAGCAAGCTGCAGCAGAGAATTTTATTACATTTGATCAAAAGTCATTTCAAGCTACTTAGCACAGTCACCTACCTGTCATATTTAAGGTAACTCACAAAGATCAAAATGGATCAAAGCTAAAGTGAGGTTTTTAGTGTGCAGTAACATTGCAGCTCAGCTTTATGGGGTGAATCTTTCAGGAAGTAATGTATCACAGAGTCACTTTAACCACGGTGTCTAATCCAGCTGCAGCACTAAGTTTGAAACCAAATAAAGGCGAGCCTCTAAAGTGATGTCTTTGTTTACATGTCGTCTCCAGTCACTCACTTTTTTCTGATGTTTTAAAATTACTAGAGTTTTACAATGTGGCCAAGAAATCTTCAGTTTGGTGCCACATACACAGGACAGAATAAAAGATTCTTAGGAGTTTCGAACTCCACAGAATAAGGGAGCAGAATCGAACTGAGGCGTTAACAGAGGCATGAAAGACACAAAAGACATATCATAGTCAAGTAAGCCACAATTCTCAGGTTTCTACACAAATCCTATGCTGAGCACTGGTTCTGCCATAGAAACTGGAGCTTCTGTTGGCTACGAAGGGTGCCTTCGGTGACGAAAACAAGGAGGTCCACAGGATTCTAATTTGCTTCAGGTTTCAGGAAGGATTTATGAAGAGACCAAGAAGACCCAAAGGTGGGGAAAACCTCACAGTACAGTCACTTACTTGTTCACCTGAATGGAATACTCAGGGCACAGGAGAGTGGACTGACTACTTTATGGGGAGTTGAGGGGACGTGTCTTGGCATTGCTGTGTGACTGGAGTCCATTCCTGGCTGTGGGGGACTGCAGTGGTACTTGAACACAGTTCCACAAAGGCTTCTCATCTAGCAGGAACATAGGCTCTCGGCTTTGGGGCTGCATAGTGCCACAGTAGGATTGCAGTACTGCTGGATTAGTACATCTGTCTGCTTCATGGCGTCGGTGTGCTCTACCTCATAGGATTGACCATGGATTCCCGTAAGTGCCTCTGAGGACAACACTCCTCTGTGACAGATTCTCATTTGCTCACTGTCATTCCTGTGGAAGGATCATCCCCCAAAGAAGCAAGCTAGCAAGATTTGTACAGGGGTAAATTCTGGTAAGTTAAGTAAAATTAGGTGTAGGCAACATGTGGAGATGCCAGCAATCCTCTGACTTCTACTAGATAGCTTGACCTAACTCTCCGACTCTTTTCCGAAGCAAAATGTAAGTACTCCTTAAGGATGTATAGGCTTTCCCCCTGTGGGCATAGCCACTTACACTCCAAGTAGACAATGGCTTCAAGAGGGAGAATTTTTTTTATTTTTATTTATTTTTTATTTTTTTGCTTGGAAGTGCAATATGGAACTAGCCTCTGCGGGCTAGTCTTATGTCAACTTGATATACAAACTAGAACTGTCTGAAAGGAAGGAACCTTAACTGAGAAAATGCCTCCATAGGATCCAGCTGCAAGGCATTTTCTTAATTAGTGATTGATGGAGGAGAGGCCAGTCCATTATGAATGGCTTCTATAAGGAAGCAGGTGGATCAAGCCATGGAGAGCAAGCATCCCTCCATGGCCTCTGCATCATCTCCTGCTTCCGGTGTCCTGCCTCCAGAATCTTGTTCCACTTGAGTGCCTGCCCTGACTTTCTTTGGTGATGAACAGCAATGTGGAAGTGGCAGCACAGCAAACCCTGCCCTTCCCAGCTTGCTTTTCACTCTTGGTGTTTCATTGCAGCAACAGAAACCGTAAGACAGCAGAAGTTCACTTGTCCAGTTGCCTGTGATAAGTTCCTAAGTAGAACTTTGTGTTGACTTTTAATATCATAACTGTCATTAAACCTTTGGTCAATACTGCTGTTTGGATTTCCCAACAAGCCTGCATCTTCCCAGAAGCCACAATGGTAACTGATCCTAGCCCTGGGTCTTAGGTTCTGGTTCAGAACACAAACTCATACTTGTCTGTCAACATCTCCAACATGTTCTGTTCACAACTAGATTTGATATTTACAGAGGCCTTTTCTCTAAGGAACCTGTGTGGATGTGATCTTGGTTATGGTCCAATGCAAAGTAGGAGAAAAAAATATTAGTTGAAAAAAAGGAAACTAGAGAAGAATCAACAGAGATAGCAACAGAGATATCTACATCCTGGGTACATGCATCCTTTTGTATGGATCTTCAAGCTGCCCTTCTATGACTTTGCCCAGAGTCCCATCTACTTCAGTGACTCCCCTAGAACAGGTGCATATAAAGGTCACTGGATTCAGGGCAACAGACCAAGAGTTAGTTCAGCGTAAGAAATCAGGCTCTGAAGAGCAAGGTGAGTGGGCCAGGACAAGCTCACGTGGGAGAGAAGCATGTGTGCTGGACAGGGGTAGGCTCTGTGGGGGCATCTCTACTAACAGAAGACAAATAACTGACCACATGGCAGGAAGTTGTGCCAATACCACACAGTGAGGTGACAGTAGGTCTCAGCAGGAGAAGATCATTTGTCCAGAAATGAAAAATGACAATTGAGGAATTCTGCTACACACACAGTAGGAATTAGGATTTCTGTGAACTAATACTTGATATATAATTGTTTTCTTTCCTCTTAAATAACATCGCCTTCTGTTGATTCATGGCAACACAATTCTGTGTGATCCTGTGTGAGCAGTTCTAGGGGAAGGAAACAGATTCATGACCTCTTGGGATCCCTAATGGAAAGATATTTGGGGAACTTAGGGTAAGAAATACAAAACCAAGAAGAATGTGGCTACCCTAAAGGTTATCCACGGCATCTTGGACTAATTAATACTGCTTTTTATTAAAAGATGTTGCCAAGTATGATGGTTCATTCTCATCAATACCAGCCCTTAAAAGGCAGGTACAGGAGGATTTCCATGACTTCCAAGCCAGCATGGGCTACAGAATAAAACCTTAACCAGGAAAAAAAAAAAAAACCTATAGTTTTCACATGTGGTCACAATTATTACTTCTTTTATTTGAGTTTCAAGGATTCTTCCAAAGGTGAGCAAAATTTACATAAGAAAGTCATCTGTATTGAATAAAACTGGCTGTTAAAGAACACCTTATTCTGGATGTACTTGTCAAATACTTCTTTACTTGTTTAATGGGGAAATCATCTTTTATTTTCCCCAGAAACTCAGCGTGGAGTTGAATAACTCCTCCTCCAAAGGGGGTTCTTGTTAGTCCATTGTCATTTTAGCTGCAGCAGAAGGGACAGCAGGATGGGATTGAAGGGACCTCAGTGTTCACAATTTACAAAGGAAGTGTCAGAGATATCGCAAAGAGGTCAACCAACTCAGGAGCACGGGCAGACAAAATGAATGGAAATGGGAAGAAATTTGGTGACAACTTGTTCTTGAGAAAACCATTACTTGTGAGTTCTTTAAAATGGGAAGGGTTCTAATTCCATGTCCCAACTTGCTGTGAAGGTCTGTATGTAATAACTTGGAAAACTCTTGAAATAAGCTGAGAGACGAAAGGCAAAGCCTGGTGCCTGAGAAGTATCACTGTGTTGATTGACTGTAGTCAAGCTTTTTGGGCACAGTCTGAGCTTCCAGTTAGCTGCACCAACTGGTAAATGTTCCCTATTGATGAAACATCACCCACATGGAAGGCAACGGTACTCTAGGGTCAGGTAGCAGGGAGGAGTGTCCTCAAGAATGAAGCCTGGAAGTAAATTCTTGATTCTCAGATAGAGAGGAAGAATTCAGATGACAAATGCAGATGAATAAAGCGGCATTCACTCAAGGCACAAAATGACATTAGAGGGGCCACTCAATCAGACTCTGAAGAGTCACACAAACTCTCTGTGATCTTTTTCATTTTCTGGGTCCACCCTCTCTTATCTCCTGAAACATGGTCAGCTGAACTTTATCTATTTTCTTAAAGTGTCTGAAATACCATTTCTATTCAGTGTGTGTGTGTGTGTGTGTGTGTGTTCTGCCTGCCTATATGTCTATGCACCCAATTCGTACCTGGTACCTTGGAACCCAGAGGAAGATATTTGATCCCATAGGACTGGTATTATAGGCAGTTAGGAGCTACCATGAAGGTTCTGAGAATTGAACCCAGGTCCTCTACAAGAACAGCCAGTGCTCTTCACTTCTGAGCCATCTCTCTAGCTCTTTACAAATCATATTATTCCCACCACACGACATGCTGAGGGGCTACACATTCTGAAGGTTCCCTGCTTCCAGTGTATCTCTTTCTCTTCTGTTTTCATCTGTGATTGTTGACCAAGGGTTGTTGAATGAATGGTGTTCATTCGCCAGATGGATTTGTGCGGTCATACTTACTCTAATAAAACAACTTAGGTAAACATATCATACAAAAGAATAATGTGAAAGTAACTGCTATTGTTTTGAAAACTGAAATGAATACCATGGAAAATAAAAAGAAAGGTTCCAGTTCTCTTTGAGAAAGGAGGAGGATGGAGATAAATATCAAAGCAAGGAGAATGTCTTAAAGTCGTAAAAACTATTAATTAGCTAAAACTGTCTATAATACACATAGGTCAGTGTATAAATGTCAGTGTATAAATACACATACTTAGTTTAAAAGCAATTTTCCCATCTAGGCTGACAATGCTCCCTCTGAGAGCCAAAGACTACCTAACAAAATTTCCATATCAGGCATGAGAAACCATCTTTTGAGCTGTTGGCCAGGGCTGTCCAAGAGACTCCTCAAACATACAGTCCATTGTTCTTGTTCTTGGTTGCCCTTTCCCCACCACTACCACCACCAGCAAAGTGAAAGGTAAGTCTCTATTACTGAAGACATCATGCACATCAGACACAGGGACTAGGGGCTACTGAGCTGGAATTAACTTGAAAGTCTCCTCCTGAGAACTAGCATTCATGATACCATAAGGCACCTTGCAAGCTTCTGAGAGGGAAAAACAACCAACAGGCCGACTCAGGTAGGACATGTATGAACCACAGCCAGCATTGTTTGACACATTAAGGATACAGTAGTGGCACCCAGACCTTGTGGTAACCAACAGCTCTCTAATTGATCTTAAGACCTACTCAACAGGAAGAAGATCATAGCTGATACTGAAAATCTAGGTAACTATCCAGGGATAGAGAAGTCATGGATCTTAGAGGAAAACCTACAACTCCCACTGTACTAAGCTAGCACAATCCCTAACTATATGCTAAGTATTTGTTCTTATACATACAGATAAATGTAGCATCACAGAGACTTCTCTTTGTCACAGATTCCAGAAAACAGAGCCAACCAAAATGCAGAGTTGTGGACACCAGTACCAACTGATGCATCTACAACCCAACTCCTTCATCTCAGGTTCAGGCATCATTATGGAAGAGGACATAGAAAGATTTTAAGAGCCAGAGGAACAGGGAGTGAGACTGTATGTCCTACTAAGTCTACCAGTATGAAACAGAGTTGAATAAGGAGGACACCAGTAGACATGCTAAAGTGGAAGAAAGGAAGCTGAAGAGTTCTCAACCTACACAGAGAACTGCAGGCAACCAAGCAATGCTGAGATCAGGAGAAATAGTCTTCCTCAGAAAAGAGCACATCAAGTGGTTATTCAAAACCAAAAGTCAGTCCTGTGAACATCTATACACAAATAATGTTATACAGAATGAGCTGGTTACATTTGTGTATTTTATATATACACACAAATATGTATATAACAGCAATTAATAGGAAAAGGCCTTCAATTTGAAAGAGAAGAAGGAGGGATATGTGGGAGGGTTTGGAGGAAGAGACGGGAAAGACGATGTTGTAATTATATTATAATCTCAAAATTATATATATATATATATATATATATATATATATATATATACACACACACACACACACACACCAAATTCTCAGGCAGTCTTTGGAAGGTTATGTCTGGGTAGCAGAGTAGGGCCTTCATTTTCTGTACAAAGAAACTTTGTATCCCTATTTAATGTCAAGTCAAAAAAGTGTTGGCAGAAAATATTCTAAAGATATTTTTTAAATGTGGAAGCGCTGTCATTGCAAAGCCATTGTCTTGGCCACCAGCTAGGCAAAATAACAACGTCCAAATTCTATTGCTTGAGTGCCAGGAGGCCCATATGACCACCATGGGCAAGTCTTTCCACATCACCTACCACATACTTCATGTCAGTTCATTCATTCATTCAATTAATATTGACTGAGCTTCCACAGGGAGGTTGGCAGAAGGACAATGATTCCTACTGAGATGATCATGTGACTCATTTGAGTCCATCAGTAACCATCCATGGAGGAATCCGGACAAAGGTTACAGCTCATGGTGGCTTCTCTCTGCTGCTAATGCATATTGTGCCAGAAGAATCACTTGCTTAAACTAACTTCTGAGACTCAGCATTCATCATCTGTATTCACGGTCTGGTCATTTCCTGTTGTGACAGACTCGGGTACACTCAGTGGAGCGCTGATTGCACACAGGCTTACAGATCTGACAGTTCACCTTGGCCTGAAGGGAAGCACATTCCAGGAAAGCCTTGGAACTTAAACTGTGTAGAGAGATAACTGGTTCTCATGCATAGAGCAAATTTTATCATGGATTCCTAGCACGGGTTAATGCCTATATGACTACTGAATATATGAAAATTTTCTATAATACTTTATGTTTATGAAGTACATAAAAATCCTGACAAGTGTTTACAATATAACCTGTAAGATTACAGACTTTTGACTAACCCTATGCTATCAATTGTATATTGAATGTCCCCTCATAGGCTGGCTTCAACATCTTTGAGGGTGTCCTCTCAAAGGATGTGATAGGACCTTGGCCATTTCCTTCTTGTTTACTGTCTTCTGATAAAGTCAGTGTTGCTCCAGCAAGTACTCGTGCTATGAAATGCTGCCTTACCATAGGCATGAAGCTACATGGCAATCAATCATGGGCCAAAATCAACTTCAGTGAAAATTAAAACGAACAGTTTCTTTTTTCTATTGTTTGAGAATTTCATACATGCCTGTAATACGTTTGATCAAGCACACCCCTTCATTCTACACCCCGCTTTCCTCCCAACTTCATGTACCCTCCCACCCCACCCCCACTGAATGAGCTTAAGGAAGCCTATATGTGCATGGCTGTAGTAGGACTCTACTAAAGCAGGGGTAGTTTTTCAGGGTCTGCATCCTTGAATACAGCTGACTCTCCTTTCCCCAGCCACCGTCTGCTTTCACTAGCTCTTGGTTACAGGTGGAGTTTATGACCCCACCTCTTGTCATTTGATTGACTTGATCTTGTATGGGTCTTGGGCATTCAGCCACAGCTTCTGTGAATGCCTGTATACAACAGCACTGTCTTGTTCAGCAACTTTTCTCTTCCTGAGTTAATTAACGTAAATATTTCATTGTACTAACAGAAAACCCACACACAATTTTATTTTTAAGTTGATTTATATATCGTTACAAAATTATTGGAATGTCAAAAAATACTAGTAAGTGTCCACAATAGAAGCCTGAAAATGATAAATTTTTAAGCAGCCTTGTAACAGGTTGGCTATTGGATTTCCCTCAAAGGTCCTTAGAAGGGTGTTTGTTATTAAAACAAGCCTTATTTGTATGTGCTGTGCAGGTCTGTCATCTGAACTGAAACACTCTCTTAGAGGGAGGAGGAGGGTGCTCAAAAGGCTCTGTGTCTTAGGGTTGCTCTTGCTGTGATAAAATATGCAGGACCAAAAGCACCATGGGGAGAAAGGGTTTATTTCTGCTTACTACTCTCAGGCCAGACTCCATCACTGAAGGAAATCAGAGCAGCAACTCATGGCAGGAACATGCAAGTCATAAGTGAAGCCATTATGAAGCCAAGATCGTGGAGGAGTGCTGCTTATTGGCTTGCTCAACCTGCTGCCTGTTTTCATATAGCACCTAGGCTACCAGCTTAGGAGAAGCACTTCTCACAGAGAGATGGGACTTCCCATATAAACAGTCAATCAAAACAATGCTCCACAGGCTTGCTCCCAGGTTAATCCAGTGAGGGCATTTTCTCAATTGCAGTTCCCACCTCTCAAATGATTCTAGCTTTTGTCAAGTTGACATATAATTACATTACTACTTACCTCCTTTTTTCATATTCCTTTTTCATTGAGCTCCAAGAGCTCATATTAATATCAAAATAATATTAAACATTATTAAAAAGATTCCAACTTTTAAAAGTCCCACGGTCTTTAAAAATCTAAACACTTTAAAAGTTCAGTCTCTTTAAAATATCCAAAGTCCCCTTCAAAGTTCAAAGTCTCAGTCTCTCCGATGTCTCTCTGAAATGCCCAAAGTCTTTTTAAAAGTTCAGTCTTTGAACTGTGGACTCCTGTAAAATCAAAAATAAAATTACATGCGTTCTTATTCCAGGAAGGAAGAATCAGGGCACTGTCACACCCAAAACAGACACTGAGTCCAGTGGTTATAGAGCTCAGAGCCGGATCCCGATTCACTCACATGCTTCTGGACTCCAAAAGGCCTGGGCTACTTCTCTGGTTCTACCTTTGCAGAACATACAGCTTGTCTCCTAGGGTCAAGACTGTTCCTCTTCATAGCTGCTGCAGTCCTTGGTCCTTGATGGTCCCACATACTGGCTTCTCCAAAATCTGGTGTAAATATGCTTCATCTTCAACAATAGTCTCTCCCAGGTTCTCTTTGGGGTCTCTGAACCTAATTTTTCTCCACGGACTCATCAATTCTGGAGTTTCTATTACAATTTGGGCTTCAGCTTCACCAAATAGCCTCTCCTGGCTTCCCTTTAGGGACTCTAGCACTGCCACACAGTGCCAAGTCTCAGTGGCTCTCCAGGACTGATTCATGCCTTCATAACCAGTACCATCTGGGAAACTCTTACACATACCCAAGTTGAGCTGCCAGCATAAGGTTTACCATTGGCCACCTCAGGAACACAGGTGTGCTTTTATGTGTGGACTCTGAGGAAAGACTTCTCAGAAGATTTTTGCCAAGGACCAGCCTCAGCTTGGGAATAAGTCCTGAGGAAGGGTTGTTTGGGAGCAGTGAAAGAAATGACTTGAAGTCAGTGATGAGGTGCAAGCTGACAGCTCTGTAGTATGCTTGAGATAGCCCTCTAGACAGCTGTCTGCTCAAGACAGCTCTTGGGTTTTCTGACTGGCCAGAAAAATTCTAGAAGAGACATGTTAGCTCTCTTTTGTAGCTTTTTGGTTTTCCAACCAAAGTCAGAAAAGCTGCTAAAAAAATTCTTGAGTTTTCCTACTGAAGTCAGAAAGTCCACCAGACAAATCTTAAAGGAGAACTTCAATAGCTCTCCAGACAGCTCATCTCTTACAGACCAAATCTCAATCTTTTATTTACATGTCAGTTCAATCGTTTACCCTGGTTCCCTTTTGATTATCCCACAAATCAGCATTTTATGACCTTAGACCCTTGATTTTTTAGAAAAAGACAAGTACATTTTTTAGCATATCAAATGAACTCAGAGATCTGCCTGCCTTTGTTAGCACAAATAAGAAGCTAGCTGGGTGGGATCCCATCCTGAGATCATCATTTCCACCATGCCTGAACCTAAACTTGCTCTGTTCCAGGCTGACCTTGTACTTAGAAGTCTGCCTGCCTTTGTAAGCATAAAAAATAAGATTAGCTGGGTAGAGTCTTGTTTAATATCTTTCTGGCAAGCTGGCTCATTCATGTAGCCTCTGTTCCTTTAGGCCTTCGAAGCTCCTCATACAATTGATATCACATCTGTATATTTCACATAGTTGAGAAATTCTGTAAAGGACAGCTCTTAGGTTGATTTATGTATTTTTGAACTTGAGTTTTCAGAATTCTTTCCTACAGCCTTAAGGGTTGTTGTGAAGGTCACAGCATTACCATTTTGCTAAGGAACATTAGATACATTCTTACTTCCCAGAATCATGTGATTCCTAATTATCCTGGAGTCATTAACATTGACAGGTAGAACATTTCCAGAGGGAAGAACATGAAGTAAAGCATACGCATTATTATGCAAGCAAGCCTTACATGTACAGCAACCATCAGCACTTGTGGAGGCCCATGCTCTGCTGGCTCTGCTCCAGGGCTAGAAACTGTGTCACACTGTCCCTTCCATGGTCATACAGGGCTTGGCAAGATTTCACCACAATGATGCTGGTCTTTTGTTCATCACATATAATTTTTCATGCCCAGCTGATCAGAACCACAGATTTATAAAACAATATATCATACCTGCCAGGGAATGTACTATTCACAGTGAGCTGGACCCTCCAAAAATGATATCCATCATTATTCAAGAAAATGCCAATAAACTTACAGAATAACTAAGCCAGACTTGGATGGAATTGTTTCCTTCATTTGCCATCAGCATCCAGTCTGGGGTAAATAGATATTTGTTCAGAAAAGTCACATAGCATAATAGATATATAACTTATGTAAGAATTTATATTCTTGATGAGATAGAGAATTTGAAAACAATGGCTCCTGTACACATCATAAATAAACTACAATGACTTAAATAGGCATTGATGGTATATACTGTATGAAGTGGCAGATATTCAGCACAAGACAACCAAATACCAAGTTCTCAGGAGATGTATTTTCCTCAGAGGGACAAAGGGCAAGGAATAATAGACAAAGCAGAAGATAGAGGATGAGGGAGAAGGGGATGGGGATAAGGGAGAGAGGAAAGGGATATTTGTCCCAGAGGGATAAATATCTAAATAGAGAGGAGATAGACATGGCCCATAGGCAAATGACAGTTTATATGGGTAAAAACTGAAACCCTGCGTTAGGATGAGGTGTTTAATTTTTAATTGAGCAGATTAATTATAGAAGTCAAATAAGGCTTTTGATTCCTGAACTTTAAGGTTTTGATAGCTGGACCTTGGTAGTCACCCTAAGGAGGAGGAAGTGGCCAAATAAGGGGATAGATCGTGATGACTAGCTTTAGGAATAGAATTTAATGGTTTTTAGCAAGGCAGATGAAATGGAGAAGGGCAAGGCCTGCCACAGTCATGTTTGCCATGCCCAGCCTGGATAGAGTCCATTCTCAATGCATTTTACACCTTGCAACTACAGCTTTTTATGTTGAAAAAAGATAATTAGGGTAGAAGAAATCTGAATTGGTGTTACATTGAGTGAGTGTGTTATTTCAAATTATCTATTAGAACAGAGAAAATTGAATTATCTTGATGTTTTCTTGCTATTCATATTAATTTAACATTCTCTTAGAGTTCTTTCTATACAATAGTGGACTTTACATGTAAGAATACTGAATTTTTAGTAGACATATTGCTTAAGGAACATAGATGAGTTGAGGCACCCCTGTGGTACATTTTGACACACCAAAGAAGATCAACATGAAGACTGTACAAATAAAATCTGAGCACGGAAAACGAGGCTTCTTTTTTCTGATAAGGCCTTATTACTTGCCCTTGCCCTTGCCCTTGCCCTGCATCCCTCCTGGACATCTCTGTTTCCATGGGAAAGCAAGAGTCCATTATTCCTTCACAGTACCTAATCTGTGTTCTTTCTCCCTCTAAAGTGAACTAAGAGGTGCTTTCCATGATATAGAGGTGTGAAGGTTCCCCAAAGGACATACTTGTGAGCCCATTATCTTTAAATGGAACAGTCCATTCTGCCAGAACAGGTACACCTGCAGGACACACACAGAGCACTGGATAGTTTATTAGAAAAACTTGGGAAGAATGGGTAGGAAGCTGGCAGTTTTTAGCATAGCTGTGACAGCAGCTTTTGCAAGTGAGAAGAAATACATGCAGTATTCATCACATGGTTACAGTTTTATTTTCTCCAGTTTTGGTTACTTCTTGTCAACCACAATCTAAATGGAAAGTTTCAGAAATAAATAATTTTTAAGTTCTAAAAAGTGCATCATTCTGAATACTATGATGACATTTCACACCATCTGGGTCTATTCTGTCCTACCATAGACATGCATCATCTTTTATCTAGTGTATCCATGCTGAATGTGCTACCTGCCCATCAACTGTGCAGTAGCTACCCCAGCTATCAGACCCACTCCTGTAATGCCACAGCACTTATATTCAAGTAACTCCCACTTTGCCTAATAATGACCCCACAGTACAGGAATAATTCTGCAAAGGAGGTACCAGGGCACAAAAGATGGAAGGACAGATTACTTTTAGAGAATGAGTTATGAACAGAACTAACACATGTTATTTCTTGACTCAGCATTCAGTTGTGGGTGTGAGACTTTGCAGAGCTCTTATTCCTCTGGCATGGCAGTTGACAACGTTTTATACAATCATGATTTTCTATATCTGGCTCCTGAGAGGAAGAGATTTGGAGCAAAGCCCCTAGCCTGTGCATATGGATATTTAGTGCCGCAGTGAAAATAACTTTATTATAGCATGTCACTAAGATTTTGGAATTGCTTCTTGAAGAATCATATCCTTGATTATTCCTACTGACGCAGGTGTTTTGAGTGTCACAATTAGATTATGAGTTCCTACTCTGAAGATAAAAGCTGGCTGTAACTGGTTTATATATTCCTATTGGTTCTGATGGGCAAATCAGGTACCTTGTGCACAAACAATTCAAAGATAAAAAAAAAAAAAAAAAACCCATCCACTGTGCTGAGTCAGCGGCTTGGCACTCTAGATACTTCTTCAACTGCTACTCCCTGAAACCATTTTCTAGACACCTCAAGCCAGTGACATGAAATGGTACCTTAAAAT
Organism: Mus caroli; assembly: GCF_978045245.1. Classification (NCBI taxonomy): domain Eukaryota; kingdom Metazoa; phylum Chordata; class Mammalia; order Rodentia; family Muridae; genus Mus; species Mus caroli. The sequence goes on from NW_028227261.1 coordinate 120,629,912, forward strand.
ACAGTAACATTGTTCCTCTAGACTGACTAAAGGAAAAGGAGTTACAACTAAGTGTGCATTATGCAGGGCAGAAACCTGACTGGAGCAAGACTCTTCATAGGAACACAGACTCAAATCCTAAATTAGACCAGATAGAACCAGCAAGAAGATGAAGCTACATTCAGTCTTCATACTTTTCCCTTCCTGATATTTAATGCCCAATGCCAGTTAAACAGACCAGTTTTGCCTGGTTCTGTTCTTTGTTCTCTCTATTTTCTCTTTCTTTCCTTCTTTTTCCTTTATTCTTTATTTTCCCATTTTCCTTTTGGTAGGCTTTCTCAAAGAACATAGATTGACCTGGTTAGTGAGTCTCTGTCTCCTAGCCCCTGGAGAGCTGCAGCTATTTTGGGTTATCTGATTGCATTTTTTTAAAACTTTATCTTCATTATACCCTTAGCTCAAATAGCCAAATCATCCCCCTTGTCTCTCCTGCTTCCTCGTCTGTTTATATTTCTCTCCTCTCATCTTTCTTTGCCAACTCAATACTAATCTCTGCTCTTCCCAGCCTCTTTCCACTTCACCTACAGTAATGATTGTCTTGGTGCGCTCTTTTCTATCACTGTTCCTAAAATGATAGGCTGGTCTCACCTGTGACCCTGATTGTTTTGCAAACATTAGTCTACCTTCAGGGGAGTACTGACAACTTAATCTTCTCTCCTCAAAAACCATATACAAAGAGAGGGAGAGAGAGAGAGATCAAATTAATATGATTTAGTTCCTCTTGAGCATTGCAAATATTCCCTCCAAAAGAACAAAGTTAATTTTTAAAAATACAACAAATGGTCTAATCCTTGATGTGCAAAACCACAAGAAATGTGAAAATCCAAGGCAATATGAATTTACAAAGCATGACAAATGCCTTACTAATGGCCCCAGAGAAAGTAAATAAGATAAACTTCCAACCAAAAAAATCCCCAAAACTTGATGAGTGTAAACATGTTCAAAGAAATCAAAGAGGACACAAAAAAATTCTAAACAAATTCCAAGCAAACACAAACATCTATATAAAATAAGGAAGCCAATACAGGATATAAAAGTGAAATTCAATAAAGATACAAAATTTGAAAAAACAAACCAAACTGAAATATTGGAAATGAAAGTTCTAAGAAGCTAAATAAAAATTTCAGTGGAAAGAATCACCAGTAGAATGGATCAAAGGAATGGTAGAGTAAGATAGCTTGAAGACAAGAGAGAGGAGTTGGAATCTTAAGATGATGTCAAAGATAAAGTATGAACAGAACATTTGAGGTCTATAGGGCACTGCGAAAATACCAAATCAATAAATAATAGGCATAGTAGAAAAATAATTTCATGTTAAAAGCATAGAAAACACTTTCAATAAAATAATGCAACAGTTACCAAATCTAGGTAAAGATACAGATTCAGATACAGGAGACATTTTGAGCACTGAACAGACAAGACCCACAGATACACCTTTTATCATATGATAGTTAAAACATTTAACATATAAACCTAGGGAATTATATAGAAAGCTGCAAGAGGAAAAAACACAATTTCACATATTAAGGCAAGACCATTTGAATAAAAACATATTTTTTCAAAGCCTATATAAATCCAAGAGGGCTTGGAATGTTATATTTCCAGTTGTGAACAATAACTGCCAATCCAGACTACTCTATATATAACACCAGCAAAGCTATATGTCATAATTGAAAGGAAAGGGAAAACTTCTTGTAATAAAAGCAAGCTACAGGAATTTGTGTCCACTCATCTCACTTTATAGAAGATACATGAAGCTGCACCAGAGGCATACCTCAAAAGTTTAGAGCACTTACTGCTCCTGCAGAAGGTCCAGATTTGTTTCTCAGAACTGAACCAATAGCTTCCAGCCATCCATAATGGCAGTTCCAATGTACCTAGCATACACTTCTGGCCTCTGTAAGCACAAGACACACATGTGGTACATGGACATACAAACAGACAAATACTCACAAATGTAAAATGAATATAAATATTAATAAAAAGAAGATACATGAAGAAATTTTTTAGAGTGAAGACAAAGTAAGCATATCCATGAAGCTATAAAAAGTGTAATTCATAATAGAACAGTAATTTTAAAATGAGGAATAAGAGAATACAATACACTACAAAAACATTAAATGACGTGATTAGCACATACTTTCCTATAGTAATACTGGTGGTATAATTTATCCAATAAGTCATAACTAGCACAGTGGATAAAAAAATCCAGGACCCAAGCTTGTGAGATGGGCTCAGTGAATAGAGACGCCTAATCCTGGAGACCTGCATTCAATCTCCAAAATCCTGTATTCAATTTTCAGAACCCCAGTAAAGGTGGAAAAATAGAACAAATTTTACAGAATTGTTCTTTGGGCTCCACATATACACTCTGGCCCATGTACCCCTCCACATACTGACCCCACAATCAAAATAATAATTGAAAATTTACTTTTTACAAACATATTTTAAAAATAAGAGCTATATATTTGTTGCTTCCAAGAAATGTACCCAACAATCAAAGTTAGAGACATTAGAAGGAAGAGATGAAAAAAATATTCCAAGGAAACAATAACTCGCCACAGGACACATTAAAAGTCCTACTAAAAGAAATATATACCTCTAAGTGCTTACAATAAGAAATCAACAAGAATGAGCCTAGCCCCTCAAAGACATGATGTGCCAGGGTTAGGGAATATCGGGGGGGGGGCACCTCTCAGAGGAGAAGCAGAGGGGGATGGGAGGAGGGATTGTGAGAGGTGGTGACTGGGAGGGAGGGCAAAGATTGAGATTTAAAGGGAATAAATAAAAAGGAAAATAAATACATTTGGTCATAATGTGGAAAAAAAAACAAGAGCACCAATAAATAACTTAATGATGTATCTCAGAAAATTGTTAAGATACAAGAACAACCCAAATACCAACCCAACAGACACCAAAAAATAATAAACATCTGAGCAGAAATTAGTGAAATGGAAACAAAGAAAACTGTATAAAGAATCAACAGTTGTAAAAGTTAGTTCTTTTCAATAAGATTGACAGACACTTGACCTAACTAACTATAACTAAAAGAGAGTGTTCAAATTAACAGAATCAAAAATATCAAAATATTATAAGGGAATTCTTTATAAATCTAGATACCACTAAATTGAAAAATCTAAAAGAAGTGGATACATTCCTAGACTTGCCTAAACCATTGACGTTAAACCAAGAGGATATCTTTAACATAAACAGACCTATAGCAAATGAGGAGACTGAAACATTAATTAAAAGGTCTTCTTACTAAAGAATGCTCTGGCCCAGATGGATTCACCACAGAATTCTGGGAAATTTTCAAAGAACTTCAATAGCCAATATTTCTTAAATTATACAAAAGAGAGAAAGAAACAGAAGAAGCTCTTTCAAACTCATTCTACAAATCCAGCATTACACTAACACCAAAACCATGTCAAGACACAACAACAACAACAGAACCTTACAGGCTTGCAACCCTAATGAATAGACATTGAAAAATCTTAAATAAATACTTACAAGCAGAATACCAGCACATGTCAAAAGGATTATCCATCATGACTAAGTTGGCTTTATCCCTAAAGCTCAGGAAATGTTCAACATGCATCAGTCAATAAACGTAATGAATTATATGAATTGATTTCATGATAAAAATCACATGATCATCTCAGTAGATAAAGAAAAATCTGTAAATGGTATTTTTAAATGTTATTTAATAACTCTATTAGTTATTAACATGACCTGGTCAGCCCCCCAATAGTCAAGGCAGAGCACAGTTACTGGGCAAATTACCCTTAATCTATTTTTCTATACACTAAACTGTTAATTCCCCAATTGCACTCCCCAAGTACTTGCTGTTTGAATATTACCTGGGTTATTTCTGCTCCATCAGTCCATCCTCAGGGGGCATTTCATTGGGCCACAGGCTCCTGGTCCATCACATCTAATGAAGACCTCCTGTTCTTTCTTTCGTCTTTCTCCTTCACCTTCCTTCTCCTCCCAACTTCTCCTCCATCCTTCTCCTCTCTCCTTCTTCTCCTCATGGTCCCTACCTGTGACCCCCAGCCTGGTATACAGAGCCCTGCCTACCTCTACTCTCGCCAGTAATTAGCTACATTTATTTAACCAATCAGAAAATAAAGTGACCCAAGTTTACATTGCATCATTTGGTGTATGTGAGGATCTACTCTTTGGGTAGCAACCAGATCTTGGAGGAAAGTATATAGCATTTGAATACATAGGAGCACCAGACCAACCTCCAACAAAAATCTTTGACAAAATCCAACATGTTCTCATGGTAAAATGTCCAAGAGAAAACAGAATGGATGGAACACACCTCAACATAAGAAAGGCTTTATATGACAAACCTGTAGCTTTTACCCTAATTAAAGCAGAACTTGAAGCAATTCCACTGAAACAAGGGATGAGAAAGGGCTGCCTATGAGCATCCCTCTCTTTCAATACAGTGCTTAATGCAGTAGCTTCAGCAATAGGTAAACAGAAATTAGAAGGATGCAGATAAGTACTCCCTATTTGTAGGTAATATGGTGGTATTCCCCAAACTCAACTAAGAAGCTTCTAGAAATTATGAATAATTTTAGTAAGTGGTAGGATACAAATCACTTTACAAACATTACTAGCTTCTCTAAATACTCAAAACAAATAACCATATGCACACATTCTCTCTAGTTCACGTTGGTCTCATAGAAAATAAATACCTAAAATACACCTCACCAAGGAGGTTAAAGACCTCTGCAATGAACACTTAGAAAGAGCCTGAGAAAGACACTGGAAAATAAAAAGACATTCCATGCTCACAGACTGCTATATTAATAGTGTGAAAATTGCCATTCTGTCAAAATCTATTTATAGGTTTAATACAATCTTAGTCAAAAACTCCCTCTCATTCATCACAGAAATAATATATTATTCATTTGGGATACAAAAACCCTGGATAGCAAAGCAATCCTGAGCAATAAGAATGACGTTGGAAGAATTATCATTTCAAATGAGAAGATTATGTTACAAAGCCCCAGTAATAAAACCAGAATAGTACTTGCACAAATGCAGACTTGTAGACCAATGGAATAAAATAGAAGACCCTAACTTGTGGATGTGCAACTAAAATCATCTGATATTTAACTCCCCCCTCCCTGAAAGTCAAAAAAATACACTGGAGAAAGACAACATCTTCAATGAATTTGCTCTTTAAAAAAGTAGGTATCTGCATTGGGATGGTAGACTCCTATTTATCGCCTTCCACAAAACCTAACTCCCGATGAACCAAAGCTTAAACCTGAAACCTGAAACTGCTGGGGAAAAACCATACCTACAAGGTGTGGCTGTAGAAAAGACTTTCTGAGTAGGACTCTATTTGCCCAGGACTTAAGACCAGCAACTGATAAGTGGGACTACATAAAAATGAAAAGTTTCTGAACAGCTGGGAAACAACCAAGTGAAGAGGAAGCTCACATAATGGGAGAGAATTTGCCAGCTGTACATCTGACAGGTGATTAACATCCAGAATATATAAAGAACTCAAAAATCAAAAAGCCAAAAAGGTGACCCTGTGTACTGGCTATTTTTGTGTCAACTTGACACAGCTGAGCTATCACAGAGAAAGGAGCTTCAGTTGAGGAAATGCCTCCATGAGATCCTACTGTAAGGCATTTTCTCAATTAGTAATCAAGGGGGAAAGGCCCCTTGTGGGTGGGACCATCCCTGGGCTGGTAGTCTTGGGTTCTATAAGAGAGTAGGCTGAGCAAGCCAGGGGAGGCAAGCCAGTAAAGAACATCCCTCCATGGCCTCTGCATCGGTTCCTGCTTTCTGACCTGCTTGAGTTCCAGTCCTGACTTCCTTTGGTGATGAACAGCAGTATGGAAGTGTAAGCCGAATAAACCCTTTCCTCCCCAACTTGCTTCTTGGTCATGATGTTTGTGCAGGAATAGAAACCCTGACTAAGACAAATTGGTATCAGCAGAGTGGGGTATTCCTGTGACAACCTGACCATGTTTTGTGGAGGACTGTGGAAGGACTTTGGAACTTTGGGCTTGAAGATCCATTTGTTGTTAAGAGCTCTGTCAGATGTTGTGTAGGAGCTTGGAAGATAATGTTGAGAACAGTGCAGAAGATGGAGGCCTGGTTTGTGAAATTTCAGAGGGAAAATTAAAGACTCTTTTCAGGGCCATTGTTACTTTGGCTGTGAAGATTCTGTGGTTCTGGTTAGCTGGGGCTGAAGAATCAGCTGTGATTAACAAGATACCAGAACTACTAAAGCAAAAACTTTGCATTACTGGGACTATTGATGCTGGTTAGCTGGAGCTAAGAAATTAGCGGTGATTAAGAAGAGACCAGCATAGTTAAGGTGACATCTTCTGGGAAGTGTTTTCTGAAAGCACAAAGAGGCCGTGTTCCAGAGATAGGCAAGGTTGTACTCCTTCTGCAGCGGGACTTGGTAATGTGTAAGGGTCACCCAGTTGGTACTGGTTTTGAAGGCAAGAAGGGGTCATGCAGAGCAGCTGAGGCTTGGCACTGTGAGAGGCCATGGAAGGCCATTGGTGAAGGTGCAGCCTCAGTTGTAATTGAAGGCCCAGGACTGAAGGGGTCATGCAGTGTTTTGGAGATGCCAGTACCACGAGATGACCATCAAGAGCAGCAGCAGCAGTGGAGTACAGGCATCTGGAGCCCAGAGGACGACGTGTGTGCTACAAAGGGCATGGCTGGAGAAGTGACCCAAGCCCTTGGAGGAGCCCAGAAGATCGTGAGTTGGATCCCAGACGTTGGACGGTTGGAAATTGATTTTTGCTTTGATTGTGACTGTGCCCTGATATTTTCCCTCTTGAAGGAAGAAACTGTTTTAGTGGAGCCCACAGTTAAGAGACTTTTAATTGTAAAAAGACGTTGGATTTTAAAAGAGATGGATATTTTAAAGAGATTGAAATTTTAAGAATATGTAAAGACTGTGGGACTTTTAAAGTTATTTAGATCTTGGGGATGAATAAGAATGTAAGGGTTGAGGCTTACTCGTGATGTGTTTGTGTGTCAAGTTGACAAGGGGTCAATTGTACTGGCTATTTTTGTGTCAACTTGACACAGCTGAGCTATCACAGAGAAAGGAGCTTCAGTTGAGGAAATGCCTCCATGAGATCCTACTGTAAGGCATTTTCTCAATTAGTAATCAAGGGGGAAAGGCCCCTTGTGGGTGGGACCATCCCTGGGCTGGTAGTCTTGGGTTCTATAAGAGAGTAGGCTGAGCAAGCCAGGGGAGGCAAGCCAGTAAAGAACATCCCTCCATGGCCTCTGCATCGGTTCCTGCTTTCTGACCTGCTTGAGTTCCAGTCCTGACTTCCTTTGGTGATGAACAGCAGTATGGAAGTGTAAGCCGAATAAACCCTTTCCTCCCCAACTTGCTTCTTGGTCATGATGTTTGTGCAGGAATAGAAACCCTGACTAAGACACCCTGTTTAAAAAAAAAAAAAAAAAAAAAAAAAAAAACAGGTCTGGGACCTGAACAGAGACTCTCAGTAGAAAAAATAAAGATGACTAAGGAGTATCTCAAATAGTGTTCACTATACTTAGCAGTTAGGGAAATGCATTTGAATAAACAGCAGCACCAAACAAAACAACTTAAGAGAGTTTGTCTCACCCTAGTTAGAATGGCTAAAAAGATAACCAACCACAAATGTTACAGAGAAGGTGAATGTCATTCACTGTTGGTGGAATTGCACATTTGTGCAGTCACTCTGGAAACCATTGACAAAAACGGTCAGCATGCTAAAAATAAATCTACCATAAGACCTGGCTTTTCCACTCTCCCACACATGCCTGAAGGACTTAACATCTGCTCCACAGAGCCCTGATAAGCCATGCTCACTGTCACTCTATTCACAATAGCTAGGAAATGGAAATAACCCAAGTTATCCAGGGGATAATGCATTATAAAATGTGGCACATATACATAATGGAATACTATTTGGCTGTGAAGAAAAATGAACTCATGGAAATCACTTGCTGGTAAATGAGTGAAATTAGAAAATATTATATTGAGTAAGGTAGCTCAAACCTAGGAAGATAAATGCTGCATGTTTTTTCCCATGTGTGATTTCTAGGCCCAAATCCTTAGCTCTTAGCAAAACTGAAGTAGCCACAGGGACCAGAAACATAAAAATGGACCATGGAGGGAGGAGGCATTCTAGAAAGGGAAATAGCAGGATACAGGAGATACAAAGGAACAAATGGGGAAAATGGGGTGGCAATTTTAATTAGAGAGAGGAAAGGAGGCTAATATAGGAGAGGGAGGGAAGAGGGGAAATTAACAGTAAGGATGTCTCAAATAGCTACTATGAATATATATGCATACACATATAATATTTAAATGAAGTTATGTTACTTGGACCAACAATGTTGCTCCCGAGCGACATAGACTACCTATTTAAAGGCCAATATTAAGCAACTCCGTTTCAAGTACTTGGTCAGTGGAGTCCAGGAGACTCCCAAAAACCTTGGATCCTTCCTCCCAGGCTACTTCCCTGTTGTTGAAAACACCACAATATTGTACACAAGACTTGGTGGATCTGAACTCTATCCGACCTACTCGCCTCTTCCTTGAGGACTAGCTCACATAGTCATGTCAGCAGTCAGGGAAGGAATACAGCCTAAGCACCACAACACAGATATCCCTAAAGATGTGGCAAATGCACTTATACCATGCAGTAAGCGATAGCTGTATAACTGAATGTAAGGCCAACTCAGCAGAAAGGAAATCACTCACGATACTGAACAACTAGCCAACTCCCCAGGGATAGTCTGACCCAAAGCAAGGAAGACAAGAGAAGGTTACAAAAAGAGACACAAATAAGCAAGGAAGACATCAACGTAGTTTAATTGCAGAGGATATGTTCCCACATATAAAACTCACTTGAAAAGCTCCTTAGAGTCTTCTCATGTGCGCCTGACCACATGTCAGTCAGGGAGACCCTCCCTGACACCTGGTAGCCAGACTGTGGGTCAGGACCCACCAATGGTCATTTTTGAGGTCTCTACAGCCTACCAGATTTGAATCGTGACAACCACTCTGCCCCGAGCAGCTTGTTTGAAGTCACCCATAATTACTACCAGGATAGCCCGGGATGCTTTTCCACCAAGTGATCATACTGATATGCTGAGTACCTAGTCAGATGAACAGAACAGAACAGAACAGAACAGAACAGAGGGCGCGGATCTAACCACACAGCTACAGCCACTTGACTTTTCAAAATGGTGCCAGACCACACATTAGAGAAGAGGCAGCCTCCTTAACATATGGTGCTGGGCAAAATGAATATCCACACACAGAAGAATGAAAGTATATGTCTATATCTCACCTTGCACAAAAATCAAATACACATGGAGCAACCGCCTTAATATAAGACAGTCACTGAACTGTTAGTGACAAAAAGTACAGAGAAGCACTTCAGGACACAGACTTAAACAAGGACTTTCTGAATCAGACTCCAGTGATTCAGGAAATGATGACAACAATTGACAAATAAGACCTCGTGGATTTGAAAAGCTTCTGACCGGAAAAGGAAATAGATAAGCAAGTGTAGAGATGACTTTTTATATATATTTTTTTAATTAGGTATTTTCCTCATTTACATTTCTAATGCTATCCCAAAAGTCCCCCATACCCTCCCCCACCCACTCCCCTACCCACCCACTCCCACTTTTTGGCCCTGGCGTTCCCCTGTACTGGGGCATATAAAGTTTGCATGTCCAATGGGCCTCTCTTTCCAGTGATGGCCGACTAGGCCATCTTTTGATACATATGCAGCTAGAGTCAAGAGCTCTGGGGTACTGGTTAGTTCATAATGTTGTTCCACCTATAGGGTTGCAGATCCCTTTAGCTCCTTGGGAACTTTCTCTAGCTCCTCCATTGGGGGCCCTGTGATCCATCCAATAGCTGACTGTGAGCATCTACTTCTGAGTTTGCTAGGCCCCAGCATAGTCTCACAAGAGACAGCTATATCTGGGTCCTTTCAGCAAAATCTTGCTAGTGTATGCAATGGTATCAGCGTTTGGAAGCTGATTATGGAATGGATCCCTGGATATGGCAGTCTCTAGATGGTGCATCCTTTCGTCACAGCTCCAAACTTTGTCTCTGTAACTCCTTCCGTGGGTGTTTTGTTCCCAGTTCTAAGAAGGGGCAAAGTGTCCACACTTTGGTCTTCGTTCTTCTTGAGTTTCATGCGTTTAGCAAATTGTGTCTTATATCTTGGGTATCCTAAGTTTCTGGGATAATATCCACTTATCAGTGAGTACACTATTGTGTGAGTTCCTTTGTGATTGGGTTAGCTCACTCAGGATGATGCCCTCCAGGTCCATCCATTTGGCTAGGAATTTCATAAATTCATTCTTTTTAATAGCTGAGTAGTACTCCATTGTGTAAATGTACCACATTTTCTGTATCCATTCCTCTGTTGAGGGGCGTCTGGGTTCTTTCCAGCTTCTGGCTATTATAAATAAGGCTGCTATGAACATAGTGGAGCATGTGTCCTTCTTACCAGTTGGGACATCTTCTGGATATATGCCCAGGAGAGGTATTGCTGGATCCTCCGGTAGTACTATGTCCAATTTTCTAAGGAACCGCCAGACTGATTTCCAGAGTGGTTGTACAAGCTTGCAATCCCACCAACAATGGAGGAGTGTTCCTTTTTCTCCACATCCTCGTCAGCATCTGCTGTCACCTGAATTTTTGATCTTAGCCATTCTGACTGGTGTGAGGTGGAATCTCAGGGTTGTTTTGATTTGCATTTCCCTGATGATTAAGGATGTTGAACATTTTTTTCAGGTGCTTCTCTGCCATTCAGTATTCCTCAGGTGAGAATTCTTTGTTCAGCTCTGAGCCCCATTTTTAATGGGGTTATTTGATTTTTCTGGAGTCCACTTTCTTGAGTTCTCTCTATATATTGGATATTAGTCCCCGATCTGATTTAGGATAGGTAAAGATCCTTTACCAATCTGTTGGTGGTCTTTTTGTCTTATTGACGGTGTCTTTTGCCTTGCAGAAGGTTTGCAACTTTATGAGGTTCCATTTATCAATTCTCGATCTTACTGCACAAGCCATTGCTGTTCTATTCAGGAATTTTCCCCCTGTATCCATATCTTCGAGGCTTTTCCCTACGTTCTCCTCTATAAGTTTCAGTGTCTCTGGTTTTATGTGGAGTTCCTTAATCCACTTAGATTTGACCTTAGTACAAGGACATAGGAATGGATCAATTCACATTCTTCTACATGATAACTACCAGTTGTGCCAGCACCATTTGTTGAAAATGCTGTCTTTCTTCCACTGGATGGTTTTAGCTCCCTTGTCAAAGATCAAGTGACCATAGGTGTGTGGGTTGATCTCAGGGTCTTCAATTCTATTCCATTGGTCTACTTATCTGTCGCTATACCAGTACCATGCAGTTTTTATCACAATTGCTCTGTAGTACAGCTTTAGGTCAGAGATGACTTTAAATGAGAGGGAAATCTTTGATAGTCTTGCATCTAGCAGAGGATTTTATGTGGGGGAAATAAAACTCTCAAAGACTAAACAAGCAGAAATCAAACAATCAAATCAGCAACTTGTTTCTATTGCTGTGATAAAATATCATGACCAAAAGCAACTTGGGGAACAAAGGGTTTATTTAAGTTTAGAACTAGTATATCATCCAGGGAAAACAAGGCAGGAACTGGGAAGCAGACCTTGAAGCAGAAGTCATAGAGAATGCTGCCTATTGGTTTGCTCCTCTTGACATAGCCAGCCTGCTTTTTATACACCCTAAAGCCAACTGCCCAGGAGGGACACCAGCCACAGTGGACTGGGCACATCAATCACTAATTAAGAAAATGTCCCACATGCTTGCATGCAGTCCAGTCTTATAGAGCATTTTCTCAATTGTGGTTCCCTTTTTCACGTAACTCTAGTTTGTGTCAAGTTTCTTTCTTTTTTTTTTTTTAAGTGAGCAAACAAACAAAAACCAGGGCAGCATCTCACCCTAGTTGCAGGTATTCAGAAAACAAACAGATACTGGCAAGGATATTGACAAATGGAACGTTTTATAGACCACAGGAGACAATGGCGGGACAAGGTAAACTAGTCCAGCTACTGTGGGAATGAATCTGGAAACATCATAAAGAGACTAAAAATAGATCCTATATGACCCAGCCACATCACTTCTGTGTTGACCCAAAGGACGCCAAAGTAACATATCACAGAGACAGCTGTACACTAATGTTTACGGCAGTGCTATTTACAGGAGCTAACCAATGGAACCACCCAAGGTGTCTAGCAATAGAGCGCTGGACAAAGAATTTGCAGGCTATCCACATAATGGAATGGTTTTCAGCCACAAAGAAAAATGAAGTTATGTCAACTGCAGGAAAGTGGATGCAAAAAGAAGTAATCATGATAAGCTAGTATCGGCAAGATAAATGTTTTTTCTCATTTTTGATTCCTAGATTATATATAAATACCCACGATTATGTATGTATATATGACATGAATGCAGAAGAAAAGTGTCTAGGGAAACACGGATAGTGGGGGCAAGAGAAGGGGGCTGGGGGGCAATATTCTAAATGTAAAATACACAGTTGTATGGAAATACTCTTACGGAACACAGCACCTGTGCAATGAATATACACAATAAAAACTGAAACCGACAATATTCCAGGAAAGCAATAAAACTTGAAATGCATAAACTCAAAATATCAAAACTCAAATATTTCTTGTGGTTTCAGATTCATAGTAAATGGTGTATTACAATGTGTGTGGTGACTACCCACAGTAGAATACTTCACATCCTGTTTTCCTAATTAACGAATTCCCCACATTGAAACAAAGCTTCTGTACAAGTAAGATTAGACAGTTTAATTAGAAATATTGCACAGGAAATAAAAGATCAAGTAGGACAAGCCAAGCATACAGAGACATATATATTCATACACACACACTCACAAACATACACATTCACACACACATACACTTACAAACACATGCTCACATCTATACTCACAAACACACATACACACACACTTTTGTAGAGTCAAATTATTCTCATTCACCCTTAGTCTGAAACCCTGACAAGATGACACCTAGAAAGGCTATGAACTTTTATTATAACCCATTGATATATTCACAAGAGTTGCTTAATAACCAAAAATCTAGAAAACATAGGTTCCTCAGAGTTAAATGTTAATGCAAAAAGAGACCTGGATGTCCAAAGCACATAAGGTCTTGCCAAAAGAACTGACTCCATGCTGTCTGTGAACAGCAACACAGTGAAAACTGATTCTGCCAAGTATACAACTTCATCTTAGAGAAAACACGGTTTAAACACCCTTTCTCATGAGATTTTTTTTAAGGAAAAAAACATATTACTAATTAAAGCTGCCTATTAGTAATATGGCAAAAAAAATGGAAATGGGTTTCTATGAAGATCTCTGAATTTCTGTAAATAAGTTTGGACTATTTAGGTATATTTGGTAAGATTTGCCTTTTGGTAGGTTGCTGATAAGTATGTAGCCTTTGTTTTAAATGATAGGAAATGTCTACTGCAGCAGGTTATCTGTGAAGACTCTTCACACTGCAGCAAAACCACAGTCTTTCTCTCATGCTCGGATGCCCTCAGGATTCCAAGTGCTGTTGTAGGTCACACGGTGCCCAGCCACCATGCAAAGAATTAGAGCGTATCACAGAAAACAAACCATGTATGAGAACAACGCTCAGCTTGAGAAAATGTATGGGGTAAAAGATGAAAGTGTATTTTGTTGACTAGAAAAACAAGGGAGAGTGTGGCTTACCTCCACACACTCTAACAGTTATCTTTGGAATAGCTGGCCCTGGAGGAGGTAATTTTGGCAGCTCTCTTAAGCCCAGATACTATGCAAATGTCCTACTTAATGCTGGCCTTCATAGCACCAACTCAGGACCCAGGAACCAGAAATTTCCCTTCAGTCTTGCATGGAGTCACATTTTAAAGACTGTCATTCTCCATCGGGAACTGCCACTTAACTGTCAGTAATATGGCTTTTAGAATTTAAATTGCAAAGGATGTAAAAATAATTCCTAACAGCAGGTAATTGCAGTTTATAATTTGTTTCCTCCTCTAAATGTTCCACTGCAAGATTCTGAGCCTTACAATTGGTGGTGATTGTGGGTTCTCAGTTCGGAGGAATTGGTCAAGAAATAAGTACGTTTACTAGAAAGTGGTCGTGATGGAGGAGAAGGAGGGGCATTGGAAAAAATTCTAAAAACATTTAACTTAATATTAAAATATAAAATATGTATCATGCTATGTTAACTACCTTACAATTATAATTTTCTATGGTTTTGTTAACAAAAATACCACATATTGGGTGATTTAAACAGCAGAAATCAATTTTCTCACAGTTCCAAAATAAGATTTGGCTTCTACTGAGAGTCCTCTTTTGTGGGTTTATCCTCCATATATAACCATCTCTGGTGTCTCTTAATGATCGAATCCCATCTCCTTTTAAAAGCTTGCTTCTCCTTTAATTTTCTGTCTGTGTTTGTGTTGATGTCTGGCTGTGTACACATGAGTGCAGGTGCTCCTGGAGGCCCAAATGAAGCCTTGGATCTCCTGACGCTAGAGTTACAGGCAGCACCTGTGAACCTCCTGACCTCAGTGCTGGAAACCAGCCTCCGATCCTCTGCAAAGAGCAGTGTGTGTGCTCCTAACCACGGATCCATGATTTCATCTCTTTGTAAAAACACCAGAAAGGTTAGGACTCCTGCTAGGGCATCATTTAAACCTAACCATCTCCCATTCTACAGTTAGGTTTAGGTTTCCAACTTATGACTAGTCTGTAATAAGCAGATTACAATGGCCCTTCCCTGGTGATTCAGTGCCTGAGTTTGGACACTTAGGCTTTTGGTCAGCACCTGTAGACTGTGGTTTTTACAGAGAGGTTCCTGGGATCTGTGCACTTGAAAGACTTCCACTTCCACGGTTTGATAGATGAGTCACGTGACTATGTTACACATATGTTCATTAAACCTCAATGCAATTACAAGTTCAGTTCTTCATTTACACTTGTCATACTTCCAGGTTCACTCATACCATGTGACTTCTGATAACAACACAGCATTTCCATCATCCTAAGCAGTTGCTCATGGGCTGTCATTGCTGGGCATGAGTTTGTCCTTTATATGACCTCTGATATCCTCAAGGGAGCACAGCAAAGCCAAGGTCCAGAGCTGTACTATTAGAGCTGCAGCCTTCTTCCCCTTCCTGTCCTCATGCTTGTTGACTCAGCTCCTCACAGTCAGTGTGTCTATGTCTTTACTCTTCACATTCTCCCCTAACTCTACTCCTTCAAGTGTTCTATTCTTCTGTTCTTTCTTCCTTTCTTTCTTTCTTTCTTTCTTTCTTTCTTTCTTTCTTTCTTTTTCTTTCTTTCTCTCCTCTACTCTACTCTCCTCTCCTCTCCTCTCCTCTCCTCTCCTCTCCTCTCCTCTCCTCTCCTCTTCTCTTTCTCTCTCGGTCTCTCTGTCTCTCTGTCTCTGTCTCTGTCTCTCTCTCCCCCTCTCTCTCCTCTCTCTCTGTCTCTTTCTCTGTCTCTCCTTTCTTTCTGTCTCCCTCTCTCTGTCTCTCTCTCTTCTCTCTCTCTCTCTGTCTCTCTCTCTCTCTGTCTGTCTCTCTCTCTCTCTCTCTCAGTGCTCTAGAAGATTTTGGCAAATATTTGAGACATCTCTTTCTAATCAGGAAACACCATTTCTCTATGTATTTAGCCAGATGATACGGTTGAGAATCACCTAAGAGGTAAACCTCTGGCAAGGTCTGCAAGGGGATGACTAGGTTAGGTTAATAGGGGTGGAGAGGCCCAACCTCTGTGGGCAGTGCCATTCCAAAGGCTGGGGTCTTAGACTACATGAAGAGGAGAAAGCAAGGTGAGAGCCAGCATTCTCCCCATCTTTCCTTCCTGACTACAAATACAGTGTGACCAGCTGCCTCTGGTTCCGTCCAGCATGACTTCTCTCTGATGAAATGGGGTCTCAAACTATGAGTCAAAGCAACCCTCTGTTTCCTTGGGTTTTTGTTTTTGTTTGTTTTTTGGTTTTTTGTTTTGTTTTGTTTTTTGTTTTGTTTTTGTGGGTATTTTGTCTCAGTGATGACAAAACTAATACAGAGAAGTGAGAGTTCTTCCGAGATAACCCTGACCTTGTAGATCTTGAAATT
The DNA here is from genome assembly GCF_978045245.1 of Mus caroli. NCBI lineage: Eukaryota > Metazoa > Chordata > Mammalia > Rodentia > Muridae > Mus > Mus caroli. The sequence continues at coordinate 120,646,162 of NW_028227261.1, forward strand.
TGGGCATGGCATGGAAGTGTCTGAAACCTTGGACTAGAAAGACCCTAGAGTTAAAGCTTCATGCATCACCGAGCTAAAAGCAACACTGTCACAGGAGCAGCTTGGCTCATGAGGCTTCAGAGGGAAACAATGACTCTCTCCGGAACTGGAGTCAAGACCATGCCTGCAGTATCCGGCAATGAGTCTAGCTTCAGTCTTCCTGTGTCCCGAGCATCTGCGTAAGGCTCAGTTCAGGAGCTAGTAGAGGAAATTTCCAGATAGGATGTCATCCAGGCTGTCTTGGTTATTGCTCGTTGCCCTGATTCAGAACCACAGCGTGAGAAACTAAAGAGCAGAACAGATATGAAAAGAATATGCAGGTTGATATGAAAAGTATTAGCAGATTTGAAGTTACGGATGAGGCAGAACTGAAATCAGATTTAACTATTGAAGAGAACAAGGAGACGTGGTACTCCGGCACAGAATGGTTTGCTGAGACCACACCCACCAAAGGCGCCATCTTATGAAAATGTAAATTCATCTAAGTAAGAGCCCCACCACCACACCCCCGCAAATGAAAGTGCTACTGAAGGGGTGGAAATCAGCTGTCGAGGGAACTCTCGCTCTAGGATTACCACAGAAAGATCGATGCAACTGTGGTTCAAGGTGGGCGAGACTGCATCCCAAGTTAGTTGCATAACTCGATAGCTGCATCTACTTGAATTTGGTTTTCTAGACATCAAAGATGGAAGATTGATGGGGGCAAGGAGTCTTGCACCATATAGTTGGCTCCAGAGAGACTATACTGGTTGAGGAGTGTTTGACCAACAACATAAAAGGTTTTCATGCATAGAATTGAGATGTTTTTATTAGATAGTCCATGGCTTTCAGGAGTATTTTTACTCCAATTGGGAAAACTTATTTCAAAATATACACATATGTAAACACACACATGTATATGTTAGAAATATAATTTTAGGTCGTTATAAAATAAGATTTTTGTGCCTTTGGCAAAATTCCTTACTGTAGTTTATCCCTCCCTTTCTTGTAATGACCTCCTTCCCTGTTCCTTAGTCACCCGTCTCTCACTAACTGCATAGCACCTCCCTCCTGCTACTCCCGCCTCTATCCCCTGACCCATGGTAGCTTTTTATTTTCTTGGTCTCTGCGGTTACTCCAGGTTATATACTCACATCTGAAGATTTGGAATGAGGAAACACAGATGAATAAGAACATTTGCTTCTTCTACATCTGTGTTACCTCATTTAATACAGTGTTTCCTAGCCCCATTCACTTACCTGTAAGTTTATTGATCCTATGTTGTTCTACAAATAGTATTCCATTTACACCACAAAAATGTGCCATGTTTTTTATTACTAATTATCAGCTGAAGGGCATTTGGGTTATTTCCATTTCCTAGTTATTGAACAGAGTGACAATGAGCAGAGATGACTAAGTGCCTGTGGAGTAGACATGTGTGGAAGATGCTAAAGCCAGGTTATAAGGTGGCTTTGTTTTTAGGCATTTGAGGATTCTTCTCACTGATTTCCAGAGTGGCAGCACAAATTTACAATCCCAACCGCAGTGAGTGAGGGGTCCTCTTCACTCACAGCCTCTCCAACATTTATTTTTGATTACCTTAGCCATTCAGACTGCAAGGAGATGAAATCTCAGAGTTGTTTTGATTTGATTTCCCCAACTACTAAGAATTATGAAGACCTTCTGAGATGCTTATTTTTCCTATTGAGAATCCTTTGTTCAGATCCAGAGCCTATTTTTAAAGGGGTTATTGTTTGTTTGTTTGGACTCTTTGCTTTTGAGTTCCTCACATGTCCCGGATACCATGATCTCTTCCACTCTGGGAGGTTATTCTTTACTTATTTCTTCAGCCGAACAGAAGCCTTTGGTTTTATGCAGTCTTACCTGTCAAATGCTGGCCTAAATTCCTGGGCAAATGGAACCTTATCAGAAAGTTCTTTCCTATACTTACATCTTGTAGGCTACACCTATGGATATTTTTTTTTCTAGCATTTTAGGTTTCAAATTGAGGTTTCTGGTCCAATTGGAGTTAGTTTTTAAACAAGGTGATAGATAGAGGTCTAACTTTATAGATATTCATATAGACATCCAGTTTCTCACCATCTTTGGTTATATATATATATATATATATATATATACATATACACATACACATACATATGTATATATACGTGTGTGTGTGTGCGTGTGTGTGTGTGTAATAGGCACCATTGTCAAGTGTCAGATGGCTATATCTATGAGCACTCATGCTTGGATCTTCTATTCTACTTCACTGGTGCCACTGTCGTACTGTTTGTATTCCTATATCTCTGGGTTATATCTGGAAATCTAGGGGAGTAATACCTCCATTATCACGGGAGCCCTTTGTTTTATTGATTGATTGATTGCCCATGATTGCATTGATTACTTGGGATTATTTGTGGTTCTATGTGAATTTTAGAAATATTTTCATTATTTCTATGAAGAATTGTGTGAGGGTTTTGATAGGTATTGCAATGAATATGTAATCTGCTTATGATAGAATGATCATTTTGTAATATTAATTCTATCAACTCATAAATATGGGAGGCCTTTATATTTTCTAGCATTTTCCTCTATTTTTTTTCTTCAGAGTTTTAAAGTTTTTGCTGTAGAGCTCTTTCATCTCCTCAGTTATGTTTGATCCAAGACATTTTATTTTCTTTGAAGCTACTGTAAATGGGAGTATGTTCATTTATGTATATTTTCAGATCTGGCGATTTGGTATTGGATAAGCGATTGATAACCAATTTCAATACTGGTGTTCTCTTCCCCAGGGAAGACTATTTCTCATACTCTAACCATAGTTGCCTGTAATTCTTTGTGTCGGGTTGAGGTCTCAGGGGCCAAGCCATGCACTTTGACGTGCTGTGGCACTTGCTTGTCTCATGTTTGGACAGTGGTACCAGTCAGCCTTTATGGGTGTAGCATCTGACATAACATAGTTTCACAGAAAATTCCCTGATCCTCTGGCTGTTATAATATTTCTACCTTCTCATTCATAATGTTCCCCAGGCCTTAGTTGCAGAAGTTGTTTTCTAGATACATCCATTGAGACCAGGCTCTACAACTCTACATTTTGATTGGTTGTGGTTTTCTGTAATGATCTCGGTCTGTACTAAAGCAAACTTTCTTTGATAAGTAGTGAGGACAAACATGTAGAGGATAGTAGAAATTACATCGGTTTAATAAAGTCGTGGTTATAGATTCTCCATGGCTTCATGAACCCTGGGTAATTGTCTAGGTTCCCAGTTCTGGGAATAATTTCTGTCTTATTGAGTAGACCTTAAGTCCAGTTAGAGAGGTGTTGTTTATTGTTAAGGTATGTGTATCACTATTGTTCCTAGATGGCATGCTTTCCTGAATACTAATTGTGTCTGTGGCATAGTTTACATATAGAAAGATATGTGTGTGGTATGTCTCTGTATGGCTTTGGTATAGTTCACATATAGAATTGGGTTTTGCAACTTTTAGAATGTATCACTTAAATGAAGGGTGTGTCTGTGTGTGTCTTTTTGGCTTAAAGATAAGATAAATCAACTAACCAATATAAAAGAAAAACAATATGAGAAGTATTGATGTAGAAATCAGGGAAGGAGTGAAAAAGAAAATGAATCATAACAAAAAATTCTTACACTGTAGAGATATATTGGTAGCAAGATTATTGAAACAAATGTTCCAATTTCTTCATAGATATAATTTATATAGCAAATGATCTTAAGTGCCAATATAAGTCTGGTGCTGCACAGAGAAGTTCAGAAGTTTTTATTGACCTGTAGATGCTTTCAACACTGTAATCTCTATTTTTTTTTCATTTATTGATTGCTTTGATAGACTAGACAACTTATTATTTCTATAACTAGTGACACCCCTACGCACAATTCTCCTCCTGGGATCGTCAGCCCTCCTAACATAAAAACATAAAAAGTTACAGACAAGGCCATCACTGGAAAGAGAGGCCCACTGGACTTGCAAACTTTATATGCCCTAGTACAGGGGAACGCCGAGGCCAAAAAGTGGGAGTGGGTGGGTAGGAGAGTGGGGGGGAGGATATGGGGAACTTTTGGGATAGCATTGGAAATGCAAATGAGGAAAATACGTAATAAAAAAAGTGGAAAAAAAAGTTACAGACACAGCATTCAAACCGTTCAGAGCACAGAGCTTTGACCCACATACATAAAGAGTCATGGGATAATGTCACTGGCTGAGTGTGAAAATGTAACACTCTTTTTCTTTCTATTCCTTTGGCAAGGAATTTTGACTCATTGTCTATTAGGTTCTTCACTTGTCTCACATCTAACTCAGTTTACCACTGTGATGTTACATAAAACTTATGTAGATGCTCTATATAAATTTTTAATAGAACTGATGAGAATAGCCTATGCCAATGAATAAGTAGGATGGCAGAGGTAAAAATAAGGCAATATTTCTTCATGTTTGTGTTGGATAAGTGATGCTGTGCAATCTAATACCTCTCTTTGACTATGGCCTGCATATTCAGATGGAGTATTAAAATCTCAATATCAAAATGTACCTCTTTTTAAATTTAATTTGCTTATTTACTTTACATCCTACTATCTGCAGTCCCTGTCCTCGCAGTCCTGCCCCATGAACCTCCTCCTCAGCCCTCCTCCCATTCTCCTCTGATAAGAAGGATACCCCTGGGTATCCTAACAGGCACCACCACTACCACCACCACCACCACCACCACCACCACCCCAGCACGTCACTCATTGCCTCTCACTGAGGCCAGACAAGACAATCCAGTTAGGGAAACAGGATCCACATGCAGGCAACAAATTCAGGAATATCCCCCACTCCAGTTGTTGGGGAATCTACATGAAGACCAAGCTGCACATCTGCTACATATGTACCAGGGGAAGCCAAGGTCCAGCCTGTGCTTGCTCTTTGGTTGTGGTTCAGTCTCTGGGAGTCCCCAAGGGTCCAGGTTAGTTAACTCAGTTGATCTTCCTGTATAGTCTCTGTTCTGTTTGGGTCCTTCCCCCAACTCTTCTACAAGACTCCCTGAACTTTATCTAATGCTTGGCTGTGGGTCCCTGCATCTGTTTCAGTCAGCTGTTGGATGGAGCCTCTCAGAGGACTCTTTCCATTATGCTAGAATCCTGTCTGCAAGCATAACAGAGTATCATTAATAATGTCAGAGATTGGTTCTTGCCTATGGGATGGGTCTCAATTTGGGCCAGTCATTAGTTGGCCATTCCCTCCATGTCTGCTCTATCTTTGTCCCTGCACATCTTGCAGGCAGGGCACGCTTTAGGTCAAAGGTTTTGTGGATAGGTTTCTGTCCTTCCCCCTTCCCTGGAAGTCCTTGAGGATTCATATTTCTACTGCTAGGAGTTTCAGCTAGAGTCACTCTCATAGTCATCCCCTATCCCAGATCTCTGGCACATCCTAGAGATGTCTCCTCTGCCCACTGCCAATTTCCATTCTTTCTCCCCTGCTCTCCTGAGAGTCCCCTTCCTGTCTCCCCTTCCCACCCCATCTTCCATCCAGTTCACTCCCTCCATCCACCTCCAATATTTTTTTTCTCCTTCTGACAAAGATTCAACCAGCCTTCCTAAGGCTCTCCTTGTTATTTGGGTTTGTGAATTGTAACATGGTTATCTTGTACTTTGTGGCTAATACCCACATATAAGTGAGTACATACATACTATGCATGTGCTTTTGGGTATGGGTTACCTCACTCAGGATGGTATTTTCTAGTTTCATCCATCCATTTGCCTGCAAAGTTCATGGTGTCCTTGTTTTTAATAGGTGAGTAGTATTCCATTGTGTAAATAAACCACATGTCCTTTATCCATTCTCCAGTTAAGAAACATCTGCGTTGTTTTCAGTTTGGGGCTATGGCAAGTGAGGTTTCTATGAACATAGTTGAACAAGTGTCCTTGTGGGATGGTGGAGCATCTTCTGGGTAAATGCCCAGGAGTGGTATACCTGGGTCCTGAGGTAGAACTATTCCCAGTATTCAGAGAAACCATCAAATTGATTCCCAGAATGGTTGTACAAGGTTGCAAAAGTGTTCCCCTTGCTCCACATCCTTGCCAGCATGTGCTGTTGCTTGAGTTTTTATTTTTTATCTTAACCATTTTGATGGGTGTGAGGTAGAATCTCAGAGTTGTTTTTTTTAAATTATCAATGTCTTTAGTCATCATAATTAAGTTTTTGTTATAAATATGATAGAGAAAAGGTAATGAGGTAGTGAATGTTTTTGTGAATACTTTCCATCTCTTAGGATAACACATTTTTGGGTATAGAATTGTGTTTGTGCTTTTATGTATATAGCTGGTACATACAAGAGATCTTCATACAAGTTCTACATGTGTAGTAGTAAATGATATTTGTGTGTCTTTTGAATGTGATGAATGCATTTATGTGTTGATCTATGTGTTCTAGATAGACATGTGAGTATGTTTGTAAAGGGATCTGCATGTAGGTAATGTGGTATTGCCTGTGTGCATATCTGACCATGAACCTCTGGGGTTGACATTTGTCTATGAGTCAGCACTGTTCTGCTTTCAACACTTCAGTTCTATTTGTCTTCATGTCTGTTTGGGGTTCTAAGATTTCCTTGGTCCAATACCAGTAAACAAGAAACCTATAGATTAAAAATTAAAGTTTGACCTTTCTTCTCCCATCCTCTAAAGGGCGTATCAAGGCTAAATGCAGAAGACTGTGCAGCTAAAAGCTTTTCAAAGAAGCTGTGTTAATTTTCTTCCTATTTTGAATTTCATTAAATGCTCTTGTAAAACATCTCAAATTTTATCATCTCCTAACCACAGGATATTTCAGATATTTAGTCAATTCATACTGAAAGAATTTAGCAGACAAGTGTGTGTGTGTGTGTGTGTGTGTGTGTGTGTGTGTGTGTGTGTGTGTAAAATTTCTTCTGAGTGGACAATAAAGTCGTATATAGCTCTAACTCTTCTGGTTGAATCACTTCAATTTAAAAATTCTTTCTCTCTGCTTGATTTCCTGAACTAAACAACCATTGATTGATATCCTTGCAGCATGAAGTAATAAAATGATGTACTCTACACTTCTTGCATTTAAAGAAAGTGATTATAGTTGTTTTATGATCGTAGTGATTGCCCTTTTTACTTTAAAATTCTATGTCTGAAAATTATGTCGTGTTGATCTCAAGAGGCACCCTATTCAACTTCCATGCCACAGTGAGCATCAAATTGAGGTAGAAAATACGTGCATACAGCTTAGCTTTAATTAGAGATCTTAAAGGAGACCATCAAAAGTATTCAGTAGAGACTATGATTTAGTCTGTGCATTCACTTGAAACACTAGGCAAACTAAATGGAGCGATTTTGCTGATTTAGGCATTGTATAGACTGGTGATTTATGTATTCTGTTTTTCAGGGTCTGAGACCAGGTGCTGTTTCCTAATGTCACCAGTGACTGACCCAATATCCCCCACATCTCTACAGATTAAAACAAGGTCATAAACATCCTAAGAATACATCCTGAGAATAGCCAGGGAATCATTGCGAATTTAAGTTTTCCTTTTAGCCATTTATATGGTGAAGGTTATTTTTGCTCATCAGTTTGAAAGGCTCTGGAATTACCTAGAAGACAGCCTCTGCAGATACCTCTGAGAGATTTTTTTTTTAGACTAGATTTCTGGGCTTGTTTGGAATAATCTTGAATAGGTTAACTGAGGTTGGAAGATCACATCATGGTGAGTAGCACCATTCTCTTGGCTTGGAGCCTGAACTTCATAAAAAGCTAAAGGTTGGCTGAGTATGAATAGTCACTGCTCTCTCATTCCAGGATATAAAGACAGTGTGACCAGCTGTTTCCACCTCCTGCTGCTGTCTTGGTATTCCTGCCATGATGGACTGGGCCCTCAAACTATGCACCAAAGTAAACTTTTGGTTTCCATAAATTGTTTAAAATAAATCTGTGTGGTGTACATGTTTGCATGAGTGTAGATGCATGTGCCAGTGTATATGCAAATTTTGTGAGCATTTCCACGGTTGAAGTTGGTAGTCTTCCTTGTACATTTATTTATTGAGACATGGTTTGTCAATTGAATACAAGTTGTGTACCAGGGATTCCCTGTCTCCTCCTTCCCAGATCTGAACTTACAGATGGCCCAACACTACCTCCTGGGATCATGTGGATTCTGGAAATCCAATCTCCATTCTTCATGCTTACATGGTATATGCTTTGATTACTGAAACTAAGAATATTTATATATTGAAATCAGATAAATATGATATGTGTGTGTGAGTGTGTGTGTATGTTTATTAGGATATCAGTTATATTCTAAATAAAATAGTCTGGAAGGAAAGGCCAAAGTTTATATTCCTTCATGCATCGTTGACTATTGACACGTGTGTGCTTATGTGTATATACATATACACAAAATGCTTTGTAATATTTGACACTTATTTCTTCACTGTTTCTAAATATTATGACTACCAAGAATATCTGGAGATTAAATTTATTTCAAATATATACAAACAGAAATTTTATCTATTTTATGTTTATCTATCCATCATTATATTTATCTATATACTTTTCTATTATTTATTTATGTGTTTATCTATTATATATTAAATGTTTATCTATTTATAAGTAAGTGAATTACCCTTGACTAGTTAATGCACTTTGTGTTCCCTTATTTAAAAACCTGATTGATCTTCTGCCTGAACCTCCTCCTGAGTCCTGGGGTCAGAGCCCTCCCTGTAGGCCGACTCTCCTCTGGCAAGGAAGGTGCCCAGGGGTCTAGAGGAGGATGCCAAGGTCCCCAGAGGACTCTCCATGCCACAGGACCCCTAACACACCCAGGACCTCGGAATCACTGGAGAACACGTGGGTGGGAAGCAAGGAGCTTCTTGGACAGGGTCCCTTTGGGCCTTCATCTTCAGCCAGGAGGCGGAGCTGAGACCCAGACCCCTGGGCACCCCCCTTGCCAGAGGAGAGTCGGCCTACAGGGAGGGCTCTGACCCCAGGACTCAGGAGGTGGATCAGAGCTCCAGACTTCTGGACACCTGCCCTGCAAGAGGAGAGTTTGCCTGCAGAGAGTGCTCTGACCACTGGGACTCAGGTGAGAGTTGGACTCCCAGAAGTGCTGACAGAGGCTAACAGAATCACAGGAGGAAGAAGCTCCAGCCAGAGACAGCTAGAACATTAACACCAGAGATTACCAGATGGCAAAAGGCAAATGTAAGAATCTTACTAACAGAAACCAAGAACACTGGGCGTCATCAAAACCCAGTACGCCCACCACAGCGAGTCCTGGATACCCCAACACACCTGAAAAGCAAGACTCGGATTTAAAATTATACCTCATGATGGTGGTAGAAGATTTTAAGAACGGCATTAACAACTCACTTAAAAAAAATACAAGAGAACACTGCTAAACAGGTAGAAGTCCTTAAAGAATTACAGGAAAACACTGCTAAAAAGGTAGAAGTTCTTAAAGAGGAAACACAAAAATCCCTTAAAGAATTACAGGAAAACACAACCAAACAGGTAATGGAATTGAACAAAAACATCCAAGATCTAAAAAGGGAAATAGGAACAATAAAGAAAACCCAAAGGGAGACAACACTGAAGATAGAAACCCTAGAAAAGAAATCAGGAACCATAGATGCAAGCATCAGCAACAGAATAGAAGAGATGGAAGAGAGAATCTCAGGTGCAGAAGATTCCATAGAGAACATGGACACAACAATCAAAGAAAATGCAAAATGCAAAAAGATCCTAACTCAAAACATCCAGGAAATCCAGGACACAATGAGAAGACCAAACCTATGGATAATAGGAGTAAATGAGAATGAAGATTTTCAACTTAAAAGGCCAGTAAATATTTTCAACAAAACTATAGAAAAAAAATTCCCCAACCTAAAAAAGAGATGCCCATGGACATACAAGTAGCCTACAGAACTCCAAATAGACTGGACCTGAAAAGAAATTCCTCCCAACACATAATAATCAGAACAACAAATGCACCAAATAAAGACAGAATATTAAAAGCAGTAAGGGAAAAAGGTCAAGTAACATATAAAGGCAGACCTATTAGAATTACACCAGACTTTTCACCAGAGACTATGAAAGCCAGAAGATCCTGGACAGATGTTATACAGACCCTAAGAGAACACAAATGCCAGCCCAGGCTACTATACCCAGCAAAACTCTCAATTACCATAGATGGAGAAACCAAAGTATTCCATGACAAAACCAAATTCATACAATATCTTTCCACGAATCCAGTCCTTCAAAGGATAATAAAGGGAAAACTCCAACACAAGGACAAAATCTATGCCCTAGTAAAAGCAAGAAAGTAACCCTTCAACAAACCTAAAAGAAGACAGCCTCAAGAACAGAACCCCAACTCTAACAACAAAAATAACAGGAAGCAATAATTACTTTTCCTTAATATCTCTTAATGTCAATTCCCCAATAAAAAGACATAGACTAAACACCCGATTAAAGGGCTGCATCAGTGTCAAAGGTCTTGATTATCTATAATGTGTACAAGAAGGCTGACATGTTGGGTGATAAATAGCAAAATTGTAGAGACGATCTTATTTTGGGGGAAACAGAAAGAAAGCACTCATTACTTATGCCAAGTGGGCATACATATAGAATGTAAGGCGTTGAAAAACTGTTTATTTTTCCCTTTAACAAGCAGTCTCATAGGTATGCCTTCTGTCTTTCCTCCTGGCCCACCTCACTGCTCCTCAATTTTACCTTCAGAATCTAAGGATAAATGCTCACAGGGCCATTAGGAAGCTGGGGAGTGAAAGCAATGACAGAGACTGGGACTGAGGGGTGACAAGAAGAGGAAGGATAACTAGATGAGGAAAGAAGGCAAGGGGGAGCAAGGAAAGGCCGTCCAGGGCTTGGCTGCATGGCTAGGCTCTTCTTTAAGGTTACACAGCTAAATGTGAGCCAATGGAATGTACTGCAAAGGAACAAGGAATGATTCATAGATACGCCAATAGGATCTGTGGCTGTTTCCTTCTCCATCTGTTAGGTAGATGTTGGTCCCATAACTAAGGAGTCATGTGTTGATAATGTTAGAACGTCTATCAACCTGGGTCCCTAAGTGATTGAATGATGAGTAAAACAGACATTTTTCCCTACCATGGATCAGATGTTTTGTAAGTGGGGAGAGCAGTGGGAGGGTAGAACAGGAAAGTAGTGCTAGTGGTGGTAACTCAAGATGTTTGAAGAAGCCACGTGGAAGCACACACACACACACACACACACATATTTAGAAATACCCTACATAGGAGATTCTGCTTCTCTCAGGAACCACATATTTCAAAATTTAAAAAGTAGTACCAAATATGAGATATTTCTCCTCAAGTTATTGTTAGGTTATGTTGGAGAGCCCCAAAACAACATAGGATATTGTCATTGCTCTTAGTTGCCTAACAGATGGAAAGAGAGAGACACAAAGACAGACACATAATCACACAGAGACACAGACACAATCCAGTAGACCTTTATTTCATTCTATTTCCTACTTCACAGTCCAAGGGTTATTTCTTTCCTTTGAGAAGAAGAAGAAAGTCCTTCTCTAAATTGATCCCTTCTAATTTCCAAACTCCTAGCCGAACCAGGTCTGGTCATCTGCTGTACATTTTTCTCTCTACCATGACCTTCCAAAGCACTGCCCCAGCTCTTGCTTCTCTGGCTGTCCATTCAGAAGTGAGCTGAAGTGCAGGGCTGGGTTCCCTCTGCAGGAAGTGGCTCTGGGCCTCACTTGGGAGTTTAGTTCCCCACCTTTCAATGCTCCTGTGAGAAGCCACAGAAATGACGAGGTAATAAAGTCACCCAGGCTGGGCTCACGGAGTTTTTAAAGCACTGCAAGTTACTGCATTTAAATTGCAACAGAAGAGTCTTGAAATCACTGATGGAGAGAGCTTAGCTGTCCAGTGCACACTCTGGTTTTTTAGCAGCAGGGAACATTTCATCAGAATCTTAGACAGAGAAGACAAAGGATGGCTTAATGGCTCTGTCTATGTATGAGTTTCACCAGAAACTATTCTGTTTTCAGAAGAAAAACCCTCACACATTATTTTAATAATTTTAAAATTATTCAAAGAAACATATTTCTTATCTTACCAGTTCACAAAAGCCAAGATCTATATATGAAACTCCAAAGCCTTCTTGCTTTTCATAAACCTTTGTGAAGAAATAATTGAAAATTGATTGAAGTCACATTGCACAAACATGCCTTATATCTATGGCAATTAAATTTAGTTATAAATGTAATTACAAATAATTTTATATTTAATTGAAAATAAAAGCCTCCTTAAAGTCAAGATAATTTAGAACAATTTAAATTAATGACTGAGCTGATTTTCAGGAACTACACAATTTATTATGTTTATATTTTGTAATTGTTCCCCTTTTTTGTGATTTTTTCCTTTTCCTCTGCATGTCCCTTAAAATAGAGTTTCACAGAGGAAATGAAGATATTCTAAATAGATACTGTGTCTCTCACTCTATCAGAGGATTGAAATAGGCCCCAAAGAAATGAAATTTCAGCCCAAACTTACTCGAGGAGTACCCTAGGTTTTGGGAAAGAAGAAAATGAGAGCTAGGAGCTGAGAGTTCCAAGGGTCCTAAGGCTTGGGGGAGCCATACCCTCAGTAGAGACCTGGAAGGTCCTGGGACCCCAAGACTTGGTGATCTGGAGGAGTGAGGCTCCTGGAGTTTCTGGGGTCTGGTTCTGGCATCTCTAAGTCAGAGCCACTGGAAGGTCCCCTTGTACTGCAGAACTTGGATGTGGGTGTCAGCATCAAAAGGGGCAATGCTTCTCAGCCAGGAGTTCAGAAAGTCTGGGAAGAGGTTAAGAGAGGCATCAGAGGAAGGTACATGAGGAAAACTTGGAGGAGAGCAAAAACGATTGGAGACAAACTGGGTTTACACAGAGCAAAAATAAAGTCACAATATCCAAGGGGTCTTCTGACCAAGAGACTGCCTTACTGGAACAGCAAGAGGCATCAGCCTTTCTGTGGGACGAATGTTGAGCATGCTTAGAGTGGCTGAGAAACAGGTACACATGTGCACATGGCCAGCTACCAGGAAATTATATCCATGTTTTGTGGCTTGGCTGGAAGCAGTCTGGGTGATTTGGATACACAGTCATACTGTTTTTGCAGGTGGAACTGACCTGTCAGGCTGAGGCTAAGTCATTTATGGCTAGGGCTTATTGCCTGGTACAACCTGACTCAATTCCTCATGACCTGAGGCTAGTACCCAACATTATGTACTGAAAATTATGATTGGCATGGCCTTTTAAAACATATGTATGAATGTATGCATGAATGAGTGCTTTGGTACATAGTACATGATTTTTGTGCTATGTAATAATCATTGCTTTTGTATGGTTCCTCCTCCTTCTTCCTGAAATATAGAAAAATTATCTAAAACAAAAGACCTGAAACTAAAAAAGAAATGTAGAACTTTAGACTGGTTGGTTACAAGCCTTTGCATGTTACTAGTGCACAGGTTAATTCTGAGTCTCTTTTGGGTAGAATGCTTGAGCCGGAAGCTTTCAAATCTTAATTTTAGAAACAGAAAGCTATCACAGAATTTACAAAACCAGTCAAAATTTAAAATATTTAACACTGTAAGTGGTTTGGATTGATAAAAATATCTCTAGTAATATACAGTAAATAGCTATTAGGTTATTGTCATGGTTTTATGACACATACAAGACTGTCTATGATGTATACCATGATAGGTGTATACCATGATAGATACATGTTTTCAGATCTTTATGTTATTTTGATCAGACTTATTCACTGTAAACGATAATGATGACTGTCTGTGTTGTATAGAGCCCTTCCTGTGATTATGATCAGATAACTGATTTCCAAACACTGAAGAAGGCAGCGAATACCAGCTGTACTTGGTAAGGTTGTTCAGAAAAGGGTCCTAAGCATATAAAAAAACCATTTTTATCTTAATAGCAGATATCAGTTGTTTTGCTGGCATTTAAATTCTATCTTGATATAATGCCCAACACATAAAGCAGTACACAAAGTCACAATTCAGAAAATGTCAAGATGTATAATGCCTTATCTCAGCTGGCTATGGCATCTGTTAGAAATCAAAATACCTTTCGGCAAGTTGGCTCGTAAATCTCTAATATAAATTCACACAGTGCACATTCAGTGTTAGTCTCCATCCTTAGTAATTTGTTGTATTGTAATTGTACTGGGCAGCCACTGTTATGGACCAGCGTTGCCATATATTCAACCAGTGATATTAGACAATAACCTTTAAAGAGAGAAATCTTAAATTCACTGATCTCTTAGATAAGCAAAGTTATTTAAATAAACGCTTTTATCTAAAAGAATGAAGGGATTAGAAAGTACACTCTAATTTGCCCATTAGATTGTTACTCCTGAATATGTAGTTAATTCCTTCACAGGAAGAGCAGTGCACAATTCCTTGACATGAACATGGATTTCTTTTTGATAGTGTAAACCTTTTGGCTGGCATGTAGCCACAGAGAGGAAAGTGCTCAAACTATGGATCTAATCTGTGTGGATGTTGCCAACCAAAGGCACGGGTGTCATAGCACCCCAGCCTGTGTGGAGGATGCTAAGAAGCATCTGAGAAAGACACAGCACTACTGCCCTTAGACTTTGGGAGAGATTAACTTTAAAAGTGGTTGACTAGTTATATAAGAGGGAGAAGTTCGTGGCAGCATGGTATGGCCCGGGTGTTACTGCCTGCTTTTAGCAAAATTTATAGTGATATATTGGTAACACAGAGCAACAGGATGGGCAACACATTTGGAAAATATTATAGTTTGAACCCAGTTCACAAACCAAACCCAACCCACCAACCAACCAACCAAACAAAACTCCCCAAACCAGGAGGCTATCACAGTTTTTAGTATTGAGAAGATGTCCTCAAATGTTGATAAATATATAAAGAAAGAGTGAGTACAATACAGCCAGCACAGACTCTGGTCACCACTGAAGGGCAAGGTGGTGTTGCTATAAACAGTTGGGTCAATGCAACCATCTCCTGCTCAGTGGAACTAAGTAAGCTGTCTCAAGGCTTGTGTTCTTTGTCTTTTAGGAAGAAAACACTGCACAACTGTGATTCTCATGTGGGCAACCCATGTGTGATGTGGAAGAAAGGGCAGCCATGGGATGTTTCATTTGAGGGCGAGGAGTTGGGGAGGAAGACTGGATGCCTGCTCTTGGTATGAGTCCTTGTCCTCGCTCCGGAGATGAGTCTTTGGGATCCTGACATGTTCTGACCTGAATACAGTGGGTAAATTGGCCAATTTAGGAGATAGTAGCCATTTCAGGAGGAAGGCATAATGCCACCATCTACTCAGGTTGGGATGGAAGTCTGAGCTGCCATGACCAACCTCAGCATCCACTCACTGTGCTCCAGCATCTGAGCCCACTCACTGAAGCTTGGCATCCATTGTTGGGCCTGCCACCTTTATCCCAAGGATAACGACCACCCTTACTTTCTGCACTATAGACTCTCTTGCTTTCCTTTAATCGGTAACTCATAGCATAGCCCAGGTTGACCTGGAATCCTCAGTCATCAGTCTGTTTCAGCCTCCCAAGTACTGGCACTAAAGGCGTCAAACCACATGACTCACTCGCTCTAAATATTTCTTCTAAATTGCACATTAGCTTAAAGATAATTTGATGAAGGAATTGTGGCCTTCTCATTGTACCTGTTACCTCCACATTAGAATATAATGTTTAATAGAACCACTCACAGACATTTTCATTATAAAATTGTACATTTGCCTTTCTGAATTTCAACTAGTCTGCAGGATAATTCTAACTATTTTGTGTTTACAAAATGAATTATGTTAAGAAATACTAACATATGTCCTAGAAAAATGATCAGAGAAGGTTTATCTGGAGCATACATGTCTCCACCTTTAGTGTTTTTCTAAGTTATCCCTTCTTCCTGTAAATAGATTCTGTCCTCGAACTCTAAGCCCACAGTGGTTCTAGAAAGAAAAGGAGAACTGGGTAGGACAGACACCCTGGGAGAATTAGATTACTAACCTCCTGACAGCATGGAGATGCCAGCATCCTCTGCACTTGCCTGTGCAGTCACCTTTATTTTGAAACCATTATAAGTGTTGACTAGCTGGAGAACTCCTTTTCCACGTGTGACAATGAACTCCAAGAGCAAGTCATTTACAAATTTGTAATAACTTTACTGTTAAAATTAGTTATTAGTCTTTCAAGAATGTCAACATCTGGTGAGAACGGCAATAAGAACAGAGCAGAGACGAGCTTAGAAATACTGTCTCGGTAGTTTTAAAGACGCCATAATAACGAGGCGAGATTCTGGTTCTGGCAGTCTACGTGAGCTATGCAATTACTCAGTGAATATCTGTCTCTTCAACACACCGTGTCAATTCCTGGGTTGTTTTATTGTCCCATGAGGCACATTACGGGATCTCAAGGGTAGAAAAAAGCTAGAAGGATATTAAGCCAGAATATGAAGGATGAACACTCACCATGTGTTCAGCAGCCTGGAAATTATTGTTTAATATTAATTTATAGATGATTGCTGAGCCAAAGGACATAATATCCATTATGGAAATGTTCAGTCATGGACGCTGTGCCCCAACACTTATTAATTCCAAGCTGAATATCAAATGCCATGCATCTCAAAGTGAACGTGTTCAAATGGACAAGAACTTGGTCTTAAAGAGCAGGAGCAACGCATTGCTAGCATGTTAGGTTCTGCAAAGGAAAAAGTCCTGTTTTGTGAAATAATTAAAGACAAGAAAATAAAGGAAAGTGGGACCAACATGCATACAGTGCAGAGAAAAAGAGAGTGTGTCTCCAAAACTGCAGCATAACTGCACGCAGAGCACAGCTAGCTAGACTTCACGATGCTTTCAAGCGTTCTGCAGAGAGGTGGGTTTCTCTGTGATGTTTCCAAGGCAGTAGATGAAATTGTCCGATTCTCTGGTTCATCTGTTCACCTTAGCCCTTCCGAAGCACATCTGTGACTAGGGCATCCTTTTGGGTGAAGCACTGGGTTTTATAAAGTCAATCAAACAACCTTTTATAAATAGTATCCCACAGAGCAAAGAAATTGTTTCTACTTCACATGTGTTCAGGTGGCTCCGCAAGAGTGCTTGTCACATTAAAATGTCTTTGTTCTTTCAAAGGCCTGTACAGTGTGTACGTGGCTCATGTGAGCAACACTATTTGTTCCAATTTCCCAGAGCATGGTTTATCTTCCTTTAGCACGGTGTTTGGTGCAGAGGAGATGTCCTTAAATGTTGATAAATACACAAGAAAGAATAGCAACAGCATAGATTCTGGGTCAGCACCCAAGTGCAGATGGGGAGATTAGAAAGTGTTGGGTCACTATAGTCATTTCCTGCACAGTTGAACTAAGTAAGCTGCCCAAGGATTGTGTTCTTTGCCTTTCAGAAAACAAAACAAAACACTCCACAACTGTGAATCTCATGGGGGCAACCTATGTGTAGAAAATATGTGACCTAGAAGAAATGGCTGCCCTTTCGTTTGAGGGCAAGGAATTGGTGAGCAGCCATAGTGAGCCTTGGGACTTATTTCTCATATTTTCAGGGAAGAATTGACTAAGATAGGAGATACTAGCCATTTCGGGAAGAAGGCAAGATGTCAACATCTACTCAGTTGGGGATGGAAGTTTGAGCATGACGTCAGCATAAGCAAACCTCAGCAACCACTCACTGTGCCCCAGCATCTGAGCCCACTCACTGGAGCCTCAGTATCCACTCACTGTGCCCCAGCATCTGAGCACACTCACTGGAGCCTGGGAATTACTGCTGAGCCTGTCATCCTTCAGTCAGTGATACTTTGGGTGATCCACAGTATAAAGGATGCAAATACCCGCCCTGTTTGTATTGTGCCCGTCACTCAGAACAGTGGAGCTGTTTGGTCTCCAAATCTTGAATGTGATTATGATCCAGCCACCACTTTGTGGAGACTAGGCCCCTTCCAAATACTGCCAGGAGGAGAGGAGAGAACTAAAAATGCCCTTGAATCCTCAAAAATAAATGATATCCATGAATCAAAAGCCCAGGTATTATATTTTTTAAAACTGCATGGCACAAAGAGATACCTACTGGCCAGGAGCTAATTTTCTATAAAATATGAAATCTCTCGTGTGATTTTTTTTAAAAGTACACTAGAAGAGAAGCAGATGAAATGGAAATAAATCAATGAACAGACAGTAAAGACAGTATTGATGACAGAGACAGAGAACAGAGAATGTCTGGCCACTGGAGGGAAAGGTTTGTCTGAGGAAGAGAGAAGAGATCATTCATGCTGGACACCTTGGAGAAGAGAGCTGGAAAAACTTCCTTAATTAATAGAAAAAGATGAAAATACATCTCTCTCACAGCACACAGAAAGTCGATTTCAAATGGATCAGGAACCACAGTGTAAAAGACAGGGCTTTTAAACCTTTGGAGAAAATGGAGGGTAAATTTTTCAGGCTCATGGCTTTGGTGTATGGAAACCTCGCCACCCCTGCTTATGAGAAGGCAGAAAAGTGTGACAGTCCCAGTGCCATAAAGACCAGGAGGGCAGGCCAAGCTTTGGAAAAATTGGCTCCCTTCATTTTTCTTCCCTAGATAAGTATTTTCTGCAGATGACATGGAAGACAGATCTCTAGGATGTTAACCCACCATCACTGACTGATGCTTTCTGAAGGACGCATAGTTTAATGATTCCGGGACTTTCTTCATGTTGCAGGCAGGTCTGGATGCTTACCACACAAGTAACACAATACCTGCCGATACACCTCACCTCTGAATCAGTGCATGTAACAAAGGACTAGTATTCAAGCGTACAAAGAGCTTCCATGAATGTATAGAAAACTGAAGCTTTAAACATAGTAAAATGGGCAAAACTCCTTATGGAAGGGGCGTACAGAACACCAGGGCACTATAGGAAAAGGTAAGCATCCTCACTAAGGATCCAAAAAATCTAAATAATAAACCACACTAACATCTCGTTTCTCAGCTGTCAGATTAGCTCTTCTCCTTGAAATCTTGTATGTGACTGGGTCACTTGCACTGCTTGTACAAATATAGAATAATAGTAACGAGAGAGATGACTTAGAAAGTATATTGACATTCTAGAGGACACAAGCTCAGCTCCTAGCAACCAGGTCAGGCGGCTCACAGCCTTCTATAATTGCAGCTCCTCTGGCCTCTGTGACCACCTGTACTTAGGTGTACACACAGACACAAACACACACACACACATGCACATGCACACACACACTCTTACTTAAAAATAATATAAGTAAAATTTTAAAAGTCTTGTTCACAGTGTTAATGGAAATACGTACCCCTCTTCTATAGTTTAACATAACTAATCTTTTTTATTGGAATTTTCCTACAATTTTAAGTTGGACTTTTAAAATTTCTACCACTTTTCCTGCTCATATTTTAAATAAGAAAATAGAGTTTTTAATTCTTGCATATTGGACAAGTTCAATATGCGGCTATGTAGCTATTACCTAAAGACAAGAATTTCTGTTTTCAAATTAATATTCATCTTTATATGTAGAGGCTTAAAATCTCTGCTTACAAACAACATTATATTTATTTTAAATTTCTCATCTTGAACATTCCATTGATTTTAGGAAATACTTCAAAGGTTAGATTACTTTTAATAATTGAGTAAATCTATTAAAAATTTATAATTAGTTTTAATACTTGATAAGTTTATTTTCCAACAAATGACACTTTTAATCTTTCTGTTTCAAAAATTAAATCAGTGGGTATGATGAAAGATGCTGAAAATATAAACTAATCTATTAGGTATACTATAAACACAGTAATTTAAATTTGTAAGGCATTCACTTTTAAACTGTTATTAAGCAAGTAAAAATCTTGTAGGCCAGTATCTAAAATCATATTCTTGTATGATATTCCCCAATGTGTGATTCCTGGGTAAGGAGAAAAAAAGCTATTGCAGAGTTCTAACAAACTATAATGTTTTAATTATTCTTATTTGGGATTTTGAGACTGTTTATAGAAAAATTCATTTGCATTTCCATTAAAAAATTCTTTAATCAGTATACAATTTTCAATATGTTAAAAGGAATAGAATGTTATTCAGTCTGCCATTTTTGGTTCATAATATGTGGTGGGTATTTTTTTTTCATTTTTGGGACATGCATGATTTGCAATGTGTTATCATTGTTGTGCTTTAATTTTTCTGTTTTTATTAGGAAATGATCACTGTCTTCTCCTTTTCCTTACCGGACAGGGAATTCTGTTCCAGTGTCTCTTTCAGAAATGCTGAGAACTGTCATGCTGCACACACACACTTCATACAGATGCACCCCACATCTGAGCGCACCAGGGTGTTCTGTAAGTGAGGCTATTACCAAATGCAGAATCAATTCTCCTTAGAAAGACGGAGATACAGGGTGCAAAAGAGAAAGAGTACCTACTGTATGGAAATTAAAACAGCCGCTGCAAAGCTCAACAATGAAATGGCTCAAATTACACTCCCAGGCAGAAATACCACAAATGGCTCCTGGCTCACAAAGAAAATCAATCCAAGAAGATGTGCTGATTTACATAGCTGATGTGGCTGAAAGATTGGCCTGGGGAGAGCATTGCTCTCGGCACACAAAAAGGCAGGTGAAGAATTAGATCTGAATTAAGAGCCGCCTAATGGACAATGAGCTTTTTCTGAGTGAGGGAGATACAAAAGGGACATGGATCTGAAGCAAGGATGGGCCAGCCATCTGCCTGTGTCCCAGCCTGAGAGCGTCTCCAAGAAACCTGTAGCAGAAATGTAATTTAAGAAGGCTTTCTTGAGGTCTGTAATGGGCACCTAGAGGTGATCATAAACTTGCAAATGAAGTCTGTCACTTAGCTCTGTCTTTTCACAGTCTTCGGGCTAGGTGTTATGCAACTTCCATTCCTCCAGATCAAAAAAAAAAAAAAAAAAAAAAAAAAAAAAAAAAGGCATGCTTTGATGTACCTTTTATTCATTGCACTGGCTTTTTAAACTGCCTGAACTGTGGAAGTCCATGGCAATGTTACCTGTTCATTACAGCTCTTGTCTCCTTACTGTTGCTGAAGACTACAGGAAGTAGCCTAGAAACTGAAATGTGCACTGTTGTTCAAGATACACGGGCAGCTTGTCTAGAGCAAATACCCAGGAGACTTGTACTCCAGGCTCCTGGGAATGGTATATGGCTGCCTCTCATTCAGATTTCAAAGGTCCACATCCATCCATGTGTTTCTAGTGATCCCAAAGCTTCTAATGGTGTTTGTCCCAGTCTTTAACATCACTGCTATTTTCTGTTTTCTTCCTAAGAGCACCAGACCCACTCTCTCTCTCTCTCTCTCTCTCTCTCTCTCTCTCTCTCTCTCTCTCTCTCTCTCTCTCTCTCTCTCTCTCTCTCGTCTTTTTCTGTCTCTGTATCTCTTACACACACACACTGTCTTGGAGCAAAAATTAAGAAGTACCCTACCCTCCACACACCCTTTACAAAGTGTGGCTGACATTTTATACCCACGGGCCATCTCCTTATAGACAGCTCTACTTTTTCCAATTTGGATTGAAGTCCTCAGATCCGCCTTATGCCTCAGTAAATTGTTTAGTTTCTCTATTACTTTCTCCATGTCTCAATTGTCAAATGGGCATCATTAACGATGGGATATATTGGCCTCACCACTACTGACATGAAAGCCAAATGTAACTTTTGTTGCAGGAGCTGTCTTGTTTATTGCAGGATGCATTGCCTCCTTAGCCTCCACTTATGACATGTTAGTTGTACGCCTCCCCTTCCCAGTATTACACCTCCAAAGTGTCTTCAAACTCGCCACAATTCCTGAGAATGGCAGCATCAATTAATCACCTCTCATTGAGGAACACAGCTGCTTCATTTTGAAGAATGTGAGGTTCTAAGTCACTTGACTTGAAATTGCATGCTCTAGTCTTCCCTACCTATAGATGTGTAGCTCTGTTGTGTGCACATTACACATGCGGAAGCACAGAGACACTAATTACTTTCCTGGAGGTAGCAGCACACAGAGGCTGAGCTTGGACAGCCCACCAGAGGCTGCATTCCAAGTGTGGACTTTTCTCTTGTGTGCATGCACTTGGATAAGATTATAGTGCCAGCCTTATGGAGCTGACATGATCATTCAGTGACTCGGTGACCACAGAGCCAACTGCTATTGTCACCATTGACGTAATCAGGAGCACAGCTTGTTCTTTTTTGCCAGGCAAGACTTTAAACACTGGATTTCAGAGCCAACTACTTCTCTGTGTCAGGGGTAGCATCTCTAATGGACTCCTTTTAATATCTGATAATTGCTATTCAGATGAATCCCCCCAGCAATGTAATATGTAAAAGTTCAGAAGAAAATGACTCAATCTGGAGCTAGCTGTCCCTGAGTACATGGTAACTACCTAGTGATTTTGGCAATACCTGACAGAGCCTAAGCTTTACCAGAGGTTGTATGGTTCCTGAGTTGTGGTTATGCCTAAGGAACAGAATTTTAGAAGCCTCCCAGGTGCTTGTAAGAAGCTGTCAAGGTTTTGAACCACTTACTATCAGTTTTCAATACTAATCTACTAGTCCTTGTGGTTTTAATAGTGGATTCTTCAAATTAAGCTGTATTTTATTTTTATGTCATCAGGATGTAAGTAATGAAAATTTTACTATGATGATGATGATCACACAGTTATGAAAAGTAAACAGAAATAGATGATTACAGCACAAAAGAATTGGAAGGTAGATTCACTGGGTTCATACAGATTCACTCGATCTATTTCCAGATGAAAGACCCTTCTTCCATAGGCAAACCCCACCAACAATGGACGCAAGGAGCTTAAGAGGATGGAACAAATTAAAACACAAGTTTTAATGTACAAAAATAAGAATATGACTATAAACAAAGCAAAGGTTGTCTTCTGAAATTCTGTGCTTCTTTCCATGAAGTTGACTGTTGTGAGTTATGTTAACACAGAAAAGCAATCACAGTGTATGGCCAGTAGAAAAAAGATGGCTACCAGATACTATATATAAACCATGCCTTTAATCTCACTGTTGAGAAAGATGAGGCAACAAGAGTGTAAGTTCGAGACCAGCCTGGGTTACACAGTCAGAGGGAAAGTGGGAAGAGGGCTGGAGGGAGGGAAAGTGAAAATGTTGATGTACATAATTACCTTTTACTTTTGAAAATAAAAACAAATACCTATGGGAAATTATTGGAAGGATATTGCTAGATGGTGGAATTCAAACTCATCATTTCTCCTTCTTACTATTTTATGACTTTTACAATATGTATATATAAAATGACTTATATGATAAAGATATTAATACTGTTTTTAAAGCTCAACTCCTATTCTAAATTTATGTTTGTGAAAGCATTATTCTGATGTGGGATGTGTCAAGTTTAGTAAATCTACCTCAAAATGAAAAGGCTATCCTAACTGGCTATAGGGAAATTATCTCATGCTGTTGAAAATACTAGTTATATGGCTGGGGATGTAGCGTATATACTTGCCCAGTATAAGAAAGACTCAGGATTTGAAACACACAGACACACACACACACACACCTCTACCTAGGCAGACAAAGACAAAAGGGGGAGATAGAGAGGGAGGAAGAGAGAAAGGGGGGAAGAGAGAGAGAGAGAAAGAGAGATGGGGAGAGAGAAGGGGGAGGGAGGGAGGGAGGGGGAGGGACGGGGCGGGGCGGGGCGGGGCGAGGCGGGGCGAGGAGGTGGTTACATATCACCAGTACAGTCTTAAAGCATTATTATGGCCAGAACTAAGATCAGTCCTATGGTCAGTGAGTCAAGATCTTGTTCCCCTTCTTCCATGGTAAGCATCTTTCTTAATCTCTCTAAATCACATCCCCCCTCATCTCCTCACGCTCAGGAGCACATGCATGTGGCTTCACGAGTGGAGTCTCATCTGAAGGCCTTGCCTCTACCACTGTTCTGGTTTGGGCCATTTGAAGATTCTGACCTCTTAATCAAAAGATCAATGTAGGGCTAGACCTAAGCTTTGTGAGCCTGTTAGAGGAACGAGCAGAAGCAGCAGAGAAATGTTGCTCAGATCATCTAGAGACAATCAGACTACAACCCCTGAGCTCCCTTCTGTGTCTTCCTCCAAAAGCAGATTCCTAATAAGATCGGTCAGCACTGCAAAGCTACGCAAGCGGAAAGCATCCAGTGCCTGGGTAAATGAAGAGGAGTGCACAACTGAACGCCTTTGTGCAGTAAGAATGACTCCTGCTCATCGTTTTTCCTTTCTGATCCAGACTCTTTTCTCGGCGGAATGACCCATGGCTCCTGCCATGAGAAGTAATTCTCACAATCCCGCTCTGTGGTTGACATGACAAGCCAAATGAAAATATCTCCGGAACAGAAAGAAAATGAAGGAGAAGCTGCCCACTACAACATTTGATTTTTGTGAGATCCTGATGCAATTTTCAAAAGTAATTTTACGTTTTGATACACAGAATGTGCCGTGACAATGGCTTAGTCACCACATTTGAGAATTAGACACGCCTCCAATAGGCCACTCGGTGCTCCCACTTGCCCATGTCTCAGAAGCAAAACAACTGGCTTTTACACGGGTAGGATTCGACAGGACCTTAAACATCTCCGAAGAAAGTCATTTGCCATTTTCCTTTGCAACCTCTTTATTTGAGAAAGTGGAATTAGGAGATTATTAATTTGATCCCAGGTATCAGAGCTTGTAAGTATCATAATATGTTATCATCCTGTTGAAAAACTCAAAAGTAATTCCCTTAGTACATTCTTTCTAATCTCAGTCAAATCTAAAATTAATCATCTATAATTATAAAACCTAATTTAATTAAAACTAGCTCTTCACCATCTGGTCTTATTTGTATAAATTAAAAATATACCATTTCATAAGAAATTCCTCTATTTAACCAATTATGTTAAGCATAATTATTATGTAATTAATCTTAGTTCAAATTACATTTGTTGTCACTTGACAGAAAAGTAATTTATGTGATAAAAAACCAGTTGACCAACTAATTACTCTGCCAACTGGGGTGTTTTATCTCAATGTTTCAACATTTTTTTTAAAGAAAATGTATCTTAGAGATAAATATCGTTTACAAATAAGAGACTAGCTATTATAAGTACAAAATAAACATAAGAGGTAACATTTGAGCTGAATCATTATGTTCTGTGGCTTCCAGACCTTTGGATAAATTAGTGAGCAAGAAATAAATTAATGGTGGAAACAGACAGATGTTATAAACTGAATACATTAAATAATGAAAATTCAGAAGGAAACAGGACCTGGGAAAGTGTGTGTGCATTGCTCAGAGGCGTTCTGCAATGTGTTCTAGCTCCCATTTTTTTTTTTTTTTTGGAACTGATAAAAACTAAAGAAAAGATATCTCCTGATCCTAAAAAAAGGAAAAAAAAATGCCTTTTGAGATAATCCTTATTGCTACACATTGTCTTTCAAAGACCTACAAAAAAAAAAATCAATGGTGAGATTCTAAAAAGTTGAGAGTGTAAGTTATTCACCTGAAATCCTACCATTTGGGAGTCTGATCAATAAAAGAGTGGCGAACTTCTTAATAAGAAGAAGCAATTTTGAAGACAAAGCCATCTTGCTTAAGTAGTAGCTGGCAATAAAAATAGGAAGGCAAAGTAAGAAAAGAAACAAAATAGGTTTGCACTCTGGTGCCTCCCAGGCCAGGCAGGCTGCCTAAGGCTCAAGAGAGAAGGAGGGAATGAGGTGTGTGTTCAAATCTGTGATGCCTTAGGTAAGACAAAGGAAAGAGCCAGAGATCTAGCCAGCATCTCGGGTTTTCGTTCTGCTTTGTTTACTTTATGCTACAAGCTGGTCTAAGGACAGCACTCAAAACTTAACTGTTCCCATATGAGTCTTTTAAAAGTTTTGATCGTCCTCATTAAGGTCAGACACTAGGTGGCAAAGTTTTATAACGTCAGTTTCCGTTAAAAATATTTTTATTAAAAATTTTTAAAATTGCATAGTGTTTTGATCATACTCACCCCATTCTCTAACTCCTAGATCCACACACCCCTTTTCTACTCACCCAACCATGTGTCCTTTAAAAAAAAAAAATCAAGTCTCATTTGTGCTTGGTTGCATGGCCATCCGCTGGAGAAGGATTGACCTGTGGAGAGCTCCATCATTCCCCAGCAGCTACCAATTGCCAATAGTTCCTCAACTAGAGGGGGAGTTCGTGCCGCCTGCCTGCCCCCTGCATGATGGGATATTTTATCTGGCTTGAGCTTGCACAAGTATCGTGTATGTTGTCATAATCACTGAGTCTGTGCATAACAGCCAGTTGCCTGCAGAAGACAGCTTTGCTATAGCTAACCTCCACCTTTTCCGGCTCCTCCAGTCTTCTCATTCCCTCTTTCTAGATGAGCATTTAGAGATCTCTGAGTCTTGGCAGAAAAGAGTAAGTGTGACACACATCCCAGTTAGGGCTAAGCATTCTGCAGTCTCAGTCTGCATCTTGACCAGTTGTGGGTCTCTGTGTTGATCGTTATCTACAGCAAGAACAAGCTTCCTGCATGATTTTAAGCAGTGGTTCTCCACCTTCCTAATGTTATGTCCCTTTAATACAGCTCCTCATGTTGTGGTGACCCCCCCCAGCCAGAAAATTATTTTTGTTGCTACTTCATAAGTGTAATTTCATTGCTGTTGCGAATTGTAATGTAAATATTCCTGCTTTCTGATGGCCTTAGGTGACCCCTATGAAAGGTCATTCAACACCCCCAAAGGGGCTGCGACCCGCAGGTTGAGAACCACTGAATTTAAGTCATAAATTATCTAAGATCACAGTATTATGTCAATGTTCCACCTTCTGAACTGGATAATTATGCTGGCAAGTGAATGCTTTGAACTTAGGAAACACACACTTGCACTTATATGATGCACAGTTTTAGAAAACAAACAAACAAAACAAAATTTTCTCTCCCAAATTGTTCAGGATGAAAATACGAAAGACAAATGGACCTACAAGTGGCCGGTATAGGGGCGGAGTTCCTTGCACTGTTTTGTAAAGATTTCTGGATAAAACCTGCAGCAAATAAAGACAGTAACTTAGAAAGTCTCTGCACCTGGAAACCTAATAGTTGGGATCCTTACAGTGGGCTAAATCACAGGAGATTTTAGCAGTTAGAGCACCTTATTCCCTCATGCCCACTCCTGGCTGGGCTCCACAGCCGTGTACAGAGGGTTCTCTAAGATGTCTCGCGAAACAGAGCTGCCTCGATGAAGGTGTGAGGTAGGAGTGAACCTGATATAAAGAACATGACAGCTGATGCTTTGTCTTTAGTGGGAGAGAAAATGATGTTCAGGTTTTTGTTTTCTCTGTACATGTGTCTCCCCAGTGAGGGGCAGACCCCCCGCTCTTCCCCTGACTTGCGTGAAAACCAGATGGCACCTCTCAGATGGAATACCCGTGACTACAAAGGTGGTACATGGGTCAGTGCCAAGATGATCGCTTACACGGCATCTGCAGATGGTGATCTACCACATCCCGAGGCAAGAATAATGAGAACAGCATCCACTTCATCATCATCTGAATATCCAAACAAACACCAGGGGAAGTTAATGAAAGCAGCACTCGGGCGCATCCCGGGGGAGGAAGGCTTACCTGCGTCTAAGAACTGCTGAGGGACATACACAAAATACAACGCTTAGCCATTAATTGAGAACTAAGAGTGGTTGATTTTTAAAAAGCGACTGGGAAACTACAAAGCACAATACAAAACGAAGGAATTACTTCTGTATATGAACTTAGTAATGAAAACCAGCGTGCTTCCCAGACATTGCGGCGGCGGGATAGAATCTCTGCGATAGAATCTCTAAAATTAATAATGGAAGGCTTTTATGAGGACAACCAGGGTGGATTTCCTGTACTTTCAGAAACTGAAGTGACCGTTTCCATAATTTATACTACCAGTAAGAAGGGTAAACAGAAAGTTTGATTAAACGAAGCTCAATTATTACAGCTGTTGTTTCTGCTTCTGAACTGCAGTGTGCTCTGTTAACTAGGTGGCTGCTAGGTTCATAATAAGTGACATAATCACTCTCTAATTTTCCTGAAGTGACACATTTAAATGCTGGTTTGCTATCCTGGGCTCTTTTACACATACCCACCGCTTACCAACAATCAATTAACCCTTACTACAGAAGAAGAAAAACAGAATGATGAGGTAGGTGGATAAAGGCATGGAAGGGAGGAAGGAGGGCTGAAGAGACAGCCGAGAAAATGACCAGGAGGATGAAAGGGTGACTAAGGGAAAAGGAAAAAAGGAATAGAGAGGGAATGGGTGAAAAGAGCGGGGGTCAGCAGGATAGGAAGCAGCTAGGTCTGACCTACAGCAGTACAGTGGAGAGCCCTTCCCATAGCAAAGTGTAGTTAGAAGAGAGTACCGTTCTTAAACAGACAGTTTCATAGTCGTAAAATTAGATGAATGGGATGCTGCAAAGATGGCTCAGCAGTTTGGAATGCTTGCTACTCTTTCATAAGACCAAAGTTCAGATCCCAGCACCCATGTTGAACGGGTCACAACTGCCCTTGACGACAGCTCCAGGACATGAATGTCTTCTAGCTACCAGGGGTACCCCTACACCTCTCTCTCTCTCTGTCTCTCTGTTTCTCTGTCTCTCTCTCGCTGACACACACACACACACACACACACACACACACACACACACAAATAAATATAAATTAAATCTAACAAAACCGGTATAGACAACTAGTTCAACCAAAGCAAGTCACAAGTTTGCTAGAGGTTCCTTTAAATTCAACATTTCAATTTCTCTTTCCTTGATTTTTCCTTTAGTCCTCTGTATGTAACTCATTGACATATCTTTGTAGAACATTCTAAATCAGCATTTTAATTTCTTTAGCTTAGCGATCCATTAACTTCTTTATTTGTTCTTCTTAATCAGCAAACATTGGGTCTCCGCTCTGTGCCAGGCCACAAAAAAATGGTATCAAAGATACAGGATTATTATTTGCCGGGATTGTTTAGTTCTAGTGGGAGGAACACCAATCAAGTCATCAAATACTTAGTGGCAAAGTGTGTCAAGGGGCAGGACAAAGGAGCATGTGGAAACTGAAGGTGGTAACAAGTTTTTGAGTAATCTCATTGAGACATTCCATTCAAACTTCATCAAATGCTGTATGTTAAAAGTGAGCCTGTCTTTGGCAGACTAAGTTCACACCGAGTTTTTACAAGTTGCTGAGGGTCCTGCTTTCCACTGGCTTTGTTCTTCCATTTATGAGTTACGAGGAACAAGCCTGGACTTACAGGGCTGGAAGCACGGCTGGAATCTAGCAGGAAATCTCCTGGCAAACGCTATGAGTCATCCACCTCCCCAACTCACGCATCAGATGTAGAAATAGCCATATCTTCACAGAGCTATGAGGCTAAATAAAATGAAGTGCGTTCTGGGCTATGAGAAGCAATACGCTACCATAAGAGCTTCTGTAGTACTCAGAGCGGGTGGCATCCCTTTCCATTGCCTTTACCAGGTCTGATGAAGATGATTCGGCAGTCCTTAATACTCAAACAAGTACTCATGCCCACATTCTCCTGAAAAAAAAAAAAAAGAATTAAAATGCCAATTTTATGTAGAATAAACAAAGACTAGTAGAGCAGTTGCACTAACTTCCTTAGACTATTCCCTACCTACAACTATTTTTTTTTAATCCTGGCTAGTGGTGAATAAATATGGAGCTTAGTAACAGGGAGGTAGCTCAAATACTGTAGCACGAATATCAAGGTATATGTCCCACTAAACCAGCCTTTAACAAAGGCGCTTACTGTATGTCAATGTCAGCAACAGCCAGGGAGAACCTTTTGTTCGGGACACAAACTACTCAAATGCAGACAGCTGCCCAGTAACAACTTTGGAACGTGGAGAGTTAAAGGCTGTCCCATTTACCTATTGCTAGAACATAATTCAAGCTCAAAACATTGATCCAGATGGACCTAACCACACGGGTTCTTCATGGACTCTTCTGTGCCTCTGTTTACTCGAGATCAGAAGATTCACAAAGTTTTCTTTGGGAGAGAAACCCATTTATTACATCATAGAACGTCATCTTATCCTGCTATAGCCACCACAATGGTACTTTAGAATTGAGCCAGAATAACTCAGATGAACAAATGCCCCTTTCATTTGATTGTCCTATCAAAAAGCCAAGATGTTCCTAAATTTGCAATGAGGGACGCTTAGTGGGTACTTCTAATTCCCACGTTTCCATCAGAAACTCCAGTGTGGGTGTCTGTCCAGTCTATTCTGCTGTTTATGAAGACAAGAGATATTTTGTACCCTCCCTTGGCTTTCCATTGTACCTTCCCCACAGGACCCAGAGTTTCTTGGATACATTCCCTAAAGGACTACATCTTCTTATGAAACAAAAGAGTGACCATTGGCACAGCAGGAATAGGGTCCCACTGCAAGCTTTTCCCTTCCTGATGGTCGATCTATGTTCACGGGTACATACACTATAGCCTGAGCAGGAGACCCTATAAATTTTAAAGACCTTTTTATTAATTAATTTATTTTTTTACATTCCATATTTTATTCCCCACACCCCATCCACCTCCAATAGTTCCACATCCCATACCTCCTCCCCAAACTCCTGTCTCCACATGGATGCCCACCTGACCTCTAAACTCCCTGGGGCCTCCATTCTCTTGAGGATTAGGTGCATCACCTCTGAATGAACACAGACCCGGAAGTCCTCTACTGTATGTGTTGGGGACCTCATATCAGCTAGTGTATGCTGCCTGTTTGGTGGTCCAGTGTTTGAGCGATCTCAGGGGTCCAGATTAATGGAGACTGCTGGTCCTCTTTCAGGGTCGCCCTTCTCCTCAGCTTCTTTCAGCCTTCCCTAACTGAACTACAACAGGGGTCAGCTGCTTCTGTCTATGGCTCATGCTCCAAGATCAAGAATTGTTAAATGGGACCTCATGAAACTAGAAAGCTTCTGTAAGGCAAAGGACATAGTCAATTAGACAAATCGGCAACCTACTAATTAGGAAAAAATCTTCACTAACCCCACATCTGATAAAGGGCTAATATCCAAATATATAAAGAATTCAAGAAGTTAATCACCAAAACACCAAACAACCCAATCAAAAAATTGGATGTAGCACCAAACAGAGAATTCACAACTGAGGAATCTCAAATGACTGAGAAACACCTAAGGAAATGTTCAAAGAACTTAGTGACCAGAGAAATGCAAATCAAAACGACCCTGAGATTCCATCTTACACCAATCAGAATGGCTAAGATCAAAACCTCAGGTGACAACATATGTTGGAGAGGATGTGGAGAAAGAGGAAGACTCCTCCATTGCTGGTGGGACTGCAAACTGGTATAACCACTCTGGAAATCAATCTGGAAGTTCCTCAAAAATAGAAATAGATCTACGTGAAGACCCAGCTATACCACTCTTGGGAATACACCCAAAAGGTGCCCTGTAGGGCATGTGTTCCACTATGTTCATAACAGCCTTATTTGTGATGGCCAGAAGCTGGAAACAATCTAGATGTCCCACGACAGAAGAATGGATACAGAAAATGTGGTTCATTTGCACAATGGAATACTACTCAGCTATTAAAAATGAGGACATCCTGGGTTTTGCAGGCAAATGGATGGAGCTAGAAAATATCATCCTGAGTGAGGTAACTCAGACCCAGGACATGCATGGTGTGTATGCACTAATGAGTGGATATTAGCTAAAAAAAAAAAAAAGTACAGAATACCCAAGATACAGCCCACAGAACTCAAAAAGGTCAACAAGCTGAAGTGCCCAAGTGAGGACGCCTCAGTCCCACTTGGGAGAGAGAAGAAAGCAATCACAAGTAGGGAGGGACCTGGGAGGGAAAGTGGATGGGGGAGTGACAGAAGGGGGGGGAGAGAAGAACTTGATCTGGTATTGGGTAAGGGAAAGACTTTTTATTCTGTCTCTTCATCCTGTTTATCAGTCTGTCTGTCTATTTCAGGCACTAGATAAGTAGTTGTTGGCTAAGTGAAAGTGGATGTTACCTTCATAAATTAGAACTTACTATTTAGTATGTCAATATCTGCTCTCATGCATTTTGGGGAGAGGCTGGAGTCAGGGAGAACAGGATGAACACTGTTATCACAAAACGCAGAGTTGGTGACAATGATAGTCAGTGCAAAGGCAGAATTGATTTGACAATTTTGGGAGAAATCCAAGACGATCAGTCATTTTGAGCCTGGCGACCTGATAGGGAAGGCAGCATAAGACTAACAGAAGAGTCAAGGAATGCAAGATGAGAACACAATGTGATGGGAACAGAATTATTTGTCAGACGGTTAAGCTTCAGGCCAGTGGGATACCAGGTGAGGCATTCTAGCAGGCCTGTGTAGAAGTGGAGTATGGGCCTGTCTTCTCTGAAGCATCTGCACTTTTGAGATTATATGATGGCTTCATGATAGAAAATAGAAAGAAGAGAAGAGACAGGGTGGTCTTGGGGCAAAAGGAGGCCCAGGGGCAGAAAAGGAGTGATTGAGAGATAGGAGGAGAAGTCACAGAACCCAAAGGAGGCAGCCATGCCCAGGAGAGGCTAGACACCCAACAGGAATGCAAGAGAAACAGTTACCAAAGGAAGAGCTGCTGGGCTTCTGCACAGCAGTCTCCAGAGGTAACATGCCAGAGTGGGAGAATCAAACATGCCAGGGCCAAAGACTTCAGGTCACAGAGAAGCTCTGAGAAGCCAGGCCAGGCTACCCCGGAGTCAGCACCACTATTCAGAAATGCTGCTACCTCATCCCTCTTAGCTTTCTGACAAAAGCTTCCTCTTGCAATCCCTTTAAATTTTGCTCTTTTCCATTGCCCCCAGAGAACTGCCAGGTTGGACACTTCTTTTCTTGTGACACTGTGCATTTATGTTCTTCTTCCCCAGCCTTGTGACCAAGGCTGTCTGCTGCATCTTCATTTCTTTCCTTCCAATCTCCCATCTGCTCTCTCCTTTTCCCCTAGACTTCTTCCCATGAAAACCCGCTTAGCTCTTGGGGTCAGATTGTACTTACAACTGCACATCAGTATAGGTCTCTGCTTGGTTTGGATGCTAAAACTGATCCTTGAACCTATATAGTTTAGCCGAAAAGCTCTAGAAAAGTAATGATAACTACTTTTTATAAAGTAGTTTTCTTTTTATAAAGAAAGAGCTTTCTAACCATCTCATTTTCTTTCTGGGCTTTCCAGGGCAAGTGCAATGTACATATGTACCAAGGTTTAGCTAAATGCATGAATAGAGATGAATTAATGGCAAACCTTGGGACATTGCCTGTTTTAGCTCTCTGAATTTAACTTTTTAAAAAGTTATTTGTTGGCAAATAATAACTCATCATAATATGATTGAATTTTATATAATGTATTCATTCTTTAATAAAGAATAATGAACATATCATTTCAGCAAATAGAGAATATCAGTGAGTATTGAATTTGTTACTGCAGTTTTGCATCCTTAACTGTGGCAGACTGGGTCAACCTTTGACAACTGGAGTAATTACCACTTTGAACTTTCTCTCCCTTAAAGAAAGAAGTTCTTGAATTTTATTTTTTTAATAATTTGGTTTACTTCTCCTTTATAAGCACTCATTAGTTTTCTTCAGATTTTCGTAGTTTTAGGCCAAGACCTGGGTAATAATTAATAGGCATGCCATCAATATGTTTTAGATAGGAAATGCAAAAATAATTCAAATAAAAGAAGAGTTAGGTATAAGTTCACATTTTTTGGGTAACATTTCTCTCTAGGAAAAATTTCACAAACCCACCCTCTGCCTACTTTAAATTTACAGTTAACTGTTGTAAATGTTGATATTATAAGGTTTTAACTTGTAAAGAGTTTTTTTTTTTTTTTAATAAATTGTCCTTACTCATGCACCCTTGGAAATAGAGGGGAAGATTGTTTTTGTTTTTGTTTTTTTTCAGTTAGCGGTATAATTAATTCCAAGCTAATTGTGGCAACAAGATTTTCTGAAGGGTAACTTGTGAAGTGGTGGTCATTAGTTCATGGCTCATGTTTAGCATAAGCTTATGAATTTGCAATAAACCTGGTGAAACATGTTAGTGGACAAAGCTTTATTATCTCTCAGCTCTAAGCTATCATTTATTCACTGGGAAAAAAAAACTCTGGAAGATGCTTGCCAACAAGCCAGATGTCACCATCAGTCGACAATTATGTTCCACAGCTTGGCACCTGGGGCCCACAGTCAACATCCAAGGAGGAGGAGAAAGAAAAAGTAGAACATTCTGACAGACTGCAGACTAAAAGATTCCACATGGTTCACGCTAGAACCATAGTTCCCTGTGAGGAGACACTGCGAACTAAGCCTGTTCTGTCCTACCTGCTGAGGGTATCTGTTCTGATGAAGATACCAGAATCTAGCAGCCCTCCAGTGTATGTGGGCTGGCATGGCGGAACTGACACAGCTACTTTCTGCGTAGTACACAGTACACTCTGACTTACTCTTTTTCAGGGAGATATTACCAAGAAAACACTGAAGTTCTTTGTTTTAAGGACTGAAAAGGAGAGTTACGATGTGGTACTGGTTTCAGTGGTGAGCTGTCCACAATATATGGGCCTCTGGACAAAATGTCCTTTCAAAACCTGTTTCATCTGAGGAGTGAGTGACCTGTGATTACTACACCAGAGATCTGCTTGTTTTTCCTTAGCCAAGAAAAGGAGGCTGAACATCCTCTTTTAAAATGTGTTTCAATTTAGAGCAGCCATTTTATGATGCCAGACCAGCATCATTAGATAACCAAAGATTTACTTTTATGTGATCTAGATACAAAAACTAATGGAATAAATGAGATTTGAAATAAATAATTCTCTTTAACTTTGTCTTAAAGTTTCTGGTATATGTCTACATCATCTCTACCTCTATCTATCTATCTATCTATCTATCTATCTATCCATCCATCCATCCATCCATCCATCTATCTATCTATCTATCTATCTATCTAACATCTATCTGTCATCTGTTTATCTATCATTGATCTATCACTTATCATAGAGCTACTTATCTATCATCTATCTATCTATCTATCTATCTATCTATCTATCTATCTATTTATCCATCATCTATCTATTATATATCTGTCTATCATCTATATACATATATAAAAACTCATATATATGAGGCATCATATACATGATGCATGCATGTATCAATTTGCTTTCAGGCAAACTAGCTGTATTTAAATCAAAATGAAGGTTACATATTAGATTTATTGATGCGAACTGCAATTAAACAGAAGAAACAAATGCCTGGTTAGATAAGGAACACTTTCCCCAACATTTCTTTCCTTTGTAAGACTTGGATCTTGAATGACAGAAAGGAAATTATAAAATAAATTAACAATTATGTTGATTGCACATAGTAAATGGTTACCAAATATTTCTGTGAACAAAACAGCTTTTTATAAAATTGAGAAAATATTTTGTTAATTTTGAATAGCTCTTAATATTTTATTTAGGTAAAGCTAATTGTGCCCATAAATAAACCTAAAATTTTACAAATAGAATTTTTCCAAAATGAGTCTTAACATATTTCTCAAATTATCCTACATTAGGGTTGAGAGAAAAGTTTTTTAAAATATGTTATTTCTATATTACAGTTAATTCATACACAGTAGTTTATAGATATGCTATCTATAAACCATATAACTACTTAAATAACATTATCTGTCAATGTGGTTTTTAGAAGCACTTGGTTTTATTGCAAGGATGCCATGTTTAAAGGGTATGATTCCAAGCTGTGTCTTTCCATCTTGAGATAATCATGACTGTTGCTTCACAATGAAGCAACACAGTGCTTTGCTGATGGAAATGCCTTGCTTCTAATATATTCACTTTCAGATGGCTTGCTTTATACTGTTTTACCAAGAGTTAGTGTCTCAGTTTAGATTTCTATTGCTCTGAGAAAACATTATAACCAAAAGTAACTTGGAGAAGAATGAGTTTATTTCAAGCTTACCATTATACACCACAGTCCATCATCAAAGGAAGGCCATGGAGAGGTGCTGCTTACTGGCTTTCTCCACATGGCTTGCTCAGCCAGCCACCTGCCCAAGGATGACACCTCCCACATTGTACTGAGCATTCTCACATAAATTCTCCCACCGTCCAGTCTGGTAGAACCATTTTCTCAGTTGAGAATCCCCCTTCCAAAACCACTCTAGTTTGTGTCAAATTTACAAAAGACTATAATGGCCCCTTATATTCTTTTGTTCATCCCTAAGATCGCATATTAATATCACAACATAAATATACTGTAACTTTAAAAGTACCACAGTCTTTAGTTTTTCAATATTTTAAAAATCCAGTCTCTTTAAAATATCCAAAATATGTTTCAAAGTCCACAGCCTTTCTAAAACATCCAGTGTCTCTAAAATATTGCAGACGAGGGAGTGGGAAGACCCAGAATACCAAAAAGTCTGCTGTGAAACACTCTATCCTAAAATTGGCTGCATAAACAAGACTGGGGCCAAAGCAATGTTAATGGAAGAGGAAATTTTTTCAAGATTCCATTTCTCAGCAAAGTATTACAAGCAATGTTAACTTCTGGGAGAAAAATTAACTTCTGGGGATGAGCCTTCTTATTAGTTGTCCAATAAAGAGTAGTCAATCTTGAAACCATATACACATGAACAGCAAAAATATTCTCAGTAGAATGTTCCTGTGTGTGTGCATGTGCATATACATATACATACATACATCTCTGTGTGTGATAAAATCAAAGCAAAAGAGACTATCAACTTGTGAGTGTGGGTATGGGAAGGGTTTCAGGGAGGATAGATGGGAGTGGCTGGAAGGAATGTTGAAATTTA
The DNA here is from genome assembly GCF_978045245.1 of Mus caroli. Classification (NCBI taxonomy): domain Eukaryota; kingdom Metazoa; phylum Chordata; class Mammalia; order Rodentia; family Muridae; genus Mus; species Mus caroli. Next base: position 120,683,107 of record NW_028227261.1, read on the forward strand.
ATTCTATAGTAATTAAAAACATTAAAAGTAAAAGAAAATATTCAAATTCTCTCTGAAGTTACCCAAAGTATCTCTAAAATTTCAATGTCTCTTAGCTGTGGATTCCTGTAAAATCAGAAATAAATTAAATATTATATTTAAATTATTTTATATTATTATATTATTCCAGTAAGGATGATCAATGTGAACCAATCTGAACCAAGAAAAACCAAACTCCAGTGGTTGAAATAACCCATTGTCCAATGTCTGGGATTCACTCACGGTCTTCTGAGCTCCAAAGGATTTGAAGTCCCACTTTTCTGCCTCTGCATAGCTTCAAGAGAAGCAAGAGCAGGCTTAGGCTGGCTCCACTCCACATCCACTGTTGTCCTTGGTGACTGTTCCATGAAACTGGGCTCTCCTCGGTAACATGGCTGTACTTTCTCCAATAGCCTCTCTTGACGAGATTCAAGAACACTATCCCTGCAAATGGTGTCAGCTTCATCCTCTCTTCAATGTTTCCACTTCAACAAAGGCTATGCAGTCACTAATGGCCTCTCCTGTGCCAAGCCTCCTCAGTTGTTCCTCATTATCCCTTCATCCGTTTAAAATAAATACCACCAAGAACACTCGGACACATTACCAAATTCAGCTGGCAGCATGAGGCCCTCAGCCTTGGCCCTATCTCAGCCACAGCATTTTGTGCTGAGCCTGAGGAAACACTTCGCCATTTGCCTCAACGATGCTGATCTCTTATTAATCTGAGGTGATTATTCAGCCCTAACTTACCAGTACCAATTGTCCTAGTAAAACAGAGGGTTCTTTATTTGCTTGTTTTTGTTTTGTTTCTTTTTTGTTTTTGTTTTTGTTTTGTTTTTTTTTGAGACAGGGATTTTCTGTGGAACCCTGGCTGAACTGAAACTCTGGAACTCTGTAGACCAGGTTGACTTCCAACACAGAGATCTACCTGTGTAGTGGTTTGAATAGGTTTGGCCTCGAAAGATTCATGTTTGAATGCTTGGCCATAGGGAGTGGCACTATTAGGAGGTGTGGCCTTATTAGAGGAGAGGTGGGCTCATTGGAGGAAGTGTGTCACTGTGGAAGTGGACTTTGAGGTCTCCTACACTCAGGCTCAGCCTAGTGAGAAATTAGTCTTCTCCCAACTGACTTTTGATCAAGATGTCAAACTCTCACCTCCTCCAGCACCAAGTCTGCCTGAACACTGGCATGCTTCCCACTGTGATGATAATGAACTAAACCTCTGAAACTGTAAACCAGCCCCAAGTAAATGTTTTCCTTTATAAGAGTCACCATGGTCATGGTGTCTCCTAACAACAATAAAACCCTAAGACAACATGCCTCTATCTCCTAAGTACTGGGATTAAAGGTATGTGCCACTACTTCCAGACTCTTCAAAATATCAACATACACAACAGTCTCCTTAAGGCACTCTTGAACTTTCCCTGGAACTTCACGAAATAGGTCTCCATTATCTATACTCTTCTCTGCATTATCTTCAAAGTTCCCACAGCAACTCATTAAGCTCTGAATACTCAATGCCTTCTCCAGCCAAAATTATGAAACCTTCCACTTATCCTCCCCCAAACATGGTCAGGACTGTCACAATACACCAATTTCAGTCTTAGTTAGGGTTTCTATTTCTGGGATAAAACACCGAGACCGAGCTGGGCGTGGTGGCACACACCTTTAATCCCAGCACTTGGGAGGCAGAGGCAGGCAGATTTCTGAGTTCGAGGCCAGCCTGGTCTACAAAGTGAGTTTCAGGACAGCCAGGGCTATACAGAGAAACCCTGTCTTGAAAAACAAAAACAAAAACAAACGCCATGACCAAAAGCAACCTGGGGAGAAAGGGGCTTGTTTCAGGCTTACAGTTCATAACACCGTCCATCATTGAAGGAAGTCAGGGTAGGAACTTAGGGCAGGAATCTAGAGACAGGAGCTAATGCAGAGACCATCGAGGATGTTGCTTACTAACTTGTTACCCATCAATTGTTCAGCCTTTCTTATATCACCCCGTACTTCCTATCTGGTGGTCATACTTCCTACAGTGTGCTGGGTCCTCCCACATCAATCATCAATCAAGAAAATGTCCACAGGCTTGCCTACAGACCAATCTGGTTGGGGTATTTTCTCAATTAAGAGTCCGTCTTCCAAAATGATTCTAACTTGTGTCAGGTGGACATGAAAGTAGCCAGAATGGTTAGAAACACAACAATGGCTCTGTCCCATTACTGCCCGTATTCCCTGCTTCCTAAGCTTTTGGCTCTTCCCACCAAGCTTCCAAAACATCCTTAGAAAGAGCCATGCTTTGTTCTAAACTGAAACACAGGAATTAGATCATAAATCATTTCCTAGTCTGCTTCTGATGTGCACAGACATTATGATTCTCTGATGGTTTATAAAAATGTTCCCAGCCTGTATGTCATTCTTGGCATGTGGGAAATTGTGTTCCTGACGACAAGATCCTAGCTAAAGATCAGAAGTTTCCACTTGTATTGCTAGATTTGTATACTCAGGTACATAGCTTCTCTGTGCATACGAGTGTCCTCAATTTCCATAGATAATGATTATCTCTGCTAGTATAAATGAGTTCCATTCTTGGGCCAGTGGGGAGCTACATAGACCTGTGTAAACCAAGAAAGTGCCAACAGCAAATGACAGAACAGTCCCTAGATTTGGCTGGTGAAGCCTAGTACATATCTACACCCATCTCTGAAATGTGCCTGTCCTAGTTCCAAAGTGTCAAGGAAACTGCCTGGAGCTAATGGCCATAAGATCATCAGCTACAACAGGACTACTCTGGAAGTGGATGGAGAAGTAAAGAGCCCGATTCTTCCCTTTTCAGCAGTAGTGGGAACTCTGTGATGCTCTCTCAAGGTCAAGGAGAGAACCGAAGTAGGTGGAGAATTTCTGCAAAACACTCCAAGGCCTGTTGAAACCGAGAAGGACAGACTTTCATAATAGCGTGCTCAGTATTGTAGAAGCCTCTGCAGAGGTTCTTGATAGAAATAATGATTTTGATTGTTGTATCTCTGATAGGCAAGAAATGGAAGGGAAAAGAATAACATAAAAAGACAGTCATTTTTGTTGGCTTTAGAAAACAGATACATATAATCTTTGATTTAAGAAACATCTGCTCCTAGCCTGAGGATCCATAATGGCTCTCTTCATGGAATTTATACTCAAGTGCCAGTGGTCCCCCTGTATATGGTCAGAAATTTAGGGGGGGGAAATGCAAAGTAAAGCTTTAGAACCCACATACACAGCAACGTATGGCACAATGTTCCCTGGCAGGCACTAAAAAAGATGACTTTCTCAATGTCTCCATTTTTCACACTGAAGAAAGGAAGTGATTTGGATAAACAGAGGAGACTCTTCTGTGTGCAGAAAGCTGGTAGAAATCAAGAAGTCCATGGGTCTCTAACTCCTCTGTTGCCTATAGTCTGACATTCAGGAAAGTCATATCAGTCTCTCCAGACACTTATTTGTTACTCTAGAAAATAAAGCACTCATTAAATCGCTCATTTGGAAACCATTTGTTAAGTATTTACTTGTTTGAGGAATTGTCATAGGCTCTGGGACTAAAATGCCAAATGATGTGGTTTCATTGTATTAAATGAGAGACGGCCATGTAGGAAGTGACAAAACTCTGACCAGGTACAGGAAACAGGAGAGAGGCTCACAGGAGAGAGGACAGGAGCATCCTCAAGGGGCATATCACCTGGGCCACCATGGAACGATTTCTAGAAAATCAAAGCTTTCATGGCATAGGAGATTTCAGGAGGAGGTGGCTGCCAAGTCATCTGGATGCTACAAGAAGAATTCCCTGTTTCAGAAACAACCAATGAAGGCACACAGGCTGAAAACACCTTGCCTAAAGGGGAAAGCATAGGGTCCTTGTACAGAGAGAGGAGTTGGGGATCTAAAGGTGAATACATCAAGGTGTCTGATGTAGGCTAAACTGGGGCTTTTAGACAATGAGTGGAACCTTCCAAAGTAAGCCAGCACAATAGATTTATATCATCACTTTAGCAAAGCAATTGAAAGTCATAAACCAGAACAATTACCAATGAATCACAAAGAAGAAGAAGAGAGAAGGAGACTTACAGGGAGAATTTAAAGTGTTGGTCATACATTATCAACAAACCCTATTGAAAAGAAACTGCCCCTTTCACTGCCTCTACTGAAAGCAAGTGGGAAACATATTCTAGGTGACAGAATATTCCAGGTAGATTACTATCTACACAGGCCTGGGCCAGATATAAATACCTAGTCTAACTTGACCTGCACAAAGAGACTTTGAAACTATGATCTGTACTGAGAGTCTACATTGGCAAAGTATCCAGTATTAATAGAGATAGAAATGGAGGCCCCTAGTCACTATAGTCAGAATATACATCCAAGCCACTTTAGAAACTTGATAATGTTTAGAAAATTAGGAATATATATATATATATATATATATATATATATCCAGTAGACCCATTCCTACACACATGAAACAGGAGGTGAAAAGCACTGGCCAATAAATGAACATATGTGAGTCTGTTTACTGGAGCATTGCTTTCAAAACAGGACATTGAAGGCAGCCCAGCTACCTCTCACTTTGATTATTCATTAAAACTCATTAAGGAGGTTTGCAGCAGTGGGCAGAAGTAAGTGTGAGAGACAGGAAATTTAAAGCAGTGTTGAGTAGACAAAGAAATAGAGTTACAGCATAATTAACCCAGAGCTTAAAAGGAGACCTACACAAAGCAGTCCTGTACATCTTTCAGACTGATACCATCGGAGGGCTCAGGTTACACATGCTAAGGTCGTGATATGTTAGCTGGAGATGGGAAGGGGGAAGAATAAGAAAGAGATGAGAGACAAAGTGAATGATAATGTGTCCAAGTGCATGGTCAGGGACAAGCAGGAAAATCATAGGAATGTAAAGACTCATATTCTTTCTCAGGCAATGAAAAAAAAAACAACAACAAAAAACCAAAAACCAGATCTAGAGAATTAAACCGAGGTGTGCTTAAGTCAGACTTCTGATGAAGTATTACAATGGAGGTCCGCAAACTTACCAACTCCCACTGTGCAAGTGTGTGCACTTCAAACGAAGACTTACCCTCCAACTCCCCTCCTCGAAGTCCAAGCATGTTGTCCTTGCTGGTCCCTTGGGTGTTTGGAGTCTTTCCCTGTTGTTGCTCTCAACCAAAATAAAGATGTCCATGAACGTGGCCACAATCTTGGGGACCCATCTAACAAAGGAGTTAAAAATGAGGCACAGATCAAGGGATCTGGTGCTTAAAGAGAAATGTTGAAACCCTGTGAAAATGAGCAAAGCGATAGCCGTATATAATTGCACAGTAGATGGGAATAGTCTTTCAAGCCTGAGTAAAGAAAGAAGAGCCATGGTATTAAAAAGAACTGGGCATGGCAGCTCATGCTTGCAATCCCAGCATTTGAGAGACTTAGGCAGAAAGATCACCCATCGTGAGATGGAGACCAACTTGGGCTATAGAAACCATGTCTCAAAAAAAATTATTTCAGCAAAAGACATTTGGAACACAATGTGTTTTGAATCAGTGCTTCAGGACCTAATTATTTTTAATGTTTCAATGAACTATTTTTAAAGGAAATTTTCTGAATTCTTTTAACTATACCAACTATACACAAAATAATGCTTTGAAAATAAGCTTAATTTTTTATGTAGTAGAAAACACTGAAAAATATATACATACATATGTATATATATACATGTATACAAGCATACATATATGTATAGACACACATATGAAGAAAAAGTGAGGAGAGCAGCCTAAATGTAGAAATATATTTCATATGTTCGTTGTCTTTGGTTTGATATATGCTTAGCTATTGTGCATTCTAGAAGCAGTTAATTTCCATATAAAGTGTAGTTACTTTCAATTTCACTGTGTCTTGTCTACAGAGGGAACTTTGATTTGTGTGCCCTGGGCTAGATCAGAGCTATGCATAATCTTCTTTAAGGTCCTTTCTGTCACGCACAATCAGTGAGTTCTGGAAGCGGTTATAACATGGATATTTAGAAAGGCAGCACCCAAAGGGGAAAACATTTTTTTAAAAATGCATCAAGAAAGGTTATCAAATCAAAGAAAAGTGATCAGAGGGAACCTGGTACCAATCTTCCTGAATCGTGTGCATTTGGATATTAAGGCGTAACATATGTTGCTCTGTTCTGGTGACTATAATAGCTGAAATATTTACCAAATAGCAGAAATGAAATTTTAGAATCACACAAAGATATCGGACATCATCCAGCCCTTGTATGTCACTGTATGTTGTAATAGTTCTCTTTGAAAATTAAATACTATGTGTACAGGGACAATGGGGCTTGCATGAGAGGTGATGTGATGTAGCATCAGACCTCTCCTCCAATTTTTCTCTTACCTGTCTTCTGCCCTAAGATTTGCTCCTTCAATGTCCCCCTTAAAAATATGTACTTTTTAAGGAGAAGGAGGAATTCTCCTTCCTGCAGGGGTCAAATCAATTGCTTTCATAGCATCTGCTTTTACTATAAGATAACTGCTTTCTCCTGTCACCACACAATGGGAAGAGTGGCAAACTCTGAAGCAGGAGCCCTGACCCCACGTGTGTCTTGACACTAAATCACCTCTCTCTGGTGAACCACCCTGAATTGACTTAGACTCTCCACTGCCAAGAAGGGAACAAGATGCAGAGGCTATGAGGAGTTCTCAGGTGGCAAATTAACAACCTGTCACAGGAAACTGACCAGTCACACTTGCAGCTATTGTTCCAGAGGCTGCTGCCTTCTTGTTCCAGCAGAGCATCTGCGGAGTAACTGTTGTTTCTTTTGTTGTGCATATATGCATTGTCAGGGTTGAATACAGTTGCAGATGTCTGCACATTGTTGTCTCCTGTGAACTGTCTGCCACCTTCCTTACCATCTTTCTATCCGGCTGTTCCTCAAGGCCGTGTTTTTTGTTTTTTTTTGTTTTTTTTTTTTTTTTTGTTTCCAACACAAAGATGTCTCTGTGAGGTTCATGCTTTTATGGCGCGTTGTGAGAACTCTCCTTGTTAAGTGTTTTATTTTCTCTAAAATACAGCTTTGCTGTTTTCCAACTGACCAGTTTCTAGCAGTTAGTGGGAACTGTGGGAGTGGCAGATCGTATACATATCACATAGCCGAGTTACTTTAGAGTTGGAGTCAGACCATATTTCAGATAGTCTCACACATGGCTTTTTGCTTAAGGATTAACACAGTTCTTACAAATGCTTTCCAGAACAAAGGTCTTCTTTTCATTCTTTGTTCCTTGAAGTAATGACTGCATATGCTTTTTTTTCCCCTCCTGACAGAGAAATCTATTATCTTGTCATAGTCCAATTCCATTCCTCTCTACTTCTTGCTAAATGGCTTCTGAAAGAACACAAGGTCTTTCCTGTAACCTGCTCATGATCTCACGATGGATCAAATAGTGCAGCTGCCACATACAATCCTGTCACCCAGTATCAACCAGCCAAGGTCTTCTTGGTTTTATCCCTTGTTCAATACAACTGATTTTCGTTTTCTTCTACTGTTCCAGTGATTGGAGTTTTGAGTATCTCACACTAATTGCAGAAATGTTGCAGAGTTTCTTGGAGGTGGAGCCACAGTGAAATGTCAGACGTTCAGTTACAGGATTGATATAAGGTATATCTGGTACAGAGGTTTGAAGAAAATATCATAGTGAACAATTATGTAGATATCAATTAAAAAATAAGTATATTCCCAATGACACACCTTGAGGTAAGCCTTTTAAATGAAGGCAGCATCTCTGAATAGTTTATTTTCTTGGCTTACAGAAATTGCTCCTGACTCAGGAGGTGACCTGAACCCCGATTATAAATACCACTTTATTTGCAAGCATGTCTAATCTGTGACCCACTATGAATGCAGCCCAATGCAAAATTGTATCTGAAGGGGGAATTTCTGATTTATTGGAGACTCAGTTGTGTCATGTGATGTTTCTCTGGACACTGTCTCATGAGGGGATGTTTTTGCTGAAGCAGACACGTGGGAGGATGCCTTGCTCAGAAGAGACATGTGTTTTTCTGGAAGCTGCCTGGAAAAAAGGGCATGTGGTGTTTGTTTTGTTAGAGTGGATGCTTGAGAGAACATGCGATGTTTGGAAAGTGTATAGATATAACCCAACAGACAGTGGATGATGCTGTGTGGCATTGGTTTACCCTGCTACTCTTTGCTGGTCTTCATTGATGATGCTGTGACAGTGATTTGCCTTGCCTTCTTTCCTGATCATCATTTGTCATGACTTCATAGAGAGAAACTCACCAAAGAACTTCTGGGGATGTTCTGGTGGCTTCTTGCCGTTTCTGTGTACTCAAGCTAATTGGCAGAGGCTCTCAGTTTCTTCTGGATCAAACTGTCATTGCTGATTTGTGAATGGTGTTTGAGAATATCTCAAGCTACCACTGCTCATTCATGTGAACTGAACTGCTGCTATCCTGGCAACAAATACTGGGATCACCCCAAAAAACTATTTCTAAACAGGTCCACATCCTCTCTGCCCTATGACTGTTCCTTTTTTCACTACTTCTGGTGGGTGGTGGGCTAGAAGGGAAGTTAAAACATTTAAATACCCTTATAAACTAGATTTTGAAAAATTAAAGTAAACATACAATAGTGTGAAATTGTGTGTGTGTGCGTGTGTGTATAACCCCTTTGCAAATGGTTCTCAGGTACAAATTTTGTGTGTGCAAACCAAAATCAGGTTGCAATGTAAAAGGCTGCATACACTTAGAATGGTAATTCACTTTTTCTTCATAACAACTCAGGAATGAGCTTGCATCCTGGTTCTAGCAAGAAAAATGGAAGCCTTTGCAACTAGACTTCTAGAAGGATTTCTGCCCTGCTCCCATTTGGACTCTCGCATGTTATAGCTATAACTGGTTCAATGCCATTTAAGAATGAACCTTATGCTAAGAACAGCACGATGAAGATGTGGAAGGAACCTGAGTTTAAGATCTCCCTGAGTCATTAAACCCTTTTATCTGATACCTGGCTTGCATCTGCTTTCCTGCTGGGAGCCCTTTGGGTGCTTTTTTACAACTCAAAGCACCTAACTAAACGACTGTTTTTCACACTGGACCAGAGGGATAAAGAATTAGTCTGTTGAAAAGCCTATGTACTCTTTTTCTCTTAGGGTAAGAAGAGATCATATGTTAATTCTGGCACATTGGAAATTTTATAGATAGATGGCATCCTCATATTTTTTTCGAGATAAGATTCCAAGATTCAACTCTGTGACTTACAGACTGTGAACTTGCTCAACTTAGTAGTCTCTAAGCTTCAAATTTTCAATTGCAATATAGATTATGGATATCATTATAATTTACATACGGCTTTATATTACATAATCATGGATAACATAGTATATTGTAAGTATGCATGTGGGGTGTTTGTGTACACATGTGTATGTGTGTATGAGTGTATGTGTATGCAAGTAAAGGCTAAAGACTGACTTCTGATATCTTCCTTAGTTACTCTTTATACCTTATCTTTTGAAATATCTCTCAAATAACCCAGTGTTAACCATTTGACAAGACTGGCTGCCCAGCTAGCTACAGTAATCTGCTTATATCCACATCTCCCTCTCTCTTTTATTATTTTGGTTTTGTTTTTTGTTTTGTTTTGTTTTTATGATTTTTTTCTTATTTTTAATCATAAACAATTTTATTAGATATTTTCTTCACTTACATTTCATATGCTATCACTACAGTCCCCTATACCTGCCTCCCACCCTGCTCCCCAACACGCCCATTCCTGCTTCCTGGCCATGGCATTCCCCTGTACTGGGGCATATAATCTTTGCAAGACCAAGGGCCTCTCCTCCCAATGATGACTGACTAGGCCAACTTCTGTTACATATGCAGCTAGAGACATGAGCTCTGGGGGTGAAAGACCCACAACGTGAGGACTCCCCCACGTTCTGACTCAGGAGAGGCGACACCCCAAAATCACCCACAAGAAACTGTATTGCTGCAACTGCAAGAGGATTTTTATTCAAGAGCGCTCTGGGGCCCACGGTCATACACCAAGCAGGGGTAGAGGACCGTGGCGCCCCGAGTAGCTGGATAAGGGGGTATTTAAAGGAAGAAACCACAACTCAAGGAGGTGGGGAGGGCGTTGTTGGAAAATACCAAAAATACCAGTTAAGAGTCACAAGGAAGTGTAAAGTCACAAATGTCACAAGGAATACCTGGTAATTGTGAGGGTTATTTCTCAAGACAGGTTCTAAGAGCCCCTAACGATAGCACATTAGCATTGCAGGTTCCAGTAATGGTCAGGGTGCCATTCTTTGAATTGAACCCAGGAAGCGGGTGGGTGGAGGAATGTCGCTATCTGTTTTATGACCAGCACCTGGAGCACTAAGCCACAAAGACCACACTCTCAAGCCTGGGCCTAAAAGCCTCGAATTTTGCTATACTTCTTCAGGGGTACTGGTTAGTTCATATTGTTGTTCCTCCTATAGGGTTGCAGACCCATTCAGATCCTTGGGTACTTTCTCTAGCTCCTCCACTGAGGGCCCTGTGTTCCATCCAATAGCTGACTGTGAGCATCCATTTCTGTATTTGCCAGACACTGGCATAGCCTCAAAAGAGATAGCTATATCAGGGTCCTGTATGCAATAGTGCCTGCGTTTGGTGGCTGATTATGGCATGGAACTCCCGGTGGGGCAGTCTCTGGATGGTCCTTCCTTCTGTCTCAGCTCCGAACTTTGTCTCTGTAACTCCTTCCATGGGTATTTTGTTCCCCATTCTAAGGAGGAACGAAGTATCCACACTTTGGTCTTTTTACTTGATGAGTTTCATGTGATTTACAAATTGTATCTTGGGTGTTCTAAGTTTCTGGGCTAATACCCACTTATTAGTGAGTGCCTATCATGTGAGTTCTTTTGTGATTGGGTTACCTCAAACAAGATGACATCCTCCAGACCCATCCATTTGCCTAAGAATTTCATAAATTCATTGTTTTAAATAGCTAAGTAGTACTCCATTGTGTAAATGTACCACATTTTCTGTATCCATTCCCCTGTTGAGGGTCATCTGGGTTCTTTCCAGCTTCTGGCTATTATAAACAAGGCCACTATGAACATAGTGGACCATGTGTCCTTATTACAAGTTGGGACATCTTCTGGGTATTGCTCGATCTTCCAGCACGACTCTGTCCAATTTTCTGAGGAACTGCCAAACTGATTTCCAGAGTGGTTGTACAAACTTGCAATCCCAACAGCAATCAAAAAGTGTTCCTCTTTCTCCACATCCTCACCAGCATCTGCTGCCACATGAATTTTAGATCTTAGCCATTCTGACTGGTGTGAGGTGGAATCTCAGGGTTATTTTGATTTGAATTTCCCTGAAGATTAAGGATGTTGAACATTTTTTCAGGTGCTTCTCAGCCATTTGGTATTCCTCAGTTGAGAATTGTTTGTTTAGCTCTGTACCCCATTATTTAATGGGATTATTTGATATTCTGGAGTCCAGCCTCTTGAGTTTTTTGTATATATTGAATATTAGTCCCCTATCTGATTTAGGATTGGTAAAAATCCTTTCCCAATCTGTTGGTGACCTTTTTATCTTATTGACAGTGTCTTTTTGCCCTACAGAAGCTTTGCAAATTCATAAGGTCCCATTTGTCGATTCTTGATCTTACATCACAAGCCACTGGTGTTCTGTTCAGGAATTTTCCCCCTGTACCCATATCTTTGGGGTTTTCCCCCACTTTCTCCTCTATAAGTTTAGTGTCTCTGGTTTTATGTGGAGTTCCTTGACCCACTTAAGACTTTAGCTTTATAAAAAGCAATTATAATGGATCAATTCCCATTCTTCTACATGATAACCGCCAGTTGTGCCAGCACCACTCACTGAAAATGCTGTCTTTTTTCAACTGGATGGTTTTCGCTCCTTTGTCAAAGATCAAGTGATCATAGGTATGTGGGTTCATTTCTGGGTCTTTAATTCTGTTCCATTGATCTACCTGTCTGTTGCTGTACCAATACCATGCAGATTTATCACAATTGATCTGTAGTACAGCTTTAGGTCAGGCATGGTGATTCTCCCATTGGTTCTTTTATTGTTGAGAGGAGTTTTTGCTATTCTAGGTTTTTTGTTATTCCAGATGAATTTGCAAATTGCCCTTTCTAACTCAGTGAAGAATTGAGTTGGAATTTTGATGAGGATTGCATTGAATCTGTAGATTGCTTTCGGCAAGATGGCCATTTTTACTATATTAATCCTGCCAATCCATGAGCATGGGACATCTTTCCATCTTCTGAGATCTTCTTTGATTTCTTTCTCCAGAGACTTGGAGTTCTTATGATACAAATCTTTCACATCCTTAGTTAGAGTCACACCAAGGTATTTTATATTATTTGTGACTATTGTGAAGGGTGTTGTTTCCCTAATTTTTTTCTCATCCTGTTTATCCTTTGTGTAGAGAAAGGCCACTGATTTGTTTGAGTTAATTTTATGTCTAGCTACTGCACTGAAACTGTTTATCAGGTTTAGGAGTTCTTTGGTAGAATTTTTGAGTCACTTATATATACTATTATAACATCTGCAAATAGTGATATTTTGACTTCTTCCTTTCCAATTTGTATTCCTTTGATCTTCTTTTGTTGTCTAATTGCTCTGTTTAGGACTTCAAGTACTATATCGAATAGGTAGGGAGAGAGTGGTCAGCCTTGTCTAGTCTTTGATTTTAGTGGGATTGTTTCAAGTTTCTTACCATTTTGTTTGATGTTGGCTACTGGTTTGCTGTATATAGCTTTTATTATATTTAGGTACGGGCCTTGAATTCCTGATCTTTCCAAGACTTTTATCATAAATGGGTGTTGGATTTTGTCAAATGCTTTCTCAGCATCTAATGAGATGATCATGTGGTTTTTGTCTTTGAGTTTGTTTATATAGTGGATTTTGTTGATGGATTTCTGTATATAAAACCATCCCTGTATCCCTGGAATGAAGCCTACTTAATCATGATGGATGATCGTTTTTGATATGTTCTTAGATTTGGTTTGAGAGAATTTTATTGAGTGTTTTTCATTGATATTCATAAGGGAAATTGGTTCTCTTTCTTTGTTGGGTCTTTATGTGGTTTAGGCATCAGAACAATTTTGGCTTCATAGAATGAAATGGGTAGAGAACCTTCTGTTTCTATTTTGTGGAATAGCTTGAGGAGAATTAGAATTAGGTCTTCTTTGAAGGTCTGATAGAACTCTACACTAAATCCATCTGGTCCTGGGCTTTTTTTGGTTGTGAGACTATTAATGAGTGCTTCTATTTCTTTAGGGGATATGGTACTGTTTAGATCATTAATCTGATCCTGATTTAATTTTGGTACCTGGCATCTGTTTAGGAATTTGTCCATTTCACACAGGTTTTCCAGTTTTGTTGAGTATAGCCCTTTGTAGTAGGATCTGAAGATGCTTTGGGTTTTTCATGTTCTGTTTTTATGTCTCCTTTTCATTTCTGATTTTGTTAATTGGGATACTGTCCCTGTGCCCTCTAGTTAGTCTGACTAAGTGTTTATCTATCTTGTTGATTTTCTCAAAGAACCAGCTCCTGGTTTGGATGATTCTTTGAATAGTTCTTTTATTTCAACTTGGTTGATTTCAGCCTTGACTTTGATAATTTCCTGCCCTCTACTCCTATTTGGTGAATTTGCTTCCTTTTGTTCTAGAGCTTTTAGGTGTTCTGTCAAGCTGCTAGTGTATGCTCTCTCTAGTTTCTTTTTGGAGGCACTCAGAGCTATGAGTTTTCCTCTTAGGAATGCTTTCATTGTTTCCCACAAGTTTGGGTATGTTGTGGCTTCATTTTCACTAAACTCTAAAAAGTCTTTAATTTCTTTCTTTCTTTCTTTGTTCCTTGACCAAGGTATCATTATGAGTAGAGTGTTGTTCAGCTTCCACGTGAGTATTGGCTTTCTATTATTTATGTTGTTATTGAAGATCAGCCTTAGTCTGTGTTGATCTGATAGGATGCATGGGACAATTTCACTATTTTTGTATTTGTGGAGGCCTGTTTTTTGACCAATTATATGGTCAGTTTTGGAGAAGGAACCATGAGGTGCTGAGAAGAAGGTACATCCTTTTGTTTTAGGATAAAATGTTCTGTAGATAACTGTTAAATCCATTTGTTTCATAACCTCTGTTAGTCTCAATGTGTCTCTGTTTAGTTTCTGTTTCCAGGATCTGTCCATTGATGAACATGGGTTGTTAAAGTCTCCTACTATTATTGTGTGAGGTGCAATGTGTGCTTTGAACTTTAAAGTTTCTTTAATGAATGTGGCTGCCCTTGCATTTGGAGCATAGATATTCAGAATTGGGAGTTCATCTTGGAAGATTTTACCTTTGTTGAGTAAGAAGTGCCCCTCCTTGTCTTTTTTGATAACTTTGGGTTGGAAGTTGATTTTATTTGATATTAGAATGGCTGCTCCAGCTTGTTTCTTCAGACCATTTGCTTGGAAAATTGTTTTCCAGCCTTTCATTCTGAGGTAGTGTCTGTCTTTTTCCCTGAGGTGGATTTTCTGTAAGCAAAAAATGTTGGGTCCTGTTTGTGTAGCCAGTCTGTTAGTCTATGTCTTTTTATTGGGGAATTGAGTCCATTGATATTAAGAGTTATTAAGGAAAAGTAATTGTTGCTTCCTGTTATTTTTGTTGTTAGAGTAGTGATTCTGTTCTTGTGGCTGTTTTCTTTTAGGTTTGCTGAAGGATTACTTTTTTGCTTTTTCTAGGCTGTAATTCCTGTCCTTGTGTTGGTGTTTTTCCATTTTATCCTTTGAAGGGCTGGATTCGTGGGAAGATATTGTGTGAATTTGGTTTTGTCATGGAATACTTTGGTTTCTTCATCTATAGTATTTGAGAGTTTAGGTGGGTATAGTAGCCTGGGCTGGCATTTGTGTTGATTTTCTCAAAGAACCAACTCCACATTTGGTTAAATCTTTGAATAGTTCTTCTTGTTTCCACTTGGTTGATTTCACCCCTGAGTTTGATTATTTCCTGCTGTCTACTCCTCTTGGGTGAATTTTCTTCTTTTTTTTCTAGAGCTTTTAGATGTGTTGTCAAGCTGCTAGTGTGTGCTTTCTTCAGTTTCTTTTTGTAGGCACTCAGAGCTATGAGTTTCCCTCTTAGAAATGCTTTCATTGTGTCCCATAGGTTTGGGTATGTTGTGGCTTCATTTTCATTAAACTCTAAAAAGTCTTTAATTTCTTTCTTTATTCCTTCCTTGACCAAGGTATCATTGAGAAGAGTGTTGTTCATTTTCCATGCAAATGTTGGCTTTCCACTATTTATGTAGTTATTGAAGATTATTCTTAGTCCATGGTGGTCTGATAGGATGCATGGGACAATTTCAATATTTTTGTATCTGTTGAGGCCTGTTTTGTGACCAATTATATGGTCAGTTTTGGAGAAGGTCCCGTGAGGTGCTGAAAAGAAGGTATATCCTTTTGTTTCAGGATAAAATGTTCTGTAGATATCTGTTAAGTCCATTTGTCTCATAACTTCTGTTAGTTTCACTGTGTCCCTGTTTAGTTTCTGTTTCCACGATCTGTCCATTGATGAAAGTGGTGTATTGAAGTTGCCCACTATTATTGTGTGAGGTGCAATGTGTGCTTTGAGCTTTACTAAAGTGTCTTTAATGAATGTGGCTGCCCTTGCATTTGGAGCATAGATATTCAGAATTGAGAGTTCCTCTTGGAGGATTTTACCTTTGATGAGTATGAAGTCCCTCTTTGTCTTTTTTGATAACTTTGGGTTGGAAGTCGATTTTATTCGATATTAGAATGGCTACTCCAACTTGTTTCTTCAGGCCATTTGCTTGGAAAATTGTTTTCCAGCCTTTTACTCTGAGGTGGTGTCTGTCTTTTTCCCTGAGATGGGTTTCCTGTAAGCAGCAGAATGTTGGGTCCTGTTTGTGTAGCCAGTCTGTTGTTGCTTCCTTTTATTTTTGTTGTTAGAGTTGGCATTCTGTTCTTCTGGCTGTCTTCCTTTTGGTTTGTTGAGGGATTACTTTCTTGCTTTTTCTAGGGCATGATTTCCTTCCTTGTATTGGTTTTTTTCTGTTATCATCCTTTAAAGGGCTGGATTTGTGGAAAGATATTGTGTGAATTTGGTTTTGTCGTGGAATACTTTGGTTTCTCCATCTATGGTAATTGAGAGTTTGGCCGGGTATAGTAGCCTGGGCTGGCATTTGTGTTCTCTTAGTGTCTGTAGAACATCTGTCCAGGCTCTTCTGGCTTTCATAGTCTCTGGTGAAAAGTCTGGTGTAATTCTGATAGGCCTGCCATTATATGTTACTTGACCTTTCTCCCTTGCTGCTTTTAATATTCTATCTTTTTTTAGTGCATTTGTTGTTCTGATTATTATGTGTCGGGAGGAATTTCTTTTCTGGTCCAGTCTATTTGGAGTTCTGTAGGCTTCTTGTATGATCATGGGCATCTCTTTCTTTAGGTTTGGGAAGTTTTCTTCTAAAATTTTGTTGAAGATATTTGCTGGTCCTTTAAGTTGAAAATCTTCATTCTCATCAACTCCTATTATCCGTAGGTTTGGTCTTCTCATTGTGTCCTGTATTTCCTGGATGTTTTGAGTTAGGATCCTTTTGCGTTTTGTATTTTCTTTGATTGTTGTGCCGATGTTCTCTATGGAACCTATGCACCTGAGATTCTCTCTTCCATCTCTTGTATTCTGTTGCTGATCCTCGCATCTATGGTTCCAGATTTCTTTCCTAGGGTTTCTATCTCCAGCGTTGCCTCACTTTGGGTTTTCTTTATTGTGTCTACGTCCCTTTTTAGGTCTAGTATAGTTTTATTCATTTCCATCACCTGTTTGGATGTGTTTTCCTGTTTTTCTTTGAGGACTTCTACCTCTTTGGTTGTGTTTTCCTGTTTTTCTTTAAGGACTTGTAACTCTTTAGCAATGTTCTCCTGTATTTCTTTAAGTGAGTTATTAAAGTCCTTCTTGATGTCCTCTACCATCATCATGAGATATGCTTTTAAATCCGGGTCTAGCTTTTCGGTTGTGTTGGGGTGCCCAGGACTAGGTGGGGTAGGAGTGCTGTGTTCTGATGATGGTGAGTGGTCTTGATTTCTGTTAGTAGGATTCTTGCGTTTGCCTTTTGCCATCTGGTAATGTCTGGGGCTGTGCAGAATACACTGGGCAGGGTCCCGGAACCAAGATGTCTGTTGCCGATGCTCAGGCAAAGCGCTCCCTCTCTGCTCAGACCCCTTTCCAGTGGCCGGAAGGTGGCCGGATATCAGGGGCCTGTGCAGAATACACTAGGCGGGGTCCCAGAACCAAGATGTCTGCTTCTGATGCACAGGCAAAGCGTTCCTGGGCCGGTCGGATCCCTAACCAGTGGCCAGAAAAGTGGCCAGCTGTCTGGGGCCCGAAAAGGGGGCTGCCTTAGAAGCTCTGTGGCTCCCCCCCATCCCAGATGCTTTTAGCTTCTGTATTCTGTACTCTCACCTGTGCAGAATACACTCGGCGGGGTCCCAGAACCAGGATGCCTGCTGCCGATGCTCAGGCTAGGCACTCCCTCTCCTCTGTAGGCTTCTTGTATGTTCATGGTCATCTCTTTCTTTAGGTTAGGGAAGTTTTCTTCTATAATTTTGTTGAAGATATTTACTGGTCCTTTAAGTTGGAAATTTTCCTTCTCATCTATACCTATTATCCTTAGGTTTGGTCTTTTCATTGTGTCCTGGATTTCCTGGATGTTTTGAGTTAGGATCTTTTTGCATTTTGCATTTTCTTTGATTGTTGTGTCCATGTTTTCTATGGAATCTTCTGCACCTGAGATTCTCTGTGCCATCTCTTGTATTCTGTTGCTGATGCTCGAATCTATGTTTTCTGATTTCTTTCCCAGTATTTCTATTTCCAGAGTTGTCTCCTTTTGTGATTTCTTTATTGTTTCTACTTCCATTTTTAGATCCTGGATAGTTTTTTTTCAATTCTTTCACCTGTTTGGTAGTGTTTTCCTGTAACTCTCTAAGGGATTTTTGTGTGTCCTCTTTAAGGGCTTCTAGCTGTTTACCTGTGTTTTCCTGTATTTCCTTCTTAAAGTCCTCTATCATCATCATGAGAAGTGACTTTAGATCCATGTCTTGCTTTTCTGGTGTGATGGTGTATCCAGGACCTGCTATGGTGGGAGAGTTTGGGTCTGATGATGCCAAGTAATCTTGGTTTCTGTTGCTTCTGTTCTTATGCTTGCCTCCTGCCATCTGATTATCTCAAGGGCTTGCTGCCCTCAATATATGCGATTGGGGCTTGTCCTTCCTGTAATCCCGGTTGTTTCAGAACTCCTCAGAGTCCAGCTTTCTTTGTCATCCTGTGAACCCGGGATTCTGGGTGTGTCAGAGTTCTTGGCAGTCAAGTTTCCTTTGAGACCCTGGTGACCAAGCTCCTGAGATCCTGGGATCCTAGAATCCTAAAATCCTAAGATCCTGGGTGTGTTACAGCACCTGGAAGTAGTACCTCCTCTGGGGGACTGTGGGGCTGTCTGCTGTGTTCAAAACCAAGGTAGATCAGCACCGACTGGAATGAACCTGAATCACTGGTTGGGTGGGTTTCCTGTGTCCCTGATTCTGCTGGCACAGGCCCCTCATGGTTGTTTTGGAACAGATGTTGTGTTTGACTTACCAGTGATCCTAGGATCCTGGGCATGCTAGGGCACCTGCAGAGTAGAGAGTTCTCTGGGGGCCATGGGACTGTCCACCAAGTTCACACCCAAGGTGCAATAATCTACTTTTTAAAAATATATCAATTTCTCTAAAACAATCAGAATGTGAGAAAGAGTGCTAGAGAGATGGCTCAGTGACTGAGTTCTCACAGCTCTTCCAAATAACCTGAGTCTAGTTCTCAGCACACACATTAGGTAGCTCACAGCCACATGCAACTCCAGCTACAGGGGACCTCATACCTTTTCTGACCTTCATTGGTACCTGAATATATATAGTTCGCATACATGCACATGCTAAATAATAAAGAAAGTAAATGAAAAATATTAAATTTGGTGGAAAGAAAAGTAGACATTTCCTTGTGCCGTGAGTATTAATTTTTATGGCAGTCAGCTCTGAAGCCTTTCAGACTTTCTTTTGTGCTTGGGTACCTGACAGAATAATTTTTTTGACCTTAATTTTTCTCCTCTAATAATGAATACAGAATAATAGAGGTAATGGGGTGTAGATAATATTAGCAATGAGACCAGGATTCTCAGGGGGAAAATGGTGTCACAGGGTTGTTTGTGACTGCAGACATTCCCCTCTTATCCCAGAGCTGGGTGTTGCCTGGGACCATGGCTTTGAAGAAAAGGGAATGATCTCTCTAAGGGAAGAGATTTTTTTTTTTCAAGACAGGGTCTCTCTGTGTAGTCATGGCTGCCCTAGAACTCACTTTGTAGACCAGGCTGGCCTTGACTTCACAAAGATTGGCCTGTCTCTGACTTCTCAGTGTTGGGGTTAAAGGCATGCACTACTACTGCCTGAAGGGAAGAAACTTTTTGAACTTCTCCAAAACTAAAAGAAAATGTGACAGACAGGCATACAAGGGAAAGAGGAAAAAGAGAACAGGGAACAAGGGGTTCCTTAGAGGCAAAGAGATCCAGTATTAAAAATTATGAAATCGCTGCTGCACTAATGTTATTTTCTTTTCTTCCACACCTACTCCAGAAAATTACCATTAAAATCAGCTAACCCCACAAATATTTGCTACTAGTGGTTTTAAAGTATAATTCCTGAGGGAACAGAAACAGCTGTAGAATAGGCAAAGGTTGATTGGTGCAAAGGAGAGGCCGGTGGCAACCATGAGAAATTAAAATCTAACTTCTCTCTTTAACCCTGGGCTCAGCCAGACTGTAGAAATCACACACTGGACGGGAGACAGGCGTGTTGATTCCATACACACTTATGAATCACTTGTGTGTCAGACACAGGTCTGAGTACCAGAGATGAACAAGCAAAAGCTTAAGAGAGACAGAAAATAATCAGAGGCAGATAAATGTGATCTGTTGCTTCCTCACCTACTAGGAAGAAAACTAAGGATGGGTAAGAAAGTAGAGATGGACAGGGGAAAGTAACTGCCTATCTGGGAAAGTGCACACAACAGGCATAACCACTAAATTCTAATGCTTAGGGACAGGAGCTACCTGATTGCGGATAAGAGGTATCTTAGCATGGCGGGAATGAGGAAGCAAGTAGCAGGGGACAAAACCAATGGAAAAGGAAAGGGCCACATCACCAAGGGCCTGGACTAGAGTATAGCCTTCAGGGACAAAAGAATGGGTCCTGCTTGTACTAGTGTATAGGCAGAGAGTAGTGGTGGTGGGTTGTATATTTTGAAAGATAAATCAACAATATTTACTGATAGATTGGATAAGATGTATAGGAAAAAAGAAGAATCATAACTGATATCCATATTTATTCATTTAGTTGGTTTTTGTTGTCGTTGTTTAAAAAAAAAGAGTAATGTGTTAAAATTATTAAAGTAACACCCATTCATTGTAGAAAAGAAATATATGGCTGGGAACATAACACAGTGGCAGGGCATGTGTTTACCACATGTGAGAAAGAGAGAGAGAGAGAGAGAGAGAGATTTAAATAACGCAGAAAACTTAGAAGACAAAAACATGCAGCTAGATTCTCACAATCCCATTGCTTATGGATACTTTACTATGCAGCAGTGTGTGTGTGTGTGTGTGTGTGTGTGTGTGTGTGTGTGTGTGTGTGTGTTGGGAACACATGAACAAATGTCTGTTCACTCCTGGCAGGGCATACATGATAAGTAAACAAAAACTAATTGCACCCAAGTTAGCTTAGTGAACTCGTGAGTTACCGGGTTACTTAGAGGAGGATGGTGCGTGGCTGCTTACACGAACGTGGGTGACCCAAAGATAGTTTTGTGGCTGAAAAGTTTGTCTTAGCATAGGCGATGAGTCAGAAAAGAGTCATATCTCAGTCTCCCAGCACAACTTTCAGGCAGTTCAGCTGGCTAAGAGCCTACTCTGCCCAACAACTGTTTACTGTTTTTATCATCTTGAAGAGTGGCCTTGAGGATATTGTAACTTCTTAGCTTCTGTGCCTTATAAATTTTATGTGCTTCCTGGGATTAGAGGTTTCATGAGTTTTCTGGTTGTGATGGACTTTCTCCTTAAAGAATGTTTCATTTCAGAGGAATAGCTACTCAGCACTCAACTCCCCCCTCCAGCTCTGCCTTTCTTCCACCCCTCCTCCACCCCCTCAGCTGTGGCTGAGTATTGGGCCTTTATACCACAACAAACACCATTTCTTTTGGGGAGCTTGACCAGTCATGAGTCTGTACAGTACACTCCTCATTGCACAAAAAAATTCCCTCCATGTTCAACCTGGCTGGCAACAGCATAATTTATGGGCATAAACAGAAATGTCTAGAAGGTAATTTGATGGATATATTACAGTCACTTAACAAAACAATAATAGCTGCTTCTCCACTGGGGCCTGCAACCTCCTAAGCCATGGATGTTTGCCCTGGATTAAAATACTTGACATATATCGTTTTCTATGGACTGGATCTTAAATACAATTAGAAGGCAATTGGTTGCACCCATACTATTCATGTCACTATTGCACCAGTTGATACACCTTGCCAGATATGTTGTCACGGTAGTATGTAGAATCCATGGCAAAGAAAGTTTGCTAGTGCCAATTATTCTCCATGAACCCACTGTCTCTGTTAGGGTTTCTATTGTGAAGAGACACCATGACTACCACAACTCTGATAGAGGAAAACATTTGACTGGGTCTGGCTTACAGTTTCAGAGGTTTCATCCATTAGCATCATGGCTGGAAGCATGGAGGCATGAAGGCAGACATGGTGCTGGAGAAGGCATTTAGAGTTCTACATCTGGGTTGACAGACAGTGGGAAGAGACATTGCCACACTGGGCCTAACTTGAGTAAAAAAAAATCCACTCCTGGTAATACACTTTCTCCAACAAGACCACACCCACCACAATATGGCAACATCTCTCAACAGTGGCAGTCCCTGTGAGCCTATGGGGCTATTTTCATTCAAACTACCACATCCACCTTCAAATACTTTGAAGATAGGCAGCAGAGGATATTCATTCCCATCACAGCTGAGCTGATTTCTTGCTGTTGGGCAGCCAAACTGCAGTAGTGCCTTTAGCAATAAAGACTTACAATCTAGTTCTGACATGCAACCAACAGCAGTGACAATAGATTTGGAGGAACCTCAGGACCTCCCTTGTCCAGCAACCCACATGGAAGCAACCTAAACCTGGCTCTAGTATTTTCCTCCTATGGCTCCTGCAAGTACCTTTCTACTCACACAAAATGCCTTCATTCAAACTCCTTAGCTAATAATCTTACTGTGCTTGAGAATTTACAAGTCTGCAAAGATGCTCAAGGGTTAGCATTCCATAAATCAATCTCTTTTAGAAAGGGTGGAAAATATTTTTGGAAGATGCAGTGCTCTCTACTCTAAGTGAGTACAAATTGGTTCTAGATAGCTACAGAGATACTAAAAGAGAAATGTTATCAGGGTCCAATAAATGATCCTATCACTTGTATCAACCTTTCTGACAAGGTTGATTGCTTCTCATTGCTTCTCCATGCCACAGGAGATTGTGAGAGAGGCTGTCATTTCTGTTCAAAACTCTTCTTCAATTCTTGTTTGTAAGAAGAAGGGATCCAGTAGGAGGGAAGAGGATAAGAGAGTATAATTGGGAGCCAGTGATCAAAGATTAGTTGTGAAAAAATAAATATAAAACAAACA
Organism: Mus caroli; assembly: GCF_978045245.1. Taxonomy (NCBI): domain Eukaryota; kingdom Metazoa; phylum Chordata; class Mammalia; order Rodentia; family Muridae; genus Mus; species Mus caroli. Next base: position 120,705,917 of record NW_028227261.1, read on the forward strand.
AAAAAGAAAAGAAGCCAGGAAAGCATTAAAGAATGTGTTACAAATGTGTTATACACTTTTCACCAACCACCATAAATATGGACACTGGTAGAATCAATCAAATTAGCCTGGAATAAGAAGGCTGAGATACAGGAGACACACAGGTCTCCCATGGCATGCTCAGAGTCTTCTGACACACCTGTGTGCTTTGGAATTGTGTGATCTGAACTGAGAGGCATGGAAGAGCTGATGAAGCACTCTTCATCGTTCTTGAGGAAACCCATTAAGCAATAAAGCCACTTATTCTGGACTGTATATTAAATGAGCATCAAGGACTGGGGAGTAGCTCAACCGTAGAGGACTTATTTAGGATATGCAAGGCCCTAGGTTCAACCACCAGTACTGGTAAAGCTAATTAAGTGCCAGCAAAGCTGAAAACAAGACCAAAATAAATAAGTAAGTGAAGTTAGAGTCTTCTCATCTCAAGCAGTTCAAATGTAGAATGTTTCCTAATTATACTTTGCTATATGAGCCATTATTTAAGCCTTGTGGACATGCTGGGTCAGGGGACTTATTGTTTATTCCTCTATTAAGTCAGAGCTGAGGGATATCTTCTGTCATTTCAAACTCATTATCCCCTCCTCATTGTCCATTTCTGCCCATGGGTTCCGTCTTGCTTAGCTTTCTAGTGCTATAATAAAATACTATGACCAAAAGCCACGTAAAGGGGAATGTTTTCATTGTTGTTGTTTTATTAATCATGTTATTAGTTTACATTTTAAATGATATCTCCCTCCCTGGTTACTCCTCCAGAAACCCCCATTCCATCCCTCCTCTCGCCCCTCCCCTTTGCCTCTATGAGTGTGCTCCTCCACCCACCCACTTACCCCCACCTCACTGATCTAGCATTCCCCTACACTGGGGCATTAAGCCTCCACAGGACCAGGGGTCTCCCCTCCAAATTAATATTAGATAAGGTAACTGTCTATTACATATGTAGCTGGAGCCATGGGTCACTCTATGTGTACTCTTTAGTTGTCGGTATATTCCCTGGGAGCTCTGAGTGGTCAGGTTCGTTGATATTGCTTTTCTTATGGGGTTGCAATCCCCTTTAGTTCCTTCAGTCCTTCTAGCTCTTCCACTGGGGTTCCCAGGCTCAGTCTGACGGTTAGCTGTGAGTTTCTGCATCTGTATCGGTCAGGTTGACTTACATACCTCAGCTCAGGGTCCATTTAGAGAAGTCAAGGCAGAAATCTGGGACAGGGACTGAAGCAGCAGCCATGAAGGAATAATGCTCATTGGTTTGCTTTTTATACATCCCAGAACCACCTACCCAGGCATGGCATCGCCCTCAATGGCCTGCTCCCTCACATCAAACATCAACCAAGGAAATGCCATCCACAGACTTGTCCGATGGAAGCAGTTCCTCAATTAATAGTCCTTCTCCCCAGATGGCCTTTGCTTGTGTCAAGTTGACAAAAAAGTCTAACCAGCACAGGTTCCAAGTTTTGGGGTCAAGGGAAGTTCTCTTTAGCTTAGATATTACTGCACTTGTTTCCCCTATGTCTTTCCAACTATATTTATAAAATACTGTTAAGACAACACATGTCTCATCCTGCCCTCTTTCTACCTTTGAGCAGACAGGGCATCTTTCCCAGTTGTAATCCCTCTCTCATGCAGGTAAGTTCTTTCTGGGAAGACAGCTTTGCTTCAGCTGCATGCCCACAGCAAAGACCAGTCCACAGCCACCACATCTTGCTTACCATCCCATCCCACAGTGCTTCCAGGAATTACAGTGTGTCCTCTTCCCCATTAGCTGCTCTGGTAGAAGAGGCATCCTTACACATACAAGAGAAATGCTGTTCATTCAGACTTGTCACCTGTAGTGACTCATTTCTTGCTGCTGAGACAAAAATGCCTGACTGGTGGTTTGAGTTGTAAATGTCCCCTAGTCTCTGGTATTTGGATATTTGCTTTTTAGGGTCAATGACTTTCTAAGCCAATGTCCTCTCTCCAAATTAAAATTATTCTTTCCTCAGGAACCAAGAGCCCACCTTAATTTCTTAATGTTATCAGTAACCCGTATTTTTACAGAAATGAGGAATTCCACAAACCTGATCTTGTCAGCCGAGGGAGCCTGGGATTTCCAAACCCAGTTCCACTGACTGATGGCTTGTGAAAGAGACTTGTTAGTTTGTGAATTTGCAGATAGGAGGGCTATATATACTTGTTTGTTACAGAAATATGCACAAGTAGAAGGGCCTTCTGTGTCAAAAAGCTGATATTGTCTGTGTCTTTTTTCTTAAAAACAAAACAAAATAAAATCACTGAACATGTGATTAATGTTTGAAATAGATGTATAAATGTTCATAAGCACAAAATATACCCTTATTAAACTGTAAACAAAAGCCAGTTTTATAGCTACGATTCAAAATACACAGCTGTTAATAACCAATTTTTATAGAAATACTTCATCTTGCCTTTGGCTATCCTGTGAGAGAACTGATGCAGAAATTAAAACATAAGTTTGTTGGTATTCAAATATATAGCACAATTAAAATTATTATCATAACTAAAAAGAAATAAAGTTTTAGAGGGAGTATAGAAAAAAGTTACATGTCAAATCCTGCCTGTGGAGCATGCACTAAAATAACCACTGATAAACCGACCAAGGAGAGCTCTGGGGAGGGGTGTGGCAGATTTGCTTTTATGTTTGGTTGTCTGTTTAACTTTGACTAAGTTTTTTCTCATAATTCTCACTTTTTTTTTTTTTTACAGATTCATCCAGGTCTTCTTTATTTTTTATTTTTCTCTATTAGCTTTCATACATTGTAATTAATACATCACTTCCCCCTTCCTGCTTCTTCTCCAAGCCCCTCCTAGGTTCCCTCCCTCCATCTTTTCCCATATCTCTTCCACTCTCAAATTGTCAGCCTTTTCTTCCCTGATTATCACTATTAAATATACTTGTGTGTAGATATGTGCGTTTGCAAATATACAAATATAACCTGCTGAATCCAGTCCTTTTTTGTTGTTTGTGTGTACTTTTTAAAATAAGTATATAAGATACCTGTTCTACTTTGTTTCCCATTGCTGGGATAAATAATACTACCAAGAACAACTTGGGAAGAAAATTTTAACTGACAGCTTACAGTCCATTATTGAAGGAAGATGAGGCAGGACTGGAGTAGGAACTAAAGAACGAGCCATGGAGGGAAGTCATTTACTGGCTTACTGAGGGCTTGCTCAGCTACCTCTCTTATACAGTCTAAGCCCACCTGTCCAGGGATGGCCCTGCCTACAGTGATCTGGGCCCTCCTACATTAACCAACGATCAAGAAAATGCTCCACAGACCAATACAAGCCAATACGATGGAGGTGTTTCCTTGACTGAAGTTCTCTTCCCAGGAATATCAAGATTTGGGTCATACTGACACTGAGCAGCAGTGTTGTATACTATTCTAGCCATTATGAACATGTGTTTTGGTAGCTTCTCCTCCCTCCTCTATCCCGCCTTCACCTTCCCCTCAGTGACCCTGGTTGACTTTCTTGCCTTCGTGGCACATTATTCTCTCAGTCTCCTTCCTAGGCTTTTGGTCTTTGCACTCTCTCTCTCTCTCTCTCTCTCTCTCTCTCTCTCTCTCTCTCTCTCTCTCACACACACACACACACACACACACACAAACACAACACACGTATATGTGTGTATATATATGGCGGAGGGGTGTGGTACATATGGTATATATGTATACATATATAGATATATGTATACACAGGCAAGTGAGCACACGCGTGCCTGTGCATGCCCGTGTGTGTGTGTGTGTGTGTGTTGTTGTTGTTGTTAAAAGCTGAATCCCATAACTTTTGAGCTAAGTAAAATTGGAAAATTAGAAAACTAGACTTTTATAGTTTATCATCTGTGATATGTAATCACACTACAGTACACTGTAGTAATAAAGGACCTCTCATTTCTCAAGATATATTTCTTATGTATTCGTGCCTGTGAAGGCTGGGAGACAAATTAAAATGGCATTTCTCAGAAGCTGTCACAATTACTTTTTGAGGCAGGGTCTCTCATCATCCTGGAACTTTCCAAGTAAGCTAGGGACCAGCGAGGTCCAAACATCCCAATGATGGGATTATAAGTATAAACCACTACAACCAGATTGTTTTTTAAGTGGCTTCTGCACATCAGTTCCTCATGTTTGCGATGCATGCAATTCACTGACTAAGCCATCTCTCTGGCCCCTACCTCCTTTGCATGTATGTGTGGTATACATCAATGTTTCTGTTCATATGCATGTAGTATAGAAACATGTGAGTGCAGGAGCACAAACGTGTGTGCATCTAGGCCAGACATCAACATTGGATGTCTCCCTTGACCCCTCTGCATCTTATTCTTGGAGACAGAGCCTCCCACTGAACCTACAACTCACCACTTTGACTAGGTTGGCAGACCTGTGAGCGCTGAGGATTTGCCTTTCTCTGACTAGAATTACAAATGCGTTCGGCCTTTTCCATGGGCAGCAGGGAAATGAACCCAGGCCCTGTGCATCTTCATCCTGTGCTCTTCCATGTGGGCCAACTCCACAGCCCCACCTTCCTTCTTTTCCATCCTGTTTGAAGGACCTTCTCCAGGCAATGTTATAGACAGAAGCCTCATCCGAAACGAGTTTTTCTGACTCTTCAAGCAATATCCTTGTCTTCAGATGTGGATTTCTAAGACAATTTCAAGAAGCACACAGTTTAAAAGAAAAGTTTCAATTTCTAATAATCACTTGGCAACAAAACCAAGCTGCTTTATAAAAAGAAAAATCAGATATCTGGTCATCATTGGAGGAAGAGGGGACTTAAGGCAATAGAGTTACTTTTTTCCTTGAATATTTTGACTTTTTATCCAGTAGAACATGAATAATAAAATTTAAAAGTCTGCAACAATAACCCATGATAAAAATGAAACTTTAAAATCACTCATCCAAAAATATAGGCAAGGAGAGAGAATGGAACTCTGGGAAAGCAATCACTTTTATTCAGGAGATCTGGCAGCTGAGAAACAAGAGAAAATCAATAAGATACTGAAGAGTGTTCATGCAAACCATAGGACTAAAGAGGCAGGAGTGGCTATGCTAACATCAGATGAATGCAGCCTCAGAATAAAGGAAATTAGGAAGGAGGAATAGAACATTTATAAGATGAAGGCTGAGCACCTTAATTGTGTATCAGCATCAGAGTCTGAGAAAGCGGGGAGTGGGGGAAGCACATGTAGGATATGAATGCATAATGTATTCATTTTCTTATTATTAGAGAGCAGCACAGCAGTAATAAATTACAATGTCTTCGCTGGCCACAAGAATCTTAACACGACTTCCACCTCCTTGTAAGCATAACAGTGCCCGCAGTTATGACTTAGACTAGATTAGCAATAAAGCCCCACCCCAAGCAATACCCATCTCTCCTAGTAGCCATAAACAGGCTTTACTTTTCATTTGTTATCTACAAATTTATAATGTAGCTACCTTGTCTTCCTGGTGAGGCAATGTCCCTAAAGACAAAGAACAAATGATATGAACACAACAGAGGGGAAAGGGACCTAAGAAATGCCTCAAGACTAAAAGACACTTCGAACAGAACAGTTTTACAAGGAAATGCCCACCTAAGGCAGAAAAATACCCTTATGGATAGAGAAAATCAATTCTAGGCAAGCTGTATTTTTAAAATTTAGTTTGTTTATTTGTTTGACTTGCTTATTTTGGTTAGGTTTTTTGGGTTTAGCTTCGTTTTGTTTTGCTTTGTTTTGTGTACTCTCCATGTTGTGGAGTGTGTCCTTCTCTCTGGCCATCAGAGTATTGATGCAATGTACCCCCAAGACATTGGAGATTCTTTAGGAATCTCATGCTGAGAGAAGGAAAAGCCTGAAGCCTGCTACAAACCAGAAGAAAAACTTCTCTCCTGGAAAGATATTTCACACAGTAATTATGAAAGACAGTAACTTTAGTATGTAACAAATAAAACTCAAAAATTTAAATCAAAGAATGAAGAAACGTCCCATTGTAAAACATATAACACACTATGGGAAAGTGAAACAATCTAGACAGGAAATATGGATATAAGATCTAGCTATAAAAGAAAGTGACCGAATAGTGGGTGGAGAGGGAATGGGACTGTGCAGAGCATGCTTGATCTACACAAATACAAGGCCCTTAAGAAGTTGACAGAGCCTGGTGTGGCTGCTCCTTGGGAGGTTCAGCCAGCAACTGACCAGCAGATGTGGATGCTTGGAGCTAACCATCAGACTGAGCTCAGGGACCCTGGTAGGGAGCTGGAGGAAGGACTGTAAAAGCTGAGGGGGATTGCAGCCCCATAGGAAGAACAGCATCAGTTGGCTGGACCACCCAGTGCTCCCAGGGACTAGACCACCAACCAAGGAGTATACAGAGAGGGATCCATGACTCCAGATACATAGGTAGCAGAAGATGGTCTTGTCTAACATCAGTGGGAGGGGAGGTCCTTGGTCCTGTGGAAGTTTGATACCCCAGCATAGGGGATGCTGGAGTAGTGAGGCAGGAGAGGGTTGGTGGATGGGGGAGCACCCTCATAGAGGCAAAGGGGCAGGAGAAAAGGGAAGTTGTGGGATGGGGGGGCTTTGTGTGTTTGGGGGAGGGTGGTAACCGGGAAGTGGGATATCATTTGAGATGTAAATGAATGGAGTGGTTATAGAAGAAGAGGAAGAAGAAGAAGAAGGAGAAGGAGAAGGAGAAGGAGAAGAAGAAGAAGTTGTTGACAGAGCTTAGGACATGGGATGAAAGCTAACATGGCCCCAGGAGAAGGAGAGATAAGCCATGTGCAACTATGCTTGCAGATTAGGTGGTGAAATCCTTTGTTATATCAGGATAGTCTGTTACTTTAATTTTTTTTCAAATCCTATTTTCAATGCTTTAATGCTTTAACCTCCCTTTTAGCCCACCACCCACCAGAAGTAGTGGGAAAGAAAGAATGGAGGGAGTGGAGTTGTTTAGAAAGGTTCTTTGGAGAAACTCCCATCAGTGTTGTTAGGATATCGCAGCAGCTCGATCCACTTGCAAACACTTCATAGTTATACAAGCAGTCCCGTCCCAGTTCAACAGTGTCAGGATTAGCAGCAAGTGGCATGACCTAGCAGGTACAGCCAGGCGGGAGGGATTCAGACCGGCAGGGATTTCAGGAGCAGTTCTGCACTGTGCATCTCTCATCGAAAAGAAGATCAGTGAAGAAACAAGACCAACAAGCATTTAGCTATGCAAGCAAGCCAAGCTCAGTCTCCAACACTGTCCATGGAGTCCTTTTTGTATGCCCTGGAAACATCACGTGACCTCCATGGCTCTTGCCTCAGCAGGTGTCTTGCCTCAGCTCGTGAGTCTGTCTCAGCTGACATCACTCTGCCAATCAGCCCGAGACCACAGAAGGGACAGGAAGCCGCAGCCTATTACCAGAAGTTTTTTGGTGAATTTCTCTCTATGGAGTCCTGACAAATGGAACTCAGCTACACAATGTAAAGCAGACCGATATATGCATGTCATTATCTAAGAAATCTTCACCACGTGTCCTTTCATGTGCTTGCTTTAGCAGAGCCTTGCTTCACCTGTGTCTGCTTCAGTGAAACAAAATGTTCCTTCACAAGTCTACTGAAACATTCCTTCATGTGTCTGCCCCAGCAAAACACCATCCAACACAACTGACTCTCCAAAGAACCCTAAAGTTGCCACTTAAATCGCCCTCTTAAACATCTGAACTTGAGATTTAAAGACACAGAGAAGAATCGATGTGTTGCTGTTATCTGAGAAATCATGGCTCCCCTTTGTGTTAGTCTCACTAATAAAAATTTTAAAATGGACTTAGCAGGAAGCTCAAAGATAATTTTGTTGGAGTCTGGGAGAAAAAAAAAACCAAACAAACAGGAGGGTAGCAAAGCTGTAATCTCAGCAACTTTCAGAAGGAGAGAGATAGAGAAAAAGAAGGAAAGAAACCACGACCTTTTTAGTTGGGGTCAGAGAAAGCTGCCACGCTCAGCAATGGAGGTCTGCAAACATTGTCATGGCAGAGGGGAAAGGAGCTTCAGAGAAAGAGTGAGAAAGTCCAGGGTGTTGTGAAAAGCTTCCTTGGGCATCTGGACACTGCCTGAAAGAGAAAAAAGTAGAGCAAAAGACAAAGGAAAGGTAAGCTGCTTGTTATTGTTGTTGTTGTTGTTGTTGTTGTTGTTGTTGCTGCTGCTGCTGTTAGAACTCAAAAGGCAGACAAATTTAACACTGCCTCCATGTGGAAGTGTCTGTAAATGACTACACCGAAGGAGGGGTTTCTGGGAAGATAAGTACCTTATCTCACTAAAGGCATAATTATTCCTCCCATCTCGGTAGTATGTCTTCACAAGAATCAGCTTATATGTGGAATGGTCTTCTGGGCAGGTGACTGATAGGACCAGGTAGATTAAGGGAGGAGACAATAGTATATAATGTTCTAATCTTTGAAGCAGACCAGAAAGGTACCTCTCCATATTGTGAAGCAACCACAAAAAGAACCAAGTTTTATATTCTGCAACTAAAATACTGTATCTCAATAAACTCAGTAGACAGCTTTCTATATCCTATTAGTGCAATTTTTTTTGGTCATAACTCTGACCTGTCTTATATATATTAAATGATATAAATTTTCAGATACATTAATTTTTCCATATTTTATACTTTTGTTAGAATAATAAATTACTCAAAGTTTAAAATTTATATAAATTTTGAATGTATAAAATTTAGACTAAGTCAAGCAGAATGAAATGTATCATCCCAATCAAGTTTTTAAATGCCTAAAGACTTGGCTAGTCTTTGCAGACTTGGCTCTATGTCTGAACTAAGGCTCCAGAATTGCCCATGCTGACTCCCCGTCTCTGAAGGAAATGCCTGCTTCATCCAGCTTCAAAGGGGCCTCTGTCACATCAGGAATGAAAACCATCCATTACAGAAAGTGGTCTGATGTCATCATGGGGGACTTGAGAATATAGGAAAGAAAATCCTGTTTCGTGAACCACAGTCATAGTGTGTCCATCACTGCTGCACACAAGGAAAGAAAGGACTTAGGAGGCTTGGGTGGCTTGGGTCTGGGTCACCAGTTTTTAAAGGAGAGAGAGAGAGACAGAGAGACAGAGAGAGACAGAGAGAAAGAGAGACAGAGAGACAGACAGAGAGACAGAGACAGAGAGAGACAGAGAGAAAGAGAGACAGAGAGACAGAAAGACAGAGACAGAGACAGAGAGAGACAGAGAGATAGAGAGACAGAGAGAGATTTGTTTTCTTCTTGGAAAAAACAAACTGGTACAGCATGTTGTGCCTTGGGGAGGGAACAAAGGTTGCTATTTCCCCTTAATGACAGCTCTGGTTCTGAAATTGAGCACAGCAGGTAGGAAGTGCGTGTGCAGGTTTCAAAAGATACCGAAGTGTTACACAGGCACTTTGCTTAGGAATGAGCAACAACAAATGAGTTAATGGTTGGCTTTTCCTCCGTGCCCTCCCAAGCTTCCTCCCTCCCTTTTCCCTTTGCCTTTTCTTCTTTTCTCTCTGACTTTCCAAGCCTTGCTTTAAAGCCAGGAAGCAAAGCCATGCTGTGGACTTGACAGCCGCTGGGGAGTGGGAAGTGTTCACCTGTCCTTCTGTGGCTTTCCCTGTTCAATTAATTTCCCGCCTGCAGGGATGCCATGCCCTGCCTCTCTCTTTGTTTCTGTAATCGCTGCTATTGTTTGCTAAGTGTCTCCCTCTATCTTTACTTCAATGTGCATTTCAGTATCATTACAGATTCCTCTACTCGGGACATTTCAAATAAATCATAGAGATAGAGAAGTTCCCTCATCTCCAAGGCCAATGCATCTTAAAAATAAGAAAGAGAGACTTTAAAAAATAATAATAAAGCATTATTTGAACGTGGTAAGTATAATAATAACAAAACCCAGTAACTAGGTAATATCTTTAAAAGGTGTTTGTGAGAAGGCAATCAGGCCAGCATAAATTAATGGTTACACATAAAAGAAAAATAATACAATTTGTAAAAGTGAGTGTAGCAATTTAAGGAGAACATGAAAGTCCCAATGACTGCTGGGTGGAAGGAACCAGGGGCTGGTCCCCAGCAGAGCATCAAAAGACTGTATTGATAGTTGATGAGAGGCTCATGATGAATATTCAATGTGATGTCCTGATTGGAAATGTAAATGTAGCTCGAAGAGGCATAACTCCAGGCGTCAGACATTTAAGAAGGGAGTCTTTACTTATTTATGGCTGGATCCACAGACAGATGATCTTCTGGAGAGGATGGATGTGACTGGTGAGATCCATCGTGGATAAAGAACAAACAGGGTGGATTCTTCCACGCTGGGAATACACAAAAACAAGCCTCCAGATTAGGATGGGTTAATGTGCCATGATGAGATGATGGGAAACCATGAGTGACTGTATACAGAGACAGTGGGTGAATAACGATAGAAATGGGTGACCTGAAGAAGGTCCTAAGGTTATTGTGTAGGAATGAGAAGCCCCACAGATGTCCATCATCACCGCAGAACAGCCACATTTGTAGGATGCTATAGCATGCTGTCAGTGAGCTCCACTCCCTCACCTGCAACCAAGATGCTTTCACAAGCCCACCATGTTCTCACCTTTGTGTGCACAGAACTTCCTACTTTCTGCAGCAGTGAGAAACTTCAGTCATGTTGGAAGGAGATTCTAGCTGAAGTCTGTGTCCCCAGGACTGTGGTGACTGTGAATCTAGAACTGTGTTTCTGTGGCTGCAGGAGCACCAGTTATATGCGCAAACCAAATCTGAAGCAGTGGAGAAAGCAAAAGGGCAGGGGACAGCTGACCTTCACCAAATCCCTCTAGCACAATTTGGCCTCCTTTATCTTACCCTATTTCCTACTCTGTCTGTGAGCTCTTTCAGATGAAGCAGACAGATGGTGTATTGGAAGACAGGCTGAAATGAAATGGGAGGAAAAAAAAAGTGGGTGGCACTTCACTGGAAGGTGAAAAAGATGAGAGTTAAGTGGTCCAGATTCCCAGTCTCCTGGAGATCATCTCACCAGCATCTGTTTGTTTTTAAATCAATTTCCTTCCTAGTTCTTCTTCAGCAAAGCTTCATTCACAGCTTTCCTTTAGTGTTTAAGTGGGAAAAAAAAAATAACGTGTGAGTTATCTCCTGCCTTACCTAAATGAAAGAACATTACCCTTAATATTTTCTTCATGTTAACTGACTGGCTGACCTCTCGGTGTGATGAAAACAGATTACCTTAAAACTGATCCACTAAAAGCAAGCCACACCGTAGTACTTGTCATCCATCCGAATGATCTGTTGCTCACCAGAAGTGAAACTCCCAACCGAAAGAAATAAAGATAATGAGGCTGAGGAGGCAATTGTGGTGCTCGCCTGATGGTGAAAATTTTCATACCTCAGGGAAACTGATGGCTAAGGTTACAGCAATAATATCAAGACTTAGCTTGAGACTGAAAATTACACTAATTTCTCTCTTTTTCCTCCATTGCTCTGACCTAGGAAGCCAGCTAAGATAATCGAGCCACCTGTAAAGCAGGTGTAACATCTGGAAAGACACAAGCTGCATGATGAGGAAGGAGGTAAACTATGGGAGGAGAGCCGGGCATGGTGGTGCCCGCCTTTAATCCCAGCACTCAGAGACAGAGGCAGGCAGATTTCTGAGTTCGAGGCCAGCCTGGTCTACAGAGTGAGTTCCAGGACAGGACAGCCAGGGCTTCACAGAGAAATCCTGTCTCAAAAAACCAAAAAAAAAAAAAAAAAACCAAACCTATAGGAGGCACACAACCAGAGTTGAGTCTTGCATGGTGGAAATCCTGCATATTGTGGTCACACTTGAGGATGCCTGCACTCGCCAGCTCCTTTTCAGTGTTGTCCTATGTTAGGACAAGCAATCACTGTGATTATGACCTCGAGAATGATGTCAGATATGGTCTTCCTCACCCATCCCTCAAGTGCACAATTCCACACAACAGAAACTTCACCAGGAACACTTCATTCAGTGTTGAATTATTTCTCTGGTTTATTTTACCACCTGTGTTAATGTCTGGGACTTCTGCAATAGTTACAAAAGACTACATTGTCTTCCTGCTCTGAAGGCTGTGGTCTGAGGTAATGGTGCCACCCAGGGTTGATTAAAGAAGCAGAGAGGATCTAGTCTAGGGTTCACTTCAAGCTTCCAGTGGTTTGGGGGAGAGCTCTGCCAATTCTTGGCTGGCTAGATGCGTTCTTTCAATCTCTACTTTCAGCTCATGGAGACTTCTCATACCTGTGTTCAAATTTCTCCTTTCAACAGTACACCAGTCCTACTAGATCAAGGCCTGCCTTAATGATCACACTGGAAAGACATTAGTTCCAAAATACAGTCATATCCTGGATAGTTGGGGTTAGAGCTTCAACATATCTTTTTGGAAGGACACATTCAATACTCTGATACTAAGTTAGTTATAGATTTCAGCTAGTTTGCTTGTTTGTTTTAACTATTCTTAAATAAGAATTTTGTCCCTGAAAATGATAGTGTTCACTGTCTTGAAATAGCATTGCCTTCTCCAATTGTAGGTACTAGATCTCCCAAGAATAGAGCTAGTCCCCCTTGGGGCCTAAGAAGCAGGGGTAACCATTACAGTGGTACTCAAATCCATGCCCCCTAGAGACTCTACATTCCCTTCTACAGACTTGTTTTCATTGGTGATCAAGATGGATGGCATGCTGCCTCCTGAATGCTTCTCCACAACTATCCCATCTCTGCTCCAGGCTGCCCACTGCCCTTTTTCTCAAGGTTGAAGGGGATTTCAGAGTTGAGGGAGGCGGCTCCATATCTTTTTGGAAGGTTGTAAAAGATGACCCCATTTCCTTTAGTTGCAATCCTTCCCACTGAGAATGCTGGAATTTACCCCAAGGTTGGGTATGGGGATGGTCTAGGACAATATGCAGTGCCTCTTCTCAATTCCCATTATAAAAGTGATGCAGTTCCCATCAGGAAGCTGAGATGCACCCGGTGCAACTGAAAGACACACCACCTCTAGGAGCCTTGGACTTCCAAGACAGAAGGCAACATCATGGGGTCCCAAGGACAAGTATGTGACAGTAGGAAGAAAACCTGCTCCTGTCCTTGCTTACCTTGTCCATGAGGTTACTGCCAAGCAAAGGTAAGCAGACCTCAGAACAAGCCCCACAGCTCATCTCTCTAGTAGTCTATTTCCAGCTTTCTTTGCTTAAATCCTTGAGTTTTCTACTACAGATGGCCATTTTGATAGCAGGCAGTTAGTCATCCTTTCCGGTCACACATAAACCTCCCACACTGGGGCCAACTCAGAAACCAGAATTAAAATGCATTTGAAACAAGCATAACAAATTTGGCTTCCGTGAGTGAGCCTGAGATGACTAACACATTTTCCATACAGGTCCCAAGGCCAGGAATTATAGTTTCCTCTTATCGCTCTCTTCATGAAGCCTCAGCCACAGTGAAACATTGCTACCAACTTCAGTTCAACAGCTCAAGGATTCAAGCAAAAGAAAATCACATTGGAAATAGATATACTATCTAACTTAAGATACCTGCTTACCTTTGTTCACAGTAACATGTGACAAGAATCATCCATGCTGGTGACACTAAAGTCTCTCTGCAGGGACATCGTCAGTGGTGTGGAAAGCTTAGAAATAATCAAATGGTCTTCCTTACAATTGTGGTAGAAAGAAGATATTTCTTGAGAAAAAAGATAATTTTCTATTTTTATTAATATTTGATGAGTCAGATGGCTGTATCGTGTGAATTTTTAAAATATATGCTTGTGTGTGCAGTGAAGGAAAATGTTGCCAAGCAAAGAAGCATGTTCAGCTCTGACTTTTTGACTCATGTTGTAACACGTGTGTTTCATTTTCATTATAAATGCAAGGCCATGACCACTTGCAAAAGCAAAAGAAATGCTTGAGGTTTGTCAAGCAAATCAAAAGTAAACAAGAAGTGCCAGGTTACACTGTCACTTGGGGAGGATGGGTCACTCTCTAGATGGATATAAAGAATGCTTCCTTATGTCAGCTAGAAAGTAATTTAAACCCATAGAGGGAAGCCATTTCTAAGTTGAATAGCAGAAGGTTGAGAGCTGAGTCTAGTCAATGCTTGCTGGTTATCTATTTCCATAGTACTTAGGATACATTCAGAGAATACAAAAACATGCCCTTTCCAAGTGATAAATGAAGTAGAAATAAGTTACACAGGAAATAAAAGCTAAGAAGCAACTGGGTAACATCCAAAGGAGAAGCTATAGAACCAGGGTGTCAAGGGAGCATCCAAGGGAGGTGCTCTGGAGTCAGGGTTCTTTAACATGCTTGCTCTGGAACTGCCTTTTGTCTTCCTCACGGTTCAACAAGGAGGCGAGCACCATTTCTGGGAGGCTTTGCTCCTGGAATAGGACTGGGGGCAGCTTTAATCCCTGACTTTGTCACAGCAAGAAGGAACCACAATGGGGAGGTCTGCTGGCGAGAGAGACGGAGGAGGAATAGCTACACAGAGGAAAGCCTGTCCACCAGGCACTGATGAAATTATGCAGTTCAGGTGTGAAGGACTGACTGACTCCCCATACACCCGAATGGTAGAGTTTGAGGTTTGCTGTGGTTACTAGAGATGAGACTGGCTGATGAGTGTTCTCAGCAAACCACTCTAGCAGAAGTATGGCTTGAAGTCGGTTTGGTACCTCCTCTCACTTGCAGGAACGCTAAGCTATGTGCTTCCTGGCAAGCCCATCTTCCCACACTGACATGGATACTGACATAAGCCTTGACATGTAAAGTCAGAGCTCTGTGGTCCAGGAACATGCCTGTGAGTCCTCCCTGTTGGGCCTAGAGGAAAAGCCAAGACACTCAGATGGAGGAGTACCACCAGCAGAAAGAAAAAGGTGTTGGGTCTTAGGTTCTTCTCTATGAAGAATAATCCCAAGGTACTATTCAAATTTAGGAGTATTCAGATTCAGTATCAGGTTACTAAATTATCAGTCTCTTTCCTTCCTTTGACTTCCATCTCACTTCTGTTATGAAAGAATCAAGAAGGAGAGGAAGGAAGAGAAGAAGAGCGATGGTAGCACCTCATGTCGAGCAGCAAAGCGGGATTTCAGTACGCTGTAACACACTGAGATGGAACACCATGCTTCTGAAGGTGAGGTCTGGGCCTGCTGAGAGTGCATCTGTCAAGCAGTGGATATGACATATGCACAGTAGGCCAAGGGAAGCCAGCATGTCAGTGGGTGTGGCGTGTTTTATGGATATGTCTAATGGCCATCTTCCCTGAAAGCCACCAGAAGGAAAACAGCGAGATGCCATGGGGCACGCAAATAAAATGCTCTCTGTGCTCCAAGAAAAAGAAGACACCATGGAAACAAATGCAGAATGGCAGGCCCTGTATGGCTGCTTGAATCAGCCAAGAATCCAGGGTCCTCCCACCTCAGTGCTCAGGCTTCCTCTGTGAGAGAAGTGATCCAGGGGCACCGGCTTCAGATGCCTCTGTTGGCACAGCGTGCAGCCTCTGTCTGACCCTGTGGTCCTTCTTAGAGACCTCTGTTATGTTTTCCTGTCTGAAATGTCCCCACAGGCTAATGTCCTGGAGCATCTGACTCTCCTCCACTGGTGGCACCATGTTGGGGAGTTTGTGGAACCTCCAGAAAACCACAGATGGAGGGCGCAAGTCACCAGAAGCAAGATGACTGGGTATATTATCTGGGATCTTTTACATGTTCGTCTCTGCTTCTTGCCTGTGGTGGCACAGTAGTGTCAGTCTCTGCTTCCTGTCTATGGCTTCACAGTGGCCACCCACCTTATGTTCTGAGTTTTGGTGGACAGAAACTGAGTCAAAACAAACTTTCCTCCCTTACATTGTTAACTTTGGGTATTTTTGTCACGGCCTTCAGAATAGAAGCTGAAACAGCCCCAAGCAAGGTTTCTCTCTGTCCTGGCTGCATGGATATGGGCATGCTTGCTGCCAATCACTGGAGAGCAGACCTCAAGACCAACATGATCTTGAAGTGTGGGGGATTAAAGAGGACCTGAACAAAACTGAAGGTCCTTAGAAAAGGGAGGAAGACTTGATTTTGGCTGACTTCCTGCTCAACCTCAGTACTTATGAGGGTAGGAACTCAATTTTCTTTAGCCTCTGTGAGAGGGTGTGATTAGGGGTCCTGCTCGAAAAATAAGATGGGAAACTATCATTTTTATATATAAAAATTACAAACATATTTTACTAGTAGTAATTTACAGAGGATAGAAGAACAAGGCATATATTCACACAGTGGGTCTTGCTTGCCTGCCTCCCATGCCTCTCTGCCTGTCCCCACCCAGCCTCTGCTCAGACACAGATCAGTGGCTGCTCAAAGCCTGCAGGATCCGCCAGTGAAGAACTCAGGAGAATGGAGGAAAGAAAATGATATTTTCTAACCTGATGTGTCCCTTGGGTAAATGCCACAGATCCTCTCAAGTTCTTACCCTGTGGTTTCCTTAGATCTGTGGCTATGAGCATCCTTGCGGGCCTCTACACTCTCCGTATCTGTGGCTATGAGCAGTCTTGCAGGCCCCTATACTCTCCATATCCGTGGCTATGAGCAGCCTTGTGGGCCCCTATGCTCTCTGCTTCCACACAGCTTTGTAAATTATTAAGCTTCCCTTGGATGATGCCAACTTAAGGACATTTAACCAGTGTAATTGATTTCTTTTTTAGAAAGCTCATACTGCACCTTCAGCCACAGATCACAACTGAAGCTGCTGTGATCAACAAGAGGAGCAGGATTCCTGCATTTATACAGCACACATGTATACATGTAACACATATGTACATATGCAAGTAAACACATACACCTATAACTACTGTGTCTCTAATAGTCATGATGTCACATACATTGTCCTGTCACTGGTCCCTTCACCCCATGATTTATTAGGGGTTATTCTCCTGTCTACGAATATTGACTTATGTCATTCTTTTTAGTAGCTGCATAATGTTCCTTAATGCAGATTGTCATAATTCAGTAGTAAACATTTAGTTCATTTACATGTTTTCATTAACACAAACAATATCACAGTATTCTCACCCATGCATCCTTTTATTTATATATAAAGGTTTATGGGACACTAAAAGTTTTATGGGAAAGACTGCTACAGGTGGAACCGTTGAGTGGAAGGGTCCTACTTTTGGTTGTTTGTTTGTTTGTTTATAACAAGGTCTACCTGTATATCCCAGAGTGTCCTTGAACTTGTGATCCTCCTGTCTCAGCCTTCTGAGTTCTGAGACTGCGGGCCTATGCCAGCATGCCTGGACTTTATTTTCATTCTTAAAGTTGCACAATGTGGACGTAACAATTTACATGGGGGCACAGACATATGAGTTTTACCCTATTTCTCTATGAAGATCCCAGCTGTCATTCCCAGCACCCCATGTAGACCCATCCCAGAGCAGACCCTTCCACTGAACCCCTGGGGTTCTCTGGCCTGCTCCTCATCACTCTAGTTTTGTCTTTTCCATTATACAGCTGCACCGCACTTAGTGCCAGGAACATATCCCACCAAAGTGTTAGGCAGTCTCACCACGGGGCTGGGAAGTACCGTGAACTAACAGGCTGATGTAGTCTGAGTCCATCCTTGTACTGTGGTGACCCTGATTGTGAGCTCCAGTTTACTAATCTACAAGATGAATTCTCACAGCACCCCTACCCACCCTCTTTTATGGCTTTGTAGCAAATCTTAAAGCTGGGTGGTGAGCTTTCCTGAGGTTTATTTTGTTTTCCAAATAGTTTGATAACTCCAAATCCTTGACTTTATGTATGGATATTTTTATCACCTCTCCTCCCCCCAAAATGCTGCTCTAGATAAATTTGAGATGCAGTGTCTTCACTCTGAAGAGCCTTCAGACATGAACACAACATGGCTCACCATCTGTCAGTCTTTTGATTTTCTACTTCATTCACAAGTTTCTGCAGTTTTCATTACAGAGAGCCTATGCATGTTTTGTTAGATTTATACTTCAGTGTTTTATTTGAGGAGAACTGTTAAAATAATATAGTAAGTCTTTTACCACTGACTGATAATGTCTGGATTGTTTCATGCTTCTCAAGTATGGAATTGGTCTCGTGCTGTCAGATAGACCTCATATGTATTCATTAGCCAGCTTACTTAGTAAGGATTTCTCGCCTATGTTCACAAAGGCCTGTAGTTTTCCTGATTTTAAAATACTTGCTTGGTTTAGTAACAAATATGATGACCTCATAAATAAGTCCCAATGCCATATGTATAACTGGTGTCATTGTTTGGTAGAATTTTCCAGTAAAGCCACCTGTACCTGGAGACTTTTCCAATGGATTTTTATTACAGGTTCCATTGTTTTTTAGCTATAGGACTCTGTGTATTATCTATTTCTTCTTGAATAGGTTTGAGTAGTTTGTGACTCTTGAGAAACATGAACTGAAAAAAATATGGTTGTGTAGTTGGTGATAGATGTTTGTTCATTGCCCTTTTAACAGCTAGGACGTCAGTGTAACCACCTCATTTCTGGTATTAATAAATAGTACTTTTCTCTTTTTGTCATTGTTGCTAGAAAAGTATCAGTGTAATTGATTTTTTTTTCCACAGAGCCAGTTTTGGTTTCATTGATTTTCTCTATGTTCTGTTTCTAATTTCATTGCTGTCTTCTCGTCTCTTAGTCTATCTTTCTTTCTGCTTGTGTTGGTTCTTATCAAGATAAACTCAGCTTGATTTAAGACCTGTGCCTTTGCTGTTCAAACATTTCCTTTACAGATTCCCTGCTCAGCTGAGTCTTACCCAGACTCTGTGTTTTTACTTTTGTTCATTGAAATGTTTCCTGATTCTCCTTAAAATCCTCTCTTTGGCTCTGAGATTATTTATATGTGTTTTCCTTGATCCAAATATTCTGAGAGTTCTTTCTCTTTGGGACACTAGCCTTTAAGTTCTTGCAGTGGCCCATGACTCCTCAAGAAGACATTTTCATTTGCTGTTGTTGAGTGGTCTATTACACTTCAGTTGGTTCCGTTGTTTGACTCAGTTCTGAATAGCAACACTAATGCTAATAGTTGCATTATTTACTGAGAAAAGTATTTGAACTTATTGAATTATGGAATTGTTTCTCTTTTATGTCAACTTTTGTACCATCCATATTGAAGCACTAGTACCAGACGCACACATACTAAGAATTGTGATATGTCTCAATTTGATCACTTTTCCATTATGTGTTTGTTAGCTAATTGCTTGCTTAAGGCAGGGTCTCAGCTATGCAGAGCAGGCTGATATCAAACTCACCATTCTCCTGTCTCTTCCTCTAAGACAGACATTAGATGGCATTGCCCCAGAGGAAGAGGCTGCTTACAGTGTGAGAGTCAAAGGAGCAGAGACTCAGAGACCCATGAGTTTCTTAGTTCTGGGTCCTTGATTCTTGGTTGGGTAATTTCTTGTTCTTATTTGCATCTCATCCATATTCATAACCCTCGTTGAGCTTTTGGATGGTGATTGGGTTGTCAGAGAAGAACTCTCATGAATGGGATCAATGACTTTATAAAAAGATACAGAGAGCTGCCTTATCCTTTCCATGACATGAGGCCCTCTGTAAACCAAAAATCAGGGCCTCACAGACACTAAATGTGCAACACCTTAATTACAGAATACCTCAAGACCTCTGGGAAGCAAATTTATGTTGTTTATAATCTACCAGGTTTATGGTATTTTTTCAATGGTAACTTAAAAGAGTCAAGACATTTGTTCTTCTAGCAGCTGGGAAAGTGACAAGGGGTATTCTCTTTGCCTAAGTCTGTTCAAGCTGGCTTTCTGTCACTTGAAAGAAAATGTCTGTGATCACAAACACTCCTAGTGACTCAAAAAGGATTATCAGTAAACTATGAACTAAATGTCACTTGAAAAGCTGTTTTTATTAAAATAAATAATGATGATCGTTATTATAATCAACTAACAACGTCATGTATGTGGAACCTTTTAAAGTATTTAAGAATATTTGAAAGCCAGTTTCAAAAGTTAAGCATTCTCTTTTCAATTTTGCCCAACTTAATTAGCTTGGTAAATTATAGTTAATGCAAATCCATCAAAATAAATTTCAGGCTAGCCTCTGTCAAATTATCTAAAAATATACATTAATTAAATAGTACAGTGCTATTTTCCAGGTGCTGGAATCAGTTACCTTAATTAGAAACTACAGAGAATTTTTTTCTCTAAAATGAAGCCACATTTCAACAGCAAAAGAAAAGACAGCCAGTGACTTTCCGGTGATGTCATCATCCCGCCATGTCATTACTCAAAATAAAATGGGAAGCAAGCCTTTAGTGGTTAGTGCTCTAGTGCGATAAGGATGAGCTTGGTGGATTACCATGATGCCTGGAGTCCTTTTGTTCAAATCTCCATTGCAAGGACTTCCTTCTGCAGTATCTGCCTTGGCCTAAGTCCACACTCAGGCTCCAGAGCCAATTCTACCCTTGCTCTGACTACAAGGGGATCGAAGAAGCCTAGACGAGAAACATCAAGGCTTCTGCCTAAGCCTCAGTACTATTCTGGCTCTTGTATGGTTTCTTGTGACCAAGTTAATGTGCACCTCTATGTCCCAAGGGTCTCTGGCAGAGTTCTACACCACTGAATGACTTGGGTCAGTTCTAGGTCCGAAACCTTCTGCCTAAGCATGGTGTTTGCACCTGATCCCAGACACTTATGTTAAGGGTCTTGATGTTAGTTGTCCATATCCATTTTACCTATGAGACTTTCTTCTTGGGCCCACCTTATGCTACAACATATTCTTGATGTCAGCTAACTGTGTCTCCATCTTCTGTGCCTCTCCAGAGGCTCCATCTTCTCTGAGAGATACATCTAGGCCACAGAAACTCTCCTCTCACCTGCTACCAGATAGCCCAATGGTTATCAACCTGTGGGTAATGATCCATTGAGATCACATATCAGATACTTATGACTTATAAGCACTGTAGGGAAAGAAATTACAGTGATGAAGTAGCAACAAAATATTTTTTTTTTGGTCGGGGGTCACCACAACCTGAGAATCTGTATTAAACAGCCATAGCATTAGGAAGATCAAGAATTCTGAGTCCTAAGCCCAGTACCAGCAGAGCATACAGCTAAAGACAATGTGATCTTTTTTCTTGGCCATTACTCAGAACTTTTCTTATGCCTTCTTCTGCAATGTTTCTACGAGCAGCTGATGTCATACATAATCAACTGTGTCATTACTGTTCACCCAGCTGCTTCCCCAGCTCAACTCTCTGCAAGTCAAAGGCAGACACATGCTTTATTCCATTTTAGGCCCCAAGCCTATCCATACTTCTGAACCTCACAGACACACAGTTATGTGAGATGGGAAAGTTAGAATACAGTCATATATCAGATATTCTCAGTGTAACAATATGCCGACTGTTCCAGTTTTCTGTTTCTCTATCCCAAGAAAAGAGCTATGGGATACTTTCTTGATTAGTAATCTCATGTTACAAAATTCTATCCCTATGCCAATCACCCCCATATCAAGGCAAAAGAAGGCAGAGCACCACTTTATTTCCTCTAAGTCTATCTTGAAGTATCCATGATGCACTTCCGTAGGGGATGGTGCATTCTTTTTGCCTATGTCATCCCATGTCTGATCTTTGTCTTTGGAGCATTCAGCTAAAATTACAGCTAATTTGGCATAGTATGTAGCATGGTGATTATGATGCAGTCATGTTAACATGCTGATAACCATATAATCTGTAGGGACACATAGCATAAAAGTTAGAATGATAGATCTACACCCAAACTTGCAATTGAACTGTGTAATACAAGCCAATAATTTCTATGTGGGCTGAGTCTTGTCCTCTTACCATGGGGACATGATTAAGTAATATAAAGTGGAGCATGGTACCAGGTTCATATACAAAGTGCCTTTGAAAAGAGTATAAATAATGATGATAATTTAGCCTCTGTAAGCTTTTAGGAGCAATGTTCTCTTTCTTTCTCCTTGGTGTTGATTAATTCAAAACCATTTACTGACTACCTTAAGTGTGTGAACATTAAACCAAGTCCTGTGGGGAATCCAAAGCTGTAAAACAGTGGCTGCTGACTAAAGCTTGTAACCCAAGGAAGGATTAGATGTGGCCCCAAACCATCAACAGAGCAGACAGGAGAGCCACAGACAAACGCTGTGGGAGGTTGTGGGTGGCAGGAAAGCATGAGTCTCAGAGAGGAACTTAAAGTGCTTAGACAATGATGGGCACAAAGGTTCCAAGCATGCCTATTTTTGACCCATACGAAGAATTCTCTCAACTGGAAAAAATAGTACTATGAAAAATGCCAACCAAGTCATTTTTCATGCTTCTGCTATTTATGATTCTGCCAGAAATGTTTAATTGTGTGGTATACTTTAAGGCTACGCAAGAGATCCTTGCAAGGCGACTTTATAGGTACTCATTAATTCAGCCAACCTAAACGAGCTGTAAATGAAACTGACAAATGCTATTATCCTACTTGCTGAATTTTTCTTTTTCTTTTGGCAGATTATAGCTTGAAGACCTCAAAATTCCTAACACCGAGCACAGAGGCAAAGGGCCACAGATAATTAGTGTGGGCTGGAGCTCAAGCCATTTCCTTTTCATATTTAATGTGTAGTAAAAAGCCACTGGAATACCCAGTCCTGAGGCTAGGATTCAGGAGTCTTGATGCTCTTGAAAAGCATCAGGTTTAATTATCTCTGGCCCTGTGCTCCCTTGCTGGTCTCTAGGTGGAAGCGAGGAAATGACTAGACCCAGAGATGAGTTAACTTCTTTCCCTACTTCTCCCAGAGAGGGTGAATATCCTGACCTTGTGAAAGAGAAAGGGAGGGGAAGAGAGAGGAGGAGAGAGAGAGAAAGGGAGAGAGAGGAAGGGAGAGGGAGAGAGTTGTCATCCTTTTCCTGATGTCCTCCCTGCCACACCTAGCTCTGCAACCAGGAATATGGAGTAGAGATGTCCAAGCTCTGTGCATCTGAAAGGCAATATATACTCTTCCTTATGGGGCAGAATCTGAGCCAGTTGACATCAAACAAAAAGATGCTTAGGAAACAGACATGGCCCTGCTCTCCCAATAGAGACTTCTGTGTAGCACATAAGGAAAATCCTTAGATTGCAAAGTAATCGGCACACTTTGTTTAAAGGAAACCAGCATGCATTTCAAGGCCAACTATAAATGTAAAAATTAGTTACTTAGAGAATAACTGGAGAAAAACAGGCTTGAGGAATTTTGATAATCAATTTACGGTTGTCTGTCTATAACTGTCTATAACTGTCACAAATGATGTTAAACTTGTGCGTGAGGCCCTGTGGACCAGCCTTTAGCTCAGATACAGCACATCTGGAGTAAAATGGGCAATGACTGACAGCAGTGGGAAGCACTGAGGGGTTGAGAGTGTTGAGTGGTGACTGGAGAGCTGGCACCTATCTGACTCTTGCTAAACTATATAGTACTGGACAATGTTTTCACTCTCCCAGAGGCATGTATATTTAAAGCGAAGGTTTAAGACGTGCAAGATTTGAAGTAATAAATGTTGAATGGCAAAATTTAAGCTAATACAGAATGGCCCTATGCACACAATATTTGCCATGTGGCCATCTAAAGATTGAGTGTGTATGTAAATGCAGCACCAGTGCGTTTGGTATCAAATGCTAAAATTGTTGGCCTTTTTCTTCTTCCCCTAGAAGAATTTCTCTCACTCCCCTCTCGCTCTCCTTCCCTTCCCTCTCTTGTGTGTATGTGTGTTTGTGTATGTTTCTGTATATGTGGTGTGTGTGTGTGTGTGTGTATGTGTCTTATCAAGGGACATGATAAAGTGTAATTTCCAGTAGGTCAAAAGATCTGAACTAGCAAGCACTTTTGCTAAATACAGCCAGTCTGCACTGTCTGTCACAAGGTGTCTGCGGCTCTTCGGGCTGCCTCTGCATTTGATCTGCACCTGAGTTCCTTGCCAGGTGCATCAGAAATGCCGCTTGGTTTTTATACTGTTTGGCAGAGCTCTGGGTATCTGCTTTGATTACAAATAACTTATTTCTTTACTCACCTGTGGCCACTAATGGGGTTTGACATTCAAGTGCCCTTTGTTGAAAATTCCCTTATGACCAGGGAATTTCAGACTGTCTGCCCTTCCAACCCTCAGCAGTCCTAGCTCCCTTCCCTGTTTCTCTTCCCACCACCTAATATACCCACCACCTAACCTTTTCTTACATCTCAAAAATATTACCAGATACTGTTGTTTCTGTTGTTTCGGTGGGGGTGGGGGAAGATTGTGTGTGTGTGTATGTGTGTGTGTGTTTAAAAGGTTGCAGACCAGTTAAAACTCACTTCACGACGTCAATGTGGTTTTGCTGGCATCAACCCATGTGTTGGGACCTTGGAGAGCATTCCCAGGAGGCTCTATTACCAGGCTTTGCATCTTTGCATCTCTCTAGACTACATCAAGACTTTCCCACTCTGAATTACTATATCCCATGAAGGTCTATAAAGTTCAAAGCATGGGAATGGCAGCTACCTTTGTGATCAAATGCATGCCCTGTCACAAGGCTGTAAACAAGTGGCAGGTTGTTTCAAAGAGAATCTAAGCATGGCTCTGCCAACAATGCAAACCAAATTCTAAGAACGTAGACCAAGAGCTAAGCCTCCAGCTTCTCTCTCAAGGCAACATCGTCTGGCTCTTCCACACAGTGGTTAAACTTTAACTTTATATTCACAGTGTAATTTTTTTTTTTAGAATCTTGTAACATGCCCTATATGTATATGTATATAAGTATATCATTATATCAGTATATAAGTATTGTAAGTATATCATTATACTGCTGAAATACTTATGTTCTAAAGGGAATCCAAACAGTGAAGGTGTGTACGTACTTTTGGAGCATCCCCAGAGGAGATATGTATGTTGTTTGTATTATCTGGGCTCAGAGGTCAGTCTCTGTTGTGAATTTTCACCCCTGGGATCTGTAGAGCACTCCATGCAAACACCTCGCTCCCTCATTAGCACTAGCTTGAACATATATACAGGGCTAGCCTCTCACTGTGTGTCCTATGAAATGGGCAGAGCTCAGTGGGTCAGATCTGGGGTGTGTTTCATTTCATCTATAAAATAAGATGGCCAACATCCAACCTTGTGTCGCTCCGTTTGAACTATAAAACTGTTATCAACTTTATTGGATTTGGAGCATCGGTCTCTAAAGATATTTTTATTTTGTGTGTCTAAATCTGTAACTCATTTGTTGTTCCAAATGTTTAACCTGTCTCACATTCCGCAGGATTGGGGAGGCTGTTAGTTACATGACTAAGACTCTTGAATGTTCCAAACGTGTAGAAAAATCTATAGTGTCTACCATCTAGCTCCTAGCTATCTTGATCTCATAAAGCCTGCAAAAATCTTGCACTTTTAAAGGTTTTTTCTTCTTCCTGACCAAAACATTTGCCCTATTCCCCTGAATCCCAAATATGCCTTGTATTTCTGTACCCAGTATATATCTACCAGCAAGCAGGAGTTCCTGTGAAGCATAAATGCTAATTCAGATAATCACGAATTTGTGCTTAATAGATTGTCCTGTAAACTGAGCAGGAACTGCGATCCTAAGGGAATGTGAAGAAGCACGGGTATTTTGGAAAAAGGAAGTTTAGGCTGAGGATCCAGTGTCCAGAAAGAGCAGATTAAAATGGAAGGGGCCAAGGAATGCTCCAGGTCAACTTCCCTAGAGTCAGGAGACAATAAACGGAGATGATTCTCCTCCAACAGTAACAGTTTACATTTTATTGAGACTCTGGTATACTCATGTCAGGAATGTGACATGATTTTCGTGTGTTCAAATTCACATAGCACAACAGACTCTCGGTAAGTACATATGATCATGTCTTATAAGAGGGGAAAGAAATTGGACTCGTCAGGTTCAGGAACCAGTACCCACCTTGGGATGCCAATAAAACCAATGCTGGACCTAGCAAGGCTGCCTGGCACACACATCTCATGTTCCTTCCACTGGTCTGTGAGATCCCAGGAAGGGAAGGCTCTCTGGACACAGAAGGTTTGCAGTGTCCACTTTCAGCTTGGCCAGGATACCCACAGGGACACTGAGCACCAAAGGAAATACATAAAAAGAATTCAAGCATGGCAACTTTCAGAGTTTTATAGAGGACAAAGCTTAGTCTTTGTTAGTGATCTAACAAAAAGTACAATTTCATGTCGTTTGGCTCCATTGTGTTCACTTGCTGTGGGAACACTCCTGGATCTCCAGCACAGAACAAGAACGGAAGCATGATAGCATCAATTCAGTGCATATAACACAAGACAAATCGATTCCTTAGATGGGAATGAGGCAAAAATATGTTCAGCATTCTCTTAAATGGAGGAGGAAAAAAAATGAAGCTGCATTTGTATTAACCAGTAAGATGCTTTGCCTAGAATATAAAACATGCTAAATAAATGCCCACCTTTATCAAACCATCAGAATTCTCTTTTTAAAGTTACTGTGTCTTCTGGCATCTCTTCACCTGTGACAAAAATATCTATAAAGCAAAAGAAGACTAAAGCTTCATATCAATTTTTTAAAAACTCAAATAGACATATTATAATCTATCACATGCAACCAAATAATACACCAATTAAAGACAAGCCGTGTGAATGAGGATTGAACAAAATAATTACTGTTTAGTGCATGTCACATTGCCAGAAACAGAAAATCTGGTGCTGGGAAGAATGCAAAAGATCCATTGTCTCCTCCCAGCTAATTGTCTCTGGCTGCGAATTAGAATTTTTAGCAACTAGCAATCTAAGCAGTCCACTCCTATTGAAGAGGTCGCAATACTGCTCTCTGCACCAAGATATCAATGTCTCAAATGCTAGGAAACAGCAGAATAGAAAAGAAAAGTTGCATCTGGGTCAGAAACAGAATGGGCCCCAAACAGCTAGCACCAGGACCAGCAGTGAGGGAGGACCAGCAGTGAGGGAGGACCAGCTGTGAGGGAGCACTCTTCTCAGACATCAGAAGAATAGCCAAGTACAGGAGGTGTGACTGCCTCTGTACCACAACTATTAGGCACTTGCCTGGGGCAAGAGTGAAGCTAGAACAGGATTTAGCAAGAAGCCCACATTTCACAACCCAACAGGCAGGCCCCAGAGTAACAGTTGGTCTGCTGTCCAGGTCTGAGGAGGGGAGAAACGACTGGAAAAACAACAGACTAAAATAAGGAATAAACTATCAATAAAACCAGAAAATCCAACCCAAAAACATAACCTAAGAAACTGGCATCTACAATCATATCCCAGAAGATACAGGATTTATGGAATAATAGCCCCCCCCCCCAAAAAAGAGTCCTCAAAAGACCAATCCGGTTAGAATAGCAGTAGTTGGTTTGTAATGTTCTGTTTAATTGTGACTGTACCTGTCTTAAGTCACAGAGAGGGAGTAATCAATTCCACCCACTTATAAAATATACACCTAAAAGGAAATAATGCTAAAAAAAAAAAAAAGCCAGAGATAGTCTGCTGCAAAGACTTAAAGATGAAAACAGGTGAATAAAAACAGGTGTTCATGCTGGACAAACAAAACCAATCACAAACATAACACAAAAGTAATTCAAAACAAGAGAAAATAGTAGTTCATTTTGGTAAAAGGTAAAACTCATAACAAATACATTCTATATATGTCGTATAGCTGTGTCTTAGTCGGTCCAACATCGCATCATTATAAATTCTATCCCTGCCGAAGCACTGTAACTTTCCTCATTCTATTAGTAAAATTCTCCAGTTCTAATAAAAGCTAGACACATTATACCTACTGTATATCAAAACAATACATTAATAACAAGAGTTGGCACAACAATGAAAACTTAAAACTTTTGATAATAGCAAATACAATCATCTCCAACTGACCCCCTTGAGAAATGAGTTGATCAGAACAACAGTATAAGCAAGAGTTGATGCAATGGTTTCGATGCCTAGAAAACAGACTCTAACTAAACCCTTCAAGTGAGTACTTCAGAGGAGAATAGCAGTAAAGGACTGGGGTATGTAAGGTGTGTCCCAGTGTTAGCAAGAAGGAAAAGGACAGCTACCAGGGCCACAGTGGCTCGGGGTACAGGTGCCAACAGAGCAAGCCCACAAAGATGGCGGAGAAGGCCTATCAATCAGCAGCCCTTCAAATGACAATGGTGGGTTGTACTGTTCGATCTTAGTCCTAAAAATATTTTGACAAGATGTAAGCTTGCCTTTTAAGATATGAGTTAACTAAAATTGATTTCAGAAGGGGTCACAGTCAAAGGAAACTATCACCCCAGCTGCAACACTGGCTAGGAGGCCAAACCTTAGTTAATAAATTGCTTCAAAGACCAGAAAGATATAGATAGCAACATAATTTTATAAAGCTAAATCTGGTACTCTAGTAAACAAACAGAAAGAAATGCCATTTCCTTTTTGATATTTCCCCCAAACCTTAACTAAATTGCTAGGAAGAAAAATGTAAGGTCATGTTAAAAATCAGCCAAACAAGCTTGATCTTCAGAGTTCACAGAACTATTAGCTTCATTAAGAAGGAAATCACACAATAAATAACAGATATGAGGCAGGATCTTAACATTATCCCTATTTTCATTAGAAAACTAGAAGTTAAAGACTGAGCATTCTTCAGTCATCAAAGAGCATTCCATTTCAGTATGAAATACTAAAGACATCTCTGTTAAAATAAGAGCAAAGCAAAAAGTATATACTATACATGTCATTATGCCAAATCACTCTTTGAGTCCATGACAATAAAATAAGAAAAACAGAACTTATGTGCTCAAGAACTGGCTCAGCAGTTGAGAGAACTTGCTGCTCTTGCAAGGGCTCTGGGTTCAGTTCCCAGAAGTCATGCTGAGTAGCTCACAAGCCTCCCAGTTGTGAGGATCTGTAACCCTATTCTGCCTCTTACAGCACAAGGCATCCCTGTGGTGCGCATACCTGTGTGCAGGCAAAAGACTCATGAACAGAAAATAAAAATTAAAATATTGTTGAAAAGTAGCAAACATTTCCAAGCATGAAAAACAGAAGACTGATCACTTATTGGCATGGTTGTAAGTCAAACACTGAAAGAAATCCTGTCCAATATCAATGAGAGCTCAGCCAGCTAGTTCTTTAAAAACTATACTTTATTATTAACGGCTCTTGCACAGGCACTCAATTGTCAGTCAGGAAATGAAATGCAAACTATCAGCAACACACTGAATTGCTGCTCTTTGACATTTCTTTGACAGCCTTTGTGATTTGTGATCTACTGTGGTGACTAGGTCCTCCTGTCAACCACTGTAGCTACCCACTCAGGTAGCTGTTCACTCTCCCTGCATGACACTATTCTTTTCTCTCTCTCTCTCTCTCTTGTTTTTTGTACCCACAAAATTCTGGTATCCCTACCCCTGCCCTGTCTCTTCCAAACTTTTTAGAAACCTCACATTATGAGTTCTTTTCTGTTGAGCTTTTCACCATCGCAAACATTTGCTTCTATTATATCAATATATAAATATACATTTTAAAATATTTCACACATTCTCAAACTTCCTGTCCTTTCCCTTTAGATTCTATTTGCTTTCTTTGTCACTGCATGTTCTTCTCTCTCTCTCTCTCTCTCTCTCTCTCTCTCTCTCTCTCCCCTACTTCTTTCTTTTTTCTTCTTCCTTCTTCTTCCTCCTCCTCCTTCTTCTCCTCCTCCTCCTCCTCTTCTTCTTCTTCTTCTTCTTTTTCTTCTTCTTCTTCTTCTTCTTCTTCTTCTTCTTCTTCTTCTTCTTCTTCTTCTTCTTCTTCTTCTTCTTCTTCTTCTTCTTCTCCTTCTCCTTCTAAATAAATCTAGAGTATGAACACACTACACAGTTGATTTCCAAGCAAAAATAATTCTTGGATCCCAGTATGACTCACCAATCTGCACCTGTGTGAGACATATTTAACAGCAATATTTTTGCTGCTTCATACTTTGGTCTTGCCAAAGACCTTCTCATATCTAGCTGTAGAATGCATTTGAAGAGAGCCTATCTCTTGTGATGGTCCCAGCTACATTATAGCCGTCTGTATCCTCAGAAGAAAGACAGCTCAGTGGAAGCAAGCCATGATGGCTATGTGGGAGCAGATTCCTTTGGTGACATCAAGAAGGACCTCAGGACTCATCTGTGATAGAAACACTGCCAGTTTCCTGTGTCAGAGGAACTTGTTTGTATTCTTGTTTCTAAAGTCTGTTGAAGAACATGGTAGAATTTTCAGGCTCTTTCATGAAAGCTCATCAGATGAGGACTTTTGGCAGGATAACAGGCAAGAGTTGGACAAAGGTTGAACAATAGTCATTCTGTTACATAGACAGTGTTTGTTCTTTTAACCCTACACTCAAAATTCTCTATTCTTCTGAATGCCACCATGCAGAGTAAAGGAAACCTAATGCTATATGACTGACTTTATCACTTTAAACTGCTGCAGAACTTGGCTCTATGTCTGTCTCCCTTCAGAGTAGCACAGGGCATTGTCCCTAATATATCCTTCAGTAGGTCTGCATGTTAGAATTGCCCTAATGCTATGAGGAAAGTAAATCTGCCTTTGGATAACCTCATCAACGCTGTCGAGGGATTCAAAAGCAAAGAGTAAGTGACCTCGGTTCCCCAGTTTTCTACACGCCATTAAGGTCTGAGTTTCTTTTGTTCAGTTCTACTTGAGAAATGCAGTGTGTTCTGGTTAGTTACAGGAGGGTGGTGTCATCATTTTTGTCAATTTGACACAAACCTAAATGCACTTTGGAAGAGGGAATCTCTATTGAGGAATTGTTCCATTAGGTTGGCCTGCATGTCTCTGTGAGGCATAGTTTTAACTGCTAACTAATGTAGGAGGACCCAGTCCACTGTGGGAGGTGTCATTCCTAGGCACACGAGCCTGGACAGTATAAGAAAGGTGGTTGAACAAGCCATGGAGAGTAAACATGTAAGCAGCATTCCTCCACGATCTCTGGCTCGGTTTCTGCTCCAAGTTCCTACCTCGAGTTTCTGCCTTGGCTTCCTTCAATAGTAAACTGTAAAGTGTAAGCCAAATAAATCTTTTTCTCCCCAGTTGACGTTGGTTAGTGTTTAATCACAGCAATGAAAAGTGAATATAGACCAAGTGTAAAAGAGAAAAAAAAATATTGCAAACGTGGGAGAGAGGTGCCAGGCATGGTAGCATATTCCTATGATCTAAGCAGTCAGAAGGCTAAAACAGAAGGATCACAGGTTGTAAGCCAGTCCAAGCTACACAATGAATTCCAGGTCAGTCACCTACATAGTAGATCCTGTTTCAAGAATATAGGTTTATAAGAGTACACCAAATGGTATTTATGTTGGTTGTATGTTAAAATTTTGTCATCTGTGCACTTATTTATTTAACATAGCCTTTTAGATGATTTCCCAGTTTCTTTTTATATGGTTAATAGCAATCTTAATTACCTCGGTGTCATACATTATATTCTATCAGAACATTAGATACATCAGTATTTAATTCTCTAAGCAAGACAATTCTGCTTGGATACAGATTCCAAAATCCACATGTCCACAGCCTGCCTTCTAACATTATACACTAAAGTTAAAAGCTCTCTTCTCATTCCCTAGCCACTTTTCTCCACTTATCACTGTGACACTGGGGCTCAGCTGCTCTTGTCGTCCCTTTCCAACTGCTTGCCTTTAGCTGTGCCAGGACAGGCCCTAAATCTCAGCATACCCTATGAGAGCTAGTAAGTAATTCCTCACCCTGTCTGCAATGGCTGCTTTCAGTTGCCAGCTCTTTTATACACTCTTGAATACATCTCCATTCCCTTCCCCATCTAAGATTCCAGCAGTAGCCTGGGCTCCCTAGAGGCCTGGAGGTCACACTCCTAGCTCTGTTGAGTCCTCTTGCAGGCTCTAGATTCTAAAGACCCAGCCTCTTTCTGTTCTTTGGAAGCTTTGTGTATATAGCCCCTCTCTCTGAAGCCACCAACTGCATTTTGCTTTATTGGTTTTCCTTTTAGTCATAATTTTTCCATATTTACTTAATTTCTGCAGTTAAACTCTGTCTAACCTATATGGCTTCTGGTTCTTGGCTAAGATGTGATTGATGCATACAGGTGTGCAAAGAGAACACGTCCAAATTTTTTCCCTTTTTAAAATTCTTCTTTCATATATTACATCTTGACTGTAGGTTTTCCTCCCTCCCCTCCCCCAGATCTATCCACCTCCACCTCCCTTCATAAAGGAGCAGGCCTTCCAGTGTCATCAACAAAATATGGTATATTGCAAGCTACAAAAAAAAAATTATAGTATAACAAGCACATATTCTCACATCAAGGCTGGAAAAAGGCTATCTAGTAGGAAGAAAAAGGGTCCCCAAAACAGGCAAACAAGTCAGAGACAACCCTAACTCCCACTGTTAGGAATCCCACATGAACATCAAGCTACACAGCTCTAACATGTGAAGAGGACCCAGGTCAGACCCATATAGGTTCCCTGATCCTAGGACAGACCCATAAAGGTTCCCTAGTCTCTGTGAGCCCACTTGATCCCCAGTTAGTTGATTCTGTGGGCCATGTTCTTGTGGTGTCCTTGACCCCTCTGGCACCTCCAATCCTTTCACCCCACCCCCTCTTCCACAGGACTCCCTGAGCTCTGACTAATATTTGGTAATAGGACTCCGCGTCTGCTCCCATCAGGTGCTCGATGAAATGTCTCTGGTCTCTCTGATGACATTAATGCTAGGCTCCAAACCCAGCACATCATGCAAACATGACAAACTATAAGATGGAGGTTTTGTGACTGGGTTGGTGTCCTAATTTCTCCACTGGAAGGCTTGTCTGGTTACAGAGGATGGCCATTTCAGGCTCTGTGTCCCTTACTACTAGGAGACTTCACTAGTGTCCCCCTCATAGATTCCATAAGGTTTCTATTGCACAAGGAATTCTACCTTACCCCAGAAATGCTCCCCAACTCCAACCATCTTGGTACTCTCTCCCTCTACCCCCCAAATCTGATCCCTCCTCTTCCTATCCACACCCATTCCCAGTCCATTCTTGAAATCTATTCTAGTTCCCCATTCCCAGGGAGTTTCTTGTGTTCCACTCATTAAGGTCTCCTTATTACTCTGGTTCTGTGGGTTGTAGCATGACTGTCCTTTACTTTACAACTAATATCCACTTATAAGTAAGCACATGCCATGTTTGTCTTTCTTGACTTTCTGAGTTTGCGTTATCTCAATAGGGATACATTTTTTTCTAGTATATCCATCCATTTGCCAGCAAATCTCATGATGTCATTTTTTAAAACAGTTTAAAACATTCCATTGTGTAAATGTGCCAGTTGTTTTATAAATCCATTCTTCAATTAAGAAATATCTAGGTTGTTTCCAGTTTAGGGCTATTATGAAGAAAACTTCTATGGATATAGATGAGCAAGTATCCTTGTGGAAGGATAGAGCAAACCTTTGAGTATATGCCTAGAAATAGTATTTGAAATTTGGGATTAAATTAAATTTGGGATTTGAAATAGATCAGTTCCCGATTTTCTGAGAAACTGCCATATTGATTTCTGAAGTGTTTGTACAGGTTTGCACTCCCACCAGCAATGGAGGAGCATTCTACTTGCTCTACATCCTTGCCAACATGAGCTGTCACTTGTGTTTTCAATCTTCAATTTTTCTTTTAAAGGCTTGAAGTTTTTATTATATAGCTCTTTCACTTGCTTGGTTAGAGTTACCCTAAGACATTATTTGAGCTATTACATTAAAAGAAAGTGTTGTTTCCCTGGTTTCTTTCTCAGCTCCTTTGTCATTTGTAAATAAGAGGACTGCTGATTTATTCATTTATTTATTTATTTATTTATAATTAATTAATCTTGAATCTAGACACGTTGCTCGAGGTGTTTATCATCTGGTAGAGTTGTTGGAATTGTTTATCTATACTATCTTATAAATAATGATACTTTGATTTCTTCCTTTCTAATTTGTATCTCCTTGATCTTCTTCAGTTGTCTTATTCCTCTAACTAGAACATCAAGTACTATATTAAATAGATATGCAGAGACTGAACAGCCTTTTCTTGTTCCTGATTTTACTGAATTATTTTGAGTATTTCTCCATTTAATTTTATTTTGGTTATAGGCTTGCTATAAATTGTCTTTCTTATATTTAGGTATGTCCCTTGTATCTCTGATCTTTCCAAGACTTTTTTCATGAAAGGGTATTGGTTTTTATCAGAGATTTTTTTCAACATATATTGAAATGATCATGTAGTGTTTTTTTTTTTAATTTGTTTTATGGGGAATTACATTGACTTACTTTTATGTGTTGAACCATCTCTGCATCTCTGGGAAGAACACTATTTGATCATGGTGGATGATGTTTTTAATGTGCTCTTGGATTTAATTGAGTATTTTTGCATCTATGTTCATGAGGGAAATTGGTCTCTTTCTTTGTTGGATCATTGTGTGATTTAGGTAACAGGGTGACACTGGCTTCATACAATGAATTTGGCAATGTTCTTTCTGTTTCTATTTTTTGGAGGGAGGGATATTTTGAGAACTATTGGCATTAGTTCTTCTTTGAAAGTCTGATAGAATTCTGTGCTAAAACTGTCTGGCCCTGGACTTTTTTTTTTGATTGGGAAACTTTTAATGATTACTTCAATTTCCTCAGGGATAATAGATCTATTTAAATTGTTTATCTGATATTGATTTAACTTTGGTAAGGGTATATCTATCAGGAAACTTGTCCATTTTGTTTAGATTTTCCAATTTTGTGAAGCACAGGATTTTGAAGTAAGACCTTTGAATTTTCCTTTTTTTATTATTATTTTTTTTTATTATGTATTTTCCTCAATTCCAATTCCAATGCTATCCCAAAAGTCCCCCATACCCTTCCCCCCACCCATTCCCACTCTTTGGCCCTGGCGTTCCCCTGTACTGGGGCATATAAAGTTTGCGTGTCCAATGGGCCTCTCTTTCCAGTGATGGCCTACTAGGCCATCTTTTGATACATATGCAGCTAGAGTCAAGAGCTCCGAGGTACTGGTTACTTCATAATGTTGTTGCACCTACAGGGTTGCAGATCTCTTTAGCTCCTTGGATACTTTCTCTAGCTCCTCCATTGGGGGCCCTGTGATCCATCCACTAGCTGACTGTGAGCATCCACTTATGTGTTTGCTAGGCCCTGGCCTAGTCTCACAAGAGACAGCTATATCAGGGTCCTTTCAGCAAAATCTTGCTAGTGTATGCAATGGTGTCATCGTTTGGAGGCTAATTATGGGATGGATCCCTGGATATGGCAGTCTCTAGATGGTCCATCCTTTTGTCTCAGCTCCAAACTTTGTCTCTGTAACTCCTTCCATGGGTGATTGTTTCCAATTCTAAGAAGGGGCAGTGTCCACACTTTTGTCTTCGTTCTTGAATTTTCCTAAGTGTCTGTTGTTATGTCCTCTTTTTGGTTTCTGATTTGGATAACTGGGATATTCTTTTTGGGGGGTGGATGGTTTCAAGACAGGGTTTCTCTGTATAGCCCTGGCTGTCCTGGAACTCACTTTGTAGACCAGGCTGGCCTTGCCTGTCTCTGTCTCCTGAGTGCTGGGATTGAAGGAGTGTGCCACCACGCCTGACTTGGGATATTCTTTATATGACTTTTAGTTGGATAAGGGTTCATCTATCTTGTTGATTTTCTCAAAGAAATACCTCTTTGTCTCCCTGATTCTTTGTATTGTTGTCTTTGTTTCTATTTTATTGATTTCAGCCAACAGTTTAGCTATTTCCTGCCATCTACTCCTCTTGGGTAAGCATGCTTCTTTTTGTTCTAGAGCTTTCAAGTGTACTGTTAAGTTGCTAGTATGAGAACTCTTCAATTTCTTCATGACAGTACTTAGTGCAATGCACTTTCCTCTTAGCACAGCTCTCATTGTGTCTCATCAGTTTGAGTAAGTTGTGCCTTGGTTTTCATTCAATTCTAGGAAGTTTTAAATTTCTTTATTTCTACCTTGACTCAAAAGCCATTAAGTATAGAGTTGCTAATTTTCTATGAGTTTATAGGCTTTCTGTTGCTTTCTGATGCTTCTGTTGTTGCTAAAATCCAACTTTTATTCTGTAGTGGTCTTATAGGATGGAAGGGTGTTGTTTCAATTTTCTTGTATCTACTGAGACTTGCTTTGTGACAGTGTGTGCTGTAAATTTTGGGGAAAGTTCCATGGAGTTCTGAGAAGGCACAGTCTTTTGTATTTGGGTAAAATGTTCTGTAAATATCCCTTTGAGACATAATGTCTGTTAGCACCATTAGTTTTTATCAGGACAACCATTGGAGAGAATGGAATATTGAAGTCTCCCACTATCAGTGTGTGAGGGCCAATGTGTGACTTAAGCTTTAGTTATGTTTCTTTTACAAAGTGGGTGCCTTTGCATTTAGGGTATAGATACTCAGAACAGAGACGTCAATTTAGCTTCTTCCTTTGGTGAGGATGATATGTTCTTCCCCATCTCCTTTGATTGATTTTGATTTGAAGTCTATTTTATTAGTTATTAGAATGACTATGTCAGCTTGCTTCTTGGGGACATTTGCTTGGAAAATCTTTTTCTAACCTTTTACTCCAAGGTAATATCTATTTTTGATGTTGAGGTGTGTTCCTTGTATGCCGAAGGAAAGACAGATCCTGTTTTCACGTCCATTCTGCCAATCAGTGTCTTTTTATTAAGTAATTAAGTTAATTGATATTGACAGATATCAATAACTAATGACTGTTAATTCTTGTTATTTTGCTGTAGTTGTTATTGGTGATGGTGGTGGTGGAGGTGGCAGTGTGTGTGCGTGTGTGTGTGTGTTTCCCTTCTTTGGGTTTTCTGGTGTGAAATTATTTATTTTCTGTGTTTTTGTGGGTCCAGTTAACCTCCTCAGGTTGTAGCTTTTCTTCTAGTACCTTCTATAGGACTAGATTTGTGGGTAGATATTGTTCAAGTTTGACTTTATCATGGAATATCTTGTTTTCTCTGTCTGTGATGATTGAAAGTTTTGATGAGTATAATAATCAGAGCTAGCATATGTGGTCTCTTAGAGTCTGCAGCACTTCTTTCCAGACTCTTCTGGCTTTTAGTGTGTCTGTTAAGAAGCCAGTGATAATTCTAATAGTTCTTCCTTTATATGTTACTTGGACTAGGTGCCAATTTCTACGTTTGTCTTTGTTGGATGTGTCTTTCTTCCTTGATTTCTTTCCTTTCTGGTGTTCTTGATAGAGTGGCCTGTGATTGAGTGGAGGGTCTATGATTGAATTGGGGCTGGATTTCTGATGGCCTGGATGGCTCAGGTTAAGCAGTGGGTTTCCACCCAAGTTCTGGCTATGTGTATGGCCTCTGATCTAGCTAGGGTTCTCTGGTATTTAGGATGCTGTCCTGGCTTCTGGTAGAGTAGGAGGCTTCCACTGGAGGTGTAGGCTGAGATAAGATTAGGGTGAGAAGAGAAGTGGTTGCGGTTATGATTGGTGGTATGGGCAGGGAGGGGGAACAGTCTTCCTAGGGGCTCAGGATGCTATCCTGGCCTCAGGTAGGGTAGAAGGTTTCTACCAGAGTGTGGGCCAGGATATGATCAACTATTTATTCTATAAATCAGCAGAAAAGGGAATCCATTGCTAAAATCCTAGACAACATTATAATGATGGTGTCATATACATGAATTCATAGAGTGGTAACATGTTCCAGGGCACTATGCTACATGCCAAACACATGAAAACTTTCTAAAATAATGTGTAAATATGATGTAAGTCCAATAAAGATGCACAAAGGAAACTGTCATAGCATTGATGCTAAAACTTAAGCAGCACAAAATGACAAACCAATCTCCCTTGCTGATATGCTAGTAAAATGTTTTCTACTATATGTGTATATGTGTGTACAGGCCCACATGTTTGTGTGCAGAGGTGCCTGCATGAATTGGTTCTTGTGTATGTGGAGATGAGGAGTTGACAACAGGTATATTTCTTGCTCATTCTCCATTCTATCTATTGAAGCAGGGTCTCCTACTAACCCAGAATTTACAAGATCTGGCTAGCCTAGGTAGCTGGCTTGCCTCAGACATTTCCTTTCTCTGCCTCCTGAATGCTGGGATTACAGGTAGTGTACCACACCTGTCCAGATTTACCAGGACTTCTGGGATCTTGACTCTTGTCCTCACAAAAGTGGGGCAAATGTTCTATCTACCATACCATCACCCATAAAACTCTTTTAATAAAGCAGTATAAAATAATATCCCCTCCTTTAGTGAAAACACTATAATATTTAGAAAAAGAAAGTATTGAGGTGCTGGAGATATGGCCCAACACTTAAGAACATTTAGTGTTCTTGCAGAGAACCTGAGTTCAGTTCCCAGAACCATGTCAGGTGGCTCACAGATACCTGTTAACTCCAGTTCTGGGGAACCTGATGCTGACCACATTCTTTTTTTTTTAATTAGGTATTTTCTTCATTTACATTTCCAGTGCTATCCCAAAAGTCCCCCATACCCTCCCCCCCCCATCTCCTACCCACCCACTCCCACTTCTTGGCCCAGGCGTTCCCCTGTACTGAGTCATATAAAGTTTCCATGACCAATGGGCCTCTCTTTCCACTGATGGCCAACTAGGACATCTTTTGATACATATGCAGCTAGAGACACAAGCTCCGGGGGGTACTGGTTAGTTCATATTGTTGATCCACCTATAGGGTTGCAGATCCCTTTAGCTCCTTGGGTACTTTCTCTAGCTTCTCCATTGGGGACCCTGTGATCCATCCAATAGCTGACTGTGAGCATCCACTTATGTGTTTGCTAGGCCCCGGCATAGTCTCACAAGAGACAGCTCTATCTGGGTCCTTTCAGCAAAATCTTGCTAGTGTATGCAATGGTGCTGACCACATTCTTTATACAAGTAACTGTTCATAAACCTCTTTTTAACACTTTCTTCTACCATGTACTTAAAATATATGAAGAACATCCATGTCAATTTTAATTCAATGAATGGTATCCTGATGTAGGTGTGTAATTATTATGTTCTTCCATACAAATTTATAGAAATGTAAGATAAACTATCAATGAAGCACCACTTAGGACCTTGAATGAATTATGAGAAGAAAAAAATCAAGTATTAAAAATGTTTACATTTTGTGATATCTTACTGAACAGTGTTTCAGTCTTTGAAACTACACAAAAATCTAACATAAGAGGCACTAGTGTTGGAAATAGTAGAACTCAAGCCTACAGTCTCAGCACTGAGAGTGTCAAGACAGGAGGATCACAAGCTTCAAGGTGGCCTTGGTTTAATAGGATGACTGCCAGATGAAAACAAACCAAGGAGTTCCTTATTCATCCTTGAGCTGTCTTCTATTCAATATGATTTTACAATTAGAAAAACATATATCTTAATGTATATTAATCTTAGGATTATTATTAGCTTAATACTTTTCTAATTAGATATAAATATCCATATACACATATGCATATACAAACACATACATATATATTTGTTGGGAGCATCTTGGGAATTTCCCCCCATGTCAGCTAATAGCTCTGTGGGTTCATTCCACAAGGCTGAAGTTCATTCCTCTCAGATAGCCGAAGACTTGGTCAGCATTAGTTCATTAGAACCAGGGTCAGTGCTTGAAAATAATGACAGCAGAATCCCTCCCAGTCACTGTTTCCATGGGAATGGGAATGAATCTGTGGCAGAAAACTCTTAAATTCCATTCCGAGGGTCACAGAAGGTCATTCCATTTTCAAAGGGCTGTGGCTGCTTGCAGCTTTTATGTTTGGGGTATGTGTGTGTGTGAAAAAAAAAAAACATCAAACATAGATTTATTTCATTGATGAGCATTACTTAATCCTACATATGAGAACCCAGTCATTACTCCGGGAGACCTGACAAGCCGCCTTCCTCTGCATGTAGGAACCATGTGGAAGGTTGCTGGTACCTTCCCTCACCTTCTGCACGATTGTAGCTGTTCTCATAGTTTGCCCTTCTGCATCATTTCAGGGGAAAGCAGATTTGAGAGTTTTAAAGGAGACTGGTTTGCAGCTTTGAACACTACTGAGGAGGATTTCTATATGCTTATCAGCATCCAGAGAACCACAGAGCCAAAAATTAGAATCCGTTCAAATCAGTCTTTCACAGAAAAGTCTGTGGAGAGATAGAAGCTTCAAAACTTCTTTAAAAAAAAATGGATAAGCTTTGAGAGAAGCTATCTGGGGATATTTTAAATAATTTAAATAATTACCCTAAACCCAAAGACTGTTTGTACATCTGTCTTCTTATTGTTTAGTAATACTAGACTGTAGTTCCAGAACAATATGCAGCCTCTTCTTTATGCACATGCAGCAGTATGAAGCTTGGCAATGTATCATCTGGGAAAATTGGTTTTGGAGTGATGAATTGCCAGGTTAAGAGTATTGTATTCTTGCTATCGCCTTCATTATCAGAGCAGTTTAAAAAGTGTTTTTATATGGTGTAGCAGTGCTGTTATGATAAGAATTAATACAACATTATAACATGTTGCTTTAGACAAACTGGTAGGTTTTCATCTGTGCTGTGCAATGTTAGGCAATTTCAACAATAGTGATAGTAGCAACAACTTTAAAACTGTGCAATTAAAACCAACCTATGTAAATAAAGTCCAAGCAAAGGGGTGAGATGGAACATGTTAGCGCTTCATTAAAAATCTGGCAAAGGTGTATGCATGAATGTATGTATGAATATATGTATGTATATATGTATGTGTGTATGTATGTATTGAAAGATGACAGACGCACCCAAGGAGCTGAATGGGGTCTGCAACCCTATAGGAGGAACAACAATATGAACTATCCAGTACCCCGAAAAGCTGTGTCTCTAGCTGCATATGTAGGGAGGAGAGGCTCTTGGTTTTGCGAAGATTCTATGCCACAGTGTAGGGGAACGCCAGGGCCAGGAAGTGGAAGTGGGTAGGTTAGGAAGCAGGGGAGGGGGAGGGTATAGGGGATTTTCAGAGAGGAAACTAGGAAAGGGGATAGCATTTGAAATGTAAATGAAGAAAACATCTAATTTAAAAAAAAAAAAGAATGGGTTACATTTTGTTGAATCATTGGCCACCGCTCAAATATCATAGTCTATTGCCAAGGGTATCATTTACTCTCTACGACCTGATAGCAAAGCCTTATTGTGAAGACAGCATTTATTTATGTCAGCAAACAGAAAAATCAACCAGAAGCTTCACTACTAATGATTAGCATTCAATGCTAATGACAGAAACAAGCTCCCAAAGGAGGAATGTAATCAGCAACATCACCCAACCACACCTGTGACCTACAAACAGTTAGCTACCTGCAAGATACACTTCGAAACAGTGGTGCAGATGTTATGGAAACAACCAACCACTTTTTAATTGGATTTAAGACCCACTCCATGAGATGGAACCTGACACTGCTAAAGTAACCAAGAACCCAGGGACTAGATAGGTAACGGGCCTAGGGAAAAGCCTACTTCTATTATTCTGATAAAGGAACATAGCAATAAGATGGCTCCTGGTGGCATATTAATGAACTCATTGAGAAGAGCATCACTTCGACCTCACCAAAGCAGCTTCTTCTTGCAGTAGATGGCAATGACCTCCAAGATCCACCATTCTACAATAGGCAAAGAGTTAAGAAGCTTGGAGAGCATTGGAGCACTCAGTCTTAGATGTTTTCACCAAAGTTCTCCCCTCGAGGCTCAGGGACCTATGTGGAAGCAGTGATAGACTGTAAGAACCAGAGGTGGTGGATGACTCTGAGAAAACATCTTCCAGACACAGCAGGACTGACGCACGTATGAACTCACAGACACTATGACAACACACACAACACCTGAAAAAAAAAATCAAACCAGACAAAAATCCCCACTGAGAAGTGGAAGCAAATGCAAAGTCCCACCCCCTAATCAAGAAGCTATTTGCAAATGATACCTGCTAGGAAAGGGAGGATCAGTTTTCTACAGTGGTGTGTCCCTGGGTACATTAACCACACCCCAGGGCGTGGTTCTATGCCCAGGAGTAGTTAGCCAACGCAAAACAGACTTCATGGATTTTTTTTTTTTTTTTTTTGGTAGGGGAAGGGTAGTTTTATTTTCTTTTGGTACATTTGTCTTATTGGGGTGTTTTGTTTGTTTTGACTTTTGTTTTTGTTCTGTCTTTGGAGGGGGGTACATGAAGTTAAATGAGTCAGGAGGTAGAAATGATCTGGAAGAGGAAAGATCTGTTAAGTATTGAAGGAGGGTAAAAACATGAACACAATATACTTCAGAAAAAAAATTAAGAAAACCAACCAACCAAACAAACAAAAAATCCAGGAGTGTCACTTGGAAAGACTTTTTCAGGGCTACCACAGTAGAAAGGAAGTGACTTCTTATGATAAAGCTCTGATTTACCTCTTGGGTTTTGCATTGGAATCCATCAACCACACAATGACCTGCAAAAGCAAAGAAACACAGCAAGGCTATGAGACTAGCTGAAGCATGTGTTTCCCCTCATACTGAAACCATCAACAGCGTATTATAGGCATTCATCTCAATGTGTGCCTTTGAGTGTGGATCAGAATGGATAACATATGAGTTGTAGCCTTCTCACAGTGAGCTGAATCCAGAAGGCATATCCACAGGAAAACATGAGCTCTCATCTCAAAGGGATAAGAGATAGAGATTTATTTCAGAGGCAAATATGAGTGACCACAGTGTAGGATCACAGATTTGGGTCACCCAAAATCCATGTTCAAACGTGGTGGTATTTCCTGAAGTTTTATAGAAATGGAACAAAGAAGGTTATAAATGAAGGGAGTTTTTAAATGCTTTGGTGGAAACCTCAGATGGTAAATGATACCATTCTTAGATTTTTGGTTGCTGTAAGTCTGTTTGTTTAGTTGGGGTCTGTTTGTATACTCCCTAGGATTTCCCTAATAGACATGAGGATACACACTGAGGTAGATAATAAATAACTGTTAAAGGGGCTAAATATGACTCAAGGTAGACTGTAGTTAGACTCTGGATCTACAGTGGTCTCCTCTGTCTACAATCACTATAATCCAAATTCTCTCCAGAAACTTTCATTTATTGGCCATTTTGAGGTCTTACTCCCAGGGAGAGAACCCAAGCATTCATCAAATCTTTAGCTTTCATTCAGTATATATTTAAGACCCCTTTAAATGTGTTTAATCACAGTTTAAAACAACATTTTTCATCTGAAAAATGGAGCCAAATAGGTCCTGTCTCTGAGCTGTGTGATGAAAAGCATGAATTTGCAGGTGGCTTAGACTCATTGCAGAGCACTACCTGGTACATAGACTACACAACAAATGTGAGCTGTGAGTATGAGATTTTCACAAGACACAAAACCCACGCTGGGTATTGGAAATTCCAAAGCACACGCAACATTAGCCTTTGCACAGGAAACTCAGAATTCGACAGATGGAGCCACACTTATATAGCAAAGACATATAGATAAGAGTATGAGGCTATGCGGGATGTAGGGGAGACACAGAAGAGAAGCAAGCATGTCTGGGAGTAACAAAAGATCCTTGCAGAGACGGCTGATGCAATCTGACTCTTGAAGTATAATAGAATTCTGTGGCTGGAAAGTCCAGGATAAAAGGGAGGTGTAAGCAGAAAAACTAGTGGGGAGAGTAAAAGTCGTGGGAGCTCTGTTCTGGAATAATGGTTTGCTTAGGGTAAAGGAGGGGGTTTTCTAGTGAGAGGAAGATCAAAGCCTGAGGTAGACAGATGCCTGAAGGACTGTAGTCACCACTGAAGAGCCATGGTCACACTTTCAGCAGGAGGGCAGTATAAACAAATGTGTGCTGTAGAAAACTTGGGGTGGCAAATGGGGAAAGCAAAAAGAGGGTGTGTGCCTGGAGGTCAGAGTAGACAGACTGTCGAAACAGACCAGACAAGAAATGATAGTAGTTTGAGCTATGACTGTGACAGGAACAAGAAGCACAAGAGCTTAGAAGCAGAAGATGGAAAGAATTTCAGAATCAGTTGCAGTGGTAGTAAAAAATAAAATAAAATAAAATAAAAATAAAGGTTAGAAGGTTAGCGATCACCATTGCTGGCTTGGATAGTTTAAAATGTGTTCAGTATCATGGAGAGGGTAAACAAATATAAAAGCATGGTGAGTTCTGCCTTGAACAAAGGCATTTAAGATAGCAGTAGATACTCTGGTGAAGACGGGTAGTGTGACTTTGGAATATAAAGAAGCGG
This sequence comes from Mus caroli, assembly GCF_978045245.1. NCBI lineage: Eukaryota > Metazoa > Chordata > Mammalia > Rodentia > Muridae > Mus > Mus caroli. The sequence continues at coordinate 120,750,176 of NW_028227261.1, forward strand.
TGAAGTTATAACTGTAGGGAGGCCATCGGCATGTTGATGGGGAAGAAACCACCTATAAGTTTCCTCGAAGAAGCCACAGAAGCACAGAGGTGTGTACTGAGATCCCAGAGGATCCAGCCCATGCGTGATGATCCAAGACAAGACGCCAGAGGAAATGCTGAGATCCGGAGTCCGGAGGATCCAGCGCATGCGTGAGATGAGAATCCAGACGGTGAGGCTACAAAAAGAGCTTCCCAGGAAAGAAGCAGAAGCAAGGTAGAGTGGTATTACCAAAATATAAACGTGAGAAACCACAGAGTGCTCTGGGAAGTGAACAGGAGCCTTTTGAGCCTGAAGGCTAAAGATCCTTCCTGTTCTCCCATTTTCGTCGGGGCAGTTTCCGGCTCCAGCCAAACCATTCTGTCTTTAGTGCGCATGTGTAGACATGCTTAAGTTCTGCTTTAAGAAGTTGCGGCTTTCTTGAAGCTAGCTATATCTTTCTATTGTGCTCTTCTTATTTCCATTCATGCTTCCAGCCTTCTCCAAGATCTATGGCTGGCTTGATATGTTGAATCACTAGACGTTAAATCAGTAGAATCTTTCAACATTTCATCTCTAATAAATATGTTCAGAAGGAATTATTTCCACTCTGGTTATCATCCGAAAGAAAACAGCATCGACAAAAGAGAGAAGAACCAGTTTTCATTATTCAGTCACGTTTACTCAGAAAACATCCTGAGTAATAGGAGCTCTGAGTAGAATTATCAGAAGCTCTGACGGGCCCACCCAGCATAAGCTAGTTCACTAAAGAGCAATGCCCTCAAGTTTCTCCCAGTAGGCAAAGATTCAAAATAAAAGATAAGAGACAGGGAAAGACACATATGACAGTTCTGTTAAAATAGGAACCGAATAGCCATATTTGAATTTTAACCTTTCATCTTTAAATAATCATGATTCGCTAGATGCTGCAAATACTATTAAGAAAAGAGCTGTAATTCCTTGACACTAAAAGGTGCGTCTCAGCATAACTACAACACAGCGCTAAGGCAGGGGTCAACACTGTCAAAGCACGTGTGGGTCTGTTATTTATCTCATGTAAACATGGTAATCCTGGCCATGACCATAGCATTCAAGAAATGACTCATTCACTAAAAGTCTCTTTCATGTAGCTGTTCATGTCGTTTCCAAAATTATAAGGGCACCATAAAATGTCTGGTCTTTTGAGCTAGGTTTTCTTCATACAGCAAATGCATCTAAGTTGTTATAAGTACAAACAGTTTGCTTCTTTTTGTTGTCAAATAGTATTCTGTGGTGTGGATGAACCACTGTCCTTGTGCCCAGTAAAGGAGACCTGGTGGCTTTTGTAAACAAAGCTACTGGGAGTAGACTTTTCTATAGTGTGGAGTCTTTGCTTCTATCTTGTAAACACACAGCAGGGGTTGCTGGACTAGACAGTAAAGATGCTGAGGTTTCTCTCAGAGCAGTAGGTGTCACCTGACCTATTTAGCAGTAAACTACATCCCTATTTAGAGTTGCCTTTATTTCCGGTTGTTCAAGTATGCCTTCTATGATATATGGCTTGATCCCGAATGACAAGGAGTTTGAGTATCTTTCTGCAGGGAATTTGAGCATCTTTCTGCAGGCTTATTTGCAATCTATGCATCCTATAACATTGTCTCATTTTGTAATTAAATTCAAGGTATTGTTTCTTTTTTGGTTTTGTTTTGAGCTTATGATTCTTTATACATCATACATATTTACAAACAATAGAGATAACTGTGTACTTCTCCTAGTAAGACATTTTAAATCTTAAATCATTTTAGGAGTGTCTATCACAGAGCAGAATTCTTGACTCAATGAAGTCCAATTGTTTATAAGTTTCGTTCTTTGAGCAATCACATCGTGTTCAGTCGTAAGATTAAAAATTCATTTGAATTTCTGCAGGTCAGTGAGATATGCAGTACTAACCCCTTACATCCTCACATCTGAGGTTACAGACGTCTAAGGTTTGCTTCAAAATACTCCAGGTTGGAAGATAAGGTTGGGCGAAAGTTTAGACAGTTATAAATTAACAGAAACAACCATGAGTTTGTACTTTTGAAGACAGGAGGATAAGTGCACTGAGTTTGTTATGTTATTCTATTTTTGCGTGTATTTGAAAGTTTTAATAAAAAGATTTGGTTTTTAAAAGAAGAATAAGAGGTGGAAGAGGAGGAGAAGGAAGAGGAAGAGGAAGAGGAAGAGGAAGAGGAAGAGGAAGAAGAAGAAGAAGAAGAAGAAGAAGAAGAAGAAGAAGAAGAAGAAGAAGAAGAAGAAGAAGAAGAAGAAGAAAGTGGTGCACATATTTTGACTACATAATCTAATTTTGAAAACTTTACCCTAAGGAAAAGATTGAAATATTGGCAAAGGAAAATGATCTGTCCTGGGATGTTTATAGCAACATTACTTGTGAAAGTGGAAGGAAAAGTCAGAAACAATACAAATAGCTAACATTAAATAGTGTTATGTAATCCATGCTATATCGTCCTGGGGGCCATTAAGAAGCCATTAAAGTGATAAAAATGAAGCCCAGAGATACAGAAAGGATGTTACAAAATAATGCTAGACAGAAAATAAAAACAAAATATAATCCTTCAACTTTAAGTTAGCCAGTCATGGTATTGGAATAATGTGATTTTATATTTCTCTAGCAAAAAATTTAGGTTCATTTCCCTAAACAATGTAACGGTCATTTCAACTGTTACAAATGCAAGAATAAGGGGTCAAGACTCCGCCCCTTCCTAACCATCAGGGTTTCCACAGACAGAAGGGCAGGCAGAGGGTTCTTGTACCAAGGCAAGGTGAGGATAGCTGGTGGCAGTTCCTATCCTACCCTCAAATACACATCCATGTGCATCTTGGTGATCATGTGTCAGAACTCCCAGGAGATGCATGCTACTCTGCGATGACTAATAAATGCTCCAGTCAGAAAGGGACTGATTTTAAAACCACCAGACCTGAGTGTTCTGTCTTAAAACCTGGAGGCCAAGTTTGTTTTCTTGAGAGACAGAAAATGGGTCAATCCAGATGAGAAAGGAGCTTGGGGAGGTGCTGAGAGGAGTTGGGGAGGGGAGCTGTAATCAGGGTAATGTTATGTAAGAAAAAAAGGTCTACCTGCAGTAAAAAGTAAAATAAATAAGCAAACAACTATCAAAGGTTTGCAGATTTGCCTTATAGTGTTTCAGGCTTAGCATGGGGAAATTGAGAGGGACTTGTGTCCTTAAAAGCAACAAATCTAGTTTATGTCAGAAAGTTTGACATTTCTAAAATTTGTTCACACACTCTTTACCATTCCTTATTTCAAAAGGTGAAGCCCAAATATTCCTCCCCTTTTATAACTTGCTTCTCATGCATAGAAAAACTGGAACAAAATGAGTGGCTCCAAAGATCAGCACAGAGCCAAGAGGCTATACCTTCACTCCTGCTCAGATCTTTCGTTCTGCTCAAAACAACTACCAAATGAACAGCCTCAGATGCCCTTTGGGGAAGCTACATAAAGAAACTGAAGCCTCCTGACCACAGGCTGTGAAGAGGCATGAAAATAAACGTTCAAGATACAAGGCCAGCCTAGGCCAAGACCTCTGCATTCTCTGGGGCCTGGCCTGGCCTCTGATAGTTTGACCTCTAAGCACACACAGCTAAGCACTGCTGATTCTAAGCCCATAGAAAGTATATGATAAATGTCTGCTCTGTTGTAATAATTTGTTATATAAAAATATGCAGTGTAGAAAATGTCAAGAGTCTTTCGGAATTTTCACTTAGTAGGTTTCTGACATATGTTTTACTGACTTCTCATCTCTAGTAGTTTCCTATAAAACTAATTTTGGAACTGTTTTCCCAAAAACTAGATATTTAGCAGGAACCCAGTTCTATGACTATAAAAAGATTCTATCACCTAAAACCTTCTGTGGGAACAACAATGCTTATTTGTGCTTAATTGTTGTGGACTAGACTTTGAATGTTTTAGAGATATGTAGACATTAACAATTAAAGATTGTATATATTTTGTGTTAGTATCACTTCCAAAAATGTTTGTCAATAGTGGTCCATTGTTTGAAAGATTTTAAAAATATTTATTCATAAGAGAAGAAGATAGAAAAGACAGATAACTAGATTCTAGAGCCTGAGAAGTAGACTACTATACTGTGAAATGGTTGCTTCTGTAGCAATAGACACACAATCTTATAGTTCTAGAAAAAAACAACCATTGTGATATTTGTCTGTATATATTTTAAATGTATGCCATTATGATTTTTAAAAGAAAATAAACACTGTGGCATGTTTTAATGTGACATGATATGGAAATCTTTTTCAGAAAATTTTCTTTGTTCCTGTGATCACATTTAGATTCTTTTTTTTTTCTTCATCATGAATCAAATTGTTATCAAGATAAAAATGCTCTGGAATCTTTAAATAAAGACTCCAGGTTTTGATTCTTCCCTTTTCATGTATGAACATGTTTATCTTGTAAAAGATGTTGTAGGATATCTCTTTGGAAGAAGGGAAGTGCTTCCTGTTTGAAGGCAATCCAGGGAGATGCAGATTTGCTTCCAAACACAGCCACAGAAACTATGGAGTATTGCCTCAGACCCTCTGGGTCCCTTTGTCTGCTTGGAATGGGTCTCTGGGGCAGGTGGGCAAAGCGTTGGCGGGGTGACAGACAGACCAACACAGGAGATTGTGTAGAATCTGAATGCATTCTCACAAAGTGAATATCAATCTTATATAGCACAGAAAATACAAGGGGTCGGAAGTCACAGCAGGCAAGGTACATTGAAATTACCTGATACAAAACAAAGGAATGACTACAAAGGGACTTACAGGAACCAGGTAAATGTTTACAGTAAAGATAAAGCAGTCCTGCCTAGGGTCAGCTTAGTGACAGGCAAGGATTTCACACTCTAGTGCTATACCTTTGAACCTTGTGAAGGCTAGCACCAGGGGGTACTGCTCTTGGCCGGCCTCATGAATAATGCAATATCACAACCCCCCTAATTCCTAGGCCTTGCTAAATTCTTATTTGAGTGTAACTTTTAAGTATCTGGAGAATCTCCACTTGTCAGGAGAATCCACCAACTTGCTTCTAATATGCAATGTAGCCTGTACTGAAGATTTCTATCTCAGTGGGATTCCCTGGCTCTATTATTCCCTTGTTTGGGTGAGAATTGCTACTGTCCTTAGTAGACCAGCTCTGAGCTACTGGCTCTGTCTTTTGTAATGCTTAATTAGTTACTGAATAGGTAACTTCCTTATTGCATTCTTACAGGATTATAAACTGGAAGGCTTGTGGGACCTTGGAACACTGGGGAGACTTAACTATAACAGAATTTTTCCATACACCAGACTAACTTGGGAATAGGGTATGAGTATATGGGTAAATGATAACTCCAAAACTCCAGGAGGTGAGTTTCTGTGAAACTCTTTGCCTCCTGAGTGGCTTTTAGGCTTCTCAGCCTGTCAAGCAGACTTCACTGGAGTGTGTGTGTGGCAGAGTATCTCCCTGAGCAGGAGGCTATTGGTCCAGTGCTGGGTGGGAGGAAGAAAGGTATGGAGTCATGACAAGCATGATCAGTCTTTGGGAAAGCCAGGTTTAGCTAATTCAGGGCCAACAAAAGATTTCCTGATGCTGAGCAACAGAAAATGATCAATTCTAATGATAAAACTAAGTGCAATTAATGCCTCCCACATCAAAAGCCAAGTAGATAATACAACGGAAATGGGATAGGAAAATGAAAGGCTAGTACCAGAAGGTAATTAAACAACCTAGTCATTACACCAGAGTGTTCTGAGGGAGCGACAATGCTCACTTTGATTCTAGGGGTTTACACACTAGATAAGCAAGTAAGCTCTGTGTTGTCAGTAGGGTAGGAAGCCTCCAAGTTGTCTTCTAGGATAAAGTAAAGCTGTACAGCACTCATACTTGTCCGCTAGCTGTCTTGCATGCTCACGCTTGGCTGCTATGATCTACAAGTCTTACTCACTGTAGTAGCCTGGATGAGAAATACCCCCCTATAGGTTCACGTGTATGAACGCTTGGCCTCCTGTTGATGGTGCTGTTTGCAGAGATTCTGAGACCTCTTGGAAGTGAGTCTTGCTGAAGGATGTCCATCTCTGCAATTGGGTGTTTAGAGTTTATAGCCTCGCTGCACTTCTGGTTTGCTATTTCCACTTCCTGAGCATGGTTGAAGATATGGTCTCTCGGCTTCCTTCTCTGGCTGCCTGAGGCTATACTTCCCCAGACATTACAAACTTTCCCTCTAGAAATATACTCTAAATAAAGTCTCTCTTTCATAAGTTGTTTTTTGGTTATGGTGTTTTAGCACAGAAACAGAAGAGTAACTAATACATTCATTGAATTTACCAATAAGTGGCCTGTCATTTAGAATATAAAACCAGAAGTCAATTCATAGACTTCCAACAGGAATAATGAAAAATTTCATGGGGAAAATATTTGGATGTAGAAATTTCAGTTGTACAGAATAAGATTTATTGAGGAAAATTATATGATTAATAATTTATCATTGCTTTTAAAAAGAAACTGTAAAGTACAAAATTAAGAGTGGATCATGTGATACAAGCTACCAACTATACTATCTAAATCATAGTAATGTTATATTTTTGCTACATATTAAGTAGTGTATGTAATAATACTCTATACTATCATTTAATAAAAGGTAATGTGTATTTGACAACCTTAAAGTTCAAGCATAGAAAGCCGAGTTTGCAGCTCACTATAATCCTAGCATTAGAGATCTAGAGGTACAAGAATGAGAAATGTAAGGCCATCTCTTCTATACAGCAAGTTTAAAACCAATTGGAACTACATGGGATCCAAACTCAAAATAAGATTAAAGATAGAGGGCTGGTGAGATGGCTCAGTGGTTAAGAGCGCTGACTGCTCTTCCAAAGGTCCCAAGTTCAAATCCCAGCAACCACATGGTGGCTCACAACCATCTGTAACGAAGTCTGATGCCCTCTTCTGGAGTGTCTGAAGACAGCTACAGTGTACTTACATATAATAATTTTTAAAAAAGATTAAAGATAGAAAACAGTATTATATATCATTAGCTCCATAACTTCAGCTACACAGAGTGCCTGAGGCAAAGTTCTAAAAAGTGAGAAAATGACCACGTACAATCTCTCTTCTATGAGGATAATGTTCTTTTCCTTCTGTGGGGAGGCCTCATATTCTGTTCTGCCTCTCCACTGCCCCTCACCGCTCCCCACTGCCCTCCACCACTCCAGGAATGGTGTCAGCCACAGATTTACCCAGAATATTTGGAGCTACTCAGTAAATGTTGTCTGATTGACCTTTGTTCTTATAGGTCATCACTTACATGGAGGAGATGGTCTTCAAATCTCTGGCCAAAGAAAACTTTGATATAAAATGATCCATTGCTATGAGGAGGGAGAAGGGTGCAGACAGAGAAACTTCTTAGTGGTGGAATTCGGGAGATAACTCTTTAGGATGAAGGACAAATCTTACGTCGCTCTATGATTCCCCAAAGCAGGGACTTCTACTCATAGAATGGGATGAAATAAGACACACTGTCACTTGCTTTTGTACCCCAAATGGCAAGCTGCCCAGTCATTTTACATTGTTCCCATAGATGAACTCATTCTCACAAAGTTCTTTTCATCTGAAGAATAATTGTATATTTTAGTAATTTGTCTATTACTAAAAGATTGGACTTTTGTTCCCAAATGCTGCCTCGTGTATCTGGATTTACATTTATCACTTTCTGATGGAGTAGATATTAGGTATACATCCCAAGAAGAAACCTAAAGAATATTGCTTCAAGAGCATTTCATGCCAGCTCTGTTCTTCCCTTCAGCTTCAGGGATCCACTGCTATGAATGGGCAGTGGCACACATCTGGAGATCTGATAGAGACCCAGACAAACACTAGTGACCTCAAGATGACTCAGTCAAAGAGCTCAGATTGAGTGCTGACCACCGACTTAAAATTCTGACTATTCTAACTTTTCAAGGTCTCGGTTGTTATGCTGGCTGGTAAAATGAGAATAGTGGCAGAAGTGCTGTGGGTAAGAGTTGGGGAATGTTTTCTTTCTTTGTTCTTCAAAAAACAAAAAACCCAAAAAACAAAACAAGGCTTCTCCTTAGTGTCCGGGGAGGGGCTGGAACTTGTGATCCTCCTGCCTAAGCCTGAGTGTCGAGATCCTAAGAGTATGCCTCTACATCCACCCAGGACTGTATTAGTAGCATATGGAGGTTTAAATAAGCTACAGCTAGCAAAGTCTTCATGCCAGTGACAGCACATAGAAACTAGCACTCAATAGAAGCTAGGCAGCAAGGGTACTGCCCCAGATGGATTCAGAATGCCTCACATCTGCTAGAGAAAAGAGAATGCTATTCTATTTTTATTAGATGTTTTCTTCATTTACCTTTCAAATGCTATCCTAAAAGCCCCCTATACCCTCCCCCTGCCCTGCTCCCCAACCCACCCACTCCCACTTCCTGGCCCTGGCATTCCCTGTACTGGGGCATATGATCTTTGCAAGACCAAGGGCCTCTCCTCCCATTGATGGGTGACTAGGCCATCCTCTGCTACATATGCAACTAGAGACACACTTCTGGGGGGTACTGGTTAGTTCATATATTTGTTCCTCCTATAGAGTTGCAGACCTCTTTAGCTCCTTGGGTACTTTCTCTAGCTCCTTCATTAGGGGCCCTGTGGAGAACTATACTATTCTAAAAGTATAACCCAGGTAACTGTGGAGAGACTGGGTGGCAGCTTCTCTTAGAACAGTAAAGTCTTATAGTAGATGGGAATTAGCTAACTAATCTTTAAGTTTTCTTGCTACCTTTTAGACTTCTGTGAAATGCAACTGAATACAGGAACCTCTGCCCCTTTGCCAGTGTCTGTAGAATGAACGCTGCAAGCCAATGATGATTGTATTGCTTAGTAATTTCAGTGAGACTCAGAGTTCACTGGTGAGCTTCGTGCCTCCAATTTCTTATTTCATTTGTCCTCAGCTGGCCTGGTTTTCATTATCTGTGAAGATTTGCATGGAATGATTTATCAGCCTTTACAAAATTGCTACAGCACAGTCGATTGGCCTAATAGAGAAGAGAAGTCTTTTGAGTTTGATTTTGTCTGAAATCTTGCCATAGCCGTGGCTTCTTTCTGAGGACGTAAAGAATCCTCTCCAACCTGGTCCAGAGTTAGTCTCCCATGTTTGCTTCCCTCTGCCCACTTACCACCAGGACCATACACCCCTGAACATGCCTTCTTGCTCTCCCATCCACAAACAACAGAATCACACTCCTCCATTTCTCTGCTTTCCCTTTCAAGGCCTTTCAAAAGGCAGTGCCTATCTCTGCTCTGGCCCTTCCAAGATGGATGCCTTCCTCTTCTCCATGAACACGCTGTGTCAGCCATGGTTTGAGTTGTCTGCTAACTACTCTTCATATGAGCAGAACTTTTGGCTTCATCTCAACCTGAACTTATAAAAGGAATCCATATAAACTCAACTAATTAAAAACAACTTCAAGTCCATGGCGTTCTGTAGTTGTGTAACCAAAAAGCAAGAATTAAAAATTACCACTAGTAATTACTAAAGGCTTATCACTTATTGGTGTTAAACAAAAGAACAACGTGTCCAATGCTGTAAACTCATTTATTGGCAAGTGAACTAAGAGCCTCCTGTGATCCGGATGCCTTGTATTCATGTCTCATCTCACTTGATCCTGTGAAACTGCTGTAGATGCTATTTTAGAGATGAGGAAACTGAGATTAGGAGAATCAGAGCCTCCACTGTTATATGACTAGCTGAAATGCTGGTCAGGCTAACTCTAAACCCTTTCTGTGTATCACACTGTGACACAGGCCTGACCGACACACCCTAACTTCCCAGGAGCTTACACGGCAGCAGCCTGATTGCTCTTGGGACTGAACTGCTCAGACACTTCCAGAATTCTATGGTTGGCAACAGTGCCAGCAGGGATGTCTGTGCTGTGCTAAAATGCCATGAGCAATCTAACCATGCTCTGCTTAGAAGGTGATCATCAGTGCCCAAGTTGACTTTATCTGTCACACAGAGTAACTCAGCCTCACCACTAACACTGCGTAGGGACAGTTAGTGATCTGCTGCTTAAGAAATAACAAAACCCTAAGATCAACAGAAAGAGCATGTGGAACCTGGCCATGAGTGAAGGTTTCCCTCAAAGGAGCCAGCCAGTGGGCCACCGGGTTGTAAAGAGAAATCTCTCCAGACATATAAAATCAAAGCTCCAAATACAATCCGTATATTTCTCAGAAATAGTACCTCCAAGCAATATAATAATGTCAAAGCAATAACAAGGTTAGGAACTAGGGGTGGAAGAAAATGAGTTCTCTCAATTCTTTTATATCACTCTCTCTCTCTCTCTCTCTCTCTCTCTCTCTCTCTCTCTCTCTCTCTCTCTCTCTCTCTTTCTCTCTCTCTCATCCTCCCTGCCTACCTGTGTCACAGGCCAGACATACCCTGACTTGAGATGTAGAGAGATAGATAGAGGGAGAGGGAGAGGGAGAGGGAGAGGGAGAGGGAGAGGGAGAGGGAGAGGGAGAGGGAGAGGGAGAGGGAGAGGGAGAGGGAGAGGGAGAGGGAGAGGGAGAGGGAGAGGGAGAGGGAGAGGGAGAGGGAGGAGAGGGAGAGAGAGAGAGAGAGAGAGAGAGAGAGAGAGAGAGAGAGAGAGAGAGAGAGAGAGAGATGGTTGGAGAGAGGGGAAAATAAAAGGGAAACTATTAAAACATGGCCAACTCCAGTGATACTCACCTGCCTATTTGCTAAGTTGTGGCAAGAGTGATGTATTTTGTGATGTTATTTCTACTCTAATATGAAACTGATAAAACTAAAAGGAGTTATCTTGTAGATGTATGCATTGGGACTGTGCCATGGAATGATGTAGGTCCTGGAACCCTGACTGGTGACATTTAGGGAATGAAGACAGTACAGACACATATGCAAAAAGCTAGGACCAGGTAAGGGGTGTGTTCTAATGGAAAGCACCTGCGACCACCAGCAACCTGAAACATTGTGTTTGTTATAACACAGAAGGAAATGATAGGAGTCTATGTAGGAGGCTCACGTAGGTGAGCAGTCTCTGGCTGTAAACATCTGGGACAAGGAAGCTGCAGTTGCTAGTTTTTGTACAAATTAATCAGTCATCCATAAGCACTCATACTTGGACAGAGAAAGGCTTTTCTTTACAGAGCCTAACTCATATGGGGAACAGCTTTGCCAATTTCCCATGGTTTTAAGGCCGTGGACTCCTCAATAAGGCCTCGCCAATGACAATAATACACATGCACTCAGGGACTTCACTCACTTAGGGCTTCCTCCACTTCCTACCCAACTGGGCACCCCATGTTCAACTGACTACATTATGACCACCGTTATGGTTTTCTGTAAAGAAGAGCTTCTCTGACACAGTGTGAGAGCTATACTTCTCTGTGGGCATAAGGGCAAGTTTTAGACTGCACTTAGGAATTATGCTGGTTCAGTAAAGTGGCAATAATTGTCTTTTAAGATCCATGGCATCATTAGCCCAAGGTAGTTACCCAGTTTTCTAGTACCAGGCACAACTGCCCTCCTGTTGAGCTGGTTTTAAGGCCAACTAGCTAGCTATTGGTCACCACCAGGACGTGAGTGCCACTATTGCAGTCCAACTTCTGCACCCAAGACTCAGGGAACATTGCTGAAGAAGAGAAAGAGATTATAAGATCCAGAGGACCAAGAAGTCTGCTCTGAGATTATATCCCCTAGAAATGACAGAGAAGCTACACCCATGATACCTCAACAATATGGTTGCCTAAACAAGACCTGAACAAGAACAACTCCAAGAGATATGCTAACTTAGAATGTGGAAGCATCACGAGGTCCCACCCCTAGACAATGAACTCTAAGAAACAAATGACTCTTTTCCTTCATTTGCAATGATTGTTTATTATAACTCCAAACACAGACCTTGTAATGCACACAAAGCATAATGTTTATTTCCTAGTTTAATGTATCTCGTGCAGTTTTTAATACATTGTACATCAAAGCACACACACTTGTAAGTACCATTTAAATTGGATAAATAATGTGGCTTAGCACTGGTTCTCAAGGAACCTGCTTTATCATACAGAAAAGTGTGTGTTTGGCATATTTATTTGTGTCTGGACATTTTTCAGGTCGCTTAGAAACTATTCCACATAATTTAACTTTTTATCATAATAGTTGGCCTAATGATTATCTTCTTCCACGGTAATAATGGGGCCCAGTTTCATGTTCAAACTATTAGAAATTCCAAACAGGTTAGCAAAGGCCACTTTAAGGTTTTACTTAGAAAAACATAAAATTTCACTCCAAAGTATGATCTTTCTGAGAATAAAATTACTGAGACAACATTGGAGTTTTGGCAACTTGAAATAAATGGAACCCTATTATTATTATTTGAAACTGAATTGGATTTTGATGGGAAACACAATAGCACAGAAATGGCTTTAAAGAAGAAATGGCAGTATTAGTACATTTTCTTGAGAAAATTGCAGACAGCTTATAAGACACTGAAAACAAAGAACAGCGGCTCAAGATTAGACTGACACAGGTCTCTCACGGCAGCTCCACCAAGCACTGCACCTGACACAAGTGTCTCACACCAGCTCACCCAGCACTACACCTGGCACAGGTGCCTCGCACCAGCTACACCCAGCACTACAGTTGGAAGATTGCATTCTCTCTTCAGACTTTCACTTAATTTGAAAATTAAGCAAGAACCTTCTGAGCATTCTGTCAGTAGAGTGTGCTAGCTTTTTCTCTCTTGCTAGGAACTTTACTTCCTTCTAATATAAAAATCAATAAATTATAAATACATGAGTGAACTTCACCTTGATTCTTTAAGGATGAAGAACATTTTGTTCTTCATCATCTTTTCTATTTACAGTCTGAAAAATAGCCCTACTTGTCCATGCTGTTTGATCCCACCAGAAATAATGCCTCATTTTTTGAGTCAAATCAGACTTTGAAAGTTACCTAGCACAAACCTTCATTTTATAGATTAAGAAACTGAGATACAACAGGATTAAATTCCTCACCATGATCATGAAAGCAATCAGCAGTGGGGGGGGGGGGCTGTCGACCCCAACCCCATCATTACTCTACCAGATACAAGAATATGCTGAACAAATCCTACAAACTGTTGGCATTCATTGGATCTACTAATTGAAGAGGAAATTAAATTTCATAGGGAAGCTGGAAAAATACCTAGATATGTGGAAATGGTGAGACCCTTCCAGTAAGAGTGTCTTATAAACCAGGTAAGATGACCTTTGCTTATAATCCCAGAACTCACAAACCTGAGACAAGATGACTACAGCAAGTTCAAGGCCTGCCTGAACTTCAGAGTGAATTCAAGCCCAGTACAGTCTATAGAGTGAATTCAATGCCAGCCTAGATTTGTGCTTCAAAGTGAAACCTTATGAAGAAGAAGGAGGAGGAGGAACAAGTGGAGGAGGAGGAGAAAGAAGAGGAGGAGGAAAAGATGATGATGGTGATGATGATGATTGATGATGATGATGATGGAGAAAAGAGAAAGAAGAAGGAGACGGAGGAGGAGACAGAGAGGGAGATGGAGAAGGAGAAGAAGAAAGGTAGAAAGGCAGACAGGCTTCGTGCTTCTCATGGTGTTGAAGTACTGTGGTCCCCACTCAAAATTTCTTTACTTTAGCCTATAGATGAAATGTCTCAGCTGACACAGGGTAACTTTAGATGGCTTTTGCGACCCTTTTTATTTAAGGACTTTGTTTCAAGTAAGATGTGCATTGAGTGATCAGATTCCAATGTTTACTATTCTTTATATGTAATACAGCTGGGGTCGATAACCAGAACATGAAACTCATATGCAGAAAGCTTGATCTGGAAAACGTGAGCAGATACTCATTATATCATGGTAGACTTCTAGACTGACTTTGTATAAAGATGAGTGCAATGAAATAGGCTGAAGTTGCCATAGGAACACTGTCCTTGGTTTTTGATAGCAAGGCTACTCTGTGTGTGTGTGTGTGTGTGTGTGTGAGAGAGAGAGAGAGAGAGAGAGAGAGAGAGAGAGAGAGAGAAAACAGAGTTGAATTGTTAACCAGAATGTAAAAATCTTATAAATAATAAAGCCAATTTGCTTACATGATAGTCATTTATAATTTATTTGGTTTAGAGGTGGCTTAGTAGCTTTCATGTAAAATAATTAACTATTTAACTTGCCATCATCTGTTTTCCCTTCTTAGATTTTAGGAAGAATTTAGGTATTCCTTTGAATAGCTCGAATTCTCTTTAATAGTTGGTCACCAATTTTGAACTGCTAGGATTTTGTTCCATCAGATGCATCTCCACAGCAAATCAAATCATTTAAAATAACTGTCAAGTCACACAGAGTTTTTTTTTTCAGAGTGGTGATACTAATTTTAAATTTTACGTAAACGTAGGCTGATCTTACAACAGTCCCCATAGTCTCTGTCTGCCTTCTTGATCTGTTGAGAGCATACACTGGCCTCTATTTCAAAAAGTATCATGGTTACAAAATAGCAAGAGCTGCTCATCTGCCACCACCATAACACTTCCCTGACACTCCTGATGGAGTCTTCTGAATACCCTGCACTGCACTGAAAGCATCAGTCACCATTAATGGGGATTGCATGAAACTGTGAAGAAAATCATTAAAATACAGATAGGTAAGAGCCTGTCTGCATTGGTCCTCTCTCTCTCTCTCTCTCTCTCTCTCTCTCTCTCTCTCTCTCTCTCTCTCTCTCTCTCTCAGGATAGTACATCATCATTGTAAGCACTGAATAAAGGGGAGCGAGTGGGAAGAATTAATTATGGGTGTTGATTAGGCAGCTGGGTAATTGGGACTGACAATAATGTTTGGATAGCACAAAATGTAAGTGACCTTGGCTGATGCAAGAGCAGTAAAAATTACTGGCTTGCTCCTTCTCTGAAGTTATGAATTTTCACTAAAGTAGCTAATATTCTCCCAATTGTGTGATCCATCTATAAATGTATTTGAAGGAATTCTTTATCCAAGGACCTTATGAACATCCAAATTGTTGTTACATCTGAAGGGGAATTGACAGGGCAGCTAAGGAAAGTGGCAATTCAAAGCTTTTGTCTGTTATCCAGCCAAACTCTGACAAGAGGGCTACCCAAGGACAAGTGTAAGGAAGAGGGCCCTCTGTAACAATGAGAGAAATGGAACTTTTTAGGCAACGTTCAGACTTTCAGGGACACCACTTACTAGTTCACAGCAACCTTCGTTTTCATTTTTCTATGTTATGACTCAGGAATGCAGTGTTACAAACAGTGCTGGGAATGCAGCTTCTTGAAAGTGCTTAGTGTGTCTGCAGCCTTGGGTTCACTCCCAGCACTGAAAACAACAGCACCAAAGGAAATGATTTAAAGCAGAACCTTGCCTTATTCATTTGACTAACTCTTGCTCAAAGTGGGTTCTAAACGATGCTAAGTGCTAAGTGGCCTCTATGTGGCTTCATGATGCACTTTTGATACATTAAACTGTAAGAAATCTTGTGGTATAAACAATTTCCCTAACACAGCTGCTCCTTCTGCCAAATTCACTTGGCTATGAGATCCATTTGTCAGAATACAACCACCAGCGTTGTCAGGTGCTTTATAAAGCTGTTTGTTCTAGGCAGGAAGCAATAGAGCACTGTCACAGAGATGTTAGTCATCTGGTCAGTGATGTCTCCTGGTCAGGGCCTCCTGCTACTTTGTCCCTGTGATGAGGTCACACAACTCTCATAAAATGAATGGTCAGAAGGTGAGAAGCTTCACCCTTTCCTTGAGCCCAAACCTGTATCCCATGGATATTAATCCTAATCCCCGGAGTACAGTGATATGAAGTTATTGTCTACTTGATAGTTGTTTTGTTTTTGTTTTGTTTTTTTAAGTCTGAAGGTAGTGAGTGTGCATTTGTTGAATGCGCATTACTCTGTTAAGTGGATCTCTTACTTGTCACTATCTTAAGATGTGACTGTCTGGTCCTTGACATCAGAAGTACCCTCAGTCATACTCTATAGATCTGCAGGTATGACAGTATTTGACATATAATCTGAGCATCAAAGATGACAGTGGAATCACTATACTCCCTCGATCTTGATGTCTTATTCATAGATTCCAACCATTGTGTTTCCATAAAACAGGTCAAGGAGGAAACTAGTGTAGGGAATGGTTTATAAAGAAATGAGATAAACATCCATGGAGTTGGAGAGAAGAAGCAGGAGAGAGCAAAGAGATGAGTTGCTTTGTAATGCTGTAATGGTATAAGTTGACCTTTCACGTTAACTCAGTTGATGTTGATCAAGTTGAATGAAAAGTTGGGCTTCTATATTGCCCTCCCTAATCATCAGTCAGTCATTACATAAAGGCTACTTCAGAAGGAGAACTATTATGCTGAGAAACATAAGCCTTGAAAGGAACTTCCAACTGAGCAGTGGCAGTTAGCCACGTTCCTGACAGTTCGTTCCTGACAGTTTACAAACTGAGTCCTTTCTCACTGAACAGCAATGAGACCCACACAACAGTTTCAGGGCTTTAAAGACTTTGATTTTTATTTTAGAATGTTGCAATTGAAAGTAAGAAGTCTCATGGTTGAGTCTGAGGACTTAATAATGCCAACCCCCAACTCGGATTAAAAGGATAGAACAAGGAGTGAAGGAGAGGAAACAGGAAGCTGCTGCTGAAGCCCATGGGAGCGATGATCATAATTCAGACCAGGATGATGGCTATGAGCCCAGAGAAAAGAGCGCCAGTGTGATACATTTGATAGGCGGGAGGGCTGAGCTTTGGAAATGGATTGAAGTTGATTATGAAAGGAAGACATGATTCAGGGAAACTCATAGAAGAACAACTAAGGAAGGAAGAGTATATTTACAAGGCATGGGTAAGAGACACTAGATGAGGGACATGGGGTGAGAGTGGGGAGGGAACATGCTAAGTTTGACAAGTATGAGACATCCAAGTAAAAAATATAAAGCAAGCAGCTGTAAATATAGATCTGAGGCTTAAAAAAGAAATCTGAGCTGGCAGTATAAATTTGGGAGTCCATGGTTTTATACTGAGCCAATGGAAATAGACAGATATTTCAAAGTCTACAGAGCAAGAGAAGGAAAAATAAGAAGAGGACACAGGAGCCAACCCCTGCCAGGACCCCAGAGCTAATGAGCTGGTTAGTGGAGGATAAAACACCAGGATACTGAGAAGGAAAAAATAAAAGGGAGGCCAGAAAGTGCAGGACCACATATTATGGTTTTGAATGAGGACAGCTCCCCCCCCAAGACTAGTGTGTTAAAGCCTTGGTCCTCAGCTGGCAGTCCTATTCAGAGGTGATTAGATCATGAAGGTGATAACTTCATCAGTGAATTGATCCATTGATGAGTTTACAACTGAATGGTCTACTCGAAGGCAGAGGATGATTAGAAGAAGGCTACTAGGGGTCTACCCCAGCCCCTCCCCCACACCTCTCTTCCTGCTCCTCCATCCCTCCTTCCTGTCCCTTTGCTGTGCCCTTCTTTACTGTGTCCTTCTGTTATGGTGTTTCTTCTTTGCCACATGCCTAAAATCAATGGAGCCACATAACCATAGATAGAAACCTCTGAGACTGTGAGCTAGAGGGAAGTTCTCTTCCTTTAAGTTGATTCTTCTCTTTCCTGCAGATATCTAGGTGATGGGTATAGATGCAGCACCTACATCCAAAGTGCTGAGGGCAAAGATGGAAGAGGCGGCCACCACTGACAGACAAAAGGTATGGAGAAGGAGCAGAAAGTATTTGGGATTTGTCTTTGGAGGACAAATGCTTAGTACTGAGTTTTCTTGCTGGCTCTGGGGAAACCATGATTCATCTCCTCTCCTGGGGCTGCCCACTGGAAATGAAAGCAAAGAAACAGTGTTGTTTAAAGCAACAGAATTGATTCTCTTCTAGTGTGAGAGGCCAGAAATCAAAGCATTAGCAAGGCTTATCCCTCTGGAGGCTTGCAGGGAAATCCATCCCTTCCGTCTTCCAGCTTCTAGAGGCTGCTGGCCTTCCTTGGCTGCATCTGTACAGACACTGAAATTTCTGCCTCTGTAGCCATAGACAAAATCATCTTCTATGCTTTATATGGAACAGAACTTACAGACCAGTTTTCTTTGATGTCTCCTTAGCTAGAGATTCAAATTCACTGTCTGAGATCTGCTCTCTTGTAGAAAACAGCTGAGTCAATTTCTGCTACATATAACAAATACCTACTTACTTTTCCCCAGTTTCCAATAAAAGTGTTTGGGTATTCAATGCTTATTTTTCTACCACTATTTTGCTCAAAGAAATCTAGAAACTTTTTCAGTAGTGGTACACTTTAAAACTCTTCCAACGACTTAATCCAGTTTCGGTAAGTGTTAAAGTATGGCAACGACTTCCTCATGTGAAAATTTGATCCTCTTCCTACGGCTGGTCACAAAGGTATTCTCTGGAGCTCTAAAAATGTCTCCCCAGAAGAGAAAAGGAATGTTTAGCTTCTTGTGAGTGCCATTAGGCTCTGACTTTAGGGTTCTAAAGACTATAACTGTATAGAAGGTCTGACTCAGAGAGTGCCAGTCCAGTCTGGATCAGTTTCTCCATCATTTTGCTGCTGCAGAGGTTAGGCCCATTTAAAAGTTGAACCAATTCCCAGAGCCATCTAAAGAGGGCGAAAAGCTCTGAGCAAGAGGGTCAGGTGGGTCACCAGAGCCCACGACTTCCCAGATGCTGAGAGTGACTTAAGAGGGGTCTCCTAAGCTGCAAACAGATTCAGTGGGGAGTGTGACAAAGGTTCTCTGGGATCACTTCTGGGATGGATGCTTGAAACTTAGAAAGCTCCATTCTGGGGAATGGTGAAGAACAGAGAATGATTAGAAATGGCTGGAGAGTTGGTTGGGTCAAGAAGGTACAGAAAAGTCTGAGAGCCCGTGTGGAAAGAAAAGATCGGGCTAAGAAAATGAAGCAAGTGGAGTAGATGAGGCAGGGCTTGTTGGTTTGTTAGCTGGGAGGTGAGGACTTCTGCTTTCTACATAAGATAGAAGGGCAAGTGTACAATGGATAAAAAGAGGAACATTTGATGAAACAAGTCACGGGTGGACATAGGACAGAGATGGAAGTGTTGAAAGAAATGAAGAAGACATTAACATTACCGAGGAAGGCAGAAATGTGCCTTACTCACAGAACATCCCAAATGGCCTTGCAATTTTGAGAAACTGGTCAAAGAGTCCTGTGAGCTATGTCACACTGCACACATTCAATTTCAGGCGCACAATCTCAAGTCTCAAAAAGTGTCATTAGCCCAGCTCTCTCCCAGACAAAGTACCTAGGACTGGAGGAGTGTTTCTGCCTCCCATTTCCCCTAACTAACAGCAATCAGGAGCAATATTCAGGTCCTGAACCCTCAGAAGGGAAGGAGCAGAGTGAAAAGAGGACAGAAAAGATGGCCTGATACTGAAGACATCTTCAACAGGAACAACAACCAAAAGAAAAAAATTAGGAAGTCATTATCTTTGGCTCTGAGATCCGGCTCACTGAAGAAAACTTGTCCTTGCAAGCGTGCTGGCACATACTTGTAATATTAGTACCCAGGAAGCTGAGAAAAAGGGACCACAAATGTGAGGCCACTCTGGGCTACATGAGGAGAACGTCTCCAAAATAAACTAACATTTGTTTGAAAGCACTAAGAGGAGGGTCGACCTGTCTAGTTCCTTGCTTGTGGTACAAGAGATCGGGTGGGAAGAGGTGGGCCTGGGAGTGAAGATGGGTAGAGTGTTGAAATTTATTCTTGAGGAAAAAAAATAGAAGAAGGAAAAGAAGAAAAAAAAACTCAAGTATGTGTTGGGTCTAACAGAGAGGGTTGGGATCTGGGAGCTGGGAGTAAGCTGAAGAGAGTAAGGGAGGGGCGTGCAAGGTGTTCACGTGTGAATGAAGCAACGAGAGAGCACTTTCGCTTCATTCTGAGTTTACAGGGAATGCCTGCTGTAGATGCTCTACATTTTTGCATTGTCTGTAGATGCTTCAAAGGATTCTGTCTAGTTGAAGCTCTGGAAGACAGAAATGGAGCCTCCACAGACACACTCATGCAACCCAGATACTGAAGATGCCCGATCCCTAAGCTTGGGCTCCACTCCAGCAGCACAGATCTGCTGTGCACAACCTTTATCTGGTCCTCTTGATCGCTTGGTATGGGACTGGAGCAAAGACACTATTCTTCTGGCCTTGGCTACCTCTATGAGTGATAAACTGTGGGACGTCTGACTCGCCAGCAAGAAAGACACCACAATAGGATCATTCTGCACACGTTTATTGGGTTGCACATTGACTGTGTAGGCGAAAGACCCCGAGCCCTGGGCCTCTCACTCTTTTTTTTTTTTTTCAGCTCTTCAAAAGACCTTTCCATCACCTTTACTCATTTGGCGTCTTTTACATTATTTCTTTTATTTTTTTTAATTTTTAATATTTTTATTACATATTTTACTCAATTACATTTCCAATGCTATCCCAAAAGTCCCCCATAGCGCCCCCCACTTCCCTACCCACCCATTCCCATTCTTTTGGCCCTGGCATTCCCCTATATTGGGGCATATAAAGTTTGCAAGTCCAATGGGCCTCTCTTTCCAATGATGTCTGACTAGGCCATCTTTCGATACATATGCAGCTAGAGACAAGAGCTCCGGGGTTCTGGTTAGTACATCATGTTGTTCCAACAATAGGGTTGCAGATCCCTTTAGCTCCTTGGGTACTTTCTCTAGCTTCTCCATTGGGAGCCCTGTGATACATCCAATAGCTGACTGTGAACATCCACTCCTGTGTTTGCTAGGCCCCGGCATCGTCTCACAAGAGACAGCTATATTTGGGTCCTTTCAGCAAAATCTTGCTAGTGTATGCAATGGTGTCAGCGTTTAGAAGCTGCTTATGGGAAGGATCCCTGGATACGGCAGTCTCTAAATGGTCCATCCTTTCATCACAGCTTCGAACTTTGTCTCTGTAACTCCTTCCCTGGGTGTTTTGTTCCCAATTCTAAGAAGGGCCACAGTGTCCACACTTTGGTCTTCATTCTTCTTGAGTTTCATGCGTTTAGCAAATTGTATCTTATATCTTGGGTATCCTAAGTTTTGGGCTAATATCCACTTATCAGTGAATACATATTGTGTGAGTTCTTTTGTGATTGTGTTACTTCACTCAAGATGATGCCCTCCAGGTCCATCCATTTGGCTAGGAATTTCATAAATTCATTCTTTTTAATAGCTGAGTAGTACTCCATTGTGTAAATGTACCATAATTTCTGTATCCATTCCTCTGTTGAGGGACATCTGGGTTCTTTCCAGCTTCTGGCTATTATAAATAGGGCTGCTATGAACATAGTGGAGCATGTGTCCTTTTTACCGGTTGGGACATCTTCTGGATATATGCCCAGGAGAGGTATTGCTGGATCCTCCGGTAGTACTATGTCCAATTTTCTGAGGAACCGCCAGACTGATTTCCAGAGTGGTTGTACAAGCTTGCAATCCCACCAACAATGGAGAAGTGTTCCTCTTTCTCCACATTCTCGCCAGCATCTGCTGTCACCTGAATTTTTGATCTTAGCCATTCTGACTGGTGTGAGGTGGAATCTCAGGGTTGTTTTGATTTGCATTTCCCTGATGATTAAGGATGTTGAACATTTTTTCAGGTGCTTCTCTGCCATTCGGTATTCCTCAGGTGAAAATTCTTTGTTCAGTTCTGAGCCCCATTTTTTAATGGGGTTATTTGACTTTCTGGAGTCCACCTTCTTGAGTTCTTTATATATATTGGATATTAGTCCCTTATCTGATTTAGGATAGGTGAAGATCCTTTCCCAATCTGTTGGTGGTTTTTTTGTCTTATTGATGGTGTCTTTAGCCTTGCAGAAGCTTTGTAGTTTCATGAGGTCCCACTTGTCAATTCTCGATCTTACAGCACAAGCCATTACTGTTCTATTCAGGAATTTTTCCCCTGTGCCCATATCTTCAAGGCTTTTCCCCACTTTCTCCTCTATAAGTTTCAGTGTCTCTGGTTTTATGTGAAGTTCCTTGATCCACTTAGACTTGACCTTAGTACAAGGAGATAGGAATGGATCGATTCGCATTCTTCTTCATGTTAACAACCAGTTGTGCCAACACCATTTGTTGAAAATGCTGTCTTTCTTCCACTGGATGTTTTTAGCTCCCTTGTCGAAGATCAAGTGACCGTAGGTGTGTGGGTTCATTTCTGGGTCTTCAATTCTATTCCATTGGTCTATTTGTCTGTCACTATACCAGTACCATGCAGTTTTTATCACAATTGCTCTGTAGTAAAGCTTTAGGTCCGGCATGGTGATTCCACCAGAGGTTCTTTTATCCTTGAGAAGAGTTTTTGCTATCCTAGGTTTTTTGTTATTCCAGATGAATTTGCAGATTGCACTTTCTAATTCGTTGAAGAATTGATTTGGAATTTTGATGGGGATTGCATTGAATCTGTAGATTGCTTTTGGCAAGATAGCCATTTTTACAATGTTGATCCTGCCAATCCATGAGCATGGGAGATCTTTCCATCTTCTGAGATCTTCTAGAATTTCTTTCTTCAGAGACTTGAAGTTTTTATTATACAGATCTTTCACTTCCTTAGTTAGAGTCACGCCAAGATATTTTATATTATTTGTAACTATTGAGAAGGGTGTTGTTTCCCTAATTTCTTTCTCAGCCTGTTTATTCTTTGTGTAGAGAAAGGCCATTGATTTGTTTGAGTTAATTTTATATCCAGCTACTTCACCGAAGCTGTTTATCAGGCTTAGGAGTTCTGTGGTGGAATTTTTAGGGTCACTTATATATACTATCATATCATCTGCAAAGAGTGATATTTTGACTTCATCTTTTCCAATTTGTATCCCTTTGATCTCCTTTTGTTGTCGAATTGCTCTGGCTAGGACTTCAAGTACAATGTTGAATAGGTATGGAGAAAGTGGACAGCCTTGTCTAGTCCCTGATTTTAGAGGGATTGCTTCAAGCTTCTCACCATTTACTTTGATGTTGGCTACTGGTTTGCTGTAGATTGCTTTTATCATGTTTAGGTATGGGCCTTGAATTCCTGATCTTTCCAAGACTTTTATCATGAATGGGTGTTGGATCTTGTCAAATGCTTTTTCCGCATCTAACGAGATGACCATGTGGTTTTTGTCTTTGAGTTTGTTTATATACTGGATTACGTTGATGGATTTCCGTATATTGAACCATCCCTGCATCCCTGGGATGAAACCTACTTGGTCAGGATGGATGATTGTTTTGATGTGTTCTTGGATTCGGTTAGCAAGAACTTTATTGAGTATTTTTGCATCAATATTCATAAGGGATATTGGTCTGAAGTTTTCTATCTTTGTTGGGTCTTTTTGTGGTTTAGGTATCAGAGTAATTGTGGCTTCATAGAATGAGTTGGGTAGAGTACCTTCTGTTTCTATTTTGTGGAATAGTTTGTGAAGAACTGGGATTAGATCTTCTTTGAAGGTCTGATAGAACTCTGCACTAAACCCATCTGGTCCTGGGCTTTTTTTAGTTGGGAGACTATTAATGACTGCTTCTATTTCTTTGGGGGATATAGGGCTGTTTAGATCATTAACCTGATCTTGATTCAACTTTGGTACCTGGTATCTGTCTAGGAACTTCTCCATTTCATCCAGGTTCTCCAGTTTTGTTGAGTATAGCCTTTGGTAGAAGGATCTGATGGTGTTTTGGATGTCTTCAGGATCTGTTGTTATGTCTCCTTTTTCATTTCTGATTTTGTTAATTAGGATGCTTTCCCTGTGCCCTCTAGTGAGTCTGGCTAAGGGTTTATCTATCTTGTTGATTTTCTCAAAGAACCAGCTCCTTGATTGGTTGATTCTTTGAATAGTTCTTCTTGTTTCCACTTGGTTGATTTCGCCCCTGAGTTTGATTATTTCCTGCCTTCTACTCCTCTTGGGTGAATTTGCTTCCTTTTGTTCTAGTGCTTTTAGGTATGTTGTCAAGCTGCTGATGTGTGCTCTCTCTAGTTTCCTTTTGGAGGCACTCAGAGCTATGAGTTTTCCTCTTGGAAATGCTTTCATTGTGTCCCATAAGTTTGGGTATGTTGTGGCTTCATTTTCATTGAACTCTAAAAAGTCCTTAATTTCTTTCTTTATTCCTTCCTTGACCAAGGTATCATTGAGAAGAGTGTTGTTCAGTTTCCACGTGAAGGTTGGCTTTCTATTATTTATTTTGTTATTGAAGATCAGCCTTAGTCCATGGTGATCTGATAGGATGCATGGGACAATTTCAATATTTTTGTATCTGTTGAGGCCTGTTTTGTGACCAATTATGTGGTCAATTTTGGAGAAGGTACCATGAGGTGCTGAGAAGAAGGTATATCCTTTTGTTTTAGGATAGAATGTTCTGTAGATATCTGCCAGATCCATTTGATTCATAATTTCTGTTAGTTTCACTGTGTCCCTGTTTAGTTTCTGTTTCCATGATCTGTCCATTGGTGAAAGTGGTGTGTTGAAGTCTCCCACTATTATTGTATGAGGTGCAATGTGTGCTTTGAGATTTACTAAAGTTTCTTTAATGAATGTGGCTGCCTTTGTATTTGGAGCATAGATATTCAGGATTGATAGTTCCTCTTGGAGGATTTTACCTTTGATGAGTATGAAGTGTCCCTCCCTGTCTTTTTTGATGACTTTGGGTTGGAAGTCAATCTTATCAGATATTAGAATGGCTACTCCAGCTTGTTTCTTCATACCATTTGCTTGGAAAATTGTTTTCCAGCCTTTCATTCTGAGGTAGTGTCTATCTTTTTCTCTGAGATGAGTTTCCTGTAAGCAGCAAAATGTTGGATCTTGTTTGTGTAGCCAGTTTGTTAGTCTATGTCTTTTTATCGGGGAGTTGAGTCCATTGATATTAAGAGGTATTAAGGAAAAGTAATTGTTGTTTCCTGTTATTTTTGTTGTTAAAGTTGGCATTCTGTTCTTGTGGCTGTCTTCTTTTAGGTTTGTTGAGGGATTACCTTCTTGTTGTTTCTAGGGCGTGGTTCCTGTCCTTGTATTGTTTTTTTTCTGTTATTATCCTTTGAAGGGCTGGATTCGTGGAGAGATAATTCGTGAATTTGGTTTTGTCGTGGAATACTTTGGTTTCTCCATCTATGTTAATTGAGAGTTTGGCTGGGTATAGTAGCCTGGGCTGGAATTTGTGTTCTTTTAGTGTCTGTATAACATCCGTCCAGGATCTTCTGGCTCTCATAGTCTCTGGTGAAAAATCTGGTGTAATTCTGATAGGCTTGCCTTTATATGTTACATGGCCTTTTTCTCTTACTGCTTTTAGTATTCTATCTTTATTTAGAGCATTTGTTGTTCTGATTATTATGTGTCAGGAGGTATTTCTTTTCTGGTCCAGTCTATTTGGAGTTCTGTAGGCTTCTTGTATGTTCATGGGCATCTCTTTCTTTAGATTTGGGAAGTTTTCTTCTATAATTTTGTTGAAGATGTTTGCTGGTCCTTTGAGTTGAAAATCTTCATTCTCATCCACTCCTATTATCCGTAGGTTTGGTCTTCTCATTGTGTCCTGTATTTCTTGGATGTTTTGAGTTAGGATCTTTTTGCATTTTACATTTTCCTTGATTGTTGTGCCGATGTTCTCTATGGAATCTTCTGCACCTGAAATTCTCTCTTCCATCTCTTGTATTCTGTTGCTGATGCTGGTATCTATGGTTCCAGATTTCTTTCCTAGGGTTTCTATCTCCAGTGTTGCCTCATTTTGGGTTTTCTTTATTGTGTCTACTTCCCTTTTTAGGTCTAGTATGGTTTTGTTCATTTCCATCATCTGTTTGGATGTGTTTTCCTGTTTTTCATTAAGGACTTCTACCTGTTTGATTATGTTATCCTGTTTTTCTTTAAGGATTTGTAACTCTTTAGCAGTGTTCTCCTGCAATTCTTTAAGGGATTTTTGTGCTTCCTCTTTATTGTCTTCTACCTGTTTACCAGCGTTCCTTTGTATTTCTTTAAGTGTGTTATTAAAGTCCTTCTTGAAGTCCTCTATCATCATCAGGAGATATGCTTTTAGATCCGTGTCTAGCTTTTCCGGTGTGTTGGGGTGCCCTGGACTGGGCGAAGTGGGAGTGCTGGGTTCTGATGATGGTGAGTGGTCTTGGTTTCTGTTAGTAAGATTATTACGTTTACCTTTCGCCATCTGGTAATCTCTGGGGTTAGTTGTTGTCGTTGTCACTGTTTAAAGATTGGAGCAGAAGCTGTGTTCCACTCACCAGCGGTCTCAAAATCCTGTGGCTGGGGTCGTGGGTAGCTGGCGGTACCCCGGTGCTGGTCCAGCAGGAAGAGGCCTGTGGTCCTACTCAGGCCGGTTTTCTGCTTCCCTAACTAATGCAGTCTCAGGTCCCGCGCGCAATTGGATTGGAGCAGAAGCTGTGTTCCACTCTCCAGAAGTCTTAAGATCCTGTGGCGGGTGTTGTGGGTAGCTGGCGAGTGTCAGCCGACCCTGCGCCCTAGCTACCCAGGTGCTTTTCTGACCGGAAGAGGCTTGTGGCCCTATGTAGGCCGGATTTCTCTCTCCCCAACCAGAGCAGTCTCAGGTCCCGCGCGATTGGACTGGAGCAGAAGCTGTGTTCCACTCACCAGCAGTCTCAAAATCCTGTGGCGGGGGTCGTGGGTAGCTGGCGGGTGTCAGCCGACCCTGCGCTCTAGCTCCCCTGGTGCTGATCCGGCCGGATGAGGCCTGTGGCCCTACTCAGGCCGGTTTCTGCTTCCCTAACTAATGCAGTCTCAGGTCCCTCGCGCAATTGGATTGGAGCAGAAGCTGTGTTCCACTCACCAGAAGTCTTAAGATCCTGTGGCGGGTGTTGTGGGTAGCTGGCGAGTGTCTGGGGGCCTCTCACTCTTATATACTATCAGTTCTCATCCACGCACAGCAGGCCACGCCACCTCACCAGGCACGCAGCTTCAGCTAATCAGGGAAGCAGGGGCATATCTCCACCAAAATGGCTTCACCAGTAACCTGGTACACCTGCGCAGCTCTCACGATGTTTATGGCTTATATTCAGATGTATGAGGAAGTCAGGTGCAAGTCATAAGACTTAGCTGCAGTCCCTGGTGCCTTTGGGACTGCCGCCACACCCGCTCCCCACATCTCCCCCTTTTTTCTTTTTTGGCAGAGAGAATGTCTGTCTTAGATTGCCCCCTGCAGCAATGTCCCTTACCCGTCCTTGGGAGACAAACAGCATTGGTTTGATCCCTGTCTTAGGTTGGTGACATGCCCAGGGAGTCTTATCACTGACTACCTCTCTGTCATGCCAAGCCACACTTGGGGAGATTGTGTTTTGCTTGCGGCAGGTGCATCAAAAGGCCAGGATGTTGATTAATCTATGGCCAGATCTTAATTGCTGCAAGCAAGCCTCATGGGTGAAGGTAGAGGTCTGATCCCCAGTGTGCAAGCATAGGGGCCCTACACAAAACCATCCCTTGGGCTCATCACCCAGAGAGGTCTTGGCCAGCTCCTGTGTCGTTTTTCCTGGGGGAAGGGAACTAGGACACTGAACCTTCATGCAATCAGACATGCCTTCCACAGGATGCCAACAGCAAGCTATCCTCTGTGCAGTGCTTAGCCTCGCAACCCATGTCATAATGCAGCATAATTTCTTTTAGAGTGGCAAACTGAATCTGAGGAGATTGTCCCGCCTCCACTGCAGCAAAAGCCTATGCCACCATGGCGAAAATGCGGGCCTGCACACTGTACCTGACACATGTGCCAAACACACAACACACACACACTATTACAAGCATACATCCCAGGGCTCCCATCCCTGCTCATCAGCCCTGAAGCAAGGGATAGACAGTTTGTAAACAAAGTAACTTGAAAAGGCAAAGGTACAAAGCAAGGCATCCTAGTCACAACAGCCAAATGATATAACGAATATCACTACTACAATTAACATTCTTATAAACAATAAACACAAAAGGAGATCATATACAAACAGGCATAGCCAGAAAAGAAACATTCCTTCCTCCAGCAAATTGAAATACAGAAGTTTCAAACACATTAGAACCATTCCAATAAAATTTGCATTACCCCAGGCCCCTCCCGCCACCATGCTTAGGGGGGAAAGATCAGTGCAACTACAATTCACCCCACATAACAACCATACATATAAGGGGCACTGCCCAAGGTGGAAGGGAATCAGGAACACTCCTACAAAAAGGAAAGAGGGGCCCATCTAGGTTGAGAGGGTATAGTGCCATTGCCCTTGGATATACTGGCAGGCCACACCCCTCGAATCCAGGTAACATTAGTTTTAATAGATACAGCTGAACACAATCACTCATCTGTGAAATATTTTGAATCATCTGAAAATACAATCCCTTTAGCTGAAGCAGCATAGAAAAAAGGCAATTGTAGCGAAGCATTAGATGTAAAGAATTGAGCAAACACTTGAATGCGTCAATGACATGGGTTTCAGGAACACAGCCCCAATGTAGCTCTTCAGTTCTCACTAGCGGGAGCATTCCCAGCCACAGGAACATCCACGTCCTCATAGCTCTGCTTGTTTTGAATTGTTCTGGTCAGCCGTTCTGGGACCCACAACTGTTGTCGGTGATCCTGGGGAAACACAAACAGACCCTCTCTCCCAAACCAATTGAGAGCGCACCTCTCTTACCTGATTCAGCACCTCATTACCTCTCTGGAGTTCTGTGCCACATCTTTCTCTATCTTCTATGCAATTTCTCACTAACTTCCAGACTAGCAAAACCCCTTTTGGTAAAACCCTCTGTTCCTCTGCAAACCTCAATTCCCCATGGTGCTTGGTGCAACTTGTCCCAAAACCGTGAACCTTAACTTGTTCCAAAACCATGAACCTTAACTTGTCCAAAAATCAGGAACCTTATCATTACTTTGTGCCTGCTTCCTGGCAACTTTATATTTGCCTCTAAAACAACAAAACAAAAACAAACACGAATTGACAGACATATGGATAATTTGGTGCACCAAAAACAGATAATAGACAGGCAGGGAATAGAACTTGGTGTCTCAAAGGGACCCAGGTATCCTAACCAGAGCTAAGAATATCTCCATAGGAGCCAGAGAGGAAACAGGACGTCTCCCGTTTTCCTTCTGTCCCCTGAAATGGCTTATTTTCATTTTTCTCTTCTTATATTTATTTTACTTATATTTCTGTGCATGCCTTCTTTTTCATTTCTCTCTGTTTCTGATATGCTTCCCTGGTGCTCCTGCAAAAGATGCTACCCTTATCAAGGCAAGCGACAATTACTGGACCTACTGCGTAAGAAAGCATACCTCTCAGAGACTCACATTAATTTCTTTTTACTTACCGGTACCACTGTTCCCCAGCTGAAGAGTTCTGAATCCACGCAGTTGAATCCTTCTCAACAGTCTGTGTTGTGGGAACACTTTATTAACCGCTCCTTCCCCGTGATGCAGTTCTGAATCCTCCCTGTAACAGGGCGTCTTCGCTCATGCCTGAAGATGTTACTTCCCGGGTTTCGGCACCATTTGTGGGACGCCTGACTCACCAGCAAGAAAGACACCACAATAGGATCCTTCTGCACACGTTTATTGGGCTGCACATTGACTGTGTAGGTGAAAAACCCCGAGCCCTGGGCCTCTCACTCTTATATACTATCAGTTCTCATCCACGCACAGCAGGCCACGCCACCTCACCAGGCACGCAGCTTCAGCTAATCAGGGCAGCAGGGGCATATCTCCACCAAAATGGCTTCACCAGTAACCTGGTACACCTGCGCAGCTCTCACGATGTTTATGGCTTATATTCAGATGTATGAGGAAGTCAGGTGCAAGTCATAAGACTTAGCTGCAGTCCCTGGTGCCTTTGGGACTGCTGCCACACCCGCTCCCCACAATAAACTGTTCTAGCCTTCACACCCAGGAAGTCCATGCTTCTCCCTAGCAGATTGCTAGATATAAAATCTCAGGCCCTTCCCAGATCCCAATGCCATCCCATCTTTCCACTGCTAAACTCTTATATAGCACCCTATAAGTCTGAATTCCTTAAACTGAGTGTTTCCATCAGCACCATGAAGAGCTGTGTTAGCAGAGCCCACTGGGCCTCATCAGGCACTGCCTGCCTGGTTCTTCTACTGTTCTCTGCTGGCCCTCAGTAGTTGGATAATTCCACAACGTGGTTTCCATTTCTTAATTTTTATCCAAAAGAGGACTTGAAGACCTTGCAAAATTCATTAAATAAGATTTTTCAAAGGGAGGGAAACAAGCTGAAAAAAAAAAAAAAAACTAAAGACGCTGGGAATGAAAATAAAATGGGGTACATACGCCTCTGTGTCTAGAAATGAGACAATTGCAAGCTTCCACGTCATGGAGATGAAGTCAGGTTTTTACACCCTGGAGATGATACCAGGTTCATAGGCTGCCATGTCCTGGGGAACAGCTGTGGAAACTTCTGGAGCTTTCTTACAGAGATGAAAAAGGAGCTTGTGTGCTTGCATTTGTGCATTTGACTATACCCATTAGTAGCTTTTCCCACAGAGGTTTTGTATACATAAATATAATTTAAATGTGAGTTTCTAATTACAAAGACTATTTTCAGTTTTTCATATCAGTGTTATGAAAATTAGGAAAACTAGTTTGAGACATAATTCTGCCACTCACGGTTGATGTGAACTTAGTAGAGTCCCTCAGTCTCTCTGACACTTTGGCATCTGTATGAGTGGAATAGAACAAACAAACAAAGCTCACACATGCATTTCATACTCACCCAAATATGTGCTGGATATGTACGCAAGCCAAGCAAGCTCTGCCCAGTTGACTGAGCTAGGAACAAAATAGGGTTAGTGTAATTGTGATGAGATACCACAACCAAAGCAACTTGGGGAGGAAAGGATTTATTTGCCTCACATTTCCACATCACTTGAAGGGCATCACTTCCTTCCATATCATTGAAGGAAGTTGGAACAGGCACTCAAACAGTTCCTGGGGACAGGAACTGATGCAGAGGCCATGGAGGAGTCCTGCTAACTGGTTTGCTCTTCATGGCTTGCTTAACCTGCTTTCTTATAGCACCCAGAACCATCAGCTAAGGGGTTGTACCATGACCCACAATGGGCTGGGCCCTCCGCCATCAATCACTAATTATGAAAATGCTCTACAAGCCTACCTACAGACAGATCTTATGGAGCAATGTTCACAGTTGAGATTCCTTCCTCTCAAATAACTTCCGCTTGTGTCAAGTTGACTATCCAACTATCCATCACAGCCCTACAACTGGATCCTGTGGGGGCATTTTCTTAGTTGAGGGCCCCTCCTTTCAGATAACTCCAACTTGTGTCAAGTTGACACAAAACTAGCCAGCCCAATTGGTCAACACCTATTAATGTGCTTCACTCAAATAGTGATCTGAAGGGTTGGAGAGAATATATGACCAAGAGCGCCTAATGCAGATAAAATGGTGTGCAAAGACTCAACCCAGGGTCATTTCTTCTTTGTTTGAAAAACAAGGAAGACAATGTGGCCAAATAGAACAAGCAATTTAAGACATGGGAGAAAGAGTCAAAGCAGAACCTGACTGGGCTGGCCTCTCCAGCAAGCAGAAGGGGTTTTAGCAGAAGCTTCTGTGTTAGGGAATAGAACTGTGTGGGTATAGCTCAGAAGGGAGTAAGAGAGAAGACAGGGAGATCACTGCTGAAGCCACTGCAGTCATCAGGCCGAGAAGAATTGGTGATGTGGCTCGTTTGTTAAGGAATGGAGGGAGAAGAAGGGTGGTTAGACATCGATGAAAAAAATCAAAATGAGTTGGTGTATCGGAGGAGAAGTTTGAGACTATTGATTCCAGCATGAACAGTAAGAACTGGTCTTAGGCTGTGTTTGGAAGGAAATTTCTCAACCTAGTAATTTCAAGTAAGTGACCTTATTGATTTGAAGGTCTTTAGAGAGACATATTTAACTATGAACCAACTAAGTAACTGCGAAGTGAAGCAGAAAAGACAAATTTAATCTAAGACTCACTACTGAGCTAACTCTTTGGATTTTGAACTTTATGTTTTTCTCTTCAATTTTTTTAGCATAAATGTATACTACTTTTTTAAAAAGTAATGTTATTTCACCCTAAATATACAGCCCCAGTAAGGACTTTCTGCAGATCCATTGAGACCACTGCCTAGAATTATTCAGTAGAAAGATAATAGGGGAGTATTGGCCCATGTGCTTCTACCCGTGATGGCCATGGGTTGGCCATCAGTAACATTATTCCCACCCCTTTGAGTACATTGAAGGGACTGAAGGAGTCCCTGATCCAACCCCAGGAAATGTGACAGGAAATGAAGGGGTGATGAAGAGCAGGCAGGCATGGCAAGGAACAGGCAGAACTAACAGAAAATGGTGACAACAGTGTACTCTGGCCACCAAGAAGACAAAGCTAGCGCATTCTTCCTGCAGAGCAGGGAGCACAACTCATCAGTATAAGGGTAGAAGTGCTTCCCAGACCCTGGTGGTTTCCTAATAAATGCATCTGTGATTTGGAAGCCATCCCCTGGACTTGGAGAATAGATTTATTTTCCTAGAATTAGAATAAGGCATGCTTTCACCAACTTGAGACATCTCCAAGGTCAGATTCCTTATGTGGTAATGGAAAATAATATTTCATCAGGTGACATAAATGTTAACTGACATGATAGACAGAGACATATGCATACACATACATCTCTAGTCTAATGTGTATTCCATTATGAGCTTGATGCTAATAGACGGGATATTCTAAGAAGTGGGTCCCTGTGGGAAATGCTCCCTGGCATCGCAACGCTGAGCAGAGCCCGCAAAGTACATTGCATCTTAAACCAGGAGTGTGCTGGCCTCTGAGATCCCACGCAGGCTGCACAGGCAGCTTCCTCTTTCCAAAAAGATAACAGAGCCAGAATCCGGGTCCCTATTCTCCCACGCCTTTCTCGTCCCTCCTGCTGGTATCACCCAGTCACCACTCACTGGTACCGGTGGGTGTGCCCATCAGAGAGTCCCAGGTCACTCACTGAGATGCTTCTTTGCTGTGAAGTGCAGTGAGGATTTTGCCAAAGATACAGCTCCACATATTTTGTCAGAGAAAAGCAACGGCAGTGCCTACCGAGCCCACTGTGGAATGGCTTTATTAAGAGCAGCTACTGAGACCATTCCTAACAGTCCTCAGGAAGCCTTGCTTCCTTTTTATGATTAACTCACTGTATTTTCAAGGGGATCAAAAAGCCTATAAATAGTAATTATAAATTCTAAGTAATGAGTCCATCTTCTTAATTTAGCTTTGCTGTGTTTCAAGCTACATTGTATAGACAGTATGCGACATGACAAAATCACATTCTACTTATAACATAGTAAGTGTTTATGGTTTTTAAAAATGGAAACTAGTTAAAAAAGAATAAGGTTCAAAATACTCACCCTGACCCTCAATATACACAAATACACAAAATGATGTATTTTCTTCCAGTATAGTTATTTTTCCCATTTAGGGATTTTCTAGAAGTATAACTTTGTGTTTTCTTCTTCAGTATAATCTTGTAATGAAGTCATTTCATATGCAGGAGTCAAAAAATCAGAATTCAGAGGTAGGAAAAGTGAACGGAGGGGGATTTTTGCCTGCTGAAGTTAGCATCTAGCAGTGGACAGATGGGTTCTAGTTAATTTTTTGTCAACATGACACAAGTTAGAATCATTTGGGAATAGAAAACCTCAATTGAGAACATGTAGCCCATGGAAATGCTTGGGGGGGCATTTTTTGATTAATAATCAATGTAAGATCATTCCTACATGCCCCGGATCATGTGGGCAGCATCATTCCCAGGCAGGTGGTTCTGAGTTGTTAAAACAGTGGGCTAAGCTAGGCATAAGGAGCTTCAGGTCCTGACTCCAGGTGTCTGCCTTGAGTTCCTGCCTGTCTTCTCTCAGTGATGGGATGATAACTGAGAGCTGTAAGCTGAAATAAACCCTTTCCACCCCAAGTTGCTGTGGGTCATGGTATTTATCACATCAACTAAAAAGCATCTAAGACAAACCATTTCACATGTGACCACAATATCATAGTAAAGTCCACTGGTCTGGCGTGTACATAAAGATGAGCCATGATGGACAGGAGGCCTGAGAATATCTTCCAAGTGTTCATTCCACACTGCTCCCTCCTCGTCAGCCACACTAAAACCCCACATGGCTACTTGGGCATTTGATTCTCTTTCTAAATGAATTTGCTATACAGCCTTGTTCCGCCGGCTGTCCAGGTAAGGTTTATTGTGTATTGCTATAAAACCCTCCAGTAGTCAGATGTATATTTTTAGCTTCCCACAGTCCCTCATGTGAAACTCAAAGGAAATGAAAAGCTAGAAGATGCAGCGTGGAAGAGCGTTAGGGTCAGGCCCTTCTCCTCACACTTTCGTAGGTCAGGACACTGGGCTTTACACTAAGACTTCAAGGAAATTTACACTTAAAAATTAATAAAATGTGTGAGTCGTCCTAAGTTGTTCTTGATCCAAGATTCCATTACCAGCCTGGTGTAACACCCTTCGTCTACCCAAAACTAAGGGTCCTTCCTGGACACCAGCCAGTCTCGGGGCTAAACTACAGACTCTTTATTGCTGTCCATTAATGCGCAATTACTTAAAGTGATCCACCACTGTGAGAGGGGGCTCAAGTGTGGTTTATAAGGCAGAAGGCC
The DNA here is from genome assembly GCF_978045245.1 of Mus caroli. Lineage (NCBI taxonomy): Eukaryota > Metazoa > Chordata > Mammalia > Rodentia > Muridae > Mus > Mus caroli. The sequence continues at coordinate 120,784,922 of NW_028227261.1, forward strand.
CCAAAGGATTGCATAAACATAGCTTTTGAAAATGAACTTTGGGTAACAACTTTGACCCTTGCATTCCAAATATATTAGCAAGATGCAAAGCACGCCGTTGTATGGCTGCAGCTTTTGGAAATGCCTGCATCTGTTGGGAAATACAGTGTTCAAGAGGGAAAAGCCCAGAAATGCCAGATTATTTGGTAGAAGCCTTGTAAAAATGGACTCCGTTAAATTAGCAGCAAGTTTCTTTTGCTGTCAACTAACCTCGAAGGCTGTCAAGGTTACAAGGCAGAATTATTTACTCAGAATTATTTTGTTTATGGATAAGACCATAAACAAAAAAGAGAATAGGGTCTTAAAGATGTTTTTGCCCTACACAGATTTTAGGCGGTGAAGCAGGTTCCCAAATAATTTCACTTATTAACACAGTGTATTTGGTCATCAAATCAGGCAGAGCAGTGGAAGACTGTGTTCTCTGCTAGAGTGTGTGGTTACTGCATGTCTCTGCTGTGTGCGAGGGAGCAAGAGGAATGTTTTCATAGGTAGGATAATTCTCCAGCTTTTCATCCCAAACTGACACAATGTAGACACTAAGAAAATTGGGGTGTCTTAGTAAAAGTGAACACAAACAGTGGGCTCTTTAGGGCCCAAGGTTGCTTTTAGAGATTAGGGTGTGCAGCAGGAGACGAGGGGTTAGCATCAAGATCGACAGTTTTGTGCTTTTGTGCAATCAATATTGTTTATGGATTGCTCAGAGAAGGCTACATCCATTTGAAGAGTCGGGGGGGGGGCAGATTTCAGGAAATTACCCAAATGCTCAAATACTTCCCCGGGGGCAATGGTTTTCAATGGGAGTTTATGTGATAATTCCTTGCAATGAATACATTTAAAATAATAATAATAATCCAGCAGCCGGATGGAACAATCACACACCCACATTGGCTGCTTAGTTTGAAAAGAATCTTTAGTCAGAATATGTGTGAAATTAGGCCATCAAAAAAGAAATGAGACAAAGACGACTCAGAATGACCGAGGCAGGGCAGGCAGCTTATCCAAGACAATGTCCTACATGCTGCAGAAACTACTCAGAGCCAGGCTTACACACACACACACACACACACACACACACACACACACACACACACAAAGACAAAGCCAGAGTGGAAACGGATGATAAGCAGGGATCTGCGGCCATGAGAAGCTGTAGAGGAGGCGGCAGCTGCAAGGCAGAAGGTTGAAAATGATAGAGTCAGACTGTAAATAAGTGTCCTTCGAGTAACGACCCATGCCCCACCCGGGCTGGGAAGCACTGCTGGGCGTCACCACCATCACCTCAGATTTTGTCATCTCAGTGGCTTATCACTAGGGACAAGAAGGCTGACTCCTACAGTAAAAAGTGGCGTTCACGTTTTTTTGTTGTTGGTTTTGTGTGTGTGTGTGTGTTTTTGAGAAGGGAAGGGAAGATCTTACAGAGTCCCAGTTTGGTTTTGAAAAATATCGTGTCTGAAATTTGAGTAAACAGCCAAGGCTAAATTTTCAAAATAATCAACTAGGGCCAGGATTTGTGAGAAAGCCCATTCACACCCACACTCTGGCTGGCACTGGAGGTGTGGGTATCTCTAGCAGAAAAGTAGCTTCCTATGAGAAAGCACGCTGATGGCCGTCACAGTGTCCCCTGCAGAGCCTTGAGGTCCCTTCTTCCAACATGCAAGGTGCAAGATCACCACTTTTTCTAGAACTTTAAAAAAAAAGCCTCAGTCATTTCTTTCCTACAAGGACAAGTGTTCCCATTAAAAAAAAGTGGCATTCCAGGCATAAGCTAAGAGAAGCTGTTGAAAAATAAATTAGGTGCAAGAATCATGCTTTGAAATGTTCTTTCTGTATGAAATTCTCCACCAGATGCCCAGAGCCTTCTAGGCTATGTGTGAATGATCCATCCTCGGATTGAAAGACGGGTCCAGCTAATCAGCCTTGCTGTGTCTTGTTTTCCCGACTTGGATTGTATATACATGAACAGGAATATAAGCATAAATGGATCACTAAAAAAAACAAAAACAAAAACAAAAAACAAAAAACAAAAAAACAAAGGCTACAGAGTAATACAGCGCATCTAATTTGCAGCTCTGTGAATGCTGCCCAAGACAAAAATCACAAAACATTGTGTGGTAACTCTCTTGGGCATGAGCTCTGTAGATGACCACATGGTGTCACAAAGTCGAAAGGTTGGACCGACATTGGAAGCACCTGCTCTGGATTCTCAAACTGAGGATATATGAAGTTATTCTCTATTTTCTATTCTGAAGGGATGAGATCACATGTGCTCTTGGAGTAGCACAATTGACTAGCTAGTCAAAGAGTTAAATGGCAGCAGCGCTCGGAGCTGGTCCCTTTTTCTGGCTGCATAGATCACTCCTGGCCCTGGAGCAAAGATATGAGAAGGAAGGAACTCTCGTTTTTTTGTTTTTTGTTTTTTTTCTCCTCTTTATGTCTCACTCCTGACTGACTGCACAGTTACTGGAGAAAGATTTAAGTCTTGTAGCTGTTCTTTGAGTCAGTCTACAGAATACAATAGTGATAGACTGGGATATCTTGGCTCAAAGGATCAAAAGTATCACTGAAGGTCCAATAAGGTGGAAGATTGGGTATGAGCAGAAGGTTTGGGGTTGTTGCTTCCTGTGTACAGAAAAACGCCCCTCTTTTCAAAGTGGAGGTCTCTAGAAAAGTCTCTCTAGCTGGCCGCCTTCTAATAACAGTGGGGAATTATTTCCACAGCATTTTGGACTCTAATGACCCAGATGACATCCCCTCCCAGTTCAGCGGGCTCCATTACTTGCTTGGATTGCAAAAAGGTGATAGTGTACTTGGGCCTCATTATAACAAGACTCCAGGGGGTGGGGGGATCTTCTCTCCACTCTCTAATAACAGTATCAGCTGTGCAAACTACTACTGCTCCCTTCTCATCAAAGCTGTGTTGGGAGAAGACATTTTTCTTTCTTTGTCCTAATACTATCCCGATGATGAAAGAAGAGTCCCCAGATTATTTGCTACCTTAGGGGGATGAGCGTGCTGTTAATCACAAGTCCATCCAGGCAAGATTCTAAATGTTAATAGACTACCAGGGCCTGGAGGAGAGGCCATTTTTCGGCTGGGGAAGCGGCTGGCAGCCACCCCATCTCACAGCATTGACTCATGCCTGAATCACAGCCAGGCTGGCAGGATGTTGTTTTGGGGAAGTTCGCAGGCCTGTCAAAAACCTGCTGTTGCCATTGGCTGATATTATGCAAGATTCCAAATGATATATTTATATTCTCCTTTTGGATTTGTTGTGTGGTGTGCCCCTCCCCCCAATTCTCCAGCAAGCTTCAAATGGCCAAAATGGAATGAATAAACAAACAAACAAACAAACAAACAAACAAAGGTAGACTCATCATAAACTGAAGGCACTTTGCTCTAAGCTCCCTTAGGCAACCAGGTCAGAACAGTGCAGGGAATTTGCTGCAATCATTAAAGCCTCACTCAGGAAGGGTATGGCAAGCCCCGAGCCTCCATGCATGGCTTCATCCAAGTTTCTTTTCTCCCTGTATAAATCTCTGCAGCTTGCACAGGGATAACAGATGAAGCAAGGCCCCTGGTGCACTTCCTTTGTTGCAGGCTGACTGGTGACTGGGGGAGGGGATGTGGTTGTGACTGCAGAGCTTGTGAGATTCACGGAGCTCAGCTTTCCCATCTGAGCTTCTCTGACCCAAGCCTGTGAAAAGTTTAACCAGGGAGACTGGGGAAAGTCTTCCCAACTGTGTCACCAAGTGCTGAGAAGTTCCTCTCAGGAACTTGGTAGGCAGAGAGAGTGTGAGTGAATTCATTTGTATGCCTAATTTAAGACACAATTGAGAGGCACAGTGTTCTAATAGATGGAGTTCTGGCTGAGGAATTAAGAAACCCAAGTTCCATTCTTAGCTCAGCACAGTGAAACTGAGGCTTGGCATTTTCCAGGAGAATTTGAACTCTAGAGACAGTCAATTCAGGACAAAAACTGATAGAGTGATCCAACCTCAATCCCCGTTATCTACAGCTTCCGTCATGCTGATCGAAAGCAAATTTAGCTCTTCTTAAATTCTTAGAAAAGTCCTAACGAAAAATGTCCTTTGAATAATCCCCTAGAGGAAAAGGTGGAATTGTTTAGCATTCACTCTTCAAGAGGAGCTGTCTTTGGACCTTGTTCAAAGCGGACCCTTAGTGTGGAGGAGGGGCTCCTACTCCCAGACACTGGCGATAGGGAGGCACCAGCACTCTTTCAAGTCCTGCCCAGGGCACTGGACACAGCTGCACTGCAGCCTCCCTGGGAAAATGACCTTGGCCATTAGCCTGCGTGCTTAGTGGTTGCTTCCGTCTCAACCTCACACTCTGGGGCATTTTAGATTCAGGAAGCAGAGCTTTCCATGCTCGCAGTTTCCCAGTGACCACTCACTGCCCAGACTTGGTTAATAACAAATGGAAGCTCAGCCCTGGAAATGTTCTCAGGCCACCACAGCTAAATGAAGAGAAACTCAAAGAACAGTTAGAATGGTGTCAGATTTATCCCTTAAAATAACCATCACTTAACGAATTAACAGAGCAGCCTGTGAATACTACTATAATAATCATATGCCTCATGCAAAGTGACTGTTCTCCTCTGACTCTTTGTCCATGTAGTTTAAATTTCTGAATATCACCAGCCTGGATCTGTCCTCTCTATCATGTCTTTAATAAACATTTAACTTTTATTGTGGGTTTTTTTTTTGATTCAGCCATTCAACAAATATTCCTTTGTACCAACTGTGTATTTAAGAACACAAAGTGTCTGTCCCTGGCCTTAAGAAGTTGACCCTCCAGAAAGAAAAGAAAGCCAATCAAGACAGGGCTAGCTCGTGGATACTCTGAGATGAGCCTTGGAGTTCAGTGTGGAAACAAAGGAAGGTGAGAAGCAGACACTGTTGAGAGAGCTACCTATGCTGTTTACACTTTAAGGTATTAGAAAGGGAGAAGGCTTACCTAAGGGTGGCATGGTCCATGGGCAGAGCTTGTGTTAGAAATATTTTATGGAATTGGATTTCCAAATCCACTTTCTCCATTCTGTTAATAAACCCTTCCCAGCTGACAATGTCTACGTCAGAACACCTTGACCTGACTCACTTAGGCAGAGGGTACGGTAAATAGACAAACAGAGCCTACCCAGAGATTTTTGAAGCAGTTAAAGAATAGACTCTCTTTTAGCTGAAAATAGGAATTTTCTCTAAGCCTAGAACTAAACTACCATTACCCTATTCATTGAGAGGGCCTGCCAGAAAAGGAGACAGTCAGAGGATGTGCCATGCCCATCCCAGACTGAACTGTTCTTAAACTTCTACATTACATGTGTCTGTTTGAGTGTTATTTCACTTGCAATCAATCCTAGTATAGTGAGATAGGAGAACCAATCAGAAAACTACTAGAATAGGCCAGGTGAGAGGTCAAATGTAGTAAGCCAAGGCAGTGGGAAAGGGATCAAAGAAAATAGTAACAAAATTGAAAGTTCCCAAAGGACTGGGTTTTCTGACTGATGAATAAGCCTGAGAAGAATGTTCATAGAATTAGCCCGGGGGGGGGGGGGCGTGGCTTACTTTGCCACGATGGTGCCACTCACTAACACAAAGATTAATAAGAAGGCTTGAAAATGAGGAGAATGAGCTTGACTGTGGACATGTCGAATCAAGTTCTGTGGGCTATCCAGATGGAGATGTGCAGTGGGCAGTTGGATAATGATTTTAGGAGTCAGAAGAAAAACCAGAGATCCTGTGTTTAGAAGCAACAAATGGGGCTTACAAATTCCTCCAGCTCATCAGACTAATGAATGTTAGAGACATGAACACCCAAGTGGGAATAGCCCCAAATACCTGCTTTCTCAGAGACATAACTTGTATACTTTGAGTATCACAATTCTTGTTTCCATAGAAGTATCAGGTGCATTGCTAAATTCCTTTTTTTTTTTTTTTTTTTTTTGGTTTTTTGAGACAGGGTTTCTCTGTGTAGCCCTGGCTGTCCTGGAACTCACTCTGTAGACCAGGCTGGCCTGGAACTCAGAAATTCCCCTGCCTCTGTCTCCCAAGTACTGGGATTAAAGGTGTTCGTCACCAACGCCCAGCTGAATTGCTAAATTCTTAACATCGTCAGATTCTAGGCGTTACGTGATACCTGTCATCCTTTAGTCAGTGGGACAACTGGAAGTGCCCAAACACAGCTTCAGACGTTTCCTGGAGGGACTGTGTCACCTTTCACATATGATGTAAGTCGCTGACTGGTGTCTGGATCCATGTGTTAGCATAGGCACGGCCTTCTACTACTGTTATATTTACACAAATATAGATAAAATGAATAGCTACCTAAAACATACAATGGATGTATGTTCTCTGGAGAAGCCAAAATGCTTGCCCATGGTGAAGCCTGACTCATGCTGACCCATGCAGCCTGACTGACTTGACTCCCCTCCCATCTCACTGGCTTCAGCATCAGGAGTGTTAGAGTTACAAGTGTCAGCCACCATGACCAGCTCTGCCCATCTACTCAGCTATTCTTGGAACTCCCATTTACTTAGACCAACACTTAGGAGATCTATCTACAATGGCCACCCTCTTACCTTATACCACTTGGAATGCATCGTTTTTGAGTGCAAATATGACCATGTACGTAACAACATGCATCCAACTACCCATTTAAAAACAAAACAAAACAAAAAAAAAAGTCTGCTTTTGTGCCCTTTCTAAGCTTCTGAAACAATTGAATATCAAAGTTAACCAATGCAACAGTACGCTTAGAAGGTGAACTTCTAGTAATGTAAGTCACACTTACCTGCAAATGATTGGGTTTCCATGTCCCACAAATGGGGATTACATGCAATGTAGGTCTTGTAGCCTCTGATTGTGATGAAAAAATAAAAGGTGTTCTGAATTGTTCTGTGACTGGCTCCTTAATTCAAAGAGTAATGGGTACCTCCCAGACTAATTTGAAAGCTTTCGTTTTTTTTGACAAGCTCATTAATTTGCACAGTACCATGAATTAACTTGTGTGTAAACATAGCAATGTGATGAATTAAATGTATAAAACAAAGTGTATTGAGTGCTCGCTACCTTATATACTCGCTCTCAAGTGAAAAGTCTCTGGAAATTAGCTTGTCTTTATCTCTTAGGCAGAAACTGCAGGAGGCTAATTTTTCCCCTCATTTCCACAGTGGTAGTAAAAGCCTAGTTGCTAGAGAGAGTGGAAAAAGAAAAAGCAGCAAGGGGCTGAGGGTGGAAAGAATGTCCCTGGCATTAACCTATCTACAGCAGCTAAAGGATATTTTTCCAACCTTTGTGCAAGGGTAGAGAGGACAATGGGAATCCTGTTGTCTAAAGCTGCTTGTTAGCAGCCTGACACCTAGTCAGCGTTACATGGCCTATTCATGGGACTTCCAAATTAAGTCATTTGTGATATAAGTAGCTTCCATGCTGCCTCATTACCACAGAAACAGATGACAGGACACCTCCTGTTATCACCTCCACAATGCTCCGAGCCTTCCTTCTGCCCCTCACCTGTGCCAGCACGCACTCTATAGTATGGTGGGGACACTGCACTTGGATGCAGTTGTTGTAAACAGAAGAGAGGGAGAGCCGGCACTTCCTCTGGACTTTGTTTCCAGGTCGGGCAGAGGATTCTGCCAGAAAAAGAGTAGTTCGCAGCAGACAGTGGGGAGGTTTGCCCACTCTGTAGTCTGTATCTCTACTGAAATATTGCAAGGGGACACAAAGGTAGGTATAAAAATGTTTCTGATGACAGATCAACAACAGTCCTCAAAGAGCTGCATTTGCTTTTTGTCCCCAGTAGTATCCCCCCCCCCCCCAGTCTCTGGAAGCGCCTTCTGCCCTTCATCAGCTCAACTCTATTTGGAACATGCTACCTCACCAACAGGAAATGCTTCCTGTGAATATAAAATAAATCTAAGCAAATGAAGTATACAAAAGTATTTCATGTGGCTTAATGGTAATTCTCTTCCTTATTTGGTGAAAGTCTGTATTTCTAATTCTTATTTATGAAATATTTAACAAAAGCTGATTATAAAAGTGCCACTGTTGTGACTACTATAACCACTACTACAACAATATTATCAATATTATCAATTACATTTGAAGAATCTTTCTATTCTTGCACAGTTTTAACTGGACTAACTCCGAAGCTATTCTTTTTCTCTGCCACAGCACTGCTGTTCTTCAGTGGTTTTCAAGCTTCCACATCCATCAGAAATTCCTGGAGGCTCTAGGAGATCACCAACTACAGACTTTCTTTTTCAGTACGTCTATCATTGCTATGATAAAAGGGGGAATAATTTTGACTCATGGCCTCCAAAGGTTTTTCATAGTCCATTGTTTCTGGACCATGTGCAGAATGTTGTTGAAGCAGGAATGTGGGGAAGGATCAAGCTATTCACCTCTCAAGAGATATAAGTCAAGGAGCAAGGGAGCAAAGGAAGGGCTCAGAACAAGATGTGTTCCTCAAGGACATGCCCCAATGACCCAACTCCTCCAAGAAGACCTACTACTGCCAATCGTGATGTCCTCGATGAGTCTGTCAAGAAAATAAGTCATCTGTTGCATCAGATCTTTGTAAATCTCCTCAGTATGCTTAACTCAGTCAGACTAACAAGATTAAGCATCACAGTACAAGTAGAAGGGGCTCAAGAATTTGCTCCTTAAATGAAGGAAGATACTGGTGTTCCTGTGCAGAGGGCTACGTCCATGTTACCTATGTTTATGGAAGGTTGATGTCCTCTATTTTTAAAATACAAACAAAATAAACTAGAATACACATGCACTCAATAAGAAAATGCCATTTCATGCCCTTATCACAATACATCTATATCTTTTGAGTAAACAATCAAATATATCATCCAATTGCATGGGAGTATGTAAATAATCAAAGTAGAATATGTCATTATAGACTTTTTAAGAAAGATATATGTATGCATTTGAGTGTCTTTTAGGTTCACCATGAATAAACTTCTGAAGATATCGAAATTTCATAGTGTATGGTAGTTGGGTTTATTTTTTTTTTAATATATATAACTTTTTAGGTAAGAGGAAAAAATGCAGATGAAATGAACTGTAAGGCTCTATCAGACTTTGAAATGTCACTGGACAGCATATAAAATCAAAACACTCTTTCTTCCTTTCTTCCTTCCTTCCTTCCTTCCTTCCTTCCTTCCTTCCTTCCTTCCTTCCTTTCTTTCTTTCTTTCTTTCTTTCTTTTTTTCTTTCTTTCTTTCTTTCTTTCTTTCTTTCTTTCTTTCTTTCTTTCTTTCTTTCTTTCTTTCTTTCTTTCTTCTTCTTCTTCTTCTTCTTCTTCTTCTTCTTCTTCTTCTTCTTCTTCTTCTTCTTCTTCTTCTTCTTCCTCTTCTTCTTCTTCTTCCTCTTCCTCTTCTTCTTCTTCTTTTTATCATCAATTATAGAACCCACAAATCATACAGAAAACTGCTTAGACAGAATATTTGAAGATTTTGTCAAACCCTAGAAGCATGCATGTGGAATTGTAAAACATTTATAAGTGCACAACTCAAAGCATTTCAGAATGAATGTCCCATGAACTCACCCTAAGTTAAGAAATAGAAAAGGCACACAAATGTGTGCAAAGCCTTCCAAAAGTCTCCACCCTCACACCCACTCCCAGCCATAATATCTCTTGCGGTACCCCTCTTCCAGCTTCCACCACAATTGATTCATTTTACATATTTTGGTTTTATGTGTTTGTGACGATGAGGATCAAACCCAGAGCCTGTCACAGACGAGGCAAGCACCCTCCCAGTGATATGCATTGTAAGCCCTCATTCTACTCATGTTTGAACTTTAGAACATCTTTTATACCTAGCACAATCCCTCTGTGCGTTTCATAAACATCCCAGAGTCTGCTTATGGAATGTCTCAGTTATGTGGATAAAGCGGTGGTGATTCACTTCACATGGTACAGAATTCCACTGAATTGACATACCGCTATTTTCCATCCTTTCTACCATTAAAGGTCATTTGAATCCCAATGTGGGGGTATTACAACTAATGTTATGCATGTGTTTCAGTACTGTCCCTCATGTCATACCCTAGGAGTCACAGAATATGCCCATGTCAACCTTAGTGAATAGTTTGCAGAGCACTGTGTCAGAGTCTACTCCTTTCAACTATGCACATGGAAGGGCTGTCCATCCTTCTTAGCACAGGATACGGTCTTCATCTTCCTTTTTATTCACCAGGCAGCTGTGTGTGGTACTGCAGTCAGTTCCACTCATTGCCTTATAGGCTAAATGCCCTTGTTATAAAGAACCTGCTCAGAGGAGGTTGTTTGGGAGTTCTCCTTTGATTTGGTTCAGTTTGGCTGTGTTTCTACTGACTTGTGCACCCCTTATTTGCTTTTGGAATTTTAAAATAGATTCTGTATATGGTTGACACTTCAGTTATATTTTGGAGATGTTCTATGCATGGCTTTTTATTTTTCTGTTGCTGCTTTTTACACATGAGAAGTTAACTCTACCTTTTATTCTCTTTGTATTTGGTAGCTTGTGTGCCCTATCTAAATCATCCCTACCTATCCCAGTCTACCTCAGAAGTCTTCATTGTTGTACTTCTTACACTTTAGTCAACAGCCCATTCACAATTAACTTTAGTCTATGCTGTGAATATGGGCCGATGTTTAGTATTTTTAACCCGACTGTGAATATAGAACTATTCACTTAAAAGGTCATTTTTTTTTCCTTGACCAAATCATGAAAGCACATTTGTGAGGATATATTTATGGGTGTGTGTGTGTGTGTGTGTGTGTGTGTGTGTGTGTGTGTGTGTGCTTGCGCGCACGTAGGAGTGTCCTACTTAACTCTCCCTTTTTTTTTTTTTTTTTTTTTTTTTTGAGACAGGGTTTCTCTGTGTTCCCCTGGATGTCCTGGAACTCACTTTGTAGACCAGGCTGTCCTAGAACTCAGAAATCCACCTGCCTCTGCCTCCCAAGGGCTGGGATTAAAGACGTGCGCCACCACTGCCCGGCTTTAACTCTCCTTTTTAAGGAGGATATTACTTTAATTACTCTGATTCTATTGCAAGTGGGTTTTGTTTTCATTGTTGGAGTATTCAGCTATTTTGTTTGTTTCCTTGCTTTTGATTTGAAACAGAGTCTTACTGTGTAGCCCTGGCTGTCCTGGAACTCAATATGTAGCCCAGGCTGCACTGGAACTCACAGAGATCTTCCTGACTTTGCCTCCCAAGGGCTAGTATTAAAGGTGTGGTGGTATACTGTAAGTTTGACATTATCAGGTATAAGGTCCTCCAGTTGTCTTTCTTCTCTGTTATCACTGGCTACCCCTTTCTATTTCCAGATACATTGTACCTGTAGACATAAGGACAAATGTTCATAGATTATGTTTAAGGATGCTCTGGCTTAATAAATTAGTAGTTGTAGATTCTCCTCCAGCTAGGATTTCACTAGCAGTTTCTAGTGCCAGGCATGGCTCCTGTCCTGTTGAATAAATCTTAAGTCCAATTACAGAACAGTTGGTTGCTACCAAAGTATGTGTACCATAACTGCACTTGCAGGATTATCATGCCATGCTGGTCCTGAATGTGGTTCATAAGTGTCATAGCTGGGCAGGACTAATGTTAGTTGCCTACCTCCTCTGAAAGGTTGCATGGGGACTTCTTGTATAATGAAAGCTAGTCCTTAGAGAGGGGACATTCATGTCAACACTAGCTAAGATGTTTCTGGGACTTGTTTCTGGAGTACATGGTGGTTTAGAAATAGGGACCTACCATGCACCTCTCCGAGGTAATAAACTGTAACAGCAACAGGCTGTATGTGTTAAGAGTCTCTTGGATAGCCCTGCTTCTCATAATTAGTACTGGGGCTTATGTTAGATGGTGTTTGGTTCTTGAAAAGAGCCCAGGTGAGAAGTTTAGTAAAACTATACATGCATGTTTACATAATAAATTGTGTGTGTGTGTATGTGTGTGTGTGTGTGTGTGTGTGTGTGTTTAGGTAAATAGTGAAGATTGATTCATTGCAGTGTTTTCAGCCATTTGTATTGTTATTTTATACTCCCTTCCTTTGTCCTTGTTTATGTCACTCCCCTTCCCTCAGGAGCCACTTCTTTCCCATTTCCCCAGTAATAATTGTGCCCTAATTCCCTTTACCTTCCTCCCACCTTCTTCTTCATTTGCCTTCCTGCCCCTCACTAAACATCGCCCTCCTGATAACCATGGTACAATCCACAGACCCAGAAAGGCTAAGTAACAAGGAAGGTTCAAGGGGGCGGGGACAGCTGAATCTCCCTGGGAAGGGAACATAAATAGATATCATCCTATTGTGGAAGCTACTCAGGTCTCACCTAGGCCCTCTGCGTACATGTTGTGTGGTGTGGTGCTTTCTGGGACTCCTGACAGTGGGAGCAGGGACTCTCAGATTCTTTTGCCAGAGGTTTTTGGAATCCTTTCCCCTCCTAGTGGGTTGCCTCACATGAGGAGAGGTGCCTACTTTTACTGTAACTTGATATGCCATGTGTGGTTGATATCACTGGGAGGCCTGGGAGGGACTTGGAGGAGAGGAGGGAGGTGAAATTGCCATCAGGATATAATATATGAGAGAAGAATAAAATTTTTAAAGATTCCCCCCTTTTGCCATCTCCTGGATCGGATCACTTGCACTCCTATCTCTGTTTCTACTGTTCGCTATCTATCCCCGATCCTAGCGATGATCTCGTTTCGCCTTCCTAGTTTCAAAAGTTACCATAGGCTATGTACTCACTTTTGAAGATTCAGAGCTAGGAGTTATGATAAGAAAGAACAGACAGCATTTATCTTTCTGGGGCTGGGTAGCCAACCTCAATGTAATTCTCTACTTCCATCCATTTTCTGAAAAGCTCATGGTTTTGTTTTTCTTACTACCTAGTGGGATTCCATCAGGTATGTATGCCATGTTTCCATTATCCCTTCATCCACTATAAGATGTTTATGTTGTTTCTATTTCCTAGCTAGTGTGAATAGGATGAAAATGAGCAAGCGTTTGTGGAGTAGGGTGTTGAGTCCCTCGGGCGTATGACAAGAAGTGGAATGGCCAGATAATATGGTAGATTTATTTTGAACTTTTTAAGAATTCTCCACACTGATTTCCATAGTGGCTGTACCAGTTTGCAATCCCTCCAACAGTGAATGAAGTTTCCTTTTCCTTACCACCCCTTCAACATTATTGTTAGTTGTTCCGTGGATCTTTGACATTGTAACTGGAGTAAGATGAAATCTCTTTTTAATTTGCATTTCCATAATTGCTATAGATGATAAACATTCTTTTAAATATTTCTTAGCCATTCTCTTCCTCCTCCTCCTCCTCCTCCTCCTCCTCCTCCTCCCCTACCTCCTCCTCCTCCTCTTCTCCCTCCTCCTCCTCCTCTACCTCTTCCTCCTCCTCTTCCACTTGCTTCTCCTCCACTTCCTTCAGTCATTTGTCTTTTTGCTTTTGTTTTGTTTGTAGAGTCTAAATATTAAACTTCTGTCAGGTGTATAGCCTTTTGTTCTGTAGACTGCCTCTTTATCTGGTTGATTATTTCTCTAGCTGTGCAGAAGCTTTGCAGTTTCATGAAGTCCCGTTTATTAGTTGTTGGTCATAGTGCCTGCATTATCAGTGTTATGTTCAGAAAGTCTTTTCTTGTGTCGATGACTTCAAGACTATTCCCATTTTCTCTTCTGTCACAGTCAGTGTCTCTGGCCTGGTGTTAAGGCCCTTGATCCAGCTGGAGCTGAAATTTGTGCAGAATGATAAATATAAGTCTGTTTATATTTTTTCTACATTCAGCCATCCAGTTTGACCAGAACCATTTGTTGGAGATACTGTCTTTTCTCCAAGGTGTATTTCTGGCTTTCTTATCAAAAAATTGGATGTCATTTCTGGGTCTTCTATTCAATTCTATTGATCAACATACCTGTTTGTATGACAATATCACTCTGTCGTTATTATTATAGCTCTGTAATACAACTTGAAATCTGAGATGGTTTTGTCTTTCAGTCTTTTTTTTTTCTTAAAGATTTATTATTATACATAAGTACACTGTAGCTGTCTTCAGAAACACCAGAAGAGGGCATCAGATCTCATTACAGGTAGTTGTGAGCCACCATGTGGTTGCTGGGATTTGAACTCAGGACCTTTGGAAGAGTAGTCAGTGCTGTTACTCGCCATCTCTTCAGCCCTCTTTCAGTCTTTTTATGTGGCAAGTTGTATTTATTGACTTAAACATGTCAAACCATCCCTGCATCTCTGAGATGAAACCAACTTGATCACATGTTCTTCAGTTTGGTTTGTAATACAATTACTGAGATTTTTGCATCTATATTTATAAAGGATATAGCTTTGTAATTTTCTGGGCTTTTAAGGGAAAGAATGGAGACTTTGTGGGGTTTTAGTATCAGGGTAAAATGAGTTTCATATAAAAAATTGTGGGAAACATTTCTTTGATATCTATTTTGCAGGATATTTTGAGGAGTATTGGTGTTAATTCTTTGACAGTCTGGTAGAATTCTCCAGTGAGTCCATTTGGCCCTGGATTTTTTAGGGGAGGGATATTAATTCTTGCTTTGTTTCACTAGGGTTAGTGAAATTATTTATTTCATCTTGATTTAAGAAATGCATCTATTTCCACTAGGTTCCCAGTTTGGTGGAATATAGATTTTTTTTTAATTTTTAATATTTTTATTACATATTTTCCTCAGTTACATTTCCAATGCTATCACAAAAGTCCCCCATAGCGCCCCCCACTTCCCTACCCACCCATTCCCATTCTTTTGGCCCTGGCATTCCCCTATATTGGGGCATATAAAGTTTGCGAGTCCAATGGGCCTCTCTTTCCAATGATGGCCGACTAGGCCATCTTTCGATACATATGCAGCTAGAGACAAGAGCTCCGGGGTTCTGGTTAGTACATCATGTTGTTCCGACAATAGGGTTGCAGATCCCTTTAGCTCCTTGGGTACTTTCTCTAGCTTCTCCATTGGGAGCCCTGTGATACATCCAATAGCTGACTGTGAACATCCACTCCTGTGTTTGCTAGGCCCCGGCATCGTCTCACAAGAGACAGCTATATTTGGGTCCTTTCAGCAAAATCTTGCTAGTGTATACAATGCTGTCAGCGTTTAGAAGCTGCTTATGGGAAGGATCCCTGGATACGGCAGTCTCTAAATGGTTCATCCTGTCATCACAGCTACGAACTTTGTCTCTGTAACTCCTTCCCTGGGTGTTTTGTTCCCAATTCTAAGAAGGGCCACAGTGTCCACACTTTGGTCTTCATTCTTCTTGAGTTTCATGCGTTTAGCAAATTGTATCTTATATCTTGGGTATCCTAAGTTTTGGGCTAATATCCACTTATCAGTGAATACATATTGTGTGAGTTCTTTTGTGATTGTGTTACTTCACTCAAGATGATGCCCTCCAGGTCCATCCATTTGGCTAGGAATTTCATAAATTCATTCTTTTTAATAGCTGAGTAGTACTCCATTGTGTAAATGTACCATAATTTCTGTATCCATTCCTCTGTTGAGGGACATCTGGGTTCTTTCCAGCTTCTGGCTATTATAAATAGGGCTGCTATGAACATAGTGGAACATGTGTCCTTTTTACCGGTTGGGACATCTTCTGAATATATGCCCAGGAGAGGTATTGCTGGATCCTCCGGTAGTACTATGTCCAATTTTCTGAGGAACCGCCAGACTGATTTCCAGAGTGGTTGTACAAGCTTGCAATCCCACCAACAATGGAGGAGTGTTCCTCTTTCTCCACATCCTCGCCAGCATTTGCTGTCACCTGAATTTTTGATCTTAGCCATTCTGACTGGTGTGAGGTGGAATCTCAGGGTTGTTTTGATTTGCATTTCCCTGATGATTAAGGATGTTGAACATTTTTTCAGGTGCTTCTCTGCCATTCGGTATTCCTCAGGTGAGAATTCTTTGTTCAGTTCTGAGCCCCATTTTTTAATGGGGTTATTTGACTTTCTGGAGTCCACCTTCTTGAGTTCTTTATATATATTGGATATTAGTCCCTTATCTGATTTAGGATAGGTGAAGATCCTTTCCCAATCTGTTGGTGGTTTTTTTGTCTTATTGATGGTGTCTTTAGCCTTACAGAAGCTTTGCAGTTTCATGAGGTCCCACTTGTCAATTCTCGATCTTACAGCACAAGCCATTACTGTTCTATTCAAGAATTTTTCCCCTGTGCCCATATCTTCAAGGCTTTTCCCCACTTTCTTCTCTATAAGTTTCAGTGTCTCTGGTTTTATGTAAAGTTCCTTGATCCACTTAGACGTGACCTTAGTACAAGGAGATAGGAATGGATCGATTCGCATTCTTCTACATGTTAACAACCAGTTGTGCCAGCACCATTTGTTGAAAATGCTGTCTTTCTTCCACTGGATGTTTTTAGCTCCCTTGTCGAAGATCAAGTGACCATAGGTGTCTGGGTTCATTTCTGGGTCTTCAATTCTATTCCATTGGTCTATTTGTCTGTCACTATACCAGTACCATGCAGTTTTTATCACAATTGCTCTGTAGTAAAGCTTTAGGTCCGGCATGGTGATTCCACCAGAGGTTCTTTTATCCTTGAGAAGAGTTTTTGCTATCCTAGGTTTTTTGTTATTCCAGATGAATTTGCAGATTGCACTTTCTAATTCGTTGAAGAATTGAGTTGGAATTTTGATGGGGATTGCATTGAATCTGTAGATTGCTTTTGGCAAGATAGCCATTTTTACAATGTTGATCCTGCCAATCCATGAGCATGGGAGATCTTTCCATCTTCTGAGATCTTCTATAATTTCTTTCTTCAGAGACTTGAAATTTTTATTATACAGATCTTTCACTTCCTTAGTTAGAGTCACGCCAAGATATTTTATATTATTTGTGACTATTGAGAAGGGTGTTGTTTCCCTAATTTCTTTCTCAGCCTGTTTATTCTTTGTGTAGAGAAAGGCCATTGATTTGTTTGAGTTAATTTTATATCCAGCTACTTCACCGAAGCTGTTTATCAGGCTTAGGAGTTCTCTGGTGGAATTTTTAGGGTCACTTATATATACTATCATATCATCTGCAAAAAGTGATATTTTGACTTCATCTTTTCCAATTTGTATCACTTTGATCTCCTTTTGTTGTCGAATTGCTCTGGCTAGGACTTCAAGTACAATGTTGAATAGGTATGGAGAAAGTGGACAGCCTTGTCTAGTCCCTGATTTTAGAGGGATTGCTTCAAGCTTCTGACCATTTACTTTGATGTTGGCTACTGGTTTGCTGTAGATTGCTTTTATCATGTTTAGGTATGGGCCTTGAATTCCTGATCTTTCCAAGACTTTTATCATGAATGGGTGTTGGATCTTGTCAAATGCTTTTTCCACATCTAACGAGATGACCATGTGGTTTTTGTCTTTGAGTTTGTTTATATACTGGATTATGTTGATGGATTTCCGTATATTGAACCATCCCTGCATCCCTGGGATGAAACCTACTTGGTTAGGATGGATGATTGTTTTGATGTGTTCTTGGATTCGGTTAGCAAGAACTTTATTGAGGATTTTTGCATCAATATTCATAAGGGATATTGGTCTGAAGTTTTCTATCTTTGTTGGGTCTTTTTGTGGTTTAGGTATCAGAGTAATTGTGGCTTCATAGAATGAGTTGGGTAGAGTACCTTCTGTTTCTATTTTGTGGAATAGTTTGTGAAGAACTGGGATTAGATCTTCTTTGAAGGTCTGATAGAACTCTGCACTAAACCCATCTGGTCCTGGGCTTTTTTTAGTTGGGAGACTATTAATGACTGCTTCTATTTCTTTGGGGGATATAGGGCTGTTTAGATCATTAACCTGATCTTGATTCAACTTTGGTACCTGGTATCTGTCTAGGAACTTCTCCATTTCATCCAGGTTCTCCAGTTTTGTTGAGTATAGCCTTTGGTAGAAGGATCTGATGGTGTTTTGGATGTCTTCAGGATCTGTTGTTATGTCTCCTTTTTCATTTCTGATTTTGTTAATTAGGATGCTTTCCCTGTGCCCTCTAGTGAGTCTGGCTAAGGGTTTATCTATCTTGATGATTTTCTCAAAGAACCAGCTCCTTGATTGGTTGATTCTTTGAATAGTTCTTCTTGTTTCCACTTGGTTGATTTCGCCCCTGAGTTTGATTATTTCCTGCCTTCTACCCCTCTTGGGTGAATTTGCTTCCTTTTGTTCTAGTGCTTTTAGGTATGTTGTCAAGCTGCTAATGTGTGCTCTCTCTAGTTTCCTTTTGGAGGCACTCAGAGCTATGAGTTTTCCTCTTAGAAATGCTTTCATTGCGTCCCATAAGTTTGGGTATGTTGTGGCTTCATTTTCATTGAACTCTAAAAAGTCCTTAATTTCTTTCTTTATTCCTTCCTTGACCAAGGTATCATTGAGAAGAGTGTTGTTCAGTTTCCACGTGAAGGTTGGCTTTCTATTATTTATTTTGTTATGGAAGATCAGCCTTAGTCCATGGTGATCTGATAGGATGCATGGGACAATTTCAATATTTTTGTATCTGTTGAGGCCTGTTTTGTGACCAATTATGTGGTCAATTTTGGAGAAGGTACCATGAGGTGCTGAGAAGTTTCCAAGACTTTAACATGAATGGGTGTTGGATCTTGTCAAATGCTTTTTCCACATCTAACGAGATGACCATGTGGTTTTTGTCTTTGAGTTTGTTTATATACTGGATTACGTTGATGGATTTCCGTATATTGAACCATCCCTGCATCCCTGGGATGAAACCTACTTGGTCAGGATGGATGATTGTTTTGATGTGTTCTTGGATTCGGTTAGCAAGAACTTTATTGAGGATTTTTGCATCAATATTCATAAGGGATATTGGTCTGAAGTTTTCTATCTTTGTTGGGTCTTTTTGTGGTTTAGGTATCAGAGTAATTGTGGCTTCATAGAATGAGTTGGGTAGAGTACCTTCTGTTTCTATTTTGTGGAATAGTTTGTGAAGAACTGGGATTAGATCTTCTTTGAAGGTCTGATAGAACTCTGCACTAAACCCATCTGGTCCTGGGCTTTTTTTAGTTGGGAGACTATTAATGACTGCTTCTATTTCTTTGGGGGATATAGGGCTGTTTAGATCATTAACCTGATCTTGATTCAACTTTGGTACCTGGTATCTGTCTAGGAACTTCTCCATTTCATCCAGGTTCTCCAGTTTTGTTGAGTATAGCCTTTGGTAGAAGGATCTGATGGTGTTTTGGATGTCTTCAGGATCTGTTGTTATGTCTCCTTTTTCATTTCTGATTTTGTTAATTAGGATGCTTTCCCTGTGCCCTCTAGTGAGTCTGGCTAAGGGTTTATCTATCTTGTTGATTTTCTCAAAGAACCAGCTCCTTGATTGGTTGATTCTTTGAATAGTTCTTCTTGTTTCCACTTGGTTGATTTCGCCCCTGAGTTTGATTATTTCCTGCCTTCTACTCCTCTTGGGTGAATTTGCTTCCTTTTGTTCTAGTGCTTTTAGGTATGTTGTCAAGCTGCTAATGTGTGCTCTCTCTAGTTTCCTTTTGGAGGCACTCAGAGCTATGAGTTTTCCTCTTAGAAATGCTTTCATTGTGTCCCATAAGTTTGGGTATGTTGTGGCTTCATTTTCATTGAACTCTAAAAAGTCCTTAATTTCTTTCTTTATTCCTTCCTTGACCAAGGTATCATTGAGAAGAGTGTTGTTCAGTTTCCACGTGAAGGTTGGCTTTCTATTATTTATTTTGTTATGGAAGATCAGCCTTAGTCCATGGTGATCTGATAGGATGCATGGGACAATTTCAATATTTTTGTATCTGTTGAGGCCTGTTTTGTGACCAATTATGTGGTCAATTTTGCAGAAGGTACCATGAGGTGCTGAGAAGAAGGTATATCCTTTTGTTTTAGGATAGAATGTTCTGTAGATATCTGCCAGATCCATTTGATTCATAACTTCTGTTAGTTTCACTGTGTCCCTGTTTAGTTTCTGTTTCCACGATCTGTCCATTGGTGAAAGTGGTGTGTTAAAGTCTCCCACTATTATTGTATGAGGTGCAATGTGTGCTTTGAGATTTACTAAAGTTTCTTTAATGAATGTGGCTGCCTTTGTATTTGGAGCATAGATATTCAGGATTGATAGTTCCTCTTGGAGGATTTTACCTTTGATGAGTATGAAGTGTCCCTCCCTGTCTTTTTTAATGACTTTGGGTTGGAAGTCAATCTTATCAGATATTAGAATGGCTACTCCAGTTTGTTTCTTCATACCATTTGCTTGGAAAATTGTTTTCCAGCCTTTCATTCTGAGGTAGTGTCTATCTTTTTCTCTGAGATGAGTTTCCTGTAAGCAGCAAAATGTTGGGTCTTGTTTGTGTAGCCAGTTTGTTAGTCTATGTCTTTTTATCGGGGAGTTGAGTCCATTGATATTAAGAGATATTAAGGAAAAGTAATTGTTGTTTCCTGTTATTTTTGTTGTTAAAGTTGGCATTCTGTTCTTGTGGCTGTCTTCTTTTAGGTTTGTTGAGGGATTACCTTCTTGTTTTTTCTAGGCTGTGGTTCCTGTCCTTGTATTGGTTTTTTTCTGTTATTATCCTTTGAAGGGCTGGATTCATGGAGAGATAATGTGTGAATTTGGTTTTGTCGTGGAATACTTTGTTTTCTCCATCTATGTTAATTGAGAGTTTGGCTGGGTATAGTAGCCTGGGCTGGAGTTTGTGTTCTTTTAGTGTCTGTATAACATCCGTCCAGGATCTTCTGGCTTTCATAGTCTCTGGTGAAAATCTGGTGTAATTCTGATAGGCTTGCCTTTATATGTTACTTGGTCTTTTTCTCTTACTGCTTTTAGTATTCTATCTTTATTTAGAGCATTTATTGTTCTGATTATTATGTGTTGGGAGGTATTTCTTTTCTGGTCCAGTCTATTTGGAGTTCTGTAGGCTTCTTGTATGTTCATGGGCATCTCTTTCTTTAGATTTGGGAAGTTTTCTTCTATAATTTTGTTGAAGATGTTTGCTGGTCCTTTGAGTTGAAACTCTTCATTCTCATCCACTCCTATTATCCGTAGGTTTGGTCTTCTCATCGTGTCCTGTATTTCTTGGATGTTTTGAGTTAGGATCTTTTTGCATTTTACATTTTCCTTGATTGTTGTGCCGATGTTCTCTATGGAATCTTCTGCACCTGAGATTCTCTCTTCCATCTCTTGTATTCTGTTGCTGATCCTTGTATCTATGGTTCCAGATTTCTTTCCTAGGGTTTCTATCTCCAGTGTTGCCTCATTTTGGGTTTTCTTTATTGTGTCTACTTCCCTTTTTAGGTCTAGTATGGTTTTGTTCAATTCCATCATCTGTTTGGATGTGTTTTCCTGTTTTTCTGTAAGGACTTCTACCCGTTTGATTATGTTATCGTGTTTTTCTTTAAGGATTTGTAACTCTTTAGCAGTGTTCTCCTGCAATTCTTTAAGGGATTTTTGTGCTTCCTCTTTACTGTCTTCTACCTGTTTACCAGTGTTCCTTTGTATTTCTTTAAGTGTGTTATTAAAGTCCTTCTTGAAGTCCTCTACCATCATCATGAGATATGCTTTTAGATCCGTGTCTAGCTTTTCCGGTGTGTTGGGGTGCCCTGGACTGGGCGAAGTGGGAGTGCTGGGTTCTGATGATGGTGAGTGGTCTTGGTTTCTGTTAGTAAGATTATTACGTTTACCTTTCGCCATCTGGTAATCTCTGGGGTTAGTTGTTGTCGTTGTCACTGTTTAAAGATTGGAGCAGAAGCTGTGTTCCACTCACCAGCCTTCTCAAAATCCTGTGGCGGGGGTCGTGGGTAGCTGGCGGGTGTCAGCCGACCCTGCGCTCTAGCTACCCCGGTGCTGGTCCGGCCGGAAGAGGTCTGTGGTCCTACTCAGGCTGGTTTTCTGCTTCCCTAACTAATGCAGTCTCAGGTCCTGCGCACAATTGGATTGGAGCAGAAGCTGTGTTCCACTCACTAGAAGTCTTAAGATCCTGTGGCGGGTGTTGTGGGTAGCTGGCGAGTGTCAGCCGACCCTGCGCCCTAGCTACCCTGGCGCTTTTCTGACCGGAGAGGCTTGTGGCCCTACTGAGGCCGGATTTCTGCCTCCCCAACCAAAGCAGTCTCAGGTCCCGCGTGATTGGACTGGAGCAGAAGCTGTGTTCCACTCACCAGCGGTCTCAAAATCCTGTGGCAGGGGGTCCTGGGTAGCTCGGAATATAGATTTTAAAGTATGTCCTATACTGTTGTCAGAATTTTCTTGGTATCTGTTGTACTCTCTCTCATTTCATCTATAATTTGATTAACTTGTATCTTCTCTGTGTGCATTTTGGTTAATTTAGATGAAGGTTTGTCAATCTTCTTGATTTTCTCAAAAAACTAACTCTTTCATTGATTCTTTGTATTTTTGTTCCTATTTCATTAATTTTATCCCTGAGTTTGATTATTGCTTCCTCTCTACACTTTTTGAATATTACTTATTTTTGTTTTTCTAGAGTGTACATTAAGTATGTGGAAAGTGTCTGCCATTAATATGAGATTTCTCCATTGTTTTTATATACGTATTTAGTGCTATGAATTAGCCTCTTGGACATGCCTTTATTGTGTGCCATATGTTTGAGTATGTTGTGTTTTTATTTTTAGCCTACCCAAAAATGGTTTTAATTTGCTTATTGATCTTTCTTGACCCGATTACCATTCAGTAGTGAGTTGCTCAGACTCCAGGATTTCAGACACATGCTGCCATTTCTGTAGTTGCTGATGTTCAGATTTAGCCCATAGTTATCAGATAGGATGCAGAGTGTTATCTCTATATTTTTGTATCTTGATTTGTGTCCTAATAAGTGGTCAATTTTGGAAAATGTTCCATGAACTTCTGAGAAGAAAGTATATTTGTTAATGTTTGGGTGAAATAGTCTATAGATGTCTGTTAGGTCCATTTGATTTATGATGTTATTGAACTCCGGTGTTTCCCCCATTTAGTTTTTTTCTGGATAACCTCTCTATTGGTAAGAGTGGAGTACTGAAGCCACCTAATACCATCACTATGTTAAGGTCAATAAGTAACTTTTAGCTGTAGTAGTAATTTCTTTATGAGCTTGGGTGCCAATGTGTTTGGTACATAAATGTTAGAATTATATCTTTTTTAGTCGATCTTTTTTTCCTTTGTAATGAGTTTGTAGTATTCTTCCTTATCTCTTATGACAGTTTTCATCTGAAGTCCATTTTGTCAGATATTAAAATAGCTATACACCTGCTTATTTCTTGGTCCCATTTACTTTGAATACTTTTTCCATCCTTTTATCCTAAGGTGATGTCTATTTATGGTGAGGCATGTTTCTTGGATACAACAGAAACATCAATCCTGTTTTCTAATCTAATCTGTGAGTCTAAGTCTTTTTATTAGGGAATTGATATTATTAACATTAAGAGTCATGAATGCCAAGATATAAGATACAATTTGCTAAACGCATGAAACTCAAGAAGAATGAAGACCAAAGTGTGGACACTGTGCCCCTTCTTAGAATTGGGAACAAAACACCCAGGGAAGGAGTTACAGAGACAAAGTTCGAAGCTGTGATGAAAGGATGGACCATTTAGAGACTGCCGTATCCAGGGATCCATCCCATAAGCAGCTTCTAAACGCTGACACCATTGCATACACTAGCAAGATTTTGCTGAAAGGACCCAAATATAGCTGTCTCTTGTGAGACGATGCCGGGGCCTAGCAAACACAGGAGTGGATGCTCACAGTCAGCTATTGGATGTATCACAGGGCTCCCAATGGAGAAGCTAGAGAAAGTACCCAAGGAGCTAAAGGGATCTGCAACCCTATTGTTGGAACAACATGATGTACTAACCAGTACCCCAGAGCTCTTGTCTCTAGCTGCATATGTATCGAAAGATGGCCTAGTTGGCCATCACTGGAAAGAGAGGCCCATTGGACTTGCAAACTTTATATGCCCCAATATAGGGGAATGCCAGGGCCAAAAGAATGGGAATGGGTGGGTAGGGAAGTGGGGAGCGCTATGGGGGACTTTTGGGATAGCATTGGAAATGTAATTGAGGAAAATATGTAATAAAAATATTAAAAATTTAAAAAAAAGAGTCATGAATGATCACTGTTGATTAATTCCTGTTACTCTTTTGGTGGTATGATTTTTTTCCATTCATTCGACTAACTGTTCTGACATTCTATATTCCTCTTGGGTGGAGATGATCTCTTCAGACTGAAGTTTTCCTTCTAATGCCTTATGTAGTTCTGGGTTAGCAGACAGAAACTGCTCACATTTATCTTTATCATAAAATGATTTTCTTTTTCTACTGATTTTGATTGATAGTTTTGCTGAGTATAGTAGTCTATGCTGGCATCTGTGGTCTCTTAGAGAGGCCCTTCTGGCTTTTAGAGTCTCCAGTGAGAAGTTGGATGTTACTCACAGCTATGACTTTGATCATCTCTTAGAGAAATTTGGGGATTTGAGAAAGGATTTGGAGGTGTTGTTTGTTTGTTTGTTTGTTTGTTTGCCGAGACAGGGTTTCTCTGTGTAGCCCTAGCTGTCCTGGAACTCACTTTGTAGACCAGGCTGGCCTCAAACTCAGAAATCTGCCTGCCTCTGCCTCCCAAGTGCTAGGATTAAAGGCGTGTGCCTCTACTGCCCGGATTTGGAGTTTTAAAGAGACTTTATTTTTTTTAGTGAGACTTTGTATTTTAAAGAGGCTTTCACATTTAAAGAAACTAGACTTTTAAAGTGTTTCAATTTTTAAAGACTGAAGGGCTTTTAAAAATTGGAATGTTTTATATCGTGATATCAATATTAACATGAAGAGGTCTTAGGGATGAAAGAGAAGAAAGGTTACGATTAACAGTAATGTGTTTGAATATCTATTTGACAAGAAATCAATTGTGCTGTCTAGTCTTGTGGTAAGTGGACATAAGCTGAAAGAGAGAGTCTTAACTGAGAAGATGCTCCCACCAGACTGGCCTGTGCCCAAGCCTGTCGTGCATTTTCTTGATTGATGATAGCTCACTGTGGGATGTCGGCCCCCCTTTCCAGGGCTGGCGGTCTTGTGTGCTATAAGAAAGCATGATGAGCAGGCAAGCATCATTCCTCTGTGGCCTCTAGTTCAGTTTCTGCCTCTGGGTTCTTGCCTCTGGGTTCCTGCCTCTGGGTTCCTGCCTGACTTGCCTCAATGATGGAGTGTGACCTGAAAATTGTAAGCTAAACTCTACCCTTTCCTCCTCAGATTGCTTTAGGTTATGCTGTTTTGCCACAGAAATAGAAACCCCAACTAAGACATCTATGCTGTACCTGATCCTTTCTCTTTGTAAAGCTCTCCCCTGAGCAGTTTGTTTAGGTTATTGAGGTTTCAAATTCCGACTTCATTTTTGTGTATGTCTTCCTTAATATTTCTGTCTCTTTACTGAATTCTAGTTTCCGATCCTGATTGTTCCACTGTATATTTGTATTTTCTTGGCCATCATTCAAGCATGTACTGTTATCCTCTTGAAGTTCAATAAAATGTTGGTTTGTGTCTTCTTTAAACACTTTGAATTCTTTGATAAAGTTGATAATATTTCTTTAAAATCTGTGTCCTGGGGTTCATCTAGGTAATTCTTATTAGAGAACATGTCCATTGGACTAGTAGATTTGATGGGAAACATGCTGTTTTGACCCTTCCTATTGTTTTGTGTTGTGACTTGGGCATGCGGGCTTCTTTCTTTGGTTGTATCTGATATGAAACCTGGCCTGGCTTCGATTGGGCCCATTCAGGAGCTGGATCACCAGAGCTAGGCCAGGTAAAGCTGACCTATTTGTTTGGCTATTTAATTGAACTAGGTAAGGATGGCTTCCAAACCATGAGGCTGGAGCTAATCTGGGGTAATGAAGATGGCAGAAAATGGAACGGGGTGGTGCTTTGCAGGCAAAAGTTGTTCTCAATCCAAACAGGCTTTCAAGACCTAGACCTGTAAGGATGGAGATTTGTCTCTTTATTCTTTGGTTTAATAAGAAAATATCATTCAGCCATTAGCTGAATATGCTATGTTATATAGTATATTAACAGCATATACTAGGAGCTGTTCTGGATTTGATTTACTGGAGAAAAGCCTTATTACTTTAAAATGAAAGGACAAAGGCTTGCTAATCAGCAGAGCATTCTCAGTCTGAATTTGGTACCTCTCTTGCCCAGCAGACTGTAGATTCACCCACTCTTCTCCAGGCATGCTTCAGTCTGTCACTCTGAGAGTCTAATGTATGAGCAAGCATACCCACTCAGTATTTATGGTCTAAGTGTAGCCACGATTCTGAGCAAACACTTAATAACTGTCAGTTAGGCTATGTCACTGGCTTGGGACATTAATGCTATTTTTCTTGTTCTTTTAAATATCTAGCCTGATCTGGTTTGTTTGCTTTGTTGTTCTGTTTTTCTATTTGTGTAATAGAGGGTGTAATAAGACAGTAGTGCAAAGTGGCTAAAAGGAAGGCCATAGAACAAAGACACAGAAACAAAGAAAATTGGAAGGAAAAAAGAAGAGGGATAAAAAGTCACCAGGAATCAGCTTGAAGAGAAGACACAGGCAGCTCTCACAAGGCTGATCATTTCCCAGTGACTGGCATCAGTGAGAAAGCCCTTGATGGCCCATGGGAAGCTTATAATGACTTCCTGGTTCCCTTCCATTATCCATGCTAAAATAACTCACATTTCAGAACTCTGTTCTCAGTCATTCTCCTAAAATCCGTAGAAGCCAGGCTAGATAGTTTCATTGTCATTATTCGACAGAAAGGGAAAATGGATTTCTGACTAACATCCCCACCCTAAGGCAGCCATCACACAAGTGGGTCTGCGACTGGACAGGAATGACAAGGGTCTCACATACTGTGCCTCTCAAGCCTTGCCATCCATCCTGTGGCTCGTGACCAGGGCTCCCTGCTGAATAATTTGTTTAAAACTATCTGAGTCTTGACAGCTAAGCTGAGATGAGCTTTCATGCCCTTGGAGTCTAACAACAGGATACCATTCCGATTGGCTTTCATGGATCAGCAATTTCTTCTCTTCTTAACAGAAAGTCCACACAAGTCTACTAAATTGGATGTGGTGAACGTGTGCGGTAAAATACAGGTACGATGCAATCAAATAAGGCAGGAGGAAGTGTGCCTGGTAAGCTGAGGTATCTCCAGATAAGAAACGGAAATAGCACCGAGATGAAGCTTCCAGGAAGGCTGTGCTCAGAAGAGAGGCACGGCGCAGAGCTGGCACAGGCTCCCCAGAATTCAGAAACACTTGAAGCAGCAAAGGTGTGAAGATACTGAGGCAACTTTTTAAACTTAATTACAGCTAACATGTTCTTTCTGCTTTATATCCTCTCTGGATGAGTCAGTGCACCTTTTTAACTTCAGGAGGAAATTCATGATTAAGACTTAGAAGAGAAATGCACGGTATCTGTACCGTCTAGTTTACCACAGTGGGAACAGTGTGCACCAGGAGCAGTGTGAATGGTGTTGCAGAGGCCCCCTCCTGATCACAGGCCCATCACTCCCCCAGAGCTCTTCCTGTTGAGATACCACAAGGTTGCAGTTTAGGGAACCTGTCCTGTGAGCTCTTAGCACCTTTTGCCTTGGGCATCCTTGACCTACTAAGGTGTTGCAAGCAGTGGGACCTTGGAATCTTGGCTTAACCTCTTTGCCAGGAATTTCCATCCATACACACCCCTCCTTCTCCATCCATTCAATTTCTAAGACATTGTGCAGTTCAGCTCTTCTCAACTTCACCAACAAATTCCCAACTTCACCAACAAAGAGGCTCTTCTGCCTTTCCTTCTGTCAAAATTTAAAATCCCATAGAAGGACACTGAATGACATAGATATATCTGTGCCCATGGGACAGATTGGTAGCTTTATAGATCTTACCAGGATGGTGAACCTGAAGTCTACTCAAAAAGAATTCTTTAAAAGAATCTTTTAGGAAAACATTTCCAGAAGAAAGATATGATTTGCCTAAAACCAGGTGGCTTCCTATATCTGTTTAGTTTCCCTTCTGCTCAAAGTATAACTTTCATGTACGTGCATAGTTCATGCACATTTACAGATTGTATGTGACACAGGCGAGGTATATACACAAGTCATATACACACACAGGTCATGTACACACAGGTCATATATATGACTTTCTCAGCCTCCATGTCATCTATAAAGTAAGAGGTTGAGTTGAATAATCTTTGAGGACCCTTTGATGTCTAGAATCTCTTGTTTCTCCGTTCTTCCCCTAAAGTCTTTCTTGGGTGCCATATAGTATCTCTCCTTTCTTTGAATCTACTCAGTATTGCTATGACAGTTTTTGTGGATTCTATGAAGAACAGTGTTTGTGGGTGCTTTGTAATTATCTCAAGTTGACCACAGTGTTAGCTTAGGATTTTGACAGTGTCAAATAAGTGTAATTTCTAAACAGCACAACAATTTGTTGTGGAATTGAGACAAAGTCTTCCCTTGGAAAAGCAATGGAGGCAGTATGAGGTAAGTAAGATGACTAACATCAACTTATGTCATAAAGCTGCCACTATAAAAAGGAGGAAAGAAACGAAACTCTTGCAGTCACCACCTAAGATAGCAATTTGAGTCTGTGATACTTTCTCAGATACTATAGTGGGACCTAAGAGAAATTTCATCTCAATCATGAAAAAGTCAAGTTGGACCATCTGTGAGCTGAGCAGGTATATTGCAGATGAAACAGAATTATGGACGTTACTAAGAAACCTTCCTGGGACGCTCACATTAGATTGCAAGAAAGAAGAAAAGAGATCCCAAAAAAGCCATTACAAAGTGTTACAGTAAGTTTTGTCTCTGAAGCATGTACAAAAAATGAAAAGATTACATAGAAGTAAATTCTTTTCATTTACTTGACTTCATTTCAACAGTTTCTGCTAATAATATTTTAGAGTTGCTACAGAGCAACTCAGATGCTATTGAACAAATCTGATAGGACTCCATTTCGGAAAAGAATAAAAGCTTCTTAATGCAGCAAGTTTGCCCTCCCAAGAGCAGACCCTGGAGTAGGTGCAGCCTTCTCTGAAAGGAGCATTGAAGTGGAGACTCACCAAGCTGGGTCCAGGAACCAACACCACTGAACAGGCTTAGGCAGAGAAAACGGATGGAGGAGTGAGTGCAGAAAACCGCCAGGTACTGTAGGCAACAGATGAAGTCCGAACCTGGATGGCAAGTACTCCTGAGAATTCACCAGACGCGCAGAGCAAAACAGACACCGAATAAACAATAAAGTCAAACCAGACCGGAGTGCAGGAACATGAAGTGCAAGGCAGAGTGAGATCAATGAAAAGAAAGGCACACTTGGGAGGCTCACTGAGCATTGTACAATGTGTCTAACTGTGGAGATTCTATGGGAAAAGGTTCTATTAATTACCTGTCTCACTACTGAAAGGAAAGACTTTACCCGGGCAGCTGGGGAAGCTCACAGTTTGATGGCGCATCATGACAGAAGTGTCATGGAGAATGAAGTGGCTGCTTATAACATCTGCAGCTGGGCAGCAAAGAGGTATGAATGCTCATTTTGGTTTGGGCCCTTCATTTAACCTGCGATGCCAAGACACGTTACTCCCTGTTATCGGGATGGGTCTTACCACATCAAATGCTGCTGCTGCTGCTGCCCCCATTGTTATAAAGGATTGTTGTTAATTTTTTGTTGTGATTTTAGAAGTTTTTCTGAAGAGCAAAAAATTTAAAACTATCTCCAGGTAGCAGGAATACAAATCATGAAACAAGATGACTTGAGTAAGAACAGGAACTCAGTTTCGAAAAATGTCAGTGATTAAAGCTCAAATTAATAAAAATAATAAAAAAATCTGACTGAATTTTAAAATAAATTCAAACAGATGAATTTAACAATAAAAATACTGAAAAAAATTATATATATGTATATATACATATATACATATACATATATACATATATATATGTAAGGTGATTCATAGACAATCACAACAAAAGAATGAGATGGTTCAGAATTATTGAAAGTGAAGCCTTTAACATATATATTTGTTTTATTTCAGGATGACCCAAATAAAGATAGGACCAGTGTATGATAGAAAGAACCCCCTAACAATGAATCAGGACTTATAAAACAAGACATTTTTGATATCGTCAGAAACAATTGTACCGAAAGACCACCTTTGTCTCTGCTGGGTGAAGCAGAGGCAAGATAAGGGTGGTAAGGTTAGGTTATTCATATGCCTATTTTAGGCATATAGAGTCTGGTCTATGCAATATGCCTTTTTACTTTTTTATTTTTAATTGACAAACAATAATATATCTCATACAGCTGTATATACACTATGATATATCTTTTATAGATTATTATCTTTTTTTATTAGTTATTTCATTTACTTACATTTCAAATGTTATCCCCTTTCCAAGTTTTCCCTCTACAAACCCCCTATCCCATCCCTCTTCCCCCCTGCTTCTATGAGAGTGCTCCCCTACCTACCCACCCACTCCTGCCTTACCTCCCTAGCATTGCCCTATTCTGGGGCATCGAGGCTTCACAGGACCAAAGACCTCCCCTCTCATTGATGCCAGATAAGGCAGTCCTCTGCTACATATGCAGCTGGAGCCATGGGTCCTACCATGTCTATTCTTTGGTTGGTGGTTTAGTTCCCGGGAGCTCTCAAGATAATTAACAATTCACTAGCTCACATTCTTTTGTGCACATGATGTTAAAAGTTTCCACTTTCAGTTACTCTGAAATATCTCTTTCTTTTGTTGTGATTGTGTACGAATCACTTGACCCCCAAAACAACTAAAACACAACTTCCGATTCAAAGAAGACCTGTGTAGCCTGGGGCTCTGAATGTCAGATGGGGAACTGAGTGCATTAGAGACCCCGGGCCCTCAGAGTAAGCAGTCCTAAACAGAGAGAACTGTGGATGGAACCTCTCCTATCTCCCAGCTTACCTCACCACCAAGCTGCGCTCCTCAGCTGGATGAGCGATTTGTATTGCTCCTATTAGACATCTTAGGATGCTCTTACTCTCTTACTTTGCCTCTCCCGGATGAAACTGTCCTTCAGCTGAGTGACCACCCCTTGCCTTAATAAACCTCTTCCCTGACACACCATTGAACTTACTGCCTCTCAACGCCTCTGCCTCCCCCATAAAGCCTCGCAATGTGTATCACAAGGCAGGAGGCGCAACTGTCCACGAACCACGAACCACGAACCACGAACCATGGCTTGTAGCTTGAGCATCTTAAGGAACTGCTGAGACAAAATTGGGAAGCCACCTTTCAGAACTTGAGGACCAGGCTGTTCTCAGCACACCAAATGCTAATGAGATTTTCCTTCATTTTCCTTTTAGATCTGAGTATTTTCACAGAACACACTTTAATGGCGTGATTTGGCCTTAGCCATTTATTTGTCTGATACGTCAACAGTGGATCTGCCTAGGCCATGTGCCTTAAGATTCAACCCGATCTTTGCAGTGGGCTACAGACAGAGATGACCGAATTCCCGCTGGAATGAGTCTTCCCTCACTGCATCCCCCTCTGCTGCTCCTATCCCTCCCCTCCGCAGATGGATTTTTTTTTTAGCTGCTTGTAGCTGAGCTGACAGTATCCAAGGGTGGCAGGTCAGACAGCAGGGAGCACTGCCCAACTGTGGCTTCCTGAGTCAGGGGCTGTGTGAGCCAAAGAGCCCCTCTCTCCCTCTCTGGCTCGACACGTGGGGCACAGGGGAAAGCGGCATTTGGGGGCTGGAAGAGTCTGATAACCGAGGAAGTCAGCTGTGGGCTGTGGCCACCCGTTGACAAGCCTAACAGGCCTGTAATGAAAATCAGTGGGTACAACGATAAGCAAGTTTCAAATGAGGAGTTTCAAAATCGAAATCCGACTAACTCTTATACACTCCATCGACGGCAGTAATCTCGGCATCAGACAGGGCCAGATTTCCCCCGTGCGCTTTAGAATGAGAAAATGTTTCTGCCTTTGTGATATCTGGTGTCTCCACGCTTCCCCAGAGTCTGCTGAACCCGGGCTGCGAGTCCGATTACCATAGTGATCACAGCGAGGGGCCCCTGAATCCCCAAAGCTCCCTACATGGAAAGAGTTCAGATGGGTTCAGCTGCATTCCGTTTTAGTTCCACACTGCTGAGCTACTACCTGACTGGGAACCAGGCTTGGGTGTGACTGTGAGATCACAAACTCAGAAAAAAAATCTGACACCAGTCTTAAAGTATGATCTGCCCCAAAAGTGCAAAACTAGGTCCTGGTACCTACAGTTATCTCTGTAACTACAGTTTAAATGAGGACTTCGTGGCCTCAACCCCATAGGAAGAACAACAATATCAACCAATCAGACCCCCCAGAGCTCCCAGGGACTAAACCACCAACCAAAGAGTACACATGGAGGGACCTATGGTTCCAGCTGAATATGTAACAGAGAATGGCCTTATCTGGCATTAACAAAGGAGAGGCCCTTAGTTCTGTGAAGGCTCGATGCCCCAATGTGGGGGAATGCCAGGGCAGTGAGGTGGGAGTGGGCAGGTGGATAGAGGAGCTCCCTCATAGAACCAGGGGAGTGGGAGGGGTAGGGGGTGGAGGGGAAAAGGGATGTTTGAAATGTAAATTAAAAATAACCAATAAAAAAAAGTTTCGTTATTTTGTAACGAAAGAAAGAAAGAAAGAAACCCTACTGGGTGTGTCTTTCAAATGTGTGGCCCAGATTCTATGCTCCCAAGGGCTGTTGCTCCCTGAGTTCTGCTGTGTGGTATCTCTCCTCTTTGCAAATGCACATACTAATCCGACAGTCCTCACTGGGAGGCTGTGTGGCTTTGTGCCTTGGTTTCTTTCTTTTACCTGGTGACTCTGGTCCTATGAATGTGCCAGTCCGTGTCTCCCTAGAAGATGAACCTTCACAGCCATCCCCATCATTGTGCTACACCCACTGGGCCACACGCCCATGTATTTCAGGATGGCAGAGTTCAGGGCTTTGACACTGGAACTGGAACATGTTCCTTTTCTCCAAAAGTCATTTGGCTACATCAAGAACTCACTACAGACCCAAGGCCGTGGGTTCCTGTGTTTGTTTGCTAAAGGGTAGGGTAGCTCTCCATAGCTTTTCTTTTCTAGTCTTGGGATTGTAGAAAGTGGTTTATGGTTGTTCAGCTAAAATGTGTAAGGATGTTACAGAGTAACTATTAGCAAGTCTATTTTTTACTAGTCTTCACATATTCTCATGGCATTGAAATATCCTGAAAAGTGTGACATTCACATGCGGTCAGGCTGTACCTCCAAGTGGCTTTGTCCCCCACAACTTGTATGTGAACAGAACTGGGTGTGTGCAAGCAACTTGACTCTTGTCCTGTACTGTCCCTACAAGGCTGCTCTGTGGGAGACTCTGCCTTTACCCATGATGAAAACAGTGGCTAGTCTGATGTTATTCTAATTCCCTTTATAGACAGCTTCGTTAAAGTTGAATTTATGCCATCCCTTGTAAAGGTGCAATTCTGACACTGTTTATTTACTGAGTGGTGCAATCATCGGGTCAGTCCAGTGTTAAGGTTTTTTTATGTTTGTGTGTGTGTGTGTGTGTGTGTGTATGTGTGTGTGTGTGTGTTTGTGTGTGTGCCTGTGAGTATATGCATGTATGTGTATGTATATGTGTGTGTGCATGTGTGTATATGTATGTATATATATATATGTATATGTGTATGTGCATGTGTGTGTGTTTGTGTGTGTATGTGCATGTGTGTGTATGTGTCCATGTGTGCACTTGCATATGTGTATGTATGTGTGTGCATGTGTGTGTTTGTGTATTGTGCATGTGTGTGTATGCATGTGTGTGTGTTCCTGTGTGTGTGCATGTGTGTGCATGTGTGTGTATGTGTGTGTGTACACACCTGTGAGCTACAGTGCACATATGGAGTCATTTTGAACTTGATGACAAGCACCTTTACCCACTGAGCCATTTTGCTAGCCCATGACAATCCATTTTTAGAACACTTCCATGACTTCCCCAACATTCCTCCATCCTCCTTAGAGAGACTCCTGCTGCAGGAACTTTTGGCTCATTCTGTTCTGTCACATGCCTTGACAGGCATGTTATATAAGTAGAACCCAACAGAAGTCTTTCATGTCTGATGCTTTCATTTACTACAAAGTTTTAATAAAGCTAATTTTTGGTGTTTTTTCTTTTTCCATTAATTTATTTACTCACTTTACATCCCCATCGCAGTCCCTCCTCTTTCCAGTCTCTCCCTCACACTGACCCTCCCCCCACAACCCCTCCCCTTCACCTCTGAGAAGGGATACACACACACACACACACACACACACACACACACCAGATACCAACCTATCCTGGCACCTCAAGTCACTCCAGGAGACTAGGCACATCCTCTCTTACTGAGGCCAGACAAGGCAGCCCAGTTAGGGAAACAGGATCCACAGGCAGACAACAGAGTCAGATTAAGTCCAGGTTCCAGATGTTGAAGGACTCACATGAAGGCAGAGTTGCACATCTACTACATTATATGTTTGTGTGGGGGTGTGGGGGGGTCCAGCCTCTGTATGCTCTTTGGTTGGTGGTTCAGCCTCTGGAACCCCCCAAGGGTGCAGGTTAGTTGACTCTGTTGGTCTTTTTCAGTAAACTAAAAAATTCATTGGGATTGCTCTCATCAAGAGAACAGAAAAGATTAATCCCCACAGGAGCAGAGACTGGAGGAAAGGCCATCCAGAGACTGCCCCATCTGGGGATCCATCCCATATGCAGTCACCAAAACCAGACACTATTGTGGATGCCAAGAAGTGCTTGCTGACTGGAGCCTGATATAGCTGTTTCCTGAGAGGCCAGAGCCTGACAAATACAAAGGCAGATGCTTGCAGCCAACCATTGAACTGAGCACAGAGTCCCCAATTGAGGAGTTAGTTAAGTTAGAGAAAGGACTGAAGGAGCTGAAAGGGTTTGCAACCCCATAGGAAGAACAATATCAACCAAACAGACACACCACCCCCCCACCCCCCCGCCCCAGAGCTCCCAGGGACTAAACCACCGACCAAAGAGTACACATGGAGGGACCCATGGCTCCAGCTGCATATGTAACAGAGGATGGCCTTGTTGGGCGTCAATGGGAGGAAAGGCCCTTGGTTCTGTGAAGGCACCAGGGCAGTGAGGCAAGGGTGGGTGGGTGGGGCATGCCCTTATAGAAGCAGGGGAGAGGGAGGGGAGAGGGTGTTTCAGGGGCATAGAACTGGGAAAGGGGATAAAATTTGGAATGTAAATTAAGAAAATATCCAATCTGCACAGAATATCCTTGAATTGAGGACACAACATAAAGTTATTTGCTCATTAAAGTGGTTCATTCTCATTGTAGCATGTATCTATATTTTGTTCCTTTTGTTACAAAATAGTATCTAATTCTGTGGCCATAGCATAGTTTCCTGTACATTTGCCAATCAGTAAAAGTTTAGGTTCCTTTCAGTCTCTGCTGTTATAATGAAGCTATGAATATTCATTTATAAGTTTTTATTTAGACAACTATTTTGGTTGTCAATTGACCACAAATGTATGACTTAGTTTTTAGAGTATCAGTTTTCTTTAACTACTCTCAAATTTTCAACTTAATATTTGTGGAATATAGTGGATCACAAGGAACTGCACGCTCAGAAGGCCCCACAGGTGATGTGTCTCCACTGAGCAACCAGAGAAGCAGAACCAGTAGGGTGCACACTAAAATGCTTAGCAGGAGAACTTGGCTCATGCAATTGCAGAGGCTGTAAGCAGAACAAGAACTGAGAGGCTGCAATTCTGGGAGGTCCTGAGAATGAGCCACTGCTGCTGTCCCAAATGAAGATTTCTTCTGTTTATAACCAAGGTCCTGAGCCTAGCTATATGGTCTTCCAGTAGATTCAGCCAAGTCTCGCAACACTGTCCTCAACAATCTCTCTATCCTCTTAAATCTGCCCCAGGAAAGTTTGACCTTCCCCTATGAGAAGGTTTTCAGTCTCTCAGTTCATCTTCACTTCTCCTTCTTGCGGCCATTTTTGTCTTCTGGGTTCTCCAGTAACTTCCATACCATCTGCCTGCTCTAGTTGGTTGGCGTACAGGTCTTAAACTATCAAGCTAGGATCATCTGATTCCTAAATGCAGCAATCTTTGCTGTCAATCACGCACGTCATTGATTCTGCTCATCTTTTGAAGGCTTGGCTCATGGTTTTGTTGGTGTCTCTTGTTCTTTGTGATTTGCTCTGCAAGTTTGGTACCAGGCTGTTCTCTTCTCAAGTTTGAGGCTGGGAGCACAGGCTCTTGCCTCTGTGGACTCTCTCATTTCCTTCCATTGATGCTGAAAGTTTTTCCCCTAAACTTTTGCATTCAGGCCTTGGTCTCTCCTAATCATTCCAGCCTATCTTTTTCTTTGTACTCTTCTCTGACACATGGTTTTTTCAGAATTGTGCTCAGTTTTAAATAGCCTGATTTTGCCAAACATCTTCTATTGTGACTCTTTAATTCTCTAATTTAATTCTAGCTCAGCACACCATCTAACTCAGAGAATGTGATGTGTGCAGTTGGAAAGCCTGAGCATTCTGCAATCTTTGGATGGAGGCTTCTCTGCCAGACAAAGGCTGGCTCAGGATGCTTTGAAGTCTTGTATAGTCCTGTCAATTTGTCTGACTCTTCTGTTGTTTAACATGAGCTGACCACTGAAATCACCAAGTGACACTGTTCAATTGCCTATTTCTTCCTGTTTCAAGTACTTTGAGGTCCACACACAAAATACATATACATTTTGTTTACTATATCTTCTTGAACTTGGGATGATGAGGTGACCCTTCATTCTTTAATAACCTTTCTGGTGTGATATTGTAGCCAATAAGCTCTCAGCATCTTTTCTCACAGCCTGTTTTCAATCCTTCATTCACTTAGAACTATTTGCATCTTGGCGCACAGTGAACCCACACATAGCACATAGTTGTCCTTCTTTTCTTCAACTTGACAAGCTCTGCCTTCTAAGAAGGGTGCTCGGTTTGTTCAGGTGGCTTTAACTACTGATACCATCATATTAAGCAGACAATTTTGCTATTTAGTTTCTATTTTTCTTAATTATTGTTGTCCCTTGCCTCCTTCTTTCTGTCTCTTCTGTGATCGATGAGCGTTTAAAAGCCTGTCCAAGATGATGGTCTTCTTGGGCTACAGCTAGACAAAGAGAGATAAATGTGAATTTCAAAAGGTTTATTTTATAAAAGAAAAAAACTGGTAAATTATACTTCAACAAAACAATCTTTTGCTTTGTGAAATTATTGTTAGGAAAATGATAAACATGAACTAAAGACTCTTCCCAGTCTATATTCTCTCCCAAACAGTTTTAAGCAACACATTTAAGAATTAAGTTGTGTCTGGAATGTGTAAAGATTGTGCAAATAAATATATACATCAAAGTTTATAGTAGCTTTATTTTTAATCGCTGCAAACTGTAAATGACCTACGACACAGGGTAATGAGACAAACTCTGTACCAGCACAGTCAGGTTTCTATGCCAAGACTAAGCAGCTTGGGAAGAAAAGGGTTTGCTTCAACTTACAGTTGCACTCCATCATCCAGGGAGGTCAGGGCAGGAACTCGAGACCGGAAACTGGAGGCAGGAACTGAAGCAGAAGCCATGGAGGAGTGCTGCTCACCAGCTCGCTCCTCATGGCTTGCTCAGCCTGCTTTTTTATAGCACCTAGGACCATATGCCCAGGTCTGGCACAGTGCAGTGAGCTGGGCCCTCCTACAACAATCACCAATCAAGACAACACCCCACAGGTTTGCCCGTGGCCAGTCTAATGAAGTGCTTTCTTACTCGAGGTTCCCTCTTCCTAGATGACTCTAGCTTATGTCAAATTGAGAAAAACAAACAAAAAGAAGAAGAAGAAAAAGGAAGGGGAAGGGAGGGGAGAGGAGAGGGGAGGGGGGAGAGGGGAGAAGGGAGGGGAGGGAAGGGAGAGGAGAGGGGGAGAAGGGAGAAGGGAGGGGAGGGGAGGGAAGGGAAGAGGGGAGGGAAGGGAGAGGGGAGGGGAGGGAAGGGAGAGGGGGGAGGGGAGGGGAGAGAGGGGGAGAGGGAGAGGGAGGGGAGGGGGGAGAGGGGAGGGGGAGAAGGGATAAGGGAGGGGAGGGGAGGGAAGGGAAGAAGGGAGGGAAGGGAGAGGGGAGGGGAGGGAAGGGAGAGGGGAGGGGAGGGGGGGAGGGGAGGGGAGGGGGGGAGGGGAGGGGAGAGAGGGGGAGAGGGAGGGGAAGGGAGGGGGGAGGGGAGGGAAGAAGGAGAAGGGAGAGGGAGAGGGAGAGGGAGAGGGAGAGGAAGAGGGACAGGGAGAGGGACAGGGTCAGGGAAAAGGACAGGGACAGGGAAAAGGACAGGGACAGGGACAGGGACAGGGACAGGGACAGGGACAGGGACAGGGACAGGGACAGGGACAGGGACAGGGAGAGGAGAGAAAAATCAAGGACCAAACAGCACAGTTACCAAGGAACCATCACAATACCAACAAAGCTATGGGTTTACCCTACAACTTGGGTGGATCATGAGTTCATTCTACTTTATGGAGAAAAAAAAATAGCAATTTCAAACAGTAACATATATGTTTCTGCTGCTAAGGGGCCTGGTCTTCAAATGTGACAGACAGCATCCCAAATCATAAGCATAACGGCAGGCAGCATCCACTCTGGCCCTGCTCCACCCGAGAGCACGGCTGGAGAGACAAACGGCCTTGTCTTCTCCCTCTCTTCTCCCTTATTGTATCAACTTCTGACTTTAACTGATGCACGGAGAGACAAAGCTTAGCCACTCAGAAGAAGACAAACCTGGGGAGAAATGTCACCTTCAGATGAAAATTGAACTACAGATGAATATATAGTTTTAGTATATGCTATGACTGTGTTTCAGTTTTAGCCTATTGTTTTGAGTTGATTAAATACCTCAGGAAGGTCTTTTTAAAAATTGTATATAGAGCCTCTTGCTCAGGCAGGCAGATTCCCTCCATAGTAACACCTTACATAATTCTAGTATAATATTATAAAAGGCCATCAAGTTGATAGTGTGGTGATATTGTTAACGAGACTATTAATTTTATTTGGCCTTCACCGGTCCTTATACATATGTGCATGTGTGTGTGTGTGTGTGTGTGTGTGTGTGTGTGTTTGTGTGTGTGCGTGTGTGCGTGTGTGCGTGTGCGTGCATGTGTGTGTGTGTGTGTGTGTGCATGCGTGTGTGTGTGTGTGCATGTGTGTGTGTTTGTGTGTGTGTGTGTGTGTGCGTGTGTGCGTGTGCGTGCATGTGTGTGTGTGTGTGTGTGTGTGCATGCGTGTGTGTGTGTGTGTGTGTACAGGTATGTAGCTCTACTTGATTTGATTCAAGCATAACTTTATATAGCTTTGCACAAGCAGAAGATCTTCTGACTCAGTACTGTGTTCTACCTGTGTGTGGCCTCCTCGGGGGCACACTTGTCCTGACTCCAGCTCCCTTTGGGGACCACTGATCTCTCCTCTATCTCTGCAGTTCTATTGTCTTGATGACGACATGCAAGCGGGAGCATATTATATAGGATTGTTAGAAAGTGCCTTTTTCTCTTCCTCTATCCCCGCTGTGCACACCACAATGAGTATGAATCCTGCCACCTGGCAAGTCACCCCTTGGACAGAATCTCTTTTGGCACTCTGAGGCCACCATCCTCTGTGGTTTCTGTGTTGGGTAGTGGTACTTCTAGAGCTCTGATCTGCTCCTAAAGTAAGGCAGCCTACTCTGTGACACAGGCCACCCAAACTCACTCATAGAGAAGTGTGACGTCATGTCACCTCCTCCAGCCCCATTTAGAAAGGCCTATCCATGATCACAGAATACTCGCAACACAGAACACACTACTGTGGCTCAGTAAAGTCACAAGCCTCCACTGATCACCACTGAGTTTGCTTTGAAAAATCAAAGCCTCCCCGAGTGTCTGTCTCACCTCTCGTACCTGACAGACACAAGGCAGTACCCTGGATTCAGCCTCAGTGGTCCATTCTATTCAGACGGCAAAACGCACTACAGATCCTGAAATGCTTTCCTGGGCTACCACATCACCACCGTTTAGCAACCAATGAAGTGCATGCGCACCACGATCTCAACTAGACATGCTTCCCATTAAAAGGGAGTCCTTTTAGAGCCCAAAGACTTCCACGGATGTCTGCAGCGTGAGCAACTCCCTGGAAAATGACACATTAACAAGCAAAGGGGGAAGAAAATGCTTCAGCAACGATGCAGCAGGAGGCTAACGGGCAGGATCCTAAATTGAATATGTCACATTTGGGCAACAGCAGCCACTTGTGATTATTGTGAAGCAGGACAGTAACAGGCTCAAGGGCCCCCATGAAGCTAAAGTAAGTGGCAGACAAATGAAGCCAAGAAGAAAATGAAGACGACTCAATCAGCATAGCCCTCCTACATGGTCAGTGCTCACGACTCTGCAACACACACTTGGGCTCAGGATCACTCTGCCCTCAGCTTTTGCCCCACACACTTTCTATCCCCTAAGCTTACCTTCTGCAGCCCCCACCACGCCCTATACTGGGACCCATCTTCTTGTGTGTCTGGTTTGTAGCATCCCTCCTTGTGGCTTTGAACTCCATCTGCCCTCTCCAATTCCTCCTACCTGAAACACCAAATGGAACTGCTCAATATGTTGATGGCACCTCACCACTCACAGTCCAAGAAGGTTCCGTGTCTACATTACCTACCTGCCTCTTAAGAACTCTCTGAAGGGGCTGGAGAGAAGGCTCAGTGGTTTAAAGGACTTGCTACGCTTGCAAACGACTTGAGACTGGTTACCACCACCATATAGGTAGTGGATCACAACCATCTGGAATTCCAATATCAGGGTATCTAGTAACTTTTTCAGGCCTCTTTGGACACTGCACACACGTGCTGCATATTCATACATTCAAAAGTCGGCTTTAGGATCAAACACAGAATCCATTCTTTCTATAAGGATTTCCTTGATAGACTCTGGTGAGCACATGAAACTCAGATGCAGTTTAATGCTTTCTAGTATTTCCAAACCAAACCATGAAAAAGGAAAGATATCTTCCCTGAAAAGGACTTCAGGGTCTCCAAGTATCCCTCCTCCTGGCAAGATGTAGCATATTCTGACAGGACGGGAGAACACAGTTATGGTACCCAGACGCATGGGTTGTCCCCCGCCTGGGCTAAGAGCATATCTGCCAGGGTGTCAGCTCCTGCAGATCCGCAATAGCCCAAGCATCCTCAAAAAGTTGGCTCTGATACCCTCCTTCTACAGCTTGAGGAGCTCTGAGGATACAACCATACC
The DNA here is from genome assembly GCF_978045245.1 of Mus caroli. Lineage (NCBI taxonomy): Eukaryota > Metazoa > Chordata > Mammalia > Rodentia > Muridae > Mus > Mus caroli. The sequence goes on from NW_028227261.1 coordinate 120,826,292, forward strand.
CAATGACAAATGCCCAATGTTAGCATTTATGTTTGCAGAGAGCAAAATGGATGCTTGAATGGGATCACCCAAGCAGATGTGTTTAAGCTCTAAACCCTCATATCTGTGAATGTAGCTTTATTTGAAATAGACTCTTTGCAGAGTAATTAAGTGGAGAAAGCCAGGATGTATGGTGGGCCCCAGGCAAGAGAATGGTACCCTAAAGGAAAGGGGACTTCGTGGCATTAAAAGACCATGCCAAGACAAGAGAATGAACTGAAGGATGTAGCCACAAGCTAAGAGTACCCAGGGTGACCAGAGAAGAGACCCCTTCCTCAGAGCCTCAGAAGGAGCCAACACTGCTGGCACCTTGAGGTTGGGCTTCTGGTCCTAAAACTATGTGAGGAAAAAAAGCCTATTGGTTTAAGTTGTCAAGTGTGGAACCATAGGAAACTAGTCACTGTTATAGAACAAGGTTTTGGAAACAATACTAAATCTGAAATTATATTCAAGAAATGTAACTATTATGTTACTTGTATGATTAATTTTTATAGTCCATTTGGAAGTTTACCATTATAGTCCAGGGTGAGGGGTGGGGGGTGGGGCATTTCCTAATTGTTCTGTGTCACTTTTCACTACAGCAAGAATCTGTGATCCGAATATTTAAACGCTCACTACCCTAGTCAGGGTTCTTCGGGGCAACAGTCATACCTGAAAGCTAAGATATCTGTCACTGGGTCCTTGACTCTCAATGGCAGAGGGAGGGGTAAAATGACAATTGTTCTGTCCACAAGACTGAGTGCCTCAGCAGTTCCAATCTGACGACAGAATCCTGCCAGGTTCCTGGAGAGCCACTGGTCCCAAGGCTACCGTAAAAACAAGGAAGCACGGGTTCTGATAGAAGTGAAGGAAATGGCGCAGCAACAACAGGATGAACAACAGGGCAAATTAGCTTAGGGTCAAGAGGGAAAAGGGAGTCTGGTGAGGTGGGATGATCTTCGCTCTGCCACGCCCAGCAGAGGGCGCCACCCACAATCAGGACACTTTGTCAGGTGAGTCTGCGCACTCAGATAATAACTCTTGATGCTCCTGAATGGTGCGCCCAAAACAACAAAATCTCTTGTACGTGTTTTACCACCAAAAAATAGAAAAGAAAATGCCGTCTTCCCCTAAGCCTCTCCTACCTAAACAGTGACAGTCACCCAACTTGTATATGCAATGTTTGCCTCTGCTTTTCCGAGTAGCTTCGGAATCCGTGTATCAAAAACTTCATGTCATATCGTGCTTACAGCCCTTACTGCATGAAGAGTTTTGATCATTTCAGCAACTGGCAGCCTGGACAATGTCACCATTACTCTCTTTTTGGCTGGGTGAGCAATATGGCCGGGAACCAGAAATCAGAAGTCCAGTAAAAGCTGCAGCAATATGAAGAACACACAAACTGATTGAGCTGACCCCAAAACGGACGGAGTTGGTTTCTGCATGCTGACTTTGTTTTAATTGGACATATTTTACTTATCCTTTGACGATTTGGGGGGGGGGGGTTGTTTGTTTGGTTGGTTGGTTTTTTTGTTTGTTTGTTTTTGGTTTTGTTTTTTGAGACACTGTTTCTCTGTGTAGCCCTGGCTGTCCTGGAACTCACTTTGTAGACCAGGCTGGCCTCGAACTCAGAAATCTGCCTGCCTCTGCCTCCCAAGTGCTGGGATTAAAGGCGTGTGCCACCACTGCCATGCATAGAATGTATCGTGATCCTATTGACCCCCAATTCCTCTCTCTACCCTATTTCACATGGTCCCATCACGTCCTTTCCCACCTTCACATCCTACTGAGTGCGATTACTGCTCCCTGTAAGAACGTTAACTGATTTTGTTAGCTTGGTGGTGTATAGGTGTTGTTCAGGTAACCATAAACGCAGTGAATTATGACCACGATGGCCACTTCCTGTTTAGAGGGCATTTCTCAGCTCTTCTCCCCATCCACTGCCTCTTTATTCTTTCAGTCCCCTTTCTGAGTTATCCCCTAAGCCTTTCATAGGGCAAGGGGATACAGATGTTCCATAGGGCTGCACACTCGACTCTTGGAATTTTGACCAGTTATGAAGTCAGCATTAACTCTTGCGCAGTACAGAAAGATGCTTCTCTGGCCAAGGTTAGGGAGCTGCACAAATCCATGAGCGAGCATAAGCTTAAATGGAAATGAGGCAGTCTGACAGCATACAATAACAGAAGAATAGTATTAGGTTCCCATCCCTAGGGCCCACGTCTTCTCAACCCATGGTTTTAACCAGGTTTGCAGTGTCCGGCATGATTTCTAAGAAAGTGCTGACCTCAAATTTGATCAGAGAGAAGTCAGTTACTCCATAACCTTCACGCCACCCCAGCACTAAGTGGACACATCTTGCCTCTCGGATGATTATAGCATTCAGTGTTCGCAGATGACTGATATCATTGGTAGCTCTTCTCCCTGACAGGCCTGAATAGCACCTTTCAGTACTATGATAACTAGGCAGCAAGGAGGAAATCTTCAAGTCAGTTACAGTCTTACTATTCTCAGCCCTGCAACCAAAGTCTGCTGTGTCTTCATCAACAGAGTTACCATCTAGTTATGATGAAGCAATAGCAAAAGCTTGCGCTGGTTTGGATTTCCCTGGGGCTTCTCTAACCAATAATTCATGATGTGTTCTGGTTTCGTTTCTACTGCTATGATAAAATATTCTGAAAAATCAACATAGCAGAAGAAAGAATTTATTTGACTTTCAATTTCAGGTTAGAGCCCATTATTGAGGTGAAGTCCAAGGAGGACTCAAGCCACTAGCCATGACATCCACAGTCAAGGACAGAGAGAAGCAACACGCTGCCTGCTTGCTTGCTACACTAGGTTTCTTTACTCACACAGTTCAGGACCAGCTTAGAGATGGTGCCACCCACAGTGGGCTGGGTCAATTAACCAACAGAACAAACCCCCCACAGACAAACCTACAGTCCGATGTATCTAAATCATCCCTTGGTTGACATTCTTTTCACGGTGGTTCTAGGTTGAGTCAGACTGACAGTTAAAGCTAATCCTTACAGGGAAGCGTCTCATGATTGGCACTGAGATCTCCATTTAACAACCCATGTCTTTTGGGGGGAAGCATTGTCCAATGGATACTGGAATCTTCTGTGCTTTCCAATAAGGCCCTGGCATCGTAAGCTGGAACAGCTGGGTACCTGTCATGACAGCCCTTGGCAGACCACAGCTCTGTCTACTGAGTTGTAAATGTGCTGTGGTGGGGGGATGCGTTTCCATGTGAGCATCACAAGAGGCTATCTAAGTTCACGGAGCTCAGCTGCTTTCCCATTGTATCTGAGGACATGGTCAGAGCACATGGTCACATAGAACAAGGATTCCAGGTATCCCAACAGCATGTGCTCAGCACAGTTTGTCTCAGCTTTTGTCTCTTTCCACCACGGGCCTGGCTTTGGCCTTGCCTCTATCCTGGCTCTGCTAATATTCCCACATAAGGCACATAAAGTCGGATATCTCCATGTGAATGGAAATGTATGTTTCAGGGTGAGAAACAAAGGGCTCAGGGGTTATAGATCTCTTTTAAAACTGCATCAGGTAGTTTGAAAGAGGAGAAAGAAAATGGGGAAGAGCAGTGTAGTGATGGCTATGCTAGCCCAAAGGGGGAAGGAAGGAAGGAAGGAAGGAAGGAAGGAAGGAAGGGAGGGAGGGAGGGAGGGAGGGAGGGAGGGAGGGAGGGAGGGAGGAAGGAAGGAAGGAAGGAAGGAAGGAAGGAAGGAAGGAAGGAAGGAAGGAAGGAAGGAAGGATAGCACAGTAGTCATCCCACTTGCAAACGGTAGGCGGGTAAATGAGCAAGATCAGGAGATTCGGGGGGTCTTGTTTATCTTGTTTTGTTTTTAGACAGTATGTTGCTATGTAACCTTTGCTGGTCTCCAATCCACAATCTTCCAACCTCAGCCTCCCCAGTGGGGACTACAGGCAAGCCTAGCCAAAATGAGGTGCTTTGTAAATGTCCTGTCTGTCTTCTTGTGGTTTCAGTCTGTAATGTCCCCCATGGGCTCATGGCTTGAACACTTGCTCTCCAGCTTGAAGCCTACTTTGCAGGCTGTAGGAGGCTGTCTTTGTCTAGCAGAAGGAGGTTGCAAGAGATGGGGCTTTAGAGATTGTACGTGAGCATGACCTGTACTTCCTGGTCAGCTAGCATGTGAAGTATCACTCCACATTCTTCCTACTGAGATGGACTGCAACCTCCTCAAGTCGTGTGTAAGCCAAAGCAACCTTCCCTCCCATGAGTCGCTCTGTCACGTGCTCTGTCACATAGCTGCCTTTCATGCACTGTCACATGGCTGCCCTTCAGCTTTATTGGCTTAAAGGAGAGAAAGGGTCTTTCAAAACAACAACAACAGGTCTTTTAAAAGTAAAATAAAAAGGTTTCTTGGCCTGGAGAGATGACTCAGAAGTGAAGACCTTGCTGTTTTTTAAGAAGACCCAGGTTCAGCTCCCAGCATCCTCATGGTGGCTCACAACCATCTAGAATTCCAATTCCAAAGCAACCTCCGCCCTCTTCTGGCTTCTATAGGAACTGCATACATGTAACACTCAGACATGTACAAAGCCCTCATACACTTAAAACATATACTAAATAAAGATATAAGACAAAAACCTCAGGATACCAAGCTCATGGACTCTCTGTATTCAGACACTGGGGGGGTATAGGTCTCTGATTAAGCACAGGGAAAAACATATTTCCAACAGTTTGCTTCTATTAAAACCTTTTGTTTTGCACACTACAACACTTAGAAGAAATTGAAAGATGCATATTAATAGTCAGATTACCCAAATGTGAGGTTGATGCTGCCCACTTGATGGGATGGGATTTGGGGTCACCTAGGAGACCTATGGACACTTCTGAGTGTCTTTCTAGAAAGAATCAACTGAGAGGAGGGAAGAGCTGCCCTCAACGTAGGCAGCATCGTCAACAGAGAGTCAGATATAAGACAGCTCAGGGGAAAGCAGCGCTGCCCACCTGGCTGCACTCCCTCCTGAGCCCATGTGCCCATCTCTGCTGCCACTTCCACTATTTACATTACACTCCAGCCTCTTCAGCCCATAGTCAGCAACTCCTGGGGGAACTTCCAGGCATCCAGCACTGGACTGGACTGAGCGCTGCTGACTTCTCAGCCTCCCCAGCATACAGACATTATTGCAGCCTGGCTGTGCAAGTCTGTAATATGTCTCCTTTTGTCATATTGATCCTGATCTTTGAGATAACCCTTATATAATATACCAAATCACTGTGGTCAAGTGATCCAATATTGTTCTCTAGAAAGATACACCGACACTATATATTCTTATCTGCTTTATCTTCCTAAAATTTCAAATTAAAACACATTTTGCATATAAAGCATATCAGTTACCTACTGCCAAAAGTTTGCAGCTTTTTTTTCAATACACACAGTTCCTGGGGCTGAGACTCTGGAAGCAGTTTAGCTGGATGGCTCCGGAAGAATGTCTTCCAGGAGCGGCACGAAGGTGTGCGAGCCATCAGTCATTTGAGGACTAGAATAGCCATTCCCCAGATCCCTGCTTGAGTGGTTGGGAGGCCCCAGCGCCTCACTGGTTGTTGGAGTGTGTGTTAAGCTTCTCTTGCTAGACTCCTTGACGTGCCGAAGACAGGGCAGTCAACTTCTCCAGAACAAGCGATCCAAAAACAGATCATGAAAACGAGACCCAGGCAGAAGCCACAGCGTGGCTCAAAGCCAGCTCCAAGGTCACAACACCACTTCTGCCGTAATGTCAGGTCACGCGGAGCAAATCTGGTCCTGCTATGGGGTTGTGAAAACCAAGAGGCAGATATAATGAGGGCCTCCTTGGAAAGATTCCTACATGCACAAGGCACAGATTTTATATTTAATGAGGTCTGGCAAATGTGCACACCAGTGCACACTGCCAATCGCCGTGTTTCTGTAGACTAGTGAGTCTCTCCTACCCTTGCCAGGCTAGTGCCTCTTCACCTCCCCAGAGGCAACCACTGCTCTAATTTTTTTTTAAATCCTAGAACTGTGTTGTTTGCTCATTTTTCACATAAGTAGAAACAGACAGAATGTCCTCTTTTCTGTCTGTCATTTTCCCTCCTCATTGTCCATGTTGTTAAATAAATCAGTAGCAAAGATTGATATTCATTTACCTGGAGACAGACCTGGGTTGTCTCCCGTTGGAAACAAATGTGAATAAAGCCACCTAATGGGCAGCCTTGTAAAGGTCTGTGTGCAGACATGCATTTTCATCTAGCTATAAACGGGCTTTAATTGCAAGGTGAAGAAGTAAACATATTTTTTAACGTCACCAAATAAACCTGCACAGTAATAGTGGCATTTTCAGCTATACCAGCAGTATGTGGGGGTCTCAGTTACCTCAATGACCAACAGTTTGGCTTTGTGTGTACCGCAACGAGACACAGCTAGATGCTGCTGCTGCTTCTTCTTCTTCTTCTTCTTCTTCTTCTTCTTCTTCTTCTTCTTCTTCTTCTTCTTCTTCTTCTTCTCCTTCTCCTTCTCCTTCTCCTTCTCCTTCTCCTTCTCCTTCTCCTTCTCCTTCTCCTTCTCCTTCTCCTTCTCCTTCTCCTTCTTCTCCTCCTCCTCCTCCTCCTCCTTTTCCTCCTCTTCTCCTTCTCCTTCTCCTTCTTGTGAAGAATTGAGGCTCTGCTCAGTCTTTAAACTCAGATATTTCTGATTAGTGAAATTATTGACATACTCTGGATACAAGTATTTCAATAGATAGATGGTCTGGAAAGATTTAATCCCAATCTGTGATATGGTTTTCATTTTCTTAGTGATACCTTTTATAAATGAATTTTCAATAAAATCAAATTTATCTATTCTATGTCTTATGGTTAACATACTGTAGAATACATATAAGATCTTTATGTCTCCCAATATTGAAATAATATTATCTCATGTTTTTCTCTTAGAAGCTTTGTGGTTTCAGTTAGTGCTTCTGTTTAAACATGAGCTTCATCTTGTATTGTCTTCAAAATGCATGTATGATACCACAATAAAATACAATTATTCTCTCATATGAATATCTGTTTTTTAAAGAACTATTTGTGAAAAGAATTTTATTTTTGTTTCTTCTCAAATACTTCATTTTGTTTAAAAATTAATTAACTATATAACTCTATCTACTTCTAATCTTTTTTAACTCTATTGATCTATATCTAAACTCACACCTAGACCAGTATCATCCATTCCTAGACCATTATCAGCCATAGCTAGACCAGTATCACCCCCTACTAAGCCAGGGTTGTGCTATCTTGATTACTGTGGTTTACAGAATTTGTCAATGAAACCTGCTCCTAAGACAAAATCAGAGGTCATGAGCATCCCTGCAGGTCAACAATTCTGTTGTGACATCTTCAGCTCTGTGGATGCACAGAACAGCATTACAGTATATATATTTTAAAAATCTATACTGTTGTTTGTTTAGCTTTTATGTTTGTAAACATAATTTTTAAATAGCAATGAAAATCTTTGGTAGTGTCCTAAATGATTACCTAAGAATAAGTTCCAAGAAGTAGGATTTCTAAATGAAAGGATACACTGGCTATTGAGGACTTTTATACTTTGCTGCCATGCACACCCTATGGGCTGTGTCTGTCCATACTTGCCACCAGAATTTTGTAAGAAAAATTACTCAATTTATTATCATTAAAAAAAAATTGCCACCGGCTGGAAAATGTCTCTGCAGTTATAATAACACTTTCTGCTCTTACAAAAGACCAGAGTTTAGTTCCAAGCACCCACATTGGGTAGCCCACAACCACCTGTCACTTCAGCTCCAGGGCCTCTTCTGGAGTCTGAAGGCACAGCATGCACATGGTACACATACCAGCAAACAGGCAAAGACACATTCACACACATTCATAAATAAAAGGTTTTAAATATAAAAGTAAAAATAGCTATGTAATTTTAACTGCTGGACAACACTCGTGAATCGTGACTATTTTAAGGTGCATTAGTAGATCCAGTAAAACTGAATGAATATTTTATGCACATTAACCGTACAAATGCCAATACCCTCATTATTGAGTTGGACATTCATGGCTGTCCACAAGTTTTCACCTGACTCTATTTTCTTCAAGGGGAGCCAATAGTTATAGCTACATGTATCTTCAAGGTAGAAATCCTCTCATACTAATAACAGGATAATTAACATTTTCTAAAAATAATGTATATGAAATGGAAACACGGACAAGATGCTACTAACTTTTGTGCTGATAAAATGATATTACTCACTGCAATTACATTATCACCTTGTCCCAAGTTTAGTAGGTTTTCCTTAACGTCTTATAAAATGCATGCTCTGCCACTTAGGCCTTGGGTCCCCTACTCCATGGCATGGGGTCTGCTATTGTACCCTTGCTTCCCTTCTAAATGTGTCATTTCCGTCTTATGGCCTGGTCCTTCTGCTCCTCAGCATTTCTTATTTGTCCCTTTCAAATCCTATCTCCCCCACCTCCACCCAAAGCGACCAAGATACTTCAAAACATCAGTTCTTTCCTGTTGAAAAAGAGAATGTGGAAAGCCATAAAACAAAAATTGCTTGAAGATTATGGCGATTTGCATATGCTCGGCCCAGGGAGTGGCACTATTGGAAGGTGTGGTCTTGTTAGAGTAGGCGTGTTACTGTGGGTGTGAGAAATAAGACCCTCATCCTAGCTGCCTGGGAGTGAGTATCCTGCTAGCAGCCTTTAGATGAAGATGTAGAACTCTCAGGTCTGCCTGCACCATGCCTACCTGGATGTAGCCATGATGATACTGGACTGAACCTCTGAATCTGTAAGCCAGCTCCAGTTAATGTTGTCCTTATAAGAGTTGCCTTGAGAGCTAAAGGGAACTGCAACCCCATAGGTGGAACATTATTATGAACTAACCAGTACCCCAGAGCTCTTGACTCTAGCTGCATTTGTATCAAAAGATGGCCTAGTCGGCCATCACTGGAAAGAGAGGCCCATTGGACTTGCCAACTTTATATGCCCCAGTACAGGGGAATGCCAGGGCCAAGGGGTGGGGGTGGGGGTGGGGGGGGACTGGGGGGGTGTATTGGGGACTTTTTGGATAGCATTGGAAATGTAATTGAGGAAAATACCTAATTAAAAAAAAAAAAGAGTTGCCTTGGGGGAGGGCTGGAGCAATGGCTCAGAGGTTAAGAGCAACAACTGCTCTTCCAGAGGTCCTGAGTTCAATTCACAGAAACCACATGGTGGCTCACAACCATCTGCAATGGTGTACTCGTATACAAAAAATAAATAAATAAATCTTAAAAAAAAAAAAAAGAGTTGCCTTGGTCATGGTGTCTGTTCACAGCAGTAAACCCTAACTAAGACAAATACCAAATAATAATAATAATAATAATAATAATAATAATAATAATAATAATAAAGCATACTGTTTCATCGCACTTGCTCATCTGCAAACCTGTCTCCCTTTTAACATGGTGATCATGAAATTAGACCAGGAACTGTCCTCCTCATCACATCAGTAGAAACAGCCGTGCTTCGGCAGCTGTGGGATCTGTCCTGTCGTAGCACATGACTCGTGTATCTGAGCTGGCTGCTGGATCTGCTGTCCCCCTGCAGCAGGCAAATCAGTTAGGTCCTGCCGTCTGCTCTTTAATTCTCACTTTTCTCAGTCGCCTTCTTATCATCTACCCTGACTCTTTTCAATTCAGGAAGTAAATAAAGTCTTTGGGTTAGGGAGAGTCTTCAATGTTAGGACACTTGCCTAACATATGTCATGCACTGAGGTCCCGATACTAGAGGGGCAAGGAGTAAAATCTTATGCGTTATGAAAACTGACTTCAAGTCCTTTCAAGTTTGTCGGATTTGTCTGTTTTGTTTTGTTTTTTCAAAATAGAATATGTTGCCCATAAACAAACAAACAAAAACAAATAAATAACCTTTTGTTTTTAGACAGAAAAAGAAAATTTACCCGAATTTAATATCACAATTTAAGATTCACTTATAAAGAATTAAAGGTTTCTAAAAAGTAGTGACTCTTAAACGCAATCATGCTGCCATTTGAAAATAAGAGAATTACAAAAAGAATGAAGTGAATTACCCAAGAACACAAACCGAGTCCAAGGCTGGGTCATCGGAGACCACGGCTGCTTCTCTTCTGAGGCTTTTGAGGTCAACTCCGCCTCCGCTGTCACTCAAAACTGATGAACGGCACACTTGAGTTAGGGTTGAGGAGGGGTGGAAGCCTGGCGATAGTTAACCCAGCTAGAACATCCTCCAGGACACAGCGGCAGCCCAGAAGCAGAGGTGACGGATGTGAAGGAGCAACGTTGTCTGTCAAACGACAGGACCATTTCGGGGCTGACGGGCATAAGCTGTATTTCCTACCTTCCCACAGAAAAGCCACCAGAAGGCATCAGTTTCCTGAACAGGACAGTCATCATGGCATCCCTTTGGCTGTTCACATCTACAACCGAATGCAGGGTGGAAAGAGGAGCTGCTGTGTCCACCGGGATTCCTTCCATAGACCCTGTAAATGGAAAAGAAATGTCAGATTTATTGTGCACTGGGCAATCTATTTCAAAGGAGCTAGAAGAAAGGATTAGGAATGCTGTCTACCACAGACCGCACGAATATTTGAGGATAGATAGGCTTACTCTCACTTGAGCAATGAACAACTGATACATTGAAATACAGAGTACCCAAATAAATGTATACAATTTTATTTTTTAAATTAAAAAGATAACTTTTTAAAGTAGAAAATCATTTGGACTTGGGTTTTTCTGTGTAGGAAGTTTTCAATGAATGTGGAATTCACTTTAATGCCCATGGATATTCTAGTAGGTTTTTTTTTTTAAGGGGTTGGTTTTGATTTTGTGTTTCGGAAACAAGTTAACTGATCCCATGTTAATGTCTCCCGGTGAGAATTATTTGAGTGATTCCCAGATAAATGAATTTAAGAATACTTATAACTATGTCCAAATAACATAAAGAAGACATGAATGCACTCACTCTATGGGGACAAAAACAGAAAGCTGAATAAAATAAGAACATCAATCCAAGACATGAAATCAGAATACAGTAAAGAGATAAAATATGAAAAACCAAACAGAAATGATGCCAGAGATGAGAACCACAGCTTGCTTAATCAAGCTCTCGGTACAAAGCCTCACCAGTAAATGGACTTTGCAGAAAACAGCATCACACGGATAAAGAACTGGAGTATTGAGTAAAGGTCAGGGGGATGTTCTAATGGAACATAGGAGAGCTTGGGGAACCTTGAAAAGACTAAATCTTCAAACGATGGCATCAAAAGAGAAGAACACTACCAAAGGTATAGAGAATGTTTTCAATAAAATCACAGAAGAAAGTTCCCCAAATCTAGACAGAAAGCAATGCCTAGCCAGGTGTAAGAATCCTACAGAATACTAAGTAGATAGACTAACAAGAAAAACTCTCCACAACATACTATAGTTAAAATATTAAAAACACAAACAAAAGAAAGGATATTGAAAGCTGCAAAAAGAACATCTCCTCGGAATGAGACCTGATTATTCAATACAAACATTAAAGCCAAAAGGACCTAGGAAGATGCATCCCAAGATCTGAAAGACCACAACTGCCAGTGAAAACTGTATATACTGTAGATACAGTAAATATATAGTGTATATTCTAGTGATAGATGAGGAGGAGAGAGACCCTGTAGGAAGTCCAGCAGTCTCAATTAACCTAGACCCCTGAGATCTCTCAGACACTGAGCCACCAACCAGGCAGTGTACACCAGCTGATATGAGGCCCCCAACACATGTACAGCAGAGGACTTTCAGGTCTGGCCTCAGTGAGAGAAGATGCACCTAACCCTGGAGAGACTTGAGGTCCCAGAGAGTAGGGAAGCCTGGTGGGTTCAGGGTGGGATGGACAGACATCCTGTTGGAGACAGGAAAGTTTATTTTATTAATAAAATAAAATAAAAAATAATTGAAAGTAAAAACTCTTCATTACAACATAAATGTATGACCACTAAGGTTTACAGAAGACACTAGAAGGAATATTTCTATTGAAAAAGAAAGATAAGCATACAAGGATACCACCAAGGATAATAATTATATAATTACACATAATATGTATACATATGCATAATTTATATATAATATATATGTATGTATATGTGTATGTATATAATTATATATAAAAGTTTATAAAAAAGTAAGTTAGTCAAAAAAGGTCTAAGAAAAAAAAACACAAAACCAACAAAATTAAATAATCAAAACACAACTTTCTCTTTTTTAAGGTTAACTGTAATTATATGCATGTATGTGTGCCACCTTGTCTATACACGTACCATGTTCATGCCGTTTCCATGGGGGCCAGTGGAGAATAGTAGCTCCCCCAGTCCTAGAGTCACATATGCTTGTGAGCAGCCTAACTTGGGTGCTGGGAACCTTCTTCTATAGATGTCTCCTACCAGAAATAGCTATGAATCTGCTGTGGGAGAAAATTCATCAGCAGCCATATCAATATAGGCATGATAGGTGTGTGTGTGTGTGTACAGTGAACATTTAAAATGGTCATACTATTTTCATTGAAACAGTATCAATAGATGAACAGATGAACAGTTGTATAAATAAATATAGCTTTTATTCCATGAAAAACCAGACTTTATAAAGAAGAAAATTCCATTGTTTTACTACAACATTACTATTGCATTACTGAGCCTTGGGATGGACTGTAATTAGGATGGACAGTGTTCGGGATGAACAGAAAACAGGAGGGGTAGGATGCAGACCATGGCACCACAAAGGCTGAAACAACGTGTCACAGCAACCAAAATCAGCACAGGATGAGTCACACAGCCAGGAAGCAGGGGAATTATTGCAGTTCTGATAGAGCAGTTCCACATTCATGCCTTGATTCAACCCACAGACATCTACTGAGCTCCAAGTACGGGCAGGCGCTATTCTAGCCCTGAACGGACACCAATCGCGTATGCCAGCTAGTCCTAAGTACTATGGAGAGAAACATAAGTAATCCAAGAAGTGGGGGTGGAGGCACTTTTAGGTTGTTTTTTTTTTTTTTTAATCAAAGGACATTTATGACTTGTGAGAACGGGGAAGGAAAAACTGAGGTAAAGAGGTGCAGGAGGAGAACCTCAAACGGGGTACCCGTCAGCCCGGAAAGCAGTGAAGAGGTCAGCAGGCCAGTAACAGTTGAAGAAGGAAGCCTGAGAGATAGAAAGAATGCTCTGAGCCGCAGCACAATGGAAGGGGAGGGGAGACACAGGGGAAAGGAGGGGAGGGGGAGGGGAGAGGGAAGGGGAAGGGAGAAGGAAGGGGAGGGGAGAGGGAAGGGGAGGGGAGAGGAGAGGGAGGAGGGAGGGGAGAGGGAGGGGGAAGGGGGAGGAGAGGGGAGGGGAGGGGAAGGGGGAGGGGAAGGGATGGAGAAGGGGGAGGAGAGAGGGGAAGGGAGGGGGAAGGGGGAGGGGTAGGAAGTGCTCACAGTGGTTTGCTAGTGAAATAAAGGAATGGTTTAACAACCTGTGGTTAATGGCTCACTGATACTGAAGAAATTGTGTTGTGTTGTGTTGCTTGTTTGTTTGTGTTTGTTATGAAAAGTGATATGCAAATATTTAGGCGACAGAAACAGAGAGAGGGGGAAGAGAGAGAGAGAGAACCGTTATCAGAGAAAAAGCCCTTAGAAAGGATCAAAGATGAAACCCAAAGCAGAGTTGGTGGTGTTGGATTAGAGAGAGATTCAAGAATAAACCTGAAGCCAACGACAGCTGCTTTGGGCTCGGCGGCTGTACAGCATGAAGTCAGACAGCATAAATTCAATTCAAATAGAAGACAGATGGTCCTGGAAGTCTGTAGGCATAGAGAGAAGCTTGACGGGATTCAGTACAGCCAAGTAAAGCAAGCTTTTACTTACCGACTTCATACATTACTATAGCATCTTCCACAGAAACTGAGGCTTGGCAAGACAGCACCCTAATGAGCCTAGTAATTATCATGACGAAACAATTGATTTCATCTTCATCTCCTTCAAGCTTTCTAAAAACGTTGAAATCATCATAAAAGGGATATAGGATAAAATCTTACAATCATTCACGAAGTGCACATGCGCATTAGGACACACAACATGACTTACAGGGCAAATCAGGCTAGACAAAACTAAACAGCTCTCTGAAGGTTGCAACCTGACTTTTTAAGTTGAGAGACTTAACTGATGGTAGGCCATAGTACACGAAGTGAGGTCTGTTAGATTAAAGAGTCTTGGGTTCTCAGCCCCTCCACCTTGAGGTTTGTAGAAAACGAGCCATTAGGGTTTGACAAGTCGACTCCTTCTGATTATGGAGGCCATCACTAAAGGAAGCATTCAGTAGGAAAAACACAAAAGATGACAGCAACGTTTAACCTAAGGAGAATCAAGGTGACGTTTTCTGTGTAGCTGATACCAGCCCTGGTCTTCAGGGACACTGCTTTTGATGTGAAATATAACATCCCTATGAAAATCACGCAAACACACAGAGACCGTTTAATGAACACTTATGCAGTCTCTCCCTTCACTTTCCACCCATAAACAGCTATATTAATCCTCACTTCTTAAAGCTATTTCCTCAAAGCATATCTTTTAGGACAAGCTGTATACAAGGGATCTTCTATGGCCTTATATCATGGCATTGCTATTGACCGACATATAGAGTTTCTCCCTTCCAGTGACCATGAGATTATATCTTATTGTGATTTGAATGTACGTTTTCCAGTTGCTGTTTGAACTTCAGTAGGGCCTAGAGTAACTCTCCAAATAGTGTGTTAATTACTTTCATATTGCTATGACAAAGTATGCGGCAGCCATGGCTTAAAGAAGAAAAGATATAGCCGGGTGTGGTGGCGCACGCCTTTAATCCCAGCACTCGGGAGGCAGAGGCAGGCGGACTTCTGAGTTCGAGGCCAGCCTGGTCTACAAAATGAGTTCCAGGACAGCCAGGGCTATACAGAGAAACCCTGTCTCAAAAAACAAAACAAAACAAACAAAAAACAAAGAAGAGGAAGAAGAAGAAGAAGAAGAAGAAGAAGAAGAAGAAGAAGAAGAAGAAGAAGAAGAAGAAGGAGGAGGAGGAGGAGGAGGAGGAGGAGGAGGAGGAGGAGGAGGAGGAGGAGGAGGAGGAGAAGGAGAAGGAGAAGGAGAAGGAGAAGGAGAAGGAGAAGGAGAAGGAGAAGGAGAAGGAGAAGGAGAAGGAGAAGGAGAAGGAGAAGGAGAAGGAGAAGGAGAAGGAGAAGAAGAAAAATACATTTTGGCTCATTTTGGCTCACGGTTTCAGGGTGTTCAGCCCACCACAGTGGAAGAGGCATGCTATAGAAGCTCACATTAACTCAGAAAGGAAGCACAGAAGGTGGAATGTCAATTCCCTGACACCTTCCCCCACCCCCTCCTCTGACTCCATCTCAGCCACCAGCCCACAGAACAATGTGGGCCACATTTCCTCTGTTAATCCTTTCTGAAAACAGGCATACCTTACACATCTCCTGGGTGAATCCTAATGCAGCCAAGTTGAAATGTACTAAGAGTAGCCACCACTAATAACAGCTTTGCGTGGTTTAATATTGTCTTCTTGTTTATTTCTAGGAATTCTTTATCAATACACATCAGTTATGTAGAATAAGGATTGTCATTGCTGTATTTTCATACATTCATACAGCAAACTTTGATCATATCAATCCCTGTTGCCCGACCTCATTCTCCCTTTCCCTAGCCCTGTCTCCTTCCTCTTCTCAAATAACCCCCATACAATCTTCATATCACTTCTCTCATTATGTTCCCCAAGATAGAATACTGTCTTTCCGAATCTGGTTTATTTGGGTTAATATAATGATCTCCACCTCTGTCTTTGCAAATGGCATGGTCTCCTTTGTGGTTAATGGGTAGGAATTGGTCAAACAAATGAGTTTCTGTCCAGCTTGGGTTTTTGCCATGGGTGGTCACCCTTTGCTGTTGTTGCTGCTTGATTAGCTGGGGCCTCCTCTAGGTTTTATTTGTTGATTGATTGCTGCTGCTGCTGCTGCTGCTGCTGCTGCTGCTGCTGCTGCTGCTGCTGCTGTTTGAGACAAGGTGCCAGCATCTAGGCTGGTGTGGAACTTGCTGCGCAGCCCAGGCTAATCTCAAAGAACCCCTTCTCATCCTTCTGCCTTCCAAGTGGAATTTGGTCATATTAGACCACACCTAGCTTCATATTGATTTAACCAAATTTTATCCATTTCCTCCTATTATGATTTGAATCTGAAATAGTCCCTAAGGATTCAAATGTTAGAGCTGTGGACACCAGCCCTTCAGGACACAGTCAGATCTTGGGCTTTTATCTAATTGATGGGTTAATCATTTGATGGATTCATAATGTAGTCAGATTACTAGGAGATGGTAGGTAAGACATAAGGGAGTAAGGTCTAGCTTGGGAAGGTGACAGGGGACGCAGCTTCTCCCTGGCCCTGGCTTCCACTTCCCTTATGATCTGGCTCACATTCTTTCTTCTTCCTCCTCACCACGACTACTCTGCCACATGCTTCATGACATTCCGCCTCTGCACGGGCCAGAAACTTATTAATTCTCACTAGATCAAGCTTGGTTGTTCTCACTAGGTCAAGCTTGGTTGTTCTCACTAGGTCAAGCTTGGTTGTTCAATTACAATGCTATATATATGTCACTAATTTTTAATAGCTGATCTACTATAAATAATATTCACAGCATATACACAGACTTTGAATGTTTGGTAATTAGGAAATAACGTAAGCATCTTACATATTAATGATATTTTGTTTGTGATGTTTAAGTATTTAATTTAAAAATTAGTTAAGAGATAGGTTTAACATATAACATGTTACATATAATTTTATTTAAAAATAACTGAAAATAGTCTTCCATTTAGCATTTACCATTACGACTAAAGAGAATCTTATAGTAGAATTATAATTTTCCTTCATATTCATTTGCTGCATTACTTTACTTTATTTACATATTTTAAATTACATTAATTTGTGTACAAAGTTTAGATTTGCTATATCTTTAGTACAAATTAAAAATAATAAGATGTAGTTATACAGATTAAAAATTATAACATGTGGTTCTCTTTATTACTTTATAACCATTTTTACCTCCTTTTGATTATTTCTTCTTATACATCTATTTTGATATGCCTTGATTTTAAATATTTAGACACATCTGTGATCGATGTGGTCTGTTGTCAGTAGCATATGCCAGGTATTTGGCTTGCTAGAGCCCTGCCATCTCTGTGTTTCACTCCTGTCATTTTATCCTTTTATATTCATTTTGACTAACGGCATGAAAATACACATGCTTGGTATCAGTAGCTCCTTCCTAAAACGTCAGCTATTTTACATGGAAAATTGCTAAATGGAAGACTGTTTTCGGTTATTTTTAAATAAAATAATATATAACATGTTACAGGTTAAGCCTATCTCTTAACCAATTTTTAAATTAAATACTTAAGCATCACAAACAAAATAACAATAATGTAAAATGTTTATGTTATTTCCTAATTACCAAACATACAAAGTCTGTGTATATCCTGTGAATATTACTTTATAATATGACAAGACCAATAAAAAGAATATATGCATTTATTAGAAGGAAAACATTGAAGTTAGGCAATGTGGGACTCACTTATAGCCCAGGACCTGAGACACTGAAGCCTTGGTGAGGCCAGCATCTCTCTTGCTGGAATTCTGCTTTTCAAAACGCATCCCTGCAATGTTTTGCAATTTACCCATTGTATTTAGAACATAACCTGGTATCTTTCCAGCACATTTATTTTGATTAAAATTTTTTCTTTAAGCATTTGGAACTTAATTAGGTACATATCAATATGCTGATAAAATTCAATAATATTCAATAGTATAAAGTTATGTTTGCTAGATATAGGTGATACCATACAAACAAAAGACTATGTAAGATGAGCTACTTCTACTTCCTTTTTAATTTACTTTTTTTACAGGCTTATCAGTCACCTTAAAATTCATATTCTCTGACTTCCCAGTGGCAATGAATCATCAGGGAAGCACTGAAGAATGGCTTACTCCTGTGAGCACTGCAGAGACCAAGGTAGGAGGACCACCAAGAGTTTAAGGCAACCTGGGCTACATAAAGAATTCCAGGTCAGCTTGGACTACAGAACAAGACCTTGCCTTGTAAAAAAAGAAAACTCATAAGAATGGCATGGTGGTTTGGTTTGGTTTAATATGCTGTTTTGTTTTGTCCTGTCTTTATCATTGCCGGTTTTGTTTTCTCAGTTCAATTGCCCTGCCTTATGGAGGTTACATTGGTAGAGGAGCCAAGCTTCATCTGCTTCAGCCCCTATTTCCTGTGGCTCTGCCTCTGCCAAGGCTGGAGCATGAAGTCAGTGCTTGCTTCCCTAGGGCTTCCCTGACATAGGGGACCTTGCTGTAACTTTCTATCTCACCACTGAGAAGTCCTGAGTTCTGTACGGATTCGACAATGAATCCTGATTCTATTAAAGCAACTTGGTACTTAATGTATTTCCCTTAAGAAGGCTGCTTGGGGACCCTAATGCCCTGGCTGTTGCCTATGCCCTTTGCCTTGTTAACATGGTAATTCCTGTGCCCAGGGAGTCGAAGAATTGTCAACTAACTTTGATAGTTATGCTAAATGAATCCCAAAAACAAACCAACCATTCTAGTTACCTAACATTGCTGTGATAGATTCTCTGGGCAGAACAACTTGGGAGGAAGGGCTTGATTGCACAGCATGGGCTCATCACGGAGAGAGAAGCCAGGGCAGGAACTCAAGCAGGACCCTGGAGGCAGGAACTGAAATAGATCACATGAATGGAACCCTGCTTGCTTCCTGTAGCTTTGCCCAGCCTGCTTCCTTATAATCCCTAGGACCACTTGCCCAGGGTGACACCCCCGCCCCGACAGTGGGCTGTCAATCATTAATCAAGAAAATGTCCTCCAGAGATGGCCATGCCAAGCTGACAGTGGCAATTCCTCATTAAGATTCCCTTTTTCCAGGTAGCTCTAGCTTATGACAAGTTGATAAAAACTGACCAGCACACCAACAGACCAAAAACGGCTATAATCTCTTTATGTGGCAAAATAAAACCTAAATTTTACTTGACAAAAATTAAATAATAGTAAAGTTAAGGAGAATTATATACCAAACTGCCACGAAAGGCCTATGAGTCCGAATTAGCTCTCAAATGCAATGGGATGGGAATCTGAACAGGGTGATAATTTCTGTAGATAAAGGTAAGGAAATACTGTTTTTTAAAAAAATAATATTCTAATGGACAGGGGAAAATGGGAGAAAGAAGTTATATCTTAGTGATAGAAACTATAGAAACTATAACACATTAGTATCTTTTTGCTTTTGCCCCTCTAAAAACATACGCAATAAATATGTTGTAAGAAGATAATTAGCAGTATGGTCTTTTCAAAGCAAAGGTCTGATGGAGAGTGTAGCTTCTGGGGCCTGGAGACAGAGTCCTCTGAGGGTACCATTAGAGCCACTGCAGAGCAGACCTTGCTCCAAGCAGAAAGAGAAGAAAAAGATTGTGTGCCTTATGGTAGTGAATGGTATGGAAACATTTAAGTGGAGCAATCATGCCAGAAAATGGTTATAGGTCTAAATACTCAGAGAAGCGTGTCCCTTTAACTCCCAGAGCAATGTAACCAGAGGTAAGATAAAAGCAATCCCTTTGAAGTCTGACAACGAAACAAAACACTTCCTGAACATGCCTAAGATTAGAAAATACATTTAAATTTTAATTAGGATGATGAATGGGCTCAATATTCCTCACACAGGAAGGAATAAGGAGAGAAGCAGAGGGTGTCTGTGCAAGGTCCTCGGGGAACCGTACTTCTCCAATCCACTCACACAGTAAGTATTACTGAGTACCTACTGTGTGACAGCGTGTTGCTTATTTTTCTCATGTCTATGACAAATACCTCGCAGAAACAACCTAAGACAGGTAAGGTTTCATTTGGCTCACAGTTCAAAGGTGCAGACTGCTATGGTAGGGATCTCATGGTGACAGGCATCTGGATCAGTTGGTCACTTTGCACCCACAACCAGGAATCAGACAGCTATAGGCAGTGGTGTTTGACTGACCTTTTTCTTCTATTCAGGCTGGGATGTCAGCTCATGGACCGGTGCCATCCACATCTAGGGTGTGTCTTCCACCTCAATCAGTCTAGAAGCTCCACCGTAGGGAAGACCACAGGCTTATCTCCTGGATGATTCTAAACCTTGTCAATCACTGCAACCAGATACTGTGGCAGATTCTGAGACCCACCTTAATAGCCTAATATTAATGACTGTCCTTGAGGATCTTAAACTCTTAGGAAGACTTAGCACATGTGCTACAGTGAAGGAATGTAGACTTATGTATGAATGTATGTATGCATGTATGCATGTATGCATGTATGCATGTATGTTTACAGCTCCCCACAGCAGAGCACAGCATCCTCCTCTCTCTCTTCAACAGACTGCTTAAGGACTAGTTTCCAGTCTTGGTATCTGACCCTCATTCTCCAATCCACACTCACAGTTTTTTTTTTTTATTTCGTATATATTTACTGAAAGCAGGGCAATCATCTCATGTGCCCATTTCTTCAGCAAAAGCCTTAACTTTGTCACATCAGGGGAGGTAGACTTTCAGTCTGCAGTGGGAAACCATACCTGAACCCTGACCTCCTGGCTCACTGTGTAACTACTCCCAACTGAGACTTGTGGCCTGGAATGTGGCTAAGGAACTCAGATGCCCATGTTTTAAAGCACAGAGAACACAGACTGAAGAGCTCTGACCCAGGCACTCCTGGAACTTGCTTTATCACATGGCATCTACAGGACAGAAATGTTATGATGCGAATGGTAAGTGAGACAGCAGTGCACCATTGCTCCCATCAAAGCAGCCTGAGGATGTGGAGGACAGCAGAGTGGACCAGAGTATGACAGCACAGGCCTTCTGCTCATTCACAGACTGTATTCTAGGGCCTCCTCTACAGAACCTGCCCCGTCCATGGGCATTGAAAGATTGTCTTAAAGATGATATCCTCTAGAGAAGGTACGCCAATCATACTCTCGAGAAAGGAATTTGACCCTCGTAATAGAAACTATAGGAGACACTGGAGAGCTGCAGCCTTCCTGGGTCAAGATAGCAAGCAAAGGAGTAGAATAGACAGAGAAAAGAAAATCAGAGGGGAGGGGAGGGGAGGGGAGGGGAAGGAAGGGTAGCGGAAGGGAGGGTAGCAGAAGGGAGGGGAGCGGAAGGGAGGGGAGCACCAGCTCTTCTCTCTAGCTCTGAATCCATACCTATCCATGAAATGACTGAGGCAGCTACAAAGGAACTCCTCTCAGAGCTCAGACAGCTCCTTGGGTATAGGAGCTTGTCACCAAAACCTGGCAATTCAGTCCATGCTGGAATCCACATAAAGAAGGAGAAAACCAACTTCACGAACTTGTTCTCTGACCTCCATAGCACACACACAGATACCACACAACGGTGCTTACACCCACCCACACCACACAAGTTGTGCATGTCCCCCCCTCTCTCTTTAGGCTGAATTCTGTTTCTGTTCCCTTTGGACACTGAAGAAACTTAAGTGATGAGATCAGAAGGCACTTAGCAGACCGGCCTTATTACTTACCTCGAGTACCACTCAAATGCTTCAGTTAACAAACAAGTTCGGCTAATGGAAATCACCAGAATGCTACAGAACAGACTGTAAACAAACAAACAAACAACAAAAACAAAACAACAAAAACAAAACAACAAAAACCACTGCTGGCTACCAGAGCACACAGTGTGAGAGGGCAGAGTGGACGGCATGTGTGTTGGTTTCTCAGAAAGCCAAGATACAGGGAAAATTTTAAGCACCCTTCACTATTGAAATTACAACTTGAGCGTCTTGATCAACCAGTGGTTCCAAAACCATTGAAATCAGCTGCTCCTAACAGCAGCACCAGTAGAATTAATCTAGGAGTAATTGCTAGCTCATGGCAACATGATAAGGTCCCAGGACAGGCCCCAGATTTCCCAAATCATGGTGTAGTCAGATGAACTAAATACCAGCTCTCACCTTCTGTGAGACAATGCCAGGGCAGTGTTTTGCATCTGAAGCCTAAATGCATTCATACCATCTTCTCTGATACAACTCATCCATTAAATGCCAATTGTACATCCCTCCAATAAAGACAGATTAGCTTTCCACTCAGGAGATTAACCTATAAACTGCTTTTGTGTTCATCCATTACAGGTTCTGTGCCTCCTGAAAGATGAATAACTATAGTTCCTGAGGAGACTTGTGTATATATATTGCAGTGGTAGACATTAAGTTGGAAGAAGGGTTGATTGGTATAGGCAACAGTGATAAAAATGAACAGCCCTCTCATCTGTCAGGCAGTAAAGTAAATTGGTAAGAACAGCCCTCATTACCGCAAGTTGAGTGGGTATGCGTGGCCTCCAATTTCTGACCATGTATTCATTCTTACTGTGACAAAATAAATATGATTCCATAAAAACTTGGTTATAAATCAATTCATCCAATGAGCAAGTAAACGAAAGATTATATGTGATTTACAGACGAGTTCATTGGAGGCCCTACGTTTGTTGCTAATGCTCTTATTTTTGCAAACAGTGTGTCCTTTAAAATGAAGTGGCCAGATTATTTTTGCCACACCAGAAGTCTGTCTTCCTTAGGGAAAATGGCAGATCAGAAATCAGACTCTAACAAGCTGTGCATAATAACATGTGGCGTGTGTTACAGCTGAGTTCACTCCTGCTGCTTGCAGGACACATATCTACCTAGCATTGTAGGAGCGCTCGTTATCTTGACGGTGCCAGGGAGGGATGGGGATGACATGAAGGATCTGTATATAGCACAAGATGCTGTCTCCTGGGACAGTGTCAAGATTCCCGGCATTAAGACGATGGGAATAAATGCAGGAACCACTAGGATTTAAAATTACCACCTCCCAATTATAGATTATTCTTAGCAGCTCCAAAGGTCCTGCAGATTAGTTTTATAAATTGTGTTGATCTCATTATAATGCATATCCTTCATAAAATGCAGGCTAGAAAGAGCGTGGGCCTCCTGCTAATTCAGGATATTCTTTGGTTGGTTCTGCCCTCACAATTCCCCCTGACATAGAAAATCCTTCTCTCTATTTTCAAAAACTTCAATCTCTTCTCCTTAAATTTTCTGCACTATTTATTGCCTTATCTTTCATTCAGCAAATATTTATTGACCACCAACTATGTTTATAGCATTACATTGGACACTAGGAGAGATGTAAAGATGTATAAAACATACTTCCAACCCTTTAGAAAAGCAATCTTTCCCAGGATGTAAACACATGCACACATGAGAAGCAAAACGTCAATAAAAAATTAAAATTGTGAAAGGATGTTGAAAAAAAAAGATTTCTCAGGGCAGCACATTTGAAAGACCCCATAACTGACAGCGGCAGAATAGAAAATAGGAAACTAGAGGATGCAGTAATTTTTCAGGGTTCAGTGGTCATAAAAGCTTTGTAGAAAAGAAGCACGGGTGGTTTGGACGGTTTTAAAGGAGACAGCCCAGGCATGGGCAAGGCCACATGTTAATATGCAGAGGTGAGCAGGCATGTCATGTCGGGAGAAAATGCACGCTCTGCAGGCTGAGGTCTGGTGAAATGGACTGTGAAGGGCAAGCGAGAGAGTAACTTGGAGTGATGTGCCAAACATCTGTGCTCCGGGCTTTACCTTAACAATGGCGAGCATCTGGGGAAAATGTTCCTGTTACAACCCTCACTGAAGTCTAACACACTCAGGTATACATGCTTTCTTCATTGTGCCTTTCTTAATTTAATTTTTGTTTGGCAATTATTTTATTTATATTGTATTTTTGTGGTATGGAATGGTCAGATCGATAACATTGATGCCTCTGTTAATTCACTCCCCTATTGTTGTGGGAGGATACTCAGAATCGGCCCTGGGGTGGGTTTTAGGTGTTACTGACTGCAGTTACCAGAGCCGACTTTTCTCCTGTCCGTGTATACTGTGACACCTCTGCAGTCACACTCACTGACACCTACTCGTAACCACCGCTCTACTCCCTCTTTCTGTGCACTCCACTTTTTCTTATTCCACACACAAGCCAAATGCACACATTTTGAATGTGCCTCCAGACAAACTTTAGCAAACGGGGACGATTATGTAACCATCATTGTGATCCAAATATAGAAGATCTCCACCATCCCAGAGATGGTTCTTGTGGCCACTTCTAGTAAATCATTATACATCTTTCCTCTTGTAGTTATATGACAGCACCTGGCATTTTGAGCAGTTCCATACTTACTCTATAATGTTTTAAGGCTATTATATTATATTAATATTTTCAGGGGCTCCTTTGGCCAACAATATGCAAATCCTGCTGCATAAAATCTCATCTGTATACAGAGATTCTTAGAAACACTGGCTGTTTTCATTAGAACAATCTTCTTCTATTAGAAATGGTCAGGGTCACTGTCACATTAGGAAAGCCTCCAACCTGAAGGGACAAACCAAGAAAGGCCAGGGAGATGGCTCAGTGGGTAGAGGAGCTTGCCACACAATCTGAGCACCTGCACTCAGTTCCCAGAATCCACAAAGATATAGAAAGAAAGAACCAAGTCCCCAAAGTTGTCTTCTGACAGCTGCACACATGTCATGATACTTATGCATGTGCACACATTAATAATAATAATTAATAATTAATGGTTTGTTTTATATTTACTGGGGTTTCTTTATTTTTTTCTTACAATATACATATCTTTTCATGATTTATTTATTTTATTATGTGAGTACACTGTTACTGTCTTCAGACACACCAGAAGAGGGCATTGGATCCCATTATAGATGACTGCTGGGAATTGAACTCAGGACCTCTGGAACACCAGTCAGTGCTCTTAACCGCTGAGCCATCTCTCCAACCCCTTACAATATATCTTAATAATATTCTTTCCACTCTTAGATTCTTCACATCTCCATACCAACCCAATTTCATACCTTCCTCCCTCCTCAAGGAAGAAAAATAAGAAAAAATATTGAGATTTCAGCTTAACCCAGTCAGAATGGCCAAAACAAATGACAGCAGATGCCAGTTTTTAATTGCTGGTGGGCATACAAATATGGGCATACAAAACCCAACAACCCTGCTAGAGACCACTGTGGAAATTTCTCAGAAATCTAAAAGTAGATCTACCAAAATCCAGCAAGATTTTTTTAACTTATACCTAAAGGACTCTACATTATACTACAAAGATACTTGTTCTTCCATGCTCACGGCTGCTCTATTGATAACAGGCAGAAATTGGAAACAGCTTAGATGACCATCAACTAATGAATGGGTAATAGAACTATAGTGCATTTATACAATTAAATATTATTGAGATGTTAAGAAAAATGAAATTTGCAGGTAAATGGATGGAAGTAGAAACCATTTTTATGAGTGAGGTAGTTCAGACTCAAAAATATAAATATTGCATATTTTCTCTTATATTGGGATGTTATATTTTAAGATAGATGAATAGATAGATAGATAGATAGATAGATAGATAGATAGATAGATAAGAGAGAGAAAGACAGAAAGAGACAGAGAATCAGATGGAAGAGGAAGACTCTTCCAAGGAAGGTGCAATAAAGTATAGAGCTATAGAGGGAAAACTAGAATATGGTGGGAGATAAATGGGGAAGATGATAGAAAGGGAGGATAAAAGCAAGAATATGGGGAGGGAAAGCTAACACTATAGGGTTTTGGAAAACCATGTGGAAACCCACTACTATAGAAACTTCTTGAAATATGTAAACACATGAAAGAATCTTGAATGGAATTCCCATATAACAGGGGAAGAAATGCCCTAACTAGACATCTTATGCTACCAAGTAAAAGTCACAGTTTAAGGTACAGTTATGTCATTGGCCAAAGGAGCTCCATAGCCCCCTCTGAACTCCACAGCCTCCTGCCTATGCTCTTCATTGCTTTCCAAAACCTGATGGCAAGGCTCTATTGCTGATGATACCATAGAGCTGGTGCCTAACGGTAAGCTTCACCTCTACTGACTAGTGTTCATGGTCATAGAAGGTAGTGTACACGCTACTGGAAGAAGGAAGTAATCTTCGGTTTCACCCAGACATGAAACCTGTGGCCTACAATAGTGACATGCCTGCAAGGTATACTGGGATAACCGTGGCATAAAAGTTATGGGAGAAACCAACCGCTTTCTTCTCTTTTGATTTAAGGGCCACTCCATGAGATGAAACTCAGACCTGACGCTGGTAAAGTAGCCAACAACATGAAACTAGGTAGGTTATGGACCTAGGGAGAAAGCATACCACCACTATGTTGCTAAAGACCAATAACAATCAGGTAACTCCTAACAACATATTGCTAGAGTCATAGAGCAGAGCATCACTTAGCCCTTCTCAGAGAAGGTTCCGCTTGAAGTAGAGTGCAATTAACATAGACTCCACCCCTGGACAATGCACAGAGAGTTAGAGACTTTGGAGGCCTCAGTCTAAATGGTATGTCTTGATGGAACCCTCTCCTCAGGTCTCTGGGGTCTGCATGAAAAAGGAGGTAGGAAGATTATAAGAGCCAGAGATGGTTTGATGGCTCCAAGGAACGGCACCCTCCAGGCACAATAGGCCTGGTGCATACATTTCTGTTGAATTTTAAAGCGTGAAAAGTAGCCTGGAAGAAGTAAATTGCACGAAATGAAAAGAAATTTTCTCTTTCTAAACTAAAATACACCTAGAAAGTTAGAAGAGCATGTATTTATAATAATAATAAAAAAGAATAAAATATTTTCAAAAGAGAATAATTAAGAACGGAGAAGTAGGAGCTGAGAGATGATTCAACAGTTAAGATCACTTGCTGCTCAAGCATGAGACTGAAGTTCAGAGCCCAGCACACATATGAAAGCCAGACATGGTCCTATAAATGCCTATCACCCCTGCACTGGTGGAAAAGAAGATAGTAGGGTCTCTGGGTAATGCTGATTGACAGCATATTTGAAAAACATAATCTCTGGAGCCATTGAGAAACCACACCTCCAAGAGAACAAGGGTAAGAGTCAGAGAATGATGCTCAATGACTTCTTCTGGCCTATGTGAGTACACACGCACACACACATGCACACTCACATACACAGTCAGGAGAGGAATGGAGGGAGAGAGAAGGAGAGAGGGGGGAGAGAGAGGATGATAAAAGTCACTTAAAAATCAAATAATTGAAACAGAACAAAACAAGGGCTGGAGAGATGGCTCAGTGGTTAAGATCACTGTCTGCTCTTCTAAAAGACACCAGAATCTCTGTGGCTGCTCACAATCAGCTATAACCCCAGGCCTAGGATATCCAACTCCCTCATCTGGTCTCCAAAGGCACCAAACACATACAAAGTACACATACAGACCTGCAAACAAAATACCTATAAACACAAAATTAAATTAAATTTTAAAAATAGAATTAAAATTTCTCTCCAGAGAATAAAGCAAAGGGGCAAAGAAATGGGGTAGGGGAAAAAGATATTAAACTATTAAACATATAAAAATCAGAAGAGTAAATGAGCTTCAAAAAGAGAGGAAAAAAATTAAAAGAAAAGTTTGCTGCCCCTAGAGGCATTGCATGTGTGGCTGCTGTGTCACATGTGCATCCGTAGGTGACAGAGAAGCTGTGTCTATGAGCAGTGATCTTACCGATGAACATCTGAATGAACATTCCCTGGAAAAGCAAGCCTGAGATGACCTCAAAGCTACACAAGCCCAGATGGGCCTCCCAGGGCAGAGAGCAATCTGAAGACTAGAAGACCACACCTGGGACTGCAGGCCAAGGGTGGGAGTGAGCCAAAAACAGTGGCCCTGACATAGGGCCACTCAGGTGGGCACAGGTGAGGAGCGAGCCCAAGAAGACCACCAGACCAACACCATGGGCCTGGACAGGAAGTTAACCTAAAATGACTACCAGTCCTGTGCTGTGCAGGCCTTGGGGAAGATCCCAGACACTCAGAGACCCCAGGTACCAGTAAATAGGTAAGTGGTGGAGAGATGGAAGAGAAAGAGAATCAGAAGGATGTGGGCACAATGAAGAGAGGCAGAACCGGAGACTCGAGGGTAGTGAGGGACAGCCTGATGTGAGAATGTCATCTGGGACCATAGTGGAGTCCTGGAAACCTCCTTTGCTGCCACTGGGGACCATTTCTAGAGTCATGGCACTACAACAACAGGGGTCTGTTACCACCAAAGGCCAGGCAGAAGTTCCTGATCTGGGCTGCGGCCAGGGGGACAAGTTGATACCTAATGGCTGTACACATCTGGCCTCAGCCCTCACCTGGGCATCATGGGAGACCTGACCCATGAGAGCAGATGAGCAGACCTCACCCTTAACCATCTGCATTATTATGAGAGTGGCCCAGCACCTTGCAAGAGTTGCAGGTGAGCCAGCTGGAGTGTGGGAGAGCTGGCCCTACCGCTGGTCTCCTCCCTCTTCACCCTTCACCACCTGTTCCAGGTGGGAGACCCAGCCCTGGGGTCATGAGAGAAGGAGAGCTGGCCCTGCCCCTCACTTGCTCCTGGATTCAGGAAAGCTGGCCTTGCCCCGCACCTGCTACTGGACTTGGGAGAGTAGGCCCTGGCCCTCACCTGGTCAGAACAGTAGAGCTGGCTCTGGATGTGGAGGTTTCAGGTGAGCTATTCTTGGGGGCATAAGATGGGAGAGCTGGACCTGCCTCTTGTCTGCTGTGCAATGGCTAGGATGAGGGAGAGAACCATGGCAGGAGGGAGAGCTAGTCCCAGGGTCATGAGACTTGGAGAACTGGCCATGTCTCTCATCAGCTGCAATACTCAGGAGAGCAGCCCTTTACTTCACCTGGACAACAGGGTAGGGCTGACCGTAGTTGCAGGGATTTCAGGTGAATTGGCCCTGAGAGCATGAGAGAGGAAGAATTAGAGGGCTTACCATCGCAGATACCTCTCAGACCCATAGCCAAAGCTTTGAATTGGGCCATCCCAACATCTACCTCATCGATGAACCTCTGGAGAGCATAAAGAGGCTGGTGGCCCTACAGACTCAAAACTACAGGATCCCCATGACACAGGGCAACAACAGGATGTCAGAGAGGAGTCCCAGTGTGAGGATCCAGTATTGATTGAGTAGCAGAAGCCAGAGAGAGACCTCATATCAGACCCGTAGTCATTGCAATGAACACTTATAAGCAAGGTGTGGACAAGGGGTATACTGTGGGACACACTGTGATACACTGTGGCCTCCACAATGAGATTTTTTTTTTTACTGTGTTGGGGGGTGGAGATTGAAGAGGTGGAGGGTTGGGACAAGGGGAGGGGAAGATGAGTGAGACTGGGGTACATTGAAGACCAAAAAATGGTAATTTTAAAGGGTTCTCACAGAGAAATATAATGTCATACTCATAGAAACATGGGTCACAATGGTATTAGATCTAGCCTCATTAGATATCAGAAAATAATAGCAGTGATATTTTTTAAATTTACAAGAAAAGCTACTTTATAGACTTGGAAAATGTCTACCCAGGGAAACTACCTGTGAGACTAAATGAAAGACATTTTGGGAGAGGCAAGGTCTTAAAAATTGTCTCCCTATGTTCCCAGCCTTAAGAAACAACTGAAGAGTGTTTTACACAGAAGAGGGACTCTCTAGAGTAAACCACACAGAACTCAGAAAATGTGGGGATTCAACAGGAAAGCCCCAAGCTCTGTTTTCAGGATAATGTTGGAGGACATTCGTTGTGACAGCTGGGGAAAAGGCAAAGAATCCAGGGAGGGTCTCCAGGAAGAAAACAGGTAGATGACAAGTTTTGCAGAGAATCATGAGAGGACAAAATAAGAGAAGCTTGGGTTGAATTTACACTGATGTAAATTAGACACGAGATGAAAGGAGCAGGTGAGGGTGGCTTTATGTAAATAGGTCTGAAATATGCAGAAACAAGTGTTAGACAGGGTGGACATATCTGCACACCATGTATGTATGTGCACACACATATGCAGCCACATGTGAGCATAAAGTACAAAATGGAGATCTGTCTGTGCACCATATGTGCATGTGCACACACACTCCCATGTGCCCTAGCATGTGAGGAGAGGGAAGAATCACACTGTATCCACAGGACCTGTTGATAGATTCACACTGTTTTCTGGGAACTCAGCTAATTACAGACTGTGGTTTCTCTTGTCTGTTTGTCCTGACCCTGGATGGTTAGAAAGTGAGAAAGCTCTGCTAAATCTGCCAAACAGCCTAGTGCGCTGTATCTTCCAGTGAACCACATTTCCCAGTTGCGGTCAACCATAAGGTTTTGAGTTGAGGCTTGCAGAGTCTGATGGCCTTGCAAAGCCTTGGGGTCTGCGTTATAACTAGCCTGTTTGCAGTCTGTCATAGAATCTGCCTCACACGATGTGTTTGCATGTCTCTGTGTAGTGTTTCCACTCACTGTGACAGGATTCACTGTGACAAAAGGCTTCCTCTTGACCTCGGCAAGGCGGAGTCTCAGTGAAAGCCACGATGAAGTGTGTTCTGCAAGGGTCCCCCTTTCCTGTTTTGCTTACTCTTTCCTGTTACTACTGTTGATAGCTGTTGTTTGTTATATGACATGAGACACACAACAAAGTCTTTAAAATAGTCTTCATTTTACACAACTCAGGAAGTACAGATTACAGCAGGACAGCAGTGGAATTGCAGCCTAGCCAGAAAGAACAACTGAGGTGCCAATGGCCTCAGGCTGGCGATGGCACCACGTCACTGAACGATATGCCAGCTGGAGATCTGGGTTCAAGTCCTGGATGGGAATGAAAGGAAAAATAATTCAACATGTTTTTATTGGGGATGTTTAGAAACTATCAAATATAGAAGACTGTAAATGTAAGAAATCATCAAAATATAACTTATAATAATTCACATCACAAAACACTGTGTCACATAAATATAATATAAATATATTATCTATAAGAGATAATTATTGTGATACATATTTTTGAGATATGTAAAACTGCTTCATTTTTTGACTTCTTTGTTCCTCATATATAGATGAATGAGTTGTTATTGGCACATAACTAAAATCACTAAGGTAACAATACTTTTTAAAAAATATTTATTTCTTTATTATTTTTATATGGATGAGTGTTTGCCTATATGTATGTATGTGAAACATATATATGAAGATAAGAAGATGATATTAAATTCTTTGGAACTGGAGTTCCAGACAGTTATGAGCTGCCATGTGGGTGCTAGGAACCAAACCCAAGTCCTCTGCAAGAGCAGTCAGTGCTCTTATCTGCTGAGTCATCTTTCCACCTCTAAAGAGAGTACATTTGATACAAAGACCACACAGTGGAAAATTCCTGCAGTGTCCTTAGAATCTAGGACCAGTGCATACCTTGCTCTACACCCTTGTCAACTTACAGGGTCATCAAATCTCTGACCCCATAAGTATGTCACATAAATACAGCAAAGAGGTAGGGAGGATGATCACTGGAGTTCTCTACCTATCCAAAAATTCTGTTTCTCTTGCAAAGACTTTGGATTCAGCATCCAAGTACCAAGTAGCCATTGAGGTATCTGCTTATGCATGCCAAATCACCTAAAACCTAACAGCTTCACCAGCAAGACTGTCTTATTGTTTCTGGGTCAGAAACCCAGATTCTGCCAAGCTGGCAGTGTCTTACTTGGGCACTCTCACAGGGCTACATCAGCCAAAACCACAGTCGGCACAGGATGAGTGAGGATAGGATCTTCTAAGCTCACTCGGGTCTGTCAGCAGAATGGCTTCCTCCAGGGTTGGTGGACTAAGAGCCTCAAGTTCTTGATGGCCAATGGCCAGAGACACATGTCCCTCCTGTACAGGTTCCCCTACAGACAGGGCTATTGAAAACACGGCACCTGATTTCGTCAGAGTGAGGGACCTGAGAGAAAATGAAGGTAAAAGAGAAGAACCCAAAAGAGAGCCTTGGCCCTTACTGCCATCCTATTGACTCTGCTGATTCATTTCATTAGAAGCTTTGTAATAAGCCAAGCTCCCATCCAGTGGTGGGGATCACATAAGGGCATGTGCAGTGAGGGTCAGGGATGGATGGAGCATCTCACAGTCTTATAGTCACAATCCTAGGGAACATCGTTAGCAAATCACTCTGTAGCTAGAACCCTATGCTGCTGTTTATCCATTGGTTTATTTACAAGGTAGACATTCAATAATAGCTGTGACAATGCGTTGTGTGTGTGTGTGTGTGTGTGTGTGTGTGTGTGTGTATGTGTGTACTCTGAGGTGGCAAAGGCATCCTCTAAGGTCTTTATACCCAGTAAAAAGAGGACAATGACATTCTCTGGACCAGTTTCTCAAATCTGTGTGCCCATGAGAACTTCACAAAAATTTTGACTTCAATAGGCTTTCCTGCTCAGAAACACCAAGGGCAGATGAGGTAGCTCATTGGGTAAAAGCACTTCCTACCAAGCCTGACAACCTGAGGTCCCAGGACCCATATAGTGAGAGGAAACTGACTCCCTCAAGCTGCCTCTTGAACTATACACACACACACACACACACACACAGGGGATAAATTTCTGAAAAAAACTACTAATAAAAACCACACTAATTTTGATCTCTAAATACTATAGTAAAATGCAGACACTCTACAAAGACCTACCAGCCCCAAACCCAAAGGCACCACCAACACCCACCCTTTCTGACTGTTCTTGGAAAAGATTATTCAAATGCTACTTGATGCCAAGTTCCCAGAAAGAACCAGAAGGTGGCTGATTCCTCTCCAACACTTGTTCTTTAGGCAAAACGCCTCTGCCTCTGCCTCCCTCTGCCTCCTCTGCCTCTGCCTCTGCCTCTGCCTCTGCCTCTGCCTCTGCCTCTGCCTCTGCCTCTGCCTCTGCCTCTGCCTCTGCCTCTGCCTCTGCCTCTGCCTCTGCCTCTGCCTCTGCCTCTGCCTCTGCCTCTGCCACTGCCTCTGCGCCTCTGCCTCTCTGCCTCTCTGCCTCTCTGCCTCTCTGCCTCTCTGCCTCTCTGCCTGCCTCTCTGCCTGCCTCTCTGCCTGCCTCTCTGCCTGCCTCTCTGCCTGCCTCTCTGCCTCTCTGCGCCTCTGCCTCTGCCTCTGCCTCTGCCTCTGCCTCTGCCTCTGCCTCTGCCTCTGCCTCTGCCTCTGCCTCTGCCTCTGCCTCTGCCTCTGCCTCTGCCTCTGCCTCTGCCTCTGCCTCTGCCTCTGCCTCTGCCTCTGCCTCTGCCTCTGCCTCTGCCTCTGCCTCTGCCTCTGCCTCTGCCTCTGCCTCTGCCTCTGCCTCTGCCTCTGCCTCTGCCTCTGCCTCTGCCTCTGCCTCTGCCTCCTCTGCCTCTGCCTCTGCCTCCTCTGCCTCTGCCTCTGCCTCCTCTGCCTCTGCCTCTGCCTCTGCCTCTGCCTCTGCCTCTGCCTCCTCTGCCTCTGCCTCTGCCTCTGCCTCTGCCTCTGCCTCTGCCTCTGCCTCTGCCTCTGCCACTGCCTCTGCGCCTCTGCCTCTCTGCCTCTCTGCCTCTCTGCCTCTCTGCCTCGCTGCCTCTCTGCCTCTCTGCCTCTCTGCCTCTCTGCCTCTCTGCCTCTCTGCCTCTCTGCCTCTCTGCCTGCCTCTCTGCCTGCCTCTCTGCCTGCCTCTCTGCCTCTCTGCGCCTCTGCCTCTGCCTCTGCCTCTGCCTCTGCCTCTGCCTCTGCCTCTGCCTCTGCCTCTGCCTCTGCCTCTGCCTCTGCCTCTGCCTCTGCCTCCTCTGCCTCTGCCTCTGCCTCCTCTGCCTCTGCCTCTGCCTCCTCTGCCTCTGCCTCTGCCTCCTCTGCCTCTGCCTCTGCCTCCTCTGCCTCTGCCTCTGCCTCCTCTGCCTCTGCCTCTGCCTCTGCCTCTGCCTCTGCCTCCTCTGCCTCTGCCTCTGCCTCTGCCTCTGCCTCTGCCTCTGCCTCTGCCTCTGCCTCTGCCTCTGCCTCTGCCTCTGCCTCTGCCTCTGCCTCTGCCTCTGCCTCTGCCACTGCCTCTGCGCCTCTGCCTCTCTGCCTCTCTGCCTCTCTGCCTCTCTGCCTCTCTGCCTCGCTGCCTCTCTGCCTCTCTGCCTCTCTGCCTCTCTGCCTCTCTGCCTCTCTGCCTGCCTCTCTGCCTGCCTCTCTGCCTGCCTCTCTGCCTCTCTGCGCCTCTGCCTCTGCCTCTGCCTCTGCCTCTGCCTCTGCCTCTGCCTCTGCCTCTGCCTCTGCCTCTGCCTCTGCCTCTGCCTCTGCCTCTGCCTCTGCCTCTGCCTCCTCTGCCTCTGCCTCTGCCTCCTCTGCCTCTGCCTCTGCCTCTGCCTCTGCCTCTGCCTCTGCCTCTGCCTCTGCCTCTGCCTCTGCCTCTGCCTCTCCCTTTCTGCCTCTCTACTTCTCTCTGCCTCTCTGCCCCTCTGCCTCTCTGCCTGTGCCTGTGCACAAACCTATGCCTATGTTTTGAACATATGTTTAAATGTTCTTAATTTAAAAAGCAAAATGAAGTGAGCCACACACTACCTCAGGAGTCCCAAGAAGACAGTGTTCTGAACTAAGAATATTATTTGAAGTCTTTGGGGAAAAAGGGGGGAATTTATGTTATCTTTCCTTTGGAAATAATTTTCCTGTTAAGTTTTGACAGTAATTCCTGATGGAGAGAGGATAAAGAGATAGAAGGTGAATCCCCTGAGACAAAAGTTGGAGGGAATAGTTTATTTCCTCAGTTCTTCACAGCCAGGGTCTTTGGAGTTTCCTGTCTGTTTTGATCTTTCTTGACGCCAAGACTCAAAGGGGCAAATTGTGTGGTCATCAAAGGCCGACTACTGTGTGCTGTGAGTCTCTCCTTCACTATCACAAGGGGTTACTCTACAGGGCACAGATAATTCCATTTGTCCTCCAAAACTCCTTACCCATTTACAAACTCAAAATGTGACCCTATTTGGAAATAACATCTCTGTAGATATAATCAGTTAATGAGCTTATGACGTCACCCTTATTTAAAAATAAAAAGAGAGGACACAGACATAACCAAGGACACATGGGGGCAGAGGCAAGACTTGTGCTCGGCCACTATAAACTTGTGGTTTTATAGTAAGATTATGGTATGTTATGTATTGATCTTCCTCTCTGGTTTCCAGCACATGACTTCTAAGCTCCTGTCCATTCCCTTATCTGTGGTTTGCATTTGTTTTTATTAAAGATTTCAATATACTTTTAAGATTATATATAATTGATGTTTTAATTATGATACACTATGGGGATCTTCTTTTCCAGTGTTGTCTATTTGGTGTCCTGTGTGTTTATATGTGTGACTTTTCATAGTGTGGAGCTTTTTCTTCTCTGCTTTTGTTGAAGATGTGGTATACTCTATTGACTTTTGATTCTTTGTCCTCATCTATGCCTATAATCCAAAGGTTTTCATGTTCTATACCATATGTTCTATATGTGCCTTTCTTGTCATTTTTTCATATTCTTTCCATATATGGTGCAGCTACTGAACATTATCTCCAAGTCCTGATAGTCTGTCTTCTGCTTGATTTATTCTATTTGTAAGCCTTGTGTTTGTGCTTTATTCGCATCACTCAGGCATTTGTGCTCCTTAGGCTTTTTCTTCTTAATTTCATTGAGCTATTTCAATTCCCTGAATTCATTGATGAAGTTTATTATTGTTCTTTTAAATTCTGTAGCCAGACATTCATCTATGTAATAAGATTTGGAGAACACACACACACACACACACACACACACACACACATACATGGTGGCTTAATTTTCCATATTGTTGGTATTTTGTGGTAAGATCGAGCTCTGTGAACTTCTTTTGTCAGTTCTATGTCTGATATGGACAAGGCAGGATGAGGGAGAAGACAGACTGTGTAAACAGGTTAGTCCTAGAAACTGGAAATGGCTTGGTTTAAACAAAATCAAGTGGACAGAGGATACTGGGCTTCTGTTCTGGATGTGCTTCTGGCCCAAGCTTGGTGTTGAGGGGAGACTGAGTGGGAAGGATAGGTTAAATATGGCATGGGGGCGTAGGGGTTGGGTGCTAGATGGGTAGGGAGACTGCTGTCTAAAGCCTACTGGTTGTTTGTAGTCCAAGCAGGGGAAGATGTGGGACCGAGCTAGATCTGATGGATTGGGGAGAAAACAAAGATATGTTTGTTTGCTCCTATCTAAGTCATAGTGGCTGTGTCTTGAAATGGAATTTCTAAGATACTGAGATGTTAAGGTTAGTTATGTTTGTTTCTTTCTCCTTTTTAGAATAGTCTCTAGAATGTTTTAAAACATGCAGGTAGATACTTAAAATCATACAAGTATTTGCAATGCATACAAGTGAAGCAATGCCCCAAAGGTACCATTGGGGCAGAGAGAGGAATAAAAATAAAGAGGTGTGGGGTGTGCTTAATATACAATATATACTTGTATGGGAATTCCTTTGTGTAACTGCACTATGTATAGTCAATATCCACAAGGAAAATCAATAATTTATTTTTAAATGGAAGTTTTTAAAGGTCTTGCATGTCCCTGTCTGCATCCACTGCTCTGGCTGCTCTGGGCAGTAAGAGGCAGAAGCCCTTCTCATGTATGCACTTATACATTTATCCTGCTGCCACCTCCCCTGTGCATTGGAATGCACAGAAAGACATAACAGCCCTTCCTCCCCAACAGGGCCTAGAGCTTCTTGAGTTGGAATGAAGTCTGTAGAGAGACTATGGCTGATCCAAGTGATTCGTGTTTGTTATGGGTCTACTCCATGGCTGGGCTGCAGCCCTCAATCTACAGCCCTCTGTGCCTGGCTGCTCTTTTGTCACAGATGTTCCTTTTTTATCCCTCACTCCTCTTCCTCTGCTTTTCTCAGCTCCAGAAGGAACCCAGCACTCTGATCTACACATCCAGAAACACACAGAGCCTTCCCTCAATCTCCCCCAAAGAGCTGGTTCCCCGAGGGGAAGCCTGGGCTTATGAATTCCTTCTGAAGGGCAGAGTCCTTTGTCTTGTATTCTGAGGTTTTGTTTTGTTTTTATACTTAATATCTCTTCAGTTCTCAATACAATTCTGCCTTCCTTCATCTCTTTCTCTCCTCTCTCTCAACTTGGAAAATTCCCGTAATGTCCCAATTCCCACGTCAGTCTGTCATAGCATAACATATGTCTGGACCCAGCCAATTACAGTTTAGACCTTGTCCTTAGTTCTCACTGTGGAGAAAATCGTGCTACCTTAGCAAGCCACAGGTCCTCACATATGTTTGACTGTTTAATAAAGCAGTCTTTCCTTTTTTTCATAGCAAATGAATAAAATTCTTCTATTGATTTTATTTTTGTTTGGTTTTGTCTCTTTGTTTCTCTAACTAGGTTTTGAGGCAGTTAATTATTTCATATTCTCTTGGGCTCTGATTTTCTGAAACTCGTTCATGTTTGTCTTTTTGGAGCCCTCACTTGGATGATCTTGGTGTTCTCGGAAGTGAATGAAGCATCATTTTAAAGGATGGGACATGAAATAAACAAAGAACCCTGGCTCCCTCCTCTTCATCTTTATTTGTCTTCACAAAGTATTCCTGATCAAAGAAACGTGACTACCTTATTAATTCCAGTTCAACTTGAAACCTGTGCCTCCACCCCTTTCTGTCACTCTTGGGTTCTGTTATCCTGCAGCTTTAAACCTTGGGTTTTACTCATCTTAAAATCTGAAGAAGAAAAAAAGCTCATAATGGTGATTGGAGGGTTGAAGGGGGTTGTAAGTGAAATAGTACAAATACTATTCACTCCCTCCCTCAACAAGTTTTCATAGTACAAGAAGACACCACAGTTTGGGAAACAACCAACTGGAAGGAAGGTAGATCCTACCTTCCCACCTAGCTATGACATCTATGAACCACAACAAAGACCACATGGCATGATAACCCTATGGGTGCAGTAGTGGCACACACACCTTGGTGGTAACCAACAACTCTCTAATTGGACTTAAGTGCCACTCAACAAGAGGGAAGCCTAGCCAACTACCCAAGGATAGTGAAGTCACAGATCTTAGAGGAGATCCTACAACCTACAACCACCATTCTAACACAGATAATGTTTAGCCACATTCTACGTATTTGTCCTTGTACCCATCTATAAGTGTAGTTCTCACCCCTCATCAAGAAAACTGCTCTTAGCAGCAGACAAAAACCATTACAGAAAACCTGATCAAAATGCAGTTTTGGAGCCATGTCAACTAATGCATATAAAACACAACTCCTGGACCTAAGATTTGGGAATCTTAGAGTGGGGTCAGGAAGACTAAGAGCCTGTGGAACAGGGAGTTTTCTGTGAGTTTGTGTCTCTTAGAAATGTCAGACAATATACAAAAAAAAAAAAAACGGGGCCTAGCAAACACAGGAGTGGATGCTCACAGTCAGTTATCGGATGTATCACAGGGCTCCCAATGGAGAAGCTAGAGAAAGTACCCAAGGAGCTAAAGGGATCTGCAACCCTATAGTTGGAACAACATGATGAACTAACCAGTACCCGGAGCTCTTGTCTCTAGCTGCATATGTATCGAAAGATGGCCTAGTCAGCCATCACTGGAAAGAGAGGCCCATTGGACTTGCAAACTTTATATGCCCCAATATAGGGGAATGCCAGGGCCAAAAGAATGGGAATGGGTGGGTAGGGAAGTGGGGGGCGGTATGGGGGACTTTTGGGATAGCATTGGAAATGTAATTGAGGAAAATATGTAATAAAAAATATTTAAAAAATGCCTGTCTGTTTGAGATGATATACTTAAAAACATTACCTGAAACCAGGATGAAACCTGAAAACAGATACAGACAAATAACGTTACATTGACCAAGTACATAGACTTAAAAATACATGCATGCACACACCCACACACACACACACACCCCAACAATTTTAGAGGCATGAACTTGAAAGAGAGCAAGGAGGCAGTACATAGGCGAGGAAGGTAGGGGGAATGGAGGGAGGAAAGGGAAGGGAGAAATAATGTAATTATATTATAATCTCAAAAAAAAAAAACAGGAACACTGGGTTTTTTTTAATCATCTTTTAGTTTCTGTTATTCAGTGAAAAATGCACCTGCTACTTAAATCATAAATCATTTGGAAGCAGTTTCCTGGTCAGAATCAAATTTCCTTTTCCTTCAAATCAACAAATACCTCCACCGTGTTTCCTTCTGTATATTGGCAGTGGAGTGCCATGGCAGTCCCAGCCCTGAAGATGTTTGCACGTCTAGTTCCACAGTGTCTTAAGAACTCAGACAGAGAAACAAAAAAGGCTGTGGATTTGGAGTCCAGAAAAGACTTTGCATGTGTCTTTCTATTTTTAGCATGTCTATATGTGGGGCTAATGTGGGGTTCACAGCAAACAGTGTGTTACTGTGACTAAAGACATAACTGATACCCAAAATAATTTTGTCAGTTGATAAGAGTTTTTCAGCCAAAAGTTAAAATACAGAAATATTAAAATCATACAGAAAAGTGAGTTTCAAAAATGGGAAGGAAATCAAAGCCAGGGCTTTAAATACATCTTTGGGCTTTTTTATTATTATTTTATACTGATGAGCGCTTTGCCTTTCTCTCTCTCTCTCTCTCTCTCTCTCTCTCTCTCTCTCTCTCTCTCTCTCTCTCTCTCTGTGTGTGTGTGTGTGTGTGTGTGTGTGTGTGTGTACCACATGGGTGCCCGGTACCTCTGGAGGTCAAAATGAGGTGCCAGATATCTTGGAACTGGAGTCACAGATGGTTGTTAACTGCCATGTGAGTGCTAGGAACTAAACCTAGGCTCTACGTAAGAGCATCCAGTTCTCCTAACCACTGAGCCATCTCTCCAGACCCTATGTTAATCTTTTAATGACCTTTATTTGAAAACACTAACTCTGAAAATGAATGAATCTCTATTATAGAATATAGGATCATGTGAATAAGGGCATAAATTGGAAAGAAAATAATTTAGTTTTAATTGTATATTTTTATATAGGACACATCTATTCATGATCAGGGACCCTCTCACCTGTCTCGGTACCTTCCAAGGCAGTGAGACTTAGAACCAGATCTCACATCCCAAACTACAGTCAGAACTCTGCTCCTGCCAGCCAGTCCATTGAACTGTGTTGTGAATCTGGGGACTCTGTCATTTGGCACAGAAGGTAAGGGCAGGACAAACCTGCTTTAAAAACTATTAATTATTGCCATGGCTCTGTCCCACACTACAAGCTTGTGAGAAACCCAGAAATGCTAAAAGCTGTCAGGGTGCCATAAATCAAAACGTGCCTGTCAGATACACTTTTAAAAGGAGAAGTGTGAAATTTGACTTCTGCACCAAGAAGTACAGCTGAATTCAACCTCACACACTCTCTGGTCATCCTGTCCTCTGTATGCACAGTTAACTTGTCCCAGAAATTCACAAGAAAAACGTCTACTCCCGGGAAGTCTTT
This sequence comes from Mus caroli, assembly GCF_978045245.1. NCBI lineage: Eukaryota > Metazoa > Chordata > Mammalia > Rodentia > Muridae > Mus > Mus caroli. Next base: position 120,866,768 of record NW_028227261.1, read on the forward strand.
TACGATATGACCTCCGGTAAGGTCACACCAAGAACACTGGTAAAGGCCTGGCCCACAGTGCTGTTAACATTATACTTCATGTTACAGAGGATGGGAAAGAGACATTTTAGCTACTGACAAATAATTTTATCAAAATTGCAGCAAGTGCCAAGAAGATCGTAGGACTCACTCTGAGGTAGATTTCTGTCAAATGTATGAGGCCATTGTGTCCCAATCTTTATCCTCAGCCCCCGTCTCTGTCCTCTCTGAAGAGAGGCTGTATTATCTCCCGATGTGTTGCCAGCCGAACTTCATGTTTCTCTTGATCCTGTGTCTCACTCTGATCTTAGCTTTTGAAGAAACTTTAAGCAAATAGTGCTTTGGCCTGGCAGACACCTAGAATGAGTTAGCAGGCCCATGCGTTTGTTTTCTTTAATGGATCCACCCCTTACAAACTACATTGCAGTGATATGTCTCCAGGCCTCCTGAAACACAAGGCTCCCATTCTAAGTTAATGATAAAACTCAGTACGAATAGAATGGCTCTACCAAAATCCTAAGCACGGGGGCCTAATTAGAGGTAGGAGTAGTGTGGTCCTCCAGTTTTTAACTGGAGCCTTTAGAAGTATGAGGATTCCAGAAGTTTCATTTATGTGCAGAGCCCTGTGTGGGTCCTGAGAGGAGAACAGAATTTCCAATGGAAGCAGAAACCATGTGACCACAGCAGAGCCCTGAAGATCCAGGAGTCAAAGCCCCACAGCAGAAAAGGCAACGCTAAAGCTTAATCCAAGTCCGAATCCCCCAGTAGGGCTGAGAGAGTGGCTGTTTCCCTGAGCTCTGAAAACCCTTTTAATCCTCTTCTGAAAACTATTTAAATTTGCCTCAGTCCATTGCCCAAGCTCCTCTCCCGGGTGGGCACATGAGCAGCCAAGGATATCTTCCAGCTCCGAAGACTCCAGGCTCTGGAACTTGGCAGAGCAGCCTTTGCCACCAGGGATGTCTTGTTACAATTAGAATCCAGGTCACCAAGTTGGCATCCTACAGTTACCAACAGGAGAAGTAACCTGGGGGGTTACATCAGACAAAGGCCTAGAAGGTTTCCTCTTGTTTGTTTGTTTGTTTGGCTTCTGATTTTCACTGATCATAAACCCAGAAATGTGTACCAGAATACCAACTTAACTATGAATTTTATTAATGGCCTTTCTCCTAATTCTTTGGCTCCAAGAAAAAATTTTTCTTCAGCTCCTGGTGCTATCAAACTGGGATGCTCCTACCAAGTTTGGTTCAAAGAAAAAGTTGGGTTTCATAATTTACCTGAAACAGTATTGGAAAATTTGTCTAGATTCACATACAGAAGAGAGATGACTTCCGGAAGAACTTCTACTCCTCCCCTATTTGGCCAGGTGAAGCTGTAGCAAAAGCAGAACAGAGCCTCCCACCCCCACCCTCTCCGGGGGGACCTGAAGGCTGAATAGAGAGACCTCTGGCAGGACTTTGTGATGAGGGCACGTTCAGATTTCCCCTCATAAAGCTCATTTATGTTGTGACTAGAGTTCACGTACCCCTTGGTTTCCCTGGTCGCATGAGCACTAACGCTGTAAAGATGCGAATGAGCAGAAGCAGGAGCCAAGCAACATTAACTGCAATGGCCCACCTGTGCTGAGAAAGGAAGGACACGCCATTTGTCCACCGGCGTGATGAGACACAAACACCCCTGCTCCACTACTCCGGAAACTAAAAGCAGCCATGTATAATTGGAGCCTTCCTACTCAGAGGAAGTTTAAGGAGTGAGACCCCAGCTTACCTTGGGCAAGCAGCACCAGAACCAAACCCCTTCCATCCCTTAGTCCGCGGCTCCATCCCCACCTCCACCCCAGAAGCTGAGAGGCAGAGAAAAAAGGTGCAGCCCTGACTAGTCAGCAGCTGTTTGCCTTCTAGAGGAAGGGGATGCTGTACCAATAGGAGACTAAAGGGAAAGTGAATTGGGACAAGAAATGCCAACTGTGGAAAAACTGAGTTTAACTGATTGGTCAGATTCAGGTCTCCGTGGGGGGTTGGGGGGGAGGGCTGCCAGGAACTTTTGTAATGATTTCTCTCAGAATGGTTAGGACTGGTGTGTAGTGTGGATATGAGTGCTTTCATCTGTATGTGTTTGGAGACTTTCACACATTATACATATTTCCTTTCATGTTCAGGAAGCACCCCAAACACATCCTGTATGTGCAAGCTTCCCCCACCTTCACCCCCCCCACACACACACGTACACACACACACCCAGACATGGAAGTCACCACTTTGAGCAACAGTCCTTTAGAGATAAGGAAAACCAAGATGGCTGCCTATCACCAAGCTGAAGGAACTGGCTCAAAGCCGTGTGGAAGGGCAGTGTTCTACAGCTGCACCCCAGCCAGGAGAGCAGGGCGCACAGGCAGTGTAGAGGACTATGGGCTCAGACATCTGTGGAGACCGCACAGTGACTGCTGAAACGAGAGGACATGTGCTTTGGGTTGCTTGAGTTTCAACGGTGCCAATCTGAAAGTCTCTCTGCTCTCAGCAAAGCTCTGATGATTTAGGCTAGCACAGTTCCCTGCTGCAAGGCTCCACGGTGTTTCTACCCTGCAATCACTGGGGCTGGAAACCCAGCTAGGCAGCTTTCATACCTCAGTGCTGCTGGAGGTGGTGGTCATGAATGAAGCATGTTTTAGTCCCAGGCTTGAACACACAGGGGACACACAGGGGTCACTGCTGTGGGCCCAAGTCCAGGGAGCAGAACTTCTGGGGCAATGTGAAGAGACACAGAGTTGCACATGAGAGTGGGCTCTGCCACCATCTGACTGCAGAACCTTGGGTTGCTCTCTGGTCCAAACAGGGCTCAGATCCTCCACTCCCAGCCCAATGTGACCATGATCTTGTAGTATTATTCTCTGGGTGACCTCAACCCGCCCTAAGCCTCTGCTCAGCATAACCATGTTTACTCAGTTAATATGCAGAGCACCTTTGTGTTATTCCTGACCTCATCCAGTTAGTCCAAAGTGTCCCATTGAATGTTCTGTGGATAGCAGAGGTGGTGATCAGTCACATCAACCCCTGGTGCCTCTTCCTGGGTCCCTGCAGGGAGAACCAGCAATGGGAAGCACAAGGAGGAGGAAGCAGACATGCTGACCACAGGACCTTGACACAGACCCGGAGACAGCTCCGTTCCCTGACACTGATACAAGGCCATTAGCAGTCTCCAGTCAGCATAAATCCCCTGTCTATGGCAAAGTCAACAATGGTCACCAAACACTCTGTCTGCTCTTCTACACTTGGCAGCCATTTCCAGTAAGCCCATCTCTGTCATCAGTGTCCCATTGGACTGTGAGAAGATGCTGTGTGTCACTGGGTAGACAGTGGCAAGCCCTGAGTGGACCTCATTCTCTGTGCCTCAGTCTCCAGGGTCATTCTAACCTTCTAGAGCCAACGTGGCAATGATAAGCAGAACCCCACTAAGCAGCCCGACCCTAGTTCACAGTGGATAAGTAATACATACAAGAATGACCCCTGCCACTTTGGAGTCATTTAGTGACACAGCCTGTCTTCGGCACAATTAGCCTCAGTGGTCAACCTCACACATCTGGGAAGAAATAACCTCAATTGAGAGATTGGCTCCATCAGATTGGTTTGTGGGCATGTCCATGGGGATATTTTCTTGATTGCTCAATGATACGGGAGGGCCCAGCCTGCTGTCGGATGGTGCCATCCCTGGGGGAGGTGGGGCTGGGCCGCATAACAAAGCTAGCTGAACAATTGCAGGGGAGTGAGCAGTGAGCAGCTGCGAGCAGCTTCCTCCGGTTCTCTGGCTCTGCTCCACCTTGAGCTCCTACCTTAACTTCCCTGATGACTGACTGGACGCGAGACATGTCAGCTGAAGAGGCCCCTTCCTCCCCAGTTGGCTTCCGGTCAGTGCTTTATCACAGCAACAGAAAGCAAACTAGAACACACCCTAAAACTCTGTCTCTTCTTCTCAATGCAAACGCAGAGAATTTCCTTATTCTCCCAAGTCTAAGCCACCCACCCATAAATATGAGATGACAGTCACAACAACACAAAGGGAACATTTGACCAAAATGTAGTCTGCCTCCGTCTTCACATCGCCTCCCCCGTGCCATGTCTGTCTCAAAGCTCCCTCTGCCTCTCTTGGATGCAAACCATGATATTTAGGGTCCACCCGATAAACTCTGAAGAATCCTAACTTCATCACATCTCTTGGTCACATACAGAACTCTTTACAGGTTCTGCAGATTAGGATGTGGGCACCATCCTGGCCCAACATCTCAGAGAAAATGAAATCTCCATTCTGTAATATTTGTTAAATAGATCAGGAAATCATGAGTAAGTCCCTTAAAGGCTTGACCACATCTGTAATCTCTAGCTCTGCCCCAGGCTCCCTATCACACCCATTGGCTGAATGTGACTCTGAATGTAGATTCCTCTGCTACACCTCTAGGTCCCATCCATCACCTCCATCACTCCTCAGTACCAACTGTAAGCAGAACATCCCGACTGCGCTGCTCCCAGGCCTCCGCTAACTCTCTGGCACAAAATTCAATGTTCCTGGAATAAATATGTGAGTTCATCCCAAATTAACGACAGGAAATAAGAAAAGCATTGAATTACTGCAGGGTGTACCCCTGTACATTTTCCTGGATTGCAAGCACTACACTGGGTTGGTTGTAGTGCAGAAAGATGCTCCTCCATGTCTAGGAAAAGCTGTACTTGGCCCTGAGCCTGTGGCTGCCGGCTCAAATATGGGCAATATGATTTCTTTCCCCTTCGTCCTTTGTCCAGCCATATTCTTGAAGCCTGTGGGGTCCAAGACCTTGCTCAGGCAGAGAGGAGGAGTAACCGACACTCAGGAGGCTTCTTTTCCTTCCACAGTCAACAAAAGCTTGGGCTCAGAGTGAGGCTTACCAGATGGAAGGAAGGCTGGGATCCAGGCACCACCCCACACAGAATCAACACTTAATTATTATTCACATTAAGAATGAGCATAACTGAGCAGAGGCCAGCGCTGAGATCGGTGTGGCAGTAACGGAGGATGCAATCTCTGAGTTGACCCCTACAGATGCATCTGAGATGCCCCGTTCTGCTCTTATAGATGAATCCTACAGAACCCATCTTCCTCTGATACATACGTGAGAGCTTTGTTTGGCTAAGTCTCGGGCATTATTTGAGGCCTGCATTCTTAGTCAAGCAGGCCCCTGGTTGCTGCTAATGTTTGGACAGACTGGCTTAAAGAGCAATCAGCTCTCAGCTTCTGATTGCTGTGGGCTCTCCCCATCACCAAGACATTTGCTGCCAGCCAAGAATGTTTGGGAAATGCACAGAATTGGGAGCCCACTCCTTGGGCAATCTTCAGTGGAGATTGCCCAAAGTGGCATGCTGACATCAACAGTTCTGCCAGAGCTCTGCTTAACCAGACAGTCCTGACACAAGTACGTATTCACTACCAATGCCTGGGCTCCCTGCAGAGCCCTGGGCTTGTAGATCAAAGCTGAGGCCAGCATGTCAGGGGGACCAGAATGGCCATAAGAGAAACAAGACAAAATGACCTTTTAGCAAGAAGGCAGCTAGAAAGAGCTGCGGCTCTTCGTGTGAAGTGTGGAGGCCAGGCCTGCAGACAAAAGGATGTTCATGTTCCTACACACCCTGGCCTTGCCACCCACTGACAGGGTGGAGCCATGAAAGCACTACGAGTCTGTAAACACAAGCGTGCACACCCCTTCCCCCTTCCCAGTCATTTTACAGTGCCTCTCATGGCTTTCACACACTCTGTTGTTTAAAGCTGCTGCAGCTTCTCTGACTAGCTGCTTCTTACTTCACCCATCACAGCAGCAAACCTGGAGCTGCCAAGAGGAAGAAAGCAGCCTCCATTAACCCTGTCTTCACACCAGTCAAGTGCATTAGCCTGGAGTCTTAAACATAAAGACACATATCCTTTTGTGTACAAACAGAAAACTTCTGGGGAATGTATAACAAAATCTATACGACAGTGCTCTGATCTGGAAGAGAGGGAGAAAGAAAACAGGCTTTCACTCCTTTTTTTGTTTTGTTTTGTTGGATTTTTTTTCTGCAGTGATCACACACACACACACACACACACACACACACACATTCTTTTGGTCAGAGGAAATCAATGTGGATATTTTCTATTTTAAAGGGGGGGAGAGTGAGTTCATCTTTTGCTTCTTCCTTTGCCAGAGAAATGCAGGAAGATCGTTGTGCAGTTTACAGAGAAATAGGCGTGTCTGGGAGGGGTGTGCATGCACATCTAATAACGGCGAAGCGTGCATACGTGTGACTGAGAGCAAGGGGAACAGCGACATTCCCCGCTTTGCCTTCCATCTGCATCCTCCTACTGAGTGAAGGCGCCATCTGCATTCTCCTGACTGCTGAGAAATACTCAGCACCTCACCCTCCTCTCACAGCCAGTAGAGGAGCAGGGACCTGTCTGCCACCCAGGGCTAAGCTCCTCTAGGTCTTCCTGGAAAAGCTGCTGCATGGTGCTTGAGTAACCAGTACCATCTAACTGGCAGGAACACGCAAACACAGTCAATTAACCAAGCAAATGGAAAACATTTGGGCAAATGAACAAGAAAGCAAAGGAAACCTGGAAAGAAGCAAATAGGAGTGTTAACTGCTTATCACTGAACTGAGAAGGGGAGGGCCTTTCAATTCTGGATATTTACCTGTGGCAACGACTTCACCGTGGATGGTGGCACAGACACAGGAATCCATGGGGGATAAGAATTCTTAGCTAAGTCTCTGGGCTATTCAGCATCAGGTTCCTGGCCTTCCAGGCAATGCCAGGCACGGGCTCCTTTCATGACATGGGTCTCAAGCTGGACCAGTCATTGGTGGGCCACTCCCACAAGTTCTGTGCCACCTTTACCTCAACTGGTCTTGCAGACGGGACAAATTGTAGGTCAAAGGTTTTGTGACTGGGTTGGTGTCCCAGTTCCTTCCCTGAAAGCCTTGCCTGGTTACAGGAGATGGCCAGTGTTGTGTTTATAAAAAGATAAAGAGAGGAGGGGATATGTCCTATGGAGGTGTGGGGCAAGGGGGTGTCTCAGCGGGCCCATGCTGAGGCATCCCTTCCCGCTGAGGGACCAGCCACAAGATGATATAATATAGAAGCATAGAATATGAATAGAGTTTATTCAGGGCATGGGGAGGGGAGTTAAGAGAGTAGCAGAGGCAGAGAAAGGGAGAGAGAGAGACGGAGAGAGAGAGAGAGGGAGGGAGGGAGAGAGAGAGAGAGAGAGAGAGAGAGAGAGAGAGAGAGAGAGAGAGAGAGAGAGAGAGAGAGAGAAAGTAGAGGCCATCTATGAGCCGGAGAGAGGGGGAAAGGGAATAGGGAAGGGGCAAGGGGACAGAGCGGGAGCAAGAAGGGAAGAGCAAGAAAGGAACAAGAGAGAGAGAGAGAGAGAGAGAGAGAGAGAGAGAGACCCTTTTATAGTGGGTCAAGCCTATCTGGCTGTTGCCAGGTAACTGTGGGGTGGAGCTTAGACAGAATGCTAACAGCCAGTTCTGGTTCCATATCCCCTGTTACTAGGAGTCTTACTTAGGGGGTCACCCTCTTAGATTCCTAGGAATTTCCACTGCATTAGATTTCTACCTTACCCCCAAATTGGCCCCCAATTCCAATCACCTCTTCCAGGATTCTCTCCCTCTATCTTCCCACCTGACCCCTCTGTTCCTGTTCCCACACACCCCAGCCCATGGGTGACATTTATTCTACTTCCCCTTCCCAGGGAGATTTATGTCTCTGCCCTATCCCCATTGAGACCCCCTTGTTACCTCTCTGGTCTGTGGATTGTTGCATAGTTATCCTTTACTTTGCAGCTAGTATCCACTTACGAGTGAGACCATAGTATGTTTGTCTTCTGTTCTGGGTCTAAGTTGCCTCACTCAGGATTATTTTTTTCAAGTTCTATCCATTTTGTCTGCAAATTTCATGATGTTATTTTTTTAACAGCTGAGTAATATTCCATTGTGTAAATGCACAGCATTTTCTTTATCCATTTTTCAGTTGAGGAACACCTAGGTTGTTTCCAGATAGAACCAAACACTACCAGAGGGGGGCGAGGGGGGGAATGGTAAATGAAATAACTCCTAATGATACCTTGCTATACTCGAGACAGAAGCCTGGCAGAATCATCATCAGAGAGACTTCATCCAGCAACTGATGAGAGGGAATGCAGAGACCCATATCCAAATATTAGGCAGTGCTCAGGGAATCCTGCAAAAAGGGAGGAAGGATTGTAGGGGCCAGAGGGGGTCAAGAATACCACAAGAAAATTAACCAGGGCTCATAAGGTCTCATGGAGAGTCTGTGTGGGTCTGACTTAGGCCCTCTGCATGTGTCATATGGTTGTATAGCTTGCTCTTCTTGTAGGACTCCTAACAGTGGAAGCAGAGGCTGTCTCTGACTCTTGGTCTGCTTTTGGGACCCTTTTCCTCCTACTGGGTTGCCTTGTCCAGCTTACTATGAGAGAAGGTACTTAGTGTTATTCCAACTTGATATACCATGTGTGGTTAATAGCCCTGGGAGGTCTGCCTTTTTCCAAAGGAGGAATGGATCTTGGAGAGAAGGTAAGTTGTGGGGAGGTAAGTGGAGGGAAGAGGGGAGGGAAAACTGCCGATTTAATTAATTAATTCTTAGCTAGGCAGGAAGCATGAGAGGGTAGGAGGAGCAGGGTTCAAGTCTGTGAGCGTTAACCTGGGTCCAGGAAGAACTGCCCAAGTTCGGTCCTGCCTGTAGTATTGACAACCACCTAATGACCGCCCACCAGGCCCCACCCAACCTCCAACACGAGGGCCTGTGGGAGTTTATGACATCTAAACCATAGCTGTGGAAATTGCAAAATAACTGGGGGAACAGAGCTAATTAAAGGTTCCTTTGCACTGAGAAACATGAGCCCATACAAGGAAAAGGTGATTCAGGCAATCCCAGCTTAGAAACAAACTATCAAAGAAGAGCGCATATTCACCTATTTCTGTTCCCCCTCTAAAGGAGAGGACACTGTGGCCACACATACAGCAGGAAAACTGCAACAAAATACAGGTCATCAACTTTCAGACACCTAGACTCACCAGACAAACATCTGACAGAAAATAAAGAGAATGAGGCACATGTGGTGGGGTGAGACGGCCACATGAACAATTGGCAAATGGTGTCAAATACCAATCCAATGATTCGGTTTCATTTGAGTCTTTAAGTTAAAAGCTGGTGTGACTCCTGCTTCCCACAGACATGTGGGCAGGACCTGCCCTGAGCTTCACTCTACAAACCCAGCCAGATACTTACTGGGAAAATCAGAGAAGAAATCCCTAGAAGTCCATGGAGCACCAGAGACATTGCTACAACTCCATCAGACCCATCTTCCCAAATTTCAAATGGAGGGCTTCTCTTCCCAGGGAGAGAGCTACTGGGAGAGATCTACCGTGCCAGCGAGATGGAAGCAGACTTTGTTAGACCTCGACCCACTGAGAAAGGCGGGGTCATACTCGAGGACAACCAATACTCCAGAAATCAGGAGCACTTGTGAGAGCCACAGCTCCAAGACCCGGGCTTCCAAGGCCTGCCTAAGACTGAAGCTAAATCAGAACATCTGAGAACGGCACCCCCAACACCCACGCATAGACAAACATCCTGTCAGCAGACCGTGGAAGAAGACATGATGCTGGGAGGGGCTTATGGGAGGAGTCCGAGAAATGACAGAAAGATACGGGATGGTAAGATCGAACCAGAGTCTTCTCTGCTTATCATGCACGAGGTCTAAAAGAATCAACATAAAGGTTAAAGCAAAATAGAAAATAAAGCTTGTGAGAATTTCTCTCTAGGGAGAGTCAAACTTGAGGATCATGAGGCGAAAGGATAAAATCCGTGATTGTCTAATTGAAGCAGCCCCTGCTGGCCTCTTGAAGTCCCTTTAATACGAGAAATAAGATGTGCACAGTCGCTAAAGAGTCAGCAGTTATCTATTACTAGAAAGATACAAGGAAAGGGAAGGAACAGGGGTAAGGATTACATCATGTGAATGGGGTCACTAGTATAGGTTGAAAAACATATTTTTCAGTTTATATCATATCTAAGAAACAAGAACTTACTCTTAATTACAAATAGAAATCTTAACTTGTAAGGACATCACAAATCAAACAGAAACTTTTTTGTTGTTTTTGTTTTGTTTTATTTTGTTTTGTTTTGTTGAGACAAGGTTTCTCTGTTGTAGCCTTGGCTGTCCTGGAACTCTGTAGACCATGCTGGTTTTGAACTCAGTGATCTGCCTATCTCTGTCTTTGCCTCCCAAGGTTTGGGACTAAAAGTAGGAACCTATTCTTAACTGTCTTAACTGCAAACAGAACCCTTAACCTGTAAGGTATATTTTCTTGGTTTAGTATATTGTTCTTGTTTTGATCTCACAGAAGGAAAAGCAGAAATCCTCTGGTAGAGTAGTGACCACATCCTCCAAGTGAGGAATCATTGAAGAAATCCAAAGCCTGTGGTACACTCTCGGTGACTCAAGATGATGAGAAATTTCACTCAGCCCACCACCTCCTGCTTAGACCTGTAATACCTGACACTCAAGCCTGAGAGAAAGAGGTGGGGAGAAGGAGGGGGGAGAGAGAAAGGCTCATCTCCACGCATTAAAAACATTACTTGAGTATCTTTTGTTTTCGAAGCATTCAGACATGCATACCCAAACACACACATACACACACACACACACACACACACACATACACACACACAAGCACACACACATTCACATTTACTACACAGCAATAGAGAAGGATGGGCATATTCTAAGGAGATAAAGTGATCACCAGCCATGGATCTAGACTTCCTAAAAGAAGAGAACAGAACAAGACAGATAAGAGTCTTCAAAGAACGATGGCTAAGAATTTTCTAAAAATTAAGAGATTCATGAAACACAAATCAAAACCACAGAAAACATGCGGCAGAGCAAATGCAAACACCCATGAGGTACATACGCATATCTGAAAACCAAAGGAAAACAAGTAAAATAAGCAGCCAGGCAGAAGGTGACATTAGTGACAAGAGAAACAGAAGAAAACCATGTGAAATGTTACCGTGCACCCAGTAGGGTCACTCATCAGCCTGGCACGGTCGAGTGTTGGTGAAGATGGGAAGAAACTGAGAACACAGGGTTTGGTGACACAACATGAAGTGGCTACAGGAGAGCAAGCGTCTGGTTCTATACAAAGATGAATAGCCTCTGACTGTGACCCAGCAATCCTAAATCTAGATATTTATCCTAGAGAACTGAAATGCATCTGTATAAATGTTTGCTGTGAGCCTATTCCAATTTTCAAAACCTGCCGCTGATTCAAGCATCCTTCAGTGGGAAATGAGTAGCCCAATGTGGAATTGCTCAGCCATGAGGAAGGAAGAATCTATCAGTGCACAGAGTAGAGACACGTCCCTCTCCAAGTGTGCTGACTAAGAAACAATCTCAAATGACCAGGTGCTCTTTGATGACATTTATATGTTACTCGGTACAAGGCAAAGCTATGGAAAGGTGCCATGTCTCATTGGTCATCTGGCTTTGATGAGGATGGATGAGATGCGGTATGCGTGTTGGGATCCAGCTTCTCACTCCTTGTGTCCAGATGCCTCTGCACACTGGGCTGAAGGATGAATCAGAGATTGTAGAACAGTTGGGGTCTGCAGGATGCTGGTCTGGCTGGGATTAAGTGCAGTGGAGGGCAGGGAAAGAGGCCGTCTCCAAGGACCTTAGTGGTCCAGCTCTTTTAGACGGTCTTAGCTTATATGCATACCTTTATTTGGGATAGGCTTGTATTCATACACTTTATTCAGGGTGAATTGGGGCTATATATGGACCTTGGAGAACGGGAAGGAGTTTTCAGGGTAAATGAAAATCATTGGCTAGACTTTAACATCCTGTGAATGCCTCATTTGTAGGGAGAGACATTCCAGGAATCTCAGGGACATGCTGGGCAGGTTCTTACTGGGGAAGAAGAAGTTGTAGGTTTGCCAAGAACTACTCAACCTTTCCCAGGTACAGGTTGTAGGAGGGTCAAGATCCCCAATAAGGTCTGAGAAGGGGAAGCCCTTCGAGAAATGGGAGTCCTCCATTTTGAGCCTAGCTCAGAGGAGCTATCATGGTAGCTTAATTAGCAGGGTTTCCCCACAAGCAGGTACCCAACTGGCAGCATGAAGAATTTTTGGATAATAAAACACTTTTGTTTCCAAACTATGGTTTTTATCCAAAGAGATATGTATTTAAATTTATACAATTGTATCTTCAGAGGACTAGTCTTACAGTGTGTCTATTTTTGAAAAGGCTTTAAGACAAAGGAACCAGAAAACGGAGATTGATTTTATAACCAGGAACCTTGTAGTCTAGCTAATGAGCTTGCTCTTCGGTGACCTTTGGATTAATTAATTCAAGTCCTGACTTTTTAATTATGTGAGACTACCTTGAGTCTTAGCAGGCTTCTATTTACATGGCAGCATAGTCCCCTTTGCCTAGAAACCAGGTGCTATGCAGTTTGCAGCCATTTGGGGTTTGCCCAGCAAAAGGACTGACAACGAAAGGTGTGAGGGGATTAACAGCAACTTGCCAACTGTATAAAACACAAAGCTACAATGTCTGGCTCATCCTGGTTGCACTGCAGAATCGCTGTTGAGTTTCTGTTTTAGTCTTTTGATAATTTTTTTCCTCCTGCCTCCAAGCGAAAATGGTATCTAGCCTTTTGTTAGCCTTCCCTTCAGAGGACCTTGGAGAGGTAGATTCAAGTCAGCGATTCTTTTTGGCTTTCCTTTATGAAAATCTGAACTAACAAAAAGTACGATATTTAGGATTAAGGATGATGGGGAGTCACTAGAAAACCTCTCAGGGTAGGTCCATAACTCAGAGGCAGGGAAGGGAGAAACTTTCCAGATTCTAACAACTGACCATACATAGCCAAGTGCTTTCCAGTGCTCTGGGGCTGGAGAAAGCACATTGTGTGGAAAGAGACAAAGCCTTGGTGCTTAAACTCTCAGACATAGTGTGCACAAGTGCGCTTGCATGGAGGAAAAGGGGAGTTGAGAGAATGGGATAGTGGAGCATATGGGGGGTGTGGGACGGGGACAATGGCAGGATGGCCGGACCTGGCAGGCTCATGCCAAGGTATCCCCATGAGAAATCACTCTGTGCATCACACCTGGTATAAAGAAGGTTGGGGGAAGGGGAAGGAGTAGGGTCTGGAGAAGGAATAGAGGCAGACAGACAGGAAAAGAGCCATGAAGTGAGAAGGTGGGACAGAGGAGGACAGAAAAAAAGACTGAAAGGAGGAAAGAGACCGGCTAGGCATGCGTGGGAACAGAGAGGGAACTGGGGTGGCAAGCAGTCCTTCTATAAGCCACCCACACCTGGTGTCAGCAAGTAATGGCTGCAGGTGATAAGAAAAGTCATTGCCTGGCGTGGTGGCGCATGCCTTTAATCCCAGCACTTGGGAGGCAGAGGCAGGCGGATTTCTGAGTTCGAGGCCAGCCTGGTCTACAAAGTGAGTTCCAGGACAGCCAGGGCTATACAGAGAAACCCTGTCTCGAAAAACCAAAAAAAAAAAAAAAAAAAAAAAAGTCATTGCTAGGTCCCTGGGAGGAGCCTAGTGGGATCTTGTGTAAGCTAACACCCTATCCCTACACCTACAGGACTCACCAGTTTCTAACTGTTGAAACCTCCCAGAGGATGCATGCCTAAGGGAGATCGGGCTCCTGGCTTGGTTCCACCTACAGAAGGGCTAGCCAAGAACTTCCTGCCATTGCCTTCCTTTGCTTCATCTCACTTCAACGGTGATTTCCTAGTACTGATGTCATTTCCTGCATCAGTTTCTCATCACTGTGACAAAATACCTGACATAGAAGTTTAAAGGAGGAAACACTTCTTTTGGCTCATGGTTTCAGAGGCCTCAGCCTTGGTGGGCTGGACCCATTGCTGTAAGCCTGAGATAGCCTGAGCATCATGGCAGGGAGCAGATAATGAGGCAGAGCAACTCACTCACCATGAACAGGAAAACAGGACAAAGGGTGAAAGACAAGATACAGCTCTTCACACACAGATCTACTTCTTCTAACTAGCCCCACCTCCTACTCTCATCGCCTATGGCTAATGCCATCATTTTATGATTCCATCAACAAATTAATTCATTGATGAGGTTAGAGACCTCAAGATCCAGTCACTTTCCCAAAGTGCATCAGCTCTCAGTTAAGTTCCCAAACCACAGATGTCCCTGGACATCTCAGGTCTAACAGTAAGGCTTCTATATAAACTGCTTAGACCTAAATCCCTGACCCCCGCTCTGCTTTTGAACAAAGTGAGCATCCCAAGGTCTTGGCTGCAAAATAGAATCTACTATACGCTGTGTTTTTAAATAATTTTACTGACTGCTCTTGGAGAAACCATAATTTCCCCCATAATTCCACTTTCCCTGGGGGGAAGGATATTTAATCACTTTCAGATTTTCATTGTTCAGTTACTTCTCCATCAGAAAAGTTAATTATCTTTCCTGACCTTATCTAAGTTCCAGAAAATGAGTTGAGAACATTTTGCTCAGCTCAGCCTATCTGGGCTCATATTCAATTCAGACCTGTGAGACGAGAAAGAGAGAGAGAGAGAGAGAGAGAGAGAGAGAGAGAGAGAGAGAGAGAGAGAGAGAGAGAGAGCCTTCTGCCTCCAACCCTGTGCCCTGTGGCAGGACCAAGATGAGGAATATCTATTACTGTTCAAGTAGATTGTCTCACTCAGAGGTTCAAGGTTCCTCTTAACCCGATGATCAGTGATCTAAGCAAGTTTCCAATTCTTTAATCAACGTCATCAATAGTAGACTACTATTGATCTGTTTCTCATAGGTTATTTCTTAATTGATTCCAAATTTAGAAGAAAAAGAAGAAGGGAAATTGATCCTAGTTTTGATATTACTCATGTATTCTCAAGATCAAGCTCGGGTGTTGTTTGCTGATTAGCAGCTTCTCATTCAACGCGGTGTGCTCTTTACGCTCTTCAGCAATGTCTTTTCACCATCTTGTTTCTGGGGAGAGGATTCTGATATGGTTTTTTCTTTTGCATCTGACACACCTTCTCTTCTGCCCACTTCCAGCATTTTCTTTATCACTGGCTCTGAACATTTAGAGAACCACAGGCCTTTATTAGATTTTTTTTCACATTTATATGGCTGGCATTAGCTGACTGGAGCTACAGGCTTACAGTTGTCGAGCATGAACACTTTTCAACCATGACGTATTCAAATGTCTTCTGTCCTCAACTTCCCTCCAGCACTACACACACACACACACACACACACACACACACACACACACATTTGACATGTGGTGCTGTCTCACAGCTCCCTTGCAATCTCATATTTTTATAAGTATTCTTGATCAGCTTTGCTCGGAAATACAGTTAAGTTCACTGAAAAGTGTATCAACTTTTTGGCTCCAGCCAGCAAATAAGACTTGTTTTTAGACTTCTTAAGTGGATAGAGCACCATGTTTAATCTAGAGCTAATAAATGTTCATGGATACAGCTAGACCTTCTGAGGACTTTTTCCAATCCCCAAAGAACTACAAGATTTTAAAATCCGGTTTATAGACACAAGACTGTTCACACAATTACTCTAGACTTTTTGGGGGGTGGAGGTGTGAGACAGGGTTTCTCTGTGTATCCCTGGCTGTTCTGGAACTCACACTGTTGACCAGGCTGGCCTCAAACTTAGAAATCCCCTTGCCTCTGCCTCCCAAGTGCTGGGATTAAAGGCATGCACCACCACTGCCCGGCTACTCTGAACTTTAATTCTTAAGTTGCTTCAAATACATGTGCTGATCAGTGATTTGATGAAGACTCAATGGAATCTTTATGCTCTTTTAGGATCCCTCCACAAGCTGGGTGTGGTATCATATGCCTTTAATGCCAGCACTTGGGAACTTGAGACAGGCAGATCTCACTAACTTGAAGGTCAGCTTGATCTACAAATTGAGTTCCAGGATAGCCAGGCCTACACAGACAAACCCTATCTAGAAAAACCAAAGAAGTGGGGGAGGAGGAGGAGAAGGAGAAGAAAGAGAGAGAGAGAGAGAGAAAGAGAGAGAGAGAGAGAAAGAGAGAGAGAGAGGGAAGAAGGAAGGAAGGAAGGAAGGAAGGAAGGAAGGGAGGGAGGGAGGGAGGGAGGGAGGGAGGGAGGGAGGGAGGGAGGGAGGGAGGGAGGGAGGGAGGGAGGGAAGGAGAGAGAGAGAGAGAGAGAGAGAGAGAGAGAGAGAGAGAGAGAGAGAGAGAGAGAGAGAGAGAACACTGACTCCCTGGGCTTTATCTTAAGGACTCCACACATGCCGATCCCACTTGGCTTCAACTAGAAAATCTTCAGTAGCTATACATCTGACTGAGAATTGATGTATAGACCAGCAGCTCTCAACCTTTGAGATCGTATATCAGAATGTTTACATTGTGATTCCAAAGAGCAAAAAAATTTCACTTATGAGGTAGCAATGGAATAATTTTGTAATTGGGGGTCACCACAACATGAGGAACTGTACTAAAGGGTTGCAGCATTAGGAAAGTTGAGAACCACTGATACACAATAAACAGAGCTAAAAAAAAATAAAAAAATTTTAAAAATTAAAAATAAGAAATAAAAAAACCTAAACAAGAACTCAAATAACCTAATCTATAACTGGACTAATGAAATTAATATACAATTCTCCAAGGAAGAGATGGCCACTAAACACAGCCACTTAACTTCACTAGCCATTAGAGAGATATAACTAAAACCATAGTGACATATCTCCCCCCAGTCAGAAGTACAGTCACTGAGAGACCTATACCGTCTGGGACATGCACTGATCAGTGGACCCTTATATGCTGCTGCTGCAAGTGTAAACTAGTGCAGCCACCGTGGAAGTCAGCATGGAGATTTCTCACTCCTGTGACACAGCTACAGCAGTCCTAGGTGTTGACCCAAAGGAGTCTAAGCCTACATATCACAGAGACACACTGCAGCACATTTCACATATCACAAAGGAATGACTCAAGCAACTGTATTATACAATCGATTTTTTTCAGCCATTCAGATGAAGCTGTGTAATTTGCAAGAAAATAGATGCATCTGCAGATAATCACATTAAACAAGTCAGTCTTAAAGAGTCAGATGTTGGCTTCTTATGTTTTGGTCCCTAGAGCTTAAGATTTAATTTGTACTTTATTTATGAGTGTGTATGATGCATGTATGTAGGTACCCATGGAGCCCAGAAGAGAGTGTCAGTTGAATCCCTTACAGGTGGTTATAACTCACTCAGTATACTGGAACTAAACCCAGGTCCTCTGGAAGAGCCACAAATGATTTTAATCTCTGGGCTGTCTCTCCAGCCCCACTTAGATTCTATATAGATACATAAAACCATGCATGTCTATATAAGGAAGGTGTCAATAGGAACACAGAGGACTGGCAAGAGGGGGAACAGAAGAAAAGGCAAGAATATCTAGAGTTATATACTTGGGATGGTTTGTATATGCTTGGCCCAGGGAGTGACACTGTTGGGAGATGTGACCTTGTTGGAGTAGATATGGCCTTGTTGGAGTAGGTGTGTCACTATGGTCATGGAC
The DNA here is from genome assembly GCF_978045245.1 of Mus caroli. Classification (NCBI taxonomy): domain Eukaryota; kingdom Metazoa; phylum Chordata; class Mammalia; order Rodentia; family Muridae; genus Mus; species Mus caroli. The sequence goes on from NW_028227261.1 coordinate 120,884,415, forward strand.
TTTAAGACCCTCCTCCTAGCTGCCTGGAAGCTAGTCTTCTATTGGCCTTCAGATGAAGATCAGAACTCTCAGCTCCTCCTGCACCATACCTTCGTGGATGCTGCCATGTCCCTGCCTTGATGATAATAGACTGAACCTCTGAGCCTGTAAGTCAGCCCCAATTAAATGTTGTCCATTATAAGAGTTGCCTTGGTCATGGTGTCTGTTCACAGCAGTAAAACCCTAAGACAGCTACACGATCGGTTCTTATGTAACGGAACTGTCCTTTATGCGATGATATCATGTACAATGAATATACATAATGGAAAACTCAATGCTTTAATGTTTTTATTTAAAATATATTTGACATGGCTAAAACAACACAATTACTATCAAGAAATGTCATAAAATTAAATAATTGCCTTATTATTGATGAAAATAAAAGGGAACGTACAAGAAAACAACATTTCCCTCTGAATTTTCCCATGTTTAGTTTACACTTTAATCTTAAAAGTTAATGCGTCTGTTACCTCATGAAAAAACATGAGTTTCTGTTGGGATTCTGACTAAAATGGTAATACCAACATAGAACTGTAAGCTCCTTGTTTAACAGTTAACAAGCAGCGTGTTTCCGTGACATACATGGCTCGCTAACAAAAGAGCTGAGAGGCACAGGAGGTCTGGGAACCAACCTAGGCACTGGCAGCTCCTGACATCACTCAGCAAGTGCCTTGTTGGACTCTGATTGGTGGGAAGACTCTACTGAAGGAGGAGCACCCAATATCAGCTGAGGGGAGGGGAGGGAAGAAGAATACAGGCACAGAACAATAAATCTGGCTTACCTGACTTGGGACTCTCTCCTGACAAGGCATAGCTCCTTTTGGAGAGTGACTTTATTTTCAAAAGCTCATCAAAGGGAGAACTGGGAGGAGGGTTGGTGTAGCTGAAGTAGTGTACACATACAGGCAGCTGGTGAGAAGTCTTCAGCCTTGCAGGGCACTGGCCCACCCGGGGCTCTGCCCTTCTTTTGTGCATGCTACTTAGCATTCTCAAAGTAAAGGTAAAAGAAGAGTGTCACCATGCTTTTCAAATGACATAAAAATACAAAAGTGTCAAGGAAACTTTAAAATAACCGGTAAAATATTACAGAGTCTGAGGGATAATTTTCGCTCAGGGGAGGCTTTTTCAGTGGGCTCTGTTGCAGTAAACCCATAGGGTAGGCTACCTGCCATCTTCTCGCGAGTTGGAGTTTACTGTAAGGGTGAGATCTAGGTGGGAGGCAAGAACTGCTGGGCTCTGATCTGCCCAAGGCCAGCTGTAGCTGTGCTCCCCACTAATGGCAAGGGAGGCCCTGGAAACACATACACCTCCCTTATTCTTAAATCTACTGAGAGCTCGAGATTCTCTGCCCTAAAATGGTTGTACTTCCCACTAGAAGGTCTACACTGTGAAGTCTCTGAGATAAAAGCTCATAGCACTCAAATATAAATGTGCTCACATTTTGCTCAAACCCTTTCATATAAGAATTTCAGAACAGTATAAAACTATATGTCACGCTCCTCACATCCCAGTCTCTCTCATGTGAGGCACAGAGGGGTGGAGAGAGTACTGAGGGCTTTTTGAACTGGAGGGTGGCTGGAAGTACAGTGGAAGTGGTGAGTAACCTTGGAGTACTTCACTGACTGGGTCAGAGATCATTCCAGTTCAGGACTATGCCTGGGAGGGAGTCTGTTAACCACGGATGTGACAGACTTAGCAATGATTTCTTCAACTAAGTCCTCATCCCTACAGCATCTACCAGGCAGGTTCAAAGGAAGGATGAGAGAACTCTTTGATGCCAAGGGGCTATTATCAGCTCAGAAGGAAAAACACAGACTCGATGTAGGCAAAAGCATGAAGTCCTTGCAGATAAAGACCTGATTTCATCAATTTTGTGTTCCCCAAACCTGACTATTGAAAAGAGAAAAAGCTAAGCTAAACGTTTTCACTATACACAAAGGGCAGTGTGGGTTATCAGCATGAGACAGTGGCTCAGGACAGAGTGGTTTTGATGGGCAAAGTGGAGTGGGAATATATCCTGCCAGAAGGATTTGGCCTGGGTGCCAAATCCCTTGAGATTGAGTCTCTAAATGACACTTGACCTCAATGACTTCTTTCTCACTCTATGCCATGTAACCTAAGAAGGAACAAAAAAGATAATCAAATAATCCAAATAATCCAAGCAGTTGTTGTCTTTATGCAGTAAGGACTAGCTCAGCCATCCTGTGCTTCTCAGCCCATGGCAGCCTTTATAACTCAAGGACCCGGGGTCATAAAGGTGAAGAAGTTAAGGAGTCCTTGCCCTGTTAGTCCGGAAAGTTCTGGAGGACATCTTCTCTTGCCTCTACCTCTCATTTGGGTTCTAAGATACTTTCTGTGTCGGAAGCTAATAAGTGTTTCCCTTTTGACCTGAAGAGCACAGGCACACACTCACCTCATTCTGTCACTGTGAAGGGAAAGTTAGCAGTGACTGTGAGCAGGGTGCTCCCAAGCCCTCAGGCAATCGTGGATGAAAAGAATCTAGCACGCTCAAATTCTCCTGGGACAGTTGCTTTGGGATATTCCCTTGGGGAACATTGACCAGAAGCCATGCACTTCTGTGCTGATCATAGCTCATCACTCTTGGGGTAAGAGTGAGATTGAAGATGGTTCTCCTGTATGACATGGTTAGCGACAGAGTTCAGTTCTCATAGCACGGCGGAAATCAGAGAGGGAATCTGATCCCTGCAACCTGCCCCTGTCTCATGCCTTCCTACTTTTAGACCTTAGTGCCATTTCTTTTAATTTTCTTATTTTTACTTTATGTACATTGGTGTTTTGCTTGTGTGTATGTGAGAGGGTGTCAAATCTTGAAGTTACAGACAATTGTGAGTCGCCATGTGATCTGCTGGGATCTGAACCTGAGTCCTCTGAAAGAGCAGTCAGTGCCCTTAGCAGCTGAGCCATCTCTCCAACCCCTTTAGTTCTATTTTTAAAGTTCTTCTCTGAGACAAAATACAGACTGCCTCCCACAGATATCCGCTCTAGTAGACTTGATGTGCCCTGGTGACATTTCTGGCATTATTGCTTGTGTACCTATTCTCTGGCATTATCTGAGAATCTTTACTCTTTAGCAGAGATTGGGGATCCACTGCCCACATACTCAAGCTAGCCCACTACCTGTTTTTGTAAATAAAGTATTAACGAGTCAGAACTCTACCCATGCACTTACATTACCCCCAGGACTGTCTCCCTAATACAACAAAAACATTGAGTAATTATAACAGACACTGTGTTGCCATCAAAGCCTACTAGATAGATAGATGATAGATAGATGATAGATAGATAGATAGATAGATAGATAGATAGATAGATAGATAGATAGATTACACACACACACACAATCTAGCCTCTCACAGAAAGCCTGATCACTTTCAATACAAAATAAAAGAAATTCTGTGCATTTCTATTTTTAAGATTTATTTGTTTCAGAAAAAAAAGATTTGTTTATTTGTATTTCATGTATCCTGGCATTTTGCCTGCATGTATTTCTGTGTACTACATGCATGCAGCATCTACAGAAGCAAGAAGAGGGCATCAGACCCGAGGGAACTGAAGTTAAAAACAGTTGCTAACCCATACACCATGTAGGTGATGGGAATGAACCCTGGGTCCTCTGCAATAGCAGGTAGTGCTCTTAACCACAAAGCCATCTTTCTAGACCTTAAATCTGTGGTTTTTTCATAGTACCCAAAGTGCAATTTTATGTGTAAATAAAATTTATTAATACCTATTGTCTTCATATAACATACATTTTATATGTTTATAGGTCGTTTGTCTTTGCTCTAAAGAATCCAATAGGATATTGTCCCTGTTTCTGATTGATTGGCTCCCTGTGTGGCTATGGCTTCAAAGCATGGTTGATAAATGTAGAAGTAGAAAACTGTGGGATATCCTGATGTGAAGTTTCTCAAGACAAGGTGATAACACTAGAATTTGGTGACTTGTCTTGTTTTGACATGTATCATTCTTCTTTGAATCAAACTATTATGCAAAATAGGTGGTGGCAAATAACCTCAGTGTCATGTTTAGTTAGGGGGAAAGAAGGTAATCTCAAAAGATTTGAAAGAGAATTCAGGCCTGCCTAGAAAGCTGGGGTTGGAGATACATGACAATCTTTCCCACTTAAACTCTTAGCGTTAACAGATGCGATCTGGAGTGATGGCTCAGTGGTTAAGAGCACTGACTACTCTTCCGAAGGTCCTGAGTTCAAATCCCAGCAACCACATAGTGGCTCACAACCATCGGTAATGAAATCTGACACCCTCTTCTGGAGTGTTTGAAGACAGCTAAAGTGTGCTTACATATAATAATAAACAAATCTTTGGGCCAGAGGGAGTAGGGCCAGAGCATGCAGACGTCCTGAGTTCAATTCCCAGCAACCACATGATGGCTCAGAGAGAGAGACAGAGACAGAGACAGAGACAGAGACAGAGACAGAGACAGAGACAGAGACAGAGACAGATGCACTGAGGAACTGCACACAAACAAGTGGCCACTTTGGCTCCTCGAACAGGAGCAACCTGTATCCTCTCAGCTAGTTGATGGCTTCTACATTTTCTGAAACTTATTAGTTTTTTTTTTAATTAGAAGAAAGGTTTGCTCAATTACCAAACATCTCACAGACCAGCAGAGTACTGAATAAAAGATCTGCTGCTTAGAAGACTCCACTGCGGCTATAGAGAGTGCCAGGAGGAGATCCCACACAGGAAGCCTCCGTTGGCGCCAGCTATGTGGAAAGTATGAAACTTACTTACAAGTACTATAATTTACTTAACTAAAAAAATAAATAAATAAACTGTCAAACGTTTTCAAATAAATAAAGGAACCTGTCAATGCAGTTGAAAAGAAGATGATACCCAAGTATGTAAAGCCTTTCTTTATACTCAGAGATTTTACTGAAAATGAAGAATAGCTCCACTCATATTTGCTGTGAAAATGTGTGGGGGTAAAAGGGCTCCTCTTCTCCAAGATCACGAATCTGACAGCTTCGTGGCAGATTCCCACTCTTGTGGGACTCTCAAGACTAAGCTGCCCCATGTACCCATTCGGTTCCTATCAGCAGTTTTTGTGGGGCAATTCAGACTGCACTGAACATGGTCTAAATATGTCTACTTGTCCACCTCGCCCTCCTCCCTAATTCTTTCACCCAGCGCTTTACCTTCACACCCAAAGATCAGAAATCCTAATCTCTGAACAGTTATTCACAGAAAATGCCTCCCCTCCAGGCCCTCTGACGACAAGCAAGCTACTTTCATTTCCTTCCACAGATCATGTTTCTCAGGACCAGGAAAGGTAAACACTGGTGATGTACCATCTACCACCGCTACTTCTGACTCAGAGACCAGTACGGCCTTCTCTTTCTTCAAAATTCTTACTCCTTACCCCCCAAACTCCCATTTGATTATGTTATCTTACTGTCAACTGACAGAATAAAAGCAATCACTGAAGAGCCCTCCTTTCTAGTGTAAATATATGGACTGATGACTCTCAGCCAAGGGATATTTTGACCTTCAGCTGATGTCTGGCTATGTCTATAGACATTTGAGGATCACATCTTAGGAAGAGGGCAGGGATATGAGAAGCAAAACAAATACGCTCCCAAATGCCAGTAGTGTCAAGATCTAAATCAGCTTGTACAAATATATCTTCCTGCTGTTGTTCTGATGGAATAACTCAGCTCCCACCAACTATCTAGAGCCAGAGAGATATCTAAAGGAAGGCACTCACTGTACAAGCCTGGAAACCTGAGTTCAGTACCCAGAACCCATGTTAAAAAGTGGAAGAAAAGAAATAATTCCACAAAGTCACCTTCTGAGCTCGGTATACACACCACGGTATATACACAAACACACACACATATGCACACACACATAGACATGCACATGCACGAACATCGGCAAGCATGCATATGCATACACAGGCACACGGCATGTGGATACATACTAATATAAATGAAATTGGGCCAGTGAGATACTTCAGTGAGTAATGCCACCTGATGCTGAGTCTGACAACCTAAGTTGGAATCTCTCAGATTTGATCCACAGGATCTCACACAAGATCCCACTCTTACAAGTTGCTCTCTGACATCCACACATATATTGTGGCATGCACCCACACACATTCGTGCAGAATGGATAAATGTAATAACATATTTGAATTTTCAAAACCAATTCTTTCTCACGTTCAAGGACTTTCCTCCAAGAACATCTTCCACTGTACATAGTCTATGTTCCAGGGGCTAACTAAACTCTCAGAGAAAACTGACTCTCCTCCTCCTCCCAGCGGCTGATGGTTGCCAAGAGCTCCTGTGGTGATGCTGGAACCTCTTCCCCAACTCCACTCTCACTGATGGGAGTTGGTCTGATGTAGACACGGACAGGTCTTATGCATTCTGTCCTAACCTCTGGGCACTCATATGTGTAGCTGTCCTGCTCACACCAGAGTCAGCTTCCTACTCATCCCTGCCTCCAGCTGTCACCTTTGTTCTCCCCTCTCCTCTGCTATGATCCCTGGGACTTTGAGAGGAGTGCAGTACCCATGTTCAATTTAGGGATAAACAGTCTTCAGTCTTTTCCTCTCTACCTTGGCTACTTATGGGTCTCTATATTGATCACCATCTACTACAAACAGAAGCTTCTCTAATGAGAGTTAAGAGGTGCCTTGATCTGTAGGTATAATGATAACTTACTGGGAGTTGGTTTAATCCTATGTCCATTTAGCAGAATAATAGTAATAGACTCTATCCTAGGATCTGTGATTTGTCTGGCTACCAGTTCTTGTCCTAACAATGGTCCCAGGTACGGATTTCATCTTGTGGAGCAGGCCTTAAATTGAATCAGAAAGCAATTGGCTAGTCCCACAACATTCATGGAGTTATTGCACTGGTGGCCACGTCTTGCCAGGCCAGCCATTATTCAGTGCACAGGATTCACAGCTGGGGAAGACTGATGGTTGCTTTTCTCCTTTGCTAGTGTGCGCAGCACCTTCAAGTGCTATGAAAGCTAGCGAGGAGGGATGAAGCTTCCAGGTCCTTGCCAGCTTGATTGGTCTATGTTCTGGACTCATGCATATGGTGTCCTCACTGTGAATCTCTGAAGGATAACTAAGAGCATTGACAATAGCCTGTAATGTTTGGGAGGCTGTGGTTCCTCACTGGCCAACATTTCCAAGAAATGTAACCCATTCCTGGAAGTATGTTTTTATTTGTTTGCCTCTGGCATGTAGTGGGAGCATTACTATCCCATTTAGAATAATCCGTTTTAACTAATTTATACGTGCATATAGACTTAGAATGTTTCTACAGTGAAGTTTTCATGTGACTTTGTGGGAAAGTCCTGAGTGTTTGTTTATCCCTACCAGTTTCTGCCTTCTACCCTGCCTTCCCCTCCCCCATCACAATTATCCCTTCTTTGTCCCGTAACTCCTTTTGAACCCTTTTATACGATGAATCCCAAATGCTCTTGGTGATGAAGGCACAAGACAGACAAAAATCCCTGCCTCTGAACAACTCACATCTTGGGAGGGAAAATGAGCACAGCACTGGGACAAGTTAGAGAGGGAGGAAATAGGCAAATGGAGTGGAAGACAGGCAGGAGTGGCGGGGTCAAAGAAGGTGGCCGAGGGAAGCCTACTACTATGCCAAGAGTGAAGGAAGATGTGGAAGGAAGACAGAACAATGGGACCTACACAAAAGTGGGGGAAGAGAATCTTAGGTAAAGATAGACCCGACTACAAGGGGTCTAACACACGGAGCAAAGCCAAGACTGTGAGATGAAGCATGAACGCAGGTTATCTTGGTGGGTGGAGATGGCTCTAAAGAGGAGTAGAGAGAGACTTTTCAAAGTCTGTTTTTAAATGTGTATATTGTAATCAAGGAGCATTACTTAAACATTTTTAATAGGCTAGTGCAGAAAAGGACGAGAAACCCACGAGGGATGAACTGGGAGGGACCTTTCTCTTTGTTGTTCCCTACAATGTGTTTGGGTACAGTTAGAAGAGAGCTCAATGGCACAAAGGAATTCTCTCCCAGATCACTAGTGTTCTTCCACCGTCTCTTCTCCCACATCCACACACGCTGCCCTTCAGGTGCTCCAACCCCAAGATGCAGTCCTGATGTTCCTCTTTCAACACCCAATCCAATGTAACTGCTTCTAGCTTTACCTTGAGCATTGCCCACACATCCTGCTCACCCTCAAGCCTTGCCTGGGCTGTGTAAGTGACAGCAGTGTGGGGCAAGTTGCATTGTGCTTCAGGTGAAAGGTCCAGGCAAGACCCTGAAGAGAGCAAGATTCACATGCTTGGGAATGGCAAGGCTGCCTGTAGCTGGAGAATGGAGAACACTGTAATGGAGTGGGGGCCTCATAGCCCACTGAAGTCGGGCACACTGGCTTCCTGTGCCTATGCGTGGATCTTGCTGCCCATGGATCTCCTTGTTTTCCTTTGTCCATTGATAGTCACCATAGAAGGTTCTGATGGTCACCACTATCTCTCCACTGCTTAATTACCACACAGGGCCTTCCCATCCATGAAACCCACACCATATCAGCCTTCATCCTGAAGCCCTGAGGAAGGTCTCGTGGATTTTTTTTCATCCCTGAACAAAGATGTACTCTGCAAAGTCTAGGAGGGTGTCTGTCTCTAAATCTGACCATTAGCTACAGCTCTAAAGTTTAAGTTTCAATCCTCACTGTCTTCCAGTGGGTAAAGTAATACTTAAAGTCCTGGTGATAGTCTTCGTGGACAAAAATAAGTAAGGTGGGGCTCATCATCCCATCTGGGTTGACCCCACGGTGCCAGGTTGACTATTGTTGTTGAATGGCTGAAGGTCCAGGAGGTTCTAGGGAACAGAGAGGTAGGGGATACTAAATGCATAGGGAAATAGGTACCTCATAAGCAGTCCAGAGACATGGAGTCTAACAGCAGCCTAGGCCATTCCTTGCCCAACAGCGGAATACAGGCCCTGTCTACTGCTACTTATCACTTTACAGAAACCACTTTGCTCTCTGTCTAACCTCTTAGCCTTGCAGTTACAGCCATGGGCTCCTCTAGCAGCCAGTGAAGAACAGCTAACTCATCCTCTTTTGTCAGTGATTCAACACGCGCTATCAGCACAGCCCTCGTGGAAAGAGCAGGAGTCTCCCTCAAATCATCAGGCTGTAAAGGAAGATGAGCAAGTCGATGAGATTCACCCTCCTCATCCTCCTCCAGTTGTTTGGTGATGACTTGCCTGAGTGGACCACAAGCAGTAGCTGTTCCTTTCGCATCAGGCATTCAAAGCACGTCCACAGTCACTGAACCGACAGCATGCAGGCCTACGGAGAGCTCGCACGCCCAGCAACATCACGGACACTAACACAAGCTCATTTGTGACCCTGACAAGTGAACTTGAAGGAGACCGCCTCCATGCTCTCCTGCCTCACACTCGTTGCATATAAAACCACAGCCACTTCCTGGAATATGCCTTTGCCAGGCAGTTGTCTCTAAAGCCGTGGCCTCTGCTAAAGATTCTGTATTTTGCTAGCATCTGGCACAAAGGCTGAGTAAAGAGAGTGGTAAGAAGCGAACCCTCAAAAAATGGGGTGCAGGGAGATGGGGTCTGTGTGAGAACACCTCATATTAACTTTCTGGAGTTCTATTCTGCTCTGCTGCCACGAGAGGATTCATTCAATTCTCCTTGTCTGGGAGGCACCATCACTGGACATGTGTGGAGGTTTCCATCTGTGTGTCATGCTACCCTGTCAGCTAAAAATGCTGGCAGAGACTCTTGACTCGTAGTGGCAAGACAGGCAGGCGTATCTGCCTGCTGTACATGTCGAGACCTCTCTCCGCCAAAATGTAAATGTGGCGTGCCCCTTTTCAGAAGCCCTCAGCCCTGTGCCCTGTGAAACAGACAGAGCAAGGGCAGAGTCTTGTGCTGAAGGGCGCTTAGTTAGAGAGCATGGTGGGAGGAAGGGGGGAGGCTAGTGAAATGGGCTGGGGACTTAGGGATATGAGAGTGTGCAGAGGCTCACAGAAGATACAGCAGCTAGTACTAAAGTATCCAGAGCTTTAGCCTAAGTTTCCTGTCATGGATTTGGTTTAGTTCATCTATTGTTCAAGTTATGAAGCTACCATTCATTTTTAAAAGAAAAATATTAACATTTATTCATTTAATTTGTATATGAAGGCCAGAGGACACTTGTGGGAATCAGTTCTCTCCACCATGTGGGAATCCAACTGAAGACATCAGTGGAGGTAGGCACCCTTACCAATGGAGACACACACACACACACACACACACCGGCTCCATGGTTACTGCTTTTCAAATATAAAGATAAATGAACCATATCAAGAGAGAGTACAGAAATGTGGATTCATCCGTGAACAAGAAATGAAAGCAAGTTTCTAAAAAGCAAAATGCCAATAAAAATGTCTGATAGATGAATAGACAGAAAGAGTTAACCTAGAATATCCTGGGAGAGAGTTCTAAGAGAGGCCAAGCACACAACGGTGACAGTTATGGGCCTATGTGCTTCCACCCTAGGAATGAAACTCCCGACAGCACCTCATTTAGCATCCTCATGATGGCAGATGCTAAGAGAATGCATGAAAACGCATGTGAAGAGGGAGAAGGTACAAGGGGGTAGACGAACAATTCCAGCCACCCACATCCAAACAGCTCTGAAACAGCACACCACATTACCTCCTCTGGACTCTAAAGTGGCACACAAGGCTGGCAGCAGGCTAGGCAACATGTCCATAAATACAAGTTAAAGCTCGAGGGATTCAGAGAGCCTGGATCACAGAAGAACAAACTCAGAGAGAGGGGAGGGCAGCAGAGGCATGGAGCACATGGCATTGCTGTCAGGCAGTAAAAGGTTGGGAACCAGGCCGAAGCACTGAGCCAATGACAAGACTCCCTGATCAGAGGGAGTGGCGCCAAGACAGTGCAAGGACGGAGCCTCCGTTACAGCTCTGACTGAACCAAAAAGCCAAGCAGTGGAGCGTGACCTGGACCCAGAGGCTCAGTGGGCCAGGTGTGTACTATATTTACTTGCGTATTTATATTCGGCTTGGTTCTAAGAAGAGCAGAAGGCCCCTTACAAGGACACAGAGAGAACAAAGAAATAAAAGCTGTGTGTGAGAAAAGGAAAGTCAGATTCCAGGGAGAGAGAGAGCTCCAACACACCAGGCAAAGCAGGCACATAGCCCTCTAAGCTCTCTAGAAGCCAGCTTTAAATTACCCACACCCTGGTGAGTATGTGCCTGCACACACACACACACACACCCATACACACACACGCACACACACACACAAAGAAAAAAAAAACTGGTACTAAAGCCAGAAAAGAATACATCCTTTTGTTCTTCCTCATAGAGACGACAGCGTATGCATCCTTGGAAACAGCCTTGTGAAGCACTCACCACAAGCCACCTCTACTCCAAGCCCAATTCTGGTCTCTGAGCTTAGGGATCTGTCTTGATTGCAAGAACAAGGCCAGATCCCAGGCCTTCCTGACAGAGCCTCCAGGGAAAGTCAAGCCCCGTACACTCTCCAAGGCCCAGTCCAGACTAGACCAAATTCAATTTTCCCAATTTATTTTTGCATGTAGTTACTGCCATCCATTGGTAGAGGAGGCAAGTAGAAGAAAAAACAAACAAACAAAACAAAACAAACCAGGCAAGAACTCGGAAGAGGAAACTGAGCCCCGCTGCTTACAAGAACATGCCCCACTCCTGTGTCTGTGCATAGAGACACCACAGGGGTCCTCCAGTCTCCTCCCACACACCTTTCTATCACTGTTCATGGCAGAGGAGCCCTGACTGCCAGGTGACACCACAGTGAAGGTCTCCAGATTGTAGAGATCTCACCTTGTAGAGATGGCAAAGAGACCCTGTTGGTATAGACTCTGACTTCTTTCTGTCCCTTGTCACCCTGAGCCCTCTTGGGAAAGTGCCTCTGGCTGCCCACAGCAACCTTCCCCAGGCAAGGCAATCCTAAGGGCTGAACTTGCACCATTGACAAGCCAGGACCAGCCCCCTCCCCCCTCAGCTGCGCTGCGAATTTGGGCCATACAGCAGACCTTGCTGTTGTCATTTGAACTTGCAGGTGCCCGGTTCCCATGCCTCCATCTTAACTAACACTGTACTTGGGCAAGGAAGAGAGCAGCTGCTGTGGCTCTGGCAAGTCCTGTGGAAAGATACATCGGACCTCTGCATCTGAAGGAGGCTACAAACTAGAGCAGGCCATTTGCTCTGACTTGAACGATCATGTCTCTATGAAATGCCTATGAACTTCAGCCTCATTGCCATAGGTTGCTGCCCTCTCTGGTGGGAAATAACACCATTGCAAGAGATTTCAGACAGCACAGAGCTCAGTGGTAGACAATTACCACTAGTGTGCATGAAGCCCTGGGTTTGACATCCAAAGTACATGCACACAAGAGGCCTGGCAAGCAGGTAGTTCAGAGAGCATCCTAGTTCATGTACCATGTAAAGATGCAGCAAGACACACCATATAAGCTGATACCAAATCTGCCAGCACTTTCACATTAAACTTCCCAGCCTCTGTAACTTTAAGGATAGAAGACTCTTGTTTCTAAGTAATTCAGACTAAGGTAATAACAAATAGTAGTAGGAACAGTCTGTCTTAGTTAGGGTTTTACTGCTGTGAACAGACACCATGACCAAGGCAAGTCTTATAAAAAACAACATTTACTTGGGGCTGCCTTACAGGTTCAGAGGTTCAGTCCATTATCATCAAGGTGGGAGCATGGCAGCATCCAGGCAGGCATGGCGCAGGCAGAGGTGAGAGTTCTATGTCTCCATCTAAAGGTTGCTAGTGAAAAACTGACTTCCAGGCAGCTAGGGTGAGGGTCTTAAACCCACACCCACAGTAACACACCTACTCCAACCAAGTCACACCTATTCCAACAAGGCCACACCTCGAAATGGTGCCACTCCCTGGTCCAAGAATATACAAACCATACATCACATAGTCTTAGATATCGTTCAAGGGCAGGGCAAGCCACATGTTCTAACTTTGTATCAATAGTGGTTATCACAAGCCCTCGTAACTAGTGGTTTTTCAATTTTTGTTTATTTAAAATTTCCTGTAATGTTTTTAATGAAAAAAATGTTCAGTTTTCATCACCAAAATCTATTTTTTTGGTAAGTTTTATTCCTGATTATTTATAGTAAAAGTGTTAGAGAAAGATGCAGTGGGCGGTGAGGAGCTGGTCCCAAGGCTATGGTCAGATCCTAAACTACAAGGCTCCCACTATGCTGATGCCTTTCTCTGAGGTCTGACTCGGTGGTTTGAGCATTTCCTGGAGCATGTGGGCCCCGTGCTGATTGATGATCTGCAGGGAAAGGACTCTGTAGCTCCTAAGAATGAAGGGAGTCCTCTCTCCCACTGCTTTCCTTGAGGGAACTCGGAGGTCCTTATGTGACCCGAGATTCAATCTATTTCTGGCTCTATGTAGAACAGCAAACCTGCTAATGGGAGCATTATCGTCATGTTATTTTTAATGTTATTCCCTGACTAATCAATTATTTCCAGCTCAGCTAAGCCTTCCACCTCAGGCTGTCCTGCCTCTCCCAACTCCTCCTAACTCAGAGCCTCAGGGCCTACAGAAGCAGCAGGGGTGGTGGGAAGCTCTGAAGGAGTCTAACAAACCGGAGAGCTGAGGTGAATCCTGGAGGACATTTTAGGACACTTAGGCACAGCTTTCTTCAAGTTCATTTCTTAGCTAGCATCTCTCTCAAAAGGTTTGTGGTGGCACATGCCTTTAATCCCAGCACTTGGGAGGCAGAGGCAGGCGGATTTCTGAGTTCAAGGCCAGCCTGGTCTACAGAGTAAGTTCCAGGATAGCCAGGGCTATACAGAGAAACCCTGTCTTGAAAAACAAAACAAAACAAAACAAACAAAAAACGGGTTTCCAAAGTGAAGCCACTTTAATGAATTGCTGTGGTTATTATTCAGGAAAACTGTCAGATGCTGAAGTCTAGTCCCTCTGTCCACGTTTCCATGAACATAACAAACACATGTACTCTGCTCAGTGGTTGAGTTAGCCAGCTTTCATGAAGGAGACGTGTGAAGATAGAAGTACTTATCCCAGTAACAATGAAGAAAATGCCTGGCTAAATAACCTTGGGTTATCATTGCACGTGGATTTAAACTGCTGCCAGGCACTGCAAGCAGGTCTGCTCATGAGAAGTTCTTACATACTTTAGGAGAGTGAACCATCAACATATACAGAAGTATGATGTTCTGGTGCAATCTAATGCCACCTTATGGATTTCCTATAAGCAAAAATAATAATAATAATAATAATAATGTATATGAATGTTCACTGTACTGCTATTTGTAGTAGTAAGAATTCTCAAAACCTTATTCTTGGCAATGGGAGAGTGTCTGTTGATCTTGGGTCCCGGGCCCCTTGGAGACCAGTCTGTGCAGGTCAGGGTGAGCGAGCAGACTGCAGAAGTGACCCAGCTTCTGGGACAGACCCCATTTCGGGCTCCAGACATCCGGGCACCTTCCCCGCCAGAGGAGAGGTGTCCACCCAGAAGGGCTCTACCGGAGCACCTGGGGGAGCCATCTTGGGTCCCGGATCCCTCAGAGACCAGTCTGTGCAGGTGAGCATGCAGACTGCAGAGGCAGCACATCTTCTGGGACAGGCCCTGTTTCGGGGCTTCATCTTCAGCCAGGAGGCAGGTCTAAACACCAGATATCTGTGCACCTTCCCTGCAAGAAGAGAGCTTGCCTGAAGAGAGTACTCTGACCACTGAGACTCAGGAGAGAGCTAGACTCCCAGGACTGCTGAGAGAGGCTAAAAGAATCAAAGGAGGAACAAGCTCCAACCAGAGACAACTATAACAACTAACTCCAGAGATTACCAAAGGCAAAGGCAAACGTAAGCATCTTACTAACAGAAACCAAGACCACTCACCATCATCAGAACCCAGTATTCCACCTCAGCCAGTACTGGATACCCCAACACACCTGAAAAGCAAGACTCAAATTTAAAATCATATCTCATGATGCTGGCAGAGGACATCAAGAAGGGCATTAATAACTCACTTAAAAAAATACAGGAGAACACTGCTAAAGAGGTAGAAGTCCTTAAAGAATTACAGGAAAACACAATCAAACGGGTGATGGAATTGAACAAAACCATCCAAGACCTAAAAAAGGGAATAGAAACAATAAAGAAAACCCAAAGTGAGACAACTCTGAAGATAGAAAACCTAGTAAAGAAATTTGGAATCATAGATGTGAGCATCAGAAACAGAACACAAGAGATGGAGGAAAGAATCTCAGGTGCAGAAGATTCCATAGAGAACATGGACACAACAATCAAAGAAAATGCAAAATGCAAAATGCAAAAAGATCCTAACTCAAAACATCCAGGAAATCCAGGACACAATGAGAAGACCAAACCTATGGATAATAGTAGATGAGAATGAAGATTTTCAACTTAAAGGGTCAGCAAATATCTTAAATAAAGTTATAGAAGAAAATTTCCCAAACCTAAAGAAAGAGATGACCATGTACATACAAGAAGCCTACAGAACTCCAAATAGTCTGGACCAGAAAAGAAATTCCTCCCAACACATAATAATCAGAACAACAAATGCACTAACTATAGAATATTAAAAGCAGTAAGGGAAAAAGGTCAAGTAACATATAAAGGCAGGCCTATTAGAATTATGCCAGACTTCTCACCATAAACTATGAAAGCCAGAAGATCCTGGACAGGTGTTATACAGACCCTAAGAGAACACAAATGCCAGCCCAGACTACTATACCCATCAAAACTCTCAATTACCATAGATGAAGAAACCAAAGTATTCCATGATAAAACCAAATTTACACAATATCTTTCCACGAATCCAGCCCTTCAAAGGATAATAAAGGGAAAACACCAACACAAGGACAGAAACTACACCATAGAAAATGCAAGAAAGTAATCTTTCAACAAACCTAAAAGAAGACAGCCACAAGAACAGAATCCCAACTTTAACAACAAAAATAACAGGAAGCAACAATTACTTTTCTTTAATTTCTCTTAACATCAATGGACTCAATTCCCCAATAAAAAGACATAGACTAATAGACTGGTTACACAAACAGGATCCAACATTTTGTTGCTTACAGGAAACCCACCTCAGGGAAAAGGACAGACACTACCTCAGAGTGAAAGGCTGGAAAACAATTTTCCAAGCAAATGGTCCGAAGAAACAAGCTGGAGAGCCATTCTAATATCGAATAAAGTTGACTTCCAACCCAAGTTATCAAAAAAGACAAGGAGGGGAACTTCATATTCATCAAATGTAAAATCTACCAAGATGAACTCTCAATTCTGAATATCTATGCTCCAAACACAAGGGCAGCCACATTTGCTACATCCACTCCAGTAGTGACAAGCATGACAGGCCCCCAAAAACCTGGGCACTGTCCCAAGGCAAAAAGTTCACAGAAACTTAGCCTCCTGGAATCGTGGCATCCTGTATAAAGAATACTCCAATGTCCTTGCTTTAGTTGGTAAATGGATCTGTATGCTTTCCCTTAATACCGCTTTATTACAAGTGCTCCTAAGGATTGATATTTTGACATATAACTAAGTTAGATTCTAGGCAGCCCTTGATCCGCAGTCCTTGATCCCACCTTGATGGATAGCAAAGTCACTGCCCTACACAGAAATTTACCATTATCTAGGAAGAAGGAAGTTTGTAGCCTAAAGAGGAACCAGAGTAGATACTTAGAACTATAGATAGCTGAGTTACACCCATACACAAGTATTTACAATGACGTAAGGGGCAGATGGACTATACAATAGACTAGAGTAGGAACTATGGCAAGAGCGAGAAGCCCTTGCCCCTGGCTTCTAAGATTAAGTGGACCTTAGGGGGAGCTGTTTTTGATCCCAGTTGTTAACACTGAATTTTATACTAGTTGGTTCCTGCCAGTTCTTCCGTGTTTGCATTCCTGTTTTGTGTAAGAATCCAGTAACCTCTTTGTACCTTGCCAGTGTGTCACCCAACTTCCCTATTTTCTGTATTAAAAGTTTGATGCTCGATTTGACAAATTACATCCAGATCCAGCACACTCTCTCATGTCTAAGTCTGTCTGTCCATTTCCACCGACTCCTTGCCCACCTGTGACCAGAGACCCGTTCCATGCAGAGAAGGGACCAAGATGGTCTGCGGCACACATTCATTAAATAAACTTTGGTAAGCTCAAATTACACATTGCACCTCACACAATAATAGTGGGAAACTTCAACACCCCACTCTCACCAATGGACAGATCCTGGAAACAAAAACTAAAGAGAAACACATGGACACTAACAGAAGTTATGAAACAAATGGATTTAATAGATATCTACAGAACATTTTATCCTAAAACAAAAGGATATACATTCTTTTCAGCGCCACATGGTACCTCCTCCAAAATTGACCATATAATTGGTCAGAAAACAGACCTCCACAGATACAAAAATATTGAAATTATACCATGCATCCTATCTGATCACCACGGATTAAGGCTGATCTTCTATAACAACATAAATCATAGAAAGCCAACATTCACATGGAAACTGAACAACACTCTACTCAATGATACCTTGGTCAAGGATGAAATAAAGACTTTTTAGAGTTTAATGAAAATGAAGCCACAACATACCCAAATTTATGGGACACAATGAAGGCATTCCTAAGAGGAAAACTCATAGCCCTGAGTGCCTCCAAAAAGAAACTAGAGAGAGCATACACTAGCAGCCTGACAGCACACCTAGAAGCTTTAGAACTAAAGGAAGCAAATTCACCCAAGAGGAGTAGAGGGCAGGAAATAATCAAACTCAGAGCTGAAATCAACCAATGGAAACAAAAAGAACAATTCAAAGAATCAACCAAACCAGGAGCTGGTTCTTTGAGAAAATCAACAAGATAGATAAACCCTTAGCCAGACTAACTAGAGGGCACAGGGAAAGCATCCTAATTAACAAAATCAGAAATGAAAAAGGAGACATAGCAACAGAACCTGAGGAAATCCAAAACATCATCACATCCTACTACAAAAGACTATACTCAACAAAACTAGAAAACCTGGATGAAATGGACAACTTCCTAAACGACACCAGGTACCAAAGTTAAATCAGGATCAGATTAACGATCTAAACTGTCCTATTTCCCCTAAAGAAATAGAAGCAGTCATCAATAGTCTCCCAACCAAAAAAAAAAAAAAAAAAAAAAAAAAGCCCAGGACCAGATGGGTTTAGTGCAGAGTTCTATCAGACCTTCAAAGAAGACCTAATTCCAACTCTTCTCAAACTATTCCACAAAATAGAAACAGAAAGTACTCTACCCAATTCATTCTCTGAAGCCACAATTACTCTGATACCTAAACCACACAAAGATCAACAAAGAAAGAGAACTTCAGACCAATTTCCCTTATGAATATTGATGCAAAAATTCTCAATAAAATCCTTGCAAACTAAATCCAAGAACACATCAAAACGATCATCTATCATGACCAAGTAGGCTTCATCCTAGGGATACCGGGATGGTTTAATATATGGAAATCCATCAACGTAATCCACTATATAAACAAACTCAAAGACAAAAACCACATGATCATCTTGTTAGATGCTGAGAAAGCATTTGACAAAATCCAACACCCCTTCATGATAAAAGTCTTGGAAAGATCAGGAATTCAAGGACTGTGGGACACCTGACTCGCCAGCAAGAAAGACACCACAATAGGATCCTTCTGCACACATTTATTGGGCTGCGCATTGACTGTGTAGGCAAAAGACAACGAGCCCTGGGCCTCTCACTCTTATATACTATCAGTTCCCATCCACTCACAGCAGGCCACATCACCTCACCAGGTACGCAGCTTCAGCTAATCAGGGCAGCAGGGGCATATCTCCACCAAAATGGCTTCGCCAGTAACCTGGTACACCTGTGCAGCTCTCAGGATGTTTGTGGTTTATATGAGGAAGTCAGGTGCAAGTCATACGACTTAGCTGCAGTCCCTGGCGCCTTTGGGACTGCCACCACACCCGCTCCCCACAAAGGACCATACCTAAACATAATAAAAGCAATATACAGCAAACAAGTAGCCAACATCAAACTAAATGGAGAGAAACTTGAAACAATCCCACTAATATCAGGGAATAGACAAGGCTGACCACTTTCTCCCTACCTATTCAACATAGTACTTGAAGTTCTAACCAGAGCAATTCAACTACAAAAGGAGATCAAGGGAATACAAATTGGAAAGGAAGAAGTCAAAATATCACTATTTGCAGGTGATATGATAGTATATATAAGTGACCCCAAAAATTCCACCAGAGAACTCCTAAACCTGATAAACAGCTTCAGTGCAGTAGTTGGATATAAAATTAACTCAAAGAAATCAATGACTTTTCTCTACACAAAGGATAAAGGGGCTGAGAAAGAAATTAGGGAAACAACACCTTTCACAATAGTCACAAATAATATAAAATACCTTGGTGTGACTCTAATTAAGAAAGTGAAAGATCTGTATGATAAGAACTCAAGTCCCTGGAGAAAGAAATTGAAGATCTCAGAAGATGGAAAGATCTCCCATGCTCATGGATTGGCAGGATTAATATAGTAAAAATGGCTATCTTGCAGAAAGCAATCTGCAGATTCAATGCAATCCCCATCAATATTCCAACTCAATTCTTCACTGAGTTAGAAAGTGCAATTTGCAAATTCATCTGGAATAAAAAACAAAAAACAAAAAACCTAGGATAGCAAAAACTATTCTCAACAATAAAAGAATCTCTGACCTGGAGGGCATCATCTTGAGTGAGGTAACACAATCACAAAGGAACTCACACAATATGTATTCACTGATAAGTGGATATTAGCCCAAAACTTAGGATACCCAAGATATAAGATACAATTTGCTAAACGCATGAAACTCAAGAAGAATGAAGACCAAAGTGTGGACGCTATGCCCCTTCTTAGAATTGGGAACAAAACACCCATGGAAGGAGTTACAGAGACAAAGTTCGTAGCTGTGATGAAAGGATGGACCATCTAGAGACTGCCATATCCAGGGATCCATCCCATAATCAGCTTCCAAACACTGACACCATTGCATACACTAGCAAGATTTTGCTGAAAGGACCCAGATATAGCTGTCTCTTGTGAGACTATGTCGGGGCCTAGCAAACACAGAAGTGGATGCTCACAGTCAGCTATTGGATGTATCACAGGGCTCCCAATGGAGAAGCTAGAGAAAGTACCCAAGGAGTTAAAGGGATCTGCAACCCTATAGGGGGAACAACATGATGTACTAACCAGAACCCCGGAGCTCTTGTCTCTAGCTGCATATGTATCGAAAGATGGCCTAGTTGGCCATCACTGGAAAGAGAGGCCCATTGGACTTGCAAACTTTATATGCCCCAATACAGGGGAATGCCAGGGCCAAAAGAATGGGAATGGGTGGGTAGGGAAGTGGGGGGAGGTATGGGGGACTTTTGGGATAGCATTGGAAATGTAATTGAGGAAAATATGTAATAAAAAATATTAAAAATTAAAAAAAAAAGAATCTCTGGTGGAATCACCATGCCTGACCTCAAGCTGTACTACAGAGCAATTGTGATAAAAAAAAAAAACTGCATGGTACTGGTACAATGACAGAAAGGTAGATCAATGGAATACAATTGAAGACCCAGAAATGAATCCACACAGCTACGGTCACTTGATCTTCGACAAGGGAGCTAAAACCATCCAGTGGAAAAAGACAGCATTTTCAACAAATGGTGCTGGCACAACTGGAGGTTATCATGTAGAAGAATGCGAATTGAGCCATTCTTATCTCCTTGAACAAATCTCAACTCTAAGTGGATCAAAGAATTCCACATAAAACCAGAGACACAGAAACTTATAGAGGAGAAAGTGGGGGAAAAGCCTCAAAGCTATGGACACTGGGGAAAAATTCCTAAACAGAACAGCAATGGCTTGTGCTACAAAATCAAGAATTGACAAATGGGACCTCATGAAATTGCAAAGTTTCTGTAAGGCAAAGGACACTGTCAATAAGACAAAAAGGCCACCAACAGATTGGGAAAGGATTTTTACCAATCCTAAATCTCACAGGGGACTAATATACAAAGATATAATATACTATATATAAAGATATAATATACTATATATACTATATATAAAGATATAATACATACAAAGATATAATATACAAATATACTTATATAAAAAGAGATCAAGAAGCTGGACTCCAGAAATTCAAATAACCCCATTAAAAATGGGGTACAGAGCTAAACAAAGAATTCTCAAGTGAGGAATACCGAAGGGCTGAGAAGCACATGAAAAAATGTTCAACATCTTTAATCATCAGGGAAATGCAAATCAAAACAACCTTGAAATTCCACCTCACACCAGTCAGAATGGCTAAGATCAAAAATTCAGGTGACAGCAGATGCTGGCGAGGATGTGGAGAAAGAGACACTCCTCCATTGTTGGTGGGATTGCAAGCTTGTACAACCACTCTGGAAATCAGTCTGGCAGTTCCTCAGAAAATTGGACATAGTACTACCAGAAGATCCAGCAATACCTCTCCTGAACATATATCCAGAAGATGTTCCATCTGGTAGTAAGAACACATGCTCCACTATGTTCATAGCAGCCTTATTTATAATAGCCAGAAGCTGGAAAGAACCCAGATGTCCCTCAACAGAGGAATGGATACAGAAAATGTGATACATTTATACAATGGAGTATTACTCAGCTATTAAAAACAATGAATTTATGAAATTCTTGGGCAAATGGATGTATCTGGAGGGTATCATCCTTAGTGAGGTAACCCAATCACAAAAGAAGTCATTAGATATGCACTCACTGATAAGTGGATTTTAGCCCAGAAACTTAGAACACCTAAGATACAATTTGCAAAACACAAGAAAATCAAGAAGAGGGAAGACCAATGGGTGGATACATCATTCCTCCTTAGAATAGGGAACCAAATACCCATGAAAGAAGTCACAGAGACAAAGTTTTGAGCTAAGACGAAAGGATGGACTATCCAGAGACTACTCCACCCAGAATCTATCCCATAATCAGCCACCAAACCTAGACACTATTGAATATGTCCCCAATGAAGAAGCTAGAGAAAGCATCCAAGGAGCTGAAGGGGTCTGCAACCTTATAGGTGGAACAACAATATGAACTAACCAGCACCCCCAGAGCTCGTGTCTCAAGCTGCATATGTAGCAGAAGATGGCCTAGTCAGCCATCACTGGGAAGAGAGGCCCCTTGGTCTAGCAAACTTTATATGCCCCAGTACAGGGGAATGCCAGGGCTAAGAAGTGGGAGTGGGTGGGTAGGGGAGCAGGGCGGGGAGAGGATATAGGAAATTTTCGGGAAAGCATTTGAAACGTATATAAAGAAAATATCTAATAAAAAAGAAAGAAAGAAAGAAAGAAAGAAAGAAAGAAAGAAAGAAAGAAAGAAAGAAAGGAAGAAAGAAAGGAAGGAAGGAAGGAAGGAAGGAAGGAAGGAAGGAAGGAAGGAAGAAAGAAAGAAAGAAAGAAAGAAAGAAAGAAAGAAAGAAAGAAAGAAAGAAAGAAAGTCTGTTAACTTGGTGCTATTTGGCTACCCAGTAGCTTCTTTTTAGAAATGAGTTCTTGTTCAATTCACACTTAACACTCTTATTGAAACAATTCCCCCATGCCCCAGGTCTTGCCATCTTTCTGTTCCTTTTACTGTCTCTCTTTATATTAAATAAACAAGTATGCCTTAGGGTTTAATTTTAATCCTTCTGTTGAGTTTTGGTTATATATTTAAAGTTATCTCCTCACAGGTTTCTCTAGGAATCACAATGTAAATATTTACTTTATCATATTAACCTCAGGTTTAACTTCAGAAGAATACAGTTGTTCAATTCCAATGTAGCTCCATCCCCCAATATTGATGCTATTATAACTATATGAATCCTGAATTGTAGATCGTATTTACTTATGTGTCTTAGATGATCATAGAAATGGTAAGATTTCGTATAATATACATAATACACCATGTCAGATATATCTCCTACACTGTACATTCAATAACACTGTGTCATTAATTCTCTTTTTGAAAAATTAAGGGGTCAAAATTAAAATATATAAACCTATTTTATAATCTGGTCACTTTCATTTCTTCCTGTAGACGAGTTACCATCTGCTGAGACATCTCAGTTGAAGTAGCTACCTCACTTCAGTACATTCTCTAAGGCAGCACTCTCTCATTTTCTGGTTCTGGGAATGTCTTTATTTCATCTTTATTTTTGAAGTACATTTCTGTTTGATGTAGAGTCCTTGGTGGACAGCCTTTTTCTTTCAGCACCTTGGCTATACCAGTCCACTGCCTTTGGGCTGCCGATCTTTTGAAAAAGAATCTCTAATGCTTTCCATTTAATATTGTTTTTGTTATCACCATATTCAAATGTGTTCATTCATTTCAATATTACAAATTGTCTTATCGAAGTAAATTTATTTGACCCATATGGCAGATAACATATGCACCTTGCTTTCAGATTTTGCAATGTTTTGGGGGTGTTTTGTTTTGTTTCTCTGCCCACTTACCTTCGAGTTTGCATGTTCTTAAAAGGTGGGTGACTGAGCCCAGGCTCATTCTCCTACAAAGATACGACTTTGTGTCAAGTCCCGATTAACTGAAAACAGAGATAAATCAGAGCCGGTGCACTGGAAACCTGCAGCACCTGGACAAGGAGAGACCCAGAGGAAGGTCTAGCAAGCATGACAGGGTGAGTGACAAGTAAAGCAGTCAACAGAGAGGAAGGTATGCCATCAAGGGTGTCTGTGAAGAAGGTCACGATACCATTCAGGTGAATGGAATCAAAGAAAGACTCAGTGTGGCTCTAGGAGCACAGCTCACTCCTGCTTGTGTAACCTTGAGTGACATACCACCTTCTCTGAGCCTTATTTCCCATTTCTTAAATAGGGCTAAAGGCTCCCACTGTTATAAGGTTAATGTGCTGCCTAGAATTATTATGCATACGTTTTCCACACAGTACATGTGACATAGCAGTTGTAACGATCTACACGGTTAGAAATGCAGGTGCTGATAATTTAACAGACTGTTGCTCTTACAGGCCAGTCAAAGCTTAGGTGTAGGTACTTGATGAACAATTAAGAATTGAGAAACAGGACAGCATTCTAACTACAGGGGTGAAAAGGTCAGGGTTGAGCTATGTCCAAAAGTCACCTACATAGACTGCTCTTATTTCTACCTCAAGTGTCCTGAGACAATGATATGACATGAACACTGTTCAACCATCCATGACGTTTCTTTATCAACAATGGGTCCATGCTGTTCTCCAGTTCCCACGAATCAGTAACAAATAACATAAGAAAATTAAAATAGTGAAAGCATTTCTTTTGCTTGGACTTCTTCCACATGGGTGGGTCTTAGCAAGATAGCTGATGCAGGTGGCCCTCAGCTGCAGTCAAGGTGATTAGAAAGCTGGGGAGAGCCATCATCAGAGGATTTGTCACTCACATGATGCTGGCTGCCAGCTAAGACCTCAGGAACTGTGGTCTAGAACATCTAGCCATGGCATCTCAATCCCACGGACTGGTTCCTCGCCTTCTCAAAGGGCAGCAGTTCTAAGGGAGAAGAAAGCATCAATCCATGTTTGAAGAAAGAAGGTCGAAATTTCCATTGAAAACAGGCTTGTGTGGGATATAATGTTGACTTCGTCTCTAGAGAGAGAAAAAAATCTGTAACTAAGCGAGTTTTTAAAAAACACGTAATCAAAATGAAAGGAAAACCCAGGCTTCTCATGTCCTCCTCCAGGGTCTAGCCTGGGATTCTCCCTTACCTCCCTATCTATACTTTCTCCACAGCCAGCAAATTTAGCCCTGGTCCCATGTTTCATTCCCTAGCCTGGTCTGACCATCCCCACCCACCTGCACTGTAGCCAACCTTCAAGCCAACCCACCTGCAACCACCCACAGGTCGCTTTTGCTATACTTCCATCCACACCACCCACCCAGGCTTCTCAAAGGTTTCTCCAGGGTCTAGCCTGGGAAATTTTCCTGACATCTCCATGTATACCTCCTCCCCAACTTGCCAGGTCTAACCTGGAGCCCATATATACTCCCTTGGCCTAGAATGGCCTTTTCTACCAATACCACAAATGAGCTTTAGACTTTATCCAGGATACTCCATACCTCTCTCCAAAGCAGTAGGTTGTCTCTGCTCCCCCCCTTCCCCTGCCATATCCAATATTTACACCCAGACAGATCTATTCCCATACTCCAGACTTGAGCCAGAAAGCACATCCTGTATACCAGTCCGGTCCCTTCCATCGACCTGTCTTTATTCCAACTAAGACATTTCCAACTTCTAGGCCCAAATTGTCCACACATCCTCTCTTCTGCCAAAGCTGTAGAGATAGCTATCCCTTTAATAGACTCCAAACTAACAAAAGAAGGCCACATGCCAAGATATCATGGCAAAAATATTGACAATATGAAAGAACAAACCAGTATATTCTTTCCAAAACCTATTGCCCTTTGTTGATCCCCAGAAGTGGATATCCCTACTGCAGAATGTTCTTCACAATCAGGGCTCAGAGTAGCCAGAGCTGGAACTGACCCGAATGCCTCCTCCCTAAGGACCGAGAAATGTTTGTCAATGAGAATTACCTACATGCAGCCCAGGAAATAGAATGTAGCAGGATAGCCATATGCGTCAGGGAAAAATCCAATGAGTTTAAAGAAGACACAAACTGCTCAGTGAAATGAAGAAGAAACACCTGAGTCATACCGAGGAGAAACAGACACAGGCTTTTGGGAGCAATGGCGACAGCCCAGGACTGGAGAACAGAATTCAATAAGGAAAGAGAAACAGTGAAGAGGACTTGGGCTGAAAATGTAATTGAAAACCCCAATAATTTAACTCAAAGGAAAGTCTCACAAATAGAACAAACCAGGGCGACAATGGAATATGAGGATTTGAAAATGAGTGTCTAGATCAAATGAGCAAAACACACAAAAAAAATAAACACAGAAAAAGCACATCCAAAAAATGTGTGACATCGTGAAAACCAAACCATTAAATTATAGGCATAGATGAGGAGAAAAGAATCTTAAATAAATCCTAAATAAAGAATCTGGCATACATGAGATCTTCAACAAGATCCCCAAACTAAGAAAAGACACAGGTCATCTGGAAAAAATAAACAGAGGAATATTAGCACCAGTTGACATCCTATATCAGATGGAAATAATGTGCATCTATAGGAAGTCTATCCAGACGCCAAAGAATGCATGTTATAGTCAGCAACACATGGAAGTTTTTCTAAAGAATCCTGGGACATAAAACAAATCTCACAAATTCAAAAAGATTGAAAGCACTTCTTGTTTCTTATCTGACAATGCTGTACGTCTTAAAACTGACAGCAAAGAAATTTCTAGTAAAAACACAAACTCACAGAGTGTCTAAGTTAGGGTTTTACTACTGTGAACAGACACCATGACCAAGACAACTCTTATAATGGACAACATTTAATTTGGGCTAGCTTACAGGTGCAGAGATTCAGTCCATTATCATCAAGGCAAGAGCATGGCAGCATCCAGGCAGGCATGGTTCAGGAGCAGCTGAGAGTTCTACATCTTCATCTGAAGGCCTCTAGGAAAGACTGTCTCCCACATGGTTAGGAGGAGGGTCTCATTGACCACCCCCACAGTGACACACTTCCTCCAACAAGGCCACACTTCCTAATAGTGCCATTCCCTGGGCCAAACATATACAAACCAACACATGAAGATTAGGCAATTCCTTACTAAATGATGAATGAGTCCAAGAAGAAATCAGGAAAAACGTTTCTGAAAATAAATGAAAATAAAAACAAAGTACTACAAAACATCTGCCACACATTGGAAGCAGTTACATAGGAGAGACTAACAGCTCTAAGTGCCTATCCTAAAACATTAGAAAGAGCACAATAAATTGACTCAATGACCCAACTCAAAAACCTAGAAATACAAGAAAAACAAATTCAAACCCGGTTTACAGTAAGAAATTACAACTATTAAAGCCAAAAATCAATGAAATAGAAACACAGAAAACACTGTAATCAAAAAACAAAAACAAAAAAACCCAAGAACTGATTCTTTAACAAAATAAATAGGAATGACAGACCTTTGGCCCGACTAATTGAAAGACAGAGAACCTGAATCATAAATAAATAGGGAAATATTACAACAGACACCAAAGAAATTCACAATATTAGAAGAAGATTAACAAATCAATACCACCTAAAACCTGTTCTCTATTATGCTGGAAAACCTAAAGAAAATAGATAAAACACTAAACCACCAAAATTAAGCCAAAAAGAAGTCAGCAAATTCTCTTCTCAGAGGCTTTTAGCTCCACATCTTCAAATGTAAGCCCATAGCCTGGAGTAACTGAAGCATCCAAAAAGCAAAATGGGACCACTGCAAAGATGAGAGTTGGGGAGCACTGAGAGGGGACTATCAGGGTACAACTGATCTTACTGGGGCAATGGGAAAGAAGGGTTCCTTAGGGAGGTGGAGGAAGTTAAATACAAAAGAAGGTGAGAAGGGGGCAAAATAGCAGTAAGGATGCTTAAAAAGTCATAAGGAATCATGCTAATAATTATTTATCTAAAAACTTATGACACACACAGTTCTGTATATAAGTATACATAAACAGTTTAAGTGAAAATTTCTCATTTAATTTAGCAGTGCTTTCTCCAAGAGCCAAGACCACCTAACAAAACATGGATAGCAGACATGAGAATCTCTCTTTTGAGTTGTTATCCAGGGCTGTGTGATAGACTTCCAAAGCACACAGCCTATTGCTAGTGCCCTTCGTTGACCCCCGGAGGGGGAAGCCCCTATTGCAGAAGATACCATGTACTTCCCAATCAGGGCCCAGAGTCCCCTGAACTGCAACTGAACTGAATGCCTCCTCCCTAAGGACTAGCTCTCATGGTACCAAAAGGCAACAAACAAACTTCCAAAGGAGGACCTATAATATCCATGAAACCCATCAACGCCCAGCAGGGCGTGACAATCCTAAGGATGTGCTAGTATGGCACACAGACCTCAGCAGTAACCAGCAGCTCTGTAATTGAACCTAAGAGCCACTCAACAAGAAGGATATTGTGTGCTAGAAACCTAGATAACTACTCAGTGCTAATAAGATCATGGTTATCGGAGGACACTCTATGATCACACATTTACTGAACCAGAATAATCCCTAAAGGCCATCTATAAACATTTGTCCTGATGCCCACAGGCAAGTGTAGTTAGCCTTCACCTCAAGGAAACCCCTCTTGCAACAGACAGAGACTATACAGCAAGCAACAACCAGCCAATACACACAGTTGTGGAGCCAAGTCCCAATGGATGCATCTACAAAATATTTCCACACCTAAAGCACAAGGAAACATTGAGAAAGTAGGGATGGAAAGACTGTAAGAGCCAGAAGATCAGGAGGTTTGCGCTATGAGATTGCATCTCCTAGGAATGTCAGAAGCAACACCCATAAAGTCTCACCAACATGACTGCCTAAGCATGAGCTGAGTAAGGACAATGACAAGTCATGTCAAAGTGGACAGAGGCAAAGCCCACAAGACCTAACCCCCATACAAGGAAATACAGGCACGGAAGGAATACTGAGAGTGGAAGAAACAGTCATCTCCAGGGAAGAGCACACAAAATGGTCGGTTACGGAATGGTCACCCAAAGGTCAGCCCTGAAAACATACATGTAAATAATATTATACCGACTGAGCAGGTTATATTTAGGAATATACATGTATATAAATATATGCATGGAATAATAATTTTTGAAAAAGAGCCCATCAATTTGAAAGATAGTAAAGATGGGTATGTGAGAGGGTTTTGATGGAAGAAAGGAAGGGAGAAAGATATTTCAAGTAAAAGAAATTGATTTAGTGCTAAGCAAAAGGTGGGGAGGTGGAATGTGTCCCTTCAGCTGTACACGGGAACTCCCTGTTTTCACAAACATTTTTCCCAAAAACAAATGCTGGGTTCTGTAGGAGACTCCAGCACTTCTTCAGGAAAGTTTTCTTCCATCTTCCTGTACTCAATTACATCAGGGAAGTCTCTCTTTTTTAAAAAAAAAATATTTATTTTTATTTATATGAGTACACTGTAGCTGTCTTCGGACACACCAGAAGAGGGCATCAGATCTCATTACAGATGGTTGTAGGCCACCATGTGGTTGCTAGGAATTGAACTCAGGACCTCTGGAAGAAGAGTCAGTGCTCCTAACCACTAAACCAGCCCCCAGGGCAGTCTCTTGTGGCAGATACTTACAGAAGCAATTTGATGTAAGTCACACACTCATCACCAGCATTCTGAAGATGCAAAAACTCAGTATTTCGTGAAAAACAAACTTGCTTTTTGGTCTCATTGTCAGTGAAAGAGAGTATTAAAACATCAACAAGGAATCCCAAGTCATAAAATAAGTTGGATAATTCCACCCAATAGAATATTATTCTGCCTTAAAGGGGATGGAAAGTCTGACACACACTACAGCACGGGTGGAATGTAGAACACTGAGGGTAGTACAGTAAGTCAGAGGTACAGGGTGAGCGAGCGTCCATGGCATACAGACCACCTAGAACAGCTGACTGTGGTGGAAGCCAACGCTGGGGGTCTAGTGCTGGGGAAAAGAGGAGTGAGGAGTCAGTGTTGATTAGACGCCGTGTTTGACTTGGGGACGGCAACAAGGTCAGACAGTGGGTGACGACTCTGGATATTGACATGCTTACTGCCATGAAACTGTATACTGAAAATCGTGACGTGTGAAGCTTGTGTGTAATAGACATGACATAATAAGAAAACTAAGAACAAATAATGGATGTGTTATTTGGATCTACCTGTTATCTACCAAGTCAATGACTGGGCAGTCTAGAGACTATTTTGTGAGCTGTACTGAAAGGCTGCTCTGTCTTCATAGCTTACATATATTTCACTTCCTATGCAAACAATACTGCTTCCAATTGACCCTCACTGATCTCAACAGTGAGCAGCTTTGGCCAGATGGTTTGCCTAAGTAGTCAGTTGGTCACTCAGTCATCAGCTAGGAGGTGATAGCAATGATGTCATCTGAAAGGGAAAGACGTAGCTATTACAAAGCCTGGGTGAAAGCTCTCTCAAGAATATCTCCTCCTGCCCAGGGCATGTGGCTAGGGAGATGCATCCGCTCAGGGTGAAGGAGGAAAAAGGTCCATATTTGAAATCCTAAAGCAAGAACTCTGCTCACTGCACGTGTGCACAGACCAATGCAGAGACAGGAAGGACTCTGTGGATGTATATTAACCATCCCATACTGTTTTAGCGCAATCATTAATAATAATGCTGTCATTCAAACTGAAAACATCTAGGAGAGAGAAATAGGAAAGGTGAACCCTGGGACAATAGCATAAAATAAGACTGCCTGGGTATATGAACCGTTATAGGAGTGGGGCCTGTGCCTTCATAAAGCAGAACGATGATTAAACAAGCCTGACAAGAAGAGTCATTGCAAGCATTAGATAATATGATTCTGAAAGCATTTCATATGATCTAGTGTTGTAGAAATAGATTTGTATATCGATCCGTACATGACTCCTTGGCCACAGATTATTTCCAAATGAGTTTCACTATCACTTTCTAAATTTCCATAAAGTATCTTGCTGTGATCTTAATAGGCATTGCAGTAAATTGATACACTCATCTGGGGAGTCTTCCCCACTATTTTTAGTCTTTCAGATAAATAGTATGGTGTGGCTCCCTTAATGGTTCTCATTAAAGTGTTATAGATTCGTTTAATAAATCCCTTTGTCCTGAATTATATTAGTAGCCAAGGCGTTAATGTTCCATTGCTGTTTTAGCACAGTTGTGCTTTGGTCACGTCACCCGGCTTCATATCTCCATGTGCCTGGAGACTGTCTGTGTACCGAGGGAAGCGTACACCCTCTCTCCACACATTTGCCCCATTTCAAACCCTTGCCTCCCAGTTTCCATTCCAAATTGTGTACCCCGAAAATTCCACCCCACGAAGGGTAATGCTTGTCTACGGAGGCACCTCAAAGTCAACATAACAAGAGGAAACTCCCTCTTCCTCCAGGAACCTCTTCTCTGCTGTACAACAGATACGTGGGAGGCAGCCTCGACCCTGCCTTTCCTCTCACTTGCAGCTCATCAGATTCCAAGTCACACACACACTCCTCTCCAGCCCCATGGCTTATCTAGCTTCAGCTTTCGGGCAAGAAATAGACAAGATTTTGGATTGGGTTTTGAATTTTTGACAGTTCTGTTTTACCTCCCCTCCCCCAATTCTTCCCCTATCCTTAAACACATGCAAGCTATTGTCATACTATACTTAAAAGGATCTTTCTTTTTGCTAATGCTCCTCCACTTAGAATCCCTTCAAAGCTATCCATAATTTTTAGAATAAAAATAAGCTTCATCCTCTATGAGGATATGCTCAGAGCCCATGGCTCAGTCTACCTACATCCACAGCCCCGTGTCTCAACATTGAGCCACCTGCCTACCCTTTACCCCCTTTATTGCAGATGTGCTGACACATCTGTTGCCATCTAAACCAGCTGCCTTGGCCTCTGAACTCTGTATTACCCTTTTTCCCCCCACTGAGGATTATGCTAAATTCTTTCACCTGTAACAGATTCTTAGCTCTCCCAAAGCCTTCTCTCACCTCCTTGGAGTTTGATTGACAGATGGAAGTTCATATACATCAGAGGTGGGCATCCTTGTAGTAACTGGCTTCTTCTGAGGACAACATAAAGCATTTCTTGTTCTCGGAGTCTCAATGTCCAATTTTTAAAAAGTAGGTAAGAACCTGAAACAGAGCAGTACTGGAGGCTTGGTGGTACATGAAACCAGCTGCTTGAAGTGAGAAGGAAAACTTCTATTTGTTCATCATGAGTGTTAAACACATCAAAATCATAGTCACAACCGACTCATATCCAGGACATTCACAGAGATAACTGTTACTCTGTCCAGGTGATGGTTTGCAGCTTCTGCTAGGACTGCTGACCAAGGACACAGGTGGTCATTAAAACAAGGTTGTAAGGTAGGAAATTCATGGGGCTGAGTCACTGCCTTACTTACAAGGGAAAAAACCCCTTGTTTGCTGCTTATATCACATTTTAAATTACCAGTTATAAATAAAGGGCACACTGTTCACGTGCTAAAGCCCTAAGAAACAGAATGACCAAGGATGGTGCCACATAGCCCAGGAAATGGCCTGCTAGGTTCTGGACAAGTCTATAGCAGAAGGGGGAGTAGTAAACAGATATCAGTAGATATTTACTATTTAATTTTGTAGTTAATATCATTTAGTTTGTTTAAAATGCCATGTACAACAACTTAGATGTCCTTCAACCAAAGAATGGATACAGAAAATGTGGTACATTGACACAATGGGGCATTAATCAGCCATTTAAAAAATAAAATCATGAAATTCACAAACGGAACTAAAAAAAAAACAAAAAAAAAAACAAAAATTCATCCTGGGTGAGGTAATCCAGTCCCAGAGAGAAAATTTTGGTATGGATTTGATTGTATGTGGATATTAGTTGTTATATCAATGATAACAAAGATGCATTCCCTGGAAACACAGAGGTTAAATATAGAGGAAGGAATGAGGGATGAGGGAGGCAGAGAAGTCTCCATAGGGAAAAGAAACAGAATAGATAGTGTTCTATCTGGACAGAGTAACAGTTATCTCTGTGAATGTCCTGAATATGAGGCGATTGTGACAATGATTTTGATGTGTTTAACACACATGCTGAACAAATAGAAGTTTTCCTTCTCATTTCATGGATAGATGGGGAGTGTACTGAAACGAGAGGATCTGGTGGAGAAGGGGAGAAGGGAAGAAATACAGAGAGAGCACACTAAAATTTGAAGGGTAGTGTAGAAACCTAATAGAGTAGAAGCCTCCTAACATATACATGTATATGAAGGCAATCTAAAGGAAATCACCAAATAACGGGGAAAACAAAAAACCCCAACTGCCATCACTTGTCAATAAACGAAGCTTCCTGTATGGGCACTGGGTAACATCTAATTAAGTTATTGACCATAGGAGTCCCATGGGACTCTCCAAACAACCCAGCCTGTTGCCAAGACCATAGATTGCTCTCTGCAAACTGACGGTAAAACCCCATTGCAGAAGACAACACCTACACAACTCCCTGGAGAAGCGTTGCTGATACACATGTAGATCCTGCACCACTATATGGTAGCACTTTGCTTTCCTATACCAAAGGGAAATTTAAATACCAAGCCATCCACAAGCCCTTTGATCTACAATGGTGTCCTGATTGCAAGATATGTTACGGCAAATGTTGGCACAGAGCTTGTGGGACTAACTGACCAATATCTGATTTGACTTAAGACATGAGATGAAACCTATACACAACACTGCTTGAGTGACCAAAAACCTGAGACTAGATAGCTCAGGGACTTAGGGTCAAGCCACATACTAATGTTCTTACAACAACAGTGCAATAAAATGAATTCTAATGACAATCTGCTATACTTATAGATCAGTGTCTTGCTCAGCCCATCATCAGAGACGCTTCCTCCTGCTGCAGATGGAAACAAACACAGAGACTTACATCAAGAAATTGTGCAGAAACTCAGCCCTGAACAAGATGTTTCTATCAAATCCCTCCCCCGACCCCAGGGTTCAGGAACCCCAAGGAATAAGAGACAGAGTGTAAAAGCCACAGGAGGAGAAGGGTCCAAGAAAACACACCCCCTAAACCAACAAGATCAGCACACATGAACTCACAGAGATGGAGAGCACACAAAGAACCTGCATGGGTCTGCACCAGATGTGGTCTTAGAGATGAAAGGAGAAGTGAGCACATGCCTGCATCCCTAACTCAGAAGCTCTTTCCCCTGGATAACAACTTGCAAATGAAAATTTAGAATAAATTTTCATAGAAAACAAAATACTCTTAAGAGTAGGCTGCACGCCCAGCGGTAGATGGCAGAATGAACTCAGTGGCATCTTGGGAGGTTCCCATCTCATAATGTTGTGTCAGGGCTTTGTGTGTGTGTGTGTGTGTGTGTGTGTGTGTGTGTGTGTGTGTGTGTGTGTGAACAACTGTCTCTCTGGTTCTTGCGTCTTCTCTTGGGCTCCTTCTGTTTGTTTGTTTAATCCAATTACAATGTGTCAGCTTTTGTTTAATTTTATCATATCATGTCATGTCATATCATACTATACTTTTGTATCATATTCCCTTAGAAACCTTTTCATTTTCTAAAGAGAGACAGAAAGGGTATGGATGAGGAGGGGAGGAACAGGGAAGAGTAGGGAGAAGGGAAACTGTAATCAGAATATATTATGTAAGAAAAAAATCTAATTTCAATAAAAAAAGAAATAACTTCACTTTTGGATGAAGATTTTTTTTTAAAATGAGGTACCAGTATTCAATGTATCACTGCCACTGTAAGGTTCACTACAACTTTAAAACTGTTTACCATGTAACCTCAAAGCACAGAAAATATATTGGACATTGTTTATTCTGAAACAAAAATGACCAGCACTGACTGCATCTATAGTCTAGGAAATCAACAGTCAGGCTTTATGGCTATTGTTTATTTTAAACCATGTAATTCTAAATAAACTATAATGAAAAGGTTAAAAGAAACGCCATGTAGGTACAACCTTTAGCTTCACTCATTACTGATGTGCTTTCTATATGTTTTTACATGCTATGAGGGAAGAACACCCCTGGACACTATGTTCCCAGAAGACCACTTCTTACTCTTTGTCACCAGCCTCTGCTAGGCTAACCCATGGTCACCTTGGTGCTGCTACACTGTCTTCACCCCAGAATTTGTACCCACTGAAACTGCATGCTAACCTCTCTCTTTAGCTGTTGTTTTCAAAATTTTCATGTAACTGCATGTCTGATTCTGAGTCATTATTTTCCTATTGCTTAAAGCAAAATCAACACTTCTTTTTTTTTTTAAATTAAACTAATAAAATTTATTTTTAAATATACAACACAGTATTGATATTTATTTAAGTCATCAAAATAATTTATATTAGTTAAATGTCTCTTAAATATACATGATATCTTCTGAAGCTAAAAGTGATATGCACTCAACCAGTTTTTTTAAATCTATTTGGAATTTTAAACATGATTGAAGTAGGAAAAAAATCTCATATGAAGTCCTCTATGAAAGAAAATTGTGACAAGTTTCTGATTAGACAAAAACCATTCCATGTCCAAGGGAAAATATGCAGAATTGGGTAGAGTTCCTTCTGTTTCTACTTCATGGAATAGTTTGAAGAGCATTGGTATTAGGTCTTCTTTGAAGGTCAGATAGAACTCTGCACCTGGAATTTTTTTTTGGGGGGGGGGGGTTGGGAGACTTTTAATGACTGCTTCTATTTCTTTAGGGGTTATGGGACTGCTTAGAGGGTTTATCTGATCCTGATTTAACTTTGGTACCTGGTATCTGTCTAGAAAATTGTCAATTTCACCCAGGTTTTCCAGTTTTGTTGAGTATAAGCTTTTGTAGTAGGATCTGATGATATTTTAAATTTACTCGGTTTCTGTTGTTCTATCTCCCTTTTCATTTCTGATTTTGTTAATTTCAATACAGTCTCTGTGCCCTCTGGTTACACTGGCTAAGGATTTACCTATCTTGTTGATTTTCTCAAAGAACCAGCTCCTGGTTTGATTGATTCTTTGTATAGTTCTTTTCTTTTTTACTTGATTGATTTCAACCATGAGTGTGATTATTTCCTGCCTTTTACTCCTATTGGGTGTATTTGCTTCTTTTTGTTCTAGAGATTTCAGGTGTGCTGTTAAGATGCTAGTGTGTACTCTCTCCAGTTTCGTTTTGGAGTTACTCAGAGCTATGAGGTTTCCTCTTAGCACAGTTTTCATTGTGTCCCATAAGTTTGGGTATGTTGTGCCTTCATTTTTGTTAAATTCTAAAGTCTTTAATTTCTTTATTTCTTCCTTGACCAAGTTATCATTGAGTAGTTCAGCTTCCATGTATATTGGGCTTTCTGTTGTTTTTGTTGTTATTGAAGAGCAAGCAGCCTTAGTCTGTGGTGATCTGGTAGAATGCATGGGGTTATTTCAATCTTCTACCTGTTGAGACCTTTTTTGTAACCGATTATATGGTCAGTTTTGGAGAAGGTACCATGAGGTGCTGAGAATAAGGTATATTCTTTTGTTTTAGGATGAAATGTTCTATAGATATCTGTTAATCCATTTGGTCCGTAACTTCTGTTAGTTTCACTGTGTCTATGTCTAGTTTGTGTTTCTGTGATCTGTCCATTGGTGAGTGTGAGGTGTTGAAGTCTCCCACTACTACTGGGTGAGATACAATGTGTGCTTTGAGCTTTAGTAAAGTTTCTTTTATGAATAGGGGTGTCCATGAATTTTGAGAATAGATGTTCAGAATTGAGAGTTCTTCTTGGTAGATTTTTCCTTTGATGAGAATGAAGTATCCTTCCTTATCCTTTTTGTAAACTTTTGATTAAAAGTTGATCCAATATCAGAATGGCCACTCCAGCTTGTTTCTTGGGACCATTTGCTTGGAAAATTGTTTTCCAGCCCTTTACACTGAGGTAGTGTCTGTCTTTGTAACTGAGGTGCGTTTCCTGTATGCAGCAAAATGCTGAGTCCTGTTTACATATCCAGTCTGTTAGTCTTTGTCTTTTTATTGGGGAATTGAGTCCATTGGTGTTAAAAGATATTAAGGAATAGTGATTGTTGCTTCCTGTTATTTTTTATGTTACTTTTATGTTTGTGTGACTATCTTCTTTTGGGTTTGTTGAAAGAAGATTATTTTCTTGGTTTTTGTAAGGTATAGTTTCCCTCCTTGTGTTGGCATTTTCCATCTATTATCCTTTGTAGGGCTGGATTTGTGGAAAGATATTGTGTAAATTTGGTTTTGTCATGGAATACCTTGGTTTCTCCATCTATGGTAATTGAGAGTTTTGCTGGGTATAGTAGTCTGGGCTGGCATTTGTGTTCTCTGACGGTCTGTATGAGATCTGCTCAGGATCTTCTGGCTTTCATAGTCTCTGGTGAGAAGTCTGGTATGATTCTGATAGGTCTGCCTTTATATGTTACTTGACCTTTTCCCCTTACTGCTTTTAATATTTTTTCTTTGTTTAATGCATTTGGTGTTTTGACTACTATGTGACAGGAGGAATTTCTTTTCTGGTCCAGTCTATTTGGAGTTCTGTAGGCTTCTTATATGTTTGTGGGAATCTCTTTCTTTAGGTTTGGAAAGTTTTCTTCTATAATATTATTGAAGATATTTACTGGCCTTTTAAGTTGGAAATCTTCTCTCTCTTCTATACCTATTATCCTTAGGTTTGGTCTTCTCATTGTGTCCTGGATTTCCTAGATGTTTTGGGTTAGGAGCTTTTTGAGTTTTGCATTTTCTTTGACCGTTGTGTCAATGTTTTCTATGGTATCTTCTGCACCTGAGATTCTCTCTTCTATTTTTTGTATTCTGTTGGTGATGCTTGCATCTATGACTCCTGATCTCTTTCCTAGGCTTTCTAACTCCAGGGTTGTCTCCCTTTATGGTTTCTTTATTATTTCTATTTTCATTTTTAGATCCTGGATTGTTTTGTTCAGTTCCTTCACCTGTTTGGTTGTGTTTTCCTGTAATTCTTTAACTGATTTTGTGTTTCCTCTTTAAGGGCTTCTACCTGTGTTCTCCTGTATTTCTTTAAGGGAGATATTTATGTCCTTCTTAAAGTCCTCTATCATCATCAGAGATATAATTTTAAATAAGAGTCTTGCTTTTCTGGTGTTGGGGTATTCAGGGCAGAACTGGGTTCTGATGATGCCAAGTAGCCTTGGTTTTTGTTGCTAATGTTCTTGCCCTTGCCCTTCGCCATCTGGTTATCTGTAGGGTTAGCTAGTCTTGCTGTCTCTGACTGTGGCTTTTCTGTACTGCAAGCCTCTGTGTCAGTACTCCTAGGAGACCAGTTCTCTCTGGGAAGAATTTAGGTATGGAGAGCTGTGGTACAAGGTCAGTTCTGGGGTGCAGAGAGAAACCAGAAGGCTCCTTCCTAGGCTGCTCCTCCAGTTCTTGTGTCCTCAGAGTTCCGGGAGGGTCCCTCTGAGCAGCAGTGGTGGTCTTACCTGTGCTCACAGGCTTGTCAGCACTCCTGGGAGGCCAGCTCTCTCTCAGCACTATTTGGGTCTGGAGCACTGTGACAAAGGATCAGCTCCCAGCCAGACAGAAACCGGACAAAATCAACACTTCTTTCTCTTTAATGAGCCTCATCAAGCTTACTTAATAATTTATATACTGTTCTCTAAACTGCTGTTTTGCTTTGCTTTTTATTAAACAACGAGCATGGAAATAAGGTAAATTCTGTTTTGTTCTAACAACTAAGTTGTAATGTATAGATTGAGCATCTGTCATCCAAAAATATGAAATCCAAAATGCCCCCAAATCAGCAGCTTTTTGAGTAGCTAACATGTGTCATGAGTAGAAAGTCCACCTGTGATCCCACGTGATGGGCTACAATCAAAACACAGGTGCAGTGAAAACACCATAGAAGACCTTCTCCAAACTCTAGGTATGCAGTACCCCTGCTACATAAATGAATGTCATGCTTCAACGCTGGTCTCATCCCCCCCCCCAAAATCTCATGTTTATGCAAATATTCTGAGACCCCTAAATCAGAAATGTTCTGCTCCCAAAACGTGAATATGCAACCATAATCTGTTTTTCTAGCCTAATCTTGCTCCTTTTATTCTTACTGGTGAGAACGCATCCAGCAGAAACAGTAACTGTTAGGGCTCTTCCTGTTTTTTACTTTGCTTAATTGGCGCTGTGAGGCTGTCATTTTTTGGAAATTCTATCTTCACACCTGCTAGTTTTCAGAGCATATAAACTAATCCACTGATTTTTGGACTCAATCAGGTAGCAGATCTTCCTAAGTAGAGATAATATTTTTATATTCATTATAGCACCATAAATATTCATTCAGCAAATATTTTTGGATTGTGTGTGTGCGTGTGTTCAGATTTGATGGTGCAATGACATATTGGGTCTTTTTTTTTGTTTGCTTTTTGGGGGTTGGGGGTTTTGTTTATTTGTTGTTTATTTGGTTTTGGTTTTTGTTTATGTGAGACTGGGACTCTCTG
The DNA here is from genome assembly GCF_978045245.1 of Mus caroli. Taxonomy (NCBI): domain Eukaryota; kingdom Metazoa; phylum Chordata; class Mammalia; order Rodentia; family Muridae; genus Mus; species Mus caroli. The sequence goes on from NW_028227261.1 coordinate 120,923,682, forward strand.
TGTACCTCTGGCTGGCCAAAATCTCAGAGATTTGCCTGCCTCTGCCTAGGATTAAAGGTGTCTTAACTACACCTAACCTCAAGCCACTTTTGATGTATATGTGGAGACAGGGCAGGTCTTTTGTCTGTGCCAATTGAAAGGAGTTCTCTGCTAAACTTTCTCCTGAGTTTATGATCATCTGACAAAGGCCTGGGGACTGGTAAGCTAAAGGAGATCTCGCCCTCATGTTGAGCACTTGGTCAGTGTTAGTTGAGGGCTCTAAGTTCCTATTTACAAGCCAACTCATCCTCCCAGGTTCCCTTCACTTACCCACCTCACAGTCTCTGTGATACAGATACAGCAAGACCCATTATACCTAAGTCTACAGCATGTTTGCAAATACCCTAATAATCTAATCAAATTTCTGGGATGGACGGTCTAGAACAGAGGTCCTCAACCTGTGGGGTCACATATCAGATATTTGCATGATGATTCTCAAGAGTAGCAAAATTACAGTTATGACGTAGCAACAAAATATCTTTAAGGCTGGGGTCACCACAACATGAGGAACTGTGTTAAGCGGTCGTAGCACGCAGTAGGGTGAGAACAACTGGTCTAGATGAGAGTCTGGAGAGACAGGCTTTACCTCTGATGAAAGAGCCTCGGAGTCAACGCTGCAGGAGAGTGGAGATGAGGCAGAAAGATCGAGTGGCTGTTCTTGCATTCTTCTGTGGTCCCTCACACCCATGAACCGTTCACGTTCTTTTCATATGAACGGACTCTTCTTCCAAGCTAAAAATAAAAATCCTACGGTGAGAAATGTTTGTTTGTTTGTTTGTTTGTTTGTTTGTTTGTTTTGCTTTCTGCTTTTCTGTCAAAGATGGCTATCGTGCCAGGGGCCAATATAAACCTTCCCCATTTTATGAAACTGCTGTGTTCATGCCTGCTTACCCAGCTCTGGACATCCCCCACGCTGGACTCTATCACACCCTTCTCCTTCACACAGATTATGAATTAGCCAATCAAGCCAGGCTTTGAAGTTCAGCTCCTAACAACGGCATCTGTTAGAAGAAGAGATGAATGAGCTTCCTGCCCTGTTCCCTGTGTGTGCTTCACAGCCCACTTATATTTTGGAGCCTCCTTTTTAACAACAATGCCTGGCCAGGTTACTTTCACATTGTTCTTGCTTGCTTTGTTCCTTCCTTATTTGATATCCATACTCTTACTTGGAGGCTTATCCAAAATTTCAAATCCATCTGGGAGAGTGTCTGTTCCCCTCCTTTGGGAAGCCACCACAATCCATGACTGTGGCTGCTAGGGTCTAAAACAAATGAACTCTCTTGGATCCATAATAATCCCAGGATGGAAAGTTTCTCCGAATTGCAATGAAGGACCAAGGACAGCATCATGATGACCAGGCAACTCTGCACAGAGCAAGTAAGAGATGCCATGGACGATGGCAAAGTATGCCTTGATAATTAGGGGGGTTTTATTGTTGTTTTGTTTGTTTGTTTGTTTGTTTGGGGAGTTTCTACACATTGTTTTGCAAGAGGTATTTATTGGTTTACAGTGGGGACTTACTGTCTTCCCGGCCATGTGCCTTCATCACTAGCCAGCTATCAATAGAAGCTAGCTAGCACTGTGAGATTAGACCTGAAAAGTATCTATGAATTTACAAGGGTCTGGAGTCAAGTCTTGAGAAAGCACAGATTCAAACTAGGACCAGAAGAATAGATTGCTAGGTGGCCAGCAAGCCACTGCCAATGGGTAGCTGCAATCACTGGTGACAAAGAGGGATGGATCAGCATGCTAGGCTGGACTCTGGAGATGAGGAGTCTGCTGGTCTTAATGCCTGATCTTTCTACCCAATGTCTCCAAGCCTGTTTTTCTCTAACTTAAACAGAAAATACTTGTCCTTCTTGAAGTTCCTTTGGGACAACATGATTGTTGTCCGCTCTTGTTTCTGTCCCGCTGAGCCAGAGTACCCTTGCTTTTGCTTTTATGTTACAATTCCAGTGAGACAGACAGGCTAAGGAATAAGAACATGCTGATGTCACCCCTTCACGGGGTCTCTAGATGTTATTATTTTCTATGTTCTGTGTTTTCTAGACAATGGGTACCAAATCTAAAATAACAACAATAGTAATGGGATGACAGTGCGTAGAGAGGAGAGACAAGGGTAGGGCCATGGAAGGTGAGGCTGTGGAGGGCAGGGCCAGGGCCAAGGCTGGGGAGGGTGGGGCCGGGGAGGAGAGGGAGATCACATATGCTCATATAGTGTTAACAGGCCTTCCTTAGCTGAGTTCTGCTGGGTGTTGAAAGATCAATTCAGTGGTGTTTTACTATGTATGGCTGCTTCTGTCTGAGAGTCACACTAATTTAAAACCAAAACCCACGGCAGATCATTCTCCAGACTGTACAAAGCATTAAAAAAAAAGGTTTTTTTACTCTCTTGTTTATTCTATATGATTTACCTGGAAACTGGCAAAATCCCATAGCTTAAAAATATGTATACAGGTAATATTGGTATGTGTTGTGTATGTAGTTTGGATTCAGCTTTCCCTCATTAACAACTGTCACCTTCAGAAGACCAGCTGTTGTCTGCTCCTAAAAGATCCCAGCTGGGCTTATAGATGCTCCTTTGTGGAAAGAGGGGGAAGGAGGGTCATCAGACCCCCACCTGACTATCCAGACACCCATTCTAACCAGTTGTATGCAATTCTTCTCTAGTTACATGGGGTCTCATGATCTTGGGGAGGTACTTGAGCATATAGGCTGGGGAAGACAGGGGGGGGGGATGTACTCAGCTATGAAGCTACAAGGAAGTCATCGTTCATACTAGGTGAAGACTTTCCTGGACAGCTGCTTTCGGGTCATCTATATACTTATCAGTGACCCTCATCTATACTCTGTGAGTAAACCCAATCAACTCACTGGTTCCCCAGGGCACACTTAGTGAAATCCAACTTCTTTGATTTGTCACTGGTACCTTATAAGGAGGGTATATCATACATTTCCTAGTGTCCCCCACCAGGGGAGAAAATTCTCACAACAGATGGCAAGTTTATTTGTTAATGTTCCTATATCTCATGGCATTAAAAAAGAAAGCCAGTATGTAAAAAATCTAAAAATAGAAATCACTTCAGTAAGTAATGACTTACATATGAAGACTCAATGGGTGGATTTTTTTCCAGATTTGGAAAAAAAAAAGCCGGAAATCTTAAGCAAATTATAAAGGTTTGAGCATGTTGCACAAGGCATATAAAAGATGAGAGGATATATAATATATATATGTATATATATATATGTGTGTGTATATATATATATATATATATACATATATATATATATATGATATTAAAACTCCTGAGGTCAAAGCTCAATAAATCAAGATCAAACCTCTGCTCAAGTCAACAAAATTATTGGTCTTTTCTCCATAACAATTACAAGGAGATGCATAAAGAACAAAAGTGGATATATAACTAAAGTTTACTAAAAAGTGTTTGTGTTTTCTTGCCCAACATTGATCTAAGTATTGCATAATAGTTAAAAGTACCAGACTAGTGTAACTGACCTTCTGGGTGTTTGATAAACCTTTTGACATGTCCTGTAACTATGGAGAGATACTGTTCTCTTGCTTAATTTATCACTAGTAGCTTTTCTTAAAAGAAAAGTTCTGCCCAGAAATAGGACTTCAGACCTTAGCTCGCTGCAGCACCCAGCTACAGGCAAGAGAGACAACCCCGCTGCTGTTTTAGCCTAACCCTTTAACAGTGGCTACATCTCATTTTTTTCCCCTTCTCTAGAAGCCATCTTGGATGAACTTAATACTGATTCCAGCCATTCCAACAGTTAGCAAAGCCCCTGAACACAGAACCTTGGTGCGTGACTCTGAATACAAGCCTTGGAGGCCAGAGAAAAAGCAGGAGGGAGCCATTAGATGGATGTTAGTCAAGAGACTCTAGTGGACTTTAATTTGGTCATTTTAAAAATGTCATCTGTTCTGATTTCTCCTGGTTCCCTACCTAGAACTTGTAATGCTCACAGCCTCACCTTTATTTCCTCCTCACATTTCTTTACAAGCATCAATAAAAGACTTCCTTCCCCCTGGCTGGCTGTCATACAAAAGGGCCTATGTACCTGGGAGTCTTAAATAACCCCATTGGATAGAAGGGAAACCCTGATTTGCATATCCAGCAACTCATTTCTGGTAGAATTCAAACTAGTTGTCACCCAATTCCATAATGACTTTTAGAATTACCTCATGTGGGAGAGGGGATGGTAGAAACAGGAGGTGAAATTTGGCTAGGAAATTTAAGGAGGAGGAGGCAGAGGGGAAGAAGGAGGAGGAAAAAGATGAAGATGAGGAAGAAAAGGAGGAGGAGGAGGAAGAGGAAGAGGAAGAAGAGGAAGAAGAGGAGGAAGAAGAAGAGAAAGAGGAGAGGAAGAGGAAGAGGAAGAGGAAGAAGAGGAAGAAGAAGAAGAAGAAGAAGAAGAAGAAGAAGAAGAAGAAGAAGAAGAAGAAGAAGAAGAAGAAGAAGAAGAAGAAGAAAAACAAAGTGAACCAATGTAACTAGCTTTTTTTCTTAACTGAAAGCCAGGAATATTTCTTGACCCTCTTGGCAGCCTCGTTCTTGCCAAAGGCAAAAGTTCCTAAATGATTTTTAAGTTGACTCTAAAGGAAGGGAGTTGTGAGAATAGCAATAAAGTCGAGTTATTCCTTTTCATCAAGAGAATCGTTTCTGGCCTGGGTTGAGAAATAGATTTTCCAGTTGGACCTATCAATCACTCAGCCAAGGAACTACCCCTAGGAAGGCAGACTCACCTTAAAACCAAGGTAAAGAGATAGGCAGAAAATGAATCCTCCCTCCTGTCAGAGGCTTCATCCAGAGGCTCATCAAGACCAGCCTCACAAAACAATCCCCAATCCCTTACTGCTACTAGAATTTAAAAAGCTATCACACGGTGGCTAAATTTTAAGAAAAAGATGAAAATTCCTTACAAAGAGGGCTCACTGTGAGACTTGAAGATTTTCTTTTTCTGTCGTGGTGGCAGACAGTCCATAAACCTTCCCCAACTTGTAAAACTCTTGGGTACTGCCCAACCCCTGAACACTCCTGCCCTTTCTTCCCCTTTATATGGATTATGACCAATGGGATGCTTTAGAATTGAGACTAAGTGAACCACCTTCGCCAGTGTATGCTTGCTAGCCTTGTCTGGGTGATGGAACGGCCTTTTATCAGTATAAATCTCCTCACCAGGTTACTTTCATTTTGTTCATGTGTTTCTTTGTACAGCACTAAGAATATTTTTCCAGCACTGCGTAACAACAAGAATTTAGTGTCATAAATCAAGCTTACATGTAGGTCCTCTTGACACAAAGGCTGATGGGCTTAAAAGACAAGCTGTTTGTCTTCACACATACAATCCACCATAGTAAGGCAAGGACAGGATAACTGTGGTAGGCACTTTCTCCTTCGAAAAGAGAATAAGAGGCACCAGTCCAAAGTGCTGGGAATTCTGAGTATGTGTTGCCTGGATCCCCTATTTGAGACATAGGGTATCTATTAATCAGCGACAAGTTTTTGTTTTTCAAAACAGGTTCTCTATGTGTAGCCAAAACCAGCCTAGAAATCATTATCCTCCTACCTCAGCCTTCCAAGAGCTGAGATAACAAATCTGGGCCACCACACCTAGCAGAGCTTAGTTTTGTTCCCTGGAAATAGCTACAGAGACATGGTCTCTGTTTCTTCCTGAGAGTGGGTCCTTCATCCATTGCCCTTCAAAGCCTAAGACCTCACCCTATGGACTCTTGACTGTCTGAGTGAATTATCTGACACATACTTATTATTGCATTAGAATGGTTTATGTTACAGCACAGCATGATAACCCTAAGGGTGCAGTAGCGGCAGTCATATCTCAGTGGTAACCAACAGCTCTCTAGACTTAGTGCCTGTTCAACAGGGCAGAAATCATGACTAGCACTACGAACCTAGCCAAGTACCTGGGGTCATTTCATTAAACATGTTTCATTCCCAGTTGAATTGTAAATACTTATCCTTGTACTCACAGGTAAGTACAACTCTCACCACTCCCCAAAGAAACCCCTCTTTGCAATAGAAGGTCAGAAAGCTACAACTGGTCGATATGCAAAACAAAACAATTGACTGTGGGGTGTCCAGCACCAACTGGGACATCTACAGTACAATTCCTGCACCTAAGACCCAGGGGACATGGCAGAAGATGGGATGGGAAAAGAGCCAGAGGACTAGGGAATCTGCTGTGAGAATATGTCTTCTAGAAATGAAAGGGAAGCTTCACCCATAATCTGGCTGCCTAAAGAAGACCTGAGGAAGTATGGCACCAATAGACTTGCTAATGTAGAAGGGGTAAACTTACATGGCTCTATCCAGGGGGACAGAGAGGGACAATAACAACAATAATTACAGGCAACTAAGGATGCTATGAATGGGAGTCTTCTCCAGGATGAGCCCCCTAACTGGTTGTTCAGCACCAAGTGTTCACTTGAAACCATAAACATCCAAGTGAAATTATATAGAGTGAACAGTGCATGTGTATATATACGTGTATGTGTATGTATTGGTACATATATATATGTATGTATAATTTAAAAAGAATGGCTCATGTTTGTTGTTGGGAGACAATTCTTCTTGACTGTTTTGCATGTGTACACATCTTGAAACAGAGGAGTTGGCTGCTATTGTTCAAACTCTTTTTCAAAGATCCTGAGAGAGTTTGTGTTGTGTTTCACAAAAAAAAAGAAAAGGAAGAACCAGGAATATGTTTGGTAGAGATGGGGGGGGGGGTGAAGTGAAAGGGGATTCTTCTATAGGCCCATGATGAGGCATGAGCCCCCTGAGGTACCAGCATATGACAGATATGGTATGGAATAGGTTTTATTTAGGGCATGGGGAGGGAACTGAGAAGGGAATAGAGACAAAGAGAGGCAGAGAGGGGGTGAGTAGAGGCTGGCTATGAACAGGGGGAGAGAGAGAGAGTGGGGGAGAATGAGGAGAGGGACAGAGAGGGAAGAGAGTAAGAGGGCAAGAGAATAAGAGAGTGAGGAGGGGGCAAGCAGCCCCTTTTCTATAGTCAGGCATACCGGGCTGTTGCCAGGTAGCTGTGGGGCAGAGCCTAGAAGGAATGCTAACACTTTGTCCTTTTGGAGCAATTGGCAGGCAGTCTTACTATACTCCTACTATAGCGATTAGGTTTCCAAACTTCAGAGTCCTGTGCAATGCAGGTTCCTGCATTTACAAGATGTTCACAGGGTTGTTTTGATTTGTTTTCCAAAGGGATTTTTTCCTTCAGTGTTTGATAGTCAAACTCAGGACCTTGTGCATGCCAGGCAAGCATATTACAAATGATCTAAATTCCTATCCCAGAGGTCCAATTTTTTTAACCCATGAAAATTACAGTAGGTGAATTGGATAGACAGAAAGATAAGAATTGGATAGTAAGAAAGATAAAATATCAGACTTTTTACAGTTCTTGAAACTTAGTGCAACCACAGAAATCTGAGAGATCAGAAACCACTTGGCAACTGAACAATTTCATTTTTTTTTTTAGAGTAAACTTGTGAGTGACCCTTGGTGGTATGATCCCCTTAAACAATTGGTGGAAATTTTGTTTATCAGATTATAGTCCTCTCCCTTTGACAAAAGCTACTTCTTTCTGCATTTCTACTTGAGCAGCATGTTCAGCTTATTAACTTAATATCTAAAGATGCTTCAAAGCCTCTTATTTACCTGGGATAGCTCATAGATGCTACTGTGACTCTTTCAGACATTTAAATCAAGAATGGTGTCAATCTATCCTTCATTTGACCTTTGGCGTTGGGGCTACGTTCACTTGCACAATCTTTGTCTGGAGTTGAGATGACAGTTCATTTTCCAACCCAGCACTTCGCAGGCACTCTAATTCCCTCAAAATTCTGCTTGCAAAATGAAGTTCCTTTCCCTGGCTCATCTGTCTTGCAACAGCTTATTGTATACATTCAGGAGACACTCAGTATTCAGCTTGATCTGCTTAGCCAGATTTGAGTGTGCCTGTGCGTGTATGTGTGCATGTGTGTGTGCCTCTGTGTGTGTGTGTGTTTAGATTCACCTGTACATAAATGTGAAGGCCAGAGATCAACTTGGTGCCTTCCTCAATTCCACCTGTTTGTTAAAAAATATATATATTATGGGGAATTTCATACACATGTACAATGAAATATGATTATATCTACTCCCATCACCCACCCTTCTTCAAGTCCCTTATGCCCTCCAACCCATCTCCAAACTTTATGCCCACTAAATCCAGTTAGTGCTCATAGATGTGGGGCCTATCACTGGAGCATGGGAAACCTATCCACAGACACATCCTTAATAAAAAAAATTTTAAATTAAAATAAAAAGATTCTCCCTTGCTCCAGCAACTATGCATCGCCAACCATTCCTCAGTGTGGGGTGGGACCTAGAGATCATCTGCTTCATCTATATCAGGGTTTTGATGCTTCTTCTTGTATAGGAATTAATGAAGCTAATGACAGCAATATGACTTTAAAAAAAAAAGTCTCTTGGTGAACTTGGAGCTCACTGATTGGCTTGTCCAAGAAAGTCTCAGGGATGTCTCTGTCTCTGGCTTACCAGCACTAAGACTATGGGCACAGTCAGATTTTTATGCAAGTGTTTTAGAGTCAGACTTGGGCTTGCCTGCTTGAACAGCAAGCACTTTGCTAACTGATCCATCTCTTTAGCCCTAGGTCTGAATTTTATTAGGTACATTCTTCTAATTTGCCCTCTATTCCTGGGATAAAACACCATGACCACAATCAACATGGAGAGGAAGAAGCTTGTCTAGCTGACTGTCCATGGTCAGTGTCATGGTTTGAATATGCTTGACCCAGGGAACGGCACGATTAGGAGGTGTGGCCTTGTTGGAGTATGTTTGTTACTGGGTGTGGGCTTTAATACACTAGTCCTAGCTGCCTGGAAGTGAGGTTTCTGCTAGCAGCCTCCAGATGAAGATGTAGAACTCTCAGCTCTGCCTGCACCATGTCTACCTGGATGCTGCCATGCTTCCTGACTTGATGATGATGGACTGAACCTCTGAACCTGTAAGCCAGACCCAATTAAATGTTGTCCGTATATGAGTTGCCTTGGTCATGGTATCTGTTCACAGCAGTAAAACCCTAACTCAGACAGGAAGGGAAATCAGATTTTGACATCACAGCAGGAACTGAAGCAGAGACCATGGAGGAGTGCTGCTTAATGGCTTGCTCTCCGAGGCCTGCTCAGCCTGCTTTTTTTCATTCCCAGTGCCACCTCCCCAAAGGTGGCACTGTATATTGTGCTTGGCCCTCCCATATCAATGATTAACCAAGAAAATGTCCCTCAGTCTTCTCTACTGTCAATTTGATGGAGGCATTTTCTCAACTGATCTTCCTCTTCCCAGATGATTTCAGCTATGTCAAACTGACGGACACTAACCAGTACATGCAGCTTCCTATGGTCCAAGATCCCATGAGCATTGTTTTTACTACCACGTAGCATGTGCCCATTTTTCTATCATCCAAAACCAGTTCTTACCATCTTCCCAGCAGTCACCTACATGTCCTTGTCATGTTCCTCTGCCCATCTGATTCACTGACTGAAAACTTAGCACATACATTTTGAGTTTTGCACCTTTCCTCTAGGAAACAGAGATTTGGGTTGTTTGTATTGGATTTTTCTGCTATGTCAGTTTTATTTCACTACATAAAAACCCTCTAGAGCTGTTGCTATGTAACAATTTCCCCTAAAATAAAACCTCCATCTTGGATAGAAGCTCTGCAGGGAAATGCTTTCATCCTGCAGGGAAACTCTTTAAGCTTGGTAAATAAACAACTCAAAGGAAGTCCCTGAAACTGAGTAGACTTACTAAACCCTGAGTTCCCAAGGCATACACAAGCAGTAAGAACTGCTGAGAAACCTCTCAGAGGAGCCAGCTGCCTGGAAGAAGCAGAAGCCAGCCAGGCTGCTCAGACCACCTGAAATGCCTGAAAGAGACCCTCTCTAACTTGTCAAGCTACCTGATGGTTGTATAATGTGCTCCAGATTTCCAGTGACACAGCTATCATATCTGCCCCTGAAAGTCCTCATGTATACCCCTCTAAGAAACCCCAGTAGGATTCATTTGGTTCACCAAGTTGTACTTCAGCGGTATCTTTTCTTTGATATGTTGTTGGTTCTCTATCTGGAGTCAGGAGATGGTTATTCACATCTCCTCAGGAGCAGTGTCTCATAACAGTTAGCAATTTTAGTCCTTCAGATTTGGGGGCTTATCAGTTTGGTCAGTTTGCCTTCAGATGGGGTCTCTAGAAGTTTGGCTGTGGTGGGATGGTTTGGGATGGCCTCATGTACAAGTCTGCTGATTTTCCTGGCCATGGGTTTCACAGAGCCTCTCATCCTGAGAGAGACTAGCCCAGGCTTCTTTATACTATGAAATCAAAGTTCTAGGCTTTAAAATTGTATTTCCACCACATTCTAATGATTAGAGCAAGCCACAAGGTTAGCACAGAAATAAACACATTCTTTGGACGAAGGAAACATTACTATAGGATGCTGGGTTGTACTACCTAAAGCATTCTTTCCCTATCCTCCTACATTATAGCCAAGTCCCTCCCCACCAACCGCCTGTGAGAAAAGAAACCTCCAACTCTACGTTCATTCTCTCCCCAGGGGCCACTCTAACCTGTCACTCAGACCCATTACCTCCAAGAAGGAACCTCTGCTTCCTTCTAGGCACTGTATTCTCCAAGGCCATTGTTGACTGTGGCCACTCAGAATTATGTTCAAGTTCACATTTTCCCAATGCCTAACCTGTTTCTTCTAAGCATGTTTAAAATGACCTTGGCAGTCCTTAGTTTCAGAAGAGCTTAATGTGGGAAAATCTGAAAGCAAAAAGACGTAGGGTTACTGGAAGAGTGGAATTTGCAGAGAGTTGAAAGAATGGAAACCCAGAGAGACTTCAACAACAAGAGTAGACTCTATTAGTCTGAAAGAGGAGGCATCAAGACCTAGGAGTGCTTGACAGGGTATCCAGGAGAATGCACAGTGTGGGGTCTGAACTGTGTTTTTTTGGAGCTAAGATTAGGGAAATAGAAGGACAGGATGTAGTTTGGGATAGAATAGGGAAGTATGGATATGTTGTTTTTTAAAACTGTGGAGCAAGAGAAAGGTCATTGCCTGGTGGGGACCTCTGGGCATTCTTGTGGGCAGCAGACCTCATGGAACTTTGAGTCTGTTTTGTGACCTTGTCTTTGGAGGAATTTTCTGTAGTTATTGCTATAATTGTTGTATCTGGGTAAGAAGAGTTTATTTCCTTAAAGCAGAAGTAGATGGTTTTGAAGAGTTGAGAAGTTCTCTCTTGCAAACCAAGTCCACCAAGTCATTCCTCAACCTATTGTATACACTCAAATTTTCCTCATATATGTGTGTGTGTGTTATTTTATATATGTATGTGTGTGTGTATATATATATATATATATATACACACACACATATATACATATACATATATGTATATATGTATATACATGTATATGTGTGTATGTGTATATATATGTGTGTATGTATATGTATATATATATATATGTGTGTGTGTGTATATATATATATATATATAGGCACAGTTACATGACAGCCCACCAATAAACCATTCCAAAATGCAGTGGCTTATGACAGCAGCCATGTATTGCCTCCCAGTGTTCTGTGTTGGCTGAGTAGCCGGTGATCTCAGAGCCTCATTCATATTTGAGCCTTATGTAGTCTGCCCCTTTAGTTACCTTAGCTCTCACAAGCCAGTTCATATTGCAGCACAAACTTAAAAAACATGACCACAAATTTCTCTCTCCCCCTAGCCATGCTCTTTCAGTAGGACATTCCAAATCTCACTGAACCCAGATTCATAAGTTGAACTCAATGGAGGTCAGCTAAGACAACCCAGACTGACCCACAGAATCATAAGAAATAACAAATGTTTGCTATTGTGAAGCTCTGAGTTTAGTCTACCTGAAAAGCCACAGATATTAACATGCTATGTGATGGAAAGCAAAACAGCTGTGTGCTCAAGCAAGAATCACTATATTAGCAAAGCAAAGACATGTGCAGTGCAAAAATCACAGGAAGAAAGAGCAGGCATCCCATCCAGATCAAACCAGCTAGCTGGCAGGTCTGTCCTTTCCTGAAACATTCAATAAGATTTCACTCCTGTCTGTTTCACATAGCAGATGTGGATTTTTTCCATCGATAAAGCAAAGGAAGGGAGTATAGAGGAAGCTTTGTTCTGCAGCTCATTTGGTGTTTTGCACATTAAAAGCATACTATAATCATTTTATTGGGAGAGCCATTGAGGATGGCATGACTAATGTATCCATTCCATTTTATAGCATTAATCTTGCCCTTTGGAGATACTCTAATTCTAATTATTGGTGATTTTTGGAATGACTGTACCAAATGCAACACTGTCGGCAGCACATCTGGGCTTCTCTAGCCCTCAAAACCATCTACTACTTCAAAGAAATGCATCTGCTTACCCAGCCATAATAGTAATCAGAAGAACATCCCTTCTCTTTGCTCGCAGATTTCTCACAACAAGCCCTTTTTCTGAAACAACAGGTCAACAAAGTCACTCTCAGCATCCTCAGAAGTTTTCCCCGCTTCCTGCCTAACAATCAGAAGCAGGCAGTAAATGTGTTTATTCTGTGACAAGAGTGTGCCAAGTGGAGCAGTCTGCCTCCCGTGAGACTTGAAATGATTCTTTTTTTCAGTTTGTTTTTTTTCTGGTCTACTTGCTCAACATGACTATACTAAGCAGCTATGGTCTGACATCATCACGCTGTGCAAGCAAGGGCTGTACTGTCAGAATAAGGCACACTTCGTCTGCTGGCCCCTAGATCCCTTCCTCTAGTTATGCACAAGTTCCTCCTCCTTCATGGACATCCTCTTAATCAACGTTTTCTGGTAGACCTCACTGACCCGGGCTTTCCAGAGCTGAAGCCTCCAACATCATCAGTCAGTTTTCTGTAGGGTAGGACTTCTCTGCCTCTTCGAGAGGATTCTTTGTTTTCATTAAGCATAATTTGAGTTGTAAATATCAGTTATGTTGGATCAAGATGGTAAAATGTTGACCACTCAATAGAACAGCTAAGCACTGAGATTTGGAAAGGCCAGAGGAAATCTGAAAAGTCCTAGAAGTAGAATGTTTCATCTACACATGGGCAGGAGTGTGAGTGAATTCACTATATATATATATATATATATATATATATATATATATATGGCTGTGTTTCTATTTAGTGTTCTGGTTGATAGCGTAGGTTGAACGTAAGCTCCCTCTCTATCCAACTTCTACTCTTGTTGAGATTTGCCATCTCTATGGTCTCTCCCTCTTCTTTTCCCTCTCCCTCTCTACCTCTCTTCTCTCCCTCTCTCTCCCTCTGTCCCTCCCTCTCCTTTCTGTCCCCCTCCAATTGCTCCTCCCTACTTTTCCCCCTTCTCTCCTTTTCGGTCTGGATCTTAGAACCTCACCACTGAGCTAAATCCATCCCCAGATTTTTTTCAATTCTTCATTTAGAAATATGGCTTGCTAAGTTTCAGAAGCTACACAAACCTTCCACCCCACGCCCCCAGCTTCCTAAGTAATAGGGGTACAAGTCTAGGCCCCAGGCCAATTTAGATACTCACTTTGTGCAAAATAGGGATTGGGAGATAATCCAATTATCAACTCTATGGAGGGGTGAATAATCCATGTAAATCACTTAACATCATTCCTGTTCTGGGGTAAAAGCTTGGGAAATGGTTGTTGTCATTACCATGTTCTACCCTTAGTAAACAAAAGCCATTTAATTTTTCACAAGTGTTTCTTCAAAGGTCATAAGTTTGGTCTTATTAGCTACTCTTATAACTTGTCATGACTTTGACCCTTCAGCTTTAATATTATAAATATAAACAAAATGCAAGAAACTTTGTTCCATTTATATTGTGAACATTAGCCAAGATTTACTCATCTGGCATAGGGATCTTTGAGTGAATTCAAATAATATTCAAACAACAAACAAAACTACTCACTACTTGAAGTAGTTCTGGCATTTCATAATCATTAGAAATATAACTTTCTAAAAATTATATAATGAAATGGAACAAAATTCCAGCATTACTGATTTGCCTAGAGGTCTCTGGATACCAGGCTGAAAAGAGCTTAGTTTCATAATTCACACAAAAAATAATGTGATAGGAATATGTACTTTTAAAAGTTTGCATTCAAACATGTCAATATAATTTACAGTCCTTTAAATAAAAACACTTTGTATACAGAAATAACATTCTTATAAAACCATGATGGGATAGAATATTAATATAATATGATTCCCAAACAACCAAATGGAAAATGCCAAAAGAAAATCTGTGGCGGAGCTTCTTATCCAAAGCAAAAGTTGCTCTGTTGCTGAAACATCTGGAAACTATAAGAAAGTTTTACACACATTGCTTATCACTTAAATTTGCCAAATACATCTCACAAATGTTGGGAAGGCAAAAAGAGGAGAGTGAAGTTTGCCGAGAGATGGACTGCCCAGCCCAGAGACACTAAGCTTGCTTTCTGGAGCAACTTAAAAATGCTTTCTGACATTGCAGGCTTCCATCTGGGCACGTGGCCTCTGGGAATCACTCCCCAGGCAAGTTTGATAAGAAAGCCTGATATGTGAAGACACTAAGAAAACTGAAGCAGTAGAATTTTTGTTCTAAGCTCTGAATACCATCTTCTGGATGGTTCTTGTTGTGAGAAGGGAGTTTGCTTGTTTTAATCTTGACCAAAAGACCAAAAGTAAGAATGAGTTCCAATGTGACAGGGAAGAAATCCACAGAAAGTGATTCTCATAGAAGCAGACCCTCATTTTCACCCATCCCCTAGGGACCTTCATTTTCAACCTATCTTCCCATGGCTATAGCCTTGACAATGAAGGCACAGGCAGCCTCAGAGAAACCTTAGTGTTGGGGGTTCCCTGCCCACTAGGAGGGATGTGGCACCTGCCAAGCAGACTGTCCATGTGGTTCAGACAGCAGCCAAACAAATCCCTCCCCTCTGCCTCTACTCTGTTGATGTTGGGGAGGATGTCTGAGGACTGGGTGTTCTGTGTTCTTGGAGTGAGTTTCTACACAAGCACATGAGTACGAGCATGGTTTTCAGTTAACCAAAGGAACACAAGGTAGGGCGTAAATGAGGAAATTTTTATTAAAACTTTTGTGAATGTTTGCTAAAATGCCACCTTTTCTGAGATGTTAGCCAACAAAGGCAGCTCTACCCAATGCCCTGCGTTTGTTTCTTTGCTTAACTTGGCTTAATTTTTATCTGTAGTGCATTTCACCCCGAGTTCTGTTTTACATTTCTTTTCTCGTGGTGATATATACCAGGCCTATGCTATGCACTGATATTGCAAAGCCAAGCTGAACAGACCAAGTGCCACTCGTGTGGCACCGAATCCCAATTAGGGTTGCTGACAAAGACTGACAGTGAGCATGTACAGTGTCTTTCTGATGACAGTAATAGGAAACAATAGGACATGACTTTATGGACAATGGCAGTTTCAACAAAGTCATCCACAAAGGCCTTGCTGAAAAGACAACCCATTTTGTTTGGTTTGGTTTGGGTTTTGTTTTGTTTTGTTGGGGGGGGGGGGTATTGTTTCTTGATTTTGGTTATTTGGGTTTTTTTTGTTGTTGTTTTTTGTTTTGATTTTTGGTTTTTGTTTTGTTTTGTTTTTTTGTTTTGTTTTGTTTTGTTTTGTTTTGTTTTTGGTGGTGCTGGGGATTGAACTCAGGGCCTTGAAGATCTCAGCAAATGCTCTCCCACTGAGCTACCTTCCCAGCCAAAGATAAGAATTGAATGGAGAGCTACAAGAAGTTATAGAGATGTGGGTGGTTATCCAGAGGTAAGCTGTCCAGGCAGTACAAATAATGAGTGGTAAGGCCCTGATACAGGGTGTTCCCGGTGTTCTAATGGCAGTGGGAAGGCCTGTGGATTGAAGAAGGTAGGAAAAGAAGGATGGGTGAACTCACAACAATATGGAGTGCCAGCCTACATGGAGCCCTTGTAAGGAGTCTGCTGTGACTGTGAGGAGCAGACAGCGAGGTCCAGTACTGAAAGACCTCACTCCAGGATGACCTCAAACAGAGACCAGGCATCACTAGACTTGCTCTCTTTGCTGATATGAGGACAGCAAGGAGCTGTAGGCTTATTTTTATTTTTCAAAACCTACATTTTTAGGGCTCTTCAGTGCTTCAACCTCCGTTCTAACCCACTGACCAGAGGTAGGGAGAAAAGAAGGTTATGGATGAAAAGTATGTTATGGATGTTTAGAAGTAGTTCCTTAGGGCGATTCCACTCTCCATTGTCAGGATACCAATAGTCCAGATTAATAGCAAAACCCAAACATGAATCAATAGCAGCAAGCAGCTCAATCCAACAGAAACTGCAAGGCTCCACCGAATAGGCACAAGTCAGCAGAGGTGGCCAGAATCAGCGGGAATACCACAAGACCAAACAAAACTAGGAAAGACTACTAAAGAGCATTGGAGCACAGCAACGCAAGCACATCCTCTTACTGTTTATGGGGTCCCATTCATATTCTCTCTAAACATCACTCAGCCTCTCAAGTGTCTGTTTACAGCAAAAACATCACATGTCCTCTCAAAGACAGCTTCCAGAAAAACATCACATGGCACAACTGAGTTGTTAAAGAAACCAGAAATTTCTACTTCAGAGAGCAAGTACAGACCCAGGGAGTCCTGGGGCGATGACAAGAAGGGAAGAGGAGGAAGAAAAGGAGAGAGGAAGGGACAGAGGAAAAGGGGAAGCCTGGCCTAAGAGTGGGGCCGGTTTTAGCTGGAAACGTGTGTCGAGCATCCGACAGCACAGGCTTTCATAGCAGGCGAAAAATCTGCACTCAGTATTTTAGAACCAGGAAGCCCTTATGGGTTTTGAGCAGGTGAATGGGTCTCAGAGGGGTGCTGCCACCACTACACCGATAGAGCAATGGGTTACAAGCTTATTTCTTCTCTGGATAAGCAATGCTGAGGACCCAAGCTAGCTAAGGAATGAGACACACACACACCCCTTCTTATAGTGGAAAGAATTTCTGAGATATGCAATCCAAATCCCTTTCACCCCACCACACCCCAATGGCAGAACACCTTCACTCCACCCCAATGGAAGAAGAACACCTTCGTGTGGCAAATAACTGGGAGAAGAAAATGATTTTTTTTTTTAATGAAAGAGAGGAAATGCAAGCCTGATCCCTCCCTCTTGAAGACAGGATTTCTGCCCCTTCATAAGCTCTGGCCCTGGCTTCTGTGAGCTATGACAGAGACTAGGGGGTGCCTGTCAAATCTCAGATGAAGAACTCTGATGAGACAGAAATGCATTCTCTAGCATATCAGGTCGCCTACACGGCCATTAGGCCTGCCTGCAGCACTCATTTGGAAGCCTAGGTTCTCCATCCTGTAACTGCCGCCCGCCCCCAGTGTCAGGTTCACATGAGTGAAGGGGACTGAGTCATCGCTACATCCATTTCTCAGCCCCCCAAGAGGACAGAAGACAGGGGGACAAATACTCTGTTGAAGGTGGCACTCATGACTTTGGCTCCTTCCAAAGCTGGGCTGTCGCCACTGCTGACAGGACCCTCTAATTTGATGACCATGTTGCTGGTCATCTGATTCCTTTGGACAGCTCACTAACTGCAGCATGCACTGTCCCTGTTCATAAGCTAGAATAGTAATATCCTATTAACATTCTGGGCTGAAATGGACAGGCAATGAGGGCGTGGCCACCTACAGGCCCTGCAAGTACCTGGAAATAACCCCTTCGCACTGCTGTTGCCCAGCGAACTGCTGATCGCCTGCTCCAGGTTTTCATCACTGTCTCAGCGGGTAAGGCTCTGAGGTCACACACAGAGCACTGTGACCAGGAACCAGGTTCCTGCCTCTCCTAGCACATAAAATGTGCCAAATAAGCAGGCTTTAGTGGGATGAATGGACAACTGAACGAGTGGCTGAGTGAAGTCCAACCCTCCTCCCAAGCTAACATTCTCTCCTGTGGACTATCCCCAAATACTACACCTGTCTCAAAGTCGGCTGGCCCAGCAGAAACAAGACTGGCAAGAAGCAGAAGATCTAAGCAAGAGAAAGCAGGGCAAGGAATAAGCACTTGAAAACAAAAGCAAAGAAGCCTTTGTTCTTTGTCTCTTTGTTGTGAAGTGTTGCTTGGCAGACAGCACCGTGCTCTCCCGATTTCTGCGAGGCATTTCAAAGATTCCTCTCTGAAACTCCTGCTGGTACTATGTATCTGAATTCTGAAATCCATCCCAGAGATTTAAGTCATAGCGGCAGACAGACAGCGAGGCTCCGTGCTGCTCCGTGGCAGAGAGTGTCTGATGAGCTTAGTCTAAGCTGCAGTCCCAGACTAAGCTGCCATTTTAACTGTAGCAAGCAGGATGAACTGGCAAGGTAATTAATGCTGTTTCCTGCCCTCAATGAGGAGGACAAACCAGTGTGTTTTCTTCTCCGTTGCAGAGCATTTGCCTAGCAAGTGCAAGGCCCTAGACTCAGTTCTGGCAAGGCGTGTGTGTGTGTGTGTGTGTGTGTGTGTGTGTGTGTGTGTGTGTGTGTGTGTTGCTAGAGCTAGAGGAGCTGTGGATATAGCACTTGTTGTGCATACTGTACTGTGGGTCCTAGATTGGATCCATAGCATCACAAACAACAAACCAACATTAATCCATGATGCTCTCTCACAGCATTGTGAGCTTCGACAAGTCTGGTACCTCCATTTCTCCTGTCGTAAAAGGAGGTCTCTTGCAAAACATCATGTAAGGTTGTTTTAAAAAGCACTTCAAAGAGATTAACAATCCCCCAAGCTCTGCCTAAGGTTGAACACCTTCCTTTAGGTTCTTTCCTGTCCTATTATCTGTGAGTCCCTGCTCTCTCATTTGGCCCCTCCTTTCTGAGATGCCATCCAACAAAGTATGGAGAGAAGAAAACCATGGGACTGCTCTCTGGGCAGCGGCCTCTAAGAGCTGTACAATGGTCAGGAGGTGGTGGCGCACACCTTTGATCCCAGCACTTGGGAGGCAGAGGCAGGCAGATGGCTGAGTTCAAGGCCAGCCTAGTCTACAGAGTGAGTTCCAGGACAGCCAGGGCTACACAGAGAAACCCTGTCTCAAAAAACGGGAGGCGGGGGGAGAGAGAATGAGAGAGAGAGAGAGAGAGAGAGAGAGAGAGCGAGCTTTACAATGGTCAGGGCCGAGTACCCAAGGCAGAAAGGAAATTCCAAAGGAAGCTTGCTCATCCTCCCCATTCTGAAGTCCCAGTGCTGCTCAAGGGGGCCACGGCTTACATTTAGAGAGGCCCTTTCTCTTGCTCAGGAGGAGAGCTAGGGGGAAGGAAAGCACAGAGGCATACAGGGAGACAAGAAGGATGGAAAAAGGCAGGAGGACGAGGGTTTTCCCCTTCTGTTCTGAAAACTAGCCTCTTGCTGGCCTCTCCTTAGGGAAAACCTGAGCTGTGGTCTCCTAGGTCCAGACCAATGCTGCATGGCAGCCCAGTCCTTGGAAGAGGACACCTCAGAGGACTTAGGAGGTAAGCATCCCTAGGCTGCAGTGCAGAAAGCATCATTTATAAGAGATAAGCAGCAAGCTGGAAAGATGGAGGGCTGAAGAGAGATGTCGAAATCTCTGCACCAACCTCAGTTTATTGTTAAGTGCAGGGGGCAGGCTCTTCTCTCCTCATGCTTGCAAAGGCCATGTTTATCACTGTAGAAAGCAAACATTCTGTTCTACACCAGGAAGGAATTCTTTCCTGATGCTGCTGCAGGGAGCAGCACACCCTGGCCCAGAGAGGTTGGCCACTGAGTTAAAGGCGCTCTCTCCAGTTCTCAGGCTCCTAGGCAGCACAAACAACCCTGAAATTAC
Source organism: Mus caroli (assembly GCF_978045245.1). Taxonomy (NCBI): domain Eukaryota; kingdom Metazoa; phylum Chordata; class Mammalia; order Rodentia; family Muridae; genus Mus; species Mus caroli. Next base: position 120,943,666 of record NW_028227261.1, read on the forward strand.
CAACTCACGCTTCTGGTTCTCCCAGACGTTTCAAGTAGAGGCAGGGACAAGGTGGCTTCAGCAGCCCACTTCAGATAGAAGCACAGCCAGGCACCTGTCCAAGGTCAGACACCCACTCAGTCCCTGCAGCATGTAGGAACCACACTTGGAGATGTTTATAACCCTGCCAGCAGGCTGCCCACAACCAATTAAACCTGAACAGCTCAGGGTGGTACAAGGACATCAGGGTTCCAGGGGATACACATGCCAGCCATCTCCTGTTCAGGGATATCCAATCCCCTGCAACAGTCTGGAAATTCAGGTGACTAAAAAAAACTTGTCTAGCCTTAATAGGAGAGGATGTGCCTAGTCCTTCAGTGACTTGATGTGACAGGGTGGGTGATACCCAGGGGGCACCGCCCCTTCTCCTCTGAGATGCTTGTAAAGGGGGAGCCAGGAGGAAGGGGGTGGGGTCTGGATTTAAAGTATATATATATATATATATATATATATATATAGATAGAGATAGAGATAGAGATAGATATATAGTGTGTATTCCATATATATATATATATATATACATCTTTCATATATATGAAAGAGAAAGAGAGAGAGAAATAGATAGAGATATAAATAAAATTAATAATAAAAAGAAAAATGGGAAAAGGAAACTCCCAAGCAGTGGGCCACAGGCAGCTGGACAAGAAATTCCACATTACTTCTCCTGAGCCACATTCCTAGCAGAGGTCCAATCACCTGGGATCCTCAGACATTGGGTAGACAAGAACTCAGGGTTGGACACACCAATCTAGCCCAGATTAAATAAGAGAGGAAAACTAGAAGTTTCTGAGTTCCAGCCTCACTTCCCTCTGCTTCGTGGCCCTCCATGGAGTGAGTTCTCTGCTCCATTTCACAGTGATAAACCGAAACCTCTCTGAAGTCATCAGCAAAATAAATCCTGCCCCCCTCCCATTAAGTTGTTTCTGTCAGCTTTTTTTTACCACAACACTAAGGAAGGTAAATGTCTAAGGCACTCAGTCAGAGCGATAGCACACTGGCCTTCAATCACAGACCTGTCAGGAGAGATTTTCTGAACACGGTCATTTCTCCAACCGAGTCTCATTGGTTTGACAAGCATCCTTCCATTCAAATCCCTGTGTGCCCTGGTGACAGCTTGTTCCCACTAGAACTAAGTTTTAATGCTTCTTCACCTCCCTCCTGCAGACTAAAGGCCTTCTAGGGCAGAGGTAGATTACTTTTCTCATCACTCAACAAAAGGCCCAATAAAAAAAAGCGACCTAAAGGAGGCTCACAGTTCAGAGGAAAACAGTCACCTCGGGGAAGAGGCCATGAGAACAGCTCTATCTGTGGGGCCACACAGGAAGCAGAGCAAAGGGAATACCCCTACTTGTTCATATTCTCTACCTCCTTTTTATTCAGTCAAAGAACCCGTGGGAGGCTGCTACCCACATGCAAGAAGGGTTTTCCTTCCTCAGTTAATCTTCTTGGAAATGTTCATAAAAGGCACACTCATAGGTGTGTCTCCTAGGTGATCCCAAATCCAATCAATCTGATAATGAAGGTGAACAAGAACATAGTGGGTTACTATAAAACTATTACCATTGGTCTATGTTTCCAGACAGGCAGACAGATAGACAGACAGACAGATCAGACACACACAGACACACTTCACACAAGGAAACTCTGAGGTTCAGAGAGGGTACTAACTAAATGGGATACTAGGACTAGATATAAAACAGAGCTGTCTTGAGCAGAGTGGATTATGATCGTTCTAGACAGCAGTAGATACTTTGAAATATTGGGTGATTAATAAAAATCACTCAAATAACAAGCATTCATAGGATCAACCCACTTCTGTTAATATGTAGGTCTGAGTTTCTCCCAGTCAAGATGGGCTTTTCTGTGAAACCTTGACTAATACAAACTATGAGTATGGATACACTTGTCCTGCATACATCACTGTTACCACTACAAGTGAATCCTATAGTACACAGCATGAGAAAACATCCCTTAAATATGTTGAGCTGAACTGACACACCTTGTTGAAACATTCCCATAGTTGAATGTTTATTGGATTCCTGTCCCACAAATGACATGTTAACTCAGGAGATAGAAGCAGAAGGATTGGAAGTCCATGTAGCCTTGGCTACATGGTAAGGTCAAGAATTTGATTCCAGACCACATGTCTATAAGGGTTTGTTTATCTTCCCCAAAACACATTTGGCCATTGTGGTGGATTGAATGGAGAATGGTCCCAATGGGTTCATATACTTGAATGCTCAGTCCCCAGTTGGCCGAACTATTTGTGAAAGATTCAGAGAAGTGGCCTTGTTGAGGGAAGTATGTCACTCTAGGAGGGCTTTGAGATTTCAGAAGCCCACACAATGTCCACTTAGGGTTCTCTCTCTGCTTGTGGATCAGATATAAGCTCTCAGTTACTACTTCAGCACCATACCTGCCTGCCTGCCTATTTTCATGTTCTCTGCCATAACAGTCATGGACTCTAGCCCTCTGGAACTGTGAGCCTCAAGTTTGGCCATGGTGTTTCTTCACAGCAGTTAAAAAAATAACTGAGACTCTATATTCCTCCTTTTGTACTTGTCTCTCAACTCCTAACTTTACAGCTCTTCTCCCTTTAATCAAGAATTAAGCAGATAAAGGAATATTAGAATATGCTCTGTGGGGGAGTGGTGGGGTGTGGGAGAAGCGGGGTGCCTCAGCGGGCCCATGCCAAGGCATCCCTTCCCCTGAGGAGTCAGCCACACAATGGTGTAGCATAGAATAGAGTTTATTCGGGGCATGGGAGGGGAGTTAAGAGGATAGTAGAGGCAGAGAAAGGCAGAGAGAAGGAGAGAGTAGAGAAGTATAGGCTGGCCATGACCACGTAGAGGGAGGGGGGAAGGGAATGGGGAGAGATGGGTAACAAGGGACAAGAGGCAAAAGAGTATGAGAGTAAGAGAACAAGAGAGACAAGAGGGAGAGGAGGGGGCAAGCAGCCCCTTTTATAGTGGGCCAGGCCTACCTAGCTGTTGTCAGATAACTGTGGGGTGGAGCATACCTGGCTATTGCCAGGTAACTGACGGGGAGCTTAGAGTCCTAACAAAGTCCTTGCTTCTCTGAAGTTCTGCAGAGTGCACTCTCTTTGCTCCTTGCAATTACCTTTGTTTGAATGATACGCCCTTCTGTGAGCTTTGCCTTTCTCCTCTATGAATTTGTGGTACCTAGAAAGCAGTTGGCAAGAGCAAAATCACTGTAATAATTTAAACAATAGGTTTCGAAGACTAGAGTTTGGGGAGCAGTGAGCATCTTGCTTGCACATCTGGCTGACCTGGGAACTAAGGCTAACAAGATAAACTGAAGCTAAATATCAAAGGATATCAGATGCATGAAGAGTCTGGGTCCTCTACACAGTTCTTGACGCCTGTAGACTTTTGTGTGGTGAGTAAATCAGATCTATGATGGGAAACTATAGTTCTTATGACAGTCTGGAGGAACCGGCCAGAGAAGTCCACTCTCGGCATGAACTTCACTCAGGATTTGCCTTTCCAAGCAAGAGGTGGCAAGGGAGTGGAAGTAAGACAAATACTATGCAGATGGACTCACAGCCAAGTTGTTGGAGAGCTGTAGAGAAAAACCCTCCAGAAGGACTCTAAGATTGCCAGCTCATGAGTGTGAGAGGCAATAGCATCATCATCCACCCTCCAAGGAGCATGATCCAAGTGAGACTGGAAATGTCCAGAGGAACATGTATAATCCCAGGATCTGTCTATGTGGTTCTGCACATTACTTAAGGGAGACAGCACATTTGAAGTTCAAGGATGGTAGGGTTCAAGTAGAACATTGCAAGAGTAGGTGAGATCCCACCTACATCAAGAGAACACACCTCAAAACAGAAGTGGACCTCTGAAGAATGCCAGCAGCAAATCTAAGGTCCTTGCTGGATTTCCGGACTCTGGCACTGACAATGAGGTAGCCCTGCAGATGCATAGCATCCTGTCCCCTAAGTTTCTCTGAGAAATGATTCTTGCAGTCTGCCATCTCTTAGAATTATTTTTCTATTTGCTAATAATATCCAGGAACAAAAACTCTGGCTCACCAGCATGGGTTGAATGTGATAAAAATCCATATTCACCTTGAATGAGCTATTTCAGATAACAGATATTTATTTGATCAGACTCCATTATTCCTTCATCTCTACCCCGCCTACAATAACAACAACAACAACAACAACAAAAGGCTCCATCCAAAGGTTCATGAAACCATTGTTCATGGTCCTTCAGACCCTGGAAGTCAGCAACCGCAAGAAGAGACATTAAAAATTAATGAATGTGCTATACTCAGTGTCCTGAAGTCAAGGCTATTTAAGTAGATAAAAGAGGCCTGGGGAGGGAAAGTCTTGTTGCTAATGTTTTCTTTATAATTATTAGGTGAAAAGAGAGAGAGAGAGAAGTGGGAGAAGACAGCTACCACCGAGACAAAGTGAAAGGCGTGCATTAGACAAGGCCAGAAAAAAAGGATGCAGACAAATGGAGCACTCTCGAGCTTGGGCTCCGGGGAGGGGGAGGAGGCACAATGAGAGTGGGGAGCTGCAGGAGGGGAGAGGCAGACGCTCTCCACCCAGGCAGCTTCTCCTACAGCCTGGCCAGCCCTGACTTGAATAATGAGGCTGTTTGGACAAGCCTGAGGCCAGTGGTGGAGACTTATATAAGAACAACAAGTCTCTGGCTACGCTAGTCTTCACAAAGACACCCTGCGCTCCTCTCCGCTGCACTTGTCTGTGGCCAAGGAGTCGTTTCACATAATCACTGCGGCCACCTGTGGCACGAGCAGAGGGGAAAGGCATGCTCCAGAGAAGTGAATTAAAATGCCAGTCCTCTTGCTGAACACAAGGGTACGAGCTGAGTTCTGCAGTGGATAAACTGGTACCTGCTTCCCAAAAACTTGGCTGCCAAGCAGACTTCCCCCAACACACAGTGCTTCGAGAGCTGGACACAAATCTACTACACCCTTTTTTTTTTTTTAATACTACTTACTGCAGGATCACAAACTCAGAACATCAACACATTTTCCAAATCAAGCCTGAAGCAAAAGGATTCTGTGTGTGGCTTACAGGGTGCTTCCTAGGAAAGCCTGCTAAATGGTTCTAGAGAGAGAACCGGAATGGAATGGTTTGCAATTCTATAGAGAGCAGATTTCCCAGGGAAGGAAGTGGCCCCGGGTTCTGTTATATATGGAACCATAAGCCGAAGGAGCCTGGGAGAGACGAGGATTGCATTTTCTTTTCTATGTGGTAGAGCTGAGTGGTACATTCCCCCTTTGTCTAAGTTCTGTTAACCAGACCCTCTTTCAGGCCCTCCCTATCTCCCTCCTCCACGCCAATGAGACTGTGACATTGATAGAGACCCAATGGCATTGCAGGCTCTTGGCATAGCTCCTCTTTCCCCACATATAGAAAGAAACCATACTGGCTTTCATAGAGATCTTGGCTTCTATGTGAAGTCATCTTTGTCATAGACTGACCCCCAAAACTCAGGTTTTCCAGTGAGACTGTTTCCAGTTTCATCTGCCGCTCACTTCTGTATGCAAGAGACACTGCCTGTCAATCATGTGCTGACTGTTGTAGGTGCTGGGCCTGGAGAAAATGAGCCCCACCCTCCAGCAGCCCTGAGTCTAGCAGCAAACACCAATTATCCTCTGTTTAACCTGCCTTGCCCGTATGGGCCCAGGATGTGAACAGGAAACAGGCATTCAGGCAGATGGGGTCCTTCCCTCTCCAGCTCCACTGGCCTCATTTTGGTTAGTCTTGTCCCTGACTTTGACTTCCCATCTTGAAGCTCAACCCTTCTTGCCTTTGCCCCCGCCACAGTCACCAGAACTGTCGGTTTTGCTTGAGCCATGTTTTCAACCTCTCCTATCATGGCCTTGAGAGCTGTCACTGGTCAAGTGGCCAACTGGTTCCCCTAGCCTCGGGCTCGCCATCCTCAGTCCCGCTGCCATTTTTCCTACGCGGTCACTTTCCTAAAATAGAAATGAGATTGCATCACTCCTTATTTAGAGACAGTCATCAAGTCAGTGAGCTCTCAGTGTGACTGGGCTTCACACCATCTGCAGGCACTTGGCTTAGGAAGAAGTGTCGTTGAAAGCAAGATGACTCAGCCAGGGACTATGAAGGGCTGACTCAGGGCTCTCATCATAACTGCCCCTTAGAATCCTAAGAGCTCGTGTGACCCGCAGATGCCAGCACTACTCGCCCAGCCCAGACCATTGACTCTGAATGTCCGATGAAGTCTGGGTGGCCAGGCAGGGGGTCTCACCGGGGATTTGAACTTCGAGTTGGATTATGGGGGGAAGGTAGCATGAGACTCTTTTTCAGAACTGCTCTTCTTCATTTTCAGATATCCCTGCAACATCACTTTCTTTTCCCAATTTCCCTGAAGTGGCTTAGTAAGTATGTCTAATTATCAGTCAATCACCGACAGGAATCACCAGGCAGATGCTGTGCTCAGATCAGAAGACTCCTCCCACGTGCGCTTCAGGGGCGGTACCTCAGCCAGTACAAGTCTGACTTCGGAGGGGCCTGGAGCGGCACGTGACCCGCCTTTCCATCCCACCTCTCCTCACAGGTGCTTTCTAAGTAGTTTGACCCCTCCTGTACCAAGAAATTGATCGTGTCAGCTATCGTTATATTTTTCGCATAAAATCTCTCTCGTGGTTTATTTTATTGGGGATCCCCACCCCCTCCACTGCCCTCCTCGATGCCTTCAGCGGAATGATTTCTAGATCTCTCTCTCCCTGCCAGGCTTGGGAGAGCTTCATTTTCACATCGTGCTTTGGCTGCAAGTGTTAACCTTCCATTTCAGGAGGGGAGTGTGGGGTTTCCTTCCCAATATCTGTGTAATCCAGTATGTGTTTATACTCACGGCCCCTGCCACACAGGTCCTTCCCCCTCATCTCTCATTTCCTTCATACCAGAAGTCAGACCATTTCTGTAGCAGACAGAGTCTGCGGGAGCTGTTGTTCACAGCTGGTGAGGGAAAGGGACAACTGGGGAAGAAAAAGAAAAGCAAGAGACCAAAAGGACAAAGGGCTCTTCGGGCAGAGGGAGCTGTTGCCACAGGCTTGCGGAAGAACTCAGGGCTCCTGCAGTCTGCTGTAGGCTTTTTGTTTTTTGTGGCAGTGAACCCAGTCACCCCTTGTTTATTGAGTCCTGTGAGCTTGGTACAGCTCTCAAAGGCTGCGGGTTCCATATCTAAGCATTCTCCTTGCAAAGGCATCTGTCATGGAAATGAAGCTATTTGCACAAAGCAGAACTAACACTGAAGGAAGGAATACAAGCCAAGAGACACAGAATTAAGACATAAATATTCAGAGCCGAGACCTCCAGCCTGGGCTTTGTGCAAGGAGAGCCAGGGAGCCTGGCTAGGTCTGCTTCCGGCAGGGTAGAGGATGGGTGGTGAAGGAGAAAGGGGTGAGCCACCACTGAGAAGAGGAGGTGGGACTGAGTTGGTGGGACTGGGGAGGGAGAGAATTTCTTGACATTTTCTATGTTTAGGACTGCGATCTGTCTTCCACACCTTTTCAGTTCACTACATTGACTATCTTGGAGAGGTAGGCTGTACTTTGAATGTGACTTCAAGCTGAAGAAAGGCCCGGCCAGCTCATTCTAATAAGGACTATAGATACAGGTAACATCCTTGTAGACACCAGTCTACAGTCTTGAGGATGAGCTGGCAAGAAACTAGGGAGAGAATGTGAGAAGATCAAAGCACAGTTCTCAGGATGGTATAAAGAAATGGGGCTCAGTTTCCCACTAGACTGGTGATTCTCAACCTGTGGTTCCCCACACCCCTTTTAGGGGTCAAACAACCCTTTCATAGGGCTCGCCTAAGACCATTGGAAAACACAGATGTTTACATTATGATAAATAACAGTAGCAGAGTTAGAGTTATGAAGTGGCAACAAAGTAATTTTATGATTGGAGGGTCACCACAACAGGCGGAACTGGATTAAAGGGCCTCAGTGTTAGGAAGGTTGAAAACCACTGCACTAGCTGGTCCTTGCATCCTGAGCTCAGGAGTGTTATGATTTGCATAGGAAATGTCTCCCACAGACTCCCGTGTTGGTATGGTGACGACCAGCTGGAGCTGCTCCTCCCATAAGTTGTAGAAACTTCTGGAAGTGGGTCTCTGGGGACAGGCCTTTGAACATTCTTTCTCTTTGCTTCCTCCTTGGTCTCTCACAGAGCAGTTCTCCCAGGTCACAAACTCCATTCTTAATGTTCCACCCAAGCATCTGGGGCCAAGTAGCCATGAATTGAGCCATCTGAAGCCAGGGGACAGCATAAATCTTTCTTCCCTTAAATTGTCTCTGTCAGGGATTTTGTTGCAGCGTCAGGAAAGTAGCACATTCACCAATGACAAGTCTTGACAGCCCAGGACCCACTGAGCCCAGGGCTGCATACTGTGTCTTGATGAGGCGACTTCCTTGCTGTTCGGGATCAATTACTGCTTCCCTCTACTTCCCACAGAAGCAGAGCCTAGAGTCTCCTGCAGAAGCCATGAAGCACTGCTGCTGAGGAGGCCACACCCACCTGAAGACTAGGTATTCCCTCCGTTCTTTCCCTCCGCAGTGTCTCTGGAAGCAATCACCACCTTGAGGGCTAACAGGAATCCATGAGAGAACAAGCCTCCCTTGGAGCTTACTGAATTATTAAAATATTGCCATGAGATGTTACTTGACAGAATATATATATACTTTCCCCAAATCACTCTTACAGAATATTTGAGGAGGAAAAGAAAAAAATGACTGACAGTTGCCGTGGAAGAGGTGGCAGAAGCTTCTAGCCTTGAGACCACAGCCCAGCTTCCCAGCCCTGGAAGCCACGTTCATGGGACTCTATATGGATCAGCCAAAGAGACTGCCACTAGGCAGGAAGATGAACAAACACCCCATTGGTAGAAGGATTAACCTAGAACCTGGGGCTCAAACCTTCAGCCCTCCTCCAGCGGGAGTGGGGAACTGACCACTGAGATTTCCTCTGACTTTCTGATACATCGTTTAGTCAAAACAGCCAGAGCTGTTTTGGGCCCCTTCAGCTGGGGTGGGGAGAGAGAGAGAAGAGAGAGAGAGAGAGAGAGAGGGGGGGGGGTAGAAACATAACCAGTCCATGCACATTCCAATTTTCTCCATCAGATAAAAACTAGTCTGCCAATTCCCAACCACAATCTCTTGAATCTTTTATAATCAGAAAATCTCTTTCAATTGTGACAAGAATTCAGTTTTCTCTCTGCCCCTGATTGCCCAACGGTGATTACCCCTCCCAAGCCTTTTTTTTTCCCCTCATTTGTACAAGGAGAAGCTGTGGGTTGTAGCCTGCTTGCTAAGAGCCTTACTCAGCAGTAACACTCGAAATCTGTGAGAAATCTTATTACAAGTTATTACTGATTTAGCTACAAGAGAATACAATCCTTAAAAAAAAATCTATGAGGAGTCCCAATTACTTATATCTAACTTGACAGAAAAAAGTAAAGACCCCTTGGCATGGGGAAGTAATTAAAGACACACATTCTATTTTCTCTTTTGGGGAGCTCAACAACCCATTGGCCCATTAGACCTTGTCTAGGGCTGATCTTTATAATCTTCCCAAGAATTTTAGACTCTTGATGCATTTGCTCATGATAGATGCAATGACACACAAACTAGCAACTGGCATTGCCTTAGGAGATTAGATGTCTGTATCTCACTCCCTTGAAGGCCAAAATAGATACCTCTAATTGGGGAGGAAGGTTGGGCTCTTCTTGCTATGATTTCTTGGGGGGCGGGGGGGAGAAGGTCACATCTTTGTCTTTACCACTGTCAACAAACTTAATTTCTGGGCGGGGGGAAGCATGCATAATTGCTCTAAGTGGGCCCCACCACTTCCTCTTGTTTTTCTATTGGCTCTATTCGGCTGTCAGTCTTTTTTTTTAATTATTTATTTATTATATGTAAGTACACTGTAGCTGTCTTCAGACACTCCAGAAGAGGGCATCAGATTTCATTACAGATGGTTGTGAACCACCATGTGGTTGCTGGGATTTGAACTCAGGACCTTTGGAAGAGCAGTCGGCACTCTTAACCACTGAGCCATCTCACAAGCCCCCCAGCTGTCAGTTTTATGTCGTCATGCCTTAGCACCAAAGATAGGAAAACTGGAGCTTCACCAATAGGTCGCAGCTCTAGCACTCGATCTCAAGACTTCTGACTGCAGGACAAATGCCACACGAACAGCAAAGCCAAGAGGCGAGTGAATGCTGTGCCAGTCCTCCATGAGGCAATGCAACAGATCGGGGGAGGGAGGAGTTTAGTGCTGCCTATTGGACTCAGATGGATGGATACAAGGGATGAGAGAAGTAAAGTGCCCCACACCCGCCAGGGAGTCGGTGGCCACCCTGGAACTCCAGACCCAAACTCATCTCTTTTTCTACGCTACCCAGATAGCCTTAAGTTCCACCTGGAAGGCAAGTCTATGATTACTGGAAGACAGGAGGAAGCGAAGCACTTCTGAGCTTCTAGGGGAGATGAGGTGCCAAGTTGCAAAAGTAATTGCTGAGAACCAGCCTGGAAGGTTTTGCATCTGTGGAATATTTGTTCCTGAATACCCCCAAACGCTACATTACCTATATTTCTTATTTTTGCATTTAAATTGAATTTTATGGCTTCATGGTAATAAAATCATTCCATTTATACTATGTTCCCACCCAATAAGCTTTTACTAAGATATATCCTTTTATGCTGCCACTATGTGCTTTGATTAACGGAGTTACCGATTCACCTGGTTCCACATTCAAACAACTGTCCTGATCAATTTCTGTTTTTCAGACTATTGCTCTGATCCACTGCCCTGCTTTGTAGAGGATAGCTGAGACCACTCGCCACCCCGGCACACTGTACCCCATGTAGGTGCTGACCTGTATACTTCAGACTTGTGCAAATCAGCCTGACTTGATCAGTGTTATTCTTATTACTTGTAACCTGATTAAAGTCATGAATCTCTGAACTATAACTGTGTTTTCAAGATTGTCATCTAAATTATGTAAATAACTAGTGCGGTAATTAGCTCTCTTTGATGAGCTTCCGTTTAGGTTCAAGATGAGCCGATCTATATTTATCAGTTCAGGGCATGCTTTGCTCCCAGACAGGCATGCAGCAGAGGTGAGTCCCTCCAGGGGACACTCAGCTCAGCGGCATCCTGACCCAGGATGGCTGGCCACCAGCTAACTCTCCATTCTCCCTCTCTACGCATCCTCAATTCAGGGAGAGCCTCCAGGAGTGGGAACGGCTGAATCGATGTTTCTCCTAGCTGCTTCACAGAATCCTAAGGAAGAGAACCATTTTCTTAATCCACATTTGTTCTAGCTCTGCCAGGGAACATTTCCAGATTCTTCTAGAGAGCTCTGCCTGTTTTTCACCTCCATTTGTAGTTAAGAAAGCAGTGAAGCAGTTTTCCCATAACAATCACTAGCTTCCTTCCAGGGAAAAACTTTCAGCTCCCTGGTAGGGCTCTGGTAGTTGATAGAGCTTTGGTAGCTTTGGTGGCTTTGGTGGCCCCAAGGCCAGTACTGCTCTTGGCAATCTTGCTGAGGGGGGGATAAATGTTAGCTAGGGTTTACATCCCAGGTCTACCACATAAGCTCATGACAGTTCACCCCTCTGACACCAGCTCCTCAGCCAATGAGTGGACACACGTTACAGAATCGTCCTGAGAAGAAAAGGATATTCTGTCTGTCAAGTCAGCTGTGTTCCTTCAAGAATCTAGGTTCCTCACATACCTAGATTCAGTCCTGTGAACCTCCTCTTCCACACATTTCTCTGGGTCTCAGTTTCTCTCTCTGTAAAATGGGTATAACGATCACACCCATCTCATTGTGCTTATTGCTGAGTTAGGCATTTCTTAGCAATATTCTTAGGTATAGTCTTCTGGTCTGGGCAGACGTGAAAGGCACACTCTTGAGAGTTCTTTTTCTCCTTTTCCAGCTTCCCTCTCACGAAGCCCCAGGTTTGGCTCCCAGAACTTACAGTACGTGAGAGGCAGCTCCCAGACCAGGAGCTGCACCCTGCACTGCACAACTCCCTCCCACCCCAGATTAAATGGCTCCCTGGACAGTTAGGCGCTAACACTCTGCAGTCCAGTGTTGCTGACCAGTCATGCATGAGTTCACCCTGACTTTTCCACCTGTGTACATGGTGCATCATTCCGTTCTCAAAACTGCTGCTGCTGGCTTCCCCGGATGCCAGCTGGCTGTACACTTAACCTCATCCACCTTGCTATTCCATGCCCTCCTTTGCTGCTGCAGCTGCCACTCTTTAAATGTCTGCAAAGCACCCTTCCAAGACCCAGGATGAGTCACCCAAAGACACAGAACATCCTCCTGCCACTGGCATGTCTGTGTGGTGGGAACTTGCATAACGCAGATGCCCAGTGGCTGTAATGGGTTACGCAGTCAAGGGGGACAATTAGACCAGTGGACCGGAGCAGAAGCCAGGCACCATGTCCTGGAACAGGAGAACTAGGAACTGCATGTTAACATGGGTTTTAAAACGCCTCTGTGGAAACAGCTGTTGGGTCAGGGGAAGGGACTCTGTTATTGTTAGCTGTCAGAGTCCTCACCAAAGAGCTCACATTGAACTTGCATATAATCTCTTAGTAGATAAACGCTTACTGGTCTAGGAAGGATATGAGACAGGAATGGAACTGCATATGAGGAAGAGATTCTTCTATGGATAATGAAAATGTTCTAAAAACTAAGTAGTAATGTTGGCACAGCTCTGCAAACTCTACAACCACAAGGAGGTCTACTAAAAGAGAGGATTTTATGAGAACTGAGCTACACCTTAGTCCTACTAAGCTTTAAGAATGGAATCCTAACGTGAACCCATCTGAAAGGCCTCTCTGTTCTGATCGCCCCCCCCCCCCATGGGAGCCGCCAGGAAGCAGATGTGCCGCTGGGGCAGTGCCATGAACCATTAGGGCACACGCAAATATTAACTGGTGATAATATTTTTCCATCCAGCTCAGCGCTTCTTCGCCGGGTGCAATTTTGCCCCAGAGGACATTTGGCAGTGTTTGAAGACATCTTTGTCATCAAGCTTAGGGACAGCTGCTGGCATGTGGCGGGTAGAAGCCAGGGCACTGTCGGGTATCCTAGTCTGCACAGCCTGGTCAGCACCACCCAGAGCCCCTCACCAGAAACCACTGTAGAGCAGAAGCAGCCACACGTGAGGTCCTCTCACCCTCTTTTAACATTGGTTGCTTTTCTTCAAGGCTCGAAGCTGAGCATCTAAGACAATTCAAAAGTTCTGTCCCCAAACTACGTTTCCTTGTAGGTAATTTTGACAGTGATAGCCTAGTTTCAATTTGTTCCACTTTCACAAGAAAAACAGACAAAAAAAAAAAAACAAAAAAAAAAAAAACTTCTCAGTATGTACTCCTTTTGCAAGAAAAGCCAGGTAAAATCTTTATGAGAATACTGTATTTTCAGCAAATTAAAGTGTTTGTGTGTTCAGTGTGGTTGTTTCCTATGTATTCCTTTGGGCAAAATAAAAAATAAAAGTAAAAAAAAGAGTATATTCAACTGAACAAAAAAAACAATATTGCCTTTTTTCTTTAAAATGAAATTTCAAAAAGAAGTGTCTTCCTGAGAAAAGAGAAGTGTGTTTACTGTTAGAGGGTGACAGAGCTGGGAAGTATGAGGCTGGGGAAAGGACTGGAGCCCTGAGATGAGCTGACTTTGAGCCTCAGCACTGCCTTTGGTGGCCGGTGACCTTGGCAGCTCCATGTCCTCCCTGAGCCTCACCTTCCTCTTACAGAAACAAGGTGATGACACCCATTCAGAATTGCCTGTGAGCACTGAGCCAGTGCCCAATATTATTTATCACTTTCTTCCGATAGCTTCTGCTATTGTTGGTCCTTAGCAGACACCAACCGCAGTGTCCACGAGTACGTAAGGGGTTGGGATGCAGCACTGCGGTAGAACATTTGCCTGACATACACACGGCACAGAAAGAAGTGGTAAATAAGCAGGTTTGCTTCCTGAAGCTTCCAGAGCCCATTGTCAGGCCTGCAGCAAGAATGACTGGTATACTGCCTCTCCTCTACCTAGACAGGCATCTTAGGGTGCTGAAGTAGCCACCCCTTCTCTGCGCTTTATCAGGGCCCCCCATATACTCTGAGCGGGTTGTGAGATAATATCCTTGGTATCTGCCCCATAGTTCATTTTATCAACATATTAATTGTGGATAAAAATAGGTTTCATGAGGACATGTTTCATATTTGTATATATTTCAATCATATTTACCCTATGTTACCCTATGTCTTAGTTAGGTTTCTATCGCTGTGATAAACACCACGACCAAAAACACCTTGAGCAGAAAAAGGATTTATTTTGGCAGGAACCTGAAGTCTGAAACTGAAGCAAAAGCCACGTAGGAGCACTGCTTACACGCTCAATACTCCTGGCTCACTCGCCTGCTTTCGTATACACCCAGAGCACCTGCCCAGGGTGGTCTGGACCCTTCCCCATAAATTGTCAATCAAGAAAATGGCCTGCAGGTTTTCCCTGTAGGCCAATGTGATAGGCACTCTTTCTCCGGTGAGATCCCTCTTCTCAGGTGACTCTAGCTTGTGTCAAGTTGACAAAAACTCACCAACACAGCCTCCCTTTAACTCTCCAGCACCCACCAATCCCATTCCTCTTCCCAACTACCATCCGTGTGTATGTGTGAGTGTGTGTGTGCATGTGTATGTGTGTGTATGTGTGTGTATGTGTGAGTGTGTGTGTGCATGTGTATGTGTGTGTATGTATGTGTGTATGTGTGTGTATGTGTGTGTATGTGTGAGTGTGTGTGTATGTATGTGTATGTGTGTATGTGTGTGTATGTGTGAGTGTGTGTGTGTGTGTGTGTGTGTCCCACTAAGTTTCATCAGACATGGCCAAAGGTCTGTTTATAGGAGCACCTTACCACTAAAAATCTTTCTCCTTTCCTATCAACTAGTAACTGAAAACACATTTTTAAGGAGCAGTAGGCTCCGTGAACCCCTCCCATTCCCATAACAGAAGAATGACAGCCCTGAACTTGTGTAGAGTTTGTTTGGAGAATCGCAGCCTTCACAGTTCAAGAGTGAAGAGCTACGTCATGCCGAGAAGCCAGATTTGCACACTGCCCCTACCGCATTTCCTCTAACTCTCAATTCCCTTCCCACAATGCTCCCTAAGCCTCGAAGGGGATGATGTAGTTGTTCTCTAATTCTCCCATTCCCTTCCCACAGTGCTCCCTAAGCCTCGGAGGGGTGATGTAGTTGTTCTGTCTATGGCTAAGCACTCAACAGCAAATTATTCTCAGGACTTTGACCAATTTTGAGTTTGTGCAGTCACCTCTAACCCCTGCCCACAAAGCGTCTCTGACTAAAGCTGGAAGCAGCATCAATCTACAGACATAGCGCTGAAAGGAATTGGACTGAGAGAGCATATCCACTCAGTGAAACAACATCAGTAGCTTCTCCACCAGGTTCTGTGACCCCCTCATCCCGTAAATTATTTTCTGAGCAGGAGACATCGAATCCATTCATAAAGTGGTTGGTCATTCCTATAGCAGAATGGGCACCTCTGTAGCAATGGGCTCTTCTCCCCTGGGTGGTCAGCATCATTACACACAGGGTCCACAACTGAGTAAAGACGGTAAATCATTCTCACCAACAGTCTGCATAGCACCTTCCAGCAACACGGGTGCTACTCGTCAGAGAAGATGCTTCCAGTCCAGTTTCAGCTTGATTTCTCTGTATCCTATGACCAACGTGGGTGGCATTTTCAGGAATAAGGTCTTAGCATCTACTTCTGGTTAACAACCTACACAAGTGGAGTCTACACATATTTTCTGTGTGTGGTGTGGGGAGTGAGTGGTTCCAGAACCTCCATGTCCAACAACTCACAGGAAGATAGCCAACATCTGACCTGAATTAGATTCTCAGGAGACAAGGAATAAAAGAAAAGAACTAACATCCTTGATTTGTCCTCTGGCTTCCACATGCACACCATGACATATGCACAAGCAAGAGTGCACACATACACAGGTAATAATTTATAAATAAATAAGCAAATGAATAAAGGTAAAAACAATGATAATAAAAGCTTTAGGTCTTGATCAAAGAGACACCATGACCATAATAATTTTTATAAAGGGGTACATTAAATGGTGACTAGTTTACAAGTTCATAGGTTTAGTCCATTATCATCATGGCAGGAAGCATGGTGGCACACAGGCAACTATGGTGCTGGAGAGGTAGTTGAGAGTTCTACATCTTCAGGAAGAGAACATGAGCCACTGTGTCTGGATTGACCTTCTGAAACCTCAAATGTCACCCCAGGTAACACATTTCTTCCAAGAAAGCCACAACTATTCCAACAAAGCTACACCTCCTAATATGAGTCTATGGGGGCCATTTTTATTCAGAGTACCACAGTCACCTTAACAACTGTCAGGCTTGCTTATGCTGCTTTCGTGCTCCGTTCCTTTTAATTGCCCTTCCCAGACTCACCTCTTCCTCCATTTCTCTACCTTCTCCACCACTTAAACATTTCCACCTTCATTCCCCTCCACTTTCACTCTACCACCCCTCCTCCCCTAAAAGACTATTTTCCCTCTAGTACCAAGAGTGGGGTACATCTTATTGAGTCATTGGCCAAAGGGGCCCTATAGACTCTGTCAACAATCGCAGGCTATTGACAAGTCCATTACTCTCCACCACCTAATGCAGAAGATATCACTTACATCATCCAGCATGGAGAAGCCGAGCTGCTGCCCAACTAGAAGCTTCACTCAGACAGACGGGCATTATGGAGCTGGGAGGTACTTTGCACACTACAAGAGGAGAAAATTAATCATCAAAATCAATCAGCTACAAACCCTGTGACCTACAATAGTGACCTGTCTGCCAGATGTACTGGTGCAACAGTGTCATAAATGTTAGAGAAGTAACCAACCACTTTATTTGTTTTTAATTGGATTTAAGGCCAACTGCATGAGATGGAACCTATTACTAACATTACTGCAGTGGCCTAAAACCTGAGACTACACAGGTCATGGACCTATGGCAAAACCTACTGCTATAATTCTTCCAAAGGAACATGATGATACAATGGTGTCTAATGACATAGTGCTGTCCCCATAGGTGAGTGCATCATACAGCCCTTAACAGAGAAGCATCTTCTTGCAATAAATGGTAAGTAGTGTGAAGAAAACCCACAACTGAACAACATGCAGAGAGTGAGAGATTTTGAAGCACTCACTCCTAAATAGGAAGTCTTCACCAAACCCTTCCCCTCAAGGCTCAGGGAGCTATGAGGAAGAGAAGTAGAAAGACGGTAAGTCCCAGAGAGTGTGGGTTACTATAAGGAAAAAAGTGTCTTCCAAACACAAAAGGGTTGGTACACATATGAACTCGCAAAGACTTTGACTGCAGGCATAAGACTTGCAAAGAGTCAAATAAAACAGAACCTCAGCACTAAGAGGGGGAAAAGGAACACAAAGTCCCATCGCTAACTAAGAAGCTATTCACAGTTGATATCTATGGCATTTTCCCCAGTGGACTGTCACTGGGGATATAAACCATGCTCTGTGGCAGGTTCCTTGCCAGGAGCAGTGGACCAACAACTCCATGGTTTTTTATGCATTTTGGGATTTCATCTCGTTTGGGTATATTTTTTGTCTTATTGTAATTTTGTTTATTTATTTGTTTTGATTTGTTTTGTTGCTACTCCCCCACGCACACCCGTTCCTTGGCCCTTTTCTAGTTTTGTGGACTCTATGCACATTCAGCTCCCACACAAATATGTAAAGAGTCTGGGGTGGATGGATATATGGCTCAGTTGGTAGAGAGTTTGCCTGCCTTGTGAGTTACTTTTCTGTTGCTATGATAAATTACCATGAAGTCTAAGACGACTTATGGAAAAGTCTATGTTGACTTATGGTTCCAGAATGAAAAATGCATAAAAGCAGGAAGCTGAAATCACATCGTCAAGCACATGCTATTTACACTCTTAAGATTTATTCATCAGGAGTTGGATTACTGGTTGGTTTGGGTGTTTTGTTTTGTTTATTTACTCACTTAAGTGATCTTTCTTCTTTTGGTGGAAGAGTTTGCAGTGTTGGAAGAGGTTGGTTGTACTAGGGTTGAGGTATTATTTCCCTCAGTTAGAATGGCACTCGGGGCACTAGGCTCTATCCTAGGTCTTCCCATGTGAGTAGAATACTGTCTTCAGCAACAGTCACTATCATGGGTGGACTCTATGAAAATAGAACAATAGTCAAGTATAAAACAACTGTTCCATAAGTGCTGGCCATTTTAGTAAGTAAAGTACTTTGTGTGCTAATATATTTGTTACAAGGATGTGACCAGAAAGAAAAAGAAACAAAACAAAAACACAATAAGGGACGAGGTGGCGCACTCCTTTAATCCCAGCACTTGGGAGGCAGAAGCAGGCAGATTTCTGAGTTCAAAGCCAGCCTGGTCTACAAAGTGAGTTCCAGGACAGCCAGGGCTATACAGAAAAAAACCTGTCTTGAAAAACCGGGGGAAAAAAAAAAACCCACAATAAGACTAGTGACTAGTCCTGAGACAATAGAAAGGAAGTAGGAAGAAGGAAGTAGAAAGGGAAATTACAAGAGCAAAAAAGTGGGGAACAGGGAGATGACAGCATTGAGCTAAAGATTGACTGCAGAAAGATGTAGACATGGTATCAAACTGAGCTGGTCTATTTAAATGACATTGTATATTAAATAAAGACAAAATAAATGTAGAGGAAGGGAGCTAGATGGAGATTTGGGATGAAACTGACAGGCACAACTGTTGGCTTCCATCTGACCCTCTCAAATTCCCCCAGTTGTAATGCTACCTCACCTCTCAAAGGTCCTCTAAAATAGACAGTCCTAACACAAAGCTGGCTTGCTTGACTCCTTGTTTCTTCTCTTATCATAGTCCAGCACCAAAAGGTTGTGATTCTGCAGAAGTCTGAATCTTTACCAACAAAATACAGTGGCCTTCACTTCCTCTCACATCCAAGAAAAGGCTAGCTAGCTAAGCCTAGCATCTGCCAAACCAAGGTCCCCTCCCCACTTGTAGCCAAGCAGCCAACTTATATCTATTCTTGATTCATAGATAGCATCTGACTTGAGTTCTTACCTCAGAACTTTAGTCAATTGGGAAGTGCCCGGGAAGAGGGCTTTGTTGATCGTTGGATGCTCATAAAATGCTAGCCTTCTGCTGGATACTGGGTGTATATCATCAGTGAGTCATCACAGTCCTGATCATAGCAGACCTTTAATGATGGCTTGATTCTGTGAAGCAGTGCATAATAATGCTTATGTAGTAATTTGCATGATTTTCACAATAAATGAAGTTGCTACTGATATTGTGCCCATTTTCAGATTAGAAAACTGAGACATAATTTTAAGCCACCTACTGAAGACACAGAATTACTAAGGGTTTTACAGTGTGTTCAAACAGGTGCCTCCCTTGGAACTTAATAACTTGCTTCGTTTGCTGTGACCCATCATCTTAGACAATGCTCGGCTGCTATGACAAAATAGGGCACACTGGATAATTATAAACAGAAGAGGTTATTTGGAGGCAGAGAAATCCTAAGGCATCGCGCCAACATCTGATGGGGGCTGGTGCTCTACTATGACATGACAGAAACACAAACAAGCATGGGTAAGACAGAGGCTAAAACCTTTTGTAGCAAACCCAGTCTTACAATGACTAATCCACTTCCACCATTATGATGTTCATCTATGAGGTGGATCCAGGCCTCCCAGTGAAGTCCCTTCTCAATGTTCTTCCATTGGTGATTTTTTGTTTGTTTGTTTGTTTTTCGAGATAGGGTTTCTCTGTATAGCCCTGGCTGTCCTGGAACTCACTCTGTAGACCAGGCTGGCCTCAAACTCAGAAATTTGCCTGCCTCTGCCTCCCAAGTGCTGGGATTAAAGGTGTGCGCCACCATGCCTGGCCCAACACATGACTCTTAGAGAACATTCAAACTGTAAGTCACTCGGAGATCGGTGACCTTGTCCCATGCCGACTCTGTCCAGTTAAACCTCTTTTAGCTTAAGAGGCTTTTAGCACATTTGGAGCAATTGCTGAAGTCCAGTGTCTTAAAACCAAGCACATCTGCCTCTAGTTAAAAAATAGAATGCCTACGGGGCTAACTGCAAATTCTTAAACCTGACTTGAAATTTAAACACTTCCAAAGTTGGATAGTATAAAGGTTTCAGCATTCAAAATGCTTTCATTTTAAGATTAGGCAATCACTCATACTGGATATCACTAAAATACTTCTCTGGTATATGAAAAGCTCTAGGTTGATCCACAACATATTAATAATGATGATGGCTAGTAAATAAACAGGCAGTCTTTCTAGCGCTCCATTCCCCTGGTATACAGAAACTTTTCTGGGGCTAAGAGAAATGGCTCAGTTGTTAACATGCTTGGCATACATACAAGTATGAGGATCTGAATTCAGACTCCAGCCAGCCAAATGCAGTGGTACTTGCCCATAATCCCAGTGCTGAGAAGGCAGAGTCAGGAGAATCTCTAGAGCTTGATAGCCAGCCAGTCACCAATTGTCAGGCTCCAGATTCAGTGAGAGACCTATCTTAAAATAATAATAAGAAGAAGAAGAAGAAAAAGAAGAAGAAGAAGAAGAAGAAGAAGAAGAAGAAGAAGAAGAAGAAGAAGAAGGAGAAGGAGAAGGAGAAGGAGAAGGAGAAGGAGAAGGAGAAGGAGAAGGAGAAGGAGAAGGAGAAGGAGAAGGAGAAGAAGAACAACAACAACAATAGCAACGGTGGTGATGATGATGATGGCGACGACGATGATGGTGGTGGTGGTGATGGTGGTGATGATGATAGTGTGATTATTTAAGAAGCCACTGAGGAAAATACCTGATGTTGACATCTGGGCCTCTACAGGAGAACACACACACACACACACACAGAACTTCTTCATTGGCCAGTTTAGCTGGCAATAATGATCCCACTGTGCCTTTCTGTACTTGTCCCTAGCTACTTCAAGAGTCCTGGGCCTGCACCCATAATGTGGGTGAATTAATTATTCCCTGAGTCTTAGATTCAATAAAGCACTTCTAGGCCAACCAAGTGTGGGTCATCACTCCCAGAGTGCCTCTGCCCTATAATCACTTCCCGTGCCCAAGACAGACTCTGAACCTGGAACTCAATCTTCAGGGTAACAGAATATAGGTGACAGACTATCTCAAACAGTCTAGCATTTCATCAGCGGTCACATAAGGGCCTGTCCGTGACGGTCACCCCCTCAAGCCCCACCTCAGTGACACTTCCTTCTGCCCAGAACACCTGTTTCCGTTTCCTTCCCACCTTCATCTCACTTCTTGAGGGCAATGGATCAAATGTTCCCACCCCTGGGAAAGGCCCTGTCCTGTCCCTCTTTCCCACAGCATTGTGATCTCCAAATCCCAACTGCGTGAAGTGGTCAACTTGGACCTGTCGCTACCACCTCACTAAGGACAGGTAGACCTCGTGTTTAAGCATGTGCCTAGCTCCAATCTCTAACTCTGCTTCACTTGGTTTCCTTCCCTGTGTCTGATCTCTTTTGTCACAGGATTTAAGGCCTACTTGATGTGCAACTATTTTAAAGGCTCTTCTTCCAAATAAGGTCAGGTCTCCAGGACCCATGGATTAAGACTTGCCTGTTTCATTTTATGGCACACAACTTCACTGACTGCAGAAATCACCTCCACACCCAACAACTTCACATGCCTCCTATACGTTGCCCGAAGAAATGGCTCTGTTCTGGGGCCTCCTAGTCACTTCACAGTGACCTGGGTGCCACTGCAGCTGCTCATGGACTGTGGCTGCCCTAAATCTGCCTCTGGGGCTCCAGACCAAGGAGAATGTAAGTTCTAGGCTTGTGAGCCAGTCCTAGCAGCTAAAGCCACCAGCATCCTGTAGACATAGCTACAAACTTGGGTCACTGTCTGCAGTCTCACAGTATGCGAAGCTGGCAGAAACACTGCTCACTGTAGAGCATCTGCCTCCCTTCCTAACTCTACCTGTCCCCTCGCTTTCCCTTCGAGGCTTTGAGGAGAGAAGATAAAGAATGACCAGAGGGGTTGAGCCCTTTCCCTGTGAACTGTCTCCTTCCAAGTGGCGTGAACTGAATGCTTGTGAGTCCTGGACTGAGCTTCCAGTTTCTTGCTCCATTTCTGTCTTCCTGAGGTCCCCCATCAGGCGCAGGTCATGCTCAAAAGCCCATGGAACACAGGGGACTCCATGCTCTCGCTTCTGTTGTTCAGCAGTGTTCCACATTTTTCCTACAGTCTTAAGAAAGGGGAAGTAAGATGTTTCCCTGAATGGGAACACTTCTACTGGCCTGCCTATGTGATTGTGGGAAAGACATTTCCTAGGCAGAATTCACTTCACATCTCTATTTTGTATTCTGACGGTGAGTAGGGCATAATCCGTTCTCCCTGAAGTACTAATCAACTTACTTGCCAAGTTCTCTCCTAAACAAACTAACTCTGTGCTTCCACTTCTTTCTCCATATGAAATATAAAGCTCAACTGCTTCGTGGTTTGCTGATGAGCCCCGAGACCTTCATTTCATTATCGGGCAGTCTGTGGTCTATAGGGAAAACTGCCCAGAATATCTGAAACCTTCTATTGTTGAAGTTCATTGCGTTTCTGTATCCTGCGTCCACTGTGATCGTGATCTTGAGCATGGGCTGTATACCAAAATGCTACCAGACGGGAGAAAAATGCATGAATAAGATGATTGCAGAGGCAAAAGATTACAATTTGCTTTAAATGCCCACTTTTCTGTTCAGATGTAATCCCTCGCTCTTTGGTGTGAGAGCTTGATCATCACCAACGTCTGATCATAAAGATCATCAGTTCATTTTTCCACAAATATATGGAAAAATTTTCTCAACGGCTCTGCATAATATATGTGGCTCAGCTGTTCACATTCCGACAGAAAGCTAGTTTGTATAAGAGCAATTGTTGTACAGAATATTCAGACTCTGTCAGACCTGGGGAGGACTATTTGATGGGTTGAGTCCTTCAGCCCCCGCCAAGCCTCAGCAAGGACACTGACAACCCTGTGGATTTGACAGGGCTCATTTGCAGCTTCAAAGACAGGCACCATTTAAATTCACAGCCTCCACAGTGCTTGGATGTAAGAGATGATGATGGCACTGACATTTGCCCCTTCGCTCAGCTGTGAGTCAGAACACAAGCATTGAAGCGCCAACACTTCGAGGAGATGT
Source organism: Mus caroli (assembly GCF_978045245.1). Lineage (NCBI taxonomy): Eukaryota > Metazoa > Chordata > Mammalia > Rodentia > Muridae > Mus > Mus caroli. Next base: position 120,966,998 of record NW_028227261.1, read on the forward strand.
TGTTCATGTTCTGGTCTGAATTAATCTGAGCAATATATATGCTTGTCCTGTGCCCCATGACCATTCTGCAGGGATGTAATTCATCACTCAAATGCAGACTCCTCTTGAGAGCAAAGGGAAATGAGCCTTTAACAACTTTCAGGAAAAAATATTAACCTGCAGGGCTGTCCCAAGTAAGTGTGGAAACGTCCAAATATCAACACCACCACTTTTTACTTTTCTTCCTCCTCCACCCACCATCAGCACCTCATCCCTGAATGTTCAATCATGCAGACCTCCAATGACCCCGCAGTAGTGATAGCCACGGTCTGGGGCTGGAGCTGGGATGGTTGGGAGCTGGTGGCTGTTACTGCTACAGTGCCTCCAGTTACATTCAGATTCTTCCACCATCAGCTCATGAAACTACAAGGGACAGCTGAGTGTGGACCTTGCAGGCATATATGTGACCCCTGAATGGACTTGGGAAACATGTTTCCATCCTCCTTGCCAAGCCCTGCCTCATGCCATGATAACTCTACCAGCTCCCCCAACCCAGGCGTATCAAGGAACCCAGAAACATCCAAACTTATAATAGGCAGGTTTCAGAGAAGCTTGGAGTCCTCTCAAGACACCCCACGACCAAGTTCTCAGCACAAAGAACCTTTATTTGTCCCAGAAGGGCAGAAGGCATGGATAAAGGACAAAGAGAGGAGATAGGGGATGAGGGAGATGGGGAAGAGAACAAAGGAGAGGGGAGAAAGGAGGCAAGGGAGTCGAGGGAAAGGTGTTTGTCAGAGGACAAAGAACTACTTCTGGATAGAGAGGAGACAGGCCAGGCCCATAGGCAAATGGCAGTTCATAAAGGTAAAAGGGGGAATCTCATGGTAAGAGACGAGTGTTTAATTTTAATCGAGCTTGTTAGTTAGGTAACCCAAAGGGGGCGTTTTGTTGCTGGACTTCAATGCTTTGATAGCTGGGCCTTGGTAGTCAGCCTCAGGGGGAGGAAGTGGCCAGATAAGGGAAGAAAAAGGAAGGAAGGGCTAGCTGTAAGAAAGTTATCTAACGGTTTTTAGCAAGCGTGATCAGGCTGGCTAGAGTCTCTTCACAACAGGATGGAACCAATATTCCATCTGAGCTACCTTTAGCCTTGGAGACAGGAACAGCTTTAAAGTCCTAGATGTGGGAGAACATTGGGGAAACGTGGCCATCATATCTCCTAACCCCAAGACAACAAAGTTCATCTATTCAAAAATGATTGAGAGGAGAAATGTTTTGAGAATTTGCCTCAAAGTAGAGCTCTCAAATCCTATTTCAATTATTCTAGTTTCACATTTGCTGATCCAGGCAGCAGAAACTCCTGTCTACCATGCACTACAGACCAGTGCTTGCCTCTCCTCTGCTGACACAGAGCACTCTCTGTGGAGCACTCTCTTCTCTGGGCTCTTTTCTAACACATCTGTTATCTGTCTTGGTTCATGAGGTTTCACAACAGACATTCCAGGGTGGACCCAGGATGAATGGATTTTCTCCCGTTATTTCCGGAGCCTGGTAACGTGACTCTGTCACGACACCTATCTGCTATCCTTGTTTATCTAGCCAATTCCAACTTCTAAATATGTGATCCAGAGCTAAAATTTGAAGATGCCATATCCTGGGGTAAAGAGTTCCTGGGTTTGTAGTTTCTAATCCCTTCCCTGGTTAACCTAAGACATTATTACATCTCTGTGTTAATTAGGGCAATGAAGAGGAAACCCATCACAAAGTTAGTTGAAATAGATCTATGAGAGCTTTGTCTAGGGAGAATATAGTCTCTTACAATTATTAGACCCTCAATTTGTTTAGCGACTTGAATTCTGTTCAAGCTCAACCTGTCCTTTCAGAAAAACGTTCACACATTTGCAATGTCTACAGTGAAGAAGCCATTACTTACACTGAGGTAAGGGCAGGATGTATGGTATCATTAGGAAGGATTTGCTTCCAGTCCATGCTTGTGATATATGCTGAAGCTGAGGCCCCACTCCCTGAAGTGTGGACATGAATTATATCCTTTACAGGACCAGTTTTGTGACCTTAAAAAAATTACCATTCTTCTTGGGATTTAACATTCTTATTCATAAAACATGGACAGCAGATTAGAATTAGACTTGATCTCCGGGGTCGTAAATGTCATACCTTCATTCCCATATTCAGGCAAGCAACATCATTTCCTTACACTTGTAGAACACCCTGCACATGTGAAATGCTCAAGATATGCAATTACAGAGGAAACTAAAATATTTCTTTGAAACCTTGTGAAGAAGACGTTGAAGAAAAAGAGGAGAGAAGGAAGGAAGGAAGGAAGGAGGGAAGACAGGAAGAAGAGAAGGAAGGAAGGAAGGAAGGAAGGAAGGAGGGAAGACAGGAAGAAGAGAAGGAGGGAGGGAAGGAGGAAGGAGGAAAGCACCCAAGAGGAACACTCAAATGGCCTGTTTGAACATTTCCCTAGGGCCGTACACTCCACAGCCTCGGAATTAACAGCATCCTGAGACCATGTACACTGCTCCATCTTTCCTTTGATGCTTTGGTAAGATGGATAGGTGTTCACAGACAATGTCAGCACTTTGTGTATGTTTGTTTTGGGTTTTATACAAATGATTCCATGTTAAATCCTGAAAGTCCTCTCTCACCTCAGCTTCTGGGAGCTTTGGGATCAACACTGTTATTGGATGAGCCTGTGAGGCTCCTGTTTATCTCATGCGTGGAATACCTTATCCCATAATCACCTGTGTTTTCCACCTGGGAGCTCATTTGGATTTATTCAATTTCCTTGAATTCTACGACTCCCTGTCGTAATCTAAAAATGTACCTGCTTGAAGGAGAAGGACAACCCTGACCCTGAATTTCAGATTTTAAATATTAAATGAGAGTAGCAGTTATGGAAAATGACTCACTCCACTTTGTAGTGACGTCTTTCTAAAGAATCGGTAACAGCCTCCTGTTCCCTTGTCCTGAAGAAAGGCCATTTCCACAGGATGTAAAGAAAGACAGTTTCATTTTGTTTAGAGGCAGGGTCTGTTAGGGAAGGCTCAGGGATGGATTGCTGAACACTTGGATGGACTGGTAAATTTCTCACACTTATTCGTCAACATCATCTCTCTTACAAGGTAAGCACCAGAGAGCTCTTTATCTCGTTGAGTGTGGCAAAGAGTAGCGATGTACAATAGGAGTTTGAAAATGGAGCTGACAGTCTGTTCTAGATGTAAAGCACAGGGGGTTAGGGGGCGTGGAAAACTGAGACAAATAAGAGCAGATTGTAACCTTTATTTGGACCAAAATCACACACCCCGTAATTACCAGACCAAAAGAAAATTAGAGTCAGCATTATTAAATCCACTTCAGCTAAAAATGGGTAAGGGCGCTAATGACCACTTACTTCAGAACATCTCACACTAATACAATGCAAGTCTCCAACATCTGGCAGAAATCTCACTTCAGTGTTTTGTAACTATTACTGTTAGAGGAATACTGAGAGTCCAGGCTATCAGATAAATTAAAAAGCCAAGCCAAGATGTGAGTTCTGATGGAGAGAATAATACTAACTATTCAGAGAAGAAGGCCTTGTGCCTGGGTCACAGAAAACACCCCCCCCCCAAACCAGTGAGATACGATGCCTGCAAAATAAAGATCAAGTAAATTTTCCACTTGAGAAACATCTGCCGGATTGGCATCTATTCATCTAGGACAGGATGCTTCCTCTCTAAGGGTTTAAGAAACTGGAAATGTGTTTTTAAAACTTGGATTAGGAGCCTGTAGACTATGTCAGACAAAGCACTGAGGGACACTGTCAAACTGTGTGACATCCTGCATCTGAGCCTCAAAAGTCAGAATGGCAAAAGAAAGGCTTCTGTGGACACCTTTGCAGCCTGTTGCCAGAGTGACAGGATGCCCTTGGAAACCAGAAATGAAGAAGAGACTTCCTTAAGCATGAAGAAGCAATCTTTACCCCTGAGGAAGTACATCTGATCGTCCAGACAACAGTGAAAGGAAATCCAATCTTGGTTTCACTCCCACGTAATTCTCCCAATATTCCCTCAGTGTTCTTTACCACACAAAGCAAGAATTCAACCCTGTTTTGTTGACAGAAGGAATAACATTTAAAATTGTTTAAACGGATTGATGTAATCCCATCGTGCTAGGCCTATGATAACAGTTAATATTATTGAGCCACTCCTTTGTAGAAGGCACTATATCCAAGGACTTTATATGCATCCCCCCATATCATCAATGCTGTGTTCTATGTAAGGAGCAGGGATGGGTGTGAACAGATAGCCCATTGGAAATGAACTTAGTAAAGAATCATAATGGTGCAGCAAAAAGTCCATGGCTAGTTTATGCAGCTCTCAATGCTAAGACCACTGCTGTCTCTCCATGGCTATAATATCTGCTTGGCTTGTGCCAAACAATCCAATCATACCAAACCTCATTTCCCCTCCGCTTCTACGTCTAACAGAGAACTCTGCAATCATTTTTGGCAAGTAACCCCGGTTCTGAGAAGGTCACACTCAGGCCACAGACAGTGCTATTTTCTCAGGCCCAGAGTCTGTGAAACATCCTTGAGTAATAAAAGGAATTCCACCTGAGCATCTGGGCTGAAAGCAGACAGGGATTTGCTGAGAAGGGAATCTCGGGAGGCAAGGTAGATGCTGGGAAAGCAACTGCTATGACTTCTTTCTCTTTCTTTCTTTCTTTCTTTCTTTCTTTCTTTCTTTCTTTCTTTTCTGTCCCTCTTTAACAAACATAATACAGAAAGGCTGAAAATATTCTGGGTGAGAAAAACTGCCTGGTCCAAAAGTGTCAGGAAAAGTAGATGCAGTGTTACATGGGACTTGGAGACAAAACCAGGACATATCTTCTACACTAAGTGTACAGTGTCCATATTGTTTAGGGACTGATGACAAGGGAAACATCCCAACCCAAATTTTTTCCAAAAATTACACACACATATCTATATAGTTTTTTAGTCAGGATCTCCTGTAGCCTAGGCCAGCCTCAAATCACCATACAGCTGATCTTGAACTCTTGATCCTCCTGCCTCCACCTCACAAGTGCTAGTCTCACAGGTATGCAGCACCATGGTCCATTCATGTAATTCTGAGGATTGAACCCCTGGCCTGATGCACATTAGGCAAGTAATCTACCAACTAAGCTATATTCCAGCCCCAATCTGTGTGTCGTTTGGGTTGTTTTGTTTTGCTTTGCTTTGTTTTGTGAGCCAGAGTCTACTAGACCCCAAGCTGTCCTCAAACTTGCTATATAGCTAACATTGGCCTTGAATCCCAGCTCTTCATGCCTCTACCTCTCAAATACTAGGATTATAAAGCACGTGCCACGAAAACCTATTCCTGAATAGTTTTAGTTTATAGTTGGCTGAATCTGTTCTTGTGGAACCCATTGATAGCAAGAGCCAACTGTACTGAAACAGAGGAGAGGGAAGCCCTTCTAAAGCAAGATATGTCTGTAATAGGGGAGAGCTTACAGAAGACCTGTAGTGCAGGCCCAAATCAATTGGCAATGGTCACTAGATTTGGGGAAAAAATGAGGTGAAAAATAATTGCAAAGATTTATGTGCTTTGGAAAATTTGAATGACAGACGAAGAGATGAGATTCACTTTTGTCTTTCATGGACCACACCTGATGTCTCCACATTATTGATGTTGTTTGTCTTAAGAACAAGAACAATGGGGACTCAGGCGAGATCACCATCTAGTATTCCTGGTCTCTCAGAGACCAGTCCTCAAAAGAGAACATGTGGGCCACAGAAGCAAAAGAGCTTCTTGGACAGGGCCTCTCTGGGCCTTCATCCTCAGCCAGGAGTCAGAGCTGAGCCTCAGACCTCTGTGCACCTTCCCTGCCAGAGAAGAGTTGGCCTCCAGGGAGGGCTCTGTCCCCTGGACTCAGGCAAGATCACCAACTTCTATCCCAAGTCTCTCAGAGACTAGTCTGCTCTGGAGAGCTCTCGGGCCACAGAAGCAACAGAGCTTCTTGGATAGAGTCCCTTTGCTCTTTCATCCTCAGCCAGGAGGCAGAGCTGATTCACAGACCTTTGTGCACCTTCCCTGCCAGAGGAGAGCTTGCCTGTAAAGAGTGCTCTGATCCCTGGGACTCAGGAGAGAGTTGGACTCCCAGGAGTGGCTAACAGAATCACAGGAGGAACAAGCTCCAGCCAGAGACAGCTAGAACATCTAACCCCAGAGATTATGAAATGGCAAAAGGCAAACATAAGAATCTTACTAACAGAAACCAAGACCACCGGCATCATCAGAACACAGTATGCCCACCACAGCAAGTCCTGGATATCCCAACACACCAGAAAAGCAAAATTCAGATTTAAAATCATATCTCATGATGCTTGTACAGGATTTTAAGAAGGGCATTAATAGCTCAACTAAAGAAATACAGGAAAACACTGATAAACAGGTAGAAGTCCTTAAAGAGAAAACAAAAAAATCCATTAAAGAATCACAGGAAAACACAACCAAACAGGTGATGGAATTGAACAAAACCATCCAAGATCTAAAAATGGAGGTAGAAACAACAAAGAAAACCCAAAGGGAGACAACTCTGGAGATAGAAACCCTAGGAAAGGAATCAGAAACCATAGATACGAGCATCAGCAACAGAATATAAGAGATGAAAGAGAGAATCTCGGGTGCAGAAGATTCCATAGGAAGCATGGACACAACAGTCAAAGAAAATGCAAAATGCAAAAAGATCCTAACTCAAAACATCCAGGAAATCCAGGACACAATGAGAAGACCAAACCTACGGATAATAGGAGTAGATGAGAATGAAGATTTTCAATTTAAAGGGCCAGCAAATATCTTCAACAAAATTATAGAAGAACACTTCCCTAACCTAAAGAAAGAGATGTCTATGAGCATACAAGAAGCCTACAGAACTCCAAATAGACTGGATCAGAAAAGAAATTCCTCCTGACACATAATAGTCAGAACAACAAAAGCACTAAATAAAGACAGACTATTAAAAGCAGTAAGGGAAAAGGGTCAAATAACATATAAAGGCAAAACTATTAGAATTACACCAGATTTCTCAACAGAGACTATGAAAGCAGGAAGATCCTGGACAGATGTTATACAGACCCTAAGAGAACACAAATGCCAGCCCAGGCTACTGTACCCAACAAAACGCTCAATTACCATAGATGGAGAAACCAAAGTATTCCATGACAAAACCAAATTCACGCAATATCTTTCCAGGAATCAAGCCCTTCAAAGGATAACAAAGGGAAAACTCCAACACAAGGAGGGAAACTACATCCTAGAAAAAGCAAGGAAGTAATTCTTCAACAAACCTAAAAGAAGGCAACCACAATAACAGAATCCCAAATTTAACAACAAAAATAACAGGAAGCAACAATTACTTTTCCTTAATATCAATGGACTCAATTCCGCAATAAAAACACATAGACTAACAGACAGGCTACATAAACAGGACCCAACATTTTGCTGAATGCAGGAAACCCACCTCAGGGACAAACACAGACACTACCTCAGAGTAAAAGGCTGGAAAACAATTTTCCAAGCAAATGGTCCCAAGAAACAAGCTGGAATAGTCATTCTAATATCAAATAAAATCGACTTCCAACCCAAAGTTATTAAAAAAGACAAGAAGGGGCACTTCATACTCATCAAAGGTAAGATCTTCCAACATGAACTCTCAATTCTGAATATCTATGCTCCAAATGCGAGGGCAGCCACATTCATTAAATAAACTTTAGTAAAGCTCAAAGCACACATTGCACCTCACACAATAATAGTGGGAGACTTTGACACACCACTCTCATCAATGGACAGATCCTGGAAACAGAAACTAAACAGGGACACAGTGAAACTAACAGAAGTTATGAAACAAATGGATTTAACAGATATCTATAGAACATTTTATCCTAAAACAAAAGGATATACCTTCTTCTCAGCACCTCATGGTACCTTCTCCAAAACTGACCATATAATTGGTCACAAAACAGGCCTCAACAGATACAAAAATATTGAAATTATCCCATGCATCCTATCAGAACACTAAGGCTGATCTTCAATAACAACATAAATAATAGAAAGCCATCATTCACGTGGGAGCTGAACAACACTCTACTCAATGATAACTCGGTCAAGAAAGAAAGACTTTTTAGAGTTTAATGAAAATGAAGCCACAACATACCCAAATTTATGGGACACAATGAAAGCAGTCCTAAGAGGAAAACTCATAGCTCTGAGTGCTGCCAAAAAGAAACTAGAGAGCGCACATACTAGCAGCTTGACAACACATCTAAAAGCTCTAGAACAAAAGGAAGCAAATTCACCCAAGAAGAGTAGACGGCAGGAAATAATCAAAGGCAGGGCTGAAATCAACCAATTGGAAACAAAAAGAACTATACAAAGAATCAACCAAACCAGGAGTTGGTTTTTTGAGAAAATCAACAAGATAGATAAACCCTTAGCCAGACTCACTAGAGGGCACAGGGACAACATCCTAATTAACAAAATCAGAAATGCAAAGGGAGACATAACAACAGAACCTGAGGAAATCCAAAACACCATCAGATCCTTACTACAAAAGGCTATACTCGACAAAACTGGAAAACCTGGATGAAATGAACACTTTTCTAAACAGATACCAGGTGCCAAAGTTAAATCAGGGTCAGATTAATGAGCTAATCAGCCCCATATCCCCTAAAGAAATAGAAGCAGTCATTAATAGTCTACCAACAGATGGCTTTAGTGCAGAGTTCTATCAGACCTTCAAAGAAGACCTAATTCTAATATTCCTCAAACTATTCCACAAAATAGAAACAGAAGGTACTCTACCCAGTTCATTCTATGAAGCCACACTTACTCTGATACCTAAACCACACAAAGACCCAAGAAAGAAAGAGAATTTCAGACCAATTTCCCTTATGAATATCGATGCAAAATTACTCAATTATCATAAACCGAATCCAAAAATACATCAAAATGATCATCCATCATGATCAAGTAGGCTTCATCCCAGGGATGCAGGAATGGTTTAATATATGGAAATTCTTCAACACAATCCACTATATAAACAAACTCAAAGACAAAAACCACATGATCATCTCGTTAGATGCTGAGAAAGCATTTGACAAAATCTAATACCCATTCATGATAAAAAGTCTTGGAAAGATCAAGAATTCAAGACCCATACCTAAACATAATAAAAGCAATCTACAGCAAACCAGTAGCCAACATCAAACTAAATGGAAAGAAACTTGAAGCAATCCCACTAAAACCAGGGACTAGACAAGGCTGCCCACTTTCTCCCTACCTATTCAATATAGTACTTGAAATCTTAACCAGAGGAATTAGACAATAAAAAGAGATCAAGGGGATACAAACTGGAAAGGAGGAAGTCAAAATATCACTATTTGCAGATGATATGATAATATATATAAGTGACCCTAAAAATTCCACCAGAGAACCCCTAAACCTGATAAACAGCTTTAGTGCAGTAGCTGGATATAAAATTAAATCAAACAAGTCAATGGCCTTTCTCTACACAAAAGATAAACAGGCTGAGAAAGAAATTAGGGAAACGACAACCTTCACAAGAGACAAATAATATAAAATACTTTGGTGTGACTCTAACTAAGGATGTGAAAGATCTGTATCATAAGAACTTCAAGTCTCTGACGAAAGAAATCGAAGAAGATCTCAGAAGATGGAAAGATCTCCCATGTTCATGGATTAGCAGGATCAATGTAGTAAAAATGGCTATCTTTTCAAAAGCAATCTACAGATTCAATGCAATCCACATCAAAATTACACCTCAGTTCTTCACTGAGTTAGAAAGGGCAATTTGCAAATTCATGTGGAATAACAAAAAACCTAGGATAGCAAAAACCTAGGATATTCAACAATAAAAGAATCTCTGGGGGAATCACCATGCCTGACCTCAAGCTGTACTACAGAGCAATTGTGATAAAAACTGCATGGTACTGGTACAGTGACAGACAGGTAGATCAATGGAATACAATTGAAAACACAGAAATGAACTCACACACCTGTGGTCACTTGATCTTCAACAAAGGAGCGAAAATTCCAGTTTTCCAGTGGAAAAAAAAGACAGCATTTTCAACAAATGGTGCTGGCTTAACTGGAGGTTATCTTGTTGAAGAATGTGAATTGATCCATTCTTATCTCCTTGTACTTAGCCCAAGTCTAAGTGGATCAAGGAACTCCACATAAAACCAGAGACACTAAAACCTATAGAGGAGAAAGTAGGGAAAATCCTCAAAGATATGGGCACAGAGGGAAAATTCCTGAGCAGAACAGCAATGGCTTGTGCTGTAAGATCAAGAATCGACAAATGGGACCTCATAAAATTGCAAAACTTCTGTAAGGCAAAAGACACTGTCAATAAGACAAAAAGGCCACCAAAATATAGGGAAAGGATTTTTACCAATCCTAAAACCGATAGGGTACTAATATCCAATATATACAAAGAACTCAAGAAGCTGGACTCCAGAAAATCAAATAACCCCATTTAAAAATGGGGTACAGAGCTAAACAAAGAATTCTCAACTGAGGAATACCAAAGGGCTGAGAAGCACCTGAAAAAATGTTCACCATCCTTAATCATCAGGGAAATGCAAATCAAAACAACCCTGAGATTCCACCTCACACCAGTCAGAATGGTTAAGATCAAAAATTCAGGTGACAGCAGATGCTGGCAAGGATGTGGAGAAAGAGGGACATTCCTCTATTGTTGGTGGGATTGCAAGCTTGTACAACCACTCTGGAAATCAGTCTGGCGGTTCCTAAGAAAGTTGGACATTGTAGTACTGGAAGATCCAGCAATTCCTCTCCTCAGCATATACCCAGAATATGTTCCAACTGGTAAGAAGGACACATGCTCCACTATGTTCATAGCAGCCTTATTTATAATAGCCAGAAGCTGGAAAGAACCCAGATGCCACTCAGCAGAGGAATGGATACAGAAAATGTGGTACATTTACACAATGGAGTACTACTCAGCTATTAAAAACAATGAAATTCTTAGGCAAATGTACGGATCTGGAAGGTATCATCCTGAGTGAGGTAACCCAATCACAAAAGAACTCACATGATATGCACTCACTGATAAGTGGATAGATATTAGCCCAGAAACTTATAATACCCAAGATACAGTTTGCAAAAGACATGAAACTCAAGAAGGAATACCAAAGTGTGGATACTTAGTTCCTCCCTAGAATGGGGAACAAAATACCCATGTAAGGAGTTATAGAGACAAAGTTTGGAGATGAGATGGAGGGAAGGACCATGCAGAGACTGCCCCACCCAGGAGTTCATCCCATAATCAGCCACCAAACGTATACACAATTGCATATGCCAGCAAGATTTTGCCGATAGGACCCTGATATAGCTGTCTCTTGTGAGGCTATGCAGTGCCTGGCAAATACAGAAGTGGATGCTCAGAGTCATCTATTGGATGGAACACATGGCCCCCAATGGAGGAGCTAGAGAAAGTACCCAAGGAGCTGAAAGGGTCTGTAACCCTATAGGAGGAACAGCAATATGAACTAACCAGTACCCCCTGAGCTCATGTCTCTAGCTGCATATGTAGCAGAAGACGGCCTAGTCGGCCATCATTGGGAGGAGAGGCCCTTGGTCTTGCAAAGATTATATGCCCCAATACAGGGGAATACCAGGGCCAGCAAGGAGGAGTGGATGGGTTGGGGAGCAGGGCAGGGGGAGAGTATAGGGGACTTTCGGGATAGCATTTGAAATATAAATGAAGAAAATATCTAATAAAAAAATTGAAAAAATAAAACACAGAATAATATCTGAAAGAAAGAAAGAAAGAAAGAAAGAAAGAAAGAAAGAAAGAAAGAAAGAAAGAAAGAAAAAGAAAAAAAGAAAGAAAGGAAGGAAGGAAGGAAAGAAGGAAGGAAATATCTAATTAAAAAAGAAAACACTACTGGCTACCAGAGCATACAGCGTGAGAGGACAGAGTGGACGGCATGTGAGTTGGTTTCTCAGAAAGCTGAGATACATATTACAGGGGAAATTTTAAGCACCCTTCATTAATGAAATTACAACTTGAGCGTCTTGATCAACCAGTGGTTCCAAAACCATTTAAAATCAGCTGCTCCTAACAGCAGCACCAGTAGTATTAATCTAGGAGTAATTGCTAGCTCATGGCAACATGATAAGGTCCCGGACAGGCCCCAGATTTCTGGTGTAGTCAGATGAACTAAATACCAGCTCTCACCTTCTGTGAGACAATGCCAGGGCAGTGTTTTGCATCTGAAGCCTAAATGCATTCATACCATCTTCTCTGATACAACTCATCCATTAAATGCCAATTGTACATCCCTCCAATAAAGACAGATTAGCTTTCCACTCAGGAGATTAACCTATAAACTGCTTTTGTGTTCATCCATTACAGGTTCTGTGCCTCCTGAAAGATGAATAACTATAGTTCCTGAGGAGACTTGTGTATATATATTGCAGGGGTAGACATCAAGTTGGAAGAAGGGTTGATTGGTATAGGCAACAGTGATAAAAATGAACAGCCCTCTCATCTGTCAGGCAGTAAAGTAAATTGGTAAGAACAGCCCTCATTACCGCAAGTTGAGCAGTATGCGTGGCCTCCAACTTCTGACCATGAGGTTAGTCTCTGGAATCTATTAACCCACATTAATGCCTGCAAAGGTGGTACTGAGTTTTACCTCCCCACCAGCAGTGAGGATTGCTGGGTCCTGAACACAGTGAGACAGAGAGAAAAAAACTAAACAACTTACACAATGGGTCAGAAAGAAAAATAACTGAACAATTTTCAAAAAAAAAAAAATAAGAGAGTGAAAGAGTGGTGGAGTAACATAACCAAAATTAAGGATGTATGGGGGAAAAAATAGAATTTCCTCCTGATAAATAGCTTTTACAATGCCTGGAGTTGCCATGCAGGCCTGTAGGTGTGGAGGAGGTCACTGATGGACTTGCTCAGTGGTAGGCTTTGCACACTACAATCCTGACCTGCCAAGCAAAGTGTGCCAATGGGCGTTATAGTGGCATGACTGTTAATGGGTATAATCAACTGCTTCCTGATTGGATCTGAGGCCTGCTCCATAGGTGGTGGTAATTCTTGCCTGCTAGTATAAACTTGGTCAAAAGCCCATGACTGGGAAGGTCGTGATCCCCACAGAGGAAACCTACTACTGTTGTTCTACTAAATATTTATGTTTATATCCACAGATCAGCACCACTAAGAGAGCTTGGTCAGAGAGCTTCTAGTGGCAGTGGGAAGCAGCTCAACACTGATCAGATTGCTGAGAATAGGTGGCCCCTGCTCAAGGCTCAGGGGACATTATAGAAGAAGGAGAAGAAAGAATGGAGGACCAAAAGATGTCAAGGAGTGCTGTGACATGCTGTCCTATGGACATGCCGTGGTCATGGGGCTCATGACCTTACAGGAGCTATGATTGCGCCCACAGGACTTGTGGGGGATCAAGCCACTCAACATTCCACCACTCACAGAAGAGGGGTGTCCCCTCCTGAGGAAGCCTTGGTAATCTATTGCTGTGGGAAAGGGGAGGCCATTTTGGGGTTGTGACCAAGGGTAGGTCACCTGTGTTCCGGTGGATGGCACCGTGCCCATGCTCATGCAGGTAGCACTAACAGACACAGTGGGTCACATAATAAAGGGAACGTGAGAATGGGAGGTGTTGGAAGGCTCAGGAGGAGCAGATGGAAGGAGGTGGGGCGAAATATGTTCTAGATGCGCTGTGCACATCTATGAAACTGTAAGGAATAAATGAAATAATTTGAAAAAAGAAGAGAGAATGAGGAGGAGATGGCAATGGGCTTTGAAAGTGTTACCCTCCACCTGCTGAGAGGATCTGCCCCCTGCTGGCCACACCCCATCTCAGGGCCCTGTGAGCCCATTCACTTGCTCCTCTTAAGCAAATACTAAACAGGCCATGAACTACGAGCAGCCATATAAAAGTCCTCAGACCTAAGTGTTCAAACATCTCAACTAAAGGAAGCAAACTCCCTACATGGCTGTGTATGGCCCCCTCACAAGCCCGTGTCTGTTCAGGAGGTCCACAGAAAACCAAAAACTGGCAGGAAACATCTGGGGCCTTGCACAGAAAGCCACTCCAAGAAAGACCGTTTCTTTTTGATCTGAGTATTGTCCCATCAAGATATTCTTGACTAACCATGAGGAAGGCAATATTTCCTCAATGTAGTCATGAAAGTTCTATGGGGGAGAAGATGCATAAAGCCCTCTTGCTGATCCACAGCACTGGCACGAGCCATCTCTGTCACTAAGAATCTGTTTACCTTAGCTGCAAACAGGGAACTGGATGTCTGGAGTCAGAACTCGGAAGTTCGTGAGCTTTCTCCTCTGCCCAGTGAACAGTTACACCCACCTCGGGGTGTAACTGTTCACTGCTACCTAAACACCTTCAGATTCTTAGGCTTAAAAAAAAAAAAAAGAACTTTAGCTTACAAATATTTCCCCCTTACATCTCAGCAGAGGCTATGAAATTTAACTGGAAGACATTTATGATTCTGATGAAAGGTGCTCATTAAATATAATTGTGATCATTATCTGGCTTCTATTTTTACTTTCCTCTGTTTTTTTTAATGTATAGATGCTATGCCTGGTCCAGAGAGCTGCAGAACGTGCATTTTTCCCTCTTCCACATATCTCAACTTCTGTCCTAGCCTGCAAGGTGGGTATTTCAAAGCCCCACATCTGACGGCACCCTAGCTCTCTCGCTTACGTAGGTAGGGCAAGCATGAAATTTCATTCCAAACGAATGCACCAGTAATCGGCTGGGTACAATTAGTCACTTCCTCATAATAAGGAGCAAAGGGCTAATTGTTCTGCAAGTGGACAATTGCGGCTGTGATTATTAGCCCCTGTCATTTTTCATCCACACATAATTGCACAGGCGGATGGGGAGGCTCGGCGGGCTTCGTACCTTCCACTCCAAGGCTTCTTTTCTCAAGCTCGGGGTTTTTTCCACTCGTCTCTGCCACAGTCGGTTGTGTTTTTCCATGATTGTCTTTCTCTATTCTATAATAGTATAGAACAGAACATAAAGTATAAATGCAAAAGCAATTTTGAAAAAAGTTCCCCCAGAATAATTTAAATCCTGAATCAGCCCTCTAGTTATGTGGGGCTTTGTTAAAAGTAATTTGAGTATTTACAAATGCGAGCTGCCTGTCGGCTGGAAAGGAACGAGGCTGGGAACATGCCCTCCGCTCTGCTCGCCCCAGTAGCCTATGCTCTTCTTGGAGGATCGGGGTGGGGGGGTGTCAGCCTTCTTCCTTGGCAGTTCTGCTACAGAATACTGAGTGTTCCAGAACTCATTCTTTCCAGGATTCTGTAATGGGGTAGTGGTAGGAAGTTGGTTTTCAGTGGTGGAACTTGTCCCTAGCCAGCAGCTACCCCACAGGCAGACTAATTGGCTTTAGTTTTAGCAAAGCAGAAAAATGGTTTGTGAAGCACCTGACGTTTCTCAGGAAGCGTACCGTACTTGTCTTTCTCTCCCAGCTTGCATCTCCCCAACCTGAACTCGGAGCAGACACTCATCAGGGCATCCGAGGGAGCACGGGGCAGCTGCCTCCACCTAATTTGCAAAGCTGCTTGAGAAGTCCTTGTACCAAAGGGCATCCCACTGCTCTCTTCCTCCAGAGCCTGGCAAGACAAACAAGCTCACTGACACCCGCGGTGCTACAGGCCTCTCTTCAGAAGAAAACTTGGAATGCTCAGGAAAAATCTTCCAGCTCCACAAGCTCTCTCGAGCTCTCTCTTCAACAGAAGTCACAGAGCTTGGTAATGCTTGGAAAAGGAAAATTGATTTGGAGGATTTGGGGAGAATCATACCATTAAGCAACCCTTTGATTTCTTTTTCTTTTTTTTTTTTCTCTCTCTCTCCCTTGTTCTTTCACTGGTCTCAAAGAAAAATGAAAGTCACTGGAAGATTCAATCTGTACCTGATGAAGCCGAGAAGCAGCTCTGGCCAGATGCAAGCAGGAAATGGCGGGCACACACACATACACACACAAACACACACACACACACCCCTGTGATCTTCCTGGCAGCCTCAAAATACTGGCTGTTCCTCCCTTTGGTCCTAAGAGCTAGGACCCAAACTCCACGGGAAATTGAGAATTGTGCCAGAATCCTCTTCCTGCTCAAATGAGTAGGATCCCAAATGTGCCACGTTTGCTTTTGTGCAGACATATTTGCAAGTCTGCCACAGTGTGAGAGCAAGTGCACCAATGGAGCTAATAAGAGGGTGCTGATCTGAAGAGCCTTATTTTGTCCCTAATGTTCACTCCCAAAGGAAATGTGCTCCTTACTAATAACAGAGAATGAGACCAAAAACATAGTCTATTGATCTGCCCCAGCCCAGCCGCCAAGGCTCATGCTTCCCCGCAGCGCAGTGCTCTCAGGGAGGCTCGGGCAATTCACCACTTCCCATCTGCCTGTCTGGTGCCAGGGCCACTAAATTTAAACTGGGGTGGGAGTGTGCAACTGGGGTGGGGCCAAGTTGACAGGCAATAGTGGTGAGAAGAGCAAACATATATGGGGCTGAGTGGAGGGCACTGGCCAGGAGCATGGTGAGTGCTGCCTAATGCAGTTCACCACTGCCATGGGAGCCTACAGTTCACCTACAATTGTAGAAGCTGATGCTGGGCTAAAAATGTTGCCCAAGACCGCACAGCCAGAAAAGGATGCCCTCTGGAGACACTGCCGTGTATAATGTTGCCCCTGTATCACAGCTGTTACAGGGTTGAAGATGTTGTGGACTTACGAATGCCTTCAGTTAGTGTCAAAATCACAGAGCAAAGAAGACCGGCTCTCCTCCTATTCCCAAAAATATACCCATAAGGCTTCTACGGTCATTGAGGGTGTATGTGATCTCTCTTGAGTTCTGACTTCTAAATCAGATGTGATTGTAAAAGCATAGTTGGAGGCCTTTATCCAGCATGGTTTCTTCCAGATTCACTTGGAGGTCCCTAAATACATTTGCAGTATGGCACACGTACTAGACAGATGAGCTTATGATCACGTGTCTGTCAAAAAAGTAACACACAGCACACGATAGCACGACACATCAGATGTATAGCCAGTAAGGCTCCATCCAATGTGTTACCTCACCTTAGTCCTGGCTGCTAGTCTTCCTTGAGCTACACAATGCCATCAGATGAGCAGCGAAAGCTCCACACATGTTACTGCCTCCCATGTCTTCATTCTCCTCTGATTAGGCCCATCTCCATATGACACAGAATAGTGATGCCTTCACTATGTACATAAATATTTTTTATTATTTTAAAACAAGTTTTCAGAGACCGTTGGGCTTTGCAATAATTAAATGGCCACTAGTTTGTTGTTGTACTTGTTTGTTAAACTAAAACAAATTAAAAAAAAAAAAAACAAAAGTCTTAGGTGTTCATTTTAATACAGTCAGTAGGATCTCCACAGATAATAATCAGGAAAAAAATGACACAAATCCTAACATAAAAATCCTTCTGAAGGCCAGGAGGCTATGCAAGAGCCACTGGATTGGTGGCCTGCATGCTTCCCTGGCTGGCTATCTGGGTCAGGGCCTGCTGGTCACCTGTTCCCTTCTCAGAGTCTGACTGTGAAGCCGGAATGCCATGAGTACTCCTTCTTCGGAACTGGTGTAGAACAGCAGCCAGTGTGCTTTAACAGAACATCTTCATTTGTAAGACTGTTAGACCGATTGTAGGTTTTAGACTACAAAATGCTTTCCTCCGAGTAGAAATGAGAGCCGTCCATAAACCACCGCTCTGCCTCCCCAACCTATACCTTTCCAAGTCTACTTCTCATAACTAATAGTGTTTCTCTTCATAGTAATTAACTCGAGGAGAAGCCAGCAATCTGCCTGGAGCTTAACCTTCACTGGTTTCCAAGGAAAAACAAAAGGAAAAGAATCCAACATTTGGCCCTTAGCCCAGTCCCTGTTCCCTGCCAGGACTGTTCTCAACAGGTGCCAGAGCGGGCGGAGGACCTGGAGACATCAATTCTGGGTAGCAAGTGCTGCTTCTCTTTCGCCTCCTGCTTCCTGGATCCGAAGATGATCATATTTAACCAGTGACCTACAGCTCTCAGGAGAGTATGGTGTTCTCCACTTCCAGCAAAGGAAAGCTCAAAGCCCAGGCTTCATTTTTTAAGCAGTTTCTAGCGGTGCCTTAATTAAGTATTAACCTTTCTGTGAATAATTAGAAATTGAATTAGATCATAAACGTCAACCAACGACATTTAAGACCCGAGCTGAACTTATGCAATGTTTCCAATAATAAGTGTGTCTATTTAAGATGTCATTTAAAAGTTCAAAACCTTGATTTGTGGGTGCCACTAAAGAGAACAGCTAGAGCCCACACAGTGGGGTCTTTGGAAGGAATCTCCAGAGAGATGAAATGTTTTGATCGGAATTGAAACTTACTTATGGTTTGAAGGTGAAAGATTCTCCCACCTCCCAGGCACTTAGGGAAATCTCGATAACACGTGTATTTACACTTGGACTCAGTCAGCTCTATAGTCACAAGCTATGATGTCTTTGTCCCT
Source organism: Mus caroli (assembly GCF_978045245.1). Classification (NCBI taxonomy): domain Eukaryota; kingdom Metazoa; phylum Chordata; class Mammalia; order Rodentia; family Muridae; genus Mus; species Mus caroli. The sequence continues at coordinate 120,985,604 of NW_028227261.1, forward strand.
TCTTAACAAGATAATCCCCTGACTGACATCCCTCATCCAGGAGTGATGTTCTTGCTGCCTCTTATCTCCCAGAGTCCTTTCCATCTACTTAATAGAAAGAAATGGCTTTCTCTTCATCTGCCTGACAGATGCCATAAACCGCATTTGTCACCCCTGAAGTCAGGGCATCGATAACTTCTATGGGACAGAGTTGATAATCATCTCTCCGTATAAACTTGTCTTTTAAAACATTAGATAAATGGCGAACCTCTCCACACTGTCAGCGGCGTCAGTCAAAGTGACTCATGGGCTTTAGCAGCCCCTGATAGCAGGACAGTGCCTGCCATACACACTACACACACACACACACACACACACACACACACACACACATGCGGGTGTTTGCAGTCTATTGCTCTTACAGTGCCTCCTCCTTCTGGATTCTGGGCGACCTCACGCTGTGTATGCTGCACCTTAACCCCCCTCACCACCACCAAATGGGCCTGACAGCCCTGTAGCCACATGCCTCACTCTGTAACCGCCACCACTGATGAATGAATGCTCACCTCATTCCAGGGATCACAACCATACTGCTTTTGTTAATCCTCAAGAAGTGAGAAGAAACCGTGACAAAGAACAAGTCCCAGCACACATGGGTGAGGATGCCTACGGAGACCAGAAGAGGACATCAGATCCTCTGGAGCTGGAGTTAGAGAGGTTTGTGAGCTAACTGATGTGTGCTAGGAACTGGCCCTGCTCGAGCACTGATCACTCTTAGCCATCAAGCCATATCTTCAGGGCCAGCATTGGAACTTTTTGTTTGACTTTTAAAAGCAGAGCCTCACTCCACAGCCCAGGCTGTTCTTGAACTCACTGTCCTCCTGATTCAGCCTCCTGAGTGCCTGGGACTACCCCACGTGCCGCGACACTTAGCTTGAAAGTCATATTAATTAAAGAAACCAAACCGTTGAAACACTCATTTGTTTGGGTTTTGTATGCCTTTATATGCACATGTGTGGGGAGTGTGCATATATGTGCATGTGTGGGGAATGTGCATATGCCACAGTGCATGTGTGGAGGAGGTCAGAAGGCATGGGAGCATCCACCACGTGGGGTTCAGGGATAGCACTCGTGTTACCAGGTTACCAGACTTGGCCACTTTTCTTCTTTTTTCATTTTTTTTTCATTTTTTTTATTAGGTATTTTCCTCAATTACATTTCCAATGCTATCCAAAAAGTCCCCAATACACTCCCCCCCCCCAGTTCCCCACCCTCCCACCCCCACCCCTTGGCCCTGGCATTCCCCTGTACTGGGGCATATAAAGTTTGCATGTCCAATGGGCCTCTCTTTCCAGTGATGGCCGACTAGGCCATCTTTCGATACATATGCAGCTAGAGTCAAGAGCTCCGGGGTACTGGTTAGTTCATATTGTTGTTCCACCTATAGGGTTGCAGATCTCTTTAGCTCCTTGGGTACTTTCTCTAGCTCCTACATTGGGGGCCCTGTGATCCATCCAATAGCTGACTGTGAGCATCCACTTCTGTGTTTGCTAGGCCCCGGCATTGTCTCACAAGAGACAGCTATATCTGGGTCCTTTCAGCAAAATCTTGCTAGTGTATGCAATGGTGTCAGCGTTTGGAAGCTGATTATGGGATGGATCCCTGGATATGGCAGTCTCTAAATGGTCCATCCTTTTGTCACAGCTCCAAACTTTGTCTCTGTAACTCCCTCCATGGGTGTTTTGTTCCCAACTCCAAGAAGGGGCACAGTGTCCACACTTTGGCCTTCGTTCTTCTTGAGTTTCATGCGTTTAACAAATTGTATCTTATATCTTGGGTATCCTAAGTTTTTGGGCTAATATCCACTTATCAGTGAGTACATATTGTGTGAGTTCCTTTGTGAATATGTTACCTCACTCAGGATGATGCCCTCCAGATCCATCCATTTGCCTAGGAATTTCATAAATTCATTCCTTTTAATAGCTGAGTAGTACTCCATTGTGTAAATGTACCACATTTTCTGTATCCATTCCTCTGTTGAGGGGCATCTGGGTTCTTTCCAGCTTCTGGCTATTATAAATAAGGCTGCTATGAACATAGTGGAGCATGTGTCCTTCTTACCGGTTGGAACATCTTATGGATATATGCCCAGGAGAGGTATTGCTGGATCCTCTGGTAGTATTATGTCCAATTTTCTGAGGAACCGCCAAACTGATTTCCAGAGTGGTTGTACCAGCTTGCAATCCCACCAACAATGAAGCTACCCACGACACCCGCCACAGGATTACTTGACCACTTTTCTAGACTCAGATGACGTATTGTGCCTGTGAGTTGGTTACTCCTGAACCATTTCCCCTCGTCCAGTCTAAGACCTCTTTCCTCTGGACCAAGACTCTCTTGCAGAATCTGGCATCTTGTGCTTTTGGTGGTTCTTCCTGCTTGTGCCCTCCCTTGGGCATCACTGAAGATGCTGGTCCCATCTCCCACAATATACCTCAGAGCCTACACACAGGCATTTAGGGCACTGTTCCCTACTTTGGAGTCACATACTAGACACCTAAAACTGGCCCACCCTTTAAGAGCTTGTTCACTGAGATCTAAGGTTTTGTGAGCTCAAAATGATCCAGGACTAGTGTGGATTAAACTTACAACAGTTTTGTTTCACAATAAAAGGGGTCTATAGAATAGTCTTCAACATCTGCATACCTCTGCCAACACACACACACACAAATGAGCACACATGCACATACTCCTACATATGTGTGTGCGCACACACAAGCACACACATATGGACAATACCAACATTTCCCTATTCCTTCCCACCTACCTAGCTCCTGCCTCATGCTAAGCCCTTCAATCTAGCTCCCACCTCTGGCTGTTCCTTCTGCCTGGGACTCTCTTTCCCTAAATTACCTTGAGCTTACTACTCCACCTGCTTCAGATCTTTAGCTAAAAGCCACGTGGTCCCTGAGGACCAAACTGAGAACTATATGCTCTACTGCCACCTCACCCTACCCCACGCCCACACCTCTGATCCCTGACCCTGCTCTGTGATTTCCCCCATCCATCAGCCATTTCCCCAATAATTTTATATCAATGGAGCCACAGAGTGTTGGGTATTTGATTGCACCCTAGTCCGAATGTATCTATAAGGACAAAGTAAAGCAGACGGATGCTGTCAGTGTGGGAGAGCCTCACCACTCAAGGTCCAATCAGGCCAGAAGGCAGAGGAAGACCCTGCATTCCTCCTGGCTTCCTCCTCTGCTCTGAGGCTGTGGTTAGTAACAATGCTTCTCTGACTGTTAGACTTGGGAAGAACTATGGTTGTGGCTCTGTCAGGTCATAGCCATGGCCCTCAATTCTTTGTCATAGAAATAGTTGGGGAGATGGTGCATGACATGGTCTGCCCAAGACTCTTCCTGGGGAAAGCTGCAAAATCAAGAAGGAGGATGAAGACTGCAGTATTTTTTTTTTTCTACCTTACTTAGAAAAGTAAAGCAGAGACGTTTACAGAGCAGAAGAGAAAGCCTAAGGAGCCTGTTCCAAGTGGCTGGCTCATTTTGAGAAGCTTCCACCACAGACTGCAGGAGCCAGGGAGCTTACACAACCCGCACTGCACTTACAACAATGGGCACTCTAACTGGAACAAAGGCTGCAGCTGGAGTGGCAGCCACATTAGCAGAAGGAAGTGCTAGGAGAAAAAAAAAGGGCGGGAGGTGGCGGGAAGCAGAGGTAGGGGGCTGCCACTGTCCACAGGCTGGGTACTTAGTACTCTATGGAGCAGAAACAGGATGCTGTTTTTAAAAAGTGCCCGCATGGGCATCTGGGTAGCACTCTGTTGTCATGGTTGTTGTTAAGAAACTCAAGTACCATGGGACTGTGTGCTGTCCAGTCAGGAGAGCACAGCTAGACAAAGGGGAAGATGCTTCCCATCTGGCTCATGCCTGTGGCACTAAGTATCTATTAGGGATTTACACAGGGTACTTTGTCTCTACAGGAGACTTGCACAGGATACTTTGTATTTACAGGGGATTTGCCCAGAGTACTTTGTCTCTACAGGAGACTTGCACATGATACTTTGTATCTGCAGGGGATTTGCCCAGAGTACTTTGTATCTACCAGGGACTTGCCCATGCTATTTTTGTATCTGCAGGGGACTTGCGCAGGGACAACACTGCCCTTGACAGCAGAAAGGATCCCAGGGAGTAAGTAGCCAGCATTTGCAGCCTTCAGACTAGCATCTGTAATCAGATCATTGAAAGCCAGACCCAGAGGAGAAAGAGCAGACAACCACAGCAGAGGAATCCTCTGAGTGAGACTCATGGGGGCCTGGGAAGCAATGCGCCCAGCTATCAGACCACTTCCCATGTCCCATTTTACTACCCACTCTCCCTCCCTCCTCCACATCTATTCCTCCCTTACATAATATGCCCTGCCAATCTAGGAGACCAGATCTGTCTGCTAGATTTTTTTTTCCCTTTTCTTCAATAAGAGGTCTAACAAAATGTACAGACATTTCTCAAAAGATGAAATACAAACGGTTAATGAAGACATTTTAAAAAACAAACAAACAAACAAAACTGTCCAACCACACTGGCATCAGAGAAATGCAAATCAAAACTTCTCGGAGATTGCACCCCACCTCAGTCAGGGCGGCAGTATTAAGAAAGCAAGTGACAACAAATGCTGGCGAGGATGTGGACAAAGGAGCCTGAGGCACTGCTGGGGGGATGTAAACTGGTCCACCCAGGATGGAGTGCTCTCAAAAAAACCTGAAAATAGACCTATATCATATGACCCAGCTATACTAATTCAGGGTATTTATTCAAAGAAGCGCAAGTCAACATCACCACCAAGAGAGTTGTACATCAAAGTTTACTAAAGCACTATCCATAATAGGTAAGTTATGGAACCAACCTAAATAAGTGCCTGCCAATAGGGACCTGAATATGTGTGTGTGTGTGTGTGTGTGTGTGTGTGTGTGTGTGTGCGCGCGCATGCAAAAATATCTAGCAGCAAAAAGAGCAGAGCTATGCAGAAAATGGATGTATTTTAAAGATCATGTTAAATAAATCAAGTCAAATACAGAAAGGTACATAATATGTCTCCTCTCATTTGTAGCTTTCAGATTTTATAGAAATACACAAAATCATGTATACATATATATGTAGAATTAAAAATGTCAATGGGGTTGGTCTTGCAAACTTTATATGCCTCAGTACAGGGGAACACCAGGGCCAAGAAGTGGGAAGGGTGGATAGGGGAGTGGGGGAGCATGGGGGACTTTGGGGATAGCATTTAAAATGTAAATGAAGAAAATACCTAATAAAAAATATATAAAATTTAAAAAAATGTCAAGGGGGACAAAAGGGGTCAATTTCTAGAAAGAAGGAGAGGGGGAAGGGAGGGTAGGGAGGTATAGAAAATATAGTCAGCATACAATATGTACATGTTTAAGAGCTTAAAGAAAAAGTTAATTCAATTTCAAAAAGAAAGATGAAAATAAAGCTCTCTGATATTTGTCTGTGTCAGCTGGGTCACTCCTTTTCTACCTTACATGACAAGGGCCAATGAAATCCATACAAATTAGAAAACACCCCAGAAAAATAAAATAAAAATGACTGCGTAGCCCAGTCCGGGGTGAGCACACATCCGACAGGAAGCTCTCCACCAACATACCACACACCTTCCTTGGCACCCCCTTGACCTCAGTGCTCCCCAGTTGGAAGGCAAGCCATGAAGACAGAACCCTGGGTGTGTCTGCGTACTGCTGTCTTTGTAGCCCCGCTGTCCGAGAACTGCTCATAAGGTATTGGCTGACTGTGTAGTAGGCCTCACTGGCTGCCATGGCAGAGGAGAGGCAGGGGCAGGAGCCTGTCCTAGGAACAAAAGAGTACCAGGCACCCTCTCCAAACAGTCTGGACTTCCAGAAACTTCCTCAGCTTCCTGGCTGGCTCACATTCTGTTGTCCCTCCCCTTGCCACGCCTCTTCTGTTTCTCTAGTCCTATCATCCAACACTACTTCTCAGCTCCACCCAGCATCTCGCAGGCTGAGTCTGCTAAACACAAATCTATACATATACATGAAGCCCCTACCTTTCATACCAGAAATGTTCTAGGGATGCCACAATGATCAAAACAGTCAAAACTCTGCCCGGGAGCCTTACAGTCTAGGTGGAACACAGACAATCAAGACTAACAGGTCAGCTATGTGCAGAACAGGACCTTGCTGAACACTCTTCCGTGCTTGCTTAAACCTCGCTGTGGATCCCAAATGTCTCTGGGTAAAATTCAAGCCACTGCACTCAGGACCCAAGAACCCTTTTGTGTCAGCTCCTCCAGCCCAAGGAGGGCTGGCTACGTGCACTCCACGTTCCAGACAAAACACAAGCAGCAGATGTGTGCGTGCTGCTTGACCCAGCTGGGCCTGCCGTGCTATTGTTTCTGCCTAGGGTGTCCATCGCCCTCCTGCCTTGTCATTGCCCATCTCTCCCGCGCCCTCAATACCAAGCCAAGGCTTCAGGTTTTCTACAGGGCGTTTTCCTCCGAGCTTCATGCCACCACTCACCCCTAGTTCAACCAGGAAGCCCTCCCTGCTGACGTTTCCGCCATTGCCATCTCACTGGGCAGTCTGTGCTGATAGGTTCCCTGTCTGATTAAATGACTACCCACTGTCTTGGACGGCCTCTGATATTAATATTTCTGAGTCACAGAATCAATTACAGATGACCAATACTTATTTGCCAAGTAAATGAACAGGTGGATGAATAAACAGGGGTGGAAGATGTTTTAAGCCATCTTCTGCTGCTATCCCTGAACATTTGTGACTGAACAGTTTCCAGTGAACGAAACCGAGTCTCTTCCACTGCCATCCACATACTGCCATCCCTGGCTCCAAACACGCAGCTCTCCCATCCCAGAACTAGTATGCAAGCCCTCCATGGCCCCAATCCAGTGACCAAGTGATTGACTCAATTGTAGATGGCCTCCTAAGGGACTCCTAGAGTCACTCTGACCTGTACTCTTTCCCCACATAACCTGGTCACTTTTGACCTCATAGGGCTTCAGTTTGGGGAACCTCAGGAAATGAATACAGGTGACAGAGTGGAACAAGGAGGCACTCAGGACTGGGGAAAGCTTGTCGCAGGGCAGAGAGAGACTCTGCAGCCAGTCAGCTTCCTGTAGTTCAAGTGGTGATTGAAGCCTTCAGGTTTGCAGTTGCTGGGCTGCTTGGTAGAGCCCACACAGGCCAGGAGTGGAGGAAGCAGATGTATGTGAGGAATGCGTATCTAGAGCCCTTGGTCCTAGCACCAAGTGGTCTCCAGCCCATGCGTAGAGACTCTTCTGTTCATATAACAATACAGCTATTATATTGTTACAGTAGACAGCTCTGAGGGACACCTGCCTGATTGAGATGCTTGATGAAAATGATGTCTTGCACGGGATGATGAAGTCCACCTAGGTCTGGGCTTGGTACCAGCTCTGTCTCAGAAAACCCATAGCCATAGCAGATGAGTTGGGGAGAGCATTACGTAAGTGCTGTACTCCTCAACCCACAGGGCAAACAGCTCCTAATATCAGCTCAAAGACTGGCCATCCGGTCTTTGCCTTCACTCAAAGACTCTTGTGACAGGCAGGAACCCTGAAGACAGAACAGAGTGACATCCAAAGTCCCAATGTGACACCCTGTGCCTACCCATTCCCACCCATAGGCATGACAATCCCTCGTTCCCATTAACCAGCCATCTCCCAGGGAGCAGGGGATAATATCCTCCCAGTGGTCGCTCCGCAGGGACGACATATAAGAATCATCCAAAGTGCAAGGGGATTGACCCTGCTCCGCAGTGTGCTTTCGGCTTAATAGGAACAGCTGGTCAGTGAAGTGTTTGCCAGCAATTTAACAAGGCTCGAGCAGCAAGAGGCATCTGCCGATAAATCAAAAGGGAGCGTCTCGCTAAATGAGGTTTAATTTAAATTCCAATCTCAAGCTCGGAGAAGAGCGTATTGTGCCTCCTGGTTGTATTAGCACCAGCAAGACCTCACAACCTGGTACCCACACTGACCACCCACCCAGCCGCCTCTTCCCGTGCAGTGCCCCCAAGAGTGAGCCATCAACTCCAGCCATCTGGGAGGAGGTGAAGGAAGGACAGGAGGAGATAAGATGTCATTTCCTCTCAAGAGAAATTAAAAAAAAAAAACCAAAAGGGTCCGTGTGGATTCTGTGAGCTTCTTCATGTTCCCAGAACACCCGAGGGTGCTGCAAAGGGCTAAGGCCAGCACACAGGTGACCCTGTGGAAATGTCACCAGTAAGCCTGCTGTGGTGACACCCTAGGGACACAGAGCTGTTTTCTTCACAGGAAACTGGACAGACTTCACCACCCACATAGGAGTCAAGGGCTAAAATACAGTCTTCCTCCCAGGCTGCCCCGCCAACAGCTGGTATTTTCATATGCAAACACTGGTCCTCAATGGATCTGTCACGGTCTGCTTTTAAATCAGGACTCCTGGACTCTCATCAGGGATGGGCCTGAGCTGACTCATCCCCAAGGTGGATGCACAGCTGACTGGCACAGGGTGGCACAGGAAGTGGATTGAGTCCTTCATCAAGCCTCCTTTCTCAGCCTCCCTTCTCCCAGTTCCCACCTCACTGGGACCAGCAGTCGTCATGGCATGGGCAAGGTCCCCAAGAGTTAGCAGGTAGCCCAGCTCCTAGAACCCACAAGACAGGGGGTCTGACTCAGAAAGCTGCCCACCCATGGTGTTGGGGGATTGAGAGGGGAGAGCCCCATACCAGCTGACACCCCAAGTAGATCTTAAAGCTCACAGGCATTCAGTCAAGCATCGGTCAGAAGGTATTGTGATTATGCCAACTGGGAGAGAAATACAGAGTGGCTAACATAGACCTGCACCCTCATGACAAATGACGTCAGTGGTCTCCATAACTGTTTCCTAAAACCAGAAAGAAGACAGAATCTCTCTTCTTGAACCAAGGGACAGACGATGAGTAGCAAGCAAATACAGCACAATGTGACAGCCCTGTGGAAGTCTCTCAGGGAAATGAGAAGCACAAGGAACAATTTGGTCTACAGTCTAACCATGGAGGTTGGCCCTGACACCTTTGGGGACCTGAACATACACAGATAACAACACAACAACGTAAATTATGTTTCTTTTCCTGACACATTGTGTCTATGCTAAGTGACTAAGTACTGGTAGGTCAATATTAGTCACTGAACTCTGTCCTTTGGTTTTCAAGAAAGTCAGAGAGGAGAGGCTGACAGTGGCCTGCCTAGCATCCTCATGCCTAGAACAGTCTTGAACTCTTTCCAATATTTTAGGCATGAATGTGCCAGTTTGAAGGGTTTTCAGGATGTATATTAAGGAACTGGATAAATTTATTGGCCCAAAATAAGGCAGGGAAGGGCCTCTGGGCCAGTGTCCACCACATTTGATCAGGAGCACTGCCAGTCTTCAGACAGTGATAGTCAGAACTGTTTCTGTTTGTGTGTTTTAGTTTTTGAGATTTTATTTTAAGTGCGTACTATATGTTCATCTGTGTGGCTATGTGCACATGACTGAAGTAGCTAAGCAGGCCAGAGGTGTTGGATCAGATCAAGATCTCTCTAGAGCTGGGTTATAGGTGGTTGTGAGCAGCCCAGTTTCTATGCTGGGAGCCGAACTCACATCCACTAGAAGAGTAACAAGTGTTCTTAACCAGTAAACCACCTCTTCCGCCTCCTGTTTGGCTTTCTTTTGCTTGTCTCTACCTTAGACTTCTAAAATGTTAGGCTTATAAGACTTGTGAAAATCAGCAAGAATTCCCAATGTATCTTTCACCCAAATTTCCCAAACTATAACATCTTTAAACCACCCCAGGGTCTGGACCAGTGAGTCTCCCCAAACTCTCTCACCCTAGTACCATATCTGGGACCCAGGACTAGTCTACACATGCTTGCCTGCTTAGCAGCCAACATATAAATTTCCAACAGGACTGGGAAAAGCCAATCACCACTCAACAGGTGACTTGTACAACACTACCCACCAGTATACTCAGCCAGACTGTCAACTTCTTTTCCAGTACCTAGGCAGAAGAGACTCCCTGACGTTTCTATTTATGTCTTCTCTGTAACCTGCTAGAACAAGCCTGGTTCCCACATGCAGTGCAATGCTCTAGGCTGGCCTCTTCTGTTTGCACTGAAAACAATTACTAGGCTTCAATCAGGATCTGCCTTGCCTATCCACCAACAGGTCCCTCATATCCAACCTTTCCCCTGGGCCAGAACTAAACCCACATTCCAGGCTTAAACCAGGAAGAACATCCATCCCTTCTGTCCATCTGACTTCATCCTACTTGGCAAAGAATGTGGCTGCTTTTTGCCCTTGCCCTAGAAGTCTGCCTGAGGCTAATTTGGAAAGTTTTGGATTAATGGTGTTGGCAGGGGAGATTTTAAGACAGCTTGTGTTGACTGTGTTGCATAGTTATTAGTGGCCATTCTTATGCATATCTATAATGAGTACAGAAAGTAGAGTAAGGAAAACACAAAATGCACCATTGGAAGAACACTGGGAAGTGTAATGATGGAGACAAGCCCAGTGCTCAGGATGATAAATTTAAAGAAAATCCTGAGGTTAAATGGAATAAAGGGAGTAGTGCCCTCAGGGCAAGACCCCACCCACCTAAACTTCCAAGTTGTGAAGAGAAATTAAAGAGCCTAAGCAATGGAGGCAAAACCAGAAAGCTGATGCAAATGTTTTCAAAAGAGGGGGGTCAAGTTTCAGCCCCACCCAGCAGCTTCACCCATGTGGTCCTGGCTGTAGAATCAAGAGTACAAGAAGGGAGTTGTGGAATCTCCACTGTGACTAAGAAAAGGCACAGAGGGCAGGCATATGTGAGGGGTGTCCCTACATGGAGGTTCACAGGGCCCAATGTGTGAACTGTGAAGGATTTCATTGGAGCCTGGATTTCTTTGGAGAACCCAAGATGTTGAAAAAGCCAGAATTATAGGATAACGGCCAAGGAACTTACAGACTGGGTGTGGAACCAGTTCAAGAACCTCTGAACCTGCAAGCCAGCCCCAATTACATGTTGTCCTTTATAAGACTTGCTTTGGTCACAGTGTCTGTTCACAGCAGTAAAACCCTAACTAAGACACTAACCAAGCAAGTAAAGTCTTGCATGATTTAAACTAGAGGTCTTTGAAGAAAGAAATTGAAGACGATATCAGAAGATGGAAAGGTCTCCCATGTTCATGAATTGGTAAGATTAACATAGTGAAAATCCTACCAAAAGCAATCTATAGATTCAATGCAATTCCCACCAAAATTATTTACAAATTATGAAAAGAAAATTCTCAATATGGAAAAAAAGAAAACACAAAGGATAGCTAAAACTATACTGAACAATAGAAGAACTGCTGAAGGTCCCAGCATTCCAAACTTAAAGTCATACTACACAGTTTTAACTGTAAAGGAAAGAAAAGGAAGGGAGGGAGGAAGGAAGGAAGGAAGGAAGGAAGGAAGGAAGGAAGGAAGGAAGGAAGGAAGGAAGGAAGGAAGGGAATGGAAAAAGGCTGGAGAGATGACTCAATGGTTAAGAGCACTGACAGCTCTTCCACAAGTCCTGAGTTCAATTCCCAGCAACCACACAGTGGCTTACAACCATCTGTAATGGGATCCAATGATGTCCTATTCTGGTGTATCTACAGTGTACTCATATACATAAAGTAAATATATCTTTAAAAAAGAAAGTCACTAGTCTCTGCCAGCAGTTATTGAACACAACTGTGCCTGTATGTATCCCATGTGCTGAGCACTAGTGAAAGCAGTATGCAGTCTTAAGAGAGAAAGAAAGAAAGAAAGAAAGAAAGAAAGAAAGAAAGAAAGAAAGAGAGAGAGAGAGAGAGAGAGAGAGAGAGAGAGAGAAAGAGAGAAAGAAAGAAAGAAAGAAAGAAAGAAAGAAAGAAAGAAAGAAAGAAAGAAAGAAAGAAAGAAAGAAAGAAAGACATGGTATTGGAATAAAAATAGACACATTGGTGAATGGAATTGAATTTAAGACCAAGACATATAGCCACATACCTATGGACCCCTGACTTTTGATAAAGAAACCAGAAATACGCAGTATAAAAAAGACAACATCTTTAACAAATGGTGCTGGTCAAACTGGATGACTGCATGTAGAAGAATGCAACTAGATACATATGTATCACCTTGCATAAAACTCAAGTCCAAGGGGATCAAAGACCTCAACATTAACCAGATCCTCTGAATCTGATAGAAGAAAAAGTAGCAATAACATTGAACAGGAGATAACTTTCTGACAAGAACACCAATAGCTCAGGCACTAAGATGAACAGTTAATAAATGGGACCTCATGAAACTAAAATAGTCAATCGTATAAAGTGTCAGTCTACAGAATAGGAAAGGATTTTTTTTTAACTAACTTAACATCTAGTAGAGAAATAATGTCCAAGATATATAAGGAACTCAAGAAACCAAACATCAAACAAAACACAACAATAAAATAATCCAATTTTAAAATAGGGAATAGATACAAACAGAGAATTCTTAATTCTCTCAAATTCTTAATAATCTCAAATTGCTGAGAAACTCTTAAAGAGATATTCAACATCCTTAGCCATCTTGGAAATGCAATCAAAACTACTTTGAGATTCTATCTTACATCTGTCAGAAGGGCTAAGATCAATAACATGAGTGACAGGTCATGCTGACAAGAAGAGAGAACAAAGAGAACACTCCTCCAATACTGGTTGGAATGCAAACTGTACAGCCACTACAGAAATCAATATGATGGTCCACAGAAAGTTGGGAATCAATCTACCTCAAGACCCAGATACACTACTTGTGGTCATAGAACCAAAAGACACTACATCTTATTACCATAAGATCACTTGCTCAACTATAATCATAGAGGTTTTATTCATAATAGCCAGAAATTAGAAACAACCTTTATGTCCTAGGTGACATCCTAGATGATTGAAAAATGGATAAAGAAAACATGGTACATTTACACAATACTTGGATGTTTAAATAAAAAAGACATTATGAAATTAGCAGGAAAATAGAAGGAACTAGAAAAAAATAATCCTGAGTGAGGTGACCCAGAAAGATAAATCTGGTATGTATTCACTTATAAGGAGATATTAGACATTAAGGAAATGATAACCAAGATATAGTCTAGATACCCAGAGAGGTTAGGTAAGAGGTGGGGTTGGGGGTGGGGGGAAACTCATGGATCCCCCTAGGAAGGAGAAATAGAATAGAGTTTCCTGGTGGACTGGGAGTAAGTAGGGATGGGAGCAGGGGATCAGGTCGGGTCTCAGATGGGGTGGAAGAAGAGAATGGGAGAAGAGACAGCTGGAATTGGGGGTAGAGGGCATTTGAAAGATGGTGTGGAAACCTATTGGAAACTTCCTGGAATCTATTAAGGTGATCTTTAAAAAAGATTCTTAGTAATGATGGATGCAGAGTCTGAACTAGCCAGCTCTGTAGCTAGACAAGCTAGTCTAGTGGCAGAACTTGGTTGTATCATTCATTTGGCCAAGGGAGTCCCATGAAAATCCCCAAACACCCCAAGCTGTTGCTAAGACAAAAGGTTGCTATCTTAGAGTTTTATTGCTGTGAAACGACATCATGACCAACTCTTATAAAAAAACCAAACATTTCATTAGGGCTGGCTTACAGTTTCAGAGGTTCAGTCCATTATCATTACAGCAGGAAGCATGGCAGCATGCAGACAGATATGGTGTGAGAAAAGGAGCTAAGAGTTCTATATCTTGATCCAAAGGCAGCCCAGAAGATACTATTCTGCAGGCAGCCAGGAGGAGGCTCTCTTCCATACTAGGCAGAGCTTGAGCACTAGCAGACCTCAAAGCCCACCCCCACAGTGACACGGTTCCTCTAACAAGGAACCTACTTCAATAAGGTCACACTCCTAATAGTGCCATTTCCTGTGGGTCAAGCATACTCAAACCATCACATTCCACTCCCTGGCACCCATACATAGGCTTGTTCAAATACATTAATCTATAGGGGCCATACCTATCCATAATATAAAGCAAAGTACATTTAGTCCAACTTCAAAAGTCCCCATAGTCTTTAACAGTCTCAACAATGTTAAAAGTCCAAAGTTCAAAGTCTCTTTTGAGATTTATGCAATCTCTTAACTATAATCCCCTATGAAATCAAAATCAAAAAGCAGATCATATACTTCTAACATCAGAGGATATATATTTCCATTCCAGAACATCTTAGTGAGGAAATACTAGACCAAAGCAAGATGGAAAACCAGCTGGGCAAACTCCAAATTCTGCACCTCTATGTCTGATGTCAAAGCATTCTTCAGATCTCTAACTTCTTTCATCTTTGTTCACTACAACAAACTTCCTCTTGAGCTAGTTCCACTCCCTTTTTGTAACTTTCTTCAGCAGGCATACCACAGCTCTGACATCTCTAACATGTTGGGCTATCCAAGGCAACTTCAACTTTACATTTTCTTGTTCCAATGTCTAGAATCTGACACATAAACTTCTGGGCTCCTCCAAAGGGCTTATGTCTCTTCTCCAGCTCTGTCCTCTGTAGTACTCTAGGCTCTAGTTGACTCAACTCTACTGCTGTTCTTGGTGGTCATCCCATTGTACTGGCATCTCCAATATTCTGGGGTCTACCAGTGCAACTAGGCTTCACCAATAGCCTCTTATTGGTGCCAAGCCTCAACATCTTTGCATGATCCTTTCAGTCCTGGGTTGTCAACTGCCACTGAGGCTAACCCTTCACCAATGGCCTTTTCTAGCCTCTCACAGTGCCAAGGCTCAGCTGTTCTCCATGACCCCTTCATGCCTTCTAAACCAGTACCACCTGCATGATTCTTACATATTATCAAGTCCAAATGCCAGCACAATGTCTATCTCTGGAACACACCTTCTTTGTGCTCCCAGAAAACACTTCCCAGATTTCACCTCAGTGATCCTGATCTCTTCTTTAAAAAAAAAATAGGTATTTTCTTCATTTACATTTCCAATGCTATCCCGAAAGTCCCCCATACCCTCTCCCCCCACTCCCCTACCCACTCACTCCCACTTCTTGGCCCTGGCATTCCCCTGTACTGGGGCATATAAAGTTTGCAAGACCAAGGGGCCTCTCTTTCCAATGATGGCCGACTAGGTCATCTTCTGATACATATGCAGCTAGAGACACGAGCTCTGAGGGGTACTGGTTAGTTCATATTGTTGTTCCACCTATAGGGTTGCAGACCTCTTTAGCTCCTTGGGTACTTTCTCTAGCTCCTACATTGGGGGCCCTGTGATCCATCCAATAGCTGACTGTGATCATCCACTTCTGTGTTTGCTAGGCCCTGGCATAGCCTCACAAGAGACAGCTATATCAGGGTCCTTTCAGCAAAATCTTGCTAGTGTATGCAATGGTGTCAGTGTTTGGAGCTGATTATGGGATGGATCCCTGGGTATGGCAGTCTCTAGATGGTGCATCCTTTTGTCTCAGCTCCAAACTTTGTCTCTGTAACTCCTTCCATGGTGTTTTGTTCCCAATTCTAAGAAGGGGCAAAGTGTCCACACTTTGGTCTTCATTCTTCTTGAGTTTCATGTGTTTTGCAAATTGTATCTTGTCAATAATTCCATAAAAAATGGGGCTCAGAGCTAGACAAAGAATTCTCACCTAAGGAATACCGAATGGCTGAGAAGCACCTGAAAAAATGTTCAGCATCCTTAATCATCAGGGAAATGCAAATCAAAACAACCCTGAGATTCCACCTCACACCAGTCAGAATGGCTAAGATCAAAAATTCAGGTGACAGCAGATGCTGGCAAGGATGTGGAGAAAGAGGAACACTCCTCCATTGTTGGTGGGATTGCAAGCTTGTACAACCACTCTGGAAATCAGTCTGGCGGTTCCTCAGAAAATTGGACATAGTACTACAGGAGGATCCCGCAATACCTCTCCTGGGCATATCTCCAGAAGATGTTCCAACTGGTAAGAAGGATACATGCTCTACTATGTTCATAGCAGCCTTATTTATAATAGCCAGAAGCTGGAAAGAACCCAGATGCCCCTCAACAGAGGAATGGATACAGAAAATGTGGTACATTTACACAATGGAGTACTACTCAGCTATTAAAAGGAATGAATTTATGAAATTCCTAGGCAAATGGATGGACCTGGAGGGCATCATCCTGAGTGAGGTAACCCAATCACAAAAGAACTCACATGATATGTATTCACTGATAAGTGGATATTAGCCCTGATCTCTTCTTTTTTTTTTTAAAGATTTATTTATTGATTATATGTAAGTATACTGTAGCTGTCTTCAGACACTCCAGAAGAGGGAGTCAGATCTCGTTACGGATGGTTGTGAGCCACCATGTGGTTGCTGGGATTTGAACTCTGGACCTTTGGAAGAGCAGTCGGGTGCTCTTACCCACTGAGCCATCTCACCAGCCCCCTGATCTCTTCTTAATCACCACTAATTTCTTAGCTCCAGATAACCAGCATCAATCATCCCAGTAACTCCTTT
This sequence comes from Mus caroli, assembly GCF_978045245.1. NCBI lineage: Eukaryota > Metazoa > Chordata > Mammalia > Rodentia > Muridae > Mus > Mus caroli. The sequence continues at coordinate 121,002,130 of NW_028227261.1, forward strand.
TACTCATGACTCTAAAGTCAGAGCCACATGGCCAAAGCTGCTGAGTTCTGCTGCTTGCTGGGGTTGGAACATGGCTTCCCTTGTTCTATTATATCGTCACCAGCTTTCTGTTTTCCAATTCCTTCAGAATGGCTAAGAATTGCCTAAGCTTGGCTATCCTGAATCTTTCTCTGAAGACTGACCTTTAACTCAAGCGATCTGAATGCCTGTCTCCTAAGTACTGAGATTAAAGATGCCTGGACTTAAGCTTTTCTTTACCTTTTCACAAGATCTTTATAAATTCTGGGTTGTAGCTCATTCCAGGTATAGTCAAGTTGACACCCAAGAACAGCCATTACAATCCATCCCTTGTCAGTTTGAAACATAATCATATCTCCTATGTCCAAATGAAAACAATAACTTGATCATAATAATGTCTAAGATGATATAACTATCCCTGGTTTAACTGTAAATGTATAAACAATAGGCTTAGATGGGTGGAATCTCACCCCAAGGTCACCACTCTCTTAATTCTGTTTAATATTTTTGAACATAGGATTTAGCTCCATTCAATTTCCTAGTGCCCCTTTAATCTTTGAAGAATACATTTTGTGTTTTTCCTGTCTAAGCTTGCTATGGTTCATCAAAACGTTCCTCATAAGAGTAAACCACTAGACAAAGTCTATGCTAGACTATTTTTGAGATTTCCTTGTCAATGTAATTACCTCAGCCTCAGGCAGACTCTTTGGTCAAGGGCAAAAAAGCAGACACAGTCTTCTCCAAAATATCACAAGAACTACCTCTAGGTAATAATTAAAATTATTCTCCTCTGAAACCACAAGAGCCAGACCCCCAAAGTTCAAATCACTGCTCAGCACACTGTCTTTCATGCTTTTACTAGAATGGCCGATTATGCTGCACTTAAAAGCATTCTGCTGCTGAGACAGGTTGATTCCATGACAGGCTTCAGGTTGGCAGTTCTGGACACTATGCCTAAGAACTGGACAAGTACAACCAAGCCCAGGTAATTCAGCTACTAGAAAACAAACAAACAAACAAACAAAAACACAAACAGGCTTCAGGTAGCTAGTCAGAAGCTGCCCCGCCACCTGGCCTAAACAAGGGCAATGGGTCAACAACAGTTTCTAGCTCCCCAGCAACAGCTTTCAACCCCCATACCACAATGATGGTTCTGGAATATCCCTAGAAATACCACAAGATAAAGGTCACCTACCTCAGAATTCCCCTAGTGTGTTTTAAATCAAGCCTTCGAGCTTACTTGGTTGTCTCCATCTTTGAATGAGAGACCCCCTGCAAGCTGAACTTCTGCAGAATAAAATGCAATTTGCTTTTATTTGAGTCTGGGTATCATTCTTAAGCAAACAATAAACCCTCACAGTTTCCAAAATCCACATTCCTCAAAAAAAAAAAAAAAAAAGGCATCGTATGGTCAGGCCTCTCACAGCAATACCCCCGTCCCCCGTACCAATGTCTGTTGTCTGTTGTGGTTTGGTTTTTATTGTTATGAAGAGACACCATGACCAAGAAAAGACTTATAAAGGCAAACATTTAATTAGGGAGGGCTTACCGTTTCAGAAGCTCAGTCCATTATCATCATGACAGGAAGCATGGTAGCACAAAGGCAGATGTGGTGCTGGAGAATGAGTTGAGAATTTTACCCCTTTATCCATAGGCAGCCCAGAGGAGACTGTATTTCGCAGGCAAGCAGGAGGAGGTTCTCTTCCCCACTGGGCAGAGCTTGAGCACTAGCAGTCCTCAAAGCCCACCCCCACAGTGACACGGTTCCTCTAACAAGGCTAGACCTTCTCCCATAAGGCCATACCTCTGAATAGTGCCACTTCCCATGGACCAAGCATATTCAAACCACCACAGTTGCCTTCCACAAACTGACAGCAGGGCCCATTGCTGAGATCAACACCAATACAACTCATTAAACATGGTGAAGTTGAGCTGATACCTATATTGAGCCCTCATTCCTATGTTCTAGCCTCTTCAGTGTAGGAAGGTACTCTGTAGGCTAACAAGATAGAAATGTGAACACCAGCCACAAAACCTATGACCTACAATCTATCCTACCTGCATAACATATAGAGCAAAGGTGGCATAGAACTTATAGGAGTAGCCAACCAATGTCTGACAGTATTTAAGGCCCACTCTATGAGAAAGAACCCACATCCAGCATTGCTTGGGTACCAGGAACCAGAGATAAGATATCACAGAGGTCTGGGGTAAAACTAAACACTACTGGTCTAAAAGAAATGAATAAATGATTTCTAATGATTTTCTAATATTCTCATAGATCAGTGCCTTATCTAGTCAACATCAGAGAAACTTCCTCCAGCAGCAGATGGGAACAGATGCAGAGACCCACAGCCACACATTATGGAGAGAGAATCTACTGATCAACTATCTATGAATCCCCCCAGGTTTTCAATAAAAAAAAACATATTAAGTAGGCTATCAAAAGATCGAGAGGCTCTGTAAATTTCGCTTACAGAAACATTGTTTACCCAATTTATTGGATTTTTTAAATTTACATTTCAAATGTTTTCCCTTTTCCAGGTCTTCCCTTCGGAAACCCCCTATCCCATCCCACTCCCCCTGCCTCTATGAGACTGCTCCACCACCCACTCCTGTCTTCCTGTCCTGGCATTTCCCTACACTGGGGCATCGAACACCCTCAGGCCCAGGGGCCTCTCCTCCCACTGATGTCCAACAAGGCCATCCTCTGCCACAAATACTGCCAGCACCATGGGTCCCTCCGTGTGTATTCTTTGGTTGGTGGTCCAGTCCCCAGGAGCTGGGAGGAGGTGAGGGTTCTGGCCTGTTGCTCCCTCCATTGGGCTGCAAACCCCCTCAGCTCCTTCAGTCCCTTCTCCAACTCCTCCTTCCCCAACTCCCCACCCCACCCTCACATTTAGTTTTAAGAACTCTTACCTGGACTGTGGGGTTTTCCACATATACAACTATATCCTTTGTAAATGAGGAATATATACATATACATATGTACACACACTATATATGTGTATATATATATATATATATATATATATATATATATATGTATATATATATGTGTGTATGTGTGTGTGTATATATATATATATATATATACACAATATACATATATATACATATATACACAATGTGTGTGTGTGTGTGTGTGTGTGTGTGTGTGTGTGTGTGTGTGTTTCAAGACAGGGTTTCTCTGTGTAGCCCTGGCTGTCCTGGAACTCACTTTGTAGACCAGGCTGTCTTCGAACTCAGAAGTCCGCCTGCCTCTGCCTCCCGAGTGCTGGGATTAAAGGCGTGCGCCACCACTGCTTAGTGAGGAAAATATTTTTATCGGTGGTGGCACAGTATTCTTTTTATATAGATTCAATCTGGAAGTATTTTACTGAGGATTTGGTGTATGTGATATCTTCCTCTCTGCTCCCCGCCCCACCTCAGCCCCATCTTTATTCTGCTTAGCAAGGTAATGCTTGCCCCATGAGATTAATTACAAAGTGTCCCCTTTCTACTTTCTGAAGATGAAAAACTAGTGTGGTTTCTTCCTTAAACGGTTGGTAGAGATGATCAGAAGAAGCCTGAAGACATTTGTGTTCAGGAAACCCTAACAGTGAATTGCATGTCCTCAGCTGCCGCGGGGCTGCTCCAAGCGGCTTACCTCCTGCATCTCTACGGAGTATGCAGGGCTTGTGGCTTTGGGGAACTGGTCCACCTCCTTAGAGCCCTCAGTGCTACTGGCGTAGCACTGCTTGTACTTTGCCTAGCTATCTCAGAATCTGAACAATCTATATAATGCATCCCCGTCCCCATTTTCATCCTGGATATTGGTAATTTGTGTCTTCGATCATTTTTGTCAGACTTGCAGGAAATTATTCAATATTATTGATCCTTTCCCAGAACGAGCCTGTAGCTTTATAAGTGCTCCCTGGTCTCCTCTTCGGTCTCATGGGTTTCAGCTCTGTCCTTATCTTCTTCTTGCTCGTTTTCTCTTCATTTTCTCATGGACACTTAGATAGCTGGTTACACCCTTTCCTCTTTTCTATCGCAAGCTCTTTGGTGCTGCAGACCCTCCTGAGTATTGCTTTAGCCAGGCAGATAGAGCCCATCAGCCTCACCGCATCTAACGTAGTTTAAGCATCTCTTGAGATGCAACTTGCAGAGGAAGATGTTGGCACGTTGGATGATGACTCTATAGTATTGATTAGAGTGTACTGGCTGGTGGTATGGTTGGATTGCCTACATCCTCCCTGCGGTCATATCTACAGTTCTCACGGTTACAGAAAGAGCAATGGTGCCATTGTTGTTTGGGGCTTTATGGTTTTGTCTGGGAGGAGATGGAGGTTTGTCTGTGTAGTTGGTCTTAGGTGGCTTTTGGAAGGAATGGGACATACACGCAGAGGCCAAATGTCCTCCCTCAGGAGCCTTACTGAACCTGGAGCTTATGTCTTCGGCTACAGTGGCCAGTCAGGAAGCCCCAAGGCTGTATCTGTCTGCACCTCCCTGGTGGTGCTTTAAAAAGAAAAAAAAAACCTAGGTTGCATGGCAAACACTTTACCAACTAAGCCCAGCCCTGGTTTTTATTTGTTGAGACAGGATCTTGCTGTATAGCTTGTGCCTCTAGTCTTCCAAAACCCTCGGCTCAAACAAAAGCATATGCTTCAGACACTTGAAACTGGGTGGTATGTTCTGTAGGACAGATGTGTCATCTCTCCATTATATAATATCCTTCTTTTCCTCTGGCAATCTTGTATGCACAGCAGTCTACACTGCTTGATAGAAACACATTCGGTATTCCCTTTGATTCATTTGCAGGGGTTTTTATTTTCATGTTTTTAAAAATTCTATATTAGTACTTTCAAGTGATTATCCATGGAAAACATGAGCGTTAAGCCATGGTTTTTAAATCTATGCTGTTAACCTCTATTCGTTACTTGGTGTGTTCAGACTTTACCCTTATTGAACTTGTTGGCATTTTACGATTTAAATCTGCTTTTGGGGGGACAGGGGTGTCTTTAGAGTATATCCATTCTTTCCCAGGATGGATGCAATGGAATTATCCCCACTTTTGTTCCTGAATATGCTGCTATGTAGAGCAGACCGTTCCCAGCCCTGGGGACTACGCAAGGAGAGGCACGTGCTCATAGTTGGCTGGGCGCTCCCCGCCCCCCTTCCTTCATGATGAATGCTCCTCGGTTTCTCTGTTATCACTTGCTTTCTGACTTTAAAGTGTTACACAGTAATTCTTTAGGCAGATGCACGGACAACAGTCTCAGTTTCCCTTCACTGGAGGATTTTTAGTTTTATTTTCCCTTTGTTTCTGAAGGAAGTTTGCTAGATATAGAACTGAGGGCTTACAGTTTTGTTCTTCCAACACCTGCAAAGCAAGCATAGCACCCTTCTTCCTCGTCTCTGGCTTCTGATGAGAAATAATCTGCCCTTTATGTCACTCCCCGTCCCATACTGCACGCTCCCGTGTGCCTGTCTGTAAGGCATTCTCTCTATAACGTTTAGGAACTTGATGATGTGTGTGTATGGATAGCTTTAATTTTATCCTGTTTGTGTTTCTCTTGGCTGTTTGAACATACACATTAATGTATCTCTTTGAGTTTTGAGAGTTGCTGACATTATTTCATATAGTAATTGCTCAGCCTCTCACTCTCTCCTTCTGGGACTCTGATAGACGCTCTGTCACTGTTCCACAGATCCTCGAGACTCAATTTATAAAATATCTTTTCTTCCTTGTTCAAATCCAATCATTTCTAATGACTTATGTCTTAGTTTACTATTTCTTTCCTTTGTCATCTCACTCTGAAGGTGAGCCTGTTGTTTGAGTTTTAGAATTCATTTTATTCTTCATTTCTGTAATTTCTACTTACTTTTCCTTTATATCATCTGAATTTTTAACTGAGAGTTTGTTTTGTGAACATTCATAATTGAGGGTTGTGTCACCATTATGACTGTTATAAAGAAACCCTTCAAGAATGTTCTGTTATCCTTCTTCCTATTCCTCCTACAAAAGGTTTGTCTTGAAGAGTTGGGGTGTTATGTCATGAGACTATGGCACTTACTTAAATATTCCACATTCATACAAAATCAATCTTCTAGGTTCCAAGGACAAATTTTATTTTGTGGATATGAGGCTGGTTTTCATTTCAAGGTCTTTATATTGCTTTTCTCTTCTGCCCTCTTTGGGTGTGGGGAATCTCTACAAATATCATGGCCAGCAAACAGAGTATCAATCCAGGGAAGACAAGAAGGGGATTTGATTCAATATAACAGTAGCTGGTGTTGGTGCAAACACTGAGACTTAGGCATTTTGGGAAAAATTTTTCCTGGTGATAATCAACTCAGTCCCTGTGTGCACAACAAAGCTTACTACATGGTTGCATTGAGACCCTGAAGTACAGGTGACATCTTCCATAAAGATATTCTCTAGATTCTCTTAAAAATAAAGTAGGCTCATCATAAACAATGGTCATGAAAAGGGTTTGGAGAAGGATAGCTTTCTAGATTGACTAAGGAAAAAGACAGCTCAAGGTAAGGGTCTGGGGGTGGGGCAGTGTGGTCTGGCCATACTACTATGTCAAAGGCCAGCAGGCCATTACCCACATTTAAGAACTGCCTTCCCAGCAGTAAAACAGGTCATACATGTCTTCTTTGAAGAGACCGTCCTGCCTATTTAGCATTCCTGTTTTCGCTGGTGCTTATCTGTAAGCCCAAGGACCTACAGTCCTTCTACACCTGGGTACCACTCAGGGCTCATCGTGAAATCTGTGTGGTCTGATTCTGATTCTCAGACTTAGCTGCTCTGTTGATTCTGATCATATTCACTCACGAGGCACTTGGGGCCTGCCCATGAGTTCTTGAACAGACCTTGACAATGTCCTGATTCAGAGAAGAATACAATGTGGTCACAATGACAAGCAGGGCAATGGATGTCCATCCCTCCGTGGGAAGGTGTTCTAATTTCATTTCTGTTGCTTTGACAAATACAATTTTAGCTTATTCTCCTCAGCCATTGAGGAAGTCAAGGCAGGGAACCAAAGCAGTGGGCCGCATGACATCCAGTCAGGGGAAGGAAGAAAGGAGTGCACTGGTTGGGCCTCTAGGCAGCTGTCACTGATCCTCTTCTGACACTTACATGAAGAAAGGCTCTATTTACTATTAAGTAGTGCCACACAGGGGGCCTGAGTCTTCCTACATAGGCAACCAACCAACAAGGCCAGTCTGATCCATGTAATTCCTCATTGAGCCTCTCTTCCCAGATGGTTCTAAGTCACTCCAGTTATCATTTATAGCCTGCCATTGCAGTTGAGGAAAGAGTAACCCAGACCCTTGAGTCACTTCCACCACCAGGACACCAGGGAAAAGGGTATAGCTCGGTGCTTTCTGGGTATATGGTAGGAGCTGCAGAGAGCTGTGTCCTGAATGACCTTCCTGTCCCAGGGCTTCAGCTAGAGAAGTCATGTTTAGGAAGTCATTTTTGTCTGAGCCCATTGACATTTCCACATTCTGGGCTTCTCTAGTGCACAAGCTAGTATACATAAACAGGAGTCTCTCTCTCTCTCTCTCTCTCTCTCTCTCTCTCTCTCTCTCTCTCTCTCTCTCACACACACACACACACACACACACACCTCTATGGCTGCCCACTGTCTTTCCTCTATAATACAGAATTTTCTGGTAGTTAGCTTTTTACGTATTTTGTCCAGGATTTTCCATTGTAACTAGCAGAAGTAGTGGGGTGCCCTTATTCCATTTGTCTGGGATTCTAAGTCCTGTTTTTCAAGTATCCACCAGTAAATGGAGTGTCAGAGTAAACTTATCCATGCCAACAGAAGCTCCCTGACACTACAACTGGAATTTGACTGCTTCCCTGTCAGACAGAAGGTCTGTGTCTTAGGCTACACTTTGGGTATCCAGACAGTATCTCTGTACTAAACATAGGAAGTTGATCAGTTTTGTTTTATTTATTATTTTTATGTCACATAAGAGGAAATTTGCTTCTTTTCTGTCAGGAAGCTAATTCATTAGATACTAGCACTGGTGAGTTTGGGGAGTGGCCAGTCAAAGCAATGAGCAAGCAGGAGTCTCCCCACACTCAGAGGAGGTCATGTGAGAGACATTTGCAGTATCCCACTTGCAAAAGAAATGTCAGTAAGAGGCTGAGTAATGAGATATTTTTCGTTGAAGGGCAAGCTCCAGCTCCGTTCTCGTGTGGCGGGACCACACCTTCGCTAGAGAGAGGCTATGTCCTTGTTACAAACCGCACCCGCACCTTCTAACTCTCTACCAAGCAAGGCCAGCTTGGCTTGGAATTGGAATACAAATGGGATCCAGCAGCCCACTTCAGGCAGTAGCAACAAGCAAAGCAGAAAGCTCTGTGGGTGGAAGCAAGCCCCGGGTCCCTGTGGATTTGTAAGGAAGGCCGTGAGGGGTGTGAACTTCAGTCTGTCACCCACATCTAATCGTCACTTCGGCATTAACCTGCTGGGGAAGCCTGGCAAAGGGGCCCAGCGATTGTGAGCATCAGGAATGCCACCTGCTAGGCAGTGCTGGGGATGCCCTCTGCTGAGAAGCACGAGTCTCTTTTCCTAAGCTGCGGTGCCAAAGCCTGCAGAGGGAACGGAGCTGAGCACCCTTGGCTTGCCACCCTCACAGAGCATGGTTTCTCGGCTCTCTTGGTGTTAAGTGAAATTTGCATTTCTGCTGCTGCTGTGTCTTGACAGCCAACATTTCTCTGTGTGTTTTTGGTGTGGAAAACGATCGTCCCACAATTGGCATGGTGAGACTCTTCCTTAGGCGAGGTATTTCCTTTGAGACTAAACTGCCATTTGTACTGTTTTGTTGTTTGAGACAACACATTGCCAGGCTGCTCAGGAAACAGAACTGAGGAGGCAGGCAAAGTTTTTTTTTTTTTTTTTTTTTTTTTTTGGTTTGGTTTGGTTTGGTTTTTTTTTTTTCAGGAGTGTGAGAGGCCGTTCTCAGGTCTTGCCCAGAGCACTGGAATCAAGGAGCACTGGCAGGGACCTCCCTTGACTCAGGCAGCTGTCAGCTTGGAGCCAGGCCCTGAGGTCACATACATGCCCGCCCTTCACCCTCGCCTCCTCAAAAGCCCTGAAGAAATAGCCCTTCCAGAGGAATGCAGGGTCGGAACAAAAGATGTGAGCTAGCTTTCTCTCTAACTCCAGGGGGAGCTCGGAGCGCCTCGCATTCTGTCCTATGGGCGGTCTCGTTTTCATTCTCTGTGGGCTTGGATTGTGTTTCTGAAGAACACAGCTGGAATAAGCACTGGGTTTTGAAAATACAGGCACACACATCTGCCAAGGATATGGCATGAAATGATTTTGTTGTGTGGTTGTTTGGTAACTGCACCCTGAGAGGTAAAAACTTTACCTCCAGATACTATTGGTTATTCTTTTGTTTTGCTGTTTGTTTCTTTACCAAACCCCAGCTCCAGGAGGTATCCCTGTGATTCTGCTGTCTCTGCAGCTCCCCATGAAGTCATGTTCCTATCAAGACATGTTCCTATCAAATGCAAACAGGTGTCCTTGGGACTGATCAACACTATAGCCTTTCAAGGTGAGACAGGCCTCGGCACCCACTCCCTCTGCCTCAATGCCACTCCCCACTAATGGAGCCACACAAATACTTCAGACCCATTAAATCAAGCACGTGGAAGCTACCAGTGGTGGTTTGAATGAAGATAGCTTCTATAGGTCAACAGGGAGTGGTACTATTAGGAGGTGTGGCCTTGTTGGAGGATATGTCACTGGAGGTGGGCTTTGAGGTTTCAGATGCTCAAGTCAGGCCTACTGTTACTCTCTTTTCCCTCTGCCAATCCACATGTAGAACTCTCAGCTACCTCCCCAGCACCATGTTTGCCCACATGCTTCCTGCAGCGATGATTACAGACTAAACCTCTGAACTGTAAGCCAGCCCCAATGAAATGTTTTCCTTTATAAGAGTTGCAGTGGTCATGGTGTCTCTTCACAGCAATAGAAACCCTCACTAAGACATTACCCTTTCCCCTCTGAGCCATGTGCCAAGATGAGGCTCCTGAAGAGTCACTAAATGATGGAATAGATGGATGGATAAATGCTTGAGAGGTAAGATAGCTGGGTAGATGAATGAACTGGTAGATGGATGAATGAGTGGGAGGATGGGTAGATAGGTGGGTAGACAAATGGCTAGATAGATGGATGTGTGGTTGGATAAGGAGATGAACGGCAAGGCAGTGGGGTACACTGCTCCATGGTGCCTCGAAGCCCAGTCTGCAAGGGAAACTTTCAGCCTTGCTAGCATCAGTGTCCGGTAGGAAAGCCCAGCTCTCCCACAGCTCTGGCCCTGAATGGTAGATGTAGACGTAATGAGCTGGACTTGGAGCTCTCTCGCCCACGCTGACATCTGTGCCTCTCCTTTGGCTCATACAAGAATATGGCCTCTCCTGGAAAAGGAAGAGACTTCATTGGAAAAGGCCCCTGGCCATGCACCAAGGCATGGAGCTAGTCTACGCCAAAGCCAAGACCAACCCGTTACCACTGCCCTATTCTCTAGGTAAAAAATGAGTCATCAGAAGAAAAAAGGGAAACAAATCTGTTGTGCTGGCACTTTGTCTCTCTCCCAGTGAACCCCAGCAGCGACGGGAACACCAGTGTTAAGAATGAATGCCAAGCTAAGCCCCTCCCTCCCCAGCTGTCAGGCAGCAGAGCCAAGAGCCCCAGCCTGGCAGTGGGCAGGAGATGGCTGGGCGCCAACACATATTTCCTGGCCCTGAGCCTGAGGTCATTGGTTCTGGGACTTGCACCAAAGGAACTAGACTGCGGGACTCAGGGTGCACGTGGCTTATAGCAAGCTCTTCTTTGGGGACTAGACTATCTTCAGTGACCAATCCATCACTGGCACGTGTCATAAGGAACGTGCTCTAAGCTGGCAGATGAAATCAGCCAGTTCCTTCTGGAGGAGAAGAGCCACTGAATCCAGATAAGACTCTCCTGGGAGAGGTACAACAGTCTCCACATTTTAAAAAATAATTTATTTAATTTTATTTTATGTGCATCGGTGTTTTTATCTACATTCTTGGGGGGGAGGGAGTGTTAGATCCCAGGCACTTGCCATGATGATGCTGGGAATCGAACCCCAGTCCTCTGGAAGATCAATCAGTGCTCTTAACCACCAAGCCACCTCGCCAGCCCCAACACTGGCCAACTTTAACTTGCCAGACTCTCTGGTGCCAAACCTTTCTTCTTGACATGCCTGCTGGTTTGGGGGAAATCAGAAGAGCTTTCTAGACTATTCTGTTCATATTTCAGGCTGAAATGCATGAGATGGGATAGAAGAATATTCCCACCATTCTGATAGTTCTCCAGGGAGTTGTGTGCACATGTGTGAGCATGTGTTTGTGTACATAGACATATACACCCACACACCCACACTTGGATCTCAGAGCTAGACAAAGTCCTAGTGATCCAGATCTGAGTCATCACACCCAGGGTGGCCGCTTCACTTCTTTCTGAAATGTAAGCTATGGGAGTTAGAAAGACCGTCCTCCCCCTCCTCATACCTCTCCCCCCCAACCCCCTCCCCCCACTCCCCAGACATTGCATCTGCAGGCCAGCTGTCACCATTGTCCTCACTAGGGGACCCCTTCCAGCAATCACCTCCATGAGTTCCCCACGCTGGAAGATTGACGAGGAAGAGGGAAGAGGCTGCAGAGCTGCCTCAAGGGAGAGACAGCCCATCCTAGCCTCCAATTTGAAACAAGATGAACACTCTGGGTGTTTTCCTAGCCAGGGTAGTGTGGACTAGGTGGGAGGTGGACTGAATTCCCAATCTAACCGACAGTAGGAACAGTGGGTAAAGTGACCTTTTAGAAGCTTCCTGACCTCTGTTTTACTCTTTCATCCATCCATAGTCCTAGTGGCCCTCCGGTAGCACCTGAGTCCCTTTGTGTACAGTGCAGGAGTGCAGGAGGCACACCCTGTCCTTGTCAGGTGAAGATGGGATATGACCAGCTGGAGGACAGACTGAGGAGACCTCCCCGCCACGGTCAGCTCTCCGAGCCAAAGGCTCTCACAGATCCAACCAAGAAGGGCCTTTTGAATTTTCCTCTGCTGGGTAGAGGACTACAGATCCTTCCCACACGTTCTGTACAGCTCAGAAAATCCTATACAGCAGTCAGGGTGTTTTGTTTTGTTTTGTTTTGTTTTGTTTTGTGTTTTGTTTTGTTTTGTTTGAGTTGAGTACTTAAAATATCCAGCAGAGATGGATAAAGAAACCTCTCTAAGGTAGTCAATTGGCATGCTCCATAGAGTCCACTGGGTAAAACAGCACCCCTTCAGGTGAGCCTTCCAAGGAAAACCAAATAGCAAACAGACAGAGGTAACATCATCAAATGTGTGTGCATGACATCCAGCAGAAACTAACTAGGGAAACTGAGACATCTGCTGGAGTTCTGGGCTGAACTTTCTCTCCATGAGTGACCTTCCTTCTACCTTCTCTTCCCCACTTCAGAAAATTTCATACCAGGGGGTAAACAAGAGGAGCCTCTGTTGAGTGTTGGGGAAGTTTCCCTGGGCTGTTTCCTTGTTCTCTCCTTTCTGCCACAGGGGTCAGCCCATCCCCAGATGAAAGGTCTTAGAGAGAGAGAGAGAGAGAGAGAGAGAGAGAGAGCACTTTACATATCCATGCTTGAGTCTGAAGCCTGGGGTGGGTGAGCAGGGCATCAGACTTTCATAGTTAGTTTCTCAGTGAGCTCAAAAAGCCCATGGCAGCAGCTGTGACATGAGAGACCGAGGAAAGTGAAGATACACCAGAAAACAAGACCAAGAAGGAACGAGGTGAAGGTCATAACGGCCTGAATCTCTACCACCTCATTAACTGCCAGTGTCTCCCATTGGCCAAGCCCAGCCGCAGCCCAGAAGCCAGGATCGTGGCAATGCAGAACCCTCCCTGAACAATATAGAGAACAAACCTGGCAACATCGTCACCTGGTGTCCTGCTCTTGGAATAGCCCTTCCTGTTTGCTGTCACGAGGTCTAATACGCATTGCCATAAGCCTGCCTTGGCAAATCTCTTCTGGTTCCCTTCATTGTGGGAGCTCTTTGTGTGTGCTATGTGCTTTCCACCTGGTCCCGCTCTTCCCCTGTGTCCCACTCACCCACTACTACTGCATCAGAAGCCACCCAACATAGTGGCCCAGCACAGCAGAGTCACCTACTAGTTTTCACAGCCTGACATTGATCCAGCTTCTCGGCTCTCATTCGAAGTCTCCCATAGGCTACCCTTTGGGATCTTCACAGGCTACCCACCTATGGCGTTCCTCAGCTACTCAGGCAGGAGCCTCAGGAGAGACCAGTGTAGAGACGAAGTCATCTTCTGGGAGCACATACTGAAAGGTCCTGCTGTGTCCCTTCTGTTGAACTGTGCTCATCAGACACAGCGCAGTAAGTCCACTCAGCTTCCAGAAGGGGAAAACTAGACTCTTGTGGGAACAAGTGGCGTCGATTACTGTAGACCCACCTGTGACCAGTCCTGATCCATATCACCCACACCCTCTTTGGGTCCACAAGACAGAACAAAACAACTCTACAGACTCCTTTCCTCAGACTCCGTACGGTGGGTACCAAGGCTTGGAGACTCCAACTCCTCGAATGCCTCCAACACCTCACTAGCTGCTACACTTAGCTTTCATTGTCTCCTCCGGGTCACCCTCCTCCTCTGCAGTGTCCCCAACCATCCCTGGGATACACTCAAACCATCCACACTCCTGCACTCTCCTGACTAGAGCCTGAAGCCTGCTTGTCTCTCTCAAGGGATGCTGGAACATGGGTCTTCCACTAGTCTCTTCTGTAGTCCCAAGACAAGATGATGACAGGATAGGGACGGGGCAGCAGTGGGGAGGATGGGGAGGAGGGTGGAGGATCTTTGGTTGTTTGTGGAAGGCATTCTCTCTCCAGAGGCCTGAGATGGTTGGTCTCTTAGGCTTCACATTCTATGTCTGAATGCTGGGATTTGCAAAGAAATTGTTACTGGAGAGACAAATGACAACTTTCGTCATTTTCTTGCTTCTAAGTTATCATTTAAATATGCGTGTCTAGATTTCCGAGTGTCATCTCGTGAAGGATCTATTCTTACTGTTAAGGGACATCCATGCTAAAATTGTGCACGACTCAGACAGAGGAGACAGACACAGGGAGAGTCACTATGCTTTTCTTTTTTTGGTAAGAGTTGGGGGAAGCGCAGCAGAAGGACAGAAAATAGAAAAGAATAAAGAGAGATCAGCACTGTGGCAGATGGAAATCGTCAGGCGGCAGCAGCAAAGAGCTTGACGGGATGTGTCTCCAAGGAGAAGGGACTTCAGAGCTGCACGACCATTTATTTTATGTTTTTGCATCTGAAACTAGCCATTTTATGCACCGGATAAAAATCAAAGACAATCAGACCAAACTAGCTTTAATTTGGGACTGCGCATGTGATCCTTCCACAGAGAACTCCCTCTCACGACATCTGAAATCACCGGCTCACTGAAGGGAGCTACAGAGCCATCAGCCTAGATAAGTGTGAGCTTATTGCTTGTCAGAAAGAAGATGCTGATAGATCCCCTCTCCTCTCGGCGGAATTAGGAAGTCTAGACGAGATGCAGATTAATGACACACCCAAGGAGCACTCCTTACGGTAGTTCCTGGTTTATAGTTGGCCCAGCTTTGGACTGAGAAGGTTTGCAAGCAATGAGGGGCACAGCAAGCATCTTAAGAGCCGACTTCTCTTCTTGATGCGTTTTCCAGAGTGAAAGCTGTCTGTTCGTTTGTTACCTAGTCTACGGACTTTGCCTGAGGCAAAGGGGGCAAAGCAAAAGTCTAGGAAGCTGTGGTGCGCATGTATGCTGAGATTTCCTCTTCTCCAGATCTCTGTCCTTTGCCAATCTGGTCCACAAGGAGAGGCCAGGTGGACCTGCAGCAGGGCCAAGGCCAGGTGATCCGGACAAATTGAACTTCTGCTCTGAGCTTTGGGATTTGTACCCACTAAGTGCCACAGGCCATCAGAGTGGCGCCCTCCTGCGTTGCAGATGGGCTAAGAGCCCACAGTTGAAGCTCAGAATCTGCCTGCCTGTGCGACTCCTACCCTCGCTTAGTTAGTACCTTTCCTCAGCAAAGGCCTGCGCATGAGTTCCTCCCATAACGAGAGCTTGTGTTGCTTTTCAGGAAAAGCTTCCAGAATCTACTCTAGCGTCATGAAACTGGCTCCTAAGGAACCATCACACAATGGCGCAGCCAATTTGTTTAACCAACGACTTTGACGTGACAAGCTCCAAAGCCCTAGGCAGAACATAGTTTTCTCCAAAAAGTGCTTGCAACCTGCAAAGAGGCATGGCGGGTGTGTGTGTGGGGGGGGGAGGGAGCACCTTACAACTGCACAACGGATGGATTCTAAAACTAACTCCTTTCTACTTAACCATTCTGTGAGCCGCGCTCCCCACGCCAGGGCCTGAGGGACATTCCACCCTCATACTGACTAGGAGAGAAGATTTGAGCTCTTCTGTGCCCCTGCCCCCTTTGCCAGCCAACCTCACAATCAGTTTGTTGGTTTGGTTTGGTTTGGTTGTCTTGAGTAAACCTGTACCACAGCATTGCTGGAAGGAAGGCAAAGAGCTTCCGCTCAGCATCCTTCCTTTCCCTAGGTCACTGGTTCTCAACCTTCCAATTGCTGCAACCCTTTAACAGAGTCCCTCATATTGTGGTGACCTCCAACCATAAAATTATTTCTGCTGCTTTTTCATAACTGTAATTTTGCTAACCGGCACATGCTGAGTGTTGTAGAAGCTTTTTCCTCTTTCTCATGGCTAGACCTCTGTGGGGACACTGCAAACCCAGAGCTGGGTGACATGTTCTTACTGCCAGAGCTATGATAAAGCTCAACACTTCATTCTTGCCTGGTGCCCTTCAGCTGTTATGAAAGACGGTGGGGTTGGAGACACAGCAACCTGAGGAGAGAACACAGAGAACTCTAGTATTTATTTATGGATTTTTGTTGGCCATGCTAGGGATCAAAGCCAGGACTCACAGGTACCAGGCAAGTGTTTTATTCCTGAGCTACGCACAGCCACTCCAGACTTCAAATCCCCAGCCTTTCAGCTGGGGTCAGGAGCTATCTGAAGGACCAGCTTGGGGCTTACTTCTTCATGAAGGATGAGGACCGGAGGCATGGACAGCGTGTGGGGAGTGTTCAGCAAGAGGCCACAAGCAGCATCCTAGTCCTAGCCTCTGTGGGTGCCAGCTAGCTGGATAGGTTCTACAAGGCTGTCAGAGTCCAAGTCACTAGTGCACCCTCTGCCTTTCGAAATCTTTCTCATCAGACCCGGGTTTCCTTTGTTCTGCAGTGAGAGAGGGGAGCGGAGACTGAGTTAGAGGCTTGCTGGAGAATAGGACCTAGAGAGGAAGAAGAAAGAGGATTGCTTTCCTCGTTGATTTTAAGGAAAAGTGTTCCAGGTTAGTGTTTATTGTCAACTGTCGACACAAGCTAGCTACTTGCGAAGATGGAACTTATCGTCTTCCTTGCACAGGCCTGTGGGAATGTCTGTAGGGAACTGTCTTGGTATTGGTACGGGAGGGTCTGGCCCACTGTGGGCAGCACCATCCTTACGCAGGTGGGGCTGGACTGTATAAGAAAGCTATGGACCAAGCTAGAGGGAGCAGCGTTCCTTCCTGGTTTTGCTCCAGTTTTGCTTGACTTTCTTCCTTGTTTCTTACTGATGGATGGTGACCTGGAAGTATATGCTGAAATAAACCTTCTACCTCACTCTGAATTGTTTTGGTCAGAATGTTTTATCCAAAGCCAAAACTAGGACAGAAGCTTGGTACCAGGATTGAGGTGTTGCTGAGATGACCTGAGCATTGTTGTTTGGGGGTGGGGGTGAGGGATTGTGGAAGAATTTGAAACTTTGGGTTGGAAAGTCATTGAGTACTTAATGCTTAGTAGGCTGTTCTGTGGGAGCCTGGGGGCTAAGAGTGTTGACAGTGGAGGCCTCTTTACTTATGAGAGTTTAGAGGGAAGCAA
Organism: Mus caroli; assembly: GCF_978045245.1. Taxonomy (NCBI): domain Eukaryota; kingdom Metazoa; phylum Chordata; class Mammalia; order Rodentia; family Muridae; genus Mus; species Mus caroli. The sequence goes on from NW_028227261.1 coordinate 121,019,191, forward strand.
GGACTCTTTAAAGACCATTTGTGTGGCATTTCAAATGAAGACTATGTGATTGCTTGTCATCTGGGGCTGAAGAATCAGCTGTGATAAACACAAAATCAATGGCCACTGAAGTGAAATCTTCTGGGAAGTATCTCCCCAGGGTTAGCACACTGAAGTATTTGGAGGAGGGGCAGAGGCACAAAACTATACATCAAGCTAGAAGCCAAACATGGCAAGGATGCGCAAGGATCCTCTGTAGGGCACTGGTTTTGAAGGCATGAAGTGGCCATGGAGGGAAACTGAAGCTTGCCAGCATATGACAGGGAGAGTCCTGAAGAGATGTCAGGGAAGGCCGCTGGTGGAGGTGAAGTCTCAGGTGCAGGAGACACATGGAGATTTCAGGACCATGGGATGTCTGCCGAGGACATCAGCAGGGGTGGAGTGGAGCTGCCTGAGCCTATGAAACAAATCGTGTGTGCTGAGGAGGGCAGAATTGTAGAATTGGGATGACTAAGCCCTCTGGATCATTAGTGGACCAGATGTTGGACACTGAACTATCTTCACTGCTGGATTTGGGTTTGCTTAATTTAAATATGATTGCTTTTATGCCCTTAAAATATCATGTATGTATAGTATGTGATAGTATGTAATTCTTTTTTTAATTTTATAGGGGCCTACAGTTAAGAGACTTCAAACCTTGAGGTTTTGAGATGGCTCAGTGGTTAAGAGCATTGACTGCTCCTCTGAAGGTCCTGAGTTCAAATCCCAGCAACCACATGGTGGCTCACAGTCATTTGTAATGAGGTCAAACACCCTCTTCTGGAGTGTCTAAAGGCAACTACAGTGCACTTACATATCACAATAAATAAACCTTTGCTGGGTGTGGTGGCCTTTAATCCCAGTACTTGGGAGGCAGAGGCAGGTGGATTTCTGAGTTTGAGGCCAGTCTGGTCTACAAAGTGAGTTCCAGGACAGCCAGGGCTACACAGAGAAACCCTGTCTCGAAAAACAAACAAACAAACAAAAAACAAACAAACAAACAAACAAACAAACAACAACAACAACAAAGAGAGACTTCCGACCTTTAAAAAGACAGTGCCTTGGTTTTGTTTCTGTTTCTGTTTTTATTTCTGTTTTCCAAGGTAGGGTTTTTCTTTTGTAGCCCTGGCTGTCCTAGTATCACTCTGTAGACCAGGCTGGCCTTGAAATCACAAAGATTTGCCTGCCTCTGCCTCCCAAGTGCTGGGATGGGATTAACTGTGTAAGTCACCACCACCCAGTTGGCATTGAATGTTTAAAACAAAGACTATGAAAATTTTAAAAGTTGAACTAGCTATGTTCTATATCATGATAGTAACATGAGCTCTTGGGGACAAACAAGGAAGGGAAGGTTATGGCTTAACAGTGAACTGTTTCTGTGTCAGGTTGACAAGAAGTGGGTTGAAGGGGGCCATGAAGAGGGGCAGATGTGTCTCATACATCGGAGGGCCTGAAGGACATGAATATTCTCAGGCAGGTGATGAGAAGCCTTGGAGATCTGAGACAGGCCACAAAGGGCTAAATTTGTCCCAGTTAGATGCCCTCGGGAGTGGTTATCCTGCTTCTGTTTTGGTGAATGAATAGGGTGCTATTTCTTCATGTCTTGCCTTAGGAATCAAAGCCAAACAAACCAGTCTTCCATGTCCTCACAGACCTGATCTTTATTCTGTATCAAAGCATCACTTATACATGGGTTTAAGAAGTCAGCGGGCTACGTGCACACAAGAGAAGACAGCTGTGCCTGAGTCCACTCCTTGTTCCAATCCTCAAGACTTGGTACTTTATATTGCCCACCTCCTTATCTGGGATCCATACTTAGGAAATCCTTTCATTTCTCTTTCAGACACAAGCTGCATTCTCTTCACCTTCCGAGTGCTACAGCCCCTGCTCCAGGGAAGGCAGCATGTACTTTACTCAATGATTTCACAGAGCCAAGCTACTACCATCTCCACTGCGCTTCGACTTCCTTCCCTGTGCTAGCGCTGGCTTGGCTTTTTGTGGTACTATCACATTTTTCTTCCCCATCCTCTCCACCTCATCTACCCTGCACAGCTCCCTTCTGGCTCATTCCGGGAGCCCGCCAGCCTCAGTGGGAATTTTCAAGGGCCCTGTTTCCTCCGGCAGTAAAGAACGCAACTAAAATTTTTCTTTTTTATAGTATAATAATTTTGAACTTGCCTGACAAGTTCATAGGGGAATTACTCTTATCTGCATGTATGTGTTAGGTTTCTGGGGGCACAAAATCGAATCCCATCTTTGGTTTCCAATTTGCTACTGCCTCTATTTTTACCAGACTGATGTATACAATACCCACAAGCCAACGCAGCTGGTACTCACTCCTTCCAGGTGCACAGTAATTTAACTCAACACTAGCATATCCTTCCCAAGTAAAAAGGCATCCCAGTCTTGTTTTAATGAATAGATAAAGCTAATTTGTAATTAGTATACTTGGTCGTTAATATGCAAATGAAGCCTGCTGTTATCTGTAATTAGCACCAAATACTTGATTGCTAAGGACGCTCCTGAGGTCCTTACTCTGGTCCCCCCTGGCATGGAGGTCCTGGCCCTCCTCCAGCTGCACTCCTGTGGGCACCCTCCCTGGGAGCTGACCTCTCTCTTTACCTTCCAGCATCTGCCTCCCCTTCACTCCTCCTCAGGAGTGGACATATCATCATCCCTCTGCAGCTATGGACTCCGAATCCAGGGATGCTTTAACCCTACCCCCACCCCTCACCACACACCCCTGGTACTAAATCAGCCCTAAATCCCACTAATTTCCCAGGCTGTGGCTGTGATCTCTGGTGTCTACCTACTGTGCTGCCCCGAAGCCACACCACCCTTTTCTAGAGTACCTGTGTGGTCTTTCTTAACAGGCCTTTTGTCTTGCCAGATGTCAATTTCAATAGGATTTCCTCTAGAAAGGTGTCCAAATTCCTGGTTCTCCACACTTGCTGTAAAAGCATACTGGCCACTATTCAAGTGAACCTCATATGCCTCCCCTTTAACTGCTAAATCACTCAGCCAGTGCTTGCCTGCTGTCTCTTTCCACTCCTAAGCACAGTGTGTGTGTGTGTGTGTGTGTGTGTGTGTGTGTGTGTGTTATCAGCTGACACACAGTAGAGCATCGGTACATGTTTGTGAAGAATGATCAAATTATCCTGTTGTTTTAATTTAAAGGTTTTGTATCCATTTTTTGCTATTTAAAGAGTTAGCTTGGCAAATGACTTCTACCTACCACACCTTTCACCAAATGATTGGGGAATTCTGCATGAGGAAGCCCCCTCCCTGGTGTGGGGGTTGGGTTACCTCGTCTTATTCCTGTCTGTAGGTATAGGTCAGCACAGTTCACTCCTGGAGTGCCCAGCAACAGAGCTAGAACCTTTCAGGCATCTGAGCCCTTCCTACCTCTAAGGTGTGAACCGTCAGTTGGCCAACTCCCTGAAGTCTAGCCAGTTGGGTCCCTGCTCTGTTGCCCACATCTGCAGCCACTGGCCTCACAAGCATATTAAGTCTTTTGACAGCAGCTCTAAAAACAGGAGGAAGATTTTCTCTTTGGCAGGAACATTTGGAATAACATCTTTTCAAGTGTGTAGATCGGAATATGAATAGGACGGGGGAGTGGTAGGAAGGGATTGGGAAGGAGGGGCTGGGCCCACAGCTTGGACCATTCTAAAAGGGCTGGCCAGCCAGGAAGCTTGCTTTCTTTCTCTACAAAATGACAAAATCACTGTGGGGACATTTACAGCCAGAATTTCTTTGACATTTTAAAAAAATCTCTGAAATCATCAAAACTGGAAGTGCGTGTACCATGTGCGCTGGCAGTGGGACTGATTTGGAAGGCACCCCAGGGCCTGCTTGCTTTAGGCAGGTTTGTTGTCTGGGTTTCGCATAACGGAAGGGAAGCACTTGTCAGTTTTCAGGGCAGCTTTGACTGCATGTGGAAACTGGGGAAGAGGGCCGACGGCTCATTTACATACAACTAGCAGTACATGAGTGTCTCCACTGTCTACATGTGTGTCTCCACTGTCTACATATGTGTCTCCACTGTCTACACACGTGTCTCCACTGTCTACATGTGTGTCTCCATTGTCTACATATGTGTCTCCACTGTCTACACACGTGTCTCCACTGTCTACATGTGTGTCTCCACTGTCTACATGTGTGTCTCCACTGTCTACATGTGTGTCTTCACTGTCTACACATGTGTCCCCACTGTGTACACACATGTCTTCACTGTCTACATGTGTCACCACTGTCTACATATGTGTCTCCACTGTCTACATGTGTGTCTCCACTGTCTACTTGTGTGTCTCCACTGTCTACATGTGTGTCTCCACTGTCTACATGTGTGTCTTCACTGTCTACATGTGTGTCCCCACTGTGTACACACATGTCTTCACTGTCTACATGTGTCACCACTGTCTACATCTGTGTCTCCACTGTCTACATGTGTGTCTCCACTGTCTACATATGTGTCTTCACTGTCTACACACGTGTCTCCACTGTCTACATGTGTGTCTCCACTGTCTACATGTGTGTCTCCACTGTCTACATGTGTGTCTTCACTGTCTACATGTGTGTCTCCACTGTCTACATGTGTGTCTTCACTGTCTACATGTGTGTCTCCACTGTCTACATGTGTGTCCCCACTGTGTACACACATGTCTTCACTGTCTACATGTGTCACCACTGTCTACATCTGTGTCTCCCCTGTCTACATGTGTGTCTTCACTGTCTACATGTGTGTCTTCACTGTCTACACACGTGTCCCCACTGTGTACACACGTCTTCACTGTCTACATGTGTGTCTCCACTGTCTACATGTGTGTCTCCACTGTCTACATGTGTGTCTTCACTGTCTACACGTGTCCCCACTGTGTACACACATGTCTTCACTGTCTACATGTGTCACCACTGTCTACATATGTGTCTCCCCTGTCTACATGTGTGTCTCCACTGTCTACATCTGTGTCTCCCCTGTCTACATGTGTGTTTCCACTGTCTACATCTGTGTCTCCCCTGTCTACATGTGTGTCTCCACTGTCTACACGCACATCACATTCTCTGGTAACAGAGCGGAAGGACAGGAATGAGATATTGTGGAAGAACCAGAGAGTAAAGAAGGTTACTGAGTTTAACTGATCCTCACAGCAGGCACTGGGCGACTCTACTAGACCCACAATGGGCTCCATCCCTCCAAACGTGGGGGCCACCTAGAATAGGGCACCCCACATTCTACTCTCCACCTGAGATGCCTGCTCTTCCCTCCACAATCCTCCCCCATCAATCATCTGCTAGGCTCTAGTGTGATGTCAAAACCCAGCAGCACCTGGGGACAGACAATTTCCAGTAAAGATGCCATGACAGAGAATCTGTCCCTGAGCTGCAAATACCACTCTTCCTTTATACAGGCAAAAGAAAGGGAGGAAAGGAAAGAGACCTGGGGATTGTGATTCTAACCTCAGAGAATGGGCCCTGAAGCAACTTCTCAGCCCAGTGTGGTTCTTTCAGGAAGCCCTGCACAGCCTCCGGGCAGCACACTGGATTCCACTTTAACTGAGGCCAAGCACTGAGACCCTAGGTCACTAATGTGGACTGGCACGTTCTGAAACAGGAAGTAAACTAGCTTTGTGACTGGCATTCCTTCTCTGTCACTCTCACAGGTGCACAAGGAAAGGTTTGGAGATTTGCAGGGTGACAAGAATAAAGGAGACTACCAATCAAATCCTTACCAGCAGTGGCCCGTGAAAGAAACAGTTCTGCACTTCTGGGAACAGGCATGCAAAAACATTCCAACTTTATCTGCCCAAAGAATTGCTTGCCAAGTCTGGAAGTTTCAGGATGGAGAATCTTGGGGTACCAGACAAAAACTACACCTTATTTCAGAAACATTTTTGCCAAAGACTTCTCCCAAAAGCAAGGCCCCTGAAGCTCATTCACAACGTTCAGGTAAGAGCCTATGTGAGGGCTTAACTAAAATTCTCTCCAAGGGGAGGTTTCTCTAAGGAGGGATGGTCTCCAAATGCAGAGGCTGAAGGAAATGGGCTTTCTCCAGAATTAGTATCAACTGTACCCCAGGTCTAAGGTAGAGTCAGAGTTGGCCCATCCTGGGCTCTTCTCAGACACTTTACTGCTTTCTGTCCCTTGAAAGAGCAGTTTGCCCAGACTGTGGCCAGTGAGTGCTAGTGATGGCCTTCAGTGGAGCTTGTCACCAACTTACAGCTGGTTCGATGGACTGACTCTACGGTGAATGTCAAGAGCCACCCCTTCAGGTTTACTCTCTATTTTGAGGTCACCCACCCTCAGCATCCAAAATGCACTGTCAGGAGCAGTCACCGAAATACATTCATGATTTAGATGAAGTCAATGCTATGTCTTAGAAAAAAACATTTTTCTAGGGATGGCCAAAACAGAGCAAGGTGCCTATAGGGTGCTGGCACACCAAGGGAGAATTGAGAGCGATGACTGGGCCACCCTATACAGCTAGGGGCCACTAAGGGCTACCAAGGTGTCATGCCGCTGCAACCTTGCAGTATCTGGTGGCTTTGGGCTCTGACTTCTGTTTATCTATCGGGCATGAATGTCAGAAGTTCAGACCTAAAACAATCTGAGAAATACCGTCTCTTAAAACTCATGCCAAATGCCACCTTAAGGCCATGTGGAGAAAGAAAATAAGGGCCAAGTCCCAGCTCCCTGAACATGTGATTCTGGGCAAGTTACCAAAGACCTCTGAGCACAGGTCTCCTGCAGAAGCACAGATGCTAACTATCCCAGAGAAGCGTAAGGCTCAATCACAGGGTGAGCATGGTCTCATCAGTGACCACAGTCCTTCCACCAGGAAGTGGTTCCTGGAGGCAACCAAAGACCACCCAGCTTCTCTTGACCTGCTGCAGCAGTGCGTCCCTTTCATCTCTCTCTCTCTCTGTTACTAGTCAGCAATGCAGTCATGCTGGCCATCTATGTACCCCTAACCCTTGCCTCCAACACATATCTCAGGTATAGCTTCTGAGTCTCTTGCAGGATTGGGGTCACATTGGCCCTGCCTGGGCTTGAAGCATTGAGTAACTGTCCAAACCCCTGAAGAAAGTGCAGCCACATGGGTGGAATGGTAGAGGGTAACAAACTTGAAGATTTCCTCTGCAGCACTTTCTACCAGCAGTAGGCTTGGCTAGCCACGTGAGTCATTTTAAACAGCGTACAAAATCACCATTGATTTCAACGCATTGATTTTCTACACCACAGCAACACATTAAGTCTCTTTTCTGAAAAAGACAAAAGAGAACTCAAGGAATAAACCATCACTACAAAGCTCAGTCACATTAATTCAATAGACTCCACACTGGTGTCTGGATGACCTGGGAAGGACATTTGCTTCTGTCCAGTAAGTTCTGTTACTTAACAAGTTAAAGAGTGACCATGCCTCAGAGAAGAGGTGATCGGATATCCCTAGATACGAGTTGTGCCTGTTTGACAGGCTTCAGGGACACCTCCCTCACTGGTCAGGCGTGGCAAGGCTTCGAGGAGGCCAGCTGCCAGCCTGTATCCATGTGTACTCACACTCCCAAATCAGGGACAGCCTTGTCCCAGCATCTGGCTTTGTTCTGGAAATTGCGGATTTCTTAAAAAGGAGCTTGGACTTCCAACCATGGCTCTCAACTCTGAGGAAGATCTCTAATCACCTTCCACACACATTTCCAACTCTTGTTGCTAGGAATTTTGGTTCTCTTCCCACACCACTCCCACCCCACTCCCAGCGGAAGATGCTCATAGCTGATATACTACCCTGTTTTGTACATATATAATATATATGTTACATATTTTATATGATATATATGTGTGTATATATATATATATATATATTCCCACCATCCTTTATTTCACCCCCCCTCTCCTTTAACCCCCACCCCACTTCTATACTTAGTTTCCAGCTCAAGTGGATTTTATATATTTATTTATTTATTTATTTATTTATTTATTTTTAGGACACGTCAGATAAATCTGTTCATCTTTTTTGAGTTGAAAGACGGGAAGAAATCACACGTCGCTTCAGATGTGAGATGCTCATGGGCGGTTTGCATCCTGCCCAAAGATAGCTCAACTTCATTTTCAGATGTTTTGCTTTCTTTGGCAATCAAAATCCAACTTTTCTACATAGGCATGTGCCTACGGGTTACAAAACTTGAATACATCAACATTGGTTGTGGTCTTTGCCTCACCTGCAGATAAACTTGTGCACCTCATGGGTGTGGGCTGCACCAGCCTTCTAGAAATCCTGGGCTGCTCAGGCTCCAGGAAAGCGGAACACGTGAATGCTATTAACTACACCTAGAAGACTGTGGGCAGGGAAGGAAGCACATGGGAAGGCGGAGAGCTCAGCTTTGGCGTATTGAGGTTGAGGTGACTATTAGACACCCCAGCAACGATGACAAGCTGTCAGTGGGATGTCTGAGTTCAGCACTCAGGAATGAGAGCCACGCTCTAAATGCACTTGGAAACTGTGACAAAGTGGACAGAGGCCAGCATTCCCTCCGTAAGAGGCACCCAGAGCAATCAGCTCCCTCGAGGTTTCTAGAGTCTAAAGGTGATAGCCTGGCTCTCTCAAAGAGCAATTTGCCCAACTGAAGGAATCCACCTGCCCTCCCCCCATCCTCAGCCCTATTTAAGGAAGGACCAATGGCAAACAAGCTGGAAGTCTGAAAATCACAAAGTTATGTGAGAAAGTCACTTATTTCTCAGTAGGTTCATGTGTAAAATGGGACAATTGTATCAAGGCTCCATATGAACGGCAGGCTTTTTTTCTCTCTCTCTCTTGGAAGATCCAAGCAGGTCATAAGGGGTCGGAAAGTAAGCTCCCACATCAAAACTTCCTCCCCTACAGGGACACACCACCTCAAGCTACATCTCACCTCTTCTCAATTAAATTACATCATTGTCTTACTAACTGTTCTATTGCTATGAAGAGACACCATGACTACAGAGAACTTAACTGGGGGCCTGCTTACAGTTTCAGGGGCTTAGCCCATTAGCATCACCGTGGGGAGCACGCTGGCACAGTAAGTAGGTGAGAGCTACATCCTGGTCCACAGGCCAGGAGAAAGAAAAACACTGGGTCAGTGGATGTATGCTTTCCAAACCTCCAGCCCATCCTCTAACAAGGCTACATCCCCTAACCCTTCTCATCCTATCAGAGAGTTCTACTCCCTGATGATAGGCATTCAAATATGCATATGGGGCCCATTCTTACATATAAAAAAAATAACAAAAACAAACTTTAAAAACCCTCCTCCGAGGCCTGGATAGAAATCCAAGACCTGGATAAAATTCGTTAGTCTTACTCTGTGGTTTATATTACTTTCCTGAGTCTAGAGAAATAGCTCAGTGTTTAAGAGCACTGGCTCCTCTTCCGGGGATCTGGGTTCAAGCCCCGGTACCCAAATGACAGTTCTTAACCATCTGTAACGCCAGTTCTAGGGTACCTGGTGCCCTCCTCTGGCTTCCATGGGCACTTCCTGGTACACACACAAACATGCAGGCAAAACAACCACATACAAAAAACTAAATTAAAACACCACCACCAATAACAATAAAATTAAAATTACTGTCTTCTGTCTTCTGACGAGTGTGTGGAGGAGGGAGCATTATTAGATGCTTTGGAAAAAAAAAACCTTTCCAGGATGTCTGAAAACCTGAGCCTGCTTTTGTTTGTTTGTTTGTTTTTCAAGACAGGGTTTCTCTGTGTAGTCTTGGTTGTCCTGGAACTCACTCTGTAGACCAGGCTGGCCTTGAACTCAGAAATCTGCCTGCCTCTGCCTCCCAAGTGCTGGGATTAAAGGTGTGCGTGCGCCACCACACCCGGCTTGCAGTCTTAATATAGCTTAATGCTAGAGAGGCTGCCCTCAATCCTCAGAGTCTCTTACAATATTTAGCAGTCACTAACGATGAGAAACTTTGCATGTTGGAAGAATTTAAAACTATTTTTTTTTTTGAAATCTTTCAGAAATGTCAACAGTTGAAACTATATTTAAAGAATCATCATCTTTTCTCCTTTTCATAACTTCCTTGCGATTTCTTGCTGACATTTCCCGGATGCCTCAAGTGGACTTCTAATCCAATGGACATTTCACATCAGTTCTTTCCATCAGTGACGAGGCTCTAATGTGCAGAGCACGCTGCTACCCAGGACTGAAACAAAAGCTCCAAACCTGGCCATTGTATGCCCAGCCCCACTCCTGGGCCCTCCACAGCCTCTTAGACACCCTCTTTGGCTCGTCTGTACCAGAGCCATGTGCTTACAAGCCGCCCAGGCAGAAGGGGCTGCTGTCAGCTCTCTGGTTGGCCAGGTCAGCTCTGGAGAAGGGCCTTGTGAGTTTGGTTTTCATACTTTCATCCACAGGGAGTCCAGGCTGCTGCTGCTTAGAAGCCCAGGACGTTCCAGGGCTGGAAGGGGCCAGTCCTGTGGGTTGAGACTGTAGACAGCTTGTCATCCCTGGTGACAAATGACTAGTTTCCTGAAGGAAAGGCTGAGCAGATGTCTTTGACCTCAGTCAGCATGCTCATGTAGGCCTACCACTGTGGGATGGATTATTTAGGCTATCTGCTGTAACTCCAACCCCATCATGTACCTTTCTTCACGTTTTGTTTTTCTTGGTCTGCATCTCTCTCTTTTGATTTAGCTTTCTTGCTCTTTTTCTGGCTGTGTTACTCAGCTGGTTCTTTCTTTCTCCCATTAGCTAATCATGCTGGGCCCTCAGGCCTTTTCACTTGACACCTGTTACTGACTGCATCTGAATCCTGCTCTCCTTGCTCCCTTACCATCTGTAGCATAACCCTCATCTCTCTCTCTAGCCAACTCACTGGACTCAGAAAACCTTTTTATCCAGCCTCATGTGGCTTCTCCTCTTACCCCATTTCTGCTAATGGTGCCACTGCTGTCCCACCTAGACTCTAACCCTCTGATAGTGGAACCTGGAGGTTTAACATTTTAAATGTCCACCACGTCCATCCCCTATTTATACAGTTTCTGTGTTCTAAGCTTTGGCCTGCATCCACTAAATACAATAGACTCCCAACTTGGTTTTCTTCAATCTGCTGCTCAGATTATCAGATAATTCTCACAAAGAAAAGTTTGGCTTATACTCTTCTTGATTAGACATTCAAAACCCTGCACAGTGTATAAGCCAGATTTTACTCTGAGATTCTAAAAGTAATCACGCCCATATGTTGTGCCTATATAGTTTAGGTGCTGGAAATATAGCCACTGAAGAAATACTTCACACAGAAGTTGTATTCTAGAGAGAAGACTTAAACGACAGGCAAACAACTAACATACACTAGAAAGGAACCATAAGGAGGCCACGGAACTCCAGGTAGCACAGTCACTGCAGGAGCAGTGGAGATGTAGACTTCTCATACTTGTGGGAAGAATATTCCAGATGCACAAAGTTCAAAGTCCTAAAGGAAGAGCTTGTTTAGCTAGTGGGATATAGCACAGGAACTGGAGTTGAACGGGAGGCAGGTCATGTTGCTACCAAACTAAGGGGAGCATGGGGCATGTTGAATTAGTCAGAGCCTTTCAGAATGTCTTGAACCGGAAAGTGACCTGCTTCCGAAAGCAGTACATCAACAGTATGGAGAGAGAACACAGGGAGACAGGCAGAAGCTGGCTAGCCTAGCCAGGCAGTGGTGGCGCACGCCTTTAATCCCAGCACTTACAAGGCAGAAGCAGGTGGATTTCTGAGTTTGAGGCCAGCCTGGTCTACAGAGTGAGTCCCAGGACAGCCAGAGCTACACAGAGAAACCCTGTCTCGAAAAACAAAACAAAACAAAAGAGGCTACCCTAAAGGTCTGAGATCACAGAAGCTGTGGAGACAGACATGGATGACAGAGGAACCTGCTGGGAAGTGGAAGAGTTGTCATACTTTGAAGGTAGTGCTGACGACATTTGCTGATGGACTGGACGTAAGAGAAGAGAGTCAAGCCAATACAGAAGCAACTGAAAAACTGTGATTGTTATTAACTGCACCGGGAAGATGACGGTGGGCAGAGAAGGTAGCACACAGGAAGGCGGAGAGCTCAGCTTTGGCGTATTTAGGTTGAGGTGACATTAGACACCCCAGCAAAGATGTTAAACTGTCAGTGGGATGTCTGAATTCAGCACTCAGGAATGAGAGCCATGCTCTAAATGAACCTGAAAAGTTTGATAGAGTGTGGACAGAAGTCACTGGACTGCACCTGGGCCATTAGTATAGGTGGGAAGGGCAAGAAAGACTGGAAAAGAATAATCATATGTAGGAGAGAAGAAAATCAAGAGGTCCTAATGGCCTAGGAGCCAAGCTCATGTTTGTGAACATCTCAGAGTCTGTGAAAATGGGACTTCACTTTGCTCTGTACTTTTAAGCATCTCTGAAATTTCTCATTGAGCAAGGAACACCTGTGCAACATACTGTCAGCAGACTGTTTATGTAAGTGCATTTGACCCTATGCAGAGTATGGTGACAGGATCTATGGAGATTAAAGCTTGTTGGATGGAGGCAAGGATGTGGAGGGACCAAGAGCAAACAGCTCTCTTAAGGCCTTTTGTAGCAAACAGAATAGCGAAAGGAGCCAGCAACTAGAGGGAGATGGGGGATAAGGACAGGAGGGCTAGCTGCAGACAGAGATTACAGTTCTATTTCTAGGCAATTTGCTTGGCAAAACAGTAAATAACCCTTACAAATGTGGCTCCTGCCTAACCAGGAAGGCCAAGGTCACCTCTCTCGATTCCACTCACAGAAGATATCTCAGGCATTGTAGCTCTTACCTATAAGCAACACTGTTCAGAAACTTTGTAAGACTTTGGTGGTGATGTGTCCAAATAGCGTTTCTTCAGGACTCACCTTGATGTCTATCAGAGCACACTGTGCTTCTACCAAAGACATCAAAGCCACACAAGGATGTCCAGACGGAGGGCAACAGAACTTACATGGAAACTCTGCCGTTTCTTATTCCTTTAGATCCTGGAAGATGTTCAAGAGCAGCAGCCTCCTTCGCTTGCTGTTTGAAGACAAGGCTGGAGGCATAGACTTACCCAAAGGGAACCAGAATTTATTTTTATTTTATGTGCACTGGTGATTTGCCTGCATGTATCTCTTCGTGATTCCCTGGAACATGAGTTACAGGCTGCCATGTGGGTGTTGGTTATTGAACCCAGGTCCTCTGAAAGAGCAGCCAGTGTTCTTAACTACTGAGCCATCTCTACATTCCCAGAAATGTTTGTTGGTAGTGGTAGGAATTTTTGTTTTGTTTTGTCTTGTTGATTTATTATGTGTACAGTGTTCTGCCTGCATGTATGCCTGCAAGCCAGATGAAGACACAAGATCTCATTATAGATGGTCATGAACCACCATGTGGTTGCTGGGAATTGAACTCAGGACCTCTGGAAGAACAGCCAGTGCTCTTAATTTCTGAGTCATCTCTTCATCTCTCAAATTTATTTTTAAAACTGAAAAGCTCCAACAGTTACCAAAGGATTTCCCTGTGAAAACATGAGAAAATGGGTGATGGGTAGGTTGAGCCTCCTACTTATCATACAGAAAGTTCAATGAAACTACACTAAAAAATAACTCCATCAAAAGGACAACCTCCTTTTCATCTCCCTGCTAACATATCCCCAAAGAGAGAACAGGGCACTACGACCTGCCCATAAGTCTCCCTGAGAGGTTCCTGTTTTCAGTGCAAAAGAAAAAAGGAGACAAGGTGCTGCTGATGGAATTAAATAGGAGCTGCCTCAGGCATGGCTCTGAATAGTCTTCTCAACGTATGGTTCAGTGTTTCAGTTCCAAGGAGAGGACCAGAGTGACACACGACATTTTTCTATACAGCTAATCCAAGGGAGACAACAGCATAAAGGGACATTTGAATGCTGCTACTGCTAAGCTCTGTGACCCAGCCGCACCATTATGTCTACAGTCTGGCGTCTGAAGGAGAAAAATTTAAAGCATCACTGTATGCCTCCTTGCAGAGATATCTGTATTAGGATGGAGGCTGAGGCTCCTGGGCTCAGCCCAACAATGGAACACTGTGAACAGAGGGTGGACCACTGTTTTCAAACTTAGATAGCACAGGCGGGAGCCACACCACAGAGGGCTTTCCTGCAGTGCTAGCATGTTCTTAGTGGAACTTAGGAGAAGCAGCTTGAAGTTCTGAAAGATCCCTCTGAGCTTGTGATCTAAAGAAAAATAGACTGTGTACCAAAGTCGTCATTGAAAAACACATGAATCCTGTTGGTCTAGTCCAGCAGTTGTCAACCTGTGTTTGTGACATCTTGGAAGTCGCATATCAGATATTTAATTACAATTCACAATCATGGCAAAACATAGCTATGAGTAGCAATGAAATAATTTTATGGTTGGGGCCACAACATGAGGAAATGTATTAAAGGGTCATAGCACTAGGAAGGTTGGGAATCACATTCTAGTCGAAGCTGAATTCTGTTTTTCTTGGTTGTGTTTGGTCAAATTAAGTTCTGTCCCTTACATAGCTAAATTTCAGGGCTAGAGAAATGACTGAGAGGTTAAGAGTGCCTATGTGAGGTAGTTCACAACTGCCTGTAACTCTAACTCCAGGGGGACCCTACACCTCTGGCCTCCTCAGGCATCTAAACTTATATCATACATACCTTGCCCCATGCACATAATATAAAATACAATTAAGATAAATACTGACTTCATTCTACTTGGTTTTCCTTTTTTAAACATACAGGTAATTCCAGTTTTTACCCATGTGCATTTTGCATGAGTGCACAACAGAATCACCCATACAATCAACCACTGTCATGTCCAAATATGTCCTTCAGCTGTATAAGCAAGAATGGTTGCTCTTCTGAGGGTCTCCATGTCCAACACCTGAGTTACAAGCTGTCTGGTAGATAACCTACATAAGTGTTTTACTTAGGGCTTCTGTTGCTGTGATAAAACACAATAACCAAAAACAACTTGGGGAACACAGAATGTATTTTATTTCATACCTTATAAGTCCCTCGTCCAAAGTCAGGGCAGGAACTCAAGGCAGGAACCTGGAGACAGGAATGGAAGCAGAATCCATGGAAGAGTGCTTCTTTCTTACTGGCTGGCTCCCTATGGCTTGCTCAGCCTCCTTTCTTGTATCAACATGACCACCTGCCCAAGTGTGGCACTGTCTAAGATGTGCTGGGCCCTCCCACACCATTCATCAATCAAGGACATGCCCCACAGGCTTGTCCACAGCCAATCTGGTAAATATTTTCCCTAATGACTCGAGTCTGTGTCAGCTTGACTTAAAACTAGTCAGCACAATTTGCCAACACAAGAATCTTGCTATCCTAGGGTGAGATGCAGGTACAAAGAACAATACAATAAAAAAGTGTTATATGTAAAAACCTGTATTTTCTTGCAAAGTAAGTACTTTTCAGGATTGAGATTCTTAACAACAGCCACAAAATTTTGAAATATGCCTTTTCACAATACACACACACACACATACATATATAGCTGTCAGGTCCATGTATTCATGCACATTAAGAATGTGAGACCTGGAAGTTCACTGACACCGCTTTCTTCTCTTACTATGTACAGTGGGCATCTGGTATCAGGGGAAGGGGCAGAGGGAGACATTAGAGTTAACCCGAGGCTGACAATAACCCACCCGAGTGTGAGCGTTGACAGCTAACTGCCACAATCGAGACATGATGGGCCCGTGCTTATTTTAATCATGATGCTTCCTAATTATAGCTCCAGAAGCCAACATCTGAAGTATTATACTTCCCATTTCCTCTCCTGCTGTCAATTCCATCTTCTTCACATGGCAAGACGGCAGCAGAAATTCAACTGGGCAGACTTGGACACTGCACAACCAGATGGTGAAGAAACACTGAGGCAGCAACTCTACTGGAGTTCCGAGACCTCTGGGGGTCTCAGCTCAAAGCGCAGGCCCACATTCTGTATGTAGATGTTAAGAAGGCTACTTACTACCTAACACACTCTTGGGTTGGTGGTAACCATGAAGTCACAGGCATATGGCTGCTAGGGTGAAAGCAGACTCCCGCAGTCCTGACTTCACATAGAACCACAGCTGGACTGAAAAACTTCCTTTTGATCAGATCTAACCTTGACATTTATGAATGGAAACAGGAGGGGAAGACAGAGAGATCACAACCCAGTAGGATGCTCAGACTAGACTTTTTTTTTCCCTTTTCTTTTTAAATTTAAATTATTTTATTTATTTACATTCTAGTCACTCTGGATTCAGCCTAGGGCTTTTTTTTCCCCCCCATCACAGGAGTTTACCATTTGGTCTCTAATTTTCAAGATTTTATTGGCCTGAAGAAACTATATACATTGCCCAAAATAGTGCTATGTTTAAAGATAGCAAAGTCCCATATATATATATATATATATATATATATATATATATATATATATATATAAACAGCCATTACAAGCATTTGATAGCTCATTATCTCAGGCTATTTACTCTAAAAGAAACCCACAAAAAATAATGCAAGAGGATGCTCATTTGGTAGAGCGTTGAGATAGGGAACAGAAACAGATACAGTACCTCCAACCTAGACGTCAGAAGGAAAGGCAGTGGCCATCAAGTTTCCAAGTCTTGAGATTCATCTCTAGAGTGTATCTAGCCAGATGAAGCATCCTAGGCGTGGCAGAGAGCAGCAAGAGCCAGCGCAGCAGAATGGACATCAAATCATTGTCAGTGAGACAGGAAAGACACAGGTATGTTACATCAGTAGTTTTATTACAATACACACTGACACAATTAGAGAAGGAATGTTCTGGCATTTCACGGAAAGCAAAGTAACCATCTAGGCAGTAGTCATCCATATTTTTTTTTCCCAAACAAAAAGCAAGCCTTCACATGCGATAACTCAGGGCAACAGTCTTCTTATTCTTGTCTAGAAAATATCAGCTAAAGAAAACAGCTGTTGTAACGTGAGCCGAGAAGGGAAGTTTTCCTTCAAGCTGTCCAAATCCTACCTTTCATCCAACAGCCTAAATGGCTGTAAGGATACTCCAGGAGGTGATTTGGTTGGGGACTACATGGGGTCTGCTTTTAAGGCCAATGATTACGTCACCACAATTGAAAGGAAAGGATAAGCTGAAAAAGTAAGTCCTATATAATGCTCTTTCCATTTCATTTGAAAGGTCAATGTTACCATAACATTTTAATTCTATCAGAGATCACTGACAAAGCTTGTTACTGTAGCTTCAAAAGGACTCCGCTTTTGCACCGGCTTGGGAGCAGACCATCTATGGAGAAAAGATTCAGTGACCCTGGGGAGCAAGCACTAGATTGCCTGAAGTCCACAGGCAGTTCTGGATCCACCGTGTAAACGACAGAAGGAACCTTGACAATGTCCCCTCAACAATCCTGTAGCAGTCAGGTGTTTAAATCCCTTCAGTGCCCAAATGTACAAAAGCAACCTAAGAAAAAAATTATTATGGCATTTTGAATAAACTTGCTAACATATTACATAACTTGGGAACAATAGCGGCATAAGCCTAGGCACAGCTCTAGTATTCCATACAGAAAAGCACTGCAGATGTAAAGTTCGTTTAAAAACATTAGAACTCAGGTTCATATAAATACAGTTTTGGTTAATCTGTGCTTTGCCAAAAAAATTCCATCAGATCCTTAGCCTGCTAGGTAAAACATTTGGGTTTTCATTTCTGGCTGTATCAATATAAGAATATACACTGTTGCATATACTTTCAGATATGCTTATACATATATAAAATACAGTTCATGAACATTTGTTTTAAATACATATACTTAAAACCTGTGTCCCTAAAATAAATACATTAAGTAAGCTGCTTGCTAGTTGCTAATTCTGAATTCCTTCACAAGCCAATCAGAACAAGTTTTACAACGGCAGGGACCATGAGCTGCCTTTAAACCTACTGTCTAGAGTCAACACTGAGGTGCAGCTCAGGAATGGAAGACCACCTCCAAGCACAGGTGCAGCTGGAGCAATGGGAGCAACGTCTTCATGTCCTCCATGACCAGTCTCAGCAATGCCTCTGCATCTGTCCAGTGGGAGGCCAGCATTTCCTAGCCAACACTTTGTTCAGCTGACGTTACCTTCTAGGCAAAGCTGCCACTGTGTCTGAAGCACTGTTTGAGAGAAATAACACAACAGCGGTTGTGCTTGCTGCTGTTCCCAGAGATCACAGTGAGTGGGTAAAGCAGGAGGAGCCCTGCTGTCTGAAAGCAGCAATGCTCCCAGACAGCAGCACATGAAGGTAAGTGCCACAAAGGAACTCAAAACCACTGCCAGGATGGTAACCCCAGACATCTGACGCCATGGTTCAAACAAGAGACATAGTAAAATGCTCAAAATCGTTTCTAAAGAAAGGATACAATTCACAAGAGAATGGAGCTTCATTACTGTTTTTACACCCCACTCTCACAGAAAACAAAAACAGAAGAACTTCTTAAAATGGTATAGCCAGACCAAACTGTTTAATGTACATAATACTTGACCTTGTCATTGCTCAGAATATAAAAAATTGAGAAATATAAGAAATCCATGATAAGTTAGTGAGAAAATTTCTAATGCCAGTGCCCACATTTTAAAGAGGAAAACTTAAAATCCAACATTTAAAAAACGCAATATGCTTACAGCTTCCGATTGCTAGTTATGAATCAAATGTAAAGGTATCTATTCACATACAAACAAGGCCTCTATTTCATTAACTTCAATCTGATTTAAACCTTTGGATATTTCAATCTGTAGACTCCACAGGGTAAGGCTGAATTTATCAGGTATAAATAAAATATTTAGGTCCATGATGTACTGTAGTTCCAAGGAAACAAATGTACCAAATATATACAGGCTGACTATGTCTTCCCTTAAAACACGTGTACCAGTACAAAGCCACGCTGTCTCTTTAATTTCTCTGGTTGAGAAAATGAGACAACAGCATTTTTCTTCCTCTCAGAGGCAGGGACTAGGTTGGCCGATGCAGTCTTTTGGGCGGTGGGGGCGGCATGAGCTCTGTGTCAGGGTCCAGGGGATACTTTCGCTTCTGTCCCTGGGCGGCTGCTGCACATCTGTCAATGAATTCAAACAGCATCTCCTTGGTGACAGGGTTCGAGATGCTATTGCACACAGCTGTGGACAAAGGAGGAAAACATCTCAGGTGATTAAGGCAGCTGACTCACTACAGGCTGAGGATGTCTTCATGCAGCTCTGTGAAATCATGGCGTTTCATGATGGGCAAGCAGGCTTCAGGTGCTGTTTTAGTGGTTACTCATTGCTAGAGTATTAATTTTAAGCAAAGATGTTAAGGGGTTTTAATCTAGTACAGCATACTTCATGAAAATCTGTATTTAATTAAAACTTCTATGCAGGAAAGTATACTACAGTTTTTAAGTCATTCTGTCAGAAAGATGTCCATTCTGTGAAATACAACAATAATAGCCAATGCCACTATAGAATAGGAAGTTTTCATGGTAGCTTCCATCCATATTGTTATTTTAATCACTTAGTTGAAGAACATATAATAAAATAGCCTAATAAACAAAACATCTTTTCTTGAGTAATGAAAATTTTTTTTCTCATTTTATGATGTTTTATTTGTTTGTTTGTTTATTTGTTTTCGGAAAGAGGGAGAAAAGAATGGAATGAACTCATCTTGTCTGAGCATATATGTTACTTCCAAAAAAGGCCCCTGAATGTGAAATAGTATCTTTTAAAGTGAAAGAGTGAACTGGCTGCCTATCTCCTCTTCCTGCTTTTCAGGACCCTGATCACCACCAGCAGTGGACACTGGACAAGTGAGCCGCCGCCCACTGCAGTGATCTAGCCTTTTATAAACCACCTCTACTGTCAGTACATCTGACACATGGAGATGAAGCTCCAAGGCATTCACACTACAGCCAAAGAGCATTCTGAAGGATAGCAGGGCAGTTCTTATGTTTTACAGTTTTCATTTACTTTCTCTCCATTGTTTGTAAAGTTATTTTAGGAGCTAGAAATTACATTTTTCCCTTGCTAATTCTGCTTCTTACCCATCTGGCAAACAATTGTTTTAATAGTTTTGAATAGATCAGAAATTATCATGGCTTTTTTTTCAAACCATTCATTAAGTTAATCTAGTATGCAACCATCACCCTTCCCTCTTTTGCCCTTTCAGGCACACAGGGCAGCTCCTTAGCAACTAACAAGGTCCAGGCCTGACTACTTAACCCATCATTCAGGACAGCATCAACAGGACATGTGGTCTTTGACGACATAATTTTCTGAATTTACTGTATTGGTCACTCTCATACTCACCCATGGCTGTGTTGTAGGCATTTGGGAAACTTTTGTCTATCCTCTGTCTCATGAAGACCCAGCTATTGTTCTCAAATTTGCATTCTATAATTTTGTTGTCATACTGTTTTAGTTCTTTTGTCACCTGTTTTAAAAGAGAATTGATGAAAATATTTTAAATCATTTGAAAGGCTTTTTGCTTCTACTGTGTGACAGACACATTAGGAAATGCCAAAAACACCTCAGTAATTCCTCAAGCGGAGCTCTTTGTCATCTGAAGTGTCTGATCAAGCCTGAAGATATGGTGCACACTCCCAGTACACATGCTCATGTATCTGACACTTCAGAGTTGTGAAAATGGCTGTCAATAGATAGCAATTAAAAGAAGCTAAGCAGAAAGCAGCCACTTCTGGGCCAAATGCAAATATGTTACCATGGGGACAATGCCTTCAATCCTGTCTGTGTTTCTATGGCTTTCAGACAATGAGTTCACTGCTTAGGGTTCACCAACTTTCAGAAAGATCTCATCATGTAGATTCCTATGTCACCCCCACCCCCATTATCTTTATTATAGATAAAAAGCTACATAAAAATAAATACTAGGACCAAATCAGTCAGTTTTTAAATCCAAACTTATTCCTCGGGCTATTTTCCCCTTCATTCTTGCAGAGAGTATAGATTTAGAAAGGAAACTATGCTGGCTTTAGCTGGTGTGTTTCTTGGCTTCTTTACCTCAGATGATTGAATATGGATTACAACATACTCTATCAAAGCCACCAAGTATCCATGGTAACTATGGTACGTCTGAGAAGATATTCCATCAGGCTAGGAGGATGGTTTTCATAAAAGGAACCTAAAGCTTATCTCTGCACTTTTCCAATCAAATGCCAGTCATGGTAATATTTGAATTCTGTCTTCATCCTTCAGAACTAACAACACACACTCTCTTACAATATGGTAGATTGTAATCACTAAACTTCATTAGCATTATTTGAAATGCTCTCATTTTCTGCCCACATATTCACTACCACCTAGGAAGATGAAGAGATACAAATTTTTAGAAGCTGCTTTCAATTTAGATTAGTCAGGGTGTGTCTTCATAAAAACTTTCCAATTGTCTTTCCTCTAAATGAATATTGCATTTGATTGGATGGATCATTTGCATTTTCAACAGGTCTAATAACTGGTCCAAAACCAAGGTCTACAGGCCCAGCCTCTGTAAACTTAACCCCTCTATAGATGCTCTCTGTACTGCCTGCTCTAGTTGTTTTTTATATATATATATTACACACACAGATATTCAGAATATCCATATATATTTATATATATATCAGCATGTCCCCAAATTCCTGATTTTTCAGTTTTAATTTTCCATGTACTATGAGATCACAGGTATATGCTATTAAATCTATCTTGGGGCGGGGTGCGGGGGGGGGGGACACGCTATTTTGCTAATTCCTGTGATCTACTTGTCTGTGTCAGTGATGAAGTGTGCTATTTAAAGCACTGGAGCTTTGCAATAGAAGCCAGGGGTGTGAGGCCTGCAACTTTGCTATTTGTCAGCTATTTGGAATTCCTTAAGAGTCCATGTGAATGCTAGCACAGCTTTTCTACTTCTACAAAAGACACTGTTAGGACTTTGTTCCGTTTATGCAGGATCTCAAGACTGCTGTTAAGTTCTATGGATATTCTGATAACATTCTCTCCTGAGCCATGACTACTCAAAAGCTTTCCATTTATTTCTATCTTCTTTTATTTCTTTTAACAAGAAACACTGCTTATGATTTTAAGCAACTTTACAAGTAAACTCACTAAAGGAATCATGCTGACACCAAAAGGCATACTCTGAAAACAGCTGTCAGCAAAACCACATCTTCGGCATTTTGGAAGCTAGTTACTGGCTAGCAACTGGAAGTTAAGTATCATAAAGCTTATCACTCTTGTGTTCTCAGTTTCAGACTTAAGCAGCAGTATTATTATCTATCTGCTATAGCTGCTTGGCCAAATACTACCAATCTGGAAAAATATTTCTAGAAAATGAATGCACCAGCCACTACTACTTTAAATTGATGTCCATATTCAACAAGAAACAGTGTTCTTCACTAGTTACATTTAATTGGGAAAAAAAATACCATCTCTCATATGTAACACACTAAAGTTTTCACTAATGGTCACATAAATTAGAGTACAGAAGAGTGACTTAATTTCAGCATCCATATTCTTCTGAAGGCAATTACATATCATTATTAACTGAAAGAGGACCCCTGCTGTCTTCTATATCAACTTTGTTATCCTAGTTTGAGTTCCTGAGTATGTAAATATTTATAAATTAGAATTTCAGACTTTACCCATTATTACATTAAATTTATTTACTAATTTGAATAGGAGCATACTTTCAGATCATAAAAGCAACGCACAAAAACAATTAGTTGGCAACCTGCACAAAGTGGGTGAAACTACTTGTGATGGTAGAGCAGGAGCCTGCATCTAGCTGCCCCGCTGGGTAGCCATATCAAGTGAGCATCTTAGAGAGAGCCTTCAGTTTGCTCTGAAGCCATTAAAAACAAAACAAAACTACAAAAGGAAAAACCTAAAATACCCCCCACACCAAGAGAGGTGCTACAAGTTTCTTCTTTTTTCACATTTAATTTGGAAAGATTTAAGATTGGCAGGAAAATTGTAAAGGTGGTAGGGGGAATTTCCTATTTTCTTTTTAATAATTTTTATTAGATACTTTCTTCATTTACATTTCAAATGCTATTCCCAAAGCCCCCTATACCCTCCCCCAGCCCTGTTCCCCAACTCCCGCTTCCTGGCCTTGGCATTCCCTTGTACTGGCCTATTTACTTCTGCTAACATTTATATTTTATTTATCAGCATACAGCTACCAGTTAACACTGGTATAACATAAACTGAAGACTATCAAGATTTCTACTTTATTATCTATAATAGGATGCAATCCAGGAAACCACTTGAACTGCCACATGTTAGGTTTCTTCCAATCTATAGTAATTAATTAGACAGTCCTCGGGCTTGTTCTTTTTTTCTGTCTATCTGTCTGTCTGTCTAGGCTCTATAACCCAGGCTTGCTTTTTATAATTGCAACCTTCCCATATGAGTTCTCTCAAGCACTGGGATTACAGGCATGAGCCGCCACACCCAGGCGCCTGAATAATTAAGAGTGCTGTCAGATGTTTCAAGAATGATGCTAAAATTAGGATTTTTTAAAATTGGTGTTTGCTCATGATAAAGAGCTTGTGGCTGTGTCGAGGAGTGCCCTCTGGTCTTTCCACACTATACTAGTTCCCTGTGTTACTGTTGACGGTAACTCTGATTACTTAGTCAAGGTTCTTATTTGCCAGGTTTCTTCTATTGGTTGCTGAGTTATGTGTCTAGTCTGACTTCAAGGACAGGAAATTGAAAGTCCACTTCTTGGAAAGGGTTATTAAAGACTATGTAGTGTTCATTTATTTTACTTATTTTAAACTTCACATGCATGGATGTGTTGTTGCCTGAGCGTGTACCACTTGTGTCCTTGATACCATAAGAGATCAGAAAAAGGAGTCAAACTCCTGGAACTGGAGTTACAGATGGCTGTGATCCCATGTGGGTGCTGGGGATCAATCCCAGGTCTTCTGGAAGAGTAGCAAGTCCTTTTAACAGCTGGGCGAACTCTCCAGGCCAATGTGGAATTTATTTATAACACAACTTATACATTTTGGAGGGATATCTTCTGAGGCTGTGCAGTAACTCCATTTCCCCATGTTTCAATCATGACTTTCCCTTATCCATCCACAAACGTGCCTACAGTAATTACTAGTGAAGCATCCAGGGGACTCTCAACTGCCTGCCTGCCTTCCTTCCTTACTACTCTTGTATTTGCACTGGACTTCTACATGGGAAAATAACATTTTCTTTTATATAATTTATTCATTGGGCATTTGGTACGTGTCAAGCATTATGAATCAGCAATCAATATGTGAACCATAATCTTTTTTTTTTTTTTGGTCTTTTTTTGTCTCACTCTATGGTCCGTGCTTGTCTGTAACTCACTATGTAATAACTACTGGCCTCAAACCTGCAGACATGGTTACAGGAGGTAGGCGCTAAGGCTTCAAAAGTCCGTGACATTCCATGAGCTCTTTCTGCTTTGTGCTTGTGGATCAGATGGAAGGTCTACGCTACTGCTCTATCACCATGACTGCCTATGCTCCCTGACACAATAGACATGAATTCTGTGATGTTTGTTTAAGTAAGATTGGCTCCTGTAGGTTCATATATTTAAGTGCTTAGGGAGTGGCATTAAGAGGTTTGGCCTTGGAGTAGGGGTGGGCTTGTTGGAGGAAGTATGCCACTGGAGATAAGACTATGGGGTTTCAGAAGCTGCTAGGCCCAGGGTCTCTCTCTTCCAGATCCAGCTGTAGAGTCTCGCTGTTCTCCAGCATCATATCTGCCTAGGCACCTCTGTGCTTCCCACCAGGATGATAATGGACTACATTTCTGAACCTGTACATAGGTCTCAATTAAATGTTTTCTTTTGGAAGAGCTACTATGAACATGGTATCTCTTCACAGCAATAAAAACCCTAAGACAGACAAACTGTATGAAAAAGTGAGCTCCCAAATGAAATGTCATCATTTTATAAGTTACCTGCTCAGTGTTTTGTTATGGAATTGAAAAGTAACTAAGATACATGGGAATGGACTAGGAGAAGGAAATGCATGCTTCAAATTAGTGATGAGCAATGGGTCCAAAGACCCATGGTAAAAACTTATATAATCCTAGCATACTGCTTAGGGTTTGACCGTGTGTGTGTGTGGTGTGTGTGTGTGTGTGTGTGTGTGTGTGTGTGTGTGTGTGTGTGAGAGAGAGAGAGAGAGAGAGAGAGAGAGAGAGAGAGAGAGAGAGATCCCCCATGAGCCTTCGGGCTGGTTTCATATACATTTGACACATTGGCAAACTTCTTCCAGCCCACATACAACCCCCTTTCATATGCTTGTATACTCCAGTTGCCTATGTGATACTACTTTGCTTTGTTTTGATTTCCTTTGTGATAAAGACAAAACCTAGGGGCTCAAGCTTGCTAATTATTCTACCAAAGACCTGGGCCCCACCCCATCCCAAAGACTTCTCAAGTCTAACATGTTCTGCTTGTCATCTTCTTCCTAATCTATTTCTTCTTATCACTTTCCAAAAACTGGCAACGTTTATGACAGAAACCCTGATGTCCTGACTCTTTCTCTTTGTTTATTCTCATATTTAATCCATTAGAGGATTTACTAATTCCACATACAAAAATTTGTTTTTTCTCTTTATTTTACTACCCTGGTTTTAAAGTTCATAATCCAAGACACCTCTGCTTTGTAAATTGTCTCCCCGCCCCTCCAACTTTTATGCTAAAGCTAGATTTACTTTAGAAAAATATAAGCCAAATTGTAATCCCTTGCTTAAGAGAAAATATCTGCCAGGCTGGAAAGGAGGAAATAGATTTGTCATGATTCCCAGATGACAACACTTACATAGAAGGACTGTATAAAGAGGTTCTTAACAACTTCAAGTTTAAAAAGGTTACAGAACACAAGAATATAACACACACAGAAGTCACTATCTGAACACTAGAAACTAAAACGACAAAATAAGGTATAAGTCTTAATAACTCAGCTGGGCACGGTAGCAGACACCTGTGACCCAAGTTATCCAGGAGGCTGAGGCAAGCTTGAGTCTAGCCTGAGCTATACAGTTAATACCTGAGAGAGAGAGACTTGAAATTTGTAGCCTCTATTACACTGTTAATTACAAAATATCAATCAAAGAAAAAAGGGAGGGGTAAATAAATGTAGAGATATAGATTGAAAGACCCAATATTGTTGCCATCTTTCTTCCCAAAATGATCTACAAATTCAACACAATCACAAGGAAAACCTCAACAAATCTCCCCACCCCCACCGGCACCAATACAGGGTTTTACTACGAAGGTCAAGTTGGGCTTAAACTTAATGATTTTCCTGCCTCGGTCTCTAAGTAGTGGCATTTCAGGCATGTGCCACCATGCCCAATTAAAATTATTACCCAACACCGACACCTAATTTCAAATGAATTTTAGTGAAAAGACAAAGGAACTAAGGAACCAAGCTTTGCATGGCTATGCATGCCTATAATCCTAGTATTTTCTAAGAAAAGGAAGGAGCAGGAGTTTAGGGTCATCCTATGCTACATAGTGAGACCATGGTTGGCCTGGACTAGAAGATGGTATCTTAAAGCATATCACAAACACAATACAACATTAGCATAGCACAACACAGGAAAGAGTATATGTATATGCCCTACAACTGGTGAAAAGATAAACTACAAGTACAACGGTACAGTGAAATACTATCAAGAAATACCATCTACTGGTAAATTCAATAACACTGAATTACAAGTGCAATGTGCAAAATCTGAACAATGATTCTGTAAAAGCCACTAAGTAAATCACTTCCCAGGGCATGGCAGAGAAAAGAGTTACAGGAACAGATCAGTGGCAATGGGGTAAAGAAGGAGGTGAACAAGTACAGGGACCATCTTGTGAGGAGCTGAGAAAAGGACAAAACTGTTTTCCATATTGATTCAGTGGTAGCTGTGTGCCCACACACATCTATCGAAACTCACAGAAGTGGACACCAGTAAGTTACTTTAGCATAAACAAACTATAATGTGAACTGAGACGAAAACAAACTTTGTATTGATTAAAAATACATGTATATTTAATCATATCCTTGCCCAATGATTTCTCCCCTCAAAGTCCTAAGTGAAACAGTCCCCTACGCCATCCTAACGTCTATAAATTATCACAGTGTGCCTTATACTTTTCATTTGCACTGTTTATCATTATCTGTAAATTAGCTATTCACTGTTGATTTAATCTGTCCACTAGAGTGACTAATAATAATTGCTAATAGCTTCATTGGTATTGAGTACTATTCAAAGTAATTTATAAATTAATTTTTTGAATCCTCACAACTCTAGGAAGTAGGTATTATTACTAGCCACATTTTATATAGAGAAAAGCAGGCACCAAGGAGTTAGGTAATTTAACAAGTGTTTAATAGGTAATATTGAAGAAACATACTATGTCTACAAGATTAATAATCATATTTAATTTAGGCTTAACAAAATCCAGAGGAATTCTAGATCTAAAGACCAAAACCAGAGAATTTATAAAATTTGTATAAGGACGAAGCTAACTTGTTTTATTATCAAAATTCAAAATTTTGAACTAAGGGTGTGGCTCAGTGGTAAAGTTGTGCCTAGAATGGGTTGGATTTGTAGCATTGAAAATAAGTGAGTCAAAATAAAATTGTGCTCTTTTTTTTTTTCCTCCCAGGAATCTAAGCTCCAGGTGAAAAAGACACTGCAGAAAGCAAAGGCAGAATACACTCATGCACAATTTTACTTGTAGCATAAAGAACTCTGTCAATCAGTTACTTCCAAAGATACCATTTCCTCTGGAAAGTTTGTAGGCATGAACGGAACTGCTGTGTGACTGATGAAGGGCAGAGGACACACACTAGCTGAACTTCTTCTCTTCCTAAGTGTGTGTGTATCATTCTGACCTGGATCACTTCTACTGTTTGCTATTCTACTCGTAGTGCTACCAGAAATCATAGCAAATTACAAGATTTCTCAGCCATTAAGGATTCACAATAGGTTAATTTTAAAATGGGCTACATCTCACAGCTGCAAAGCTTTTGTTTTTTGTTTGATTTTTAGACCAAATGAGAAGCCATTATTGGAACAAATGACCTTCACATAGGAATGGCTAGCAAAAAGAAAAGACCCCAGTAGAGAAACAGGCACCTCTGCCAGGTGAGGTTACTGAGGTAATGACAATGGCTCAGGAAACTGATGAATTCTATGACACAATACACTGGCTCCCTGTCTATTTAGTACAGACATGTTGAGAATTACAAACAGACCAAGAATTCACTGCATGCTTAAAATAATAAAACAGATGAACAAGGAAAGCTTTACCTTCTAACAAAAGGCAGAGGGTTGTGCTACTTTCACACCACTATATTTTGCAGGAGGCTCCTGCTGTAAGTTGCAGGGTTTGTAGCTGGGTGATGGTGATGACTGCTTTTCTCCTCCAGTAGTATACAAAGTAACTTCGAGTACCACAAATGCTAGTCAGCAGGGGTAAAGCTTTCTGCTGAATATCAACCCAACTTCTTCCTATTTGATGGCATACGTAAATGATGTCTTCAGCAACAGGCCTTACTATCAGGTAATGAAGGGTAATAAACAGCCTTTATAACAGCCTGGGGTGTCTGGAGGCTAGGGCAATGGGCCCCGTTTGGGATATGAGTCAGTAAGATATAATGAATTTCTGGCACTGGAGTTTTTAGTGGCATGACATGTAGCGCTGGAGCAGAGACTGTGAGTACTGATATATATTATGTATTAGTAGTACTGGGCTTCATACAGCTTTCCAAAGGCCTCCACGTTAGCTGTTCTTCCCCACATTCCCTCCTTATCCTGTTTTCCTATCTCTCTCCCCAGTTAATCCTACTCTAGCTTCCCCTTCATCTCATCATTACACTATATTTACCCTTCTAGAAAAATACACTCTTACCTTTGGCCCCTAACTAGCTACCTAACAAATATTGTAATATTTGTCTTTTGGAGTCTGGGTTACTTCACTCACAATGATTGCTTCTGGCTCTTTCAATTTACCTGCAACCTTTATAATTCTTTTCTTCTTTCCTTTTTTGAGACAGGATATCACTATGTAGTTCTGGCTGTCCTGAACTCATAATGTAGACTAGACTTCCTTAAACTTACACATGTCTGCCCGTCTCTGCCTCCAAAACGCTAAGATTAAAGCTGTGTGTCACTATGCCTGGCTCAATTTCATTTTTCTTAAGCAGTGGATAATATTCCATTAAGTAAATGTACCACATTTTCATTATCCATTTGTCCTATTTAGGGTTTTGTCACTGTGACTAGATGCCACAACCAAGGCAACTCTTATAAAGGAAAACATTTAATTGGGGCTGACTTATAGGTTCAGTCCATTATTGTCACAGCAGAAAGGATGATGGTATGCACGTAGTCATGGTGATGGAGAAGTAGCTAAGAGGTCTACATTTGGATTGGCAAGCAGTAGGAAGAGAGAGTGACAAGGGTTCTGGCTTAAGCTTCGGAAACCTCAAAGCCTACCTACCCCTTGTGATACATTTCCTCCAGCAAGGCCACACCTACTCCAACAAGGCCATACCTCCAATATTGTCTCTCCCTATGAGTTTATGGGGCCATTTTTACTTAAACCACCACACCATTCATGGACATCTAAGGTGTTTCCTTTTTCTGGCTATTGTGAATAGAGCAGCCATAAACATGGATAAACAAGTATCTCTATAGTAAGATATGGAGTCCTTTGGGTACAGAATGGTATAGCCAGATCTCATGGTAGATTCATATTTAGCTTTTGATGAACTTCAACATTTATTTCCATAGTGGGCCTACCAGTTTGCATTTCCACTAGCAGTGAGTAAGTGCTTTCCTTCCCTAGCATTCTTGTGTGTGTAAGCTGGCACTGTGCTATTGACCTTGGCCATTTCAACTGGGTAAGATGAAACTCAAAGTAGTTTTAATGTATATGTTCCTAATGACAAAGGCTATTGAACATATCTTTGTTTCTCAGTCATTTGTGCTTCATCTTTGGAGCACTCTCTGCTTCAATATACCATTTTTAATTGGGCTGTTTCTTGATGTCCAGTTTCTTTAGTTCTTTATATATTCTAAATATTAATTCTCTATTAGGTATGTAATTAGTAAAGATATTTTCCAACTCTGTACCCTACTCCTTTGCCCAAATGATAGTGTCTTTGCTGTACAGAATTTTCTGTGCTTCATGAATACTATTCATCAATGTCCTTGGTGCTTGTGCTATCAGCATCTTCTTTAGAGCGTCTTTCCTGTGCCACTGAGTTCAAGACCATCCCAACAACTCTCTCTCTCTCTCTCTCAAGATTATTTTATGTATGTAAACAGGTATGTATGTACGTATATATGTACATAGCTGCTCTTTTCAGACATACCGGAAGAGGGCATCAGATTCTATTACAGATGATTTTGAGCCACCATATGGCTGCTGAGAATTGAACTCAGGACCTCTAGAAGAACAGACAGTATGCTTAACCACTGAGCCATCTCTCCAGCCTGACAACTTTTTCTTCTATCCATGCTATCCTGATGTCTTGTTCAAGTTCTTGGTCTGTTTCAGTTGAGTTCTGTGCAGGTGATAGATACAGATCTATTTTCATTCTTCTGCATGCAGCTATCCCATCTAACCAGAACCATTTGTTGAAGATGCTCTATTTTCTCCCTTATATATTTCTGGCTTCTTTGTTTAAAAAAAAAAATCAGGTATCCATAGGTATACAGAATTATGCCTGGGTGTTCGATTTGATTCCATTGATCTACATATCTGTTTTTTTCCAATATTATGTTGTATTTTATTATTATAAATCTAGAATATACAACTGGGTATCTGGAGATGTTCTTTTATTATTCAAGACTCTTTTGGCTATCTTTTTTGTGTGACACATATCTGTGTTTCCCTATTAAAGTTTTTTTTTCCCCCAATTTCTGTGAAGAACTATATTGGAATTTGATGGGGACTGAATTGAATCTCTTGAAAGCTTTTAGTAGTAGTTAAGACCTAGGCTGGGTCTGCTCTGGAAGGCAGCCTATGGGGGTGGAGTGAGCTTTGGCAGGGGTAAGACTTGGTCTTGCAGAAGCAGAGGTTGCTTAATATTAATAATATTTACTCTTCTTGATTCCGATGGCTTCAAGAGAATTATCACCTGTTGCTTAGCAGCCCTGGGAATAAATAAAGAATTAATTGCTAGGGCTCCTTTCTCTCTTGCTAGGGAGTCTCACCTCTCATTGGCCAGGTAAGAGGGAGGCTGGGAGCAATTAACTTTTATTGAACCAAGAAAATAAAAGTCACGCATGCAGAATGAAGCACTTTTACACATGCAAATATGCACAGAAACACATATACATTCACACATACATATTTTTACATACATACTTTGGCCAGGCCCAGATACATGTCTCATTAACTTACATACTCCCATCTCTATTTACACATATGCATATTTATATACATATGCATGTGTACACACATGTACACACGTGTACACACACACACACAATTTGATGGCTGAAGCAGAAGCCTGAGCACTGAAAGAACTCATTCTGGATGAAAACTAAGCACCAACCTCTATTGCATAGAGAAAGAAAAAGTCTCTACCTTTTTATTGAGTATAAAAAAGCCCTGTACTTGTCAGTGAGAAGAAACCTGATGTTAAGAGAAATCCTGTGTCCTAAGAAGCAGCCTGCCTGCTGTTCTCTGCTGCATTCTCTGATCTGTGTTCTATCCTGTCTTGTCTCCCTCTGCCTAGCTCTACTACATTCTTCTGTAATCTGTAGTCTCTCTGCTTGTTTTTCGTCTACTCTCCTTATCTTCTATTCTCTTTCTATCTACTTAATTTCATCATTCTAAGTTTTTGTTCTTTTTTTAGGAGAATAGATCACATGGTATTCTAAGCATCTCCCCTCAAAAGTTCACAAGTTCAAATATAAATTCAAATCATAAATTGACAGGAAACTGCAACAGATATGTTTTGTGTTTCCATTAAGACTAGTTATCTAAACTTTATCTGCCAATAGTTCCGCAGATTCATTTAAAGTTAAAAACTGTAATTCTTTTTTTAAATTTAATTTTATTTTTTTTACTTATTCACTTTACATCCTGCTCACTGCCCCCCCTCCCATTCAACACCCCCATAATCCTTTCCCTGTCCCCTTGTACTCTGAGCGGGTTGGGGGGGGGGGCTTCGTATCCTCCCACCCTGGTACTTCAAGTCTCTGAGAGGTTAAGAGCTCCCTTTCCCACTGAGGATAGACAAGGCAGCCCAGCTAGAAAAACTGTAATTCTTATGTCTAAGTTAATATGGTATGCCAAGAGTCAAAGTATCTACCTAGTATCTCATTGAAGTTTTGTATAGATAAATCCAGTCAATATTTTATCTTTTGTCCTTATACCTACAATAAATCACTCATTTCCTTTTACAACCCTTAGTTAATAGTTTTACAGCCTAAAGGAATAGATTCCTAAATTGTAAATCTGTAGCATGCTGGCTTTCTATCTTAGCTCAATTAACTCATGGCACACGAACACTGGCAGAGTCCTAGTTGCAGTTTTCATATTATAGAGGGCCCCAATTATAGCTCTTTTTTAATAAAGGGATCAATAATCACTAGTATAAATTTGCATAATTCTTGTAGAATCATTAGGAGTTAAGAAATCATCAATTTGTCTATATAATATTACTATAAGATAGTACATTATTGATCTGCAGAAAATCTTCGCAATAGGGTGAGCTAATGCCCAGGCATTGTTATATCAATTTAATGACAGGAAAGACATATCAATAACAACAACAAAAAAAAAATCAATCTGAGATGAAGTCCCTTGGGGCTTGCCTCCAAGAGCTTATTCATCACGGTCCACAGTGAACTATCTCAGGAAATCACCTGCTGACTTTCAACCTATCCTAGATGGCTCCTGAGTGCCTTTTCCCTCATTTTATTAAAAATAGAATTTTCCCCCTTACCTAATATATCCTGATTACAACCCTCCCTTTGCTTTCCTCCACCTCGCCTCCTACCAGGACCCACCCCGTTTCTATTTCTCTTTAGAAAACAAGCCGGCTTCTATGGGAACTGCTTTCTTACAAGTCAGTATTTGAATCTGTAATCACAGACACACCAAGTCTTTTGTGTAGAGCAGCTGTAGCCTGACTTTGGTACAGTCAGCTACCTGGAGGATTTTCTAACTCTTTTATGTGTATAGAGCATGGTCCCTCATCAAGAAAGCAATCTTAAGAGTTACAGAGAAGGTATACAAAGAGAGAGAAAATGGTGTCCAGATTCAGATTCCGTTTTGTGCCCATGTACTCCCTGAATGCTGAGTTTATAGAAACATACCTCATCCTCCTAAGACACTAACTAGAACTTTGATGAAACATTCAAATGAAGTTTAAAATTTGAAGTGATTACAATAAATTAACTACCAACATCATATTCATGAAACACATTCCTAAAATTGAAACACATCTCAATAATCTCATAAAATCAAGTGTTTTAGAACTGAAACTTCAAAACAGAAACCCAACAATCACCAACCAGAGATTCTAACTCTGCAACATGTATGTACTAAAGTGCCTAAAGTGCCCCCCACTCTCTCTACTATTTGTTGTATACAATAAACACTCACAAATTAAGGTTTTTTTTTTTTAAGGAAAAAGCAATTTCATTATTTTAGTAATTTGTACTTTAAGCTTCTTTAAGGACTTAATCTAAATTACTGGTTAGGATTTTTTTCCTTCATAGGAAGAGGGGAGACATGACTTTTATTAATGTCTGTGAGGTAGGAGAACACTTTATGCCTGTCATCAGTCTTTTGAACTGTTTCTGAGAGTGCTAGCATTGGACCAGGCTCTTATGCATGTCAAGCAAGAGCTCTATTTCCTATCGCTATGACTTTTATAATAATGAAGTAAAGGATTGTGTATAGGCTTAAGAATTGTAAACTGCATTACCCCTTCGAAGTAACTGAGACATTCAGCATAGTAAAAGAAAACTATTGCTAAAATTCTATTATCAAGAATAACCAGATGTGGTGACACACATCGGTAGGATAGTCTCAAGAAGTACAGGCAAGAAGATCACACTATCATCCTGGCACCAGTGAGGCAGTTTGGTAGGTAAGGATACTTGCTAACAAGCCTAACCACTTATTTAATTGTCAGAACCTACCAACTCCTGAAAACTTGTCCTCTGACCTCCACTGGTATGCACTGGTATGTGTACCACGGCCACAAATAAATAAAAGAAATTGTAGGAGTTAGGGATGCAGTTAAGAGTATAAGTGTGTACATGAGGCCCTGAACTCAATCTCCAACTCTAAGACAACAACAAAGAAAACGAGTGAATATTAAACTGAAGAGATAACGGGATGAGCCAACAAGTGTTCTTCCCTACTTCAAACTTTAGGAGACATACGGACTAGAGTCTTAAGTCATTAAGTCATGTTATGTTCAAACTATCAAATCTTCAAAAATCTACTGCAATCAGGGAGCTACAGTAAATTTTATTATTATATTCTAAAAGTCTGTTTCCTTCTTCTATCATGTGGGTACTAGGAATTGAACTCAGGCAGTCAGGCTTGGTGGCAAGTACCTTTTCCTTAAACCATTTCCACTAAACCTATATTTTGCTAGTATGTTATTTTCGAAGTACATAAAATGTAATCTGAGTACAACTAAGGTAGATGTAGCCTTTACTTCCCACTGAAAATATCTAACTCCATCTTAGTACTTATTCAAAACACCGTATCAGGTAAATGATATGCTTATGCTTGGCAAGAATGCTGTCCACTAGGAAGCACTTGATGCTTGCTAGAAAAGAAAACAGGCTGGACTCAGCAACCCTGGAGAAGGATATGAACACAATGAACTATGGACACTGAAATCATAGATCAACTGGAATTAACAGCTACCTCCAGGACCTTCCATCAATAGATAGAGAAACACACCCTTTAGTGGCATACAAACTAATAATAATAATACCACCCTACATCTTATTAGACCACAAAAGAACATGAAATTTAAAAGCTATTGCACAACAGAGTAGACAGCCTACATATGGGAGAAAATCTCTGGCAGCTGTTCATGCAGGGGCTGAGGTCCAGAATATCCAGAGAACTGCAAATATTAAACACCAAAACATCATACATGACAACTGGCCAATGAATTAAACAGTTCTTTTATTTTTTAAAAAGGTTCAATATCCTTAGCTATCAGAGAAATGCACACTGAAACTACTTTTAAGATCCTATGTCACCCCAGCGGGATGATTACTATGAAAGAAACACACATGTGCACACACGACCAGAGATGCTAGTGAGGACATACAGAAAGGCAAACCCTTGTTCACTCTTGATGACAACCACTATGGAAATGAGTGTGGGAAGTTTGTCAAAATGAACCTCCGTAGACTCAGCTACACTGCCCATTAATCTCTGCATATGTTTGGTTCTAGTTAGTTTTTACTGCCACCTTCACACACCAGAATCACCAGAAAAGAGGGAACCGCAACTGAAGAACTGCTTCCGACTGATCGATCTGTGGCCGTCTTGTGAGAAATTATTTGATTGACAATTGGTGCAGGAGGGTTCAGTTCACTGTAGGCAGTCCTACCCCTAGCACGTGAGCCTGGATTGTGTACAAAAGCTGGCAGAGAGCAAGCCCATAAGTCACGCAGTCATTTCCAGCTGTCTTTTGTTTCCTTCAGAATAACGCAGGAACAATTTAATACAG
Organism: Mus caroli; assembly: GCF_978045245.1. Classification (NCBI taxonomy): domain Eukaryota; kingdom Metazoa; phylum Chordata; class Mammalia; order Rodentia; family Muridae; genus Mus; species Mus caroli. Next base: position 121,054,927 of record NW_028227261.1, read on the forward strand.
CTGTACTAATCCTTAAATACAGTGATCTCACTGGCATTCACTGGAACATTATGTCCATTCATGTTTTCATTATACTGTTATTGTAGTTTCACACATACAAAAATCAACTTAACGTTTTTAAATTATGAGTTAGTAATAAGCAGTGAGATTTTTGAAAGTTTATAAAGGACTACTCCCCCCCCCCCCCCCGGCATGTTAATGTTTGTTGATTTAGTTCAGTACTAGAGCCTAGAACCTACCACATGGTAGCATTCTCAGCTCTGTTTTGTATCTCGTATTTTGGGGCAGGATCTCAGTAATGTGCCAGGTAGGCCTTAAACTTGTGATTTTTCTACCTAATGTTATAGAACTGCCCAGATTTAATACTAGTTTTAACTTCCTACCTCATTTGTAACATTTTGCTATTTTTACTATGAATTATTTTATCTTCTAGAAGAAAATTTTGTTATGCATTATTAAAAAATTTACAAAGCACTAAATATTGAAATCTGTTTCAAAATGATGGCTATCCAGCTACTGCTCTTTCTGAGTACCCAAGTCCATTTTGCAGCACTCACCTTAGGTGGCTCACATCCTCCTGGAACTCTGGCTCCAAGCAATCTAATGCCCTTATCTGGCCTCATGGGCATCTTAACACACAGCATGCCTTTACATAGACATACACACATATTCATTCATACACTGAAACAAAAGTAAACCTTAAAAGAAACTGTATTACTAATATAGCTTTCTTGAGAAATCTAATAGTTTTGCTATGGAATTGTGTCTGTCTGAACCATTCCCCCTGCTCCTACACACATAGCCCCAACACAGACTAAACCATCTTAGCATAAAAAGGCAGCAGGAAGATCTTCTAGGACTTACAACCTGATGGTCCCTAGCATAGGAATGATGTACAGCCAGACTTAGCCTGCTATGGCAGCAAAGAGCTGAATTCTACTTACTACCCAGTTAATCATGCAGGAAAACTACCTGTATCCAACAGGAGAGCAATGGCCTGGCTATTCAGGAAGTGACAGAGCAATTGCAATCTCTCTCCTCCCTTCTCTCTCATCAAGACCATAACTCAAGTTACATTTCTTTTTGCTTGTTTTGTTCGTTTAGCAACTTGTTCTTTATCTTAAATTACTCTTTTTTTTTTTTTTCAAAATCAAGATCTAACAGTGGGAACAATTATGTTAATAATGATAGGGAATTTGTTTGCATTGTTAAATTGAGATTCAAAAACACTTCAATTGACCATACATCTGGGACTGCAAGTAATGGTTATTACATCCATTTTAAATGTCTCCTTATTACAGCTTATTAGAAATGTTAAGTCTGAAATGCAGCACCATGGCTGCTCAATTTCCAGGCCACAATTTTATGGTAATCACATGCAATGGATTCATGTGTCAACAGAGCTGCCTAACAATGCCCTAAACAGGGCTGTCAGCAGCTCTCTCCTATGGCCACAGTGAAAGCTCTTGGAGGATTTTCACTTTGTAGCATGTAATAACTAATTTGCTTAGTTTTGTTTATTTGCTACTTGCACAGAAATCAGACTCCAAATACTCAAAGAACTAGTTGCTGCTTATAGAATGGCAGGATTTTCTTTTTAGGCAGCCTTCCAATCAAAATGCAGGAAGTGCCTTGGTGCTTTATATAGTCACTGGTACTTAGAGTGGCACAAAGGAATGAGGGATCAGCTCCAGAAACCCAGTGTTCTCCAAAAGGCTCCTGCTTTTCTCATCTTGGGCACCAGCAGGTGAGGTAACCGTGTCCTTTCCAGAAGCTGTTACCAACAGCTACTCTTTCCCCCAACAACCACTAACCTATCAGGCCAAAGCTCCTATGCCTACTGTCTACTCAGTTCCCATGAAACAACATGCACTTGAGCGGGAGAGAAACAAACCCCAAGAATCAGGGTCAGGTGACGGTACTCCTTATACATACGCATACGTAAGTATTTTGTTTCAGGCTTTAAGAAAAAGCAGCAAAACCATCAAAATGCTCTGGGATCAAGAGGGTTTATTTCCCCACAGAACTCTATGTTTTATAGCCAGCTGCCATTGAGGGAGGACCAAGGCTTGAATCCTGGCTGGGAATGAGCATGAAAGCTCACGTACACAAACTGTTTAAGAAGGAAACCACTAAGGTTTACAAAGTATCTATAAAGTGTCCACAAAGAGTACAGAGCATTAGGCTTCTTTGGGTCTAGACTGCTGGCATTTAAGGGTACTAACTCTAGAATGGTCTATAGGAACTTTCTTAGTAAACAGAAGGCTAAACTTTCAAAGTGTTTTGCTAGAAACAAACACTTAATCTGGGTTTTCTAATCTGTTTGTACATGAATATATGTCTATGTGCTATATAGGTTTCCATTGCTATGAAGGGACACCATGACCAAGACAACTCTTATAAAGGAATACATCTATTTGGGTTGGCTTCCAGTTTCAGAGGTTCAGTCCACTATCAACGGCAGGAAGCAGGGCAGTGTCATGGCAGCTATGGTGCTGGAGAAGGAGCTGAGAATTTTATATCTGGGCAGGCAAAGGAGGCTGTCTTCTGCAGGCAGCTTGGAGGGTGTCTCTTCTGCACTGGGTAGAAATTGAGCACAAGGAGACCTCAAAGCCCACCATCATAGTGACACATTTATTCCAACAAAGCTACACCTTCTAACAGTGCCACTTCCCATGGGCCAAGCATATTAATGCCACCACTACACACACACACACACACACACACACACACACACACACACATCCCAAACTACTACAGGCACACCTCTTACAAGCTAGTTTGTTTGCTTATTTATTTATTTACTTGTTTTGTTTTGTTTAAAGACAGGGTTTCACTATGTAGCCTTGGCTGGCGTAAAACTCTAGGTGAGCAATTCTTAACCTGTAAGTCATGACCCCTTTGGGGGCCACCCCAAATCAGATATTTGCATTACAATTCATAACAGTAGCAAAATTACAATTATGAAGTAGCAATGAAGTAATTTTATGATTGGGGGTCACCATAACATGAAAAACTGTACGAAGGGGTTGCAGCATAAGGAAGGCTGAGAACCTCTGCTCTATGTGCGATCGATATTAGGAATCAAAGGAGTGTACTCACAACAGACTTGAATGAAATACAGAATATTATTAAGGTTTACTATGAAAAATTATATACTATAAGGCTGGGTAACCCAGCAGAAATAGAAGAATTTCTAAATGCATTATCATCTACTAAAATTAAACCCAGAAGATAGAACTAAACAGACCTATTATAAGTAATGGCATCAAAGCTGTAATCAAAAGCCTCCCCTCAGAGAAAAGAACAAGACCAGATGGGTTAACTGGTGAATTCCATCAACGTTTCAAGGAAGAACTCATCCCAATTCTTCCTATGTTGTTTTATAAAACAGAAAATAAAGGAATATTACCAAATTCATTCTGAGAACCCAGTATTATTCTTATAGCAAAACTCTATGAAAGAAAGAAAGAAAGAAAGAAAGAAAGAAAGAAAGAAAGAAAGAAAGAAAGAAAGAAAGGAAGGAAGGAAGGAAGGAAGGAAGGAAGGAAGGAAGGAAGGAAGGAAGGAAGGAAGGAAGAAAGGAAGGAAGGAAGGAAAAGGAAAACTACAGACCAATTCGTTGATAAACATAGATGAACAAGTTTTCAACAAAAGTTTTGCAAACTAAATTCAGGAACACTTTAAGATTACACAATCTGACCAAGTAAGTAAGCTCCATCCCAGAAGCAAGGTTAGCTCAACATATGCAATGCAATACATTAGGCACACCATATAAATAAGCTTAAGGACACAAACAGTACACCCATCTTGATGGATGCTGGAAAGGTATTTGGCAAAGCTCAACAAGCCTTCATTATAAAAGTTCTGGTGATGTTATACATCAAAATAATAAAAGCTATATACAACAAACCTGTAGCCAACATTATATTAAATAGAGGCAAACTACTAGAACATTTATTCTAGGATCAGGAATGACGGAAGGATCCCCACCATGCTCTCTCTTCCATGATATAGTGTTCAATGTCTTATCTCTAAGAACTAGACAAGAGAAAGGGATGGAAGGGAGAAAAGTAAGAAACGTTAGAATATCCCTATTTGTTGATGACATGATCCTTTGTCTTAAAACCACTATACAATCTACTAGAAAACTGGACTTAATACATACATTAAAGTTGCAGGAGACTATATATACACATGCATGCATATTATATTAGCCCTGACATACATCAACAATCTACTACCAGAGATATAAAGAGAGATACCAATTCAAAATAAATCCAGGAGCTGAAGAGGTGGCTCAAGAGTTAGGAGAGCAGGTTGTTCTTCCAAAAGACCTGCATTTGACTGCCGGCATCCACACGGTAGCTCACAACTGTCTGTCTGTAACCTCAGTCCCAGAAGACCCAGTACTCTCTCTGGCCTTTGAAGACATTTCACACACACGGTACACAGACATATATGCAAGCCAAACACATTAAAATTTTAACTTCAAATAACTATGTATTAAGAATATATATAATATCCCTGGAGGTTTCTGCCTGCTGCTTTAAAGCACAGGCAGGGCAGGCACTACTACAGTGAGCAAGCATGTGGCAGAGAAGTAGGACAGGAAGAGCAGCAAGATGGCTTTGCATTATGAAGAGAAGCAGAACTGGAGATACAAGGGTGGTGAGGAACAGCCTGATGTGAGTAGCCTGTTCTGCCATGGTAATGTCTCAGCCTGGGCTATCACAAAGAGTCACAACTGGGTCAGTGGCCCTGCGGGAGCAAGGGTCTGCGTCCATGTCTGTGACCCATATTACCAACAAAGGCTGTGTAGACATCCCTGTTCTGGCTGCTGCCTGGGCAACAACAGTTAGGGCTGGCTCTGGTGGTGTGGGCGCAAGAGAGCTGGCCCTGAGGATGTGAGTGAAGAACTGTGGCCTGGGCAAAGCAGGAGAGCCGGCCTTGGTGGCACAGGCCCACGAAAGCTGGCAGGCAGACCAACTCAGCTACTATCCAAACCCAGCTACCACCCATATTCAGGACTTTGAGTTGACCCATCCCAGTATATATCTATCCCACTGGAACGTGCGTGCATTCATGCCTACGTGAAGATCCAAAGCTGCAGGATCTCTGACACAGGGGAACAACAGACTATCTGAGAGGAGTCCTGGTGAGGATTCAGTATTGATAGTGTAGTTGAAGACAGTGGTCTCAAGCCAGACCAGTGACTCAAGGCAGTAAACATTTGCAAGTCAAGCTGTGTGAGCAAAACAGTATATACACCATAGCACAGTCACTGCCAGAGTTTTCAGTGGGCATTTGGATTTGTTTTATTTTTTGTTTTCTTTGGGAGGAGGGAGGTTACAAGGATGGAGGGTAGATATAGAAGGAGAGGGAAAAATGGGCTTGGGGTACATGATTCCAAAAGAATCAACAAAAAGTTTGTGTGTGTGTGTGTGTGTGTGTAGCCAAAGATAAGAAAGACCTCTACAATGAAAACTTCAAAACATTGAAAAGAAAATCCCCCAAGATACTAGATGATGAAAAGACCTTCTATGCTTCTGAATTGGCAAAATTAGTAAGTAAAGAGCTACAGTACCAAATATAATCTACAGACTTAATGTGATACCTATCAAAATTCTGATATTGACAAAAGCCTCACTATACTGCCCAGCCTATTTAGACTCAGGGCAATCGCTCCATCTTGGCTCTCTGGGAAGACTAGAGATGGTGTGCTATCAGAGCCAGCCAACAGTTCTCATACCTTTATAACAGAGAGCTGCACTAGCCAAGTGAGTACAGATGTATGCTTTGTGGTGTTTTGTTGTGTAGTTCAGGCTGGACTAGAATTCCTGGTCCTTCTACCTCAGCTCCTCAAGTGTGGAGGTGACACATGCATGTTACAACACTCTGCTGCAAACAAGACATGGGATGGAAGACAGGAGACCTGCAAGGGGCTTACGAGTATAGTTAGGGGGCTGAGGCCAAGCTTGAATAGTGGTTTCTGAAATCATTCTCCCCACCTTTCTATTTTCATCCAGAATCTACAAAATGTCTACAGTAACAGGAGTACTGGGGTACTGACTCACGTGTATGGTTTTCTATTTGCAGATGGAGTAGAGAGTGTGTGTGGTGCTCCTATGTGTGTTTAAAACTATTTGAGTATGATACCAAAGCCAGAGCTTTTAGAAAGCACATAGCTGATATGTAGATGAAAATAATCCCAAATTTTAGGTGAACAAATCCTTGCAAGTGAGGATGTGGCATGAACAGAAATCATTTTCATTTTTCAGCCATTCCCAAGACTCGATAGAAGATGAACATATTTCAGTGCTTTAATGAATACAATATAAGGCAACTGCCTGTGCAATCAGAAAATGAGACAAAAAAAGCACCCTCATCTTTGAGAGTATGAGTCATGTAGCCTTCTCCTCTATATCAAACTTTATAGCACATGCTTTGATCTGATTATTTGGATGTAGGTGATTATTTTTAATGGGCATATCTATATCTGTAGGTTTATTGCTAGTGATTTCTACTAAGTATTCTTTTATCTGAAAATGATTCAATCTTCCATGGTTCAGAAATTGGGGCATATTCTTTTTAGAAGATAGAGATCAAATATTTATATAATAAATACTTCTTCAGCTCCTACTATTGTACAACTACCTGACTCATTCTGATGAATCAAAGAAGCTTCCACTGCCAGAAGGAAGAAGTTAAGTATCAAGGGAGTAGAGTGTGTTTTTGTCAGAAAGAGACAAATTTTAGGTCTGGGGTGTAGCTAAGTTGGCATGAAAAAGCCCTGGATTTGATCCCTAGCACTATATTAAATGAGAAGTGGTAGCACAAGCCTTATTCCATCATTCAGAATGTGAAGGAGGGAAAACCTAAAGGTCATCCTTGATTCTACAGAAAGAGTATAAGGACAACCTAGATTATATAAGACTGGATGCATGGATAGTGCATGGATAGGGGTCAAGGCTATCTGTGGTACCTGACCTTGTGACAAGTAGAAAGGGCTAGACTAGAACTGACTTAAAAGCTATATTTGATTAACATATTCTCTCAAGTACCTTTGAGTTAACATAGTTCTTTTAGAAAAGCCACTTTAGTTACAACTTCATATAAATTTTGCTTAGATTTAATTCTGATTATGTGGCATATGAATACTGCTTTTAGAATAATTCTAACTTATTATTGCTAACTAATACATAGATATTTGGCAAACTATATCAAGCTTCTCCTGAGAAGAGGATATTACCATCAGGCCAAACAATTATATAATTCAAGAGCTAGTTATCTAATTAGAAAAGGCTTCAATCTTGGCTTCCCTCTTCCAGCTTTAACGGCAATTTTCATATAGCTCAAGCTGGCCTTAAGCTTATGTAATCAAAAACGACCTAGGTTTTCAGATCGTCCCATCCACCTTCCAACTTCTGGGACTGCTATAGGTGTACACCATCAAGCCTGATTTATGCAGTGTTTGGAGATTGAACCCAAGGTTTTATGGTATTATTTTAGGAAAGCACTATATTAAACTGAATTGCATTCCAAGTCCCAAAGGTATCAATTTTCCTTCCTCCTAATACAAAGCTCTTATTCATAGAATTTAAAAATTTTCCAAATTTATAAATTTATGACTTGTGATTTCTAGCACTGATTCTGTTATCTGAACAGAACTGTCAATACATTTATATTTATTTGACCTACTCATTTTTTGCTTCATAAATCCTTAAGTCAAATATAAATACTTCCTATATGTCAATAAATAAATCCCAGTATAGCACAGTTTCTCTATATCTATGGAGGATGTTCTAAGAGTCCTAGAAGATACCTTCCTATTATTATAACAATACATCTGAGAAAATCAACTTAGAAGAGAGAGAGTTCACTTTGGTTCATGGTCTTGGAGATTTCAGTCCATGGTCACTTGGCTTTATTTTGGGCTTGTGGTAGTGCAACATTATGGTCAGAGAATACAACAAGGAAAAGCCTGTTTACCTCAGGGAAGGTGAAAAGGAAAGGCAGGAGGGTTTGAATCAAGTATCCTTTCAAGGGCATGACCTAATTCCCTTCCACTAATCTCTACCTCTTCAAAGTTTCAAAGATCTTCTACCGGGATCTCAGGCTAAAATCAAGCCTTCAACCCATGCCTGTGCTTTAGAGAAACACTCAAGATACAAACTACAGCATTATTATAATGTATAATTCATAAATTAAATATATAAAGTAATTAGCTATAACAATGGCAAGATAATTACAACAGCATGCTTTATTATTTGGAAGTTACTCTGGAAATTTTTATTTAGTACATTTAGACTATAGATGAACACAGAAAACAAGACTGCTACTGTAATCATAAATAAACAGTTTTGGATTTTGTGGTGATTTGAATAAGAATGGTCCATATAGGGTCATATATATGAATGTGTGGTCCCTAGGTGGTTAGGATTCAAAGGGGGAGCACTGTTGAAGGATGAGACGTGTCACTGGGGATGGCATGCCTTAAGTCAGGCCCAGTCACCCTTCCCTCTCCCCACCTTCTTGTTGTGGACCAAGTGTCAGGTCTCAGCTACTGCTCCAGGGCCATTCTTGCCTGCCTGCAGCCATGCTGGTCCTGGATTCAGCCTCTGAAGCTTTAAGCAAGTCCTGAATTACATGCTTTCTTTTATAAGTTGCCTTGGTTATAGTATCTCTCCACAGCAATAGAAAAGTAAGTTTTGGTTTAATAAAAACCATGTTTTAGCAGTTGTCAAAATTGCTCAGAAGGTAAAGGTACTTGCCACAAAGTCTGAGTACCTGAGTTCATCCCTGGAGCCCACATGGTGGAAGGAAGGAACCAATTCCTCTGACCCACACGTGGGTCCACATCCTCTCTCCTAAACATGTACAAAACCCAAGCAAGCAATTAAGCAAATGAGCAAACCCTCACCTAATTCGGAGTAACTTCCAGCATTCCACAGATCCAAATGTAGACATGGAGCTGAAGAGCAACTTTATAGTATCTTTCTGATCTCTTTCAGTTACTGAGACAGTTTGAGGAAGAGAATATAAAAAACTCCAGAGTAAACCAAATTATATTAAAATTAGGAATCTGTTTGTTTGTTTTTTTAAAGTAGATGTTCACTGGGTATCACCCTTTAGAAATACTATGTTAGCTCATGTTTTGCAACTTTTTGTCTGTGCCTTTTATTTGACTGCTGTTATGGTGATGATTTTAAGACAGGATCTCATATAACCCAGACTGGCCTTGAATTACTTATCTTCTTGCCTCTATTCTTGAGTGCTGGGATTAAAGGCTTGTACTGTCACACCTAGATACTATTTATTTTAAAGATGTACAATCTGAAATAGAGTAAATAATCTCTATAAAATTTGGTAAAATACCAGGGACAAAAAAGCTTGTTGTGTGTTTTCCTAATATTTTCTGAGTTATTCTATACTCAAATTTATGTAGAAAATATAATATATATATAAACAGAAGATTTTTTTGATTTCCATTTTAAACACCAAGAAAATAAAACCAACAAACAGAAAAGAAAACAAAACAGTGGCCCACTCATACTTAACAGGAGATTCAGTGTAAAACTATCAGGAACTCTAGTTCCAGGGGTCGGCTACTCTTTCTGTCCTCCACAAGCACTGCACGCATGGGGTGCACAGACATATAAGCAGGCAAAGCATTTACACATACAAAATAAAAATGAATTAAGAAAAACAGAAATTCAGTGTCAGTGAGTCAAAGTATTAAATACTTCTACAGATAGGTACAGTAGTATCTTTAAGCTCATGGAGCATATGTTGTGGGGTGGGGGGAGTTGTATACACACACTTAGATCACGGTTATAGGTGTTACAAACATTAGCACTTCTTGCATTATTTGCAAGGGAAACAATTGAGGCAGCAAGAAAAAAACTGCAAGAATTTGACCTTAAAAAAATGACAGCTGGGATCAAATCTGTAACCATAAAAGGTCATTGTAGGCCATTTTTCTAGGCAGTATCTGGCTTCAGAGCATTCAAGTTGCTTTATTAAAGTATAGAGCAACAGTCAGAAATTATACTACAAATTAAACATATAAATTATAGCAGACTTTGTTTAAAAATAAAATTTCAATATATATCAAAGGAAACAATCAATATAAAGGCTTACTGTAAGAGTTGCAGAGAAAAGCCGAGTATAGATGGCTCTGCAGGTAAAGTACTCGCCATGCAAGTGTAAGGAATCTGATTCCTAAAACCCACACAGAAACCAGGTAGAGAGCCGGGCGTGGTGGCGCACGCCTTTAATGCCAGCACTCGGGGGGGGGGGGGGGGGGCAGAGGCAGGCGGATTTCTGAGTTCGAGGCCAGCCTGGTCTACAGAGTGAGTTCCAGGACAGCCAGGGCTACACAGAGAAACCCTGTCTCGAACCCCCCCCCCCCCCCAAAAAAAGAAAAGAAACCAAGCTTGTAGCCGCAGTGCACAGAAGGCAGATACAAAGAATTTCCAGAACAAAGTGGCTAGCCAGACCAGCTGAATCAGTGAGTTTTGGGTTCAGCAAGAGACTCTAAGTATTTAAGGTGGAGAGTGACTTAAAAAGACACCTGGTTGCTTGGCCCTCTATATGCACACACATACATGTGTGCCTGCATACTTGTATACCCACATGCATGCAAACATGCACATATACAAGCATACAAACCATTCACATACAAATACGAAAGTAAAACGAAATAAAAACTAAAAAATATATAAATAAAGGTACATATTAAATACTTTCACAAGTGCCTTGAGAGATGACTCAGTGGTTAAGAGTGTTTGCTGAGTTCCATTTCTAGCACCTACAATTGTCTGTAACTTCAACTCCAGTGAGCTCTTCTAGCCTCTGTAGGCATATGTTCACATTTGGGTTACAAACATACATTCACACATACGTGTAAGTAAAGCAACAAAAACAGAAAACCGCCTCACACTAAAAAGAACAAGGAGTACCAGGCTTAGGGATTGGAAAAACCTGAGTTCCAGTCTCATCTACTGCTTCCTAGATCATGGGCAAGTTATTTTTCCTTTCCTCTTTCTTTCCTTTCCTTTCCCCTTTCCTTTCCCCTTCCCTTCCCCCTTTCCTTCCCTTCCCTTCCCCCTCCCCTTCCCCCTCCCCTTCCCCCTTCCTTTCTCCCTTCCCTTCCCTTCCCTTCCCTTTCCTTTCCTTTCCTTCCCTTTCTCTTTCCTTTCTTTTCCTTTCCTTCTTTCTTTCTTTTCTGTCTGTCTGTCTTTCCTTCTTTCTTTCTTCTCTTTTCTTTTTTAAAGATTTATTTATTTATCATATGTAAGTACACCGTAGCTGTCTTTAGACACACCAGAAGAGGGCATCAGATCTCATTACAGATGGTCTAAGCCACCATGTGGTTGCTGGGATTTGAACTCAGGACCTTCAGAAGAGTAGTCAGTGCTCTTAACTGCTGAGCCATCTCTCCAGCCTAAGTTATTTCATTTCTGTGGGTCACAATTTTCTCATTCATGTGTGAGCAAAAGTAACATTTATACTTTGTAAAACTGCTATGAATATTAGAAGGGATAATGAATCTTGACCACATGTCATAAATAAAATTACCTTCAATGCCTTTGTGTAAAATATCTGGTTTTCTTCTACAGATCATACAATTAGAATCATACAGTTATATTTATGTCAGAGCTGTTTCTAAAATGTATCTTTAATTTCAAAACAAATGCCTAACTTTAAGAATAATTAAGATCTTTCCTCCCAAAGAGAAAATATACACACTGAACCAGTCATTGATTACTGGGTAGAAAACAGAGTCAAGTTCCTGTTTCCTCACAATGTCAAAACGCACGAGGAGACTAAAGAGCGGACTTGGAACTTGATACACAAGCGCACAACTAATAGGCTTTATTGCCAGCTGCCAAACAGACTAACTCATGTTTTGTTTTATATAGTCTCAGAGTATAGCCAAGGCTAGCCTTAAACTTCATAAACTTCTTGTTGTTGCCTCCTCAAAGTTGGGATTACAGAGCTGTGCTACCACAGATAGCTCATAACATTTATAAAAGATTCTTTAAAAACTTTTATTACATTTTAATTAATTTATTCTGTATCCATGCATGTTTATGTATGTGGGCACTTATGCCAAGTTGCACATGTGGAGATCAAAGAACAACCAGTAGGAATTGGTTCTCTCTTGGTATTATGGAATCCAGGGATTGGAATTAGCTCACTAGGCTTGGTGGAAAAACTCTTATCTACTGAGACACCTGCTAGCTCTATACTATTGCTAAAGACTCAATTTCATTGCCTCCCACTCCACACCTAGAACTGGGAATTAAACCCAGAGGGTAAGCATCCTATACAAGTACTCTATATTCAAAAATCAATTTAAAAAGTAACTTCCTAAAGAAACTGTGAATGTCATCAGAATGGAAAATTTGATATTACTAGGTAAAAATATGTAAATCTTGCCTCCCCCACCACCCATCACTATAGCCCAGGCTGATAAAGCTTCTACCTCAGTCTCCAAAGTGCTGGGATTACAGGATATATTTGTGGTATTTTGAATGAGAAATGCCTCTCTACAAGCTCATGTATCTGAACGCTTGGCTTGGGAAGGTTTAGGAGTTATGTTCTCGCTGAAGGAAATAAGCACTAGGAACAGGCTTTGGGAGTTTACTGCTTGCTCCAGTTACAGTTTGCTCTCCCTACTCTGTGTTTCAGATGAGGATATAATTGCTCAGTTTCTTGCTCCAGAAGCCTATGCCATGTCCACCATATGGACTGACACATGTGCACGCACACGTACACACGCACAAACACACAAACACACACACGAGTGAGAGCACACCCTCCCTGTGCCTCTTCTACCTACTACTACTACATCCGAAGTAACAGGAATGAAAAGTATGTGAAACTAAAAAGGAAAAAAGATGCAGACAAAAGGAAGGATGAAAAAAATCAATTTAGAACCTGGAGAATAAAATCAGCAACATAAGAAAATCAACATGAAAATTGAGATTTGGGGTTAAAAATAAATCAAAATACTGGAAATGAAATACTCAATGAATCAATCAAATAAAAACCAAAGGAAGATCAGGAATAGACTAGGCCAAAAGAGAGAGTATGTCAATCAAGAACAGAGAACAAAGTCAAAGAAGTGCTATATTCATATCATAACATCCATAAGAGAAAAATATGAGGCCCACCGAGAAAGTTCAGAAAGTAAAGGCACTTGCCACGAAGCCTGATAACTGGAATTAGATCCCTGAGGCCAGTGAGATGGAAAGACAAAACTGACTTCTTCAAATTGTCCTTTTTGTCCTCTGTTCCCTATATGTAAACCAAAACTCACAATCTTCCACCCCAACCACCCCCACCACCCCCACAGAGAGAGGGAGAGAGGGGGAGAGGGGGAGAGGGGGAGAGAGGGAGAGAGAGAGAGAGAGAGAGAGAGAGAGAGAGAGAGAGAGAGAGAGAGAGAGAGAGAGAGAGACACTCTAATGGCTTACTGTAACTAACAAAACTATCTTTTTGGACAGAGAAGACACAAGCAAATCTCAGCATCTGTAGGAAAGTGAATCAGTATCTTATATCCTATATTCTCTGACCACAACGGAATGCAGTTACGAACACAACAGACCAATTTCACTAATGAACATAAACATAAGAAAACGTATTAAAACACTTGCAAACCAAAGTAAAAGTAGATGCAAAAGGATTAGACACCACTATTAAACTTACTTCATTCCATGGATTCACACACTCTCCACTAAGAACAATATGGTCCAAAGACTCAGACAGATACCTCAAAAATGCAAATAAGCCACTTAACAAAGCTCAACATCAGACAGACAGAACACGCCTCAGCATAATTAAGGCTATATTTGGGGAAATTCTGTAGTCAACACTATAGTAACTAAACATTTCCTCTGCCATCAGAAAAGACACGACTTTCTACTCTTCACTAGAGATCTTAGCTAGGGCAATAAACCAAGAGAATGAAAAATATAAAGGAATACAATCAGGAAAGGAGTAAGGTGAATGCAGGAATAAGTCAAACGGGGTCTACTTCACACAATAGGATCCTATACTATTAGAAGACTCTTAGATTTTAAAAACACTTTCAATAAAATACCAGAATACCATAGTAATATGCAAACATCAGTAGTGTTTCTACAAACCATATGAACCTAAGGAAGAAAATTCAAGGAAAAACAGTACCACTCACAATAACTTCTGTCCCCTCTCTCTCTTTCCCACAACCCCCTTCTCTCTCACACACATACCCCTTAAACAAGAAAGTGAAAGGTTTAGGAGACTGAAGACCCCAGATGTTTACAGTAAGGTAGCATTAATACATTAAGAATGGCTATATCACCATTAAAAACATTGACAGATTCAGGGTAATCTCCCTCACAATTCCAATGGCATTCTTTAAAGAACTAGAAAAAATAATAAAAATCCTATGGGAAAACTGAGGGTATGTGTACTGGGCTGGTTTTGTGTCAACTTGACACAGCTGGAGTTATCACAGAGAAAGGAGCTTCAGTTGAGAAAATGCCTCCATGAGATCCAACTGTAAGGCATTTTCTCAGTTAGTGATCAAGGGGGGAGGGCCCATTGCGGGTGATACCATCTCTGGGCTGGTAGGCTTGGGTTCTATAAGAGAGCAAGCCAGGGGAAGCAAGCCAGTAAGAAACATCCCTCCATGGCCTCTGCATCAGCTCCTGCTCCCTGACCTACTGGAGTTCCAGTCCTGACTTCCTTGGTGATGAACAGCAACGTGGAAGTGTAAGCTGAATAAACCCTTTCCTCCCCAATTTGCTTCTTGGTCATGATGTTTATGCAGGGATAGAAACCCTGACTAAGACAGTATGTGAAGGGGATTCTGGCCCTGTCATGTAATGCAGACACACTTGGTGTTTTGTTGAGGACTCGATGTTTGGAGAGAGCACAGAGCTAGCTGTGCAACCATTAGTAGGTCCCATGCCCTTGCTGATCTTCACTTTATTGAGAGAGGCACAGCAGAGAACTTCTCCTGGCTTTTAGGCTAGATCGTGACACTGCTGCTGATTCACGTCTGGTGTCCTGACAACAGAGATTGGAATTGCCCCAATGAACTACTTCTAAACAGGTCCACATCCCCTCGTCCTATTTACCATCTTTTCTCCCCTACCTTTGGACAGGGGGTTAGAAAAAGGATTGAAGGCATTGAGAGCCCTTATTAAAAGTAGTTTTTAAAAATTTAAGCCTACAGTTATGGTTCATTTGCGAGCTTTAACTATTGAATTTTACTTAGGATTTCCATTATTGTGGAGAAAGGTAACTTCTAAAAATGCCTGGGGTTGGCTCCAATAGTCTGGGACAGTTCATCAATAACAGTGCAGTCCCATACAAGAGTACTTCCATTTCATGTAGCTCCATCACTCTAAACATCTCAGCTCCACTTAGTAACGTCTGATGATCCACATACCATGTGCACTCCACTCCATTCATCCTTTTGCTAAGCCACCATCACTATGGGAATAGTAGTGCCTACAGCCTTTTGTATCGTCCTATCACCCTGTGCTATGCAACCAACCTACTCATTCTGAAACTTAAAGAACATCTGTTCCTTCTCTCTGCAATTCTTCTGTACTTCACTTTGCAGCTAAAACCAGTAGTGAGTCATCAAACTAACTCCAAGAAACACTGGTGGAGAAACATTAAAACGTTTTAATTTCAACTGTGTTCATACTCAACTTTCAGCTAAAAAATGTGAAACTCACTGTACCAACCATAATTGACATACCTGGTTGAAAAAAAAATTCTGCAAATGGGATTAACTTCTGTTTTATGAACTAATTAATACTCAAATACACAGGGTATTTGTTTATACATCTAATTTCCTACCAGCTGATTTTCAAAAAACTGAAATGGAATTCTAAACTGTTAAAACCTATGATAGCTTTGACCCAACCTCTTGGACATTAAGAGACAATCAAGGGTGTTGGAAACAGGAAACTGCAAGGCCAGCTTATGTTTAGATGACAACACGGCACTAATGTGGATATCAGGGATGAGTCAGAACACGGCTGGAACTGGACATGGGGTCTATGAGTCAGCATAAAACGGCTGATACCTGATGTCCAGGGAACCCCAAAGTAAACAGTGATGTAATGTTATATAACTATTCTTGGCAGAGTGCCACATTTGTGTGATTCCTTATAAATGTGGCTTGAGGCCAGAGGGCAGAGACCTTTTCTGCTTTTGCCAGCCTTCTTGTGTGTGTTTATCTGCAGGCCTGTGTGTGTGTGTGTGTGTGTGCCTGCCAGCGACTGCCTGCCAACCAGCCTATACTTTGGTGAGTACAGTGGGTCTTATCTGCTCTCTTCACCTCACATAATCTTCAACCTCCAAATGTTCTGTGACCTTCCTCCTTTGCTGGCACTGAAATGCAGATCTCGTTCATACCTAACACAATGAGCAGGATACAACTGTAGTGCAAAAACAAAACAAAACAACCAACCGAAACCCCCAAAACAAAACAACAAAACCCAAGCAGTGAACTGGACTCCTCAGCATTGGGAGAAGAGCAGAGGGACTGCTGAGAAAGGAAACTGCTGTTTCGACTGAAAGCTTTCTCGGCACGCTTGACTGTGAGATGACTCTGAGAGCTACAAGCTGAGAGAGAGAGAGAGAGAGAGAGAGAGAGAGAGAGAGAGAGAGAGAGAGAGAGAGAGAGAGAGAGAGAGAGAGAGAGCGCAAGTGCTGAGTATGTGATTTAGAGCACGACCTCACTCAGACCTTTTATCAAGAGAAATAACACATGAAGCTCAGGAGCACTGGCTTTTCAGCGCTGACGGTGAGGGAGATGAAGTTAGCCTCTATTACCACCTACCCTTTAAGCAGTGCCTCCTTGTCCCAAGACCACTAAATGGATAGTCACTATTGGGTGATGAATGGAGTAAAGCAACATGCACATGGTATGTGGATCATCAGACGTTACTAAGTGGAGATGAGATGTCTAGAGTGATGGAGCTACACGAATGGAAGTACTCTTGTATGGGACTGCACTGTTACTGATGAACTGTCCCAGACTAAATGGAGAATCACTAATCACCAACTAACCAGCTGGTATAGGTTGATGATGGTGAACTACCAGAGACTGAATAAAGGAAATTCCTACATGGACTAAATACAGATAGTCCAAGAGTAAAAATGCACAAGTCAGTTAATAAATCAATCAGTCTCTCAAGAATGACAGACAGACAGACCCAGACACACACACACCCAGACACCCAGAACCAGACCCAGACCCAGACCCAGACCCACACACAGAGTGCCAGGCTCTCCCACAGGTCATTTGAGAAGCACTGTATGTCCTGTGTTAAAACAATAGACCTCAGTGCTCAGAGCTGCAGTGTGCTCCCCCATGGCCTATTACTTGGCAGGGCTACCACAGGCGGGGCTCCCAGCACTCTCCAAATATAAACAAGTGTTTTGGACCTCAGCAAGTAGGGATCCATGGCTGAGAATATCCTAGGGGTGAGGCCAATACGTCCAGTTAGTAAGGGACCTAAGAACACCAGAGACCTCTTGTTGAGCTCATTATTCATTGGTTCCCCAACCCCAACTCCCAATATACAAAGGGTATTGCCCCTTGTTAACGCTGGAGCTGACTGTACTTTTAGTCCACTAGAACCAGAATGCTTTCTTGGCCAGTGGTATACACATATGGCTATCATGACCAAATCATCAAGGCCAAGCCACTGACTTCAATCTTGGACATTGGCCACTTAGAGTTTTGGCCATTTGGCCCCTCAGCCATGTCCAACATTATGCTCTCCTACAGCTCAATACATCCTACGGGTGCACATTGTGAGGAATGGCAACCCTCTAAGCAATCACCAGGAAGTTCACACTTTTGAGTGAGGACTGTGAAGACCGTGGAGAGGGATCACCATCAAACTTGAAAAGTAGTGGTCTTCAAGTACCAGTACTAGCTGCTGAGGGTCACGCCGGTGGACCAAGGCCAATAAATACTTCTACAATGCCTAGTACAGAAACCAAATGAAATCTGAAAAGTGACTGTAGAGCAAAAAGCAGTAGACATGGCTCAGTGGATAGAGTGAATGTCTCCTGAGTGTGATGTCTAGAGTTCAGAGGCCCAGCATCCAGGCAAAGGCAGTGGCCTCCTGTAATGCCAGCTTCTGGAAACTGAGGCAGGGGATCCCCAAGGCAAGCTGGTCAGCTAGACTCGATGGAATTGGTGAGTTCTAGGTTCAGCAAGAGATCCTGCTTCAATAAGCAAACTGCAGAGTGATAGAAAAACACCTGAAATAGACTGTGGCTTCCATGGATACCTGCACACACATTAGCAAATAATAAAAAAAGAAATAAAGACAGAAACATAAAGGAATAAAGGTACTTATCACCAAGCCTGATGTTCAGTCTAGAGGACTCATGTGGTGGAAGAAGAGGATTCTAGAAAGTTACCTTCTGCTCTCTACTCATTCCCTGTGCTACATCCATGTGCATGTGAATACACACACCCACACACACCCAAAATAAATGAAAAAAACAAATAACATTTTAAAAAGTCAGTTCTGACTAGGAGAAATACACAACATGGTATACTTTAAAACAGGATTTTCTGGATACAAAAAGAAAAATACTTCAAAACTATATTAAGAAGACATTGTAATTAGATTCCTGTAGCACCTCAGGGATTCACAAGTATTCTCAATGTACGAACTCTCAGCTCTTCCTATTAAGCAATAATGAATGTAAACACTCACAGTGACTAAGTGGCAGAGGTGAGATCTGGAGCACTGAGCTCCTTTATACTCCATTCTAGTTTAACTGCAAGCAAAGCCAGTCATTCTTTTCTTCAACTTTTGTGGTAAAAGTCATTTAGTGAAGCTACAAAAACTAGAGATTATTTTGGTCTACTATACAAGCAAAACACAGAAGACATCAAGGACTTTAAGATGTACTACTATATATATATACATATACATATACATATACATATATATATATATATATATATATATATATATATCTCCACATAAATTCTACATGAACAGAGATTATTTTAAAGAAGAATACATTGAATTTGGGCATGGGTGGTACACATTTGTAACCCCAACACTTGGGAGGTAGAGGAAAAAGGAGCAGAAGTTCAAAGTCAGCTTCAGGTACACAGTTGGTTTCAAGTCAGCCTGAGCTGTATGAGATTCATCATTCATTAGTAAACAGATAAACAGATGCACTGAAATAACACTCAACATATATTACCCGAGTGCCTTACTCCATATTACCCAGTCATCCACATACTCCAAATCTGCAAAACTGAAATGCTAAAAGCATCCACACTTTACTAGTATGAGGACCTATTTTAATAATATCAAAACTGTCTCTGTAACATATTTCCATCTGGTAATAATACTAAAGTTATAAATGTGCTCTGTGTTATGTTAGCAATCAGGAAGTAGAAGGATCCTTAGCTACACATGGAGTCTTGAGTCCAGCCTTGGGGTACATGAGACTTTACCTCAATAATTTAAAAAATATAGCTGCTATTATTTGCTTTTTAAAAATTACTATTTGTTTTATTTTTTACAGTCCAGTCATGGACTCCTTCCTGGTCCACCATCCCACTATTCCTCATCCAATTCTCCCTCCTCATCTCCAAGAAAATGTTCCCCACCCCCCAGCCCCCACCTGACCCCTGCAACACCTCCCCACTCCCCAGGGCCTCAAGTCTCTCCAGGGTTAGGGACCTCCTCTCCATTATGGTTAGGGACCATTGTTGGGGAGTTGGACAACAGACTGTAAGTCATCAACAAATCCCCTTACTATATAGAGACTACCCATAAGTTCTGTGACTCTTGAGAACCCTGACTAATACAGAAGTTGGTACCTGAAGTGGGGTATTCCTGTGACAACCTGACCATATTTTGGGGAGGATTATTAAAATAGGTCCTCATACTAGTAAAGTGTGGATGCTTTTAGCATTTCAGTTTTGCAGATTTGGAGTATGTGGTCACACCAGGCAGTCCTCTGCTATACATGTATGGGGCCTCAGACTAGCTAGTATATGCTGCCCGGTTGGTGGCTCAGTGTCTGAAAGATCTTAGGGGTCCAGGGTAGTGAGACTGCTGGTCTTCCTACAGCAGGTCTGGTAGAAAAAGTATGTGCTGAAGCCATCTGGCCCTGGGCTTTTTTTGGTTGGGAGGTTTTTAATGACTTTTATTTCCTTAGGGGATAAGGACCTGTAGTGGCTCTTTCTGGTTGTCAACTTGACTATATCTAGAATGAACTACAATCCAGAATTGGAAGGCTCACCTGCGATCCTAATCTGGAGGCTGGGAGATACAAGTTTCTGACCTGGATCTTAGCATGAAGATCTTGAGGCATAGTGGCTATGAATCCCAGAAGACTAAAGCAGGGATCTCAGAGTTCAAGGTCATCTGGGACAAAGCAAGTCCCAGATCCAGGCTTGGTGGCAAACACCTTCAATCTGGGCCACACCTTCTGCTGGAGACCTACGTAAGGATGTTGGAAGAAGGAAGGTCTCTCTCTCTCCTTTGCCTGCTTGCTGTGTGGGACTGAGCAACTGCTAGATCCTTGGGCTTCCATTCACAGCTGCTGCTGACCATTGTTGGGGAGTTGGACAACAGACTGTAAGTCATCAACAAATCCCCTTACTATATAGAGACTACCCATAAGTTCTGTGACTCTTGAGAACCCTGACTAATACAGAAGTTGGTACCTGAAGTGGGGTATTCCTGTGACAACCTGACCATGTTTTGGGGAGGATTGTGGAAAGACTTTGGAACTTTGAGCCAGAAGAGCCACTGGGATGTTAAGAGCTCTGTGGGATGTTCTGTAGGAGCTTGGAAAATAATGTTGGGAACAGCTGAAGGTGGAGGTCTGGCTTTTGAAATTTCAGAGGGAAGATAAAAGATGCTTATCAGGGCCATGTTGTTTTGATTGTGAAGATTCTGTGGTTTTGGTTATCTGGGGCTGAAGAATCAGCTGTGATTAACAAAATACCAGAACTACTAAAGCAAAACCTTTGCATTACTAGGACAATTGGTGCTGGTTAGCTGGAGCTAAGAAATTAGGGGTGATTAAGAAGAGACCAGTATCACTGAGGTGAAATCTTCTGGGAAGTGTCTTCTGAGAGCACAAAGAGGCTGTGTTCCAGAGATAGCCAAGGTTGTATCCTGCTGCAGTTGGATTTGGCAATGTGTAAGTGTCACTCAGGTGGTACTGGTTTTGAAGGCCTGAAAGGATCATGAAGAGAAGCTGAGGCTCAGCACTGTGTGAGGCCATGGAAGACCATTGGTGAAGGTGCAGCCTCAGTTGCAATTGATGGCCTGGGACTGAAGGGGTCATGCAAGGGAGTTGAGGCTTGGCACCATGAAGAGAGCCTATGAGAGGCTATTGGTGAAGCCTAGCTGTAGCAGAAGACAGCAGTGCTTTGGAGATGCCAATACCATGAGATAACCACCAAGACAGCAGCAGCAGTGGAATACAGGTAGCTGAAGCCTAGTAGACAAGGTGTGTGCTACAAAGGCTGGAGCTGGAGAAGTGACCCAAGTCCTTGGAGGAGTCTAGAAGATCATGAGTGGATCTTAGATATTGGACAGTTGGAGTTTGATTTTGATTGTGACTGTGTCCTGAAATTTTTCCCTCTTGAAGGAAGAAAGTATTTTAGTGGAGCTGACAGTTAAGAGACTTTGAATTTCAAAATGACTTTGAATTTTAAAAGATATTGGATATTTAAAAGGGATTGAACTTTTAAGATGTAAAGGCTGTGGGACCCTTAAAGTTATTTAGATGTTGGAGATGAATAAGAAAGTAAGGGTTGAGGCTTAATAGTGATGTGTTTGTGTATCAGGTTGACAAGGGGTCAATTATACTGGCTGGTTTTGTGTGTCAACTTGATACAGGCTGGAGTTATCACAGAGATAGGAGCCTCCCTTTAGGAAATGCCTCTATGAGATACTGCTGTAAGGCATTTTCTCAATTAGTGATCAAGGGGAGCGGGCCCATTGTGGGTGGTGCCATCCCTGGGCCGGTAGTCTTAGGTTCTATAAGAAAGCAGGCTGAGCAAGCCAGGGAAAGCAAGCCAGTAAGTAACAGCCTTCCATGAACTCTGCATCAGTTCCTGCTCCCTGACCTGCTGGAGTTCCAGTCGTGACTTCCTTTAGTGATGAACCTGCAACTGGGATAAATGCTTAGGATAAGGACTTGAGCAAGACAACTTACTGATAAATTATCTAAGACACGATGATAAGAATCCTAAGACTGGGAGGCCAGAAAGACGGCTCAGCAGTTAAGAACATGCAGAGGATCTGAGTGCAGTTCCTAACTGCAGCTGCAAGGGAGCTGAGTTCAGTTCCTAACTGCAGCTGCAAGGGAGCTGATGTCCTTTTGGCTTTTGAGGGCACTGAACTCATACACACACAAACTCACACATCAACACATGCATAGACACAAAATTTTAAACAACAACAACAACACTTAGTTTGACTGGGCAAGGTGACAGGTGCCTGGTATGGGTGAGAAATTAAGAGCCCAAGATCATCCTCAGCACACAAAGAGCTCGGGTGCACTCTAGGCTCCATTAAAACCTCTCACAAAAAGGAAAAGATTAAGGCTAATCTGTGGTTAAGGCCTGAACTCTTACTGAACTCTTACTGATAGCTACCAACATTGCTATCCAAAGCACCCATGCTGGAGAAATCCGCAATAGTGTACTTTCTAGAATTCTGTTCAGTAAGTACCATACAACTTAATAACAATGTGTAATTGTGTGTATGTTTCCATGTGTGTCCACATATTCATGTGAAGGCCAGAGGTTGACATCCAGTGCTTCCCCAGTGACTCCCTTACGACTACTGAAGGGCAGGGGCTCTCTCTCCCAGAACCTGGAGCCCCATGCTTGCCCCAGGGACCTGTCTTTCTCCCAGTCTTAGAGACTGGAATTACAGGAAGGAACTGAAGTCACACTCTCCCATCTGCATGGCAAACACTTACCTACTGTGCCACTTCTCTGGACCATGATGTGAATATGTTAGGATCTCTAAAGTAACAGCTCCCTTATTTTGGAGATCTGAAGGATAAGTTAACAGCTATTTTGTAGAAAAAGAAATCTTCAAAGCTTCAGTGATGAGTCTGTTGTTGTTCACTTCTTTTTCTTACTAATCTTGCTTTCAAAATCTAGATAACTTCTTCAATCCTTATTATTATAAATCCAAGACACTGAAAATGCTTCCTTCCTCATTATTAACAGAACTATGAAAAACTTAGTCATCATTCAATGAGTATGTCATATAAATCTAAATCTGATGCAATTGCTTTCTCTCAAATTCTCACCCACCTCCACTTCTTATTTTTTCATTAAGGGGAGATTTGATCTTTATGTCTTTCTCTATCCTCAAAGTACATGAAATCACTTGGAAGACAGAGGAGGTGTAGAAGGCTCCCTTCTGTTCTTTAGAGTTAGAAACTTTGAAGCAGAAAATGGCTTTACAGTTTTATAAGACATCCTTACTCTCATTTGTATCTTCATTCCATCTCTACCCTCTACCTAGCAACTGTGTATAGTCTCTGTCTTGTTCTCCTCTCCAAGGCCAGTCTTAAGGGCTAGCTAGCTTCCATTCAGGGGCAACAGCTTCCTTACGGTCACAAGTGTGGCATTTTCCTACTGGAAGCATATGGCAGCATGAGCTGGAGGAGTCTTATTCTGAAGCAGGATTTGCCAAGCTGTGAGTCAGTCGCAACAGAGAAAAGTCTATGGGCTGAGTCCAGCACTGCAAAATCAACCAAGACACAACAGGATGGCTCAGTGGTTAAACAGGCAATTGCCACCAAGCCCGAGGACCTGAGTCCCACGCCCAGAAACCATATGGCAACTCCTCAAAACTACCCTCTGATCCTGTGTGTGCCTCCATCATGATGAACACATGGAAACTAAACTTAAAAAAGCAAAAGCAAAAGCCCTAACAGTGTGACGTCACGTGTGCTTTGAAGTTCAGTTTGGGCTGTGTATCTATACGCACATGGAAAGCCTGACAGGAGCACATTTCCCTCTCTCCTGAGACAAGGGCTCATCAGAAATATGCCTTCTATAGTCCTAAAATATGCAAGGCATTAGAGATTTAAAATATGAATATAAGCATTAGTTTATTTAAATAATAATGTTGATCTAATACATCAAATAAGTACCCATGCCAACCCTGACACAGGTTTTCTTTCTTTTGATGTCAACTTGTGGCAATCCTCCCGCTTTAGCCTTCCAAGTAGTGAGATTATGGACATGAGACTCCATATATGTTCCAAATATATTTTAAACAATCACTAGTTAGCAAACATAACAAATTATTTCCAGTAGTCTTTTATACAATAGAAGGATCCAAAATCAGTATTTTACTAGACTAAAATTAAAACTTACAGGTTAACCATCAAGGGTGTTTCTAAGTAACAACCTTAGTACAAAATATTTTAAAGAAAAAGAATTCTAAATTTAAAAAAGACTTATCTTTATTATCGTGTGCCTACCACCCCACACCCTACTAAGGCTCCAAGTGGTATGTAGGTGGCCTCAGGGGCCAGAGAAGGCACTTAATCCCCTGGAGCTGACCAGTTGTAAGCTGCCCAGTGTGTATGCTGGGAACCACACCTGCGTTCTCAGAAAGAACACAGTGTTCTTAACCTGTTAACCCTCTCCAGCCCCAGACAGTTTTTAAAAATGGAAGAAAAGAAAAAAAAAATGAAGATGAGATAAATATTTTTACCCACTATTTGTGCACCTGGATGCAGAGAGCAGGCAACCTACATTTTCTTGGCTACTGGGAGTTTGTTTTTGTTTTGTTTTGTTTTGTTTTTTAAATGAAAGCCTCATTCCAGTGAGTGACTGTGAGTAGGGATACCTAGTTCCTCAAGTGATGACTGAAAAAGAAATGCCTTAGAAAAAAAGAATCCTGAGTAATGCTTACAATTCTTTTCAGAATTTTGCTAAGTAGAACTCACATTTAAAATATGGCAGTTTGGGGGCTGGAAAGATGGCTCAGCGGTTAAGAGCACTGGCTGTTCTTCCAAAGGTCCTGAGTTCAATTCCCAGCAACTACATGGTGGCTCACAACCATCTGTAATGGACATCCAGTGCCCTCTTCTGGTGTGTCTGAAGACAGCGACAGTGTACTCGTATACATGAAATAAATAATTCTTTTTTAAAAAGTTTAAAAAAATGGCAATTTTATACCTCAATATCAAAGACAGACATTACCTCAGAGTAAAGGGTTGGAAAATGATTTTCTAAGCAAATGGACTCATTCTAATATGTGACAAAATAGACTTCCAAGCAAAGTTAATCAAACGAGACAAAGAAGGACACTTTATACTCATCAAAGGAAAACTCCATCAAGATGCTATCTCAGTTCTGATCATCTATGCCCTATAAATTCAAGGGCATGTAATCGGTAAAGGCAGACAACGTCCTGACTAGAACACCAATAGTGCAGGCACTGAGACAGACAACTAATAAACAAGACCTCATGAAAACGAAAAGCTTCAGTAAGGCAAAAGGCACCATCAATAGGAAAAAACCAGCAGCCTAGAGAATGGGAGATTTTGATAATTCTACCTCTGACAAAGGGCTAATTTCTAAAATATATTTTAAAAATTCAAGAAATTAGACATCAACTAACCAAATAACCCAATTTAAAAATGGGGTACAAATCAAATCAGATAATTCTCAACAGAGGTATCTCAAATGGCTGAAAAGTGCTGAAAGAAAGATGTGCAATGCCCTTAATCATCAGGGAAATGCAAACCAAATGACTCTAATTCCATCTTACACCTGTCAGAATGGCTAAGATCAAGAACACAAGTGACAGCTCATGCTGGCAAGGATGTGCAGCAAGGGGAATGCTCCTCCATTGCTGGTGGAAGTGAAAACTTGAACAGCTACTTTAAAAATTAATGTGATGGTTTCTCAGAAAATTGGGAATCAAAACTACCTCATGAACCAGCTAATACCACTCCTAGGCAAATAGCCAAAAGATGTTCCATACTTCCACAAATACACTTGTGTTCAACTATGTCCATAGCAGCTTTATTCATAATAGCCAGGAAAACTGGAAACAACTTAGATGACTGTCAATGAAAACTACATAAATAAACTGTAATGCATTTACACAATGGAGTATTACTCAGATAGATAGATAGATAGATAGATAGATAGATAGATAGATAGATAGATAGATAGATAATGGAGTATTACTCAGATAGATAGATAGATAGATAGATAGATAGATAGATAGATAGATAGATCGAGATATACACACATAGATAAAGATATATAGAGATATAGCTGTGTGTGTGTGTGTGTGTGTGTGTGTGTGTGTGTGTGTGTGTGTGTGTAAGCAAGAGGAAAACAGGCAGGAAGTAGGAAGAAGTAGTAGGTGCAGTTTGTCCCTGCTTGGACAAAGGCAAAAAGTACATAGTCCGTGGACACTGCCTTTATTAGCACAGGTCTAAGGTAACACACAGCCACTCTCTGAGAATCCTGGTATGGATCTGGCTAAGTGTTCATCAGGACAGTATTTTTAAATAAAGCATGCTTCAAATCTGGTTCAAGATTTGTGGTAGTGGTCTTATTTTCACCCAATGGCATTAACATTTTTCTGGAGGTTTCCAATGAGTTCAGACCACCACCTATGCAAACTCAAAAGCAGGATCTTCACTACAAACTACAGTGCTGGGGGGGGGGGGGGGCGCTCAGGAGGTGCAGTCTTCCAATGTTCCACTGCTCCTCAAAGTGCTTTTGTTTTTCCTGCAGAGTAAACTGCAGTGCTGAGAAAAGTGGCCGCCATCTACAGAGGCCTCCCCAAGTAAGTCACAGTCTGGTTATGTGATGTGGGATCTCAGTCTGGGATGTAGACAGGTTTGACAGGACCCAAATACACTCTGGCTCAGGTCAAAGAGCAAGATGTCACCTGCCTGGTTCTAGCTGTTTAGAAAGCTTTGTCAGTGTGTGTGTTTTCTGGTCTGTCTGTAAGTTTTATTGCAAATGTGGTAGTCAAGATGAATATGGGTCAGTTGAATGTATGAATGATGGTAGCTACATGTTTTGTGTCTGACTGGTCTCGTTTGAGTACGTGGACTTTTCTGTGTTATGTACTATTGCTTTGTTTTTGCTATCTCTGCTGCCACCAGCCACCAACGCTAAAGCCACTTGCCATGGCTACTTTGATGGCCAGGGCTAAAAATTAATCTCTGGGCTTTCTGGTCCCTGGATTCAGGTTACCAGGACTCTAATGTCTTTTGGGGTAGGTAATATTAAAGTTGTTCTATGCTGTTCTACTTTATTGAAAAGCTAGCTCTGGAGTTGGCCCTCTCTTCTCTATACCCAATCATGCTTTTAAAAGCATTTTCTTCTATGTTCTGTGTCAGGCAAGCCACCTGATTCTGTGATAGGGAAAAGAGAACAAAGAAAAACAGCCAAAAATTGGACTACTGGTTTCATTTACTGCCTAATACCTTTGCTAAGATATAAACCTTATCTCAAGATTTGTAAGACTATCATGGAAACTTTCTGTACCTCAAGATTTGAAAGTTTACTGAGTATGGCTAAAATTGCAGCAAAAAAATTAACTTAAAACTTGTAACACAGGGTGTTTGTTGAAAGTTTAAAATCTATACTTAGATATCTTTTTTTTTTGGGGGGGGGGTTTCGAGACAGGGTTTCTCTGTATAGCCCTGGCTGTCCTGGAACTCACTTTGTAGACCAGGCTGGCCTCGAACTCAGAAATCCACCTGCCTCTGCCTCCAGAGTGCTGGAATTAAAGGCGTGCGCCACCACGCCTGGCTCTATACTTAGATATCTTAAAGAAACCATGTGAGGTAGTGACACCATGTTGGGATATAAGCAACATGTGGCTTGCCTTATCTGCTGTCCCCAGTCAGGACAGAAGCAGCCACAGAGCTGGCAGCCATCTTTGCTAGAGCTGGAGAGGGTGAATGTCAGGAGACGTCACCACCGTCTTGATGGAAAGGTATCCATATGATAGACAACAAGCAAGGAGGTCTCCAAGATATTTTCAACTAGTATGGAGTTTTATATGGTAATTTCTGTCCTGAAAACAAAGTCATAAAAAATGAGGTTTATGAAAGATAACATTTAAAACAGTTCCTTCTTTAATAAGGTATTAAAGCTGCATCTCCATGCATTTATATACAAGAAAATACCTTGTGCTGGTAGCCTAATGTTATAATGTAGAGTCATCCAGGTAGTACTGGTTTTAAAGTCATAAAGGGGTCAGTCATGAAGAGCAGCTGAGACTTCGCATTGTGTGGCAGGGCTGAAGTTTCTAAAAAGAGCCCAGGAGAGGTATTCCAGCAGTTTTGGGAATGCTTGCGCCAAGTGATGGCCCCCAGAAACAAAAGCCATAATAAAATGGAGCCAGATGGAGCACAGAAGACAGGCTCTAAGCACTGCCAAGGCTGGGGCCAGAGAGGTGACCTAAGCCTCTGGGGGAGGCCCAGAGACTATGAAAGAATACCAGACACCGAGCACTGAACTGTTTGCACTGCTGAAATTTTGGTTTTGCCTTATTGTGGTTCTACCCTGTTTCTTCCCACTTAAAGTAAAATAGGGTACTTTAAAAAGGGTACTTTATTTTTGATATTGCAGGAGCCTACAGTTTAGAACTTAAACTTCTTTAAAAGGAAGTATAAATTTTAAAAACTGGATTAAAGATCAGCAGATCAGCTTTTAAAATATTTAAATTTTTAAGGCTATGGGACATTTATAAAATGTTTTCTGCTATGATGTCCTTATTAATATGTAATCTTAAAATAAATAAATAAATAAATAAATAAATAAATAAATAAGTAAATGGCTACTGTTGTGGCAACTGCTATAAGCACCAAACACCAGAAACTAGGATATTGCTATTTTATGATGCAGCAAGATAATGTCCTAAGCAGTCTGGCAAAGAGCCCATAGAATATTGTCTCTTCTTACCTAACGTCTATCCAGGCTAGCAGAAACTGATTTGCAGATGTAGGTCTAACCACCTTGCCTTCGATAACCTTGTTAATAAGCTTTAGATGGTTTGATAAACTGAGTCATAACAGAAACTATATTACTCTAAAATGGTACACACTAAAAAGCACCAGGAAAGGAGTTGCCAGTCTCCTTATGGACTGTGTGATTTAAAGACTGATTTTTATACTAAAAGAGCTTCAATTCAGAAAATATTCTCTTATAAGGCTCAAACTCAGTGGAGATAAAACTGTAAATTCTTAATCTTATGAAAATGTACTAATTGTTATAAACTGTTAAAGATGGTTAAGACATGGAAGCTGACAGTCAGAACTATACTTAGTCATGCTAAGTTCAAATGTAATTAATTATAGGGATGACTTATTTAGTCTCCTGAAGCCCAAGGTTCTCAAGGTTAAACCTAACACACGTACACTTAATAGGTGGTCCTCTCACTCTTCAGAGAGCTTCTGACTATGGCACTTTAGATGTTTACTTAAAAAGCTTCCCAGTATATGAGAAATTAGAAGGAACTCTAAGGTCTCCAAATAGAGTGGGACACCCGCTATCCTATCTAGGTTGTAGTAACAGTAATCACTGAGAAAAACTTCCCTATGTCTTTCTTACCTGTTACCAGGAATC
Organism: Mus caroli; assembly: GCF_978045245.1. Lineage (NCBI taxonomy): Eukaryota > Metazoa > Chordata > Mammalia > Rodentia > Muridae > Mus > Mus caroli. Next base: position 121,084,595 of record NW_028227261.1, read on the forward strand.
TGCACAAGGCTGTGAATACTGTTGGGTTGACTGCTCTACTCTGCTTGATCAAATAAAGGCCAGCCTCTCAAGTTCCTAGGAAAATCTCTAGGACCTGGACCTGGGTCTGGCAGCCAAAGGCCAATACTGCTCTGCTGTGTGGTTCAAGATCAAATGTTGTCCTGTACGACAGGTGAATACTGACTGTTGCCACCAATGAAGCCACTGAGACCACATTATCCTAAGGCCACCAACTAGGTGAGTATGTCTCTGCAATTTAATTGATACATAGGCCATTTAGATTATACTTCCTACTAAAATTTATCCTTCTCAGACCTCTGATGGCATTTAAGGCAAAGAAAATGTAGATTTATCAGTTTAACAGCAGCAGGCAATCAGCTCCTTCCTAGAGGCTGCAGCTACCTTCCTTGTAAGTTCATTTCATATGTAACAATCAGGCTTTGCTTTTTCCTTGAGCTACTGTGAGACCCTGGCTTAAAGCTTTTCTCCCTGAAAGGTAGAGCCCCTAAAACATTTCCCCAGGCTCGTTTTCCCTGATCTTTAAAAATACAGCTAGAAAGAAGCTCTTTGTTCTCTATAGCCAGCAAAAGGCTTTTTTGTTTCTATACCTTACAACCAGAGATGCCTGCCTTCCTGTGCCGAGGACACGGAAATAAAAATTCAGAAAGAACTCACTCCTCATTCCTGCCTTGTAAATGTCACCAAAGACACCCAGAAGAGAAAAACTCCTCCCAACTCCTCCCAATTCCTCAGCTAGCTGTTAAAAGCCCCTGTCGAACACCCCTGCCCTGCAAGGTGCCAGGGATTCGTCCTCAGCTAGCTGATAATAAAACCTCTTGAAGCTTGCATCAGGTGTGGTGTTGGCCAGCTCATCCCGGGACTTGAGCGGAGGCCCAGCATCCAGGGTCTTACACTACTAGATCTTCTGCTGAGAAAGGCAGACAGGTTTGCCTTGCTAGCAGACTTTATAGTAAAGACTAAACAAGTTTCAAATGTAATTTTTTTTACTATTCCTGTACTTAAAAGAACTTGCTTTGCAATAACTGCTCTCAATAATAACTACTTGTGTCTCTGGTAAACAACTAGTGAAATTAAAAGGCTTTGGGTATATTTAAGTTCTGAGGACGTCAAAGTGTGAGTAATTCTGAGTGTCTAAGAAACTGTTTTAAGGTATGTAATACAAGTTGTAGAAGCCTAAGACACATTTAAGTAATAAGAATGTTTCCGATTTCCTCCCTCCTCGTTATGCTATTGCTATATTAAGGTTTCTAAACGTCAGAGTTTACCTTGATCAGTGAAGTTTGGGAAGATGGTAAGCTCTACTACTACTACTACTCACAAGCTCAAGATTCCACTTTCCCTTTGGTTACCTTCAAAGTACAGACTTAAAAGGGCTTCTCCAGGGCTGGAGAGATGATGCACTCACTGACTGCTCTTCCAAGAGGTCCTGAGTTCAATTCCCAGCAACCCCATGGTGGCTCATAACCATCTGTAATGGGAATCTGATGCCCTCTTCTGGTGTGTCTGAAGACAGAGACAGTGTACTTACATACATGAAATAAATAAATAAATCTTTAAAAAAGTGCTTCTCCTCAAGCTTAAAACACCTCTGCCCAATCCATACATATCCAACTCTCTGGACAGAGAAAGGAATTTTCATGCTTTTTAAGTCAGGACATAGCTTTTGCTATGACTCAAAGGCACGAGTCTACTCCAGCTGTTTTACAGAGACACCTGTTAGCTGCTTTCTTCACATTGTAGATTTTAGTGTAGGTTGCAAACAGTGGTAATGCTATTATAGCTAGAACTTTTATTTCTTTGTAAACTAAAAAATGTATGTAAGCTTCAAGGAGTTGAGGAAACCATACAAGTTGGAACCACCTCTCACAGGTCAAACAGACTCCAGATAAGTACAGGCTAAGTTTCCTACCTTCCCTACCTGCTAGTTCCTGAGGGGGTGATTATGCAAGCCCCGCCTCCTTGGGACACCTCCCTCCTCCAACTACAAGGACTATGGGCCTGAAAGTTCCAAATGTAAGACTTTCCTTTATATTCCTAAACTAACTTCTGTGCCCAGTCTATATCCATCTCAGCAGATTTCCACTTGGCTGACAGACACCATGCAGAAAACAGCTGCTGACTACAAACTGTTCCACCTGGTTGCCAGGATGTATGCCTGCCTCAACTGGGCAAAGGCAGGAAGAACAAGGGCGTGTCTAATCATGGAACTAACAGTTTGTAGCCATTCTATGGCAATTCCTGAGTATAGACCTGACCAGTATCTGTCACCCTGGCCAGCATTTAATAAAGCTTACTTCAAATTTGGCTCAAAATTTATGGTAGTGGTCTTACTCTTGACCAGTGGGATTAACAAAACATTAACAGAAAGCTACAATAACAAATAAAAAGAAAAGGTTCAAATCTTCCCTTTTATTGCTGCCTTGCTTTTTTTTTTTTTTTTTTCCATTGCCCTCCCTCTCTGGTATGTATTTAATGTGTATGTGGGGCAGGAGAGACACACACATTCAAATATGGACGTATGCTCTCTTATGTGCCAGAGCACACATCTGAAGGTAGAGGTGTCACCTTCCACACATAGTGCCTATGTTTGCAGTTGAGTACTCTGCCTCTCATCTCGCCATGAGCACTGGATTATATATAACCTAGCATAGCCAGCTTTCTGTGGTGCTGCGGATTCAAACTCAGGCCCCTCACACTACACAGGAAGTGTTTCACCTGCTGAGTCATCTCCCAGCCCCACTTTTTCTTTCATTTCTTACAACAATGCTAACTAGAATTACTCACCTCTTACAAATGATTTCACTATTTATGTGTCTAGGTGCCCACAGAGGCCACAAGAGGAGCTGGATCTGCTGGAGCCAGAGGTAGAGCTAGTTAGGAGCTGCCCGAGTGCTAGGAACCACACTCTAGTCCTCTGCAATCTCTCAAGCCCACCTGATCAATTCTTAACTAATAGTACTATGGAAACAATTTTGACAAAAGACTGAATGCTCCCTTCAGGATAGGAAGATGGCCAAGGATATCTGCTCTAAACATTACTGTTCAGCTTGGCGTTATAGACTGCCGTCAGAACAACGAAGACACTGCAGTGAAATGCACCCAAGATCAGACAAGGATAGCCTTTTTCAGTGGATCACATAATTACATAAAGAAACGCTATAAAATCTACAAAAATCACTATAAGAACCCAAGATTGACTGTAATAATACTACAGAATTCAAAGTCAACATGTTTAAAATCATCTTTTGTACATTAGCAATAAACATTCAAAAACTGAACTAAAAATACTTTTATAATAGTATCAAAAATATGAAATACAGATGCTTATGCATTGTAAAACTATGCAAGATCACCAAAACAAGAAAATATCACTGAGAGACATTAAAGCTGGATTAAATAGAGAGATGCAGTCTTGCTTGGTGAACTAAATGACTCTATATTATTAAAATCTACCTGCCAGCCGGGTGTGGTGGCGCACACCTTTAATCCCAGCACTTGGGAGGCAGAGGCAGGCGGATTTCTGAGTTCGAGGCTGGCCTGGTCTACAAAGTGAGTTCCAGGACAGCCAGGGCTACACAGAGAAACCCTGTGTCGAAAAACAAAACAAAAAAAAAAAAAAAAAAATCTACCTGCCTTTCTTCCTCTCCTGGGAACCAAATACAGCAACTCATATCACAATACTGTTAAAATTTCAATTTTATTCAAATCTATCTATAGATTCAACCTAATCCCAAACAGATTCCAAATAAGCCCTTTTATACAAATTGATGAAATAATTTTTAAAAAATATGAAAATGAAAGAAAACTAGATTGACCAAACATACATTAAAAAAAAAAAAAACAACAACAAAACACAAGAATTTATACAATTTGATTTTGGAACTTACTATAAAACTATAATAATCCATAAAGTATGGTACAGGTGGAAGGTCAATGGTATAGACCTATGTATCTACCCTTGAAAAATATAGGATAGCCTACTGAAAACTATATACAAATGGTAACAAGTAGTGCCTAGCACTATATACAAATGGTAACAAGTAGTGCCTAGCACTATATACAAATGGTAACAAGTAGTACCTAGCACACACAAGTCACTTGGTTCAATTTCCAACATGATCACACAAAGAAAAGTAGTAATTATAAGTGCAAGAGTTAAGATGAATTTCAAAATAATCATGCTAAGTTAAAGATAGAAACATAAGAGAATGGGATAAAATGTGTGACTCCACTCACATAAATACTAAGATATATAAATTTCTCTACAATACAAGTTAGTTTACAGAAAATATGGTACACTTACACAATGGTGTACTACTCAGCTATTAAAAACAATGAATTCATGAAATTCTTAGGCAAATGGATGGAACTAGAAAATATCCTGAGTAAGGTAACCCAATCACAAAACACACATGGTATACACTCAGTGATAAGTGGATATTAGCCCAGAAGTTCAGAATACCCAAGATACAATTCACAAACCACATGAAGCTCAAGAAGGAAGACCAAAGTGTGGATACTTCAGTTCTTCTTAGAAGGGGAATCAAATACCCATAGGAGGAGATACAGAGACAAAGTGTGGAGCAGAAACTGAAGGAAAGGCCATCCAGAGACTGCCCCACCTGGGGATCCATCCCATATACAATCACCAAACCCAGACACTATTGTGGATGCCAACAAGTGCTTGCTGGCAGGAGCCTGATATAGTTGTCTCCTGCATGTGTAGCAGAGGATGGCCTTATGAGACATCAATGAGAGGAGAGGCCCTTGGCCTTGTGAAGGCTCTATGCCCCAGTGTAGCAGAATGCCAGGACAGGGAAGCAGGAGTGTGTAGGTTAGTGAGCGGGGGAGGAGGGATGGGAGAGGGAGGTATTCGGAGGGAAAAGGAGGAAAGGGGATAACATTTGAAAAGTAAATAAAGAAAATATCTAATAAAAACAAAATAAAACCCAAAACAAATTAGTTTAGTAGTTTCTAAGGAACAAGATGACAAAAAGAAGAGCATAAAGAAAAAAGTTCCAAATGATTTCAGTATCTTTTTTCAAGTGATAGATATATTTCATTATCTTAATAGTTTTTACATAAGTAAATATCAAGCTTTTATCAAATATCTTAATAGATTTTACATAAGTAAATATCAAGCTTTTATCAAACTAGATGTCTAATTACAGTATACTGCTGTAAATCATTCCCCAATAAAGGAGAACACATATTCTAAAAATACTGTTGAAAGTCAACTCTAGAATGATCAGAGTTTTAAACACTGAGTCTAAAATTGCTTAACAACTTTTGCAGAAGACATTAGCAAAATCCATCCATGAAATTCTTCCTTCACATTCACAACATCTTTTATGATGCCGGTCGTTTTACTAAACAGTGGGTTCCAGATAAGTAAACACCAAAGAAAAACACACAAAAAATGAACAATCATACCTTGATTTGTGCAAAGGGTCTTTCATAACCTCCAACATAGAGAAGGCCAACATTCTGTGGAAGCAACCTACAAGGTGGGAAAAAAATAAAATAAAAAAGAACCTTATTTATATAGTACTCTGCCTTTAAAGCAAGAATGCATAATAATAAAAAGTGGGAAAACTGGAGTGATAATTTCATCAGTAAAGTGTTTGCTGCACAAGCATGAAGACCTGAGTTGGATTCCCCATGATCCATGTGAAAATGCCAGGTGTGGTGGCAACAGCTTGTAATCCAAGCACCAGGAGGCAGAGACAGGATTACCTGCCAACCAGCCTACTCTAACTGTCAAGTTTGGGGCCAAGAAAGAGACCATCCAAAAAGCAAGGTAGACAGAATCTAAGAATCAGTACCTGAGGTTGATCTTGATCTCCCTAGACACACAGACAGAGACAGAGACAGAGACACACAGACACACACACACACACACACACACACACACACACACACACAGAGAGAGAGAGAGAGAGAGAGAGAGAGAGAGAGAGAGAGAGAGAGAGAGATTTCTCTAATAGATACTATGAAACACAAGCATATATATTGGTACAGTGAGATAGTAACACCAAAGGAATACTTACTTCTATTGCCAAGAAAGAGGGGATGAGGTATAATGTTGGAATGGGGAGCTGGAATGTACCTCAGTCAGGTAAGGTATGCCTAGCATGCATGAAGCCAGTACAACATAAAACTGGGCATGTTTTCACAGGTTTGTAATCCTAGCATTCATGTGAAAGCAGGAAGATCAAAGGTTTATGGTCAACTTCCAATACACAGAGAGTTCAAGGCTAGCTTGGGCTACCTGCTTCTACATCTCAAAAAACTTAACACTCAACAATAATTCTGATAAAATTACTAGTGTCTCTGGAAATGAGGGGATGAATAATATACTCAAAAGTTTATGAAGATTTAATTGAAGAACTAGTGAATGCATGCCCACAACCATATATTATGGATGATATGAGCTTAATTCCATCCTAAAATTTTACCAAATATATTACATAAATGCTAACAAAAGGGTGGCTTTGACCCATGGCATAATAAAATGTCTGTCACTGGACAGCAGTGGGGTGAGGGGTCCTACTTATAGAGAACTCGTTAACGTCTGAGTACATAGGAGCTGCACCTTGAGTAAAGTGTGACAGCCAATCTATATGTGGTTGCATTCCCTAAATCAGCCTTTCTTTTCTTCCTATTCAGATCTCTACAACATCCAACATCCATCAAGCCATTTTGTTTTGGTTTTGTTTTCACTTAAAAAAAGCAATGATATATGTATGGATATTTTATCTGCATATATGTCTGGTGTACCACATGCGTGCCTGGTACCTAAAGAGGCCAAGAGAGGGCCTCAGATCCCTCAGAACCTGAGTTCTGAACTTGAGATAGCAGAGATGGGTATGCTAGCAAAGACTCCTAGTGATGGGGTCAGAGACTGACCCAGGCATCTTCTGTGGAGGGACAGGGATGCCAACCCAGCCACAAAACCTTCAATGGGTCTGCAGTGTTCTGGGGCTGGAGCCTAGTATAAACTGTCATCCGAGAAAGCAGCCAGACTCCATCAGCAACTACTAGGAACAGATGTAGTCAGTACCAGAGCCAAACGTTAGGCAGAGCTCCTGGATCCCTGTCGAGGAGGTGAAGGAAGTATCTGAAGAACCAGAAAGGTTAGGAACACTCCAAGAACATGGCCTGCAGAATCAACTCACAGACTCACGGGGGCTCACAGAGATCATGGCGCCTGCAGGGGTCTGTCCTAGGTCCTCTGATGCATGGTATGGCTGAGTAACGATGTGGTCTTGTGGGATTCCTGACAGTGGGGGCAGGGGCTGTGTCTGACTCCTCTGCCTGCTGGTGGGAATCTGTTCCTCCTACTGGGTAGTCTCATCCAGCCTTGATATGATGGTAGATGCCCAGTCTTATTATGGCTTGTTATGCCATATGTGATGTCCCTGAGAGGCCTGCTCTTTTCTGAGGGAAGGCAAAGTGGGGAAAATAGGCATACGGAAGAGAGGGGAAGACTGGGGGGAGGGGAGACTGCAGTCCAGATGTAATATATGAAAAAAAATTAAAAAAAAAAAAAACACAAGATCTTTTTAAGTTCCCACGTAAGTGTTGAAAATCAAGCCCAAGCCTTCTAGAAAACCGGCCAGTGTTATTTACTCTGAACTATCTCTGAGCCCCTTGTTTTCCTTTCTTAAGACAGACTTACTTGCAGCCCAAGAGGGCTTCTAGTTCATGGTGGTCTACCTAGGCCTCCCAAGTGCTGGAGTTATGGTTCTATGTCAATCAGTGGTTTCTCATTCTTAACTGCAACAAAACTCCGGGTGGTTTTTGTTCATGGTGCTAGGACTTGACCTCAGGCCTCATACGTAAAGACAAGTCCTCTGTATCCAGCTATGTCTACAGTCCACACAACACACTGTGGATGAAGAAATACTGCCTTTAGAACTTTGGTATGATTATAAAGTAATTAGTAGAGTAGAGTAAGCTATAGGACATAAATACTAGCCACAATATTTCTCACTCTTCTATATTTTTCCTAAAAGACATGTAAAGATACGGACATAACATTACTGTTTGGGGGGAAAGCCTGTATTATCTCTATGTACAGACAATTCTAAGAGTCTACATGATGTTAAAAGCCTCCTTATGACAGGTAACAGACCTCAAATGAGCTGCAGGATAACTGTGCATTCTATTGCATGAATTGGAGAACAAAACACTCAAATATATATATATATATATATATATATATATATATATATATATATATATATATATATAGTAAACAAGTACAAATTCAAGGAAGCCAATGGAACCTTTTCAGTGTACCATATAGCATAATCACAGAAATGAGAATATTCAAGATTTATTTTAATAATCTCCTTTCTGTAGTATTTGGCTATAGGGATCTTACTTCATACACCAGGCTACCTTTACCTCCAAGTGCTAGGCTTAAAGGTGCATTAGCATGAGACCTGGCCTAACACTCTTTATTATTCAAGACACAGCTTCAAAAACTCTACTTCAAGAGTTTTAGAATTCATATTTGTTAATAACTTTTCTGAAACTAGAATGTTTTTGACACTTGTGTAATCTTTAGTTGTCATCAGAGGGAGATGTAGGATGTTTGTGTGATTCTTTTCCACTGGCATGGACTACCTAGTGAGATTAAGAAAGCAAGTGTCTTAGAACATGAAACAGGGCAGAGTTCCAGTGTCCTTTAAACACTGTCTGCTCCTATAGCCTATATGGCCAATAAAACACACTAACAGAACATATTGCCAGCAGGGATACACAAGTCAGAACTAAATTGATTTAGCCCAGTTCTTTCTTCTCGCAGAATGTAAATGACAATATGTCAATAATATACTATAAGGGACACAACAACTAAGAGCATCAGCTTACTGGAGTCAAGTACAAAGCAGAGGCTATGTCCCCAGATCTCAATAAAGAAATGAGAAAATCTTAGCAATGCTTTAACAACTATGAAATTCAACCAAGAAAACCTTGAACCATTGCTGGTAGCAGCTATATATAGTAGTAGTAATTAACAAATGTTCACAGAAAACTTGATAAACCCCCTTGAAAAGTAAAAATAATCACTGTTCATACAAATAGACACTAGGAAAGGAAGAGAATAAAAGCTGGCTGACATTTAAAAGTCAATATGCCTCTAATTACCATGCACATGCATCTCAGGAAGGTTGCCAATATACTATTTAGTGTGCACCTCTATTCCTTTAATTTGCAATCTAAAAACTACATTTCCTCAGCATTTTCTTAAATGTTGCCAGTTAGACTTTATGTCCAACTTTTAAAAGCATCTACTACTGCTTAGCATATATCTTACTGTCTTCAGTGGAACAAGGTTTTGCTGTTGTTGTTTAAGACCAGGCCTCAGTGTACAGCTTTGGCCGGCCTGAAATATCACAGAGACCCACCTGCCTCTGCCTCTGCCTCCTGAGAGCTGAGATTAAGGCACATGACACAATGATTGGCTTCATCTGTATAGTTTTATAATAATTTAAAGTAAGAGGAAGATATAAGATAATACTTTGGGAATATAAATTTCTACTTTTAAAGTGAAATACTTCTTTAAATTTTTATTCTTTTAAAAGATGGTTTTGCTAAATTGTATTCATAATTATTGCCAAGTAACAAGTAGAATTTGTCATGATAGAGTGCATGTACTTTAATACAGCAATCACATGTTTTCAATCTCCACATGAAAGCACTAATTCAGCACTAAAGACATATACTTTAAGACAGAAATTCTGCCTCATTTAAAACCACAAAGCTGTTCTGCCCTTATGGTAAGTGAACAATACCATGATCTTTGTAAGCTACTAATGGCCCTTAAAGTACTGGCTCCTAACTAAATGCTCGGTAGTATGACTATCGAGCAGGACTCTTGAAAACAGCTACATAGAAGCAGTGTTAGATGAGGGGATTGCTATTGTGGCTTTCAAAGAAATAAAAATAGGTGAAACTAGTGTTCATTTTTCTTTTGACTTTCCAAACACAAATAGTAACAACTGTCTATTACTAGAAAAGTCCCAAAACTGTTCCCATAAACACTTCTCAATTAAAAATGAGCAAATCCTGTTGGGCAGCAGAACAAACACTAAATGAACTTCATTCACTGTATGCTGACATCAGTCAGACATACACTGATTCATAATCACATAGATACAAAAGCATCCCTTTAAAACCAATAAAGGCTACAACTAACTCAAATTAACAATTTAAAATAAAGATGAATGCAGTAGCACACATCTATAACCCCAGCACTCTGGAGGCTGAGGCAGAAAGATCCAGTGGGGGCGAGAATGAGAACTCAAGAAATAAAAACAAGATTGTAGGAACTGGAGAGATGGCTAAGCAGTTAAGAGTACGTCTACTCTTCAAGAAGACTCAGGTTCAATTCCCAGGATCCATATGGCAGCTCACAATCTTCTGTAATTCCAGTTCCAAGGAGTCTGATGCTTTCCTCTGGCCCCTGCAAGCATCAGGCATGCATGTAGTGCACAAGCATGCATAGAGGTAAAACACTAATACACATACTACACTTAGAACAATCATACATCATTTCAGCTTCCAATAAAGTATTTTTGAAATAATGTACAGTATTCTTTTAGTTTTGTGTGCAAATGTATTTACATATGATGTGTTTACCTGTGGTCACCTTTGTGTAAAGCTATCTTTGAGGAGGTCAGAGGACAGCCTCTGAGGTGGGTCCTTCACTTTCATCTTGCTTAAGACAGGATCTTTGTGTGTGTAGCCAGCTGAGTGTATAGTTTAAAGGGACTCTCCTGTCTCTGCCCTCCAACTTGACAGAAGCTTTAAGATCACAGACACACACTATCTTGTCCAGCTCATGGGGTCTGGAAATCCCAACTCAAGACTCACACAGAAAGCATTCCATCCACTGAGCCAATGCCCAGCCAACACAGTATCATGAATATTATTTGCAAAATATTCACACCCTAAGTCTCACAAGTGAACTGAAACTTATGTAATAGTAAGCATACTACAGAGGATCAAAACACTACAAATGATTTACCTTAAAATAAATAATAAATTGATTTCTATTACGACAATTAAGAGAAAAGATAAAGCACAAATAATCAGAACCGAATCTTTTTAAAAGAGGGGTGGGTGGGTGGGGCTGGGAAGATGGCTCAGGAGTTAAAAGTACTTCCTGCTCTTTCATCATGACCTGGTTTGATTCCCAGCTCCCACATCAGGCAGCTCCAGGGAATCCAATGCCCTCTCTTCTGGTTTCTGGGGATACCTGAACACATGTAGTGTATACTTACAAAGACAGACAGACAGACAATCTTTTTTAAAAAATAAAATTTTAAGCAGAACAAAGAGTAAATACACGTTTTATAAATAAATACTTTTATACCAACAAGTTTCGCAATTCTAATTTCCTTATTCTAAGAAAATACAAAAATAAACTGGTAAGACTATCCAAAATTGCCATAAAGGCACAGTTATACTATCTACAGGAAAATAACCAGACAAAATCATAGTAAGCAAACTAAGCCAGGAAGACAAATATTTTGTTTTCTCTCATTTGTAGTTCCTGTATTTTATAGAGATATGTGTCAACATGAATACATACTTGTCTTAAAATGTCCTCATACACACAGTGCCATGTGCATGTACACATACACACACACACACACACACACACACACACACACACGCACACGCATAAAATCAAAACGGTTTCAAAATGTTAGAAGTCTTCTTCGACTCAATAACATTTAAAAATGATTTCTACAATGAAAACAAAAGGTCTAACTAGATTGACCAGCAAATTCTACCAAACAAATTTACAGGCAAAATTAATTCTTATCACACCTAGAAGAATAAATATATTCTATTTTATTTAATAGTATCAGCATAACTCATTAAAGTTGGATATGAAGAAAAAAATTAAAGCAATTTTCGAACTGGTAAAATGGCTCAGCAGGAAAAAGTATTTATCACACAAACCTCAGGTCCTAAGTTCAATCCCTAGAACCCATTTAGAAAAGGGAGAGAACCAACTCTATATAGTTGTCATCTGACATATATACACCACACAAAGGCTAATAAAGTAAAATTGGAAAGTGTAAAAAGATAAGCAATTGCACACAGAAAGCAATCTTGATTAAGGGGAAATATAAAGATAAATCATAGAATGAGAGAAAACATTTGCAAAAGATGTATCTGAAAGAAATTAAAACTACACCCCTTCAAATCAAACCGGGGCTGGGGGTGGGGGGGAACAGTACATCGGGTGGGGGGACGCAGCTATGGAGATGGCTTGGCAGATAAAAGTGATTGCTGTCAAGTTAAACAACCTGATTGATATCCTTAGAAGTCACATGGTGAAAGGAGAGACCTGCCCCCATCCTTTGCATACATACTGTCTCCCACAATAAATAGAGAAACAAGCAAACAAACAAGTTTAAGTGTATAAAAAGAAAAGGGAGAAGTATAGATTTCTATTGTCTAGCATATGGAAGGCCCTTGGTTCAACTCTCAATACTGTCATCTAAAAAAAACAAAAACAAAAACTCACCCAGAATATACAAATAGAAGACTTGCAGGGATGGGGGATTGCTCGGTGGGTAAAATGCACGCTGCACAAGAATCAGGACCTGAGTTCAGACCTCTAGCACCCATGTAAGAAGCCAGACACAGCAGTGCATACACACAATCCCAGGAACTTGGTCACCAGTTAATCTGGTTGATCAGTGAGCCAGGTTAAGTGAGACTGTCTGCCAAATAAGGTAAAAAGTGACAGAGGAAGACATTACAGAAGTCGACCTATAGTTTCTTTGGGTACTCATACATATAGACCACACATCCACACAGAGATGTTCAGTGTCATATGTAATTAATGAAATGTAAATTGAAATAATAAGGTGCCATTACATATCTACGGGACTGGCCAAAACTGATACTGACACTGATAAGTGCTGGTGAGGATGAGGAAAGGGATGCACAGGGACATAGGCAGGGACACGAAACGGCAGTGCAGCTGTGGGAACTAGTGGTTTCCTTACACCGTTAAGCACTTTAAAAAAAAAAAAAAAGGAAGAGGTTCACCGTGTGGCTCAGGATGGCCTGAACTCACAGAGATGAAAATGTATCTGATTCCCCAAGGCTTGCATTGAAGGTGTAGGCCATGACACTTAGGTGGTAAACAGTTACCTTACAACACATAAAATACTGGATTTGGCCCCCAACCCCACAGAACCAAATGTAGCGGTACATGTATACAATTCCATCACTGGAAGGAGAGGCTAGAGGTTCAGGGGGTCAAGAGCGTCTTCACCTATACAGCAAGTCCAGACTAAACTTAGGATACATGAAACATGTCTGAAAACACAACAACTGTAACCTGATACAGAGAAATAAAGAAATTATATCATGAAAGAATCAACAGAAAGATTCACAAGCACTAATTCAAACTGTATTTCTATACCAATAAGAAGCAATTTGAAAACAAAACCAAATATAACTCAAGTAAAAATAAATTGTTTTAATCTAGAGAAAGAAACCTAACAAAGTAAAAGAAGCTTCAATTTACCAAGTTGTCAGTCATTCATGAAGGAAACAAGTTTAAAAGTGAAAGAATATTTTATGTTTGTGAACAGGAAATCTTAAAAGTTACTATCATATAAACAACCAGAATATAAGCGGTATGTTCAATTAATCCTTCAAATTATATCATTGAAATAGGTATCTAATAAATCCATATCATGTTCCAACAGTGAAGCTAATATGATGTCTGATATTCAAAGAGTTAAGATCATTGGAATCTAGTACAAAAACCCACACAGAGCAATATAAAAACACTGCTGTTATCTATCTATCTATCTATCTATCTATCTATCTATCTATCTATCTATCTATCTATCTATCTATTTTAAACTCCAGATTTTATTCCCCTCCCAGTCCACCCTCCTAATGTTCCACACCCAATACCTCCTCCCCGTACCCCTGTCTCCAGGAGGATGTCCCCACCTCCCCACCCCACCATTCCTCTAAACTCCCTGGGGCCTCCACTCTCTTGAGGGTTAGGTGCATCTTCTCTGACTAAACCCAGACCCCACAGTCCTCTGCTGTATATGTGTTGGGGGCCTCATTTCAGCTGGTGCATGCTGCCCGTTTGGTGGTCCAGTGTTTGAGAGATCTTGGGGATCCAGGTTAATTGAGACTACTGGTCCTACAGGGTCACTCTCCTCCTCAGCTTCTTCCAGCTTTTCCCTCATTCAACCACAGGGGTCAGCAGCTTCTGTCCACTGATTAGGTGCAAATATCTGCACCAGATTCAGCTGCTTGCTGGGTCTTCCAGAGTGCTAGGTCCCTTTTTGTGAGCACTCCATACCCTCAGTAATATTGTCAGGCCTTGGGGCCTCCCCTTGAGCTGGATCCCACTTTGGGTCTGTCACTGGACCTTCTTTTCTTCGGGTTCCTCTTCATTTCCATCCCTGAAGTTCTTTCAGACAGGAACAATTATAGTTCAGAGTTATCCCTCACTTGATGCCCTGTCTTTCTGCTGGAGGTGGGTTCTACAAGTTCCCTCTCCCCAATGTAGGGCATCTCATCTAAGGTCCCTCCTTTTGATTCCTGAGAGTCTCTTACCTCCCAGGTCTCTGGTGTATTCTGGAGGGTCCTCCCCAACCTCCTACCTCCTGAGGTTGCCTGTTTCCATTCTTTCTGCTGGCCCTCAGGGTTTCAGTCCTTCCCGTGCCTCACAATACCATATTATGTTCCCCTCTCCCCATCCACTTTCCCTCTCAGGTCCCTCCCAACCCACTTGTGATTGCTTTCTTCTCCCACCCAAGTGAGGACGCCTCGGACCCAAGTGGGACCGAGGCGTCCTCACTTGGGCCCTTCAGCTTCTTGACCTTTTTGAGTTCTGTAGACTGTATCTTGGTTATTCTGTACTTTTGGGGGGGGACCTCAAATCCACTTATTAGTGAGTACATCCCATGCATGTCCTTTTGGGTCTGAGTTACCTCACTCACGATGATATTTTCTAGTTCCATCAATTTGCTTGCAAAACTCAGGATGTCCTCATTCCTAAACGAACCACATTTTCTATATCCATTCTTCTGTCGGGGGACATCTGGGTTGTTTCCAGCTTCTGGGTATTATAAACAAGGCCACTATGAACATAATGGAAAAGATGCCCCTGTGGCATGGTGGGCCATCTTTTGGGTATATGCACAAGAGTGATATAGCTGGGTCTTCAGGGAGATCTATTTCCAATTTTCTGAGGAACCTCCAGATTGATTTCCAGAGTGGTTGTACCAGTTTGCGATCCCATCAGCAATGAAGGAGTGTTCATCTTTCTCTACATTCTCCCCAACATGAGCTGTCGACTGAGGTTTTGATCTTATCCATTCTAATTGGTATTAAGGTAGAATCTCAGGGTCTTTTTGATTTGCATTTCTGTGATCACTAAGGACTTTGAACATTTCTTTGGGTGTTTCTCAGCCATTTGTGACGACTCAGTTGTGAATTCTCGGTTTAGATCCATACCCCATTTTTTGATTGGATTGTTTGGGGTTTTTTGGAGGTTACCTTCTTGAGTTCTTTATATAGTTTGGATATTAGCCCTGTATTAGATGCGGAGTTAGTAAAGATTTTCTCCCAATCTGTAGGTTGCCGATTTGTCTTATTGGCTATGTTCTTTGCCTTACAGAAGCTTTTCGGTTTCATGATCAATTCTTGATCTTAGAGCATGACCCATTGGAGTTCTATTTAGGGAATTTCCCCTATACCAATAAGTTCAATGTTCTTTCCCAGTTTCTCTTCTATTAGATTCAATGTATCTGGTGTCTCTGTACCAATACCATGCAGTTCTTATCACCACTGCTCTGTAGTAAAGCTTGAGGTCAGGGATGGTGATTCCCCCAGCCTTTCTTTTACTGTTAAGAATTGTTTTCACTATTCTGGGTTTTTTGCCTATAATTAATCAGTATAGAATATGAAGGCTCAATAGATGCCCCAGTGTAGGGGAATCAAGGGCAGGTAGGTGGGAGTGGGGAATGTGGGTGGAGGAACACCCTCATAGAAGCAGAGGGAGGGAGGATGGGATAGGGGTTTCTGGGAGGGGGGAAACCAGGAAATTGAAATATAAATAAAGAAAATATCCAATAAACAGTACTGAAAAAGTTGGCTACCTACACAGATAATAATCATAACATAAGGAAAAGTATTCAGGAATCTAACTACAGTAAAATTAATCTGGAGCTGTGCATATATATGACTTAGTTGGTGCTTGCCTAGCCTGTACAAAGTCCTGGGTTTGAATCCAACACTTGTATACTACAGGCAGGTAGATCATAAGTTCAAAGTCATCCTCAGCTGTATAGCAAGTCTAAGGCAAGCCTGGGATAAGTGAGATTTAGTCCCTTATTCTATCCTTTGAGACACAGTGAAGTAATAACACAACTGTGAAATGGAGTGAAGAAAATGTTAAAAGGATAAAGTACAAAAGGGGTAGTATGCTATCTTTAGTACCCTTGGTAAAGAAGATATTCATTTATCAATTCATTCGTACAAAACAAATACAAGAACACTAACACAGAAATTAAAGAAGCTAGTTTCCCAGGGCCAGGCAGAGCAAACAGGAGAAATAACAGAACAGTGGATGTGGTGGTTTGAATCGGTATGGCCTCCACAGACTCATGTATTGGAATGCTTGGGCCATAAGGAGTGGCACTATTAGGGGGTGTGGCTTTGTTGGATGAAGTGTGTCACTGTAGGGTTGGGCTCTGAGGTCTACTATGCCCAGTATGGCACATAGTCTCCTTCTCCTGCCTGTGGATCAAGAAGTACAACTCTCAGCTCCTTCTCCAGCACCACTCTGCCATGTTTCCCACCGTGATGACAATGGACTAAACCTCTGAAACTGTAAGCCAGCCCCAATTAAATGTTTTCCTTTATAAGAGCTGCATGGCCATGATTTCCCTTTACAGCAACAAAACCCTACCTAAGATACTAGGAGAGTGAAAAGATACTTCTGTGAAGCTCAGAATACAAGTAAGTCCTATTCCAAAAAACAACCACAACTGCCCCAAATAGAAATAACAGAAGTACAAATATTACAATATCCCATGTTGATGGCAATAGGTATTAGAAGAGCTCAACTTAACTAGAAACTAGTATTTCAACTGCATCCTATGTGAGAAAACTGCAATAAATGGTTTTGTTTGTATGTTTGTTTAAGACAGGATTTTACATAGTCTAACGTAGAACTCACAGCAATCCCCAGTCTCCTGAGTCCTAGGACCACATACATGAGCCACCATACTCAGCTCCCACCTTGTTCTTTTCTAAAATTACACTTGTTCATTTGTGACTACACAAATGTGGAGATCAGAACAACCATTCTTCACAACATAGGCCCCAGGAACTGACTAAGAGTATCAAGACTAGCGGTTACGTATCCTTACCTGCTGAGCTGTCAGCCCAATATGCTGTTCTTTAAAAGTTCTTTAAAGTCAGTACATTACAGTGGATTCTATATTATAAAGGTTGAGTTTAATAGCTAGTCATTAAAATCATAGCTTCCTACATAACTGGCTATCCAATAATGCTAAGAATTAGTTTATGCCTTACCTTACCTACAGATAAAGGGAATGATAGTTTATTAGGAAATTAAATTCCAATCTCAAATCTCAACCATCATCATATTCACACATTCTCCTTTCCTCAACACTATAATCCCAATAGAGTGAAGGCAAACACATAATTTTACTGCTGTGGGAAGGAAATGCATTATAGTTTTACTTTAACTGCCTCACTTTGTACACTGTTGCTAGTTTACTGAAGAAGAGTATCCGATACAAATACAGCTGCTCATAAACCCCTGAAGGAAACAATTCTAGAAGAATAGTTAAGGTGAGCCGGGCGTGGTGGCTCATGCCTTTAATCCCAGCACTCGGGAGGCAGAGGCAGGCGGATTTCTGAGTTCGAGGCCAGCCTGGTCTACAAAGTGAGTTCCAGGACAGCCAGGGCTATACAGAGAAACCCTGTCTCGAAAAACCAAAAAAAAAAAAAAAGAATAGTTAAGCACATACCACAAAAAGCCACGTGTCAAAAGGTTAGATGAAGTTCACTTCCGGACCGAGAGAGGGTGAAGCTGGAGAGTAGTTACCTCCTCTATGTATGTACAATACAGACAAAGGGGAAAAAACATGGTGGAAAGCCATTCATGCAAGGGGGAGCACTAAAGATGGTCTAGAAACCAGATACAGTGAAATTCAAAAGAAATGTATATAACTCACGAATCAATTGTTAGTCTAAGTTACAGACTATTTCACATGCTACAACTTGTTTTAATAATGGCTATAATCAGCTAAAGAGAAAAAAAGTTTTAAATTCCCATAATGACTAAGGCTTATAATGCATTCTGTATCTTAAAAGGTTGCAGCAATTCTGAAGATCAGATGGGCAGTGGTGTTGCATGCCTTTAATCCCAATCTGACTTTCAAGGATAATTTCAACTTTGAAGAAATCTCCACAAAGTGCTGGCTGCCACGTGAACAACACAAATCTAAAGAAATGTTCCAATGTCTTTTGGATAGAATATACACGACACTTATCTTCACTCTAGTGATAATTTTAGTTTGAATTATAGAAATATTGAGTTGTTTTTCATTAGAAAACACTAACCCTCATTCTTAAAGTAATTATCATTTCATGACCCCTAAGTATGAAAGCGTCCACTGAGTTCAGTCAGGCTGCTTTAACTGAACCCGTGTTGTTGTTGTTGTTGCTGTTAAAATAAAGTCACTACTACCTGGCTAGAGTTTGTAAAGACCCTGAAGAAACTTTATGCTGAGCAAAGACTCTGAGCTGTTAATTCATTTACCGTTCTTTTGCAGATCAGTTCCCATCATATCACGTTTACAAGTAATAATATTAGAGGAGAACTATCTTAATTACTAGAGATTTAGAAGTAACTGAGTAGAAACAGAGGTATTTTTAAGGATTTTGCTTATAAGGCAGATTGATATCTTTGAGTTCAAGGCTGGCCTGATCTATGCAGTAAGAACCTGTCTAAAATAAGCAAACATACAGACACAGACAGACAGACAGACAGACACACACACACACACACACTTCAGAAGACTAACAAAATATGAGGTAGTTCCACATCGATACTATGAAAAGTATAATGTATTCTTTTTTTTAGAAAATAAAATGATGTGTGTTTTTATACACACTGAAAACGTTAACAGCCCATCAGAAATAGTGTAGTGGTTCACACCTTCAATTCCAGCACTCAAGAGGTGGAAACAGGTCATCTCTGTGAGTTGAGGCCATCCTGGTCTACACAGGCTCCCAGCCAGCCAGGCTTATAAGTGAAACCCTGCTAGAAAACACAGAAACGAACAAAAGCACGAAGGAAAGCATAATAGACCTTCAGCTGTCCTGCCTGCCCACAGTGTTAATCTTCAAAGCATAAAGATCACAACAATTCAAAACCATCAGTCCAGACCCACCTTTAAAATGGGTGGGTCTTCCACTTCAATTACCCTAACCTCGATAATCTCTAACAGGTTCCCAGAGGATCATTTCCTGCATGGTGCTAGATGTCAACTTGACAATAAAATCATAACAATTGCAAACCCATTTTATATGTATTTTAATCTCTCTATACCTACCTTTCTAGATTAAAACTTTTCTTTTTTCAAGGGTTTTCTAATCTCTAATTTTCTTCCCTTTTCTCAGTTATGGACCTTTACAAGATCAACAAAGGATATTCTGGAGTTGAGTCCACTAAAAACCACTGCTGAACAGACAGCATTTGCAGGACTAGTCTACTCTGAGAGAAGTGGCTGACTGACTGTCGGGTTTGTAAATGCTCTCTCACCAGGCTGTTCTGATGCTGTGCAAAGCTGATCATGGAGTGAGCCAGCTTCTGACTGCTGTGTTTATTAACCACACAACAGGCAACTCGTCTAACTCCTCTTTAGCCTCAGTATTTTATTAAATTATACTGATGAAACTTACTTCACAAAGACGCTTTGAGTGTTAAGTAAAATAAATATACATGGTTAGTTTATGTTTAAATTAGTTGAATTACATTAAAACAACAACATATACTCTAGGAATATGGAATTCAATAAGGAAGAAAAATTAGTTGCTTCATATGAAATAATGGAGCTTTTGGTCAACGACAACATTGTTTAAAATTAATTTTAGGCAGGCTCTCATACACTGAACTTAAAACACAGCAATTCTTATGTTTCAGCCCCACCCCCACCCCCACCACATCTCAATGTGTTGTTAGTATAGTCCTGAGTCAGCTACCACGCCCATCTTCAGAGCTTAAAATTATACTCTTATCAGAATCTATATGGTACATGTAAATTTTATATATGAAGAACAAAGAATAGAGAGGCAAGTGGTCAAAGGAAAACCAGAAACTCACTGATATAATTAGAAGAGAGGAATAATCTGAATTCTGGACAAGTGGATTTTCCAAGTTTTACAACCCCAATATTTTAAAATTATCCTTCTGCATTATTTTTCATTCTTACTTTCCTTCTTTCTGTTCACTCACACATTCACAAAGAGGCCTTCTGATGATTGATCAAGTTTCAAGATTTCTCAGATTAAAATGGGATGCTATAAATAACAGCCTTAATATTTACACATATATGAATATTAGTAAGGTGCTATAAAGTAGCACTAATAAATACAAAAGTAAAAATAAAAAGGACTATAGTGATTTAACTAGAATTTCAATGTACAAGGTCCTATGCTAAATTTAATTTTATTTTCTATTACTCTTTCCCTATGCTATTCATTTGAAAATTACTTTAGTATAAGATTTTAAAAGTATCAGTTAATCTCTTCAAAGAATCCTGAGTTAGGTATTATCATTAACCTCGTTTAATTAGAAAGAAAGCTAATAAAAATGACCAACTTGCCTTGGGTCACATAGCCTGTGGCTCTTTGTTCTCAAGTCTCCAGTCTGATTAAGGATAATTAATCCTCCAGAATACAATCAAGTCTAAATGATAAAATGACAGGGTTTGCAAAGTTCTACCCAGTATCTTCAGAAAATCTCTTGGATGAACGAGATCTGCTACTTGTGCTTCCTCCTTTTTGGAATTAAGCATCGCATACAGGCCAGCCTTAAACTTCTATTGTAGCTGAGGGCGCCCTTTAGCTTCTGATCCCCTGGCCTCTACCTCTCGGGACTACACCACTACACTCAGCTTCTGCTGCACTGGGGAATCCATGCATGCTACTCGAGATTTCACCAATCATGCGACCTCTCTGCATTGTGCTTGGCTGTCTAAAAAAAAAAAAAAAAGTACTCATAGTGGAGAAAAACTGGGTCAAACCTCTACTCGTCTTGGCTCTTATCAGTCCTGCCCTACTTCATGGAAAGTCAATCAATCACTCAATCAACCATTTATGTCACTTAGTTTGTATTTGACTATGGACCACGTATCAGAGACATAAAGTAGCCACATGTTTAGCCACTTACAGTTTAAAAAAATTTTTGCATGTCTCAAGAAGTTAGTCTAGCAAACACACACAAAGCAAAATTGACATGCTCAATTATGGGCTTGTACAAATCTTGTAGTGACTATCAAACTACTGAACAATTTTAAATGATGGGAGCGAAAGCCGGCAACTTCTTTTTTTTGTTGTTTGTTTATTTATTTATTTCTTTGTTTTTCAAGGCAGAGTTTCTCTGTGTAACCCTAGCTGTCCTGGAACTCACTTTGTAGACTAGGCTGTCCTCCAACTCAGAAATCTACCTGCCTCTGCCTCCCAAGTGCTGAGATTGAAGGCCTGCGCCACCATGGCCTGGCAAGCCTGCACATTCTTTTAGAAATAAGTTATGGAACTACTGGTAATGATTTCATACTTTAAGGTTCTTTTACCATCTGCTGAAAATATCACTTTCTGAAGAATTTATCTTAGATCAATATGGTGATGTATGCCTGTGAAGCATTTCAGAGGCCAAGGCAGGAAGACTACCATGAGTTTATGGCCATCTGGGGATACAGGTAAGATGTTATCCAAAAGAAAAGGGGGGGAGGGAGTGATGGGGCACCCCTGCAATCCCAATACAGTAAGTTGGGGAGCAGGAGGCTGGGAGCTCAAGGTTATTCTCACCTAAATAGGAAATCTGAGGCCAGCCTGGGCTACTACTTGAGACTTTGTTTTTTTAATTAGGTAGCTCACTTAACTAATTAAATAAATAAACTAAAGGCACAGGCTAGCATCTGAGTGGTAGGCAGAAGGACCACTATATATGAGTTTGAGGCTAGCCTAGTCTATGCAGTAAGTTCAAGACCAGGCAGTCTGAACCTGATATATGACCTAAAGGAAAAAAGAGCTAGTATATTCTTTTCAGTGAACAGATAGAAAGAAAATTTATAGGTAGATTACTATATATAAATATTAATATTTTGCCATAAAATATTTTGATACATAAGCAGGGTGGGGTGACGCACACCTTGAATCCCACTGTTCAAAAGGAAGAGGCAAGAGAGTATCTGTGACTTCTCACCAGCTTAGTCTACATAACAACTGCCAGGCCAGGACAGAACTACACAGTGAAACCCTCTCAAACACAAATCAATCAATCAATCAATACATAAAAGCAAAGAAAGCTAAAGTTCCAAATGCAAGCTAAACAAGATAAAGGCAATCTGAGTCTTGGGAAACCTAACCGATTTGTACAGAAAGAAAGCAGACTAACTTATAGGAACAAATACAAAGATCAACAATAGCCCAAAATTCTCACTTGATTTAGTTTTTGAAAAACAAAGCAGGTATTCATGAAAAATTCAAAACCACTGCTACATTATATGCTTAGCTGGTAGTAAAACATCTAAAATCATCTTGGCACTCTAACCAACAAACATTTTGCAGATGTTCTGATTATTGTGAGAGTAGCCAGGGTTAATTATCTCTAGGATGAAACTTGAATATTCCACTTCATTTCCTTATGTTTGATTATGCATATAGCGGTAACAAGCTCTCTTTTACTTTCTAGCAGGTAATATTTAAAATAGGTTGATAAGTCTGAGGCTCTGAGACAAGAATTTGTTTACAGAATCTGATGTAAATTATAAGGACAGGAGACAGGTTTGCTACAGACATGAAGACATGAGTCAGGGCTTCGATTAATTAGCCAAGTGCCAGATTCCCTTGACGCCATTTCTAACACATACACACACACACACACACACACACACACACACACACACACACACTAAACCAACAAGCAAGCATCATCTCAACGAGTTTTAAGATGACTACACTCTTCATGTCACCACAGACTGACACCATCACTAAGCCATTCATCAATACACCAAACGTCTGTATTGGGTAGTACCTGAGGTAAAACAGTTTGTTGTTTCTAAGATCAGATTAATTTTACAAAAACTAAGGTATTTTTATATTTTGTTGTATAAAGTATAACCTTTACCACAGCTATGAAGAGTGGCTAATAAATAAAAAGACACTAATACATTTATCTATTACATATAATTTAGAGATGGATATAAGTAACTGTCACTCCTATTAAGACCAACATTAGTGAATTTATCAGGTACACATTATTGTGATTATGATTACATTAACAGCTCCAAGGAGCAATGTGAAATCTAAAACCACATTAAACTATTTTTTAATTATAATTTTATCACAATACCTGGAAATAGCAAGCACAATGTTTTCAATTACTGTCCTGGGCAAAAATATGAGCTAGAAAAGCAAACAGCAAGTAGCGTAAAATAAAATTAAACAGGTACTTAGCTCGAAACCCGAGGACTTAGGTTTCACTTCTGGAACCCACTGTGGGAGGAAAAGAAACTGATTCTCGAAAGTGGTCCTCTGACCTCCACACACACGCCCATACTCACACATATCCTTTACCCAAACAATGGTAAATAAAATAATAAAAACATGTAAACCTATGATAAAGCATCTGCTACTCAGACGCTGTAAGATTTGGGACTCCACAGAGACAAATCTCTTTTCTTCTAAAACTACTAGTTGTATTCATTTTTCCAGTTATAATTGCATTTGAAGAATAAGGATAAGATTCTAGTTCTTGAGTAGCTAATACTCCATAAAAATAAACTCTTCAGTCTAAATGTCTCAAAGCAACAATGATACTATGATCATAAAAACTGAAATGGAAAAGGTCTTAGTAGCATGCTAGACTCTACCAAGATGCCAGGACAAGATTAAATCTATAAAGGTTTCTTAACTCCTAACATTAAAAAAGGGACCATAGCTGGGTATGATGGTGCACGCCTTTAATCTCAACACCTGGGAGACAGAAGCACAATGATCTCTATGAGTTTGATACCATTCTGGTCTACAGAGCAAGTCCCAGCACCGCTGGGGCTACATAGAGAGACCCTGTCTCATAAACAACACAGCCTTCCCCACTGCTAGAAGAAATGTGACTGTTATTTGGAATCTGGTGAAAAGTCTTTCAAACAATCTTCTTACGCTCCAGCCAAGACAGACAACATTAAGCACAGGCATCACTTATGCTGACCTCACACTAATACGATCATAATCAACACAGAAAGCGAAGCTCTTAACAAATAGTACAGATAATATCTATCATTCTGCCAAAAGTTTACCGGGTGGAAATCCATGTAAGGTAAGGAGAAGCCCTAACTTGATTCTTCTACCTCAAAAGTCTGAATTGTATTTTTTTAAAAACTCTGTCGGGCTGGAGAGATGGCTCAGCGGGTAAGAACACTGACTGCTCTTCTGAAGGTCCTGAGTTCAAATCCCAGCAACCACATGGTGGTTCACAACCACCCATAATGAGATCTGACGCCCTCCTCCGGTGTGTCTAAAGACAGCTACAGTGTACTTACATATAATAATAAATAATAAATCTTAAAAAAATAAAAAAATAAAAAAATAAAACTGTCAATCACTATATATATATACACACACACATATATATACACACATATATACATATATATGTGTGTGTGTGTATATATATATATATACATATATATATATATATATATATGTATATATATATATATATATAGAGAGAGAGAGAGAGAGAGAGAGAGAGAGAGAGAGAGCGAGCCAAAAGACACCATTAAAGTATCAAGTAATCCTAGTGTGGAGAACCTCAGACATTCTATTTGGCATATGCCAGACAGTTACCCATCTAAAGCCATGTTTGTACTTCACTGAGGTGCTGCTGGCACTGCAAAAAGAAAGAAATCACTTACAAAAACCCCACATATCTGGTTTGTTATGTGTTTTTTTTATGACTTGACAGAGACATGGTAAAAGTAGGAGGTCTTCATTTTTGGTGTTTGTTTCTTAGAAAATACTTAAGAGTTCTCTGAAGTACAGTGCTACAGCTAGCTCAGCTGGCAGCTGATAGCACTTTCCCTAATTCAGAGAGTATTGGTAGTCCTTTTCCAGTAATGATAATGCAATCACCATCTCCAAAGGGGCCTGCAATACTGTGCTCTTACTAGAAGACATCAGAAAATCAAGACACACGATTCAGTGTGGAGGTCCTCGCACACATTGTGATTAGTGCGATGCAACTAATCCGTGAGGTTCCTTATGGTTTGTTTTGCTGCTGTGCTAGAGAGCAAACCCAGGGCTGTGCACAGGTAGACAGATGACCTATCGTTTGTCCACACTAAGCCTTGGCCTTGCCTCTTGTCTCAAAAGTACACTAATAAATTAACACTGTATCATTACTTTCTGCAGAGATTAGAGAAGGCAGGAAGCTTGAATTTTCCAAAGTACCCTCTCACATTGTGTAATCCAAGCCTCAAGTGTCCTTGTCATAGTAATTCCTTCTCTTGGGACACTGGGTCCAGGAGGGTTTCTGGAGACAGCTTAGCTGGCCATAGTTGCTCATTGACCACCATCCCAAGAGAAATAGTCAGCTTTCTTGAGGTGACCCATAAATTGTAGAAAATGTCTTCTTTATGTGCTAAAGTCTGCCCTTGAGCTACTTTTTCAGCCCGTTCATCTCTCTGGCTCCATTCCATGCCCCAGGAATTACTGCTTAGTGTCCTATGTCAGTGGTGACTATGGTTTCACACAAATTCGGCTCTTTTGGATGTCTGGGTGTGCTGCCCTTTCTATGACCCACCAATGCTGCTACTCTCTGAGATGTGTCACCACTCTGGGCCCTTTGGCTGCTGCCAGGCAGTTCCTGCATGCATAGTGCTATGAGGCAGATTTCAGCCTTTGAGACAGTACTTCAGAGTTTCAAGACTGCTTTCTAAAGACAGAATTTTCCTTACATATATGCTTTCTAGGAATAAATGGTGGTTTTTATCCTATTGTAAACTTAGAGTTTAGCAAATGTATGCTCATCTTTGTTGTCAACCTGACACACACTATGGAAAAACTGTGTCCATCAGATGATGTGTGAGTACTGTCTCTGCGGTATCTTCTTGACTTCTAGTTGATGTGAGAGGGGGCAGCCTGGTGTGGATGGTATTGTCCCAAAGAGACGGTGGCCCTAGGATACATAAGAAAAGTAGTTGAAGGAGAGCCTGGGACCAAGCCAGCAAGTCACTGCTTCAGTTCCTGCCTCAAGCTTCCTTTAGTCATGGACTCTACACAGTTAAGATGAAATAAATTCTTTCCTTTACAGATCATTTTGGTAATAAATATACTATCACAGCAACAGGGCGACATACTAAAACAGCTATAATATGAAGCAGGAATATGACTTCCTCTAAAGAGAGACTAATATGAAAGGTGGCTGGACCACAAATTTCACTTATTTAAAACATACAGGACTACATGATTCTTATTTAGTAAATGTCTTGCCATTTTCTGTACCTTCTACAGAAAGAAAGATGAGGATGGCTTATCTCATGGGTGGGGGCCTCCCCAGCATACACAAAGCCTCTACACCACAAAAACAGAGAAAAACAAGGGAAAGGAAAAAAGATGAAATCTTAGTTTTTAAGTATTTATCTGAAAGATTAAATATACCCCATTTAAAACCAAATGCATGGCTATTGTCCTATTGAATTAACTTTTTCTTATACTGTGTATTATTTCTTTATTGGTAATCTCTGCCTCTACAAGGAAATTAACTGGAGTTACCCCAAACCTCATACTCCAGACAAACATTAACCTACCTTTCTTTCCCTTCTTTCTTTCTTTCTTCCTTTCTTTCTCTTTCTTCCTCTCCTTTCCTCTCCCCTCCCCTCCCCTTCATCTCTCTCTCTGTCTCTCTCTCTGTCTCTCTCTCTCTGTCTCTCCCTCTCTCTCTTTCCTTCCATCCTTTCTTGCTTCCTTTTAAAAAAGTATGCTTTAAATTATTTCCATGTGCCAGGCAGTGGCAGCGCTCGCCTTTAATCCCAGCACTTGAGAGGCAGAGGCAGAGGCAGGCGGATTCCTGAGTTCAAGGCCAGCCTGGTCTACAAAGTGAGTTCCAGGAAAGCCGGGGCTATACAGAGAAGCCCTGTCTCAAAAAACCAAAAACAAAAACAAAAAATTATTTACATGTATTAAAAATAAAAAGTTCTTCAGAGAGAAAAGTGATACAGGTCAGAACCTGAATGTTAAGAAAACGTAAGCCGTTGTGGGATGGCTCAGTGGTTAACAGCACAGACTACCCTTTAAAGAAAACATAAGCGAGGATACAAAGGAGTATAGCACAAAATCATCTTGTACTGAACCTAACGGCTAAGCGTTCACCAGAGCGACACTGGCAACATACAGCATATGGATGAGTGACGTGAATGAAAACACTACAGAGGGACTGAGAGGAACTGACAATTCTGTCAGAAAGCTTCTGTAATGCCCATGAAACGCTGTAGTGTTATTTGAACTTAGATTAAATGTCTCACAAATGCTAGTATAATAACTTAAGAACTTGTCTTAGGGTTTCTATTCCTGCACAAATATCATGACCAAGAAGCAAGTTGGGGAGGAAAGGGTTTATTCAGCTTACATCATCACTGAAAGAAGTCAGGACTGGAACTCAAGCAGGTCAGAGAGCAGGAGCTGATGCAGAGGCCATGGAGAGATGTTCTTTACTGGCTTGCTTCTCCTGGCTTGCTCAGCCTGCTCTCTTATCGAACCAAGATTACCAGCCCAGAGATGGTCCCACCCACAATGGGCCGTTCCCCCTTGATCACTGATTGAGAAAATGCCTTACAGTAGGATCTCATGGAGGCATTTCCTCAACTGAAGCTCCTTTCTCTGTGATAACTCCAGCTGTGTCAAGTTGACACAAAACTAGCCAGTACAGAACTATAAAGGGTATTATCAACATACTGACATTAAAGAGAAAATGGAATAATATAAAATACTGGATTTCAAGTTAAGATATTAGAAAAAGAAAGATTTGTTTTAATTATAAAAAAGGTATTAAACTTCCAAGACGGCTCATGGGGTAAGAGCACTGACAACCTAAGTTTGATCCTATTCAGTAGAAAGAAAGGGCTTACTCCTGCATGCAGGTAGGCCTCTTACCTGTACATACATGCACGAAGCATTTGCACACACATACAAAAATCTAAAATTTTTTGAATGTTACAAACATGGTAGATAGTCATCCAAAAAATACCAAAAAAAAAAAAGTTCAATGTCAATGATAATACATCAATAAAAGAAAGACTGAATTAGGGAAAAAAAAAAATCAAGACTTATAACACTGTCTTTAAAAGAAATCACTTTAGCCAGGCAGTGTAGTTAATGCCTTTAAACTCAGCACACAGGAGGCAGAGACAGGAGGATCTCTGAGCTTAATGCCAACTTGTTCTTCTTAATAAGTTTTAAAACAGCCACCGTCACAGAGAAACTCTGTCTCAAAAAAATCAAAAACCAAACCCAACCAAACCAAGACAGGGAGAAGGTGAAAGCATTTAAATATAAGATGCAAATAAATTAAAAATAAAAGGATAGGGCCACAAAATGGCTTAGAGGGTGAGAGATTATAAGGCCAGGCTTAATAATGATCCTCGCCTTTTGATCGGCACTCATGAACAGAGGCAAGTGGATCTCTGTGAGTCTATCTATCCTAATCCACGTAGAGTTCCAGAACTGCCAGGGTTACAGAGAGAAAACCTGTCTCAAACAAACAAAAAAACAAACAAACAAAAAACATGTGTTGTACAAGTTTGGCAAATTATGGTCAATCCCCAGAACTGGTACAAGGAGAAAACACACTCCGTAAAAATTGTCCTCTGACCTGCATATGGTACATACATGTGCTCACGCACAGACAGACAGACAGACAGACTGTAGCTCTTGATGGGTCAACATAAAAACTAGTCAGCATACAGTGAGTAGAGGAAAATTTATAGCATTGAAATAATTTTTTGAAAATAACTAAAATTATTAAGTTTCCATCTTAGAACATTCTGGAGGAAGAGATAATTTGTCTTTAACCAATCAGAAGAAATAACATTTCAACAGGAACTATAATGGAAAGTCTTAAGAGAAACAATCTACCATAAGAAATGAAAGAAAAGTCATCACTACTGATCCCAAGGACAAAGAGATAATAAATGAATGTTGCTGGACCCAAAACACGGCTAGGTCAATAAAGGTACCTGCTGTACAAGCCAGGCTACCTTAGCTTGACCTCCAGAAACCATATAGAGATGGAAGGAGAAAATTATTTCCACAAAGTTGGCCCCTGATCTTAGACAAGACAGACAGACAGACAGACAGACAGACAGACACTAATTTTTAAAAGTTAATTTAAAATACTATAAAGGAAATGCAACTCAAACCCACAATTAGGAATTATTTCACCCACTAAGAATGGTTATCATCAACAACCCTAAAGTTGATGAGGATATGGAAAAGGGGGAAACTCCTGTACATTGTTGGTAGAAATGTAGTTAGTAATATAGCCATAAAGGAAAACAGCATCAAGACTGCTCTACAAAGTAAAAAGCAGAAGTAACACATGATGCAGCAATCCCATTAGTAAGCATATAATCAAAGGAAATGAATCATAGTATGTTGAACAGAGATCTGTCATTACATGCTCCCAGTGCAGCTCTGTTAATAACAGCTAAGAAATGGAGACAACCTAAACCTACATCAGCTGATGAATAAAGAAAACGTGGTACATATGCAAATGAGATGTCATCCTGCCACTAATAAAAATGAAATCCCAGTGCTTCTCTCAACACTAATAGAAACAAAAATCACTATGCTAAGTAAAATAAACTAAGGACAAAAAGATAATATCACAAGATCTTACTCACAAATGCAATCTTAAAAAGTTGATCTTCTAGAAGTTGAGCTAGGTATGACCGTGCATGCCTAAAATCCCAGTACTTGGGACGCAGAGGCAGGAGAATTACTGTGAGTCTAAGGCCATGCTGGATTATATAGCTCAGGCCAGCTTGGGCTAAAGAGTAAAATCCTATGTCATAAGATTTAAGAAATTGAGGGCTTAAACAATGGCACCTGAAGATGTACGGCTGCCCATCAGATTCTGTTCCCAGGACACATGTAAACGGAGGAGGAGAGAACCTACTCCACAGAGTTGTCAACTGACTCCCAGACATGCAGCATGGCACATGCATGCACACGTCATCTGCATATTTATCCACTAATAATAAATAAAAATTTTAAAGTAAAAAAAAAAACTAAGTTGAGAATGGAATCATGGTTAATAGATGCTGAAGAAGGCAAGAAGGAGGGAGATATTAGGGAAAGCTGGTACAGGGGTACTAAGTAATACAGTACTAAAAATATTTCCTAGTGTTCTATTGCACAGTGAGGTATTACAGACAATAGTAATATATTACAGGTTTCAAAAAAGCAGGTTTCAAAATAGAACTCATTTGAATGTTCCCTCCCTGAGAACTAGCTTTCATGGTATCAGAAGATGCCATGCAAGCTTCCAAAGGAGAAAGGCCATCAAAAGTCCCACCCAACAGCTAGGAACCACATCAATGACCAGCAAGGTACAACAATGCTAAGGGTGCACTGGGACGGCACACATACCTTGGGAGTAACCAACAGCCCTTCAATTAGACTTACGAGCCACTCAACAAGAGGAATACCATGTCCAGTACTGAAAACCTAGTTAACTAGTCAGTGCTAGTGAAGTCTCAATTATTAGAGAAGAACCCACCTACAACCACTACTTTACTAAACCAGCACAATCCCTAACCACAGTCTAAACATTTGTCCTTACACCACAGATAAGTGGAGTCTTCACCCCCATAAAGAAAATTTCTCTGCGCAAGAATCAAAAACTACAGAAAACCACAACCAATTAATAAGCAAAATTATGGAGCCCAGTCCCAATGAATACATCTACAAAACAGTCCTGGCATCTAAGGCTCAGGAAACACTG
Source organism: Mus caroli (assembly GCF_978045245.1). Classification (NCBI taxonomy): domain Eukaryota; kingdom Metazoa; phylum Chordata; class Mammalia; order Rodentia; family Muridae; genus Mus; species Mus caroli. Next base: position 121,115,952 of record NW_028227261.1, read on the forward strand.
TAGAAGAGGAGGCAGAAAGTTTCTAAGACCAAGAGGAGCAGGGACTTTACTATGAGACTCTTGTTTCCCAGGAACATCAGAGCTACATCTATAAAGCCTCACAAATCAATATGACTGCACAAATGTGAGCCAAACAAAGAGATTATCAATAAACATGCCAAACTGCACAGGGAGAGGGGGGAAGCAGAAGACCTCAACACTATTCAAAGAACTACAGGCAAATGAGTAAAAACAGGAATGGGAAGAGGTGGCCCTCCCTAGGGAAAAGCACACCAATTGGTTGTCTAGTACCGAATGGTCAGCCCTGAAAACATACACAGAAGTAACATTATATGGACTCAAGTTATGGTTGGGAATGTATGTGTACATACAAATACATACATGCATTCAATAACAAGCAATGAAACATGAGTTCACAAATCTGAAGGAGGGGAAAGGGTATATGGGATGGTTCAGAGGGAGAAAGAGAGAAAAACATTGCAATTCAAATACAATCTCAAAAATAAACATAAGAAACCCAGGAAGTGATGGCTTATGCCTTTAATCACAGCACTGGGGAGGCAGAGGCAGGTATATGTCTAACTTCCAGGCCTGCCTGGTCTATACAGCAAGTTCTAGGACAGCCAGGACTACATAGAGAAACCCTGTCTCAAAAAAATAAACAAACTACTCTACACTTTGTCTTTGTAACTCCTTCCATGGGTTCCCCTTTCTAAGAAGAACCAAAGTATCCACACTTTGGTCTTCCTTCTTCTTGAATTTCATGTGGTCTGTGAATTGTATCTTGGTATTCCAAGCTTCTGGGCTAATATCTACTTATCAGTGATTGCATATCATGTGTGTTCTTTTGTGATTGGGTTACCTCACTCAAGATGATATCCTCCAGATACATCCATTTGCCTAAGAATTTCATAAATTCATTGCTTTTAATAGCTAAGTAGTACTCCATTGTGTAAATGTACCACATTTTCTATATCCATCCATCCCAGTCACCAAACCCAGACACTATTGTGGATGCCAACAAGTGCATGCTGACAGGAGCCTGATATGGCTGTCTCCTGAGAGGCTCTGCCAGTGCCTGACAAATACAAAGTGGATACTCACAGCCATCCATTGAAATTAGCACAGGGTCACCAATGAAGGAGCTAGAGAAAGGTCCCAAGGACCTGAAGGGGTTTGCAACCCCATAGGAACAACAACAATATGAACTAACCAGTACCCCCAGAGCTCCCAGGGACTAAACCACCAACCAAAGAGCACACATGGTGGGAATCATGGCTCCAGCTGCATAAGTAGCAGAGGATGGCCTAGTGGATCATCAATGGGAGGAGAGGCTCTTGGTCCTGTGAAGGCTCTAAGCCCCAGTAAAGGGGAATGCCAGGACCGGGAAGCAGGAGTGGGTAGGTGGGTGAGGAGGGGAAGTGGGGAGGGGTTAGGAACTTTTCAGAGGGGAAACCAGGAAAGGGGATAACATTTGAAATGTAAATAAAGAAAATATCTAATTTAAAAAAAATAAAGCTGATTCCTTTGGATTTGTTTTACACACACACACACACACACACACACACACACACACACACCCTAACTAACAAAATAAAATTTGACAAAGAATAAAGGCCAAGTGTAACTATAATAAGGTGAAAGAACAGAAGACTGTCAGGGTAAAAATTAAATTAAAAAATGCAAAAAATAGTGTATAAAGGATCATCTCTTGATTAGGCGTGGCAGAACAATGAATCTATGAATACTATATGTGTTTGTAGATTATAACAGAATTCCAAATACAGTAAAATAACTGACAGAAGGTATTACTTTTCTGACTCTGCAAAAATGAGTAGAGATATCTCAAACTTTTTATTGTGTTCTTTTAAAATTTTGTCAATCATATTTAATCTAGCCAAATAATTCCATTTTAAATTAACCTTCAAACTGAAAAAGTAGATAGAATTATAAATTCTCTTGCAAAGGAATTTTAACCCAGCAACTGGCTGCTCTGGCAAAAGATAACATCCAAAGACTTTGTGATCTAGCTAGAATACAGGCACACCTGGAATATAGTATGATCTGGCTGGAATATAGCTGCCCTTAGTATACACCTGTAAGGTGAAATTAGTTTGTAAAAGGAAGCAGCGATGTTTGAAAATGCTGTCTAATTGAGGGGCAGACAAAGTGATGAGTCACAGAATCACAAAACTCTCAGGAAGACAGAAAAGAGCTAATATTTAAGAGCAGCGCATGGAGAGAGTTGGTCAATTGGGAGTCAGTGCATCAGTGCAGTGCAATGGAACTGAGTTCATCCAGAGGCAGAGGCAGGCGGATTTCTAGTTCGTGGCCTGCCTGGTCTACAGTGTGAGTTCCAGGAGAGCCAAGGCTACACAGAGAAACCCTGTTTCAAAAAAAAAAAGGAAAAAAAAGTATACAAATAAATGAACAGGCTAATAATGCAAGTCACAGGAGGAAAAAATGAATAATCTAACAAGATATACTGTGGTTGAAGGCTGAACGTGCAACCAGTGCAACTGATCTTTAGGTCAAAAGACCCTAAGCAGCTCAAGGATACCTTACTACCTAAAACAAAAAACCCACACAATGAGTGAGTCAGCAAGAGACACGGACAGAGAAAGGAACTGTTAAGCAGATGACATCAAAACTCACAGATTTGAAAATTTTTCCTTCTCTACAAACATAAAATCTAGAAGTGTTAATAGAACACTAAATATCTGGCTTGGACATTTGCTTGTTAACAAAGATTACAGAATTACAGCAGTAGAACCATGAGCAGTGTGGAAGAGGAGAGTAGAAGATCACAGGATGCATTCTGCAGGGTGGTCCCATAGCACAATCAAGTGAAGAGAACGTATTAGCTTCCACCTCAGCCTCATGGGCTTGGGCTCGTCTGCCCACCTCTGTAGTTTCAACGAGCTCTGTTCCTGCCCCTGGCTGACTAGTAAACTGGTGGACCTGCTGGTCTCAGCCTCCCCAATACTAGAGTTACAAGCCCACAGCATTATACTGGTTTCCTAGGTTCCAGAGATGGAACTCCGATCCTCATACTTACATGTTAAACACTTTATAAAATGAGGTAACTCCTCTGCACAAGAAAACAATTCTACCTCCCTAATAAGTCTAATTTTAATAAGTAGTCATTTTAGTTGGCTCCTTTCCCACACCAGCCAGGCTCTTTTCTAACCAGAATTTGCTGAAGCCAGCATTGGATTTTTTTTAAAATCTGGCATTATAAAGGCAGCCTATGTGTTCAAGAAATGAGAAAGGCATCATAGAAAAGAAAAATATGTCAGAAGAAAAGACCTGGGAGATGGTCAGCAGGTAAAAGTGCTTTACTATAAATATGACAGCCCTAGTTCTATCCCTAGAACTCAATGTGGAAGGAAATAAGATACTCACAAAAACTGACCTCTAATGTACTCAGCTCACACACACACACACGTTGGGGATACATTATTAAAAGTTCTAAAAATTGAAAGGGAAAAATGATGAGAATATAGAAGACGTCCATCAGCTGTATGGTAGGAGGACAAAAGCCTGTGAAATGAGGGGAAACGACTTCTCTGTCAACAGCGCCTGACCAGAGGCAGCGGTAAGCAGAAGTGGTCTCCAAGAGATTGCTGCTTGATTCTGTCCTTGGTAAGACAGAATGGCAACTAGAAGTTTAACAGAGTTTGTGGTGTCAGGTTCAAAGCATTCCATTACTAAGTAATTCGGCAAGGAAGAATTAACACCAGAGCTGGTACAATTCCCCCCACTTCGCGGCCAGCCCTGCTAGAATGTGCTCCTGCGCAGTTTCTCCTGTCTGCTCCTTCACTAACTTCGCCTGTATTCACTTCACCTCTCTTTGCTCCTACGAATGTATTAACTGATCCCTTACTCCATCTTGTTTAAAAGTTATTAACTCTACAAAGTAAGTCTTGAATGCTCTGCTTTCTGGGTCTGTCACAATCTAGTCCTAGTATAGATTATTCCAATCTCCAGTGCCATAAATTCCATAACCACTGCAAAGTTTGTGCCCTCTTAACTACTACATTTTCGTTTTGAATTACAACATATTTAAAAGTTCTTTTCAACCAAACCAACTTTACTTTGTGCTGTTCCTACTTCATTGTCTCCATTCTAAGACAGAGTTGCTAGACATCTGTAGCACTATAGCCACAGCAGCAGTGAGACGTTTTCCACCCCATCAGTCATCTGTGTTTATCGTCTTAGTCAGACCACTCGTTCCTACAGTTCAGGTATCTTTTTATTTCTCATACATAACAATACAAGGATGGTTCTCAATGAGTACTTAATGAATAGTAATAAATCAGCTGTAACTAGCATTTCTACTTATACTTAAAAGTTCGAAAGACAAGTAGGAATAGTAATTTTTCCTTATTCATAAATTATAGCCTGAAAAAGATAAAAAGGTCTTTGTTCCTTGGTAATGAATTCATGTAATTTACAGTTAATTTATTCTAAATTCCCTTGAGACCATTACCATGCCCTATACTTCGTACAATGAATGCATACTTAAATGTCCATGCAATTTATTTATTTATTTATATATAACATAAAAATGAGGATACTAGTGAAAAGAGAGAAATTTTATATCTGAGGAATGTGCAGTGTTACATACGTAAAAACACATATAATGTTTATATAACTTCTCATTTTTTTAAGCAAATTAATGAAAAAATGTACTTTTTAGAAATGTGTAGTCTAGACTTCTTTTGATGAGTGAAACATGATTCTGGGATCTGAAGTAGATTCTGTGTATCAATACGAGTATAAAGTATTTTTCTGAATACTTTATACTCGTAGTGGGGGGGAATTGTACCAGAGGGGAAGATAATCCCCCCCTCTAGTTTCTAGAAATTAGAAACAAGCTTCTAATTAAGAGAACACAGGCACCAATTTCACAAAACACGATGGTTAGATGTGTCTTGTTCTTGACAGACAGCACTGTGGTGGTGAAAAGGTGCCTAATAAGCACAGTACCTAAGTCACTACTGCGGTGAGACACATTCCGTATGAGAAACTTTTTAAGCAAAGGTCATAAACAGTGGGGAGCAATATAATCACAACGAAAGTAGTGGAAACTGCTCGCCCGCTGCGGTGCTCAGCTCTGCAGAGTTCTGAATCACAGGTGCCTGCACCGCCTCCTGTTTCAGACCTGGAGTGTAACTTGCTAAGACAGGTTTCTGAGGTACACAAAGAACGAAGCCCGCCTAGCCACGCTCTCCCCCGAGACTTCCAGCTTGAGATGAGTTCCATTTCCTAGAGATAAAAGGCTGCATTAACAATGATGTGCCCTCTTTTACAATAAATTTCCATATTTATATTTGAAGCTGTCATATGCTAGAGGATATTAAATATCCTCTCGTTATAATTAACTCTTAAAGCCAAATAAATTACTTGATTCAACAGACATTGAAAGTTAAAGGAATATAATTATACCACTAATTATTTTGAAATTATTTTGCTTTAATCTATTCTTGATTTTATGTTAGGAATGTACACTGGCTAAAAAAGCTCTAATCTCTTCTTTTACCCTTAAGATAGAAACAAGAATTTGAACTTGGAGTATATAATAACTAAAATAATACACTGGGACAAATCTTAATAATAAACTAAAGCAAACTTTTAATTTTTAAATTCCATATTCAATCCTACAAACATAAACCACTGGGTTACAGCGTGGTTTTACTTTGCTATGGTTATTCTAACAACTCTTTATGTAGTAAGCTGTTGTAATGCTATAAAAAATATTTTACCCCTTTAAAAATGACTATACCAAAAATTAGAGAAATACATTTTAGGAATTAACAGGAGCACTCCACCCTCAGGACCAATATACAAAATATACTGGCTTGAATAATCTAAAGATTCTGATGTTCCAAAAGGATCACCAGGACTCTAAAGCCTAAAGCCTAGGGACAGAAAGGAATTTAAAGTTAACTTCTAGGAGGTAAGAAGAGTAAAAGCTGAATGAAAGCGGCACCAAGACTAAGACATCTAGAAATCGTTTGCACAGAACAACTGAGCGCCTTTCCTCACCTGGGTTTCTTGTCAGAAGAGCAACGTTCTGTGTAAAGATGTTCTAAGAGGGCCATGTAGCTCCTGGGCCAGGGCCTTACCTTCAGCTAACTTGTCTGCTCCTACCCTTGGGAGTGCTTTCACTGACCCCAGATAGATCACTCAGTTCTCCCAAGTTCAAGGCTCTCTTCCACCGAGCAGCTGTTTGGAAGGACATGGCAGCTTTCATTAATCTTAACGGAAAGGCACGGCAGCCAGAAGAGAGACCCTTCCTTTCCTTCCACCTTCCAGCTTGCCTGCCCTGCTGTGTTTCTATCAAAATCTAGAAAATGGTCCCCAAGCTGCCTTAAGAGCAAGGGCATATTTTAGGAGTCAGTTATTTCCTTCCACCAACTGGAGTGGGGTTAGGGTACCAAAGACAGAACTCAGGTCCAAATACACTTGGCAGCAAACACCTTTCTACACTGAGTCATGTCAGTGCCCCTGTTTTTACACTCTGTTAATGAGACTAGGTACACACAAAAGGGAACCCTAACTTCCCCCAGTAACATTCATATTTTTATCAAAAGACAAATTAGTGACATAGATTGTAAGATACTTTGATTTCCCTGAAATACTAAGATCATTTTACCTTGGTATGAATTAAGTTTTGTTAGCATTATTCTTGATTCTTAGAGTTTTGAAATGGACTCAGAAGGAAAGGAGAACAATTGTAATGGAACTTGGGAGACAAACAGCAGGGCCTGCACACTGTAGATCTCAGCAGCTGCTAGGAGAAAGAAGGAAACAGAGAGATGCTTTCTGAGGGAGAACTCGAGGACCCAGGGAGATTCAGCAATAGAAATTAGAAATCTTCCAGTCTGCAGAGTGAGAATGAGCAGAGTCAGGGCAAGCATGCTTAGTATTTGAGTCTCCATATAAATGAAGAAAAAAAATAAAGAAAGAAAAAGGCTATATTGTCCGAGTCTGGGCTCAAAAAGCAGCCAAGCTTGCAGTGAGGATCTGTACCCAACAGCATTGGGGAGGGGCTACTGTATGTACCTCATCGTGAGTAGAGTTTTTTCATCTTTTTAACATGTCTTCAAGTATATCATCATGACTCGAAGTTAGAGCTTTTGTTGAGAATTTTCCTTGTTCAGGTAATTGACAGGCTCATTTGCTTAACCATTAAGTGAAAGGAACAAGGTTTATCTTTCTGATTTTGATTCTGTGTTATAAAAAGGAAGAAATCTACACATATAAAATTACATTAACCTACCTTTGACTTAGGAGGTACACAGAAGAAATGCAAGACACAATGACTTAGATATTTGTGAGCCTCTCTGCTATTGAGAAATCAAGAAAGGAGAAAAAAATATCACCATAAATCTCAAAGACTGATCATTTGACCAAAGGAATAAAACTAAGCTTTGATACAACTGGCTATGGTTTCCCTTCCAATACAACCTGCTGGCTAAAGATCAGATGGAAAACAGTTAGGATGCTAACCTACTATCTTCTCTCCATTCTTGTAGTGTGGACTACCACCACTTAGAGGAGTCCACAACTATACTGGAGCACCAATCAAAAGGCAAGAATAGCCAGTAACCCAGAAAGAAACCTAAACAGTTGATATGGCTTAAGTCAATAAAGGGATTATTTTACAGTATGAAGACTTAAATTCAAATCTCCAGAATCCATGTAGAAAGCCAGGTATGGTGACTAATGCTTGTAATCCTGATGATGACAAGATGGAAGGTGGAACTTGCGAGCCAGCTAGCCAGGTCCACTTGGTTAAGGTCCAGGGCAATGAAAGACCCTGTCTTAACAACAGAGACAAGGCACCTGCAGGATAAAATACCTCGGATTGACCTGTGACCTCCACAAATGCACATATGACCTACACACAAACATGTACACACATGCACACAAAGAAACGTCAAGAATTCCGTGAAAGATATAATAACCTTCCAGAAAGAGATAGGCAGCAATGCAGAGTAAAAGTCTATAACTATTCCTAAGGCAAATAATCCAAAGAGCAAATTAATTTGGTTTAAAAAAAAAGAAAAATGAAGGAAACAATAGTAATCCATCTTAGATCATACAAATTCTCTTCAATTTAACCCAATGTATACTAAGATTTATGTATTATATATTTATGTATATTAAGCTAATTTATTTATGTATACTAAGATTAATGTATACTAAGATTTTTTTAATTAAATGCATATAGTATGGCTTTAAAAGAAAAGCTAAAAAATAATTAAAATAAACTCTGGGCATGGTAGCACATACCTTTAATCCCAGAACTCCAAAAGTCAAAGCAAGTAGATCTCTGTGAGTTCAAGGTCACCCTGGTGTAGACTAGCTAGAGCTACACATTTAGACCTTGTCTCCAACATGGTAGGGAAGGGGAGGTTAGACTAGGATCTGATTCAGCAGCAATTGCTGCTCTTGCAGAAGGACCTGTGACTTTGTCCATAGGGTCTCTACCAAGTAATTCACAACCACCTGTAGCTCGCATTCCAAAGGGTCTTGATATCCTGGCTTCTTCAGGCAGTGCACAAGCAGACAAGCAAACATATCAACGCCTATAATTTAAAGATAAACAGAGTACAGCGCCTGTCACGCTGTTATTTTTAAAATTTTAAGATAAACCCTACTATATAACGTGAAACAAAGTAACTGTGAACTAAAGTTCCAAGGGTGTGGAAGAAGAGTGAGTTCAAAACTAAGTAAGAACTTCAGTGAATATAGTTAAGAGTATTATAGAATGACATATCAAGAGTCAAGCTACTTGATCTATCTTAGACTTTTAATAGCCATTTACTGCTTATCTCAGTGTGTTAACTTCCTTTTGGGAAACCATCCCAAAAGATAAGAATGTCATCAGATGGCATCTGAAGCCTATAGCCAAAGTTTCTCTATTTTGCTATAACCTGCCTACCTAATGTATCCATTAACATATTTGAAAAGTGTATTGACTTATGACTCTCATGATCCTGTTACTATAAAAACTTTACAATTGTTATGACCTCAAAATACAGTATTTGGGACAACCTGAGTCTGTGTTCCTGGACCATGATTCCATACTGGGTTCCAGAATAAACTGTATCTTTATTTAGCTGGGCTTTTTGAATCTACACTGTCTTACTTTCTATTGCTGTAATGAGACACCATGACCAATGCAACTTTTAAAAAAAAATTCAATGGGTGCTCACAGTTCCAAAGGACTGGAGTTCATAAATATAATTATGGGGAGCATGCAGCAGGCAGGCCTCCTGATGAAGCAATCGTTGAGAGCTTACATCTTGAGTATAACCATAAGACAGAGAGAGCACAATAGGAATGGCGTGAGTCTTTTGAAATCTCAAACCCTACTCAGAGTAACACATCTCCTCCAACAAGGCCAGTTCTAATTCTTCCCAAACACTTCTACCATCTAGGGACCAAGCATCCAAATATAGGAGCCTAAGGGGGACACTGTCATTCAAGTCACCACTCACACTAAAACTTTAGTTATACTTACAGGGACAGTTTGGGGACAAGGTTGCAGTAAATTTTTTAACAAAATGTAGAGTGAACTGGTAGTGAAAATAAAAACATTGCAAAGAGCAGGAGAGGCAATGTCTTAGTGAGAGCTCTAGGCATGATGCACAAGAGTGAGCAGGTAGCAGAAGTGTCTTACTTTCAAATAGTGAAGATATGCATCTAACTATGAGTGCGGGGAAGGGAAGATACCATTAATTTATGGAAAGTTCACATAAGCTCTAAGCAAATATGGATGAAAATGCAACTAATACCAATGTGATCATATACTTTTTAAAGGTCAGATTGTAAGAGGAAAATAATAGGCTTTATTATTAGGAAATGATAATAGGAAAATAATGAAAAAGAAATAAAAACAAAGGTAGAAGAAATAAAGCAACATAGCACACTAATTCTGAACAGAACTTAAATTATCTTGTTAAAAGATAGGCCAGCATGATGATACAGCAGGGAAAGACAGTCTAACGAAGCCTGACGGTCTGAGTTCAAATTCTGGTACCCATATATACACCAGTGCTTGTGAGCCCTAACATACACATAAATAAATAAGTAAATGGAAGGAAGGAAGGAAGGAAGGAAGGAAGGAAGGAAGGAAGGAAGGAAGGAAGGAAGGAAGGAGGGAAGGAGGGAGGGAGGGAGGGAGGGAGGGAGGGAGGGAGGGAGGGAGGGAGGGAGGGAAGACAAGAGGCTGGAGCCAATGAGGTTGGCTCAGCATGTAAAACCCACCATGCCAAGTGTGATGCTCTGAGTTCCATCTCTAGGAACTCTAGGCCCACACAAGGGTTGAAGGAGAGCACAGTTCCACAGTTTGTCTTCTGACTTTCACATATCCACTGTGTTAGCATGTACGCTTACACTCACACAATTTAAAAAAAAAATGTATAAAACAACATTGAGAGATAGCTCCGTAGTAGGTATGAGCACTTGCTGTTCTTACAGAGGATCTGAATCTGGTTCCTAGCACCAAGATGGGTCACAACTGCCTGTAACTCCAGGTCCAAGGAATCCAACACCTCTGGCATCAGGCACATACACTGAAATGCATATACCCACACAGACATACACATTTAACATGACTTAAAAATAATAAATTCTACCTTTAAAAATGAAATAATAGAGGCTATACATTAAGTTATATAAAATCAACCACATTTTGACAAACATACTTTAAATTACAGAAAATTTCTTGCAGCAGGAGTTAGCTCTCCATAAGCAGTGAGGACCACAGGCTCATGGTAAAATTTAAGCTAAACACAGTGTGAAAACAAGAAAGGAAATGACTTTAAGCACTAGCCTACAGAAAGCGTAAAGAGAGTTTGTGGGGCTAACAGGCAAAGGTAAGCAAAGCATATATCTGGGGACGCTCTTGATTAAAGGTAAGCAAAGCATATATCTGACGACGCTCTTGATGAAACAACCAACTAACCACCAGCTCTTAGGTCCCCGGAGTCATCGAAGAGCAGAGCAGTAAACCATACTGCTTAGGCCCCAGTACACTAAGAGAATAACCAACCTCAGTAAAGATCACCCCAGCACTTCCATGTCTCCATCCTAAGACTTATAAGAGGCCGCTGGGTAAGATGACAGCACAATAGCCCCCTTCTTTAGGACCACCCTTTCTACTTAAGAGATTTTCTTGCTTCTCTTCACTAAATCTATATTCACCTCATGTCTATGTTTTCTTAATCTTAATGTTAAATTCTGCATTACAGTGACAGAACAGAATGGCTAAAATGAAACTAGGAAAGGGGGGACCATCTAGAGACTGCCATATCCGAGGATCCATCCCATAATCAGCCTCCAAACGCTGACACCATTGCATACACTAGCAAGATTTTGCTGAAAGGACCCTGATATAGCTGTCTCTTGTGAGACTATGCCGGGGCCTAGCAAACACAGAAGTGGATGCTCACAGTCAGCTATTGGATGGATCACAGGGCCCCCAATGGAGGATCTAGAGAAAGTACCCAAGGAGATAAAGGGAACTGCAACCCTATAGGGGGAACAACATGATGAACTAACCAGTACCCGGAGCTCTTGACTCTAGCTGCATATGTATCAAAAGATGGCCTAGTCGGCCATCACTAGAAAGAGAGGCCCATTGGACATGCAAACTTTATATGCCTCAGTACAGGGAAATGCCAGGGCCAAGAAGTGGGAGTGGATGGGTAGGGGTGTGGGTGGGGGAGGGTATGGGGGACTTTTGGGATAGCACTGGAAATGTAAATGAAGAAAATACCTAATAAAAATAAATAAGTAAATTTAAAAAAGAAATGTAAATAAAGAAAATATTTAATAAAAACAAACAAACAAAACAGTAACATACAAACCAAACCTTAAAGTATGCATTATCTGGCCCTTTTAAATGCACCACCCTTACTATAAATCCTGCAACCACTTTCAGACTGACAGCATTTACTAGTAACTAAACACAGACAGAAATTAGGACACATGAGCTCCCCACCCCCCTGGGGGGGGGGGGTGTGAAGCACGCGGGAGCAAGCACTGAGACCACTTGAAAATTACCAGACATTCACTTTAAACAGATACTTTCTGGACCCTTTTATTCCTAAAACTTCCCTCTCTTCTCTCCCTCTGTCTAATCCTCTTCTTCCTTTTTAAAAATGCTTTTTTTTTTTTTTTTAAACTCATTGAGTCTAATTAGCATTGGCCACACTGTAGAAGAAAAGGATTCCCCATCCACTAGCAACTGTCCACTGCCACTGTTAGGGGTCAAGCCTAATGAGACCTTCTTCCTTTCCTGTTGGAATGCTGACTGCTGCCAGTCTCATACAAGTCACCAAAGCTGATGTGAGTGTACGTTCATGAGTGCAAACGTGTTGTGTTCAAATCCAGTATTTCACAGTACTACTCCCGAGCCTCCACCTCTTAACATTCTTTATCCACCCTCTTCTGTGTTCTCTAAGGCACTTACTGCTATTACTAAGGCTTCTTTATAATACCACTGATGGTACTGTAATCTCCAAATTCCACTTCTTTAAATAATTTATAATAAAAATAAAACTGTAGAATATTCATTTCAAAACAAGGGAGAAAAAAGAACACAGCAAAATTAAAGAAAGGCTTATCCCTATACAGTTCCTCATTTAACTATATATTCTTGCTGACTCAATTCTCTCATATACAAGGATTTTTTCAATATTCAAGAACAACAATGTCACCATATTCTCCTAGCTGAAAAGAGAAGTTAAAGAGGTCTGGTAATAAACTGGTTTGTGACTCAAGGACAAAGTTCTGTCATTTGCAGTAATGTGGACAGAAATGGAAAGCAGCTTATTAAGTGAAACACAACATAGAAAGGTAAGTACCATATGACCTCACACATATGTGAATATAAAGTTAATTCCACAGAAGTCAGAGTACTAATTACCAGAAAATGGAAAGAAGAGAGGGGAAAGAAAGAGACAGAGGAAACTGGTCAATGGATTCTAAGCTATAATTTCATGGAAAGAAGAATAACTGTGATACAAATCAAAAGGGTTTGACCACAGATAAGAGGAATGAACTATGTATAAGAAAAGGTGAGAAAACAGGCTTTTGTAAGTTTTCAAAATGAAGATGTTTACCCTGATTTAGGCGTTACACAATGTATACATTGCTGAAACATTATGAAGCCCAATTATTCATATGGCAAATATTTGTGATTTTTATATATCAAGTAAAAAATAAATAAACAAAAACAAACCTAGATGGAATAGCATGTCCACAAACAGAACTTGTGCTTATTTCCCAATTATTGGATACATAATGAAAGAAATACTTGACAAATGGAAGAATTTTGACATTGGCTCTTTGAACTTTAGAGTAAGAGCCATCTTTCTAGGAAAAGACAAATGAAGGCCCTATAACTTACCTGCCCTACCAGAATAAACCAAAAGTGAATCAGCATCCTCAGAGAAACTGCAGAAATCCATACCATCAAAGGCAAAGCATGATCATGAGCTATCACAATTTAATCTGGTTGTTATTCCAATCACATGCAGACCTTTAGATCTTTAGTAAAGCAAATTACTAAAATTACTCAGCCTCTGCACCCTTTTGTAAAAAATGTAAACTGGCAAATTCTTGCAGTTCTCTATCAACCCGCAATACCACTAGATGCTCGCCTTAACCTGGCATGATCAGTGGCCACAGTAAACATCCACAGCATATGGTTCTCCTGCTCTCAGCTATAGCATAATCCACAAATAGCATAATCCTTTTTTAAAGAAAAACATGTATTCATTATGCCACAGACAGCAGTCCAAACGTTGGACTTAAACTGTTTTATTATTAAATTCCAACAAGAGGAATTTCAGGGTCTCGAGACCCTTTGCTCTGTGCATAACAAGGCATTGTACTAGCACATTCTAGAGAACTGCTCTCTCATGAGCTTGTCCATCTCCTTATCAGCTGGCACACATCTGGATTGTTTGGACCTTCTTCTGACCTTAATGAATAATGGTGCCAATAAAATTCAAGTTTAATTTTTTTGTATAGAAACAGCTTTTATTTCTCTAAGAAGAGAATAGCTGGGTCATTTGGTTGAGTCTATACTTAGCACTTTGAGGAACTACAAACTCTCTGCCAAAGCAGCTAAATCAATTGACAATGTCAACCTCTATATATGAAGGCTTTCATTTTACATTCCCATCATTTATTAAAGTCTTTTTAATTTATTTTTTTCAAAAGCATGGCCTCTGCAGTGGTTTGAATGAAGAAAAAAAAAAAAAAACAAGTTCCACTGGGCTCATGTATTTGGACACTTGAGCCCAGCTGGTGACACTGTTGGGACGGGGGTTCATGGATCACTGCAGACAGGCTTTGAGAATCTACAACACTGCATCACTTCCAGTTTGTTGTCTCTGTTTCTGGGGTGCCAACAACAACAAAAATGTAATCACCCAGCTTTCTGTTCCAACTACCTGAGCCATGCCACAGCCACCATAAAGGACTGGAACTATGAGCCAAATAAAATTGGTTCCTTAAGTTGCTTCTGTTCCTATTTTAATCACAGCAAAAGAAATGAACTAATATAGTCTCTTTCAGCATTTACAATTATATGCATTTTAAAAGAGAAAATTAACAGGGACATAAATCAAACAGGAAATGGTTCACAGAGAACGCTGAATTTACATGGTACACCACATAACAGGGAACTCTAAAGGAGTGGCAAGGAGGAAATATGGTCTTTTATTAAATCTATTTATATGGAAACAACAGAAACTGTAGCAAATATTTATATATATCTACATGTACCCAGGCCTGTTCTAAATATTTTACACATTTATTCCCATGAAAGTCCTATGAGACACATACATAAACATACATGCAACAATAAATAAATTACCTACCCATGGAGTAGGATCAGACAAAGAGACTTAAATATGAACTCAGGAGCTAGAGAAAATTATTCTCTAACTAGTTTTTGCTATTAAGACCAATGGCAAATTAAGTCACAAAAAATGTAAAACATAAAATGTTTTAACACTGAAAAGTACCATTAATGTGTATTATTAACCAACCACCTTTCTTTCACAACATCCCTTCTGAATATACATATTCTCTTAAAAGACTAATATCTAATCTGTGAGCCAACTTTTGCCGTCAATAATACACCCTTGCCTCCATTACCTGCACTTTACCTCCTATAGACAAAGTAAATTCCAATGCTGTGCGCTGCAAACTTTATCCCTTTGCCATCATTGTCCATACTTCCTCTTTATTTTTTCTTCAATTAAGCATTTCCTATTATGATATATTTAATTTAATTAAAAGTCCTTAAAATTTGTGAGGCAGAGTGAAAACAAGGTTTTGAAAATATAGTAAGCATATTCCCACTAAAGCATCCTTTACAACAGGCAACAGCTGTAAGAGAATAGGCAGTGAATAAAAACATTAATGAATATTATGAAAACTTCAGGTCAATAATTAAAAACTTCCCCTAGTAAAGTATAGCCAAATGCCCTTCAAATGAAAAGCCCCACTGATTCAATATCTATGACTATAAAACAAATGATCTCATATGCAGAATTCGATTGATAAGACTTTTAGTAATATCTATATTTTATTTTGAAAACTAAAATTTGAAACAAAACTTTGTTGACTATCTTATGTACAAAACATAAATGATACGTGAAAATGAGGTACATATGGAAAATAACATTTTTCTTCCTTTTTTCAGAGTAATATAAAGTAGCCTATCAAGAGTAAAGCCTTATGAAATATGAGCTCATGTAAATGTGGCAGGCAGTGTGAGGAAAGCCCTATGAGGATAACCACATGTGGTGACAGAGGTTCTTACCCTAGCACCTGGGAAGCAGTAAGATCTTACATTCAGGAATCGCTGGGGCTGCGAAGCAAGACCAGATTTCAAAAACTGAACAAAATCCCTATTTGGGCCTGGAGTCCACACTTACCCTTCTCCTCCCATTCTTGTTATCTTAAGTCGAAAATCCACAGAGTTTAGACTGGGAGGTTTCCATTTCAAAATGTCATCACATCGGCCAGGCTTGTATTTCTAGAGTGGATTAAAATAAAAGCAATTAGTAAGAAGCTAAAATGTAGGCTTCAATTCACTGAACATACTGTTACTTTTTATTAAGCAAAATTGCTACTTTTGATTTTCATTTTGGTATTTTTAATTTGCTTGTTTGTTTTTTACCTGTGTGGGATGTGTCCATGTCAAGGCTTATGTGTGGTGGTCAGACAAAACCTGCAGGTTGCTAGGTCTCAGGAAGTTCCTTTCCCCAACGTCTGGCAGCTAGACAACCCAGGATTCCCTCAGGGACCCCTTCCCTCAGCTTCTCTCTCTTATATAAATAACCCAGCCATTTTGGCTATGTGGGATCTTGGCCTCCTGGCTCATTCAGGCCTCTTAGCCTCCCCCACTGCTCTCTCTTCTCTTCCTCTCTCACCAACCTCCACTCCCCACCTCACCCTCCTCAACCCTTCCACTCATGGCCTGGTTCAGTCTGGACCCTTCCAGATACCTGTCTAAATTCTTCCTTATTACTACAATAAACCTACTCCACCATTCCTAGGAGTAGTCATGTCCTCAATTTTTTTTAATTCATAAATGACATAAATGAGTTCCCTACCAGGGGACCGAGGTGCTCCACACCAAGCTACTGACCTACTCTCCTGAAATATGTACAGATCAATTGTTTCTGCTGGCTTCTGCCACCTACCAAATTCTACAGTCCAACTCTTCAGCTGCTTCTTCCCCATTGCCTCTTTTAGTCTACTCTGTATATGTCTCTCTGGCTTTTATAGCCTGCTATGCCCTTCTGGGGCATCTCTCTATACCCTCCATATGGGCACACCTCTCTTTAAAGACAGTTACCAGGTTCCCTCTTATCAGAACTTCCCCGTTTTCCCAAAACCCTCTCCTAGTCTCCATAGGAGCTGCAGCAGCTCTGCCTTTTCGGCTGCTTTCTACTCTCTTCCTCTATGGGGTAGAGGTGCCTGCTTTGTTTACTATTACTACAAATGCCACACCAATGTGCTAGAAAACTCCTTTTGCCCTACTGAGCCCTGTAAAGGCTCATCCCACCTGTAAAGGGATGCCCTTCCCCTATGATTTAGGACCTCTCTCTGACAAGTCTCTCATTCCCCATGGGGTCACCTGAAATTCTTGTAAGCACTGACATTTATTGTCCTCAGGCCTTTGTTCTCAGCTCCTTCTGGAGCTTCATCTCGCCTACCCTAGGAGCTGCATCCAGTCCCACAGCGTCTATAAGCCTGTCTGGATCACTGCACTCTTTTGGTCCCTCCTGTGGAGTCCAGGTTTCTGACCCTTTCTCCTTTCTCCTTGGACTCAATTTCCTCCAAGGAATCGAGGTTTTATTCACTATGTTACTACAGTTTGTCTTCAATACAGATCAGGGACCAAAGATCAACATACTCCATTTCCAAATTCTCTCAGATGGTAACAACTTCTGCTATCACACAAATGATCCCCAAATCTCTTCTAGCTAAACTTGCTCTGCTCTATACTACCAAAGCTATCTTTTTTCTTTCTTTCTTCCTTTTTCTTTTTAATTAGTTTTCTTTATTTACATTTCAAGTGTTATCCCCTTTCCCGGTCCCCCCACTCCCAGAAACCTATACCCCCCCTTCTATCTTAACTGTAAGATTTTTCTATTTTCCACTATTAAAAATCTTTCATCTCTACGATTTCTTTGCTCTCTGTCCTCAAAAAAAAATAAATAAATAAAAATAAGAATATGCTATAAGCTATCTCAGGATTTGTAAGTTCATTAGGTATGATTTTAACATCTATAATAAAATTTAGCTTAAAACTTATAACAATAGGATTATAATATAAGAATCCATACATAGGTAGTCTTAATTTGCTATAACATAACATATATGTGACTCAACTCTTATTTAGAATACACTGTATACATAACTTGGATTTTTGATTAAAAATATATTTGCCAAAAAAAGATGTTTTAAATAGCAGCCACATGGCTTGTCTCCATCCCAGCTGACAACATACAATTTAACTTCACCACAATCCTGTTTAAGAGGACTACATGGTATAAGCCAACTAAGGAAGCACCTACAAGACTTCTCAGTTCTACTGAGCCCTTGGTTTATCATTGTATCTACTTTTTAAACTAAGAAAGCAACCACAAAGGTCTCTAAAACATTTTGGATTAGTATGGATTTTAGTATAATGATAAATTCACTGTCTCTATTCCAGCAGATTTCTAATCAACTGCAGACTGCTCTAAAACTGCCTGTAAACACCAGCCCTAGTGTTCCTTGGAACCTTCATCCTAGACCTCTCCAAAGCAGCCTGAACTCCCTAGCTCCAGGTAGCCCTACAGAACCTGGGCAGCAAGCTAAACAGATGTCCTCCAGCCTGCACACCCCCCAATTCTTCACCATCATTCCAACCATCCAGATAATGATGCCTCCATTTCAGCCGGGAGTAGTTATAGACGAGACTATATCATCCCTTTATCATCAACAAAAGGTTGGAATGTTAAATCTCAACAAATTCCTTTTCCCAAAGTCTGGCAATTAGACAAAAGTCAGCATTCCTTCCAGGACTTAAATAGTTCCTACCTGCTAAAAGGAGTCATTCTCCTCATCTCTGGCAAAAGAGAATGGCTCTTCCATTAACCTATGTCTGAGGTACCTGTTTAACACATCTGACACGGCATAGCTCACCTCCTACCCACAAGCTCTCTTGCCCCTGCACGTCACTCCCATTCCTCCAGCCTCAGACCCCTAGAGGACCTCAGCTGTTTTGGCTCTGTGCCCTCTTGGTTCTGCAAGCTCTCCTCTCTTAGTTCTCCTCTCTCTTCTCTTTCCCTTTCATTTCCCCCTCCCCCTTCTCCTCTCATGGCCCAGTCTACTCTGGACCCTTCCAGATGTCTGGTTGTGCTCTCCCTCTTATCTACAATAAAAATCTTCTCCTTATCCCATACCTACAAACAGTCATGTCCGCACTGTCTTCATTCACAGGAGCAGTTCCCTCCTTACACCATGTAGATTACAAGGACCAAATAATGACTTACTATAATAAATGTAAAAGATCTGCCTAAGGAGGAAATCTACAAAGTATAGAGTTAAGCAGTGATTTTGTTTGTTTGTTTGTTTGTTTGTTTGTTTGTTTGTTTGTTTTAGACGAGCCTTAAGTATCCCAGACTAGTCGCCAACTCAATATAGTAATTTGTATTTTTTCATTTATGTAGCTGAAATCTGACTGCCTTCTTTGCCAAAGGGTTCAAATATTCTACTCCTGACTGCTTTTACTTTGGTTTTTTGTTTTGGGGGTGGTTTTTTTGGTTGGTTGGTTGGTTGGTTTTTTGGGTTTTTTTTTGTTTTTTCTGAGAGGTGAGGTATTGTGTGCATGTACATGGTACACATGTATAGAAACAGGTCAGCATCTGGTGTCTCCCTTAATGGTTATACACCGTTTTCTCGCTGAGTCTGAGTCTGCTGACTGGCTGGCCATCAAACCCAAAGACCCTGGCTATTCTGTCTTCCTAATGCTCGGATTACAAGTATGTGCCACTATACCCAGGCAGTGATTACTGTTTTAGACAAGGTATCATGGTCAACAACAGAGCCTCGAAATTCTCTATGTAGCTACAGATGGTCCTGAATCCTGAGCCTGTTCCCAACTCCCAAGAGCTCAAATCATGGGCCATCCTTTTCCTAATGGGGGGGGGGGGGTGAGGGGGGTGTGAAAGTCAATATATACCCAAAGTTGATCTTGAAATGACAACTCTCTTGCCTCACCCACTGAGTGCTACGCTTACAGGATTCCACTAATGCACACTTCCTGTGCACTTTCTGAATTAATCTTTCTTCCTTTCCTTTCCTTTCATTATCACCCCTCCCCCCTATCATTTATTTTTAGGATACTGGAGATATTTAAACACAGGGCTCTCAGATGCTAACTCCAACAGTGAGCTACCACCCCCTCCCAACCCTTTGTTTACTGTATATTTAAGGTAAGAGTCCTACTAAATTGCCGAAAATGGCCTTGCTTTTGATACTTCTGCCTCTGGCTCCAGAGTACCTGAGATTACAGACCTGAGCCATCGGAACTAGCCCTAACAATTTATTTTGCTGAGCAAAACTTTTTGTTTTAATTAAGTCAAAATTAGCTACTTTTAGGGCTGAAAAGTTGGCTCAGCCATTAAAAACTAGAATTACAAACAAAAATATATATAAAAAAAAGCTTCTCTTAAATTACATAATTGTAATTATGTTCAGTTTTCTGCCCGTTGAAGAAATATTTTCCTAAAATCACTAGATTTTTCTACTATGTCTTAAAGACATTTCATAAGTCTAGTTATTTTTAGGTAAACCATCCATTTCATGTTTCTTTGTATCTATACAAATACGGGATCAGGCAGCTCTAACAAAGGCTAAAGGCACTTTCCATGCAGGCCTGGCAGGCCCAGGCCTACCCAGAACATACATAACACGGAAAGAGAAAACCAACTCCAAAAGACTGGGAGGAAAGTGTGGGGGGGGGGGGTGTGCAGGGGGGGGGGAGCAAGAGTCACATGACCTAGTAGGGAAATGAGGAGGAGGAGGGAGGTAAAATGCCCAGACATATAAAATTATTAAATCTAAAAAGAAAAAAGTTAATAAAATTTAAAAAGAACATAATATGCATTATTTCCCCAGGTCTCATCATTAGCAGTAGATAAATTTAAAGTCAAATATATACTGCCTCAATGAGTCATTAGGCATTTCATTCCATTTATGCCACAACAAACTCACTTAGATGATATATACACTTCATGGTAGCTGGAAATAAATCTCTATTTAGACTTTTGCATAGAGTTTTCTTACTGCCGAAACTGAAATATATTTCTAATTGTCAACTCATCTCTGAAAAGACTATAATAAAAGTTTAATTATTTTTGCTAATTAAGGCTATTTGATAGCCTTACAAAATAGGCCATGAGGTGACAAAGAAAATAAAGAAATAAGTCATACCTTCAGAAAAAAATTAGCTGAAAAATAAGACAGCAAGTCCCTGTGCCCATAATGCCTATGTTTAGCCTTCGTGAATCCAGCACAATCCTGGTCAAATCATGATTTAGTCATGTTGGTCTGTTTGTTTTTATGGTGTTTGCAATATATATATATATATATATATATATATATATATATATATATATACCACACACACACACAACAGAGATAAATTTTAAAAACCTTTTTTCAATCTCCCAAAACAATAAGGGCCAAGATATTACATTAAAAGGATTAAGACTTTTGAAAATAAATATAACATCTGAAACACAAATTTTTTCTGAAGTATAAACAAGCATACATATACTCTAGTGTATAATAAGAAAATTTTAATTATACTGAATTCACCAGCATGTACTCAGATTACAATTGTTATCAAAGCTCTAGTTAACTGATAAATATGATACCTAGTCTATAAATAAACCTGATTTTAACAAGTGAGCTGTTTAAAAAAGAAAAACTGAAGAATACTTGTGTTTAGAAACAACCCAATATAACCTGAGATACCTGTGGTCTTTAAAAAAGCAACAATCCAATCAACATAGGTATTAAGAATATTAAAATATGCCTGGTCTACAAAGTGAGTTCCAGGACAGCCAGGGCTATACGGAGAAACCCTGTCTCGAAACAAAACAAAACAAAAGAATATTAAAATATGAGGAAATTCACCAAAACTAGACAGAGGGAAAACTTTAGCAGTAGTTTTCAACTAGAGGTGGTCCCTTGAGAGTTGGTAATGCTGGAAAACACTAGAGAGAGCAAGGTGCAATACTGCCATCTAGTGGCACAAGTCAGAGACA
The DNA here is from genome assembly GCF_978045245.1 of Mus caroli. Lineage (NCBI taxonomy): Eukaryota > Metazoa > Chordata > Mammalia > Rodentia > Muridae > Mus > Mus caroli. Next base: position 121,137,824 of record NW_028227261.1, read on the forward strand.
GAGCTAAAGACCTACACACTGCCCAGGACAGCAGGGCCAAAGGAAGTCAGTGACAGTAACAGTAAAGAAAGTCATATGTTTAATTACCCTTTGGCTCTAACTTGATAATGTTAAAGAAGTTTAAAGTGAGGGCTTCGTTTCTCATTTGTAAAAATACAGCAATAGCATTGTGCTTGCCTAAAGTTGTATGTTCCTCTTCAATCTCCAGTTACAAAATGTTTGGGAAACAACACTCTTTCAGGCTTGCCACATGATACTATCTTCACCTACCCTCTTACCCTTTAAATATGTTCTTCACTCCCTTTAAAAAAAAAACAAAAACAGACTGGTTTTGACCATAAACCACTCTCCTAGAAGACTCTGAATATAGTCATAAAAATTACTCCTAAATCTTCATTTCTAGACCTAGAAACCGAGATGCTCTTTTATGAGTATGAATAGGTCACCCACCAATCTAACACTGCTCAGGCGGCACCCTAGGATTTCAGATCTGAAATGGAGTCACTCACTCCCCATCCCATCTTGATCAATAGGAACCTCCTACCCACTCAGGCCCATTTTCTAATAGAGCACTCTTTCTAATAGAGTCTCTGTCACCTCTGCACTCATCCATTATTCCCATGAGTTTCCTTCTACTGTGACAGCCCAGCTGCTATCCCTGGAGTCAAAAGACCCTGTCAACTGTCACTGATGCTCACCGCAGCTGGTTAGCTGGCTGACCAACCAGGACTCAAGCTTCTGGAGCTGACAGTGAGGCCCCAATCCAGCCTCCAGTGCTTCCTCTAGTTTCCTCTTTCCTACAGTCTTTATATGGAATAATAAAGACAACAATAATTTCTAATAACTATCATTTACTGTATATTTTCCCACTGACCACAGGTGCTAAGTGCACGGGTGCTAAATTACAGGATTCTTTGAACATTCTATAAAATAATTAATTCATCATAATCTCCTGTCTTCATAGAGCACATACGACAAAGAAAACAAGCCAGATACAGGAAATATTCAAGCCTAGGTATATTATTCCACATTCAAAATGCACACTAACTACTATAGTAAACTGGGTCAATGGAAAAACAGGTATTCACATCACATCACACACACAAACACACACATACAGAAAATTTTCAAGACATCATGAAAATAATTTTCTAGATACAACACTAAAGAAGCAACAAATATTAACATCCATCCATTAACATCCATTAACTTAAATGTCTCTGAGAAATGCATGTATAGTTTTTTCTTTTTTTATTTCTTCTTTTTTTTCCCTCCAACTTTTTATTAGGTATTTACTTCATTTACATTTCAAATGCTATCCCCAAAAGTCCCCCATACCCTCCCCCACCCCACCCCCCACCCCCACTTCCCCATCCCATCCACTCCCACTTCTTGGCCCTGGCGTTCCCCTGTACTGGGGCATATAAAGACCAAGGGGCATCTCTTCCCAATGATGGCCGACTAGGTCATCTTCTGCTACATATGCAGTTAAGAGACATGAGATCTGGGGGTACTGGTTAGTTCATATTGTTGTTCCACCTATAGGGTTGCAGATTCCTTTAGCTCCTTGGGTACTTTCTTAGCTCCTCCATTGGGGGCCCTGTGTTCCATCCAATAGCTGACTGTGAGCATCCACTTCTGTGTTTGCCAGGCACTGGCATAGCCTCACGAGAGACAGCTATATCAGGGTCCCTTCAGCAAAATCTTGCTGGCGTATGCAATAGTGTCTGCGTTTGGTGGCTGGTTATGGGAATGGACCCCCAAGTGGGGCAGTGTCTGGATGGTCCAGCCTTTCGTCTCAGCTCCAAACTTTGTCTCTGTAACTCCTTTCATGGGTGCTGCATGTATGTTTTAAATGTAATAGATAAAGATTTACTATGAAATATTATTTAGCTTTTAAAAAAGTGTCTTGCAGCCGGGTGTGGTGGCGCACTAGGGAGGCTGAGGCAGGAGGATTTCTGAGTTTGAGGCCAGCCTGGTCTACAAAGTGAGTTCCAGGACAGCCAGGGCTATACAGAGAAACCCTCTGGGGGGGGGGGGGGGGGGACACAAAAAAAAAAACAAAAAAAGTGTCTTGCCATTCTCCACTGTACAGGTGGAGCTAAAAGACATTCTGCAAAGCAAAACATAGAAAGAGAAAACACGTGATCTCCCAGGTGCAACCTAGAACAAGCAATCACTGAAGCAGAAAGAATGATGTTGCCAGGAGCTGCAAGGGGTCAGAAAGGTACAAAGCTGACCATGCTTCAAAACTAGTGAGTGAGACATGATTCGTGTTAATTATGTGGAGTAGGTTGATTATTTAACATATCAGAATACCAAGGTGTACACTTTAAAAATGAACTATTTAGGGGCAGAAGAAAGTTAGGAGCAGAAGATAAGAGCACTTGCTGTTCTTGCAGAGAACCCAGCTTCAGTTCCCAACACCCACATGCTGGCTTTCAGCCATGTCTAACTCCAGTTCCAGGGCATCTGATACCATCTTCTCGCCTTTATGGCCAGTAGGCAGACAAAATGGGAGTAAGACACTCATATGCATATAATAAAAATAAATCTTAAGAATGCACAGTTTGGGCCGGGCGTGGTGGCGCACACCTTTAATCCCAGCACTCGGGAGGCAGAGGCAGGCGGATTTCTGAGTTCGAGGCCAGCCTGGTCTACAGAGTGAGTTCTAGGACAGCCAAGGCAACACAGAGAAACCCTGTCTCGAAAAACCAAAAAAAAAAAAAAAAAAAAAAAGAATGCACAGTTTGTGTAAGTCAAAAAAAATATCACAAAATAAAGAATTTAAAATACAGTTAAAAGTGCTTTCTCTTTGGTATCTTCAAAAGTCCTATATTTATGAATCTACAAATCTAAAATATTATAAAGTGTAAGGATTACCAATGCAGAGTGTTCCAAAGCAACCCTGCATGCTCTGGATGTTGTGAAGCATCCCCTGGCACCAGAGCAGTAAGCACCATCCCCACAGATAGCCTTAACTACCATCCAGGAATACTGATCCAATACCCAATGCTGATCTGAAGTGTATATTCATTCTCCGTTTACCCTCAACAAATATTTCTCCACCAGCTACTATGCAACCTCTGCTAGAAGCATAAAGACCATAAGCGAATCCAGGCAGAAGTTTGTTACAAAACCGTGAGTAAGCTAATGACCTAAGAAATTCAAAGCATGATGAGAGCAGAGGCAGCAGCATTGTGAAGAAGAGTGGATCGAGTACCCAGACGAAGTAAAATAGAACCTGAGAGTTAAGCACACAACAAAGAAAGGGAAGAGAGAACCTGCATAATAAATATATTCGAAGTGCACCAACTGCAAAGTGTTCAAGTCTCTAGAAAGCAATTTTGTACAGGCACAAAACTGTCAATGTAAACGAGGCAGCCTCAGTAGCTGTCTGCAGGACACATTGGTCTACTAAAGAAAAGAGAAATTTTAAGCAGGGCTGACATTCAATAGATGCTCTGGGCCCAGCGCCGCTTACCTGTCAGTGAAGCTTCTCCAGGGAAAGAAACATACCTAGGTAGCACATGAAGAAAAACTGAGAGACAAAGAGAAGAAAACACAAGTACAGCCAGAGTCACTTACAGAAACACATTTCAACTACTTCAGTTTATAACTCTTACCAAATGCACATTGGTCTACCAATAGAATGAATGCACCTCTAAAATTCTGAACTTCAAAAATAAAGCATGGGGTTAGAGGGATAGCTCAGCAGCTAAAAGCACCAGATGATCTTCCAGAGAACTGGGTTCCAATCCCAGCACCCAACCAGCAGCTAACTGTGACTCTAGTTCCAAAGAATCTAGTGCCTACTTATAGACTCTACCAGCACTGCACATACATAGTGCACAGAAAAAAACATGCAGGCAGAACAGTCAAACATATAAAATAAAAATAAATATTTTAAAAAGAGTTCAAAGCCGGGCGTGGTGGCGCACGCCTTTAATCCCAGCACTCGGGAGGCAGAGGCAGGCAGATTTCTGAGTTCGAGGCCAGCCTGGTCTACAAAGTGAGCTCCAGGACAGCCAGAGCTATAAAGAGAAAAACCAAAAAAAATAAAAAATAAAATTAAAATAAAAAAATAAAAAGAGTTCAAGTTCAAATAAATAAAACACTACTTGGGAGGCAAAGGCAGGCTGATCTCAGTGAGTTCATGAGTCGACATGGTCTACATAGCACGTTCCAGACCAGCTAAAGCTACATAGTAAGAACCTATCTCTAAATAAATAAATTTAATTAAATAAAACACAAAATATCTTTTATTCTTCTAAACTGCTACAATGTTCAGATGGAGAACAGCTCAGGGACCTAACAAACACAAGACCATGTATTCATTGTCCCTAGGTACAATCCCAGAGGGAAAAAAAAATTCATACATATTAGCAAAATGTTTATCTTTAAATGCCTCCTAAACTGTTGAACTGTTACAAGCACGAGTAAGCAGCAGTATCCAGTGACAGCCAGTATAAGCAGCAAGCCTATCTTTTTATTATGACTCTAGTATGAGACTACAGACGCTAAGACCTTATCGTTAACAAAGTATATGCTAAAATAAAAATATCTAGATAAATACTAAAATGTAAAATAAAATAATACCGACTTTGAAAGGTGAATGGAAATAAGAATGTGTTAATGTACTAGTACTTGCTCAGATTGGCATAAAGAATCCATGGATTGTAAGGAAAAACCTAACTGGAGGTGAGGTCGTGAGGGCACACCTTTAATCCCAGTATCAAGAGGCAGAGGCAGGCTTGTCTTATGTCACTTTTGGATTCGTTGATCAATTCCTGTGACTATTACTGTCTAGTGAAAGGGGAAACTAAAAAATTCTTCTTAAAAATCTACCATTCACGTTTGCACAGTACCACTAGAGTACCGAGAAAAAGAACTATCCTGCTTCCTTAGGTATTTAGCTGCCATCTATATTAGGACGGACTTTCTGTGCTCTGTCTGCCCTCAAAGACATCACTGATCCTTTTATTTTCTAAAGTCATTATTATTATTTACTTCCCCTCCCAAGCCTCCAACATGTCATCATGACCAATTGTTTTTAGCTGTATAGTAGTAAAAGATGTGCGTATGTATGTATGTATGTGTGTATGTGTGTGTGTGTGTGTATATATCCAGCTAAAATTGACTGCAAATTAATTATCTGTAATTGTTTATTTTGTCAACAAAATTTACTGGGAGGCATGTATTTTAGGAATTATGAAAAATGAAAAAATGTTTTTCTCCTTTTTCTTTCTTACACAAACTAGCTAACAAGTGCTATATTCTGAAAATTGAACAAAAAAATATTTTAAATGAACAAGGTATATTTTCTTTCTTGACATGTTACTATTACAATTCCTCAGAAATGATTAAATCTCTCAATTGGAATAAAAAAATAGCACAGTTCTGGGGTGGGGGTGGGGAGATGACACTCTTCCAGTCTGCCAGGAAACAGAGCCCTTCTTCAGCTGAAGACCTATCAAAATATGCAAGCAAATGTCATGGAAACAGAAGCTCTCACCATGGCAACACTACCCTGCTAGAGAGAAAAACCACTGTAATTCATCATGTACTTCAAGACAAGGCATTTAGACTACTTCCAATTTCAATTTTATAATCTATCTATAATAGTCATTAGATCAAGCAGTAGTAAAAATTTAATAAAACTATTAATATTTTACAAGAATAAAATATTAAATCCAAAACTGAATCTAAATTTATATGTAAAAAGATTAATGCCAGAAACATAAAACAAAGCTTGTCCCACAACAGGAAGAACACATTACAAAATAACTGTGTCACTACTACTTTAAACATTCTAGACTCCGTATAGAAGCAATTAAGTGTTTCACCAACCACAGTCTCTCTACTACACAAGAAAAGTAGTTTTAAAAAAAGTGCAGGATTTCTATCCTTACTTCAACTATAGAATCGACTCATTATAATTATTTTATTGTTATTTAGTAGCATAAAAGTTCTTGTCTAGAAATATTAAATGTCTCCACAATATTAAAGCAAATCCAAGCAAGGCTTGGCACATGCATTTAATCCCAGCACTAGGAAGCAGAGACAGAGGCAAGAGGGTCACTGTAAGTTTAAGGCCAGCCTGATTTAGTCTACAGAGGAAGATCTAGGCTAACCAAGGCTACATAGTGAGACCCTGTCGATAGATAAGATAGATTGATAGATAGATAGATAGATAGATAGATAGATAGATAGACAGACAGACAGACAGACAGACAGAACAAGCTGAAGACAGCTTCTAAAAGTTCAATATTAATCAATTTTATTATCACAATTAAAAATATAATATACCACTAAAATTATCACCAAAATGTCTTATAAAATATAATAAATAAGACTTAATGTTAATATCAACTTTGTAAATTAAATGATCTAATAGTTACCAAGTAAAACATTTACTACTTATATTTAAATGTCAAGTTATCGTTTAAAAATATCATAACAAGCCACAAAACAAGTGATTCAAGATGGTGATTAAAGCACAGACCTAAAGTCATAAAAATTAGCTGTCTAGTAAGATCTATTTGGTGTATGACATAGACTGATAACAACAGAGGTTCAATTTAAAAATGGATTTATTTTTAAAGATCACCAATGACTTATAACATGTTCTTCTCATAGTAGTGTTTCCCAACTCCTTTTCAACTAATAAAACTAATTTCATCAAAAAGTTCTAGACTTCTGAAGAAAAGGTTAGAAAGGGTGGCAATTTTTATATTAAAAGGTCTTGGTATAGCCAGGTAGTGGTGGTGCCCGCTTTTAATGCTAGCATGTGGGAGGTAGATCTCTGTGAGTTTGAGGCCAGCCTGGTCTACAAAGCTAGTTCCAAAACAGCCCAGGCTACACAGAGAAAACCTGTCTTGAAGAAGAGAGAGGGAAAAACAAGTTTGTCAGTCTGATCAAAGGTCCCAAACTTCTATTTAGAATTTAGCTTTAATAAAATGCCTAACAAAGAAAGGCAATTTATAAATCTTACCAAAACAGTATCAGAACTTATATTGGACATTAGCACCACAAGAAGCTATATCACGAGAAACTAGAATAATCAGGATACAGTTTAAAAATGGGTCCCTAACCATGTCAAGAATCCATGAATTTTATATCATATGAAGCTTTCTGGCTTTTTTTTTTTTTTTTTTTTTTTTTTTTTGGTTTTTCGAGACAGGGTTTCTCTGTGTAGCCCTGGCTGATCCTGGAACTCACTCTGTAGACCAGGCTGGCCTCGAACTCAGAAATCCACCTGCCTCTGCCTCCCGAGTGCTGGGATTAAAGGCGTGCGCCACCACGCCCGGCTCTTTCTGGCATTTTTAACATCATTTTACATTAAAGTTTTTTAGATGAGTCCTACACACCTAATGTTAGGTCCAGAATACCCCAACCTCCCCAAGTGGCAGCATTGGTGACATTGCTCAACCAAAAGGACTCTGGCCAGGTAAACAGAAGTCCTGTTAAAAGGAAAACAAACCTAAAAACGCAGGTTTCTGTTTACTAGAAAAGCAGTAAACTAAGGTTTTGGTTTGGTTTTGTTTTAAGTAAGATTAGTTTCTTTTAAGGTTTCTTTTCTGTTCACCAGAAACCACCCTCAATCCTGGAACAAGTAACTAAAAACAAGTTTGTTTAAAATCAGGTATACTTAATAAATTGGATGATGGCCCTCAAACTGTTAAAGAGAGATCTGCTAAATACAGCATTTAAGAAGTTTAATGAAAAAGGGTTTCCTATAATACACAGAAATGCCAAATCCTGGCAGGGGTTCAAAGAGCTTCTCCAAAGAAGATGGAGCAGTGGGCTTTACCTGGGCCCTGCTTCAAATGTGGTTATAGTGGTCACTGGGCAAAGAACTGCCCTTCCTCTCACAGTACACAAGCATCTTAAAGTTTACAGATCATCTTAATGTGTAATGCCTTAATAATATACTTTCTTTTGCTTTTATTAGTTTGTCTTAAATGCCAAATTCTATCCTGCTGTGAGATACCTTATACTTTTGATGAACAAAAAGTAAATATTTTATCCTAATAATAACAACAATAAAAAACATTTCAATGTACCTGTTATAGCAGCTTAAATCTTTACCAAATAAGTAAATTTAAGGACTTTATTATTAATGTATTTACCAGTATTCCTAACTGATAGATATTTAAGATAGCATATTTCTATGTTTTAGATACATCTTACCAATCATTTATATTTACTTCATTAAAATTATTTTCTAGGGGCTGGAGAGATGGCTCACTGACTGCTCTTCCAAAGGTCCTGAGTTCAATTCCCAGAAACCACATGGTGGCTCACAACCATCTGTAATGGGGATCCGATGTCCTCTTCTGGTGTGTCTGAAGACAGTGACAGTGCACCCACATACATGAAATTAATAAATAAATCTTTTAAAAAATTATTTTCTAAATTTTGTAATGGTAATAATAGTATTAAGATTAATGTATGTAGCCGGGCAGTGGTGGCACATACTTTAATACCAGCACTTGGGAGGCAGAGGCAGGCAGATTTCTGAGTTCAAGGGCAACCTGGTCTACAGAATAAGTTCCGGGACAGCCAGGGCTATACGGAGAAATCCTGCCTCAAAAAAACAAAATAACAAAAAAAATTAAAGTATGTTGTAAAGATTGTTTAAAATGGATATGGCTATACCTACATTAATAATAATATAAAAGTTACAAAGTTTAAAACCAATTCAATAGTCTGAGATAAGAATAAGGGTTGACATGATTTTTCTCAATGTGGACTGGATTATGAGATTGAAGTCATGTGGGCATAACATTTTTAATGTCACATGGATTTTAACTCTGTATCTTTTCCTATTAAAATAGGAGATATTGTACTCTTAAAAAAAAAAAGAATAAGGGTTGATTTTCTAGAACAGTTCCTCTTAAGTATTGATTTGTTCCTACTAATGTTTACCAAAAAGTAACTTGAAACAAAAAAAATTTTGTTTAATCCCACCATAATAATAATAGACAAAATCTCTAAACCAGCCTCAACTGAATGCTTTCCTTTATAAGAGTTGTCATGGTTATGGTGCCTCTTCACAGCAACAGAAACTCCAACACATCTAAACAGGGTCCCCAAATAACAGGGGAGACAATGCCCCAACTAGACATCTTTCACCACGTGAACTCTCCAGTAACAGGAATGGGTTACATCTAGTTAAGCCATTGACCAAAGGGGCCCCGTGGAAACCCTCAAACATCTCAGGCTATTGCCAAGGGTCTTGGTTACACTCTCCACAAACTGATGGTAAAGACATATTGCTATAGATAACACCTTCATACCTCACTGAGCACAGAGAAGTCAAGCTGGTACCTAACTGTATATAGGCTTCACCCCTACTACTAGTTCTCACGGTGCTGGAAGGTACTCTGCATGGTACCAAATGAGAAAAGTAACCATCAACCCAGTTACAAACCCTGCCATCTACAAGTGCGTCCCTGCCTGCAAGATGCACTGGTACAACAGAATGTTGTTGTTGTGGCAACAGTCAACCACTATCCGACTGGAAGGACCACTCCATGAGACAGAACCCATGCCTGACACTGCTTTAGGTGGCAAAGAACCTGAGGCCGGATAGGCCATAGGCCTAGGAGAAAAGCAAGTGTGATTTATTGGTCTGCTAGAGGAGTAGTAGCAGTACAATGACTCCTAATGACACTCTGCTATACCCACAGATCACTGCCTCACGCAGCCCTCATCACAGAAGCCTCCCCTTGCAGTAGATGGGAACTAACACAGAAACTCCACAATTGGGCAATGTGGAGACATTAAGAGATTTTTGGAACACTCAGACAGAAATGGGTTATCTTCAACAAACTCCTCTCCTCAGGGTTCAGGGATCTATGTAGAAGAAGAGGCAAAAAGATTTTAAGAAGCCAGAGAAGATGGATGACTCCAAGAAAATAGTGCCCTCCAGACACAACAGGATTGATAAACATATAAACTTTCAGAGCCTGGGATAGCACTGCACAGGTTCAAGCCAGACAGAGTTTCAGCAATGAGAGGAGAAAGTGGACACAGGCAAGCATTCCTAATGACGAAGCTGTCTGCAATTCACACCTGCTTACAAAGGAAAAAGTGGTTTTCTCCAATGGAGCCTCACTGGGTATACTAACCACACTTCAGCGTAGGCCTTGTACCCAGCAGTACATGGTTAACACAAAACAAACTCAATGGTATTTTTGTAGACATTTTCTCTCGTATGGCTAGCTTTGTCTGCGCACTGTCTGTCTTACAGGGACTTCTGCATGCATACTGTTTCTGATCCAGTCTTTTGTAAGGGTTCTGCTCTGTATGGGAGTTTCTAGTGTTTGTTTCTAGAGAGAGAAAGAGAAGGAGAGGTGGAGAATCTCAGAGGACCTGGGAAAGAGGAAAAGCATCATCAGGATATATTATATAAAAACGACTAAAAATTAATTTAAAAATGTTAGCCGAAAATCAAAGTAAATTATGGTTGAATGGGGAAAAAACAAATAACAATTTTTTAAAAGCCTCAGGTTAAATTTCAGCATTTTATGTTTCCCTACTGGACAAAGTCTTTCTCTTTTTAATAAGTAGTCACTGTTTTAACCATTTAAAAGAAAGTTTTAAAGAGCCAGGCTTATTTAAAATATTCTTACTAAATTAGTAATTGAAAAGCTTGTTTCAAAGAATATATAAATTTGTTTATAAAACTTGGTCTACTGGATAAATAAATAAAACATGATATTGTAAAATACTTTCCTTTTTTTAAAAGATTTATTTATTTTATATATGTGAGCACACTGTCGCTGTATTCAGACACACCAGAAGAGGGCATCAGAACCCATCATAGATAATTGTGAGTCACCATGTGGTTGCTGGGAATTGAACTCAGGACCTCTGGAAGAACAGTCAATGCTCTTAACCACTGAACCATTCTCCATCCCTGTAAAATACTTTTAACCATAACCAAAATTCAAAATTAATGTCTCCACCAAATATTAAGGAAAAAAAAAACAGATGATTTCCTCAATGAGAGGAGAGGGGGAGTTACCATACCGAAGACTCCGTTTTTATTAAAAAATCAGGATTATATCCAAGCATTTCTAACTCACACCTAGATTATAAAACTTTCTTGATATTTAATATCCTACCTAGTATATTTCTAAGTGATAAAATAATAAATAATTTGGGTTTTAATGAAGTTACAAATGAAAATGTTATGTGCTCTCACTGAATCAAGCCATTTTGCTATGACTGCTTGCTTGCCCTAAACTCTATCTTATTCAAAACAAGAGTTTAAAAGATTCAAGATACAAGTGTTTTCATTGTAGGTAGGTAGGTAGGGGTGTGTGTGTGTGTGTTTCTCATTCACCACAATTTAAACAAAAAAAAAAAATCTAGTTTTTAAATTAAACTACATTTAGTCTTAGCTAGAAATACCAAAGGTTGGAGTTAATGCTTCTCATTCAAATCATACAAAAGCCATCCATCTCTAATAACAGTATCATGTTTTATGCTTTAAGTACTCATGTTTTTTTTTTATTTAACTAGCATCCAAAATGCTCTACAGATAGTCAGGATAAAAATATTAATTAAACAATGTGTATTCCAATAATAAAAGGTGGGGGGATGATAACAGTACAGTGACTCCTTCCAAACTCCTGTTTCCAACCATTTAAATATTAATAAGATAGGTTATCGACTATAAATAACTATAAATACAAAGGAAAACATAGGCAATCTAGTTTTTAAACCTATGTAAATCTTGGTTATTTTAAGTACATGTTTTCATCTGTTAAACCTTTACTTCATTAGGCCAATCTGAATTCTTAACTACTCAGTTTTAGATATAGTAATCCTTTTTCACATATAAATATTATGTTGGATACAGAGTATGAAAAAATTCAAATAGGAACTGGATCACTATGGCTAATAGTCTGAAAGGATGCATGAGTTTCTTTCTTAACCGCCTTTACCAGTTATTCCTCTCTCCTGAAAACTGATGTCCTACCCACTACTCAGTCTCAACTACATCAGGTCATAGGAATAAGATTTCCTAGCTACAAGGGACCTTATGATATTTAATATTATTTGGGCACCTGCATCTACAAAATGTGATACTTGGAAACTGCTAATGAAAACTCCTGAAAAAAGCTGTGTCTACAAAGACTGATTGAAAATCCAGTAGTAGGAAAAGACTGCAGCATTGCAGGTCCAAAGGCTAATTTACCTTATTTGGGGCTAGTTGTGTGATGGGGCCAAGTTCCTCAATCTTCTCTCAGACAGAGCCATCATTAGCTTAACCTGAAATAAACATCCCTCCTTACTCCCCACACAGTTAAAAAGTCCCATGGCAAAGTGCCCAGCTCTGCTGTAGAAGCTTGGGGCTGAAACGCCTAACTAGTTATGTTTGGCTTCTGTTAAACTGCTTGATTCCTTTACTTCCCCTAAAACTGCCAACAAGGATGAAGCTTTTCCTGTGTTCTTTCCCTTTAAAAGCTCCCAGTAAAATGCATTTGAGGCTACTCTGTGAGAAGTATTTCTCTTCGGGCAGACATCAGCAGCTTAATGCTGACTCTCAATAAGAACGCTGGTCAAGCTGAGTCGTCTTTGGAGTCACTACCCCTGCAACATTTGGAGGTCCACAACAGTTTGACCAACACTCAGGTCTTGGCTTCTAGAGGGTGTACAACATGACATGTTCCAGGATTCTAGGAGAGAGCTTAATGCTTGCAGGCCCCTCTGCCATCTCAGTCTAAATTCTCCTCAGTGAGTCACCTGGTCACCTCCAGAGGTGCCCACCTCTTTTACTGCTTTTGTTTGTTCCTGTCCTATCTGCCTCTGTCTCTTCTGATCATGTGTGTTACTTGTCATTATGAATTAAAATCCAGAAAGTGAAGCTACAGGCACTTCTGCTCCTAAACAGCTCACTCCTTTGGAGTATTTCCCTCACTATTTCCAGGAGGCATATAAAGACAGGGAAGCAAACTAAAAGAGTTGATTTTTTGAAAGAACACCTCCCAACCCTTTATGAATTAAAGCGGCCTTCTTCTGACATTGAATGGTGTCTGTGGGCATATATGATAAAGGCAGATAACGAGCAGTATGACTAGTGGTCACAGGAAAGCCTGGCCACCGTGGATCAGTTTTCCTCCCTAGATGCTTGGTTAAGTCTACTGCAACAACCTCCTTCATAGGTTAGCTTAAAGCTGGTACCAAGGTTTTGGTAGCTAAACCCCAATGGGAAAAGCAACAACAATTCTATCCAGTGACCCAAAGGAGGAAGACCTACCGCCACACTATGTCCCTGAACAAAGGGAGATCCCATCACAAGTCTGGACCCCAGAGGCCTTTTCCTCTTCTTCTCCTACAAAGGCCTCCCCCAAGTATGTGTCTCCTCCACATTATCCACAATGGCTCCAATTATGCCCTTCCCTATATCCAGCAGATGTCTCAACTACCATTCCTGATTCCCTTGAATGCCCTATTCAACCTAGACCCCAGCAGTTGCTGCTATTATTCTCCTCCAGCAAGTCCTCTAGATTCATTCCTTTTGAGCCAAAGGATCCCAGCTAGAAGCCCTATACCCATTTATGATATATGTCCCCTTCTAGACCAGTGACCTGTAAAACTGTAAGTCCCAGAACCCCATTTCTCTGAGAAACTGTAGGCACTTGTCTCTCTCAAGACTGTTTTCTCTACCCAGCAGCCCACCTGGGATGACTGCCAAGTTACTGGTCACCCTGTTCAGAATAGAAGGAAGGGATCTTATAAAGCTGGAAGCTAAGAGAGCAGTCCTGTGTCCAGAAGGGGGATCTCTGGCTAATAATGCTTATTGCACTGAGAGCACGTTTCCATCCAATCAACCCCATTGGGATCCTAACACTGACCCAAGAAAAGGAGCACTAGAAGCCTACTGCTGGACTTTCAAGCTGGGTTCCAAGCAACAGTGTGGAAGCCCACAAGTAAAGTTGCACAGGAGACCTCCTATCATCCTGTTGTGTTCCTAGAGCATCTTCTAGAGGTTGACCATGCATATATGCCCAATAGAGCCAGAAGCACTGGAGAGTGGGTGGGTATTGTTCATCATTGCCTTTGTCACTCAGCTGGTCCCAGATATTAGAAAGAGTTACAAAAGTTAGAAGGATTTCAAGCTATAGATAGGTCCCAGGTGCTATAGGTAGCCCAAGTGGTGTTTAACAAAGACATACTAGGGCCATAGAGGCAGACCTAAAAGAAAAAACCCAGACAATAAGCCAGTCTGGTGCAGAAGCAGGCCAGAAGACAAGCAGACCACCATCAGAGGAAGACCAATGTCTACTGCAAGAAGAAAAGACACTGGAAAAATGAAGTGGAAAGGTGGCAGGACCCAGGCTCCTATGCTTTAATCCCCCAGGAGCCTAAGGTAATATTGAAAGCTGGAGGCAAAGCAACTGACTTTTTTTATAGACACCAGGTTGACATATTCAGCCCTTAAGAAGCCCCTAAGCCAATTGACTGATCAAAAGATTGCAGTCCAAGGTACAACAGGAAACCCTGGACCACTACCCATTCCATCTACCTAGTAACCCACTTGTTCTTGGTCATGCCTGATCACCCCTACCACTGTTTGGGTTGAAAGATTTTACATAAACTGAGAGTCAGCAACAACTTCTCTAGCAATGAGAAGCCGATAGACTTTACCCTGCAAAATGTTGGTGTCTTGCCCTCTGTCAAAGGAGTATCTCATAGCTGAAAGTCCTGCCCTCAACCAAAATACACAGTTGGACAATCTCTCAGATTTACAACGAAGATTCCCAAGGATATGAACAACCATACTCCCTTGGACTGGTCCAACACCAAGTTCCTATAATTGTTCAACTAACCAGTTCATCTACCCCTGTCCAGATTAAGCAATACCCACTGACCCTAGGAACAAAAAGTGGAGCTGCAGTTCCTATTTCCTAGGTTAGAAAGACAGGTATCCTAGTGCCCCGCCAGTCACCCTGCAGTGCACCTCTCAAGCCTGTGAAGAAACCTGGGACCTCTGATTATAGACCTGATCTAAGGAAGTAAATAAGAGGGTCAGGTCAAGACCATCCATCCACTCCACAGCCCAAACCCATATACCCTCATGAATCTGATTCTTTTAAAGAAACAGATGCACACAGTCTTGGGCCTCACTGGCAGAAGGGAGTCAACTCATCTTTGTTTCTGAGTGAGCAAACCCAGAGGCAGGTTACAGAGGGCAACTTACATGGACCAGGTTACCCAAGGATTTAGAAAATTCTCCAACCCTGTTTGAAGAAGCACTAAGTACTGCCTGCCTGCCTTTCCAGGACCATATGTAGATGACCTCTTCCTAGCCTCGGAAACTGAATTAGATTTTTAAGAGGGCCACCGAGGGACTGCTGTAAGAATTACACTTTGATAGGCTACAAAAACCCAACTTTGTATACTAAAGGCTACCTATCTCAGAAACCAACTAAAAGGAAGCAAAAAGAGCCCGACTCAGACTAGGATTGCTGCCATCCTTCAGACCCCAACTCCAAAGACAGAGACAGGTTCATGAGTACATAATTGTAGTCAGATATTGCTGCCTCTCAAAACCAGGGTTTGGGAACATCAGCACAAAGTGGGGCACCAAGCCCCTAATCTGGACTGAGTCTGAAAAAAAGATGTTTGAGGCTTCAAAAACAGCTCTGACTTTGGCTCCAGCACTATCATTTGCAGAGGTCTCAAAACTGTTTCATCTGTTTATCTATGAAACAAAAAATATTGCAAAAGGGATTTTAACGCAAACTTTGGGGCCACAGAAATGCCCTGGGCATACCTTGGCAGATGACTGGACCCTGCAGCCACAGGTTGGCCTACCTGTCTAAGAGCTGTCATAGCCTCCACTATTTCAGTCAAAAAAGCAAGCAAGCTAACTCTGGGTCAGGTTCTTATACTAACAGCACCTCACGTGGTTAAGGACTTCCTATGACAAATACCAGACCACTGGGCTATACACTCAAGGGCCCACAATACTGGAAGCCTGTGTACCAGCTAGGGGGCCAATTGTTTGGGTACATGAGCTGGGAGGGCACATTTCACAGGCAAACCAAAACAGGTTCCTCTGTAGCCATTTCATATGTATATGGGCCTGAACTATGAACTTCAAACACTAAAATTTTCTATTTTTACTGTTATATTTAGACTACTTCCTTTATTCTAGAAGACTAAACCTGGAAAATAATGCAACTCCATCCCCTAAGGGTATTCTCTGCAATTTCTGTCCCTAGCATCTAGCTTATTTCATTTCTTCTTCCTTCAACCTCAGAAGGTAAGAAGGAAGCATGGAAAACATAGCATTATTGTATCTAAATATTCATTAAATGTTTTACTGTATATTTGCAGCACATATAAACTAGTGTTATTTGCCTAGTGTTCCTTGTCTTTGACCTAATTTGATGCCTCTGTAACTCCTGGGCAATTCAAACCTAATTTCAAAGAACAGAGTGAAGGAGAACAAAATGCATCAAATGAGAAGGTGTACCAACATAGGACAAAACTCCTACAGTAGTTCTTATACTTGAACATTCAGAGAACATTCCAACACCACGTTAAAACACAAGTTGTTAGATCCTATCCCAAGTTCCTATTCATTACTTGTATCTCTAGACGTTTCCTGAATGACACTAACTCAATTCCATGTGGCATGCTTTGAAAACTATAGCTGTATACAGCACTGGTTGTCAAGTGGTAAACAAAATGGGAATTTACTGACAGTCTTGAGATATCAATTAGAGAACAAGATTCTCTACTGTGACTAAACAGTGCCACACCAAAGAACTGTGAGCCCCAACATCAGTGCTGACGATCTAGGAAAGTTTACACTGTAGTGCATCGCAGCTCGCTCCAAATGTGTGATCTGACCAATAACATGGTCAATGTCCTCATGGAATAAGGACTCAAAATATCAATTTCTCTACTTTCTTCTTCAATAACCTCTTGAATTTTCCTCAACTACAGCAAACTTACGTTTTAGAGATACTAATACATAAATGGTACAGCAAACTACAGGAGGAAATAAGCCTAAATATAAATGAATATATTTCATATGAATTACAAGAAAATACTGAAAACCTCATTTCCTTTAAAGTAAATAATGAAAATATTTATACACACAAATATTCGTATGCACACATACAGACACATGCATGAACTTACTCCAATAGGCTGAAAAATAAGTCCATCCATTTCATGGCTGACTTCTTTGGCAAAATTTCCTTCCAGAAGCTATAAAATAAAAAGATATTCTTTAGAAATACAATGATCACTTAAAAATTACTTTAACTTCTTACTAAGATTTATGAAGTTTTCTGTAACATTTAAGAACTGAGAATCAGGAAACAGGTAGAAATACTGGATTAAACTCTGTGACCTTGGGTCCTAATGTGTGACTTCATCTTTGCTGGCACCTCCTCCACAGTCTATAGTCTCTCCAACGTGAAAGCAGAACATATCAGAGTCTGAACATGCTTATCTCCTTTAAGGTCAATATAGAGTCTTGTTCTACTCGCTGTCAGAGGGACTGAGGAGGGCAGAGGCAATAGATAGCACTTTAAGTGGTTTACGGTTCAGGGCTCTGTTCTTTTTGCTCTTGGTCTTGGTTTTTGGAGGCAGGATCTCAAGTAGCCCAGGTTGACCTCAAACTTCTATCGTCCTCCCTCCCTGTCACAGTGGCGAGATAACAGGAGTGTTTTCCACACCCAGCTGAGTTTCAAGTCAGAAAGCTCTGGAGACAGACAGCTGGTGATGGTGACTAATGCAAATGCACTTACTGTGACTAGACTAAATAGTTAACAATATTAACAAGGCAAAGTTTACTGCAATGTTCTTAAAATTTCCCTCTGACTTTTGTTTGTTTTGTTTCCCCTCCATCAGCAAGTGAGCAGAGGTGGTAAACTTGAATTCCTGGAGCCATTACTATGCATTTTAGCCAAATTTTAGGACAGTTCAAAAATTCATACATTTTTCTTCAGTTCACTCTCAGATGAGGAAGAAATTTCACCTAAGTAAAACTTGATTATATATTAAATAAACCTTTGACTCCTTATAAATAAAAATAAAAATAATCTCTGAAGTACCATGACTCAAATATCTACTTACACTCATTCTGGACACTGAAAAACAATATTACAATTTTGTTGAATACATATAACATATTCATCTTAGAGAGAGAAAATGAAATTCATTTTCATACTGATTAACACTAGGTAGACAGACAGACAGACTGGCTGAGCCCAAATATTTATACATGATGGGAAAAGGTTAAAACAAAAGTGTTGTAGTTTGGTAATCCCTAAGCTACCACATAGAAAGCTGTCTAATGTTCAGAACCTAAATAATGAACTTCTAGGAATTTATGAATAAATTTTAAAAAATCAAAACAAATATTTTAAAGTATTTAGAACTAAGAACAAAATTATGGTAGAATGTTATGTGACAGATCACGTTGCGAGAAAACTTTGGTACATTAAATATCTAAATATTTATTAAATATTATTATTAAATATTAAATATCTAATTTAGAAATAAAAAGGGAGGGCAAGTGCTGTTTCTTGCAGACTGAAAGAAACATTCCACCCTGTAGGAAGTTCCTTAAGCTGGGAGGTAAACAACTGAGAATAGTTTCACAAGTCCCAGAAACTGAGCAGATTCACTGCCCCTCCCTGCTACTCTAATGAAAGCCAAAATCCCTCAGACAAAAGGAACCTAAGCTGAAAGGAAGGCTCTGAGAGGGAGAGAAGCTGCAAAGACTGAGACCAGACCAGCGGCCTGGAACAAGCAGAGAGTGGAGCTGTCTAGAACAGGTTTAAACCAACTCAACCACTTGGAAAGAACACTCCCCAACCTGCTGAGCTGCCTGCAGGCTGTGCAGTGTGCTCCAGGTTTCCCAGCAGTAAAGAGCTGCCATCTATGTTGAGTGGGTGGGTTTAGTGAGACTGCTATCTTTTGCATCATTTCTGCTCCTGTAAGTAGCCCCTCACCCATATTTCCATGAGTAACCCCAGTAAAACTCATTGGTTCATTAAATTAGACTTTGCTGGTATCCATACTTTGGTCTGATGTAGGCTCCCCATCTGGGGTGAACAGACATGTGTTTTGTCTCCCCAGGAAAAGTTTTGTCTCACAACAGGGAAGAGGCTGGGAAGGAGAGACAGCCAGGGCAACACATGCTTGTAGTCAAAGCGCTTGGGAAGCTGGGGTAGGAAGATGACAAGTTTGAGACCAGCGTAGGCTTCAGAGCAAATTCAAGGCTAGTCCATGATACCCAGTAATAAATCAACAGAAGATTGATGGACAGTCAGACGGACAGAAGGAGGCAGGCAGGGTAGCAGCACATTTATAATCCTACATGCTGGAAGGCTAAGCAGGAATATCACAAATTGGAGGCCAGCCTGGCTTACATGGTAAGATCCTTAGCAGAAAGAAGGAGAAAGAAAAGGCAGAAAAAAACTGGAGTCATGAATCAATGACCTCAATTTCTACTAGAAAATAAGAATTCCAACAAATTTAAGAACTGTGATTCTAAAAAACAATAGTCATTTGGGAAAACTAAGCAAGCTCAGTGAAAATGATCTCTTTCCCTCACTTCTAGTCCTCATTCAAGAAAACAGATGTGCACCTCACAGGATGATTTAAAAAACAAATAAACAAAAAGTGATTTTTTTTTTTCTTTGAAACATCTCAGCAGTATTTTAAAGTACAAGTTATGACCAGGAAACAATAGGTTTTGCATTTTAAACGTTGATAGTAGGAATAGTCAGAAATAAGTTTTCAAAGTGACAGTATCAAATTGCAGAAAATGTCTCTGATGTGGCTCAGTTAGTGGAGTGCTTGCCCAGCAAGTGAGAAGGCTTGGTTCTCCCAACAGTCAACCAGGTGTGGTCATCCATACCTATAAATCCTAGATCAGGAGTTCAATATCATCCTCACTTATAGAGGGATTGAGGGCCAGTCTAGACTTGGTAGATAATAGGTAGGTAGGCAGGTAGGCAGGCAGGCAGACAGACAGGATATAAATGTGTAGCTATAAATGTTATATAGATTTTTTTTTAAACAAAATAAAGTCACTCTAACAAAACTTCAAACTGGAGAAGACAGGTCCAAACAACAGAATGAAGATGCACACTAAGCATGGGTAGTGTTTGAAAGTAAGGCAGTCTCCATAACAAGTACCAGAGTTAATGAGGAGCCAAAAAAATGTCTTCAAGTTCATATAATATTC
This sequence comes from Mus caroli, assembly GCF_978045245.1. NCBI lineage: Eukaryota > Metazoa > Chordata > Mammalia > Rodentia > Muridae > Mus > Mus caroli. Next base: position 121,158,063 of record NW_028227261.1, read on the forward strand.
TTTCTTCTAATAACTTAAATGTAAGGCACGATTTAAAGCTATTTTTAGAATTTTATTTCTATCATTATACTCCTAAGTAAAATGTCTCTATGGTTTTACACTGCATGTCCCTCTCTCTTACACAGCTGTATGTAAGTGAAACCTACTCGTGAGTCATCATGATAGCCTAATGTAAAGCCTTTAAGCTTTAATTTCCTAGATGATGAACAGCTAAAATAGGACTGGTGATATGGCTCAGTGGGTGAAACAACAAACCCCAGAACTCCTTAAAGTTGGGAAGCAAGAACCTACCCCTTAAAGTTGACCACTGACCTCCATAGGCACAGCACTGCATGCACACACATACACACAAAAACACACACACACACACACACAATCATACATACACAAGCATCATATACAAACACACACGTATCACACATATAACAAACATGCACATATATATGCATCATACACACATACTACTAATAACATTTTTTAAAGCTAAATAAAAATATTTTTCATTCAGTATTCTTAGACAAATATTTCCTGACTCCCTACCAATGATTAAAAACCAAGTAATGGCTATTAGAGATGCTATGATAATATATGCCTCAACCTAGGTAATACCTTAATTTTAACACCAATATTTATTTATTTTTCTCAAATAGCTTTTATTAATGATTCTTTGTCTCTCATTAAATTTGGCTTACAAACATATTTATAAATCTGGTTTCCTTGCCATTAAAAAAAATTACCCATTTTACATTTCTTTGTTTGGTCCTGACAACATTAATCACTAAATCTACATAATAAAAACTAAATCTACCAATTTTAATATTTACCAAGAAAGTTGTGAAAAGTGAGGGCTTCATGTCAAATCTCAAGGTATCATTGGCAATAACCACTATTTTTCCTTAAACCTGGCACAGGGAGAGACCTCATACCCCTCACCTTTAACACCAATATTTAAATGTAATGGTATAATGAGCTATTTCTTCCTGTCAATCTAACTCTATTTAATTCTACTTAAATTATTCAAGTTATTTTTAAAGCACTTCAACAAATCAATGATTTTGTAAATACTTAATTGGAAAATTCGCAAAGAAATTTTGCTGTGGTATAAGCAGTGACTTGCCCCTAAGCTATCATAACAGTAAATTTAAACTGTCAGTTACAATCTAGACTCCTAGAAAGAATGTCTCAATGAGGATCTGTTTAGACATGTCTAAGTGATATTCTGAATTAGGCTAACTGAGGTGGGCACCAGCATCCGTGGGCTGAGCCTAGAGTGAATGAAAGGGGGGTGGGGGATGGGTGGGGCTTTGCACAGGCATTCACTTCTCTTTCTTCCTGTGGATGTGATGGGACTGGCTGTCTCAGTTCCTGCCGCCAGAACTTCCCTGCTAGATCAGTCTGTAACCTGGGATTGTAAAGCAGCACTTTTCCCCCTAAATTGCTTTTGTTGGGGTATTTTATCACAATATCAAAATAAAATAAAATAATTTAAAAAAAAAACAGGACAGTTATATTTTAATTTTCTATTTCTTTTCCCTCGAGATAAAATTCAAAGATAACTGGAAGAAAAACAAAACAGAAGACATAACATAGCAAATAGTGTTAATCAGAGCATAGTAGTGTTTCATAAGTTTTCACTTATGGAACTTGAATTTGTTTACTGAACATAATTTTACTTCTTGATTTCTCTTTAAAAACAGAAGGCATACAACTTTCCATAGACCAAATATTTGAAGATTTTCTCTGAAATGATACTTTATAGGTCTATGAATCACTTGGAAACCAAATCATTATAAATGCATAAGCAGAAAAGATAGTGCTTCAAATTTGAAACATGAAAAACAAAATAGAAGTTGTAAAGTTACAGTACATAGAAAGGCGACTCTTAGAAATAATTTTTTAAGTAGTACCTTAAGACTACAGTGAAGTAGAAAATGGATCTCCACCGCTTCTGAGAATACAAATCGTCATTATCAGCTCACCAAAGTATAGCAAACTACAGTGTGTGAATATTTAAACAATAAAAGAATACATTGCATTCACCCTGCAATTCTGGCTTATTCTACATACACCAGATATTTCTCAAGCAAACAGTCCACATAGCTTCAACTGACTGCCTGAAGAGACTCAACACAGTATCTGTGACTTTTTATGAGATCTCAGTGCTCAGGTTTAGTTTTCAAAAATCCCCACAAAATGGAATCTTGGGTTTTAATCTTGAAAAGATATTAATCTTTCATTCCCCAAGTCTAACACTAGCTCCAGTTAAGTTCATCCACTTTGTCTAGATGCTAAATTTCTCTAGCCAGTAACCAACTATCATGGAAAAGAATTCTCTTTCTTGCTCACCACAAATCCAACACATTATCCTCTCTAAAGAATTAATGATTTGTTTATTACTAGATAAGAATGAAAATTAAGCTATGTCATTAAAGTTAACCATTTATATTCATGCACAGGTTTTCCATTACCATCACTTTTTTATTAGCATGCATCATTACAATTAAACATAAAAATTTGGTAAATCTCAACTGAAAGGTAGAAAATCTGAAAGCAATTTCCACAGGAAACATAATTTTATGATCGTTAAATAGGCAGAATCCAGAATTATGTAGTGTTCTGTGAGACAGTATCTAACTCGGGACACTGAGGTAGGCAGCACAATCCATGAGTCTCCAGATGAATAGAAAAGATCACAGTTGGGTAGAAAGGAAGAGTGGGATACATATGAGAGAAGTTGGGGAATGGGACTGAATATGACCAAAATGCACTGTATGAAACTCCCAACAAACTCAAAAAATTATAAATTGGACATAGTATGCAAATTTTTAAGGATCCTGTATGGCTAGTTTTGTGTCAACTTGACACAGCTGGAGTTATCACAGAGAAAGGAGCTTCAGTTGGGGAAATGCCTCCACAAGATCCAGCTGTAAGGCATTTTCTCAATTAGTGATCAAGGAGGGAGGTCACCTTGTGAGCAGTGCCATCTCTGGGATGGTAGTCTTGGTTTTATAAGAGAGCCCCGCTGAGCAAGCCAGGGGAAGCAAGCCAGTAAGGAACATCCCTCCATGGCTTCTGCATCAGCTCCTGCTTCCTGACCTGCTTGAGTTAAACAGCAATGTGGAAGTGTAAGCCAAATAAACCCTTTCCTCCCCAACTTGCTTCTTGGTCATGATGTTTGTGCAGGAATAGAAACCCTAACTAAGACAGATCCCTATCAAAACATTAAAAAGTTTAAATATTTATGACTATGAGCATGCTTCAGTTGTGATATACAGATAGAATGGCAATCTTTGAGACTATAAAAATAAAGAATAAAGGCCATGCAGTGCTGTCAAAGAGACTCCCAAAACACACAACCAATTTTTGTTGCCCCTGTTAACAGCCCAGAGAAGGAAGAAAAGTCCCTATTGTAGAAGAAACCATGCACTTCAGAAACAGGGCCCAAAGGCAACTGAAATAGAACTCATTTGAATGTTCCCTCCCTGAGAACTAGCTTTCATGGTATCAGAAGATGCCATGCAAGCTTCCAAAGGAGAAAGGCCATCAAAAGTCCCACCCAACAGCTAGGAACCACATCAATGACCAGCAAGGTACAACAATGCTAAGGGTGCACTGGGACGGCACACATACCTTGGGAGTAACCAACAGCCCTTCAATTAGACTTACGAGCCACTCAACAAGAGGAATACCATGTCCAGTACTGAAAACCTAGTTAACTAGTCAGTGCTAGTGAAGTCTCAATTATTAGAGAAGAACCCACCTACAACCACTACTTTACTAAACCAGCACAATCCCTAACCACAGTCTAAACATTTGTCCTTACACCACAGATAAGTGGAGTCTTCACCCCCATAAAGAAAATTTCTCTGCGCAAGAATCAAAAACTACAGAAAACCACAACCAATTAATAAGCAAAATTATGGAGCCCAGTCCCAATGAATACATCTACAAAACAGTCCTGGCATCTAAGGCTCAGGAAACACTGTAGAAGAGGAGGCAGAAAGTTTCTAAGACCAAGAGGAGCAGGGACTTTACTATGAGACTCTTGTTTCCCAGGAACATCAGAGCTACATCTATAAAGCCTCACAAATCAATATGACTGCACAAATGTGAGCCAAACAAAGAGATTATCAATAAACATGCCAAACTGCACAGGGAGAGGGGGGAAGCAGAAGACCTCAACACTATTCAAAGAACTACAGGCAAATGAGTAAAAACAGGAATGGGAAGAGGTGGCCCTCCCTAGGGAAAAGCACACCAATTGGTTGTCTAGTACCGAATGGTCAGCCCTGAAAACATACACAGAAGTAACATTATATGGACTCAAGTTATGGTTGGGAATGTATGTGTACATACAAATACATACATGCATTCAATAACAAGCAATGAAACATGAGTTCACAAATCTGAAGGAGGGGAAAGGGTATATGGGATGGTTCAGAGGGAGAAAGAGAGAAAAACATTGCAATTCAAATACAATCTCAAAAATAAACATAAGAAACCCAGGAAGTGATGGCTTATGCCTTTAATCACAGCACTGGGGAGGCAGAGGCAGGTATATGTCTAACTTCCAGGCCTGCCTGGTCTATACAGCAAGTTCTAGGACAGCCAGGACTACATAGAGAAACCCTGTCTCAAAAAAATAAACAAACTACTCTACACTTTGTCTTTGTAACTCCTTCCATGGGTTCCCCTTTCTAAGAAGAACCAAAGTATCCACACTTTGGTCTTCCTTCTTCTTGAATTTCATGTGGTCTGTGAATTGTATCTTGGTATTCCAAGCTTCTGGGCTAATATCTACTTATCAGTGATTGCATATCATGTGTGTTCTTTTGTGATTGGGTTACCTCACTCAAGATGATATCCTCCAGATACATCCATTTGCCTAAGAATTTCATAAATTCATTGCTTTTAATAGCTAAGTAGTACTCCATTGTGTAAATGTACCACATTTTCTATATCCATCCATCCCAGTCACCAAACCCAGACACTATTGTGGATGCCAACAAGTGCATGCTGACAGGAGCCTGATATGGCTGTCTCCTGAGAGGCTCTGCCAGTGCCTGACAAATACAAAGTGGATACTCACAGCCATCCATTGAAATTAGCACAGGGTCACCAATGAAGGAGCTAGAGAAAGGTCCCAAGGACCTGAAGGGGTTTGCAACCCCATAGGAACAACAACAATATGAACTAACCAGTACCCCCAGAGCTCCCAGGGACTAAACCACCAACCAAAGAGCACACATGGTGGGAATCATGGCTCCAGCTGCATAAGTAGCAGAGGATGGCCTAGTGGATCATCAATGGGAGGAGAGGCTCTTGGTCCTGTGAAGGCTCTAAGCCCCAGTAAAGGGGAATGCCAGGACCGGGAAGCAGGAGTGGGTAGGTGGGTGAGGAGGGGAAGTGGGGAGGGGTTAGGAACTTTTCAGAGGGGAAACCAGGAAAGGGGATAACATTTGAAATGTAAATAAAGAAAATATCTAATTTAAAAAAAATAAAGCTGATTCCTTTGGATTTGTTTTACACACACACACACACACACACACACACACACACACACACCCTAACTAACAAAATAAAATTTGACAAAGAATAAAGGCCAAGTGTAACTATAATAAGGTGAAAGAACAGAAGACTGTCAGGGTAAAAATTAAATTAAAAAATGCAAAAAATAGTGTATAAAGGATCATCTCTTGATTAGGCGTGGCAGAACAATGAATCTATGAATACTATATGTGTTTGTAGATTATAACAGAATTCCAAATACAGTAAAATAACTGACAGAAGGTATTACTTTTCTGACTCTGCAAAAATGAGTAGAGATATCTCAAACTTTTTATTGTGTTCTTTTAAAATTTTGTCAATCATATTTAATCTAGCCAAATAATTCCATTTTAAATTAACCTTCAAACTGAAAAAGTAGATAGAATTATAAATTCTCTTGCAAAGGAATTTTAACCCAGCAACTGGCTGCTCTGGCAAAAGATAACATCCAAAGACTTTGTGATCTAGCTAGAATACAGGCACACCTGGAATATAGTATGATCTGGCTGGAATATAGCTGCCCTTAGTATACACCTGTAAGGTGAAATTAGTTTGTAAAAGGAAGCAGCGATGTTTGAAAATGCTGTCTAATTGAGGGGCAGACAAAGTGATGAGTCACAGAATCACAAAACTCTCAGGAAGACAGAAAAGAGCTAATATTTAAGAGCAGCGCATGGAGAGAGTTGGTCAATTGGGAGTCAGTGCATCAGTGCAGTGCAATGGAACTGAGTTCATCCAAGAGTCCATGCAGTTCAGTGCAGGGCAGCAGAGGCAGCTGAAGCCAGAGAGTAAGAAGGAGCCAGAGATTAGAACAAGTTGCCAGAATTACTTTGATGCCAGGCAGAGAAATTCAGTAAGAAGTTGAGAGAAGCCAGATTGAATTAGTCAGCCTGGAGAGGAGCTAGAGCCAGAACAGCCTAGTTGAACCAGCCAGTCCCAATTCAGAAAGAGCTAGGAAAGGTGAGCTCATTCAGCAGTGAGTAAGCCTCCCAGAGGAGACCTGCATGACACTCTACTTCCTAGGACTGCCGTGAAAGGTATCTCTAGCTATGTATGTGAATCTAAAACCTGAGCAGATCATCATAACTTCACTGTGTTATCTGTATTAAACAACATGAAGAGGCTGTTAATAAAACTAGATTAAGCCATTCCTTCCTTCTCTTTTTCCTCTTTCTCTTCTTTCCTTTGCCTTGTCTCCTCCCTCTCCCTCTCCCTCCCTCCCTCCCTCCATCACACACACACACACACCTCCCTTGTGCCTGGATTCATTCTAAATGACTCAATGTGTGTTGCAGTGTTGGGGGATGGTTTTGTGTACTGTGTATTCAGATGCTGATTTCTATGCCCAGATATCTGATTACAGTCCTGATGATATGGTCAAGCAACTCCAGTCTCAATGTTAGATAAAAATTGTTTTCCATAACCTCTGATTGGTTGATAAAAGAGCTAATCAGCCAATTACCTGGGCAGAAGAGATATGGTAGGACTTCCAATCCCAGTCAGGGCATCCCAAAGAAGAGAGAGTAGAGAAGGACCCTGAGGAGCCATGTGTGTGGAGAAAGCATGTGGAAGGTCCAGGAGGAATCTCCATGAGGACATAGATGGACTAAAGCAAGCCAGAGCATGACTCAGGCTGGAGGTAAAGGACCATATGGCTGGAAAGCAGGCAGCTTTAGAGGGCTAGAACAGCACAGAACCTGACAAGCTTAGTGACTGTAGCTCGTTAATTAAAAACAAACAAACACCAGGTCTCTGTGTCATTTACTTAGGTGCTAAAACAGACAAGAGCAGGCGTGAAACTCAAGACTTATATTTACATTGTAGCCTTTTGTTTGTTTGTTTTAATGAGAATATGGACCAGTGATTAGTCACAAACTATTCTAATGACTGTGTGTGGAGACACAGGGAACCCACACTGAGCACACGGCTGAAGAGGAGAGCCTGGGCGTAGCTCTGGGAAGAGCAGGGCCGCAGAGTAGTAGCTGTCCATGTTCCTCTCACAAGCTGAGCAATGCAACTGGTGTTCCCAACCAAAGAAACAAATGCTTTCTTACCTTTCTTGAAATATTGATGTCAAAAAATTGTTTAGGTCTGACACTAAATGGTTCCTGTGTTTTGTCAATGAGTCCAGTCTTCATTTTTTCATGTCGTGGACTTATAATTTCACGTTCAATACACTGTAGACGAATATTAAAATCACAGTCTCCAACTGGTTGTGCCTGAATAAAAGAACAAGGTTTTTTTTATTTGACCACAACTACACTGTCAGTATAACCATTAAGGTTGCAGTACTATATGCTATAGTCTATACAAATAACAATCCTCGGGGATGTCTAGTGAATAGTTTGCATACCATACATCCCAATAATCAGACCAGCAATGGCCATTTTTAAATTGAAATTACATGAGGCAGCAAGAGAAAATGATATCTATCTAAACTGGCTTAGATTTCAAATCTGAATTAACATATTAACAAAAGTATTGTATCTTATTATTTAACTATAATAGCAAAACCTAAAATCCAAATTCATTAAAGTATAAATATTCCAAACAAATAGCATAGTCACTAGTGATCAAACTTCATAACATCAGTGAGAAGACGTTTTTTACAGAGATACACCCTCAAACTGAAAACTAACAGTAAGTTTACATACGTTCCAAGTTACACAGCTATAAAAAATAAAGCTGTTTTCTCCCAGCAAACTTTTGAGCATATGTAGTTTCAGCCATGTTTTAGGAAGTGTATGTACACTCGTGTCCTATCCAGCCACATGGTGCACATAAACATAGCTCAAACACATCCCTGGGTGACGGTAACTGTCTAGGACTTAGCGACTTAGAGACCACTGAAAATGTCTGTGATACTGACATTACCTTCTTGTTCCTCTTCTCCAATGTCTATTACCCAGCCTAATGTTTCCTAAAGGAGGCAGCATATGCTTCAGGATATCTTTTGGAAGGATAACAACGTTTACACTCAACTAAGAACAAGGAGTGAATCCAAAATGAGCAAAAGCTAGGTACAACTTCTAAGATAGTCTCTCTATGAACAGGCAGAACTGCCATAAAGGATATTCACTGAGAAAAAGTTAATAAACAGGACATAGTCCATGTAGGACCCTATTTTAGGAAATCCTAAAATGATAGGCTTGCTAAAAGGAACAAGACCTAAACAAGATCTCTAAGTGGTCTAAATTCTCTACTAAAATACATAGCATGAGACCAAACAAGACTAGGCTGAGAGCAGACTATCTTCCCATCCACAAGGTCTATTACAGTAAGACAGGGACAAATAACCAGCCAGATGTAGAAGCACTGAGAACAGTGCAAGAAACACTCAAAGCATCCTGTTGGGCTCCTTGTCACCAGTCCGTCCTCTCTTCCAAACACTACCCACACTGACAATGGAGTTCTCTCTCTCTCTCTCTCTCTCTCTCTCTCTCTCTCTCTCTCTCTCTCTCTCTCTCTCTCTCTTTCCTTTTTTTTTTTTTTTCCTTTTTTTTTTTTCTCTTTTTGGTTTTTTGAGACAGGGTTTCTCTATGTAGCCCTGGCTATCCTGGAACTCACTTTGTAGATCAGGCTGGCCTCGAACTCAGAAATCCACCGGCTCTGCCTCCCAAGTGCTGGGATTAAAGGCGTGAGCCACCATGCACGGTTTGGAGTTCTCTTTCAAAGGAGTACCCCACCATAACCATAACAACAGTGATACCCTAAGTTCAAACTCCTTAGTCAAGCAATCTGCCATACTATGAGCAATCTGTTACTATGTCTTTCTCTGACCCACTCTTTACAGACCACCTGCTGCTCCTGCCACACACTCCTGCTCCCTGCACACCTACCTCTGACATGCATGCCTTCTCGTTCTACTCACAGCTCTATCACACTGGCTCCTTACAGCTCTTTTGCTTTCTTTTTATTTAAAGATAGCCTCTCAGCACCGGCTGACCAGGGACTTGCTATCTACACCAATCTGGCCTTTGCCTTTCAAGTTCTGGGTTTAAAGCACTATGCTCAGCCATATTTCTTTACATTTCTATTCTCCTGTACATATATAAGCAGTCTGCAAGTTGATTTTTATATTAAATCCAATATAAACATATATCGTAACAACTGAATATACAATATATGCCATTAACAACTTGTATACAGGTACATGTGTATAATATATATAAGGCAAACCAAATAGAATAAATCCTCTGCTGCTCTCAAAAAATGAACTATTATGGAAATGGCATGAAGGGAAGAAATCAGAAACCAGTTTTATCATTTTATGTTCAATAACTACAGAAGCTAGCTTATACAAAATGATCAGTTAAATTCTTTCTAAGGAAAATAATAAACAAAAGAACTAAGAAGATTGTAATTAAGACTTTGGCTCGCTTAACAAAAGTAATGAGCCAAATTAACTTTCTGATGTTACAAATAACACAGCCTCAGGTATTTAAGGCTAGCAATATAAATTAAGAAACATAGAATATATGAAAGGTCCATAGTGGTTAAATAATGAAACCTGAAATGTTTTCCATTATAAATACATCCTAATAGTAGGTATGTGAAAAATAAGTGACTTCAAATCATGAAGTACAGTAACAGGCATACAATTAATGTTTACTAAATGAGCAATTATACGCTTTAGGTAAAAAGCATAATTAACCCATTTATAGAATAAAATATAGTTGGATGAATCTCTTAACCAAGACCCAAAACACACTTTTTGAGAAGGCCCTCTAATCCAATCACATTAAAACTGCACCTGTCTGTATCTGTAGATACTGACTGGGAAATAATAGTCTACTACACAGATCCAAAGAAGTAGTCATATCCAAAAAATAATAGTAATAATAATTTAACCCATTTGAAAAGAAAAAAAAAAAAGAACAACCAAACAGAAAACCTAGGTGAAAGAACTATAATCTTTTTAGTTCTTTTACACACAAACACACGTGCGATCACACACACACACAGCAGAAACCCTGATGCATTATCAATTCTATTACAGAACACAATGCCTAGAAAAATTTCAAGTGAAGGAGGTTAACTCTACGGACACTAAACATAAACCCCAAGAACACAATGCAAAATAAGTAAGTAAATAATAAATAAAATTGGTGATCACAGAGTATGCAGCAAACTCTAGAAACCTTGTAAAACTATACTTTGTACATCCAGAGATATAAAAGAAAGTGGGTAAAATGTCTTGAAAAACATCCAAGGAAGCAATACACACTAAATACATAGCAGAGGGTATCTGGAAAAAGAACTGAGAATAGGATGAACAGTACATGCAAGTCTGTTCTTGGATTTATAACAATTTCTTATCAAAAAAAAGAGGGCTAGGGAGATGACTCAGTAGATAAAGTACACGCTGCCCAAGCCTGGTTCCCAGCACCCACATGAAAAAGCAAGGCAAACCCTGGTGCTGAGGGAGGCAAATCCCAGGGCTCTCTGTCCAGCCTGCCTAGCCAAAACAAGGAGCCCTAGGTTCAGTAAGAGACTGTCTCGAAAATTAAGATGAAGAGAAACAGAAAATACCCAACAATGACCGACCACTGACCTCCAAAGAGCACAGGCAAGGGAACGCACACACATGCACACACACAGACATTAACAAACACCAATACACAAAAAAATATAAAAACATTATCAAGATTTAACAACTCTGGAACCAGAGAAATAGTTCTGCAGTGAAAGTACCTGCCACAAAGCCAAAAAACCTAAATTAGATCCCTGGTCCCCACACAGTGAAAGGAGATAACTCCTGGAAGTTGTCCTGGAACCTATACACATAAGGTATGGCATGCATGAACATATACATATAATAAATGAATACATGTATTTATATTGTTCTGTACATTTCTACATAATCTAGATTTTTATTTTCAAGAGTATTCATAGGCCAAGAAAAACTTGACCATGGTGGTTTTAATAAGAATGATACTCTCTTTCCTACTCTTTCTTTCTCTCCTTGTGTGTACCCCCTTTTCTCTTTCTCTCTCCCTCCTTACCCACCCCTTCCCCATGGTGACTTCCCTGGCCTTGGTCCTTGGGGCCAATAAACTCATCCACCTGAGAACAGGTTCCCAACAAGCCTGTCTTTATTATAATCTTTTAAAAAAAAAATGGTCCCCATAGACTCATATATCTGAATGCTTTGTTATCAGGGAGTGGCACTATTTGATAAAGGATTAGGAGGTGTGGCCTTCTTGGAGGAAGTGTGTCACTGGGAAGTACAAAAGCCCATACCAGGACCAGTGTCTATCTCTTCTGTCTGTCTGTCTCTGTCTCTCTCTCTCTCTGTCTCTCTCTCTCTCTCTCTCTCTCTGCCTTCCTCTTCCTCTCCCTCTTTCCCTCTGTCCTCCTCTACCTCACCATAACAACAGACTAAACCTGTAAAAGTGTAAGCCAGCCCCAATTAAATGCTTTCCTTTGCGGGAGTTGTTGTGCTCATGATGTCTCTCCACAACAATTAAAACAGTGACTAAGACACTGATTGATCACCTATTAAAGTGCAGCTCGTAATCAGAGTTCAAAGGAGATAGTATGTTCCCATTCAACAAGGAAATGAAGCCACTCCCCTGGCCTGTGGGTCTAGCTGCAGATCAAAACACATCTGATAGGTGGGAAGAATCACCAACTTTGCAAAGTACTTATCGTTTTTTTAAAGAATTATTTGTTTATTTTATGTCTATGAATACATTGTTGCTCTCTTCAGACACACCAAAAGGGCATTAGATCTCATAGATGGTTGTTGAGTCACCATGCTGTTGCTGGGATTTGAACTCAGGACCTCTAGAAGAGCAATTAATGCTCTTAATCGCTGACCATCTCTCCAACCCACAAAGTACTAGTCTTAAGGACTATAACTAGCAATAAGAACAACAACAACAAATGGATGGAGAAAGGAAATGGCTCAGTGGTAGTAAGGACTTGTGGCTCTTGCAGAGGACTCAGATTTAGTTCCCAGCACTCAGTTCCAGGGAATCTGATGCCCTCTTCTGGCCTCCATGAACACTGCACACAAGTGGAATTCATTCATTCATTCATTCATTTAAGCAGAACCCTCATTACAGAAAGTAAAAATAAATAAATCTAAGAAAGAAAAAAAGAGCAAGCTGATGTTTCCTAACTCTGAGATGCTTAAGTTGAAAGCTTTAATTTAAATTATAAAAATTCAAACAAAAATTAACATTATATACAATGAAAATATTCAGAAAAAAATGCTCTTAAATAACTGGGATTAATGCAATCCTGACTTTAAATATTACTGTTTACTGAAGTAAAATACAATTCCCCAAAAAAATACCTTTTAAAATTCTGCTAGAAATCCGCAAATCTTAAATACTTTAGTTACAAATTCCTAAAATGTTTTCAGTGTGGTTTACGTAAATGACTTCATTTTTTTTTTTTTAGACAGGATCTGATGAGGGTGGCCTTAAACTCCGGACCCTCTTGTCCCCTCCCCCAGGCATGTGTCATCATATCTGATATAAACACTTTCTCTGTTTATTACGAATACTTGTAATCTTAGTACCTCCAGGTACAGCTCAATGGTACAACACTTGTCTAGCCTATCCATGAATTCAATACCTAGAACTATAAAAATATATTAATATATAAAAAGCACACTAACTCAGTGACAATTCTAACAATTGTATGAACTATAAGAGTACTTACATTGAACTTAATTATGTCATAGATCAAATATCTTGGGACGGCCTGTCCATTTACTTTGTCAATGATCATTTCCTTGAAAGAAACAAAGATGCATTTTTTTCATTTTATTAGAATATAATACACACAGAGAAAAGGTATAAAGCTTCAATATATGTTTTGATTAGATTTCAAAGTGCACACACTTATACTCATAAAATCAGTACGTTTTCACAATATCAAAAATCTTTACTATATATTTATAATATATGTTGTTATAATACATGATGTTACCTCCTTGTGTTTTGAGTTAGAGATTTGGAGTCAGAGTCTTGCTATGTAGCTCCTGGCTAGTCCCTAGCTATGTAGCTCCTAGCTCATGAGATAGCTAAGGCTAGTCAGGAACTCTCAGCAATCCTCCTGCCTCAACCTTAAAAGTGGTGGATTTATACACTTGCACCATCACAACCAGTTATATGTTCTTTATAGCTGAATGGCTACACTACATTCTCCTTTATGGTTATATTACTAGCAATATTATTAGCAATATTTAAAAGTAAACATTTTTAATTCTGAAATTCAGCATCATTTTGATAATTATGTTTAATCACTGTTTAAAATTGTTACATGATGATTAATTTAATCTTATAATAAATTTTCATACACAGATCACTTCATGAAATCCACCATAGTTATTGAAAAGTCAAAACAAATTCTGTATGAGGCACAGTGGAATGCAGGCCATCTCAGCATCTGGGGCAAAGGCAGGAAAGTGAGATTCACAGCCACCCACCACCTCAGGGCTATGATTACAGGTGTGTGCTACAATGCTGCAGTCATGCAGCAGTTTGGATGGAAGCAGGGCTTTGTTCATGATACCCAAGTACTCGACCAACTGAGCTACAGCTCCAGTCTCAAATTTGTTATTTTAACCTGTTTACTGAAATGTGTTTACTTAAACATTTCCATATGAATACCTTTATACAATAACAAGGTGGTACCATGATTTCATTTAATGCTTTTCAACAACTGTGACTAGAAAAAATAATTTTGCATAGCAGACAAAAAAAATTCTCACAAATCATGTTTTTAAAAATGAAGACACGTCCTACAAAAAGCAAGAAGGTAATCCCTCAACAAACCTAAAAGAAGACAGCCACAAGAATGGAATGCCAACTTTAACAACAAAATAATAGGAAGCAACAATTACTTTTCCTTAATATCTCTTAATATCAATGGACTCAATTCCCCAATAAAAAGACATAGACTAACAGAATGGATACACAAACAGGACCCAACATTTTGCTGCTTACAGGAAACCCATCTCAGGGAAAAAGACAGACACTACCTCAGAATGAAAGGCTGGAAAACAATTTTCCAAGCAAATGGTCTGAAGAAACAAGCTGGAGTAGCCATTCTAATATCTAATAAAATTGACTTCCAACCCAAAGTCATCAAAAAAGACAAGGAGGGGCACTTCATACTCATCAAAGGTAAAATCTTCCAAGAGGAACTCTCAATTCTGAATAACTACGCTCCAAATACAAGAGCAGCCACATTCATTAAAGAAACTTTAGTAAAGCTTAAAGCACACATTGCACCTCACACAATAATAGTGGGAGACTTCAACACACCACTTTCACCAATGGACAGATCATGGAAACAGAAACTAAACAGGGACACAGTGAAACTAACAGAAGTTATGAAACAAATGGACTTAACAGATATCTACAGAACATTTTATCCTAAAACAAAAAGATATACCTTCTTCTCAGCACCTCATGGTACCTTCTCCAAAATTGACCACATAACTGGTCACAAAACAAGCCTCAACAGATACAAAAATATTGAAATTGTCCCATGCATCTTATCAGATCACCATGGATTAAGGCTGATCTTCAATAACAACATAAATAATAGAAAGCCAACATTCACGTGGAAACTGAACAACACTATTCTCAATGATACCTTGGTCAAGGATGGAATAAAGAAAGAAATTAAAGACTTTTTAGAGTTCAATGAAAATGAAGCCACAACATACCCAAACTTATGGGACACAATGAAAGCATTTCTAAGAGGGAAACTCATAAGAGGGAAACTCATAGCTCTGAGTGCCTCCAAAAAGAAACTAGAGAGAACACACAATAACAGCTTGACTACACACCTAAAAGCTCTAGAACAAAAGGAAGCAAATTCACCCAAGAGGAGTAGAAGACAGGAAATAATCAAACTCAGGGGCGAAATCAACCAAGTGGAAACAAGAACTATTCAAAGAATCAACCAAACGAGGAGCTGGTTCTTTGAGAAAATCAACAAGATAGATAAACCCTTAGCCAGACTCACTAGAGGGCACAGAGAAAGCATCCTAATTAACAAAATCAGAAATGAAAAGGGAGACATAACAACAGATCCTGAAGAAATCCAAAACACCATCAGATCCTTCTACAAAAGGCTATACTCAACAAAACTGGAGAACCTGGATGAAATGGACAAGTTTCTAGACAGACACCAAGTACCAAAGTTAAATCAAGATCAGGTTAATGATTTAAACAGTCCTATATCCCCTAAAGAAATAGAAACAGTCATTAATAGTCTCCCAACCAAAAAAAGCCCAAGACCAGATGGGTTTAGTGCAGAGTTCTATCAGACCTTCAAAGAAGATCTAATCCCAGTTCTTCACAAACTATTCCACAAAATAGAAACAGAAGGTACTCTACCCAACTCATTCTATGAAGCCACAATTACTCTGATACCTAAACCACAGAAAGATCCAAAGAGATAGAGAACTTCAGACCAATTTCCCTTATGAATATCAATGCAAAAATCCTCAATAAAGTTCTCGCTAACCGAGTCCAAGAATACATCAAAACAATCATCCATCCTGACCAAGTAGGTTTCATTCCCAGGGATGCAGGGATGGTTCAATATATGGAAATCCATCAACGTAATCCAGTATATAAACAAAATCAAGGACAAAAAAACACATGATCATCTCGTTAGATGCGGAGAAAGCATTTGACAAAATCCAAAACCCATTCATGATAAGTCTTGGAAAGGTCAGGAATTCAAGGCCCATACCTAAACATGATAAAAGCAATCTACAGCAAACCAGTAGCCAACATCAAAGTAAATGGTGAGAAGCTGGAAGCAATCCCACTAAAATCAGGGACTAGACAAGGCTGCCCACTTTCTCCCTACCTATTCAATATTGTACTTGGAGTCCTAGCCAGAGCAATTCGACAAAAGGAGATCAAGTGGATACAAATTGGAAAGGAAGAAGTCAAAATATCACTTTTTGCAGATGATATGATAGTATATATAAGTGACTCTAAAAATTCCACCAGAGAACTCCTAAGCCTGATAAACAGCTTCGATGAAGTAGCTGGATATAAAATTAACTCAAGCAAGTCAATGGCCTTTCTATACACAAAGGATAAACAGGCTGAGAAAGAAATTAGGGAAACAACAGCCTTCTCAATAGTCACAAACAATATAAAATACCTTGGCGTGACTCAGCAGGACAGCTGAACACACAGATTCTGAGTAGTTGCAACAATATGCAGGAGACCTGTACAAAACCAAACCAGACCAAATCCCAGCATGGAAAAGGAGCCAGCATGAAATTCCACCCCTAAACCATGGAGCTGTTGGCAAATATTAGAATCCAGGACAGGAAGATTTATCTTCTCAGCATACAGCAACTTTAAACAGTGATTAAACATAATTATCAAAATGATTCTCAATTTCAGAATTTAAAAATGTTTACTTTTAAATATTGCTAGTAATATTGCTAGTAATCTAAACATAAAGGAGAATGTAGTGTAGCCATTCAGCTATAAAGAAGATGTAGGTCCTGGAAAGTAACAGCACCTTAGTAGAAAACCACGCATCCAAGAATAACAAAAATATCTTAATGGGTTTTTTAAAAAGACACATAAAGTTGGATAGGTAAAGAAAGGAAACAGATTGGAGAAGAGGGTGATTGTGACAAAACATCTTGTGTGAAATTCTCAAAGAAATAATAAAAATAAAAAATAAACCCTCTGGTTCACCAAAAGAATCTTAAAATTTAGCTCTGGAAAAAAGTTCCAAATAAATTAAGCAGATTCCAGAATACAGTTTTAAAACCTTAAATGAACACACTACCGGGTGTGGTAGTATATGTATGTCTATTATGCTAGAAATTCAAGAGTAGAAGGATATAAGTAAATAAGGCAGGAAATGAGGAAGAGGACAGGGGAAATGAATAGGAATAGAAAAAGATGACTACTCCTTTCCAACAAGGTAAAACTTAAATATCTAACATCCAATCAGGCATGCAACATGAACCTAATAGATCAGACTCAAAGCTGGCAGAGGTATTAAAGTTAGGTCAGAACCGTAAGTCAGCTTCACTCATGAATAACTGATTTTGTTGTTTAAGATCAGAAAGATAAACACAGAAGACAAAGAATCAGAGATTTTTTTCGACAGTACAAAAATATGGTTAGGATTAATAGCAACTTGAAGAAAATTCACTAAACTTGAAAACATAGGAAGAGACAACACACAAGAAGCAGAGGCAGGCAGCTCTCTGAGTCTGATGCAAGCCATGGCGATGTAGTGAGGAAGGGTAAAAGAAAATAAATGAAGAGAAACTACTGAGAGAAAACATTAAAGAAAAAAGCATGAGTGACTGTCTAGAGGAGGATGGTAGCAACAATAATGAACATTTCTACATCTGAAGTGAAAATGATAAATTTACAAATAAAAGAAGCTCAATGACTCCCAGGTACAAGAACTCTAAAGGAAGCCCCACCCACAGCACATCGACTGCAAGCCTCTCAAGAAGCCTGGAGAAAAGCCTCCCCAGGACTCAGTTTCATGCTCCACCAAGAATTCATTAAAGGACGAGGGAGAGAAAGCTCAGCTGTGAAAGCCTGCACTGCTGTAGTAGCACCATGTAAGCCTGTGTAGAGCTGTCAGCAACTCTAGTTCCGGGGAATCTGACACCTTCCTATGGACTTGTGTGCACACACCCTCACACACATGTGCATATGCTTTTTTAATATTTGAAATAAAAAATACTGTCCAGAAATCACACTGTTATCTTTTGGACTGATTGCTGCAGTGCAGAAATCAGAGCATAAATCTTTCATGACGCTTCCACACCCCCAACATGCCAGTATGTTGATCTTCCTATTTTCTGTATTCAAAGTCCCAAGGCATCCAACATCTCTGCCTATTCATTCATATTTTCAGCACAAAAACTATGAATTAGGCATAACTCTAAGTTATAAAAGGATAAACGTGCAGCCACGCCCTTCGAGAGCCTTTGGAGTGTCAGTAGGGGAACTCAAACGCTAGATGTGACTAACTAGAGCCACTGAAGAAGAGGGATGGCTATTATTACAATGACAGGGATATTTTTTCTTCAAGCCACTACGTGAGAGTGAAACACGTTGTAAATATTAAATAATAATAGGTATATACCTGTACCATCACAGCCCAAATAAGACATATAGTATAAGTCTAAGAAAAGGAAAAGCTATTTTTATTTGGCAAACAAGAGGAAATTTAATAATGAGGCACACAGTCATAAGGTGAAACCTAAAAGATGCTGTTAAAAAGGTATCTCCTAGAGCCGGGCGTGGTTAATCCCAGCACTCGGGAGGCAGAGGCAGGTGAATTTCTGAGTTTGAGGCCAGCCTGGTCTACAGAGTGAGTTCCAGGACAGCCAGGGCTACACAGAGAAACCCTGTCTCGAAAAAACCAAAAAAACAAACAACAAAAAAAAATCTCCTAGAAAAACAGTGGATAAGCTAAATGACATAAGACATGAAACTGATTTTTGGCCTTCACAAGACATCAGGTGTCTTACTCTCAGACTCAGTCACTTAAGATATATATGGGCTCTCACTGAACCTGTAGCTAGGGGAGCTGCCAGCAAGCAAGCCTGTGAGCCTTTCATCTCTGCCCACCACAGCCCTAGAGCTACAAGCACTTAGCCACAGCTAGGTTCACATGGGTGCGTGGGATACACACTCAGGTCCTCATTCCTGCACAGAAGTTCTCTTCTCATTGAACCATCTCTCTATTCCCCACATCTGCCATCGTTAATCCAAACCCTACATAAGGTAGATCTACTCCACATCATCAGATGAGAGTCATTTCTCCTCCAAATGACCTTCGGACTTCTCTTAAATATACCTTAGGGCTACTGTTTTATTTAAAGGCTGTTATCAATCTTTCTCTATCCTTCCCAATAAATAGTTTCCACAGAGAAGAGGCTTCCACACTCGATAAACAATGCCTGCACTCATAACTGATACTCAACAAATATTAGTTGCCTGTAAATACCCACACCTATAAGAAACGCACTTACGTAAAAGCATTTCACCTTCTTTACCCTGCATTGCCCTGTGCTGATATGGCAGGAAGATCAGCCATGAGAAACCATAGCAACCACGAAAATGAGTGGTCTGAAGATAAGCCTCACAGAATTCTTCTGAAGAAAAAAATGTAAGTTTACTGCTATCTAGACTAGCATAGTGTATCTATTCTAACTTTAATACGTACAGTTGGTTCACTCAAAAGACAATTAGTAAAATCTCAGACGCAAACATCAGAGCATGCAAGAAAGCTGGGTAGACACACTTAGCTTGTCAGGCCCCGTACTAAACTCACAGGATTTAAGAATTATAAAACAATCCCTAGAAAAACAAAAATAAATGAAATAAGCAACTGTCGATGCCTACTATAGTAGTATACACTGAATCTCAGCACTTAGGAAATAGAGGCAGGATCTTAGATTTGAGGACAGCCAGGGCTACAGACCCTGTGAAAGAAAGGAAGGGAAGAACAGAGGAAGGGAGAAAGGGAGGAGATGTTGAGGTAATGATGGACTCCAGCACACAAACACTTACTGTCAACCACAAGTGGAAACAGATTAGCTAAGTAGTACTGAAGCATGTCTAGACATTAAAAAATAAGAAAATAGCACCTGTACCTTAACACTTCTATCAAGGTACATACCGGCACTATTTGCATACAGATTGCATAATTGAGCTGGGTGAAATATTCAAATATATAAATAAAGCACTAAAAAAAATATAGGGATTATGATCATCATGAGGTGAATAGTGTTTTAAAATGTCACAAAGCCAAAGAGTGAGCACCAAGATGTTTATATTTGACCTACATATTTAAACTTTGTATAGTAGATGAAATGACGAAAAAAAAAGAAAAGAAAAATATTTTTGAACATATGTAACATGCCCCAGTAAGACAAAAGACCTCATAAGCCAACAGGAAAAAGATGAACGCCAAAAAGGAAAGTGTAGAGAAGTCCTGAGCTCTTAGAAACAAAATAGTAACTTGTGAAGGAGATGTTAGGCCTCATAACTACTCCCATAAACAAGGGCTAAGTGCCCGATGCTATCACCTTACAAGCTTTCCCATCTCAGCACAGAGGAGAAAACTGAGTGCACTGTGTAAGGCCATCAGGGGATGGCTGATGGGGCCAGTGAAGCACCTGCAGTTGCCATCCATACTATTCCTTAAACAATGAAGTCACTGACCCTCAGTCAGTGAGAAAATAACAAAGCTGGACAACCTGAATTCAATCTCCAGGACCCACCTGCAAGGAGATAACCAACTCCAAGCTGTCCTCTGACTTCCATTCACAAGCCATGCATGGAATGTATGTACCTACACACACACATTTTTTTAAATGTACTATAAAAAAGAAAATTTTAGCATAAAACTGTATAATTTTAAATACATAGGATGTACATTTAAGTTATGCTTAGAAAAGTATCTTAAAAAAAAAAAAAAAAAAACTGCCACCGAAAGAGAACTAGCCAAAGAAATTACATCATCATTTTTCCACTTGTCTAATGAAAATCACTTGGTCACTTATATAGATACTTTCACTTTTGGAGACTGCAATTCAAGAGATGTTTGGTTTGCTTTACTATATTTTGTTTAATTATACGGGTGGGTATATATGCATGTGTGTGTGTTTAATTATATTCCCTTATGTATGATGTATGGGGAGGATTATATACAAGCTGTAGCATGTATACAGAGCTCAGAAGACAAACTGCAGGAGTCAGTTTCCTCCAACCAGGTGGCTCTCTAGGACAGAACTCAAGTCATCCAACTTGGCAGCAAGAGCCTTTATCCACTGAGCAAAGTCAACAACAATCCTGGCTTTGATATTCTGGGGTAGGTTCACTATGTAATCCAGGTTGGTCTTGAACTTAACATTCTCCTGCCTCAACTTGCTGGGTCCTGGGATTGCAGGTACCTACACCATACCTAGCTGGAAAAGCTCATAGACTTTGTTGCTATACCTGTTATTTACATAATGAACAAATATACTAACATATGTACAAGATTTAAATATTGTTATAGGCGAGCCTATTGTAACCACTTAAAAAAAAACATACAAATCTCGCCAGGCAGTGGTGGTGCACACCTTTAATCCTAGCACTTAGGAGGCAGAGACAGGCAGATTTCTGAGTTCAAAGCCAGCCTGGTCTATGAGTGAGTTCCAGGACAGCCAGGGCTACACAGAGAAACCCTGTCTTGAAAAACAAAACAAAAACAAAAACAAACAAATAAATAAATAAATAAAAATACAAACCTCAATCAATAAATTATCAAATAAATAAATTTATAGGGATATTTTTTAATTAAACCTAGGATTTTCCAATGATTCTTTATTAGTTCTTTCCTTAACAGGTACTTTGTATTTTAATTTTCTGTTTATTATCACTGTGTATGTGCATGAGGTGCATGTGTGGAGGTGTGAGGACAGCTCTGTGGATTAGGTTCTTTTCTTCCACCTTACGTGCTTCCTAGGGATTGAGTTCAGGTGACCAGTCCTGCACAGAAAGGACATGCCCACTTAGCCATCTTGCCACCATTTAAATAGTTTTTAAGCCTGTAATTTCTGTCCTCAAAACAGTTTGGAGTGGCTGAAAAGATTTCAGGAGCAGAGCCCTGAATTGACTCCCAGCACTCAACATGGTACTTCACAATTGCCTGTGACTTCAGTCCCAGGAAATCCAAAAACAGTGAAAGTCCAAGATTATGGTATTTATACATATAGATACATCACTCAGACATTTATATCAAATAGTAAGTCTAAAACTGCTAAGTGGAAGTTGCTTTTAAAGCAAGTACAGCTTTCAGGTCTTTCCGCTACTGAAGAGATCAGGAATGACTTGACCAGAGCACTCCTCAGCCAGGCTGAAGGTTCTGTGAATATTCAAATCCTGAGACTACAACAGGCCCCTGTGGTAGTACACATGCAGACCACCACTTAAGTAGCAGGAGCAGAGTTCCTGAATTCAAGATCAGCCTAGACTACTAGACGATCTATAAAAGCCTATCTAAAACAGGAAAAACAGAAAAAGAAAAAGAAACTTCGGTTCTCAAAGTAGATGTTACTGACAAATGTGCTGTATTTTTCAACACTGAATACCCTGTTCTGAGCAAAGTCCACAGTGACAGCCATCAAACAGGGGCGTAAGTTATTCCAACATTAGGAGTTTCAATTATATTTTTTATTAGTTTTTTTCTTAGATTGTTTGGTTTGATTTTTTTTTTTTTCAGAGACAGTCTTTTACTATGAGCCCAGGCTGGCCCTGAACTTGCTCTTTTCCGGTCTCGGCTTCTCAGTGTTGAGATTAAAACATATACCACTATGCTCAGCTCTTACTAGACGTTTTGTAGTATTCTACATTTATTTTTATTTAAAAGAGCCCTTTTCTGTTAGAAATGAATAGGGGAAAGCTATTTTGAGGAATGAAGTTAAAAAGCCACTTCATAATTATTAAAAATAAGTAACTACTTTTCAATAATAAAAAGATTTAATTTTGTTCCCTTATGATTTATTTAACTCATTTCCCATATCATGAACAATTTTTTCTACTAAAGAAAATATATGAAAAATGCTGTTTGGACTCAAGGATAAATATTTGGAGTTTGTTTGTTTTGTTTTTGAGACATAATTTCATTATGCTAGCCCTGGATGGCCTTGAACTTGCTGCAAACCTTCTGCTCTGCCTCTCCAATGTACTGCCATTCTCAGCTAGATTCCCCCGTTGAAGAGAAATTAATTCAATGTAAGTATAGGTAACACTAATAATGAGTGCACTACTTAATTTTTTTAAATATACATAAATAAATTACTTACCCCATCCAAAAGAGTATTTGATAAATGCATGCGAAGATCTTTACGAAATGGAAATTCCAGATTTGAAACATGAAAAACGGAATTATCTCTGTCAATCATAAAAACTTCATTTGTGCCATCAATCAACATCATGTAACTGCAATAAAACATGAAAAGGTAGCATTAACATTCGGTATCAGAGACAGACTGATTACATTGGCTGACCTGTTTCCTCTCAACTGGCAACATTTTCATGGAATGATACTACAGTCCCTCTCTCAATCATACAAATTAAAACATCACAACTTTCTTTTTTTTAGGAAACATAAAAATAGGAAACTTGATTATTATAAGCACAATATGATGTATGTTAAGAAAAATGTTTTTGTAATCTTGATTAGATTCTATATCAAAGTATTTCAAAATGTGATATATATGTGGTATATTTTATACACTAAACATGACACTTTCCATATCAAAGGTGAATAAACACTGAGCTTAAACTATTCAATGCTCTTTTTACCACACCAACTGCACAAGTACTTCTCTTTCAATCGACTATGGTAAAGTAAAATATCAGTATGTCAGAATTCTTATTTATAAGTACAAATTTTAAGTATTTTGAACACCGCTACGAGAATTTTCATTGGTCTTTATTCCCAACATGCAGAAATTTATGCACTTAACAAAGTAGTCATTCTCCAGAAATCAAGTTACACGTATAGTATCTGCAAGCTAATAAGAATTTGGGGTTGTTGGTTTTGTTTTTAAGACAGGATCTCATTGTGTTCACATGCGATGGTGGTACACGCCTTTAGTCCCAGCAGCAGAGGCAAGTGGATTGCTGTGTTCAGGGCCAACCTGGTCTATAGAGAAAGTTCAAGGGCAGCCCAAGCTACATATTAAGATCCTGTTGAGGATCCCACCTTGGCAGTGAAAATTGTCTCTCTTTACAAAAGAAAACTGGTGGGGAGCCGAGGAAACACCTCTGTCAGTGAAGTGCTGGCTGTGCAAGCACGAGTACCTGACCGTGATCTGTGGTTCCTGTGGGAACTGGACTGAGAATGGACCCCCACAGGCTCACATCTGAATACTGGATCCCAGTTGGTGGGACTCTTAGGCAAGGATGAGAAGGGGTAGCCTTGTTGGAGGAGGTGTATCACTGAAGGTGGGGCTTTGAAGTTTCTTTCCTTTTTTTTTTTTTTTTTTTTAAGATTTATTTATTTTATGCATGAGTACACTGTAGCTGTAGGCTTCAAAGGATAGAATTTACTACAAATAATTGGTCATGTGAAAACAGCTCTATCTAGAGAGATAACAAGAAGTTATTTAGTAATTAGTATTCAGGAATTCCTCTAAACTTGGGTTTTGAAACAAATTGCTGAAGTACAATATTTGGCCTCAATTCTAGTCATTCTGGATGATACATCCTTCTATGTGATACTTACAGGAAGAAATGAGCAGGGCTAAGAATACACATCAGTGGTAGAGCACTTTATTAGCATATGCAAGACCCACATTCAGACCACAGCACCAAAGTAAATAATGAGTTGTCTCATATTTGGGGACAAAGGTTAAAGACTATAGAAAGTACTTTCATAGCACTCCGAAGACCATGAGAGTAAACCAGATTATTTTTGAAAGAGACAACTACCTCACACTTTACTAGATATAGGCCTAGTACCTAACTAGAGATCTACTATCAACAACCATGAACCACTAGTATAATATAATTTCTCTTTAGAAAATTATCTCAATTGGAAATCTAATCTTAAAAATTACTCATGTCCATATATTCATTAAGACACAAATTTCACTGAATCATTTTGTCTTATTCTCATGCTTCATTTGTTTGTTTGCATTCTTACAGATCTTGGTATGTAGCCCTGGCCTCAGGCTCAAGACTCCCAAACGGCACAGCACTAGAAGCTTCCCCAGCCCAGGTCTGGGACCACACACATAAATCGCCACGTCTAGATTTGTAGTGTTCCTTCTATAAAGGAATTATAGATTACAGAAATGCCATGATCACAAAATGCCTTACTGTAAATGCAACTTTCCAGCTAACAGAGAAACAATCCAGTTTTATCTTTCTCATCACTGAGATTATACAGTCGAGTAAAATCCCCCAAAAGCTGCATTAGTAAAATTTAGGAAGTACATAGAGAAAAGGATGACAAAGTTGTGAGCAAGAGCACACTGGCATCTTAGTTCACATTCCTACTGCTACTTTAAACAGAAAATAATGCTGATTATGACTTACTTACCAATTCATAATTCTGATGAAATATTTACATTTCAAAGATTTATCTTAGACTTTGAAAGCAGAGATCTCTTTCCTTGTCTTTACAGACCAGGTCCATTCAAACACACGCAGGACACTCAACAAATGTTTAAGCAAGATTAGGTACAAGGAAGCTTGTCACACTATTTTGTAACAATGAAAACCCAAGTATCTATAACAGAGCAGACTAAATACTACATATCCAGAGAAAAGTATATTATCCCACTATTTTAAAACACAAAAATATCCATTAATATGGAAACTCCATCTCTGACCACCTCTTTTGTAAAACTATACCTCCTTAACCCAAATGTTTTTAGATTCTTTCCAACTGCTAAAACAAACTGAAACTTTTTAAAAATATTTCATTCATTAATTTATTAAGTATACAGCATTCTGCCTGCATGTATGCCTGCAGGCCAGAAGAGGGTACCAGATCTTATTATAGACAGTTGTGAGCCATCATCTGGTTACTGGGGATTGAACTCAGGACCTCTGAAGAGCAGCTAGTATTCTTAATCTCTGAGCCATTTTTCCAGCCCCCAACTAACTGAAACTTTAAAGCACATTTTATATATTGTTTAAATTCCTTCCTCCTCATTCCCTTTACTGAGCTCCCATCCATGAACCAAAATTAGCAATAGATATGCATCAAACCAAATTACAAGTCCTAAGAGCTAAAGAGAGTGGCATTCCATTATCCCCACCCAGGAACTAGAACTTCTGAGGGGAGTACAAGATTCGTGATAAAGTTGTCAAAAACATCTTCTTAAGATTAGTTCTCACAAGGGGCATCCAAGACACTCCTTTAGATACATTAAGTCAAAATTGACTTCCACCATCAAGAATGCTACTAAGTATGCACACCCAATACTAGTTTTCTGGGTTTGTGGTTTTTTTCCTAATCTCTTGAGCTGAGTGCAAATTAAATATGTCTATGATATAACAGCAGTGTTATGTCCCTGGCATACCCTTGATACCAAGGGTTGCATAATACTAGCTATTTATATAGAATAACCTTGTACCAAGAGGCAAGACACCTACATCTCTCATCCTTTGCAGAGACACATGCAGAAGGCTGAGTTAACCTTCCCTGTGGATCATTTCCCTCACAAGACTCCATTACCTAACCAATGCTACCCTTCTACTCTCGTCTAATACCAGGGAACTTGCAAACATCTTAAAAGACAATGCAGAGTTTAGAGTCACTTCACAAAGGACAATGTAGAAGCTTTCCTGACCTAACAAACGCTACTCAGGTCTACACATTACTCGCCAACACACTTCTCACACTTTGTTCTAAAAATAATACAACTGACTTGCCAGCTTGAGTTTCCATCCTTCCCCATGGGATGGATGCACACTGAACCCTGTGTCTCCCTGATCACTTCTTTACAAAACTATACCATGTCCTCTTTAACCCAAACATTTTTAGATTCTTCACAACTTTCAATAGAAACTAAAACTTTGAACATAATTTATATATTTTTAAAAGTCCTTTCCCCTCAATCCCTTTACTTAGATCATCCAGGAGTGTCACATCACACAAAATTACAAGTTCTAAGATTCTATACAGGTCCTACAGCCTCCACAGGGAGTGGCTATCTCCTCACCTCCTAAAACCACATTGCTCAAGGAGTTTCTAAACTATCCAATATAGTTTTTATAAACTTACAATGCTGTAATTATACTGTTTAATTAATAGTGCAATTACAGTAAGTTTCATTATCTTTGTGTCAGATATATAAACTAGGTAATTTAGCTATCTTAGGAATTAAGTAAAATTCATTGGCTAATTTGAGAATCAAATCACTACTTATGCTAAAATTCTATAAAATACAATTTAAATTAAAGGAACCACAGGAAAAGAAACGAAGATAATTCAAATTCTTGTTTCAGACATTTCCACAACAAAAGAAACAAGTTGATAAAAACATGATCCAACAGATTAGTTTAAAATCAAACCTACTACTGTGTTTACCTGGCTCATATGACGTTTCAACACCTTACAGGAATAACTACTGGGAGAGAAGCCCATCATTTAAACGCCTAAGAATTCAAAACTTAATATTGAGGTCTTTGTTTTTACAACATACACATTACACTAACACGGCAGTCTAACCCTGCTCCACCTCCCAGCCCCCTCCTCATGTTCCAGAAGAGGGATGAGCATCTTGCTCTATTACTCTATCTTACTCCCTTGAGACACGCAGGGTCTCTTTGAACCTGGACCTAGGCCAGCAGCCAAATAGCAGTCCTCCAGTCTCTGGCCCTCACTCCATGAGTTGCAGTTACAGGTGCTTTCAGCCATACCCAGCTTTTTACCTGAGAGCTGGGATCCAAACTCAGGATTCCATGTTTGTGCAAATGAGATGTCTCTCACCTCTCCAGCCCAAGCATTTTTTTATTACTGCCATTAACACTGATAAAGCCAGCACTTAGCTAGCCAAGTGTCACTGAACATTATTAAAACACTCTAACACGACAGGTTCTTTAATGCTGGTGTACTGAGTCTACACATAAAGCAGGAGACTTTACAAGGATGAGCTTTTCTTGAAGCCTCAAATCACATTTTTAGTCATGAATCAGATGTGATTAAGGCATTGTGGTCTTAAATTCACTTCAGGCAATCACTTCAGGTTATTACAGGATGACTTGCATGCACACCATGATTATACAGACAACATGTATTATTTAACTGCAAACTGTGAAGCCCATTACTTCCTTAATAATAGAAATATCAATTCTTTCTAAACAATCTCTTCTCTTAGAATGAATTGTATACTAAATGGAAGGCCAGCAGCAGTTAGCCAAATTGCCAGTACTTTGATTCTTCCAAGTAAACAAATCATTTTTACTTTATATATTGTTTATACTACAAATGCCCTACTACATCTTGGTAAATTTTGTCTATGGAAAAGTCATTAGGCAAAAGAGTAACTTTTTTTAAAGATTTATTTATTTATTTTATACTATGTATAAGTACACTATTACATACATATAAGTAGCTGTCTTCAGACACACCAGAAAAAGGGCATCAGTTGACATTATAGATGGCTGTGAGCCGCCATGTGGGTACTGGGAATTGAACTCAGGACCTCTGGAAAAGCAATCAGTGCTCTTAACCACTGAGCCATCTCTCCAGCCCCAAGAGTAACTTTTGTTTGAATTTTAATTGATTTACAACTAGATAGTAAAGAACTCAAGATGCTAACAATAAACAGCTAAATCCCCAAATACTCTCAAATGCCATGAGTATCCTATCCAAAAAAAAAAAAAAGGACTCATGGTTCCAGCCATATATCTAGCCTTGTGGGACATCAATGAGGATAGGCCCTTGGTTCTGTGAAGGCTCAATGCCCCAGTGTATAGGAATGCCAGGACAGGGAAGCAGGAGTGGGTGGGTTAGTGAGCAGAGGATGGGATGGGGGGATGGTGGGGGTTGGGAGGGGAAATGAGAAAAGGTGATAACATTTAAAATGTAAATAAAGAAAATATCTAATAAAAAAAAAAGAAAAGAAATTGATCATTTTCAAAATTATAGAAGCTTCTATTTCAAGAAATTCCTACAAGAAAAAAAATTAGACTTCTACAAAGCATAAGCATAAAACTAACTCTCTAACTCTCTCTCTCTCTCTCTTTCACACATACACACACACACACACACACACACACACACACACCATATACCATTAGGACAGGATCCAGTATCAGATTCTAGACTCCTCCATCCTACCTCATGAATAAATGCCAGGTAATACCAACAATCCAAGTCAGAGTCAATATCAGCTACTAAACAAACTGTCCTTCTTGTCTCCCCTGGATCGACACTGTTGGCCACGGTATCTTCACAGATCCTCTACATCCTTACATATAATTCAAAATAGAATAACCAGTTATAATAGTAGTACACTCCTTTAATCCCAGAACTCGGGATGCAGAGACAGGCAGGTATCTCTGAGTTCAGTTACAGCCTGGCCTACATAGGGAATTCTGGGCCAGTCATAGATAAATAGTTAGGACCCTGTCTCAAATTAAATCTTTTTAAAAAAAAAAAATTGTTTTGGAGGAGTTAAGGAAAAGGGTCAATTGGTTAAGTGCCCACCTTGCAAGCATGGACCTAAATTCAATCCCCAGAACCTGTGTTTAAAAAGGCAGGGCAAGGAAGGCACAAACAGGAAGATCTCTAGGGCTCACTGGCCAGCCAGTCTAACGTGATTTGTAAGCTCCAGGCCAATGAAAGATTCTGTTTCAAAGGAGGTGAAGATTCTGTTTCAGAGTAGGTGAAATGTTCCTAAGAACACACCAAGAGGGGTGTGTGTGTGTGTAAAGTGAAGAACATATGGCCTTTGTTAAGAAATTAGTTTTGGTTCTACACATTAAATAACTCCTGACATCATGAGCCAGGAAGAAGAGATGAAGACCTTGAGACAGTTTTTTTTAAGGTACCTAAGGCCCCCACTGGGTTTTTACTTTGTGTAGTTTTCATAACCTCCCAGTACAGCTAATGTGGGGACCGGGTTTTAAAGTTGGACTTTGCAGGGAATTTCCATTTCATACCTGGCACCAGTGCTTACTGTCTTGGGTGTGTGCTGGGATAGTGAGTATTTTCTTACACAGTGCCAGCTGTTCTGTACTTTTTATATATAATTTCTAAAATTATGGCAAAATACAAGTAACACTTAACAGTACAACTACCCGCTCTTTTATTTCTCTTTTGATACAGGGTCCTTTTATTTGTTCAGCTGGCGTGGAGCTTGTGATCCTCCTGCCTTAGCTTCCTAAGTGCTGGGATCACAGATGTGTGCCACCATGCCCATCTTATTTTGCCACTCGTGAGAGTGCAGTGGATTAAGTCAGGCAGTCATCAGCAATATCTCCATTTAGAATTTTCAACCTATGAAACTGAAACTCTGTAGCCATGAAACAATAATTCCTCATTCCTTTCTTCCTGTCACTGTTCTGTGTGTATGATTTTTAACTACTCAAGATTCCTTCTATGATTCCATACAGTGTTTGTGACTGGCTTGTTATATTGCTCTTAGGAATCATCCTTATTATATGTGAGCATTTTCTTTTGAAGACTGAATAATATTTCATGTTACATATGTACCACATTTTGGTTATTTACCACTCAGAGAATGCATGATGCATTTCTTCTATGTCTTGGCTGTTGTGAGTAGCCACTGAAAACATGGACATGCTAACTCCTTTAACTTTTATGAACCCCTTAGTAGGAGAAGACTTTTGGTGACAGGGAATGATTAGGGAAATTGTATAAAGAACAGCAGTTTTCTTTTTCTCTTTTCTTCTTTTTTGGTGCATATGTATGTGTGCATGTTCATGTGGATGTGTCTTAGGGTTTTATTGCTATGAATAAACACCAGAATTCCGAATGTTCTTGACTTCCATTGTGTGTGCACTGGGGATCATACTCATGGACACTCACACAAACCACAAAAACAAATGAAAATGCAATTAAATTAATTTTTAAAACAGGCAAGAAAACTTAAAGCTTAATTATTCAATAATAATTATTGATAAAGGACCTGAACAAGACACTTTGTGTCTCAAGTTTGCTCTCCTATCTGTTAACTTAGGAAAATGAGGTCTATTATTGCTCCCTATGTGGAAGTGTGGAAGAAACCTGTTAGTATCACAGAATCTAGGCTTAGGCCCCAACCCAGATTTACAGAGTGAAAATTTGCAACTTATAAGAAACTGAATTTTTAAAATCTTCTAATGAAATAAGGGGGGAAAGGAAGTACCACGGAAGAATCTATCCAAGTTACACTCAATAAACTTTTCCTCTCTTCATGGCCACAGAAAAGTTCTTATTTTGATCCTGAGGATAAAAAGATAGACAGGAGCAAATAATAATAAGAACAACAACAATAAATAATAATAATAGAATAACCATGGTAAAAAGTAAGTTCCACCTTCTAGTGTTTTCATCATATACATAATATACAACATTTGAAATTCATTATTGGATACACAACTACTATAGTCATGTCAAAACTTTTATCAAGTACCAAAAAAAGATTTCCTCAATAGATAACTGAAAATAAGGAATTAAAGAATTGAAAGAATAACTGTAAAATATATGACCATAGATTTCCCCCTTGCCTCCTCCTGAAAGAGACCTTGGAAAGGGGTTTCCAGGTGTAGCTCTCTGGGACATCGTTTTCTTGTCTCCTCCAGTCACCAAAGATAATACAGCACTGACACGACTATTTGCCCAGTCTGTATCTCTATGGAAATGATTTCCTAAAGCTGGAGGGATGGCTTTTGCTCCAAGAGACCTGGTGCCCTCTTCTGGCCTTCAGAGGCACTTACAATGGAAGTTACACATGCCTGCACATACAGCATATGCTTGCTCACGCTCTCTCTCCTCTCTCTCTCTCTCTCTCTCTCTCTCTCTCTCTCTCTCTCTCTCACACACACACACACACACACACACACACACACACACACACACGTGCAAGTGTAAAGAGAAAAGAAATAATCTTAAAGAAAAAGTTTTTTGAAAAGGTCTCAAAAGCCCACAGCCCACGAAGATTGAAATACAGGACCTTCTATCTATAACTTGCTAGAGCTGACACAGCAGTCAGATCCAGGAAACTTGTAGCCCAGCAACCACTACACTTTGTCATGTTCCCAAAGAGTGAAGACATGATGTCATCACTTCTGTCACAATTTCCTCTCTGTAGCCTAAGCATCTGAGTGTCTAAGGACTACAACTCAGACATGTACATCAATCATCTGGCAAGCCAATCCCAGCTTCCTTCTTCCTGTTGCTGCCGTTAGCATCCTTCACTAACCCTTTTTCTAAAAGTCCTGCATGATAAGAGTATATACCAGGCCCTTCAAAACAATTATACTTCATTTTGTGCTCTAATGTTTTCTCTTTTTAAAAAAATCAGTTAAATTGTGACTCGATCAAGGGCATGAAACATGTCTATCATCATCATCATCATCTCAAATACACACAAACTCACTTACCTCCCAAATATTACTACTGTACATCAAAATATCTGATAACATATCACAATATTGTGCTCAGTGGCTCAGAATGGGCTGTCCAAATAACCATCTTCTAAAACTTCTCAGATACTGAACATTTTATTTAAGCTGCATCTCCATATTCTTATAATTGTTACTCAATTTTTTCAAGAAATATTTTATTGAAAATACCTAATCTACAACAAACTTAAGATATTGCCTCTAACATACTATATTATATAAACATTTTACGAGAAATATCCTGTATTATTTGTTATAAATTCAGAAGCTAAGCCTTTGAGTATGTCCACATGGGATACTTGCAGAATTCTGATCATTTCCACTGCTGTGCTTTAAATAAACTTCCCCACTACTTTGCAAAAGAAATAAACATTTAGGAATAAGCTAATCATGGAACTAGGGTATTTCTAAGAAACATAATTAAGAACATGTGAAAAGAGAAGACTGTGTGCACTGGCACACACCTGTAATCCCAGCACTTGGGAGGAGGATGCAGACAGCCCAAGGCCTACCTGGGCTACAGGAGACCCTATGTCAAAATCTTCTAAGCCTAAAAGTAAAAAGTGGGAAATACTTGGTTTTAGTTTATGCACACAGGAAAAAAAAACAAAACAGAATAGCATAATGTTAACTGTCAGGCCATTTTTCAGTTCTCATTTATTTCAAGGGTGTATTGTCTGCATGTATGTCAGTATAACGCATGATGGCCCATGCCCTCAAAGGCCAGAAGAGGGTGACTAGATTCTCTGGAACTTGTATGGAATTTGGGAATCAAACCTGGTTCCTCAAGAAGTGCAGTAATGTTCTTAACCACTGAGCTATCCATCATCTCTCCAGCTCCACAAGGCATATTTTAAATGAATTTTAATTTCCTCCATTAGCTAATGTCAAAAATAAAATGAAACAAAACCAGGTGAGTGAAACTTGTACAACTTTCCTGTTACACCAAGAGGTCAGTGGCTGGGCTCACAGTGACAGCAGCAGACAACAATTTAAAGGATGAAGTTGCTCACCACCTCTATGTCTAGCTGCTAAGCATGAAGAGTTCTTTCCAGGCCAGCAGGTCTGCATAATCTAATCTGTCTCCATAAGTCTGGTTTGATCTCACTGAATCATGCTGACAAAGACTGAAGCTTATTTTGTGTCTCTTTTATGCAGAGATAGAGCTTTCGAAAAATCAGAATAGCTTTTACTTGGTTTGCAAGGTTATGAGCACTAGGCCGTGGGATAGAGCTATCCTATGACCTTCATTTGCACTTTTCTTTAACATCAAGGAAAAATGTTTAATGGGTTACACTACTACAAATCAACTCCTCTGGGGCAGGAGAGAAGGTTCAGTGGTCTCTTGCTGCTCTTTCAAAAGACCTGAGTTCAGTTGCCCGCACTCGCATCCAGCAGCTTAAAACTACTGTAACTCTACTCTAGCTGTGTCCAGCAGCATCGCCATACACACTGTATGCTTACACAGATATGCACACGTAAGTAATCTCTTTTTTAAAACTGAGTGCTACTTTGTTTATACTGACAGAAAAGTGCCATGCATGAGACATTCTGCATGGATCATTCTAATAGCTAAAAACAAGTGTCTATAGCACTAAAGAAAACAAAAAAAAAAAAAAAGATCATATATATACATAGATTCAAAAGGCAACTATGAAGGCCAGATAGCAGGAATTCTCAATATATAGACACTTTAATTTTATAATTTAAGCAGCAATTATTTTGTTCTAATTATATTCTATATCCTATACCCCCAAGAGTTCACTTTTTATCACACACAAAACTTAAATGTTTTCTACAAAATTCATGAAACAACAAAATCTAATTCTCTTATCACATTAGAGTATTTTTTAAATTAAGTTTCCTAAATCCCAAAATATTATTAAAACTGGTCCAAGCAAGCTTACCTGCCAGCAAAATTATCAGCAGTAGCTATTTTAAAGCTAGGCTGGAAGCCAGAGACGCTGCACTAAGATGGGCTGCCTATAAAAACCTTTGAATGGGATTGTATAATTAACGCACTCAGTACCCCATTTCTTTACTAATTTCACAGATAACAATTCATTTTGTGAACCAAACTACTACTAAACAAAATTAGAATTTAGCTCCTTAAGAAGATAGAATTAAGAAGAAGAAAAAAACAAAACAGAAAATAGAAATGGAACCCAGTTTTAAAACGCAGAGCTTTTCCAAATAGCACGGGGCTATTTCTCAGAATTACTACACTTTCCAAGCACAAACATCAACCTTCATACGGGAAAAAAAAGCTCCACACCAGCACCTGTTCTCTGTTAAATTCAAAAAAGAAAAAAAAACATGAGATGGTGGTCCTCACACCATTGCTAAGAACTTTAATACTAAGAAAGAAAGAAAGAAAGAAAGAAAGAAAGAAAGAAAGAAAGAAAGAAAGAAAGAAAGGAAGGAAGGAAGGAAGGAAGGAAGGAAGGAAGAAAGAAAGAAAGAAAGAAAGAAAGAAAGAAAGAAAGAAAGAAAGAAAGAAAGAAAGAAAGAAAGAAAGAAAGAAAGAAAAAGAAAAAAGAAAAACTCCGATTTATTCTCATTGTGGAACTCTTAACTGGTTTGAAGCTTGTTGTGTAGCTCAAGCTGACCTGGACTCTGGGTCCTACCTGCCTCAGCCTAACAAGTGTGTACCACTGTATCTGGCTATATGGGTAACTTTCTTTTTTTAACAACAGCAACTGCAGTGCACAAAAGAACATGTCAGTATTTATCAAAGAAGCTGATTTCCGATAATGTGTACATAACCCACCTGATCGTTGCTAAATGCTTAACCTCCCAACAGACAGTATTCTGAGACATATAACACAATAGCTACCATTACAATTCTACTGCTTACTAGAGAGACACCAGATTAAAGCTGCTCTTCTGATACCATCTTGTTGAGGTCATAAAATATCAACCCTATGCCAGGAAGTTTTCAACAATGAAACTCTTAATAAATCATTAAAATAAAATATTGAAGAATATCAGCACTTGGAACGCAAAGGTAGAAAGATCTGTGTGCAGAAAACATTCTATAACAACTACACTGGAGTTCTTATGCACCCAGGTTGGCCTTGAATTCAATATATAGCTAAGATTTTACCTCAAATCCTTATCCCCTCCCTTTGCCTCCAAGTACAGTGATCAGAGGCAAGCAGTAACAGTGGAATTTTTGCTTTCAAGTTTTAAATGTGGAAATAGTATGCCTGGCTGACATTTCTGCTCTAAAGCTCCAATGTGAAGCTCCAACACTCCCTTCTACATATGTCAACCAACTTCAGGTTGGAATGATCTCCACACAAAAACTCTATGTTGCAGCTGGACTGCACAGATACTGGGATCCTCCTCGTGTGTTGGCCACATTCCACCAGAGCAGGCAGTACAGGGCCACACCGACCGACCGGACAAAAGCAGCAGTCCTTCCAAAGTCGACACTGCTCACTTCCTACCATCTTGGTTGGGAGCATCCGAGCACCAGAGAATCTGAGCTGTGGATGTGCTTGTTTGATGTTTTTAAAACTACCACATACTACTTAAAAGACAAAAGAAACCTTTGCTACCAGTTTGATAGTGTCTTGTGAGCAGCAAAATCATTCTGGATCCTTACTCCATTGTGTGAAACCACTGAACTTTGACAATTTGTGTGTGCTTCCACACTTAAAATGTTTGGAAATTTTTGTTTTTAAGTCTACTGTTGTCACTGTTGTTGGGAGGGCAAGAGGGTAGTTAATCTGAAGCCTTGCTCTTTTGCCTATTTGGAGCTTGCTTTTAGCTCACGAATTCAACAAATCTTATTGCCTCAGGCATGTCACAATGCCTGATCTGACAGTTTGCTCTTGTAACAATACTACTGTACAGTTAGCTCACTCAATAGCCAATAAAGAGCCGACTATCAACCATGTCATATTGGAAGATTTGGTTCACAGAAGCTTTGATAAACAGTTTAACTTCATTGTCATGAAAGACACTCAGTAAGAACTAACCAACTAAACTGTTCTCAGATACTGAGATGTTTGATGTTTTAAACTGCTAAATATTTGGTGACTTTGACAAACTAATAAAAATAGTAAGAGAAAGAAGGAACAAAAATATGTATACTATTTCAACAAACTTCTGGGAAAGAAAAAGTATACAAGGGTCAAGACACACACACACAGTGGCAGCAGGCATCTCCACAGGTGGAGCTACCATTTCACACAGCCTAAGATGCAGGCTCAGTATCAACTGAAGGAATGACACAACATGCAGACTGAAAAAGAAACTTAGTTTAAAGTAAATTTTCATGACTCAGACATAAGCACACATGTAACCAAGGGTGACAGAAAAGGAGGCTCTCTAGCACCAGCTCTGTCAAGTTCAAGTCAGAAGCCCCTGGCTTCCTGCCTCATGGGTCTCTAGTCTCGGTTTTGTTGGGGGAAGGGAAACTATTTAGTATAAGCTGTCCTTGACTTTACAGCAGTATGGGTCCCAGCTCCTCACTGGAGGTGTGAGTGTACCTGTGCTCACTGCTACAGTGAGTACACTTCTAGGAACAGCCCCACTCCAGCAAACAGACAACACATGTGCTAATCAGGCTAGAAGAAAAGCAGTAACCACTCCTGACCTCACTGGGCCCTTTTCTATCTTTGACTTCACTTTAAAATGCCTTTGTAAGCAATTCACAGATCAAATCCCTAAATCTTTGAAATGTTAAAGTGGTTTCTTGGTTTTTTTTTTTTTTTTTTTTTTTTTTTTTGGTTTTTCGAGACAGGGTTTCTCTGTATAGCCTGGAACTCAGAAATCTGCCTGCCTCTGCCTCCCCAAGTGCTGGGATTAAAGGCGTGCGCCACCACCGCCCGGCCGGTTTCTTGATATTTAAAAAAAAAAAAAAAAAGCCACCTTTAATCCCAGCACTTGGGAGGCAGAGGAGGGCGGATTTCTGAGTTCAAGGCCAGCCTGGTCTACAAAGTGAGTACCAGGACAGCCAGGGCTATACAGAGAAACCCTGTCTCGGAAAAAAAAAAAAAAAAAAAAGGGAAGGGCCTGGTGAGATGGCTCAGAGGTTAAGAGCACTGACTGCTTGCCCAGAGGTACTGAGTTCAATTCCCAGCAAGCACATGGTGGCCCAGAACCATCTGTAATGGGATCCAATGCCATCTTCGGGTGTGTCTGAAGACAGGTACAGTGTACTGACATACAATAAATAAATCTTTAAAAAAAAAAAAAAGGAAGGAAGGAAGGAAGGTAGGTAGGCCGGTCTGTCTAGAGAGGTTAAGTGCTCAGAGGTTAAGAGGCACTGGTTGTTCTTCCAGAAAACCCAGATTCAAATCTCAGGACCTACATGGTAGCTCACAACTGTCTGTAACTCCAAGATCTGACACCCTCATATAAACATACATGTAGGCAAAACACCAATGCACATGAAAATTTTTAAAAACTAAATAATTTCTTTAAAAAGATCCCTTCCACTAATCTAAAAATATTTCCAGTAAGGAGAAAAGCATTATTTTCACCATTTAATTTCAACCACACTGGCCATGCTATAATCTCAGTACTTGGAAGGTGGTGACAAGAGAATCCCTGGTTCAAGGTCAACCTCTGCTATGCAGCAAGCTCCAGGTTGTCCAGGCTGCCTCTCTCACTCAATAATAATTAGTATTAATTAATTAGACCACAGAATGGTTGTTTTAGTTTTTTAGGGCTGTAGAGATAGAGCAGTTACAAGCACTTGCTCCTCTTCCAAGGAACTTGAATTAGATCACCAGCACCTGTAATTGCTAAAAACCCCAGCTCCAGGGGTTCTAATGCATTCTTCTGGACTCCATGGGCACCTGCACATATGTGACACGCATGCATACACACACAGACACAGAGACACACGCACGCACGCACACACATGCACGCACACACACACACACACACTTTTTTTTTAATTTATTTAATGTTTTTAAAATCTGTTTACCAGGGCTAGAGACGGCTCAGCAGTTGGAAATACTCACTGTTCTTGCGGAGGACCCACGTTTGATTCCCAGCACCTACACATCAAGAGTTACTTTTTCTAACTCCAGAGATATGGTAACTCACTCTTCTGACCCCTGCTGTACATAGGTGGTACACACAAACACACTGAGGCATACACATATATTCATAAAATAATTTTTAAAAACTATGTTTACCAAAGTGTCTATAAATAGTAACAGCTGCAAATATTAAAAGTTAGGACTTGAAGCCAGTAAGATGGCTCAGCAGGGAGACACTTAGCTCCCAGCCTAAAGACCTAAGTTAACCTCAGGGACCCATATGATGGAAAGAGAAAGCCAACCCATACAAGTTACCCCCTCACCTCTATACATGTTCTGAGGCATCCACCTGCCTATATGAAAACACCACATACTCACTAGATAGACAGACAGACAGATAGACAGACAGACAATTAAATTTTAAGTCGGGACTGGAGATGTAGCTCAGAAATAAGACTGCTTGCCTAGGATGCCCTGGGTCTAGCACTAGCTCCACTCAACAAGCACTGTTTAGGGTTAATAAGCCAAGACCAGGAAGACTAAACTGCAGCCAGTGAAGACCAGCAGTGAGGTAACTACGATGGAACACTGAAAGGAAAGGGGACATAAGGATGCTGGTGAACTATATTAACAGCATCTCACTCACAGCTCCAAGGAGAGAGACGTGGGACAGCAGTCAAGTAGTAAAACATAAAAATGGCTGAAAGCAGTCGCTCTGTGGAGTAGAACTGATGGAAAGGAAGAAGGAATAGAAACAGACTATAACTTTTCTCC
Source organism: Mus caroli (assembly GCF_978045245.1). Lineage (NCBI taxonomy): Eukaryota > Metazoa > Chordata > Mammalia > Rodentia > Muridae > Mus > Mus caroli. Next base: position 121,197,511 of record NW_028227261.1, read on the forward strand.
AGTATAAGCTTCCCAGTATTATTTTGCTTATCTAAATACAAAAAAATCAAGAAAGAAACAACTATATGTTACTATTAAATAGAAAAATGTTTGATGAAAAGGAAAAAATATTAAGGATTACAAACATGAACCACATATGGTTTCCTTTATTCTGCTTTAAAAAAAAAAAAAAAACTTACCACATTTCTTAGACACAGAATTAAACTTCTGCTCTGATGATCAGAACATCTATAATCCAAAATGTTTAATCTGAAACTTATGGAATACTGATCTGAAACCACACTATTGCAAAACTGTTTAGGTAAAACCTGTATGTATTTATTGGATATAATTACCTTTAAGACCATTTCCATGAATCCCATCCCCAGCAAATCCAATTCTCTATGTGTAAATCTTTCACACCACTCTGGCTCCCAGGATTTCAGATAGAGTGTTTACCCATAACAGCAATAAATATTAATTCTACAAGATACTGCTCACCCACTAAGTGACAGGTACTGTGCAATTCTAACATTACAAAACAAGGTGGAAGAAACCAACATGGTTTTCCTACAGCTTATTTATAATAGAACAATAGTTATCATTTCCTATCTCCATGAAAGATCTGAAAATGGGGAAACAGAGTCAGGCAGAAAAACTGAGGAGTGATGTCTGAAGGAACAAATACCCAATTCTTAACACCATTTATCCTAACAGAGTAAGGTATTTTTATGGGAAAATGTTCTCTTCTGGAGGTTTTATAAAGAAGACATTATGGGAAAGAAATAAATTAAAATTAAAATAGCCAAAGATTTTTTTTTTAAATAATGAAGACATCATTTGGCAATACAGAAAATACTGTGGCAGAGCTCACATGCATGAGACCCAAGATTCAATTCCTAGTACCACCAAAATTAAAAATAGTTTCTATGCTCTCCCAGAGGTCCTGAGTTTGATTCCCCGCAACCACAAGGTAGATCACAACCATCTATAATGGGATCTGATGCCCTCCCCTCCCTCTTCTGGTATGTCTGAAGAGAGCAACAGTGTACTCGCATACATAAAATAAATAAAAACAGTTCATATGGCTGAATTCCAGATCCACTCTTGCGGCTTATTATACTGTGGCCTGCATGTTCTTCCCATGCATGCAGTATAAACAGGTCTGATGGCTCATACCTTAACCCTGCAATAGGACTACTGCAGTTTCAGAGTGGGTAAGGCTAGCCTAGGCTACAAAGAAATTCTTTCTCAAAAAGCTGTTAAAATTCATTTAGACGTATACAAAACTAACAAATCTGAAGCCAAATATTCAGCAGAACGAACTAAAACTGTTTATACAGCTTAGAATACCAATAAAATAAAAGCTATGTAATTTCTGAAACACATTTATTTTGCTGTTCAAGTCAGAAACTCAAGTCCTGAGAACTCCCTCTCCCTAGTAATGCAATATTCAGTCTTCAAACATTAGCTATTTCTGTCATTATTTTTTAGTAGTGGAACTTACCGAGTGCCGTCTGCTTTCCAGCTTACTTTATAAGGCTTCTGCTCTAAAAGTCTAATATTTTGCTTGTCCATGGAGACAGGCTGTGCTCCAGGGAACCCAGACCTTAAAGAAAGAATATTACTCTGTCATGGCCACATGCAATCTTGTGTTAAACCAATCTCAAATGTCCCACATGTTGATCACAATGTTCTTTCTATCATGAGAGTAATTTCAAATGGAATAACATCAGCTATCACAAACGTTCTAACAGAAGATTATCATTCTCAGCCAGGAGCAGTGGTGCATACCATTAATCCTAACGCTCAGGAAGGCAGAAGCAGGCAGATTTATGGATTCAAGGCCAGCCTGGTCTACAGAGTGAGTTTCAAGACAGCTACACAGTCTCAGGGGAAAAAAAGTTTAACAATTTCTTGACATTTTAAAATACAAGTTTACAGTGGACTAAATTGCCACTGCTGTAATATAAATATTGGGCTAATTTAAGAATGTTATTATATAGGACTGGAGAGGGAACTCAGTGGCTAAATGCTTGTTATATAAAAAGGAAGTGTTGGGGTTTCCAGCACCCATGTAAAAGCCAAGCCTGGAAGCAAGTGCTATAATCCCAGCAGTAGGAGAGGGGAAGGGTCCAGGGGTGCCCTTGGGTCTGGTACTGTTAAGGTAATTAAGCTAAAATTCAAGCTTTTCTCTGAAGTATGAGACACACCTGCCCCAGGCTGTGAAGTATAAAACACACCTGCTTTGCCCTTCAGGTCATGCATACTAAATTTGAGGGGAAGCACAGTGGAAGCAGAAGTGGACAGTGGGAGTCTTTCCCTGTCATTCTCCACTGGTAAGATCAGTCTGACATTCATCAGCAGCAGCAGCAGACACAAAGGGATCAGAGAAAAAACTCTGCTGACAACAGCAGTGCTGCGCTCTCCAGCAAGATCTGAGTCATATGGCCCTGACTCAGCATGACCTTTACAGATTTCCTTGAAAAAACCTGAAATCCTCTTAAGCACTCAATGTTCACACTAACTTTAAGAAGCAAAAATGCCCAATTAATGTCTGCATTAGCTGTGTTACATAAAGAATAAATTTTATTTAAAACTTGAAAATACTTCTTACCCTTCCCAGCCACAGAACTGATGACATTTCTGCTGTACCTCTCCTAACTTGGGTTGAGTTGTTACTTGAGTTACACCTTTAACAGTTATGCCTTCCAAGAAAATAGCTCCCTTTAAAGAAAAGAGGAAAAAAATTACAATAAATATATATGTGTGTATAAGTCTATACACACATATATAATTAGAGGACAAACATATTTACAAAGAAATAAATCAATTTATTCTCACAAACCTAAGAAAATTCATATTAAACAGAAACAATTCATTTTCACAAGCCTAGGAAAATTCATATTAAACAGAAACAGTCTGTTCCACCTGCTGTACTAGTGACATCTATAACCTACCAGTTATAGAGGGAGCTCAGGCAAAGAGATTATAATTCTAAGGCTACCTTAGGCTATATAATAAGACCCAGTCTCAAAGCTAAAAAAACAAATGGTGTACTCTAGCAAAGTCTATAAAATCTTCTAGGCTTGGGTTTTTATACTTTTTAAAACTAAAACATTAGGTCTAAATGTATACTAAATTAGTTTCAGATACATCAAAGGGCTACTGCCAGTAGTATCAACAAAACTATATAACAACTTTGGCTAATAAAGAGTAAGAAAATCTGCTCTACAAGTTGCAAAGTTCAACCTTCTGGCCAAGACTTGGCAAGCAAGGCACTTGGGAAGAGGAAGAAATATATTACAAGTGATTTAGATAGATAGATAGATAGATAGATAGATAGATAGATAGATAGATAGACGGACAGACAGACATCACTGTGTGGGAGCAGGGACTGAAGAGAAGGCCAATGGTTGAGAACACTGACTGTTCTTGCAGAAGGACCCTGGTTTAATTCCAAGCAGCCACAAGGCAGCTCATAAGTATCTGGAACTCCAGTCCCAGGGCATCCAACACCATTTCATACTCCCATGGACACAAGACATACAAGTGTTACACACACATACATGCAAGCAAAAGACATGCAAGTGTTACACATACATGCAAGCAAACACTCATACACATAAAATAAATCTTTAAAAAGAAAACACACTTCTAGTATCAGCTTTGATGATGATACCTGTCATTCCAGCACTATGGTAGCTGAGGCAGGAAGCCCACAAGTTTAAGACCAGCCTGGGCTACACAGTAAGTTTGAGGCTAGCTAGGCTATATACTGACAGCCTATCTAAAAAGAACTTTTAAAAATCAGTTGTTTAATAAGGCTCTTTCTAGCATTAAAAACTAAATACTGAAAATATATTCTAAAAGCAAAGCTCTAAGACCTGTAATATAGAGAATACTCAAGTTGTGTCAATATCCCTGTAAAATTATCTTAAATATGCCCAGCTGTGCCTTGTACCCAAGGGCCTCTCTCTCTTAACCATCATGCTTAAATATTAAAATATCTTTTATCTTCTTTCACATATTACATCTTCTCCCTTCTCTCCACCAAGTCCCTTCCACTTCCCAAGATCCACTCTTCCTGTTTCCGTTCAGAAAAGGGCAGGCCTCCCAGAGATATCAACCAAATACGGCATATCAAGTTACAGTAAGACTAGGCACATACCCTCATATCAGGGCTGGACAAGGTAACCCAGTAGGAGAAAAAGGGTCCCAAAGGCAGACTAGAGCTGAAGACAGCCCTCAAAGAACACCAGTTATACAACCATAGCATATATGCAGAAGATCAGGGTCAGACCTACTATATAGGCTCCCTGGTTGTCTGTCTAGTCTTTTTGAGATGCTATGAGCCCTGTTAGTTGATTCCGTGGATTCCTTGGTGATGTCCTTGAACCCTCTGGCTCGCACAATCCTTCCTCCCCATCTTCCATAGAATTCCCCATCACCTCCTGGGTCTCTGCATTTGCTCCCTTCAGTTGCTGGATGAAGCCTCTACAATGATAATTATGCTAGGCTCCAGTGTTTGAGTATAGCAGAATATCATTAGGATACACTTCACTGAAATTCTTCCCCTAGTGTTTGGCTCTATCCTTGGACTCTGGGCTTTCCAGCTGCTGGTCCCTGGCCCTCCAGGCAGTGTCAGGCATGGGCTCCCTCTTGTGGCATGGGTCTCTAGATGGACCAGTCATTGGTTGGCTACGCCCACAAGTTCTGTGCCACCTTTACCCTAGCACATCTTGCAGGCGAGGTAAATTGTAGGCTGAAGGTTTTGTGGCAGGGTTGGTGTCCCAATCCCTCCACTGAAGCCTTGACTGGTTACAGAAGATGGTCGGTTCAGGCTCCATAACCACCATTACTAGGAATCTTCACTAGTGTCATCCTCATAGAGTCCAGGGAGTCTCCACTGCACCGTTTCTACCTCGCCCCTACTCTTCACTGAGTGAGTGCTCTCTCCTTCCATCTCCCCACCTCATCCCCTCCCATTCTCATCCCTACCAACCCCCAGTCCACCCCCAAAATCTATTCTATTTCCCCTTCCCAAGGAGAGTCATGCTTCCCTCCTTGGGCCCTTCTTGTTCCTTAGGCTCTCTGGGCCTGTGGACTGTAGCATGATTATCATTTACTTTACAGCTAACATCCACTTATAAGTGACTATATATCATGTTTCTCTGGGTCTGGGTTACCTCACTCAGGATGACTTTTTCTAGTTTCCCCCATTTACCTGCAAATTTTATGTCAGTTTTTAACAGCTGAGTAACACTCAATTGTGTAAATGAACAACATATTCTTTACCTACTCTTCGGTTGAGGGTGATCTAGGTTGTTTCCAGTTTCTGGTGATTATGAATAAAGCAGCTATGGCTATAGTTGAACAAGTCTCCTTGTGGTAGGATAGAGGGTCCTTTAGCTATATGCCCAAAAGTGGTATGGCTGCATCTCAAGGAAGATCCATTCCCAGTTTTCTGAGAATATGCCATACTGGTTTCCAAAGTGGCTGAACAAGTTATCACTCCCAAAAACAATGGAAGAGTATTCCCCTTGCCCCACATCCTCAACAGCATGAGCTGTCACTTGTGGTTTTGATCCTGGTCATTCTGACAGATGTAAATGGAATCTCAAAGTAGTTTTGATTTACATTTCCCTGATGACTAAAGATGCTGAACATCTCTTAAGTGTTTCTTAGCCATATGAGATTACCCTGTTGAGAATCCTCTGTTTAGATCTGTGTCCCATTTTAATTGGATTATTTGGTTTGTTGATATCTAGTTTCTTGAGTTCTTTATATATGGTCATTTTGTCATATTGCCTTACAGGAGGATTTCCGCTTCATGAGGCCCCATTTATTCAACTTGATGTTAGGAGCTTGACAGAGTTGTCTCCTGTGCCGATACATTCAAGAGGATGCACTCTCACTCTCGCCTCTATTAGACTTAGGATATTCGGCTTTATGTTGAGGTCTTTGGTCCACTTGGACTTGAGTTCTGTGCAGGATGATACAGATCTATCTGCATTCTTCTACATGCCCACATCCAGATAGACCAGCACCACTTGTTGAAGATGCTTTCGTTTTTTCCATTGCATATTTCTGTCTTCTTTATCAAAAATCTTGTATCTGTTATATTTAATTAAACCCCAAATCTGCTTTAAAAAGAAACCCACCCGAGGGTGTTACAGTGCTAATCAAGCCTTTGTATTTCACTGAATCTAAACACATCAACCTTGATGTAACTTTTAACGTTCTTTCCATTGGCAAAAATAGAGAAATAAACCTTTCAATTGTATTTCATCATCTCATTGTGCAAACCAGTAACTTTAATTTTAAAAAAATCAAATAACTTTATTAATCATATATGCTCAAATTAATGTTGCTTTTTAAAGGTGTATTTGAAAAGCCACAACGTGGAACATGAATGACTGTAATCAAAGCACTAAGAGGGCAGACCAAATTCAGAGCAGTCTGAATAAACAGGGTGTGTGAGATGGCTCAGGCATGAAGGCCCTTTCAACCAAGCCTAGACATGAGTTTGATCCCCAGGACAGGGAAGGATAGATATGACTCCAAGTTGTCCTCTGACCTCCTACAGGTGTGTCATGGATGTGGACACGTATCCACACATATGCACACATACAAATAAATGCTTTTAAGAAGCAGTAAGCGCCAGGTGTGGTGGTGCACGCCTTTAATCCCAGCACTCGGGAGGGAGAGACAGGTGGATTTCTGAGTTCGAGGCCAACCTGGTCTACAAAGTGAGTTCCAGGACAGCCAGGGCTACACAGAGAAACCCTGTCTCAAAAAACCAAAAAAAAAAAAAAAAAAAAAAAAAAAAGAAGCAGTAAGCATCTACTTACTTATACACATATTTATGTATATATTTGTAAGGGAAGTGTGTGTATATGTGTGTGTGTATATTTGTATGCATACTCACATGTGTGCCTGAAAGTGGCTATGCGTGTGTGTGTGTGTGTGTGTGTGTGTGTGTGTGTGTGTAGGCCCCCATATACACATAACCAGATAAGTAAATGTTTTTTTAAAGGCGTAAGCAACTACATACACATATTTGGGTGTGGGAATATGTATTTATGTGTGCATATATGTGGAAGCCAGAGGCTTATTGCATAGGTACACAGAAGTCATGAGTTATATATACATATGTCTGTATACAAAATATATGTTTGTCTACATGTGAGGACAAAAGAATTATGGCTCTCTTCGTCAACTGCTATCTACCTTATATTCTAAGACACAGTATTTCACTGAATCTAAACACATCAATTAGGTTAGGCTGGCCAGCAAATGAGCTCCAGCAATCCACCTGTCTCTGCCCCCTCAGCTCTGGGATTATAAATGTGCACCGACATGCCCAGGTCTTGCATGGGTGCCAGGAGCCAAAACTTTTACCAGCTGAGTCATCTCTCCAGCTTTCCATCATCTTTTGAAGCAGTTTGTCACCAAACTTAAAAGATTTGGCCAATTCAGAAAAGAATGGTTGGCCAGCAAAGCCCAGAAAACTTTCTCCAAAACCCACAAAACCACAGACATGAACTACTATGAATGGCTTTATTAACATATGTATGTATGTATGAGTGTTTGTCTGCATACGTACATGTGCACAATGCATCACAGTCCCTGGAACTGAAGTTATGTAACAGTTGTGAACTGCCATATGAGTGCTAGGAACTGAACCTGGGTCCTTTATAAAAGTAATAGTGCTCATAACTGCTGAGCCGTCTCTCCAACCCCACTTTATGTTCCAGCGTGTGTCTACTTGGCTTTTCACATGGTGCTGGGAGCACAACTCCAGCCCTCACAGCTGTGTAAGTACTAACTGAATGTGTCATCTCACTAGTTTAACAATGAATTCATTTTGAAAATATTTCTCTTCTCATGCAATTTACACTAGCCAGTGACCTTATAGTCTTCAAGCTGGAAATGTATAAACACAATTAAGTTTTCCAACTAAGAATTTAGAGAAAAAAACTAAATTCTCTGCAACTATGTAGCAGAGAATGGCTTTGAACTCCTGAATCCTGGAGTCAGCGTGCTTCACTATGCACCACTTGTACAGTGCTAGAGAATGATCCCAATTTGCATGCATGCTTGGCAAGTATTTGTAGCCACAATCCAACTCCTAGTATTTCATTAGACTTTTATTGTTAGAAGATTAAGAAAAGCTGACTAGAGAAGTAGAAGTCTTCTAAATTGTATATAGTACAAAGGAAACACCCTATGGCAGGGAATAGTTACATTAACTGTGTGACTATTTTGTAAAAACATCCTCACTGGGTATTAAGTAATATGCCAAGTTTATTATTAACACTATAAGCTAATCTCAACATAATATCTAAGAGTTCTTTGATTTACATAAGAAGCAAAACCAGAATAAAACTTTATACCTCTAGTTTTTTTAAGACTGCTGGGCTGCAAGGTGGCTAAGCAGGTAGACACTTGTTGCCAAGCCTGACAACCTGAGGTGTCAGAACCCACATCATGGTTGGGAGGAATGAGCCACACAAGGTGTCCTTTGACTCCCACCATTATATGCAAAGCCCCTCCACCCAAAGAATAAATAATTTTGTAAGACAAATTTTTAAAGTCCGATTTGTGGCTAAAGTTTAAAAAGTGAGATATAGTGGGACATGTCTATAACCTATCTCAGCACCCAGAAGGCTTTAACAGGAGGATTAGAAATTTGAGACCAGCCTGGACTTCATAGTGAGATCCCGCCACACCTGCCTCATGAGATCAAGAGTTACTTAATGGGTTCAGGTAGAACCAAAATTAATTTCATAAAATCAGATGCCACTATTATGCTCTTCACACACGTGCATACACATAGACAGAGAGACAGAGAGACAGAGAGAGAAAATAACAGAAATATAGCCTGTGCTGGTCTGAACATGCTTGGCCCAGGGAGTGGCATTATTAGGAGGTGTATCTTGGTTGGAACAGATGTGGCTTTGTTGGACAAAGTATGTCACCGTGGGGTTGGGCTTTGAGACCTTCCTCCTAGCTGCCTGGAAGACAGTCTGCTCTTGGCTTCCTTTGAATGCAGATAACTCTTAGCACCTCCAGCATCATGCCTGCTTGGACTGCATGGCTTCCTGTCATGTTGATAATGGACTGAGCCTCAGAACCTGTAAGCCAGCCCCAATTAAATGTCCTTTATAAGAGTTGCCTTGGTCATAGTGTCTCTTCAGCAATGGAAACCCTAACTAATACAGAGCCAATATCCCACAATAAGTTTAAACAAAAATATAGAGCAGCATGATATTTGGGAGCCACCACGATGACTCAGCAGATAAGGGAACTTGCAGTTTGCCTGACAACATGAGTTTTACCCCCCAGGATCCAAACATATATAGTAAGAAAAGAGAACTGACTCCCACAAGTTGTCCTGACCTCCACAAGCATGCTGTGTCATTTCCACACCACGGCATTCAAGCATGCACAACCAATCAATCAATCAATCAATAAATAAATGTAACTTAAAATAATTGTAAAAGAATATTGTAGTATTTGTGAACATTACCAGTTTTAACCGTTCTTTTCTCCTTTTACTAAAGGATGCACTTGACCCTGGTTCTGAGTCCTTTTTTCCATCTTCATCCTCATCTTCTTCATCATCATCTTCAAAACACCAATCTGGCAATACAGGTGGTGGTGGTGCTTCTTCTATATCTCCATAGCGACGAAAAAGTTCCTTCAAATAATCACCCTTGTAGATTCCTGGTGGTCTGGCTTGGGCAAATGTAGCAACTGCTGCTTCAATACTATGAAAAACAATCATTTTTCTCACTAGTGTCCATTTATGTAGACTTATCAATTATTAACTCATACTCAAGGTACCCCAAAAAGTATAACTGGCTTATAAAACAGACAAATCAAAGTCTTTCTGTCTTTCTTCACCTGCAAAAGTTTCAATCAATGATAAACTGATTCTACAAATGCATGCCCATGGTAAGCTGTAACATATGTTACACATATATCACCCACTACACTACATGTCCCACTATAATATATAGTCCATAACACATGGTACATTCTTTTTGGGGGTTTTTTGGGGTTTTTTTTTTTTTTTGGTTTTTTCGAGACAGGGTTTCTCTGTGTAGCTCTGGCTGTCCTGGAACTCACTCTGTAGACCAGGCTGGCCTCGAACTCAGAAATCTGCCTACCTCTGCCTCCCAAGTGCTGGGATTAAAGGCGTGCGCCACCACGCCCAGCGTACACGGTACATTCTAATATATGATATACTGTAATGTCTAAAGACCATTGCCATGAGTGCTTACAACAGACATGGATAGCCAATGAAAGGAATTTTAATAAAATATTGAAGGTTAAGGTCTCCAAAAGAAAACTTGGGTCAAGAAAATGTGAACAGCAAGTTAACACAATGGTTTATCAGGAACCACCAACAGACCAAGGCACCAAGAGTACACATCTTGCAAGAGCACTAACCACCAGCCAAGTTTGATGCTACTGTGCACAGTACTCTGAAAGGCCAAAGCTGAAAAGTACACAAAGTAAACACGCACTGAGTATATCAGAAAAAACACAATCAGATATGTGTTTGCCTGACTGCATTCCAAAAAAGGACCTAATGGGCTTTAGAAACATAAACAATGAACCTAGAGCAGGAGTAAGAAAATTCTGTTAGCAGTATCCTACTCTCATAGAAATTTCAAGTAATTGAGAATCTAATCCTTCAAAATCTGAAAATATAATCCACAAATGACATGCTCAATAAAGACAAGACTTATTTAAACAGATTAATGCTTCCTTCATAGAGCATTAAAGCTTTCCCTAGTTCTGAACAGCTAGAAAAGACAAAATTTAAAGGAAAACAACAGATGTTTCCAAAGCTGAATATAAATCCAAACATTGGAAGATCCAATCTCTGATGATTCCAAAATACAAGAAAAGCATGGAAAAGTAAAAACATCAGCTATAGGGCTTATAAGCATCAGCAATTGTTACATGCATCTTCTTCCACTATAATAATACTATATAATATACCTCCAATCCATTTTTTCCACCAAAAAGGCACATATAAGGAAACCAGTTCGGTTGAAGCCATGGGTGCAGTGAACACCTAGAAGAGAAAGGAATTTTGTATTAAACTAAATCACTTCAAATGCCACACACTGTTTTAAAATGACAACTTGCCTTTAAAACATTTCAATTATTTAAGTACACTACATATTCATACATTTTTAAAACAAAATATTCCTTATAACTTAATAGTTTGTTGGGCGTTATGAACCCAGGTGGAGTCTTCCGCCTTGCCACACCTGCAATTTCCTACAGGAGTAGATTGCCTACTGAGCTAGCTTTGCAACACAATCCAGCTGAAACAGAGGATAGCTCTGTGGGCTCTCCCTATAAACACAGTGCTAAATATGAAACTTTGAGCCTTGATCAGAAACTCTGTCTTGGGTTCATCTTTCTCTCGAAGCCTGTTCCTTTTTCATTTCCAGCCCCTCTTTCAGGTATACTCAGTTCATCCATGGCTGCTGGACAGCTACAGTTTGTCAATTTAGGTTGCTTAGAACCTAACAGAGCACTAGACAGAAATTCAAAAATAATACACTGGTTTATTAGTTTAAACTCTCTGTCTAAAATTTGTTGTTAAAATTTTTCAAGATTTTGAGTTTCAAACACACAACTCAGAAAGGAAAGACACACAAATACAGGACACCTATATCCCAGAAACTTTGGTCTAGTGTTTCCAGCCTTCCTTATGATCAATGTGAAATGCAGTCAAACTATTGGAAAAGAAAGTCTAAACCAGACTGGGAAAAAAGTGTATAAAGTCATCTAAGGATTGGAGGATTGACAATAGTTGACTGTAATCAACTAAGTGTGGTGGCCTGAACAAATCTGGCCCCCACAGGTTCACAGGGAGTGGTATTATTTAAGAAGATTAGAAGGTGTGGCCTTTTGGAGTAGGTGTGTCACTAGGAGTGGCCTATGAGGTTTCAGAAGGTCAAGAAGGCCCAGTGTCTCTCTCTGCTGCCTGTGGATCCAGATGTAGGACTCTCAGCTACCTCTCCAGCACCACGTCTGCCTGCATGCTGCCATGCTTCCACCATGACAATAATACACTAAACCACTGAACCTGAAAGTCAGCCCCAATTAAATGTTTTCCTTTATAGTAGAGTTGCCATGGTCATAGTGTCTCTTCACAGCAATAGAACAAAGATTGCTGCAGATAACTGATTGACTAATTGGAGGGCACTAATTTGAAAGTGCTTTACAAACCAACTGAGTATCTTCACATGGGGCTTCTACTATTTTATAATAAATTTTTACAAGAAAAGAAACGTAAAAATAAAAATTAAAAAATAAATTTATTTTTTCTTAAACTCTTTCAGAATATATTCAAGATCATCTTCCTGGGCATAGTGATACACCCTATAATCAAAGCATTAGGAAATACAAGGAGAAGAATCAGAAGTTCAAGGTCTTCTCAGCTATACAGCAAGCAAGGCTACAAAAGGCCCTGTCTCAAAAATGAAAGAAAGGAGGTGAGAGACAGAGAGGGAGAGAGAGAAAGGGAGGGTAGGGGGAGTGGAAGCGCTCATTGAACAGTTTTGTGTTTTCATCCCACTTTTCACTCCAGCACTTGAGAGGCTGAGGCAGGACTAGTCCAAGAGTGATGGCACTCCAGAATCTATGACCATGTCTATTATCACAAACAAAATACCAGAGTTTTTAAAATAGTAATGAAAAATTCTATGGACATTATTAACATAAACATTACTGCCGGATGGATCAGCTCAAACTTCACTCTCCCAGAGGCCAGGTGTGGTACCCCACAAGACTAATCTGACTATTCAGGAGAGTGGAGCAGGAGTGTGGCGAGCATGAGGACGTCAGGTGGTGGCAAGACGGTTCTTCAGGAAAAGGTGTTTTCCACAAAGCCTGTCAGCCGGGATTTAGTCTCCATAATCCACGAGGTACAAGGAGAGAACCAACTCCTGAAAATACCCTCGTGGCCGCACGCACACACACACACAAAGTATAAACGCATGCTCAACACCTAAGCTGGAATATTTAGGCACTGAGTTCAACCTCCTGCACTATGGTGCATTCTCATAACCCCAGTCCTCAGGAAATAGAAACAAATGATCCTGAGTTCCAGGCCAGTATAGGCTACAAAGAACCTGTCTCAAAAACCTGAATAAAATATAAAGAACTCAAGAAGGTGGACTCCAGAAAGTCAAATAACCCCATTAAAAAATGGGGCTCAGAACTGAACAAAGAATTCTCACCTGAGGAATACCGAATGGCAGAGAAGCACCTGAAAAAATGTTCAACATCCTTAATCATCAGGGAAATGCAAATCAAAACAACCCTGAGATTCCACCTCACACCAGTCAGAATGGCTAAGATCAAAAATTCAGGTGACAGCAGATGCTGGCGAGGATGTGGAGAAAGAGGAACACTCCTCCATTGTTGGTGGGATTGCAAGCTTGTACAACCACTCTGGAAATCAGTCTGGCGGTTCCTCAGAAAATTGGACATAGTACTACCGGAGGATCCAGCAATACCTCTCCTGGGCATATATCCAGAAGATGTCCCAACCGGTAAAAAGGACACATGCTCCACTATGTTCATAGCAGCCCTATTTATAATAGCCAGAAGCTGGAAAGAACCCAGATGTCCCTCAACAGAGGAATGGATACAGAAATTATGGTACATTTACACAATGGAGTACTACTCAGCTATTAAAAAGAATGAATTTATGAAATTCCTAGCCAAATGGATGGACCTGGAGGGCATCATCTTGAGTGAAGTAACACAATCACAAAAGAACTCACACAATATGTATTCATTGATAAGTGGATATTAGCCCAAAACTTAGGATACCCAAGATATAAGATACAATTTGATAAACGCATGAAACTCAAGAAGAATGAAGACCAAAGTGTGGACACTGTGCACCTTCTTAGAATTGGGAACAAAACACCCAGGGAAGGAGTTACAGAGACAAAGTTCGTAGCTGTGATGAAAGGATGGACCATTTAGAGACTGCTGTATCCAGGGATCCGTCCCATAATCAGCTTCTAAACGCTGACACCATTGCATACACTAGCAAGATTTTGCTGAAAGGACCCAAATATAGCTGTCTCTTGTGAGACGATGCCGGGGCCTAGCAAACACAGGAGTGGATGTTCACAGTCAGCTATTGGATGTATCACAGGGCTCCCAATGGAGAAGCTAGGGAAAGTACCCAAGGAGCTAAAGGGATCTGCAACCCTATTGTTGGAACAACATGATGTACTAACCAGAACCCTGGAGCTCTTGTCTCTAGCTGCATATGTATCGAAAGATGGCCTAGTCGGCCATCAATGGAAAGAGAGGCCCATTGGACTTGCAAACTTTATATGCCCCAATATAGGGGAATGCCAGGGCCAAAAGAATGGGAATGGGTGGGTAGGGAAGTGGGGGGCGCTATGGGGGACTTTTGGGATAGTATTGGAAATGTAATTGAGGAAAATATGTAATAAAAATATTAAAAAAAAAAACAAAACAAAAAAAAAAACCTGAATAAAGCAATATCATTTTCATCTCATTTCTACAAATAAGATTTCTCTACAAAAGTGTTTTTGTTACTTAAAATGACTACTAGTTGAGCAAAATCAATCATTTCTACCTCCATAGCTAATCACTAATATTAATAAAATCTTTTATATGAATAATTCTCAGTAAATAAGATAACAAAGAAAGTACAGCTAGAAGGAATATGTTCAAATGTAAAAACAGTAATCAGAAAGCACATATGGCAAACTATAAATGGATCAGTGGCATGGAATATCCTAAGAAAGTAAATGCCAAATGCAGTTCAAGGAGACCCTCTGGAGGCCAGTGACGTGCCACAACAGGTCCGAGGGTAAAGGCGCTTGGCTTCGAGCCTGACAACCTATCTGTACTCACAGTCAGCATTTTTGTTTTGTTTTGTTTTGTTTTGTTTTGTTTTGTTTTGTTTTGTTTGAGACAGGGTCTCTTTATGTAGACTTAGTTAGCCAATGCTATGCCTCAAACTCACAGCAATAACCCTGCTTCCGCCTCCTGAATTAAAATAGCACAACACAGTACCCAGGCCAACAAAGCCTTTCTAAAGTTAGTTTCTCAAAGCACAATCTAACAATGTTCACATATGAAATTTTGTTGTTGTATCTTGTCTCTCTAGTTTTCTCTTTCTTCAAGCTATTTTAAAAGTTTCTTAAAGAAACAAGTCATTTTCTTGTAAAATATTCTACACCCTAAATTTCTCTGCTTGCTTTCCCACGGTATCAGTCACAGCTTATACGCACTATTTGAGAACAAAGTGGTTTAAGTCTTGAAGGTTTTTTTTTCCTTCCATTTTTGAAAATTTATTCTGGGGATAGAATTCACATCTAAACATGTTTTATGTTTATGTTTCATATAAACCTAGCCTGAAAGTAATATTGTAGAACTCTTACAAAACTTTAACCACCGTTTCAAAATACGGAATTTCCTATTTGTGGTGTCATAACTATATTCAAAAAGTTTATGGTTTCAAAGCATTTTGGAGCCGGGCAGTGGTGGCACACACCTTTAATCCTAGCACTTGGGAGGCAGAAGCAGGCTGATTTCTGAGTTCAAGGCCAGCCTGGTCTACAGAGTGAGTTCTAGGACAGCCAGAGCTACACAGAGAAACCCTGCCTTGAAAAACCAAAAAAAAAAAAAAAAGCATTTTGGATTTGGGATTTTCAGATTATGGATGCTCGACCTATAAACTGTTTATTATATACCCCATGAATTTAGACTTGAAACATAACTAAATTCATTTCCTGATCCATGCTAGCACTTTAAACAGGAATATTGTGCAGATGGCTCAGGAAATATCTAGTTGGTACAGATTTTTTTTTTCTTTTTCTTTTGTGTATATGTATGTGAAGACCAGAGGTCATCCCACATTCTGTCCCAAAACACCAAAACTTAAAAAGATAATTTAGATGAAGTGAGGAAATCCAAAAGAGGACTGGTTTTAGTGGATATTAAGGAACTTGTAAGTATTCTCTTCCATATACTAATTGCATGGTGTTTATATAAAAACCAAAATGCCTTGACAATTAGAGACACTCAAACAATGAAATGGCATGACATCTATGATTTTTTAAAATACACCAAAAACGGCAGGGAAGATGCATCAGTCTGAAAATTCCCTGCCACACAGGCATGAGTGCAGACAGATCCCCAGCACCAAGATAAAAGCTGGGTACAGCACACATCTCTAACCTCAGCACTAGGGGATAAAAACAGGCAGCTCCCTGCTCGGTGGCCAGCTACTCCAGCCAAATAGATGTGTTCCAACTTAGTGAGAGACCTCCTGACTTGACCTCTACAAATACACACACTCATATAAACATATACACATCAATTAGTTAATTAAAACTAATAACAAAAATAAGTACTAAAAATTAGTGGAAAGATTAAAATATCAGCAAAATAGTATTACTGAGTGTATAGAGTTTCATTTCACTACATATGGGGCTTATATTTGTGAATTTCTATAACAAAAGAACAAACAAACAAAAAACAACAGGACTGTCCTAAGGAAACCAACATACCTATAAGTTCAGGTGGGCTTCTTTCATTAAACCTCTCACACAGGCGAATGAATGTCTCAGTATTCTCAGTGGTGGGGCATTCGCCATGTCTGAGAACACAAAAAGAAGTTGCTTTGAAAAGACATCCAATCCTCAATGAAAGCTTTCACTCTCAATAACCTACATCTTACCCTTTACACTGAAGTTTGATATACTTGATTCCTTCTTTTTCTATGTCATTTCTGTCATAGAACCTTGAAGTATTTGTCAGATCCACCAACAAGCTCATTTTAACCTTTAAAAAAAAGCAGATTTGCTAGTTACTATAGTTATTCCAAACAAGAAGAGTCAAGACTAGAGCTCATCCACCCCACCGAGAGATACTGCATGCTCACTGCTACCAAACAGCTGCCCATGAAAAGTACCTTCTAAACTAAGAATCTAAGCATTCCAGACATAAGATCTAAGCAGACACTGGAAAATAGCCCTAAGCTAAGGAGGACAGAAAGTATAATCAAAACAGATTCCCACTCTCAACATTCCAAATGTGAATTCAAAAAGGAAAACATGGCCACATTTCTCTCTATCTCTGGTATAAATCTCTGACATTGATATCTGTATATAAATCTGTATCTTGAGGCCGGAAGCTAAGAAGCAGACTGCATTATTCTGAAAGAGCACAGCTCTAGCTCCAGGCACAAATCACCCCAGGTTTGAAGTAGCCACCACAACTCCTATGTATATTTGTCACTATACTATATTTCAGCCTTAAAATAGGTAAGAAGCCAGGCTGGAGAGATGGCTCAGCGGTTAAGAGCACTGACTGTTCTTCCAAAGGGCCTGAATTCAAATCCCAGCAACCACATGGTGGCTCACAACCACCTATAATGAGATCTGATGCCTTCTTCTGACAGCTACAGTGTACTTAGATATAGTAATAAATAAATCTTTAAAAAAAATGTAAGAAGCCATTTATGCCACAAATTAATTTCTACATAATTAATTCTTCTATTTTATGAAAATACACTACTCTTTTAAAGAAGCACAGTAAAAAACAAAAATAGAAGCCAAGTGTGCTAACACACACCTTCAATCCCAGCACTCGTGAGCCAGAGGCAGGCAGAACTCTTGAGTTTGAGGCTAGCCTAGTCTACAGAGCAAGTTCTAGGACAGCCAGGGCTACACAGTGGGGTGAGGGGATGAAAGCAGACTCTCAGGCAGTTCTCTTATGCAATTCCCAAGCTGAGGAGATGGCTCGGTGGGCAAAGTGCTTGCTGTGCAAGCGTGAGAGCCTGAGTTCGGATCCCCAGCACCCACTGGAAAAGGCAGGTGTGTGAACACACCTGTAATCCCCGGGCTGGGAGGTGGGCACAGGACGATCCGCGGGGCTTTGTTGTCCAGCTAAGTCTAGCCAAAGCAGCAAGCTCCAGGTTCAGTGAAGGACCTTGTCTCAAAAAAATAAGTTGGAGACTGACAGAGGGAGACATCAGACATCAACCTCTGCCCTCTGCACGTATATCTCTCTTCCTGGATATCAGAAAGAAACAAGATAAGGGTTTGAAAATAAATTAAAATCCTAATTTCATTTTCAATAAAATCAAGAAGCATGTATAATCTAAATGGTTTGTTTTATTTTGTTTTGTTTAATGTTGTTCTGAAGCCCAGTACACGGGATGTGGACACAGGGGAAACAAGATTTCAAAGTTATTCTCAGCTATATAGCAACTTTAGGAACAGACTGAGCCACATGAGACCCTATCCAAAAAAATCCACAAAATAAATTTTAAAAAAAAAATGAACAGAGGGGAAAGAGAAGAAATTTATTCCTGAACTAAGCTACAGAAAAAGTTCACATATCCTCCACAACATTCTATTATACATAATCTGTGAGAATAACAAGAAAATATAACCAAGGCAACTGAAACTGGATTGGGTAATCTACCCTTTGGTACAAATCTATGAGTGTTAAGTCCACCATTTAAACAAACAGAAACGCAAAGCCACATGATCATTTCATCAGATGCAGAAAAGGCTTTTGACAAAATCCAACATTCCTTTCAGGATAACAGTTCAGAAGAGTCAAGTGATAAAAAGGACATACAAACCCCAGCACTTGAGGCAGAGGCAGGCAAATCTCTAAATTCAAGGACAGCCTGGTCTACAAGAAGTTCCAGATTGGTTAGGGACACACAGACAAACCCTGTCTAGATGGGATTTAAAAACAACAAAAAAAGGACATATAGTAAGCCAACAACCAGTATTAACATAAACAGAGAGAAACTCAAAACATTTCCACTAAAACTAGGAAGAAGACACTCTCTCCACACCTATTCCATATAGCATTGGAAAGTCTTCACTAGAGCAATAAGACAACTGAAGGAGATCTAGGGGTAACACATGGAAAGAGAGAAGTAAGGTGTCATTATTTGCAGGAGATATGATTTAATAGATAAAAAATCCTAAGACTCCACCAGGAAACGAATGGTCACTGCTGAAACACTTCAGCAAAGTAGCAGTATACAAAATTAACTCACAAAAAAATCAGTAACCTTCCTATATAAAAATGACAGATATACTGAGGAAGAAATCAGGGAAACAGCACCTTTCACAGTATCTTCAAAATGTGTGTGTGTGTGTGTGTGTGTGTGTGTGTCTGTCTGTCTGTGTGTGTCTGTGTGTCTGAGTGTATGTGCACGCGCACACACATATAAACCAAGCAAGTGAAAAACTTGTACAATTAAAATTTTATGACATTGAAGAAAGAAAATTAGGAAGACATCAGAAGATGGAAAGATCTCCCGAGTTCATGAATCAGAAGAATTAATATTATGAAAGTGGCCATCCTACCAAAAACAGTCTACATATTCAATACAATCTCCACCAAAATTCCAACACAATTTTTCACAGAAATTGAAAAAACAATCTTCAATTTCATTTGGAAACACACACATACAAACATATACAAATGAAAAAACAAAGAAAAAAGAAAAGAAACTGGGTAACTAAAACAATCCTGAATAAAAGCACTCCTTGAGTTAATACCATCTTCTACCTCAAAATGTACTACAGAGCTATTGTAATAAAAACAGCATGGTATTGTCATAAAAACAAACACATTGAACAATGGAATTAAAGACCCAGACATATTTCTACATACCAATAGAAATCTGATTTTTGTTTAACAAAGAAGCCAAAAATATACAAAGGAGAAAAGACAGCATCATCAATAAATGATGTTGGTCAAACATCATAGCCACACATAAGAGAATGCAAATAGATCCATAGTTATTACCCTGCACAAAACTCAACTCAAAATGGATTAAGAACCTCAACACAGACCTTGTACCCTAAATCTAATAGAAGAAAAAGTAGGAAATAGACTTGAACTCATTTACACAGAAAAGAATGTTCTTAACAGGACACCAACAGCACAGGCACCAAGAATAACAGTTAATAAATGGGACCTCATGAAGCTGAAGAGCTGTGGTAAAGAATACAATCATTCAGGACAGAGAAGTGGGCTACGGAACAGGGAAAAAATGGGGTACAGAATTAAGAATAAAGTTTTCAAAAGATAAAATAAAAATGTCCTAGAAACAGTAAAAGAAATGTTCAACATCCTTAGTCATGAGGGAAATGCAAATTAAAATGAACTTGAGATTTCATGTTACCCAAGTCAGAATGGCCAAGGTCAATAAAACAAATGCTGCTGAGAATACTGGGAAAGGGGAATACTTACTCACTGCTGGGGCAATGCAAACTAGAACAGTCACTATAGAAATCAATGTGGCAATTCCTCAGGAATCTGGGAATCACTCTACCTTACAACTCTTTTTTATTTTTAATTTTAATATTTTTTATTACGTATTTTCCTCAATTACATTTCCAATGCTATCCCAAAAGTCCCCCATACCCTCCCCCCCACTTCCCTACCCACCCATTCCCATTTTTTTGGCCGTGGCGCTCCCCTGTACTGGGGCATATAAAGTTTGCATGTCCAATGGGCCTCTCTTTCCAGTGATGGCCATCTTCTGATACATATGCAGCTAGAGTCAAGAGCTCCGGGGTACTGGCTAGTTCATAATGTTGTGGCACCTACAGGGTTGCAGTTCCCTTTAGCTCCTTGGGTAGTTTCTCTAGCTCCTCCATTGTGGGCCCTGTGATCCATCCACTAGCTGACTGTGAGCATCCATTTCTGTGTTTGCTAGGCCCCGGCATAGTCTCACAAGAGACAGCTATATCTGGGTCCTTTCAGCAAAATCTTGCTAGTGTATGCAATGGAGTATGGGCACTGTGCCCTCCTCAGAATTGGGAACAAAACACCCATGGAAGGAGTTACAGAGACAAGGTTTGGAGCTGTGACGAAAGGATGGACCATCTAGAGACTGCCATCCTATTACAGGGACTTACTCATCCACATTCAATGCTGTTCTATTCATAAATAGTTAGAAACTGGAAATAGCTTATATGTCCATGATTGATGAATAAATCATGAAAATGTGGTACAATGGAATAACAATGGAATGTTATTCAGCTATTTAAAAAATGAAATTGGCAGGTAAATGGATGGAGCTAGAATTCAGCATGAGGAAGGTAACCCAAACCCAAAAAGACAACTATTGTATGTTGTTCTCTTATAATGTGGTTATTTGTTTTAAGCTTTCACTATGTTTGCTACAGTGTGAATAACCAGAGATTAGGTACCTAGTAAGGGACCAGTGAGGAAAGACCCTCCCAAAGAAGGGGAGATAGGAGTATAGTGTTATGGAGAAATAAAAGAGAAACTAGAACAGGAGAATTAAATGGGGAGGAGGAGGGGAGAAAAGAGAAAAGGAAGGAACATAGGAAGAGACAACTAACACTAAAGGCCATTTCAAAAATCATATGGAAGTCTACTACTGTAGAAGCATCCAAAAATACATACATATATGAAAGGAATCTATTGATAAAAAATCTTATTTCAAAAGCAAAAGGTGAATGGTGCCTGAGGACCATACCCAAGACTGTCTTCTGGCCTCTGTGTCCATGTGTACACATAATACCTCTCACTTACAGAAAAGCTCTAAAACAAAACCAAGACAGGAATACTACAGGAGTAGCAAAGAGCTTTGCTTCTTACCTTCAGGCTCTTTAGATAATTTGAGAGCATACTGGGATGGAACCGGTTTTCTTCAGCAACTTGACTATCATATCTTGGCCCCAGCATCGTCTTCAGAGGTAAGAATCTTCCTAAACATTAAGGTGGATAATAATTTTCATTATTTAAGGGACTAAAATTCTGTCATTTGCCATTCCAAAGCTGCCTTCTTAAAATAAGGCACAGTCTCACATACCCCAGGCTGGCCTGAGACTCAATGTGTACCTGAGGATGACCTTAAATTGCTGATTCTCGGCTGGGCAGTGGTGATGCACGCTTTTCTGGCTCATGGAAGGCAGAGGCAGGTGGATTTCTGAATTCAAGGCCAGCCTGGTCTACAGAGCTAGTTCCAGAATAGCCAGGGCTACACAGAGAAACCCTGTCTAGGAAAAAAATATTCTGATTCTTTTGTACCACCATGCCTAGTTGTATGTAGTACTGGTATGGAACCCAGGGTTTCCTGATGGTAAGCAAGTCATACTAATTGAACCACACCCCATCCTCACTTATTTAATAGCTTAAAAGAAAAAACAAAATTAAAAATGCAACTACTCCTAATATACTTTTACTATAAACATTATTTTAAAAGAAGACTACCTTAAAACACAAATTATTTTGAATTAATTCTAAAATTTGATGATATGAACAAAGGAGAATTACCAATGAATGAAACTTCCATAAAGAATCTAAACTTGGGGCTTAAGAGATGGCTTAGCAGTTAAGAGCACTTATTGTTTTCACAGAGGAGCTGGAATCTCAGCACCCATACAGTGATTCACAAGTGAATGTGACTCCAGTTCCAGGGGATCTTTCTGGCCTCTACAAACTCCTGCACACACATGGTGTACATAAACTTATACAGGCATACATACATACACATAAATAAAACATAAAGAAATCTGTTTGTTTTTTTTTTCTTTTAAAGACTCTTTAAGCTTTAAACCACTGGTCATCTGGTCCTGGAAGCAATAACCTCGATAAAACTCACTGGCTCACCAAGTTGGATTTTGGAACCATCCTTACTTCTCGTCTATTGTCATTTCCCTATCTGGGGTGAGTAAACATTTGTCCCCATCTACCCAGGAAGTGTCTCACGTAGTATCTCAGTCTCCCAAAAGCTGGAATTACACGTACATACCAATACATCCAGTTTAACTCACTTATTTTAAGTTTCTAATTACATGGCTTTGGTATTTGGGGGTTTCCTTTTTGTTGTTGTTTTGTTTATTTGTCCTAATTTGAAACTCTGTTTCCAGTTTGAGTTTAGACTCAAACTTGCTATGTAGTTGGGGATAACCCTGAACTCTTGGTTCTCCTACCTCAGTTTTCAGAATTGGTGTTCCCCCAACAGAACTGGTCCTAATGTAATGTTAGGGCTAAAAACCAGGGCTCTGTGCATACTAGGTAAGTACTCTACTACATCCCCAGCCCTAGTCATATGTGGGGGTTCTTAAGTATATCCATCTTTGAAGCTTACCCACATCTTTGGAAAGATCATGGGGAAGCTGTTATCATGTTAAGATAATATTAACCAAAATCTCTTGCTAAAGACATATGGTTTGTTTGGTGCCAGACACAACATCTGGGAGGTAACTGGATAATAAGAGCTCTGACTTCATCAACAGATTCACTCATCCATAGATTCTTTTTTTTTTTTCTGTTGTTTCTCTTTTCTTTTTTTTTTTTCCTTTTTTTTTAATTAGGTATTTTCCTCAATTACATTTCCAATGCTATCCAAAAAGTCCCCAATACACTCCCCCCCCCCCGCAGTCCCCCACCCACCCACCCCCACCCCTTGGCCCTGGCATTCCCCTGTACTGGGGCGTATAAAGTTGGCAAGTCCAATGGGCTTCTCTTTCCAGTAATGGCCGACTAGGCCATCTTTTGATACAAATGCAGCTAGAGTCAAGAGCTCTGGGGTAGAATCCATAGATTCTTAACTTACTGAGTTACTAGGAATTAGCAGAAACACTAGCAGAAGGTGTCTAGTTGGAGGAAGTCCCTGGGTGAAGCATATCCTTAAAGGCTGTAAGTTGATTTAGGACCTTTCCTCTTTACCTTCTGACCACCAAGAGGATAGGTTTGTTCCACCATATCCTCTTTCATGGTGTTCTGATTTATCTGACTGAAGCCCAAAGGGTCAGGGCCATGTAACCACAGTCTACAACTTCTCAAATTATGAACCAAAACCAGATTCTTTCCTCAACTAGCATGGTAGTGCAGGCCTGTAATATCAGCACTGAGGATACAGAAGAAGGAATGTCAGAAGTTCTAGGCCAACCTGGCTATACAGCAAGAACCTATCAACAAAATACAAAAAAATAATCACCCCCCACCCTTTTTGTGGTGCTACAGACTATATTTAGGATTTTGTGCGTATTAGTGAGGTGTTCTAACAATGAGCTGCATTCTCCAACCCTTTCTGGTTTTGTTTTTAATTCTGAGACAGGGTTATTACGTTACTCAGGCTAGCCTTGGGCATGTGACCAGCCTCCTGAGTAGGTGGGACTGGCTAAAAGTGTACACCACCAGGCCCAGACAGCCTTTCTTCTTCTTTTAAGTATTTATTTTTATTTTACATGTGTCTGCTTGCATGTATTTATTTGCACATGGGTGCCTGGTGCCCTAGGTATTCAAAAGACGACTCAAACTCCTTAGAACTGTTAGAGACAGTTGTAACCTGCCAAGTGGGCCTGGAAGCCAAACCTGGGTCCTCTGTACGAGTAGCACAATACTGTTAACCACTGAGCCGCCTCTTCAGCTTGCAACTTCTCTTCTTTGTAAGTTGATTACCTCAGAAATTTTGTCACAATGACAGAAATCTAACTAATCCACTACTTAAACTAATTTACATTTTCAAATAATAGGAAAAATAACAATAAGTAACTGAAATATTTAGTCTTAAAAATACCATTCACCCAAATATGACATTTTTTTTAACTTTTGTTTTCTATAAAACTCAAAATCAACAATGAACATTCCACCACACTGCTAAATTCAATGGTCAGGTATCGTTCGTTTCTCAACTTAATTAGACACTCAGAAATATATGAAACAACTGGACAAGCCTGGTGATAAAGACCAATAACCCCAGCCATTCAGAAAGATGAGGCACAAGGAGAGAAACACAAGGTCTACCTGAGCTACAGAAAAATTCAGTCTACTCAACTTAGAACTCACACAGGATAAAACTATATTAATATTGTACTGCCTAGAATGCAGAAGGCTAGAGGTTCAATCTTCAGCATGTGGGAGTGGGGATGGATCTGGATAGCCAATTACTTTTTTTTTTTTTTTTTTTTTTTTTGGTTTTTCAAGACAGGGTTTTTCTGTGTAGCCCTGACTGTCCTGGAACTCACTTTGTAGACCAGGCTGGCCTCAAAGTCAGAAATCCGCCTGCCTCTGCCTCCGGAGTGCTGGGATTAAAGCCGCCCGCCACCACGCCCGGCTGAACTGCAACTTTTTTTAATCAAATAGACACAAGTCGTAAGACTTCCCAAGCTCCATCTAATGTTTGGCTGTGATTCTCTGCATCTCTTTCCATTGGCTGCAGGCTGTAGCCTCTCAGTGGCCAGTTATGCTAGATTCCTGTCTCTGCAGGCTGTCCCAGGCAGACTCACTTCAAAGGCAGGCAGGTCCAACTAGGATGGGTGGTCAGGCAGGGCTCCAAGCTGTTTAGTTTTGGGGCCCCCGAAGGTTTCCATGGAGAGGCAGGTGCTCTTGGGGTCCCACAAGGCTCCACTGGACTAAAGAGCAAGCCTAGAGCTAGATAATAGGGCTCAAGGAATCAGATACCACTCATCTCTCACCTGGTTACTATTAAATAAATGTAATTAAGTGTTTTAATTGACAACAGTATTGTTTTATTTTTGTTACATGTATTTATTTATGTGCATGTGTGTGCACACAGCTTGCATGTGCAGGTCAGATGACAGCTTACTGTAGTTCTTGTCCTCCCACCATGTAGGTCCTGGACACTGAACTTAAAGAGCCAAGCTTAGCAGTAAGCTTTACCAACTGAGCCATCTCAATAGCCCCATTATCAATTTTTATCTTCATATTCTTATACTAACTGATAGCATATACAGTCTTGTTGATTTGTACTGTATTTCTCTTATCTGGTTTGATTTGATGTTACTGCTATTACAGCAGTTTTCTTCCTATCTAAGCAGTACTAGGGACTGAACCCTCAAAGTGCTAAGACCTCCAACTGAAGACAGAAGTGCCAGTCACCAATAGTTGTACTTATCACAGCATAAGCAACTTAGAAACGTGAAAAAACCATGGCAGCACAACTCTTCCAAACTGAATCCAAAAGTATGAAAACATCTGGAATGGCAAGCAAGAATTCAGTTTCAGCTGTTGTTGATGAGAGAACCAACTGTGGTGATTCACAATTGTCTGTGTTTCTTCTTAAGGATTTATTTTATTTCAAGAGTGTCTTGCCATTGTATATTTGTGTACACTACATGCATGCCTAGTGCCTGAGGAGACAAAAAGGCAACAGATCCCCTGGAACTAAGGTTACAGACAGTTGTGAGCTCCCATGTGGATGCTATGAACAGAACCTGAGCTCTCTGCAAGAGCAACAAGAGCCATTTCTCCAGAACCCAAAGCTCAAAGATTCACTGGATCAAATAAAAGGTAATGGAAAGCATCACAATAGACCAACTGGAAGAAGAATATCAAGGAGTGAAGACAAGGCTAAGGAATTATTACATCCAAAGAAGAAAGAAGAAAATGAGCGATCATGACCACAACGTTCAAGATGAACGACACAAGACACTATACCTAAGAGGTAAGATGCAGACTAAAGACACAGGAAATACTCAGTACTATCCTGACAGAGTATCTCCAAAGCTAGGCAGGAAATGGCACTGAAACACAAGACACATTTAGAACCTTGAACAGGCATAACCAGAGAAGAACAAGACCCAAGCTCACTCTCCCTGACTGTGCTTCATTTTCAGTCCTAACAACTTTTTCTTTCTTTCTTTTTTTTCTTTTTTCGTTCTTCCCTTATATATCCTGGGCAAGTGTTCTACTACTGAGCCCACCAGGCATGGTAGGGCACTCCTTTAACCCCAGCATTCAAGACTCAGAGGCAGGCAGAGCTCTGTGAGTTCACAGCCAGACTGGTCTATATATCAAGTTTCATCCCATCCTGAGCTAAATATTGAAACCCTGACTCCAAATACAGAGGAAAAAAATGAAAACAAATATTTATTTGAACATGTAGTCAAAACTGTAATGACTTCACCTGTTCAAAACTATACCTAATTCACAACTAATGTTGAGTTTTCATACAGTCTAATTAGAATTCTCTCCCCACACCTTCAAATCCCTCTCCTTTCAAAAGTGATTTACATCCTGGGAGGCAGAAAAGACACTTCTCACTGTTGTCAACAACTATAGCACCTTAACATCTCAGCAGCATTTCATGTACCCAACGCCCTTCCTGAAAAACTGTCTTGCCTTCTGTAACACAAGACTTATGGGGTTTGGGCTTCTTCTCCACCCCAACCCCTGGTTTTAGGTTTTCTGAAATGGGGTCTCACTATGCAGCACACACTAGTCCAGAATCTGTGATCCTCCTGCCTCTGTCTCTTGATGGCTGGGAATACAGGTGGATATCAGACTCTTATCTCCCACTCAACTAACACCTTTCAGTCCTTCTTCCTCCATTCCTTTGATCCCTCTTTTATTTTCTACCCAACTTCTAGATGCCAGCTTTCTATAGGTTCACCCTGGACCTCCTCTCTCTTAACTATGTATAAAGTCTTCACTACTGGAGGATAAATAATGATAACTCTTTGCCAAATTGTTTTTTCCCAGGGCACATCAAGAAACTCTACTCAACCGGGCGTGGTGGCGCACGCCTTTAATCCCAGCACTCGGGAGGCAGAGGCAGGCGGATTTCTGAGTTCGAGGCCAGCCTGGTCTACAAAGTGAGTGCCAGGACAGCCAGGGCTATACAGAGAAACCCTGTCTCGAAAAACCTAAAAAAAAAAAAAAAAGAAACTCTACTCAGCTTCCCTTGCACTTGGGTAGGGACAAAACCAGGAGTGTTGCTACACACACATCTGTAACTCCAGCAGTGGGAAAGAATGAGTTTAAGGTCATCTCATACTCCTCTACATTGTGAGTCTGAAGCCAGGATGGGCTATGAACCTTGCTTCAAAAAAAGAACCTTTGGGGCTGCGGCACATGAGCCTCCCCCTCCCCCACCTGAAGAGCTACCGACAGCTGTTTATGCTAAGTTAAAGGAGAATCACTTTTCTTAGGACTGTGGACAATGCTTCAGTGGAGGGCCTCACATCCGTTTGTATATGAAAAACATAAACTGGATTCAGTGGGCTACTTAAAAAACATGTTAAGTTCAAGGTGAGGCATAAGGACCAGCTGAGAAAGTGGGTGACAAATGTAATAGATATGTCATATGCATGTATAAAATTCTCAAATAAATTATTACTATAAGTCCACACATTAGAAAATCAGAGCTTGCCAGGATGATGTCTTTTATCCCAGACAGAGAGTAGCAAGTTCTAAGTGTACAAGGCCAGCCCCATCTACACAGAGAGTTCTAGGCCACCCAGGACTATGAAGCAAAACCCTGTCTCAAAGAGAGAGTGGGGACACTATTCCAACTGAAACAATACAAAAGCAATAGTGTACTCACATACATAAAATAAATAAATCTTTAAAATAATGAGTACCAATGTTGAACCAGGCATAGTGATGTATACCTCTAATCGCAGCACTTAGGAGACAGAGGCAGGCAGATCTTTGTGAGCTCAAGGCCAGCCTCCTCTGAGTTCCAGAGCTGCATAGTGAGGTCCTGCTTCAAACTAAAATTCAATCATGCTGGAGTAACAACTTGCTGGCTCCCAACCTAACTCCAAGTGTAGGAAGAGACCCTTTCTCAAGGACGTTCAACATGTGTCAGATGTCCAACCTCTGAGCACAGACCTACACATGTCCATCTCCCACACACACACACAGATGCGCACAAATAAATGAAGGATAGGAATACAGCTCAGTAGTATAATTGACGAGTATGTGTAAGGCTCCAAGTTCAATCCCAACATCACTAAGTAAATAAATATTCCTTAAAAGATTCACAATAGAATGGTCAACTTGGTTTTGTTTTGTTTTGTTTTGTTTTTTGTTTTTGAGACAGGGTTTCTCTGTGTAGCCCTGGCTGTCCTGGAACTCACTTTGTAGACCAGGCTGGACTTGAACTCAGAAATCTGCCTGCCTCTGCCTCCCAAGTGCTGGGATTAAAGGCGTGCGCCACCACGCCCGGCTCAGAATGGTCAACTTGACTGAAGATTATACAGCTATCAAAAAACATCATTATAACCAAAAATACATATAAGTATGCTGAGAATAAAAAGTTTCCTTAAAAAAAAAAAAATTTGCTCGTACTACAACTTGCTTAAATTGTCTTTCTCTTTTGCTCAAGGAATTGAGTTTTAAAACTTTTTTATTTTTCAGACAGGGTCTCCCTATGTAACCCAGAATGGCCCTACCTCTGCCTCCTAAATGCTAGGATTATAGGTATATGCTACTAAACTGAGCTCTAAATTATCCTTTTCCCCTTTGAAATAGTCTTACTCTGTATCCCAGACTGCCCTTCACCTCACACCAATACTAAATGCTGGGAATTACACACATATGCCACCATCTCTGCTTAAAATCTTTCAAATCACTTTTATTAACTGTTTATATAGCTTTATTAACAGGATTTCATATGAAATCTTAAGGAATGCTTACAAAATACAAAATAGAAGAATCAATGTAAACAAGCGCAGAAGAGGAAATCAGATGTCCTGGAAGTGGAGCTGCAGGTGGTTGTGAGCCACTCTTTGTGAGTACGGGGAACCAAACTTGTGTTCTCTGGAACAGCAGCACCGAGACAACTCCCAAGCTCCTAAAACTCATGTTTAAAGCAAGTCACTTGGCCATGACTTGGTGTCAGCATGGCCAGGTCTGGAGATGAACTGTAGCACCAGAGCCTGTGGGTCCTTGTTAGTCTTAGAATGCCACCACTCCCATTTATCTGTCACCACATAATTGGTGCTGACTGGAATCTCCTGCCACGGGTACAAGTGTTCATACAAGTGTTACATCCACATAACTTAAAGCAACATAAATAAGGGAGGGGGGAGCAAGAAATTTTGAAGGTGGCAAAAATTCTGAGACTCCCTAAATTTAATTCCAAATGACGCCAGAAAAGATACCCAGTTAAACACCACATCCTGACCCATACATAACACAACTGTTTCTTCCTATATGTGCTGAAATCTTCACATAAGCTCCATCCTAAAACTTCCTGCTTTGTGTTACCCAGCACTGCTTTAAAACAAAAGGTTACAGTTTAATATACAGATTTTAGCTCAAGAGTTAAGAAAAAGAGAGTCGAAGCCGGGCGTGGTGGCGCACGCCTTTAATCCCAGCACTCGGGAGGCAGAGGCAGGCGGATTTCTGAGTTCGAGGCCAGCCTGGTCTACAAAGTGAGTGCCAGGACAGCCAGGGCTACACAGAGAAACCCTGTCTCGAAAAACCAAAAAAAAAAAAAAAAAAGAAAAAGAGAGTCGCCGGGCGTGGTGGTGCGCGCCTTTAATCCCAGCACTTGGGAGGCAGAGGCAGGCAAGTTCTGAGTTCCAGGCCAGCCTGGTCTACAAAGTGAGTTCCAGGACAACCAGGTCTACACAGAGAAACCCCGTCTCAAAAAAACAAAAACAAAAACAAAAAAAAAATCAAACAAAGAAAAAGAGAGTCACTCAGAATAAAGACAACCAGAAAGCAAGGGTGTGGGCACCAGCTAGCACCTCAATAGGGAGCCACAGCTCACTGTATTTTGCCTGGTGTTCAGATAGCTTTAAAAAAAAAAAAAAAAGCGAAAGGAAACGCTTATGTCTCAGAACTCCGATAAGGAGGCTTAGCAGATCTTTGCAAACACCTGCCCGATAATTACTCTATAGCTGAGCAAATCCCGTGTAAACAGTACTTGTATTCCTTCCTCAATTTTAATCACAAAAATGCTTTTGGCTCCGAGGTCCAGCCGACAAAGTTCCTAATTGCTATCTAACCCGGTTGCTGGTAACTGTGGAGCCTGGTCCTTTAAGGTTACCATGTGCGATGTCTCCACGGATTCAGAGAACTGTGCCTCCGTTATTTCATGTGTATTCCCTGGAATACATGTGTGTGGTCCAAAACTATCAAACTATACACTTTGAAATCACTGTTCTTTTAGCCAAGCAGTGACCCGGGCCTATAATCCCGGCTCGCAAGTTCGGGGATGAGTCCACTCTACGTCAAACTCAAGATGCCAACATTCCGCAAAAAGTCAATTTTTAATAACAAAACCAAAAGTCCCCCGCTATCCAGCCTCGCGTCTCTTTAAGCTTTCCTTCAATTTCAAAGCTCACACCCAGCTACTCTCTTTCCGAAAACAAGTCTCGCCAAGACAGCGAGACCCAGTCTCCAAAATATCACAAAGAGGTTCACAAACTTTAAGCTCCAGAAGCGTCTGGTCCACCTCCCGTCCTCACTCCTCCGCCTTGCGGGAGTCCCGACTGGCGGCCACCAAGCGCGCGGTCCCCCAGGCCCGGCCGGCGCAGTGAGATTCGAACCCTCCCGCAGCCTCCTCCCGGGTACCTGCCACCGGCTGACCGCGCCGCGGACAGTTCAGCCACCGCGGGGGGATCTTGTTGTAAGCCATGTCTGTGCCGCCTCGCCGACAGCTCCACAGCAAGCCAGCCCGGACCCCAACGGCAGCAGCTCGACCCGGGTCCTCAGCGGCGCGCCACTTTCATTCAGGTTCGACTCCGCAGCTCCCGGCGAACCCACAATGCACTGCGACTTCCGCCCCAAAGGGCCCGCCCCCTTTCTTCCGAGGTCAGGCGAAATGGAAGCCCCGCCCAACTGAGGGAGGGGAAGCTGCTGAGAACTAGAGGGGCGGTTCCACCTGGCCCCGCCCCCTTCGGCCCCGCCCCCTGTATCTCAGGGCGCCGGCCTCTGCCACGCCCCGGCCCTGTTTTGCCTTTGTGAGTCTTTTTTTTCCATCTAAACCGGAGAAACCCCCAAAGTAGAAGGAATCCAAGCTTCTTTCCACCTTTGAACTGACCTGCTACATTCAGAAGGGTATTTCACAGGTGAAAAAGTGCTTTTCTGTTAATCATAGCTCAAACTTGATGTCTCTGCTGGATCTGGGTCATTTGAGAATCCTCACTTTACCTGCATCAAAAAGTCCGGAAAACCAGAGTCTAGGTTATTATAAATGAGTTTTCGTTTTTTGGCGAAGTGTAGGGGACGTGCTGCCGACGACCCATGAAACATCAAAAATTAGTTCCAGAAGCCTTAAGACTATCATTTCTGGAGCAGGTGGTTTTGATGTGGTTTTTGTTTGTCTGTTTGTTTGTTTTGTTTGTTGCTGGTTTTCACCTTTCTCTCACACACAAGTATATTTAGGATTTTTTTAAAGTCTCTGTCTCAAAGGAATCACTAATAATGTGTAATTGGCCAAGGTAGGAATTGACCCTGGTTACTACTAGGTCACGTTGACCAGGAAGCCTTGTGTTTCCCCCAGTCTTGAGATTTAAAACACCATCTGAAAAGCTGTAGCTATAAGAGCTTGGTTGTGGGCCATTAGGAGCAAGCTGGTTCTTCCTTATAATCCCTTCAGTCATCAACTTGACATGCCTGAGAGGAGGAAACCTCGATTGAGTTCCTAACTGACCTGTGGCCCTGTCTGTTGGGCATTTTCTTGATTGCTAATTGTGGTGGTTTGACTGTGCTTTGCCCGTGGGAAGGGGCACTGTTAAGTATGGCCTTATTGGAGGAGGGGTAGCCTTGTTAGAGGAAGTGTGTCACTGTGGGGTGGGCTTTGAGGTCTCTCGTGTGTGTGTGTGTGTGTGTGTGTGTGTGTGTGTGTGTGCACGCGCACACACGCGCGCACACTCAAGTCTGACAGAGACAGTCTTCTAGCTGCAGTTGGATCAAGACATAGAACTCTCAGCTTTCTCCAGCACCAGTTTCACGCCTTTATGATAATGGACTGAACATCTGAACCTGTACGTCAGCTACAATTAAATGTTGTCCTGGTCATGGTGTGACTTCACAGCAATGGAACCCCAAACTATGACACTAATCGATGGCGGAGGGCCAAGCCATTCCTGATCCGATGGGTCAGTGGTTCTCAACCCTCCTAATGCTTAGACCCTTTTAATACAGCTCTTAATGTTATGGGGCCCCAACCATAAAATTATTTTTGTTGCCACTTCATAACTTAATTTTGCTACTGTTATGAATTGTAATGTAAATATTTTGGAAGATAGAGGTTTCCCAGGGACTTGCAAACCAGGAGGTTGAGCACCAAGATCAACTGGCAGGGGTGTATAGGAAAGCTAGCTGAGCAAGCCAGGGATGTCAGCCAGAGTCTCTCCAGAGTTCCTGCCTTCGGGCTCCTGCCCTTGTTTCCTTTCTTGATGGACCAGAAGGCCAAAGAAATCCTTTCCTCCCCAAGGAGCTTTCAGCCAGGGTTTGATTTACAGTGACAACAAAAGTAATCAAACGAAGGCTCAAAAGAATAAATCTAAATCCTACCTCTGGCCTTAGGTGAAGGGAGGCGCAATCAGACTCTAAATTTACAACTTTTTTTTTTTTTTACTATTGATCCCACCCTTTAGAATGTCAATCATCTGACCAGGAGAGCTGCTAGTTTGCCTAGGCAGGCCTGCTGAGGAGTTGGAAGGAATAATTACTGCTTATTCTCCCCTTAATGAGGTACTGTATTTACATACCCAAAGTCCTTCCCCGGTATAGAGTTAAAGATTTTCACTAATTCTCTCTGCTTTCTGCCTGTTTCTTAATTTTAAAAAAAGCATAACTTTTCTTTCCTTCTGATTGCCTTTTTTTTTTTCTAATATTGGTCAAAATCGTACCCATGCTTGCATTCTCTCTGTAAAGCCCTGGTCATGTGACAGGTTCTTCAGAATTGCAACATGCCCTCCAAGTTGAAAGACTCACACAAAGTGTGAGACCTTTGAGCCTGCGGAGGTGAACAGAGAGTTATCTGAAAACAGGAAATTGGAAGACACCTGAGGGCCGCTACCCACACTGCGGGGAGATAGGATGAGAAAAGATAGTCAATGATAGAGTTGCGTATGAGCTCGGTAGAAAGCGCCGGGGTTGTAGATTTTCTGAATCGTCACCCACATTGGACTAGTCTTTCTAACCTTGTGTTTTGAGTTACCCTTGCTCCTCATCACTAACCCCTGACCCACACTCCTGTAAGTGACCTCACTAAAACCTCATTGGTTCACCAAGTTGGAAACAAGTGTACCCATTACTCTGTCGTGGGCTCCCTTTGGAGGGTAGGAAATAAATGTGTTGTGTCTCCCCAGCAAATGTCTGTCACACAACATCCCAGGACCTGAGTAGTTGCTTGCCAGCGTCCGCAGCATAACTGTAATGCCGCGGGCCTCCTCTGTCTTGCTGATCTCTGGCCCCCTCTTCCCAGCATCTACCACTGCTTACAGATTGCATGCTTTGTTCGTTTTCTCTGCCCTAAGCTTCCTTCAGTCAGTTCCTTCAATCAGTTCCTTCGTGGTTGTGTTCAGCTCATGATGTTCTTTTCATTCAGTTGAGGATCCATCCATGAAATGGTGCCACCTGTATTCAGAGTAGGTCTTCCTACCGCAGTTAACCGGACTGAGAAAAACCGTCACAGCCCTGCCTCTAGGCCAACCGAATCTAAACAATCTCCCCTTGAGGGCCCTTCTCAAGTGACTCTAGGTGATATCAAGTTTATAAGACCAGAAGGCACCTCTCAGTGGCAAGTTGGCTATAATGTAACAGCCTGACTTCACAAACACAAATTCTCTTTTTGAACTGCACAAGGAGCTGTAGGAATGGTTCCTCTGGCAAAACTACTTGCCACTCAAGGCTGACAGAAGTGGAGAACTAACTCCAAAACTTATCATCTGGCTTCCATACTTCTGTCATGGTACTAACATGTCTAAATCCAGGCACTCATACAGACATATTTAAACAAATCTTTTGGTTTTTTTTTTTTTTAAAAATTATCTGTGTGTAAAGATTCACATCTTGAATCCTAGACTTAGGAAACAGAGACAAACAGAGCTCTTAAGTTTGGGGGCAGTCTGGTCTACATATAGCGTTCCAGACTAGCCAGGACTCCATAGTGAGACTCTGTCTCCAAATAGACTTGGGGTTTTAGAAACATTTTATTGATTTATCATTTCACATCATGGACCCTTCCCCTCAAATCTACCCTCCACCCTTGGAACCTCTAGCCAAAAGAGAAAACACACAAGCAAAATAAATAACACAAAGCATAGAAAACAGCTCATCGTGGAAGCTGTAGTGTGTCACAGTGTGTCCCACAGTACATCCTTTTGTCCACATATCTTCACTTGCAAATGTTCACTGCAGTGAGTCGTTGGTCTGGTTTGAGGTTTCTGGCTTCTGTGACACTGACAATACTGGTTTCTCCTCCGGACTATTCTGTTGTTGTCCTATGTCATAGAAATCCTGCAGTTTTAGATCCAAAAGACTGGACCTTTCCTGCGCCCCAACAATTCACAGATAGTGTAGATTTGGGGGTGGGCCAACTCAAAGCCCTGGATCTGGGCCTGGACTGCAACGGAGCTGATCACCCCACCAGATAGCCCTTATCCACACCACCAGGGCAAGCTCTCCAGCACTGTTTCAGCTAGGCTACCGGTGCCACCATCAGCAGAAGGAAAGGTTAGCTCTTCCACACTCATTTCTCAAAAAACAAAAAAAACAAAAGAAAAAAAGAAAGCTGTCTCCAGCAGAACACAGAGCTGTCAGCTTGTACCCCATCACTGACTTCCAGCCCTTTCTTCCACTGCTCCCAAACACCCCCTCCAAGCTGAGGCTGGTCCTTGCCACTCTCCCAAGTGCTGCACCTAATGAGGGACTGGCCCAGTTCTCCTACTCTCACACAATGGTGCTGACTCACCCATGCCTTCACCATCAGGGCCAGCAACACTATATCACCCAGGCAAGATTCAGAGCCCACTCTCCCAAGTGGGACAGCTGGCAACAGATGGGGGCAGCTCTCCCAACTACTACAAGTGGTGAGGGACGAGGCAGAGAGGGTATCACCCCTGTACCCACTCCACCTCACAGCAGACAAGTAGCAGAAGCATTTGTCCTGGGCCCACTCCTACAGAGCCTGCTCACTTGCATCCTATCCACCACAGACAGCTCAGCTGTGCTGTCTAGGCCTGCATAGCCACCAGACTACAGAGCAAGTTCCAGGACAGCAAAGCATGGGCAGGGAGGAGACAAAATAGGGAAATTGGATTCAGGAATTTCTTCTCTCGTTTCTTTCCTTTTTTCTATCTTTCTTAGATAAGGGGAAGAGGGTTAAAAACAAAAACGGGGGATATAGAAATATTATAAAATATTATTTAAAAATTAGACAAATGAGGGTAGATTATTGAATCTATTCTTAAACTAGAAAAACATTTTATAACCATAATCTTACATTGGTAAAGATTTTTATATTTGATACACAATTGAGGTTATATTTTGTTAAATTGGTACAGATTTTTGTATATTGATATAAAAACAAGGTTATTTTGATACATTGGCATAGGTTATTGTATATTGATACAAATTTAAGGTTATTTTTGATACACATAATGTATATATGTTATTAATGTTTATTTGAGATATTGTACTTATAAAATGTTTAGAGATGCAATATAAAGTTCTAGTCCTTTTAAAAGCTGCTATTGCAAACTGTTAGGGAAGATAAAAATGCAAAAATGCAAGTTACAAATTATTACAGATAGTTAAGAAATATAAATTAATAGTCAGTCAAACTCATGGTCATATTAGATGCTATGCCGCAGACCCTCTGGATCCCTTTATCTGCGTGGAACGGGTCTCTGGGGCAGGTAGGCAAAGCATTGGATGAGATGACAGACAGATGCACACAGGAGAGGTTGTGTAGAATCTGAATGTAATTTGTCAAATCGAGCATCAAACTTTTTATACAGAAAAAAATAAGGAAGTTGGATGACACACATACAAGGTACAAAGAGGATACTGGATTCTTACATAAAACAGAGGAATACAAACACAGAAGGTCTAACAGGAACCACCTGTAGGCAGCCAGAACACCACTGCGCAGGTGCTAGCCCGAATCTGGCGCCAACCCCTCCCGAGCGGGTGCATACAAATTAAAGTGCCGGAGCCGGGCGTGGTGGCGCACGCCTTTAATCCCAGCACTCGGGAGGCAGAGGCAGGCGGATTTCTGAGTTCAAGGCCAGCCTGGTCTACAAAGTGAGTGCCAGGACAGCCAGGACTACACAGAGAGACCCTGTCTCGAAAAAAACCAAAAAAAAAAAAAAAAAAAATTAAAGTGCCGGAATACTGACCAATACCAGGAGGACACATAGCCCTCCCCAGTGCTAGGGTGTATATAAGCAGTCCTCCCTGGGTTTCCGGGATTCCCGTAGCATCCAGGTGTTCCTGCAATAAAGCTGTTGAGAAGAATCCGACCGACTGTGTTGCGTTTTTCCTTGCTGGACGAGGTGAGCGCAACAAATTGGTGGCCGGCACAGGGACCCGAGGATCTCGTGGATTCAGAACTCTTCAGTTGAGGAACGGCGGTACCTGTAAGTCTCCCAAATTGATCCCCGGTGAAAAGGAGGGATATGTTTTTCTCGCCCATAGACCCCGTGTGAGTAGCTCTTAATGTTTTTGTTTCATTTTTTGTAATTTCTGGCCTCTGCTTTTGTTTGATAGAAGCAGTTAAGGCAGGTCAGAAAATTCTCACGGAACAACAAGAAAGTATGTCAGAGGAAGATAGGAAACACATAAGCAAAGAAAGAAAAGGGGCGAAAAAAAGAGAGAAAAGGAGAAGGGAGAAAAGGCAAATTCAAAAGGAAAAGGAAATAATGAGAAAGAAAAGGAAGTAGCAAAAAGATATCCCTCATTAAAAGACTTAACAATAAGTTCAGCAAGTTCTGACTCCAGTGACTCAGAGCTTGATAAAGATGAGGAAGCTGACCTAGAAGAAGAGGCAGCTCAATATGAGAGGGATAGGTATGATCTGGACTGGCCATATAGAGCCAACCCGATGAAAAAGGGAGTATCGGTCAACAAAAGGCCAAAAAGAAAAAAAAGAAAAGAAAATTAGAGAAGAAACGATTGTTTGTAGTACCTGACAAAGTTCAGATGGGAAATTTAGGAGAGTTTTTGGGTACCCGAGTTACTTCACATTATGTAGCACCTCAAAAGATAGAATTACGTAAAGATCATTTGAAAACATTAAATGATTTCCAGAAATTGCTAGGTGATATAAATTGGATTCGTCCATATATGAGGCTATCAAATTTTGAATTAACCCCTCTTTTTGATATATTGAAGGGCGATCCACAGCTTTTGTCACCTCGTGCTCTCACCCCTGTGGCCCGAGTAGCATTAGAAAAGGTAGAAAGGTGTTTAGAAAAGGCCAAGCTGTATAGATGGAAAGAAGGAGAGGACATCCTCCTATGTGTTTTGAAGACATTCCGTCAACCAACAGGAGTGTTGTGGCAGTCAGGTCCCCTATTATGGATTTATCCTCATGTGTCTCCCAATAAAACCCTTGGATATTATCCCATTGCTGTAGCTCAATTAGCGATTTTGGGCATTAAATCATATATTCAACATTTTGGAGCACCCCCTCAGAAAATCATTACACCTTATAATGCTAATCAAATACAGATCCTAAGTTCTTTAATAGATGATTGGGCCCTATTGCACTGTAGTTTTGATGGGGAATTAATCATTATCCCAAAGACCCTTTGCTACAATTTTTTAGTGAACATCCAGTGATTTTCCCCAAAATCACAGCATCTAAACCCATATCGGGTGCATTGGATATTTATATAGATGGTTCTAAAACAGGTGTTGGTGCCTATGTAGTTAATTCTCAAAAACCTGTTCTTTTTCAATACAATCCTGGCACCCTACAACTTACTGAATGTAAAATTGTGTTGGAAGTATTCAAAGCTTTTAAGGAATCTTTTAATCTAGTCTCTGATTCGGCTTATGTAGTAAATGCAGTGCGTGCATTAGAAATTGCAGAACCCATTAGACCTACCAGCCCTGTGTGCACCATCTTATTAGAGTTACAAAAATTGATTTGGAAAAGAACACATAAATTCTTTATTCAACATATTCGAGCTCACTCTACCTTGCCAGGCCCTATGGCTGAAAGAAATGCCTTAGTGGATGCTAGCACTCGCATGGAATTTATTTTTCACACCACCCCACTGGAGCTTACAAAAGATTTTCATCGATTATATCATGTTCCTGCTGCCACACTTCAGCAGAAATTTGATATCTCTCGAGCCTCAGCACGAGATGTGGTGTTACAATGCCCACAGTGGGTACAATTTCACCACCCTCCTCATGTTGGTATTAACCCTCGTGGATTGTTTCCTTTAAAACTGTGGCAAATGGATGTTACTCATGTCTCAGCATTTGGAAGATTAAAATATGTTCATGTTTCAATTGACACCTGTTCAGGTGTCATTTTTGCCTCCCCCATGTCCGGTGAGAAATCCCGCAATGTGGCTGGCCATTGCCTAGAAGCCTGGGCAGCTTGGGGAAGGCCAGATAGTTTAAAAACTGATAATGGCCCTGCATATACATCAAAATCATTCCAAACCTTTTGCAAAATAATGCAGGTTAGTCACTCTACTGGCCTTCCCTACAATCCACAGGGCCAAGGCATTTTGGAAAGAGCAAATCGAACCTTAAAAGAACTCTTACAAAAACAAAAATGGGGAATCGCTGATGGCCGGCCACCCAAAGAACAATTATCTTTAGCCCTCTTTACTTTAAATTTTTTAATTCTGGACGAACATGGTTGTTCAGCTGCAGATAGGCATGCCATAACCTCGCCTATCCTTAAACAGGATGTCAAATGGAAAGATGTCCTAACTGGAAAATGGTATGGCCCAGATCCCGTTATTTCGAGATCCAGGGGAGCTGTTTGTGTTGTGAAACTTCCCACCTTTGTGCCTATAGTAGATTTTGAAATGTTTGCCACCTATGCCCATTGGTGCCCCTTGTATAAAGTTGTACAAGCTAATTTCTCTCAGTCTCTTGAACAGAGTCGCCTCTTATCTGAGTAGGAAATTGGCCGGCTAAAGCGGAGCAGTTGTCCAGAAAGCTGCTCCTCCAGATTGCAAAACTCAACAGCACTCGACTGGACCCCGTCACCTTGGGGGACTTCACCTCTTGGATCACCAATGCCTTCTCTCTTTTTTTTTTTTTTTTTTTTTTTTTTTGGTTTTTCAAGACAGGGTTTTTCTGTGTAGCCCTGGCTGTCCTGGAACTCACTTTGTAGACCAGGCTGGCCTCGAACTCATAAATCCTCCTGCCTCTGCCTCCCAAGTGCTGGGATTAAAGGTGTGTGCCACCACGCCCAACTGCCTTCCCATTTTTTAAGGAATAGGCGGGAATGTTGGCCTGGGGGGCAGTGGTTCTCCTGGGTTTTGTCTTTTGTATCTGGCTATTGTGTCAACTCAAACAAGAGCATGCTCAGTATAAGGCAGTGGTGTACCAAGCATTGATGACGATTAAAGATGGCGCATCTCCCAATGTTTGGCTGGCCTCTTAAAAAAATTAAGAGTTCGCCCTAGGTCATCTGGCAGTTGTAGTCACACAGATCCATGGTATCCAGTGACAGGCAACTTTCCTTATGCACAGACCAACCTAAGACATGGGGCCTGGAGGTAATAGGGTAACCCTAGGACGGGTAAGGCTGTGACATGAAAGGATCAACCTAAGACAGGAGCCGTGGCCGATGGACAGACTTGCCCAGACCTAGTCCAGCATCATATTATTAAACAAAAAAGGGGGAGATGTAGGCAACTGGCACCTAAAAGATGGCGCTGGCCTCCGGTACACCTTCGCTGTAAACAATGCCACTGTGCAGGTGCTATCCCGAATCTGGCACCAACCCCTCCCAAGCGGGTGCATACAAATTAAAGTGCCAGCAGACTGACCAATCCCAGGAGGACACATAGCCCTCCCCAGTGCTGGGGTGTATATAAGCAGTCCTCCCTGGGTTTCCGGGGTTCCCGTATCATCAAGGTGTTCCTGCAATAAAGCTGTTGAGAAGAATCTGACCGTGTTGAGTTTTTCCTTGCCAGACGAGGTGAGCGCAACAACCACCTGGGATAGAATTCATTGTTAACAACTGGGATCAACAAGAGCTCCACCTAAGATTCACTTAATCTTAGAAGCCAGGGTCAAGGGCTTCGTGCCCTTGCCATAGTTCCTATTTTAGTCTATTGTATAGTCCACCTTTCCCTTAGGCCATTGTAAATACATGTGTATGGGTGTAACTCAGCTATCTATAGTTCTAAGTATCTATTCTGGTTCCTCTTTAGGTCTCAAACTTCCTTCTTCCTAGATGATGGTAAATTGCTGTGTAGGGCAGTGACCTAGCTTTTATTCAAAGTGATAGTGTAATTCCAGAGGCAATTCTGAATGTCACTGAATAGGCAACATTCTTACTGAATTCCAAGCCCATGGTCTGCTCAAGGACTTTCTAGGACTGTTGGAACACTGGTGAAGGCTTAGCTATGTCCGAATTCAATCTTTAAAAGCACTTATAATAGGATAATACTAAAAGAGAGCAGGTGGATCCATACACCAGACTAACACGGGAATGGAATATTAATGTATGAGTTAGAGAGGACGCCAGACTCCAGGAGGTGAGTTTCCGTGAAACTCTTTGCCTCGTGAGTAGCTTCCAAGCCTCTCGGCCTGTCAAGCTGACTCGACCAGAGTGCGTGGCAATGCTAGCTTAGTTATTTACAATAAGATGGTTTCAAAGTTATTCAAATAGTAAATAGCTAAGAGTAAACAATGTTTAAGACAGTTCAGATATACTATAGATAGTTGGTCTTCAAAACCCTCAGAGATCCAAAGAATATGGTATTTAAAACTGCTTCATTTTTAAAAGAACTTTTGACTATGAGACAGGTCTGTTCCCTATGCCACTTCAAAGATGATGAGCACCAATAACCTCCATATGGAATAGCTTCAACTGTGGCAAGCTAATCACCGGGCAAAGAAAATTATGAAGAAAACTATGCTTCAACTACAGACAAGTCTGTACAGAAAGGACAAACAGATACAGGGAAGTCAACCACCAAGCTCTGCCAAGACAGGCTAAGCAAGTCCTTCATAATTCCTGCTTCACAAAAAAGTCTGTTAGCTATACTGAGCATAAGGCTGAAGATGGATGCTCCTACATTTTAGAGACAATTCTGGGTAGCTGTGCAGGAAGCCAACTGTCTGTCAGTCCTTAGTCTTGGAAGCTGCTGCTTGCACTTCCTGCAAATTCAGGTCATATTTAACCTATCTCGGGTCTCTGATAGGGTTGAAGACTAGATAGAGTCTTACTATAAGCTTAAGTTGTTTAGAATTTAAGAAGATGTTCTAGATCTGTAAAGATCTTTTTTAAGATGGTAATACAAGTTAGGATAGAAAATTATTTAGATACAGAACTGTGAACTCACCAAGATAGAATAGATAATACTTTATCTAAGCTGCCAAATTTAAATGGACTAGTCTTCACAATTTTTCATAACTGTTATAATTGTATTCAAATTGTATTCAAATTGAAAGAAAAAGAGCCTTTTATTGGAACAAAAAGGGGAACGGTAGAGATTATATCTTGTATATTGTATGGAAGCATCACCTGTCATTAAAAAGTCTATGGCCTATGACTTAGTTAGGGAACATTAGAAGGTGGAACATTCGGCAGGCAGAAAGAATTCTGGGATAGAGGCAGGCACAAAAAGATCTACCTGAGAATATTTAAGGAGATGGACACATGGTACCTGAGCATAGGTAACTAGCGACATGGCAGAATGTAGGTTAAAATAAATGGGTTATTTTAGTTACCAGCTAGTCAGAGAAGAGCCTAACTATATGGCCAAGGTATTTGTGGTAGTTTGTATATGCTTGGTCTAGAGAGTGGCACTATTAGGAGGTGTGCCCTTGTTGGAGGAAATGTGTCACTGTGGAGGTGGGCAATGAGACCTTCCTCCTAACCATGTGGGAGTCAGATGAAGATGTAGAACTCTCAGCTCCTCCTGCACCATGCCTGCCTGGATGCTGCCATGCTCCCACTTTGATGATAATAGACTGAACCTCTGAACCTGTAAGCCAGCCCTAATTAAATG
Organism: Mus caroli; assembly: GCF_978045245.1. Taxonomy (NCBI): domain Eukaryota; kingdom Metazoa; phylum Chordata; class Mammalia; order Rodentia; family Muridae; genus Mus; species Mus caroli. Next base: position 121,240,473 of record NW_028227261.1, read on the forward strand.
TTGTCCTTAAAAGAGTTGCCTTGGTCACGGTGTCTGTTCACAGCAGTAAAACCCTAACTGAGATAGAATTTGTAAATATATTTTGAGTCTGAGTCTTATTTCTGGGAGCATGGAGCTGGGAGAAAAACAACAGGCCAAACTTCTACATGAGGGGTCAATCACCTCTCCAGAGAACTGCACCAGTGAGGGGCAAGGCCAGTTGTTACAGCTCCTGGACATCCACATGGTCCCTGGCGGCTGCCCAGAAACGTTCCCATCTTCTCTAATGGTAATACATGGCCTGGGCCCTGACGCCGACCCCTGCTGGTGAATGGCTATGGACCTGGACATTTCTCTCAGAGGCAGCATGAGCTAGAACTTCCCCATGGCCTCAAGTAGCAGAACTAGATAATCACAAGAGGCTGTTCCTCTTCACCCTCCAGTCTCCATTCCATCTCTCTTCATAATGCTCAAACAACTGCTCCACATCTCTTTCTTACCCATTTGTCCACCACATACTAGCACATTGTAGTGGCTCCCACGTGTGGGCCTGTGGATGACCTCCTCTGTCCTCTTTATGTAGTGTAGCATCTTCTGCTTCCCACACCGCATGCAATGGGTGCAGGAAGAGCTCTGTCCATTCTCTGCCTGCTTGCATCCTGCAACAGAGGGCGATCTCTGAGCATCATTCCCCACCAGTGCCATGTAGCTTGGCACTGGACAGGTCTCTGAATGTCTTCCTCTTCCCATGTCGTGTGTGCTATGTGGCAGTAGCCTAGCCTCTGTACGTCTATAGCCCACCTGTGCCATTCAGCAGAGGCAGTCTGTGGGTGTCCATCTTTGTCCACCCCCTCCCATTCCCCCACGTCCTCTGTGCTGAGAATTTGGCCTTGGGGATCCTGAGCTGATACTTTTCCTAACAGAGTTATAGCAACAGAACAAGCAAAGACTTAAATCAACAGACTTTTCAAATACATTAGTAGGTACCCCAACTAGCAGGTGTATTGCTTCTCCAGTTGCTGTGATAAAATAAAATACCCTGGCAAAGGCAATTAAGGGGGAAAGGGTTTGTTTTAGCTCTCAGAGTTGCAGGCCACCATAGTAGGGAAGTCCCAACAGCAGGAACTTGAAGCAGCTACTCCCTGTGCACAAATCCAGAGTGAAGAAGCAAAGAGCAATCCACGCTGGTGCTCCTTTTTATACCATCTAAGATCCCGTCTCAGGGAATGGTGCACCTACAGAAGACAGCTCTTACCACCTCAAGCCAATTGCAATAATCTCCCGCAGACATGTCGGAGGCTCATCTCCCGGGTGATTCTAGATCTCAAGTTGACAGTGGAAACTAGCCATCAGAACTCAACCCACTGTCAACTTGATACTCAGATGCATCACACTTTAAATCAGAATCATCCACACTTTGTACCCAGAGTCTCATGTTAATTGCATAGTGCAAAATATAGTACAACTTCAAAATAATAGTCTTTAACAATTAAGAGTCCAAAGTCTATATCTCCTTTGAGACTCAAGCCAAGCTCTTAACTGTGAGCTCATTCGTAATAAAAATCAAGTTACCCACTTCTATGATACAATTGCACAGAGTAGCATTTATGTTCCAGAATGAAAGAGTTGGGGCATAGCAAGGAAAGATCTGACCAAAGCAAAGCCCAAACCCAGAAATACAAGCACAAAATCCTATAAATCCTATAACTCCACAACTCCATGGGCTCTAAAAGACTTAGGCACTTCTGCCCTTTCAACTATTCTGTCTGTAACAAGCATAGCCTCTTCCTTAGGCCAGTTCCATTCCATGACTGTAACTTTAATTTTTCCAAATCCTATTTTTAATGATGGTTCTTAAACATGTTTACCTCCCTGGTAGCCCACCACCCACCAGAAGTAGTAGAAAAGAAGAGGAAGTTGACCTGTTGAGAAAGGTTTTTTGGAACAACTCCCCGACTGTGTTGTCTGGAAATCGGCAGTTCAGTTCACAGGTTAGCAGGCAGAGGCAGCTCGATTCATGGATACCCCAGCAGTCCAGTTCAGTAGAGTTGGGTTAACAACAGCGGTGACATGACCTAGCAGAGACAGCCAGGCCTCAGCCTCAGTTCAATTCAGTAGGAGGGACCAGGAGGAACGCCAGACTGTGCCTCTCTCAGGGAAGCTAAGATCAGTAAAGATGCGAGACCCACAAGTGTTGCACAGCTAGCTGTATCAGCAAGCCAAGCTCAGTGCTGCGTGGGAGGGTGGTGGTAATGTCTTCTCTCAGTACTCTTGTCTTCAAAGCACCTACCAAAATCTCTTCATCTCTGCTGCTTTTCAACCCCAAAGTACCAAACCCAGGGTGGAATCTTAGGCAAAATCTATTGTCTGCCACATCTGCAGCTTCCTGCAAAATCCCCACCACTTCACAGTCACTGAAGTTCAGCCTTTCACAAAGCTCACTCGTTCAAAGACCCTCCTCCAACATCACAGCTTGTACTTGCGGAGACCAAACGTTATTCTAACGTTTTATTTCATGTCCCTTGGATCTGATACAGATGAGACTAAGTCATAAGCAGGAACGTGGAAGAGGAAAGAGGAAAAACTGATAAAGCCGTGATGGAAGAAACTTCTGGATCATGTCAGGTCCAGGAGCAATCGTGACCCAGATCTGGTTTCATGGTGATATCTGAACGAACATATCAAAAATACAACCATTGGGGCGGGGGGATTATATCATCCTCATTTGTGGTTTTCCTAAAATCAAGACTAGCATTATTTTAATCACTTAGGTATATACCAAGCAAAATACTAAATAGATTGGATGAACTTCCACATCTAAATGTATCTGTAAATATTTAGCAACCTGGCACACTTTCTTGTTGGTGTTGTTGAAGATGAATCCCATGCAGCACCTCTGAGGTCGATGTGGTCAGGTTCACAGAAGGAACTCAAACAAGTCTGAGGTGAGAAGTAAAACCTAAGGGTTTATGTTGTGTATTTTGGCTGCTCTGGCACTGGCTAGTTGGTAGTTGGTACCTGAAAAAAAAAAAATCCTTCCTCTGCAGGCAAAGGGAATCTTTGAAGCCAAGTCTTTTTTGTTCTATTTGATGAAGTCACCTGTTTGATTGGGGGAGGTACCTTTTCAGCTCTTGGGAGCTCACTGTGCAAAGCTGTGACCAGTACTATTTTATTTGTGTTTAAAAGGCCCTTATAATAGTGTAGGATTCCCTTTGATCCAGCTCATATAATTATAGATTAGCTTTCATAAGACACTGAGCTCTTATTTTATAAGGCGATAATGGATGTTTTCCAAAAGGGACAGAGATTTAGAAGAACCAATGCAAGTGTCTTTGACTACCAAAGCCGAACACTTTAATTAACGTCGCTCGCTGATATCAGGTCCACAGGGGAAACAGTGCAGAGATGATGACAGATGCTGGCTGGGGTTCAGGATCCCTGTGAGTATGTACAATAATGACGAGGACCAGTCGTGAGGAGACAGATCAGCTTTATGTGGGTGATGTGGTTATATAGTTTTGGGGAAAGCAGGGGGGTGCGCGGGGGGCGGGTGTGTGTGTGTGGCAGGATGGTGGTGTAAGAGTATCCAGGATGGGGAAAGGTCATTGGCTGAAGGTTTAAGGAACCCAGATGCCTCATTAGCATGGGGAAGCATTTCGGAAATCTCGGCCCCCTGCTGAACGGGTTCTTATCAGGAGAAAGGAAGCTGAACCTGTAACCTTAACCAAGGATATGTGACATTTCACAGGTATAGGGGTCCCTCAGGTTGAGAAGAGGACGCCTCACTGACAAAGGGAGTCCGCCATTCTGTACCAAGCTCAGAAAGCTATCAGGGCAATTGGTAGACTTCAACCTTAATTAGCAGGGCAACAGACCCTAAGTCTTCACCAAGAGATGGAGTCTGCAGGGGATGAAGTGCACTGGGAGGAGGAGCTCCTTAGGGATGGCCGTGGCAGAGTTAAAAGTAAGTCTAGAGATGCCAGAGGGAAGGCATTGGCCCCATAGGCTCATAGGGAAAAGGCAGTGTTAGGAGGTGTGGCCTTGTTGGAGTGGGTGTGGCCTTGTTGGAGTGGGTGTGGCCTTGTTGGAGTGGGTGTGGTCTTGTTGGAGGAAGTGTGTCACTGTGGGAAAGCTTTGAGGTCTCAGAAGCTCAAGCCCAGCCTAGTGCATCATTTTCTTCCTGCTGCCTTTGGTATGGATGTAGAACCCTCATCTCTTTCTCCAGCACCATGTCTACCTGCACACCCCCACGCTCCCCACCAAGGTAATAATGAGCTAAAGCTTGGAAACCGTTAAATGTTTTCCTTTATAAGACATTCCATGGGGGCTGAAGAGATGGCTTAGAGGTTAAGAGCATGGACTGCTCTTCCAGAGGTCCTGAGTTCAATTCCCAGCAACAACGTGGTGGCTCACAACCATCCGTAATGAGATCTGATGCCCTCTTCTGTTGAGTCTGAAGACAGCGTACTCACATACATAAAATAAATAAATAAGTCTTTAAAGAAAAAAAAAAAACTTTCCATCTAGGCAGTGGTGGTGCATACCTTTAATCTCAAGGGCAGGAGTTCAAGGCCAGTCTAGTCTACAGAGCTAGTTCCAGGACAGCCAGAGCTACACAAAAAAGTGCTGTCTCAAAAAACCAACCAACAAACAAACAAGTAAGAGTTGCCATAGTCACGGTGTATCGTCACCACAGTGAAACCCTAAATGAGGCAAGTCCCTCTAGCTTTAAATGTGTATATTAAAGATAGAGTCTTCATATGTAACCCTGGCTGGCCTAGAATTCAATATCTAGCCTAGGGTATCCTCTAACTCATAGAGATCTCCCAAATTCTAGAGTTAAAGGCATGTCCCACCATTACCTGGTTTATTGTAATTTAAACACACACCCACATACACACACACACACACACAATTTTGCTAAATCATCCAAGCTAACTTTAAACTTACTCTGTAGCCCATGAAAGCCTTAGACTGGTGGCCTTAAACCTCAGCTTCAAAGTAACCAAAGTTACAGCTTCCAGTCCCAGCTGGTGTCCCTATCTTCCATAAATCAACTTAGTTTTGATCGACATCCCTGAGCTATCTAGGAAAGAGCATCTCTCATGAGGCTCAGAATCCTGCAGGTCTGGCATCCCTGGCTGGGTGCCTTGAGCTACTTCCCTTCCATGTATTTCAATCATAATCTGCGGTTCCTTCATTCGCTAAGCAGACAAAGGGCTAGAGAGACTCCACAGTTAAGAGCACCTAATTGCTGGGTTTGCAGAGGACTAGACTTTGGTTCCTAGCATGCGTGTCAGTTAGCCATTTACACACATACACATGAATACAAATAAAATCTTATAACAAGCCGAGCGTGGTGGCACACACCTTTAATCCCAGCACTCAGGAGGCAGAGGCAGGCGGATTTCCAGGCCAGCCTGGTCTACAGAGTGAGTTCCAGGACAGTCAGGGCTATAAAGAGAAACCCTATCTCGAAAAATCTTTTAACAACAGTAAAGCCCATGCAAGAGAACCCAAATGCAGCATTAGATAAGTACAAATGGCACTCAATTTTCTGAGACATTCGTTCTCTCAGGGCTCGAAGACAGAATGGAGAGATGGCTCAGCAGTTAAGAGCACTGACTGCTCTTCTGAAGGTCCTGAGTTCAAATCCCAGCAACCACATGGTGGCTCACATCCATCTGTAATGAGCTCTAACGCCCTCTTCTGGGATATCTGAAGACAACTACAGTGTACTTATATATAACAATAAATAAATATTAAAAAAAGAAGACAGAATGGACTCAGTGATGCAATTATTGCTTTCTTTTAAAACTAAGAATCTTATGAATCCCAGTCTGACGTCAAATCATCTATGTAACTGGAAGATGCCCTTGAACTTCTCCTGCCTGTATCTTCCAAGTGGGCAACCTTGTGTGGGTTATGCAGTGCCTGGCAATATACCCAAGTCACCACACATTTGAGGGAAGCCCTCTACCAACTAACTCCATCATCAACCTTAAGTATCGCAAATAGAACCAAACTGTATACACCGACTACTGAAGAGTTAGATAGAATCGGGGGAAAAAATAAACTTTATTTTCCGTATTTTCGGTCCGTGAAATCGGAATAATACTACACCTAATGTTTATCCACCAGGTGGCGCTACAGCCCAGGGAATCCACCTCATTGATTTGCGACTCAAAAGAAATGAGGTCTGGTCAGTCAGTTCTTAAATTCAGCTCCACTCCTAAAGTTGGATTTGGCTCCACCACCAGATTCATAGTAGCAGAGGCCAGCCTGACCTACCTCGATTAAGTAGCCGTGACTATTCCGGTACTCTGGCTGCCCAGCTCATGTCGGTAACCTCATTACAAAGGTGTAATGATCATGGGAGGGAGGGGGCTCTCTAAGCATTGCTGTGCCTTCACAGATAGTAATTATCAGCTTCTGTGTGCCATAAAAAAATTAGCTCAACTGTTTTCAATGATATGGGATGCTGATTGCCCTTTCAGTTGAGAATAAGACAATTTTCACACCAATTATTGCTGGTGTGCACAGCTATGCTTAATAGATATGGGACCCTGTAGACTTTGTGAGAATCGGGTTTCTCAGTTCAGGGAGAATATGTAAAACTGCCATCTGCCAGGACAGCTTCATCCTACCCCAGCTCGGTCACTTATGGGTTTCAGATGTTTTCTTTCCTGTTGAGAAAAGAAGGATCTGGCACTTTCTCCCAAGCTGACCTAGAACTCCTGACCCTCCTCCTCCCCCTCCCCCTCCCCCTCCCCCTCCTCCTCCTCCTCCTCCTCCTCCTCCCCTCCCCCCCTCAAATGTTGGGATTATAGCTGTGTGCCATCACACACAACTTTACAAAACAACAGATTTATTGACTCTCAACCAGGACTTCTTTCAATTCATTGATTTCTGGTTTGCAAGTTTTGTGTTTGTTTGCGACCGAGTCTCATGTGTCCCAGAGTGGCCTCAAACTCCCTGAGTACCCAAGGATGACCGTGAACTCCTGATGGTCCCTATTCTACTTGAGTGCTGGAATTATAGGCTCTTTCTATCACATCTCATTTTGTGCGTCTCTGGGGACAAAACCCAGAACTCTGTGCGTTATAAGGCAAACATGCTATCATCTGAACCTCTTCCAAGCCTATATAGTTACTTAGACTTACCATGGATCCCAGGCTGCCTGAAGCAGGAAATCCTCCTGCTCCAGCCTCTGCAACCACAGTGTCCTATCACCATATCACCCACACAGCTCAAGCATTCTCCCATCTGTCACACATAGCCGAAGACTGCCAGGTATGGCAGTGCGTGCCTGTAGGCTCAGTACTCCAGAGGCTCGAGCAAGAAGACCTGGAATCTGGGCTGGCTTGGACTCTATACGTGTATTAGATTTTAAGGGGGAAAAAATTAACCTTTCAGGGCCCAAGGTTTTAGCTTTGCCCCTGAAACTTAAAAGGCACAAGATCACCTGGCGAGCTCATTAAACGTAAAATGTAACTCAATAGGTTTGGTGTGGACCTGAAATTCTGCAGTTCACTTATTTCTCTGGAGACTGAGTCTCAGGTAAGCCATTTTGGTTTCAAGTGCCCTTTATATAGCTAAGGGTGACCTAGAAATCCTGACCCTCCTGCCTCAGCCTTCCAATCCTGAAGCGCTCTCTCTCTCTCTCCTTTTTTTTTTTTTTTTTTTTTTTTTAATGTCTGAGTGTTCGCACACCTGCGTGCCAGAAAAGGGCATCAAATCCCTTTATAGATGGTCGAGATCCACCGTGAGGCTGCTTAGAATTGAACTCGGGACCTCTGAAAGAGCAGCAAGTGCTCTTAACTGCTGAGCCATCTCCCCACCCTCTTGCAGCTTCCTCATATAAGAGGTTAGTAGCTAATATTGAACATGGGAGATGCTTTTCTAAACTAAGAATTGAATAAACTATCTCTACATCAGTGTTGGTAATTTGATCTCTTCACTGATTAAAATCTCAGGTCTTCACACTTGCATAGCAAGCACTGTCCCCACTAGGATAGCCCTACACTGTGCCTACTAGGATAGCCCTGCACGGTCCCCACTAGGATAGCCCGGACCCCCCCCCCCGTTTTCTTTGTGTTTGTTGAGATAAGGTTTCATGCAACCCAGGCTAAGCTTTGTTACATACCAGAGACCACCCTTGAATTTCTTACCTTCCTGTCTTCACTTCCTAAGTGCTGGGATTAGTCTTGAACTAACATGCCCCATCTTCATTTCTCTTGCAAGCTTTTAGGAAGCTTCTGCCTCAGAGAGTGTTCACACCCCTTAGGGAAGATGCATTTTAGAAATGGGCAGTGTCCCTGCGAGGTGTTCTTAGAGTGCTGGCATTTTCTTCAATAAGCTTTTGTAATAGGGGAAATTACGATTCCAAAACACAAGCTTTAAAGACCTGTTAGCACACTGTGGTCTGAGTAACCCTTGGAGACCATGCAATCCAGTGGCTAGACAGCCTGGAAACAGCCACTCGACCAATCCACTGCCTGGAAACAATCTTGATCCAATCAGCCTCCTAGAAACACTACCCCAACCAATCAGGGGTTTTCTAAGAATGATTTTCCTGTAAAATCTGCCCCCTGTTGCCTGACAAACCGAAACCAGAACGATAAAATGTACCTGAATTTGCTTCTACACTGACTTTCTCAGCCCCAGATGGGCCGTGGCCAGCTTGACAGACAAGCATCCTCCCCTCAGTGGGGTTCCTGCTGCAACAAGTCATTTTTTAAACCACATCATAATCATTTTGGGCTGAGGTAAGAAAGAGATTTCAAAATATATTATTGTAGTTGTTCCAATGTGGATTCATGTGAGGAAGTTTTGGTTTGGTGTGCAGTCCTGGCTGCCCATGAGAGTGAGCTGCAGTGTCTTAAATCCCTGGTACCCAGACCGACCAAGTCTGAGTTTCTTCTCATTGCTGGTGACTGATTGGGTGTAGATTCAGTCAGAGAAGCCTCACCACACTAAGTCTTAGCAGGATCAGCAAGCTCCCGGAGAGGTGGTTCCTGCTTTGTTTTTTTTTGTGTGTTGCATAGTAAGTTTTTCTGCCTGCGGACTGTAAATAGGAAGGAAGTTACAGAAAGACACCAAGGACTTGGTAAGGGCAGGACTGGGTCATCTGAACTCACTGAGGGTGTGACGTGGTGGTGAGGGTTTACGGTTGCAGTGTTGGAATGATTTTACCCTTCCTGTTATAACACCGTCATTTCACACCATTTGTTGGGGACCCCGGGTCTGTATTTAACGTTTCATTCTACCATTCGCCTAAAGTCAATCAAAATGGGGGAAGTGAGCATATATTTAGTGAGCTATCATAGGGTAGAGTCAGCTTTGCGGTCGGTCGGTTCACCACATACAGCAAACTAAGAGTTAATACAAAATGGTTGAGGTGACCCAATTGCAGACGCAGGGCTTCCTAAGAGGTGACCAGTAAGCTGCGGTGCCAAGTCTCAGAGAGAGAGGAGCCTGCGGCACTGTGTTCAAATGCATCCCCAGGACTGCTCTGCAACCAAAGAGATTGTTATCTAATCGCATCTGTAATGTGGGTGAGCATTTCAGATATCACTGTAGTCATGGAAGGTGTTGCTGGCTGCGTAGACTGGGAAGGAAGACTCAGGAGACAGGGCATAGAGAGAGAGAGTCTCTCTACATTTCTGGAACCATATGAAACAGAAAATACATCTCTATGGGGGTTCTTCACTAAGGGGGTGCTTTCCTGAATTATTGAGATGGTGGGAGAAAAAAACCTACATATATTCTAGCCAACTCCACCCAGTGTATCATCAGGCCCTTTGGGTAGTGGAACTCCTTGGGGGATTATCAAGCCAGATCCAGTCACAACCTGGCTCTGGGAGTTAAAATCCTAGTGCAGTCTGGTCCTTAGAAATCTTCACTAACCGGGCATGGTAGCATTTGCCTGTGATGATGAACCTGGAGGATCCGTGTGAGCTCCAGGCCAGCCAGGGCCCTCTTACAAGATTCAGGCTCGAAAATCAAAACAGGGCTGCCAAGATGGCTCCACTGTAAAGACACTTGTCACTAAGCCCAGCAACTTGAGTTTTATCCCTATAGTCACGTAATGGAAGGAGACAATCCACTCTCCAAACTGTCCTTTGACCTCTGGACAAGCACTGTGGGGTGTGCCCTACCCTTATGTGGTCTCTGTCTCTGTCTCTGTCTCTCTGTATCTCTGTCTCTCTGTCTCTCTCTCTCTCTCTCACACACACACACACACACACACATACACTCTTTCTCTTTCTCTCACATACACACTATCTGACACACACACACTCTCTCACACATTTTCTCTTTCTCTCTTACTTTCTCTCTCTCTCTCTCACACACACACATGTTTAAAAATTAAAACAAAACAAAAGTAACTCTCCAAGAATGATATAAAATAGGAAAAGAATTTTTAATAATTGTGGGGTTTTTTTTGAGATTATAACATATCATTTCCCCCTTCACCTTTCTCTTCCTAAACCTCCCCAATGTCCCAACCCACATTGCTCTCTTTCAAACTTATGGCTTCTCTTCCTTTAGTTGTTGTTCCACACATGCATGCGTGCATAAGCACACACACACTTAAATGCATGAATACAACCTACCCAGACTGAATAATGGTACTCGTATGTATGGTTTCAGAACTGACTGACCATTTGGTGATGGATACGATTGGTGTGCTCTTCCCTGGGGAAGACTATTTCTTAGTTGTCTATAGTTCTCTGTGAGGCACTGAAGTCTCCTGGGCTCCCACCCGCATCCATGTCAGTGAGGGAGCAAATCTTTTGGGTTCAGACTCCATCTTAGAGAGTCTGACCTAAGGATGAACTCAAGTTAAGTAATAGGCTACCCCCAAACAAGGCCTGTGTCAGTATACCAGTTTCCAGGCTACTCCCAACAAAACCTGTGTCTAGCACCAGTTTCCAGGTTATTCCCCAACAAATCTACACCCCCAGGTTACAAGCCTGTCCCTGACACTTCACTTCCTAACAACCACCAATCAGGAGGAAAACAGAAGTTAGATTTATGGTTTGGCTCCCAGCACCAGCCAATTATGTTAAAGGCCATAACGGCCCCCCAATCAGAAGTGTACCAGGCTAGATGCCCCTCTCTTGCCTCTATACATGCTTGGCTGACACCAGGCTCAGGGCTCCACCTTCCTGCTGTGTCAGGGTTGGCAGGGACCCTAATGCGATTACACTGAAATCAGCTCCTTGGTGGTTTTTTGGGGTTCATGGATGTTTCCTGGCACACTTTTTCACATGTCTGTGGTTGCTCTAGTTCAGCTCCTTATTGGGAATTTGTGTTGGTGCAACCTTATGAGTGCGACTTCTGCCAATACTAGGAGACACACATCACAGCAAATTCCCTGCTGTTCTGGCTCTTACAGTCTCTGTGTGCCCTCGTCTTCTATGATATATCACAACTGAACAGGAGTCGCATTGGAGGTTTATCTGTGGGACTGGGCTACACAACTCTACATTTTGATTAGTTTTAATTTTCTATAATGGTCTGTCTGTTGCAAAGAGAAGTTTTCATAGTGGGAGGTGATGACTGTATTTATGTGGGTAGACCCTGAAGAAGGATCAAGATTTTTTTTTTAATTGAGACAGGGTCTTTTGTAGCCCAGGCTAGCCTTAAGCTTTCCATATACCCAAAATCTACTGAGCCTTCTGGCTCAGCTTCTCAATTTCTGGAATTATAGGCTGGGACCACAACTCCCAGTGTATGCTGTACAGAGGTTTCAGAACATAATTATATTTACATTTTATTTTGATTTGTATGAGTTTGGGCCTGCATGTCTGTCTGTGTATCACATGCATCCTTGGTACCTTTGGAGGCCAGAAGAGACATCAGGTCCCCTGGATTTGAGTTATGGGCAGTGCCAAGCTGTCATTTGGCACTGGAAACCAAGCCCAGGTCCTCTGAAAGAGCAGCCAGTGCTCTTAGCCACCCAGCATCTCAGCGGCCCTGCATCTGCATTACATCTTAGTTAGAACTGACTTTTCTTATTCACCTCCATGAACCTCAATAATAAAAGCAGACCCCTTGTACATGAAGAACATAGGGAAAATTTTGTTCTTCTGGTATTTAAAAGGTACCTTAAAACATGTTAAAGGACCGGAGGAGGGAGTTGAGTTGGTAGAGTGCTGCTCAGCAGGCCTTAGGTTCTATCCACAGCAGTGATGAGCAGGCACGGTGGCACATGTCTGTGGTCCCAGCACTTGAGAGGTAGGGGCAGATGTTCAAGGTCATCCTTGACTATAAAGGAAATTTGAGGCCAGCCTGGGCTACATGAAACCCCGAGTTTAAACAAGCAAAACCTTTCAAATAGATGTATTAACTCTTTCAAGCCATTCCACTATTTGTGAGATTTCATTGTTTTGGCCAGGAGATGGCACCTGCTTTTCCATCCAAGCTAACAATCACACACATATGTACTGTTGGCCATCAGTGGAAGGAGAGTGGGCAGGGATTCAGCCCTTAGCAGAGTTCTTGCCTCGCTTGCAAAAAGCCCTGGGTTCCATACCTAGCCCCGAACAAAGCTAGGTAAGGTGATGCAGGACTGTGACCCAGAGAAGGTGATGCAGGACTGTGACCCAGGGAAGGTGATGCAGGACTGTGACCCAGGAAAGGTGATGCAGGACTGTGACCCAGGGAAGGTGATGCAGGACTGTGACCCAGGGAAGGTGATGCAGGACTGTGACCCAGGGAAGGTGATGCAGGACTGTGACCCAGGGAAGGTGATGCAGGACTGTGACCTAGGTAAGGTGATGCAGGACTGTGACCCAGGGAAGGTGATGCAGGACTGTGACCCAGGGAAGGTGATGCAGGACTGTGACCCAGGTAAGGTGATGCAGGACTGTGACCTAGGTAAGGTGATGCAGGACTGTGACCCAGGGAAGGTGATGCAGGACTGTGACCCAGGGAAGGTGATGCAGGACTGTGACCCAGGGAAGGTGATGCAGGACTGTGACCCAGGGAAGGTGATGCAGGACTGTGACCCAGGGAAGGTGATGCAGGACTGTGACCCAGGGAAGGTGATGCAGGACTGTGACCCAGGGAAGGTGATGCAGGACTGTGACCCAGGGAAGGTGATGCAGGACTGTGACCCAGGGAAGGTGATGCAGGACTGTGACCCAGGGAAGGTGATGCAGGACTGTGACCTAGGTAAGGTGATGCAGGACTGTGACCCAGGGAAGGTGATGCAGGACTGTGACCCAGGGAAGGTGATGCAGGACTGTGACCCAGGTAAGGTGATGCAGGACTGTGACCCAGGGAAGGTGATGCAGGACTGTGACCCAGGTAAGGTGATGCAGGACTGTGACCCAGGGAAGGTGATGCAGGACTGTGACCCAGGGAAGGTGATGCAGGACTGTGACCTAGGTAAGGTGATGCAGGACTGTGACCCAGGGAAGGTGATGCAGGACTGTGACCCAGGGAAGGTGATGCAGGACTGAGACCCAGGGAAGGTGATGCAGGACTGTGACCCAGGGAAGGTGATGCAGGACTGTGACCCAGGGAAGGTGATGCAGGACTGTGACCCAGGGAAAGTGATGCAGGACTGTGACCTAGGTAAGGTGATGCAGGACTGTGACCCAGGTAAGGTGATGCAGGACTGTGACCCAGGGAAGGTGATGCAGGACTGTGACCCAGGGAAGGTGATGCAGGACTGAGACCCAGGGAAGGTGATGCAGGACTGAGACCCAGGGAAGGTGATGCAGGACTGTGACCCAGGGAAGGTGATGCAGGACTGTGACCCAGGGAAGGTGATGCAGGACTGTGACCCAGGTAAGGTGATGCAGGACTGTGACCTAGGTAAGGTGATGCAGGACTGTGACCCAGGGAAGGTGATGCAGGACTGTGACCCAGGGAAGGTGATGCAGGACTGTGACCCAGGGAAGGTGATGCAGGACTGTGACCCAGGGAAGGTGATGCAGGACTGTGACCCAGGGAAGGTGATGCAGGACTGTGACCTAGGTAAGGTGATGCAGGACTGTGACCCAGGGAAGGTGATGCAGGACTGTGACCCAGGGAAGGTGATGCAGGACTGTGACCCAGGGAAGGTGATGCAGGACTGTGACCTAGGTAAGGTGATGCAGGACTGTGACCCAGGGAAAGTGATGCAGGACTGTGACCTAGGGAAGGTGATGCAGGACTGTGACCCAGGGAAAGTGATGCAGGACTGTGACCCAGGGAAGGTGATGCAGGACTGTGACCCAGGGAAGGTGATGCAGGACTGTGACCCAGGGAAGGTGATGCAGGACTGTGACCCAGGTAAGGTGATGCAGGACTGTGACCCAGGGAAGGTGATGCAGGACTGTGACCCAGGGAAGGTGATGCAGACTGTGACCCAGGGAAGGTGATGCAGGACTGTGACCCAGGGAAGGTGATGCAGGACTGTGACCCAGGTAAGGTGATGCAGGACTGTGACCTAGGTAAGGTGATGCAGGACTGTGACCTAGGTAAGGTGATGCAGGACTGTGACCCAGGGAAGGTGATGCAGGACTGAGACCCAGGGAAGGTGATGCAGGACTGTGACCTAGGTAAGGTGATGCAGGACTGTGACCCAGGGAAGGTGATGCAGGACTGTGACCCAGGGAAAGTGATGCAGGACTGAGACCCAGGGAAGGTGATGCAGGACTGTGACCCAGGGAAGGTGATGCAGGACTGTGACCCAGGGAAGGTGATGCAGGACTGTGACCCAGGGAAGGTGATGCAGGACTGTGACCCAGGGAAGGTGATGCAGGACTGTGACCCAGGTAAGGTGATGCAGGACTGTGACCCAGGGAAGGTGATGCAGGACTGTGACCCAGGGAAAGTGATGCAGGACTGAGACCCAGGTAAGGTGATGCAGGACTGTGACCCAGGGAAGGTGATGCAGGACTGTGACCCAGGGAAGGTGATGCAGGACTGTGACCCAGGTAAGGTGATGCAGGACTGTTTCCCAGGTAAGGTGATGCAGGACTGTGACCTAGGTAAGGTGATGCAGGACTGTGACCCAGGGAAGGTGATGCAGGACTGTGACCCAGGGAAACTGATGCAGGACTGTGACCCAGGTAAGGTGATGCAGGACTGTGACCCAGGGAAAGTGATGCAGGACTGAGACCCAGGTAAGGTGATGCAGGACTGTGACCCAGGGAAGGTGATGCAGGACTGTGACCCAGGGAAGGTGATGCAGGACTGTGACCCAGGTAAGGTGATGCAGGACTGTTTCCCAGGTAAGGTGATGCAGGACTGTGACCTAGGTAAGGTGATGCAGGACTGTGACCCAGGGAAGGTGATGCAGGACTGTGACCCAGGGAAACTGATGCAGGACTGTGACCCAGGTAAGGTGATGCAGGACTGTGACCCAGGGAAGGTGATGCAGGACTGTGACCCAGGGAAGGTGATGCAGGACTGTGACCCAGGGAAAGTGATGCAGGACTGAGACCCAGGGAAGGTGATGCAGGACTGTGACCCAGGGAAGGTGATGCAGGACTGTGACCTAGGTAAGGTGATGCAGGACTGTGACCCAGGTAAGGTGATGCAGGACTGTGACCCAGGGAAGGTGATGCAGGACTGTGACCCAGGTAAGGTGATGCAGGACTGTGACCCAGGGAAGGTGATGCAGGACTGTGACCCAGGGAAGGTGATGCAGGACTGTGACCCAGGGAAGGTGATGCAGGACTGTGACCCAGGGAAGGTGATGCAGGACTGTGACCCAGGTAAGGTGATGCAGGACTGTGACCTAGGTAAGGTGATGCAGGACTGTGACCTAGGTAAGGTGATGCAGGACTGTGACCCAGGGAAGGTGATGCAGGACTGTGACCCAGGGAAGGTGATGCAGGACTGTGACCCAGGGAAGGTGATGCAGGACTGTGACCCAGGTAAGGTGATGCATGACTGTAATCCTAGAACCCCTGAGCCAGAATCAGAAGTTGAAGGTTATCCTCTGCTAGGGAGGAAACTCAGGGCCAGCCTGAGCCTACAGACCTGACTGTAAATAGATTAATGAATTAACGTAACGACTTGAATAGAAATCTTTTCATTAAAATACATGAGCTTTGATAACATTATTAAACAAGTTCTTGTGATGTTCTCAAATGAGAGTAGAGATGAAGACATTTGAAGAGTAATGTTTGGTCCTTAGGACTTCTCTTCATGACTTTTAAGGCAGGAATTGTTAAGATTTTTCTCATCCAGTGCTCTGAGATTGCAGCTGCACTGATCCCTGTCATTACATTAAGTCCCTTTTATTTACTTGGGGGAATTGTCCTTTTTTTTTTTTTTTTTACTGTATATTCTGAAATGAAACTGTAATTTTCCTTTCTGCTGTTCCAAGTCCTCAGTGGAGTAAGAAGAGGACCTTGCCCAGGTCAGCCCAGGCAACGGGCTTTATACAGGCAGCGTCCATGAATGAGGAACTGGGTGGCTTAAGGTTCTGTTCAGTCTTTCAGAAGGAGGACGTGTTGTATAAGCTGTGTATCTGCTGAGGCTGTCTCCGAGACCCTGTTGGTAGAGAGCTGCTTGGCAGGCGCTTGTGAGGCCCCGGGTTTGATCCCTAGCACAGAATGAACTGGGTGCAGTGGTACATGGAGCTAGTCCCAGCACTCAGCAGGTGAAGGAAGGAAAATCAGAAATTCAAGGTCACCCTTGGCTACATAGGAATTCAAGGCCAGCCCCGGTACTCAAGACCTATCTACATAAATAGAGTGAGAAGTTTCTCCGTAGCCTACATTGGCTTGGAAATCAGCTAGATTACAAAATCATTCCTATTTTCCAAATACTCCTTGTCTCCTAAGTCGATGTTTCTTAATAATGTAGAAATACTAGCTGAACAAACTAACCAAAACAAAACACTTTTGATGAGACCGAGTTGTGAGTGTTCTGACTCGACCCAGGCGAGGAGAGACACTGCGGTTTGGATTTAGGCTTCTCCGCAGCAGGGTGGGTCAGCGTCAGGAGACTGACCACAGACCTACCTTGTAGAAGCCTCTTTGTTGTTACACAGAGGCCACTTTTCAGCAAGTCAGTTTCCACATGCCAAAATCTCTTCCCTGCTTTAGGAGTTGTCTGAAGGAACCCTTACCTAAGAAATTCTCAGTCATCCTAGACTTCCTGGTTAGCCATGCAAAGGCTCTGTGAATCAGCAGCTCCATAAACCTCAGATAGCAATCCCTGACTATTTACGGAAGGTTACTTCAAAGCCTAGGTGGCATCGCTCCAGAACTCATGCCAGATACCATGGCTCTGCTAATTCTCAGCTGCATCATGTCACATGTAACCCTGGGTGGCCTTGACCTTCTGACCATCCTACCCCTACCTCTCGTGTGCCACATCACACTTGACTAATAATAGCATTTCTGTTCTTAGGGTTTGCATGGGATAGACTTTCCCAGCCTTTAACTTTAATATAATTGTGGTTATATTCAAGGTACATGCCTTCTATGCACTATATAGAGTTGGGTCTTTCTTTGTGATTGTTGGCTAACAGTCTCTGCGTTGTGTTTGTCGACTGTTAGTTTGCTTACTGAGTTAGCTCTTACTGTGACCTAGCTCATGCTATGTCCTAGCCTTGAACTTGCGGTCCTCGTGCCTTTACCTGCCTAATACTGGGACTATGGGTATTTACCACCACAGCTGGCTCAATTGTTGGCTTTTAATTCAAAACATTGAATATATATGTGTTAGGCTGGGACCCCTGCTCATCCCTTGCACAAGCTGGGAAACTCCATCTGCACTCCTTCCCCAAACTCTGCCAGCACCGAGAAAACTCATCTGTTTGGAGAAAACTAGCCTGTCATCACTCCTCAGTTCTGAGTTTCCAGCAACCCACCCAAGAGCGCCTATCCAAGGCTCAGATTCTGAACACCACCCCAGCTCGTAGCAGGCACGTCATCACTCCTTAACTAAGCTCTGTAAAACCCCCTTGCTTTCACCTGGATGTGAGACATCTCTGACCTCCACCTGTGAGATCGGTGAACCCACTCCAGATCTGCCTCCTAATAAATCTGCCTTTATCTATTTTTAATCTGGTCAAATCTAGCCTATATCTGTGTCACCAAGGAAGAGAAAATGCCTATCAATGTGTATTTGATTAATCATGTTCCGAGGGGTGCATCCACTATCTTGCTGGGGTTTGTTGATTGCTTTGTCTTTATGCTCTCTGTCCTTTGACCTTTCTGTTTGTCCTACTTGCTGCTTAGTTTGTCTTTTTTCCTTAGTCTATCTCCTTAGCTTTTATGCAAATGTTTATAAGATTTTTTTAATAATATGTTTACAATATGTATTCTTGCTGGGTGTTGTGGCTCAGGCCTGGAATCCCCGCACTTAGGAAGTTAGGGCAGGAGGACCTGTATCTAGTGTTACTGGCCAGCCTGAATTATATAGTGATAGCATGTCCCCAAAACAAACAAAACAAAAAACACCCCAAAGGTCTGGGTATGTAGCTCATCGGTAGAGTGCCTGCCTAGTGTGTGTAAAGTCAGTCCTGACTGTAGTGCCTAGAACAACAAGAAAACAAAGACAAAGCTCGATGTGTTGGCACACAGCACATCTGTCATCCTAGCACCAAGGAGGCAGAATTGGTGTGTGTGTGTGTGTGTGTGTGTGTGTCAGAATTGGTGTGTGTGTGTGTGTGTGTGTGTGGTGTGTGTGAGAGAGAGAGAGACAGAGAGAGAGACAGAGAGTTTAAGGCCACCTAGGGTTGTTAGCAAGATCTTGTCAAAAGAGAGGAAGAAGAGTCGGGAAGCAGAGAGAGAGATAAAAGATGGCTAGATAAATAGATGGATAATAGTTTATGATAATAAAACAGAGCAACACACTAGCTGTAAACTCTCAGTGATTCTTTTTACGGTTGGTTCATTTGCCTGAGACAGGGTCTCATGCAGCTCTAACAGCCTCACGCTTGCTGTGGACCTGAGGCTGGGCCTGGAATCCTGCTCTTCCCGCCTCTGCCTCCTCGTAAGTGTTGGGATTGTGGGTTTATGAAATCACAATCAGCCTTTTACCTTTGATCTTTGAAAAGTCTCAGAGTAGAAATGTTGGGCAAAAAAGCCAAACTTCTAATTTGATGTATCAAATTTTGAATTTTTCAATGTTAATTATATAATGAAATTTTATAATAAAAAATGCACTTAAATTTGACCTGCTTACTGTTTCAAAGCTCACTTCCGAGACTCCTCACTTCTGAACCAGGCTGGACTCCTGACTCTCTCACTGAAGGCTATAGCACACACCCTTACCTGTTTCCAGTCTAATCCAGCTTCCTTCTCTTCCTCCGTCAAGACATCAAGCTAATTACTTCCTCAAGTCTCTAATGGCCCAACCTAGATTTTGGCTAGCTTGAACTCAACCTTCTTCTGGAAAATTCTTCCTGTTGTTCAGGCCTCCTCTTAAAGGTCACTTGCCCAGTAAAGCAGTCCCTGGTCTCCCAGGCTGGTCTCCTGCCCTAGAGGAAGCGCTGCTGGAAAGCACCTCACAGAGGCTAAAAGCCTAGTCATACCGGAATCATGGGATTTCCCATTCCAGAAAAGCAGATGCCATTAATAGACTGAGACCTTTGAAATTATTCTGAGAAGGCATGTTCCCTGTCAGAGACAAGAAGCAACAAGCATATCTGAAAATCAGAAATGAAAAGCCTGTTTTAAGCCACAAATGGTGTCATAGGCCTGGAATCCCAGTGCTTGAGAACTGGAAACAAGAAAATCAGGCTTTCAAACTCATCCTCAGATCCATAAGAGAACGTGAGGCTAGCCTGGGCTACACGAGACTCTGTCTGGATGTGTGTGTTTGTGTAGGGGGAGTGTTTGGGTCTAGACAATTATATTTGCTTGCTTTGCGTGCCATGCAATTGTTGAGGTTCAGGAATTGCCTCACAAACCACACAGACACCGATCTCAGTCAGACAGGGATAATTACTGAACATATGCCCTGGGACTGATTGACCAGGGACATGATCCAGATTGGGAACTGGACCGTGACCCCAAGTTAAGGTCCTACAAGGTTTTTAAGCCCAAAAGCCACAAACACCTGTGTCAAGTTATTCCACCAACCAAGACTTAGGGATAGGGATTTCTTCAGGAACACGTCTTTGTTGTACATTTATTCTGCTCCCATTGGTTGGAGTACTCAACTGTAGCAGGGGACTTGCCTTGTCTAATAATAATCCATGTTCTAACTTGTCAATGAGGGTGGGACTTGTCTAACGTTCATGTCTTAACTTGCCAACCAGGATGTCAGTTACCTACGTACATGTCTTTTTCTGCCAAGTAGGATGTCAGTTCCTAGAGAGGTCTTGGGAACTTAAACTTTTCGAGACCTGCAATCAAAATGGAAGTCTTATTTCAAATAGTTTATCTCTCTCGCATTGGGGTCCATCCCAGGCACAGCTTATACCATAAAAGCTTAGCCATAGGTATAGGAAGTGCTGCTGTGTGGTTGGTTTGGATCCAAGCTTATTGTAGGTAACTATACAAAGCAATCCGACTGACTTCTATCATGATTTCTTTGAAGGAACACAGAACATAACAGAGTATGTAATCAATCTTGGCATTAGAGAGTTTCCTGGTAACAGCAGAAACATGAGACAGTTTCCTTATAATGGCAGGCTAGCCAGGTAACAGTTACCTAGGCCTTAACATTTTCCCTAGGCCTTAACAGTAATAACAGAAATATACTTCCTCAATGTCCTACGAGTGGTAACAGAAGCTGACTGTGATGGCTCATCACTGTGATCTCACACTTAGTAGAGTGGTTCACACCTATAACCACACACTTGAGAGGCGAAGGCAGGAAGATCACGGGAAGTTCAAGGCCAGTCTGGTCTACATAGTGAATTTTAGACTAGCCAGTTCTAGGCTATATAATGAGAACATGTTTCAAACACAAGACAAAGGAAAATAAAAACGAGACGAAAGAATTCTGATCCTATATTACCTGGACCCATGACTACTTCAGGAACACACACACCAGGAAGTCCACACAGCCAAAGCAACACACAGCCACACCGCACACATGTTAGCTAGCCAGGATAAAACTCCCTTAGACTGTCTCCTCTCAACAATCAGTCTCAGTGGGTGGCTTTCAAATGCAGTACCGAAGACTCTGCTCTGACTACAGGCACAGAGCTTTGTAAATTGGGTTAACAAACCAAGAATACATGAATTCTGGCTTGGTCCCTGCCTTTTACTAGACAAGAAAAGAAAGGGAAAAAAAGGATCTCGATGTTCTTTAAAGGCTACCACCTGAACATCACCCCAAACTGAAGGGTGAATACCCAGGAGACACTGCATTAAAGTTGGCTGAGATGTGATCTGAACAGTCAGTCAACTGCTGGTACGAGCTTGTTCCTCCAAGACCAGCAGGACACTTCTTCCCCAACCTTCAGTAGCACCTGGCTTAGCAGTAAAACTGGTCCTCAGCCTCTTCTTTTGCTTTGATTGATACTTTGAATCTATTGTCATCAATGCTGAGAATACTGCCCAAATATGTGATACAAAATGGCAGAAGTGTTTAAAGCCACATCAGAAATGGTGGAAATTGTGCTCTAACCCAAGCCAAAACTCATTTCTTCCTCTTCCTCTTCTTCCTCCCCCTCCTCCTCCCCCTCCTCCTTTTCCTCTTCCTCCTTCCCTTCTTCTTCTTTTTCTTCTTCATCACAATCAAAGCTCAAGTCAGCAACTAAAACATCAATTTTATTTTTACCATTTCTGATTTTTTTTTAATTTTCAATGACCTTTGGAAACTAACCACGTGAAGAACAAAATTGGCAAATGTCTTGAAATCTGTAAAACATTAAGTTCCCTCTACTCTCAAACTCTCATTTATTAGTGTACTATTCAATCTTTTAAAAAAAATATAAGAAAAGGGGGTTGGAGAGATGGCTCAGCGGTTAAGAGCACTGGCTGCTCTTCCAGAGGTCCTGAGTTCAAATCCCAGCAACCACATGGTGGCTCACCTTGAATGAGATCTGATGCCCTCTTCTGGTATGTCTGAAGACAGCTACAGTCTACTTATACACAATAAATAAATAAATCTTAAAAAAAAATAAGAAAAGAAGCCCTATCTCAACACACACCCCAAAAGAAAGAAAGAAAGAAAGAAAGAAAGAAAGAAAGAAAGAAAGAAAGAAAGAAAGAAAGAAAGAAAGAAAGAAAGAAAGGGAGAGAGAGAGAGAGAGAGAGAGAGAGAGAGCCAGGTAGTGGTGGCACACGCCTTTAATCCCAGCACTTGGGAAGCAGAAGCAAGTGGATTTCTGAGTTCGAGGCCAGCCTGGTCTACAGAGTGAGTTCCAGGACAGCCAGGGCTACACAGAGAAACCCTGTCTCGAAAGACCAAAAAAAAAAAAAAAAAAAAAAAAAAGGAAGGAAGGAAGGAAGGAAGATATACTTTCATAGAATATTATTTTTTTAAAAAATGGAGAAAATGTTCCAAATATTCAAGGTGGGCTCAGTGTTGGGATCATGTATAAGATGTGATTTCTTCCTCCTTTCTGAGTCTTTCACAGTGTGTATGTTTTTACTTATGTCTTTGTGTAAGAAACCAATAATAATAATAATAATAATAATAATTGAGGTGAGGAATGAAGGCACATAGAGGATCAATGGAGCAGAAGAGTCGGTTCTGTGGTTAAGAGAACACGCTGTTCTAGAGGATCCAAGTTCAGTTCCCAGCGTCCAGGCAGCTCACAACTGCACCTCCAGCTGCTGCTAGCTTCTGAGGACACCTACATACCCACACGCACACATGATTGTACACACACACTTAAAAATAATAAACTTTAGCTGAGCATAGTGTTACACTCCTTCAATCCCAGCACTTCTGAGGCAGAGGCAGGTGGACCTCTGTGAGATTGGGGCCAGCCTGGTCTATTGGGGCCAGAGAGATATAGTGAGACCCTTCTCGGGAAGCAACAACAACAACAGCCATCTTTGTAAAGGAGACTGGAAAGACTGAATCTTATAACTATGTACCCACCCACATCCATTCTCAAGATAGCTCTTTTTTATTATTTTTCTTGATTGTTATATATAGGAGTATACTGTTGCTGTCTTCAGACACACCAGAAGAGGGCCTCAGATCCCATTACAGATGGTTGTGAGCCACCATGTTGTTGCTGGGAATTGAACTTAGAACCTCTGAAAGAGCAGTCAGTACTCTTAACCACTGAACCATCTCTCCAGCCCCCTCAAGATATTAACTGTTCTGGTCATGAACATTTCCAAGATGAGATTTTATCTTTGTTTCTCTCAGCTCTGGTTATCAGAAAACCCTTGCCTTCCTTTATGGGGGAGTTTGGTCCAGCTAATGCTGGCATTTCCTTTCCAGGGTTTTCCACTCTCGGCTTCGCTTTTGGAGGCATTTCTTCTGGTTGTCCATCTCTGTCTTCAATGGAAGCCACTGCTACCGAAGCAGTATCTGGAGCAGGAGCCGCAACAATGGCCTCTGGCTTACTTAATCAGGTCTGCCAATTAGGCTGATGCTTCCTCTAGTTTCTGACCATCTATGGTCACTCTAGACTTGGAGATATTGTGGGCTTTGTTGGGAGGTCTACAGCTTCTTCAGCTGATCAGTTTTCAGCCCTGTTCTGGGAACTTTTTCCTCCATGATTCCAATGGTTCCGGTTTGCTGCACCGTCTCAGCCAGCTTCTCCCCGGATTTCCTGTCTGCCACTTCATGTGCTTCTACCTGCCTTAAAGCTCTGACACGGACTCAAAACAGCAATGCTACAAATCAAACATGTAAACACAATACAATCCAAACATATATTAATCTCATACATGCTGAGGGATGATGGGAGAGAAATGCTATAAATCTTGTATTTTCACTAATTTAAACCATTACGTTTCTGTAAGAGCGAAGATTTTATGCACAGCAAAAACGCTTCAATTTATGACTTGTGATTGTCTATAAACTGGGCAGAGGTGTTCGAGGAAGTGTTTGTTGTCCTGAGGGCATGTGTAATCCAGTGCGCATGCTCTTCCTTGAGAACTAAGGCTGCTGAGAGCTGTACTTCGTGGAACGCATGAGCTGGGCACTGTTAGAAGTATCTTGTATTCACCCAGCGGTGGTTTCAGTAAGAGCGGCCCCCAGAGGTTCATATGTTTGAATGCTTAGGGAGTGGCATTATTTGAAAGAATTGGGAGGTGTGGCCTTGTTGGAGGACGTGTGTCACCTGGGTAGGCTTTAAGGGTTCAGAAGCATCAGCCAGGCTTAGTTTCTCTCTCTTTCTGCTGTAAGGCCCCCGAAACTGGGGAGACTTCTGCTCAAGTCCCGGGATGAGCTGGCCAGCACCCCAATAACTCGAGAGAAAACCACACCTGATGCAAAACCGCAGGAGGCTTTATCGACCCTGAGCGGTAACAGTAAAGGGCTTTTAAAGGAAAAAGTGAGGTATTGGGAGGAGTTGGGAGGAGAGTTAGGAGGAGTTTGGCTACAGCTCTTCTCTGGCAGGTGTCCTTGGTAAAAATACAAGGCATGAGGAGTGGGGAGTGAGTTATAACTCTTCTTTGTGGAGTTTATCTCCATGTCCTTGGTACAGGGAGCCAGGCAAGTGCCTAGCTAGGTCTTTTTACAATTATTGCATCTCTGGTTGTAAGGTATAGAAACAAAAAGGCTTTTTGCTGGCTATAGAGAGCAAAGAGCTTCTTTCTGGCTGTATTTTTAGAGATCAGGGAAAACAAGCTTGGGGGAACATCCAGGGGCTTTACCTTTCAGGGAGAAACGCTTTAAGTTGGGGTCTCACACTGCCTATAGATCTGGATGCAGAACTCTCAGCTACTTCTCCAACACTATGTCTGCCTGCATGCTGCCACGCTCCCCACCATGATAATAATAGCCTAAGCCTCAGAAACTGTAAGCCAGCCCCGTTTTTTTGTTTGTTTGTTTGTTTTTTAATGAGTTCTTTCTTTCATAAGAGTTGCTGTGGTCGTGAGGTCTCCTCACAGCAATAGAACATCGACTAAGACACCCTGGTTTTGTCATATTTTTCACAACCACCACGTTCAGTCATAGGACTGGCAGATGTGTGAAAATAATAAGGCGGGGCTGGAGAGACAGCTCAGTGCTTCAGAGCACTGGCAACTCTCTCAGAGGACCTACATCCAGTTCTCAGCACCCACAAGGTAGCTCACAATCACTTGGAACTCCAGTTCCAGAGGATCTAACACTTGCTATCTGTCTACCTACCTGCCTGCCTGCCTGCATCTGTCTGTTTTGACAGTCTCCTGCAGCACATGCTGGCCTCTGTACTTGCTATTGTACCCAAGACTGTCCATGAACTCTTGCTTCTCCTTCCTCCATCTTCCAAGAGCTAGGAACACAAGTGTGCAGAATCACACCTAGCTAGTTTTCGTTTTTCTTTTTAAAATCTGTTTACAAAGCTGCATGTTCTCTTATGACACTTTCATACATACTTATGTGGTGTGAAACCTAACATAACTTAGATTAGAGGTTGGTCCTACTCTCACTCTCGCCTGTCTGTCCCATACCTGTCAGCAAGCAGCCCCTGCTTAAGCCCCTCCCCTTGCAGTTTCCCTTCCCACTCATATCACATGCCTCTGGTATTCTCCCACCCCTTTCTCTGAAGGCTCCTGTCACCGTCTCCTGGTCCCTTTCTATTTCTCTGGCTTCTATTCACATTCATTGCCACACACACACACACACACAGAGGGAGAGAGAGAGAGGGAGAGGGAGAGAGAGAGAGAGAGAGAGGGAAAGAAAGAGAGAGAGAGAGGGAGAGAGAAAGAAAGAAAGAAAGAAAGAAAGAAAGAAAGAAAGAAAGAAAGAAAGAAAGAAAGAGAGAGAGAGTTTGTATATGACAGAGAACATGATTTTTTTTTTTCTAGAACTGGATTACCTAACGATATAGTATCGTTTAGTTCTATCCACTTGTCTGGAATTTTAATATTAAAAAATACTTATTTTGTGTATACAAGTACAAGTGTATTCTACCTGCAGTTATATGCACTGTGTGCCTGTCTGATGTTCATGGAGAGAAGATGTCAGATGCCCTGGAACTGGAGTTATAGATGGTTGTGAGCTGCCATATGGATTCTGGGAACCAAACGTGGGTCCTCTGCAAGTGCACTTAAACTGCAGAGCTGTCTCTCCAGCCACTCATTGTTCTTCACTGTTCTTAGATAGATAGATAGATAGATAGATAGATAGATAGATAGATAGATAGATAGATGATAGATACTCACCACACTTTCATCTCTGGATGGACAGTTACATTGTTTCCAGTTCCCCACTAGTGCGAGTAGAGCAGCAGTGAACATGGACATGCACATGTCTGTAGTCGGATGTGGAGACATGCCCAGGCATGGTACATCTGAGTAAAGTGGTTGTTCTAGTCTCAGATCGTAAAGAACGTCTACACTGACTTCTCTAGAGGTTCCAACAGTTCACACTCTCACATCAGGAAATAGGGGCTCCCCTCCTCCACATCCCTCCCAGCACTTGTTATCATCTATTTTCTTGATAACAGTCATTCTGACAGGCCAGATGACATTTTAAGGTAGTTTTATTTGCATTTCTGTGATGGCTAAGGTTGTTGGATACTTTAAAAAATATTTATTGGACATTTCTATTTCTTCTGGAGATGCTTTGTTCTGCTCTTTAGCCCACTTTTTCAGTGGGTTCTTTGTTGTTGGCTTTTTTTAAATAAAAGGTTTATTTATTTTGTTATTTTATGAGTATGAGTACTTTGGCTAAATATATGTGTGCCCACCTGGTGCCTGGTGCCCTCAGAGGTCAGAGGAAGTTCGTGTAGGATCCCTTGGAACTAGAGTTACAGATTCCTGTGAGCTGCCCTGTGGCTGTTGTAACAATTCTTTAATCTCAATCGGGGGTTTCTACTCCACCTTTGATCATTCAGTTCCCAGATAAAATATACACGACTTTTATATTTATAACATGACTTCAAGGCACTAGAGCTGGGCAGATATCTACCCTCTATGCTATTATGTCTGTTTCCCTGACAATAACCCCGAGATATGACTTGGCATATGCAGCCTGGACCACTCTTCCTCCAACCGGCCAGCCCTCCTGGCCAGTTCTCATGATCCCTTACTCCATGGTGTCTTCTCCACTCTCCATCTTCTCTTTCCTCTCCTCTTGTGGTCCTCCTCAGACTCCAAGATAGGGAACAGAAACACTGCCTACCTCTCTTCTGCCCAGCTATAAACTGTAGGCATCTTTATTCAACCAAGAGTTTTAAATCAAGGAACAAGGTTAATATATCATCACTTGGTATAGTGTAGATTCCCTAGTCCCTGGGGGGCAACCAGTCTTTGGGGGCCAGTATTTAGCATTACAATTCATAGCAACAACCAAACCTGGACAAACTCTAGGGTCCTCTGCATGAGTGACAACTGAGCCAACTCTCCAGTCCTGGCTCCTTGATTTTTTAATCAGTGTTTTGTGATTTTTTTTATTATTTTGGATATTAATCCTATGTTGGATGGATAAAGAGGTGCTACTGATGTGTTGTGTGCCGTCCAGCGGCTCTCGAGGAACAGGATATGGCTGAAGTGGCAAACTCGAGCTAAAAGAAAGGGAACTAGACGGACAAGAGAAAGAACGGAGCTAAGACAAGGTTCTGATCAAAGCTCAATTTTACTATTTGGTGCACCGGGTTATGAAGAAGGGGGAAGGGGCCCATTCCCACCAAATCATCCTTGGAGTCCAGTTGCAGGTGACTGTTTGACTCTGGAACAGCTAGGTGGCAAGTAGCAGCAGTGGGAGTGGCAGAACAATAGGGTGGCAGGCTCCACCCCATGCTCTCTTCATGCTAACAGTGAAACCTGAGCAGCCAGGTTTCAGGCTGAGGGGGGGGAGGTTATACTGATGCTTAAGAAATTACTTCTAAAAATGCTGGCTGCAGGACAGGAAAGGGTGGAAGTGGGACAAGTCTGCTTGGGCAGAACTCTACATGCTTCTGTCTGGAGTCTGGCCTCTCCTGCACTTTCTCTATGGACATGGCAGAGGTAATCATGTGGTCGCAGAGTTTGGGTTCTCTTCTGGTCACTTCGGCAGGATGATGACTTATGATCAAGTTTTCCAAGGGTTCAAGAGCACAGAGCCCTTCATCTTTCACGAGGCTTTGGCCTGAACTGGCTCAGCCTCTTGTTGGCTGAATTCTATTGATTAAGAGTCATGGGAGCCAGGTAGAGATGGGATATGCCTGCAATCCCAGCACCGTTGAGGCCAGAGAGAACTGCTAGATTTCTAGAAGTACAAGACCTCCCTTGAAGTAATGCTCCCCTGATCTTTACCCTGTGTAGCTTCACCTAGACTCCTAAACTTACTGATCAGAGCAGAAAGAAAACTTACATGACAGGAAGTGGAATGTTCCTCTGCCAGCTTATTTTTTTAACACCCCCACTCCCCACCTCCACTTAGGAAGTCCCACCCCTCAGCCTCTCCTGCCCCTTCCCCATCTCTGCTGGAAACCCCGCCCCCTAGTCATCCACTTTCCCCTTTCACTTCTGGTTACAACCTCGACATTTTCCAGTTACGGTAATCCCAGCACTCTGGAGGCTGAGGCAGGAGGCTTGCTGTGAGTTTCAAGCCAGCCTGAGCTACAGAGTAAGTTAAGTTAGTCTGGGCTACAAAGCAAGACAGGACTCAAAGTTTTTTAAAAATCCCATTATAGACACTGAGTATGTAAAAACAAAGTATTTGAAAAAAGTAGAGGAATAATAGGGTGTTCAGTTAACAACACGGAGATGATTCATTTGGAAAACAAAATAAAATTTGAAAGTCGAGAATGCTAGCCTGTAAACCTAGCAGGAGGATCAGGCATTTAGTTTAACGGCAGGTACATATGGTGGTGAAGGCCAGCCTGAACTACATGAGACTAAGTGGGACTTACAGAAGTGTGCCACCAACCTCACCAATGAGGTCACATATGAAACACACACACACATATGCATACATGCGCGCACACACACAATTTGTTTATGGTGAGGATGTGGATTTTTGAGACAGGGTCTCACATAGCTCCGGCTGGTCTCAAACTCCTATGATGGTTTGTTTTGACTGGCACTTTGATAGGATCTAAAATCACCTAAAAGGTGGGACTCCTAGTGTGGGGCCATAATGGCCCAGGGTTACAAAAGAAGGGTCCAGGGAACTTCAACTTCAGAAGGCAGGAGTTGGCTAACCCCTCCCATCCTGGCCTCATAAAGCCAGCTAACCCACCAGCAACCCTAGTAATAATTTATTACCCTGAGACTTATCAGGTTTCAGTCCTTGGTTGACCATATAAGGTTCCTCCCTCCCAGCTGGGACTCTACAACCCCTAAGTATGTAGATGGAGCATCATCCAACATCCCTGCCTTGGCCAAAGGTGCACAGTCACATAGCCCTTGCCTTAGAGACCCTGGCCACCCCCCCCCCCCGTGAGCATTAATACCTGCTTTACACCCCTGCACTCCCAGCAAATGAACCAGGGCCCTGAAGTTGTTCCCAGGTGTGGGTTGCACACACACTTGTCACTGTCACTGACCAAGCTCCTGCACTACGCTCACCCACGCCTGGCTAAGCTTCTTGTTGACCTTCAGGCCAGCTCAGTGCACAACGGGCCTGGCTACCATAACAGAGAGGCAGACACAGGTATAGCATGGCCGTGGGGGGTTTCTTGATTATCTTATTGTGCGGGAAGACACATCTTAATTGGGCCTGGGACTATTCCTCAGACAGGATCCTGAACCGTGTAGAGGAGTTGTTAGGTAGTAACAAGTATGCATTGCTCTCTTTTTCTGAGACGTAAGGCTGGGAACAAGCAAAAGAAACTTATTCTATGTACTACCATTTCGTGTTCAGAAACTAAACTCAAGGTCCCAGGCCCTAGGGGAGCTGAGGACTTCCCTATAGCGGAACAGCTTGTGATATCAACAGTTGTCTGAGTCCAGACATCTCAGGGACAACTTGTAAGGAGACAGTTGTCTGAATCCAGCCATCTCAAGGACAACTTCTTCATCTTGCTGGCAGGATCAAACAAGTTTCCAGGCCTAGGAATGAACACCTAGCCCACTTCTCCAATGTTTTTGTTTTGTTTTGTATTTTAACAAAGTAAAGACTATAGAAATTGCTGTTGTCTAAACCAGGGTGCATAAGTTGTAAAAAATGCATAACCAATCGCCTGTTCTGCCCTAATTAACTACATGCAGCTGGCCTGCTCCTTTGTCCCCCTTCTCACTCTGAGCGTCAGACAATGTCTAAGAGAATGAATTAAGGACCTTGAAGCCAGGTGTCTTGGATACGACCCAGTTTCTAATAGATACTACCTTGCTTAACCCATACTGTTAAAATACAATTGGAGCTCCCCCTCCCCCCAGCCTCCCCCTTGCTTTGTGTTCTCGTGCTTTAAAAATGTTGTACAGTCTCCCTTTAGGGATACAGTTGAGATTCCCAAATTGAGCGCCTTCTTGAGTACTCAGAAAATAAAGCTTTCATTTTAAAGTTTTCTTGGCTTAAACCCTGATCCCAACAAATGTGATCAGCTGCTTCAACTTCCAGCCGCCTTGACTTCCCCTGCACGACGGTGGGCCAGACCTTCAACCATGAGCTGAAGTAAACCCTTCTTCCTTAAGTTGCCCTACTAGAGTCTTCTATCATAACAACAGAGCAAAGCCTAAGACACCTCCCTATGTGTTGTGGATCAGGATGTGAACTCTCTACTGCTGCTCCAGCACCATGCCCTCCTGCCTGTTGCCTTGTTCCCTGCCCTGATGGTGATAGAGTCCTGTGCCTCTGGAGCTGTAAGACCCCAATCCCTTCCTTCTAAAAGTTTCATGGCATTGTATCACAGCAATAGGAAAGAAACTAACTCAGTTTCTTATTGGGATATCTTTAAACTCCTGATCCTTCTTCCTCTGTCTCCCAAGAGCAGACATTTTGTAGATGCCTGTCCAACTAGCTTTTGTTTCCATTCAAATTTACTTTGTTATTATTTTCATGTGTATGAGTGTTTGCCTATATGTAAGTATGTGTACCCTGTTCATGCCTGGTTTCTGAAAATGCCATGTCCAGACTGGAACTGGAGAACAACTGAACCCAGGTCCTTTGCAGGAGCAACAAGTGCTCTCTTAACTGTTGGACCATCTGTGGGTATTCTTTCTCCTGCACTCAGTGTGTGTGTGTGTGTGTGTGTGTTCACAAATGTGAGCACCTATGTAATATTGGGGGTGCCTGAGGAGGCTAGGGGCATCACAGCCAAGTTACAGAGGTTGTGAGCCATCTAAAATGGGTGCTGGGAACCAAGCCTGGGTCCTCTTAACTGCTCAGCCATCTATTCAGCCCTGCCTCCATCTGAATATTTTATGATGAATATTTCATAGGACTTTGCTCCTTGAAAATATAAAAGAACTAGAAAAAGCTAAAGATTGATACTAACCGTTATCAAGGACAGAGAGAATTGTTTGGTGGTAAAAATAAAAAGTCTTCCAGGAGGATGGATGGCTTAGTGCTTAAGATGGTGTTTGTTCTCCCAGGAGACAGGAGTTTGGTTCCCAACTCCTGAAACTCCAGCTCCAGGTATCCAATGTCTTTGGCCTCTCAAGGCACCTGCACACATGTATACAAACCCTCTCATAATAAACACAACACACACATAGTTAAAAGCAAAATAGGAGCTGGAGAGATGGCTCAGCTGTTAAGAAAACTGACTGCTCTTTTAGAGGACACAAGTTTAATTTCCAGCACCTACATAGAGGATCCAGTCCCACGGGATCTGATGCCCCTCCTGGCTTCTTTACATACTACATGCATGTGGTGCACAAGCATACATGCAGGCAAACACTCACACACAAAATAAAAATAAATATTTTTTTAAAATAAGAGGTAAATCTTTAAAAAAATTCCAACTGCAATAACATAAGTTAGTGAAGAACATTATGGAATATGAAAGAAAGAAACAGAGAGAGACAGAGACAGAAAGACAAACAGAAAGACATACACAGAGAGAGAGACCGTTAACTGTATGTAACATACATACAGTCATAGTTCATTATGAAGAGAAGTCAGGACAGGAACCTGGAGGCAGGAACTGGAGCAGAAGCTATGAAGGAATGCTGCTTACTGGGTTGCTACTCATGGCTTGCTTAGCCTCTTTTCTTCTATGTCTGTCTTAGTCAGCATTGCTGTGAAAGATACCATGACCACAGCAACTCTTACAAAAGAAAGCATTTAATTGGGATTGGCCTACAGTTTTAGAGACTTAGTTTATTATCATCACATTGGGCATCATGTCAGCACGCAAGCAGACATAGTGCTGGAGATGTAGCTGAGAGCTCTACGCCCAGAAAGACACTGGGTCTGGCTTGGGATTTTGAAACATCAACCCCCCCCCCCCCCCCCCGTGACACACTTCCTCAATAATCCACATCTGTTCCAAAGAGGCCACTCCTCCCAATCCTTCTCAGATAGTGCCCCTCCCTAATGACTAAGCATTCAAATATTTGCGCCTCTGGAAGTCATTCTTATTCAAACCACCACAGTGTCTCAGAACCCCCTGCTCAGAAACGGCATTGACCCCAGTGGACAGGCTCTTCTCACATGTGAGAACTGCCTCACTTTCTTGATGTGACGTGCCCTCTTCCCAGATGACCCTGGTTTATGTCAATCTGACAAATAGCTAACCACCACCATTCCTAGTATGCGTGAAGTCTAGGACCCAGTACCAAGCACGGCACAAGGTATGGTGCCAGGGCAGAGTGGGGAGCATAGCCACCCTCCAAACCCTATGCAAGCCCGCATGGCATTACACACCTGATATCCCAGCACTTGGGAGACAGAGGAAGGAAGATCAGGAGTTCAAGGTGATCCTTAGCTAACCTGAGCTAACCTGGGATACATGAGATCCTGTCTCAATAAATAAAATAATAAAAGGTTCTGGGGCCAGGTGCTTCTCAATGGCAGTCACACCCTCTATTTTTTAATATAATTACTTTAAAAGCATATAAAGTAATGAGTTTTAGATGACGCTTTCATTCATGTGAACTGTTGTTCTCATTTTCTATAATTATCCTCATTTTCTATAATTTTCCTCAAACACATTTTCAGTCAGTTCCCTTGACACAGTTTCCAGAGAAATGCTCGCCAGAGTTGATTTGAGAATCTACATATGACTCCTCTTTTTAAAACATTTTTTCACATTCATGTGTGAGCATCTATGTACACGCAAGTAAGCACACACATGTGCCACAGAGTTCACATGAAGGTCAGGGGCCCCTTGCACCCCTGGAGTCTCAGGGATGGAACCCTGGTCACCAGGCTTTCTAGCAAGTCCCTTCATGGTTGAGCCATTTCACCGTCCAGCTTTCACACGAATAGAATCCAAACAAGACAGGTATCACATGACATCATACTCTTTCCAATTCTGAATATTGATTGGGAAAGTGTCAGGCACTGTGCTGGGTACGTGGAGGTGCAACTAAAAGGTGGTTTGTAATGTTAAGAAACATCAGACAATAAGAAACACATTCTGAGCCGGGTGTGGTGGCCCATGCCTTTAATCCCAGCACTTGGGAGGCAGAGGCAGGCAGATTTCTGAGTTCAAGTCCAGCCTGGTCTACAGAGTGAGTTCCAGGACAGCCAAGGCTACAAGGCTACAAGGCTACACACACTTGTAATCCCAACTTTGGAAGAGAAACTAAGCTACACAGAAAGACAGATGCTGTCTTCAAAAGAATCAATCAATTAATCTCTCAAGAGGCAAACAAAACATTTAAAAATAAAACACTTTTTTTACTCTTAAGGTTTAAATTTTTAATCTTTTGAGAATTTCATGGAGTACTGTATGTATTCACAATATTTACCTCCCCTCCCCTCTAACTTCTCAGGTTCATGTCTCTTCACTTTTATTGTTGTTACACATATGTAACTTTATTAATTATTTAGTTAGTTAGTTAGTCTTGGTTTTTCAAGACAGGGTTTCTCTGTGTAGCCCTGGCTGTCCTGGAATTCACTCTGTAGTGTGAATGCTGGCCTCGAACTCAGAAATCTGCCTGCCTCTGCCTCCCAAGCGCTGGGATTAAAAGCATGCACCACCACTTCCTGGCTATATAATTTATTGAGTTCATTTAGTGTGGTTTGAATGTACTTGGATTTGATAACCCATCAGGTGTTGGGGATTGGGTCTAACGCTGAAGATCCTTGTCCTCAATTGGTTTTTAACCAATCAATAAAGATGCCAGCGGCCAATGGCTGAGCAAAGGGAGATGGGGTGGGACCCTTATATTTGTAAGGGCTAGGACACTGGAGAGAGGAAGAGAGAAAAGAATCCCCGTGACTGGGGGGGAGGGGGGAGGGGACTTAGGAGCTGCAGGAGAGAAAGCCAACTAGCCATGTGAGAATTGAGTGGGTGGCCACTGGCCACTTCCCCAATTGGCCTGGGGTACCAGGAAGAGGAGTAGAACTGCTCAGTTTTTAAACTAATCCCAGCATTTCAAAATTGGGCTAAAGTGTGTGCGTCTTTCATCGGAAGAATTCCTGGGCGGGTGGCTGGAAGCACGTGACCCACCACCCACCGTGAGCACCGAGTGGTGTAGCCCAAATTCACCGCAACAGTCAGGGAACTCATTTATGCAAAGAACTGGTACTTCCTCCCAGAGCAGCAGTTGCTTGCCTTTGTTGATATCTTACTGAACCAGTCATCGTCATGGTTCACAGCTTTACAGCTAGGTAGGATCACAGACTGTTCCTCTCCCTCCGTAGCTTGCATAACATCTTCAGAACGTTCTTTGAAAAGGAAGCGTCTAGGTCAGTTCTAGCTCAAGTCCAGCACCTCCTGTGTCCAGAATATGGAGTGTCTTCGACAATCCGGTCTTACCTTGGGTTGTTTTCTTAACTCTTTGTTTCTTGAATTCTTTGCATATTCTAGGCATTAATCTTCTGTCAGCTTTATGCAGCTAGCAAAGGTTCTCTCCCGCTCTGAGGCTCTCTCTTCCCTTCACTGCTCCCTGTGCTGTACAGGCGCTTTTAAGTTTTAGGAAGGCTCATTTGTCAATTGTCATCCTTAATTCCTGAACAGACAGATTCCGACTTATAAACTCCTTTTCTGCCCATGTTTTCTTCTAGAAGTCTTAGGGTTTCTAGTCGGGTTTCACATTAAAGTCTTCAATTCACTTAGAGTTGATTTTTGTGCAGAGTAACAGATAAGATATAACTTCATTTTTCTTCTAAATATGGACACCCCATTTTCCCAGCATCATTTGTTGAAGATGTTCTCTTTCTCCCAGTGTGCATTTTTTTGGCATCTATCATACACCAGTTGGTGAGCTACAGGTCTAACTCAGTGGTAGAGTATTTGTCTAGCATGCACGAGGCCCTGAGTTTGATCTCCAGTATGAAGAAAACCTAACAAAAGTATATTTAAGTCAGGTGTGTTAGTTCATACCTTCAATTTCACCCCTACCGGAGGCCAAGCCAGGAGGATTGCTGTAAGTTTGAGAGCAGTCAGGACTACATTGTAAGCCTGTGTCTCACAATTTAAAAATAAATGTGTATGGCTGTTTTGCCTACATGTGTACATGAATGTGCATCTTTTTTTTTTTTTTTGGTTTTTCGGAGTCAGGGTTTCTCTGTGTAGCCCTGGCTGTCCTGGAACTCACTTTGTAGACCAGGCTGGCCTTGAACTCAGAAATCCACCTGCCTCTGCCTCCCGAGTGCTGGAATTAAAGGCGTGCGCCACCACACCCAGCTATGAATGTCCATCTTGTATGCATCCCTGGCACACACAAAAGAGGGGTCCAGTCCCCTGGTGGTTGTGAGCCACTATGTGGGTGCTGGGAACTGAAGCCAGGTCCCTGCCAGAGCAGTCAGTGCTCTTAACCTTTAAGTCATCTCTTGTCTTAATTTCTGTCCCTTAGTGCAACATCCATGACCAAGGCAACTCTTCCAGAAGAAAGCATTTATTTGGGGGTTTATTTACACATTTAGAAAGAAGGTTAGTCCAGGAACATCATGGCAGAAAGTGTGGAAGGCAACAGGCAGACATGGGGCTGAGAGCTTGCATCCTGACGATAGTGTTGATGCAAGTTGGACAATCAATAGTGAATCGTTAAAAATTTCTGTTGTTGTTTTGAGACGGGGTCTTACTGTGTGTTTTAGTTAGGGTTTCTATTGCTGCAACAAAATAGCATGACCAAAAGCAGGTTGGGAAGGAAAGGGCTTATTCAGTTTACACTTCCACATTGCTGTTCATCATTGAAGGAAGACAGGACAGGAACTCAACCAGGGCTGAAGCCTGAAGGCAGGAGCTGATGCCAAGGCCATGGAGGGGTGCTGCTTACTGGCTTGCTCAGCATGGCTTGCTCAGCCTGCTTTCTTATAGAACCCAGGACCACCAGGCCAGGGATGGTACCACCCACAATGGGCTGGCCCTTCCTACATTGGTCACTAATCAAGAAAAGGACCCTATAGCCCAATATAATGGAGGCATTTTCTCAACCGAGTTTCCCTCCTTTCAGATAATTCTAGTTTGTGTCAAATTTGCATAAACTAGTCAGCACACTATGTAATGTGTAATGGTGAACTGGGAACTCCCAGTGTAGACCAGGCTCGCCTTGAACTCCTAGACAGCCACCTGCCTCTGCTTCCCAGGTGCTAAGAATAAAGGTGAACACCACCATGTCAGCCATGAAAGGACTGACAAGATGACTCAGCAATTGCTGGAAAGCCTGAGTTTTATCTCTGGGACTAGAAAGAGAACTGGCTGCTTCAAGTTGGCCTGTGATCTCCACACACGTTCCATGGTACACACACCACCACCCCCGTTCCCGATACACATATAAGGAAACAAACAAATGGAATAACTTTGAATGGGGTTAGTAAAAAGACAACTCGGATGTGGTGGTGCATACCTATAATACTACCACTTGGAAAATAGAGACAGAAAGGTCAGGAGTTCAAAGCCAACCTGAGATATGTGAGATCCTAGCTCAAAACAAAACAAGAGAATCCCCCGGGGGCTAGAGGGATGGCTCAGTGGTTAAGAGCACTGACTGCTCTTCCAGAGGTCCTGAGTTCAATTCCCAGCAACCACATGGTGGCTCACAACCATCTGTAATGAGATCTGATGCCCTCTTCTGGTGTGTCTGAAGACAGCTACAGTGTACTCACGTACATTAAATAAATAAATAAATAATCTTAAAAAAAAAAAGAATACCCAACATAAAATTAAATAGAAGAAGGGGAAATATAGCTGGGTGTCATGTGCAAACTTGTAAGTCCCAACCTTACAAGGCAAAGGCAAAAGGGTTGGCATGAGTTTGAGGCCATCTCAGGGTACCTATCAAGTCTACAGGCGCCAGGGCTCCCTACTGAGAACCTGTTTCAAAACCAAGAAATCAGAAAGTAACGTGTAAATCTCAGACAAATAAGGTTACAAGAGGGGATGTCCTGTACGGTTACTCTGAAGACCCGAGAAGATGCTATAGAGGCCCAAAGTAAACCAGGACATGTGATAACGGGAAAGAGGGAGAAGCCAAACAAACACCCTAGAAAAACTGTCCCACTTCATGTGACACTAGGAAGAGCCAGGGTATGAAGTCTGGAGGGATTCTCAGAGGTACAACTCCAGGAAGACACAACTAAGTTCAGAAGCCTCATGGGAACCAGGTAGTGTGGTTGCTCCTACATAATTTGAGGGGCTGAGAGGATGCCACAAGTTGAAGTTATTCTGGACCATAGCGTGAAGCCATAGTCTGAAAAAAAATGGTGGGCAATGCGTGAAACGGGCTGATTAGGAGAGCACCAGGATAGAAGAGGCTGGAGAATGGCTGACAGCGTCTTCCCTTGTCTTAGGCATGACCCGTTCTAAGGAGACTTTGGGTTGGCCTGCCACTGCTGTATTCTGAAAGTTCTTAAGTTTCGCAACACAGTGTAAGTCTGGAATATTCATGGGCTGCTCACCAAGTGAATAACGATTACAAAGTAACTTCTGAATAGGGACTGTGACTCAGCCAGCCTCACCTCAGGCCACTCTCGGACTTTCAAGGGTCCACGTAAATCCTGCCAACACAGCCTGCCAGTCACTGCTCAGTCTCAGCCACACCTCAGATTCACGTTGATGACAAAGTGTAAGTCTGGCAGGATGGGTCACATGCGCGCTCAGCTTCTTCCTGCCAGCAACCTCATGGCCAAGGCCTTCCTGGCCTGTCTGCCTACTTTGGTATTAAAAGCAGCCACACCCCAGTAGGAAAGCACATCCCACCAGCTGGCTGCGGGGAGGGGGACGTGAGTGACAACCCACTGGACTTTGCCAGGAAGGGAAAGGGCAGGTGCTGGCCAAGAAGTGTTGCAATTCAGGAAATTTCTGGCCTTGGGCAAGCTGCCGACATCCCTTGCAGTGCAGTAGCCTGGCTTCTAGTTTGTTTAACTCATACTGGAAACAAACATGTGACGAGTGACCCAGTTCTTTCCCAGTGGAATTTCTTTCCTCGGTGTGCCCTCGGAGATCTCTTGACAACTAAAACTCACCACTCACTGCCCCTTTAGCTTCACTTTGACTTTAAATTTCAAATATGTCATTTCAAGATTCCAGTTTGGGTGTAGTCTCTCTCTCACTCTCTCCTTCCCTCACTCTTTTCCCTCCTTCCTGTTTTTCTTTTTAAAAAGAGTTGGCATTTATTGAGAAATGTAGCTAACCATTGTACCACATGCCTGTAATCCCAACACTCAGGAGGAAGGTCAGGGATTCAACATTACTATCTGCTACGAAGGGATCTACGAAGGCCAGCCTGGACAACCTGAGGAGCCGGGGGGAAGAGAAGGAGAAGGAGGAGGAGAGGGAAGAAGAGGAGGAGAAAGGAGGAGGAGGAAATAAAAAGTGGGGGGGGGGGGAAGACACCAAACAAACAAAACCTCAAAAAACCAGAGTGAGATGGATTAGCAGATAAGGGTGCCTGCCTTAGTCAGGGTGTCTATTCCTGCACAAACATCATGACCAGGAAGCACGTTGGGGAGGAAAGGGTTTATTCAGCTTACACTTCCACATTGCTGTTCACCAAAG
Organism: Mus caroli; assembly: GCF_978045245.1. NCBI lineage: Eukaryota > Metazoa > Chordata > Mammalia > Rodentia > Muridae > Mus > Mus caroli. Next base: position 121,279,468 of record NW_028227261.1, read on the forward strand.
AAAGTCAGGACAGGAACTCACACAGGGCAGGAGCTGATGCAGAGGCCATGGAGGGGTGCTGCTTACTGGCTTGCTGTCCCTGACTTGCTCAGTTATAGAACTACCAGCCCAAGGATGGTACCACAGTGGGTTAGGCCCTCCTCCTTGATCACTAATTGAGAAAATGCCTTACAGCTGGATCTCATGGAGGCCTTTCCTCAAGGGAGGCTCCTTTCTGAGACAACTCCTGTTTGTGTCAAGTTGACACACAAAGCCAGCCAGTACACCCACCCACCCACCCACACACCTACTCCCCTGTTTAAAATTTTTAAATGATGTGGTTACAGGCTTCTCAGGACTGAGTCATCATTCTGTTGCTGGTGTTTTATTTGGGGGAGGCAGGGAGATTTTATTGTTGTTGTTTTAAAGATTTACTTTTAATTATGTGTGAATCTGAGTGTGGGTATGGTCAGATACCTGTAGAGACCAGCAAAGGGTGTCAGATACCCTGGAACTGGAGTTAGAGGCAGTTATGAGCTGTCCATAAAGATGCTAAGAACCAAAGTCAGGTCCTCTGTAAGAGCAGCTCAGGCCCCTGACTGTCCTAGAGTGGAGAGATCAGACAAGCTGAGAGCAGGGAACACGACTCAGAGGTCTTCGGCAAAAAGCTTACTAACATCTCTTCTTTCAGTATCACTTCCACGGAAAGGGAACCATAGCTATATTTTCTCACAAAAATGGTTGTCATAAAAAATATGGAACAAATTAAATAAGAATTTAGTAATTCTTTGGGGTTTGTGTTTTATTGTTTTGTTTTGAGATTGGGTCTCACTATGTAGCTCAGGCTGGCCTTGAACTTGAAATCCTCCTGCCTCAGCCTCTCAGATGCTGGAAACACAGGTGTGCAGAGCCATTCCTAAAGCATAAAGACTGTATTATTTCGTGTGTACACATGCATGTGTGCCTGTGTGTGCGTGTGTGCCTGTGCATGTGTGTGTGCGCGTGCGCATGTGTGGTGTGTGGAGGCCAGGGGACATTGCTGGGTGTCACTCCTTGCCTTTTGCCTTTAGTCAGGGTCTCTCTTACCTTGTCTGCTGCAGCATAAGCCAAGCTGGCTGGCCAGGCGCTGCTGGGAGCCTCCTGCCTTCACCTCTCACCTCTGAAGGAACCTTGTGATTCTAAGCACTGGCTGCCTCAGCAGCTTTACCTGTGTTCTGGGTATCTAAGTCCTTTTTTCACATTTGCTCAAAAAACTGTTACCCACAAGAGCCAATTCTCCAGTCCCAATTATTTCTATTTATCACTCCTTTTTTTTTTTTTTTTTTTTTTTTTTTGGCATTGCTGGGGATTGAACCCTTGATGTAGTAATTATTTAATCTCAGTCGGGGGTTTCTATCACACCTTTGATCATTCAGTTCCCAGATAAAAGATACAAAACTATGTATTTATACAAAGCTTTTTAAAGCACTAGACCTGGGCAGATAGCTCCCCTCTAAGTTCTTATGTCAACTCCCTGCCAGTAACCCTGAGATCTGACTAGCCATGTTCCATCTGGGCTGCTCTTAACTCCAATTGGCCAGCCCTCATAGCCATGTTTTCACAACTCACCTAAATACCCTCATGGCATCTTCTCTTCTTTCAAAACCTTTCCTCTTTTCCTTTCTGCTCTCTCCAGACCCGAAGCCCAGGAACCCAAACACCACCTACTTCTCTTCTGCCCAGCTGAAAGTTTTAAATTAAGGAGCAAGGTCACATAGCAGTTCTTGATGTGTGTGAGGTATTTGTGCCCAAAAGTCCATAGGCCTAAAAGAGTGATTTCAGAATCTGGTTCTGAATTCATGAAGATTCACCTGTCTCTCCCCTCATTCTTGGGATTAAAGGTGTGTGCCACCATGCCTAGCTCCTGTAGTTCTGGCTGACATGGAATTCAGTATGTAAACCAAACTTACTTTGATCTTCCAGCCTCTGCCTTATGTGCTGGGCTTACGGTGAATGCTTGCCTATGCTCTGTTATTAATGTGTTCTTCTCTCAAACAGACCTGGGAGGGAAGCTACCCTAAACCAGCCAAGCCAACATAGCATGTTCCAGGATAGCCAGGCCTGTATGAGCCAGGTCTCAAACATCCAAAACCAAAAAGTACCACCACCCTCCAAACGACAGAAACAAAACAAGGGGCTGGGGAGAAGACCTAGTGGTCAAGAGCCCTAGCTGCGGTTGCAAAAGACCTGAATTCAGTTTCCAGTGGCACACAACTGCCTGTCATGGCAGTTCCAGGGGATCAGTGCCCTCTTCTGGCTTCTTGACACCCCGGTTTCACCCCAGCCTCTTAAAATGAGGCTCGAATCCTGGTTTCTCACCCAACTTCCAGCCTGTGCTTAAACTGCACACACTCAGCGATGCACAGAACAGCAGCCATCTGGAGCTACTACCCTGGACAAGAGGTAAACTCCCTACAGCATGAGAGAGGGATGGTCTTGGGTGAAGGGAGAAGATTTGGTACCCTAACAAAGGGATGAGGTGGCAAAAGTCACTAGGAAGCTAGTCAGATGTGAGCAGGCTTGGAGGATGTTGGGGCAGGACCTCTCAATGGTCAGCAGTCTATGAAAGAAAAGGTTACTAGGGAACGGTCAGAAAATCAAGCCTGAGTCATCTTCTGACTATGGACGGAAAAGTGGCCTCCAAATTGACCCAATCTCCCAAGCTACCTGAAAAATTATTAATAGATAGCCATCTGATCCAGGCTCCATGAAGCTCTGAACCTCATAAGATTGTTGTGTAGCCAGAGGCCTTCTGGTAAAACCCAACACGAGTCTATGAGGGGCCTCTTTGGGCTCCTTTCTGTAAAAGCCAAACAGACCTATCAATCACTTGGATTTTGACCTGAAAGGAAGGGGTTTGTTCTCATGAGAAGAGAAACTAGTACAGACTCAGTCTGATATGCTGGTTGGGGCAGTGTGGTCTCTTTGGACATTGTCCCCTGGTATCCTTGAAAGTGTACTGTGTGTGCTTTTAAAGGGTGACCTTAGCCTGTCTTCCCCACCACATTTTGTGTCTGAGTTCTTTCCAGAGATTACCAGGGACCGGGGAAGGGGATGGGAGAGAGATTCCAGTAACAAAATCACATCACATATTATCAGTAAGCAGAGAGGACAGATTAAAGATGTGTAAATATAAGTGTAGCTCCGTGGTACCAGACTTGTGTGAGGTCCTGGCTATCAGCCCTTCCCTCACCCCACCCCCACGGACAAGTTAAACTCAACAAATCCACCTCAGTGCCAGTGTTTGCACTGGACAAAGAAAACAGGCAAGGAAGGTCAACCTGCCCTCGGGTGTCCTGGAAGAACCCAGTCTTCCGCCTCAGGGGAGTGACTCAGTAAATAGACAGTACAGCCTTTGTCCTCGGAAGCTTCTAGGCTTTCTCAGGAATGCTAAGGAAAGAACTGTAGCTACTGCATTTGATACTGAAGGGATAGGGTTTGCACTACTGCTCAACATGACTACTTAAGTGTCTTGGGCCCAAGGCTGAAGAGATGGGATGGCTCAGTGGTTAAGAGCACTTGCCGCTCTTCTAGAGAACTTGAGCTTGATTCTAGAACCCATATCAGGAGTAAAATATAAAAATAAAATCTTTTTTTTTTTAAAGTGTCCTGGTACCATGAATGCCATGTTTAACCCAGCAGATCTCAAGTGTGCTATAGTGTTCAGTACACATGAAGTTTTAGTGAGTGAACATTTATAAAATGGTAGTGCGTGTCTTTAATCCTGGTACTCAGAACACGGAGGAAGGAAGTTCTCTGAGAATTCAGGGGCAGCCAGCTCTATCTACAGAGCAAATTCCAGGCTGGTCTACCCAGAGCTACACAGTGAGATCTTGTCTCAAAACAAAAGGAATGAAGAAGGAAGGAAGGAAGGAAGGAAGGAAGGAAGGAAGGAAGGAAGGAAGGAAGGAAGGACTGATTCATTCATTCCATGGTTCTTACTGAACGTGTAGGAAATACCTGCATGTACTTTCCCTCCATTACCCCCGTAATTAACTTGTATCATGTAAGGCTGGTTCCTCCAAAATATTGAAACAGAAAATACATGGGAAGCTTTTTTTTATTTGTTTTGGAGACTATTTGTTTACTTTACCATCCTATGACCACTGTGTGCCCTGTGTATATATGCCTGGTGTCCACAGAGTCCAGAAGAGGGCATCAGACCCCCTGGAACTGGAATGTCAGATAGTTGTGAGCCTCCATGTGGATGCTGAGAACTGGACCTGAACCCAGGTCCTCTGCAAAAACAGCAGATGCTCTAAACCATTAAGCCATCTCTCCAAACTTGCCCCACCCCCACCCAAACCCTTTTAAAGACATTTACTTGTTTGCTTTTATTTTCTTTCTTTCTTTCTTTTATTCTTTATTTTTCTTAGATAAAGGCTCACTATGTATGTTTGGCTAGAATAGAGCTCACCCTGTTACCCAGGCGAGCTTTGAACTCATGAGCAATCTTTCTTATCTCAACTTCTCAAGAGTTAAGATTGTTTTTAAAATTGACCCAGAGTCTCATATAATCCAGGCAGGACTTGATCTCACTAGGAGAATAGGGATGGCCTTGAATTCCTGGTCTTCTTACCAAATATTGGCTACTTGGTCAAGATCTTGAAATATATTTTAAAATTTGTTTTTAGATTTATTTTTATCATTTTAGTTATGTATATGTGTGTGTGCATATATCCATCCTGAGGTGGGTGTCTAAGGAGTACCCCTAGAACTTGAGTCACAACCACTTGTGGGCTGCTTGATGTGGGTGCTAGGAAATGAACTTGTGTTTTATTTTCTCCTATGAATATGAGGGGTTTGCCTAGATGTATGTCTGTGCACCCTGTACGTGTCTGGTGCTAGCAGAGACCAAAAGAGAGTGTCAGATCCCCTGGAGCCCCCGGTGAGGATGGTTGTGAGCTGCCATGTGAACTCTGGGAATGGACCCAGGTCTTCTGAAGAGCAGCCAGAAGGGGGTCTTCCATTTTGCACGGAACTCAGGAAAGCTGTCCAGAAATGGTAGACCACAACCTTAGTATTGAAGTACACCATTCTATGTATATTTATTTTTGGTTTCGTTGTTCATTTGGTGGTAAGGATCAAACTCAGTACCTTGACCACACTAAAAATACACTCCATTGACTAGTCATCCCCTTAGCTGAAGATGCGGTTTCTTCGGCTCGTCGGTACCCACAATCCCTCACACAGACATCTATGTATATGCACATGCCCCCTTCCCACTCTTCCTAGTGTCAGTGTGTCACAGATTTGCAATCTCTCGACATCTGTTTCTTGTACTTACGTTTTTCTTTCAAATTAATAAGTGTGGCTGGAGATGTAGTTCAGCTGGTGGAGTGTTGTCCTGGCTTGTGTGAGGCCTGGGTGTGGTCCCCAGCTCTGCGTGAGGCAGGTGTGTTGGTAGAGCACGTCTGCAATCCTAGTGCCTGGGGGTGGAGAGGGAAAAATCTGGAACCTTCCAACGGGATCCTCAGCTAGACAGAAAGTTTGAGGCCGATCTGGGGTACGTGAGACCCTGTCTTAAATATTAATAATTTCCCTGCTCCTTTTCCTTGATTTTACTTTTCATCTGTCTATCATTTCATTATCCCAGACCTCTCTGACAGAATACATTTCTTCTCAAGTCCTTCAAACATATTTCAGATTAATCTTTTTTTTTTTTGAAATCCTGCTTGTTGCGTGTAATATTTAAAAAACAATACGTGCTATCACTGGCTAGGCACCGAGTCCGAGATGAGTATTTGCCATTGCCAAGGCCTCTCCAGATCTCTTAGATAAGCTCTCTCCTCCCCGCGCTGCTGGCTGCTGCCAAACCACTCAGCACTCAGCAAATTTCCAGGGCTAGCTGGGGCATACTCTTGCAAACTCTGCCTGCCCTGCCATGGTTGCCTTTCCCTGGAGCTCAGTTGAATGGACTCGACGTGGAAAACAGCGGACAATCTTAGCTTAGAATCAACACAATCGCTGGGTGTGGAATCTAGCATCCTAAATTCACCAAGTATTCTATGTCAGAAATCTTCAGGTGGCAGATCCTGGTGGATTCTGCTACCTGAACTAATAGCCTCCCACCCCCGCCTTACATCTTGGCTGCCTTGTTCCTGCAGCCCAAAAGGAAGTCTCCTCCTCCTGCCTTCCCACTTCCTCTCTTGGATCTGGAAGGCCCAGCGATTGGCTTCTTTTCATCTTTATTATTTAATCAATTAGGGGGAAATTCCGCTACACCTACCCTAGCAACAGTCAGTTCTGCCGAGGTCTGGTCTCTCCAGGCCTTCTGCGAAGCCTTTGCACTAAGATCACATCTCAATGTCTTACCCATAATTCTTTTCACTCATTTCCTGAGAGAAGCATCATCCTTTCTCTTTCAGGGTTGGCCTCTGCAAAGAACAACTGAATGAGAGCAACGTTCTTAGGCTTTACACACTTGAAAAAGTTAGATTCTGCCCCTATGCTTGGTAGTTTGGGAGAAGCCCTCTTCTATGTTGGTACCCACTTCCCTTTGGAATGTCGAAGTCATTTTTGTATTGTCTTCTAATTTCCAAGTTCAGTGATGACACTACCCAGGTTTTAATGCTTCATGTGAGACCTGTTTCTCTCTGAAAGGGTTTTAATGTTCATCTCTTTTCTGAACATTATGTTTCTTGGTATAGGAATATTTCCAACTAGTATGCTCACAATGTGTGTGCCTTCAGCCTAGAGATTCATGGTCCTCACCCACTACACTCTTGATACGCTGAGGTAATTCATTAGAGCGCATTACAACTAGGATCCTGAATGTCCCCCCAGAGACCTGTGTGTTGAAGGCTTGGTCCTCAGCCTATGGTGCTATTGGGAAGTGAAATCTCTAGGGGTAGGGCCCTAGTCGAAAGAAGGCAGATTATGGGGGCAAGCTCTTAAGATGGTAATGTCCCCTACCCTCCCTCCGGCTTCTGCTGACATGTCCTCTTGCTCTGATGCTTTGTGCCACCATAGGTGACCAGGGGCTGAAGCCATGAGCCAAATGAATCTTTCTTCTGTACAGGAGTGTTTTCTCTGAGCATGTTTTGTCACCATGACAAGAGTTAACACAAAGGAGCTCCTGCGTCTGTTTCCATGCCTTACAATTCCTTCTGTTACTATTCAGCCTTCAATGATCCCGCTGGGCATGGTAGAGGATACCTATAATGACAGCAGTTGGGAGGCTGAGGCAGGAGGATCATGAGTTTGAGGCCAGCTTGGACTATATAGTGAATTCTAGGCCAGCTGGGGCTACATAAGGAGACCTGTCTTTTAAAAAATGAGAGGAAAGAGAGAGAGAGAGAGAGAGAGAGAGAGAGAGAGAGAGAGAGAGAGAGATGGACTCTGATTATAGACTTTGTACAAAAAGTATGAATTATTAACCTAGTGGGAGCCACAAAAGAATGACTAATTGGACTAGGCTTTAGAGAACCAGGACATTGTGACTCAGAGAACTTTATAGTTAAAGAACAGGAGAAGTAAAGGAAATATAGTCAGGTATGGTGGTGTGCCAGAATGCCAGCACTTGGAGGGCTGACGCTGGAGGATTAAGCACTCCAGGGTCAGCCTGAGCTAGACTGTTTCAAAAACCATAGGTCGGTAATATATAGAGATCTGATAGTAGTGAGATCTCATATCAAACAAGAAAATATTAGCATCAATATTTAATCACGTTGTATACCTGTGTATATTAAGAATAACTGTAACACACTTATTAGTTAAGCTAAACTCTAGTTGTTCTCTCCTGAATCTCAGAGTGATAATTACATCATTTTAGATACTGCATTTATAGCACTGAGTCATCACCAATACTGAAACTTGGCAGAATGCCGACATGAGCAGCTCCTTCTGAGTCCCTTGAAGGAGGCTTCGTTTGGTCTTTAGCTCTATAAGCCACTTTGTTGGTCTCTCTGTGTTCAGTTGGACTTAAGTTGTTGTTTAAGACAGGGTCTCATATACCCCGGCTGGTACTGAACTCATTATGAAGCCAAGGATGACCTAGAACTCGTGATTCTCCTGCTTGCTTTTATCTCCCAAGTGGCTAGGCATGTGCCACAATTCTCAGCTCTTGTGGGTTTTTTTTTAAAAGGATATAACAGAAAATTTATTAATTTACTAGTTTTTTATTTATTGCAATTGGTGGGGGAGGGGTCTTCATGCCATGCTGCAACTGTGTAGGTCGGAGAGCAACTTGGTGACATGGCTTGTCTTCTACCTTTACATGCCATGCCAGAGATAGAACTCAAGTTGTTAAAGTTGCAGCAGCAGGCAGCAGGCACCTTCGGCCACCGAGCCATCTCGCTGGCCCTCGTTTTGTTTTCTGAGTTACTTTGCTCCAAGGTTTAAGGTAATGGGGAGAAAAGATTGAACCGAATATTCTAAGACCAGGAAAATAAACTTGCTTCATTTTAACTTCTTTCTGTGGCAGCAGAGATTGAGTCCAGGCAACGACTTCACTACTTAAGTCAGTGGTTCTCAACCTCCCTAATGCTTCAGTCCCTTAATACAGCTCCTCGTATTGTGCTTACCCCAGCCAGAAAATTATTTTTGTTGCTACTTCATAACTGTAATTTTGATAGTTATGAACTGAATGTAAATGTTTCCCAGTGATCTTTGGTGACCCCTGTGAAAGGGCCATTTGACACGTGTGCACGTGCATGCATACAAACACACACACACACACACCAAAGGGGTTGCTACCCATAGGTTGAACGCCGCTGACTCAAATCCTCAGCCATGGTTTCATATGTTTGAAACAGGGTCTCCTATAGTACAAGCTGGCTGTAAACTTGCTGCTCGCTCAGACTGACTAAAAACTCTTGACAGAAAGTTCAGGTATCCAGTAGTTGTTCAGTCCACAAGGCTGGATGTCTCAGTTGGCCCTCAGTGTATGCTGGAATCTTAAGAAGTAGGCTCCAATGCCAGCGAAGGAACGGACTTGCTAGCAAGGTGAGAGCAAGCAGGCAGAAGGCAGACGCTTCTCCTTCCTTGGCTACTCTTGGTTGTCAACTTGACTTCATCTGGAAGGAACTAAGCTGCAAAACTGGAGGCACCCCTGTGAGGGATCTAGCCTAGCGTTTCTGCTTGCTCTTCTTCATCAGATGTGGCTATGCACTCTCCTCACAGGTTGCTGAATCGAATTCAATTCACAGGGTGGAAGACTTGCTTGCTGGGTTTTATTTCCGCTTTTTGGAAATGGTGTCATTCTTTAGCACTGTCTAACTTGGAACCTTATGTGCAGATCGGCTTAGTCTCAAACTTTCAGGGCATTTCCTGGCTTTGCCTCCAAAGGACTACACGAAGCCCCCACAGCTGACTATCAAAGATGGGAATTAAAGGCTTTGTAAGATCTTTACCAGTTTTGGATTCCCATTCATCCAACGGACATGATCACCTACCATGAACTGTTACAAACATAAAAATCAGTCAAGTCTCCAGAGATGATAAAGCCCAGCAATTAATCATGATGAAATGTATATAAAGTTATCACTCTGTATGGTTAGGTATCACTCTGTATAGTCAGAATGATCAACCTTGCTATCAGTAATAAGATATTTTAGGCACCATTTGCTAATACCTAGTTTAAGAGTTATTGGGAACAGCCCTGTAAGACTAAGAGAGAGAGTAAGGCTGTGGCTTTCTAAAACTGTCAATCAACTGTCATCCAGGGATGATGGCTTGGACCCCTAATGCCAGCATTTGGGAAGTGGAGACAGTAAGATCAAGAGTTCAAGGTCATACGTGGCTATATAGTAAGCTCCAAGCTAGTTAGGCCCTCGAAGAAAGAAGATGAAAATAAAACCCAATAACGTAGTATGACAGACAACACAGTTGATAACCATCAGAGCTGTGCTTTGTGGTGTTTATTTTTATTTTTGTTGTTGTTTTGGATCTTTTCAAGACACTATGTAGATCTGGATGTTCCATATTCACTGCTGTTCAGACTGGCCTCGAGTTCTCAGAGATGCACTTGACGCTGTCTCCTGAGTACTGGGATTAAAGTCATGTGCCACCAAGCCATCTGTGCTTCTAGGGGAGAATGTGCCTATCTCATCACTGAGGCCAGACTTTCCAGCATGACGGCTCACACTTTTAGGCCCACCACTAGGGAGGCAAAGGCAGGAAGATCTCCATGAGTTCAAGGCTAGTCTGGTTTACACTGTGAATTCCAGGCCAGGGAAGGCTATATAGCAAGACCCTGTGTAAGGTTAAAAACATTTGTTTTTTACTTATTGTTACTAGAAATTTTGAGGAGTCACGTCACTTTTGGGTGTCACACACTACCAGGGGAATTGAAGCTCTCACTCCGGGTTCTTAGTCTCACTAATAAGGTAGTTTAGAACAGAAGCGACTCTGGGTTCTTAGTCTCACTAATAAGGTAGTTTAGAACAGAAGCACAAGCAGTTTATTAGTTTTGGTTTTTTCCCAAGACTGTAAGGCAGGCATGGTGTAAATCTCAGCAGCTGTCCGGAGAGAAAAGATGGAGAAGAGGGAGAGAGAAACGTCTTTTTGTAAGGGGCCACAAGGAGAAAGGGGTTAGACAGCTTCAGAGGAAAGTGACCAATCCCAGAGTGCCCGGGAAAGCATTCCCCTGTCCAGAATCTGAAAGTAAAAGAGATGAAAAGGAAGTTACCAAAAGGTCATTTTTCTACTCTGGCAAGTGGTGGGTTCCATGCTTTGACTAGGAGATAGCTGTCTCTTGATGTGCCTCAACAGAGTCCAGATCAAGGGAACTGCATGCAATGACTCCCACTTCAGAAGTGCTCACCCTGACATCATTTACAAGAAGGGCTGAAATCGCCAGGCGCGTGGTGGCACACGCCTTTAGTCCCAGCACTTGAGAGGCAGGCGGATTTCTGAGTTCGAGGCCAACCTGATCTACAGAGTGAGTTCCAGGACAGCCAGGGCTACACAGAGAAACCCTGTCTCGAAAAAAAACAAAAACAAAACAAAACAAAAAAAAAGGTCTGAATTCTGAATTCAGGAATGGATATTCCTGACTTTCACCATCATCCGTTCATTATCAAAGAATCAATGTACTGGGAGTGGCTGTGTAGGAAGAAGTAAGATGTCAGGGCTCCCTTCTGGGATCTCTAGCCTGAGAACAAAGACATTCCCTACTGCTGGCCAAAGACAATGGAACTATTCCCTGCCTCAAACCTCCTAGCTCACTCCCATCTTCTGTTCTCCTCACAGTGTGTGTGTGTGTGTGTGTGTGTGTGTGTGTGTGTGTAGTGGGAGCAGGTTTGCGGCAGAATGTGTTTGGAAGTCAGAGGCCCACTTTGTGGTTTTGGCTGTCTTTCATTTTTAGGTGGCTTACAGGGATGGGACTCAGGCTGCTAGGCTTATATAGCAAGCATTTTAATTACTCACTGATCCACCTAGATGCCCTGCTCTTTTTATTATTTTGAGGCAGAGTCTCATTAAATTCCCTACACTAGAAATTTCCCATCCTCTACCTCTGACTCTCCAGGAGTTAGTGTTACAGGTCTTAAGACCTTGCCATACCTAGACGTGAGTTCAGATTCTTCTGTTAATTTTGTAATGATTTGTGTCTAATTCTTTAGTCTCTTGTATGCCTTACTGTAAAATGATAAAAAACCAACAATTATTGGACAATGATGACATGGGCATTTAATCCCAGCACTAGGGAGGCAGAGGCAGGTGTATCTCTGTGTTCGAGGCCAGCCTGGTCTACAGATCGAGTACAGAGTACAGCCTGGGCTACACAAAGAGTAACGCCATCTTGAAGAAAGAAAAAAGAGGAAACTAAATAAATAGAGCCCCAATCATTAAAGAAGTATGTTTCAAACAAGATGAACTACAGAAATTAGTTCTGAGGTCCTATTTGGTAACTGGTGTCTACAGTTCTTTTCTGTATTAAACTGTGAGTGGAGAATTCTGTTAACCCAGTTAGCTAGCAAACTGTAGAAGGGCTGGTTTTCTCTGGGTGGGACAAAGGCCAATTGGTTGGCAGCAGCATCAAGTTTCAGGGGCAATGTGAGATCTCAAGAGCCTCCCAGAGATCTTTAGCCATAAAGGCAGTAAAAAATTTAAGGCCCATTTTCGGCATTATAGAGTACTTCTGATAAGCTTAAGAATCTTTCAGTAAACCCTTTTTTATTTCCACCACCAGGGTTAATTGGCAGCGTCGGAAAACCGAATGAGAAACCACATAGCCACATTTCACTGTAGGTTAAATGGAGGCAGATCTTCACCAGTGCTGTAAATCCTTAGTGAAATAAATCCTTAGTGTTCTCCGAAATCTCTTAAAATTTTTATGTAGGGCTGAAATCGAAAACCTACAAAGCAGTCCTTTCTGGAGGTCAGGAGCTTCCTAGTTCCTACACCGCTTCTCTCCCCCTCCTCCCCTGCCCCACCCCCAGGCTACCCCAAAGGATCGCTGCCAGGGAGGTGAGGCAGAAGTCGAACTTCATTGTTCACGGGACACTCTCTGGAAGAGCCCGTTGGGCGCGCCTGCGCAACGTGCGCTCTTTGTGAAGGGCTGCAGCAGGCTGCTTGTTTGTGTCTTGCCTCGGGGCGCGGAGGCGGGACCGAGGGAGTGGCCTGACAGGCGCACGCGGATTGGGCCGCTGCAGGGAAGTGGGCGGGCACGGGGCGGGGCCTCGGGTAACAACACTGGCCGCGGTGGCCAGCGCTATTTGTTGCTGCGCCGCCTCGCCCGAGTCATGGTCCTTGCTCCGAACCTTCCAGCAGCAGCCTCCGCCGCCGCCCCGTGACGCCTGCTCCCCGCCTTTCTGCCGAGTCCCCGCGCCATGACCGTCGTCTCCATCCCACAGCGAGATCTCGCTCTGGGCGGCCGCTTAGCGCCGCTCGGGTTCCTCGGGGCCCTCCCGATGGTGAACCCGGCCCCGCCGCCCTTGCCGCGCCTTCCGGACCCGCGCGCGCTGCCACCCACCCTCTTCCTGCCGCACTTCCTCGGGGGGGACGGGCCGTGCCTGGCGCCCGCGCCTCGCACCACCGCGCCGTCCGGCTGCACCTTGGCCCCGGCGGCTGCCCCGCGGGCGGCGCCCAAGAAGCGGCGGAAGAAGAAGGTGCGGGCCAGCCCGGCCGGGCAGCTGCCCAGCCGCTTCCACCAGTTCCAGCAGCACCGGCCGAGCCTGGAGGGTGGTCGCAGCCCGGCGCCGGGGCCAATCGTCGCGCAGGAGGAGCGAGGTCCGGCGGCCACTGCCCTGCTCCACAGACAGCCCCCACTCGCGAAGGAGGTAGGGCCGGTGGGGGCGGGGCGGCTGTTTACTCGGGAGGGAAGTTTCCGTGACGCTCGCTCGAGTGGTGGGGCGGAAGCGGGAGGGGGGCTGGGCGGCTGCGCTGGCGCCGCCCATTGGCTCCGGAGCCAGCCAATGGGAGCGGCGGCTGCGGCCCAGCAACAGCCTGCATTTAGAAGCTTGGCGGCGCTCCAGGGGGTTTCGGCGTTCGGGGCTCAGGGACCTGCGGAGGGCTGACGTCAGCCCGCTACGTGCAGCGCTCTGGGGCGCTCATGAAGGCGGTGCTGGGTGGGGGCGCAGGCGCAGGCGCGGTGCCCAGTGGGGCACCGGGCGGACCGGACCCACGCACGGCCAGATCCGCTGAGTCGGACTAATGTTGGGAAGTTGGCAGGAGTCTCCGTCTGATGCCCGACGCGAAGGTTTCCCGGGCCCTGTGCGGGCCCGCAGGAGCTTGCCTCGCTGGAGGGGGCTTCTGAACAGCGCCCTGAATTGAGTTTTTAGAAGTTATAAAATGGACTCCTCGGTTAACGGATCTGGATAACAGGGATACAGTTTTGTCGAGGCTAAAGGATTTGAAGTTGTCTTAGCATGAAAAACAAAAACCGAAACAACCTTTTTCATACAGCTTGAAGAATTCTTTGTTGGCAGTGACAGGAAAAGCAGCCATTGTACTGAAATTGTACTTGATCAAGATGTGCCCATGAAGAGGAATAAGAATTTAGATCCTGAAGTGGTTTTTTTGTTTTGTTTGGTTTTGGTTTTGGTTTTTCAGACAGGCACTTGCATTAGCTTAGAACTCACTGTACATCGGAGAAGATTCTATTTTTCAGAGGCAGTATTGAACGGGAAAAACAGTGTGACCTTGTACTTGGGTTTCAGTTTTTGTGTCCTTACTATATCATGAAAACATCAGAGGGGCAGTGATCTAAGGGTGTTTTCTATTGGTGCACATTTCTGTAGATTATGTTGGGAAAGTTACTACAGTGCAAAAGTTTGTGGTCTGTTTGTTAGGAGTGGGGCTGAGTTTACAAGATGAACCAAGTAGCCCGGGCTGGCCTGGAATTTACCTTTCTGCTTCTGCATTACAGACCTTTTGGCTGAGCTTAGAAGGTCGTCCATGAAGTTGCTGAATCTGAAAGGCAGACAGGAACTTTTTTTTTCTAACCTATAGAGGACACTTGTTCCTTACTGTTGTTTACAGTTAGAAAAGATGGACATTGAGGTTTTTTAAAGTGATATTTTTCTGTATGTACGTTTGATGTATGCTGTAATTAACAGCATCAATTGGATAGCAACATAAGAGGCGTGCACATTTGAACATCCAGTAGTTAGCACATCCCACGCATAACGTATTTATTTAAAACCAGATTAAATTCTAGAGGGCTTTAAAAGCAAGTTTGTAAAATATATGTAAAGATAACTTTTATCTTGAAAATTGTTCACTTTTGTGTTCCTTTGTAGGTTTTAAAATCAAAGATGGGAAAATCGGAGAAAATTGCCCTTCCCCACAGCCAGCTTGTGCATGGTATACACTTGTGTGAACAACCAAAGATAAACAGACAGAAAAGCAAATACAACTTGCCACTAACCAAGATCACCTCTGCAAAAAGGAATGAAAGTGACTTTTGGCAGGATTCTGCTTCCTCCGATCGAATGCAGAAGCAAGAAAAAAAGCCTTTTAAAAATACTGAGAACATTAAAAGTAACCATTTGAAGAAATCAGCATTTCTAACAGAAGTGAGCCAAAAGGAAAATTACGCCGGAGCAAAGTTCAGTGACCCACCTTCCCCTAGTGTCCTCCCAAAGCCTCCGAGTCACTGGATGGGAAGTACCGCTGAGAACCCCAGCCAGAGCCGGGAGCTGATGGCAGTGCACTTGAAAACGCTCCTCAAGGTGCAGACCTAGGCTTCAGTCTGCAGTGTGTAGTAAACCTCGATTTCCCCAGACCTTTGGACTCGAAAGGAAATGGATACAGCAGTGAAAACTTGCCCTGTTGCAGCATCCAACACAATGAGCTTAAGTCACACAAGCAGCTTGTATTATATTTTATATTTTGTAAATACTGTATACCATGTATTATGTGTATATTGTTCATACTTGAGAGGACATTATAGTTTTGTTATGAAAGTATGTATTTTGCCCTGCAGATGTGGTGGGTGTTTTGTATATATACAGTGGAGATATTCTAAGTGGGTGCTAAGGCACATGGAAGACTGTTTATTTGCACAGGTACCGAAATTTTTTTAAGAACAGCTGTCAAATCTCAAAAGTAAAGATGTAAATGTGAACAATTTGCTTATGTACTACTGAAGGTGAACCCGGCACAGTCACTGTAAACATGGAGTCTGTGCTGCTCTAAATTGACTTGACTTTTAATCTGCAATTATTAGAAAGCTTCCCGTTTTTACCAAACCTCATTTCTGGATATTGGTATATTGCCATTATTGAGATTTAAAACACCTCTAATTTTAAATACCAACAAAATTGGTTGTAATCAAATTTTAAATCAATAATAATAATTTGGCCTCCCCCCTTTTAAGGTAGTCTTGACTTTTTGTGTGTGACTGCTGTCTGAATGAGTGTGTAAGCAAGTGACTGTGTGTGTGATTGGACTTGGAACATTTTCTTGTCTTTGTGTCTTTGACTATGCTAAAATAACAACCTTGCTACAAAATTTAATAACCTACCTCTGAGAAAGAATTTCCCATCTTGGAAATAGAAATGTGAACACAAATTTTCATATATAAATATGAAAATTAATTATGACAGTATCTTGAGCTAACTCAGCCCTGGAGTTGAAATAACCTAGAACTTCTGCCTTCATCCCAATGTTGGGGTTACTGGCGTACACCACCACCCGGGGCATCAGAGGTGCTGGGGATCAAACAGGGCTCTGGGCATGCTAGGCAAGCAAGCACTGTGCCAGTAGACTATATCTCTAGCTCTAGAATACATAATTCCTCATTTTTATTTTGAGGTAATTATTTCCGAGTTTCTCAGGCTGTCCATCTTGTCTCATGGTCCAGGCAGGGCTGGAACTTTTAATCTGTTTGACTGAGGAGCTGGGATCACAGGCAAACTGTCACCTCACTTAGAAGTTCCTTTTGTATGAACTCTTGATGCTTGGCTTCCAGTATGTGCATGTGAGTGCAATGCCCATGTAGGCTGGAGGGATCAGATCTCTGGAGCTCTAGTTACAGGTCTCTGTGGGCAAGGGTAGCTTTCCCTTATATTTTTCAGTGAAAAATATGACTTTTGTTAAAGGAATGGGGAAGCTGCCTCAGAGGGTAAGGAAGCCTGAGCTTGATCCCTGGAACCCATAGTAGAAATTATCAAAAAATGTAGTAGTCTATGTGTGTGATACTTCCAGGGGAGAAATTGAAAAGAGCTCTTTCTAAGGCTTAGAAAACTTTTCAGCACTCAGTAGATTACACGACTCGGTGGGTAAAGGCAGGTGGCACCAGCTTGAAGTCCTGGAATGACAAGGTAGACAACTAGATGCAAGTTGTCCTGGGACCTCTCAGGCACCACCCTCCACTAAAAACATTGGAGGAGTTGTGGGAGATGGCTTAGCACGCATCCATCGGGACCTAAACTTGCATCCCTAGGGACTGAGCCTGTAATCTTGGAGCAGGGAAGGGAAAGACAAAAACATTCCAAGGCTCACTCGCCAGCCAGCCAGCCAGCCAGCCAGCCAGCCAGCCAGCCCAGCAAGCACTTAAGCCGCAGGTCTTGGATGCTGTGATGAATCAGCAGGTGTAGGAGAGAACTGGAAAGTTTTCTGGCTGTGCACTTGGCTGTGGTATACCACCCACTACATACGCACACACAGTAGTAAAGTAGGGAGCCACAGAGTAAGATACACACACATGGGGGAGTCACCACACAATGTTTTGAGTTTAGCTTAGCAATGCATATTTAACCTGTGTCTCAATACTGGTATAAGTTGGAAACAGTATCAGAAGTTAAAGATTATTCTTGTTTCAAAAAAAAAGGTCATGGTAGCACTTTTGTGATTCCAGCCCTATCAAAACTCCGAAGACAAAGATACTGTGATCCCTTAAGAGCTGGTACCTTGTAGGAGATCCTTAGACACTATTTGCCAACCTCTCAGGACAGTCTTGGTCCCCCCAGACCACAGTTTGTGGCAGCTGATCTTTAGGAGATTCTCCACTGTCCCAATGCCCTCAGGAGGTACTCCCCTGCCCCAGTGACGCACAGTTTTCTCTTAATAATGCTGGCTAATCGCAGCTGATTTATTTAGCTCCAACAGACCAGAGGCCACAGATTCTTAACTCCGAGTATCACTCAGTGCTTCCCTAGAGTCTGCCTCTGGGAAACTTAAGCCTCTCTCTCACCTGACTTCCCTCAAAGGTAGGGTGTAGGGCTAGGCATGGGGACCACCACTTTTAATCCCAGTACTAGGAAGACGGAGGCAGGCAAATCTCTGTGGGTTCAGGCTACCCAGGCCCTGTCTGGAAACAAACTCCCAAATTGCTTTTGGTCATGCTTTTTGACACAACACCCATGAGCCCTAAATTTTAATGCTGAGAAGAAACAAGTCCAAGCCTCCATTGCAGTGTTTCTGTCTCCTTAGCACCACGGCCCAGAACAGACCTGGAAAGAGGTTGAACTAAACACCCGCTCAGTGAGAATGGGGATCAAGTCCTGATCGAGTGGCTGTGGCCAACTGATAAGATTCCTGCTTCTGGTTGTGCTAGTACGAAGACAACAACCGCAGCCCTATTCCTGATTGAAAATGCAGTGTTGGTGAGAAGCAGGGTAATTCATGTGAGATTACAGAAAGGGAGGCCAGCTTTGCCAGTGAAGCGGACAGTTAACTTCTGTGGCTGTACTAAATATCACGACCAAAAAATAACTTGGGGCTGGGCTTGATGGCACAAACCTTGTCTCTCAGCCATCAGGAGACAGGTGGATCTTGGTGAGTTTCAAGGCCAGCTTGGTCTACCTAGCAAGTTTCAGGCCAGACAAGGATGCATGGAGAGGTGCTGTCTCAAAACAAAACTCAGAGTGACAATCTGTCACTGAGGGGGATTCAGGGTAAGCCACCAGAGGCAGGAACTGAGGCAGAGACCCTTTAGGAACACAGCTTCCTGTTTGCTGCCCACAACTTGCTCAGCTCGCTCTTACACAACCAAGATCACCTGCCTAGGGCTGATAATTGCCTACAGTGGGCTGGGCCCTCTCATATCAATCAAGATAATGCTCCCGGACTTGGCCACAGGCCAATCTGATCTGGGCAACCCCTCAGTTGAGACTCTCTCAGTTAACCTCCGGCACCTGCTGTGATACAGAACCTGCTCCAACTCAACCTAAACAGAATCTTGCCCCAAGTTTCCATCTCCAACCTCTGGAAGGCGTAGAGGGGCTTTGGCTGTCTACTTTGTCACGTATCATCATTAATGTCTTTTGCACACAGTCCTCACACACAAAAAACCATTATTTTTGTTTTGTTTTAAACCACGGTCTCCCACATAACTAGCCCAGGAGTTCAGGATGAAGCCTGCCTCAGACTCTTTAAATGTTGGATTATGGGCATGCATCACCACACCCAGCTCTAAAAGACAAGAATGTGTGTGGTACTGAAGTGTGAGTGCTCTGGACTTGGGCATGAAAGCAGGCGTGCTACTATTGAGTGATATACCAACCTCCATTTTGATTTTTCAGTTTGAGACAGGTCTTTCTACCAAGACCAGGCAGCCTTGAGTTTGTGGTCCTCCTGCCTCCCAAGTGTTGGGATTACAACCATGTCCAGCAATAGGCTGGGTGTATTAAATAGATTATCAGGGCTGTGAATATAGTTCAGTGCTAGAGTTCTTGCCTACTTGCAAACAACAGGCCATAGTTTCAACTTCTCATACTGAAAAACAGAAATTTAAGAACCACTGAATTTTTTGCCAGACCTAGTGGTATGTACTTTCATCTCAATGATTTGAAGCCAACTGGGGCTCCTTATCCAGACCTGTCTTAAACCCTTCCCTCATATACATACACACTGTGAATTTTCAATATACATGGTCTATTTCAAATGGGTTTATCATGTCATACTCCCATCACTAATGAAAAAGTACCTGCAAATGCTACAGGCAGCCCTCCAGAGCTGCTTGTGTGTACACAGTTACTTTAATTACTGAGAATTCCCCAGGATTGGAATTGGCTAACCTCACTGTCAAAAAATGAGCTGCAGGTGTGTTCTTGGCGGTCTTCTGTTTGGAGAGGAAAAATAACAGGTCAAAAATAGTTTCATCTTCAGATTTTTTGTTGTTGTTATTTGTTAAAAACTCTTAGTTTTTGTGTATGGGTTTTGATTATATCCAATGTCTGTGTACCATGTGTATGCCTGTTGCCCACAGAGGCCAGAAAAGGGAGTCAGGGGCTGGTGAGATGGCTCAGTGGGTAAGAGCACCCGACTGCTCTTCCGAAGGTCCAGAGTTCAAATCCCAGCAACCACATGGTGGCTCACAACCATCTGTAATGAGATCTGACTCTCTCTTCTGATGTGTATGAAGACAGCTACAGTGTACTTACATATAATAAATAAATAAATCTAAAAAAAAAAAAAAAAAAAAGAAAAGGGAGTCAGATCACCCTGGAACTGGAGTTACAGATGTCCGTGAGCTGCCAGGTGGAATTGAATCTGCTCCTCTGGAGCAGCAGCCCTAACCACTGCACCATCTCTCCAGGCCCTGGGGGGTTTTGCTTGGTTGTTTGGTGTGTGTGCCTGTGCTCCTGCGTGCATGAGTGTGTGTGTGTGTGTGTGTGTATGTGTGTGTGTGTTTGTATATGCGTGTATATGTGTTTGAGTATGTGTATGCATATGTGTGTCTGTATGTATGTGTGTTTGTGTATATGTGTGTATTTGTGTGTGTCTGTGAGAGTGTGTGTGTGTGTGTCTGTGAGAGTGTGTGTGTGTGTGTGTGTCTGTGAGAGTGTGTGTGTCTGTGTGTTTGTGTGTGAGTATGTGTATGTGTCTGTGAGAGTGTGAGTGTGTGTGTATATGTGTGTATTTGTGTGTGTCTGTGAGAGTGTGTGTGTATGTGTGTCTGTGAGAGTGTGTGTGTCTGTGTGTTTGTGTGTGAGTATGTGTATGTGTCTGTGAGAGTGTGAGTGTGTGTGTATATGTATGTGTGTGGTGTGTGTGTGTGAGTGTGTATGTGTCTGTGAGAGTGAGTGTGTCTGTGTGTGTCTGTGAGAGTGTGTGTATGTATGTGTGTATGTATGTGTGTGGTGTGTGTGTGTGTCTGTGAGAGTGTATGTATGTATGTATGTATGTATGTGTGTATGTGTGTGTGAGTGAGAGTGTGAGTGTGTGTGTGAGTGAGTGTGTGTGTGAGAGTGTGTGTGAGTGTGTGTTTGTACGTGAGTGAAAGTGTGTGTGTGAGTGTGTTTGTGTGTGAGTGTGTGTGTAAGTGTGTGTTTGTGTGTGTGTGTGTGTGTGAGAGAGAGAGAGAGAGAGAGAGAGAGAGAGAGAGAGTGTGTATGTCTGGTGGTGGTGGAGTTTCACAGGTTCTCGTAGTCCAAGTTGGCTTGGAACTGGTGGGCCTCCTCCCTCCACTTCGTGATGTCTGAATTACAGGCATGCACCATGCCTGGTTATTTTCAGTTTCATTTTTTGTTTTTCTAGGCAACAAAAGCTTTTCCCTTTGCTTTTTGGTTTTCAGATTTGTTTTTTCTAAGTAGTAAGACTTGTGTTTTACAGTTTCTTTCTTATTTGTTCATTTCTTTCTTGATAGACAGGGACTCCTATAGCCCACACTGGCCTCAAATTCATGATACTCCTGCCTCTGCCTTTCAAGTACTGCTGGCATGGGCCACAATGCTCAGTTTTTCCCTTTCATGCACATTTTCGTGACTCTTGGCTATCTCCCACATGGCTCAGCTGTAGAGGGCCTTCTCTAGCATGTACAAAGTCCGAGTTTAATTCCTGCAGTATCCTCTACACATGCCCCTTCATCCCTAAACCTATGGAGGGGCCGGAGGTATTCAAATAGTAGATTTTGGGTGGTGGTGGTGTTTTTTGATGTGGCTGAGTTTGTTTTGGTTTGGGTTTTTGTTTTGTTTTGTTTTTTTTTAAGTTTTGCAATAGAGTCTTGCTATGCACCCCAAGTGGGTACTATAGACATGGACCATCATACCCACATGAGCTGGAAGATATTTTGGCATTGACTTGAAAACCTGAAGTCATAGAGGGCTTTGGTTTTGATCCTGTCAAGGCTGGATATGGCCGCTTCTTTCTGTAATCCTCTATACTCGGAAGGTTACGGCAGCAGATCAGGGCCTTCCTCGGTGACATAACTGACTTAGAAATAGCCCCTCCTAAAACAGACAGACAAACAGACAACAAGCTCAGTGGTGTAATTGTTTCCTAACTCTACAAGACCCTAGGTTTATTCTTTTTTTATTATTTAATTTTTTTTATTAGATATTCTCTTCATAGGTTTATTCTTTAGTATTATCCAAAACAAACTAACACACTCTCCCTCCCCAGAACCTTGGGCAAATTACTGTTAGGGCTTTCTTGTTACAAAACAAGGGCTCACGCTGGTTCCATACAAAGGTGAACAAATTAACCTTAGTCTTCAAATATTACACTGCTTTTAAATGACAGCAGAGACCAGTCTTGAAGAGAAAGAGTTGCCCCTTTCTCTACCTTCCATGGCTTAGAGCCACTGTGCATTCACACCAGTATTCTTAAGCCTGTGTGTATTTTACTTTTCTTTTGGCTTTGATTTTTAATTTGAGTTTCATGTTGCCCAGGATAACCTAAAACTCTGGAGGTGGCTGAAGATAACCTTGAACTCTTGATTCTCCTGCCTCTGCCTCTCAAGTGCTTAGATTATAGGCACGAGCCACTGTGCTGCTTTAAATAAGAATAACTCACATAGGATCATGGATTTGAATGCTTGTTTACCAAGGAGTGGCACTAGTTGAGAAGGGTTAGGAGGTGTGGCCTTGTTTGAGTAAGTCTGGTGTTCTTGGAGGAAGTGTGTCACTGGGGTGGGCTTTGGGGTTTCGAAAGGCCAAGCCATTCCAAGTGTCTCTCTCTGCTGCCTGTGGATCCAGCTGCCTCTCCAGCACTGCAGGCTTCGATACTCCTCGTCAGGATAATAATCCTTCCTGCCTAGATGACAAAACCTCTGAAACTGTAAGCCAATTAAATGCTTTCCCTTATAAACACTGCTGTGATCATGGTGTCTCTTCGCAGTGATAGAGCTCTGACTAGACAGCCACCATGCCTGACCCTGAGATACAATCTATAATGAAGAATAAAGACATTCTTAGGAGGCAACTTTCCATGATACACCACCAGCTTTCTCCCAGGTCCATGCCCCACACTGAAGCCCAAAGGCATTTAAAATTATTTATGTACATGTACACAATGTGCTTCTGGAGGTCAGAGGACAAATTTTTGGAGACAGTTCTCTTTATATAGGTCCCAGGTAATGAACTTAGGACACCAGGCTCCCACACCAAGTACTTTATCCACTGAACCATCCTGTTGCCACCGCCCCATGCATTTTCCCCCCAATTCAGTCCTTTGTTTTCATCTAGACATTGTCTTAGTTTTAAGGTTACTTTTTGGTTGTTATTTTTGTCTCATTTTGAGATAAGAGTTTTACTGTGTAGCCCTATCTGGCCTGGAACTCACAAAGGCTGCTTTTGCAAAAGACATGGCACAGTGTGCAGGGAAAGAATTCTAAGCAGACCTTCCTTCCCTCGGCTCTATGGTTGTGACTGTGTGCCTCATAACTAATCCTTTTGCCTCTTAACTTGGAATCGTATTAATTTAATCATGTAGACATGGTTAAATACATGTACGAATAACTTAAAACGTAGAACAGTTCCAAGCACACAGTAATGGTCAAAAAACAATTGAAGGGATCTCTTAGGAGACAATCCCCTAGGATTATTATGTATTAGGGATTATTTAGCTGGTGGCATACCAGTTCAGAATTATGTCCATTAGGTTGAGGTGGGGAGAGTGTAGTGGTTTGGATAAGAATGCCCCTTCACCCACTGGCTCATATATGAGTGCTTGGTTCCTAGTTGGTGGACTATTTGGGAAGCACTAGGAGGTGTGGCCTTGGTAGAGGAGGTGTGTCACTGGGAGTAGGCTTTGGGATTTCAAAAGCCCAAGCCAGGCTCAGTCTTGCTCCCCACCATCGTGGTCCTGGACTCACCCTCTGAAATGGTAAGCAAGTCCCCAATTAAATGCTAACTTTTAAAAGTTGCCCTTGGTCACGGTGTTTTGTCACAGTGATAATTAACAGTAACCAAGACAGAAGTTGGTGCCAGGAGTGGGGTATTGCTGTGTAAGCTCATACTGGAGGAATATGGAAGACCTTGGGACAGTGGACTGGAAAAGTGGTTGAACATTGTAAGCAGGGCTTATTGGACTATCCTAGTAAGAATGTGAAAGACAGTAGTGCTGAGAGCAAAGTGGAGGTTTGCAAGAAGAATATCAGAGGCCATTCTTGTGACATTTTGGCAAAGACTATGTCTGCTTTTTTTTTGCCCTTGCCAAAAAAAAAAAAAAAAATCTGCCTAAAGTTTTGAACTAATGTCATTGGAAGAGGACATTTCAAACAGCCTAGTATTGACTATGTCCTGTGGTTATTGGTGATCACTCTTATGAAGATCTACAATGAAAAGATTAAGTAGGACAAAAAAGATAAACAAAAGGTACAGTTCGAAGAGAAAATAACACCAGGAAATGTTGTTTTAGAGCCAAGTCCTGTATTCAAGTAAATGAGAAATTTAAAGAAAAACCTGGGCTTCATGGAACCAGGGAAATGCAGCCCTTGGGGTGAGCCACTACTTCTGTCTTAGGTAGGGTTATTATAACTATGACAAAGCACCATGACAAGGCAACTTTTAAAAGAAAGCATTTAACTAGAGGCTTGCTTCAGTTTCAGAGGATGAGTCCATGGCCATCATAGCCCAGAATATGGTGGCAAGGGGCAGGCATGGTGCTAGAGAAGTAGCCAAGAGCTCACATCTGATTTTTATGGCCTGTTGAAGAATTGGATGCAGAAGGATCAGTCCAAGGGGGAGAGGTGTGCTGTACTCAGCAAAGCTGAAAGGAAGGTGAGAGATAAAGACACATCTAATAAGCTTTTTGACATTGGGCCATAGACAAGCTAGATTTGGAGTTTGCCCCGCTGGTTTTTAGTTTTGCTTTGGTACATTTCCTTATTCTGCCCTATTGTCCCTTTTGGAATGGTAATGTATACTGTGTGCCACTGTATGTTGAAAGTATGTAATCTGCTTTTTTATTTTACAGGGGCTTACACTTAAGGGATTGCTTTGGGACTCAGAAGAGATCTTGAACTTTTAAACAGTGTGGAGACTGTAAAGGATTATGGGGACTTTTGAAGTTGGACTAAATACATTTTTCATTATGATATGGCCAAGAGTCTATGAGGGCTGGGGAGTGGAATGTGGTGATCTGAAGGAGATTCACTCAAAGGCTCATATATTTGAATGTTTGGTTCCCAGCTGGTGGACTAGTCAGGAAGAATTAGGTGTGGCCTTTCTGAAGTAGGTGTGTCACTGAGGGTAAGCTTTGAGGTTTCGAAAGCCCAAGCTAGGTCCTGTCTTTGCACCCCCTCTCTGCCTGCAGCTTTCACACGAGATGTGAACTTGTAGCTACTGCTTCATTGCCTGCCTGCCTGCCCGCCACCGTGATGATCATGGACACACCCTCTGAAACTGTAAGCCAGCCCCCAATTAAATGCTTTCTTTAAAAGTTGCCATGGTTAAGCCAGGCATGGTGGCACATGGCTTTAATTCTGGCACTTGGCAGGCTGAAGTAGGCAGATCTCTTTTGGAGGCCAGCATGGTCTACACAGCGGGCTTGGAGACAGCCAGGACTACACAGAGACACACTGTTTCAAAGGAAAAGTTGCCTTGGTCATGTGTTTTGTCAGTGCAGTAATAACCTCACCTAAGACAAAGACCACACTGGTGGCGGTGGCAGGGGGTACCATCCCCTAGGCTTGGGTTTTAGACTCTATAAAAAATGAGAAAACTAACTGATCAGGAGCATTCATTCATTCATTTCCTTCTGCTTCCTGTCTTTGAGTGCCATGTTAACAAAGAGCTTCAAGCTTCTGCCACCATGATTTGCCTACCATGATGGACTGTGTCTTGATAAATCCCACCTTTTAAAAAATAATAATGATAATTTAAGAGGCTGGAGAGATGTTTCACTGGTTATCTGCATGGAATGCTCTTCTTGGGAATTCAGATTCAATTCCCAGCACCTACATGGTGGCTCACAACTATATATAATTCAAGCTCCAGGGATCTGACTCCCTCTTCTGACCTCTGTGGTCTCCTGGCACTCAGGGAGTTCACAGACATGCAGGCAAAACACCCATACATATTGTACTGGCTGGTTTTGTGTGTCAACTTGACACAAGCTGGAGTTATCACAGAGAAAGGAGCCTCTCTTGAGGAAATGCCTCCATGAGATCCAGCTGTTAGGCATTTTCTCAATTAGTGATCAAGGGGAAAGGGCCCATTGTGGGTGGTGCCATCCCTGGGCTGGTAGTCTTGGGTTCTATAAGAAAGCAAGCTGAGCAAGCCAGGGGAAGCAATCTAGTATGCAGCATTCCTCCATGGCCTCTGCATCAGCTCCTGCCTCCGAGTTCCTGCCCTGTGTGAGTTCCTGTCCTTTCTTTGGTGATGAACAGCAATGAGGAAGTGTAAGCTGAATAAACCCTTTCTTCTCCAACTTGCTTCTTGGTCATAATGTTTTGTGCAGGGACAGAAACCCTGACTAAGACACATATAGATTTTAAATTAAAAAATTATTTAAGCCACTATCATTCTATATTTCCACCAAACTGAACAGCATTAGGCACTGATTAGCCATCCTGCCGCCATCTTGGGTTTAAGAGCCATCTTTTAATTTTTTTGGTTTTTCGAGATAGGGTTTCTCTGTGTAGCCCTGGCTGTCCTGGAACTCACTCTGTAGACCAGGCTGGCCTCAAACTCAGAAATCCACCTGCCTCTGCCTCCCGAGTGCTGGGATTAAAGGCGTGTGCCACCACCACCGGGTGTTAAAAGCCATCTTAAAGTAAAGATAAAATAGGTTTAATCTATTTATGATTAAACCTCTGTTTCTCAAATATTGGGGTGTGCCCCACATGTATCCTTAACACAAAAGGCTCTGTACTATCTGTTCCAGGAAATGGCATCTATGCCTTTGTTTCAAAAGGTCATTTTGACCACCTAGAACTACCTTGTAGCCACTACCTGTTGTTGTGACTACCTCATTTTAAACTCCTTGCAACCATGGCTTTGTTTCAGGAGGTTGTTATGAGTAATTTGATATGCTTATGTTTTGCTTCTATAACCCCATTTGCCTGTCAAATTATCCCGAGCTTTTGTCCCCACCGGCAAGAACATGCTCAGGACAACCGGAATCTTCTGCGGCAAAAGCTTTATTGCTTACTTCTTCAGGAGCCAGAGGAGAAGAGAGATCGAATGGCAAAACCCCGTCCCTTTTATGGAGGATTGTCCTCTGCCTCAGACGTGTCGCTCTCTGATTGGCTGCAGCCCATCGACCGGAGTTGTCGTCACAGGGAAGGCAGAGCACATGGAGTGGAAAACTACCCCAGCACATGCGCAGCTTGCTTGTTTACTACTTAGAACACAGGGTGTAAGCGCCATCTTGTAATGGCGAATGTGAGGGCGGCTCCCCACATCAAATCCTCCATTTGGAAAGCCCCTACCCTTGAGCTTTAAAAGCCTTGTCTTCCTCACACCCGGGAATGATCTCTTGAACCCCACTTTCAGGGGGAGACAACCCATGTACAGCACATGAATAAAAAGGCTTGCTTTAATTAATTGCTTGCTTTAATAGGCCATGATGATTTGGGTCGGTGGCCTTTCTCCTCGAATCTTTAGGAAACGGTGTTTATTACAATGAAAAACCATGACAAACCGAAGTGAACATTTTTAAAATGTTTGGGAATGTATGAACTTTCCCCATAAGTGTTAATGGAATCCTGTTATCTGGGCATGATGTGGCCAGTGTCATGTTGAAATCAGAGCAGGCATGGTTACTTCATAGGACTCTCATGAGAACCTCATGAACCACTCAGAGGTCACTAACATTCCATGAAGAAAGGGGAGGAGGCCTCATGAGACAGGACATAGAACATAGAA
This sequence comes from Mus caroli, assembly GCF_978045245.1. Classification (NCBI taxonomy): domain Eukaryota; kingdom Metazoa; phylum Chordata; class Mammalia; order Rodentia; family Muridae; genus Mus; species Mus caroli. The sequence goes on from NW_028227261.1 coordinate 121,306,908, forward strand.
CATACTTGTTAGGGGAGGCTTTTCTTCCATGGTATATAGCAGCTTGCAAGCTGCCCATTCTTCTGTAAGTAAGCCTAACTCAACTTGCCCCTTCACCAAGCTAGACTCAGGCAGAATAATATTTTTGGTCTGTTGTTAGCATCCTTTCTGTGACAAATAGAAGTTTGTTCAAGTTTCCCCAGGAAAAGTCATACACCTTTGAGATAATGATCCCCTGAGGAAATGATCTGTAAATGTGAAGTCACTGTAAAAGGACAGTTAATTTCTTGGTTCCCCTAACCCCCCACTCCTACGGTGCTGGACTGAAGAACCCAAGGCTTTATGTATGCTAGTCATCACTGACGACGACAGTGGATGCACATGCAGGAGTCAGGACAGCACATCAAACTCTCCGTTATAATTGCTTTATTACAGAGGAACACCAGAGTGAACTTTTGAAATAAATAACTTTTGCTATGGTTAAATAGAGAAAATATATTCGGGGAGTATAATATACATTAATTTGTGGTACTTCTTCAAATATCACCAATGTACAAATCATTTTGTAAAGTTGTTTCTCACATAAAGGATTTTAAAATGCAAAGAAAAATGGAACTTTGCATTTGAAATTAATAGAAGCAACATGGCTCCAAATACTGAAAATGTAAGACAGGTTTCTTGGGTATTCCAGGCATAAATATTAGCTGTAGGGACCGACAGTGTGTTTCAGTAATGAAATCTAACAGAGTAAATCTGTAAACATATCTCTTTGACAATGATATTTGCCAACCATTTTTATCACAGATCTACTTAGAAACTGTCTGAATGTAAACCTCAAAACACCTTGTAAAAGAAATCCTACGTTATGACGATACAAAAGCAACAATTGTCAACAAAGTTATTTGGTTTACAAAATGTAGAGTAAAAGTCAAATACCTTAAAGCTGTTTTATGAAGACCCCCTCTCTCTGTCTGTCTCTGTCTCTCTGTCTGTCTGTCTCTCTCTCCTGTGTGTGTGTGTGTGTGTGTGTGTGTGCCTGTGTGTGAGTGTGATGGGTCTCAAAATTTCCCAAGCTGGTCTCAAATTCCTGCCTCAGCTTCCTGAGTGCTGCTGAGGTGACAGGCATGTGCTACCTATCTGGCTTGAAGGTGTAGTTTCGACCTTAAATGTTTTGCATACATTTAATGTGCACCTGTGTGTGTGTGTGTGTCTGTCTGTGTGTGTGTGTCTGTCTGTCTGTCTATCTGTCTTCAGGTGCACACGTGCCATACTACAAGTGTAGAAGTCAGAGAGAGTCTGCAGGAGTCACCCTTGTGGGTTCCGGGGTTTGCACTCATTGCCCAGCTAGCTCTCGGTTGCCAGGTTTGGATGGTGAGTGGGTTTACCCCCCACCCCAGGCCATCTCATTAGCTAGTACTTCTTAATATAATGTACTGTGTTTAATTTTTTAAAAGACTTTTATACAATTAGGATATTGAACTAGAGCTCTAAAAAGAAAAAAATGCAGATGAAAATAGCTATATAGAAATAATGATATAAATATGAATTTATACAAAATGTACTGTACTTCAAATATGTAAGGCTTAACATGAGTTTTTTTTTTTTGTTTTTTTTTTTTTTTGTGGATTCTGAGTGTCCCACACCATAATTTTTAGAGTAGTCTCAAGCCATTCAAAATCTAGAACTTCTAAAATGGTTTCACTTTTTTTTAAAAAAGCATTCATTGATTTTCCTTAGACAGGGTCTCACATAGCCCAGTCCATGCTGGTTTAACTCTTTGACCTCACCTCCCAAGGGCTGGGGTCACAGGCCTGGGCCAACACACCCGCCTCTCTTTAAGCAGTTTAAGCAAACATGGATAACAATTTCATGTCAACTGGTCTGTGCTGTTGTGTTTAAAAACAATGAAATGTTCTTTGAGTTATCTTTTAAACACCTTCTAGCTATCTTTTAAATGGCTATGAAATCGCCACATAGATTTTACCTTCTCAGATTTCAGAATGCTGTAATTTGAACTAGGATAGACTGGGATACTTCCGTCTTGAGCTTAAACTGAAGTCACAAGAAAGACACAGATGTCAGAACAGTTTAAGTCTGGACTATTCAATTACATATAGTCACAATTATTTTTTATGTGAAAAGTGCTTTAGAATAAAAAATATTTTGGTAAAGGATATTATTGGCAATATTTAATACCTAAGTAGAATTTTTGCATTGGTTCTATTTTATTGATATCTTTCAGAAAGTACCCCTCGCTGCCCGGTGAACCAGGTACAGGCTATGCAATGGCGACATTGCACACACAGTGAGTGAGTTGTGGATGAGCCCTTAAATCGTGATAAAACATTTATTAATCAAAGCTAGGGCGATTTTATTCCTTCCACATGCCCAAAGTGAAGTGACTACCATCGGTTCGCATTTCTACGGGCCTTGAAGCACTTTAACCACAGCGAAGTGTGAGAACTTGTAGCAGAGCTCTGTGGCTCTGCTGGGAGGAGCTCCTCACCAACTGTTTTTATGATGGTAACTCCGAGATCCGGAGTGGGACCGGAGATGGGAGTGTTTTGTTGTCTGTGTCTTCGATCCAGTACTGGTGTACGCTCTGGGAGACTTGCATGGGGATCTTGCTATGGAGTCACAGTGTCGTCCATGTGGTCTGGACTTTGCTCTGGAGCCAGTCTGCTTTTGAGGTGAGCGTGACTGTGATTTCTCCATCGACTTGGACCTTTTGGGTAAGGACTTGGATCTTGATCGTCCTCTGGATCCAGAATTCCTTCTCGGTGTTCGTGACTGCCTCAGGGAGGTAGACTGCCTGGGTAGTGATTTGGAACGAGATTTAGACTGACTGTAAGAAGATCGCCTGTGCCGAGACCTGGAAGCATGCATACCATTAGAGCATGTACTTTATACACGGCAGCAGGTTAAGACAGCACTTCCTGATGTGCCTGCTCTATACAACACTGAATGTGTGCTATGGTTGGAATGGGACATATACCCTACAGGGGCTGTCAAGATGGCTCAGTAGCTAAAAGCACTAGCTGTTCTTCTAGAGGATCCTAGCACCCACATGGTAGGTCACACAGTTCCAGAGAATCTGGCACCTTCTGGCCTCTGAAAGTATTGCATACACTTGAATCACAGACATGCATACAGGTAAAAGACTCATACTGATAAAATGGGGGGAAAATCCTCCCCAGACTCAGGTATTGAGGGCCTGGTGGCCAGCTAGGGTCTTGGGGGGGGGGGGTGACTAGATCCTGAGGGCTCTGACCCTAGAGATTGTGTTAATCCCTGATGGGCTCACAGTGTATGGCATTATCAAGTGGAGGTGAAAGGTAGGAGATGAAGCCTTTATAGAGTAAGTGGGTCACTGGGGCTGCTTTGAGAGCTGCTGCTTTCTGTCAGGCTGCTGGTGGTGAACGCCTTTAATCCTGGCACTGGGGAGGCAGAGGCAGGAGAGCTCTGAGTTCAAGGCCAGCCTGGTCTACAGAGCAGGTTCCAGGACAGCCAGGGCTACACAGAGAAACCCTGTCAAAGAAAACTGAGAAAGAAAGAAAGAAAGAAAGAAAGAAAGAAAGAAAGAAAGAAAGAAAGAGAGAGAGAGAGAGAGAGAAAAGAAAAAGAGAGAGAGAGAGAAAGAAGAGAAGAGAAAAGAAAAGAAGAGAAGAGAAGAGAAAGGAGGGAGGGAGGGAGGAAGGAGTTGTTTTTGTAAGGGAGGGAGGGAGGAGCTGTCTTTCTTTGTGTCTGTTTCCTATCATCTGTTCTCTCCCCAGCTTATTGTCTGCCATGAATTGAGCAGCCATACCATAAACTCCCCAGGCATGTGTGCCTCGGCTCAGGCCCACAGCGATGGATCCAGCCTCTCATGGGAGTGTTTATCATATGCTGGGACATCTGATTAGCACATCATGTTTTAATTAATGATTTACTAATGACAAGACACTTTTTTTTTTCAGCACTGGGGCTGCTAGGTCAATACTCTACCACCAAACTATACCTCCAGCCCTAACAAATAATTCTAACTCTATTTTTCATGCTTTTGGGTCAAACATAAGTAATACATCTGTAATATCTATTATACTGAAATATGCATTCAAAATGATTCTATATTGTACACCTTAGTTCTGCACAAAGTCCTGTATATTTTAGCCTAGATTAAGCATATTCACATTCATTCATTCTCTCTCTCTCTCTCTCTCTCTCTCTCTCTCTCTCTCTCTCTCATTTGTCTTTTGGAGACAGGGTCTAATTTGTGATTATCCTTTCAACCTCCCAAATGCTGGGATTAAGGGAATGCACCCAACATCAAGTTGGATTAAACAACCGTTAACAAGTATAAAACTCAGAAGAATGTAAATTTATAAATAGGAGAAGAAAGAACGGTTGTTTATGGTTCATAAATAATACCTGTAAGAATAGTGATGCTTATGATCTGGTATGATAGTGAATGCCTATAATCCCAGCATTCTTAAGAGGCTGAGGCAGGGGGATCTCAAGTTCCAGACCTACAGACTGATGCTCTCTATCAAAAGAAAAACAAAACCTTCCTCACAACGTTTATAATCTGAAGGCATTAGAGAATAATCAACATAAGCAGAACTTGAGTTACAGTCCTCAGAGTTCAAAGCTACCAAACAGCAGCGACTTAGAAAAATCCCAGAAATGAGTATATTGCAGACCAATTCCTAAAATCTGGCCACAAATTTTCCTGAAGTAACTGGCTGTCTTTATGTTTAATTGTGCTCATGTGTGCACGTGTGTGTGTGTGTCTCAAGAGGGAGGGAGGTGTGTGTAACTGTTAGGTGCACTCATGTGCAAGCATGCAGAGGCTAAAGGAGGGCATCAGGTGTCTTTGTCTATTACTCAGTGGTGGGTAACTTTCCTTTCATTGTTAGTGCATAGGATAAGGCTCCGAGCGATTAGTAAAAAGAGAACAGCAATTGAGAAATTCAAGAACTGAACTTAAAATGTAAAAGACAGTGCTCGGAACAGAAACCGGGATTGTGGCTTCTAAAAGGTTAAAGGTGCCTGGCAGCAACCTAGGTGTTCTTCATTTCCCCTTTTCCTTTTCCTTTTTTTCTCCCCCCCCCTTCCCCCAGCACTGGTGGTTGAAACAAGGGGTCTTGATACACTAGGCAGGTGCTTGGCCACTGATCTTTGTCAGTTTTAAAACAGGGTCTCATTAAATTGCCAAGACAGGCCTTGAACTCACGATCTCTTCTTGCCTTATCATCCTGAATAGCTAAGATTACAGGGCACATGCACGTGGGGCCAGATGTAGACCCTGAGTGTCTTATTCTATGGCTTTCCACTTTATTTTTTGAGACAGGGTTTCTCACTGAATTCAGGTCTCAATAACTGGCTGGCCAGCAAGCTCCAGGGATATGCCTGCCTCTGCTTCCTCTAGTGCTGGGGTTAGAGGCACAAGCCAGCATGTTCAGCTTTTGCATGGTGTTGGGGTACCACCTACCTTACTCTATAATGCAACTGTTGTGTTTTTCTGTTTCTTTTCCCTTTCTTTCTTCTTTCTGTTTGATGTTTCAGCCTGGGACATAGGTGGCCCTGGCTAGTCTTGAACTCTACATGTAGCTGATGGTGATCTCAAATCCCTGAGCCTCCTCCCTCCACCTTTCCATCACCACCACATCCAGCTATTCAGATCATTCATTAAGATCAGAGTTCACTTTAAAACTCCACATGCCTATGAAAAAGTTAAAGCATTAAAACCATAAATATTTAAGAGTATTTAGGCATGACAATTCAGTTTCAATGACTCTTTCAAATAGTATCACTGTTTAATTTCCACTATGATTTAGTACTTTCTAATAAAATAGATACCAATTCCAAAGTAGAAAGATAGACAACTTGGAAATGTCTCTTCTTAACAAATTTACTTTTTTTGTCTCCTTTTTATATAATATGAGCATAGCTGGAATTGGTTCTTAATACTAATACATTATCAATTTATAAGAATAAATTACAGAATAAAAGGCAGAGGCCGGCGGATTTCTGAGTTCAAGGCCAGCCTGGTCTACAGAGTGAGTTCCAGGACAGCCAGGGCTACACAGAGAAACCCTGTCTTGAAAAACCAAACAAACAAGCAAATTGATTCAATAAACAAGCAGATCACTTCTTTTGAGTTTACTCCTTTGCAGAAGTCAAGGTTCTGAAGTTCCTTTAGGAAAATGTCACTTATCTAACATCCCTAAGCGTGCTTGTTTAGTATATATTATTTTACGTGTTTACCTAGGGGTCGGGTCTTACTCACTGTGTAGCCCCAGCTGGCCTTGAACTTAAGGTCCCGCTCTTTCCACTCTTGCCTGTGGGGGCTACAGGACGTGTAGTAACCACCACATCCCGCTTCTCTTTTCCCCACATTTGGGGCTGGGGAGGTATATATTATCTTTTTGTGTGTGTAAGTCTTTTCTTTTGGGGAGAAGATGCTGAGACAGATCTAGATGGGTATCTTCTGCCTCCCAAATCCTGGGATTACACGTATGTGCCGCTATGGCCAGCTTCCTACAACCACTTAAATGCACTGGAATATAGCCAATAAATCCAAGTTGAATAACGATATATGGGTTAGGTATGGTGGCACACGCCTGTAATCCCAGTACTTGGGAGGCTGAAGCTGAAGAATCTTTTCAAATTTGAGCCTGACTTGGGTTAAATAGTGCGTTCAAGGCCAGCCTGGATTATATAGCACTTTAGTTTAAATGACAGAGCTTCAGTTTAAGTGAGAGACCCAGTTACCAAAAACTAAGGTACAGAGTGATCAAGAGAGATACCTGATTAAAAACCTCTAACCACACACATGCATGCACATCCACATGAATAAATGTGCACACATCCATGAATGTGTACTTATAGCACACATAATCAAAATGACGATAACAAGCCCCTGTCTAAGGATAAAAAATTTTAAAGGGGGCTGGTGAGATGCCTCAGTGGTTAAGAACATGGACTGCTCTTCCGGAGGTCCTGAGTTCAAATCCCAGCAACCACATGATGGCTCACAACCATCTGTAATGAGAAACAAATAAAAAACTTATGGGCCGAAGCGAGCGGGCCCGGATCAAGTGGGGGGCCGGAGTGAACAAGGGGGATAAGGGAAGGCAGGAAAAGAGAGAAAAAAAAAGGTTTTTTTTTTTTGGGGGGGGAGCGATATATAGTAGGGAATATAGTAGAGTGCCCGTCAGCACATGTCCAGTCCTGAGTTCAACCCCAGTGTTCAAAACACAATATATGATAGAGACGAACATAACTTTCTACAAATGTTAGTTTACACATCTTAAACAAAATCACCCAAGTACCTGCTCCTCCACCTCCCCAGTAATTCTTTCAAATGCTTGCCGGAAACAGTAGGAAATGAGGCTGCCCACTGTTCCTCTTGGTACTTACTCTTTCAGGCTATCGGAGCGCCTCCGGTCTCTTCCCCATGAAGAACTCCGGCTGCGCGACCTCCTCTGGCTGGGGCTTCTGGATCTCCTGTGGTCACTCGGGGAGCACAGGTGGCGTTCTTTTGACTTCATTTGGCCTGGTGCTGGAAGATGAAGAACAAGGCTTCTAACAGTTCACTACCTGAAAACCACGGGGGCTGCCGCTCCGTCCGGATCACTTTCTGAAGAACTCTAAACCAAAGCTATTGTTGCCGAAGCTCATTCCGCTAAGCAAGCAAGGTCTAATGGTCTTGTGCACTTACTTTTGCGATCACCTTGTGCAAACTGTATTTCAATTTGCCGGCCACATACCCACTTCCGGTTGAGGTTGTAAAGTGCGTCTTCAGCATCCCGAACATCTTCAAACGTGACCAGTGGTTAAGGACTCTTTGGATATCAGAGGGTAAATAAAGGCACTTCTAGGATATTATTTACGTGTGAAATTATGTCAGCAAGAAAACCAAGTTGTGGCTTTAATATGAATGATCAAAAAAGATTTTGTATTTTACTATGAAAACAAATGCCCTCTTGTGATTAGAAACATGAATATAAAACAAACAGTAGACACAATATAGCAGCATAATTGGAAGCATGAGAAGAAACAATTAATCCCAAAGTAGCCGGCATTATAGGATGAACTTTTAGGGCTTTTCAGAGTAAGGATCCATCAAGTTCTCCCTGGAAAGATCAGCAAGCAGAAGCTCTAATTCTGCAAGCAAAAGTCTCTGTCCTTAAAAGTCTAGTTATGAAATTTAGGAGGAGTGACTCCTAAACAAAACTGCAGCAGTAGAAGTAAGGCAAGACCAAGGGGCCTCTCTTCCCACTGATGGCCGACTAGGCCATCTTCTGCGACATATGCAGCTAGAGACACGAGCTCTGGGGGTACTGGTTAGTTCATGTTGTTGTTCCACCTATAGGGTTGCAGACCCCTTCAGCTCCTTGGGTACTTAGTACAGGGGACCGCCAGGGCCAAGAAGTGGGAGTGTGTAGGTAGGGGAGCAGGGCGGGGACATGGGGGGGTATACGGTACTTTCAGGATAGCATTTGAAATGTAAATGAAGAAAATATCTAATAAAAAAATTGAAAAAAAAAAGTAAGGTGAGACAGCAGACTAGTTTGGTCTTTAATGATGGTGTCCACTTTTAAACCTACTGCTTTAAAGAATCCCCCATGTGTTACTATGTGGAATGTAAGTATAAAGTAACAGGAAACCGGAGACAAATGGCTAAGTGAGGTGCCCGTTAGCATATCAAAGTGGAGGCTGCCACCAGTCACAGCGTTGCCAGTATGTGCTGCAGAGTCATCCTGGCTGACCACTGGAACATCCTACCAGAATCAGTGCTGGGCTTCCCTTCCCTGGCCCCAGCTTCTCTTCCCTATATAACCCAGCCATGTTGGCTCCATGCTCTCCTGGTGCTCTTGGCTTCTTGGCTCCTGGTCCATCCCCAACCCCCTTCTCCCTGCCATGGCTCAGTTCAATCTGGACCCTTCCAGATGCCTCTAGCTGTTTTTTTTTTTCTCTCATATCTACAACAAAACTTGTCCTCAACCATACCTAGGAACAGTTATGACCTCATTTTTCATTCAAAAACAATGTGCAAACATCTGGAATCACATATACTGATTTGAAATGCTCCACTGAACTTGCTAATCTAAAGCACATGACTGCAAGCTTTACTATAGTGGATAGTAGCTGTGTGAAAATGTAAATAGCTGTACTTTCGGAGGCTGTTTACCAGTTCTCTCTCTCTCTCTCTCTCTCTCTCTCTCTCTCTCTCTCTCTCTCTCTCTCTCTCTCTCAGACAGGGTCTCATTTTGTAGCTCTGGCTGGCCTGGAGCTCCTTCTGTGGACCGTGCTGTCATTGAACTCTGCTTTCCAAACGTTGGGATTAAAGGTATGAGCCACCATGCTGGGCCCTGTTTACTGTTTTCTTAAAGTAGCAAATAAACAAACAAGGAAGGTCAAAAATGCACATAAAAGGAGACTGGCAATGACCTCAGTGACACGACATTTTGAACTGAGATCTTTACCCTTTAAGACTTGCAAACTGGACTTTAAAAGAGATGTAGAACCAATAAAAATCTGACTTGGGTTTGTCTCCAGAACTCTGTGCAAACACAGCTGGTCTCAAAGATTGCTTTGTTTGTTGCTTGATAAAGGCTTCATTCTTCCAGGTCTTACATGGTCCTTTTTGCTCCTTGCTGCTTGAACTTAGCTACCTTTTGTTTAGACTGCTAGGCTTACATTTAGCTAACAGGTAGATTCAAGCTAGGGAGGTGCTTGCCAGCTGCTGTGGGCTGTCTTAGATTTATTTCCTGAGATAAAGAAACAAACACATTTAATTAGACAATGCTGAGCTCATTCACTCCTAAGTACATATATATAAGCCCAGGATGCAGTATATTTGCATGCACACATAAAATGAAGGATATTGAACATAAGCAAATCCTCTGGGGCGGCGACTGTAGAAATCCAATGGGATATAAACGTCTACTATGGGGCCATATCGGCCAAACTCACGGCGCAAGTCCTCGGGCCTGGAATGTTATAGAAATAAGGCAAAGAAATATAAAAAGTTGGAATAAATATTTTTGTCTACAGAAATCCAATTGAAACATCCAAAATAAAGTGTATGGTTGGGTCAGTAAGGGGGCTCATCTCAATGGGTAAGGGTATATGGGGTTGTAACCGGTCTTTGGCTACTTGGTGGGTTCTCTTCCACCCTTCTCCACCCCTTTTCTACCCTTTCAATCCACTAACACTAGGTAAGAGAGAAGAAAGAGAAGCGATCCCTGAATCAAGTCAGGGATCAGAAAGGAGGTGACATTGTCATTGGACTACATCCTGCTGACTTGAAACATCCAGTCCCTTGGGACAAATTTGATCTTTACTATCAGGCTATCTAATTTCTTCTTACTCTTGTTTCTTCTTTGTGCACAACTACTTAACAAACCTCCACCAACAACAAACAGCCCACAACCCACCACACTTCTCGATGCCCTAGGATTTACTTAGCCTCTGAAAAGTCCCCAGAACTCCAAACGTCACATAATTGCAGAAACCATCAGCAGCTGGTAAAAAAAAATCATGCCCTGCCAGAGCACGAGGCAAATCATAGTCAGCTGCTGAGGACAGTCTGAAGGATTCCTATATCCCATACCTGGGATTAAAATGAAAACATCTTATAATATTTCTGTGCTTTTTAAAGAAACCAACACAGAGAGGCACACACAAATAAATGTTAAAAAAAAATTAAAAAGGAAGTATGTTGTCTAAACTTCCCTATCTAAAACTGTCTCTCATAACAATTATCCACATTTCTTTCTGGGGGTGGGGGAGTGGTTATGGTAGGTTAGAGGAACCAAATCTTGCTATGTAGAGCAGGCTGGCATCGAACTCACAGATCTGCCTCAGTCTTCCGAGTGCTGCGATTGCAGGTTACACATCACACCTACCTTCATACACAGTTTTGAAAGGAAAAGAAAATCAAAACAAGACCACACTCAGTCCTCTTGATCGTGGAGACCCTAGTTCAGGAAGTCTGGATTAGTGACGGGGGGTCTGTACTTTGTATAGATATTTCAGGTGGTTGTTAAAGTTAGTCAAGTTCAAAAAGCCTGACCCAGTACATCTGCCTTTAAAAGTCATTTCTATCACAAGACTTGACAGTTTCATTTAAGAACACATTCATTTGCCTCTCTATAACTTCATGCTTATTCTAATTTTGTTTTCAGAAGGGAAGAATTAGAATCTAAAGGAGTCTCAGAATTACTTCTTGGACTTTAACAAAAAAAAAATGTGTTTTCCCATATAACCAAAAGCAAAGTAACTAGTTTATTTTTATATTTGATGGTATTTTGGGCCTACAGTATGTCTTCTACCATTTTAGCATGGGACTTTACTTAAAAAAAAAAAAAAAGATAGTAGAGGCAGAGAACATAGAATAGCAGGGCTCTAGTGAGGATGGATAGCTGTGGGGAGGGAAGCCTGTGAGCTGGAGGGAATTTGGGGGGTGGGGGTGGGGGTGGGGAACCCAGCTGGTTTGTGGATGCTTATTTAGACTGCCATTTGGAGTTTCCTCTGTACCAGACAATAGCATCATTTGTCTTTGCAGAGCTACAATTTAACTGAAGCACAACATGTTTAGCAGGGTTAGCTGGCGGTTATCTACACAAGGAGCTGTTCATCTGCAGATGATTTAATTCTCACAGCTCTACAATTGTTTACAGGCAGATTCATCTGTCTGTGAGGTCACTGAGCTAGCAATCGATGGAGGTGGAATCCATCACTAGTCTCTTATTAATCTCCGTAGCATGCAGCCTCAGGGAGCTCACAGGGACTCAGCCTCAAGGTTCCAGGTCGAAGCACAGCTCAGAAGAAAGAAGAGTGTTTCAGAACAGCGCAGAGGAGGAAGACTCAAAGGTCTGCTCTGGCTCCAGCAAATGGAAGGAAGCTACTGTCAGTAACAGCAGACAGACATGAGAAAAGAGCTTGATGAAAGAACTGAGAGACAGATGTGCTTCCTGGCCCAGAGCTGAGGAGTGAGATATACTGTAGTATTCAGAAAGCCTTTGGGTATGCGAGTCATATTAACCAATTTCTCTTAAGACTAGATGATAATGTCTGATTTTTAATTAAATTTGTAGGCTTTAATTTAATATGATTGTATGTTTGTGTGGATGATGTGAGTCTGTGAACCTGGGCATGCACCTGCCAAATCATCATGTGGGGCTCAGAAGACAGCGTTTAAGAAGAGTTCGTTCTCCTCTTTCACGGTGGGAGCCGAGTGCCTTTTACTGATGAGCTACTTGATGGCCCAATATATCAGTACTTAAGGCCAGAGGCTTTATGTAGTAACATAAAGATTGATCTAACATTGACGAGGCATCTACTGTAGACTCTAGGCAGTGTCTATTTTATGGCACACTCTATTTAATATTGTTTGGTTGTCTTCTCAAATAGTCTATTAGCGTGACAATGTCTTTTTCCTTTCTTCGTTCAATAACTCAGAAGGAATGGGTCTTCTAAAAAAAAAATCTGGCTCCTGTATATATGAATGTCAGTCATCTCTCCCACAGTTCTGACCACAGGCCATGGTGAGCGCCACCATGAAACCCAGAGTGGCCCCAAGTCTGAAAACCAAGCCTCATTCAGCTGGTCTACAAGTTGTGGTAACAGCAAGCTAGGTTCCAAATACCTGCTCAACAAAAGTGAGACAAGATACGCACTCCAAGAAACATCACAAACAACCTTACCCCAGATGCCTCCATCTCATTGCAAAACACAAACACCATGAACAACCACGACAGCATGTCTCCTCCAGAAGCCAGCATCCCCACTGTAGTATTCACTGAGAAAAGCAACTTAGCTTGTCCATAACATAAGGACTTAAATAATAATTATATATATATATATATGTTTGAGGTACTCAAAAGAATATGTGTAAGTGACTGAAGATGATGAAAAAAAAAAACCCAGCTGAATGAAAAATAAGCACAGGGGCTGAAGAGATGGGTCAGTAGTTAAGAAAAGAGCACTAAGTTCTAACGCCGGGCGTGATGGCGCGCGCCTTTAATCCCAGCACTCGGGAGACAGAGGCAGGTGGATTTCTGAGTTCGAGGCCAGCCTGGTCTACAAAGTGAGTTCCAGGACAGTCAGGGCTATACAGAGAAACCCTGTCTCAAAAAAAAAAAAAAAAAAAAAAAAAAAGGAAAAGAAAAGAGCACTGACTGCTCTTCCAGAGGTCCTGAGTTCAATTCCCAGCAACCACATGGTGGCTCACAACCATCCGTAATGGGATCTTATGTTCTCTTCTGTTATGTCAATAGACAGACAGTGTACTTACATAAAACAAATAAATAAGTCTTTAAAAAAGAAAAAAGAGACTAATTTGGAAAAAAATGAAAAAATAGGCACAATTCAAGATATGATAACAAGTTAATAAGGAGAAAAATAATCTTTGAAAAAAAAAAAAAAAAAGAAACTCAAGAAGCCAAACAAAGAGCTCAGAGAAAACTATCACCAAAAGATTTAATCAAGTAGAAGAGAGAACACCAAGTCTTGAAGATAAGGTAAATGAGATGGATCACTCAGTCGAGAAAATACTAAATCTAAAACAAAACAACTAAGAGAATAATACCCAGGAAATTTAGGACACCATGAAAAGACCAGACCTACAAATTACAGATATAAAAGAGGGAGAAGAAACCAAGCCACAGGCACAGAAAGCATTGTCAATGAAATCATAGATGACAAAACCTCCTTCATCTAAAGAAGAAGGAGGTGCCTATCAAGGTACAAGAAGCACACAGAACACCAAACAGGCTCAGACAGGAAATTCCTCTCAGCACAATCTCCAAAACACCAAACATGAAGGACTTCTAAAAGGGGCACAAATAGCCTCAAGAGAGGAAGATCAGGTCACATACGAAGACAGGCCCATCAGAATTATGGTAATTTTTTAAAGATTTTTTTCAGTTTGTTTGTTTGTTTGTTTGTTTTTGAGACAGGGTTTCTTTGTTTAACCATCCTGGCTGTCCTGGAACTCACTTTGTAGACCAGGATGGCCTCGAACTCACAGAGATCCACCTGCCTCTGCCTCCTGAGAGCTGGGATGAAAGGCACACTTTTTTTTTTTTTAAGATTTACTTTGATTTTCTGTGTAGACGTTTTGCCTACACGTACTTAGGTGTGTTGCGTGTATGTCTAGTGCTCAGGGAAGCCAGAAGAGGGCTTCAGATCCCCTGAGACTGGAATTACAGACAGTCATGAGCCATCACATAAGAGCTGGGAATTGAACGGGTCATCTGGAAGAGTATCCAGAGCTCTTAACTGTTTAGTCATCTCTTTAGCCACCAGCACTTGACTATTCGATGGAGACCACAAAACCAAGGAGGCCCTGAGCTGATGCTCTACACATTCTGAAAGAGCAGAGGTGCCAGCCCAGCCTTCAATACTCAGCAAAACCATGAGGACAATCAAACCCTCCCAAGAAGGCACAAGGTCTAAGAAAACAACACCATGACAACAAAACAAGAATTAATAAACATTGCTCAATAACAACTCTCAATGTTAATGATCTCAATTTCCCAATAAAAGGATACAGACTAACATGGTCCATTCTCATACTGCCTCCAAAAAACCCACACCATCTAGAGCAGATACCACTGTAGGGCAAAAGGATAAAAGATATTCACAAGTAAATGGAATCAAGAAGCAACCAAGTGTAGATATTTTAATATCTGACAAAATAGACTTCAAACCAAAATTTCTCACAAGAGGTAATGAGGGGCACTCCATATTCACTCAAGGAAAATCTACCAACAAATGTTCCAATCCTAAATGTATATGTACCAAATGCAGGACAATCAGTCTCATAAATTAGGTCTAAAATCACATACTGACCCTCACACAGAGATAGTGAGTGACTTTAGTACCCAACTGTCACCAATAGACATGGTGCACCCAGACAAAAACTAAATGGAGACACTCTGTAGTTAAAGGCATCACAGAGTAGATCGTACATATCTACAGCGCATTCACTCAAACACTAAAGAATGCCCATTCTTCTCAGCAGACCATGGAACTTTCTCCAAAACTGACCACATATTAGGATACAAGGCAAGGTCTCAGCAAGTATAGGGAAACTGAAATAACATCCTGCATCCTCTCTACCCACCAAAGAATAAAGCTGTATGTATATCAACAATAACGGGGATGGCAGAAAAGACTCAAACTCATGGAAACTAAACAACACACTACTTAATGAACACTGGGTTGAGGGAGAAGTCAAGGAAATAAAGAACTTCCTAGAATTAAGTGAAAACAAATAATACAATATCTGTGGGACACAGTGAAGGCCTCCTGAGACGAAGATGGATGACACTGGGTGCCTACGTCCAAAAGATGGAGTGCTCACATAGTAGCAACATAACGATAAAGTTTAGAAAAGCAACAAGCAACACTCACAGTCAAAGCGGCTCCACTAAAATCAGAACCAAGGTCAGCTTATCTACTCTCTCCATTCCTGCTCAGAGACAAATGAAGATGATAAAAAGGATACAAATACAAGAGACAGAAGTCGAAATATCCCTACTTGCCAATAATTTTATAAATAAAGGACCCTAAATTACCCACAGGAAACTTCTACGGCTAATACAGCTAATGAAGAGTAGCAGGATACAAAACTGCATGCAAACCAGTAGCCTTCCTATTACAAACACACTGACAGAGAAATAAGGGAAATGGGAAATAAAGGAAATGTCTTGGGAGGGCTGGAGAGATGGGGAAGGGGTTAAGGTCACTTGTTCTAACAGAGGACCTAGGTTTATTCTCGGGCCCACATGGCAGCTCACAATTGTCCATGATTCCAGTTCCAAGGGCTCTGATGCCCTCTTTTGATCTCCTTGGGTACCAGGTATGCACATGGTGCACAGACATACATGTAGGCAAAACACTTGTATACACACACACACACACACACACAAAACTTTAAAAAAAAATCCTGGGATAAATCTAAGGAAGTGAAATACTATAAAACTTTAAGAAATTGAAGAAGATAATAGGAGAAAAGATGTTCTATGCTTATGGACTGGTAAATTAATATTATAAAATGGATATCCTATCAAAAGCCATCTATATAGTCACACAGTCCCCAGCACAATTTCTCACAGGACTGAACAACATACATCAAACTTTATGTGGAAACCTGTAAAAACTAGAGCATTCTATTACATTTTTTTTTAATTATTATTTTATGTGTATGGGCATTATGCCTACATGCTGTCTGTGTGTTGTGTGCATTCCTTGTGACAGCAGAGGCCAGAAGGCGGCATTGGATCTCCTAGAATTGCAGTTATAGATGTTTGTGAGCAGTCAGTGGGTGCTAGGAATTGAATCTGGGTCTTCTGGAAGAGCAACCATACTCTTAAATGCATCCCAGGTTTGAAATCCAACAATATCTAAGTGAGTTGTTGGCCAAAGGGGTCTCATGGGACCCCCCAAACAACCCAGACTGTTGCCAGGACTATAGGTTGCTTTCTGCAAACTGATAGCCAGGCCCCATTGCTGAAGACACCTACACAACTCAGTGAAAATGGAGAAGTTGAACTGGGGCCTACATAGAGCCTGCATGCTAGTGTCTTTGATACAGGACGATACTCTACATCCTACCAAGAAATGTAAGGGGGCTGGTGAGATGGCTCAGTGGGTAAGAGCACCCGACTGCTCTTCCGAAGGTCCAGAGTTCAAATCCCAGCAACCACATGGTGGCTCACAACCATCCTTAACGAGATCTGGTGCCCTCTTCTGGAGTGTCTGAAGACAGCTACAGTGTACTTACATATAATAAATAAATAAATCTTTAAAAAAAAAAAAGAAAGAAATGTAAACACCAAGCTGCAAAACCCTTAACCTACAATGGTGCCCTGCCTGCAAGATCTGCTACTGCAACGATGCCACAAAGCTCGTGGGAGGAACCATCCAATAATCTGATTTGAGTTAAGGCACACTCCACAACACTACTTGTGTGACACAGAACCTGAGACTAGCTAACCTAGGGACCTAGAGTAAAATCAAATACTAGTATTCTAAAATAAGAAGGAGGAAGAGGAGGAAAGAAAGAAAAAAAAAGAAAGGAAGAAAGAAAGGAAGGAGGGAAGAAAAAGAGAAAGTAATGATAAGACCTGATGCCCTCTTCTGGTGTGTCTGAAGACAATGACAGTATACTCACATATATAAGATATAAATAAATCTTAAAAAAAAAAATGACTCCTCTAGTCCTATTGACATTCTGCTTATTTATAATTCAGTACTTGCTCAGCCATCGTCAGAAAAGCTTCCTCCTGCACCAGAAGAGAGCAAACACAGAGACCACAGCCAGGCATCCTGCAGAGAATAAGAGACCCTGGAACCCTCAGCCCTAATTGGGATGTGTGGTGGTTTGAATAGGTTTGGCCCCCAAAGACTCATGTGTTTGGATGCTTGGCCCACAGGGAGTGACACAATTAGGAGGTGTGTCCTTGTTAGAATCGGTGTGGCCTTCTTGGAGAAAGTGCTTGATTGTGGGGGTGGGCTCCAACTAGGACACAAGAGAGCCTCCTCCTGGCTGCCTTACAGAATATGGTCTCATCCTGGCTGCCTTCAGATCAAGATGTAGAACTCTCAGCTCCTTCTCCAGCACCATGTCTGCCTGGACACTGCCATGCTTCCTGCCATGATGATAATGGACTGAACCTCCAAACTGTAAGCCAGCCCCAATGAAATGAATGTAACTTTATAAAAGTTACCTTGGTCATGGTGGCTCTTCACAGCCATGAAACCCTAACTAAGACAGGATGTGACTATTAACTCTCTCCCCTCAGGGCACTTGGAGAAGGAACTGAAAAGAGTATAAGACCCAAAGGGGATAGAGAACACCAAGAAAGCAAGTCTTTCTAAATCAACATATGCACATACGAACTCACAAAGACTGAGGCTCAGGTCTGCCCCAGATGAGGTTCTAGGGCTGAAAGGAGAAGTGGACATATGCCGCCATCCCAAACCCAGAAACAAATTTCAATTGGTAACCGCTTGCAAATGAAAATCCAGTTTTCTCCAAGGGAGTCTCATGAGAAAACAAACTCTTACAGGTAGGCCTGTGCTCAGCAGTAGATGGGAAACAGAACTCAAGGGCATCTTTGGAGGTTCCTTGTCTCATAATGTGGTATTAGGGGTTCTCCTCAAAAATTTATACTATTACCTTTATTTTATTTGTAAATTTTCCTTCTCTCTCTTTACCAGGTTCTCTTTCTCTCTCTCTCTCTCTCTCTCTCTCTCTCTCTCTCTCTCTCTCTCTCTCTCTCTCTCTCTCTTTCTGTTTGTATGTAATATAATGGTGTACAGTTTAGTGTTTTTATAGGATTTCTGAATATGCAAATGCATGAGTCTCTGTTGTTTGTGCCTTCTCTTGGACCCCTTTCCTTCTGTTTGTTTTGTCCAATTCCAATGTATTGGTTTCTGTTTTATCTTATTATATTTTATTATTACACCTATTACTGCAGAAGCCTATTTGTTTTCCATTGAAAGACAGATAGGGGAGGGATCTGGGTGGGAGAGGAGGTAGGGGGAGCTGGAAGGAATAGAGAAAGGGAAACCATAATCAGAATATATTATGTGAAGAAAAGAAATCTATTTTTAATAAGAGGAAAAAAAATTAAAAAAAGCAATTTTCCCAGAAACAAATGGTCTGGGAAACAATCATCGTGAGTGAGGTAATCCAGACCCAGAGAGCAAGCATTAGCGGTTTTCTCTCATATATGGATATTAGCTTTGAATTTTTAGATATGTGTAATTTACTCGGAATTCTAGCAGAGGTTATGTAATTAGTCAGGGGCTATGGGGGACAAGGGAAATTTTTAGAAAGGGAAATAGAATATCATTTTATAAAGGAATAAGGAGGGAAACCTAATAAGGGATCCTACTGTTTCCCAAGTGCTGGGAAGTACCACCACTCTGCCTCCAGTGTCATTATGTAGTGATAGATACATTTTATATCTTTAGTATATTATTAAATTCACATTTAAAATCCAATTTCCACATAGTTTAAATCAGACTATATGTATAATTATTTCCTTCAAGTACACTGATATTTCAAAGCTAACAAAAGTAACATTTTGTTAATTAACTTAGACATACATTGTACAAATAATTGTTGATACAGGTTTTCTATGACGGCTCTGCCACAACACCTTTTACCTCCTCTGCCTTTTTAGGTAAGCTACTTTGACCTCTGTGGTGGTTTGTATACGCTTGGCCCAGCAGTAGGACTATTAGAAGGTTGTGTTGGAGTAGGTGTGGCCTTCTTGGAACAAGTGTGTCACTATCAGGGTGGGCTTTGAGACCCTCCTCATAGCTCACTGGAAGACAGTCTTCTGTTTGCCTTCTGAACAACTTTCAGCAATTCAAATGCCATGCCTGCCTAGATGCTGCCATGCTTCCTGCCATGACAACAATGGAACCAGGAAGCAACCCCAATTAAATGTGCTCCTTATAAGAGTTGCCTTGGTCATGGTGTCTCTTCACAGCAATGTAAATTCTAACTATAACAACCTCATAAGCCTTAGTTTCATATCTGTAAATGGAGTTAATAATGAATATACAGACTCTAAACTGGGTAAAGGGGCAGAGCGGGGTCATCCCACCACTCAGGAAGAACAGAAGGATCAGGAGTTCAGTATAACCCTTGGCTATATACCGTGTTCCAGGCAGACCCAGGCTCCAAGACTCCGTTTCTGAAAACAAGCAAGCAAACAAACTCACACCATACAGTCTCAGGAGGCTACAGCAGATGGATGGCCATGAGTTTAAGTGCAGCCTACACTGCATGATGAAATTCTATCTCCAAAAACTGAAATAAAACTTACTTAAACGTACTTAAACTGTAAGTGTATTGGTTAGTTTTATGTCAACTTGACACAAGCTAGAGTCATCAGACAGGAAGGAACCTCACCTGAGAAAACAACTCCCTAAGATTGGGCTGTGGACAAGCTGTGGGGCATTTAATCACTTAATTAGTGATTGATGTGGGAGGGCCCAGTCCATTGTGGGTGGGGCACCCCTGTGCTGTTGGTCCTGGGTTCTATAAGCAGGCTGAGCATGCCAGTGGGAGCAAGCAAGTAAGCAGCACCCCTCCATGGCCTTTGCATCAGCTCCTGCCTCCAGATCCCTGCCCTGCTTGAGTTCCTGTCCTGGCTTCCTTCAGTGATGAACTGTGATGTGGAAGCATAAGCCAAATAAACCCTCCCCTCCCCAAGCTGTTTTGGTCATGGCCTTTCAGCACAGCAATATAACACTAAGACATACAGGATGGTGAAAACTAAAGAAGATAGTACATGTAAAGTTTCTAAAAATTACATTTATTTTCTGCATGTGTGTTTGTGTGTGGGTACACATGCCACATGTTCATGTGGAGGTCCAAGGACAACACGAAGAATCTATCTCTGCTGCCTTCTTTGGCTTAGGGATTGAGCTGAGGCTTCCCTGCTTGGCCACAGTGTTTTAAATCTGCTGAACCACCTTCCTGGCTTATAAAGGTCTTCACATAGGATCTGTCACATAGTATGAATACTAACAAATTCTAAAAACTATTATTCTCTTAATACAAGATAATCTCAGTTCTGATTGCCTCCCAGTGGCAAGCTAAAAAGCAACGAAAGAACAGAAAATAGAATTACCAGCTCCCAATTATCAGTCTCTGCACTTGGGGAAGGATTACCTGGACCCGAAGTTAGTAGTCACATGAAGACATGTTTTTATTCATTCATCTATGAAGACATGTTCATTTATGGAAGCCAAGGCCTCCTGCATTTAAGGCAAGCAATCTACTACTGAGTAACACCCCCAGATGTGTTTTACTTAGTATGCACAATGTTTGAACATCTGAAAACTCTATGAAATAGCCAATATTTTACAGTTTCTAGATCTACAAAAATTGTAATTCACACTATTCAACTTAATACACCTTTATTTAGTTATGGTATGTGTGGATGTGGCTTATGTGAGGTCAGAGGACAACAGGAGGGAGTTATTCTCTTCTTCCACCATGTTGGTCCCAGGGATAGAACTCAGATCTTCAGGCTTGCATCTGTACTTATGGAGACATCATGCTGGCCTCTTATATAGCTAGTAATGCTAATGTTTTAAAATTCATTCAATGTACACAAAAATCAAGGTTTCTGACTTCTCTTGAAAGTAGGTTGAGGCAAGTTGTGACAGGGGTTGAGGTGTGTGTGTGTGTGTGTGTGTGTGTGTGTGTGTGTGTAACATGCTCATAATCACAGCTATGGGGGAGGCTGAAGTAGGAAGAGGGAAAACCCAAGTCCTGGTTAGGCTACAAAATTGAACCGATGCCCCAGTAACTATAGCTCTATAGGGAGCCCAGCATGTACAGACTGGGTTTGATTCTCTAGAACTGGAAAAGGTGGCAACCTGACTTCCCATTCGAGGGCACATGCTCACCTGTTGCAGTCTGTACCATTCTACTACGTCTCATAAGCTGGTATCCCCACTCATCTGTATTACTCTGCCTCGCTCTTGTGGCCACTAGGGTTGGGAATCTCCCGGGTTTCTTTTGTAAGCATGCCATGAAGACCTTTTGCTTATTGTTCAAGTTGTTTAACTGCTTTTAGCCTACCCAAATATTAATTTTGCTTCCTGTGTGAGGATGTTTGGATAAACAGGTGGAGAAGAACCATCAAACCCAGGCATCTTTTAAAATTCTGTTAACTCACAGTCTATAGTAGTGACATAAATATCTACAGTGATTAAATTTAAAGTTCTTAATTCTCCTAAAAGTAAGTCACCAGCTCGGTGGTGGGGCTCCCCTGCAATGCCAGGACTTGGGAGGGAGGCCAAGGTAACAGGATCAGAAGTTCAAGGTCATTTGCCTGTGTAGGGAATTTGAGGTCAGCCTGGACTAGATACTTCTCTCTCTCTCTCTCTCTCTCTCTCTCTTTCTCTCTCTCAACAAAACAAAACAAAAACCAAACCAAACCAAACATACATTATGATTACTTCAGATAACTAACAACTGAAGAGCTGCGTACATTTGTGCCTGTTTAGGTCCAGGTAACTCCTTAAAACCCTTGAACTTCAACTTTTCCATAGGTGGCCAAGATGGCAGAACTAGAACGGGGGATTAAGTAATTCCAATGAAAGATGAAGGTGTCTATTAGTGTCACACCTCCCATTCTCTCTCTGGCTCCTATTAAAGGAAAAGGTGCGGTAGTATGAAAAAAAGGGCATTTCTTCAGCTCTATGCCTGGCAACCATCTGGACAGAATTTTCAAAGAAGGATGGAGGAAATAAAGACTTCAAGCACTGAAACTGACTCCTTCACCATAACGAAGCCTAAGACTGTTCCCAGGACTCAAAGAAAACCATAGAAATCGAACTGACTAGTCTTTTGTATATTAAATGTGGGCCATAATCAGTCTGAACAGTGCAGAGGAATTGCAAGGCCTAAGGTGTGCATCCTGGGGAGGAGACAACCCCAGTTCCTCCGGAAGGTTAGTGGGCGGCGCCTGCAGAGCGCAGTGACACCAGAGCCAGGGCCAGCACTGCCACCACAGCAGGAGCCACCCAGCCTGCACCTTGACGCCAGGCCAACACCTGACATCACGACCGCACCCCAACACCTAGCCCGCACCCCAAAACCCAGATACTCCGACAGCCCGCAGTGGCACCCCTACGACACCTGGCCAGCATTCCCAACACCCGGCCAGCGCCCCAACACAAGACCGGTACCCCGACGCCCAAATGGCACCCCAACAGCCTGCAGCTCGGCACTCGGGGTACCCGGGCGGCATCGTCATCCAGACAGCCCCCCACTGCCCAGCCCACACCCCGACAACCCGGCGCCCCAGCCGGTACCCCCGCGGGGTCCCGTCTTCACACACCTGGTAGCGTCTGCGACGTTCCTGACGAACAGGGAGGTGTTGGGGGGCCTGGTGTAGCGAGACATGCCGCTCCCGGCCCCGCTCCCAGCCGCCCGCCGCGCCCCCTCCCGGGCCGGCCGCGCAGCCGCAGACGCGGGCGGGGGGCGCGGGGCCTGCGCGGCCGCGCGAGCACAGACCTGGCCACTGCCCGGGCCTCTAGGGAATAGATCCGATCCCCCATCGCTGCAGGCCAGCTAGGTGCTCCAAGGGAGACGTGCCTCTCCCAAACAGCCCCAGAAAAGATCTCATGACAGGACTTCGAAAGAGCCATGTGCAGGGTCAGGGAGCCACTTGTGGGCATGCGAGCTTAGCCACAGCCTTTCCCTAAAGAGATCAACTCGATCCTCAGGGAAGAAAGACTGAACACGGGCAGGGGTGGGGTGGGGTGGGGGGGTGGAGAACTGCTGCAGTACTGCAGCTTAAGCAAAAAGGCCTCGAGGCAATAAACAGGGTAAGCATCAAAGAAACCCAGACGGGAGAGCAGGCTGGGGTCTTTTGTTTGCTTGTTTGCTCAGGCCTAGAATTCCTTTTGTAGTGGGCTCCACATCGGGCTGGGTTTAATGCTAGGAAAATTGAGAGTACTGTGTATTGGTTAGTGGAGCTGGTGTAACAATGCCACGCATTTGGTGGCTTAATGAAATTTATCTTGAAAAGACTAGGGATGTAACTCAATGGAAGAGTGATTGTCTAGCCTGCCGGATGCACGCTGTTCCAGTACCTGAGCAGAGACTATGGCGGAACCTGTCATCCCAGGGCATGGGGTGGGGGGGGGTGAGTGATGGCAGGGAGGTCAAAGGTTATCTACTATAGAGGAGCTGGAGGCCAGCCAACTGAGACCTGTCATTACTGATAGCACATAGATCTACTCTTACAATTTCTAGATCTGTTTTGAAGCAGCTAAGTACTTCTTTTAGTACAACAGCTTTCTGTAGGAGAGCCCGAGGCAGGAACATTTTCAAGTGCAGATGACTAAATAATATTATACCGGGGTAGGTTCGAGGTGGGGGTTGGAGAGAAGGCTCAGCAGTCAAGAGCACTTGCTGCTCTTGCAGTGGACCCGGGTTCCTTTCCCAGTGTCCACGTGGTGGCTTACAGTTCCAGGGTGTCCAACACCCTCTTCTGGCCTCAGTGGGATGCAAGGCACACAAGTAGCACACATACATACAAGTAGGAAAAACACACATACAATAAAAATAATAGTTTGATGTGGCCTCCCTTCCCCCAGCCTGGAACCTGCTTGCTCAAAGGTGGAGCTACGTGCTCATTCGTCCTGCCACACCTACTGCTGGAACCTGCCTTTGCTGCCTGGAGGCACACACGTGTTCGTCCTGCTACTGGACCCTGAGTTACTTGGCGGGAAGTTGGGTTCCCTCCCCCTTCCTTTATAACTGGGTGTCTGAAAATAGTAAAATTGAGCCTTGATCAGAACTTGTTGTCTTGGCTCCATTGTTTCTTCCGCCCCGTCTAGATTCCTCTCTTTTCAGCGAACTGCCATTCTCAGTTGAACCGTTCGTGTTGTGGACTGCGGGCAGGCCTCAACAGTTTGACAAAAGGAATACTGCATTAAGCTTGGCCGGTGTCTTAAGCAACCATGTTCAGTAACTAATATAGCTATGTGTTATTGCTTTTTTGATGTTTTTCTGGTACTCCCGAGGGTCCAGACTAAAAGCCCTCCCTGTCCTAGATTTTTTTTTTAAATCACATTCATCCAAAGTTGTAGGATTTATAACCAAAAGTGCTGCTTTGTTGAATCATCTCTTCAAAGCAGCAGGTGATGCTCTACAGAGGTCAAAGGTGTATCGAAGGAGTGTAATGAGCCTAGTGACGGCGATGAAGGCTCAGTACATAAGAGTGCTTACAGTGCAAACATGAGCTCCTGAGTCAGAGTTCCCAACACCCATGTGTAAAAATCCTGGGCATGGCCACACCCCTGTGACCCCAGCATCCTGAGGTCAGAGACAGGTGAATCCCAGGAACTCAATGGCCTCCAATCCCTGAAGAAATGGAGAGGTCCAAATCTTCAGTTTTAGTGAGGGATGCCACCTTGGGAGAAGATATACTTGTGGAGCGAGAGTCACCCTGCAGCCTTCTCCAGCACATGTCACACAAGCATAACCCTCTTTCCTCCATTAAAATAGAAACATTTTAAATGAAAAGAATAAAAAGCTAGCTTAGAGTGACAACGTGGCTAGGGAGATCTTCCTGAAAAATTTTGATCTATTTCATGCTTTTTTTCTCCCCCAAACAGGACTTCTGTTTTTAAAGTATTTTGAGATGCCCTTGTATCTGTTCTCATTTAGATGCTATAATTATTTTTACCTTTTCTCCCCTTGGAGACAGGGTTTCATTATATAGCATTGGCTGGTTTAGTACTCACAGTTGTAGCCCCAGGTAGGGTTGCAGTTGCAGCAATCCTCCCGCCTCAGACTCTGTAGCACTGGAATTACAGGCATGCGCCACCATGCTTCTCTATTTTACTGAAAAAAAAAAAAAAAAGTAGAGTTAAAACGATGCAATTGAAATCCCGGCCACAGAGCTGGAATGTAGATCCGTGACAGGGCACTAGTGAGCATGAGGCCTTGGGTTTGAGTGCCAGCATTGTGACGGTCCACAAGGAGGAGGAGGAAAAGGAGGAAGAAGAGGAAGAGAAGGAGGAGGAAATGAGAAATTGCAGGTCTATAAAGAATACTGGGAAAAGGAAAAAAGTCAGACTCCCTTTCAATTGTTAAAGCTTGCCTAAGCAGACAAACTTCTTAAGTCACTGTTATGTTATATTGAAAGTAGATGGGCTGTTGAGCTGGTTCAGTAGGTAAAGGAGCTTGTCAGCAAACCTGACAACCTGAGACAGATTCCAAGGACCCACACGGGGAAGGAGAGAGCAGACTTCACAAGTACAATGTGGCATATGCACGCCACACCCATACACATGCACAAACCAACAACATGTAATTACAGTATTAAAAGGGAAAGCAGAGGCGCACAGAAAATGGTACCTGATGTTTGGGTGTTTACTCCTAAGATTCATCTTGTTAAAATAGCTCAGAGCAGTGGTTGTCATTTGGAATCTAGGATTAGTAGCTAAGACTTTCCTGCTCATACTGTTTGCCCACCTTCTACTCTATCACTGCAGAGAACCTTTTCAAGTACTAGCATTACAGTCCATAAGCCACTTTGTGTTGCGTGACACTGTTCCTGGGGGTATGTGACCAAATATGTACTCACAACAGACCAAAGTACAGATACTACCAAAGTTCAGCTTGGTAAACGGATGAGTGTTGTTATGGTTACTTTACAGGGATGTGGGTGAGGGGTTATTTACAGGAGTAGAAATAACTCAGACCAAGTAGAATAACTCATTACCAAGGCTCACTCTGGTATCCTTAATAGCTCAGGAAAGCTGGGACTAGTTCACCGAACAACCTACAAGCAGCTCAACAAATTGGAAAGCATCTTCCAGGCAACTCAGCTGGTCTGAGCATCTTCCAGGCAGCTTAGTGTGTCCCATAGTGTCTCTCAGCAGTCTTTACAGCTTCTATGTGCATGAGGAGGAAGGTCTCTGTATATCAGGTCAGTTTCAGGGACTTCCTGAAGCCTCTGAGCTGTCTACTTCCGGAACATAAGGGACTTCTCTACAGGACAGAATCTTACCTTCTCTTGGAACAGACTGTGTGTTAATAGAGAGATCCCTTCAAAGATGGAGGCTTATCTGGAAGGAGATGATGACACAGGGCCATGCCAAACTGAGTCTCAGTTTTCATCGCTAGCTTTTAGGGAAAAGAGCAAGAGAGGAGACGATTATTTCTAGGTTGTCAGTAAAGTTTAGATCTAAGAGTGTGTGTGTGTGTGTGTGTGTGTGCGTGTGTGTGTGTGTGTGTGTGTGTGTGCGTGTGTGTGTGTGTGTGTGATATACGTGCTTTTACACATTTGTGGCACACGTGTGTGTGGAGACTAGAGGTCAGGTGTCCTCCTCGATCATTTCCTACCTTATCTTTTGAGACGTGGTCTCTTAAAGCCCCTGGAGCTCACTGGGCCAGCTAGATTTGCTGGTCAGCAAACTCCAGAGATCTTCTTCAGGGTTGGAGTTGCTGATACATGGGTGTTTACGTGGGTACTGAGTACTGGAACTCAGTCCTCATGCTTGCTTAGAAGCACTTTAGCCCTGGGAGTAGTCCTGACTTAAAAAGATGCCAAGGGTGTTTACCAGACTGAGTAGAACATGTTTACTATTCTGAATTAAATTAAATATATATATATATATATACATATATACATATATATATAATGCATGTGGCTGTGTAAGATAACTAGATTTTCTTCTATTTCTTCACTGAATCTAATTAGTGTTATCAAAAAGTCAAATCATAGCTGGGCGTGGTGGCGCACGCCTTTAATCCCAGCACTCGGGAGGCAGAGGCAGGCGGATTTCTGAGTTCGAGGCCAGCCTGGTCTACAAAGTGAGTTCCAGGACAGCCAGGGCTACACAGAGAAACCCTGTCTCGAAAAAAACCAAAAAAAAAAAAAAAAAAAGTCAAATCATGAAACAGAAGGGGTAGACTGAGAAGAAAGGAGAGAGGGAGAGAGGAAGAGAGGGACACACACAGACAAAGACACAGAGAGACAGAGACAGAGACTGACTTGCTGTATAATCCAGGCTGGCCCTGAGACTATCCTGTCTCCACCCTTCAAATACCAATTTACAGATGTGTGTCACCACACACGTCAAATTAGCATAAATTAACCAGATTAATTATCTGGCTTTGGTTTTGAGTGTCATAGAGGAGAACTATAACTAACTGAGAGATTAAGTTGTGCTTGGTCCTGTGCCTGTGCCTTGATGCATGTGGTAATTTGAAGAGTTAATGCTGCCGCTGCCCAGCAGATGGCGGTAATCCTCTGCTAGTGAGAGCAGCCCTAAACTACCCCAACCAGGTCATAACCTTAGTGTGGAAGGTGATAGGGAGGCTTGGTTTTGTTTGCTGGTTTTGTTGTTGCTGGTAGAGCTGTTTGGTGTGTTTGGTAGTAGGGATTGAGCCTGAGTCCCTGTGTTGCCAGTCAAATGCTCCACCACAGACCATATCCCCAGCTGATAGGAGATATATACAGGATGAATTATAATTCCTTCCCACTCACACACACTTTGTTTATAAGACACCATTTCATATAGCCCAGTTGGAGAATATATGATCACCTCTTTTATGAATGTTATACTTATGCTGTGGCTAGGAAATATGTCAAGCCCCATTCTATGATAACCTAAGCAGGAAGGGTTATGCCAATCTCTTTCAGAAGTCCATGAGAATATTGCTTAGTGTGAACTGAGATTTTGAATGCATTGGATGTGAGTGTTTCTTTTTAATTTGCCAAATCTTTAGGGTTGATTTACTGTATTCAAAACTACAGGTGCCTCTAGGTGTCTAGAGGTTCTTGTGTATTTTTTCTGGTATTTTGGAGGTGCCTAACTTCCAATTTTCTACTTTATTCATCTCCACTCACCCACCTGCTTACAGAGGCCTGTTCTAGAAGCCATGTCACCTATCCTAAGAGACATCATCTCTCAGCCTCCCTTGCAGAGGTGTCAAGTTGACTGTGTTCTGACCAAATACATGCGAATAGAAATAGAACAGGCGCGGAATAGCACCTGGAAGGACTTTTATTCAGCTTTTGTCCCATTGCCTATAGTTTAGATTGGTAGCTAGAATTCTGTGCCTTGGACTCAAAAGGATTCCTTGAGGAAGAAATCACAGATCAATGACAGCAGAATAGAAAAATACCACTTTGTCCCTGATGGCAGTAAACTTGTAGCTAATGCTAGACATCTTTTATGTAAAATTCTATCTTGCTAAATTATGTGTTATTTTGGTTTTTGAGTAAATGTTACTGAATTTTATATACCTATCTATCTGTACTGGCTGGTTTTGTGTGTCAACTTGACACAGGCTGGAGTTATCACAGAGAAAGGAGCTTCAGTTGAGGAAATGCCTCCATGAGATCCAGCTGTAAGGCATTTTCTCAATTAGTGATCAAGGGGGATGGCCCCTTGTGGGTGGGGCTATCTCTGGGCTGGTAGTCTTGGGTTCTATAAGAAAGCAAGTTGAACATGCCAGGGGAAGCAAGCCAGTAAAGAACATCCCTCCATGGCCTCTGCATCAGCTCCTGCTTCCTGACCTGCTTGAGTTTCAGTCCTGACTTCCTTTGATAATGAACAGGAATGTGGAAGTGTAAGCTGAATAAACCCTTTCCTCCCCAACTTGCTTCTTGGTCATGACGTTTGTGCAGGAATAGAAACCCTGACTAAGTATCTATCTATCTATCTATCTATCTATCTATCTATCTATCTAAACCCTGACTAAATATCTATCTATCTATCTATCTATCTATCCATCTATCTATCTTTGAGACAAGGTCTCACTATGTGGCCTTGGCTGTCCTGGAACTCACAATGTAGAGCAGTCTCATAGACTGGAGATCTTCCTGTTTCTGCCTTTTGTATGTTGACATTAAAGATGTGTACCACCACACCTCACCATAGCTTTTCCTTAAGATGGGTGTTAGGTATATACAGGGAAGAGGGTCATTTGAGGTTGTGGACTCTTGTGTCTTCTATGATATATGCAGTTGTTGAATCTCTATTGGCCAGGTGTCCCATGTCTATCAGAGCTATCTTCCTTGCATACCGAGCTTCTACTGACCACACTTATGGTTGCAATGTGTAGGCCAGGCAGATTCCCCCACATTCCTAAGATACCCCAGCTTATACCTTCTGAGGTAGCTAATGAAGGGTTCCTCTCAGGTGTGTTGGTTATGTGGAAAAAAGCCATGGTTCTGAAATCTGAATAGGTGGACTTGGTTTCATATTGTTGTTGTTGTTATTTGTTTTATGTAAGTGCACTGTAGCCTTCGTCAGATACACCAGAGGAGGGCATCAGATCTCATTACAGATGGTTGTGAGCCACCATGTGGTTGCTGGGATTTGAATTCAGGACCTTTGGAGGAGCAGTCAGTGCTCTTAACCACTGAGCTGAGCTTAACCACTGAGCTGAGCTTAACCACTGAACTTAACCAGCTGAGAATGCCAAGCACTCTGGCCAACCTCAGAATTCTTCAGTTGTATATCAGTGAGTATCATGGTAGTGACACAGCTCAGGCACAGAATTATCAAGTTCCACATTAATGCCCTTTGATGGGTTCTGCTCTTGGACACTGATGCTGGGAGTGGGGGGGTGGGGAATCACTCACCCCTGTAATGTCACTGCCTGGGCCTAGCTGTTTCCTGCTTATACTTTTTAGCTTGTGAGCATTCAGCTCATGTGCTCTCCACAACCTCCTCCTAGAGCTGTCTGTCACCCTAGCTCTGAGGCAGGTTGAATTCAGGCTGACTGACTGGTAACTCTTCCCTGATCTCAGTTTCAAACAGTAGATTTCGTGTCAGGACGGCACCAGCCACAACCCTCAGAGGTCTGGCAACTCCTCTTCATGGCTGATTGGAGTGGTGAATTGGTTAAATTGTTTGAGCTCCCTCCCAGCAGGTGATTAAGCCTCCAGCCACCCACCCAGAGCTCTCTGGATTTGCAAATGAGACACACAATTGCCAACTAATTTTGATGTCTTGACTAGCTCAATGGTTAGGCATTTCTCTCTTTCTTTCTTTCTTTCTTTCTTTCTTTCTTTCTTTCTTTTCTTTATGTCATTAGTTCATTTACAATTTTTTCTAGTATAAGAGTTCAAGAGTTTAATCCAATTTTTAGATCATCTCTTAAACTTTCTTCATTCTGTTAAAGGGATGAATTAAATATCCTTATTTTTTTAAGTAGCTGGTGTCTTACTATAAAGAAAGGTGCGGCAAATCCAGATCCAAAGTACACGGTCATCATAGCCAGTACCCGCCACTTACTTTCCACTGAAAATGGCAAATTCTTCCCTGGACCCTCCTCATAGTGGCTGTGACAGACCATGGAGGTGGTGAACCTCTGAATACTCTGGTCCAACATGTCGCCGCTGGAAGTTCTGCGAGGGACACAGACACGGAAGGCGGAAGGAATGGCCGTACCATCTAACTCTCCTTTCTTCTGGTTAGGCATTTCTAAACCTCCCTACAGCTAGTACACACTTCCCTCTTGTATTTCTGAGTTAACATCTTTTAAAATCTATATTTCATCTCTGCTACCTCAGACATAATTGGGGGGAGTGGCCCCTAGGGCCACTTTTCCAGTATCTTACTTGTCAGCAGCCTTCCTCTCCATCAAGGTGATTCTCTTCTGTTCTTCTCTTCCTCAGTCAATTGTTTGTGTAATCTAAGAGTCCTGCCTCCAGCCACCTGCCCAGTCATTGGCTGTATGGCAATTCTTTATTACCAATCGAAGCCAGCTGTGGGAAGGGACCTTCAATGTCTGGAAGTGCAGCTTTTGGGAGCCGAATTTAGACAAAGCATTACAACCATTTTCTAACATCCCCATTTTTCTGTCCAAATTAAAAAAAAAAACCTCTTCTCTTAGACATAAATTGAGCACAACCATAACAATTATGTCAATTACAAAGTATGATTAATACTTAACCTCCAGTCCATCCTATTTGTCAATTAGATAAAGTACCCTGTCATCTATCATGACTTAGAGAATTTACAATTCTATACTTGAATTATGTTGTGATTTTAGCTTGCATTACCATCTGAAAACCATTCTTTCAAATCTACATCATCTCTCTCAATGCTAAACAACTTGAGTTTGATTATGAAACTATAACTAGTCTTCAACCCTGTCAGAAATCCCCTATTACTCAAAACATCAGAGCACATATCTTTAGCATTCTGGCCCAGAACCATCTGAGAGACCTTGAAATGAAGCAAGAACTATGAAGGACTGATTTGCTCTGTCTTGGCAGAGCTGAACTGTCAACTCTCCTGCATTGTGTGTCTTTTACTGGACAGTATTTTTGTCTGTAGATGAATGGGGCAATTTTTGTCCAGTGGCTATCTTGCCAAGACTGGAGCAACTCCGTATGGAGGTTTTGATGCTCAATCTCTTC
Organism: Mus caroli; assembly: GCF_978045245.1. Classification (NCBI taxonomy): domain Eukaryota; kingdom Metazoa; phylum Chordata; class Mammalia; order Rodentia; family Muridae; genus Mus; species Mus caroli. The sequence goes on from NW_028227261.1 coordinate 121,338,821, forward strand.
TTTGAACCAAGAAGTGGGTATTGTCAGGAGCAGGCATGTCTCTGATCGGATGATCTTTAATAATGAATTAATATTAAATGTCATATTCTGTGGATTTCTGATGTATTTAAAAACTCTCTATGTAAAGTATATCTGAATTGTTAAACTTTGACTACTCTTAGCTATTTCTATTTGAATATTGTAGAAAGCACCTTAATATAATTAGATCAAAATCTAGTATAACCATGAGTTTACTATCTGGCCCTTAACTTGCGTTATTTAACCATCCTAAACAGTTTGTAATAGCAATTATTAGAAGGACTGGTCTAAGTCTTATATTCTTACTTGAGTTGCATAGGCACAATGCCTATCTAAAAGTAATAATATTAATTTTGTATCAATATAAGAAATTTATACCAATGAAATCCTTAAATCTGCATTAATCTATAAATTCTGTACCAATGTAAAATTGTAACTTCAATTTGTATCAATTATAAAGATTTCTACCAATGTAAGATTGTAACTATATAATGCTTTAAGAATAAATTTAGTAATCCATCCCATCTATTTCCTTCCTGTTCAAAATTATGACCATTTCCAAATTATCCCTTCAAATGACAACTATCTATAATTTATAAAATAACCATAACCAGACATCCAAACCCAAGGGATTGGGATGACAACTCTCCATAACTTCTTCCTGCTGAATAGGGGCAACAAAAATTCTTTAAAGGAGTGGGAAGGGGTAGGAAAATTAGAAAATTTGGTTAGACTTAAGAAAGCTAGATTTAGAATCTGTTAGCCAGTCTTTGCATGCTTAGAAGGCTCAGGACTTGACTGGAATTCTAACTGGATCCGTCTGACTGGAATTCTGACTGGATCTGTCTGACTGGAATTCTGACTGGATCCGTCTGACTGGAATTCTGACTGGATCCGTCTGAGAGGTTAGATGAGCAGAGTCCGTCGGGAATTAGCCAACAGCAATTTCGGAAGCTGTTCTGGAAGCAAGCTCTGGAGGGGGCCTGAACAGCAGGTCGTTTCAACATCCCTGAGGATGAATCTTGCCAAGGCTGTACATTCTGTAATATATGAATCTCATAACGAAAGTTTTAGTACAATTAAGACACTCATATGGATTGTGCAAGGTATACAGATCAGTTAAGGATGAATTTTGTTCCTTGTTTGAGCAGGTGAAAGACAACTATCCTTTTATGCGTTAATTTGATCAATAACCAATTATAGTAAATCTTCATTAGTACCATATGAAGGAGGGCATCAAGAACCTTAAGTATCCCATAACCAACAAGATTTATTGTCTAAATTTAGCTGCAGTTTTGCCTGGAGACACTTTTATGTCTAAGCCAGTTATTGGGCTGTCCCATGTTGAGGAATCAGCAGATCATGTTACCTGTCCTGTTGGATCTTCTCGAATCTGTCTTTTCCATAGCTAAGATCTTCAGGAAATCTTCCTCTGTCATATCTGATCCATATCATCCTGGAAGGGGTCCAAAACTTTTTCCCTTTCCTGTCAACATAAATATAGAGCCTCTCTCCCCAAGTCGTATGTCCTTGGTTTATTAACTGGAAATCATTAAAGGTATAGAATGAATTAAATTAATAGCTTGACCTCTCTCCCAGAGGATTTTTAATATCATAAATACCACCAAACTTATAATCTTCATTTTGGTAATTAAAACAACTCAAAGCCATTAAAGCAATCTCAACAACTATTATCTGTTGGGACAGAGCTCCTCCACTATCTTCTGTTTTGTTCTTACACAGATGATTTTTAATAGTGAGAGCATGGCCTAAGTTTCTATTGTCTGAGATAGGTCAGACTCCCCATCCCCTGCTTTTTGACCTATAATTTAAGATCAAAAGCCTCAATTGTTTGTCTATGTATATTTAAATCCTCCCTTCTATGGAGATTAATATCTTTGTGGGTACATATGTCCCCTTCTCTTTATGTAATTAGAATTAGCATAAGTTTCTTTACCTGTTTTCCCATTTATCCACTGCTCTTTGACCTATAACTTAAGATCAAAAGCCTCAATTATTTATTCATCTGTGTACTTAACGTTAATTAAATCCCTCCTACTTACTGTGTAAGCCTAGTACCAGGCTCTGTTCTTGTCACACCAGGCTGAACAATCCCAGAATTCCTGAATAGACAGAATCCGAGTATTTGCCCTGGGATAGACCTTTTCAAATTTTCTTTAAAGAGTTTTTTTCATTCAATCTCCTGTGTGTGTACCTTTGTTTATCTGTCTGTGGGAGGCAGGCAGCTTCTATTGTCTGCCCCTCTCTGCCTTCCTCAGAGCAGCCAGCTGTCTCTTTGCACAGCAGGAGCTCCCAGCACCTCTGAGCTCGAGCTCTTTGTGTAGTCCCAAAGCAAGACAAGAGAAATACCCACGTGACTCTGGCAAAATCTGAAGCCTGCTAAGAAACCAATTCTCGCCTCCTCCTAATCTTATATCATGGTGTGTTTGTATTCCATCTGAGAATCTCTAAATAATTTTTAATAGTGAGTTCTATATTTCATCTCTGCTATTCCAGACATAACGGGGGGAGAGGGGGCGGGGGGGGGGAGTGGCCCCTAGGGCCACTTTCCCAGAATCTTACAGGTCGTTGGTGGGCTTTTAAGTCTGTGTCCTTCCCCCAGCCCCCATCATGGAGATTCTCCTCTGTTCTTCTTCCTCTCTGTCCCTTGTCCACATAATCTAAAAGTCCCACCTTCATCTCCATGCCCAGCCATTGACTATATGGCAATTCTTTATTACCAAAGCCAACTGGGGGCAGGGACCCTCAATGTCTGGAAGCAGCTTTTGGAAGCCAAATTAAGACAAAGCATTAGAACCATTTCCCAACAGCTGACCCATGCCGCCTGGCAGAGTCACTGTCTTAACAAGACTCAACTGGATCTGAGGCTAGTCTTACTGGAAGTCTCCTTGCATCAGGACCATTTGGCGCATCCTTTGGAGAAGGCTTCTGTTCCTCTCCTGTCCTGGAGAGCCCAGCCACACTGGGGTAGTGCTCAACTCAGCTCCTTGCTGGTGCATTGCCTGTTGAATGTCACACTTGCCAACTGTCCTGTCACTTTTGTGGGTTTCCCAAAGCTTTCTGTCTCTTCCTCTTTTTGAAATAGAATCCATTTTCTTTTTTTTCTTTCTGATACTGGTATTTCTCTGGCTGGTCACATGGAGGAAGTCAGGCATTTTAACCAGAAGTTTTGAAATATTATCTTTTAAAATAGAAAATTTTTAAAAAGAAAACATTGAGGGAAAAAAATGGAGCTGAGTATACAGCGTGGGCACACTTGTCTGGCACGCACAAAGCCCTAGGTTCACTTCCTAGTATTCCAAAAATAACAGGGAGGGGAGAAGAAGAACAAAGAATTAAAATGTAGGTACAAAGCTTGTTCACAAGCACACAACCAAACACACACACACACACACACACCATAAGCCAAATCTAGAGTACACTTTTCAAAATCCGTATCTCTATCTTATGCAACTTCCCATATCTTTATACATTTACCATGCAAATTCAAATTAAAGAAAAAAAGGGACTCTAAATTGTCTGAGGAGGTACTGGCTGTGTCTGAGCAGGATAAGATTCTTAACTCCAGCTGGACACTGGTGACACCTGGAAAGCAGAAGCAGGAGAATTGATTCAGAAGCCAGCCTGGTCTATAGAGTGAGTTCCAGAACAGCCAGAGCTACACAGAGAAACCCTGTCCCCCAACCAAACCAAACCAAACCAAAAAATCAAAATCAAAAAACAACCTCCCAAATCCCCCAAAACAAAATACCCCCCCAAAACCAAACCAAACCAAATCAAAAATAAGATTCCTAACTCATATTGCTACATTAATAGAGAATACACAAGTTAGAAATTTGTTTTGAAAATGCAGACTTAGGGGGACTGGGAAGCAGTTCAGCAGTGTAGTCTGCCTACTGTGTGCATGGCCTCCCCCCTGCCTACTGTGTGCATGGCCTCCCCCCTGCCTATTGTGTGCATGGCCTCCCCCTATCTACAGTGTGCATGCCCTTCCTTTGATATCAGCAGTGAAGGATTAAAAAAAAAACATCCTCGGGTATAATTTATACCTGTAACCCTTGATATTTAAATATTCTCAGCCATTGCTTAAGCTAAGATAGGAACTATTTGGTGTCAGTGTGTATGTGTTTGTGTGTGTGTGTGTGTGTGTGTGTGTGTGTGTGTGTATGGTGTGTGCATGTCCCATGTTTCATCCTCTACCGCCCAGCAATCAAGCTCCGGGCGTTAAGCTTGGCAGCATGCTAGCTGCTGAGCAGTCTCACTTGACCAGTGAGCACTAAATTTGTAGATGTATTTATTCTCCATGGGCTGCTGTTTGCTGTTTGCTCCTTTGCTTGGAAGCCTCACCAGATGGGACACTCTGGATGGGGAACTCCGCTGGCTGACCTAAAGGGGCTTACCTCAGTCTGTTACTGCTGGATGCTTGTAAGCCCCCGTTTGATGCTATTACCTTCCTGTTGTTACTTGCTCTTGTACTTGGAAGCCTTTGGCGGGGACACTCCTCTTCCTAAGACTCTATTGTGTCGGTGGGCTTCCTAGCTTTCTGCTAGGTTTTAAGTCTCTGATTTGATGATGTTGACCCTGACTAGCTCATAGGCCACCTAGCCTAGCAGACGCTGCAGTGAACAGCTGTCTCAATGAAAGTAGAAGATAAGGACAGCTAGTCACCTGAGGTTCCCTCTAACCTCCACATGTGTACTGTAGCATGTGCATGCCTGCACTTAGTTAGGTGGTCTCACACACACGCACATGCACACGCACACGCACATGCACACGCAGACGGCAAACCAATGCAAGAGTAGTTTAAAGGCCTATATATTGTTTGAGAGCTGTCGTCACTGGTCCTTTTTGTGCTGTTTCCAGCCAGGTTTTTATTTTGTATCAATGGGATGAGGAGCAGCTGACATTCTCCACTCCTGAACTTTAGGAGAGACAGCTTCTCTACCACAATCAAGTGTTTGTGTGTTGGTCATGGAGGATCAGCATAAAGGAGAGGCCTGTCCCTGGATAGGCCTTTGCTGCCCTCATTTCCAGGAATGGCTGTGGCAGGCAGAGCAGCTAGTCTCACTTGGCAGGAGAAAAGGAAGCCAAAAGGAGCTGGAAGTCACAGAGCCTTGGCTAAGGCTTTGAAATAGCTGCCTCCCTTTTGTGGGTCACTGGAGAAAATCTGTACAGAACTTGAAAACAAGTAGTAACAAACTGTGCTGGTTAGTCTTTGGGATTTTGTTTTGTTTTGAATTTTATGTATTCACCATTGCTCTCTTCACCAGAAGAGGGCATCTGATCCCATTACAGATGTGTGTGAGCCACCATGTGGTTGCTGGGAATTGAACTCAGGACCTCTGGGAGAGCAGTCAGTGCTCTTAACCACTAAGCCATCTCTCCAGCCCTGTGCTGGCTAGTTTCATGTCAACCTGACGCAAGCTAGTGTTATCGGAAAGGAGGGGACTTCAGTGAGAAAATATCTCCATGAGTTCTTCCTGTAGGATATTCTCTTAATTAGTGATTGACTGGAAAGAGTCCAGCCCATTGTGGGTGGTGACATCCATCCAGGGCAAGTAGTTCTGAGTTCTAGAAGAAAGCAGGCTGAGCAAGCCATGATGAGCAAGCCAGGAAGCAGCACTCCTCCATGGTCTCTGGATCAGCTTTCCCCTCCAAGCTCCTACCTGGAGTTCTGATTTCTTTCTGTTCAGTAATGGATTAGGATGTAGAAGTGTAAACCAAATAAACCCTTTCTTTCTCCACTTGCTTTAGGTCCTGGTGTTTTTATCACAGTAACCCTAACTAGGACAATATAAGCATGGGTCTGTGAGGTATTTTGTGTTTTCCAGGGTTGCTTTCTCAACTTGAGTTTTTCCTTCCTGGTTTCCTTACCCCTCTGGATGCTTCGCTTCTCCGCTGGGTATAACATTTTGCATAGTCAGTACAGAAAAATGCACTTCCAGTGTGTCTTCTCATCTCCTCTTAGATGTCCTTGTCGCCTTCAGCTAACAGCTTATCCTAGCTTCTGTTAAATTGCTTGCCTCTACAAAGCCCTCGCTCCCCCAGAGCTCCCAAGCAAGATGCCAGGATGTAGTTTCTCCCTTCAAACACCTCGTGCTCTGGACACTCAGCGTTATACTTAGTTCTCAGAATACTTGGATGTGGTCCCAGCAGGCTGGAATAAAGTCTCTCAATTGGCCATAAGCTGTCTGAGTGGTCCTCTCTGGTGATCTATCAGTAACCACCAGACCTGGAGATGCAGAATTTGAGTTTGTCCTGATGTGTTTGGTCTTGCTTTGGTGCAGTACTACCTCATCACGCTCCCTTTCCTCCCTGTTAAAATGGAAGTGTGGATTCTATGCCATCGTAGGTTGGGAGTGTTGGCTTTATAGGGGGTTACAATTAAGAGATTGCCATGAGTCTCAGAAAAGACTTCAAACTTTGGACTTTTTCCTCTTGTTTGTTTGTTTAACTTTACATCCCGCCCACTGCTCCCCTCCTATTGCCCGCCGCTTTTTGTTCCCCTGGTAAGAACACGCTCAGGGCAACCGGAATCTTCTGCAGCACAAACTTTATTGCTTACCCCATCAGGAGCCAGTGGAGAAAAGAGCCAGAGAGAGAGCCAGAGAGAGAGAGAGAGAGATGGCGGAGCCCCCTCCCTTTTATGGAGGACTGTCCTCCGCCTCGGACGTGTCACTCCCTGATTGGCTGCAGCCCATCAGCCAGAGTTGTCGTCACGGGAAAGGCAGAGCACATGGGGTGGGAAACTACCCCAGCGCATGTGCAGATGGTTTGTTTACTACTTAGAACACGGGTGTCAGTGCCATCAGCGCCATCTTGTAATGGCGAATGTGAAGGCGGCTCCTTACATCTCCCCCTTTTCTTTTATATAAGAGCAATAGGCCACCCATATTAATGAGAGTGGAGATAAAGGTCAAATCCCCAGTGTGTAAAATAGGGGCTTTACACAAAACCTCCTCCCAGGCTCATCACCCAAAGGGGTCTTGGTCCGCTCCCGTGTCGTTTTTCCTGGGGGAAGGACACTTGGACACTCAACCTTCTTGAAAGATGACATGTCTCCCTAGAATAGGCTCATATATGCCACAGAGCCCTTCTACTGCAGTGCTTAGCCGTGCAACTCTCTCGGGCTGCTGAAGCACACTCACTCTATCCCGTGCAATGAGACTAGCCTCGTGGGGTGCAAGAGCTGAGTGGCCAGCGACCTATTGCTTAAGCATAGATAACCATATATCAGGGGAAGCACCATGTTCTAGTGCTGCAAGCGCCTGGGAAGTAATCACCATGTCTCTCCTAGTTTGGGCCTTAAGCTTACAGACCAATCAAAGAAGCAACACTAATCCACAGCAAAGAACAGCTCCAAATAATTCCACCCCCACCCATTCTTTAAAGAAGGAAAATGTTGAAAAGATAGTCCTTAGGTCAGGGACAGGTCCAAGTGCGTGGGGCAAGTCTCAATTTTTGAAGGGTCTGTTCAAATTTAGCCGTCCAATTCTGTATCTCCCAATGCTGCTCTCCCTTTGTTGTTGTCGCACTGGACATCACCAAGACGAGGGACATCAGTATGCCCTTGGTCAGTCTGGATTTTTCGGGTGAGTCTTTCTGGTATCGAAAATGGGTTGTCTTCATTCTGTGGAAAAACACAAACAGCTCCCCTGGATCTTATCAAAATAGGATCCGGGCCTTTCCATTTGTTATTTAAAACATCTTTCCATTTAACCATCTCTTTGGGCCTATCTGGCTCTGAACAATGTCGTTCAGCCGCGGTATGGCCATGAGAATCAAGATTTAAAAAATTGAGTGTAAAAAGTGCTGTAGACACAGACACTCTTGGTACTGGGGTAGAGCCTCCTCGACTCCCCCTTTCTGTTTTATTAGATGGAAGTCCAGTCAGGTGGGTCACGTCCATCTGACGGCAGAACTGTTGGAATTTTTGAGATGTATAAGCTGGTCCATTATCAGTCTTAAGTAGTTTGGGTTTTCCCCAAGCACTCCATGCCTTAAGGCAATGTTGAATCACATGTGAGGCCTTTTCTCCGGTTAAAGGAGAGGCAAACATGATGCCAGAGCATGTGTCAATGGACACATGGAGATATTGAAGTTTTCCAAAGGAAGAAACATGTGTAACATCCATTTGCCAGACCTGTAGAGGTCGAATACCGCGTGGGTTAATTCCCACATGAGGAACTGGCAAGAACTCACAGCAGCTTTGACATTGAGTAACAATGTCACGGGCTTCTTTTCTCGTCAAGGAGAAACGGTGGCGTAATGTTTCAGCCGTCACATGAAAATTGTTATGAAAATTTCTTGCAGCCTCTACCGGGGATGTTAGGGCAGCAGCCACCACTTTAGTGGCTTTATCTGCCAAATCATTCCCCAGAGCCATGGGGCCAGGTAGGCCTGAATGGGCTCTAACATGAGTAATATAAACAGGAAATCTTCTAGATAACAAAACTAATTGTATCTGCTGAAAAATATTGGCAACTTTACTGGAAGGCTTAATCACTCCAGCCATTTCTAAAAAATTAAGGGGTTCTAAAAAGGTTTTTAAAACTTCTAAAACCACTAAACATTTTACCACTTGAGGTGAATTTTCATTATATTGTTTGGATACTACTTTACCATTAGCCACATAGGCACCTATGCCAGTTTTTGATCCATCAGTATATACCACAACCCCATTTTTAAGTGGGTTTCTTACTGTTATTTGTGGAAACACAACAGATTGATTTTGGACGAACTGTAAAATTGGATGTTTTGGATAATGGTTATCTATTTGTCCTGAAAAGGAGGTAACTAAAACTGCCCAATCATTGGATGTGGCTGCCAAGGTTTGAACCTGTCAAAAGTCCAATCTCTCTGCTCTGGAGTCAAAGCAGCAGCGTTTGCTCGGGCCTGCGTTTGTGCAGCCTCTTGCCATAGAGCTCTCCATTCCATATATTTGCCCGCATTGGGGAGAGCGGCTTTTGCAATCATTTGCCAGTCGGCAGGAGTTAGTGCCATGCCGGCAAGTCTGTCTAACTGCACCAAAGTAAAATTAGCATTGGCTCCATATTTACGGACCAATTCAGCAAGCTCTTTCATCTGTATATACTCTACTGGAGCGTGGACACACCCACCCTCGGCTCCTTCAAGGACCGGAAATGCCTGTTGCATCTTCCTTTGTTCCTCTCTTGGAATGAACGAGTCTGCGCACTGCTGCTCTGCACACAGCCGACGCACTATGCAGGGCGGGGGCTCCGCATAGGGCGGAGGTGCACTATGACCCTGAAGCCGACTGCCCTGAGGCCAAGCAGCAAGCTGGCCTTTGCCAGCCGCTTTTGGCTTTTTTCTTGACTTAAAAGCTCGAATTTCTCTCTCATAACGAGCTGCTCCCTCCTCCAAGTCTGTTTCCTCAGAAGGGCTAATTTCTTTATCTGATTCACAGCTACTAAGAACTGGCTCTTTAAACTCATCTCTTTTCTCCTCTTTCCTTCTAATCTCTCCCCAGGTATTTTTCCCTGACATTAACTTTTCTTTTTTCCTTTGTTTTCTCTCCTCTTTCCTTCTAATCTCTCCCCAGGTATTCTTCCCTGACATTAACTTTTCCTCGGGTTCAAGACCCGTGGAAAGGCCTGTATACTTATTTCGCGCGCCATGCTTTCTCTTTTTTCCTGCTCTCTCTCCCCGCTTTACTTCTGATAGACTGTCTTGAATTTTGTCCAGAATTCTCCACCCTGTCTTAACTGCTTGTTGACATATGAAAAGAAATAAAAGGGCTTTTAACACTAGAGAAAGTTCAAGACCAGACATACCTTGTAAAGCTGTAACAAACGCGCATCCGTTCCCCAGCTGAAGAGTTCTGAATCTACGTCGGATCCTTCTCAACAGTCTGTTTCCGGGAACACTTCATTAACCGCTCCTTCCCCGTGATGCAGTAGCTCGCGGGTTCCGGCACCATTTATTGCCCGCGCTTTACTTACCCCTGGTAAGAACACGCTCAGGGCAACCGGAATCTTCTGCAGCACAAACTTTATTGCTTACCCCATCAGGAGCCAGTGGAGAAAAGAGCCAGAGAGAGAGCCAGAGAGAGAGAGAGAGAGATGGCGGAGCCCCCTCCCTTTTATGGAGGACTGTCCTCCGCCTCGGACGTGTCACTCCCTGATTGGCTGCAGCCCATCAGCCAGAGTTGTCGTCACGGGAAAGGCAGAGCACATGGGGTGGGAAACTACCCCAGCGCATGTGCAGATGGTTTGTTTACTACTTAGAACACGGGTGTCAGTGCCATCAGCGCCATCTTGTAATGGCGAATGTGAAGGCGGCTCCTTACACCCTCCCAGTCTCCCCCTCCCACAGTTCTTCCCCCTCCCTCCCTCCCCTTCTCCTCTTTGGACTTTTAAACAGTGTTAAGACTGTGGTAAACTGCAGGGACTTTGAACTTGAACTGAATGTGGTTTTGTATTATAATACGGCTACAACTCTATGGGGATGTGGTAGTGGGATGTGTGGCTTGAATGAGACCGGCTCCCCTAGGCTAATGTTTGAATGTTTGGTCCCCTGGGAATCAAACTGTTTGATAGGATTAGAAGAATTAAGAGGTGTGGCCTTGTTGGAGGAAGTAGTCACTGGGGGGTGGGCTTTGAGATTCCAAAAGCCCATGCTAGGCCCAGTGTCTTCCAGCCTGTGGATCAGGATGTAGCTGTCTCCAGAACCAAGCATTCTACCATGCTCTCTACTATGATGATAATGGACTAAACCTCTAAAACTGTAAGCAAGCCCCCACTTAAATACTTTCTAAGAGTTGCCTTGGTTACAGTGTCTCTTCACGGAATGAGAACAGTGACTAAGACCTCTTCCACCCCTAATCAAAGTTCACCTTTCTTCCGACCTGCCCCCTTAAGTCTTTCTTCTGACCTGCCCCCTTAGGTCTTTCTTCTGACCTGCCCCCTTAGGTCTTTCTTCTGACCTGCCCCCTTAGGTCTTTCTTCTGACCTGCCCCCTTAGGTCTTTCTTCCGACCTGCCCCTTTAGGGCTTTCTTCCGCCCCCAATGTTTGGAAACATTTTATTAACTATTTTGTTTTGGGTGACATGACTGTATTTTCTCCATGAGTCACATCGTTTCCTCTCCTTCTACACACTGTTCCCCACCAGGATTTCCCATTGCCTTTACTCTCCCCTTAAATCCTTTCCCCCATCCCATCCCACTGTTTGTGATCTCATGTAGGTCACGTTTTGTTGGTCTGTGTTGGGGATTTCAAAACAGGATTATTTTTATCCTACCCAAAGAATATAAACCATGCTGAAGCCTGTCATTTGTCAAAAGGAGGTCTGAATCTGAAAGCTGAAATAATATATAGTATGATGTGGGTGGTATTTCAGCTGTTTTCCGAAGTAACTAAACTCCCCCTCCCTTTATTCCAATAAAGTATCCATTTATCAGAAATTTCCTGTTTCAACGTTATTATCCCCAGTGAAGGGAGGTTGTTTTGTGAGTAGCCTGGGAAGAAAAACGTATTTATGCTTTAAAACTATACATTATGTAGAACTATTTCTATTCGCCTTTAGTTCCTTCCCTCCAAAAGGGAAACAAAACAAAACAAGAAACAAACAAACAAAAAACCAAAACCCAACCAGCCCCCTCCACAAAAACCTCACTTAATAGTACATTCTGTATTTTTAACTCCAGTCCCAGGTAAAGGAAGAGAGGTTTTTGTTTTGTTTTGTTTTTTAAAGTGACCTGAGTGGTATCATAGATAGTGTAGACAGTTGTATGTAGAATAATTAAAAGATACTGAGTTAAAAAAAAAATACTGAGTTGCCTGGCATTCAAGAATGCCACCTCCAACCCAGCTTTAGGAAGATATTCTTGAGCTGGGAAGATGGCTCAAAATGTAAAATCACTGCTCTGCAAGTACAAGTTCAAATCCCCAGGGCCCATGTAAAACGCTGGATATGGCTGTGGAATACTACCATGAGAGTCAAGAAGAATAATTAGCCAAAAGTATTTACTGCCACAGAGGAAGGCTGTCCAGTCAGTGTTCTGTGGCTAGGAAGAGACACTGTGTCTACGCCAGATCTTATAAAAGAAAAGCATTTACTGGGGCTGTCTTACAGTTAGTTTCATAGGTATGATCCATTTATCATCATGACAGGGAATATGGAGTCATGTAGGCAGACATGGTGCTAGAGAAGTACCTCAATGTTTTACATCCAATCCAGAGGCAGCAGGAAGAGAAAGACACTGGGTCTGGCTTGGGCTTTTAACCCACCGCACCCCCCAGGGACATACTTCCTCCAACAAGGTCACACCTAATCCCTTTCCAGTAGTGTCTTTCTCCAGTGATCATGCATTCAAATATAGGAGTCTACAGGGACCATTCTTATTCAAACCACCACAAGGGATATATGATATATGCTGTTAGGTGCTAGAAAATGGAACAAAAAAAAAAGTATGAAGACTGAAGAGAAGATACAATTTATTAAAGAGATCCAAGAATACAAATCACCATGCACAAGAAATCCATGATGTCAAAAGTAGAAACTGAATACATGTATGTATGTGTGGGCAGACTACGCAGGAGGAACCCAGCCCAGAGTTACCTATCTTTCCACCACATCAGATGACAACAGTTCTACTTTGTAGCAAGCAACCTAAATAACAGCTTGTCTCTAAAGTTTATACACAAGCCTGTGTGTAGCTGTCTAATGAGAACAAATAGGATTTCCACTGCTATTGGCAGAGCTCTGCTGTAAAAATTTATTGAAGATGAATGATTGTGTCCATTGTGATAAAAATAGATGCATTTATGAATTCAGATGTCACAAGCAATCAAGTGTAGTGGTTAAATGTTGTCTTTTGTGGAATGCTGTGCCCAGTACTTAGTGAGTTGTGTAATCTTGGATACCCATCTGTAAATTGAAGATAATAGTCACATTAATAACCTCATAGGTTGGGATGAGAACTAGGTATTAACATTTAAAACATCCAGAAAAGCACTTGGTTCAGAGTGAGTGATCTTATTATTTTGACATTATTCTGGCTTTTAGCCAGTTCACTGAGCAAAATAATCTGGAGTCTCATAGATGCTGGAGGAATCCTGTAAGGAGTTACAAGAGTAAAGTTAAGAAAATGACGGTGGGGCTGGAGGTCCAGGGTTCAGTTCCTATTCACCCAGAGGGTGGCTCGCAATCATGTGTAACTCCTTTCAGGCGATCTAATGCCCTCTTCTGACCTCCTCAGGCACCAGACTCAGTTTTTTTCACGTTAGAGTGTGACCTGGACTCTGGCGTTGTTAGGGTATAAACTAGTAAAAATTGATTACAATCTGTCTTTCTCTTCTCTCCATTCCTTCCACTTCCCTCGAGTTTACTCTGTATAGCCCTGGCTGTCCTGGAACTCACTTTGTAGACCAAGCTGGCCTTGAACTCAGAGATCCACCTGCCTCTGCCTCCCAAGTGCTGGGATTAAAGGCGTGCACTCCTTTTTTAAAAATATAGTATCTTATTTGACCTAGTTGTGGCCATTTAAGAGAGGGTAGAATAGGAAGAACACGCAGAAGCTTTTAATACAAGAAAACCTCAGACTACTAATTATTGGGTGTGTCTCATCAATAACAATTTCTGAACTTGTATCACTCTGGAGGAAAAGGAGAGTATGACTTCTTAAATTTCCTCATCGGGTAACTTTAGACCCGTTATGAACACGAGCTGTGCACATCATGTTACTTGGGCTTGTCGTCAATCAAAATTTTGGATAAAACTTGTCCTATACAATTCCTCTTCATAGGAGTTGACGCCCCAGCTCCAGGCCGAGCCTTGGGGGAGGAGCTACAGGGCAACTCCTGGCCTGGGGGGTTAAATTAGAGTTAGGGTGGTGTTGTACGGGGGGGGCGAGCGCGGGGCGCTGGTCGCCGAAGTCGCCGAGGGCGGCCGAGGACTGATTAGGACAGCCGAGCGGTGCGGACTGCCAAGGGCTGCCGAGGCGCCTAGCCTTGCGGAGGACTGCCAAGGACAGCTAAGCGTTGCCAAGGGCAGCCAAGCACTGCCAAGGTGCCGCCGAGCGTTGCTTAGGACTGGCAAGGACTGCCGAGCGGCGCCGAGCGTTGCCGAAGTCAGATAACACAGCGGAGCGGCGCCGAGCCTCGCAGAGGGCGGACGAGGAGAGACCGCAGCACGCCCGCGCCATGGGTCCGGTGGTGGAGCGGCCGGCCGAACCCGGCACGAGCAGCGCCGCCGAGCTGGAGCTGCTGAAGCGGCGAGCGGCCGAGCGCATCGACGAGGCGGCCGAGCGCCTGGGCGCGCTGAGCCGCGCCATCTGGAGCGCGCCGGAGCTGGCCTACGAAGAGCACCGCGCGCACGGCGAGCTCACGCGCTTCTTCGAGTGCGAGCCGCCGGCTGCCTCGTGGGCGGTGCAGCCGCACTTCGGGCTCCCCACGGCCTTCCGTGCCGAGTGGGCGCCGCCGGAGTCCGCGGCGGGACCCCGCGCGCTGCAGGTGGCCTTCTTGTGCGAGTACGACGCGCTGCCAGCCCTGGGCCACGCCTGCGGCCACAACCTCATCGCCGAGGTCGGGGTGGCTGCGGCGCTCGGCCTGCGGGCTGCGCTGGAGAGCATCGCTGCGCCGCCGCCGGTCAAGGTGAGCCACGCCGGGCCAGCGCCGGGTGTGCCGGATCCAGCCCGGAGTGCCAGACCAGTCGGAGTACCAGACCGGTTATTTTTGGTGGCAGACAGCTGCAGTTTGCTCACTGGGTCGTGTGCTATCTGGAGGAAATAAATGGAGACTTAACAAACAAAAGATTTTGATTTGAATAATTGGTATTTGTATAGTAAATTTCAGTGTTTAGAACTACCAGGCTGCCAAACCTCTAAAGAGCAGAACTAACGGAGAAGCCAACAAAACATTTACTACGTAGATAGGTTCATATTTAAGTGTACATTTTATTTCATATTAAACAGGCGTCTAGGTTCTTTAAGCAGGAGAATGTCGTGCATGTCTGTCTTGGGCAGGTCTGATCTTGTGTTTACTCTTTCGGATGGTGTATTTAATTCTGTGAGCCAAGAACCAACCATATTTCACAACTCGGCCCGGTTCACCCGCCAGTAGCAGTAATGTAATCCTCTGCAACAAACAGTTCATTTCTTGTGGCCCTTTCCCTTCTCTTTTATGCCTCTAGGTTTCTGTGTAGTTTGGGGAGGAGGACCGTGAGACCCTGGACCAACTTAGAAAAGTTCTCAGCGGTTGGCAATGAGCCCAGTAGATTCAGAGAGGCCTAGTGGCCAGGAGTGGTGGTGCATGCCAGGCGGAGCTCTGTGAGTTCGAGGTCAGCCTAGTCTATCTGAGCTCCACGACAGTCAGGATTACATAGAGAGACCCTGTCTTACCCCCTCCCTCAAAAAGCAGCTTAACTTAAGATACATTATAAATTTAAAAATAAATAAAGCCAGACTTTGAGAAGTATACCAACTTCAAATTTCAAGTGGTTGTTCTCAGCAACGTTCCTCTCTTACCAGAAAATGGAATATGAGTGGATTCCCTTTGCAAGCAAAGCCTTTTTAAAAACCTCATCTTGTTTCATTGTATTTTTATACCTGACCTTAACAATACATTAACCTTATGTAGAGGATGTGCCTTTGCTTTTTAAAAATTGCTTGAAGAAGTTAAGCTTAAGTATCAAAGTAAAAGGTTTATTCTGTCAAGTTCTCTTTTGTTTGATTAGGTGTTTGGTGACCCTTAAGTCTTCCTGGTTGAACTGGTGAAATCGAATTAGTAAGTTTGTGTAATAGTTGGCGGTTTCTAACCATAGCACTGAGGTTGTTTAAGGCTCGTCAATGAAAGGTTAATGAGTTAAGACTTTTAAAGTGGTTTCTCAGTGAGGAGTCAGTTTCAACCAGGAGAGCTCTGTAAGCTCTGGAGACTTGCTGTGTAACCCGGGAAGCCTGTAGCCTGCCTGGAATGATGCAGACTGCTTACTACCTCGCAGGCTTCTTGTGAGGGTAACAGACAGGCCACTTGCAAGATCCTTATCAGTAAAGCTTATGACTGATTATGCCTGTCATACACATACATTAACAGGCTTAGCCACGAAGAAACTTTAACAGATAAGTCCTAGCAAGTGTTGAAGTACATATACTTCTACTTCTTTTGGTTTTTGTTATGACTTAGGTGGAGTATAAAATTGGGGGAATTTTCCTATAGCACTTCTAGCATGCATTTATACCAGATTACTATAACAATACATATTAAATTTTATGATTCTGTACCATATATTTTAATTCATGGTATAAATGTCAGACTATAACTTCTCTTCAGGGGTTAAGGACTTAAGTGTATATCCTGAATACATATGCGCTAAAACCCATGTAATGTTTCCTGCTAGGAATCTCTTTGCTAACATCTGCATTTCCTTGTAGGTGATTGTCCTGGGAACCCCTGCAGAAGAAGATGGTGGTGGCAAAATTGATCTAATTGAAGCAGGTGCCTTCGAAAACCTTGATGTTGTTTTTATGGCTCATCCCTCTCAGGAGAACGCTGCCTATCTCCCGGATGTGGCCGAGCACGAGTGAGTATTCACACTGAGGATAATTCCTTAGTGGGCAACAGACTGCAGAATAATCAAAGCTAGGCCAAAAGCATTTGTCATGCGTGCCTAGCGACCGACCAGAGTTCAATCCTCAGAACCCACATCACATCAGAGAGAATAAAGTTGTCTTTTGATCTCCACAGGTATCCCATTGCACGCACCACCCCCCAATCCCCTACCACATACACAGACATAATTAGGAAAAGGAAGGTAAGCCAGGCACTAAACCTCTGCATTCATACATTTCAAATGTTAAATGAACTACGCACCTCTAATCTCATTACTCAGGAGGTTAAGGCAGGAAGAGTGTAAGGCCAGTGTAGACTGCACAGAAGACCCTGGGAACTGGGCGGTAAGGATGTGAGGTTTGCTTTACAGCCTCCCTTCTGATCGTGATTTGTTATTATGGTCATAATTGAACTATTAAAGGAGTATCAAACCCTTGTGTTCTCTTTTGAACTTAACCTGGCTCCTGGAGAACAGCTGTGCTTTGGTAAGGACTTGTCTTTACAAGGGACAGTTTTGTTAAGACGAAAGGAAAGCTCTTCTTCATGCTGCTTTTAACTGGGTTCTGTGGAGCCGGAGGAGGGTTCTCTTTTGCATCTAGAAGGATGTACCATGCATTCAACTGCTGTGAATTTTTAACCACAAATGACAGTGAGAGTAGGGACAGTTGTGGTATGGTTAATGGTCCTGTCCCCAGGAGCCACTGCTGGGCTGTGTCAGGTAGTTCTGTAGTAGCTGGGAATCTGGGGTGTGATATTAGAACTATCCCTGCAGTGGGCTGGGCTCAAGAATTTCACTTCTCTGAGCCTCACCAGACCTTGTTTTCAAAGGGTAGTCATTTTAATTGTATCTTTCTCCCTTTCTTCCTTCTTCCTTCCATCCAACTATCTATCCATCTACCTGTCTGTCTATCTGTCTGTCTGTCTATCTATCTACTTTTCCAGACAGGGTTTCTGGAAGCCTTGGCTGTCCTGGAACTCACTCTGTAGACCAGGCTGGCCTCGAACTCACAAAGACCTGCCAATCTTTGTCTCCAGAGTACTGGGGTTAAAGTATTGGGATAGCACTGCCCAGCGGTATCTTCATTCGTACCAACTCGGAACTGTTACTGTGAGAGTAGAAACGATTCACTTTGTATGGGGAGGGGAGGGAGATATAATTTTATCTCTGTACTTATGGAAAACATTAGAAGTTACAAATGTCTGCCAGTGCTTCTGGCTGGAAGAGGCCTGCAAACAGTAGGCAGGTTTCCCAGACTATTTGGATTATATTTAGGCCTTGATCTTATATTTGTCTTGATCTTAAAGTCAACCCATTTGGTTCCACATACTCTACCCCTTCAATTAAGGTCTGGTATATAGCACAGGCTTGCCTGGAACTCCCTGTGTAGTTGAGGTTGTCCTTGAACTACCTGCCTCTACTACTGCAGTACTGGGATTGCAAGTGTGTGTGCCCATGTCTTGTTTGTGTGGTGCTGGGAAGTGGATGAGCCTAAGACTTTATACATGTTAGATAAACACTCTGCCATCTGAACTATGTGCCCAGCCCAGCTTGGTTTATTTTGTTTGTTTGTTTGTTTGTTTGTTTGTTAAACAATCTCATATAGCCCAGGCTAGCCTCAGATTTGCCATGTATCTGAAGATGATCTAGACCTTCTGATCCTTTTGCCTCCCCAGTGCTGGAATTACAGGTATACACCACTATGCCTAGTTATATACAAAGTTAGAGATTGAAGCCAGGGCTTCGTGTATGCCAGGCAAGCATTCTACCAGATGAACTCTGATGATATCTACACTACACACACACACACACACACACACACACACACACACACTTTACTGTGTAGCCCTGGCCACCCTGGAACTCAATATGCAGTCTAGGCTGGCTTTGAATTTGTAAAGACCTACCTGGCCCTACCTCCTGAGGGCTGGGATCATCATTAGCATGTATGTGTATGATGAGGGACATCATACACATCATAAGGTGATACGAATGAGGAATCAGAGGACACTGGTGGAATTGGTACCATTATGTGGGCTCCAAGGATCAAGCTTAGGTTTCAGGGTGTGAGACTTGTTTGGCAAACACTTTACCTGCTGAGCTGCCTTAACAGCCCTGCCCCCACCCTGACCCCGGCCTCTTTATCTTACCAGTTTGTCTTAAAAATAATTATATATCAACTAAATAAACTGCTATTTTAAACAAAAACAGGCCTCGTGAAGTTAAAATACTACTATTGACATAAAAGATCCATTAACGTTCTTTTTCCTGTCTACTGTTCTTTAGCTATGGGTCTAAACTTTGTGTTTTATATAGCCTAAGAATTTGACAACCTTTAACTTTTTTTTTTTTTTTTTTGGTTTTTCGAGACAGGGTTTCTCTGTATAGCCCTGGTTGTCCTGGAACTCAGTTTGTAGACCAGGCTGCCCTGGAACTCAGAAATCCTCCTGTTAATCGTGTGTGTGTGTGTGTGTGTGTGTACATGCACAAGTGTTTTCCATAATACTCACTATGGTAGCCAGAGAACATCTCGTAGAGGTCGATGTCTCCTTCTACCTCGTGAGTCCCGAGGATCAAACTCAGGTTTTCATGCTTAGCGCCAAGTATCTACCTGCTAAGCCATCTTGTTAGCCCTTGATAACTATTTATGTAGTAGAATAATAATTCATAAAGTTTAAAAATATTACTGATAATAACCTTTTTGTAACATTAAGAAAATTTTGGTCAGAAATAGCTGACAGTGTCAGGATACCATATAAAGTTGTGTTAATTGGATTTTTCATCCCAATGTATTTTAATTGTTTTCTCTTTCCTTGACCTTCAGACAGGGTCTCACTATATAATCCTAACCGGCCTTGAGCTCAGAGATCTGCTTGCCTCTGCTTTCTGAGTGCAGAGCCAGCACTCGCAGCTGGCCTTTTAAAGACAGGGTTACCTGAGTTCTTCTTGCAGCTTTTGACACAGGACTGTCACACACAATACTGTCTAAAGGGTATAGGCATGTTTGTGATTCCAACACCTAATACAGTGTTGTGTATTTGCGTGAGCTAAGTTGTTGGGCCATCTCCTTTATCTCTGTGTTTGGATTTTCCTTTCTTTCTTTCATTTTTTTCTGTCTCTCTAGAAATGGAAGACAGAGCCTTCCACATGGTAAGCAGATACTCCCAGGGAACTACATTCTCGTTCCCACATCCCTATGCTTTCGCTACAGATGCTTTTCAAAAACAGTCCAACATGGGGGCTGACAGATGGCTCTGTAGGTAAGAACTGGCACTGCACTTCCATAGAACTTGTTTGGTTCCCACACACATCTGGTGGCTCACAACGTCCTGTAGCTCCAGCTTCAGGGTTCTGATTCGCTCTTCTGGCCTCTTCAGGCTTTACACTCATGTGTACAAACTCTCACACATACACGCACTTGCACACACATGGACTTACACACACACACACACATACACATGTGCACACATACATAGACATGTGCACGCACACGCACATGTGGGTATGCCCCCACACCTCTTCCCAGCTCTGCATTTACATGAACATACTCACACATAAACACATAAGCACATACACAACTAACTGGATTTTCTTATTTTGCTGATACTGGAGAAAGTAATTTGCAGTGGTTTCTTTTGTTTTATTTCCTAGTGTGACTGTGAAGTACTTCGGAAAAGCGTCTCACGCTGCCGCTTACCCTTGGGAGGGTGTGAACGCCTTGGATGCTGCAGTTCTTGCCTATAACAACCTCTCTGTGTTAAGACAGCAGATGAAACCAACCTGGAGAGTTCATGGTATGCACACCAAATATTTGTAGAGTAAACAGTGCTCAGTATGTCAGTGCAGTAAAATCACTTAATACTAGATTTTTTTTTTTTTAAAAAATTGGGGATTGGAAGCTAGGTGGTGGTGTCTCAAATCTTCATTTCCAGCACTTGGGGGCAGAGGCAGATGGATCCCTGAGTTTGAGGCCAGCCTGGTCTACAGAGTGAGTTCCAGGACAGCCAGGGCTACACAGAGAAACCCTGTCTCAAAAAACCAAACAAGCCGGGCGTGGTGGCGCACGTCTTTAATCCCAGCACTCGGGAGGCAGAGGCAGGCAGATTTCTGAGTTCGAGGCCAGCCTGGTCTACAAAGTGAGTTCCAGGACAGCCAGGGCTATACAGAGAAACCCTGTCTCGAAAAACAAAAAAACAAAAAAACAAAAAAAACCAAACAACTACAGCAAAACACCACATCCTCAGAAGGGACCGGAGTGGAACTTTTAATTAGATGACTGGGAATTCAGTTTTTCTTTCTTCTTCCTCCTCCTCTTCCTCCCTTCTTCATTCTCTTGTGTATGTTTAAGATGGGGTATGTAGCTAAGGACTGCCTTGAACTCATGATCTTCCTGTCTCCTCGTAAGTGCTGAGATTACAGAGTTGTGCAACTGGCTGGGATTAGAGTCTCTATATCTCTTTTAGTTATTAATAGGAACAAATATACCCTCATTTTGTGTGGTCCCAAACAAATGTGTGTTTTGATTTTTATAACACCTAGGTGTCTTTGTTCTGCTTTTGTTTCTAGACATGATTGTAGCCAAAGGTCTGAGAAGTGATCGTAGCAGTCTCTAATTGGTATGAAAGTTAGTTCTCCACTGCCAAGTGTCATTTAAAAGGTTCATAGGGTTTTTCAAATATGAGGGTAGTTACAGAGCCTCATGCTATTCTAAAAGATTGGGCCAACCAGTTTTTAAAGTGTCCAGCTGTAATAAAGCCCACAGAGACGAATTTCCTCCAGAAAGTTTAAGGTGCTGTTTGTTTCTTGTTACATAATTCTGTATTTCTTTATAATTTAGATTCTCTTCCTTTTTCTTTCCAGTTCTGGGAATTACACCCAGAATCCTACACATGCGCAGCAAGTGTTCTGTTGTTGAACTTTATCCTCAGCACAAGCTGTAACTCCTGAACATTAAATGGCTTCCTTAGAATAAAGTACATGGGGGCAGTTTTCCCTTACTAGCTGGGAAATAGGACCTCTCGGAGACAGTGTTGTGCAGCATGTCAAAATCCATGTATCAATGAAGCTAAGCAGAAATTATTTTCCCTTTTTTACTGCCTACAAAACTTTCTTTAAAGAAATCATCAAATTTAACTTCAGCAGTTTGGTTCTTTTTGCAGGTATAATAAAAAACGGTGGTGTGAAGCCCAATATCATCCCCTCTTACTCTGAACTAGTCTATTACTTCCGTGCACCCTCCATGAAGGAGCTTCAAGTTCTCACCAAAAAGGCAGAAGATTGCTTCAGAGCTGCGGCTTTGGCTACGGGCTGCAGAGTAAGAGCTTTTCAGAATTAATTATGATCTCAGTTATGTGTGGGCCGTGGCTGTTCGTGTTGCTGCATTAAAGACTACGTTGGTTCTTTCTTCTTGTGGTGAGTTTTAGTTTGTGCTGGTGGTGGTGCTGGAAACCTGTCTCTGCCTTGCCCTCACTGGTGATGTCTTGAATCTGCAGAAGGAGTTGGTTAAATAGTTGATTGACATCCTTTAATGAGTGTTGAAAGTGAAAGCCTTTGATTCTGACATATTTCTTCAGTGTTTACAATAAAGAATACCGTAGGTCACCTTCTCAGACAGCAGTGGGAGTGCTTAGCATAACACCATGCTAGGATCCCTGCCTTTTTTAAAACATCACTTTGTGTACTTCCTACAAAGGGCATTTTGTGACAGTATCTGTATAAGCCACTGGCAAGGGTGTGATATAAATGTGTGTATGGCTTGCTGTGATGGAAGTCAAGACAGACTGAGAGCAAAGGAGAGTTTGTTGTGAAGTCAGAAACATTTCAGTATCAGCTGTGGGGAGAGGTTCAGAGTTACATAAAGTTCAAATACTGTAGAGTCTGGTTGGGGAGACAAGGTCTTAGATGTTGCTTTTAAAGAGACAAGATGTGCGTCTCTTGGCCACTAGAAACATAGTATCTCTGTGGCTCTGTTTCTCAGTGGAAGAATAGGGACAGCGATGTCATTTTTCCAGGTTTCTTGTGAGGGACAGATGGAGTAGCATCTGTGAAGAGATCCCAGCCCGACCTCCCCTTTGTTCTGTCCTTGGTGTAGCCATTGCTCACGTGGTAGTGTTGCTCACGTGGTAGTGTGTCTCAGCAGTTACCCTCAGAGTGTGCACCTTTTGTCTTGAGTAGAATGGACAGTGTTGGGTGGAGCAGAGCAGTTAAGACAGTATCCAGGTGGGGCCTACAGCTTAGCCTGGCGAACTCAAAACCCCGGGTTCAGTTCCCAGTTGGTGGGATGCGAGAAAAGGGTTTCCTGAAATACTGCAGACCTGACTGAGCTTTGAAGGACAAATATACCTCTAGGTACATGAACAATAAAGAGATCTCAGAGGCAGGTAATGTGGTTGGAAAGACAAGAATGCATCAATGCTCATCTTGTGTGGTGCATAGATAAACAGGTGGACAAGTCGTGGGTAAGAGTAATGCTGTCCTCTTAGGCCATTTGCAGACGAGATCGGGCACATTCAGGGTGGTATGGCTGTAGACCCCTTAGGCCGTTTGCAAAGAGATTGAGTGTACGACTGTAAAGCTCCCACAACCCAGGGAACTAAACACTTACTTCCCTATAACTATAAATAATCTGAATATTTATAAGTCAGACACATGAGCTATCATTAGCTAATATCTGCGTATTCACTGAGCGAGGGGTTAGGCGCTGGAGAGATGGCTCAGTCAGCAAAGCTTGCCTTGCAAACTGAGGACCTGAGTTTGATCTCTATAGCCCATTTTTAAAAGGTAGTTGTGCAGTGCGTTCATTATCCCAGCTCTGGGGAGCCAGACACAGGTAGATTTCTGCACCTCGCTAGCCAGGCAGCCTAACTTACTTAGCCGCCCAGCAAAAGGAGAGGCTGGCCCTATCTCAAAACCCAAAGAGCATGGGCTCCGGAGGTCTATCACCTCAGCTTGTTCTCTTATCTTCCATATGCATGCATGTGTGCACTAACAAATGAGAAGGTTGCTGTTGGATTTAAAGCTACGTTTAAGTAGCCTTTCAATAATTTATATTCCGAATAACTGATAAAACGTGTTTGCCATTATTCCTACCTTAGATGCTACCAAAAACAGAAGAAGTTTGATCTCTGCTGTTTGATGGTTAGCTTTTTTGCTTACTGAAAACAAAACCTGTTAAGTGCATTTACACCGTCACATAGAGGCTGCTTCTGTGTCTTCATGTAACACCAGTAAGCAAGGCCATCGTGAGTCCGCTTACTGAAATGTCTGTATTCAAAGGATCCCTTTGAAACAAGGCTGAGAGATGTTAGGGACAGTTCTGTGTTAAGCGTGTTGACTTGTAAAAATGGGAGACTGAAATCTAGAGCAATAGCTATCAGAGTGGTTCGGAACCACCGGCATCAGAATGCCTGAGAGGTTCGGGTTCTAAAACGGAAGTTTCTGGGCACTCCCTATACCGTTTTTTAGGTGACTGAAGTTGATACTTGCTGGCCAGGGTAGAATTTAGGAACTCTGACTTTATAATGCACTTTTTTATTTTAAAGGTAAGAGATTCGTGAGAGTTTATGTCTGGGATGGAAAGTGCCCTCCCTGAAACCATTTCCTGTTAGAAACCATCACTGTTTTGGACTTAGTGGATTTGAGTTTTTAATCTCAAGCTTTGTAATTTTTTTTAATTAGGTAGACATTGAAAGTGAAGCACACGATTATTACAATGTCATTCCCAATAAGACCCTGTGCAGTGCGTATATGGAGAACGGGAAGAAACTGGGAATGGAGTTCATTTCAGACGATGCGGTGCTGAATGGCCCTTCAGGTAACTAAGCAATCACAGGCTGAGCTGTTTTAGCAAGAGAAATGACAATTTAGGTTTAACTGCCTTATTAAGAAGCAAGGAGAACTGTCACTGTGTCTTTCAGGCGGGGTCTGGGTGTAGCCCAGACTGGCCTCAAATCCACACAGGGCCAACACTGACCTTGATCCTGCCCGGCCTGCCCCTGTTCCCCAAATGCAGGGACTATAAATCCATGCCACCTCCTGAGGTTTCTTAGATGCTGGGGACTGAACCCAGGCTTCCTGCATGTTGAGGAAGCACTGCCAACCCTAATGATTTTTTAAATGTATCTGAGTATTTTGCCTGTGTGTACGTATACTGTCTGCTTGCCCAGTGCCCTTGGAAGCCAGCACAGGGCATTATGTTCTCTGGAACTTGAGTTTATAGGCAGTTAGGAGCTGCCATAAGGGTGTGGAGAACCAAATCTGGGTGCTCTAATCTGCTGGGATCTAATACCCCCATCTCCCTAATGGTATTTCTAATGATATTTCTTCACACTTAGATTATTGAAAAGAAGCTACTGAACTCTCAGTGAGTGTAGAGTGTCCTATAGTAGTCATTTTTTTAAAATGGTCAGTCTGCTAGGAGGGTTCTAAATATTCTAGTGTTTACATTTAATTCTATTTTTTTTCTTGTGATGCTGGGATCAAACCTTATACATGCTCAGCAAGTGCTCTACCACTAAGCTATGTCTCCAGCCTTTGCTTCTAATCTTTAAGTAAGCTACTAAAATGGGAAACAGGATTTTAATTCATTTCAGCGTATCACAGTAAGCAGGTTATTAAGCGTTTAGTGATCTAGTGCATGTTCGGGTTCTCAGGAGTAACCCACCTTACAGTTTAGCTGTATTTGGGATGTAGTTATTTATTGAGACCAGGTCTTCCCATGAGTTGGCTAGGCTGGCCTTTGCCTTGTGCTTCTCCTGCTTGAGGCTCTCCATTTTTGGGAGTACAGGTATATGTCACCACATCCAGCTTGCGAGAGTTAATGTGTGTGAATGTATGTATGTGCACCGTGCATGGGCAGGAGCCCAGAAGAGATCCTGAGATCCCTTGGAACTAGAGTTTCAGATAATCCTGAGCTTCCATATGGTTGCAGGGAATAAAATCCCAGGTCTTCTGAAAGAGCATAAGCACTCTTAGGCACTTAGCCATCGCTCCATTCCCTGTGTTTAAAGTGTTTGTTTACTATTATGTGAGTACATGATGTGTGTGTGTGTGGTTGTGCATGCGTGTGTGTGTGTATGTGTGTGTGTGTGTGTGATTGTGCATGCCATAGCATGCCTTTAATCCCGTCACTAGGAAGGCAGAGGCAGGTAGATCTTTGTGAGTGCAGGGACAGCTAGGGCTACTACATAGTGAGACCTGTATCAGAAAAAAAGGAAGAGGAGGAGGAGGAGGAAGAGGAGGAGGAAGATTAGCTTTAAATGAAAACAGAAAATGGATGCAAACAGAAAAGATTTTTATGAGAAAACTAAAGTAGATGAAAAGGAAAAAGTAAATGCAGCAGGGTTCAGGAAAGAGGGTAAGAGTTCAGAAACCCCCAGGAAGCCGCTCAGAGACCCCTCCCAGGACATGGTTGGCACAAGGATTGAGGTGGCAGGCTGAGGGTTAGCGGAGAATCTAGTGCTGGCTTCTGCAGCACATGAACTAAATCTGCAGTGAACAATGTGGTCTCTGCAGATGGCAAAGCTTTCCATGGTTTTAATTAAAACTGGAGAAGCCTGTGTAAAATCCATGGGCTATACACACACCTATCCTTCCATGTTCACACACTCACACACATATGTTTTGAGACAGAGTTTTAGTAAGCCAGGCGACTCTTGAAGTTGTTGTATACTTGAGGGTGACCTTGCACTGACCCACTCTACTCCCAAGTGCTGGGATTTTAGGCATAGGGCACCATGTTTGGTTTCTGCAGTCCTGAGCATCAGACCCTGGGCTTCATGTGTGCTCTCGGCAAGTTCTCTTCCAAGCTATATGCCCACGTCAGGGACTGCATTAATGCTAGTATTCTGGTTTGCACAGGGTTGTAGTTTTGTAACATGTCACCATATAGCACTCTCTCTTGGAAATGGTTGACCTTGTAGCTGTGCTTGAGTGTACAGTCTGCTTGCACTTGGACTGTTCTGCTGTCACAGTTAGGGGAGTCAGACATCCTCAGACAAGGACACTTGGAGAACACTTTAGATGAATACACTTGGATCTGAAATGGGGGGTGGGGTGGTAGTGTGGCAACCATATTTCCAGAGCCGGCTTCTTGGTGAGCTCAGTCAAACACACATACCGTACCCCACTGAGTGCTTCCCAGTATACCATACCCCACTGAGTGCTTCCCAGTATACCGTACCCCACTGAGTGCTTAGCCCAGTATACCATACCCCACTGAGTGCTTCCCAGTATACCATACCCCACTGAGTGCTTCCCAGTATACCATACCCCACTGAGTGCTTAGCCCAGTATACCATACCCCACTGAGTGCTTAGCCCAGTATACTGTACCCCACTGAGTGCTTAGCCCAGTATACTGTACCCCACTGAGTGCTTAGCCCAGTATACCGTACCCCACTGAGTGCTTCCCAGTATACTGTACCTCACTGAGTGCTTCCCAGTATACCGCACCCCACTGAGTGCTTCCCAGTATACCATACCCCACTGAGTGCTTAGCCCAGTATACCATACCTCACTGAGTGCTTAGCCCAGTATACCATACCCCACTGAGTGCTTAGCCCAGTATACCATACCCCACTGAGTGCTTAGCCCAGTATACCATACCCCACTTGGTTTCTTCCCAAGTAAAAAGAGAACTCCTCAAGTATAAATGGGAAACCTGAGTGTCTACAGTGTACACAGTACAATCCCAGGCAGGACTCGGGAAGCTGGAGCAGGAGGATCACGAGTTCTAGACTATCCTGTGCTATCAGGCATATCAAGACCCTTTCTAAACAAACAAAAGGACAAAATATAAAATTTTTAAAGTAAATGAGGATGTTTAAGAAGTTCTTACGAGTTTAAAGTAGTTCCCATTGCCGTTGGCTGCATCTGATTTCCTTCTCTTACATCTACCCCTGTGTGGGTTAACTGCCAGAGCTTAACCTATCAGGATTCAGTAAGTAGCCATTGAGTTAGCATAACGCTTTGCTTTTATTATGATTAAGTGAACACATGTTAGCATGTGTCTTGTAACAAGCTGGACATGTGGTAATTTACAATACCATTTCTTAACTAATGTATTAGGAGAGAGACATTGGCCAAATAACCCCATAGGAAGTAAGCTGAAACTGAAAACTTACTACTGTGAGCGGCTCCATAGAGAAGCTGACCTTCCCAGGCTTGCTCAGGGAGTGGTAGACAGGGAACAGTAGGGCCGGGATGAGGCTCAGAGGGTGGCTCAGTCCCTAGCATGCCTGAAGCCCTGGTTCCACCCCCAGCATTGCATAACCCAGGTATAGTGGTACCAGTGTAATTCCAGTGCCTGGAAGAGAGAGGCTGGATGATCAGAGGTTCAAGGTCATCACATACTGAGTTTGAGGCTATCCACATAATACCTTGCCTTTAAAAAAGAAAGGAAGAAAGAGAAATTGAAAAACTAAAGAATGATATATGCTGAAGTCCCGTTGCCTGGCAGAGCATGGTAGATGCCTAGAGCAGTTGGCATAGAGGATTAGTGGAGCTGTCGGCATGAGCTGTCAGCAGGTTAGAGAGATGAATGGAGGAAAGTATGATTCTGAGCTATATGGGAGGTGGTGTGAATAGTTGGCATGCAGCAGAACAGATGATAATGAATCTGATCTAGCCAGGTTGAGTCTACGTGTAAGACATCGAGGAAGAACTATCAGGTGGGCAATAGGATTATAAGCAAAGGGTTGGAGAAGAACTAAGAGTACACTTTGAGTTGCTAATTTGAAACAATAAATAGAGAAACATCTGAGAATATGGAATGAAAAGAGGAAAGGACTGGCATCAAGTCTCAAGGAACCAGTCGGGAGAGGGGTCTGTAGCCCTGGGACAGAGGAGGAGCCATCAGGGTTCCCAGTGCGGTGCTAGAGGGGCTGGCTTTAGGGCTGGGCAGGGACAGGTCTGGAGATCCATGTTAGAGCAGCTTAGCCAATGCAGAGGTGGGAGTAAGTGCCTCTCCTGGAAGCTTGCTCAGGAACCAAGACTGAGCACAGGATTCTAGTTACAACTTCACCATTCAGGGTACTTAACCAAACACCCCTTTCTTCCCTTTTGTGTTCCAAGGCTCTACTGATTTTGGAAATGTCAGTTTCGTGGTTCCTGGGATTCACCCTTATTTTTACATTGGGACTGATGCCTTGAATCACACAGAGCAGTACACAGAAGCTGCAGGTGAGCGCCAGCTGTGAGTACCCGGGGTTCGCTTCCTCTTCCTGCTCAGTGCTGCTCTTTAGCCTGTTCTCCCATATAATCACTTCAGAAAACACTGTGTTGTGCTCAGAGGGTGGAGAGGCAGTTTAGATACTGAGAGGTAGCCTGAGGAGCTAATAAATGTACTTTAATCTAGAGAGAGGTTTTCAATGTGTTTTCTTCACCTCCCAGGATCACAAGCGGCTCAGTTGCACACGCTGCGTACAGCCAAGGCTCTGGCAATGACCGCACTGGATGTCATCTTTAAGCCTGCATTGCTCGAAGGAATCAGGAAGGAGTTTAAATGTAAACTTCAAGAAGAGCAGCTTTTAAATACAGCAGCATAGCAGGAAACCCTAGGGACTGGTCAGGAAACGTTAAGTTTTGTTTGTTTTTTACCTCTCATGTTTTTCAGTGAAAGAGAGCATGCTTGTTTTTCAGTCCTGGTAAGTGAGGACAGATATAGGGAAGAAGACACTAACGCACGTCTAGATTTAGTGGAGTTTGTGATACTTCAGGCGTTGGTGTGTGATAGCATCTATTACGCCAGATGATACCTGATCCTGTAACATCCCATAATGTTTTGTAAGTGTATCTGCTGTATAGTGTTACAAGTCCCGCAGGTTTCAGAAGGTGACACTCATGAACTCTGTGGTTCAGAGTAGGGAATGTCTTCTCGGCAGTTTAAATGGAGGGGGAGATTTGTTTTAAGTCTAACTGTATCTGTTTGGGTCTAAAGAAAAACTTGAAATAAGCATATGCTTGTGGGACACTCCTAGAATCTCCAGTACAAGGAATTAGCTTTACTTTTAACACTTAGAGAAGGGGCGAGGAGGAGCGAAGGGAGTGGTGGAAGAGGGAGAGAGAGAGAGAGAGAGAGAGAGAGAGAGAGAGAGAGAGAGAGAGAGATCTTTGCTTACATGTAATTACTCCAAGAAGTGGCATAGGAACAGTGGACAGTAACAGGAAAAATGGCAGAAAGGCACAGTTGAGGCTTTCTAGCAGGGTAGGGTGTTGTGTGTTGTGTTACAGGAGTTGGCCGTAGTACAGACTGGGTGTGCTCTGTTCTCCAGTGTCCCACACGGTCCCTAGTCCCTAGCAGCCTCATAAGAGTCCCAAAGCCCTGTGCTGGCCCAGTAGTAATGTGAACCCATGGCCTTGGAAAGGAGGCTCCGTAGCTCCTAATGAGACTTAGTTAAGCTTCCTGCGGTTTCTCTGGACTTCCTTTTGTGCCTTCTCTGCTCGCTCCCTGGTTTGTGTCACCACAGCATTTGTAGAACCACAGGAGAGAGTTGTTTTTACAAGGAAGCCAGGATTCGAGCTGGAAACCTGAAACATTTCAGTGGTTGTCAGTAAAATCACTGTCAGTAATACCCTGGTAAGGAGGGAGTCACATAAAATCAGCAGTTCTTCACGATCCTTACTGTAGCACAAGTTTCTTTGGTTTTGGTGGGGCTGAGTTTGAGACAGGTTTTCCCTTCTGCCTGCCTCCTCTCCACTCTCTTCCCTCTGCTGCTGTCTCTCAGATGCTGGGATTACAGGTTCGAGCATGGCACACCTGCTATCTAGATCTAGTGTGAACTTGCTGCACATGATTAAAGTGTGAAGAAGCCAGTAAAACCAACTCATGGGCATTTGAGGAGGCAGTTCAGAGTCTGAAGTGGAAGGACACAGGGAAGTGCATTTGCTTCTGTGGTGGAAGCAAGTCACTTTCCCTCAGTGACACCAGCTGTCACTTAGAAGGGTAGCCATCTTTGACCCTTCCAGCCTCTGATTCCTGTTTGATGTGTACTTTATAACAGGGAGTGGGTATTGGAGGGCTAACATCTGAGAACTGCTCTCTGCTGTTCTCTGGCTTGACATAGGCTGGTGCTTGCTTGATTACTTGCCTTTGTGCAGCTAGTATACTAAGAATAGTTTTGCATTTTAGAGGTTAAAAAAACCCCAAAAAACAAAAAAAAAAACACCATTACCACAAAGCATAAAGTATTTACTGTCTGACCTGTCAGGAAAAAGAAACCTCAGAACCAGTCAATCGGGCAGTTTCTGATTTCTGTTCTCTTGAATTTTCTGGGGAAAGCTTCAAGTCCTGCATTAGAAGCACTTTAGTGTAGATAGGGCTGCCTGACAGAGTGATCAGCACTGTTCCACCCTCTACTTTGTCCTTCTAGACAGAAGCCTGTTTCAGCTCCCCTCACCCTGCCCCACAAGTCCTCCTCAGACTTGCCTCTGCACACCATCAGTTCTGTCTTTGCATAACAACATTGAGAACTCAGTCCTCCATTACACCTTGTGTCTGGATATTCACACCTGAGTTTATCATATTAAATACGAATTTTGTATAAAGAGGGAGTATCAATGAAAACTTGAATCAAAAACTAAGACATGCCAGAGATGTGTTTTTTTTTTAATTGATGGACTTAGTCTCCTAAAAGGCTGTTTTATTAGTTCCTCACATCTTGAGGGATAGGCTTTTTTGCTGATTGATTTAGTTTTGTTTTTTGCAGGGCTGGATATTGAGACCAGGGCTCTAACACAGAGCTGCATCCCCAGCTCCAGGGCAGGGCATTGGTTTCATTTGCTAAAATCTTGACACCATCCTAGAACAGCTGTTGTTATTGATGCTGCCCAGCCTCTGAGAATCGTGTGTGTTCCGTGTCTGGTTTCCTTTTTCTTTCTTTCTTTTTTTTTTTTTTAAGTAAAATTAAATTTGACTGATGTATAAACAGTGTCAGGGTTAGGTAGGTAAGGAAGGGTGTGTTTCTTGTTGGAAGTTGCTGCTGTGATTTTACAATTTGCTGTCTTATTATCCAGTGGTTTACCATCTTGAACCACTTCCACCATGTCCTTACGAATGCCTTGTCCTGGCTGTCACCTGGGAGAGGTTACGTCAACCCATCCTAGAATGAGTAAGCTACACTTAGTGGCTTAAATGTAATTACAATCTGAAATTTATGTTCCTTCACCAGCTTAGTTCTAAGGAAGCTTGAATATGGGACCTGTGCAGTACAGGTGGTAAAGTTATGTTTTCCTAAATGCCTGAGACCAGCAGTGTTTCAGATTTTAGATTTAAAAAAATGTTTTGAAATATTTGCATATATATTATGTAATCAATATATGTATAAACATACAGGGAGGGGGAAGATGGAACCCAGCTAGAGCTATAAAAATCCCTTTGTGTATCACATGGGCCTGCCCTGTGCACACGGCTTGAAGGACGGTGTGCTCAGTGTTTTAGTGTGTCTGAGAGTTAACTGACCTGTGCACAGGAGGCCAGTTGTACAGTTCTCACCTAGGTCGAGCCACTCACGGTTGGATTTCTGGAGCATTTTGGTCAGTCAACCTGGACTGTGAACTAGTAAGTTGCTGTGTATTCTATGATTGTAGCTAATATTTAGCTTGCCTCAAATTTTTTGAGCTGATTTTTAGTCTTAACAAATTCTCCTTATTGGATGAACTACACAGAAAGTTTTTCTTTTCAACCACGTCTCTCTATGACATAAATGTTGGGGTACTTAGGGTAAAGTAGACACTGCATGTGTTTATGAAGATGCAAACAGAAAGAAAGGTGTCGAGTGTTACAGTTGCATTGCTGTTGCTGTTTGTAAGCTGTGCCGTCTCAGCGTTTGAGTGAGTAAATGTTTGCAGACGACTGGAGGAGAGTAAAGGCCCTGTGTGTGGTGCTACGTCCTCCTAGGATTTGGTTCACGCAGACCACGCCAGGGTGGAGGGGCACTGAAAACTGCCCTGGGAGTTTTGGAGGAAGGGCTTCTAAAATACTTAAAAATATGTAAATCACTTCAGTCTGTTTAAACGGAAAAAAGTAATTGAATAGTTGTCTCAAGAGGAATAAAATCTGGAGTGTAAAAAAAAAAAAAAAGAATAGTTGTCTCACTTTATAATATTTTTTAAAGGAAAAAAGAAAACGTTTCCATGGCTTTTGTGTTCTGTGATCTCTCACTTTTTACCTGAAGCAGTTTTCTGTAGCATGTCCCACATCATCAGAGTAACTTGATGGTGGCGATCATCTTTGTGCCCATTAGCAGGCTCCAGTCATCTGTGAGAGGGGATAAACTACCTTGCTACTAACTTAGGCCTTTTGTGCTCTAATGACATAGCTGAGGGTGGTGTGTTCGGGTATATAAGAGGTTAGTATTTTCAAAAACAATCTCTGCTATCGTGATTATAATTATTTTTGTAGTGTTTTAATAGATGCACATTAAAGTTTGTAAAAAAAAATCTAAAATGTCTGTGTGTTTATCTAATAGCAGTTATTTTTAATGAAATATGTAAAAATAGAAATTTCATAAAATAAAGCATAACCACCCAGATACAAGGTTACATACCGTCTTCTTACTCGCCAGGATTGTGGAATTGGTCCTTTCCTTCCTGTGTGAATGTTCTATTTATATAATATGAATTTTAAGACTAAATGTTTAGACTGGACATAGTAATGCACATCTTTAGTCCCAACACTCAAAGGCAGGAGCAGGTGGATCTCTGTGAGTTCAAGGCCAGTCTGGTCCACACAGTGAGTTTCAAGATAGCCAGAGCTACAAAGTGAGATCCTATCCCAAGAAAAAAACAAAACAAAAACAAAACAATAAATTAAACCAAAGTTGAAATGAACGTTTTACTTCTCTCAGAAACTGAGAACTCAGGTATAGTGACAGCCTCACACTTGACTTACATTGTATAGACAGCTCCGTCTTCAATAGACCATAGTTCAGAACAGATGACCGTTCTTACCAAAGCTTAAAGATCTCATATGAGAAAAGCAAGTATCCACGGGCCTTTGTGTGAACCACTGGCTTATAAAATAGAGCTGCCTTAGGGTTTCTGTTGTGATAGGCATCATGAGCCAAAGCAACTCGGGGAGGAAAGGGTTATTAGATAATGTTGGCTTTGTCGTGGGATATCTCATTTTCTCCATCTGTAATGATTGAAGGTTTTGCTGGGTATATTAATTTGGGCATCTGTGGTCTCTTAGAGCCTGCAGAACATCTGTCTAGGCTCTTCTGGCTTTTAGTGTCTCCACTGAGAAGTCAGGTGTAATTCTAATAGGTCTGTCTTTATATATTACTTGGTCTTTTTTCCTTGCAGCTTTTAATATATTCTGTCTTTGTTCTATATGTTTAGTGTTTTGTGTTATTATGTATGCAAGAGGGGGTTTCTATTCTGGTCCAATCTGTAGTGTGTATTGTGCTTCTTTATAGAAGTCTTCCTTAGGTTTGGAAAGCTTTCTTCTATGATTTCTTCTATGATTTGGACACCTGGAGTTTGATAAGGAAGTCAGAAGTACACACTGCAAAAAATAAATCTTCAATAAATGTTGCTGGTCTGATTGGATGTCTGCACATAGAAGAATTCAAATTTATCACCCTGAACAAAAACTCAAGTTCAAATGGATCAAAATGTGGTTATTAGGCACCGTCTCAGTTAGGGTTTTACTGCTGCGAACAGACACCATGACCAAGGCAACTCTTATAAAGGACAACATTTCATAAATAAAATATTTAAATAAAACTTTAGTAAATAAAATTTTAAAAACAGGTATTAAATAAATAATAACCAATCTACAATCCCTAGACCCACAGAGGTTAAATATAAAGGAAGGGACTAGGAGGACACATAGACCTCCTGGGAAAAGGAAATAAAATGAATTTTTTGGGTGGACTGGAGCAGTGAGAAAGGGAGGATCAGATGGGAAGGGGAGAGACATCTTGGATTGAGGGCATTTGAGGGTTGTCATGGAAACCTAGTGCAGTGGAAAATTCCTAAAAATATATGAAAGCAATCCTAACGGGGTCTCCTAATAATGGGGAAGACAGTCTTTACTGGCTATTTCTTGCCGTCAAATGAGACTTCCAATACCAGAACTGGTTGCATTCGATTCAGTTGTTGGTCAAGGAGGTCCCGTGGAGATCCCAAAACAACCCAGGCTATTGCCAAGACAACAGGTTGTTCTCTGTACACTGACAGTGGCATGGGGTGGGGTTCATTGCTGAGGACAACGCCCATACAACTCATTGAACATGGAGAAGTTGAGCTGGTGCCTTCATGGAGCCTTCTCTCCTATGTTCTAGTGTCTGTGATGAGAGAAGGTTCTCTGTAGGCTACCAAAGAGAAACATGGACACTAATCCAGCCACAAAACCTTTGTCCTACAATCTGTCCTGCCTGCAAGATATGCTAAGGTCAGTGGTGGCACTGAACTTGTGGGAGTAACCAACCAAAGTCTGCTTTGACTTAAGGCCCACTCCTCAAGAAGGAAACCCATACCTGACATTGTTTGGGTAACCAAGAACTAGAGGCTAGATAACCCAGAGACCTAGGATCAAACCAAACACTACTGGTCTAAAAAAAAAAAGTAACAATAAAATGATATCCAATGATATTCTGCTATGCTCAAAGATCAGTGCCTTGCTCAGCTATCATCAACGAAGCTTTCTCCTGCAGCAGATGGGAACAAATACAGAGACCCACAGCCAGACATTATGCAGAGAAGGACCTTGGAACACACAGCTCTAAATGGGATGTTGTACTGGCTAGTTTTGTGTCAACTTGACACAGCTGGAGTTATCACAGAGAAAGGAGCTTCAGTTGAGAAAAGTGCCTCCATGAGATCCAGCTGTAAGGCATTTTCTCAATTAGTGATCAAGGGGGAAAGGCCCCTTGTGGGTGGGACCATCTCTGGGCTGGTAGTCTTGGGTTCTATAAGAGAGCAGGCTGAGCAAGCCAGAGGAGGCAAGCCAGTAAAGAACATCCTTCCATGGCCTCTGCATCAGCTCCTGCTTTCTGACCTGCTTGAGTTCCAGTCCTGACTTCCTTTGGTGATGAACAGCAGTATGGAAGTGTAAGCCGAATAAACCCTTTCCTCCCCAACTTGCTTCTTGGTCATGATGTTTGTGCAGGAATAGAAACCCTGACTAAGACAAATTGGTACCAGCAGAGTGGGGTATTCATGTTTTGGGGAGAACTGTGGA
Organism: Mus caroli; assembly: GCF_978045245.1. Classification (NCBI taxonomy): domain Eukaryota; kingdom Metazoa; phylum Chordata; class Mammalia; order Rodentia; family Muridae; genus Mus; species Mus caroli. Next base: position 121,374,606 of record NW_028227261.1, read on the forward strand.
AGGACTTTGGAACTTTGGGCTTGAAGATCCATTCGTTGTGTAAGAGCTCTGTCAGATATCGTGTAGGAGCTTGGAAGATAATGTTGAAAACAGTGCAGAAGATGGAGGTCTGGCTTGTGAGATTTCAGAGGGAAAATTAAAGACTTTTCAGGGCCATTGCTGTTTTGATTGTGAAGATTCTGTGGTTCTGGTTAGCTGAGGCTGAAGAATCAGCTGTGATTAACAAGATACCAGAACTACTAAAGCAAAACTTTGCATTATTGGGACTATTGATGCTGGTTAGCTGGAGCTAAAAAATTAGCGGTGATTAAGAAGAGACCAGCATCACTGAGAAGTTTTTATTTTTTTTTATTTTTTGAGAGCACAGAGGCTGTGTTCCAGAGATAGCCAAGGTTGTACCTTGTGCTGTGGCTAGACTTGTAATGTGTAAGAGTCACCCAGGTGGTACTGGTTTTGAAGGCATGAAGGGATCATGCAGAGCAGCTGAGGCTTGGCACTGTGAGAGGCCATGGAAGGCCATTGGTGAAGGTGCAGCCTCAGTTGCAATTGAAGGCCCAGGACTGAAGGGGTCACGCAGTGTTTTGGAGATGCCAGTACCATGAGATGACCAAGAGCAGCAGCAGTGCTCTTACCCACAGAACTACCTCTCCAGTCCCCAGATTGTTTTTTCTTGTCATTCCCTAAATAATGCAATAGAACTGTGAGAAAATAAATCTCTGTGGATTAAGCCATCCAGTCTGTGGTCTTCACTATAGCAGGTTATCAGGCTAGAAGAGCATTCCACACACTGGCTCAGATGGTCTAGTATCCCAGACAGTGCATAGGGGTTTAGTCGCATGCTCTGGAAACCTAGACTGCTCAGTGGCCCCAGTGCTGAGGAAGAAGACAGTAGCAAACATGTTGACTTTAATGGTAATTGTTTCATAAAATAAAAATGAAAAATCAACCTTTTTAAACCTCACATAGCCCAGGCTTGCCTCCAATCTGCTATAAAGCTAAGACTGGCTTTGAATTCCAGACCCACCCGCTTCTATTTCCCAAGTGTGTGGAAAACCATACTTGGCAAAACAAATAGTCATTTTGAAAATCAATGTTAATTACTTAATTTATCCCTCTAAGTCTACTACTTGAGTTTGATAAAAGCTTTTAATGACCTTTTTATGGGGGGAAATGAGAGACTGTCTTCTAAGTAGGAATTTGCAAATAGTTCTTTTTACGATCAGAATAAAGAGTAGCCATGTATATGATATTATTTAGTATTGATCCATCAAGTTAACTTTGAAATGATGAGGGATATAAGGACATATATGAAGGTAGGTTTCTTAGCACAGGGGATGGTTGCCCCTGGACAGGTCTCTTTGACTACCTCCCTATTTATTCAAAATATGGTCCGCAATGTTAAATTATCATTTATGTTTCTCCTGGGATTCTCTCACTAAAGTCTGAACACAGCCACAAGTAAATGGACCAGGACTTAGTTAAGATGGCTTAGTGGCTGCTGGTAATGTGGTAGATACTGAAGAGATGTCTCTCTGGGGGAAAGACGTGGCCCAGAGAAAATGTCATACTGTTAAATACTGTTTGGGCAGGTTTGGTTGGAGTTGCTATATATCTTCTAGATAAATAATATGAAGGCTTCTATTTTAAAACAATACACCAAATTATAACCCATGGCTGACATCAGTTGCTACTGGGTCGCCTTATCAGGTCTATGGGCTGCTCAGTCTAGAAGATAATTTACTCTCTAGTTCCCAGACAGCACTGACACCCACTGGATGGAAATGAAGATGTCTGTCTGTTTCTTTTGCTTTTTAATGTTACTTTCTCTTAAGAAACAGTTTGCTTCTCATTCTCATGAGTTAGAAACAGCCTCAAGGTTTCTCGAAATGCTGAGTGTGCAGAAGAAATCAATACCTCTTCAAGCCCCTCAGTCAGTGATGACATCACGCTACTGAGAAAAGACTTTATTTTGAAGAAAGCACCTGCTCCGCGGTGGAGAGGCAGGCAACAGTGACTAGAGGACAGGGGAGGAACAGGGTTCTCCAGCTTTGTCACCTCCACAAAACAGACAAATGATACATGTATCCATGTCTCCAGACTTTCTCTGCTTGGGAAATCTCAGCAATTTAAAGAGTGTTTCTTATAAGGAAAGAAATGCACAGCTTGTAAAAAAAAAAAAAGGAGATCCTATGAGCACCACTGCCTTTCATTAAGTACGGGGATGCGAGCAGGTGCAGAGACACTGAAACCTGGCCTTTTATCAGAAGGGGTTTATGGGCCTGTGGGCTCAATGCAAACGCATTTTATTTAGGTACTTCCCAGAGCTACCTAGTCTAAAGAACACAGTCCACTGATGAAGAAACCCCTCTATGTGAACAGTGTCGGGGGCTCCTGAATTGCAACATGTCCATATGTCCTCTGTGCTTTTCCTGGATCTGGGAGCAGCTAATGTCAGGTCTATCATGGCAACTTCCTGCAACACCTAGTATAATGTTGTGTAGAGAACTGATATTTAATAAGTGCAAACAGAGGTGTCTTGTCAGTGAAGCTTTGAATAGTTGAAAAGGGGACAGTGAAAACCCAGGTAGGTGCCAGGATGGCTTTAAACCCTAATTTTCATTTCACAGCAACTTCTGTAGTACATGCTGAGACATACACAATTACAGGCATCTAAGAGAAAATTGACCAGTATATCAGATTGAATAAAATGTAAGCGGCTGGGAAAATGATCCTTGAGTATTTATCAATGGCATGAGTGTTGATCCTCATGCTCACATAGCTGCCTCTCTGGCTCTTCCTCTGCGGAGAGCCCCTCTCGGAGGCCAGGGTCAGCTGCACCATCATCCGGTCAGGTTTCTCTCCGTTCTCAGGCATGTAGCCGCCCAGGTCGTTCACCTCTCCATCACTGTAGCTACTGTCCAGCATCACCCCTCGAGGCTGGGGCAGCCCACAGGTACAGGAGATCTGCAAACACACAGGGGTATGCGAACTGAGGACTGTTGCTCCAAAGCCTGCAGAAGGCCTGCGCATGAAGAGTGTAACCCACGAGCCTCTTAGTGGCTGGATTGCAGGTTGTTGACACCACAGCAGGCACCAAACCCTTGATAGAATGTTTAACAGATGATGTTATTCAGTGTTGGTCATGAAGATGGGGATTGCAAGACAGCACGGTGGGAATAGTAGATGACATTGCTGAAAGAGAGAGGCTCTGTGGTGGTTTGAATATGCTTGGCCCAGGGAGTGGCACTATTTGGAGGTGTGACCTTGTTGGAGTAGGTGTGGCCTTATTGGGAGAAGTGTGTCACTTTGGGTGAGGGCTTTAAGACCCTTGTCCTAGCTGCCTGGAAGCCTAGTGGCCTTCAGATGAAGATGTAGAACTCTCAGCTCCTCCTGCACCATGCCTGCCTGGATGCTGCCATGCTTTTGCCTTGATGATAATGGACTGAACCTCTGAACCTGTAAGCCAACTAAATGTTATCCTTGTAAGTCATGGTGTCTGTTCACAGCAGTCAAACCTTCACCAAGGCAGGCTCTGAGTTGCAAGCTGGGAGAAAGGGAGGGTGGAAGGGAAGATAGCTTAAGAAATGATGGGAGATATGAAGAGAAACTTCCTAGCACGGGTTACTGTTGCCTCTAGAGGAGTCTCTTAGACTTCCTCCATATTTGTTAATAATAATGTTAAATCATCATTTATTCCCCAACTGGGATTCTCTCCCTAAACTAGCGATTGTCAACCTTCCTAAGACTGTGACTCTTTAATTCAATTTCCTATGTTGTGGTGACCGCCAGCCATAAAATTATTTTCATTCTACTTCATAACTGTAATTTCATTGCTTTTATGAATTGTAATGTAGATATCTGTGTTTTTCGATGGTCTTAGGCAATCCATGGCAACCACAGGCTGAGAAGCACTTCAATACATTCTAAACAGACGCACAATTAAATGAACTATGTCTTAATTTGGTTTAGTGGCTGCTGGGATATAGTTGTTGAATTGAATTTCTTCATTGAATGAAAGATCTTACCAGATGGCTGGTAAGATGGCTCAGAGGTTAGGAGCATGATTGCTCTCCCAGAGGACCCTGGTTCAATTCCCAGCACCCACATGGCAGCTCACAACTGTCTGTAATGCCAGTTGCAGGGGACTCGACACTCTGACACAGACATGCAGGCAGGCAAAACACCAATGCACATAAAAGTTTTTTAAAGGAAAAAAAAGAAGATGTGAATGTCAAATACCAAAGCATACATCATTCCATCTGCTCATGACCATGGCTGGAAGTAGGCTGAGGAGAGGGTATCACAGCCACATTTTACAGGAAGGGCTGGACCTACCCACAGGCTCAAAGCTAGCCTGGCACATGTCATGGTAAAGTCACCTTCTCCCGAAGCTTCCGTTCCTTCCGCTCCTGCACCGTGGTCAGGTAGTTGACAGCTGCGTACTCCAGCACGGAGAGGAAGACGAACACAAAGCTGACCCAGAGGTAGATGTCCACGGCTTTGATGTAGGACACTCGGGGCATGGAGGCGTTCACGCCCGTGATGATGGTGGACATGGTCAGCACCGTGGTGATGCCTGCCATAAACCGTGAGAAATAAGCTTGTGCTGGCCTTCACCAGACACTGTAGGCCTCGGCCTCCACGGCCTCAGTCTCTTGTTCTCCCTTGGCCTAGACATTTAGCACCTGTTCCCTTCTTGTGAACATCCTCCTGTCTCTCTAGAGCTGGCTGTCACGAGTCTCTCCCAGGTTCTCTGCCCCTCATGTCCACTTCCTCCTCTGTCCACCTGACATACAGCACCACATCTCATCCTTTCTGCAGAAAGCTCCAGACATTTTAGCACACAGATACTTCTTTCCATTGTTTCAAGAAAGGAGATATAGATACACCCAACCAGGTGGTGAAGCATGGGGTTTATTTTAACACAGTGTCCTTTGTGTCATAAAATTCCTATAATCCTGAGCCTGTCCCTTCAGCCTATAGCCACCCCATGCTGGACAGGTGTGCCTGTCCAGAAGAAGGACGTTGAGTCTCTTGACATCGGTTCTACCAGGATCATTTTATTTATAGGGGGCAGATTTTAATATGGAAGCACACATGTATTTTAGAACAATACTTGTTAGAGTGTGATGGCTAGCAACTGCTAGAGAACAGGGCATCTGCCTTTGGGAAATTGCCCAGGATTTTAAATTAAGCTCAGAACATTTGTTTGGAAACCATTAAATCACAGAGGATTAGGGTTATCCTAAGGGCCAACTCCAAACCATTTCATTGAAGCCTGGTAGGCTGCCCTGTCCCTTGCAGCCTGAGCTGTCTCAGCAGTAGTAATGCCTGTGACTACGTGAGCTCAGTGCTTGGGATGGGGAGAGGGACATATTGAAAATCAGGTCCTGACCGGGCAGCATAGCCCACACACCTTTGATCCCAGCACTCAGGAGGTGGAGGCAGACAGATCTCTGAGTATGAAGCCAGTTGGTCCATAGAGTGAGTTCCAGAACATCCAGGGATAAACAGGGGAACCTTATCTTAACCCCTTCCCCCAGTGCAGGTCCTTACCCAGGAATTCTGTATTACCCAGCTTTCATTTTTAACAACACCCCTCAAAGATTCTAGTGCAAAGGTCCCTTGGGCCTCCCTTTGAGAAACACTGCTACAGAATACATTATACAGACCAGCATGGAAATTATCCAAAGACTAGGAACCCTCAGGACAAGGCTCTTAGAGGACTACAGGTGAGCTGTTTGGATGGACAACCATGAAAGCCTGGACAGATTTACATGTGGCACTTAGATTGTGGGATGCTACTCGAACCAGTACCTTGAAGCATTTCCAAGTTATCCTGTGAAGAGGAGGAGGATGGCGGGAATTACCTGTACTTCCAAACACCTGCAATATACACTTGAGCTTTACCTAAGGGGACTCTAGCAGGCACAGCTCTGCGGTCGATCCAGAAAGACACCCAGGACAGCATGACCATGAGGGTGGCAGGAAAGTAAGTTTGGAGCAAGAAGAAGAAGATGTGACGACGCAGAGTGAAGTTGATATACAGACGGTTGTACCAGCCTGGGGACACAGGGGGAAGAGAGAGCATGCAACATAGCGGCTTGGCTCCTTCAGAAAACAAGTTTCATTTAGAGAACTGTAAGTGTTGCCTAACACACACACACACACACACACACACACTGGAACCATACCTCTAGAGGGGGAATAGGAAGCACACAGTGGTGGTGTCATGTGGTATGAACCCACTACAAGAAATCTTGGTCCCCTTCATCGACACAAAGGGAACCCCTGAGAAAGTCATTTAAAGTCTTGTTTCTCAAAATATGGTCTGGGGCCCATCAACCTCATGGTTACAAGGTTGTTTCTTAGAAGTTCAAATACAGCTCATGGGTAGAGTCCTTGATAGCATGTACAAGTTCCAGAGCTTGATCCCCTCCCCCCTTTCTCCCTCTTCCCTCCCTTCCCTTTCTTCAGACTCCTAAGCCATAGCCCAGACCTACTGGAGCAGAGTCTGTCTGGAACAGCAGCTGCATGTGGTTTGTGTGCATAGTGAAGCTCAAGAAGCACTGACTAACAACCCACCCCCTTTGTTTCTTTTCTTTTTTAATTTTTTGTTTTTGTGAAAGGGTTTTAGGTTGCTCTGACCAGCCTCAAACTCACGATGCAGCTGAGAATGGCCTTGAACTCCTGACATGCCTGGCTCCTTTTGTGGATTTCTAATGGGAAGAAATGTGTTTTGAGGTATAAGCACAGTATATTTTATCTAGACATAGAGTGACAACCAGCGGTCCGTTCAGCTGTACTCTACCTTTGTGTTCTCCATGAAAAGGAGCAAGCATGTGGGAGGAGGATGCCCAGGATTGAGGAGAAATGGGGACTTGGCAGCTATAACTCAGGACCTGGTATAGCCTCAGTCAGTGCATCTCATGGGACATGCCCTTTGGCATCAGCAAGTGATTGTGGAGGGACTTTCTGAAGACTGATGTTACAGGGGTGAGCTGAACTGCCACACTAAACTGGAGTATTAGTGCTAACAGATTAGAAAGTCTAGCATGTGCATACAAGGTGCAAGTCCAGCAAGAGAAACTGCAAAACCTTCTGAAAGGTGACTGGTCAAAACAGTTAAGGGATGGAGAACGGAAACCCTTAGCTGTCTACCGGCATAGGTCAACAGCTGGGGAAGACCTCAGAGCATCATCTCAGGCAACAGGAGGTGACAAGGCCTATACAGACCTTTGACTCATAAAGCCACAACCAGGACCACATGATAAGCAGAGGACACCAGTCTGAATAGGAACTTCTTTGTTGCTAGAGAGGAAAGGCTCTGGTGAGCATTTCAAGAATGCAGGGCCAACTTAGCAAGGCAGTCATCTCAAACAAACCTACTCACATGGCTTTCCTTTGAGCCTTAACCAATATTTGTCTGGGCAGTTGGCTCTGATACATTGGTGGATCAAAAATTGCCTACAAAACTAGTGGCCTTGGAGTCACTAGAACTGGTGATACAGAACCAGAGGGCCAGACTAGATACATAGTATATAATGAGTTCAGGCCAGCCTAGCTCATAGTGTATAATGAGTTCTCCAGACTGGCTACATAGTATGTAATAAGTTCTCCAGCCTGGCTACATAGTATATCATATAATGAATTCTCCAGCTTGGCTACATAGTATATATAATATAAAGAATTCCCCAGCTTGGCTACATAGTGCATATAATATAATGAGTTCCCCAGCTTGGCTACATAGTATACAGCGAGTTCAGGGCAGTATGGATAGTGAAGTGAGACCCTGTCTCAAATGAAACAAGTCACCCCTACCTGATGCATACCACCTACTAGATGTCATTTAGGTCCAGTTTCAAAGGCTTTAGGTCTTCTGTTTCAAACCTTTGAACACTTGACGTGACAACCAAATCACACACTTCCTAAATAGAGCCTGAACCCTCCAGCCAAGATGACTCCTCCCTGAAACTCAACCCATGCTCCGAGCTCACCTGTACTGCTGTAGAAGGCTAGTTTTGTGGTGGTGTGGAATTCTTGAATGAGGAACTGAGAGAGGGAGATCCTCTCATCTGTCTTTAAGGAGTCATTGCCTTTTTTCCAGTACAGCATTAGGTCGTCTTCTGTATAAGCGTCTGGGAAGAAGAGATCCAGTGTCAGGCACCGGGCGGCAGGCAAGCCAGGCCTGCCTGTGGGGCTGTGTGACCTCTGTGTCCTCCATCCCCACACAGACTACTTGGCTGGTTGTAAGATAGTAAGCTGCAATCTAAATAATATGGAAGACAATTCAAAGTCTTCCCAGTTTCTCAAGAATTATCAAAGCAAGGCTCTGATGCTTAAAGGCTGACCATTCCTACAAAAAATCCTCACCCACAATTCTGCTGCAATCACCAGGATACACCAAAATGATGGTGCTGTTTGTAGGGCAGAGATAGTTAAATACTGGCAAGAGATCAGTTTGCCCTATGGGCAGTTCTTTCTTCTCTTGCAAAAGGTAATGATTCATAACCAATGGCCCAGACCACGACTTGCTCTCAGAGCAGCGTGTGTGGCCATTTCCTCAAAATAAGGTGGCAATGACTGTGGCCATCACTCTCCCAGAGGCTGCCAAGTGTCCACTATGCCCCGTTTAGGTGAGACCACTGAGTCTGACAGCACAAGTTCATGTGCTGCTGGACACAACTGAGGTGAAAACCTCTTGGAGCTGCCAGTAGCATCTATGCATGTGTAAGCTGCTCTTCCAAGTGCTCTCTAAGCCTTGACTGTGTGGTAGACGTCTTGTGTCAACTGGCTCAGCTCTGGTACACATGTATCCAGACAGATGCTAAACTTGAAGGTGTTTTATAGCAGTGACTGGCATTTTCAACCAGCAGCCTTTAGGTAAAAGAGATTATCCTGGGGCCTCTGGGAGAGCCTGATCCCAGGAGGTGAACAGCAGGAAGAGCAGAGTTCCTAGGAGAACTTCCACCTGCTACTGAGAGGTGGTTAGAAGGGCTGGTGCCAGGCTGCACCTACTCACAGCTTTCAATTTCCAGGGAGCAGGTCTGTGTGTCCAGGGGAAATCTGCTGAAGTCCATGTTGCACATCGCAGTCACTGTAACTCTAGAAACAAAAGGACAAGTTCTCAGCGCCTGCTGGAGATGGACACAGAATAGTGAAGCACAAGAGAAAAGGCCCTGCTTCCTTTACCCCAGTTCCTAAGCATTAGCATCAGGAAAGACCCTTAGGCACCCCGTGCTCTTTCCGGTCATCTCACGTGTTTATGTTTGACACTGGGATCTGTACAAGGCAAATGAGTATCTCGGCTAACACCAGCACATTCCAAGAATCTGGAGATACAATGTTGTCAATCAGTATAGCATTGTAACACACACATACACACTTTTAAATTATTGTTCAAAAAAAAAAGCATTCTCAAAATAGAAGTATCCAAATATTTGGATAACTACTCAAAATTCACCACTTCTTAGGGATATTAGTACACTTTACTGTTTGCTGTGCCTCTGCTGGGAATGACATCTCCTTTGTCTGTGTAGTAGGAACATCACAGAACAGTGAACTCCTCCCTAACATTGCTAAGTGGTCAAGAACCTGAGACTAGATGGGCCATAGGCCTAGGGGGAAAACCTACTACTGTATTATGCTAAAGGAAGACAGCAATGACAGACCCCTGATGATAGGCTGCTATTCCCATGGTCAGTGCCTCACCCAGACATCATCAGAGAAGCTTGTGGTAGACAGGAACTGAGTCCCACAAACAAGGGGCAGAGAGTGAGAGACCTGGAGCACTTAGCCCTATGCAGAGTGTCGTCTGTATCATACCTTCTCCTCAAGGCTCAGGTATGACGCAGATGACCGGAAGAGGAAAAGGTGATGGATGATGATGGATGACACCAAAGAAACAGTATTTTCCGGACATGACAGAACTGATCTACATATGAATTCACTGTAGAGACTGTAACAGCACACACAAGACCTGCCCAAGCTCAAACCACACAACAATCCCCGAGGAGAAGGGGAAGAGGACAGATTGTCCCACCCCCAGCCAAGAAGCTACTTGCAGTTGATAACTGCTGGGAAAGGAAAATCTATTTTCTCCAAAGGGCGTGTCACTGAGCATGCCAGCCACACCTCAGCGAGGCCGCCTTACCCATGAGGGGTTGTTCAATACAGCATGGTCCATGTGGTTTTGTGCATTTTTGTTTTATTTTGGTAGTTTCTCTCTTATTGGATTTTGTTTGGTTGGTTTGATTTGTATGGGTCTTGTGTTTTGTTTCTTTTGTTCTGTTTTTAGAGAGAGAAAGAACATGAAGTTGGATGGGTAGGAAGTGAGAGGACCTGAGAGAAGCCGGGAGCGGGGAAAGAATATGACTGAAATACATTGTATAGAAAGAAGATTTTTAAAAATAAAAACAAGTAAACAAAGAGAAAAAATTAAGTGTGTGTGTTTAAAGCCGTTGCATGGAGAATGACACGGACACTCAGGAAACGTTCTTCCGGTATCTGAGAACTGTTACCCATCAGCAAGGCAAGTAGGGTATATACATCTTGAACAAGTGAGCAGAGTCCTACACGGTTCTTCCTTGTCTCACTTCTTGCTCATTAACATTAATAAGAGCATCGGTCCGTGCTCATTTGTCATCTGAGCAAGCACATGTGTGCAAATGTTTGCGATGGTCTCACTTTGCAGATCTGTTCTTGATAGCGAAATTACAAAAACTGGTAAAAAGTTTCACAAAAACATAGTAGGAGACCATCTCAGGTTAAGATACTGGGGAATTTTAAGTAAAGAAACATCATAATGTTTTTTATGATGTTTTTTTTTTTTTTTTTTTTTTTTTTTTTTTTTGGTTTTTCGAGACAGGGTTTCTCTGTGTAGCCCTGGCTGTCCTGGCACTCACTTTGTAGACCAGGCTGGCCTCGAACTCAGAAATCCGCCTGCCTCTGCCTCCCGAGTACTGGGATTAAAGGCGTGCGCCACCACGCCCGGCGATGTTTTTTTTTTAATTCACTTGTAAATAACAAGCTTTCCATCTGTCTTAGTTCAGTTTCCCATTGCTGTGAGAAAACACCATGACAGGGGCTGGTGAGATGGCTCAGTGGGTAAGAGCACCCGACTGCTCTTCCAAAGGTCTGGAGTTCAAATCCCAGCAACCACATGGTGGCTCACAACCATCCGTAACAAGATCTGGCGCCCTCTTCTGGAGTGTCTGAAGACAGCTACAGTGTACTTACATATGATAAAGTAAATAAATCTTTAAAAAAAAAAAAAAAAAGAAAAGAAAACACCATGACAAAGCAACACGTGGTAGAAAGAGCTTCTTTGGCTCACAGGCCCAGGTTATCTCCAGCCTGTGGAGAAGTTAGGGTGGCAGGAACTTGAAGCAGCTGATCACAGCCATTCACAGTCAAGAGCAGAGAGCAATACACAAATGCATGTATGCTAGTGTTCAGCTGGCTTTCTCTTCTTATTCCATTCAGGACCCTCATCTCAGGGAAAGATGCTTACCACAACGAGTTGACCTTCCCTTATCCATTCACATAGTTAAGATAATCCCCACAGACCAACCTCATCTAGACAAGTCCTCAGTGAGACTCTTTCCAGATGACTCTAAATCATGTCACGTTGACAATGAAAACCATCATAGCTTCCTTTATCTCAGCAATATTTATAACTTATGTTGTTATATATATAATATATACATATACACATATGTATATGTGTGTAATATATCCATATTAATCACATGTAATATATACAACATATAATGTAAAACATTTAACATACAATGTATAACATAGAATGTATAATATGTAACATATCACATATAGTGTATGTGTATAGTATATACTATGTAGTATATATTATAGTATATAATATAGCATATACTACATAGTATATGTAGTATATAATATGTAGCATGTAATACATAGTGTGTAGTATGTAATAAATCTGTAATATGTGGTATGTGATATATAGTAATATATCACATATATCAGTCACATATCATATATACGATATCACATATATTATGTCATATATACTATATCATATAATAATATATATTACACACAGAGCTCATGTCAAGCATTTGCTTGTTGCTAAATATTTACTAGTATATCAGGGGCTATAGGTATTATGATCTGGCTCTTTGCAATTCTTCAGGACTATAGTGCTATATTTGTTTGTTGGAGAATTTTATCTTGAAATGAGGTATCTTGGGGCTGGAGAAGTGGCTCAGTGGTTAATAGCACTGATTACTCTTCCAGAGGTTCTGAGTTCAATCCTAGCAACCACATGGTGTCTCATAACATTCTGTAATGAGATCCGATGCCCTCTTCTGGTGTGTCTGAATACAGTGACAGTGTACTCACAAACATAAAATAAATTAAAAGAAGAAGAAGAAGAAGAAGAAGAAGAAGAAGAAGAAGAAGAAGAAGAAGAAGAAGAAGAAGAAGAAGAAGAAGAAATGAGGTATCTTAAGACCCTCACAAGTGAGGATTCCAGAGAGAGAAAATGAGGATTCCAGAGAGAAAGAATGAGGATTCCAGAGAGAATGAGCCTGATATTGCTAGAAAAGGCACTGACGATCCATGACTCTCTGAGGACATCCTACAGATGGGTTTCCAATCACGGAGATGAAAATCCTGTACCTGCCCTGCTCACATGCAAGCCAGGACCTAAGGGATCCTTACAGATGTCCCTAGGACACTGCTTAGATCCAAGCCAAGATGAGGACAAGAGAGATTGTTACAGATGTCCCTGGGACACTGGGACAGGAATTCAATTTTGATGTTAGTATGTGAGTTTGTCTTTGCCATTTTTCGACATGTGAGCCCAAAGCAAAGTGTGTCAATCTGAAACTCACCATCCATATGGTATACAGGAGCCAACCCCAGCCAGGGGCCACTCCCTTTGGTGAGAGTAGAGCTTGCTCCACTGCGGGAAGGGGAGGACCACCAGTTCCTACAGCTGTCCTTGCACTAAGATCTGGTGGGTGGGGGCTTCCACTGGCAGTTAAACACTCCTGAGGCATCTGAGCCTACAGGAGAGATTTGGGCTTGCTCCCTCGCTCTCTCTCCTTCCCTCCCTCCCTCCCTCCCTCCCTCCCTCCCTCCCTCCCTCCTCCTTCCTTCCTTTTCATTCACCTTCTTTGGCAGTGCTAGTGGGACCCAGGACCTCATACTTGCTAGGCAAGTACTCACTGAGCTTCACACCCCCAGTCCTAGGTTTTATTTCTAACATTGTAAAAGTGATACTCAGAATGACACTGTCCCATGATGTTTCCGGATGGAACTGTGTTGGCAAGATGAAAAGAAAAAAAAAAATCTATTTAAACCTAAGTTCTAAAGAATATCCCAAACATGGAAATCAGAGGGAGGAAGATGTGTGTCCGAGTCTCTGAAAACAAGTAAATTTTTAAGCAGGGCGTGGTGGCGCATGCCTTTAATCCTAGCACTCGGGAGGCAAAGGCAGGTGGATTTCTGAGTTTGAGGCCAGCCTGGTCTACAAAGTGAGATCCAGGACAGCCAGGGCTACACAGAGAAACCATGTCTCGAAAAAACGAACAAAAAAACAAAAACAAAAAAACAAGTTTATTTTTTTTATTTCCTTGACTCTTACTAGAAAAATAAAAATTTTGTTGTTGTTGTTGTTTTGGTTTGGTTTGGTTTGGTTTGGTTCTTTCAGTTAGGCAAGCTTTCAGGCTGGAGAGGGACTCGAGGGTTAAAAGTACTGTCTGCTCTTATACCGGACCTGAACTTTACTCCCAGCACCCACGTAGCAGCTGGCAACAGTCTGCAGCTTTAGGCCAGGGCATTCTGGCACCTTTCTCTGGCCTTTGCAGGTACACACATGGCATAGAGGCACACGTGCAACCAAAGCACCTATTCATAGAATACAAAATAAACAGTTTTAATTGAAGTAAATTTTTAAAAATCAAACTCCCAGGCGGGCCTCTCTGTGTCACTGCCCTGGTCCTCACCTGAGGCTGTAGAGCACTTTGCCGTCTGGCTGGACGCGCAGCATGACGTTGTCTGTGGTGGTGTCGTGGATGAAGGAGCGTTTGGAGTGCACAAAGAACATGTCCGGGACCCAGATCTTCTTTACAAGTCGGCCATCAAAGGTCATGCTGAGGTTGTTGGAGCTGGGGAAAGACAGTCTCTCGTCCTTCCAGTAGTGCCTCAAATATAGGGTCATGGTGAAGTCCTGCGGCCGGGAGACAGAGCAGAGATACAGAAACCTACCCACTGTGGAGCCGTCGCCAGCGGGAACCACACAAGCCAGCGGGCTGAGCATTGCCCGGAGAAGGAGGAGACCTACAGCAGACTGTCCCTGAACTCCACCCACCCTGCCTTTCACCTCCGCAGCAGCTGCCCCACAGACACCAGTGACTCAAGCTGAAAGTGCCTGCGTCAGTGCCGTGGGCACCTGGGCTGGAGTGGAGATTAGCCCAGTTCCCCAGGCCCTGGGCAGGACTGTCCAGAGCTGGGTCCTTCACTGCTTCCTGGGGGATGCTGTGGAGGGAGGCTTGCTTGAGAACAGTGATTTTTTGCTTGCCTCCCTGTGCCACCATTCTCTTCTGTCTTGATGTTTTCTTGGACAGTCCCCGAGTATACAATGGGCTAGAATTCTTCTTTCAGGCTTGCTTCTTAAAGGCTCCAAGCCAAGGTAGAGTTTTAAAAGTTCCCTAACTTGTAGAGTGTTCCCCACCCCCTGCCTATTTTAATTTTTGAGATAGGGTCTCTGTGTATGTATACCAAGCTGGTATGGAGGTTTCTCTACAATAGACCAGGCTAGTCTCAAACCCAAGATAACTCTTCCTCCACTTCCTGGGTGTTGACTTGAAGACTTGCACCTTCATTTTTTTTTTTTTAAACTGGAACCCACTGAAAAGCAAAAAGGAAAACTCCCACTGTTCCAGGTGTCCAGAGCAAGACCCAGACTCTGCAAGAGTGCAGTGAGCCTGGCTGCAAGTGGGCCTGCATCTCACAGGGCATCCATGCTGGAGGATAAAGGCCAAGTTTGTCACCCGACTCTATCTCATACCAACTGGGAACAAATGACATCTGTAAGGTGAGTATGACAGTTCCCACCTACCAAGGGTTTATGAGTTAGGACAGAATTCAGCTGAGCTTCTGCCCAGACCAGTCCACACGAGCCTCCCCGTTGCCCAGAGCCCTGGTCAGAGAAACACTCACCATGTCGACCTCTGAGATGCTGTCCAGGCTCTCCACCTGCACATCCACGCCCACAGGAATGGCTGGGCCTGGGGAGGGCAAGACAAGAATGCTCGCTCACTTGCTCTCTCTCCCACCCCTCTTTTTACCTTCTTTTAAAAAAAAATTATTCTTCTCTCAAATATTGTACGAAGCAACCCAGGAGGAGGAAAAGGGTCCCCAAAACAGGCAAAAGACTCAGAGATAGCCTCTGCTCCCACTGTTTGGGGTCCCACAAGAACAACAAGCTACACAACCATAACATATACACAGAGGACCTAGGTCAGACCCATGCAGGCTCCCTAATTGCCAGTTCTGTCTTTGTGAGCCCCTGTGACAGAGCCTTGCTATATTAGCCCAGGCTGGTCTCAAACTCTCAATCCTCCTGCCCCAGCCTCCAAAGCGATGGGAATATAGAAGTGTGTCATCACACCGGACCATCACACCTGGCTGAATATTCTTCCTTTTTACTTGAACTTTAACTATGGAAGAGGCAGCAGAGGTGCATAGGTCATGTCAGAATCAATCGTTTGAAGGTTTGGTCATGCCCACATGCAGGCAAAGAAGTAAAAGAGCAGGCTCAGGGGTTGGCTCCCTGGAACATCCCAACCAAAAACAAAATTAGTAATAAAAGTGCTTTGCCCTCTGTGAAATGGCATGGTTAGATTATTTTACTTTATGTGTATAGGTGTTTTTCCGCAGGTATGCCTAGTGCCTACTGAAGCCAGAAGAGGGCAGCAGATCCTCTAAGACTAGAGCTATACAGCATTATGAGCATTCTTGTCACTGGGAATTGAACCGGGGTCCTCTAGAAGAGCAGCCAGTGTTCTTAACCACTAAGCCATCTTTCCAGCCCCAGAATGAGGAGGTTACATAGTCCGTTCCTTTCTCGCTCCATATGTTCATTTGAAACTGTGGTGAAGACCTAGGTTGAGTCAGGGTCTGACGTAAGGAGCAGTCAGCATGGTCCTTAACATGAACTTGCCTACTGGACTTTGTCTGCACCTCCTCTCTGCCTGGAAATACTGGTCACCTTCAGGTCATTGTCCTGCCCACCACTCTGTATCTTTGTCACATGGTGAAGAAGCTTCCGGGAAAGACATGATGCACCAAACGGCCTTAAATCAAAGCATCGCATTTTTGTTGTAATGTCCTGGACATATAAACTTAGTACTGACAGAGAATGAGAGAAGGCAAGTTTGCAGGGCGTGAGCGGAGTGTAGGGTGTGTTCCCGTTAGCATGCCATGAGGAGGGAGAATTGGGTCCAATAGCTGCATATGATGAAGAGGATAAAGACCTCCCTAGAACTTGGGGGATTGGTCTAGAGGGGATCAGAGTGGAGGCAAAGGTGATTAGAACAAAATGAAAGACATGTGTGATTGCTAAGGGCTGGAGGGATGGCTCAGCAAATACTTCCAGCCTTGCCAGCATGAAGACCTGAGTTTAATCCCATGTAGAAATACTGTGTGTGGTGTTGTGTACCCCAGCACTGGGGAGGCAGAGGCAGGAGGATTCCTGGAGCCCACTGGCCAGGCTGTCTGGCCTAATTGGTGAGCTTCAGGACAGTGAGAGACTGTCTCAGAGGAGGCAGACAGCTTTCCTGAGGCTGACACAAGGGTTTCCTCTCGTCTCTGCATGCGTGGACACCCACACTTACATATATGAATTTGCAAACACATGAACACACTCATACACACAGCCATAAAGAATATTTTCTCCAGAAAGAAAGAAACCAAACCCGGGTCAGCAAAATGGCTCAAGAGGTGAGGATGCCCAGTGCCCAACCTAAAGTCCCTGAGCTGGCTTCCCAGAAGCCACACGGTGGAAAGAACCAACTTCCACCAAATTGTCCCTGACATCCATACATTTCATGATGTGCATACACACCACAGCACTCCCAAAATAAATTAATAAACACACACACACACACACACACACCACATGGAAACCCATTTGACAATGAGAAGACCGAGACCGGCAGCTGCTAATAAGCCTCAGAGGGCTTTGTGCTCTGGAGTGAATCCGAAACCTGTTGTCGTGTCATTAAACCCAGCAGACAGCACTGTGACACATAAGTGGAGTTCCCCTGCCAACTCAAAGTGAGAACAACTCCAACTTGAGATTGTCGAGTTGTCACGTTGGGATTTCAGAGCATCCTCAGGAGGCAGCCCTGGCTGCATTTGCCCACACTTCCCATGGTGCTCTCCCTCCCCCTCGTCTCAGTGCCCTCAGTGGGCCTTCTCATGAGCAAGCGAGCCTCACCACACAGCAGCAGGTATGCTGGCAATGCCCAGCAGAGCCAGGACAGGAAGGACAGACACTCAGAAGGTGCTCAGACGGCCAAGCTGAGCCAAGGCAGACAGGATAAGCAGATCAAAGAACCCCAGGAAAGAAGAGGCGCCTCCCCACCCCTCGAGGGCACCCTTCATACCTCCAAAGCCAGGCCTCATGCTGAAATCATGGTCGTCTATCCTCAGCAGCTGTTCAGACTTGGTGAGAGGAGACTTGGTTATGTCAGAGCTTCGTCTCAGGATTGGGCTACCAGAGAGGGAAAGCAGGCTGATCACACGGGCTGGCTGGAGCCATTGGCCTTCCGCTTGCTCTCTCGGCAGGGTTGCTGGAGTGTGCTACGGGCATCTCTTTAAAGACACTTTGCCTCCCCTCTTCCTTCCCACAACTTTCTGGATAGAGAAAGTGACCTGGAAGTACCAAGACTGGGGTTCCTAGCCACATGGGAGGGATCCTCAAATAGCAATGCCAGACCCTGCCTGTGATGTCTTGGAATGGGGGCCAGAAACTGTTATTTCTAAAGGTTTCCCAAGTCTGGGGAAGTAGCTCGGCACAGGCCTGGCCCTGGCTTCCATCGATAGCACTGAAGGGGAAACACACTTCCTTGCAGTTTAACATATCACCCAAACCCAGACCTGCTGGTCCCCGACTCAGTGGTAAGCCAGCCTCCTTCTAAATGCCTCAGACATCTGGGGGCCGACTGGAGGAGAAGCAAGTGTGTATGACTGAGCTCTGCACCTTGATCTTCTGTGCTCATTCTGTGGAGGTGGACACCCTCACATCCTGTCTCCAGGGAAAGAGGCCGCTGGATTGCTTGTAGGGACACTTTGACCTGTTTTTGTTTGTTCCTAAATGTGTAATGTATTTCCAGTGCTTGACAACCTCCCCCACCCCTCTCTCTTTTGTCTCTCTGTCTCTGTTTCTCTGTGTCTCTCTCTTTCTCCCTCTCCCTCTCCCCCTCCCTTTCTCTCTCTCTCTCTCTTTCTTTTTAATGCAGTAACTGGAGAAATGGCTCAGTGGTAAAAAACATTGGCTCCTCTTTCAAAGGACACCAGGTTCAAGTCCCAGCCCCCCCCCCCCCCGCCCCCCACGACAGCTTACAATTCTGTAACTCATGTTCAGAGGGTCCGATGCCCTCTTCTGGCCTTCCAAGGTACTGCATGCACATTGTGCACTGGCATACATTCAGGCAAAACACTGTACACATAAAATACTTAATTTTTTTTAAAGATTTATTTATTTATTATATGTAAGTACACTGTAGCTGTCTTCAGACACTCCAGAAGAGGGCGCCAGATCTCGTCACGGATGGTTGTGAGCCACCATGTGGTTGCTGGGATTTGAACTCTGGATCTTTGGAAGAACAGTCGGGTGCTCTTACCCACTGAGCCATCTCACCAGCCCTAAAATACTTATTTTAAACTAAGCATACAGCTATTTCTACTGATCTCCCCATCCACAGATACTTGTCTTATTGGTTCCTTCTCTGTCTGCCCAGAGTTTGTTATAGAACTATGTAAGTACTAACATATAGTAATATTTCCTTCCTTATGCAATTAATGTCCTACAAATGCTTTTTCATTTGTTTACCCCTCATTTAATAATATGCCCTGGATTTTCATACATGGAGCCCTCCATTCCCTTTATTCTCCTGCAGAGTGCCCCCATCTGACCAGTCCTCCCACAGCAGACATGTATGTTGCACTGGGTCCTCTGTCCCTACAGGGAGAGACACCTGAAATTCTTCATCACCCAACAGCACCATCCTACTAACCCCACAAATCACAAACCATCTCCCACTCCCGAGGCTGACGCCAGCAGCGTTCCTTCAGAGACACCTCCCCATTTGTCTTCTCCCCCAGTGCAAATCCTCACACACTTGATGGGGCCTCATTAGATCACTGAACCTCACAGACCCTGTGTGTCTGATGCAGAGGTCTAGGCTGAGGTTGTTGAAAGCAGGCGGGGACACTTGAGAGCCCTGCTCAGGGGCGTTATCCTCCCCCTGTTCAGTACAGTTCCGTGGCGTGCTCCACCCAGCTCTCAGCCCTCACTATGTTCTTCCCTGAAGGAACCTCTAGTGTTCATGAGAAACAGGAGGTCAGGAAACCAAGGCTCTTGCCTTTCTTCAGAACACAGCCGCTTTATACTGTTAGGCAACCGGCTTGTTCCCTGAAAGCAGTGTTGCTGACTTAACTAGAAAGGCCATGAGCATGGACTGTAGGATGTGAAAGTTGAGGGGACACGTGGAGAAGAACCGCATTCGCTGAGCAGAGGAAGGAGCGGCACAGTCAGGGGAAGGCCAGCGGCTTCCCAGCCCTCTCCTCGTGGGGGCAGGGCTGAGGTTGCGGTCGGTCCGTGGGCCATACCTGCCTTGTTTGTGGGCATCGTCGTGTGCTCCTCGTCTCTGTCTCTGAGGTCTGCTATGGAAACAAAAAATAAAGGTGTTCCAGAGACTGTCTAGGGACTCAGATCAGCAAAGCATCCTGGCGTCTGTGCACACTTCAAATCTAGACAGAATAAAATGCGGGTGGGGAGGGAAGAAGGCTCAACGCATTAGTCTGGTCTGATGAGCATTTTCCAAGTACTCACAGGAGCAGGGAACGAGGATTAATTATTTAGAAGGCCTGATTTACATAGATCTGACTTAACCACCTCCCCTGCACCCCACGCATGTGCACCCACACACATACACATTCATTCACACTCACACAGTCATACACACACTTATACACACACATACATATTCACACAATTCATGCACACTCTCACACTTTTACACTCACACACATACCTTAGACAATTCACACTTATACACTCACACACATTCATGCACCCTCACTCACTCCTACACACACCCTGTACACTCACACTCATACACATACTCATACACAAGTACACACAGTTGTGCACACTCACAAGCACGAATGCACACACATGTACCCACACAGACACATGTAGACATGCACTCACACTCATACACACTCCCATACACTTACACACTTATGCACACTCATGCACACACAGAGACACATGCACACACACACATATGCATGAATGCACACACACACTCACACACGAACTCACATCCATCCAGGCTTGGAACTGAGCCTTAAGAGTGGACACTGTAACTTGGACCCACTATGAAACTGTGGCAAACAACGATGCCAGTGAGCTGTGCCCTCTCTGGTGTACTTGCCTCTGAGCGGGGATGTGACTGAAGGAGAGAGCCAGGATGGCACATTTATTGCTCATTTGCTTTTTCTTCTTCAGTGTTGGTGACTAGCAATGCCTGGTGCCTCTGCCTAGGGCACACATGGCTACCTGTTCTTCCCCTTTCTTAAGGACATCAACATGCCTGCTTGGAGCCCTGAGCCCTGCCCACGTCTCTGTGAGCAGTACTTAGTTTTGATTATTATTGGTTAAGCCCCTCTGAGTGTAATGCTATTTTCTGCAAGGATTCCACTGGTGACAGGGACGGGGATTATGTCATCCATAGCACAGTGGAGCAGGGCAGGAATGAGCTTGGCAGGAAAGGGGTAAAAATTGGAAAAGATAAACTGGGAGAGGGTAGGCTACCAAGGACAGAGTCCTGTGCATGCCCAGCACCTGGGCAGAGCTGGCTACAGTAGACTCAGCACAGGGTAGCTGGATGAGAAAGGAATATGTGTCCTATACGTGAAAAAGAACATATAAAAAGAGACCAAAGAGACTGAGGACGGAAGATGGGATAGAAACCAAGTTGCCTAGTCTGACTTTACCTTTGGGCTAGCCTGCAATACAACCACTCACCAACTGACAGAGGCCTGTCAAGCTCTGAAATACCCCACAGTTGTCTCTGCAAGGCTTAGACTCTAGAGAAACAGATAAGGATCCCCCACCATCCTTCCCATCGTTGTTAATACTTTAAAGCACCTTTTCCTGTTCATATACCATTTACAAGCTGGACAGTAGAGCAAACATAAGGCAGATGAAAGAAATTCAGAAATGACTCAAAAGCTTTTATGCATATCCTTAACAGAGCCCATTGTCCACAGGCCTCACCATTAGCCCCAGTTTGCATGTGAGAAAAATCAAGACTAGAGAGTGGGAGCTCAGGTAGCTTTTAAAGCCACAGAGGTGGGTGCTGGACTGGGGATCTGGGTTTGAGCCTTGGAAGAAGCGTGGCCACATCGTCTTGCTGGATCATCTCTCCTCTCCTCTCCTCTCCTCTCCTCTCCTCTCCTCTCCCCTCCCCTCCCCTCCCCTCCCCTCCCCTCCCCTCCCCTCCCCTCCCCTCCCCTCCCCTCCCCTCCCCTCCCCTCTCCTCTCCTTATTCAGTGACTGTTCAAGCCAGAGTCTCTCACTGAACCTCACTGATTTGGCTGCCATGGCCAACCTTTTATGTGGGCGTTGGAACTCTTTACCAATCAAGCCATCTCCTGGGGATTAGGGCTTGAGGATTAGGGCTGGAAGATCTGCGTTGCTTTGATGACCACATTGACTCAGAGAGGGGAGAGCTTGGTTTTGACAAGGGAATAAGGATGGGCTGGTGAAAACCACCTTGCTTTCTTGGTCTTTTAGTAACCAAGGAAAGAATTATTTTATGTATCCCAGAACCCCCAGTACTACCTGTGATTCTTCCTTTTCTTCCCACGGTCACCTGGACACATCTATCACTTACGCCATACTTAGAGGTGTATTTCTTCAAAAGGGTGCCCTCTTCCCATGTGCATGAGGTCAGAACAGGACAACCAGGGTCATACCACCACAGCTAGTTCTGGCTGAACCTCCATCTCAAATTCTTGTTCCCTGTCTTGCCCTCTCCACCCCTGACACCATATGAACTGAATCCCATGGTTCTTGGCAAGGGGTAGCTCACTGCCCTGGCTGTGCCCTTGTCTGTCTTCCCTAGCCATCACAGCAATGTGGAGTGAAGATCAGACATGCGATTTTCCACTGATCACCTTTCACCTTCAATGTCAAATCCCTAGAAGTTGGGCAATAAGGCTCCTCGTAGTCCACCACCTATCACCAGCTGACTGAACTTCACAATAGCCGAGGTACACATGCGTTGGCCCACACAATCCTGCCAACAACCAGGATGTGACTGTGCTAGTTGGCTTTTTTGTCAACTTGACACGAACCTAGAGACATCTGGGAAGAGGAGTCTCAGTTGAGAAAATGGTTCCATTAGGTAGCAAGTCTGTAGGGCATATTCTTAGTAAAGATTGATGTGGGAGGGTCCGTCTCACTGTGGGTGATGTCACCCCTAGGCAGGTAGCCTAGGTTGTATAAAGGAGCAGGTTTAGAGGCTGGGAGGGTTGGCTCAGCAATTAAGAGCTCTTGCTGCGTCTTCTGGGGACTTAGGCTCAATCCTTAGCACCTACATGGTAGCGCACAAACATCTGGGTCCTCTGACCTTGGCAGGTACCAGGCCCACACTGTGGTACTCATACATATATGCAGGCAAAACACTCGTACACAATAAAATAATAAAATAACTATTACAGTTTTTAAAACAAAACCTGAGCAAGCTATGAGGAACAAGTCAGCAAGCAGTGTTCCTCCACGGTCTCTGCTCGAGTTCCTGCCCGGACTTTCCTTCATGATGGACTGTACGGTGAAAGGAACGCGTTCCCACGTGTCTTTTGGCCGTGGTCTTTATCAAACCAATAGAAGCAAAGCAAATCAGTGACAGATGGTCCATTCCGCTGGACAAGAGATGCAGACTGAAAGCTGTCAAATCCAAGGCCATTACTAAGTTTGTAGCAGTGCAGAGTCTCAAATCCAGGCCTTCTTATTGTTTGGAGACTCTCTTCCTACCATTGTCCCACCCGGCTTGGAGCTCAGGATTGATTCCTATTGCCTAGAGCCATCACATCACCTTGCACAGGAGCTTGTCAAGGCCACAGCCAGGACTCTATCAGGTCTTGCAGGCATGAGAACTCTTGCTAAGATAACAAACATGTTCTGGAGGACGGTGAGGATGCTGAGATGGTTGTTTCATACACGTGGCTAAAGAAATCCCATGAGAAGGTGACAGTTACAGAGGCATAATGTGGGCGAGAGGACATAATGATGTCCAGACAGAGGCACAGAGTGGGCAACAGCCATGCTGTGGGACTGACTCACTGTTCTCTAGGAACAGCCCGTGGGCCAGGCTCACCGCACTGGTGCAGAACACAGAGCAGGAAGGACTAGACCAAATACCTGGGTTTGCTCTGTGGCTCCTCAGGTCAGCCAAGCCCCTAGACAGGGTGTCTGGCTGCCAGGGCTGCCAGGACTGCCAGGGTGTGGTTCCTGAAAGCAGCAAGCTAGAGCAATAGCACATCTGACCTTGTGCTATTTTTCTGACCTGGCAAGTATCTCCTTAGCTGTGAAAGGATTGGAGCCATGCATTGATGTGGAGTCTGTAATTCCAGCACTCAGGAGGCCAAGGCAGGAGGATTGGTATGGATTTGAGCCCATCCTGAGTTGTAAATAAAGATCTTGTCTCAACCCCTTCCCAACACACAAATAAAAGAAATAGTGAATTGGGCTTCAAGCTGTCACACTGAGTGTGTCGGAATCTGTTGTAGAAGCATCACGTGGAGAAACTTGAAGGTCTCTGTCTGCTGTCTGAGGCCATATCTAGCTGCCCCATAGGCTCAGTTCTTACACTATGAGGATACTCGTGGGATGTGGTCTCTCCTGGAGTGTCCTGGAGCTTATGCATGTTCTACATGGTGAATATTCTGTATTTCCCCTCAGTTCTGAATAGTTCATCTCCACTGATTACTTACTAAGTGATTTTGATAACAAATAACCTGTTTCTTGAGTTACATATTATCTCAGTCATTGTTCTATTGCTGAAGAGACCTGATGACCAAGACAACTCATTTTAAAGAAAGAATTTAAATTGAATCTTGCTTATAGTTTCAAAGGCTTAGTCCATTATCATCATGGCAGAGAGCATGGTGGCAGGTAGGCTTGGTGATGGAGGTAGCTGAGTGCTACATCCTGATTCACAGCTAGAGAGAGAAAGACTGAGTCTGGCATGGGCTTTTGAAACCTCAAAGCCCACCCCCAGTAACACACTTCCTCCAAAAAGGTCACACTTCCTAATCCTTCTAATCCTTTCAAATAGTGCCACTCCCTGATGACAGCACATATGAGCTTATGGGGCCTTTCTTATTCAAACCACCACATCCCACTCCCTGGCCCCATAGGCTTGCAGCCATATCATAATGCACTCAAGGAGATATAAAGTTTAAAGAAAAGCCTGATGCTAAATGGAATAAAAAAAAAAGCGGTGGCCTCAGGGCAAGAACGCACCCAGCTAAGCTCCCAAGTTGTTAAAAGAAATTAAAGGAGCAGCCAGGAGTGGTGGCACATGCCTTTAATCCCAGCACTTGGGAGGCAGAGGCAGGCATATTTCTGAGTTTGAGGCCAGCCTAGTCTACAGAGTGAGTTCCAGGACAGCCAGGGCTACACAGAGAAACCCTGTCTCAAAAAAAAAAGAAAGAAAGAAAGGAAGGAAGGAAGGAAGGAAGGAAGGAAGGAAGGAAGGAAGGAAGGAAGAAAGAAAGAAAGAAAGAAAGAAAGAAAGAAAGAAAGAAAGAAAGAAAGAAAGAAAGAAAGAAAGAAAGAAAGAGAAATTAAAAGGAAGCTTAGGCATTGAGGAAAACATCAACAGATGATGTTGATGTAATTGAAAGAGGAGGGCATGTTCCAGCCCCAGCAAGCAGTAGAACTTGGCAGCTTCAGCCACATGGTTCTTGCTTTAGAATTAAGAATATAAGAAAGGCACTGTAGAATCTCTCTCCACGGCTAAGGAAAGCTGCTAAGTAGCTCCATTACACGTCCTGGTGCTCCTTTTCTCCTCACACTGTACGTTTGTATTTTCCCTTGCTCAGCTTGCTCCTTTTTACTATCGTTCTGCATAAAAGTGACCACTAATAACTAAGTGAGTCAATATTAAGCTGTCTTGAATTCTCCTCTGACAACACCATTAACCCAAAACTCATCAGTTTAGCCTCAGGCAGAAAGCAGCTACATTCTTCACTAAAATATCACAAGAATGGTCTTTTGACCACCTACTAATATTCTTCTTCTCTGAAACATCTTAAGCAGGGCCGTCATAATCTACATTGCTCAAAGCACCACTGTCCTCCACACTCTTACTGGTATTTAAGCCCCAATCAACTGCTTTCCTATCCAAAATCTCAAATTTCACATTCCACCAACAAACAGCATGGTCAGACCTGTTATAACCCATCTCCCTGGTACCATCTTCTGTCTTAGTCACTGTTTTATTGCTATGAACAGACACTATGGTCAAGGTTACTCTTATAAAAGAAAGTATTTAATTGGGGGCTTGCTTATAGTTTCAGAGGCTTACTCCATTGTCAGGGCAGATAGCATGGCGGCAGGTAGCTGTGGGGCTGGAGAGGTAGCTGAGAGCTACATTCTGATCCACAAGCAGAGAGGGAGAGGCTGGGGCTGTCATAGGCCTTTAAAACTTCAAAGCCCACCCCCAGTAACACTTCCTCCAGCAAAGCTACATTTCTTAATCCTTTCAAATAGTGCCACTCCATAAAGACTAAGCATTCAAATATATGAGCCTATGAGGGATGTTCTTATTCAAACTACCACACATATCCTAGAATGATCAATGATGAGTTTAATGTAAACTTTCTAGGCTGTATACGTAGTTTTCCATTAGACATCAGTCTTGATGCTCATGCAAAGGTATTTTTAAGGTGTGAATAACAACTAGATCAGTAAATATCAGGTAAATCAGCCTCATTCAAGCAGTTGAAGGTCCTTAAGACTAAAGTCTTTCAACCAAGAGGAATTCTGCTTCCAGATTGCTTTTGTAATTCAAGACTATGACAGCAGTAGCTTCAGGTTAGTCTTGACAGCCTTGTAAGTTTGTTCATTGATTCATTTACTCATTCATTCATTTGTTCTTTCCTCTTTCTGTTCTGTAACACTGGGTTGTCTTATTGTCTAGCCCAGACTAGCCTCAATATCACCATGTGGCCCAGGCTGGCCTAATACTCATGACAATCTTCCTACCTCAGCTTCCCCCATTTGCTGGAATTTTAGGTGTGTGCTACCATCCCCCTCCACCACAAATTTCTGAAAGTCTTTTTTTTTTAACATTAATTTATATTTATCTATTTCATTTTATGTGTTCAAGTGTTTTGCCTGTCTGTATGTATAGTCACAAAGTTTGTGCCTGGTGCCTGTAGAATTTAGAAGAGAGAGCCAAATATCTGGAAAAAAGAGTTATGGGTGATTGTGACCCATCATATGGAAACTGGGAACTGAACCTTGGCCATGTCTTCAACGCCTGAGTTTTTAAAATAATTTCTCTCTTTCCCATGGATGGGTGAATGAGTAGAGGGGAAGACAGATGCACAACCACACATACTTAGCTTATACATACATGTCTGTTTCCATGAAGGTTCACCACTGTTCTTACACATGACCCCTCTGACAGGAAGTCTGCGCATGGAAGGGAGGTTGGGCTGAGGCTGGACTAAGAGGCAGCCCACTGCACTCACTTATTACTCAGTCCTTTCTTGGAGTTATTAGATCAAGCCATCTCTCTGCCACTATCCCTAATACCAGTTCCCAAGAATCTGATGGGGCCCTAACACCAAGACCTGGCCTGCTTAATTATCCTTCCACAGGAAGCCCATGCTGAGAATGGGTTTCTCTGGTCTGTGCCTCAGGTAGAG
Organism: Mus caroli; assembly: GCF_978045245.1. Taxonomy (NCBI): domain Eukaryota; kingdom Metazoa; phylum Chordata; class Mammalia; order Rodentia; family Muridae; genus Mus; species Mus caroli. The sequence continues at coordinate 121,401,828 of NW_028227261.1, forward strand.
CCTCTATCTAGACCATTTATGTTTTGCTGGTACATGGCTGAATAGAAATTCCCTGCTCCTTCCTTCTGGAAAATGCTTTTTACATTTAAAGCTTTCATGCCCCCTCCCACACCGATTCTCCTTGGCAGAATTTTCAGATTGTACTTTCCTCAATTCCCTTGGGAAATCCTTTCTGCTCCTTTTGTTTCATCTTAGACACACACACACACACACACACACACTTTATGTATATGAATGATTGTCTGCATGTATGTATGTGCACCACATGTGTGCCTGATGCCCACAGAGGTCAGGTGAGAGCGTTCGCCCTGGAACTGAGGTTACAATCGGTTCCTATAATTGAAGCTACCACATAGGTTCTAGGAGCTAAACTTGGCTCCTCTACCAGAGCAGGGGTTCCTAGCCACTGAACCATCTCTCCAGGCCCAGCAGTCACATCATATTCACTCTGTCTTTATGTGACTTTGAAAAGTGAGAGCCTCACTAAATGAGTTCCCACCGCTGATTAAATGCTTTAAACATTAGAAACATAAGCGTATGCTTGTCAAGGGGGAGTCTGCAGAACAGTGCTGTCAGAGGTGAACTTGCTGAGTTCTCCACAGAGTTGCAGCGCCACCTCTGCCCCAGGGATTGAAGCAGTGAACTCCGGACTCCTCTGCTAAACCACTGATGTCTGTCTCTTGTGAGGGCTGTTAAAGGTAGGGGCTCCTCTATCCTGTATTAACTCTCAGTCTTCAACCTGACTTGGTGTAAGCTGACCCATTGACCCTTCCATCCTCAGGAAAGCCTGGGCACCTCTCTAGGATGGCTCCCCAGTCTGAGACCTCCAGAGGCTGGTGAATGCCCACTTACTAACTGCTATAACAAACGTGAACGCCACCAAATGCTTCTTAGTGTCCCTGACACCTCTCTACTCTCTCTATACTCACCTGTCTAGTCCTCAGTTCCACTTCCTCCTCCGCAGTCTTCTTCCTCTTGTGTAAGCGTGGGGAGCTGAAGGCTGGCACTGAACATCGAACCCAGGGCCTTAGGCATGCTACGAAAGCATTTTATCACTGAAATATATACCCAGCCTCCCTCTTTCCCCTCAGAAGCCCAGGCTGACCTCAAACTCATTATGTAGCTAAAATGATTCACCTCCCAAGTGCTGGGATTACAGGCATGTGCCACCACTGCTGGTCCCAAACTCCTCCCTCTTTCACTAAGGTGTTTGCGCTGACTTTGAATTTGCTATGTAGCCTACCCGTGAACTTGTGATCCTTCTGCTTCAGCCTCCCAAGTTGCTGGGGTTACAGGCCTACATACAGTACCGTATCCTCTTCCTCTGAGTTCTTCAATGTTCCTCTTCTTCTGCCTTTGTTCCCACTCTTATCTCACGCTGTTTTCTCTCTCAGACGTCAAGTCCCTTGACGACTTCCTTCGAATCTGCGTCCACAAGCCCAGCTCTCCCTGAGCTGGCTAACCCTTCCTGAAAATGTGCAGGTGACTCCCCACAGCCTCTAAGTGAAGCAGGACTGTGCCCTTTCTTTACACACTCTCCTGCTCTCCTGCCCCTGACGTGGCCTCTTTCCCAGACAAGCAACCCAAATGCCTGCTGGGTGTTTACCCGAAACTGCTTTCTTACCCTAATGCCACACAAATCCTGGCAATTCTAAACTGCTCTGGGCTCCATCTCTCTATCCCTGTTCATCCCGCTATTGGCCCAGACCACGCACAATCTCTCACCTGTTCCAAGTGTGGCCTCTGGTTATTTTCTGTCTCCCTTCTGGGACCCTTCCTCCTATCTACCACATCTCCCGATGTGCAAGCCAATTTAGTCTCTCTGGGATGGGATGCTGCTGAAGCCAGCTGGGTTTTCTTTGCTTCACAGGAAGTGTGGATTTTAGTATGGCCAGAAGTTATAGAGCTAGCAGGCTCTGGCTTCTGGTAGGATGAGCTCACACTGCAGAGGCTGGGCTAGCATCCCCAGGGCCTGTAGTACACGCATGCTTCCAGCCTTCCACGATGAAATGAATGACTGTGTGCATCAGTCCATTGCTCCGTGTCCTCTGGGATACATGCAAGGGAGAGCATTTGGACATGCCTTCAGAGAGATTTTTCAAATCTGGGTAACATGTCTTTTAGAAGTTTAGGCTACATAAAAACAACTTGGATGATGGGATATAAATTGGCCCACTTTCTGTTTTGTAAAGAAATGTAATCAAACCTACCTTGAATTTTAGTTTTTATTATATTTATTTGTGTGTGTGTGTGTGTGTGTGTGTGTGTGTGTGTGTGTGTGTGTGTGTGTGGTGGGTCTACACACAATTGTGCACATGCGGTGGCCAGAGGACAACTTGCAGGAATTAGTTGTCTCTCTCCTTTCACTGTGCAGGACCCAGGGACGGAACTCAGCCCCTCAGACTTAGCAGCAAGAGACTTTCCTCACACAAACATCTCCAAACCCAGAAGCTGAGTTCTGAGTGTCTGCATGCTAATTGATCCAGGACACTGTCTTTATTTTATTATTTTGTTGTTGATCTTATTTTGAGACACGGTCTCACTATGTAGCTCTGACTGTCCTAGAACTCACTCTATAGACCAGGCAGGCCTCAAGCTCGCAGAGATCCTCCTGCCTCTGCCTCCTGAGTGCTTCAATTAAAGGTGTGCGCCACCACACCTGGTTGATCCAGGATACTTTCAAGAGTCTATCCTAGCTAGACAACCATGTATAATATTTGTAATTGTAGGGGCTAGAGAAATGGCTCAGTGGTTAGGAACACTTGATGCTCTTGCAGGGAATCCAGGCTCTGTTTCCAATGACTCCTATCTTCCATATGGTAACTCATAACCTTCCATACATCCCCTGATCTCTATGGAGAGTATATACATAGTACACATACATACATATACATACACACACACACACACACAGGTAAAACATTTGTACGCAAAAATTAAGATGCAATAAATCTTTTAAAATATATTTGTAATAATAAATAGGAAGAAACTAAATGTTAATAAAGGAAATGCTTGAATAGCGGTGTATTATGCATATTATACATTATTATGCAGCTAATCAAATGATCATTCTGTGGGTTTAAAATAGGTAAATATTAGGCAAAATTATATTAGATACAATAAAATTACAAAAATATATTCACAGGATAAGAAAAGTGCCGTGTGTGTCTTCCAATATAAAAATGAAAAAGTTTGAAAAGTAACTTTTAAAAAGTGTATTTCACTCTGTAGAAATAAGGCTGAGATGAACACTGACAGTTTCTGTCCAGCTAAGGACTACGTGTTAGCACTTAGCTAGAGCAGCTGTTGCTTGATGGTATGATCCAGAGTCTACTCAAAACGACTAGAAATAATAAATAAATAAATAAATAAATAAATAAATAAATAAATAAAGCAGTAAAGCTAGAGGACACCACATAAACACATGTTTCTACACACCAGCGAGGAACTGTTCAAAAGAGAAGCCAGTAAAGCAATCCCTTTTACAGTGGCAACAGGAAATCAAATACTTATGAGCTCTGCTCTGCCATGTAGCGGCATCTCCTGTCCTGAACCTCGGCCTTTACAGTCAGCCGGTTTTGACAAAGGCACAGAGAACACACAATAGGAAAATGACAGTCTGTTCTTTAAAGAGTGTTGTGACAACTGGATTCCACATGCAGAAAAATAAACTGAATTCTTGTCTCACACTGAATACAAGGAGAATCGCAGAATGTGTTAAAGACCCGAAACTATAGACGGGCATGGTGGCGCACGCCTTTAATCCCAGCACTTGGGAGGCAGAGGCAGGTAGATTTCTGAGTAGAATTCGGTAGATTTCGAGGCCAGCCTGGTCTACAGAGTGAGTTCCAGGACAGCCAGGGCTACACAGAGAAACCCTGTCTCAAAAAAAAAAAAAAAAAAAAAAAAAAAAGACCCAAAACTATGAAACTACTGGTAGACAACAAGGAGAATTCGGGCCCTTGAGCTCAGTGATAGTGTTTTGGATGTGATCTCAAATGTTCGTGCAACAGAAGCAAACCCAGTGGGATTGCATGGAACTCCCAGATTCTCCACAGTGAAGGGAGCAATTAGGGACAAAGACGTGACCTGCAGGCTTAGAGAAACTATTGACCAGGCCTACATCTGAGAAGGGCGCCACCAAAATCTCACAAGAACTTCAGTTCAGTAAGAAAGAGAACAACTGGATTTAAAACAGAACGAAGACACACCCCTGCCTGTCATTTTCTCTTTCTAGGGGAGCCATCCAAGAGGCCAGTGGGAACTGGAGAAGCAAGCAAGTGTGAGCAAGGTGTGAAGAGTGACCTGTGTGCGTTGTTGGTGAGGGTGCGAGTTGATACAGCTATTTCACAAAACTATGAGGCTCCTCAAAGAACAAATAGAACTGTCATGCCTCCATTCTTCAGGGATTACAAGTAAAGGTTTTGAATTCAATGCTCTGACCAGATGTCTGCATTTCCACGTTCAGCAGGGCACTGTTCAGCCAAGGTATGGTACCGACCAAAGTGCCCGTGAGGACAAGTGAAGAGGACGTGGTGTGTCTTTAACAGGACAGTAGTCAGCCCTTTACAAAAGGAGACTGCTGTTTGTGACAACAGGGACAAACCTGCAGGTGTTATTCTAAGTTAGCAAGCTAGACACAGGACAAATACCTAAGCCAAATATTCTCAGGCTCCTTCACAGGCCCAAAATCTGACCCGAATCTAATTCCCTGCTTTTAAATGCCTACATGTATTTGAGAGCTTTCAAGTGCTGACATTACAGGTGTGTGACCCTGCACTCTTAGGCACAATTTCTTACACTTACTGCACATTCCTCTTACAGACAGATCCCAACACACAGGAGCAGACAGCAGAAGGACATTGCTCGAGGCTGGGTTTGGAGATGCTGGGTGAAGGGCAGACACCTTCGTGTTAAAATACCATAGCAAGGTGACTGCAGCTATAATGTGCTGTAGGTTTCAAAGTCATCAACACTCATTTTGAGTCTTCTCACCAAAATAAAATCCTAAGGGGGCTGGAGAGATGGCTCAGTGGTTAGGAGCACTGGATGCTCTTTCAGAGGATCTAGACTTAATTCCAGCATCTACATCGCAACTCACAACTACCTTTATTAACTCCAATATCAGAGAATCCAACTCCTTCTTCTCACCCCTGTGGCATGGACCACACACAGGGTGCACAGTCACACAGACAAAATTACCCATATACATAAAGTAAATAAATAAAACATAAAAGAGAAACCCTGAGTATCTGAGGTGACACATATGTTAACTAGACTGATTTAATTAGTCCACATTTTTGCCCATATAATGCTCTATACCCTTTAATAATCAGTTTACAATACTGTACATTTTTAAAGTAATTTTAAAACTCAATTAAAATTAACTTTCTAGAAGAGTCTATGCAGTCTTTATGACTTCTCTAAACAGGCTGCCATTCTAATTGTGTCTTGGGAAAAGCCTGAGGGTTTGGGGGTCAATTAGCGTGTTAGTTGGTTTTAATTCCCATGAGCACATTTGGGTCAAAGAATCCCTGCATTTTGTGGGTTCATCACTGCACAAATTCCATTTGCCCAAGCAATTCCTGACTCTCTCTCTGGGCACAGGGGTCCTCCTCCTTAGTGCCCTAGGTTCGCTGCGACCGCCGGATGTCTGAGAATCTAGTCTAATGACATCGTAGAAACTAGAGTCGTGAGCACATCTGCGCTGTGAATCTGCTTGGGGGAGGACTCCGACCTCAGGAGGGAGCACAGAGGAACAAGACAGGGGCCCACTGGATCCAGACTGTTGAGAGACCTGCTTCCCTCGCATTAGCAGATCGTTCTTACTCTGCAGACTTACAGCCAAATAGAAGGAAATTTTAGGTTCAACTGGAAATACTGATGGCCTTTACTTCATCTATCTCCACATCAGTGAAGGAGTGGGGGGCCTGGCTGTCCTCAGTGCCTGGTTTACTGACTGATGCCGGCCAAAGGCCAGGCCCTGGCTGCCTAAACTCCATCAGGTGAGGCAGCTACAGCCGGCTGGGGCAGTGAGTACCAACCACCCCAACCCCTCCCAGGTCACAGGTAGGGGACAACCTACTGACGCTGATAGCTGTGCATCCCAAAGAAGACTGCTTTTAAAACAAAACCGAAAAGAGTTCCACTGAAATTAATTACTTTGTAACTCGTTCCCACAGATTAAAACTTCCATCAGATCCCTTGAGGATCGTCCTTGGTTTTCAGAAAATATAATAACCTCTCTTTCAGAATGATTTTTTAGATAATTTTTTAGATAATTAATAACAAACTTAAGAAAATATGCTAATACTATCAAGTGTAGTGCTATTACAAAGGAAAACAGCATTCTAGCTTCCTGAAAGGGGAGGAGGAGGAGGGGGAGGGGAGAAGGTGTTTCTACACAGATCTGGCAATGCTGCTGCTAAGACACAACCATGAAGAACCTGCTTTTTTTTCATCCTTACCCCAAGGCCTTTGCCTCCAAGTCACTCACCTGCCTTTCCTAGATGGCTCATGAACTTCTCTTCCTGGCCAGTGTGCTGTGCTCTCAGCAGCCAGAACCCATCCCCACCACAAAAGGAATATGCCAAATTTCATATTCTGGGCAGCCAACATAGATTCCCAAATCAAACAGTTCTCCCGAGAAGCCGTGAGAAGGAGGCGGTGAGGAGCTGCCGTCCGCCCTCTCTCAAGGCATCATTGCTGTGTTTGTTAATAGAAGGATGTTTACCCCGAGAAAATGAAGCTGCAGTCAGTAATCTGGCCAGCGGGAGAAAGCAATTTCCACTAACCCCGCAAATCCCCCTGCGTCAGATGTCAGGGATTTTCTAAACTGAGGTTGAATTCCTGTGTCCTGAGGGACGGTCCCCGGGGAGGGTCTAAATTAGTTCATCATCAAATGTGGTGGGTGTACTGGTGAGGGTTTGTATTTTCAAGTCAACTGGATAGAAAGAAAAAAGTAAATGCTGAAAGGCAGAGACTCTGTCTGTCTGTCTGCTTGGTTTGATCCTCTCCTGATCTATTAATGCTCCTAGATGCTTCTAGTTTGCCCATGGCTTCTGTAACCTTGGGGTTGATACCTTGTGGGGAGCTATAGATGAAATTAAGAGGTCAAGTGGGGAAAAGTGTACCCTACGCTGTGCAAAGAGAAAGCTAAAATCCTTGTCAAATGTAATATTCTTGTACCAGACTCTTTGGACGTTTTCATTTGGAAATGTCTGGACATAAATGAACAGTCATCAATAACTATGTCTCCTTTGATACCTGCTCAGAACCTTGGCACAGAATCTATAGGCCCAGGTTCTGTCTCCATCACAGGACAGAGTCAGAGTCCCATGAAGTAGGACTACATTCAGCACTCCAAATTATTGACTCCTCCAAGCTGATTTCAGACAGTTGAGACTTTCAGACTGTGTCAATAAACTGATTCAGAATTCTCTTCTGCTCCAACCTACTCTGTCCAGCTCAAATGGAGAAGTAACAAAAAAGTCCATGTGCTCAATCTCATTGGTGGGGGTGGGGGTGGAGCATGAATGAGCAATCCAGTATTTTCTCCTACAAGCCTACCAGTCCTGTAGAAATGTTCACCAACAAGAATTACCTGGATGAACCCCAGGACACAGAATTTAAAAGACCAATCATAAACTTCATCAAATAATCAAGGTATATATATATATATATATATATATATATATAATACACAAATATATATATATAAAGAATACACAAATGAAGAGCTTAATCATATTAAGGAGAAAGAACTTAAGCCTAAGGAAACACAAGATAAGGCTGATGAAGATGATGAAGATGATCCAGGACTTGAGAATAGAGTTCAATAAAGAAAGAGAAATGTTGGGCTGGTGAGATGGCTCAGTGGGTAAGAGCACCCGACTGCTCTTCCGAAGGTCCAGAGTTCAAATCCCAGCAACCACATGGTGGCTCACAACCATCCGTAATGAGATCTGGTGCCCTCTTCTGGAGTGTCTGAAGACAGCTACAGTGTACTTACATATAATAAATAAATCTAAAAAAAAAAAAAAAAAAGAAAGAGAAATGTTAAAGAGGACTCAAGCTGAAATGAAGATGAAATTGAAAAAGTTAGTAACCCAACTGGAACACTCCAAGGAAAGCCTTGTAAGTAGAATGAAGACAGACTATCAGGACTCAAAGATAAAGCAGAAGATTTAAACCAGATAAGCAACAAAAAAAAAACCACTTTAAAACATAGGAAAGAAAATATGGGACACCATGAAAAGACTAAACCTTTGAATACTAGTCATAGATAAGGGACAGGAATCCCAAGTCAGTGCCATAGACCAGATCTTCAATAAAATCATAGGAGAAAACATCTCCAAACTAAGGAAAGAACACACCCACACACAGACAAGAAGCACACGGGATACCAAATAAACAAGACCAGAAAAGAAAATCCCATAGCATCTCATAGTCAAAACATTAAATATACATAACAGAAAGTGTATTGAGATCATCAAGAGAAGAAACACAAGTCACATATAAAGGAAAACCCATTAGAGTAACAGCTGATTTCTCATTGGAAACTTTGAAAGCCAGAAGAGTCTGGAGCAATGCTTTCAAAGTCCTAAAAGACTGTGATGGGAAACCTAGACTAATATACCCAGCAAAACTATCTGCCATAGTACAAGGAGAAAGAAAAAAATTCGTATTATAAAAAGTCTTTAAAAATTATACCTAAAGGGCTCAGCAGTTAAGAGCAATGACTGCTCTTCCAGAAGTCCTGAGTTCAATTCTCAGCAACCACATGGTAGTTGAAAACCATTTGTAATGGGATCTGATGCCCGCTTCTGGTGTTTGAAGACACCTACAGTGTACTCATATACATAAAATAAATAAATAAATTACACCTAAAAGAACAAATACAAAGGAAATATAGGAAGCAATATTTTGGGCTGAAAAGATGAATGAGCACAGCTAATAGACCGTGGAAAGAAATACAAATCCATGATTACCAACAACACAGTGATCACAACTAGCATACATGTTTCAATAACAACTTTAAATACCAATGGCCTCAATTCTCTGATCAAAAGACATAGGTTGACTGTGTGGATCAAGAAACAAAATCTGTCAGTTGGTCTACAAAGAACACAGCTTTCAAGGTAAAAACTGCCTTAAAGAATAAACAAACATGCTCTAATCAAATGGAGCCAGGAAGCAAGCAGGCATTGTTATCCTAATATCTGACAAAAGAGACTTCAAGTTGAAATTAATCAGAAGTGATAAAGAGAAACACTTCATTCTCATCAAGGGAGTAGTTAACTAAGAAGACATTTTTAAAAATGCACTACTGGATTTAAAGACGCAGATTAAAACCAGTCATCAATAGTAAGTGATTTCAACACCCCACTTTCTCCAGTAGACAGGTCATCTGGACAAAAAATAGACGAAGACACATCAGAATTAAATGACATCATACATAAAATGAGAAAGAGACAGAGAGACAGAGACAGAGAGAACTAAATGGGAATGGTGTGAACTTTTGAAACCTCAAGCCTACCCGAACTGATGCACCTCCTTCAACAAGCCCACTTCCCAAACATTTCTACCAAATGAAAAGCATGAAATCAAACACCTGAGCCTATGGGGGCCATTCCCATTTAAACCACCACAGACATAACAGTGAGGAGATTGAAACAATAATTAAAGAACCTTCCAGCAAAGAAAAAGTTCAAAGCTAGATGATTCACAACATAATTCTAGAAGACATTTAAAGAAGACCTTTTTCTTTTCTTTTTTATTAAATATTTTCTTTATTTACATGTTAAATGTTATTCCCTTTCCTGGTTTCCCCTCTGAAAACCTCCTATCTCTCCCCCCTCCTCCTGCTCACCAACCTGCCCACTCCTGCTTCCTGGTCCTGGCATTTCCCCTATACTAGGGCATGAAGCCTTCACAGAACCAAGGGCCTCTCCTCCCATTGATGACCGACTAGGCCATCCTCTGCTACATATGCAGCTGGAGTCATGGGTCCTTCCATGTGTACTCTTTGGTTGCTGGTTTAGTCCCTGGGAGCTCTGGGAGTTCATATTGTTGTTCCTCCTATGAGGCTGCAAACCCCTTCAGCTTCTTGGGTACTTTCTCTAGTTCCTCCTTTGGGGACCCTGTACTCAGTCCAATGCATGGTTGTGAGCAGGAGCCTCTCAGGAGACAGCTATATCAGGCTCCTGTCAGCAAGCTCTTGTTGGCATCCACAATAGTGTCTGGGTTTGGTGGTTGTATATGGAATGGATCCTTAAGGGGAGCAGTCTCTGGATGGTCATTCCTTCAGTTTCTGCTCCACACTTTGTCTCTGTAACTCCTTCCATGGGTATTTTGTTCCCTCTTCTAAGAAGGATCAAAGTCTCTACACTTTGGTCTTCCTTCTTCTTGAGTTTCATATGTTTTGTGGATTGTAGCTTGGGTATTCTAGGCAATCCTTTTTAAACTATTCAAAAACAGAAGCAGAAGGAGCACTCCCAAACGCCTTCTTTAAAGTCAGTGTCACTCTAATATCCTAATCAGGTAAAGGCACAAGGAAATAAAAGTTCAGGCCAGTCTGTATTCCTAATAAATATAAACTCAAAGGTGCTCAATAAAATACTTTCAAACAAAATACAGATACATACCAAAAGCATTATCCACCATGAAAAAGTTGGCTTTACCCCTGAGATTCAGGGATGAATCAATACACACAAGTTAATAAACGTGATAAACCACATGGATATAAAGATAAAAATCACATGGTCACATCAATAGATGAAGAGAAAGCCTTTGACAGAATCCAAAGTGACTTAATGATAAAAGTCTCAGAGAATAGAAGACTGGAGGGAACCTTCTTTAACATGATAAAAGCTATCTATGAGAAACCCACAGCCAACATCATTGAAAATGGAGAAAAACAAAGCAACCCTCCTGAAGTCAGGAACAAGTCAAGGCCATCTACTATCCTCATTTCTTTTCAATATTATGTCTGAAGTACTAGCTGGAGCAATAAGTCAAGAGAAAGAAATTAAAGGCATACAAATAGGGAAAGAAGTCAACTGTCCATATTTGCAGATGACATGCCAAATTAGAGATCCCAAAATTCCTACCAGAAAATGTCTACAAATGATAAATTCAACAATGTGGCAGGATACAAAATCAACTTTCACAGATCAATAATTTTCCTATACATCAACAACAAACATAGAGAGAAGGCACTCATGGGCACACTGCCATTCACAGTAGCTTTAAAGAAAGGAAAATATCTAGTAATAAACCTACACAAGGAAGTGAAGAGTCCTACAGTGTCAATTTTAAACCTCTAAAGAAAGAGATAGACAAAGAAACTACAAAGTGGACAGATACCCCATGCTCTTAGGTTAATAGAATTAATATTTTTAAATGATCCTTTTACCAAAAGCTATATACAAATTCAATTCAATCCCAATCAAAATCCGCATCTCATTCTTCACAGAAAGATAAACAACAAAAAAAACCCAACTATCTTAAAATCCATGTGGAATTACATATGAATTTGTGATTCCATGGATTAGCTAAAACAGTCCTGAGCAAAAAGAACAGTGCTGGGGGTACAGACTACTACTCCAGATTTTTTTTAAAAGATTTTTAAAAATTTTATTTTATGTATGAGTGCTCTATCTGTATGCCAGAAGAGGGCACTAGATTCCATTGCAGATGGTTGTGAGCCACCATGTCGTTGCTGGAAATTGAACTCAGGACCCGTGGAAGAGCAGCCAGTGCTCTTAACTACCGAGCCATCTCTCCTACCCCACCATTCCATGTCTTAAGCTATATTACAGATCCAAAGTAATAAAAATAATATAATAAAAATAATAAAAAACAAAATTGAAGGCCCAAACATGAGTACAGGTGACTTCAGCCATTTAACATTTAGCAAAGAAGCCAAAAACATGTGCTGAAGAAAAGAAAGCATCGTCCACAAATACCGCTGGGGAGATGGATGCCCACACACAGAAGGATGAAATTAGAGCCAAATCTACCTCCTTGTGTGAAAGCTAACTGCAAATAGATCAAAGACCTAAGAAACGGGAACACCAAAACTTCTAGAAGAAAACGCAGGCAGTACCTTACATGACATAGGTGTAGGAAAGGACTTTGTGAGTAGCACTCATTTGCCCAAGAATTAAAGTCAACAACTTTGCCATAAAACTAAAAATCTGCACAGCTAAGGAAACAATCACCCTGGTGAAGCAGAAGCCCACATGAGTGTGGGGAATCTTTGTCAACTATACATCTGACAGAGGATTAATATACATAATATACAAAGAACTGAAAAAGAAAGGGAGGGAGGGAGGGAGGGAGGGAGGAAGGAAGGAAGGAAGGAAGGAAGGAAGGAAGGAAGGAAGGAAGGAAGGAAGGAAGGAAGGAAGGAAGGGACGGACGGACCCATTAAAAAATGGACCTGGGACTTGAACAGAAAGTTTTCAAAATACAAAAATACAATAAAATAAAAGTGGATAAAAATATCTAAAACAGTATTCAGCATCTCTTTAGCAATTATGAAAATTTAGATCAAAACAACTTTGAGATCTTCAATCTTATCCCAGTGGGAATGGCAAAGGTCAGCAAAACAACTAACCACAAATACAGGAAAGGATGCGGGAGAAAAGGAATCCCTCCTTCTCTGTTGGTGGGAACCGGTGTGGAGCATCCTCACAAAGCTAAAAATAATCCTACCATCTGACCCAGCTCTAACACTCCTTGGCACACACCCAAAGCACTTGCTATCCGACTCCACAGACATTGGTTTGGCCATGTTCATTGCTGTTCTATTAATAACAACCTAAATACCCTTCAAAGATAAATGGATAATGACAATGTGGTGTGGGGTCCCCTGCCCCTGATCATCCACAGGCTCGGGATAAGGAGGAGCTGGGGAGTGGGGTTTCAGGTGGGGGTGAGTGTGAATGACCTGTGAGACTGTTTTAGAGAACAGCTTGTTTGTTGAATTAGTGGGGCTGGCTTATATAGCTCCAGTCAGGGGAGGGGGAAAGAAAGAGGGAGGGCAAGGGAGGAGAAGCTGCGGCAGAGGCAGGGGCCCTCCGAGAGCATCAGCTACATTAGCAGACTGCCGGTCACATGATTCTGAGAAGCCAGCTCTCTGGAGGGAAACAGTGGCCTATCTGGCTTTATGGAGATGTGGCTTTTGTCTCTACGGAGGTGAGTAGGTCCACGCCTCAGCCGGGTAGAGAGAGATCCCATTCCTGCTCTGTTCTCTGAGAGATGTCTGAGGTGTGAGCAATGTTCTACCATCCCTTATCTGGTCTGGGGACCCACAATGTAGTACACATACAGTGTTTATGTATTCAGCTGTAAAGAAAGATGAAATCAAATCATGAGTTTCGCAAAGATATTAATGGAACTAGAAAAGATCGTAGTGAGCTAGGTAACCCAGACCCATAAAGACAAATATCAAATGTTCTCTGTCACCTGAGACTTTTAGCTCAACATCTTCAGAATAATAAATGCAGAAACCAGAAAAGTAAAAAAGAAAAAGGGGCCATTGTTGGTGATCAGACAATAAAGAGGGGATACGAGGGCACACGTGGTCTGACTGGGCAAAGTGGAAGGAGGTGTCTAATTAGAGAGGGAAAGGGAGACAAATACAGGAGAGAGAGGGTAAAATAACAGCTAAAATGTCTGAGAAAGTCACGAGGAATTATATTGTTAAGTATCTACCACACACTTAAGTCTGTATATAAATACATAGTTTAAATGAAAATTTCCCACCTGGGCTGATAATGCTTCCTTCAAGAGCTGAAGACTATCAACCAACCCCCCAGCATCAGGCATGAGAAGCCCTCTGTTGAGTTGTTAGGCAGGGTTCTCTAAGAGAGTCTCCAAACATTACAGACTGTTGCTGCTGCCCTTGGTTGCCCTCTAGAGGTGGAAGGTAAATCACTGTTGTTCAGACACGGAAGCGAAGCCCCTGAGCTGGAACTTGTAAAGCTTCCTCCTTTGAGGACCAGACGGCACCATGAAGCTCCCAAAGGAGGAACAGTCCTACCCAACGGCGCTGCCTATGAACCACAATACCAACCAGCGTGGCAAGAGAACACCAAGGGTACAGCAGTGGCACACAGACCTTAGCAGTAACCAGCAGCTCTCTCATTGGTCTTAAGACCAGCTCAACAAGAGTGAAATCATGCCTGGTGGTTTCAGCCAACTACTCAGGCCTCATGATGTCATGGATGTTAGAGAAGTACTTTACTAAATCCCTAACGACACTCTAAGTATCTGTCCTTAGATATGTAGATAAGTGTAGTCCTCATACTTTATCAAGGAAAATTCTTTTTGCAACAGACAGAGACCACTGCAGAAAACCACAACCAATCAAAATGCAGAGTTGTGGAGTCCAGTCTTAACTCATACATCTATGAAACACTCCTGGACCTAAGACCCAGGGATCCTTTTGGAAGAGTAAGTGGAAGGATTGCATGGTGGTTTGAATAGGTACGGCCCCCACAGACTCACGTGTTTGAACGCTTGGCCCATGGAGAGTGGCACTAATAGGAGGTATGGCCTTGCAGAATAGATGAGGCCTTGTTGGAAGAAGTGTTGCACCAGGGCTGGGGAGGGTCTCATATAAGTTCAAGCTATACCCAGGGACAGTTTTCTTCTGCTGCTTTCAGACCAAGATGTAGAACTCTCAGCTCCATCTCCAGTGCCATATCAGCCAGTGTGCTGCCATGATTTCCATCATGACGACAATGGACTGAACCTCTGAAACTGTCCTTTGTAAGAGCTGCCTTCATCGTGGTGTCTCTTCACAGCAATAAAACCCTAAGTCAGACTGTAAGAGCCAGGGGATCAGGGAATTTTCTGTGAGATAGTAGGTGGGTGATAGTGAGCATTAACCGTACCCAAAGAACTACAGACAAGCAAGGAATTCTGGGAGTGGGAGAAATCGTCTTCTTCAGGAACCAGCACACCAATAGTTCTCAATCAAATGATTAACCCTGAAAATATACATACAAGTAATATTATACAGACTGAGGAGGCCGTATTTATGTATTTAGGAATATATATATATATATATATATATCCCTATATATGCATATATAGTATATGTCTATATTTCTAAATATATAAATATATGTCATACATAAATATCATGTGGTAGGTTTTTTTGAGACCCTAAGAAAAAGGAATTCGCCTGAGCATTACATACTAGAGGCAAAATTCAATAGAGTTTCTTGGCCTTGGTTTCCTTGTCTCATTAGGATAACAAACAACAGGTGGTTTCTAAAGTGCAGTCCAGGATTCCTTCTGATAACATCTAGACAGAGGCACATTTGGAATTGTTCAATACGACATGGCTCAATTTTGCTAAGCAAACTGAAAGAGGCTTCTGTGGAGAATAAGAGTCTTGGAGGAACTCAAGGGAAAAACCAATAGAACGACACGGTGACCCCAATGTCAGCCCCCTCGACAACCGTTCAGCTACAGAAACCGAGGCAGTGGATGGGACACCTCCAGATGGCAGTGTGAGCTCAGCGCGGTTGGAGAGCCGCAGTGCCCTGCTAATTTCAAGGGTGAGCGACAAGGAGAGATAAAGATGTTCTGGGACCGAACGCAACAGAATGTTTAAGACCATGCGATACAGCTCCGAGGAGTGTGAGCAGGAAGAGATTTTTGGATGCTAGAGTAGGAAACGTTTTTCTAGGGCTTAGCAGATGAGTCCATTGCTGCAGTGCCTGCGACACGAGCTTAAGGCCCTGAATTTGCGCGTCCAGGATACACAGAAAGCCTAGGCCTGGTAGAGGGTATATAACCTTGGCACTGGGGAGACAACGTGGACAAGTGGATTCCTAGAGCTCACTAGCCAGTTTAGCCATTCCAGGTTCAATGGGATACCCATTTTTAAAAAGGTGCAGAGTCACCAAAGAAAGTATTAGCCTTAACCTCTGGCCTCCACAGGCACCTGCACACCCCCTACACACATACCTTGACATACAGGACATCCTCCAAGTGACTGGCACCGTTTTCTGGAATTCTGCTGGGCTGGCTGGCAAGAGATTATCATAGTTAGGCAACTGACTGCTTACCGTCCCTCTTAAGTCCCTTCCCTGAGTATACGGCCAGCCTTCCTAGCCAGCTGAATGTAATTCTGCCCTAATTGCACATGCCTTGAGGTCTTGGGGAGGACAGAAATATTAGTGTAACTTGTATTCTCCTGACGTAATTGAGTGGCAGACACAGTGACAACTGAGAGAAAGATTTGACAGAATAGGATATGCTTGACTCTCAGAAGAGAGAGGAGAGGGAAGAGAGAGAGAAAAGAAGGAAGAAGGCAGTTTTACTGGGACAGACAGGCTATAGAGAAAGAACATGCTAGACACAGGTGAAGATAGAATAAGCCAGAGAATGAGAAGGAGCCAGAAGATTGGAACAAATTGCCAGAGTTAATATGAAGCCAAGCAGAGCAACTCAGTGAGACACTGAGAGAAGCCAGATTGAATCAGTCAGCTTGAAGATGCGTCTACAGGAAGGACAGGCTCATACCATCTGCGGAGATTTTACAATAAGGCCTCTTCTTCTGCCAGGAGGCTCCCCTCCCAGAAATGAGAGGAGAGAGACTTGTTATAGAACTTTTTCTGCGTTAGGTCCTGGCTGTTTTCTGCAATTAAAAGAGCTCAGAAAGCTTTTGTTTTTGAGCCTCTCTACTGAGTCATATGGTCCACCAACTCACGCTGATATGCCATGGAAGGAGACAAAGTCATCACACAGCAGAGATTCCTGCACACCCATGTATTGTGGCACTATCCACAGTAGCCACACGACACCAAGAGGTTCTAGTGGAATCAGGCATGTGGAATTCCATACGCAGTCAGCTTAAACTCCCATCAGTGCATCACAACTGGATAGCCTGGCGCACACCTACACACATGCACACGTATAGTAACTCAGCCATAAGTAAGAATGAAACCACGTGGTTTTCAGGAAAGGGGGTGGAACTAGAGATCAAGTTGAGTGAAATGAGACAAACTCAGAAGGACGATTGCCACGTGATAAGGAATCTAGATTTTAAAAAGAAAACATGAAAGTGTGAGAGGGATTTTAGGAAGAGCAAGAGAGCCAGGAGATGGGGGCAAGGGTGATGGAGTAGAAATATGATCAAAATGTGTTATGAATGTGTAGGAAAGTCACAATGAAACCCCTTATTTTAGGTGGATCCTCCATTGGGCACGGCTGCTTGGGGAGGTTGAACGTGGAAAGTTTGACCAAGCTTACCCGACGCTGGACTGTAGGGAAGCGCTGACACACCCTCCGGGGGTGGGAAAGCACGGTCTGAGATGCTGGAAAGACCGAGTTGGTTCAGGGGTCTACAGACCCGCGATGAGGCCAGGGTCATGGGATTCTCAGACTCTTGGACATCCAGGTGCCTCTGGGAGTGGCAGACGAGGACGGAGTCAGGGTTTGAGGCCTGGGGACAGCATCTAGCCTGGGGCTGAAGAGATGGCTCAGTGATTAAGAGCACTGACTGCGTTTCCAGAGGTCCTGAGTTCAATTCCCAGCAACCACATGGTGGCTCACAACCATCTGTAATGGGATCTGATGCCCTCTTCTGGTGTCTGAAGATAGCTACAGTGTATACATATAAAATGAATCAGTCAGTGAAAGATTCTTCTGAGCCCTGGGTTGTTTCTGTAATTAAGTCAGATCACGTTCCCCGTTGTGCAACCTTGTCCCGAACATTTAAAGCTACTGTACGACACTGCTCTAAGGTGGCATCATTGAACATAATGTGCTGAGTTCATTCTTAACCCAGCACACTACCCTTCACCTAGCAACTGAGTCTTGGCAATGTTAATGCCTCTCTAGTCCTATTGCATTGCTCCATAGCTCTTCTCTCCACCATATCAACCACTGTAGTTGAGGGCCAGGTCGTAAGCTGGCTGACATGAAATCTTTCCAATCTTTTGGAATTATACCATTTTGCATGGGCCAGTTATTAAGCATCTGTTTCACATAAGGTGATTGTATGCCATAAGCTACCATTGCCTCTTTAAATGTTTTTAGATCTAGCATCTCTATGGGCTTCTATACAAAATCTTCACAGCCTTGTATGTTTCTCTCACTTGGAGCTGTCTTATTGTAGTTGAAAGAGAAAGAAAGAAAGAAAGAAAGAAAGAAAGAAAGAAAGAAAGAAGAGGAGGAGAGGAGGAGGGGAGGAGGGGAGGAGGGGGAGAGGAGGGGGGAGGAGGGGGAGAGGAGGGGGGAGGAGGGGAGGGGAGGGGAGGGGAGGGGAGGGGAGGGGAGGGGAGGGGAGGGGAGGGGAGGGGAGGGGAGGGGAGGGGAGGGGAGGGGAGGGGAGAAGAGAAGAGAAGAGAAGAGAAGAGAAGAGAAGAGAAGAGAAGAGAAGAGAAGAGAAGAGAAGAGAAGAGAAGAGAAGAGAAGAGAAGAGAAGAGAAGAGAAGAGAAGAGAAGAGAAGAGAAGAAGAAAAAAATCATTGTGGGTCTTCTTCTAATGGGACTAGACTGCCACCCTGAAATATCACCACTAGGTGGCAGCATAGGCTTTCGATTGGATTCCTCAGACCTAGCCAGACAATTCTTTTTCTGATTTGAAAGATCCTCTAATTTCTGTTTTATTGCTTTTAATCTAGCATTCCATCTCTCAGTTCTTTCCTTATTTAAGTCTACTTTACTTTTATCTTTCTTAGAACGGACATAAAAAACTGCAATTATTAGCAAACACATAATTAAATCTATGTTTATAATTAAAACAAACCTATACAGGGTCCAAACACCCTCTGACAGTGTTTTCCATTTATTTTTAACTCCTTCCCTACTCTTCCTTCAG
This sequence comes from Mus caroli, assembly GCF_978045245.1. NCBI lineage: Eukaryota > Metazoa > Chordata > Mammalia > Rodentia > Muridae > Mus > Mus caroli. Next base: position 121,420,678 of record NW_028227261.1, read on the forward strand.
AGACTTCACTTTATTATATTTAAACAGTATTTCTTTCTTTGATGGTCTATAGTTTCCTATTTTCAGTGTTTATGCACACTTACAAAATATTTCCAATGACTTCTCTTTTACCACTTTCAATCTTTGATAATTATTTCTGTGCTTAAGTTTCTTTAAACTCTGTCTTCTGCAAATTGCCCGTTTCGGACATGCATTACTGATTCTGAGATCTTCAGCCTTTGTTTCTTGCTAGAAAAATGCAGCTCCAGGCAAGGGGCGCAGGGATGTGTTAGGTCCTGCCTGGGAGCCTGTGGTCTCCGCCCACTGCACTTGCAACAGCAGCTGGCCCGAGAAACTGCAGCGGCCAGGTGACCTATGCCCACCCGAGGTGCCAGCAACGGGCCAGACCAGAAGGGGCAGTTGCCTAAGCCGCACCGTCTCCTTCTCTTGGTCCCTCCTAGGCTTTTGCAGTCTTTTTCGTCGCCATGGCTCCACACTCCTGTGCCTGGATTCTCTCGTCTGGCTCCTGTGTCTGGAACTCGTGGCCTAAGCCTGAATCGAGTGCCTAAGTTTGGATTTTGTGCCCCACATTGGTGTGCTAAATATTGCGGTGTTTTCACGGACCCACTTACTGTTTAAATAAGACAAAAGAGTTCTAGATAGTTTAAATCTTCAGGCTTTGCTGGGACAGAGTCACAGCTAGCTTTTAACTTAACCTGACTTCCCGGCACTGTGTCTCCATCACAGGCCATCTCTTCACCTCCCTGATCCATCCCAGTCTCCCTTCTGTTCCCTTCTAGTTTCCTGCCTCTGTCTGCCCAGAAGTTCTGCCCATTCTTTCTGCCCCAGCTATTGGCTGTCAGAGCTTTATTATGACTAGTCAACCATAGGACAAGGCCCGATCCATCTCTTGGGATTGCCTTTAGGCAGTGAGGGCTGTTTGACCTGCATCTTTGGGGCAGGTGTGGAAGGACAAGCATTTACAAATAGAAAACCCAGTAATGGGCCAAAGAAATGACAATACCAAAGCCCTGCCAGCACTTAGCTCTCAGCCGGTACAGAATTAACAACTGAAAATACAGAGACACATCTTAAAACAATGTGAGGAAAGGTCACTCCAGCATGTGGTGGTTTATTTCTTTGTTTGGGGGTGAGGCAGGGTCTCACTTGTAGCCCTGGCTGTACTCACTGGCTGGGGACTCGTGTGTAGACTAGGCTAGCGAGATGGCTCACCAGTTAAGAGTAACCACTGCTATGACTCTTTCAGCTGAGACAGGTTCAGTTCCTAGCACTTACTGTGGTGGCGCACACAACTGCCTGTAACTCCAGTTCCAGAGGATGAACCAGGCTGACCTCAGAACCACAGAGACCCACCCACCTCGGCATCCCAAGTGCTCAGATTAAAGGTACCGAGAGGACAATATAAGCCCCATTTGTCCCCATTTAAAGACCCCATTTGTCCCCATTTTGAGTACCAGGCCTGATTTCAAAAAAGGCCATAAGGCACCAGCTTCAGGAATAGACCGTGAGTTCCAGAAACTAGGTCATAAGACACCAGCTCTAAAAACCGACCACAAAATCCAGAACAAGATCATAAAATCCTCTCCAAAGAACAGCCTGAGGACAACCACAAAAATAGGGAAATATCTTATCTCCAAGTGGGTCATCTGCGCTGGACAGCCCTACGTCATCATCACATGATTGCACACTCATGACATAGGAATGTAGACCACTGATCACCTGTGACCCCTAGCACCCACCAAGTTCAGATTACCTAATCCTTCTAGAGGGTTCCCCCAGTTCCCTAGAAGAAGGCCTGCATGCCTTTATCTGGGGTTACCACTTCAAAGAATGGTTGACCCCCGAATGCTGGTTGTTTCTGCAGAATAAACGCTCTTTGCTTTTGTATACTATCTGAGTCTGGGATCTTCCTTCAGCCATTTTCAGACCCATACATTATATGAAGTATATGTGATTTTTTTTTAAGCTAAAAAGCACAGAGATAGTTGGTGTCCCAAATACATGCAAAAGATAAATTATAAGAAATTATAATGAAACACATTAAGAACCTGTGTAAACCTAAAGATGCTTTTATGTGCTTTAAGTACATTAAACTGGCTTTAAGGTTACAATTTTTTTTTTTTTTTTGAGACAGGGTTTCTCTGTATAGCCCTAGCTGTCCTGGCACTCACTTTGTAGACCAGGCTGGCCTCGAACTCAGAAATCCGCCTGCCTCTGCCTCCCGAGTGCTGGGATTAAAGGCATGCGCCACCACGCCCGGCTAAGGTTACAATTTTATTCCATAGTTTCTGGTCTTGAGGATTGTATCATTACTTAGGCTTGATCAAAATAAGAGTCGTGATTTCTCAAAGAAGTCAGTAGCAGTCAAAGATCAACATTCACACATACACACACACACACACACACACACACACACACACACACACACACACTGCATTGGTGAAAACTTCAGTAGACGAGGACCACAAAGCAGAGACCATTGTTGTGGGACTCGGATGCCATCTGCTGACGTTTGCAGCCTCTAGGTTGATGGAGCATCAGGTAGACGTAAGCGGATTTATAACTGTCTCCGAAAGACATTCGGATTTGTCAGGGGTCTATGAAATCAGGTCAGGGTTGGATTTCCTTGCTTTTTGGAGTTTTCTGATTCCTTGCTAAACTGTTGTGTCTTGTAGAGGGCCACAAAGGCCTGGGGAAAAAATGGGTGCAGGGCAGGGTTATCTTCATAATGTGTGTGGCTTCTGAGAAACAGGTGGCTGAGCCATCTCCTGCCTGTGGAAAATGGGAGACAGTCTGGGGCAGCAACTAATAGCCAATTCCTATGAACCTGTTCTAACAGGTTTCTTCTCTCTTGGGCTCACTTCATGTTGAGGCTGAGCAGACATGAGGTCAGGCGTTGTCAGCCCTGGCGTTCTCACTGGACCTGTGATCAGCTGTGGTATTTACAGTGTACCCCCAAAGTAACCCGTTACTCTGCATCTGCTTCCTTGCTCCAGTCAGATTCTTTGATCATTAAGGGTTTTGTTTGATTGGTTTGGACTTTTTGCTTATTTGGCTTTGCTTTTTTGAGATAGACTCTTAGGTTGTTCAGGCTGGCCTTGAACTTACTCTGCAGTACAGGCTAGCCTTGAACCTGTAATGCTCCTTCCTACCTTAGCCTCTGTAGTGGGTAGGAGTACAGGCCTGTTCCATCGGGCTTAGCTTTGACACACTTGTGTTTGGTTTGGGATACATAAAATGTCTGACTTCTGTTCCCATGCCCAGCCTTTTCTCTCAGTAATCTGTAGCTGGTGTCGCCATATCTCATTCTTCTTTCTCATACCCCTCACCAGCAAAGAGGTTGTGTATTGTTGGTGAAAATTTACCTTTCTTTTCTGTTGCTTATTTCACATAAAATGATAGATGTTTTGCGCATCCCAAGGATAACTAGTGACTGAGTAGTCCACTAGGCACTGGGCCTCTTGCTCTGAAAGACAAGTGCTTTTGTTCTCCTCCTCCCTGTGCGGCATGCCTTATATATTATTTTTCCACCAGGAGCTAAGGAGCTTTGTAAAATGTGATCTCTGATGAGAATTAATCAAAATTATAAACACAAACCAACAGTGAGGAGGCTGCAAGAGAAGCCACATATTCACCTCAGCCCTGAGGCAGACAGGGAGAAGGATAGCATGAGAGAGTTCTGCTTCTTAAACCATCCATGGCTTGCTACTTTGGATGACTTGAATTCTGCCCTACTTCCCTAAATGTGGTTTATAAAGCATGGGTAATTCTAGTACTGCCACAGTCTTATTGGGTGAGAGTAACCAGATTTGAAATGCTATGCTGTCCTTTCTTCCCTGGGAGATAAATCCCTCTATGGCAGTTTGAAGGATAATGGTCCCATAGACTCATGTTTGAGTGCTTGGCTCCCAGTCGGTAGAACTGTTTGGGAAGGATTACGAGGTGTGACCTTGTTGGAAGAGATGCATCACTTGGAGTGGACTTTGAGGTTTCAGAAGCCCACACCATTCCCAGTTTGTGATGTCCCCCATCTTTGTCTCTTCTCTCTCTTTCCCTCCCTCCCTGCCCATGGATAGGGTATAAAGCTCTCAGTTACTGCTCTAGTGCCATGCCTGTCTGCTCCCTGCCATGATGGTCATGGACTAGTCCTCTGAAACTGTAAGCAATCCCCCAGTTACATGTTTTCTTTTATAATAGTTGCACTGGTCACGGTATCTCCTCACAGCAATAGGACACCCTCTAAATTATTGAACCACTTAGCTCTTGAAATAAACAGTAAATATTTTAAAAGTTCTATCTGATGAAACAGAACAATATGAACAAGTCACATCAATGATGTGAACTAAACAACACCTTCAGTAGGTGACCCATGAGGAGAATAGACAACTTACAGTGAAAAGGAGCCACAGTTCCAACATTGTCTACTGTGGGCTGAAGATCCTAATCACCTCTGGGGAAAACAAAAAGGAGAACTATCACTGTACATAGGTGTTAGGTCTGCTAAGATAATTTTATTTGTAACCTCTACAGACATAACTCAAGAGACTCAGTTAAAACTGCCTTAAACAGAAAAACAGTTTCTCCCTCATGTTCCTGTCTCTTCCCAACCCCAGTCAACTCATGATATCTATTCTATTTATCCTTCCCACAGAGATCCATGCGTCTCCTCTTAAGCCCTCTGTGTTACTTAGACTCTCTGTGTCTGTAAATTGTAGCATAATTCTCCTTTATGGCTAATATTCACTTACAAGTGAGTACATACCATGTTTGTCTTTTTGAGTCTGGGCTACCTAACTTAGGATTTTTTTTTCTAGTTCCATCTATTTGCCTACACATTTCATGATGTTAATTTTTTTAACCATTGAGTAATACTCCATTGTGAAGATGTATTCTTTGGTTGAGGGACATCTAGGTTGTTTTCAGTTTCTGCCTATTATGAATAAAGCTGCTGTGAACATAGTTGAACATGTGTCCTTGTGGCAGGATGAAGCATCCTTTGGGTATGAGCCCAGGAGTGGTATAGATGGGTCTTCAGGTTAATTGAGTCCCAATTTTCTGAGAGCATGCCGTATTGGTTTTCAAAGTGGCTGTACAAGTTTGCACTCCCACCAACAATGGAAGAGTGTCCCCCTTGCTCCACATCCCCTCCAGCATGAGCTGTCGTTTGTGCTTTTAATCTTAGCTTTTCTGACAGGTGTAAGATGAAATCTCAGAATTGTTTTGATTTAGATTTCCTTGATGGCTAAGGATGGTGAACATTTCTTTCAAGTGCTTCTAAGACATTTAGGATTCTTCTGTTGAGAATTCTCTGTTTAGATCTGTACCCTATTTTTTTAAAAGTAGAATATTTGTTTTTTTAGTGTCTAGTATCTTTGAGTTCTTCAGATATTTTGGAAATCTGTCAGATGTGGAGTTGGTGAAGAGGAGTGGGAGAGACAACTGGAATTTTGGGGCATTTGAGGTCAAGGTAGAAACGTAGGGCAATGAAAACATTCAGGAATCTATGAGGGTGACTCTAGCTAAGACTCCTGGTAATAATGGGAGGAATGGATCCCTAACTGGCCATCCTCGGAAACCAGAAAAGGCTTCCTGTAGAGGAATTAGGACATCAACCCAGCTCCAAACCCTTTGAACTACTGTAGGGGTAGTTCTGATGCTCAGGTCCGGTTCCCCAATTTTTAATTTAATTTTATTTATTTATTTTGGTTTTTTCGGGACAGGGTTTCTCTGTATAGCCCTGGCTGTCCTGGAACTCACTTTGTAGACCAGGCTGGTCTTGAACTCAGAAATCCACCTGCCTCTGCCTCACGAGTGCTGGGATTAAAGGTGAGTGCCACCACCACCCGGCTCCCCAATTGGTTCTTGACCTATCAGTAAAGATACCATGGGCCAATTGCTGGGCAGAAGAATAGATGGGACTTTCAGGTTCCCACAGGGAAGCTAGCAGATGGAGGGAGAAGAAAGGAGTGTTCACCATGCTTCAGAGGGAGAAAAGCCAACCAGCCATGTGGAATCTCGGGCATAGCCACCACAAACTGCTTCTCCAGGCAGGAGGTTGGGATGTTGAGCTGGGGCTGAAGGTGGCTGAGCAACTGAAGTTGATGACAGATTTAGGATGCTGAGCTGGGAGTACCGGGAAGGGCACACTAGCCTTGGTAGATTGGAGGCACCCAGCACTTGAGCTGTAGGCAAATTAAAGTTGAGCAACGTGTGTGTTTGTGTTTTTCATCCTCAGATCCAGGGAATCTGGGTTGGAGCTGGTAGCACAGCCCATTCCTGGAGTTTAAAGTAGGGTAGCAAAAGCTACATTCAACAACTACAATCTGTCCTGCCTACAAGTTGTGCTGTGGCACAGACATTGTGGGAGTGGCCAACTAATGACTGGCCCAGCTTGATACTCATGTCGTAAGAGGAAGTCTACCCCTGATACTATCTAGAGAGGGGATCAGAGCCTGGATAACCCAGAGACCTAGGGTAGAACTGCATACAACCAGAAAGAAAGACACAGAGAGACAGACAGACAGACAGACAGACAGACAGAGACAGAGAGAGACAGAGGAGACAGAGATAAGATTCCTAATGATATCCTGTAGGCAGGACCCTAGTTTGTCATCAGAGAGACTCCATCCAGCAGTTGAAGGAAACAGATGTGGAGACCCACAGCCAAACCTTAGGTGAAGCTCGGTGAATCCTATGGAGGGTGGGAGTGGCTCAAATGATTATGGGAGACAGAGGGGTCACGAATACTTCAAGACACCCACAGAATCAAGTAAACAGGGCTCATAGTGGATCACGAGACTGGGTTCACAGTCAGGAAGTCTGCATGGGACTGACCTAGGCCCTCTGGCAGGTAAGTTATGGTTGGGTAGCTTAGCCTTCTTGTGGGACTCCTGACAGTGGAAACGGGATTTTGCCTGCTTTGGGGACTCTTTTCCTCCTACTGGGCTGTCTTCACGAGGCAGGTGCCTAGTCTTACAGCAACTTCTCTTTGTATGTTTGGTTGGTATCCCTGGGAGGCCTGACCTTTTCTGAAGGGAGACAGAGGAAGGGTGGGTGGATGAGGATGGGGGAAACTGGGAAGAGAGAAAGGAGTGGAAACTGCAGTTGAGATGTATTATATGAGAGGACAAATTTTTAAAATTATTAAAAATAATTTTCTCATAAAACAGAAATTTTGGAAATGAGATGGCTTGATTTCAGGATCAGTGGTGCAAGAAATATCTGGGTTTCTTCCTTCCGTTCTTTATGTCACCTTCTTCTTCTTCTTCTTCTTCTTCTTCTTCTTCTTCTTCTTCTTCTTCTTCTTCTTCTTCTTCTTCTTCTTCTTGTTTTTGGAGACAGAGCTTCTCTGTGTAGCCCTGGCTGTCCTGAAACTCACTTTGTAGACCAGGCTGGCCTTGAACTCAGAAATCCGCCTGTGCCTGCCTCTGCCTCCCAAGTGCTGGGATTAAAGGCGTGCACCACCACACCTGGTGTCACCTTCTTCTTTTGGCCATCTTTCTTCTTGTTGCAATATAGATGCCAACAGCAACAAATCTCCTCATTCATCTCTAGTAGAAAAGACTCCTTTCAGTGCACGGGAGATGATCCCTTCTTTGTCTTAGCCAGTTAGCTTTTCCAGAGGATCAATGAGCTCTGATTGCCCCAGGCTAGACACAGTCTCTCCTGGACCTGGAGAAGCACACTTGTAAAACCAGTTCTATCTTAATCAGGGTGAAACAGAAGCAGTCAGTAACAGCTCCATTTGAGCTGAATGTGTGACATGTTCTGGCCACACTTTCCAAAACCCTCTCGCACCCTATGGTCGCTAAGCCACAATCCTGTTTTAAAAGGAGAGCTAAATGTGTAGCAGCTGAGAGCCAGGGGCCCTCTCTACCACAAGGTGCTAGAATGGTGGTCACAGTCACATGATAGAGAGGAAGGGTTAAGGGAGGGAAATCAAGCAAGCTGGCTCTTCCAAAAGCAGGCTTATAAATTACAGTGGACTTCCTTTGGGAAAGTTCAGCCTCGTCTCCCTCTGCTGGTATCCTGGTAAAATCATATAAAACACCTTCAATCACCTGACTTTAAAGTTCACCATAGTCTCCAGCTACTTGTTGATGGACCCTGGTGTTTTTATCCGGACTCCCAATGCCTGGGAGTGACTGTGGGACCACCTTGTGGAAGAGATGTGTGATGAACATTTACATGACAACTTGTCTGAGGGCCAAATACAAAGAGACCTCTTCCCTTCTGTTCTGAAACAGCCCCTGGGCTTGTTCTAAACGACAATAATTTGCAGCATTTACGGAACAGTTTCACATCCTGGCCTCAGGACAGGTGCGAGAGGCCCGACATGCAAAGCTGTATGCCCAGACCACAGCTCAGGATGCCATCCCCCATAAAAGAGCTTATCTGTCAAAATGCCTCCTCATGTTGCCACCACCTCCCCCCTACAAAGCTTCTAACCGTCTGAGATTCCTTTGTTCTTGGGATGGCTCTGGGCATTTTCTTAGAAAAAAAAAAAAAAAAAAAAAAAAAACTCCCCCTGGCCTCTCTACCCTCCACCCTAGCTTTCTCATGGTGGCTATCTCTATATTTACATCATTTTCAGTAAGTAAGTAAGTAAATATTTATTTTTCACTGTATGCTTTGCTTCCTCGGGAGCAGTGGACATAGAGGCCAGAAGAGGATGCTAACTTACTCTCCTAGGGAAGGCCCCCCCACATCCCTTTAAAGCTGCTGTCATGTTGGCCTCTTACATGCACATACCATTTCCTGTGTAATGTTCTCTTTCCCACCTTGAGGCCTGCTTGTGGTCTCAAGGCCACTTCTAGTGACCACCTTTTCTAAAGAGAATGGCTTATGCATCTGCTTTCCCTTCCAGGACCAACCAGTGCTGCTCTTTCCCCCGTTTTAAAGAGAGACCAGAAGTCGGTCTGCTGAGGCTGCAGTGTGGTCATTGTCCTAGCCACACAGGATCTGCCAGCAGTGCTGGATGTAGACTCCCCAGCCTTCAGACTAGAGACGTAAATGTTTGTGAACTAAGCCGCCAAATCTGTGCATTTTGTCACAGCGGCCGGAAGTCCTGAGCGGGCCGTGCCACAGCTGCCCAAGAGGAAATCATCTGTGTGGTTTCATCACAGACCATACCCACCTCCTAGCACTTACACGTTGCTTTCAGGTTGGTAAGATTCTCTGTACACTGTTTTCCTGGGGGAGGGTAGACTCTGTGCTATAATGTGAAGACCTAGCAATCCACTGGAGCAGTTGTGTACAGTCTGCTGACTGTACCTCACACCACGCCTGTTTCCTTTATTTGATTGCATTCGATATTTAGCAACTGTTAAACATTGTTGGGAGAGGTATTGTTTTGTGCTTTGTGCTAAGCAATTCTTTTACTTTCTCTGGCTCAACCCTATATCTATCTCAAGTCAGGCTCAAGTTGTGCATATCTTTCGAAGAGAAAGAGGTCCTTACACACACAGATAAGCACCCGGGGGGACCAGAAAAAGTTAAACACATAGGCTTGTCTTGTCAGGGAAAGAGATGTTTACCTGACTTCCACCCGGGATCCTGGGAAAGGTTTACAACCTGGTGGTCTCTCCGTAGGTCAGGCTTCTCCCGAATCCCCCAGAATTCTGTTTGTTTATCCCAGACTTTTCCACCCTATATCTTAAGCGTTGCTTTTCAGTCTGTTAAACTCATCCTTACAAACGATGTCATTTGTACCTTACATCAACCTAAGTGACTTCTATGTAATCCTAGGGCCAGGCTAATTCTGACTCTCAAAGGCATCGTGCTACCCGAGTCTTTCTCCCTAGACCCTTATCTTAAGCATTGTGTCTGAGTTAACAGAACTGTCTTTATGGAAGTAGGTCTCTGTACTTTGTAAAGAGTTTCTATGTAAACATGCCTTAAACTGTGTTGTACACATGGGACTGAATAAATTGTCATCAGAAAACTTTTTTTTCCCAATATTGTGCTGTACTTAAATGTAGCTAAAATCAACTGTCTGGGGTTAGACTCTAGAAGTTTGAACTCAGCACCGTCTAAGTCAGCCTGAACAGTTTCATTCTTGTCTCTCCTCTGATGGTTCCACTGACGGCCATTGTGTTTGCAGCAATGCCCCCCCCCCACACACACAGTGTGTTACTTCTGAGTCTTCATCAAGAGTATCTATCTATCTTTGGGACTGGAGAGATGTCTCAGTGGTTAAGAGCACTGGCTGCTCTTCTGGAGGTCCTGGGATTAATTCCCAGCCCCCACATGACAGCTCAACACTATGCATAATACCAGTTCCACCCTCCCACAGACATACATGCAGAAAACACCAATGCACATGATATAAAAATAAATGAATTACATATTTTTTAAAAAGAGGATTTATCATTGATGGCCCCATTCTGTGCCAAGGCATGTAAACTCACACTCACACACACACACACACACACACACACACGCACACACACGCACTCACACACTCACCTGCCACTTTCTTAAAAAGGTAAGTGCATGCCTGCCTTAAGTATGGCCTCATAAGCACAATTAACCAAACAAAAACAGATAAAACGGGCTTCATCAAAAGGACAACTATTGGGTTTCAGCAGTCATCATAAGAAAGTTAGAAAGTCAGTTGTCTGAGAAGGTATTTGCAAAGCTTAAACCTGCTATAGAATTTCTATCTAGAATATATAAACAATCCCTGAAACTAGGTGATGAAAAGGCAACCAAATTTTAAAGTGGGCAAGCAATTTGAATAGACATTTGCCAAAGAAAATACAAGAGAAGCCAAGAAGATACAGAAAACTCAGCACGATTGTCAACAGGAAAATGCACAACCAGGCCACAAAGAGAACTCTTCATCCCTACTGTGGAGGGTGGCCTAGAAAAAAGAAGACAAAAATAATCCGGAAATGTTAAAAAGCCTCACGCATTGCCGCAAAGTATATATTAAACAATGCCTACACTTTGCAAACAGATCCTCTAAGAGTTAAACACAGAGCTACCCAATGACAGCAATTCTACTCCTAAGATATTCTGCCTAGGAGAATTTTTTTAAGTCTCTATAAAAACTTCTGCATGGATGTTCATTACAGCACGTTTAATAGTAGCCAAAATTCAAAAGAAAGCAAATGCCTATCTGTGATGGATGAATACACAGAAAAGTGCATATCCATGTAATGAGTATTATTCAGCTGTTAAAACGGAACAAAATACAGACACATGCTGCAGATAGGTTAATGTAAACATTATCTAAAACGAGGATGGAGAAATAGCGAGATGTGACTTAGCTGGTAAAACATTTGTGTGGCATGTGAAATGCTCTGGGTTCAACCCCCAGTACTGGAAGAAAGGGAGAGACAGAGGGAAGGATGGAGGGAGGGAGGGAAAAGATTATATTATACAAGATGAAAGAAATCAGTCACGCAAGACCACCCATCTCCAAGCTCCATGTATACAATGTGTACATTATAGAGCAATGGAAAGCAAACTTTGGAGGGGAGGAATGGGAAAGCCAAAGATAAAAAGACAAGAAGTTTCTTTTGAGGGTAATGAAATGTTCAAAATGTTGGCATTCCTTCTAGGCTCTGCCAGACAGCAAGGCAGGCCTGGCTTGCTATAAAAGGAACTGTTTGGCCTCGCCCTCACCCCCGCCCCCGCCCCCGCCCCCGCCCCCGCCCCCGCCCCCGCCCCCGCTGTCTCCGTCTCCGTCTCCGTCTCCCTCGCCGTCTCCCTCGCCGTCTCCGTCTCTGTCTCCGTCTCCGTCTCCCTCGCCGTCTCCGTCTCCGTCTCCCTCCCCGTCTCCGTCTCTGTCTCACTCGCCGTCTCCGTCTCCGCTCTCCGCTCTCCGCTCTCCGCTCTCCGCTCTCCGCTCTCCGCTCTCCGTCTCCGTCTCCCTCGCTGTCTCCGTCTCCGTCTCCGTCTCCGTCTCCGTCTCCGTCTCCGTCTCCGTCTCCGTCTCCCTCTCAGTCTCCGTCTCCGTCTCCATCTCACTCGTCTCCGTCTCCGTCTCGCTCTCCGCTCTCTGCTCTCCGCTCTCCGTCTCCGTCTCCCCGTCTCCGTCTCCCTCTCCGTCTCCCCGTCTCCGTCTCCCTCTCCGTCTCCCCGTCTCCGTCTCCCTCTCCGTCTCCCTCTCCGTCTCCGTCTCCGCTCTCCGTCTCCGTCTCCGCTCTCCGCTCTCCGCTCTCCGCTCTCCGCTCTCTGCTCTCCGCTCTCCGTCTCCGTCTCCCCGTCTCCGTCTCCCTCTCCGTCTCTCCGTCTCCGTCTCCCTCTCCGTCTCCCTCTCCGTCTCCGTCTCCGCTCTCCGTCTCCGTCTCCGCTCTCCGCTCTCCGCTCTCCGCTCTCTGCTCTCCGCTCTCCGTCTCCGTCTCCCCGTCTCCGTCTCCCTCTCCGTCTCTCCGTCTCCGTCTCCCTCTCCGTCTCCCTCTCCGTCTCTCCGTCTCCGTCTCCCTCTCCGTCTCCCTCTCCGTCTCCGTCTCCGCTCTCCGTCTCCGTCTCCGCTCTCCGCTCTCCGCTCTCCGCTCTCCGTCTCCGTCTCCCCGTCTCCGTCTCCCTCTCCGTCTCTCCGTCTCCGTCTCCCTCTCCGTCTCCCTCTCCGCTCTCCGTCTCCGCTCTCCGCTCTCCGCTCTCCGCTCTCCGCTCTCCGCTCTCCTCCGCTCTCCGCTCTCCGCTCTCCGCTCTCCGCTCTCCGTCTCCCTCTCCGTCTCCCTCTCCGTCTCCGTCTCCGTCTCCCTCTCCCTCTCCCTCTCCCTCTCCCTCTCCCTCTCCCTCTCCCTCTCCCTCTCCCTCTCCCTCTCCCTCTCCCTCTCCCTCTCCCTCTCCCTCTCCCTCTCCCTCTCCCTCTCCCTCTCCCTCTCCCTCTCCCTCTCCCTCTCCCTCTCCCTCTCCCTCTCCCTCTCTCGATGGAAAAACTGTATTATCCTTATTCTGGGAAACCAACTTTTGAAAAACTGTGTGATCTCAAATTTTAAAACAATTAAACAACTGCATTATCACACTATCTGGGTCTGAGTTTAGTCTCCATCGTTAGCTTTAGTGTGGCCTTGGGCACACATATTTCTCTGAGGTTCAGCTTTCTCATCTGCCTACTAGATGGGTACTCAATGAAAACATGCCTTAAACTGTGTTGTACACATGGGACTGAATAAATTGTCATCAGAAAACTAAGCTATCTCAATTGCCAGCGGGATATCATGTGATGTAAGTAGCTAGAACAGTGTCTAAGGCTTGGAGGGCTTGGATAGAGAGAAGTTAGTCATTCATTTCTTTCATGAATACAATGAACATCTTCCATGTGCCAAACACTGTCCTGGGCCCTAAAATAAAGCAGTTAAAAACACAAGCAGCTCTTAGCCCTGGGGGAACTTCCTTTGTTTGTGTTCCCTTCTGTCACAGCTTCACCCTCCCCCTGCCCACTCCACACCTCCTACCACCACCCAAGTGCCCTGCCTGTTCTTAGAACTCCACTCTGCAGCCTCTCAAATACATGGCAGGGCATGCGCATGCTATGGTATCTGTGGCTGCCTGCTTCCTAGTGAGGGGAGACACAAGGGAGTGGGATGGAGGAGGGGCAGAGAACTGG